>NC_071398.1:28589084-31320743 GCF_022682495.2 Desmodus rotundus | reverse complement strand
GGGCCCAGCCTGCTTGCCCTCCTGGGTCTCTGAAACATTGGCCTGTGCTGGTGCACCTGAGTGCTGCCGCTGTGGCCTGGAGTCCATGCAGCAGCCGTCAGGCTGTTGCAGCTGTTGCAGCTGTGCCTGCAGGCCTGAGTGAGAGAGCAGACCCCTCAGCTGCCTTTTTCAGCTGGGAAGCTGTCCAGCACCAGCCCCTTGGGCAGATGCGGGCACTTTTTGTCTGCGTGGCTCTCAGCACACCACGGTGATGGTGCTGGAAACTAGGCCGTGAGCTAAGCTACTAGGTGGACACCTGGTTCTGCCTCTAGCTCCTCAGGGACTGGGACATGGAGACAAGCAGTGCTGTGGGGCTGTCGGGCGAGTCCGGGGTCATGCAGGGGTCTGTGTATGTCTTCTTGACACGGGTCCCAAAGTTCCCCTGCCTGCTGCTGGAGGACAGTTGGGCGCCCTTCACCCCAACCTCTGTCTGTCGGAGACCTGCTCCTCTGGAGGCCTGTACTGGGCCCTGCATTCTCCTGATGACGTGCAGGGACCACACATGACAGCTCGTCCCCACGTGTGGTCCTGTGTCCTTTCTTTCTGCACGTGTGTTTACAGCTTTATTGAAATACAGTTGCCTTATTTAAAGCAGGTAGGTCAGTGGTTCGCAGTATATCCACAGCACTGAGTAACATTACCTCAGTCACTACATTCTGATCACCCCAAAAAGAAACCTCATCCCCATTGGCAGTCAGACTCTGTACCCCAACCCCACACCCACCAACCTGCTTTCTGTCTCTGTGGGTTTGCCTGTTCTGGACAGTTCACATAAACGGAATCCTACTCTGTGGTCCTTTGTGATCAGCTTCTTTCACCGAGCATGACTTTTCCAAGATTCCCCTAGCGGTCGCACCTGTCAGCCCACACTCCCCCTTATGGCTAAGTTGTAGTCCATCACAGAGATAGACCACGATCTGCATGTCCAACATCTGTCGATGGACATGGGGTTGTTTCCGCCTGGCTGTTGTGACTGGTGCTGGGTGAGCACTCATGTGGGCTTTTTTCGGCTTCCCCATTGTGACCATCTCACCAGCACTTTCCTCCAGACTCTGGGTGAAGGAAGAGGCTTCTTCCCCCAGCTGTTAGGCTAAGCATATGCTGAGACTGGCGAGAGGGGCAGCCCTGGAATCCTCACTGGAGCACCGGGGTGGGTGCGTGGTGTCCCCCTTGCATGCCTGCCGTGATGCCTGGTGAGCCCTCCCTGGGTGCAGGATGTGGCAAGTGGGCCCACCTCCTTACTCTGCAGGACAAAGCCTAGCTGGGCCTTCTCTCATGTGCAGACGTTAATGTGAGAGGGGACTGGCCAGGTGGTGGCAGCACCAGGGGCCAGTGTGTAGGAGGAGGGCCTTGGGTTGGGCAGCATGAGGGACTCTGGATCCCCTTGCCTGGGTTTTTTTTGGAAAAGGAGTTGAAAATATGGTGGAAAAGGGACCCTGAGCCCTTAGCTTAGCTGCATTCTCTGGACACTCAGGAACATTCTCACACCCCTGTGTCACGTACAGCTCATGTCCCCACCATGGCCCAGTCTGCTTGACATACCCAGGTGGGAGTAGAGGGGTGTGCACCCTGGTTTCTTGCAGGTTTCCTGCAACCTGCAGAGCTGCCACGTTTCTCATGCATCCGGGCCCGGCCCCTGTGATGGGACTGAGCACGTGCTTTTCTGGGGCTGTGGAGGTTCCAGGTGCCTGTCTCAGCTAAGTGGTCCCCACAGCTCTTTTTAAAGCTCGACTGATGTGGTCCTGCAGTCAAGCGCCTTCTCCCTCTCACCCCCTCTGACCAGCTCTGCTCCCTAAGAGCAGCCTGCTCCTTTGCATTGTGGAGGGTGGTTGTGAATTCCAGCTGACGGGTGCGTGGGCAGGAGGGCTCACTGCATGTGCAGCACGCACAGGATGGGACATCTCCAAGGACGGCGCTGAGAGCTCAGGACCACAAGAAGCCTCAAGTGCCCAAGTGCATGCCCCAGGCCAGGAGTATCACTGCTGAATAGTCGGGGTCTGAGCACAGTCCCTCCTGTCACTGTCTTCAATTCAGGCCTGTCAGGAGCCCTTACTGTCTGAGGAGGGGGCAGTGTTCCAGGGCTGCTGATGCTCACGTGCCCGCTTTGGCCCTGCCCCATCCAGTGAGTCCTGGGTCCCTGGGGCCCTGTGGTTTCCTCTCACCATTGTTAGTGATTTTACTCCCCAGAGCTTAGTGGGTGGAGGGTCTCCAGGGTCTCCTGTACTGCCCCTTAGTCCTCTGAGCCCCCTGAGGTGTAAGTACCATGTGGCGGTGAGACAGGCAGGCCAAGCCTGGCCTCCTTCTACAACCAGAGCTCTTGCTGGGAACAGGGCCATGAGGCCAGCACAGGTCCTAGAGAGCCACAGCTGCAGCTCTGCCCAGTTCCAGGGTGTGGCAGAGGGTCCCAAGAGCCCATGGCTAAGAGGGGACTTCGAGTCATTGTTTAGCCCAATAGTGCCCATCCAGCCAGTGGGACTCAGGCTTAGGAGTGACTGTCTCCAGAAACTTCCAGTTGACAGCAGAGGTGAGTTGCCCTGCGTGGGCTGCAGCAGGCTGGCCTGTGACCTCAGGCCCATGTCCCCTGCCCCACTGCAGGTTCTGCGGGGAGTGCCTCCAGCCATGCCTGCAGGTACCATCTCCCCTTTGTCCGCTGTGCCGGCTGCCCTTTGACCCCAAGAAGGTGGACAAGGCTGCCCAGGTGGAGAAGCAGCTCTCATCCTATAAGGCACCCTGCCGGGGCTGCAACAAGAAGGTACCCCACCCCAAGGGGCTTCCTGGGTCCAGGAGGGGGCTTTTTTTAAAAAAATTTTATTTATTTTTAGAGAGCCGGGAAGGGTGGGAGAGGGAGATGGAGAGAAACATCGATGTATGTGAGATAAACACTGATTGGTCGCCTTTCACACACACCCCAGCCAGGGACTGGGCCCCCAAACCCACATGTGCCCTGACTGGGAATCGAACTGGGGACCTTTCACTTTGCAAGACAATACTCAGCCAACTGAGCCACACCAGTCAGGGCCAGAAGAGGGTTTTGAGTGCTTGGGGCCCTGGTTCTGCCCTCCAGCAAAGAGCTGGGCTCTTCCCTTTCCTGTTGAGGACCCTGCAGCTCTGCTCAGCCCCTCCTGCACAGCATGAGGCATTTCTAGATGGTCCTACCTCTTGTCCCATGTTGCACCCTCTACACCCCACTCCACTCCACTTCCTGGCCTGGGCTCTGGGTTGCTTGTATGCATTGTAGCCGATACAGGGACACAGGCTAAGCTGAAACCCACCCCAGACACAGCCTTGATGCTCCAGGGATCCGCTGCCCACTGCAGGCATTGACGTTAGGGGAGAGGGCAGTTGGGGCCATGGGCTGAATGGAGCACATCGCTCTGTGGCCTGTCACCCACCCCAGCCTGCCTTAGGCATGCTGTCCGGAACCCACCCCACCACTGTCCTTACACCCCACTGCTCCTCCAGGGCTGAGAGGCCCTCCCTCCTGGTGAATGGAGTAGGAACTGAGTTTGAATTTACATTTTGAGACTTAGCCATCTCTCTGGTTAACAAGTTCTACTAATCTAGTACAACGGAAGACAGCCCTGGATTGCTTTGCCCTAAAGGTCAAAGGTCTGAACTTCTGGGGTTCTCTGAGGATCTCTGGGAGGGGCTGCTGGGGCTTCCTTCAAGCTCACGTAGCCCCTTTCCCGCTTCTCCCCCTGATCTTTCTGTAGTTTCACATGTGAAGTGGCCTTGCCCTTCACTCCGTGCCCCCCCTGCCCTGGGCAGAGCTGGTATTGGAAGGCTGCTCTGTCATCTCAGACACTGGGTCAGGCCTCAGCCCTGGGGACCATGCCCTGGACTTATAGAGGTAGCTGTGTCCCTGGCTGCTTCCTCAGTTCCACGAACTGCTTTCCTTTTTGTGAAACGTTTACCTTCTAGCCTCGGCATAGGCACCATGGCAGGAAGGTGGTGTTCACACCCCAGGGAGGGTTGAGCAAGGGTCCTTGTCAGCTCTCACCTTCCCCCCACTCTGACCTGAACTGGGACTCCTTCCCTGCACCCCCACTGCCCTCTAGAGTTTGTGACTCAGGAGGCCGAGAAGATTGTGCTGTGTTTGGTTTGGTACCTTTTGGTAAGGAGTTTTGTCCAATGTTCGGTGGTCTAAAAGAATTTGACCCATTGGTTCCTGTTACAAAGGACATTTTTCCTGAATGACCGTACCTTCCTGTTCCCCCAGGAACTGTCTCTGCCCTCAGCTCCCCAGAGACCCCAGCCTGGGTGTCCTCCCATTCAGGAGCTGATGGCCAATGCCAGCCCCCTGTGAGGTCCCGGCTGAACAGGCAGCACCTGCTGCTGGGTCGCAAGTCCGCCTCCTTTCCTCAGCGCCTTTTCTCCAACAGAGACGCTGCGCCCCTGAGAGAAGCCCCAGAATGTGCTCATGGAGCCACTGAGCTGTGAACAGCAGGAGCAGGACCTGCTTGCTGACTGTTCTCTGGTCCGACAGACCCTGAGGCTTTTCCTGTCCCCAGACCCCGGACGGCCTGACACCTGCCCTGCCTCTCTTCCTAGGTGACGCTGGCCAAGATGAGGGTGCACGTTTCCTCCTGCATGAAGGTCCAGGAGCAGATGGCCAACTGTCCCAAATTTGTCCCTGTGGTGCCCACATCCCAGCCCATTCCCAGGTAGGCTACCCCACCAGGGGCCCTCAGAGTTCCTGTCCCTTGTTGGAGCAGCTCCTGGTCTGCATCACTGCTTGGGGCAGCGCTGCTCTGCCCTGAGAAGTGGGAGGCTCTGTACTTCCTCTGGGGGAGCCTCACTACCCTGCAGGAAGAGGAACCCCGGAGGTTCCACGCCAGGCTCATGCATCACCACCTAACAGGGGAGTGCTTACCCCAGAAAATCTGGGTCTGGACAGACGCCACCTCTCAGGGTAGGCAGCCTGTCCTCACCCTGCTTTCCCAGCCACGTTGGGGGAAGAGAGAGACTGGGAGTGTATGAGATGGCAAGTGGCTCCAGAGAACTTGCAGTGGGGTGTGCAGGGGAGCAGGGCAGAGGGTCTCATGATGGCCAAGGTCCCATTGATGGCCATGGAGGAGCAGTGGGGTATAAAGACAGTGGTGGGGTGGTTTCCAGGGCAGGATGCCTAAGGCAGGCTGGGGTGAGTGACAGAGGCCAGAGAGCGATGCACTCCATTCAGCCCGTGGCCCCAGCTGCCCCCCTTTCCCCTCTGGCTGGGCCTCCTTCCCGCCTACTGCCCAGGGGAGGGCAGGGCATGCCTGTGGTGTGACAGATGGGGCCAGGCTTCAAGAAGGTCAGCAGTGCCCAGGTGGGCCACCACTTACCCCTCTGCTTCCTGCCCAGTGCCGTCCCCAACAGGTCCACCTTTACCTGCCCTTACTGCGGCGCCCGCAACCTGGACCAGCAGGAGCTGGTAAAGCACTGTGTGGACAACCACCGCAGTGACCCCAACCGCGTGGTGAGCGCCTGCTGCCAGCCTGCCTGGGTGCCTGAGCCCCACTATCCACCCATGGTGCCTTCCTGGGATCCCGGGGTGGGGGCCTCTCCACTCTGGCTCAGTTTCACCTCAGTACCCCTGTTATAGGTGTGTCCCATCTGCTCGGCGATGCCCTGGGGTGACCCCAGCTACAAGAGTGCCAACTTCTTGCAGCACCTGCTCCACCGGCACAAGTTCTCCTACGACACCTTCGTGGTACATGTCCTGCCTCTTTCCCCCTGGCCCTTAAGCAGCCTTAGGCCCACAATTCAAAGGGAGCTGAGCACACAGAGGGCCCCTGGGTTTCTGGAGCTGCCGGCAGGCCTGGTGCTCGTGGCAGTTAGGCCCTGAGGCCACTGGAGGGCCTTGGGGGCTCCGGAGCTACACAGAGCAGCTCAAGGGGGCCTCTTGGCTTTTCAGGGTCTCACCACAAGCTCTCTTCACACTGGGGGAGTGGGGGAGCTTCTCTGGGAGAGGCAGCCACACATATGGTGGCCGTCATAGGGCACCGTCTCCCTAGCCCTGCCAGCATAGAGAGCCCCATGGAGGCTGACAGGCTGGCCTCGGGTGCTTGTCAGAAAGAAGCCAAAGGGATTTCACCAACTGGAAAACCTCCAGCTCGTTCTCCTTCTCCCACCTGCTTGGGCTGGAACCATGCAGGCTCTTCCTCCTGCTCAGCCCCACCCCACCCAGCCCTGTCCTCCTGTCCCTGCCAGCCGCAGGTTCCTTGGCTGTGCGGGACAACCACCTGTGCTCCTGTTTGCCCTCTGGGCTCCTGGTGGTTACAGGTATGCAGCTCTCTGGCTTCTCTGCTCATCTCAGAACCCCAGTTTTCACATCTGAGGCACAAGGACAGCTCTTTCTCCAAGCGTCTGCCCCTCCCACAGGTCCGCTGCGCAAGGTGTCCCCTGGACGAGGTATCCCCTGGGCAGCTGCAGGGACCCTGTGCAGCCCTCGGGTTGAGAACCTGGGAGCAGCCAGATACCGATCCCACATGTGGGCAGCACTTCAACCTCCAGCAGAGCTTTCGCTACATGACAGTGGTGACCCCATGACCCCGTATGACTATGCAGGGCCTCCTTCTTGTCCTGGGTCATACTGAAAGGAGGTGGGGAGACAGGAAGTGGTACTGCTGGTTAGTTTGGGGTGACTGGACAGAGGAAGTGGTCTTGAGAAGTCACTAGCACAGCCGGCCCTCCTGCCTGAGCCCATGAGCCCCCAGCCCATCTCCACCCCTGTCTTCCAGGACTACAGCATCGATGAGGAAGCCGCCTTCCAGGCCGCCTTGGCCCTGTCTCTCTCCGAGAACTGAAGGCACAGCCCAGCTGCCAGGACCCTACCCTCCAGCCTCGAGGGACAGGGCCATGCTTGCTCTCTGGCCCGGCACCTGCACTTGAATGCGCCTTGTGGGCCAGGTGGGGCCTCCATCATTTCAGAAGGAGAGGCGGTCCTCAAGATTGCCAGGGCCCAGGAGAGACCACTGTCCCCTCGCCATCAGAGGATGGCCGCCTGTGCTCCTGGCCAAGCACGGCTGGTTTCTTCGGTGCTTCGGGCCAAGCAGGCGGCCCTCTCAGGGTCGGCCCTTTGGGACTGAGAGCAGTCAGCTGCCTGCCTCTCTCAAAGCCATGCTGCCCTCCCCACGCGGAGGGGGAGCCCCAGCGACACCCGGCTGGCCGCCGGCGTCTGGCAGCGCTTCCCCTGTGCACCCAGTACTGGCTTTGTGATACCTAGAAATTCCAGCATTTTTCTATATGTTCCAGCGTGATAGCCTTTTCACATTTTATAGAGCCAAGACAAAGCAGTTACTCTTCATATTGCAATATCTGTGTTTGACTAGGAACAATAGTATTTTTATGAAACATTTACAAAATTATATTTTTAAAAAAAAAATTGAAAACAGTTGAGTGATCAAGCTGGGGAGGGAAGGAAAGACGGGGCAGATGCCAGAGCCAGAATGAACCATGAGTTTTGCTTGTGCGCACAGAATGGAGGGCCACGTCCTGGGTCATCTGTTTTCCAGGGTTCCTGTGGCTGGTTTGTCACTTCCCTTTGATAATGACCTGGGAGAAACCCTAGCGCCTTGGCCACTTCTGTGGCAGCTTGGCTGCATGGGCCTCCTGCCTGGGGTCTTGGCTTCAGCCAGCACCTTTCCAAAGCTGGCCACACCCTGCCACCCCCAGTGGTGGTAGACCTTGGGGGTGGCTTGTGCAATAGTGGGCTGGACCGGAAAGTGCTTGTCTTGTTTGGTTCATGGCATAAATTATTGCTGTCTTTTTAAAAAATTTAAATAAAATGTTTCAAAGCATCTATAGCAGCCTGGTGGGTTTCATTCTGCGAATATTAAAAGCAGAGGACCAGCCCTGACCGTTGTGGCGCAGTGGGTTGGGTGTCATACCACAAACCGAATGGTCACCGGTTTGATCCCTGGTCAGGGCACACACCTTGGTTGTGGGTTCGCTCCCTGGTCAGGGTGCTTATGAAAGGCTACAGATCGATGTTTCTCCTGTCAGTGTTTCTCTCCCTCCTTGATGTTTCTCCTCCTCTCTTTCTCCCTCCCTTCCCCTCTCTCTAAAAATAAGTAAAATCTTTTAAAAAGTGGAGGGCTGGTGTGGAGTCACCACAGCCTTCCTTTGCAAATGTGTTTCTGTCTCCAGGCAGCTCCAGCTTAGAGTGAAGCTGGCTCCAAGGTCACCATGAAGAGGACGCAGGGCCAGGAGGAGCACCGTGGGTCAGCCACCCTGCCCACCACTCCCAGGCCCTGTCAGCCTCGACCACTAGCGGTTACTGGGAAGACCAAGTCTTCCCATGAGTGCAGTGCTTCCTTAGGGCACTGGGGGTTTCTCAGCCCGCGCCCCTCACACCCTGGCCTGTTTTTGCCTGTCAGAGCAAGTTCTTGAATTGCATCTGGTCCCTTGTGACAAACCCAGGCAAGGGTTTGCTGGGCATTGGCAGCTTTCACCTCCTTCTTGGTCCTAGGATGGAATTCACTGAGGCCAGCAGGCTGGCTGGGCACCTACCCAGGCTCCCTGGCCGAGCCTGTTATGGGGTCCAGAGTTGGCTGTGGTGGTCTTCAGGATGCCCTTGGGGTGAAGCCCCACGGTCCTTCTGCAGTCCCCTTCTGGCAGCTACTCTCCTTGCTACTGGCTCTTGGCACCCTGCAGCCAACCCCATAGCCTGCCTGGTGCCCCTAAATGTGACCTTGGCCCCTGAGCCTCACTCAGCCACTAGAGGGTCATGAAGAGCCATTTAGACATTGTAACTCTGCCCTCCTCCACTGCAACCTCCACTTAGGGACTGCACTCCAGGGCCACCATCAGTGCTACAGCCTCTGCGGTTTCCCAAGTCACCATGGGCCTTTCAAAGTTGGCAAACATCACCTGCTGGCCACTATCATGGCCGCTGGTCATCAGAGCTGAGCCCTGCACCTGCCTCGCTCTTGTCCATTTGTCGGCAGGCTGTTTACCCAAGCAGGCCTGTGTTCTGGACCATTCCTGTGGAAGAGGGGGTTCTCCTGAGCTTAAAGCTGTGGCAGGGCAGGACAAGAAGATTCCACAAGCTCAAGGGGAGTGTGACTTGGTCTGAAGTTACCCCCTTTAGAAGCAGTCAGCCTCAGACACCTTCGTTAGGAACCACCCTCCCCTCTGACCAGTCTTTGACTCCGCTGGCTGAGGGTGCCAGGTTCCAGGGAGCAGCAGAGCCGCCTGCCAGCCTGTCCTTTCCATCGCTTTCAGAAGGCAGCCCGTGGTGCAGTGTGCCCCAGAGGAGCTCTCTGGGTCCAGCCTCAGCCTCCCCAAGGGCTGACAGGAGAGGAAGGATGGTGCAGCAGTTAGGGTCCCCCCACAGGAGGCCGGAGGGCTGGAACCCCAGGACCTTGGCTGCAGTGAGGCCCTCTTGCCCCACACTGCCGACTGGCCACCAGGGTCTCAGATTGGAGGCCACCTTCCCTGGCCTCACTGTGGGGGAAGGACCAGGGCCTTGTCAGCTCCTCAGGGAATATGGAGCCAGCTGGGGCAGTGCTGACACTTCCCCTTCCTCCTGCTGCCCCGTCTCTGCTCCACCCTCTACCCCAGCACCATCCTCCTCCCGGGAACCTCCCTGGCACCTGATGCTCTAAGTATTAGGTTGGCCAAAGAGCTTGTTTAGTTTTTTCCATATGATGGCTCTAGCAGTGCTTAGTTGTCTTTAACTTCATTCAAAGCAATTTTGTTAGATTGTATTGTGACAGCTGTCATATCAGTGTGCATTTAAAAAATATTAAAATTGGTGAATTTCTGTGCAACCATTTTAATATTGAAGATGGAAGAAGATAGGCAATATTTTTGGTGTATCACGCTTTATTATTTCAAGAAAGGTAAGAATGCAACTGAAACAAAAGAAGACGTGTGCAGTGTGTGGAGAAGGTGCTGACTGATCACACGTGTCCAAGGTGCTTTGCGAAGTTTCTTGGTGCTACTGACACTTTGGCCAAACAATTCTTTGCTGTGAGACTGATGCACTGGAAGATGTTCAGCAGCACCCCTGGCCTCTGCCCACTAGAAGCCGATAGCGGGAGGTAGCCGACATACTCAGAATATAAGTCAATAAAGTTATTGGTGAAAATGAAAAATGTATCTTATTTTACAGAAAAAACCGTAACAGACTTTTTGGCCAATCCAATACTAACCTCTTCCAGAGCCAGCTAAGCCTTCCTTGGGCCAGGACCCTTGTCCCTTCTTCCCCCAGAGCTGCCTGGACACAGTCTGTGGTTCTGGGCCATCCAAGGGGGCACACGTCCTGCCTCCAGTTAGGTCTTAAGCCTTACTGCAGCGCTGGTGCCCACATGTGTGTTCACCACTCGGCTGCTGGCCAGGGCTGTCCACACCTGGTCAGCCCACTGCCCACCACCTCCTGGGGAACAGGACAGTGCTGCTCCCACAGGCCCCGGCCACTTAGTTGTCATGGCCCTCGGTGCCCAGGAACGCCGGAGGCAGCTATAGGGCATCTCAGCAGGTCCTGACCTTACCATGCCCTTGCTTGCTGTCCACCTGCTAGGGAGATGGCCAGGTGATGGGGCCAGATGGGGCCAGACAGCCACATGGAGCACACAGCACACACAGGATCCGTGAGGCACATGGGGACATGAGGCACAGACAGCCCCGTAGGACATACGGGCCACACTGACCACACCCTTGCTCCAAAACAACGTCCAAGACAGCCTTCCCAGGGGAGAGCACCCCTGGGAACCCCATGTGGGGGGAATGTAGACCTGGACTAGCAGCCTTGCAGTGAGGCTTCGGGGACTCCTCAGGGTGAAGCTGCCGCACCAGCAGCCTCCTCTTCCTTCAGATAAAATCTGAAGTGGAGCCAAATGTCTGAAATCCATGTGGTGGGGCTTCCCAATGAGGATGGGGGCCTAGACTGCAGCTGGGGTAGGAGCTACACACCCAGGCCAGCCCCTCGTGTCCTTTCCCAGGTCCCACCACAAAGCCACGGGGCAGCCAGAGCCAGGGCTGCCACATGGCTGCATCCCAGGTTTCCTGCTGCCCAGCATGTGGGCTCAGATGCAGGGACCCCCTGCTTTGAGGTGGGAGTTCCTGAAGCCAGGGTCACTCCACACGACAAACGCAGGGCCTGACAGTCCCCAGCAGTTTGCCTAGTCCACACAAAGCCAAGCAGCCCTTATGTTCAGGGTCCCCTTATACCTTTGCCCTGGAGTGTCCCCAGCTGGAGGTGTCATGCCCTTTCTTTCATGTTAGGTGGCCCTAGAAAGTGCTTCTTGGTTCCCTGGTATCTGTGGCTTTCCTTGCTAGGAAGGGGACAAACAACCAAGCCTCCTAAAGGAAGGACACTCACAGCACAGGGCTCCCTGGCCCAGGCTGGGTTGCCTTCAGTAACTCAGGGCTCCCAAGCACTGGCCACCATCTCTGGGCACAGGGTGGACTTACAGGGCAGACTGGGCACAGCCATGCTGGCCCACTGCAGAGCAGCCTCCTGGCGGGCTTGGCTCAGCCTGGGTTTGTGGGACTCTAGGCTGGTCCTTTCAGGAAATACAAATGTGTCCAGGGGCCTGGCACCAGAAAACGAGTGGACTACCTGCTTCACCTCATCATCAGGGGCCCAGCACACCTGCCGCACAGGGCTGTACCCTCCCCAAATCCCCTGGGCATGGCGCATGGTTCCACGGGGGAGATAGGGTGAAATCACTGCCCCATTTCCTGAATGAAGACAGAAATTGCAAGAACTTGTTACAAGAGACAAAAAGCCTGACATGCCACAGCCATGGACGACTCCTACTGGGGTACCCTGACAAGTCGAGGCATCTGTGGGGGACAGGATGCCTCTGCCCCCAGGGTCTGGTGTGACAGGGAACTTCCTCATGACACAGCTGCAGTGAGCCTGCTCAGGGGGAAGGGCCTTAAACTCACTCCCTATAAGACATCCTGGGCAGATGGGGTCAGAGGCACCCTCCCCCAATCAGCCTTGGGAACACATCTCCAGCCACTCACTCTTGGTCAGTCAGAAGCAACTAGGGGAGGCTGGCCTCCGGGCCACAGCATGGGCTTCAGCCAAGGAAAAGGACAGACAAGCTAGTGGGAACAAGGTAGACTGGAACAGGTCGGTTCTCTCCAAGTACATCCTTCGCAGCCACGGGTCTGGCCAGCAGCGGGGCTCCCGGTGTGGGCTCTTCCGAGGGAGGAGCAGGAGAGGCAGGCCCCAGCAGACTGTCTGGTGGGCCTGCGCCTCCCCACGAGTCTACGCTGTTAAACCTCTGGAAACACTTAGAGAGGAAGGGGCGAGCACAAGAACAGGCCCCTGGGAAGTGCAAACAGCACCAATGTGGTATTTTTCTAGAACCTCTGAGCACATTTGGTGTGTGGGTTGTGGTGCTGTGCCTAGTTAGTTCTTCTTGATCAGCTGGGCCCTCACAGCAAATAGGAGAGAGCAAGGCCACTGTTAGGGTGACTCTCCTGGGCGGTTGTAAAAAAAACCCCACAGCTACCACAACACAACTGGATTGTCCCATAGCTCAGGAGGTCTGGGGTCCAGCTATTGTCGGGGCTGGTGCCTTCTGAGCACTGTGAGGGAGCATCCATTCTGCTCCTGCCCTCTGGCTCTGCCAGGCTCTGGCAGCCACCAGCATCCTTGGCTCATAGCTGCATCACTGACCTGTTGGCTTCACACAGCATTCTCCTTGTGCCTTCACCTCGTCTGTCCTCTGGATGTGTCTGTGTCCAAATTTCCCCTTTTATCAGAACACAAGTCATCAGACAGGGGCCACCCTAGTGACCTCCCTTTGACCTACAAAGACCCTATATCCAAGTAAGACCACAACCACAGGTGCTGGGGTTGGGACTTCAACATTCGACATCCTTGCAGGGCAAAGGCTTCAACCCCCTGTCAGTTCACCGTTGGCACATGCCGAATAGGGCAACGCTAGGCGTGAGCTCCAGCTTGGTGCCACCTGGACAGGGGCAGCAACTGGTGTCTGTAATCTTATCACACTCATGCTCCGTTGCCTTGTGGATTTCTGGAGGGTGCTGGAACCACCTCTTGGCACCAGGGTTGCTGAGGGCCCCTTGAGAGGTGACATACTGCCCTGACCCTGCCTGGAGACAGAGCCAGTAGGCTCCTGCACAGGTGTTCTGCTCAGTGTGGCAACCAGCACACCAGGCCAGTGAACCTGTCCAACCCACTGGGGGCTCCTTTGCACCTTGAAGGGACTCTGAGTCCTACAGTTAGTGGCCTCTAGAGAGCCTGCCCTAGGCTGGGCCAAATGCCAACAGGATTCCCAGGGCCTGAGAGGTGCATCCTAGAGTCCCAGGCATGTTCTGGCTGCCAGGGCCAAGCTCCTTGACTGAAAGCTGCTGCAGAGGTGAGAGCCAGCTGAGACGCCTCTCCAGCAGACCTCAAGGACAGGACGGACCTTGCTGCTCTCTGTGCCCTGGTGGCGGAGTGAGTAAGAGAAGCACAGCACACCGACCAAGTGAACTCAACACTGTGAGAGTCAAGGTACAGACGCTGCACTGAGGGTGGATCAGCATATGAGGAGGTCCAGTCCGTCACTGTGAGAGAGAACCACCCAACACGTGGCCTTTTGAGTCTCTCCAGCAACCTGTGGAGGACAAGGGGACTGCTCCACTGTGTGGGCAAAGAAGAGTGCAGAGAGGATGCAGTGGGGTGAGCAGCTGGGAACTGAGCTGTGGACTCAACAGACCCCTCACTTCAAGGCCAGGGCTCACCTGCTGATGTCTGACCTCTGTATCATACGAGAACAGCTCCTGCAACCTCACACATGCACCCACATGTGTGCACACATACACATGTTGTTGTAGGTGTGCACGCACAGGACACAGGTCTGCACAAGGGCACATACAAGCATGCACACATACTGACGCAGACGCACACAGCGCATCCCTGCCTGGTTGCTGCTCAGTTCTCACCTCTTGTGCCCCAACCCCCAGGACCCTCCTCAGCACCCAACGTCACACTCTCTGCGTGCCCAAAGGTGTCTAGGCCTCTGTGGCCTACCATATAGTCTGTGTGCAGAGGGACAACGTCCCCTCTCAGTACCCCCGTATCACACAGGATGTGTCCACTGACCCTCTATTTAAGATCCAGTATCAATCACCTCTAACAATCAGGCCCCCAAATGGAATGAGATGAGCAACTGTGAGCAGTAGTGAGTTCGCCTTCGCTGGGGGTGACCAAGCACACACTGGCCACCAGTCTGACCGGTCATTGGGAGCTGGAGCATTGGATCCGAGTTTTCCCAAATCCATCACCTCGGATAGTGTGGGGGTTACCTCAAGTCGGGATTTCCCAACTATGCCCACCGTCCCTCGAGGAGTGCTCCACATACTGACACAGGGGGCCACTGTTGCAGTGGCTGGTGCCCCCAGTGTGAGGGCCATCTGCTTGCTACCTGGGACAGATGAGCCCCAGCTTCAAGGCCCAGTTCTGAGCACTATTCCAAGTCCTGGCGCCAGGCTTACCCCTGGAGCCTGGTACCTTTACACCCGTATCTGCACTCAAGAGCACAAACAGGGGCCCACCCCCCAACCCCCAGAGACATGCATGCCTGGGACCGGGCTATCTGGGGAGTCAATGCTTTTCCATCTAGTCCGACAAGTATTGCTGAACACCCACTGTGGACCTGAGTACACGCGGGTGCTGTGTAGGAACAAGGGCTGACTCCCATCTGGCCCAGGGGAATGGGGGTTCCCACACTGACAGAAGCTGATGGGAGGGGCAGCAGCCTGGCTCTGGGAAGCTGACACCCCCCAGGTCCTAGGTGCCCAGAGAAGATTGCTGTGATTTCTGCAGGAAAGGTAGACCTCAGTCCCCAGCAAGGCTTACCCTGGGTGAGAGGGGGGGGGTGCTGAGAAGTGTATTTCCCACCGCAGGGGGAGGCAGAAGACTTCACCACCAAGCACAGTGGCTGTTCTGAAGACAGGAGAGCACAGAGCAGAGCAGATGAGGACCGCTGCACCCCTCTCCCAGCTGCACAGGTAGGGACAGATAGATGCTGAGGTTTTCCTCTGTAGGTACCACTTGGGTCCCACAGCCAAAAGTCAGTCTGTGCCATCAAGTGAGGGCAGTTCTGAGATGTTAGCAGGGACTGGAAACTTCCCTTTGGGTCATTTGTTACAGCAGCCCCAGGAAAGGAATCAACTGCCCCTACCCGAAGGCTCTCTCAGGACCCTCAGGTCCCTCGTGCATTTCCAAGATGAGATCAGCAGACTCTCCACAGGAGTGCTCGAGCTTCCCTAAATAACAGAGTGTCTCTCTGGGGATTAGGAACGGGTTGCTGAGTGAAGAAGAACAATATAGGCAAAAGGTTGGCCCAGGTGTCTGCAAGTGCTATCTATGTCTGGGAGGGGAAGAGAGAAGGAAGAGAGGGTATAAACAGAAAACTTTCAAGGCCCAGGAACAGGTGAATAAGAAGAAGGCAGTCACGTGTCCTCTGAAAACCACATTCATGGTAGCATGGTGCCAGGCCATGGCCCATAGGAAAGACTAGTGTCTTCTGTCTGTGCATGACCTGACCTTCCATGCACCCTCACCAAGCAACAGATGGGGTACACACAGCTCGGGTTAGGCTAGAAGTGTGGGCCCAGGTCCCAATTCTACCGCTTCCCAATTTCTCGGAGCCTGTTTTTTCATCTGCAAAACTGTGGGAATGTAAAACACTGTGTGACATGGCCCTCCGTCCCACTGTCTGCACGGGTTCTTCTACAGACTCACCCCCATAACCACCGTGCCTCCCCACCCACCCAAGCATCAGAGAGCACCAAAGCACCAATGCAAAGCACCTGGGCCTCAAAAGGTTCTTCTGGGAAGGCAGGCTTGCTGCACATCCATAGAAACACCTGGGGCTCTCAGGGGGCTGGCCAGGTGCTGTGTCCGCCCACCTAGAGACTGCCCCATCTAACCCTTGGATGCACGAAACATCCACATCAAAAAGGAACAGACATCAGAACTGACTCACCCAGCTCTTTGTGGCACTGAGGATTCCAAAGGACACTGGAGGAGGCACATGGCTGCCCAGAGTCACAGACAGGCTGTTGCAAAGTGCACGGGCTTTGCCCTCTTTGATTAAACTTCCAATAACCACATGCCTGAACCCCTTGGAATTCCAGAACTCCAGGCTGTGTCATTTCTTCCACCAAATGAGCTGCCTGGATGCCTGGGGCCAACTCCTAAAGTATTGTCTCCAGAGGGAAGGGGCCCACTGGAAAAGGGTCCCAGCTCCACCGGGCCTGCTGACCCCACTGGTCACCATTATGGCTGACCAGCTGAGGTAGCTTTGGAGTTCAGGGCTTGTGCGCATCAGTCCTATCGCGCGGGTTTGAGCAAGAGGTGGGACGTACGTAACAGGCTGGAGCGAGGGTTATCCCAGGGCTCTGGGCACGCTCCCACACCCTATGCACTGGAGACGCTGGGCTCGCATCCGTCCCTGACCTCCGCCATTTAGTCCGCAATGAATGGGTGCGTCAGGCCGTAGGTGTCGGCGTGACTCCCGGCGCACGCCAGGGAGGTCCCGTGGGCAGGACACGCCGGCCACGCGCTCCTGCCCCCACGCCGCGCACCTGTCCTGGGCGTGGCCCCAAACCCGTGTTCCGAGGTCCCGCCCCGCCCCGCCCCGGCCGCGCCGCATGCTAGTTGGCCCAGGCAGCGCGCTATGCTAATGAGCCTGACCCTGCCCGGCACCTGCCGCGGAGCTGCGGACCCGGGTTCTGTGGACTCGCAAGTGGGACACGCGCCTGCGAGGAACAATGCCGCGCTCTTTCCTGGTGAAAACGCACTCCAGCCACAGGGTCCCCAACTACGGGGAGCTGGAGACCCAAAGAGGTAGGGGCTGCCGGACTCCGCAGCCGCCGCCCAGGGCTTGAGCTTCCTCTGGGCAAGAGAGGGAAGCCCCTGGGAGCGGGGAACACCTGTCCCAGGTAGGAAGAGAGGCGTTAGCTCACCAGCACGGCTGGCTCCGAGGCCTCGAGGCTGGAGGTAGGTTGGTGGTCCCAGTCCGAGTCCGCGTCCAGCGGAGTGCGTGGGCATTCTCTCCCCACTTAGAGAAGTTTCTAGGCCCCCAAACACTCTGGGCTGTCCCCCTATGGTCTGGCGAACCGATCACAGCTAAGGGAACCAGGATTCATCTTCCTGGGGCAGGAGGTTTGGGAGGCGTCCCAGAGATTGTGGGAAGAGAGCTGGAGGGCCACCTGGGGCTGCCGTCCAAGGACTCACGAGGAATATCCTGGTTTGGGTGGTGAGTACGGGGGCCGGGAAGAGTGACCATGGGCTGTCTAGTGCCAAGGCCCAGCTTGTTTAGCGTTCCGAGGGCTCCTCCTGTGCCTCCTCACTCCTCCTGAGGGTCTCCTTCCCTCTGGCCTCCCTTCGCCCCAGTGGAGGTGGCCAAGAACAGGCTGGGCTAAAGGGCTGCGATCCTATCCCCAAGGGGCTTGGTAGGGAGATGGGAGTCCAGGACCCAGCACTGTTCCCCCATTCCCATTTCCTACTGGGCATCAGGACTTGCAGAGGCCCCAGGGTAAAGCCCCTAGAGCAGTCAGGCTTTGTCCCTCCTAGCTCAGCAGCTTCCTGGGGCTAAGACCCCCTGGGGGACTGCTTCATGATTCAGAGTGAGAATGGGGCAGGGGAGACACTGTGGTGGCGTGGGCACCTCAGAGCCTTTTAGGGCTCTCAGAACCCGGTGTGGGGAGGGAGTCTCTGGCCAGTACCGAGGCGGGGCCGCCACCAGGGGGCACCTTCCAGGACCAGAAGCCTCACTTCTGGGTTCTGAAATCAAGTTAAAGTCACCAGCAGCGATTTTGTAAAATAAAATAGAACAGAAACCATCAGAGTGCAGTGCTCCAGATAAAGGAAACTTTTTTCTAGCTTTATTTTTTAATTAAATTTATAGGGGTGGCATTGGTTAATAGGGTCATATGGGTGTCGAGTGTACATTTCTGTGATCCATGATCTGTATGCTGCATTGTGTTCCACCACCAAAGTCAAATCATCTTCCATCAGCACATATGTGGCTCCCTTTACCCTTCACTACTCCCCACCTGCTCCCCTCTGGTAACCACCCTACTGTTGTCTGTGTCTATGAGTTTCAGTTTTATATCCCACATCTGAGTGAAATCATATGGTTCTTGGCTTTTCGTGACTTATTTCGCTTAGCATGATATTCTTAAGGTCCATTCATGTTGTCACAAATGTCAGTATTTTATCCTTTCTTGTGGCTGAGTAGTATTCCATAGTATATATGTACCACATCTTCATTATCCAATTCTTCCTCTATCGAAGGCGGTTTTGGTTGTCTAAGAAAACTTTTGTTCAGATATATATGATGGAAAACTGACTTTACATGGGTCATAGTTTTTTTTGGGGGGGTTTGTTGTTTTTTTTTTAAGTTGGGAGTTTCCTTTATTTTTTTAATTTTTATTTTTAATATATCTATTGATTATGCTATTACAGTTGCCCCATTTCCCCCTCTTCAGTCCACTCCATCCTGCCCACCCCCTCCCTCCCACATTCCCCCCTATAGTTCATGTCCATGGGTCATAGTTATAAGTTCTTTGGCTTCTACATTTCCTACACTATTCTTACCCTCCCCCTATTTTCCACCTATCATTTATGCTACTTATTCTCTGTACCTTTCCCCCCCTCTCCCCCTCCCACTCCCCTGTTGATAACCCTCCATGTGAGCTCCATTTCTGTGGTTCCGTTCCTGTTCTAGTTGTTTGCTTAGTTTGCTTTTGTTTTTGTTTTAGGTGTGGTTGTAAATAACTGTGAGTTTGCTGTCATTTTTACTGTTCATATTTTTTATCTTCTTTTTCTTAGATAAGTCCCTTTAACATTTCATATAATAAGGGCTTGGTGATGATGAACTCCTTGAACTTGACCTTATCTGAGAAGCACTTTATCTGCCCTTTCATTCTAAATGATAGCTTTGCTGGACAGAGCAATCTTGGATGTAGGCCCTTGCCTTTCATGACTTGGAATACTTCTTGCCAGTCCCTTCTTGCCTGTAAGGTCTCTTTGGAGAAATCAGCTGACAGTCTTATGGGAACCCCTTTGTAGGTAACTGTGTCCTTTTCTCTTGCTGCTTCTAAGATTCTCTGCTTCCCTTTAATCTTGGCTAATGTAATTATGATGTGCCTTGGTGTGTTCCTCCTTGGGTCCAGCTTCCTTGGGACTCTCTGAACTTCCTGGACTTCCTGGAAGTCTGTTTCCTTTGCCAGATTAGGGAAGTTCTCTTTCATTATTTGTTCAAATAAGTTTTCAATTTTTTGTTCTTCCTCTTCTCCTTCTGGCACGTCTGTGATCCGGATGTTGGAATGTTTCAAGATGTCCTGGAGGTTCCTAAGCCTCTCCTCATTTTTTTGAATTCTTGTTTCTTCATTCTTTTCTGGTTGGATGTTTCTTTCTTCCTTCTGGTCCACACCGTTGATTTGAGTCCCAGTTTCCTTCGCATCACTATTGGTTCCCTGTACATTTTCCTTTGTTTCTCTTAGCATAGGCTTCATTTTTTCATCTAGTTTTCGAACAAATTCAACCAATTCTGTGAGCGTCTTAATAACCAGTGTTTTGAATTGTGCATCCGATAGGTTGGCTATCTCTTCCTCGCTTAGTTGTATTTTTTCTGGAGCTTTGAAGTGTTCTGTCAATTGGGCCATTTTTTTTTTTTTTTGTCTTGGGACGTCTGTTACTTAAAGGGGCGGAGCCTTAGGTGTTCCTGGGGCGGGGTAACGCTGGTCGCTGCACTGTGACGCTGTACGTGGGGGAGGGGCCGAGAGGGAGCAATGGCGCCTGCTCCACTCTATGCCGAATTTCAGTCACTCCCTCCGCTACCCACAATCAAACTGGGCCCCTCTGGTGCTGGTTTCTGAGTGGGTGGGCTTGTGCACACTCTAGGCCCCTGTGGGTCTCTCCAACGACCTCTCCTGTGAGGCTGGGGGTTTCTCCTGCTGCTGTCTCAACCCCCACGGGCATTTTCAATCAGAGGTTTGAGGCTTTATTTCCACTCTCTGGAGCCCTGGGTAACATGGTCTGCTTCGCTCCCCGCCGTTCCTCCCGGTTTATCTATGCATGAATGTGGGGCCGTGGGGTGCTACCTGCCACACTGCCTGTCCCGTTCTCTGCCACTCTGAGTCCGGCCCTCTCGGTTTCTCTGTGCGTGAATATAGGGCTGCAGGGTCTGCTAGTGGTCAGACTGCCTGCCCCGTTCATCTCACACTCCGCCAGTCTCGGTCCCGCCACAGCAACGTGAGTCCTCTCCACCCCGGCTGCCATCTCCGCCCCTCCTACCGGTGTGGAAGAATGTTTATTTTTTATCTCCTTGGTGTCGGACTTCCTTGCCGTTAGATTTTCTGTCAGTTCTGGTTGTGCGAGGAGGCGCAGTGTGTCTACCTATGCCGCCATCTTGATTCTCTGGATCATAGTTTTAAAAGTTTAAAAACCATGTGTAGAGTCTAGCCGCACAGTGTACCCACTTCACTATTTGAATATGCAAATATGGGCAGCTCTGCAAGGCCCATTGATGGGCTGTCCAGGAACAGCCTTGCAGCCCATTAGCTCTCTCTGCTTCCCTCCCTCTCCCCTTCCTCTTCCAATCTGGGGCCAGAGATTTATTTTAATACATAAGGAATAAGAAATGGGTTGTGGGCTATTTGGAGATTTGGGCTTTGGGAAGATGCAGAACTGTCACCTACTAACTTGTTCACTTTGGGGGCCTGCCATTCCAGGTCAAGCATGGGGTGTGCTGGCTCACAAATATGGTTGTAATAGGCTGAGGTCAGAGGACAACCCCTCTGGACCAGGAGAGCTGGCAGGAGGCTACCTACGTGCACCAATGTCAGGATATTGAGGGGTAATTGGGAGGTGACTGGAGGCTAATTAGTTATTTTCCATGTGGTAGCCTGCCATCAAGTGCTCTGAATTAATGCTGCGTGGGAGCCTGGGGGTGCCCTGGGAGCTGGTCCTGAGGAGGAACAGGAGCTCAGAGAGAGGGTCCGCCCTGCCTGGCAGGGAAGAAGCCTTCCTTGGCCCCATGAAAGCTGTTTCAGGATTCTGTAAGGCATTTCTCTGTTTTTGTTCTTAAAGAGGAACTGAGATTCCTCCTCTAGACCCCATGGTTTCCAGGCCATCTCACTTCCCCAGCTGACACCTCCATCTTTCAGGTTTTTCTCTTCATGCCAAGCTGCTGATGGCCTAAAGATGGGCTTGGAATTGGACCTGAAATGAAGTTTGAGAGCACACCACATTGGGACTGAGTCTTCACCTTTCCATTCTCTCTCCTTCTGCCCTTCTAGAAATCAATGGCTCCTGTTCTGCCTGTGGGGGGCTGGTGTTGCCCCTCCTCCTCCCAGACAGGGTGGCCCCTCCCGTGCATGGTGACCCTGCCCAGCCCTGGGACCACACCTCTGGCATCACCTGCATCTCCCTGACCCTCCCAGAAGCTCGGAGGGCCTCTGAGCCAGACCCCTTGGAAGTCAGCTTGATGGACCCTCGCGCTGGCTGGGCTCCCAGCGTACCTCTCAAAGACAGCCTGAACCACCTCAACCTGCCCCCACTGCTGGTTCTGCCCACACGGTGGCCCCCAATACTCAGCACAGATGGGGACCAGGCTCCAGACAGACTGCTGGGGGCTGAGCAGGCCCCCTCCTCTCCAGGTGGCTTCCAGTGTACCCACTGCCACAAGCCCTACCACACAGTGGCTGGGTTGGCCAGGCACCAGCAGCTGCACTGCCACCTGCAGGCTCAGCGCTGCTTTACCTGCAAGTACTGCAACAAGGAGTACTCCAGCCTGGGCGCCCTCAAAATGCACATCCGCACGCACACGCTGCCCTGCATTTGCACCATCTGCGGCAAGGCGTTCTCTAGGCCCTGGCTGCTTCAGGGCCACATTCGGACCCACACAGGTAGGAGGACAGCGTCGGGTCCACAAGAGGGATCTGGGTAGAGGCAAGAATGGGACCTAGAAGTTAGAAAGAGGGAAGGGGAGATTTTATGAACAAGAGGATGGACGTTCACACAGCTTTTGCTCTCCAGTGTATCCATTTCTTGGGGCTGCAGCACATAGTCCCATAATCTAGGGGCTCAAACATCAGAAATGTCCTCCCTCACTGTCTGGAGGCCAGAAACCCTGAGTCCAGGTGTCCCAGGGTTGAATCCTTCCTGCCTCTTCCAGCTCCTGGAGGCTGCAGGTATCCTTGGCTTGTGGCCACATTGCTCCAAACTCTGCTTCCGACTTCACATGGCTCTCCTCCGTGTATCTGTGTCCAAATTTCCCTCTAGTTATAAGGACACTGGTCATATTGAATCAGGGCCCACAAACTGCAGCATGACCTCATCTTAACCTGATGACATCTGCAAAGCCCCTATTTCCAAATAAGGTCACATCTTCAGGTACCAGTGTTTAGGACATGGACATCTCTTTTTTGGAGGACACAATTCAACCCATAACACCCAGGAAAGTGTACGATGCACAGGACTTCTGCAGGATCTGACTTTTCACATTTCACAGACTTCCAGAATTCTGGAAGGAGGAGTAGGGAGCAAGAAAGGCCTGGGCTGGGGATAAGAACAATAGGGGTCATAGCCTATCTGAAGGGCAGAAATGACAGCTGGGACTTCACTCAGAAGTTGGGGACCTGGAGCAAACCTGTCCCTGGGTAAGAGAGTGGCCAGGAGCCCACAGGAAACAAAGGAGGGAAGAGCAGCTGTGGAGAGGAGACAAAGATAGAAACAGAGAAAGGAGAGGAATGTGGACAGGAGGCTGAAGGAGGCCTAAAAACCTTGGCTTTCTCATGCTGTGTTATAATATACGGCCCAGAAGGAGTGGAAGGCCCCTGCTACGTACAGGGCCAGCCAGTAGCTGAAGTGGACCTTGGTCTGGGGCTTGGCCTGGAGCCTGGGACTTTGTCAAGCACACCATGCAGAGTGGGAGACAAGAAGAGAGAGACAGAGGTCCCAGAACAAGCATTTGGTCCTGATCACAGACCCACAGTTGCAACACACACTTTCTGTAACTGGGGCCTCCCTAAATCTAAGTCATGGCTCTGTGAGTAGGATCTTCTGAGTCACATGTGGGTAGAGGTAGGAAAGAAGGGTTTTACTGGAAAGGAGCCATTTCCTTGACCCTTCACTAAGGATGTCACACATCGTCAGAGGCTCAGTGCTCCTGTTCTGGGAGCCAGGATGTGGCAGTCCCCACAGGAGGGTGGCCTGGCTAGGAATGTGCCTAGGTGACGTGCAGTGGGGACTGCAGGCTGGTGTCTCTCAGGACTCAGTAGGGCTGTAGGACTGGAAGCCACTCTGCACAGATAGAGAACGGGCTATTCTCAATGACCCTTTTATACTCATCAGAATCATCCTGGGGCCAAGGTCCCAACAGAAGGACTTTGTCCAAATCCCTGGCGGCCTGATTGGAGGTGGCCTGAAGGATACAAGGATTTTAGCCATTCCTAAATGCCCTTTTGTGCAGGTGGAGGGCTCACTCCTTCCAGCCTGCCTTCTGTGGGAGCCTGGCTGGTCCCCATCACTGGCTTTCAGTGGGCAGGCACAGCTGCCAGAAGGTGCCCATGCTTTTCATGTCCAGATCTGGGTGGCAAAGGGCCCCAGGATAGCTCTGGCAGAAACAGAAGATGTAGCAAAGAGCTGTGCTGGACCTTTGCTCTCAGGAAGGGTTAGGTATGTCATTCCACCCTGTCCGCTTGGGTGCTTGTATGGCCTCTTGGCCTTAAAGTCTCCTCCTTGGGCTGGGGCTCCAAGGCCCCTATCACTTATGTCATAGGGAGGGGGCAATGAAGATAGATAAATTGGAATTGAGTGAGCATTTGGAGGGGGAGGGATGGGTTATAAACAGGGACACTTGAACCCTGAGGCCACCTTCCCAGCACACTCCAGATAGTCACACACCTGGCCCTTCCCTCTTCCTTCCCCAGGTGAGAAGCCCTATGCCTGCTCACACTGCAGCAGGGCCTTCGCCGACCGCTCAAATCTCCGAGCTCACCTGCAGACACACTCTGACACCAAGAGATACCAGTGTAAGAGCTGCGCCAAGACCTTCTCCCGCATGTCACTCTTGGCAAGGCATGAGGAATCTGGCTGCTGCCCCGGTCCCTGAGAGGTATGGGTTTGGTGCAGGTAGGAGGGACAAGACCTCAACCCAAGAGACCACAGCCGGCGCCCCTCTTGGCAGCCTCGTGCTGCCTGGTGCACTCAGAGGAGCCAGGAGGGCGGGAGCTCAGCAACCCGCCCCCCCTCAGGCACGCTCCCCTGCTCACCACAGCCTGCGTCTATTCCAAACCAGAGCAGCCCAGTGGGCCATCAGGGTGAGCGAAGGCTCGTGCACATCTCCCACCTCACTCTGCCCACTTAGAGGGGACTTTCCTTCCAGGGGCGACTTTCGGCAAGACAAGAACCACCGTCTCATCTTCCACTTGCTCTGGTTTCAGCTTCTGGGTTTTTGGAGTTAAAGACTGTTGGGGGACTGTCGCCAGCATGGACAACCTTGCCATTAAGATCACAGATAGGGCTGCCTTTGGAGCTCCTTGCAACTCCACGTGAACAGCCTGACTTGTGCCGAGTGCATTGCACAGTCTAGCCTGCAAGGGCAGAGCTACCTCAAGGCTCACCTCCCCCTGCCTTTGGTTTGGAATCTGGGCCACACTGCCTCATATCACACATGTGCACCCACGCCCTCCCGATCTCTGAGATGGAGCAGCACCGAGACCAGCAGCTTGGTCCTCATCCACAATTGTGGGGCAATAAAGAGTCTATGCACTCAGGCCTGTGTTGTCCTCTGATGGTCTGTTTTCCCAGTCCCCTGCATCTATAAAGGAGGCCCAGCTCTCAGAAATTCTCCAGAAGCGGCAGGATTGCTGGCCACAGAGGAGGAGGAGACTAGGGGTCAGGGCATCAAGCTAAGATGCTGCTATGGGTTGGGGAACGAGGCTGCAAGAGGCAGGGTCCAGGTGAGCAGGGGTGCCTTCTTCTGGAAGAGAGATAGGTGATGGAACAGTATCAAACAGCGTGGAAGAATAACTAAAGGGCATGAACTGGACTGGGGATGAGCAAGGGCTTGCAAGAGAAGTGTGAGGGAACTATAGCCAGGAGAAAGCGCCAGGGTGGGCTGTGAGCACTGCATGGCTGGATGTCCATTCTCCCCAAGATCTAAGTTTGAAGAGAGAACCAGTGTTGTATCCACACATCTGTCCACTCTCACCAAAAGGATGTGTCTTCAGTGCACTGTCTCTCACCAAAGGGCCACATCTCCATGTCTGCCCACAGTACTGTTGCCTTTTTTCAGCATGTGTCTCTTGAGGCCACAGGCATCTATGAACTGAGTCAGTGGCCCAGACCTTTGACCCCACCCAAGACACATGCCTCACCAAACCAACTCAGATGCCAACACATAAGCACCCCTCCCCCACTGCCCCAGTGTCCTGTGCCCACTGCACCAGCATAGTGGCATCATGTCCTTCTCACAGGTGGCCTCCTTTCACCCCCAGGTTCCTGGGTGGTCACCTGTTGGACTGGTCCTGCCTCTTGCCAGCGTATCTTAACCGTCTCCAGCAGGATCCTTCAGGGAGGGTGTCATCTAGGACCGAAGAAGGAGGCCTGAGTCTAATGGAGACTGACTGAGTCCTTGACTTTGGGAGGGGACACCTGCTCCTCTCTGCAGGAAGGGTGGCTTGTGCTGTCAGCAGCTCAACTTTTGGTCCCAGCCAAGGGGAGTTAGGCTCCTTGGTTCTGGCCTTGGAATGGAGCCACACAGCAAGCTACAGAGGTCTCCCTCTCAGCCCTAAGCCACCAGACACAGAGCCTCCTCTGCATGTGAGAACACTTGAGAGCATTTACCAGGACCACACTGGGTGCCCAGCATCTTACTCTGCAGCCACCTCTGCTGCAGTTCCAGTCCTGGTGGCCCCCACTGTAGATTCTACCTGATGCTCCTCAGAGGATAAAGGGACCTGAGTGGCTGGTTTAATGCTGGCCATTGGAGGGGCCTTGTGGCATCCCAGAGGAAACTTGACCTTGGTCTTGGGCTTCTTTGGACCAAGGTGACCTTGATGAAGCCGACCACCCAGGAGAGGCCCTTGCCTGACCTACACCAGACCATCTCAGTCACTGGAATGCAGATGCTTCTGAGACTGGGAATTTAGCTAATGTATCAGTTTGCTGCTGTAACAAAGTCTCCTACACTGGGCAGCTTAAACAGAAGAAATTTATTCTTTCACAGTCCTGGAGGCTAGAAGTCCAAGACCAAGGAGCCAGCAGGGCTGGTTCCTCCTGGCACTGTGAGGAGAGCCTATCCAGGCCTCTCTCCCAGTCCTGCTGGTCTGCTGGCAGCCTTTGATGTTCCTTGGCTTGTAGAGGATTCACCCCATCTGTGCCTCCATCTACACATGGTGTCCTCCCTGTGCGCTTGTCTGCCTGTGTCCAAATTTCCCCTTTTTATAAGGAAACCAGACATATTGGGTTAGGACGCACCCTACAATGATTTCATCTTCACTACATCTGCAATTTCCCTGTTTCCAAATAAGGCCACACTCTGAGGTACTTGGGGGTTAAGACATCAACATATAAGTTGAAGGGACAACATTCATCCCCCCAACAGCTGATGAGAACACACAATTTGCCAAGAGATGCTGGGTGGGTCCTGTGCTTGGGCTTAAGGCAAGGAGAGCCACATCCTATTCTCCCCCGGCCCACAAAGCACCGAGGGGTCAGTGGATTCTTACCAACATAGTTACTAGAAACACCTCCTCAGATGGTCTGAGTCCTCCCGCTCAGTACCTGGCCCCTCTCTAGTGTCTGTGCCTGTGCCCCTCCTCTCCACTGTGTCAGAGGGTCCTGTGGGGCTGAGGATAGGCCCATGCCCTGAAAGGATGATCCTGCCCCCAAACTGTCTCTCAAGGCACCTGGCTCCTCTAATGAGGGGGTCAAGCTGCCTGCGGGTGGGTGCTTCTCCCCAAGCCTGACCAAGGTGAAAGCTCCAGCCAGTGTTTGTGCTGCGCATGGCCAGCTAGCAGGAGGCTCTCTCTCTCTCTTTTTTTTAATAGCATCCAGATGACTGAAGGAAGCTATATTGTAAATTGTGTTCTATTTCTGGGCCCCAATATCTAAATGAGGCAATGCACCTGTTGGGTATGAAGGAAGAGAATTTCACAGGCTTAAAATAAAGTCAAAAGTTTGCCCTTCTGTACTGGCCCATGGAAAATGCTCTTATATTTATATCTGGGGTGGTGTAGGGCAGGGTAGTGGAGCATCAGTTGGCAGAAGGGTGAGGAAAGGCCCAGGCACCTGCCCAGAAACTGACACAGAATGAATGGGGGGGATGTCCCACTCAAAGCCAGTCGGCAACAGCCAGGCTGCAAGGCCACTCATCCCCCATGGGCCATGCTGCCTGCTGCACACTTGGGGCTCATAGCCTCCCACCCTGACCTGCCTTTCTTCGTTATTTAGCCTGATCATTAGAATTAATCCGGGATGCCCGTTTAACATTTGGGTTTCTGGGGCCCTCTCTCCGTACCTCCAGAATGAGAATCAGAAAGGGGTCTAAGGCCTGTTCACATTCATCCCCAGGTGATGTTGGCATGGCCAGCTCTTTTCTTGGGGGACTGCTATTTGGCTGCCCTCCTACACAAATCTTTACCCATTGCATCCTCACTCTTCTCCCTAAAGAGGGCCTTTTGGTCACACCGCTCCAGGAGTGTTGTTGGGACCTGTCTCCAGGGTGGGAGTCTAGGACCTAAGGAGTTGGGAGCTGGTGTTCTGACAGCAGCTTAAGTTTGGGCAAAAGCAGGAGCCTAAGAAATCAAGAGGATTCTGGACAAGAGAAAAACCATATAATAGGCTCTCCAAGTTTGGGGACAGCAGATTCCCAGCACAGAAAGTGCTCCCAGGACAGCACCAGCGTGCACAGGAAAGAAAATTACTGGGCATGACAGACTTCCCCTTTTCCCACTCACAGACACAAGTGCCTGGCCTCCATGAGCTCAGCCCTGGAAACAGCTGTGAGAGGGACACCCAGTCTCTCAGTGACTGGGTCC
This sequence comes from Desmodus rotundus, assembly GCF_022682495.2. Lineage (NCBI taxonomy): Eukaryota > Metazoa > Chordata > Mammalia > Chiroptera > Phyllostomidae > Desmodus > Desmodus rotundus. The sequence continues at coordinate 31,292,690 of NC_071398.1, read as the reverse complement.
CTCACCCCACTCTGTTGAAAGAAACCTCTCTCTTGAAACTACAGACACACTAAGGTTATGCCTTCCCTTCCAGATCCCAAAGGGCTCTATAAATATCATTTTGGCCCTGAATATTTGGGGGTTCTCTGGAAGTTTGAAAATAGCCCACTTGTTACTATCTATATTCAGAGAACCCACTCTTGGCCCCACTTGGTAGCTAAGTATAGCTCCCTGGCAAAGTTCATTGGAACAAAAGTTTCCAGGCCTTCATCACCTTGTGGACTTCGGAACATTCCAGGGAGAGCACCTTGGCTGCCAAGACTTGGAGGAGCTCAGAGAGAGGCTAGACCTGATGTGGGGCATGGGCAGCACCCTCCCTCTTCTGCCTGAGCTGAGGAGTCCGCAGACCTTTGGCAGACAGGGTGTCCCAGCCAGATCCAGAAGGGAGGTGCTCTGATTCCAGTGCTGTGAGTGTATCGGGGTTGAGCCAATTCCATTACGAAGACTTGGGTTCTTCATCTATAAAAAAGAAATCATGCTGACCCCTATTTTAGCATTCAGGAAAGCACCAAGTAAACATAAAAGTAAAATCAGACACCTACGATACTGAATATAAAATATAATCGCTAACTTCAAACAAACCCTCAGCCTTAACTCCTCATAGAATCTGTCCATTTCTTGATCACAAAGCTCTGGCTGAAGTAACTCTCTGCTCCCTGCAGCCCAGGCCCAGCCCATGAGCTGCCTGAGAGCGGGTCTGGCACCAGTCTGGGGCATCCATAGGTGCCAGCAGAGCTCTGGATGGAGCTGAAGTATATGAATGGTGAGAAGGGCAAGAGGGGCAAGGGGCAGGAATTCAGATGAGGTCCCTCCCGTTGGGTGAACATGTGCCATCTTTGGGTATCGAGTAGGTAAGTTGGAGGCTGCCTTTCCAGCACATGGATCAATGCTGCCCCCGGCCCCCGTTTTACAGCCAGCTCTCCCTCAGGTTGATGCGGAGCACTGGAGCACTCCTCACCTCCCCTTAGCCCACACCTCTGTCCCTCAGGGTGCCTTTTGTTTCTCTCCTTGGTCCTTCCTGTAAGGACCAACTGTAACTGGTCCTTAATCACTCCAGTTTTGCTTATCCAGCTCAAAACACCAGCTCCCATTTCCTTCCCCCAGAACACAAAGTGACACCTTTATGGATAACTCAGATGAGATGCCTGAAGGCGGCTGAGGAATCACAGCAACTCTGCTGTGAAATCTGCATATTTACTTTTTGAAATGTAACTGTTCTGAGTTGGCCAAAAAGAGAGGCTGAGTTTGGGGACAGTCGGGGCCCAGATTCTGCTGCCATTCCTTCACTGAGCATGGAAGGAGGAATGGCCTGCTCTCCCCCAGGACCCTCCCTAGCACCCATGGGTGATGTGTGGCCTGCTGTCCTGTGGCTCCATCACCTCCCCTCACAGAACCAGCACCCTATGCCAGTAGGTGTCACAGGCAGTCTTCAGACACCTCTCCAGAGGGCTATGCTTCAGGACACTTTGCACCGGTTGGCACACGTACCACATCCACCAAAGCAGCACAGGCAGAAGCAGACAGGAGAGCCCAGTGGCTAATCTCAACAAAGGAGATTCACAAAAATGCACTCAAATCACTAAAACTTTGTTCCAGAAAATAATTATTTTTCACAGAAATATTAATGTGATGGGTTCATTAATGACTTTAAATAAATTTAATAAATCTTTTTTTAATGTATCAATTTTAATTTCTAATATAGGTAAATATTAGATAAATGCACTCCACATAAATTATAGGACTCTTTGGGGTCTTCAATAGTTTTGAATAATGTGAAAGGGTTCTGAGACACAGAGCTTAAGAGTCATTATACCTGCCCTGGCTGGTATAGCTCAGTGGATTGAGCGTGGGCTGCAAACCAAAGGGTCACTGGTTTGATTCCCAGTCAGGGCACATGCCTGGGTTGTGGGCCAGGTCCCCAGTGGGGGCCACGTGAGAGGCAACCACACATTGATGTTTCTTTCCCTCTTTCTCCCTCCCTTCCCCTCTCTAAAAATAAATAAATAAAATCTTTTTTTTTTAAAAAGAATCATTATTCCACATGTAACTCTAATATTCCACGTGTGATTCTAATATGCGGACATGAACCCACTGGTGCCAAAGGAACAGCCGTCCAGCCCAGTGCTGGAAGAAAAGCTTGCACCAGCCTTGGAGAGATGGTTCTGTTGCCTCATGGGTGACTTTAAGAGTTATTAGGGGTAACTCTATGTGTACATTCTGCTTTGTCCACGAACTCTGGAACTTCATCACAGACCCACTGCATCAGCAGGAGAATGGCCTGATAGTCACTGCTAGAAACCCCTACATTCCTGATACCCGTGTCTAGTCAATTCACCTCTGAGTCTTTCATACCAGCCTCTTCATCTTGATCCTCATGGTTGTTACCTTAGTTCACACTCACAGTTTCCATCTTCAATTTGTCTTCCAAACTGCATCCCCAGTGCAGCTCCACTACCCGCTCACCACCCCTCCACACTGTTCCAACCTGGGACAGAGTTCTCTGTCCCTGCAGTCTCAAGTTCAAGCCCATAATCCTTGTCATTGAGCACAAAGCCACTTTCTCCCACAGACTCCCACCATGTTGTAGCACCCTCTGTATGCCACGTGCCCAACCTGTACTTGATCCAGGTTAGACATTCAACAAACATCAAGAGAATAAAGGATACTCAACAGGGAACATGGCAAGGCTCAATCTAAACCAGACTCTTTTTTTCCCTTTAATCCATCTCTGGGGCTAATCTCATAGTCGTGGCTTTTTCTCATCCTTGGAAAGAAATATGTTCTCTTTAGCACAAACTTAATGAGCACTGTTAACCCCAAGAGGCAAGCAGCCTCCTGTTTACCCAGACTGCTTGAACCAAGCCCTGGATCGATTTACCCAGGCAGGCTGTGGCACCAGACAACGGGAGCACATGCTTGAAGGCACGTGAGCTGGGTGCATGTACCCTTGATAAAGGAAATGCTTTCCAGGGTGAGTGGCTCAGGCAGAAGGATGCCAAGGCAAGTGCAGAGCAGTGATGCCAGCCACCTAGCTGGTCCCAGCTGGCATGGTTTCCTCCCCATGTGTGTACAGTCAGTGAGGGCATCTTTGGAGCCCACGTTTAGAAAACTGGAAGCTATAGAAGCCGTGTGAGTTACTTACTGCTTTAACCGAATGAACATGCTGTCTCTTCTGAAGGGAACTCCTCCCAGAGCTTCTTTGGGGACCAATAACAGCCAACCCTTCCTGTGGACTGACATGGGTGTGACGCTGACATGACACTTCTAAGGCTTCATCCTCTCCTACAGAGGAGGAGGCAGGTACAAAGAGGTTAAGCAGTTCATCCAAAGTCACACAGCAGGTCAGTGGCAGAGCTGGGATTTAAGCATAAAGCACTCTGGATCCAGAGGCTGTCATCCTCATCACCCACTAAGAAGTTCTGAGCATTTCTTTCACTTGCAAATCAGAACCGGGGAGCCGGTTCAGGATGGCAGATACTGTTTTCCAAGCTGGGGTCAGGGCATGAGGTGAGATGGTCCAGGGTGACCATGATGATGTGTGGGAAGGGCAGCTGCCTGGAAGAAAGCATTCTGGAGCTCTGGAATTCAAGGGTGCGAAGCTGGTTCTCTTTCATCCCCTGGTGAGGGGAGAGAAGGCATGATAAACAGAGGAAAATAGGGTTGGAAGGACGTTTAAGAAACAAGAAATGCCTCAGAAAACTAAAAATGGAACTGCCCTTTGACCCAGCAATTCCGCTGCTGGGATTATACCCTAAGAACACTGAAACACCAAACCAAAAGAACCTGTGCACCCCAATGTTCATAGCAGCACAATTGACAATAGCCAAGTACTGGAAGCAACCGAACTGCCCATCAGCAAACGAGTGGATCCAAAAACTATGGTATATTTACACAACGGAATTCTACGCAGCAGAGAGAAAGAAGGAGCTTATACCCTTTGCAACAGCATGGATGAAACTGGAGAGCATTATGCTAAGTGAAATAAGCCAGGCGGTGAGGGACAAATACCATATGATCTCACCTTTAACTGGAACATAATCAATAGAAAAAAAAAGCAAACAAAATATAACCAGAGACATTGAAGTTAAGAACAATCTAACAATAGCCAGGGCGGGGGGGGGGGGGGGGACAGTGGGAAGAGGGGATTACAGGAACTACGATAAAGGACACATGGACAAAACCAAGGGGGAGGGTGGAGGTGGGAGAGGGAGGTGGGTTCACCTGGGGTGGGGTGGAGGGATGGGGAGAAAAGGCATACAACTGTAATTGAATAACAATAAAAATTTTAAAAAAAGAAAAAAAGAAAAAAAAAGAAACAAGAAATGCTCAAAATGTTATAGAGTTGACCAGGATTTTGGGAAACGAGAGAAAATGGCAAAGGAGAAAGGAGAAAAAGAGGTCAAAGGGCAGCAGTGGAGCAATGGCTCCAAAGGTGGATTAGGAAAGGATTTTTCCTGAGCCACATAACAGCTCGGCTTGGAGCCTAAACAACAGGCCCAGTGAAACACCTGGCATGCAATAAGTGCTTAATAAATGTTCAGCCCTCTGCACTCTATGACTCATAGTTCTGTTTTTTCTGGTTTACAATGAAAGAGACCTTCAGCCATTTCTATTGGAACCACAAACCTTTCAAGGAAAGATCAGCAGCTAGATGCTAACAGGTGGCTGGAAGGCACCTGATGATTGCCAAAATACTTGCAAGAGCAGGGACAGTAAGGGGCCACATCGAGGCAGGTAGAGATACCACAGAGGATCCCTGTCACTGTCTATAGTTAAGTGTGCACCAACAGGCCTGCTCTGGGCTGGTTTCTCCTGAGGCCTCTTTCCTTGCCTTGCAGACAGCTGTCCTCTTCCTGTGTCTTCCCATGGTCATCCCTCTGTACATATGTGTCTTGTTTTATTATTCCCCCTCATGTTGCTTTAGAACCCACCCCACTGGCCTCATTTTTAACTTAATTACCCCTTTAAAGACCCTACCTCCAGTCATATTCTAAAATCCTGGGGGTTAGGACTTCAACATATAATTTTTAGGGATACAATTCAGCTAATAAGAGCTTCCTTTCAGAACCATTTTAATAGTTTTAAATTTATTGATTTTAGAGAAAAAAAGGAAGGGGGATGGAAGGATACAGGGAGGGGTGGGGGGAGAGAGGGAGAGAGAAAGTCAGAGAGAGAGACATTGATTTGTTGTTCCACTTACACATTCACCAAGGATCCCGCAACCTTGGGCATATGAGGATGATGCTCTCACCAAATGACCTACTCAGCCAGGGCTAATCTTATTTTTAAAATGAGACACTGACATGGCCTCCCAAATGCTGTCATGCCCCCAGGCACCTTTCCAGGAATCAGTCTCTTCAGTTCTCTGAGGGTGGTGCTATTTTAGCCCCATTTTGGGGGTGGACATGCTGGCACAGGAGGTGAACTGACCTGTCCAGGGTCTCCCTGCTATAGTGATAGGACTTTAACCCAGCAGCCTTCTCCAGGGTTCCTTCTCCAGACTCGAGAATCCTTCTCACACATCTTTCCTCTTGGGAACAGCAGCTCTTTCAGAGGATGGGTGGACTCTGATCAGGCAGGTTCCTTGATTTTTCCCATCTTTACAACAGTAAGTCATTTGCCTTCCCAGGAGCAGCCTTAGAAGCCTATAATCTAGCCCTCCCTCCTGTTCTCCAGCAGCTCCTCCAGGGGGTTGGCTCTCCAGGCAACAGGGCCACCACCCCAGCCTCCTGGCTGCCCCGCCCTGTCCCAGAGGATCCCTGGAGGCTCTGACTAGAGCATCAATTCCATGCCCAACACATACACTGAAGACCAATTCCTAAGCATAAATAAATAAAAAAGGAAGTTAAAAATCTAAAAATAAAGTCCACTCTTCTATTGTTCTTTGCTAATGGAGAGAAAAGGGAGACAATTAACATTTGCTGAGTCCTTGCTCCCTGCCAGGAATGACACCTCCTAACAGGCTCCCAGGTGGGCAACCTGGGAAAGACTCACCAGCCAATGGAAGAGCAGGGGTTCAAACTCCAGTCTCCCTTCCTCCCTAATGAAACAGGCAAGGTAGCTATGAATGGAATCTAGAAGTGGAACAAAGGAGCACCTGGAGTACAGAAAAGTGTAAGTAATTTTGAAAGGGAGGAGTAGGAACTATACAGACAGACAACCTTAGGCCTCAGGCCAAGGTACTAACAGAAAGTTTCTTTAAATCTCTTCCTTAGTGTAATGGGCCATGCAGAGGACACGCTGCACTCGAGTGAATGCTCTGCTATTGTTATCTTGAAGTTCTTCATACTTCTTTAATATTTGCAATTTGTACTGGGTCCTGCAAATGATGTCTCTACACTCCAGAATGGATTAACAAAGACATGAATAATCAAATAACTGCTTAACACTTCATCAGTGAAATATGAGGTCCGCCCAGAAAAAGTCCAGCCATTGTTGATGTAACGGGAATGGTTTGTGCGACATCCATGTAACCTGGCAGCCAAGAAGAGTGGACTGGAATGCACGTGCATGAACAGTCATGACTTCACTGTACTAGTCAGTGGGGGCAGTAGACACTATTGAGTGAGCATGTGTACTGTGTGGCTATTGCATTCTAAATGAATGAGGGTAGAGCAACAAATCTGCATCGAATCTTGCATTAAGCTTGAACATTCCTCTGCGGAAATTATTGGGATGATTCAGAAGGCCACAGCTATGGGCAACTGGTGATTGGAAGGTTCATTACGACATCATGACTATTCATGCATCACATGTCATGCAATCTTTTTGCGGAACATCAAATCACCCAGGGGACTCAGCCCATTTATAGACAAAATTTGCACCATGCAACTTGTGGCTTTTCCCAAAACTAGAATCACCTCTGTAAGGGAGGAGATTTCAGACCATCGATGAGATTCAGGAAATACAACGGGGCAGCTGATGGGGACTGGGAGAACTGTGTGAGGTCCCAATGTGCTTATTTGGAAGGGGACTGAGGTATCATTGTCCTATGTACAACGTTTCTTGTATCTTCTTCAATAAATATATTTTTCATATTATATGGCTGGATACCTTCCAGACAGACCTTTTATTCCTTCCTCTTCCAAAGCCATTTTCATGTCCCCACTTACTCGTGTGCTGCCTTTTTTCTTTTTAAATATAACTTTATTCTGATTCTAAATAAAAAGGAATGGGAATGATAGTAACAGACAAGGTTTTACCACTGAATATTGTGATGTGGCAGCAGCAGTCTTACAGTTGAAACTCAATAAGGAAACAATTGCATTCCTACCTTTTCAAGAACAGCTAAATATGCAGGTCCAAAAAATGAAGGTATTTTTAAACTGCCACATTCACTCAACAGCCCATTCATCTCTTTCAGCATCCCAAAGATCAAGCACAGGTTCCACTTAGCTATATAACAAAGTGGCAAACACTCTGCACCAGTGACATCACAGGACAGTTGCCTATAAAACTGACTTCTGATGCTGGGCTCCAGCTTCCCTTTCTCACAGGTCGTCATCCCCACCCAGGAGAGTGGTGGTCTAGACCATGGTCACACTGGGCTGCCAGAGCTGGGTCCATCACGATCTCTGGTGGGGCAAGAGCAGGCATGGTGACAAACTCCAACTTTAGGGTCTCCAATTAGTTTTCTAGCAAGCTGGAAGAAGGGCTTTTCAAAGTTGTAGGTACTTTTGTTAAAGACACATTTTTTAAAAAACATTTTATCTATTTAATTTTTAGAGAGAGGAGAAGGGAGGGAGAAAGAGAGGGAGAGAAACATCTATGTGCAAGAGATACATCGATCAGTTGCCTCTTGCACGCCCCCAACTGAGGACCTGATTCACAACCCAGCCATATGTTCTGACTGGGAATTGAACCGGCAACCTTTTGGTTCACAGGCTGGCACTCAATCCACTGAGCCACACCAGTCAGGGAAAAGTTACAGTTAACTTCTGGCAGAGATGTTGTAGTATTGGAGATGCTTCTTTCGATGGCAGACAATTGATTTGCCTTAACTTTCCTGTCCTTAATATCCACTTTGTTGCCACACAACATGATGGGGGTGTTTTCACACACTCGTACCAGATCTCTATGCCAGTTAGGCACTTTCTTGTAAGTGACTCTTGAAGTTACATCAAACATTAATGGCATACTGGGCTTGAATGTAATAGCCGTCTCTCCGCCCACCAAACTTCTGGCCCGCACGAGCAAATGGACCTTAACACCCAGGGTGGCCACATGCTTCTCAAATTCACCATCCAGATGACATTTCACGAATGTAGTTTTCCCAGTCCTACCATCACCGACCAATACAAGTTTGAACTGAATTTGGGGTTCTCTTTGTGTGGCCATGTAAGTTTTTTGTTGTTGTTAAGAAATCTTTTAACATCAGGGCATTCTGACTTTTTCAAGGCAACTTTTCATTAAATATCAGTATGTAGCAACGTTTTGTTTAGCCTAAATATTATTTCAGTTGTAAAAACAATCTGTGGTAACAAAAAATAATCAAAACCCTTATTAAGCCCTGGCTGGTGTGGCTCAGTGAATTGAGTGCTGGCCTGCGAACTGAAAGGTTGCTGGTTTGATTCCCAGTCAGGGCACATACCTCGGTTGTGGGCCAGGTCCCCAGCTGGGGGGACACGAGAGGCAGCCAATCAATGTATATCTCTCACACATCGGTGTTTCTCTCTCTTTCTCCCTCCCTTCCCCCTCTCTAAAACTAAATAAATAAAATATTTAAAACAAACAAACAAAACCTTATTGAGCCCTGGCCAGTGTTGGTTCAGTTGCTTGGAATGTCGTCCTGTAACTGAAATTTTGTGGGTTTACTTCCCGGTCATGGAACATACCTGGGTTGCAGGTTCAACCCCCGGTCCAAGTGTGCATGATCCCCAGTCTGGGTGCATAGGGAGGCAACCAATCAGTGCTTCTCTCTTGAATCAAAGTTTCTCTCTCCCTTTCTCTCTCTCTAAAAGCAATGAAAAAGTGTTCTCGAGTGAGAATTAAAAAAAAAACAACTATTGATCCCTGGCTGGTGTGGCTCAGTGAACTGAGTACTGGCCTGCGAATCAAAGGGTCACTGGTTCAATTCCCAGTCAGGGCACATGCCTGAGGTGTGGGACGGGTCCCCAGATGGGTGTGTGTGAGAGGCAACCACACATTGATGTTTCTCTCCCTCTCTTTCTCCTTCCTTTCCCCTCTCTCTAAAGGTAAATAAGAAATCTTTTTTAAAAAGCTACTAAAATTTTACTTGCTTTTACAAATACCCTAAAACATCTTAAGCTATACAATACTTTATGTAGAAAATCACTAAGTTTTTAATAGTTTGGCATATAGTATTTCTGTGGCTTATGTGTGTGTATGTGTGTGTGTGTGTGAATATATACAAAACTTGGTTTCTTTTACAGGAAACCTTACTAGAATTTTATCACATTAACCAATGTAAAATAAAAGCAAGAGCTAATCATCTTCATACTCTATAGAGTAAAAATACTCTATATGCAACAGTTTAAAGTATCAAAGATATTGTTTACTGGTTGATAACTAACTACCACAAAATAAGAAACAAAATACATTTACTGGATTGTTTTTCAGAATACAGCTGCCCTTTGGCACCCAAAACAAGGATTTCCTGTAAATAAAAGTTACACAGTAATTCCTGTAGTAGTTAGTTCAGGTCAATGTTTTTTCCTCCCTATTGTTCTTTTCTTCTTCCTTGGCCCCTACCCCACAGTGGCACCCTATTATTAAATATATCAAGTACCTGAGAGTTATGCTTCAGATCAAGACATCATTGGAGTAATTTCAAATCATGTACAACTCCTCATGTAAAAAAGATATTTTGTGGTCACGATTACTTCAAAAAATAATTATATTCAAGTAACCTGACATAACATGCTTTAACAATTATAGAATCATGATTTTTTTTTTTTTGAGAGGGAGAGAAGCATTGATCAGCTGCCCTCCACTCGTACCCCAGTGGGAATGTGCCCTGACTGGGAATCAAACCAGCAAACCTTTGGTTTGTTTCCACCTGAGCCAAACCAGCCAGGGCTAAAGAACCATGATTTTGACATATGGCAATTAATAAATTAGGCAAATGTGAAATGCTAAAAAATGTAGAGTTTCCCTTCTGTTTAAGTTTAAAGTGCTGCAAAATTCTGATAATGGCTTTATTTTTTTCAGTTAACATAAACAGCCCACGATACAACATACTAAGTCATAAAGTACAAGTCCAAAGAAGGTAAGCCTTCATTAAGTTACAGAACTTTGGCAAATCAATACAGTATTCTTCAATACAATAAAATCACATTTTTGTTGGAGTTATATATTATTTTAGTGATAATTTTCACTCTAAAAATGTCCCTTAAATATCAAATTAAAACACTAGTTTTTAATTATTTATAGCAGAGCAAGTTATTTTATATAAATTAATGTATCTTTTAAAACTATACAATTTCTCCTTTTAAAGTGAGTTCTCTCTTGAAGTTTATCACAGCAGGGCAATTGTGTCCATTTAGAAGTGTCTCTGCTTTGTCCTGGGGTTGGTCCAAAGCCAGGTCGGATTCCAATTCCTGAAAACCTTTAAAATTCCCTGGCTGGTGTGGCTCAGTGAAAAGCTTTAAAATTCTACCATAAGGAGATTTAATATGCTAACACCAATTTCCAAGTAACTTTTTTGTACTTTTCAAAAATTGTTAAATTTTCACATAAATACTGGAAACCTTAAGTCATTTCAAACACTAGTAATTTCAGATAATCTTTTATTTAGAAACCCTGTATCTGTTTTGATCAAGTCACATAACCTTTCTTCAGCTTATTAAAAAAATTCTACCTAGGCCAGGACGTCCAAGACAAGGGAAGCCAGGCGTCAGCTGGCGGGAGTGTGGGGCCGTAGGCCAGCGACTAATTGCAGCATTCAAGAGACATGATGATGAAATTACCATTTAATTGTGTCTGCATTTCTTCTGGAAAAGAAGTCTTGAATACAAACAAATCTAGAAAGAAGAGCCTCAACCAGTAGTTAACAAGATGGTTTCAGGCCCAAGATGACACGTTTGGTGGATTTTATAAGACCACCCCTCCCTTTGAAGTTTTTCTATGTTGCTGCCCTGAGAATGCATCGCTGTGTTCAGGCAGTTGGATGGTGCACGTGGAGTTTGGATGTCGCTGCCTGCTTTTGACTCCCCTAATACATCACTCATGTGAAAACCCAGGAATATTCTGGGGTTGATATTCTTATACATATTTCATCAAGCTTGGATCTTCTACCCTATGAGGATGATTTGTTTCAGTCTCTGGCTGCATGTACTTGTGGATGGAAGGTATCTGACAATGTCGGAGAAGTCTGTTTAAACTTTTGTCTGCAAATGCAAGGATTGGCATTTTTGTCAGAACAGACTGCTTTTGTTTAATAAAGAAAAAGGGAGTGGGGAGAGAGATTGATGGTTATATCTAATATTTTTACTCCACTTCTTGTCTAATAAAAGTATTTTTAGCCCTGAAAAAAAAATTCTATCTAAAATATAGTTGCACTTTTTAAAATAGCAAATGTATAATGCCAGCTAGTGGACAGCAGAAAAACCGGGTGTTGCATACCAACTCCGATCATTTCTCTACAAATGCTGCTGCTGCCATGGGTGTCCTCATGCTCCTTCTTGCTGAAGCTGTCAATTCTGCAGTTTCAGCATTTATTTAATTTGCCCATTCCATTGCTTCTCAGCCTTTATTCTCATTTGAAAATATTGTACTTGCCATCAGACCTTCGAGATAACTGCTGAGACTGACTCCTTTCACAGTGATTATGGCCTCTTGAGTCAAAACAGTTTTTTTCTGGGTCCTGAGGATGTGGTTTTTCACATGTCTTTCATCTATTGAAACTATATATGTAAATGAAATATTACTGGATTTAAGTTCCATTATTTATAGGATCAACTACAGAATGTTCTTGCACATATGTTTTGGTTCTTGCTGCACCACCAAGAGATTTCACAACGGAAAGAAATCCCTACTTGGTGCCGAGAAGTCTATGGCTGTACAACTTTCCAGAAGGATCTATATGTCTGTCCAGTACACCAGCTCCAACCACACTTGGGTTCATAGAGTTTGGGTATTTCAGCATTGCAGCTGCTGTAACAGTTTACCATTGGTGGTCAAAGACATGCTCTGAAGTCTAGATCTTCATGGTGTCGGTGGCCTGTATGATGTCTTGGTGGTGCAAAGAGGCAAAGTACTTGTGCTGCCTTTATTGTCATTTGATCCTTGTTCCAAAATGCCATTTTCAATGTGTTTATGCCAGGTTCAAACAGTACATTTTGATTCCAAAACTAAATGGCAAATATTTTTATATGAGCAGTTGAGTAAAGACAATGCCTACAGCTTAGACATGATGAGCACATTGGATATCCTCAGAACCCATTCAAGGCAGTAAAAGTAAAAGCCAGTCATTCATCAGACCATGGTCTAGGGCCAAAGCCAGCCTCCACCTGTTTTTGTCTAGCCCAAGAGCTAAGAATGGTTGGGTCAAAGAAAATCAAAAGGCTATAATTTACAAGAGCCAAAAGGTGAAAACAACCCAAGTGTCTGTGAATGGGTCTATCCATTCAATGGAATATTATTCAGCCATGAAAAGGAAATTCTGACACATGCTACAAAATGAATGAGACTTGTGGACATCATGCTAAGTGAAATAAGCCAGTCACAAAAGGACAAATACTGCATTACTCCATTTATATGAGGTTCCTATAGTAATCAAATCCATAGAAACAGAAAGTAGAATGGTGGGTACCAGGGCCTGGGGGATGGAGAATGAGGAGTTAAGTGTTTAATGGGGACAGAATTTCAGTTTGAGAAGATGAGAGAGTTCTGGGGATGTTTGGTAGTGATGGTTGTACAACACTGAATGTACATGATGCCCTTGACCTGGACACTTAAAAATAGTTAAAATGGAAATTTTGTGTTATTTATATTTTACCACCATAAAAATACACCAAAAAATCAAAAGAGGAAGATTTCATGACCTGAAAATTATGTGAAATTCACATTTTAGTGTCCACAAATAAAGTTGTATTCATTCACTCATTCTGTACGGCTGATTTGGATCTGCCACTACACAGGTGAGTGGTCGAGGCCGAGTCTGTGTGGTCCACAAAGCAGCAATATTTACTATCTGGCCCTTTACAAAAGAGTCTGCAATGCCTGGTCTAGAGCTAGCTTGGGAAACCTACAGGAGAGTCTGTGCTTGCTAAGCAGGCACAGAATCAGAGTATTGGACCTTAAGAGGTCTAGTTCAAACCTTTATTTCCAGGGCCAAGATAATACATCCCAAAGGAGTTTAGAAGAATGATTAAGAGGAAAAATTGAAATAAGGTACAGGGATAAAATTTGGGGTAGCGGTATCTCCTAGGAACTGGGCCTTCTCACTCTGAACTGAATATCCTCCCACCAGTACACAGAAGGGTCTTGGCTACCTCCCCCCTCTTAGGTTGGCCTGGAAGAGAGAATTTGTCCTGGCAAAGGATCTCTCTTCCTCCTTCCCTCCCTTCCCCCCTCTCTCTAAAATCAATCAATAATTTTTTTTTAAAAGAGAGGGAATTTCCTCCTAGAGGGAGGGCTAGGAACGACCTGACCCCGCTCTCTGCTACCACCCTCCTACACCACCAGAATGTTCGTTCCCTACCTTCTGCTATCCACATATCACACTCATGTTACATCATGGTCATCTTGGCCCCCACCCCAATTCCTTTCACACTTTAGCATCTGATTACATATTTGCCCTAGACTGACTTGTCTGCTATCCACCATTTGTATTATTTTGGGTTGCAGTTTATCTGCCTGCCATCACATCTACAATACAACCTTCTACAAAAGTATCAACTTCCCACCCACCCACCCCCAAATCCCTAGAGAGGAAACATTTCTTTCCTTTCCTCTGGCATTGCCTAGCTCATGGTGTTTCGCATCTGCTGGGTTCCAGAAAAACTCTGTAGTGGACCAGGTTTGAATGAAAGGAAAAAAAATCCATGTACAAATGCATGCTTTCCTTTCAAGTCACTTACTGCCTTTTTAGTCTCTGATGCCTAGGCTGGGGCAAAGTGGCCGAGAGGGACAGGTCAGGCAGCCAAAGCCACTGAGGATCACCACGCAGGACACCTTGCAGCAGCTCTGCTCTCGGGTCCCCTCTGCTGGCTGTCCCGGCAGCCCCTAGGTGGGAGAAAGGGAGACAGCTGTGTGCCACACTCAGACCCAGGCCAGGCTTGCCTGTTTCTGCTTTATGGTCCATCCTTGCTCACCATACTGTGTACCTGCACTTAGTAAAGCACAATGAGGCATGGCAGACACGTGACTAATGTTTACTGAATGAACAGAAAGCTTTCCTCACATTCTCGGTAGCTCCAAGGCACAAAAGGCTCAAGGACCAAGTCAGGAGTGTCCCCATCACATATATGGTGCTTAATAATAGCACACGAGGACCCCCACTTCTTTATCTCTGCCTAAGCAGCTCTGCCTCATCTCTCTTCTCAACATGAACGGGCCAGATAGCAGCTTTGGTAAAGTTCCTCATTTATTCTGTGCTTGTGCCAGAAGCCTTACACTGGCAATTTATAACTCTGTAGGGAGCACTACCGTCATTTTACATGTCAGGAGACTGAGATACACTATAGTTGAGACCTATTTATACACCAGGTCTGCCAGACTCCAGAGCCCATGTGGTCTCTGTCATCTATCTTTACTATTCAGGGTGTGACCCCTGGATTAGCAGCGTCTGCCATTGGTATCCCCTGGGTGCTTGCTAGAAATGCAGACACTTAGGACCCACACCAGACTTCCTGAATCAGAATGCATTTTAAAAAGCTCCCTGCCCTGGCTGGTATGGCTCAGTGAATTGAGTGCCAGTCTGTGGATCAAGGGGTCGCCTGTTTGATTCCCAGTCTAGGGCATATGCCTGGGTTGTGGGCCAGGTCCCTGGCGGGGGGTGTGCGAGAGGCAACCACACATTGATGTTTCTCTCCCTCTTTTTATCCCTCCCTTCCCCTCTCTAAAATAAATAAATAAAATATTTAAAAAAATAAAATAAAAAGCTCCCTAGATGATTCGTATTTCCGTTAACATTTGAGAAATAAGATCCTACACTTTCTCTCATCAACATTGGGAGAATACTTTAAATAAAAGAAAAACTGGGAATATAAATCAAAACTACAATGAGATACCACTAAACACCCATTAGGATGGTAAGAAGGAGAAGACTAGTGTTAGCAAGGATGTAGAGAAATCAGAACACCCCTACATTGCTAGTGGGAATTTAAAATAGTACGGCTGCTGTGGAAAACACTATGGAAGTTCCTCAAAAAACAAAATAGAGGAGAACCAAGATGGCGGCATAGGTAGACACACTGCGCCTCCTCGCACAACCAGAACTGACAGAAAATCGAATGGCAAGGAAGTCCGACACCAAGAAAATAAAAAATAAACATTTATCCAGATCGGTAGGAGGGGCGGAGACGGGCAGCCGGGGTGGAGAGGACTCGCGTGGTCATGGCGGGACCGAGACTGGCGGAGTGTGGGACGAACGGGGCAGGCAGTCTGACCACTGGCAGACCCTGCGGCCACACACTCGCACACAGAGAAACCGGGATGAACGGTGGGGAGCGAAGCAGACCACGTAACCCAGGGATCCAGCGAGTGGAAATAAAGCCTCAAACCTCTGATTGAAAACACCCGTGGGGGTTGGGGCGGCAGCAGGAGAGACTCCCAGCCTCACAGGAGAGGTCGTTGGAGAGACCCACAGGGGCCTAGAGTGTGCACAAGCCCACCCACTCAGAAACCAGCACCAGAGGGGCCCAGTTTGATTGTGGGTAGCGGAGGGAGTGACTGAAATTCGGCATAGAGTGGAGCAGGCGCCATTGCTCCCTCTCGGCCCCTCCCCGACGTACAGCGTCACAGTGCAGCGACCAGCGTTACCCCGCCCCAGGAACACCTAAGGCTCCGCCCCTTTATGTAACAGACGTCCCAAGACAAAAAAAAAAAAAATGGCCCAATTGACAGAACACTTCAAAGCTCCAGAAAAAATACAACTAAGCGAGGAAGAGATAGCCAACCTATCGGATGCACAATTCAAAACACTGGTTATTAAGACGCTCACAGAATTGGTTGAATTTGTTCGAAAACTAGATGAAAAAATGAAGCCTATGCTAAGAGAAACAAAGGAAAATGTACAGGGAACCAATAGTGATGCGAAGGAAACTGGGACTCAAATCAACGGTGTGGACCAGAAGGAAGAAAGAAACATCCAACCAGAAAAGAATGAAGAAACAAGAATTCAAAAAAATGAGGAGAGGCTTAGGAACCTCCAGGACATCTTGAAACATTCCAACATCCGGATCACAGACGTGCCAGAAGGAGAAGAGGAAGAACAAAAAATTGAAAACTTATTTGAACAAATAATGAAGGAGAACTTCCCCAGTCTGGCAAAGGAAGTAGACTTCCAGGAAGTCCAGGAAGCTCAGAGAGTCCCAAGGAAGCTGGACCCAAGAAGGAACACACCAAGGCACATCATAATTACATTAGCCAAGATTAAAGAGAAGGAGAGAATCTTAGAAGCAGCAAGAGTAAAGGACACAGTTACCTACAAAGGGGTTCCCATAAGACTGTCAGCTGATTTCTCCAAAGAGACCTTACAGGCAAGAAGGGGCTGGAAAGAAGTATTCCAAGTCATGAAAGGCAAGGGCCTACATCCAAGATTGCTATATCCAGCAAAGCTATCATTTAGAATGGAAGAGCAGATAAAGTGCTTCCCAGATAAGGTCAAGTTAAAGGAGTTCATCATCACCAAGCCATTATTATATGAAATGTTAAAGAGACTTATCTAAGAAAAAGAAGATAAAAAATATGAACAGTAAAATGACAGCAAATTCACAGTTATTAACAAACACACCTAAAACCAAAACAAAAGAAAACTAAGCAAACAACTAGAAGAGAAACAGAACCACAGAAATGGAGATCACATGGAGGGTTATCAATAGGGGATTGGGAGGCGGAGAGAGGGGGGAAAGGTAGAGAGAATAAATAGCATAAATGATAGGTGGAAAATAGACAGGGGGAGGGTAAGAATAGTGTAGGAAATGTAGAAGCCAAAGAACTTATATGTATGACCCATGGACATGGACTATAGGGGGGGAATGTGGGAGGGAGGGGGTGGGCAGGATGGAGTTTAGTGAAGGGGTGGAAATGGGACAACTGTCATAGCATAATCAATAAATATATAAAAAAAACAAAATTAAATGACCATATGACCCAGCAATTCCACCTCTGGGTGTATACCCAAAGGAAATGAAAGCAGGGACATTAATAGGTATTTGCACACCCATGTTCAGAGCAGCATTACTCACAACAGCCAAGAGGTGGCAGCAGGCCAAATGTCTACCAATGGACAAGGGGATAAGCAAAACAGAGTCTATAGTACAATAGAGTATCATTCAGCCTTAAAAGGAAAGGAAATCCTGACACATGCTACAAGACAGATGAACCTTGAGGACATTATGCTAAGTGAAATAAGCCAGACACAAAAGGACAAATACTATATGACTCCACTTATATGAGGTCCCAGGAGGTGTCAAATTCATAGACAGAAGACATAATGGTGGTTGTCAGGGGCTAAAGGAGGGGGATGGGGAGTTGGTGTTTAATGGGGACAAAGTTCAGTTGGGAAAGATGAAAAAGTTCTGTGGATGGATGGGGGTGATGGTCGCACAACAATGTGAAGGTACTTAACAGCACTGAACTGTACACTTAAAAATGGTTAAGAGGGTAAATTTTACATTGTGCATATTTTACCACAATTTTTAAAATGCTTTAAAACAAAAATGGAAACCTAAGGAAGATTGTAGGACATGTTATTCTTTCTTGCTCCTAAGCCTTAAAATTTCAAGCTTTTCCCCTTTCTCTAAAAATAAATTAATTAAATTAAAAAAAAAAAAAAAAAAGGCCTGGCTGATGTGGCTCAGCAGATTGAGTGCCAGCCTGCAAACCACAGGGTTGCTGGTTCAATTCCCAGTCAAGGCACATGCCTGGGTTGTGGGCCAGGTCCCCAGCAGGGGGTACGAAAGGCAACCACACATTTATGTTTCCCTCTCGTTCTTCCCTTCCCCTCTCTAAAAATGAATATTTTTTTAATTTCAAGCTTTACTCCATTTTTGCGTGCCCTTTGAAACATTTTATAGGAACAAATTAATGTGGGTATATTTTAAATCCCTGTCCTCTAATTTATCACCCCCACCATGATCCAAAAGCATTAACTCCACAACCTATTTGATAAAAATGTGAAAATAGGTAAAAAGTATGTATTTCACAGTTACTTACCAAAGAGGCCCTGTGATGAGTTTATTTCATACATGTGCATAGGTCGACAGTTCAGGAGGACTTGGGCTGAAGGTGTCAGTGTGGGGATCCATGTCTAGCCCTCTTTAAGGGTTAAAGGGGCTGTTCATTTAAGGTTCTCCACTAAGTAAGGGAGCTCTTGCCTACATGGCTCAACTGTGAGTATGGTACACAATCAAAATAATGAAAACAAGGAATACTCATTTAACTGTTTCAGGAGGATGGCAGAGGAAGGAATGTGGTTGGGATGGAAGAGAATTCCTTCTCTCTACTTAGTGGTAATCAACAGGTGCTATCTAAAACTGGAAGGAAGGAAGGGAGGAAAGAAGGAAGGGAGAAAGGACAAAAAAAGAGAGGGAAAAAACAGGTTATTTAGAAACATGGAGGAAAATAAAAGATTTTAAAGTGGCTGCTTGATAAGTGGAACCTGGAGGAAAGCAGACTAAGACAATATTATATATATTACCTTAGTCTGTTCTGGTTGCTAGAACAAAAATATAGCATAGACAGCGGAGTTTAAACAACAGCCATTGATATCTCTCAGTTCTGGGGGCTAGAAGTCCAAAATCAAGGTGCTGGCAGATTCAGTGCATCGTGACAGCCTGATTCCTGGGTCATAGAATTCTGGTCTTGCTGTGTCCTCACATGATGGAGGGGAGAAGGATGATCTTTGGGCTCTTTTATAAAGACACTAATCCCATTCATGAGGGCTCTGTTAATCACCTCCCAAAGGCTCCACCTCCAGATACTTTGATTATAAATGATAAAAATGAAAAGTTATTTATATAATGTAGACAGTATCTGGCACAAAACAGATGATTAATAAATGTCTGTGCTTTCCCTTCCATCACTACCATGCAGAATATAAATTACTGAGGTTCACGGGTGACTTGTCTTCAACCCTTTCCTCCGTAGCTCAGAGGTTACACCATGACTATTGTCCAAAGCAATCCATTAACTCTTCAAAAGAAGTTTGAGAGAATTTGCATGAAAAAGAAAAGTGATTGCAATAAAAACTTATAATAATCATCTGAAATGCAAGTGTAAACAACAGGCTTGTGCACACTTGATTTCAACAATCAATTCAACTTCCAGAGGCAACTTGCCCACAGCTGTCAAAATTACTTCAGGCACATTTCACTTGGCTCAGCGATTCCAAGTCCAAGAATTTCTCCTATAGAAATACTCACACATGCACAAAATGTATGGAAAAGCAGCTTATAATATAAAAAAAATAGAAATGACTCAATTGTCCAACAGCAGGGGACAAGTTGGCTACTTATATTATGTCTAGATAACAAAACCAGGGAGCTCTTGTGTACCAAATCGAGATGATCTCCAAGAAACACGTAAGTAAAAAAAACAAGGTGGAAAAAAAGCTATACGCTTGTAAAGGCACACCTCATTTTTTAAATGTTACTTTCCATGCCTCAACATTCAAATTGATTTATTCTTGTATTTCTTTTTTTCTTTTTAAGACTTTATTTATTTTTAGAGAGAGGGGAAGGGAGGGGGAAAGAGAGGGAGAGAAACAGCAATGTGTGGTTGCCTCTTGCTCACTCCCTACTGGGGATCTGACCTGTAATGCAGGCATGTGCCCTGACTGGGAATCAAACTGGTGACCTTTTGGTTTTCAGTCCAGCATATGCATACCTCATTTTATTGCACTTCAGAGATACTGCATTTTTATCAGCATCAAGGCAAGACCCTCCACCAGCAAAAATATTATGACTTGCTAAAAGCTCAAATGTGGTTAGCATTTCTTAGCAAAAAAAGCATTTTTAAGTTGAGATATGTAGTGTTACATTCATAAAGATTTTGATACTTGTCAGATGGGACGGGGTTGAATGAAAAAGGGGAAGGGTTTAAGATGTATTGCCAGTTATAAAAAGTCATGGGGCCAGGGGCCCTGGCAGGATGGTTCAGTGGGTTGGAGCGTTGTCCCATACACCAAAAGGTGGCAGGTTCAATTCCTGGTTGGGGCAACTATGGGAAGCAAGTGATCGTGCAATCCTCAGGTGAGGATTTTTTTTTTTAATTTAAAAAAACCATCATAGGGCCTTGGCTGGTGTGGCTCAGTGGATTGAGCAGCCTGTGAACCAAAGGGTCGCGGGTTTGATTCCCAGTCAGGGCACATGCCTGGGTTGTAGGGCAGGTCCCCAGTAGGGGTGCTTGAGAAGCAAACACACATTGATGTTTCTCTTTCTCCCTCCCTTCCCCTCTCTAAAAATAAATACATAAAATCTATTTAAAAAATAGTCATAGGGTTGTAAAGTACAGCATAGGGAATATAGTCAATAATATTGTAAAAACTGTGTGGTGTCAGGTGGGTACTAAACTTATGGGGGTGATCACTTTGTAAGATAGATAAATATGTAATCACTACGTTGTACATCTTAAACTAACATAATATTGTATGTCAACGGTAATTTTAAAAAACTTTATTTTAAAAAGGTACATAGTGGTTTTCTTGACATAACGCTACTGCACACTTAATAGACTACAGTATAGTGTAAACATAACTTTGGTATGTTCTCGAAAACTTTAAAAACTCATGTGACTGACTCAGTGGTCATGTGACTTATTGCAGTGGTCTTGAACCAAACCTGCAATATCTCCAAGGTGTGCCTGTATTTTGCATTAAATGTTGATGGAAAGATACACAAAAAATCCATTAACAGGGCCCAGCATGGGAAACTTTATATTACTCTTAATTCTCCCTTAATATCTTGACTGAAACCTGAACTACTTTAAAGCTAAAAATAAGTTTGTATAAAGGGAAGGGAAAAATGGGGAGTCACTTCAATGGGCAAGGAGTTTGAGTTTAGAATGATGAAAAAGTTCTGGAGCCGGACGGTGCTGGTAATTGCGCATCAATAAGAATGTACTCGTTGCCACAGAACTGCTACTGAAAGTGGTTAAAATGGTAAGTTTCACCTTATGTGTATTTTTTGTAATCCTCGCCCAAGGATATGTTTATTGATTTTAGAAAGAGGAAGGGGAGACACAGAAACATCCATCGGCTGCCTCCCATTCTCGTCGGACTTGGACGGAACCCGCAGTCTAGGTTTGTGCATTGACTGGGCATCCAACCCGCAAACCACCGCGCCCCCCTCCACTTTTTTTTTTTTTTTTTTTTTGGTGCCTCACGCTCCAAGCAAGCCAACCACCCGGCCAGGGCACGTTATGTGTAGTTTACCACAAGAAAAAAACCAATGTACGTATGTGTGTGGCAATCCATTTCAACCTCTGAAAAAAAGCCTTGCTTATATGGAGCTTTAAAACGGAGTGTGGGGTACAAAGCGCCTGTCTCTAAAGAAGTTCATCCCTTAGCAGCCGCCACCCAGCGGCACTGGTCAGGCCCGGTAATGCGGGAGCCCTGGGACCCCCAGGTGATGGGGCCCGTGAGGAAACGTGCGTTGCGGGACCCCAGGCAGAGGGAAGGACCCAGGGCGGCGGGCCCGAGACCCCGGGGCCTCGCGATCTGCCCTGCTGGTAGCCTGTTAACTTTCGGCCCCAGGAGCACCCCGGCACGGTCACCCGAGGCTTCCGAGCTAAGCTGCTGGGATAGCTGGCCTCCGGCGCCCCACTCAGCCTCCTGTCAGCTAGGAAAGGTCCTTAGGGCCAACCTGCTCACCGCGTCAGACTACCTGCTCTCTCGCGGAGGATAGTTTCCTGAGAGAGGCCCGCGGCTCTCGTAGAAAACTGCCACACCGCGCCTGCGCACACTCCACGCTCGCCCGCCAACCTGCCAAAGGAGGTCCCGCGCCTGCGCACACTCAGTGCCTGCGGAAAACCTGTACGAGTCGGCGGACGACAAAGGGGAAGGCTCCGCGTCAGCTGCCGGTCGTTCGATCCCGCTCATTCGCTGAGAGTTCGAGCACGGGAAACACCCGCCACTGATTGGGCGACCCTCAAACACGTGGGACCGCGTGAGCCTATGGTGGGGCCTGCCGGGGCCTGCTGGGGAGTAAGATCCGACACCTGGCGGCTGTGAGCTGAGTTGGCAGTGTTTTACGCAATGGCCTCGGAGAAATCTCCTGTAGCAGTAACCTGCACCGCTCCGGTCAACATCGCGGTTATCAAGTACTGTGAGTGCGCGGGCCGGGGGCGCGGACTTGGGGGGGCCGTCAACCCGGCGTGGGGGCTCGGGTCAGGGGACAGAGTTCACACCAGACGTCCGTCCATACCTAAGGCAGGGGCGCTCAGCTCCCGCGGTCACTCCCACCCCATCCACCTGGGGTCTGCTCTTCATTTCTAGCATGTTCTCTAGCATGTTCTCTGGGCTTCATAAATGGAATCGTTCAACATGTAACATTTTGGGTTTGGCTCATTTCACTCACTATAATTTCTGGAGGATCATCCGGGTGGTAGTGGCATCAGCACTTCGTTCCTTTAGTGCTGAGTCCTGTTCCCTGGTGTGGATGGGCCACAGGTCATACACCCTTTGAAAGGCAACTAGGTTATTTCCAGCTTTGGTCTATTAGAAATAAAGGTGCTAAAAACTTGTGTATGGGTTTTTTTTTTCTTTTAAAAAGATTATTTATTTTCAGAGAGGGAAAGGGAGGGGATAAAGAGAGGGAGAGAAACATCCATGTGCGATGTGCGAGAGAAACCTCAGTTGGTTAACTCTCACGTGCCCCCAACCAGGGACCTGGCCCGCAACCCAGGCATGTGCCCTGACTGGCAATCAAACTGGAGATCTTTCTGTTCATAGGCCAGCGCTCAATTCACTGAGCCACACCAGCCAGGGCTGTATGGGTTTTGTGTGAACCTAAGTTTTCATTCTTCTAGAATAAATGCCCAGGAGTTCAATTGCTGGGTCATAGGGTAGTTGCATGTTTAGTTTTTTAAAGAAACTATGAAATTGTTTTCCCAAGTGACCGTGCCATTTTACATTCCCACCAACGGTGTATATTGTTTTTTTGGCATTTGGTGGTGTTAGTGGTTTTTGTTTTTAAGTGATACCTTATTGTGGTTTTAGTGTGCGTTTTTCTATAGGGCAATGATGGTGAACACCTTCACGGGCTTATTTGTCATCTGTGTGTTCTCTGGTGAAATGTGTCTTCATGTCTTTTGTGCATGTTTTAATTGGATTGTGTGTGTGTGTGTGTGTTTTCACCATTGAGTTTTTAAGAGTTAATTTTGTAGATACTAATCCTTTGTTGGATACATGATTTACAAATATTTTCTCCCACTCCAAGTAGCTTGTCTTTTCTTCCTCCTAACAGAGTCTCCCAGATAGCCAAAGTTTAAAAAATTTTGGTGAAGTCCAGTGTATTACTTATTCCATTTATGGATCATGCTTTTGGTGTTAAGTCTAAGACCTCTTTGCCTAGCTTTACATCCTGAAGATTTTCTCCTAAAAAGTTTACATTTTAAATTTAAGTCTATGATCCATTTTGAGTTATTTTTTGTGTAATGAGACGGGTCAAGGTTCATTTGGTGACCTTGTTATTCCAGTTATTCCAGTTATTCCTTGTTAATGTCCAGTTATTCCTGCAGCATTTGCCAAAAAGGCTGTCCCTCCACTGAATTGCTTTTGCACCTTTGTCAGAAATCAGTTGGGTGTATATACAGGGTTTCTTTCTGGGCTCTCATATATCACCTGCCAGGTATGAATCTTTATTATCTCCGGTAACTCTGCTGACCCCCTAAATCAAAAGTGCAGTATATAGTGTGTGCTTAACAAAGAGTTTCAAAATTTCCAGAATGTTTACTTTGTTTGCCATGAGATGCCAGGAGTAGAAATGCTTGGCACACGGGGCAATTTTGATGGTCTCCAGGGAGTACGAGCAGTGAGATTTAAGGTGCTTTCAGTAACTGAGGCTCCTCCTGTTTGGGTAGAGAAGGCAAAAGCCTAACAATTGAGCATTCGGTATCTGGTAGACATTCAGTACCTGGTAGACACTCCAAGGTGGTTTGTCCAGTGAGTGAAAGAAGATAAAACAGAAACAATGAAACAGGAAGATAGCTAGCTGCCAGCTCTGCTTTGGGACCTGCAGCTCAGTGAATTGGGGAGCAATCCGGGAGGGTTTCCTGAAGGTGTAGATACAGCAGAAAGAGGACTTAGATGGTGCGCTGAGAGAGCAGGGTCTAGGTGAATGGGGAACTGTGGGATGGGAGTGGGGGTGACTAGGGAACACCATGGGGGAGATGGGGCTTTGGTGGGTAGAGGCAACAGTGCCCTGGTGTGCAGGGTCAGGAAACAGACTGACCTTCCCTTGGGTTGTCTGTTTCAGGGGGAAAGCGAGATGAGGAGCTGATCCTACCCATCAACTCCTCCCTGAGTGTCACTTTGCACCAGGACCAGGTTAGTATGAACTGGCAATAAACACCAAAGTAAAAATTTACTAAGCCTTTGTTTAACAATTGGTAGCGATAAAATCCCTAGTTCATGAAGTGTCTGTTCCATGCCCCAGTGTTAGCAATGCTCCTTGTACCTACCCCGCAAGGTCACCTCTGAGGTTCTGTCCCTTCACTCTTGTGTCCGGTTCTGCTGTGGGAGTTGGAAGTGTTGGCCTCACCCTGTGTGGAGATACCAGGCTTGGGGCCGAGCCTGCCACTGCCTGACTCCCCTCCTGCCTTGGCTTCAAACTCCTGTTCCCAGCAAGTCTGTCCCTGCCCCTGAATGGGTGATGGTGATGGGCCATGGCAGGAAAGGCCTTCCCAGCAGAAAAGGGTGCTTTACCCCTGAGGGGGTCCTGCATTTTCTTCTTCAGTTGAAAACCACTACAACAGCTGTCATTAGCAAGGACTTCACTGAGGACAGGATTTGGCTCAACGGCCGGAAGGAGGACATAGGGCAGCCACGTATCCAGGCCTGCCTGAGGCAGAGTGAGTGGGAGTCCCGCATGGGACATGGAGGCCAGTCCTAGTCTGTTCCTTCTCCTTCATCCCTTCATTGCTCTGGGTGGAGGCAGAGACCACAGCAGGTGCTGTTCTCTCTTCCCTCCCTGCCTGGCTTTGACAGCCCCCCAGGGGCGGGGCATGGGGACACCTGTTAGCACAGCCAGATGTGGGTCTGGGGTCTGGGACTTTACCCAAGAAGGAGGCCTGCAGGAATTTGGGGAAGATGTCCAGTGTCAGCTGTGCCTCTGACCCATGGCAGGCAAGATGTCAGGAACAAGTAGAGCAGCTGTGCCCAGTGGCTGTCTCCCCCTCCATAGTCCGCCACCTGGCCCGAAAGCAGAGGAGTGGTGAGGAGGAGGACCCGCTACCTCTTAACCTCAGCTACAAAGTTCACATCGCATCGGTGAACAACTTCCCCACAGCTGCAGGCCTGGCCTCCTCGGCTGCAGGCTATGCCTGCCTAGGTGAGTGCCCGCAGGGAGATCATGCTCTTGAAGCCTTCACAGAGCCCTTGGCCCACGAGGCTGAGGCCTTGGTCATCTCACATCTGAAGGTTAAAATCTCCTGAGGTTGTACATGACCGGAGCCCACCTCAAACTGGCTTAAGTCTAAAATAGGGACAGTTTCTTGGTTGATGTAACAAAATTCCAAGGGGTGCAGCTGGCTTTAGGTGCAGCTGTTTCCAGGCTCTCCCACAGCCTCACTGGGCATCCATTTCTCTCCCTGGAAGTGCTGCCTTGATTTCTTCTGCATTGGCTCACTCTCCGGTAGGGCCTGCTCACGTAGGCACAAAGCTGGTCACTAGAGTGGTGGGCAGTGGGCTCACACTGCCCTCATAGCCACAGTGGCCCAGTAGAAACTCCAGGGACAATGCTTACTGGCTTGGCTTCGCTCAGGTACCCATGCCTGAACCACCGTTGGGGATGGGTGGTGGGTAAGCCAGGCCAGGAGGGGTATAAGTGTCTGGGGCAGAGCTCTTGCCTACTCCATCTTGTCTGGATGGACCCCAGCTGTGCATCCTGGCATCAGACCCTTGACCAGGCCCAGCCCTGCTCTGTCACGCCCAACATGCTGGCTACCCCGGGCATGTACATTCTTCAGGCCTCTGTGCCTTGGTGTCTGCCCCAAATAGCAACCCTAAAAGCCCAATTTTGTGTCACTCCTTGGAGAAACTCTGGCCCCTCAGCACTTCAGGTCCCCAAGAGTTGTTCCCCTCCATTGTAGTACCACAGGCTCTAGTGGTCTCTGTATGTCCAGTGTGTGCCTTTGAGAACACTGAGTGCGTGAGGATGTTGGGGGTGCATGGGTGAGGAGATGAGTGCTAACTGTGAGAGTCAATGGCTGAAGCTCTGTCATTTCAGATTTTTTTTACTTTTCTGTGGGGCACATTCTCATAGGGTGCTGAGCACAGCCTGGGCTGGAATCCCTGTCCCCTGCATGTCTTAGTTCCCCTCCCCTGTTCACCCTCCCTCCTTTGCGTATAGCCTATGCTCTGGCCCGAGTCTATGGGGTCGAGAGTGACCTTTCAGAAGTGGCTCGCCGGGGCTCGGGCAGCGCCTGTCGGAGCCTATATGGAGGCTTCGTGGAGTGGAAGATGGGGGAGCAGGCTGACGGCAAGGACAGTGTCGCCCGGCAGGTGGCCCCTGAATCACACTGGCCCCAACTCCGAGTCCTCATTCTTGTGGTGAGTGAGACAGCGGTGGAGTGAGGAGTCCTCTTGGGCCAAGCTGAGAGCAGGAGGAGATAAGGCTTCACCTGCCTCTCAGGCCTGCTGCAGGTGACGAAATGGCCACCTGTGGAGTGTGCAGGAATGACTCCCATGCAGCAAGGGGGCTGCAGATCTACACGCTGCTGTTCCCAGAATTGTATCATCTCTGCCACAGTCAGGAGGCCTCTCTGGTCAGGAGCCCCCACCCTGCTGTTTGTACTAGCTGAGGGGAGGGACAGGACAGGGTGGGTATTTAGGGCTGGGGCCTGGGGGTGAGGTCCAGGCCATCTCTCCCTTGGTGCAGGTGAGCACTGAGAAGAAGCTGACTGGCAGCACTGTGGGCATGCAGACCAGTGTGGAGACCAGCCCCCTGCTCAGGGTAAGGCCTGCACTGGGGCAGGTGCCAGCTCCCCATGGTACAACCTGCATGTCAGGATATGCGCCAGGCTCCTCCCATGTCCTCTGAAGCTGAGCTCGTCTGCTCTGCTGGATGTGTAATGGACGCTGAGGCCTGGGGGAGGCTCTGCCCCAGAGCCTGTTGTCTGGCCACTGTGCTGTGAAGCAGCGGGCGCCTCACTGGGAAGCACCTTTGCCTTGCAGTTCCGGGCTGAGGCAGTGGTGCCGGGGCGCATAGCAGAGATGATCCGCTATATCAATGAAAGAAACTTCGAGGGCTTTGGCCAGCTGACCATGAAGGACAGCAACCAGTTCCATGCCACCTGTCTGGACACCTTCCCGCCCATCTCTTACCTCAATGACACTTCCAGGCATATCATCCACCTGGTGCACCGCTTCAATGCCCACCACGGGCAGACCAAGGCAAGGTGGGGCCGGGGCAGCACTAGAAACCCACAGAGTGGGCCTCAGGCCGTGAGTGTCAGTAAGACCAGCACATGCTTGTCTGTGACAAAGCTCCACAGAAATCTGCTTTGTGCTCTTGCGTGCAGAGCACCAGTAGCTTCTGTCTATTGCATTTTGGTTCCATGACTGTGGGATCTCACCTTGTCCTTCAAAGCACTGGCGTGGGGACCTGCTCCCCTGACCTGGTCCTGAGTTGTTGGGCAGCAGTGCCACAGCTCTACTCTGGGTTGGCCCTGTGGACACTGTGGGAGGCCCTGGGTCTCCAGGCAGACCAGAGGGGCAGAGCCAGGCAGAGCCATGGTGCAGAAGTTGACATTGACCACATGGGTTCCAGGTGGCATACACATTTGATGCAGGCCCCAACGCGGTGATCTTTACCCTGGATGACACTGTGGCTGAGTTTGTGGCTGCTGTGAAGCACAGCTTCCCCCCTGAGTCAAATGGAGACAAGTGAGTTTTGTGTCCCTGCACTGGGGAAGCCATGGAGGGAGGGGCAGGGTCTCCTGCTGGGATCAGGGACAGCTGCTCCTAAGGCTGTGGTGCCGAATGGGGAGTCTTGCAGGAAGTATTGATCTCTTTGGGGACCACAGGCAGTATGTCACCAATGCACCTTGCCATGAACTCTTCCCCATCACATGTCCCAGTTCGTGTTCACAGAGACACACACACATACATATGGCCTCATGGCTCCTGTGTGGACAGTGACTACAGCCCCACTATGGGGACAGAACATTTGGATGTTTCCTACCAGTTTTTATGGTCCTTTTTGAATGTGGGACTCCCCCTCCTGCTAGGGCTGCTGGAAGTGGGGGGTTGTTTTACCTGTTTCTATAATTGGGGCAGTACTGATGGCTAGTGGGTGGGAGGCCAGAATGCTAACTTCTTCACCAAGTGGGACAGCCACGATAGCCTTGGAGGCCGGTGGTGCCCTGGTCAGCTCTGTTCTCACTGCCCTTGTCACCGCAATGGGTGATGTGCAGAGGAACACGGTGATGGATTGGTGCTTGAAGTGAGGCATTTTCTTCTTGTTACCCCACTGGGCAGAGCAATAGCCATGGGCCATGGGCGAACCCCAATCTCAGGGAAGTTTCCTGAAACCAACCCTTCACAGTGACCCCAGCTTGGCCCTTGGTCGTTCCTACTCAGTTTTTTGTGTGGATGGTGACAAACACTTGGAAGTGTACAGTTCAGCAGCATTAAGTACATTCATTGTTGCACAACCAGCAGTTCTGCCTGGTTCCAGAATTTTTTGTCACCCCAAAAGAAGCCCTATTCCCATGGCAGTCACACCCCTTCAGGTCTGGTCTGCGCATCCTGCACAGCTCCTGTCGATGGGCACACAGCACACTCCCGCCTTCCTTACCCCCAGGTTTCTGAAGGGGCTGCCTGTGAGGCCTGCCCCACTCTCAGACAAGCTCAAAGCTGCACTGGGCATGGATCCCACTCCCGGCGGCATCAAATACATCATTGCCACTCAGGTGAGTCCTCACACCAGCCCTCAGCCCAGGGTCTGGGGCCCGCATGGCCCCGCACCCCTGGGGAAGTGCCCATCCAGCACACAGGCTTCACAGGCTTCGACCAGTGTGTCCACCAGATGAAGGGGTTCCCAAGTTGGGAAACCAAGTTGTTAAGAATGACAGCAAAAGTAGGAGGACCGCCATTCTTCCGTATTTCAAGACATCTTCTCCACTGGGTTGTTTCACTTGGTCTTGAAGTGGACATTTCAGGACATGTTGTGACTTGTGGGGCCACTGGCCTTGGTGTGGACATTTCAGGACACACTGACTTGTGGAGCCACGTTCCCAATGATGAGGGGAGAGGGAGGGGCTGGGAATGGAGACTTGGGGATCCTGAGGACCCTCAGGCCTCACCCATCAGAAGCAGATCAGCATCATTGCTCAGAGTGGCTGAGCCAGGGTTTTACTCTGGTCACCTGATTCCAAGTCCTCATGACATCCTGTGCCCAGGCCCTGGTCTCCCTACCCTTCACACAAGTCTCAGTAATGGAGGCCAAGACACATGGCTCTGCCTAAGGGAGTTGGGCACCAGGCCAGGGCATCACCACATGGTGGTCAGTTTCCCTCTGAGGGTGGGGATATACCTGTCCCTCCCTGTCACCCCAATTTGACATTGATTTCTCTTCCTGCCAGGTGGGGCCCGGGCCTCAAATGCTGGACCAGCCTCATGCTCACCTCCTGGGCCCTGATGGCCTGCCAAAGCCAGTGGCTTGACCCCTCCTCAACGGGAGCTCTGGCTGCCACTTGGAGAAGGGACTGCTTTGCTGGGAATGGGGTACTGTGTGTGGCGGTAGCTGTGCCATGCTTGTTGGGACCAGTGGGTGGCCACCTGGCACCGGGCCAGGAATTGTGCTATGGCCGAGTGTGGGCAGTAGGGTGACAACCTACAGGCCCCCAGGTGGCCAAGAGCAGGCACCCCACTGGTGCTGTGCTGACATGAGGGCTGGGGTGACATGGGGGACCTGGTGGATACAGCAATAGGGGTGAGTTGCCGGTATGTCCCCCATGAAGGATCTCTGACCCTGAGCTCTGGGGCCACTCCCACTGCCCAAACAGGAGCTCTTCCACCTGAGATGATGGGGCGTCCGCGTTCCTCTTTGGAGCTGGAGGACTGATCACTGTTCAGGGGGCAACCTCTTCATGCTCAGGATCCCTCAGCATGACGGTCATTCTAGCTCCTCTGCCGACCTCTGTCCACTGGGTGTGGATAGCATGTTTCTTCATAAAAAGACCAGGAGTGTGTCTCCAGTGGGAGGTGGGAGAGCAGCCCCAGGTGCCTTGTCACAGGAGGAGCCCCATCAACTGGCCACTGGGAATAAAGCCAGAGGTGCTGACCGGGTCTGGTGTGCTTCTGTGGAACCAGCGTTCCTGTGTAGGCAGCAGGTGGCACTCATTGGGAGGTGGGGAGGCCATGGCCATGTGCCACCTCCTGCAGGATAGGGGAACCTGGAACATGCCCATTCACTGACTTGCTCCTGAAGAAGCTGCCTTCTGACCCAAAATGCCCCTTCAGTTGCCCAGCCCTGTGGTGGGATGTTCAGCTCACAGCCTCCCCCATGCCCATGGGCCACACTAGGAGGCTGACAGGGTCACCAGGACTCTGATGGGTTGTGGGGACTTGGTTTTGGTCTGGTTTTATGTTTCCAGCCCGCAGTGGGAAGCATGTGTACAGGAAGGAGCCCCAATTTGGGATGGTTCTTATTGCAGGTGGTTAGGGTTTCTGGAACCCGGGAATGGCTGTTAACTTACAAATGAGTTTTCCATTAGTGTGCAGGTCAATGCATTCTTCCCCACTCCTCCTGGGAGGGTCAGCTGCTGCTGCTGCTGGCCCATTAAGGGGGTGGACAGAAGGAGATGACAGAGGGACAGGAGCCAGCACTCCTACATTCTAGGTTTTCCTAGCTCTGCATACTTTGCCCCCCTCCCCTAAGTGAGCTCTGTGAGCAGAGGGCTGTCCACTGCACTTGGCTGGCCCAGGGCCAGATGACGTGGGGGTTGGGCCTGCCACTGTCTTAGAAGCAGGCGTTGACTTCCATGGAGGAGACCCCCAGGCTCAGGCTCTTGTCTGAGTCCCTTCTCCTTGGAGGGGAACTCCCCAGTGGGCATGGTGAAGGCTCTGAACCTTTAAACCCTTCTAGGAACCCGGCCTGCTCACCTCTTCTGAAGAAGCCCATGTTGGCACCTGTAAAGAGCTCAGCATTCTGGGGGGACCCTGCCCACAGAAGCAGGTGTTTGCCTTACTGGGTTCCCTCTCCCTAGTGCTCACATAAGATGCTTAGGACACTCCAGGTTGGCCCGGGCCAGAGCTGG
The DNA here is from genome assembly GCF_022682495.2 of Desmodus rotundus. Classification (NCBI taxonomy): domain Eukaryota; kingdom Metazoa; phylum Chordata; class Mammalia; order Chiroptera; family Phyllostomidae; genus Desmodus; species Desmodus rotundus. Next base: position 31,261,043 of record NC_071398.1, on the reverse strand, counting down.
CAGGACAGGTGCTTGGCATCAAGCAGGCATCCGAGTGGTTGGGGCCCCGTGGTTCACCTGCGGGTGCTGTAGAAGGTGAGGCGAGGACCCCTCGGACAGACGTGCAAGCCAAGAAGGTCGGGAGCGGGACCGGCCTGAGCACCCAGCCAACCTCCGACGGGACTACTACCAGTCCTCCCTTCAGGGGGTGGGGCCGGAACCCGAGAGGCAAAGCTATTCCTCCGGGCGGGCAGGGCGGGGCTTGGGGTGGGTAGTCTGTTCACCCCCCCCCCCCACCCCCACGGGAAGCTAGGGGGCGCGGGAGGTGGTGCCGGAACTCAGGGCTGGGAAGTGACGGTCGAGCGGGTTTCAGTGTCCCAGCTGAGCCAGCCGTGTTGGCCGCCAACATGGGGCAGATCGAGTGGGCCATGTGGGCCAATGAGCAGGCGCTGGCGTCCGGTCTGAGTGAGTGCGCCGAGGATCGGCGTGGGGGCGGGGGCCGGGCAGGACTGGGTGGGCTGGAGATGGGGACGTGGGGAATCAGCGACCCAAGGCTGTAGGCTGGAGCAATTGGGGCGCCGGAACCCCAGGATGCAGCTGAGGGACGGAGTGGGCTGGAAACGGGCTGAGGATCCAGAGTCCTGAGGGTTCAGAAGCTCCAGATTGCGGGCCGGGAGGTGTGAGCTGAAGCCGGGAGGTGAGGTACTCGAGAGTCCTGCAGAGACCTGCAGCTGCGGAGCGGGAAGATAGACCTGGGGCAGGCTGTGGCTGGGGGCGGCCGGTCAGTGGGAGACCTTGGGCTGCGGAGGTTGTTTGGAGACACCCCTGCAGATTCGTCTTCCTCGTCCCCTGCCCCCTCTGCTGCCCTCTCTTCACCCCTCCACCCTGCCCAGATCTGCTCATAGAGGAAGTTGCGGCCAAGGAGGGGAGAGGCTGTCGTCCAGGGTGGTTTCCAGCAAGTCACTGCTCTCCAGGATTGGGAAACCTGGGCGGGATCCCCTGCCCCCGCCGCCCCTCCGACCCGGGAGTGGGCTTCTGCCCAGGGGTGACCAGGGGTGACCAGGGGCTCCCTCCTCAGTCCTGGGTTTTCACCGGACATCGAAAACCGCTCAGAGGGACCTCTCCTAGCTCTATTTCCAGAGACTGCTTCTGGGGAAGGATGACAGGCCCCCGGTCACCCTGAGCCTGTGCTCGGAGCCCTGGGGAAGGCACAGTGGGGTCGGCACCCCTGTGCTGTACTGGGAAGGGGAACCGCTCAGGAGGGGTGGGTGAGTCTGTGCCTAGGGGGGGCTTAGGCAAGAGGAAGTGGCCCAGAGGCTCTGTCCGCCTCCGTGGATCTGCCACTCCCAGGAAGGACCTGTACCCGGTGGGAGTGTGTGGGTGGGAAGACTGTGGAGAATGTTATGATGAGGAGGGTCCCAGCCCACCACCTCACCTGAGACCCAGCCTGAGGCACCCCTGCCACTGGGGGCTGGAGATGCCTGGTGAAGCTGTGGGAGGGAGGGAAATAGATGTAGAGGAAGTCCCTCTGGCCCCGAACTGTAAGGTCACATTTTGAGGTGGGCAGCTTGGGGCATGAGACCCAATGGTCTGTTCTGTGTCGAGGCAGGTCATCCCCCAGTGGGTCAGATCCTTCTCACTTGTCCCCACAGCTGACCCCAGGCTGTCCCCCTGCCTGGCTGTAAGACCTTAGACTGCTGAAGACCAGCCTGCCTTTCTCCAGTAGCTCCCAAACCCCTGTCCCACCCATCCCCAGGAAGTAGAAGGTGACAGAGGACACCAAACTGGGAGCTCTGTGAGAAGCCTAGGATCTAGTCCCAGTGGTTACAGACAGTGACACTCCCAGTGTCCCATTCATGGCATGCCCACTGTGTGCAGGTTGTCCCTTCCTTGTCTTAGCTAATGTTCACAGTGTCCTGAGGCCAGTGCTGTTAATCCACTTTACAGACAGTGAAGTTGAGTCCTAGAGAACTTCAAGCCCTGGCCCCGTTTCCTCCACCATGAAGTGAGGCAGCTTGTTGGAAGGTCTCCCAGGGCCCTTCCCCTTCTGAGTTTCCCTCTGACTTTTTCTCCTGACTCAGAATAAACTGCAGCCACCTGGGACTGCTCAGGACTGGCTGGGCCCTACTAGCAGGTGCATCCAACAGGCTTCTTTTTTGTTATAGAAAATCCCATCTAATCAGATCATGTCACCTCCTGTCGAAAACACTGTAGTGGATCCCATTATGAAGAATAAAAGCCAGATTCTGACTGCTGTGCCCCTGCCCCCCTCCCACCACTGTCACTCCAGCTGCACAGGCCTCCTTTCTGTTCCTGGATCTCCCAGGAACACCCCAGGGCCTTTGCAGAAGCACTCCCTCTGTTTGAAGCATCTGTGGCTGGCTCCTCTGTTCATCTCTGAGAAGTCTTTCCAGAGCATCTAGACATCTGTCACAGTCCCCTGTTCTGGTTCACTACTCTCTGATGTTTATTTCTGTTCCCTCCTGGACCGTGAGCCCCATGAGAGCAGGGGCCTTACCTGTCTCGTTCCCTGTACCTGTGAGAAACCCACTACCCAGTAGAGCTGCCAGCCCTCAGCCAGGGGTATCTTTGCCCAGGGTGAGAAAATTACACCCCCAAAGATGAGTAGACGCGTGCTGACTGAACATATAAGGAGAGTACCCTTCCCTCCCAACTCACAGGAGAGCTAATGAGCAAACTGAAGAGTAATTACATAGCTGAGCTTAACTCCAAGGAAATCTGGCCATAAAAGCACAGTGAGGTTCCAAGGAGGTGGGGCTAGGGTGGAAGGAAGGGGTACCTGGGGAATTGGGACCAACAGGGGCTTGGGCTTTTACCCAGTGGGATATCGGGGCCTCGTTGTAAAAAACGGGCTGAAATGGAGCTGCATGCCTCAGATCGGAGCCAGGAAAGGCTGTCTGTACAAGAAACCAACTAGAAAACTGTCCCATCCAAGGAAGCTTATCATTTGCTGTTAGGGCCTGGATGAAGAGAGTCACGAACAAGACAGAACCTCCAGAAACTCAGGCCTGCGCTGTGTGCAGGGGGTGAGGGCTGAACCCTACCCTGTGCTACAACAACCGAGAAATTCAGATAAACTGGATCCAGGACTGGAGAAGCCCACAGGCCCCAAGCAGAAGCGAATGTGAAACTGTTCTGCAAGGGTAGTTCCTCAGCCAGGGCACACAGACTGCCACAGGCAGACAGACAGGCACTGCTTCGCGCAGCTCACAGACATACCCGCCATTTGAGGAAGCAGACACCAGGCAGGAGAATGTGCCTCCTTAGCACCAGAACTACTAGTGCCATTAGGAAGAGACTTGAGAATATGGGTACAAGTATGTTTAGAACTGTTCAGGGAGATAAAGGAATAGAAAATTATACAGGGCAATGCAAAAAATGACTAATATAGGATGTCTAGAAATAAAATACAAAGTCATTGAAAGTTAATTGAATTAAGCACAGTATAGAGATGAAGAGAGAATTAGTGACATGGAAGGTGGATCAGAGGAAACCACAGAATATAGCTGAGAGAAGTTGAGTTATGTACACGACCCCACATCCATATAATGGCATTTCCAGAGGAAAGAATCAATAGAATGAAATGAAGCATTATAAAAGGGAAATTCCAGAATTGAAGGAGAAAACAAAGTCCCTTACAGAATAAAAGGATTTGTTTAAATTCCTTCTGGGACACATTGTAATGAAAATAAAGACCATTAAAGGAAACCTTCAAATTTACCAGTTAATAAAGTGAATTAGTATCAGACTGATTTCTGACTTCTCATCATCAATAATAGATGCCAGAAGACAATGGGATGATACCTTTGGTGTTGAGACAAAACCATGAATTTAGTATTCAGATACACTGTTATTCCAGAATGAGGGCATTTTCAGGTACTCAGGGAGTTGCTGCTAATAGAACGTCACAGAAAGGACTACTAAAAGATGTACTTCAGCAAGAGAAATTAAATACAGAAGAAAGGAAGGGGATTCAGGAATGAAGACATTGGTGACTAAGTATTGACTGTAAATAATTAATAATAATGGGTACTTTGGGAGTGAGATTGAAGTTAAACATATTGAAGTCCACTTGTGGTTCAGGAAAAGGAATTTTAAAATTAAAGTTTAATCAAGCCAGCAGGAGGAACAACAAAAACTTGTTAAGGAGAAAATAAAACAAGTTCCAATTACCTGCAATAAAATCTGTTAAATTCACTATCAGATTGTTTACAATATGAAAAATTCAGTTACATCAGCCTATTTGTAATAGTGAAAAATGGAAGCACCAAATTTCCTAAAGACAAAATGATGGATAAATTGTGGTTGATTCACACAGTAGAAAACTCCACAAAAAGAATGAGTTAGTGACCCATCCAAACCACGTGAATGACCTAGACAGCCTTTGGCTGGGCATAGAAGCTAGATCTAGGGTTCCAGAGTGGACTTGATAGGGGCACAAGGGAGCTTTCTGGGAAGATGGGAATCTTGACTTGGGTGGAGGTCATATGGGGGTACACATGTGAAAAGTCATCAAGCTTACGCCTTTATTGTATGTAATAATTATACCTCAAGAAATTGCTAGAAATTATGAGGGTGGATACACAACAATGTGAATGTACTTAACTTTAAGATGGCTAAAATGGAAAATTTTATGTATACTTTACCACAATAAAAAAAACATCTGGGGAGAAAAGATCCAGCAGGACCACATAGAGCTGAAAATAAAGGGGTGGAATAGCTGACAAATCCAAACCAAAGGAGGGTATAGGAATGTCAACATCAAACTGAAATAAGGTGAAACACAGCAATAGGGACAAACAGGAACCGTGCAATGAGCAGAGGCTATCCATGGAGCCGACGCAAAATCCACAGTCAACAATGTGGTCTTTAAATGCAAAAACTCAAAATGACAGGGTCAGAGAGCTCAAGAGTGAGTGTCCAGGCTGGAGTCCAGGCTCCTGCCCAGGGCTGTGAGGCAGTCTCTCCGGTCAGCAGCCCCAGGGACACAGGCCCTCCTCCACCAGCTTCAGCCCCTCAGTCACATGCCACTTCCTTGGGGAAGGCATCCTCCATTGTCCGCAGGTGCCTGCAGCTGCCTGGGTCCCCCTACTGGCTAAAAGGGTTGACAGACTCAAGGGCAGCCTTGTGGTGGTCTGTTGGCCCAGCTGTGGAAGGGAGGAGCACAAGGGGAGGTGGTCAGAGCCCCCTGTGGATCCCAGCCCTGCAGGGAGGGGGTGGAGGCAAGTCTCTCCCATGGTCAGGGACTCCTACTAACCCGCTTTTCTTCTGCCCACAGTTCTCATCACAGGCGGCATCGTGGCCACTGCTGGCCAGTTCACCCTGTGGTACTTTGGCGCATACTCCATGTATCCTCCCACCATAGACCCAGCGGGGGGGGGGGGGGGCGGCACTGCCAGGGGTGGTGCTAATGGCCTGAGGATGGAGATGCCACTGCCTCAGTGGCATGGCCCTTTACAGTTTGCACAGTGCTCCTCACATCCCTGGGCCCTTTAGACTCAGCAGGGTAGGCCCAGCTGCAGTTTTGGAAGCGAAGGTTCAGCAGGGAAGTGACTTGTCTGGTGTCTGGCGGGGGAATGGGAGGTGTCACACCCCCAGGGGTCCTCTCTGAACACTCTTATCAGCTACCCTTTTGCCTGGTTATTCCAGGCCCTCTGAAACCCAAAACAGGCAAGGGAGAGGGAGGGTGCAGGACCGGCAGCAAAGTGGCCAGACCTGTGGGATCCCACCTGCCTGTCCCCCGACTGTGTGGCTCCAGGCGGCACTTGTGCCCATCTGTTTCTCAGCAAAGGGGCTCATTGTGGCCCCTCAGGCCTGGGGCTGGGCTGTTCCTTAACCTCAGCTTCAGTGCAGCAGGAGTGTTTGTCTGCCTGCTGGAGTACCCCCGCGGGAAGAGGAGGAAGGGCTCCACCATGGAGAGATGGTCAGTCCCTACCTGCTCTCGGGTTCAACCCAGGGGCTGGGTTGAACCCACAAGGGTGGGACACTCAGCCAGGGGCCCTGCAGGAGCTGGTCCTGTCCCTCCAAAGCTCCAGGTCCTTGAAAGGAAAGAAGCTGGGGTGCTCTGGGACAGGGTGGGTGTAGGGTTGCTGAGTAGGACCCAATCTGTCTTCCCTCCCTCCTCACTTGGCCTAGCGGACAGAAGTACATGACGAAAGTGCTGAAGTTGTTCGGGCCCCTCTCCAGGAATTACTACTTCCGGGCCTTCTTGCACCTGGGGTGAGTCCCACCCACTCTCAGGAGGGCCCTGAGTAGCTCCTCCCCACTGGCCTGGTGGCCTGGACAGGAGTGCTGGGGGCAAGTCAGGTCCCTCTCAGCCCAGTTGTTTTTCCAAACAAAACCCAGGCCCCAGGCTCTGCCAGAGGCCCCCCAAACCTGTATCTGTCATCTCCTCCTGTCTAACAATTCACCCCAAACCTTAGTGGCAGGGTGCAGCCGGGCAGTCTGCTGCCTCACACACGTGTCTGGTAGTGACTGCAGAGAGGCCAGCACACCCTCCTGCCTCTGCAGCTGCATGGGCCTCCCCACAGCATGGGGGTAGGGCCAGGATTAAAGGTCCCAAAGTGGTTAGGGTACAAGTCAAGGCAGAGGACAGCTCCAGGGACCCAAATTTAAAAGCCCAGCCTTGGCAGGGCCAGGTGTCCCCTCCTTCCATAGTCCTGGGGACAGCACACTCATGGTCTGTTTTGTCCTGAGATCTTATGGCCTCTGCCCAAGACCTGGAGCCCCTGCAGACCCCCACTGACTGTTCTTCTGAGCCTCCCACACCCCACTCCCACCCCCTCCCCAGGCTGTCGGTACCAGCTGGCTTCCTGCTTGCCACCATCCTGGGGACAGCCTGCTTGGCCATAGCAAGTGGCATCTATCTGCTGGTGAGTGGTGTCGTCTGTGGTCAGCCCTGCTGATGCTTGACACTGGTCCCTGCAGCTGCCTGGAGGCTGGGCCAAGGCCAGGAGCCAGTGTCCTTTCTCGTGGGATGGGGACAGGGGTGACTGCATTTCAGCAAGTTTCCTGGTGCACACTCTTCACTCCCCAGCAGGCCTGGGTGCCCTCAGGGAGCCTCCAGGCCAGGGTGGGTCCAGGATGAGTGGGACCCTGCCCTCCACGGCTGTCCTCCTGGGCCTCTCCCACCCTGTGTGCTGCCAGCCTCTTGACTCAGCATGATGGCCGGCGCTGGCCTGGCCTCCCTGTCCTACTCCTGGGGGGAGTCTGGGAATGTGCACCCAAAAGTGGCTTCCAGGGGATCTTTCAGAAACGCAGGGAGTCCATGCCCCTCCTGCTTTACAGGGTCCCTCCTGACATGGTGGAATAATCCCTGGGGTTTAATCCCAGTTTGGGGTCAGGCAGAGCCTCTGGCCAGCCTCTTAACCTCTGAGCCACAGGCCTTTCAGGTCTAATGGGATTCAGTCTGGGTTCTGCTTTGGTAGGGTTGTGGGAGTGCAGGGTGGGGCCAGGGTGGGGGTGGGCCCTGGAGGCTCCCAGAGCCCAGCCCCTCTGTTTCCGGCAGGCAGCTATCCGTGGTGAACAATGGACTCCCATCGAGCCCAAGCCCAAGGAACGGCCACAGGTGGGGGGTACCATCAAACAGCCACCTAGCAACCCCCCACCCCGGCCCCCAGCCGAGGCCCGCAAGAAGCCCAGTGAGCAGGAAGAGGAGGTGGCAGCAGCAAGGGTCCCCAGCGGTCCCCAGGAAAACCCTGTCCCAGTGACCGATGAGGTCGTGTGACCACTGCCTCAAACTGCTCCCTGAGTGGCTGCTGTCTTGTGTAGCTTTTTGGGGGCCACCATCCAGACCCCAAGAGCATCCCCTTATCTGCCTGGCAGAACCATAGGCCCTCTTCTGCTGTCATTCCCAGAAGCCTGTCATCTTTCTCCACGGCACCTGACATCACAGAGCTTTTTCTAGTCCATGAAATAAAGTATCTGGAATTCCAAGTATTTGAGTTTCTACTCTAGAAATGAAGTTCCCAGGCCTGGGAGGAGGGAGTGTGTGTCCCCGCACCAGCTTTTCTGGACCTGCCAGAGTCACCTTGTGGAGCCCCCTAGTCCTGCCCGAGCAGCTGAGTGCAGTGGGAATGCAGGTGAGCAAGGGGAGGCCCCAGGAAGCCCAGCCGGCCTTCACCTTGGTGTCACCCAGGACAGCCAGAACAGCTGTGGGGGGCTTCAAGCCAAGAGGCCTTGCCTCTCCAGTCCTGGGGCTGCAAACACACACACCAGACATATCTCCCTGCCCCTCCCCTCCCCTTTCCTTCCCTTCCCTCTCTCCAGGAGGGGGCCAGACATGGCCCTTCTAGGTACTGTTTTGCTTCCCAGTGGGGAGCCCCGTGGCTCCCAAGCTTTGCCTGGCTTCAGCTCACATCCTGGCCTGGGAAGCCTCCTTGGTGGTCTCTTCCCAACCACCTGCTCCCTCAAAGTCTGGAAAAGTCTTTAAATTCCTTGCCTCTCGTTTGCCCTACCAGCTGTCAGCAAATCCTGCTCTCAGACCCGGGGCCCTCTAATGTTCCAGGGCCAACTCGGCACCGGCAGCCCTGCCCCAGGAAATGGCCACTCCAGCCTCCCAGAAGGACAATAAAATTGCTGGCCCCTGACTTCCCTTAATGTAACCACACGCCCCATCGGGGCTCTTACAAATCTACTCACCTCCCTGCTCTGCCCTGTCCCCTGCAGGCCATTTCCAGCACTGGTTGACCCACCTGGCACCCACTCAGACCCCACAGACTCCCTCAGTCCAGGACAACTCTCTGTGCACCCTGGCCCCACAGTTACCCTCTGCTCCCTTGGCTCCAGCCACATGGGCCACCCCAACCCTCAGACACAGGCGTGCTGCCTTCTCAGGGCCTTTGCACAGGCTATTATTCCCTCTGCCTGGAACACAGGTCCCTGGCTGGCCATCCAGGCCTTTGCTCAGGTGGCCTCCATGGCCGTGTGATCTCTGTTTGGAATTGCAGCCCCTCCACCTTCCCTGCATCACTGTCCTTAATTCCTTCACCAGCCCTAACGGAGCACTTTGCTGCTTGTTCTGTGGTTGTCAGTCACCCCACATGTGGGCAGCAGAGATCTGTCCATTTTGTCCACTGCTCTATTCCCAGCACCAGGCACATAGACACTCAGCAAATATGTGCTGAACCCACGGTCCTTCCAGGCTCAAGACCAAGGTCACCCCTCCCCACTTCCTGGTACTTGCACACAGTAGGCGTTACTTAGTGGGTAAAAGCTACTGGTCAGGCAGGGAGGTGCTGACAAGGGCCCTGCAAACCCCACAGTACCATGTCAACCCTCAGATTTGGCTGGGCCTATGCAGGGGGTTGTGGCTGAGCCAGAACTGCCCCAGGGTCCCTTCCACCACTGCCAAGGCCATGTACTCCTGGACCCCTTAACGAGATGCCTCCGACAATCCCATGCGGGAAGATGCAGATGTAGGACTTTGGCAGTAAGGGCACAGGCCAGGTTGTCGGTTGGCCAGTGGGGCAGCTGGCCTGGGACACTGGCTGGCTTGGTTGCCCCTGGACTAGCAGGTCACCCGTGGTGGACAGGTGCCCAGGGGGATGTTGGGGCCATGGGATGGCCTTCGAAACTCCTGGGCCTCTGCTGGGCTGGGGGAACACGGTTCAGATAGCTGAAGGTGATGGCACTCACCTAGGCTGCACAGGTGCCCCCTGAGAAGATACCCCCTGGGAGTTACCCTCAGAGATGCCTGTCCCTGGGGTCACAGAGATATTTCCCAAGGATGGAGAAGGTGCTCACTGCCACAGCATAGGTCTGGCCACACTCTGGGCCGGTGGGTAGAAGAGGGCCTCTCTTTATCACAGCCGGGCTGTGGGAACTCATCCCATCCCCGGGCCCCAGAGCCATAGCCAGGAGGCATCACCAGGTAAAACCACAGGGGTCAGCAGGGCACACCTGTGCTCCACTCTGTTCAAATGCATCCCCCACCCTGGATGTACTTGGGGTTCATGCATAGGCCTTTCTGGACACACCAAAATGTGGACCTGCGGCTACCCCTGCAGGGCCAGCTGGGTGCAAGGGCCAGGCAGGAGTGAGGGTGAGGAGGGTGCCTTCACCCCTGTATCTGTGGCATCCAATGAATGCTGTGCCCTTGGGGTGTTTATCAATTTAACGGCATATATATACATTTACAATAAATAATTATTTTAGAAATACAGGGGAGGTGGGAAGAGGGAGCATGGGGGATCCCAGAGGGACCGCCAAGTAGGAACATCAGAACACCTTTTCTGTTTTTGTTTTAAAAAGTTTTAGAGAATAATAAGTTTCCTTCTAGCCCACTGTTTGTGTGAAAGGGTAACTGAGCGTCTAAAGGGGGCTGACTAGGGCAGGATCACCTGGCTCTTCCACTGAGTGCCCAGTCTCTACTGTTCTTTCTCAAACTAGAGGCCTGGAGCCCTGGGACCCTGTGTAGGGAAAGCAGGGTCATCCAGGGCATATAAATAACCAATAAATACACATAAATAGGAGGGGCCCTCTCTGCAGAGAGAGCCCCACTGTCCAGTCTGGGAGGCCATCCCTGCCCACAGCACAGCAGTGGGGACATCTGAGGCCAGCGGTCACAGTACCACCCTGGGCAGGACGCAGGTGCAGCCGATGGGCACTTGGATGGACTCGACGTGGAATTCAAAGGCCCCGGGCGTGGGCACCCCTGTTGTGTCCCGGGAGCAGGGCCGTCTGCGCAACACCAGCAGGCTCTGGTGCAGCGGGACAGAGTTGAGCGCTGCTGTCTCACGGCCGGTCCTGGTGCTGATGCAGCCCCTGCACAGGCACTCGGCGACGGCCAGCTTCTGTGGGTAGCGGTTCTCATCCGTGTCCACGCTGCAGGAGAAGAGTGGTGAGGCACTGCTGAGAGCCTCAGCAGGCTGTTCCTCCTTCCCTGTCTGCACCCCGTGGCTGCCCCATGTGCTCAGGGACGCCCCTGCCCTGAGTGAGAGCTGAGGTGTCAGGCTGCAGGGAGCCCAGGGGGCAGGCATGCATTCGGTGCTCAATAAGTGATGATTTCCCATGACTCCAGTGCCGTCTCAGAGCACAGAAGCTAGGGTAGGTGGCTTCCTGAGCCACCTTACCTCCCTTTCGGCCCAGTGCATCACCTGCAGGGGCTCAAGTGGGGGCCCCAGAATTTTCCTAGGGGACCCTAGTGCCCGAGGTCTGGCCTGAGATCTCAAGACAACAGTGGCAAGGAGGAGCTTACTTGATGGGTCCCCCCCCCCCCCCCCCCGCCCAGGGACAGGGGCCTGGCTGGACAGCGGTCAGGATGCTTATCCCATTTAACTGGTGAAAACACTGAGGCTCAGAGAGCTCTTCAGGAAGCCAGTGCCCAGATAAGGGAGGGAGCAGCCAGTGCCACACAGGAGGGTCCCAGTGCCCAGAGGGCCCCACAGCCCTCACCGGTATCTCCAGGGAGAGATGGAGCGCTGGTGGATGTCGGCTTCCAATACCTCCTCAGGCTGTAGCACTGGGCACTGGGTTCCAGCTGGGGGCCCCTTGTGCCGCTTCCTGCGGCCCACTGCCTCCAGGCTGGACACCAGGGCTACCGGCAAAGTCTGCTCCCACTTGGCAGCTCGAGCCAGCAGGTGTGCGGGGGCCTGGCCCAGGGGCAGGTCCTCGGCTGAGTAGCAGCGTGGGGTTCCGTGGGTGTGGATGTGGGGGCCTCCCCAGAGTGGGGGGCTATGGAGAGCCAGGCTGGCAGACAGCCAGAGCAGAAACAGAAGGCCAGGGAGGAGCTGGTGGAACAGGCAGTGGGTGGTCAGGGCATGAAAGGGGCACCTTGCTAGCACCCCAGCTTGCCCTGTTCCCTGTGCAAAGATGGGAAATAGCCTACTCTTACAGTTGGGGAAACTGAGGCCCAGAGGGGCTAGCCCCTCAGCCCAAGCTCCCCAGTGAACCAGAGTTCCTGAGTCCTGGTTCCCTCCTGCCCCAAGATTTGGGGGGACTTCCTGGACCCCATCCCAACATCATTAGCTCAGAGCTCAGGGAACTGCCAATCCTTCTGGGCCAGATGGCACTGTCCAGGTGGGGGCGTGGGAGAGGCGGCTCACCATTTCAGTGGCAGCAACTGGGCTCAGAGCGGCTGGTGTGTGCCTGGCGGCAGTCCCAGGCATACTTGGCTGTGGTCCTGGGGTGCACCAGGTGGCAGACCTGGCCAGCTGGCTGCCAGTGCCCTTTATACCTCTGGCCACACCTGGGGAAAATCCGGCATCACTTCCTCCTTGGGAAGTGCCCAGCCGCCACTTCCTCCTCCCTTGCCTTCTGGTCCCCACAGACTGTCCCCTCCTCCCTAGCCCAGGGCCGATGAAGCCCACCCCTCACTCCAGACCTTCTCTCACTGCCACCGTAATTGTCACTGTACTCTATTTTCCTCCTTCCCCCACCCAGAGGGACCCCACCCCAGGCTATGCACCTGTAGATGGAGATGCAAACAGATCCTGCCTATGTAACATTCTGGAACCTTTTGTAAAAGGGTTTTTCCTGAGTTTTCTTTGTTTGTTTGTTTAAGATTTTATTTATTTATCTTTAGAGAGGGAAAGGGAGAGCGAAAGAGAGGACAACATCGATGTGTGGTTGCCTCTTGTACACCCCCTACTGGGGATCTGGCCTGCAACCCAGGCTTGAGCCCTGACTGGGAATCAATCAGCAACCTTTGATTCGCACACATGTCCACGCTCAATCCACTGAGACACACCAGCCAGGGCTGCTGAGGATTCTTTAGCTTGCCTCTCTGATTACACCTGTATGTTTTTGCTATCTGGACCTGGTGACCAGGTACCTGGGGTGGGGCTCACACATTGCATGCTGCAGCACAGTGCTCCTGTCCCGTCAGTGGACGTGAGGTTGGTTTCATTTTTCACCTAAGATGATCAAGGTCAGGTGAACAGCAGTGTCTGCCTCAAACTGCACGGCCGGGGGGAAGTCCCAGGGAGACGGGGAGTTGGGGCTAGTGAGCATCTTCAGGCTTCCTCAGGGTGGGGCAAAAGTGGATTTAGAGTAGTGAGTATTCGAAAGTTTCTTTTTATTATTTATTAATTATTGTATTATTTTCCATATTAACTGTAAACCTACTTTTGCCCCACCCTGTGTTTGGGCTCGTGTATTTTTTAACAAAAATTCAAGCCAACATGTCTGAGATGGAGGGGGTGAAAATGCCTTGGAAATGTTAAAGAGCAGTGCACCCTAGGAAGCTTTATTTAAGGAGGCCCCAGGAGCCCACTTGCTTCCCACCAGCTCATGCTGCTGGCTGGGAAGAGAGGTGCTGGCGGGTGCCTTTGTGATCCCGAAAAAGAGAGAGTTTGGAGCCAGATCTTGCAAAGTTTTGAATGGGGTTTGAAGGCCATTCTGTGGAGGGCCTGCCTGGGGGTCCCTGGGCAGGTGCCTGGGCACCCTCCAATGCTGAGGGCCTTGCCTGTCCTGGTCCTCTCAAATCAGAGTCTGGGTGGTGGAGGAAGGGTGCCAGTCTGCCCTCCAGTCTTTCTTTGCCTGATGGTAGGGGCCAGAATGTATATACCATTATGGCACCATTCTCTAAGTTTAAAGTCACAAACCTGGTGGACATGAAGACCCCTGAGAAGGCAGCGGGACACCTGGGCTCTCCCAGCAACCCCATGCAGCAGCGTGTGACTCTGGGTAAGGACTTGCCCTCTCTGGGCCTTAGTATCTGCGGGGTTAAGCTGCCCTCTGAGGAGCAGGTGAGGATTAGAGGCCCTACCCTGCATGGGTGGACAGAAATGCCCCAGCAACAGGTGCTGTGTCATGACTGTTTCTCTGCTTATTTTGAATAATGGATGGATGGATGGAATGGCTGGATGGATGCACTGAGTCCCCAGGACTGCCCCTCCCTTACAGTGTGCCCCTACCTATTCACCCTCTGCTTGCATGCTTCCTATAATGGTAAGCTCACCCACTGCATTCATTGTTTGCTAGGGCTGCCATAATAAAGTACCACAAACTAAGAGGCTTAAAGCAAGAGAATATTATTCATTCTCTCACAGTTCCGGAGGCCAGAAGTCCAAAAACAAAGTATTGGCAGGATCCTTGCTGCCTCTTCCAGCTGTGTGTGGGTGCTGTGACCCTCGGAGTCCTCGGCTTGGAGACCCATCACTCCAACCTTTGCCTTCGTGTCTGTGTGTTTACGAGGACACGCACCCTCATCTGGGATGATCTCATTTCAAGATCTATACCTTAATGGTATCTGCAAAGGCCCTTTTCTCAGATAAGGACACATTCCTCACAGGTACCAGGGGCTAGGACTTCAACATATTTTTTAGGGGGGACACAACTGAGCCCAGTACACCCTTGAGTACTGAATGCTGATATTGTGGGTTAGGTCAGGCTGAGAGAACTGGGACCTGCCTGCCTGCTGAGGCCCTTGGAGGTCTCAGAAAAATTCCAGCCCTGGCTGGTGTGGCACAGTGGATTGAGCACTGACTTGAGAACTGAAAGGTCACCAGTTCAATTCCCAGTCAGGGCACATGCCTGGGTTGCGGGCCAAGTCCCCAGTAGGGGGCACTTGAGGGGCAACCACACATTGATGTTTCTCTCCCTCTCTTTCTCCCTCCCTTCCCCCTCTCTAAAAATAAAATCTTAAAAAAAAAAATTAAAAATCTTAAAAAAAAAAAAAGAAAAATTCCAGCCCCTCCTGCTGTTCCCATGTGTACTGTGAGCCTCTTGATGGCAGAGACCATGTCCCCAGCACAATCTGTCCTAGCACCTAGATGCTCCATTAACATAGCAGAACAAAGGGGAGATAAACCTTGGATGACCTTGTGGAAAAAGGGTGAGGATGTCCCCTATGCTGGCAAGGCAGGAAGGCCAGGAACCTAGGAAGACCAGCAGGCAGCAGCATTGCTTCCTTTGGTCTGAGAAGTCCAGCTACACTCACACAGGTGTTCAATCAGGAAATGAAAAGGCTGTAAAACTTGCTTGCACAGGGGCTCCTGGGGTTTCCCAACCTGCAGGAAGGCTCTGGATGCTTGGGTCCAGCAGGGGGCTGGGGGTATATGGCAGGGGGCGGGTGTTGAGGAGGGCTGTCCCCCTACCCAGGCCAACCCCTACAGTGTGTCTGCATCTTCTGTGTTCCTGTGTCTGTTCTGAACAGCTGATTGGGCATGCACTGTGCTCAGTGGAGGAAACTGGGACCCTGACTTCACACCTATCCCTCCTCACCATTGTCCCCGGGCACCCCCAGGCCAGTCCCCCCTGCCCCCACACAGCAGGCCAATACAAGGACTGGGAGTGTGTGTGGGGGCGGGCAGAAGGGCACAGGGCGGGCAGGGGTGGAGCCTCATTCCTGGGCTGCTGAAGCAAGCACAGAAGTCCCAGGTTGGGCAAGACTGGAAAAGCGCCACAAGTGGAAGGTCTGAGGGCATCCTGGAGGCAGTGTCTGGGAAGAACCCCCCACAAACCATGCCCACAGGACCATACCCCTGATTACCACGCCCCCAACTCTCAGACATAACCAAGAGGACAGAGATGCAGGAAGAAGAATGTGTGAGGGCACTTCAAAGCAGGAGGGGGGGATGGACAGAGGAGACAGGCATAAAGTGTCACAGACAGACATATACGGGAACAAAGGCTGGCAGAGGGAAGGCAGGGGAGAGAAAGGCACAGGCCAAGGCAGAAAGGCAAATCACAGGACACACAGGGACAGACACACCAGGTGCTTCGAGTGTGGCCCAGCCTGTGGCTCAGAGCCTTTACAGCCCTGGCTGGATAGAAGCAGCCAAGTGGGCCTGGGTTGGGAGGTGGCCTGCAGGAAGGGTTTGCTCCAGGCTCTGGGGGTTCCAGGCTTAAAGTTTTCACTTATCCTGGAGGGGGGCCCAGCAACAGCTCAGGCCCCTCATCTGTGGAGGCGGGATGACAATACCAACTCCCCTTTCCCTGGAGGGTGTGGCCTTCCTGACCACTGGGCCCCAGGCAGCCCTGCCTGTGGTCAATCTATCACACAGCCCAGTCTTCTTGTTCCCACAGCATTTTGCACTGTCAGGAATGACTTTTTATTGCATCCTTGTCCACGGCCCTGTACATGGGGCTTTCCAAGGTGGGTGGTGTCCCTGCTTGTTCACCCAGGGCCAAGGCCAGGGCCTGGCTTTCCTCAGCCAGAGCTCCTGAGCCTCTCCTGCCAAGTGAGGATGAGGATGACTTCTGCTCTGGGGGGACTTACAGGCTGGCAGGAGAACTGCCAAGGAGCTGGAGGCTTGGCAGTAAGTGGGGGAGGGAAGCCAAATCTGGGGGCAAAAAAGGGCAGGTGGAGGCCCAAGCTTTGAGGGGAACAGCAGGGGCCTGACCCCAGGGCTGAGCAATGGAAATCAAGATCCGGCCCCTTCCTTTGAGACAGGCCAGTGTTAAGGAGCTTGGAGCCAAGCGCTTCCTGGGGTTCCACTGGAGGAAAGACAAGGTGACAGCTTGAGGACAGTGCTGTGGCAGCAGACAATGGAGGGACTGAGGGGATGGGGCCAGCCTGCAGAAGCTGAGGAAGTAGGAAGAGTCAGCCAGGCCAGAGTTCTAGGATCAGGGAACAAGTGCAAAGGCCCTAGGGTGGGAGAAAAGGCCAGAAGGCGGGGGAAGGGTTAGCATAGCTGTGGAGTGAGGACCCGAGGGCAGGGGACCTCACAGTGGCCTGGGCACTCGAGGAGCAGTGTGGTGGACAGAGACAGAACTTGAGAAACTCGTAATTATTCCCACTATTTGCATGTTAACCACCTGTTAGGATTTCAGTCAACAGGTCTCTTTTCTCAGATGCCTGGCCTGGAATGTTCTCTCCACTAGACCTTGGGAGAGGACAGCTGGCTCAGGGTGTGGCCCTCACCCCTCCTAGGACAGGCACGTGCCCCAGCCTAGCCCAGGTGAGCCATGACCTTAGACAGCAAATGGAAACCTGTTAGTTTAAACCTAACTTGGGTCAAGGGGATCTAGCTAGGGCTGTGGCTCTAACCTAGGTGTTAAAAGGTCAGGGTCAGGTCAGCCTCTTGGAACCGGAAAGGGCTAGAAGAGGGAGGAGTTAAGTGCAGAGACCTGTGTAGTGGGCTCACCTGTGGGATCCTGGCTTTAGAGGGGCAGTCAGTGCCCAGCTAGATTACAGGGCCCAGTGTCTTGTGGACATGGAACACTCAGGGACAGGCTGGCACTCAAGGTGTCCTGGATTCTGGATCCATGTCCTTGAAAGCCACTCATTCAGAAAACAGGAATTCCCTTTGCACCTGGCTTTGACCTGATGGCACACCAGATAAGCCTTTAAAAATTGTGGAAGACCCTCCACTGAGGCTGCTGTGACGTAAGGGGAGCCTCGTGGCCTGTGCTGTTAAGATGTGGACACGGGACAGAAAACAGTGCACTCAAGAGGCCTGACTGCATGGCCAGCCCGTAGCATCAGCTCCCTGCAAGCTTTCCTGTTCAGCTTAACTGCCGCCCAGTTGTGGGGCGAGCGCTGTGAAATGCATAGTGTAAGCTGGTGTCAGCTCAGTAGGTCATTTAAGTGGATGAGGACCCCAGGCTGCTGCCTCCTGGCACTGGCTCCACAGAGCCCTCCTGCAGGATTGGAACTGGGGGCAGCAGCGTGGGCTCTGGGGCGTTTGTTCCCAAGTCCTTATAGTACCTGCTTTATGGTAACCTGAGGGTGGCAGGGCACGCTGAGGTCCATGGTACCATTCTGTGAGTTTAATCCGACCAGGAAGGACCCCAAGTGAGCAATGGGGTTCCCCCCAGTGGAAACACCCCCACTGGGGCTCTCCAGGCTGCGGTGGGCACCACAAGGGCTGCTGTTCTGAGAATGGCTGACACTTCTGCTCTGCAGTGGACAGACAGCGTGGTCCTGGGCCCACGACTTCTCAAGCTTTGATACATGTACAGCTGTGTGGGGACCAGATGCTCTGGGTGGGGCATTGGCTTTGGGGACAGGTGTTGGCCTGGCCTGAGGATCCTTCCTGATCTCTCCAGCCCAGGGCCCTCTGCTGTGATAGGAGACCACGGGTTTGTGTTCAGGAAACCCTGCCAGGGCCAGGTACACATCCATCACCAGGAAACTGAGGCACAGTACTCCCTGGGGGTGGAGGTCAGAGAGCAGAGTTCCTGCACTTATGGGTGAGTGAGCAATTACTGTTCTGGGCTGAAAGCTCCCAGGGAGTCACACAAGGGCCTCAGGGGAGACTCCATGTCCCCAGCCTCCACCAGCCAGGGGCTGCTGCATAGCAGGAGGGACCAGTGGACGCCACGAGGTGTGTAGGCCCAGGCACATGAAACACCACCACCAGTGTTAAGGCAGCTGCTTATCAAAATATTTTATTTTAGGAGACCCCTCAAAAAAAGACCCTCCACATTAGACAGATGCCCAACAATACCCTTGGCCTTTTTTTTTTTTTTTTGGTCTTTTCTGTATTTTGTTCATTTTCAAATCAACTAAAACAAATTGATGCTTAAAATAAAAGACAGGAAATATTTCCCAGTCAGACTTTAGTGAAGAATATATATATTTTGATCCTGGGCATGGGCAGGGACGGGGAAGAGGTTGCTCAGAAGCACTCGGAGTTCCCGTCGACAGTAGGAGAGCCGCACGGTGAGGGCACGACAGACAGCAGGGCGGGAACTGGCCTCACTAGCAGAGGGAGGAAAAGAAGATGGGGAGGAAAGATGTATGGGCCGGCTGATCTAGACATCTGGGACTTAAAATTTACATAAAACTCTGCCAAGTCCTTGCTCGGTGCTATCTGCCTGCCTGCCTGTCTCTGATCTGGGAAGGGGCTGGTCAGTGCGGTCAGGGGAAGGCTGGGGTTCAGCAACATCTTCATTACGTGTGTGTGGCTTCTTTTCCAGCTGAGAAACTTTTTTTCTTTTTTAATATTTAAAAAGAATCACAGCCAAAATAAGACATTGACTGCAAAATCCAAAATGGCTGCGCTTACCCTATTTATAAAAACACGTGAGTCTTTGCCTCTGGTAGGGGAGCTGAGCCCGCAGGGCCCATTACACTTTCCCAGGAATCTTGGCCCGCTTGCGAGCAATGGCGTCCTCCACGGCTTTGAGCTGTTTTAGGAGCTCCTCCCGCCTCGACAGTGTGCTGGCCTTCCCTGATTTCGTGCCGGTGGAGGTGGCAGTGCTGGCATCTGAGGCTTTACCAGGCACACTTGTGACCTTGCTGGAGCTCTTGGACTGGGGTGACAACTGGCGCTTCCTGCAGGGGTGGGGAGGCCATTAGAGGGGTCTGAGTACCTCTCCCTCTCTGCCATGAGCTCCTGCCAGGCGGGGGACACGAGGCCCTGTCTAGGGGCCTGAACCCCGTAAGCTGTAACTGCCAGGCAGAAGGTACCCTCTCCGCAGTGAATGGAGGCCCCTACCCGATGGTGGATGAGTACCCAGGCCCCAGCCCAGCACCCCGCTAATCTGTCCCTCCTGCTTCTGGTCCTTGTATGCAACCTCCCTCTGTGGTGACGTAAAACCCACACTACAGACTTAGGAGGCCCCTGAGGCTGTGGGTGCCCAGGTGTGTGTTGGGGGTTTCACAGCTCTGAGTCCTGTGCCTGCCCCCCCATATCCTCCCTCACCCAAACCTTGACCCCCGAGCTATGTGGTACAGCTGCACAGGGACTCAGAGCCAACTTCCTAGGAAAAGGAAATTACTCTCCTCCTTCCTGTGCCTCAAATAGAAGGTACAAAAGCGTTGGGAACATCTTCCTGCCTGCAAGCCCCCAACTCCCATCTCCCCACCCAGGCTGAGAGCGGAGTGCCTCAGGCCATTCTTATTCCAGGGCCCACTGGTGGGGTGGAGTGAGAAGTGTAGGGCTTCCCTCTTGCTGCCAGATCTAAGACATGCCCCAGATGCCTCTGAGTCTGCCAGCCCTCCTGACGCAAAGGAGCCCATGTGGTGTGGCTGTGGCACAGGTGGGGCACTCACCTGTCTGGTGGGGCCACAGGAGCCTTGGAATTCTGGCCTCTCTGCCGCTCTGGCTTTGGGGAGCCGAGTCTCCCACCTGACTTCCGGTCCCGAGAACCTGGGACAATGTGAGACCAGGGTTCCAGTTATATATGGGGCTGGCAGCAAAGAGGGCTGGTGCAGCCTTACTGGATGCTAGTGACCCCATTCTATCCTGACAGCTCAGCACAGCTTCCAAATTTCCTCAGCGAGGCCCCAGGAAATCCCTGAGAGCTGAGCTCCAAACTGGTTCCAGACTTCTGGAGCTGGTGTCTAACAGACCACTGAGCAGTCACTGTTCTCACAGTAACACTGAGGCCCTGCCCACACACTCTGCTCTCATGTTCTCACAATAGGGTGGAGTTTCCCAGAGCCTGTGTGTTCTGTGCTGTCACAAGAGATGAGAACCTAGCCGTTGTCTGTCAGCCAGATATTAGAAATCTGTGACAAAACAAACAAAACAAAACCCAATGCTGCCCTGATGGGGTAGCTCAGTTGGTTAGAGCGTCGTCCTGATGTGCCAAGGCTGCAGGTCAATCCCTCGTCAGGGCACATACCAGAATCAACCAATGAATGCATAAATAAGTGGAACAAGGCACCAAGCAAAAAAAAAAAAAAAAAAAAAAAAAAAGGCCCAAATGAAAGAACGGATCAAAGCTCCAGAAAAAAATACAACTAAGCGACGAAGAGATAGCCAACCTATCAGATGCACAGTTCAAAACACTGGTTATTAAGATGCTCACAGAATTGGTTGAATGTGGTTGCAAATTAGATGAAAAAATGAAGGCTATGCTAACACAAACAAAGGAAAAGGTACAGGGAACCAATAGTGATGCGAAGGAAACTGGGACTCAAATCAACAGTGTGGACCAGAAGGAAGAAAGAAACATCCAACCAGAAAAGAATGAAGAAACAAGAATTCAAAAAAATGAGGAGAGGCTTAGGAACCTCCAGGACACCTTTAAACATTCCAATATCCAAATTATAGGGGTGCCAGAAGGAGAAGAGGAAGAGCAAGAAATTGAAATCTTATTTGAAAAAATAATGAGGGAGAACTTCCCCAATCTGGCAAAGGAAATAAGACTTTCAGGAAGTCCAGGAAGCTCAGAGAGTCCCAAAGAAGTTGGACCCAAGGAGGAACACACCAAGGCACATAATTACATTATCCAAGATTAAAGAGAAGGGAATCTTAGAAGCAGCAAGAGAAAAGGACACAGTTACCTACAAAGGAGTGCCCATAAGACTGTCAGCTGATTTCTCCAAAGAGACCTTACAGGCAAGAAGGGGCTGGCAAGAAGTATTCCAAGTCATGAAAGGCAAGGACCTACATCCAAGGTTGCTCTATCCAGCAAAGCTATCATTTAGAATGGAAGGGCAGATAAAGTGCTTCTCAGATAAGGTCAAGTTAAAGGAGTTCATCGTCACCAAGCCCTTACTATATGAAATGTTAAAGGGATGTATCTAAGAAAAAGAAGATAAAAAATATGGCCAGTAAAATGACAACAAACTCACAGTTATTAGCAATTGCAACTAAAACAAAAACAAAAGCAAACTAAGCAAACATCTAGAACAAGAACAGAACCACAGAAATGGAGATCACATGGAGGGTTATCAACAGTGGAGGGGGAGGGGGAGAGAGGGGGGAAAGGCACAGAGAATAAGTAGCATAAACGGTAGGTAAAAAATAGACAGGGGGAGGGTAAGAATAGTATAGGAAATGTAGAAGCCAAAGAACTTATATGTATGACCCACGGACATGGACTAAAGGGGGGGAATGTGGGAGGGAGGGGGTGTGCAAGATGGAGTGGAGTGAAGGGGGGGAAATGGGACAACTGTAATAGCATAATCAATAAAATAAAATAAAAATAAGTGGAACAAGAAATCAATGTTTCTCTATCTATAAAAATCAATAAATAAAAAACCGAAAAAACACACAGAAAAACCTCAATGCCACTCCTACTAACTTTTGTTTTGGGAAATAGTTATTTTTCATTAAAAAATGTTATCTGTGCTAAAATATAGTGCTTTATCAGTTGTTTTAAAATACTAAGAATTTTTCTTAGTTTTGACTTCTAATACTGTAAATAAAGGTCAGAAATTCCTTGGGGTCCTCTCTCTGTTTTTTTTCTTTTTCGTAACTTTTTTTTTAACCCTTACCCAAGGACATGCTCATTGATTTTAGAGAGAGAAGGGAGAGAGGGAAACATCTATCGGTGGCTTCTCACAGGTGAATTGATCGGGGACCTCTTGCACACTCCCCCACTGGGGACCCCCTAGGGACAGAACCTGCAACTTTTAGGTTTACAGGATGATGCTCCAACCAAGTGAGTCACACTGGCCAGGGCAAGGGTCCTCAATTTCTTAAAAAATGGACAAGGTCCTGGTCCTTCTACCAGCTGGGCCCCTGCAGGGACAGAGCTCACCTCGGTCTGGGGATACGTTGGCCCGCTTGGCTGGAGGAGGGCTTTGCCTGTCCTTGTCTGAGGGCTCATATCGTTTCCTGCTCCCTTTATCAGCAGCCTGAAGTCATGGAGGGAGCACAGTGAGGACACCGGGCCTGAGATACCGACCACCAGGCAGAACACACAGCAAAAGGAACAGAGTGGTGGCATCCTCACACCCAGACCTGCTCTCTGCTCCCACAGGTCCCTCTTCACCCAGTTGGCCCCGAGTGAAGCAGGGCCCACAGTTGGGGGACCTTTATTCTCTGTAGTGAAGTTGCCAGCAGGGATGCTGTGCTCCCTGTGGAGGCCATGCGACAGGACAGGCCTCCAGCAGACTCAGCCCCTTGCCCTTCCAGTCCCATGGGGCCTTGGAGACATCATCTCACAGAGGCCAAGTTTGCTTTGCTCTGTCCCAGTGCTGCCCTGTGGGAACCGGCCAGCTTGGCACAAGGACCAAGAGTGTAGGGAGAGCACTCACCCCCGGATGCCCTGACGTCTCAGGATGTGCTACAGGAACCTGTCCACCCCGTGCCCAGGTGCTCCTCCATTTCCCACAGGGCTGTCCATTAGGGCAGGAGGGTGAGCAGGGGTGAGACCAAGCCACCAGGTTCAAAAGGCCATTTGCTGGTTCCCACTTGGTCTCAGTCCTAGGATGACCCCGAGCTGCGTGGTTCCCTGTGGCTCCCACCAGAAGAGCCTATGGCCTCACCTTGTTCAGCAATGTCAACTTAATCTCTTTGTGTGCCACAAATGCACCCTGCTGGGGCTGCCCGGGGGTCGCCTGCTGGGGGGTTGTGGGCTGCTGGGAGGATTTACTGCCTGTGGAAGATTTTGAGGACTTGGGTGGCTGTGTGGATGAATCCTTTTTCCGCTTATCCTCTTTAACACCATCTTCTTTTTTAGATTTTCCTGCTGACAAGAAGTGCTTGGTCATGGTCACCAACATTGCATTGTGGTTTCCTGAGTGCTGCTTGGTGGAGAGGTGCATTACCAAGCAGGCAACATGTGTGTAGGGATGAAACTGGGAGGTCACCGCACTGTCTGACCAGCTGCACGCAGCGCTGACCAAGGCTACATGCACCCTCCTTCCACAAAGGGCCAGACTCTCCTCTGCAGCCACAACACCCAGCACACAAGGAGAGCCCCCATACCTTTCTCCTTCTTCGTCTGGGCTGGGGTTGGGGACCGTGAGCTGGCTGAGGACACAGGGCTGGCCAGGTCGGCGTACATGTCGTCAGAGTCCACACTGTGCACTGAGCTGCTGCTCGATGTGGCGCTGGATACCGAGGAGACGCTGCTCACGCTTAGGGACCTAGACACGTACGAGCCTGTTTGTGTCCGCATGTCCCCTAACAAAAGATGGGCTGGGGCTGGAGGCCCTGGGCAGGGGTTCGTGTCTACTTCCCCCAACTTCCAGTTTCAAGGAACATATACCCATCAAACCTTAAATTTCAGAGGGAACTCTAGGTAGTTTAAAGGTGCCACAGAGTATAGAGATGCTCATGCTGTTTGCTGGTCAGGGACATATGACTAAGTGTGACCCAAGAGTCCGGACAGAATTGAGAGTCCCGGTTAAAAATGCACAACAAAGGGAGACCTTCAACCTGCAGTGACACCAGACACTAGATGGGAGACCACTTTAACCAATGGCATGTGTCAGGAAAGCACAGAAATAACAGCCAGTTTCACAGGCCCTTGGTTCTGTCACAGCTCATGCTGCACAAGGGCTTGAAATTACAAGCTACTGCATCAGTTGCTGAGCACTATCTCTTTACCTCTGAGAAAACCCCCATCACTGTGTCCTAAGGTCATCAGACACCAGAACGGGGCATGGGAAGGAAAGAGAGCTCAACATTTTTTTAAAAGTTAGGCCTTTAAACCTATTTAGAAAGATTTTGTCAAATGTATACAAACCACCTACTGCTTAGAAATAAAACAAAGTTTGTTTCAAGGAATCTAAGGACTGATTCAATAATGTCTTCTTTTTTAAACACCTAAGCAGCAAAATTCTTTCCTACTTCCTTTCTGAGATTTGAAAGAATTGGCTGTCCCCAGCTGCCTCCGGCACAGCAGGCCAGAGCAGGACCAAGCCCTCCATACGAGAACGAGCATGAAGACTCCATGCCAGCCTCTCAGACCCACTGAACTGGAAGCGCCCTGGCTTCCTGGAGCCCGTCAGGTGCTTGTAGGGCAGAAGGGATCTGCACCCCTCACATGCTTAGAACCACTGCGCCAGGCTCCCTACTACACACGAGTGTCAGTCTGTTCTCTTCTCTTCATCCAGGTAGAGACAGCCAGCCATGCTGCTCCTAGCAGCACCGACTGATGGCCACAGGCTGCCCAAGGGAGAAGGAAAGCTCACACCTGAGGTGACCTCTTCCAAGGTCCCTGGACCCTGACTGGGAGGCAGGAGCAGGGGCAGAAGCTGATGGGGACTGGGGCCAGAGAGATGCTGACAGTGACCTGGATCTGGAACTAGAGCCGCTATAGCTGCTGCCGCTGCCGCTGCCACTGATGGTCCGCCTGCAACACAACCAAAAGTCCCGCCACTCACATCTCTGCAGAATTGAAAAGGGCAGACACAGTCTCTCCTCAGAACCAGTGCTAATTACTGGCCTGAGACAGATGCTTAACCAGTAACTTGCCACAGACTTGGAAGTGGGTTGGGGTCTATTTCCTAAGTGTAGCTTTGTCTTAAAAGATATTTAAACTTCTCTATAGCATCCCCACACCACCACCACCTCTTTCCAGAGAAGATTCTGGGTATCGAGGGAGCCCTCCCTCCTCAGGTGGAGCAGTGAGATGGGCGCATGCCTCCCACTGCACTCATGGGGGACTGAGGCTCAGTGAGGTGACATGACTAGACAAAACCTCATAGGTCAGGGACAGAATGGATCTCTGCCCTGGGCTGCTTTGCCCAGGAGTGTCCCCACCCCCACCCCTGGCATCAAAGATATGGAAATCCCCACAAAAGTCTGCTTACCTCCTGGGGGGGGTCCTTGCTTGTCGCTCCCTCCTCCTGGCTTCCCGAGGGTCTCCTGGCTTGGCAGGCTCGGGGGCGGGGGCAGTGGTCTTGGGGACCTGTGGTGGAGCTGGAGGTGGGGCTGGTTTCTTCACCGCTTTCTCTCTGTTTGATAGGATGGAAGGTCAGACCTGGTGGAGGGACCCAGCCAACGACCTCAGAGTATGTCACAGGGAGGCCAGGTGGGCTGTTGATCCCCTGTTGCACCAGGCTCTTGGAATGTTTCTGAAGCTGCTACAGACTATCAGCCCTACTTCCCATTCATAGGCAGCAAGATGAGGGCCCACCTGAGAACTCTGGAGAGTAGGCAGGAGCTGGCGCTGTGCACCCCGACATCCTGCCCCCATGTGGGGATGGCCCCTCAAGGGTGCTGGGGCAAACTCACATGTGGAAACCACACTGCAGTAAAGAAAGCAGCCCCCAATTTTTTTTCACTATCAGCGTGGGAAAACCCTCTGCCAGTTTCTTAGTGGTGGTGAGCACTCCTGATTCAGAGGGAGCATGGAGCATGGGCCTACCAGAGACCTTGTCAACAAAGTGACCTCAGCGGGAAGCAAGGTCTTGGTTGAAAGCAAGCT
This sequence comes from Desmodus rotundus, assembly GCF_022682495.2. Lineage (NCBI taxonomy): Eukaryota > Metazoa > Chordata > Mammalia > Chiroptera > Phyllostomidae > Desmodus > Desmodus rotundus. The sequence goes on along the minus strand of NC_071398.1, from coordinate 31,235,096 downwards.
GCTCAGCCCAGTGTCAGAGGTGAATCAAATTTGTGCCGATGAAAATGCAGAAACAAAGCGTGCACCCCTCGCAAGCCCCAGTGTGAAGTAAGGAGGGTGCAGCTGTGGAGAGGCTGGAGTGTCTGGACTGTGTGCTCTCACAGGTTTGTTAGACCCACTGACCGGTACCATTTAGATGGATTCGGTGCACTGAATACAAATTATACTTCAATACAATTCATTTTTAAAAGTGAGCTGCTCAGGATTCCCTAAATGTTTCTGGGGTGGTTTGCTCACTCCATGTAGGATAAAAAACTGCAGGGTGCAAATTTTCAAAGCCCGCCATCCAGTAGGTGCAGGGCTACTTCCTGCTGAATGAGTAACTACTATAAGAACAAGTCAGGAAGCAGGGCCTGTAATGGCAAGGCCGGGCCTGGGGCAGGCTTACAGGACAGTCTGCTCAGACAGAGGCTGCCTTGCCCCTAAGTGGCAGGATCGATTGAACCACCAACCGCCCTGAAGTGCCAGGCTGAGACACTGCACGTTTGGTGCTGTATAAGTCAGATGTTTGTGTAAGTGCTAGATGCTTCTAACCTCTCCTGTTCGTCACATCTATTGAGAAGGATCACTGTGACACAGCCCTGGGGCTGAGTGTGGAGGGGACCTCCCACATGCCTGCCTGGTAAGAGCAGTAAGAGCGGAGCTGGTGGCTTCCCTGTGCTGCACTCGCTTGGAACCCAAAGGAGCATCGCCATCACCACCCTCCAAGCAGGGGTGCTGGAGCATAAACACTGTAAGTGCCCCTAGGTCCACACGCCCACCTCCAGGAGTCCTGTCTACAGTTCCCTCAGGCTTCTCCACATAAGTGATAGGAGGGAGGGAGAGGGCTGGATGCTGCCAGCTGCCTGAGCCCTGGGCACTTACCCTGCTTTCCCAGGAGGCAGAGCTGGCTCCCCCTTGGTTCTGACAGAAGGTCTGTGTGGGGAAGGTGTTGGAGATGGGGACGGGGACGAGGAAAAGGACCGGGACCTAGGGAGCAAACAGAGGTGTGAGGAGGGAGCGCCATAGCACCCAGATCCGAGTTTGAGCACCCTGGGATGCCACCTCAAAGTCACAGGGCAGGCCACTGAATTCCTGCTTGTTGGCCTCAGATTAACGTGGGCTTGACAGTTCTGGGTCATTTCATAAACTACATCACCCAAGGGGAAAGGACAGTGCTGAGGGGACAGCTGGTGACCACACTGGTGAGTCCTCCTGAGGCCCTGAGTCGTGGGGCGTGCTAGCTGTGTGAGCAGGATGGGAAGGGCACAGGCTCTACTCTCCATGCTGCAGTGAAACCCCAAGGGGGAGACACACAGCCAGAGTGGGCTGTGGCAGCACGGGAGAAACGGAAGGCCAGGCGGGGGACCTGAGACCCAGGTGGCTGGGGAGTGGTAGGGGAAGGTGGCCCTGAGAGTGGCCAGCAACACAGGACACGCGCAGACATGGCGGTGCTATGAGCCAGAGACTGGCCTGGCTCGGGGAGTGATCCAGCTAATGGACATTGCGATGAGCTCATCCGGACACAAGCTGCATGGGCCGCTAGGACAGACAAAGCGCTGCAAAAGGGGCGCTGGGCTGGCTGGAGTTCCAGGAGGCGTGGCCTGGCCAGCTGCTGCCCCACAGTCCCAGGATTCATATGACATCACACAGGAGGCAACCCTTTGAAAGGTTTATGGGTTTACTGTTTTTACTCCCTACTTAGAAACTGTCCTGTAAGATTTTCAATATTTCAGCCAAGCAAGACCACCAGCAAAAAGCTAAGATCAGGCTCTTGCAGTCACACATGCTGCACTGTGAAAACACACAGGAGAAATGCCCATTTCTCCTCCTGTCCTCACACTCGTGGCCCTTGGCTGGGCAGCCTGCCAGGAGAGACAGGAAGGAATGCCAGGCTCACTTCCAAGAAGCTTCAGCAACAATGTGCAGCCCCGAGTCACCACCTAGGAATCACCTCCTCGCTGTTCCCATTCCTCAGAAGGCACCGCAGAGCCAGTGCCCACAGGGGGTGCCGTGGGGAGGCACTATGCTCACGTTCTCAGGGACCACAGGGCCGTCCCAGGAGCCCGCCGTGGTGTGGAGCAGGGCAAGAGGTATGTTGATGGACGGACACTGGAACAGGCCCCGGCCAGACATCAGTACAGTATAAAAACGAGGCAAGGGGAAGGCCAGCTGGTGAAGGAAGTTCATCTGATTTTGTAGAAATAGCTAACAAATTTATGTCCAAGCTGAAAATATTCTGGGACTGGTTCAGGACACAGGGCTGGGTCCCGAGTGGAGTTTCTTTAGAACTGGGTGATGAGGAAGCTGAGCGTCCTCCTTGGGGTCCACCTTCTGAAAGGACAGCCAGGTTTCCGCTGACTCTCTCCTGCTTGCTGTTGAGGCCTCCACTTCCGCCCCATGCCTGACTCAGTGTGAGAAGCCTAGTAAGTCTACCAGGCTGATGATGGTTCTTTCTCCCACTGTTTATAGCCTTGGGCCTTGTCACAGCTGCCCCAGCCCTGTCCCTGACTTAAGAGTCTCCATCCATGGGGCCTTGTTCTCAGTCTCTCCCAGTGTCCACTGCACATATACTTGGGAAAATGTAGGTAACCCCCACATAATTGTGATTTCCAAATTTCCCAGCTTGGTCTTGTGCTCCTTCCCATAGCTCATCAACCTTGTTTCTTAAATGAAGCCATACACAAGATTTCTCCCACTGTGGATGCCTTGACATTTCATGACTGCCCCATGACTGGCAGCTGTTCTATAATCCCTGGGTACTGCTTCAACTTCCAGCAGGAATATTGTGAGGCCCCAGGCCCCACAGCTGACCCTCTAGAAACCCTTAGGAAAAAGTTTGCTTTTCTTTTTCAAAGCTATTGCTATGCACAAAATTCAACATTCATGGAAAACAGGCCCCCATATTATCTACTGTTTGTTCCATAGCCCACTTAAAACATTAACTTGACCAGCAGATTCAATAGCTCCAATGACCTAACGCTGCTCTGATCCTCTCTACAACTTTCCTAAAGACAGACCAGCTGCCAAGAAGGCTGTGGACCGGCTGTCCACAGAAGTGCTAACTGTGGGGCAACAGACCACTGCAGGATAAACTGGTCTGTTTAGTCCCCAAACATCTGGTGATGTGCTTCCCAAAGAAGCACATGTGCGTGTGTAGGTGGGACTCTCTGAGTCTGATGCCTTATTTCTGACCTAGTACATCCCAAAGCAGGCCGACACAGGTGCTATGTCTGAACTGTCTCCTGTCGTGCACTGTTTTACGATCTCCTAGAGCCTACAGTGAGCTGGCACCTTGCTGTGCATTCTTCAGAATTTGAGACTGTTCTGGAAAAACCCTGTCAGGATAGAGATCTGCCATCATGCAAGTGACTTGGGATGACTTGGGCCACACCCAGAGGCGCCCAAGTTCACCGTACCTGCTAAGCCCTGGGGACGTACCTGGACCGGCTGCCTGAGAAGGAGCTATGTCTGGAAGACCGGCTGGAGTAGGAGCTGTAGGATGAGGACCTGGACCGAGACCGGGACGAACCAGAACCCGAGTAGGATGAGGACCGTGAAGATGACCTAGAGCATCCAAAGGGGAGAGAGGAGAGGCCAGGTCTTCCTCCATCCCTGCCTTGCCCACTGGTGCCAGGCCTGCTGTCCTGGGGTTCAGGCCCAGATGACATAGCTATACTCACACACACACAGCCCCCACAGATATACCCCCCACCTGGAGACACATGCACAGATACACCCCCCTCACAGATATACCCCCCCACACTCAGAGACACCGCCCTTTGGACACCTTGGCGGACACACTACATCCCTATCCCCCTTCTAGTGGGAATGGTGTTTAGAGACCAAGACCTGGATGCTGGGTGTCTCACTGTTGCTGGGACGCGACTCCCAGGCCTTTAGTGTGCAGAGCCAGGGCACAGCTGCCGTGTGTGCAGGTGTCTGACTCTGCAAATACAGGTCTGTGTATTTCTCTACCTGTCCACCTGTGCACAAAGTGAACCCTGAACCCACAGTGATTATCGTCAGTCCTGGCCACATACTGCGGCTGCCCTGGACGCCCCCTTTCTGATCTGTAACGCCTTTCCCTGGCAGGGAGAGACCCAGCTCTCACCATCCATCCCCACCTTCCTCACTTGTTTGGGCAGAGCTAGTGCACACACAGGTTTCAGAGCTGCTAACTCGACCTGGCAGGAGAAATGGACTGACTGGATGACGGGACTTGTGCTGTTCTGTTTGTCTCTCAGTGTCTCTTCCAGAGTGACTCAGACAAGCGTTCTCCCCTCACAAACACCTCCCACCCTGCCCTGGTTCACCCTGCCCTGGTTCACCCGCCAGGCCTGTGTTCCACTCTGAGTCACCTGCATCCTGGCTGATCTCAACATGTGAAGCTGTACCAAGGTTCTAAGCGCTGGTGTTGTTTGCTGCTGAGGCTCCAGCACCTGGTACTCAGTAAGTCTCAGCTAAACTAACAAATGCCTGTTTAGTCCTACTGACTTTTCCCCAGGGCACTACAGTATATTGCTCCTGTGGTGTTCAGGAACCAGCCATTCGTACCAGCCCACCTCCTTACCTGGAGGAATTGGAGGCAGAGGCTGATGAGGCTGACGTTTTTCGACGCCTTCGTGCACGGCTAGGGGAGACCGATACCCCAAGTTTCTTCTTGGGAGACTTGGACCGGCGCCAAGGATCCTTCCACTCATCTGCTCGCTTCACCTGTGGCCCAGTGGAGGCTGCCTCCTTCTTTGGTGGCTCAGTTTGACGGCTAAAAATACAGAGGAGTTAGCAATTATCAGGTCACCTTCCATTTGGCAGTATTGCTATTTAGTGAAAGAAACTGAGAAGTGAGATTTTTGAGGAATGCCTGAAAAATAAAAGGTCATCTACAAGAGGTAGCAGATATTTCACTCACAACAAAACTTATTAGAAGACGACAAGCATAGGTCTCTCCATAAAAGGTTTCTTCTCACACGTGTATTTTTGAGGGGAACACCCATATTCTCCTTCATGGTTCCTAACTGTACTGGTGTTTCCTTTTTTGAGAATAATTACTTATTGAATTCCCATCTTCCCCAAGCTCTGGGAATGACAGGGATGGAGTCACCCTTATCTAACACATATTCTCTAGAGTTGACACACAGTAGGCACACAATAAATACTATAAAATTAAAGGGTAATAAAGTATTTTTTTAAAATGCATTAGAATTGAGAACTATCAAACCCAAGTCTTTAAAAGAACTAGTTTAATTAACCCATGAAACCGTGAGGGTCAATAACCAAGATGCTACAGTGTATTCATTGTGTTAGATGATTTGCCCACTGCAGGCTGATTAAAACCCAGAGAGAAGAGACGAGAAAGTGGCCCAGAGAAAGTCACATGTGCTCCTATACAAGAGCCACTAACTGCAAGTGTCGAGACTGAAGGCCGGAGGCTTAGCAATTCCTCCCAAATCCTGGCAGGACTGTGTAAATGCTGATTACAGGTGGGCAGATGAGACCACCTGGAATCAAATCAAAGCCTAAACATGAAGGCCACTCTCTGCACTGGAGAACCTGGGAGTGGAGGGAGGTGGTGGTCACAGACTGTGGAAACCCACTGATGACCAGGAGGCTCAGGGTGGAGAGAAAGTGGGAGTGGGAAGCTAGGAGCCCTTGGGAGGAGGCTCAGCACCAAGCTGGAAACACCCACAGGAACAGAAATCCCTACATACCTAAACATCCCCACTTAAACATGGGCCAACCTGCAGGGTCCCAAAACCACTAAGAGAAATTTAGCATGAAGGGATCTGCTGGCCCCGTGGGGTTTTTTTATTAAAAAATTTTAAGTTCATTTAAAATTTTTAGTGAATACAGAAAGTAGAGTTCTCTCTCTCTAGGGACAGCCAGCAGTTAGCATCTCCGCCTTCCTTTCCACTTCTCTTTCATCCTCCGTGATGTGCACTCGCATGTGTGCTCACACGGCCTCTAAACACAGCTGCTGGGACCTGCCTGTGACTGCTCAGCTGGCAGCGGGAGCAGCTCTTCCATGGCATCCGTTGGTGGAGACCTGGTCTTTCTTGGCCATGTGATAATTCACTGTCAGGTGTCATGTAATCTGAACATTTCTACACTGTTGGCTGTTTCTAACTTAAATAAAAAAAAAACAAAACAGCCCTGGCTGGTGTGGCTCGGTGGATTGAGCACCAGCCTGCGAACCAAAAGGTCACCGGCTAGATTCCCAGTCAGGGCACATGCCTGGGTTGCGGGCCAGGTCCCCACTTGGGAGCGAACAAGAGGCAACTGATTGATATTTCTCTCACACAGTGATGTTTCTTTCTTTTTCTTTCTCCCTCCCTTCTCTCTCTGAAAATAAATAAATAAATCTTCAACAACAACAAAAAACTAAATTAAATTAAAAAATAAAAAACCACAAACAACATTAAAAGGACTCTAAATATAAAACTCATGGACATCTTTTTTTTTTTTTTAAAGGGTGAATTCCTAAGAAAATGAAACCAGTAGGTCAAAGGAGATAAGCATCTTACGAGTTAGTGGTAAACTGCAAACATTTTCCCCTAAAGTGGAAGGACTTTTTTTTTTTTTTAAAGATTTTATTTATTTATTTTTAGAGAGAGGGGAAGGGGGGGAGAGAGAGAGAGAGAAATATCAATGTGTGGTTGCCTCTCATGTGGCCCCCACTGGGGACCTGGCCTGCAACCCAGGCATGTGCCCTTACTGGGAATCGAACTGGCAACCCTTTGGTTTGCAGCCCGCGCTCAATCCACTGAGCTCTGCCAGCCAGGGCAAGTGGAAGGACTTTTAATAGCCTCACCAGTATGAGGTGCCCATTTTACCTCCTTGTCAGCAATGCTGGGCTCCTGTGTTACTAGTGAAAACACCATCAGCCCCACCAGATAAAAATACCCCCCAAATCCTGGCAACTGCGTTAGAAAGAACAAGGGTTTCAAGGTCTGGGTGGTTCATACTAAATGCTATTCTCGCTAAATGCTAAAATGCAGCACAGTATTTTGCAGATGCAGTTATGACCTGATGAGCTTGACTGGAACCCAACAACTGCACATGCAGAAATGGGCTGCTGTTTGCTTCCCGCGGCACCTCCAATGGCTGTAGGGCTCTGTCTCCTGTGCTTCCTGGCACCTGTGAGCTCTGGTTGTCTGCCTTGTTCTTGGCCAGCTTTCTAGTAAGCTCTTCATTTACGAAGAACTGGAACCCTTTCCCAGGCTACTTATTTGCTTTTTAAGGTGTTTGGTGGTGGTGTTTGACATGGAGAGCATAACACTTCAAATGTCAAAGCAATTCCTTTTCCTTCTCTTGTGCAGCTTCTTTTACGCTGATATAGTCCTCCATTGCAAGTCACATTTACTTGAATTTTTCTTCTAGTTGATCTGGAGTTTCGTTCTTTTGACCATTCCTGAAGCACTGGCTAACCAGCTTCTCTTTTCCAAATGGTTTGTGATGTGATGCCACCTTTGATGAATATAAAAGTTCCTACTCTGAGGGAAAGTGCTTGTGGGCTGAGCTCTCCGATTAATCTACTCCCATTCTGGAATCATACCCACAGATAGGTCACCAACATACAGATGGTCCCCAAGTTATAATGGGTCACAACTTACTTTTCAACTTTACGGTGGTGTGAAATACGCATTCAGTAGAAACTGAATTTCAAGTTTTTGTCTTTTCCCAGGCTAGTGGTACTTGGCATGATATATTCTCTTATAATGCTGGGCAGGGGCAGATCCTAGTCAGCCATGAAACCGTGAGGGTCAATAACCAAGATGCTACAGTGTATTCATTGTGTTAGATGATTTGCCCACTGCAGGCTAATGTGAGTGTTCTGAGCATGTTTACGGTGGGCTGGGCTAGATGTTCGGTAGATAGATGTATTAAGTACAATTTTGCCTTATGATATTTTTAATTTACAATGGGTTTATTGGGATGTAACCCCCATTGTAAGTCAAGGAACATCTGTAGTTAAAATTCCCAATACCCATACTTTTCAAAGATTGCTTGGTATGTCCTGCCTATTTTTATCTACAGAAGATCTTTAGTAACACAATCGGACTCACCCCCCAAGTCCCACTGGGCTTTGGATTAGAATGCGATAAAACTTATGAATAGCACCTTGCTATATTCATGTCTCCTTTCGTGGGTGTCAGCACAGGATAATAGTTTCCTACCTTTCTGGGGCAGATTTTTAGTTATATTACAGATTCACTACCACCAGCATCTCAGCCATCTTATCTTGGCTTATACTTGGCCTTGCTATGACCAGCATCTGGTTATATTATACCATAACATATAAAAATCATTGCCTGTTGATACATTCAGAACTTTAAAATCAATCAATCCACCAACTAGAAATTTCCATGCTTACTGTATTTGCCCAGTGTCTCAAACCAGGAGCAGCACCCAACATTTAAAAACTGCCCTGAGGACGCCCTAAACTGAGGCATAAAATCCCTGTTACCTTGGCCCAATCCCTGAGACATATTACCACACAAGCTCATAAGCGTGTTCTCCTGGAAAAGCAATCCAGGACGGAGGCAAAACTTGTCTGACAAATCTAGCCTGTCATAGGCCACTGGGAGCTGCTTTCACCTTTATACTTCCCGTGTCATTTTAGTTCTAAAAATGCAACAGGAAATCGAACACCTTGGTCCCTAGCTTTTTCATTAGTCATCAAAGTGGCAGCTCTGTCAGCTTGCAGCCCTTCTCACACAGGGAGAGATGAAAAGATGGAAATCAAGGGAATAATTCATGACACATTCACGACAGCACTGAAAGTTCTTGCTGTAGTGAAGGGGAAAGAGAAAGAATGCTGAGCCCTGACCCCATCACAGCATGGAAAAGAAAACCACTTCAGGCCACAGAGAGGTGGCCAACACAGGCCTCCATAATCTTTTAGGGGCAACATTTCCTCACCAGGAAGAATTTTTCATTCACTCTGAAGAACTATGAGTTTCAAACTGAGCCTTTAACAGTGTTAGAACAAGGCCTGGCGGTGTCCCTAAAGTTTCTCATTTTCTGGGCTGGTGCCATGGATGGAGCAAACAGCTGGGGCCACCCTCCCCTGATGTAACAAGCCTGGCAGTGACTGTGCTTTAAAAAGTGAAAGTATTTTAATAATATTGGGGGTACGTGGATATAGAAAATCATGCATTTGGCACAAAATGAAGTTCAGGGATCACTATGTTAATGAGTGACTCTGTAGGCCATCAAAGTCAAATACTAATGTGCTGAGGCCCAAGTGGTTTTTCTCCCCAGACTTGGGGGACCCAAACCAGAAAGCAATGTTTTTAGACTTGGATGCAAAAATTAAAGCATCTATTGTAATGGTAGATTTAAAATTTTTATTTATTTATTTTCAGAGAGAGAAGAAGGGAGGGAGAAAGAAACATCAACATGTGGTTGCCTCTTGAGTGTCCCCCCCCATCGGAAACCCAGCCTGCAACCCAGGCATGTGCCCTGACTGGGAATTGAACGGGCGACCCTTTGGTTCGCAGGCCGGCGCTCAATCCACTGAGCCATACCAACCAGGGCTTAATGGTAGATGTTTTGAAAAGAATGACTGAATTAACTAATAAAAACTTCATTAAAAAATTCCATTTGAGAAAAATGTTCACATTATATTGAGGAAGGGCAGAGAGGAAGAGGCAAAAATCAGGTATGCTCCTAAACTCTCAGTCGGTTTGGGAGTGTGGCCAATTTGTAACAGCAGGAGTTATCAACAGGCCAGATTTTCTTCTCTTTCTCTTTATTCTTTAGGAAGTGTTTAAAACTTTCCTAAATTGTCATGGTTTACATTTATTACAGAAACACCCCAAATGCTACTTAAATTTTTTTCCATTTCTGCAAAGAAAATCTTTTAATACTGTTAACAAGTACATACTCTCAGGAATTTTACTAATAATTTTAGTGATGTGTTGTCGTCTCTTATAAGAACCTCAAAAGAGCCCTGGCTGGTGTGGCTCAGTGGATTGAGTGCTGGCCTGCAAACCAAAGGGTTGTCAGTTTGATTCCTAGTCAGGACACATGCCTGGATTGTAGGCCAAGCCCTCAGTTGGGGGTGTATGAGAAGCAACCACACATTGATGTTTCTCTCTCCCTCTTTTCTCCTCTAAAAATAAATAAATAAAATCTAAAAAAAAAAAAAAAGAACCTGAAAGGAGTAGGAAAGTGTCTTTGCCCACTGACCGGAGGCACTGGAGTGTCATGTAGCTCATGAAGAGCACAACACCACGGATGTCAGTTCTCAACGTTCTCTAAACAAAACACCACCAGGGCCAGCAGACGTCATCCTAGGCACTGCAGCAAATTAAATTCGACCCAGTTAGTAAGGGAGCAATAACTAGGGGCAGGGCTTAGGCTGATGTGCCCTGGAAATCCTGGTGAAGGTGGCACCTCTGACCATGGAACCTATGACCCTGGGCCCTAGGTGGCCAGACAGGTTTGCTCCGGCAGTGGGGCCATGCTGGTGCCTCGACCCTGTGGCAAAGAAGTAGGGTTGCTTCTGCTTTCTGAGAGAGCCCAAGACACCCAAAGCTGAAGCGCTTCTCTCACTGAATGACAATACCCCAGATGAGAGCCTGGAAAACTAGAAAGATAAACAAACTGTACCCAAATGGAAAAAAGCAGGCTTGCCACCATTTCCACACATACTACCGACCAAAGCTGAAGATGTGGACAGGAAGAAAACCCAGCTGAATTGAAAGAGCAGGCCAGGTAAGACCTGAGTCAGGGATAATGGCATCAAGAGCTGGCAGAATAGATTTGGAATTTGCATAAACACTTCTAAACAGAGAGGGGGAAAAAACCCTTCAGTAATCTCTGACAGAGGAAGTGGCCTTAACTAAGCATAGCTAGACACAACCTTATCTCCCAGGCAGCTGATCCTTTGTTCAAGGCTACTGAAAGAGTCTCCAAGGAGCAGAGGTCAGCTGTTCTATGACTGTCAAAAAAAAATGTCACAACACAACAAAACAAAGGGGCCTTGAGTCAACCCAGGAGGAGCTCACATCTTACATCAGCCCAGAGTTGTTAGTACCAATGATGCAAGGTCGCCACAGCGAGCATATCTGGAAACTCCGACCTGGGCAGCTGCCAGGTTTGGGGTCAAAGGTAAAAAAAAAGATAGGATAAAGGTTCTCCTCTGAAATCAGAAAGGTTAAACATCTAATAAAGACACAAGAAAAGGGAATTTGAAACACATGGATTTTCTCACTGAACTCACTCAGAGTCATGTTTGGAGAAACAGAACACCTTTTGTAGCAGCTCCTCTGCTAGTTCATCCAGGACACTTCGTGGAGCATTACACTGCTCACCTCCCTTAACGCTGAGCAGAACTGCCCACAGAAGTCCCTAAGTACTCTTGGGGCTGCCATGCCCCTTTCCTGGACCACCCTGGTGAGCCCTCCTGCCTGGACCCCAAGTGCACACTGCCTCTGAATCCCTTCCTGTCCCATGCCATACAAATCAGGAGGCTCCCATTCCCAGCTCACCTGGATGGACGCCTGCCAACAGAAGAAACTCCGAACCCCAATCCATTCCTCCCTCTGGAATGCCCACCTCATGTGAAGTCCCGTGCATTCCCCACAGAGGACTATCATTATTTTTTACGATCCACCCAGCTGGCTGTAAACCTTCCTCCAAACTCTACCATGACGTGTGGCCCTCTCTTAGGGACTACACACAAGTAAGAATGTGATCTAACTTGTATTTCCTATTCACATTTCTCAACTCTGCGTCCTTCTCAGGACTGAGCAGAAGGCCTGCAGCACATGGCAATGCACGCTGACTCAACGACGCCCAGAGCAAGTTCCAGAACCCTGACCAGGGGACCTTGATGGAGTAGGGCATTCCAAGGGCCTGTGGATTTACACTAAGGACTGCCATCACAGGTGACAGTCCTTCCAAGGGAGGCCTGAGAAGGTGGGGGCAGGACGGACAGGCTTTCCCCAGTGAAGAGTGACCTGGGGATGAAAAGACCCATTGCTTTAATCCTTAGATTTTGAAAACATGTTTAAACTTTATCACGAGCAGGTAAACCTAAGAAAACTGTAACTACGAACAACAACAACAATCCGTACTGTTTCAAGTGGTGGGCATTAAGACTTCCTGTTTCCATGGTGAGGACTTGTCATTTAAATACATTTTCTGAATTTCCAAGACTATGAACGTTGCCTTAGGTTCTTTATGCCACATCTCCACTTCCCACCCTTGGTCCCCACAGTGAAAACACACTGCTGTACCTATAAACAGAGTAAGGCTTAAACAGGGTCAACAATGCTTCTTTCTCATTCATGATTGTATCTGTATTTATCTGTATTATCTAATTCCTACCCGTATCAGATGTCTATACTCAGCCTTGAATGCATGAGAGACAACTATTTATCTTTTCATCTTTATCAAATAGTCGGGCAACTTCTGAACAATTCAGTGTGTAAGGAGCCAAGACATTAAATAGGGTACACTTTTTCTCAAAAAAGCTGTGGGCATAAGAACTTTCTCCAAGTCGAGAAATTAAGTCCTGCCTAGGACATAGCAGAATAAGAGATTAGAAAGGTAAAACAGGTTTATTAAATTGTCAGGGGAGTGTCTTTTGTGTAACAAAAAGGTCAGTGCTGGTTTTGAAGCTGAGTGTAAGTGCTAGGGAATCTAACTCGGGGCAGTCTGAGTGCCTGGCTCATCAGGGAGCAGGAGGGTAACGACAGAGCCAGGAGTGGAGTGGGAGGCACGGAAACTTGCCATCACAGGGCCTCAGGACATCACCACACTGCTTCCCCAGGTTGTGCACATCCTGCGTGGCTGCTGACGGCAGTCCAGGTGTGGTCATCTGACACAATTGGGACAGCAAATGCATACAATACCACCATGGGGGCCTAGGTACAATCACTCCCAACTTATAATGTTCAAATTCCGGGAATCAGTGAATTCCACCATATAAGGTGTGCATATCAATGGGATGGCACTGAAAGGTGGTGATAAACCATGCACTGCCTCTCTGAGACAAAGCAGAGAGGAAACTGAAAGACCCAGCACCATGCTAGGCATGGCCAGAGGAGAGGCTGTCAGGCATAAGAAAACAGGGAGGGAAAAAGTCACCATAAGCTGAGGGAAACTGTGTGTGTGTGTCCGTCCTCACGGACCAGTCAGAGCAGACTTGAGTGACTGTGTGACTGTGATCCTTCCCTCTAGGGTGGCAGAGGGCCATACAGCCTCAGCCACTGCTGTAAGGGTGAGTCTGAGCAGGACAGAAACACACAGGGTGGTGGTCCATGTTTAACTGCCATTACCCTCCCTAATCCAAGTACTCCCTGCCCGAGAACAGTGGTTCTGAGCCTTTGTGATGGAGTTACAAACCCCTCTGAAGAAGACTATACATGCTCCCCAACCCACCCTGAGACCCTTGGTGTGCCTCAAACTGGAGATCCACAGGTTAGCACTGTAATACCAGGGCAACCGTGAGGCTGAATCGACAGCCCGCCCAACACCGCAATGACACGCCTTGCACAGGATGCTGGCAGCCCTAGGCGACCAGAAATCCATCTGGGAAACTAGGAAACAACTAAGCTTTAGTGAGTGTGGAAAAAGGGGTGGGAACAGGTGCTTCCTTACGAGGATTAGGCAAGTGTCCTAGGAAATGAAGAGCCTGCCCTTTCAACCCTAAGGGGCACTAAACCTCAAACGCATAGGCAGTCTGAGAAATTCCTCCAGCAAGGTCCCAGTTACTACTTATATCTAGAATGAAATTAATTTGCCTATGCCAAAGAATGTCCTAGTTTCCCTCCTCAGCTCCACATAGAAAGCACAGACACTGGCTTGGCTGTAAAGAGTAGACAGAGGTTTCACAAAAGAATTTTCGCCTATTTACATAGATGCATTCTGTAGAATTGCATAGAGGTTATTGTTAGAAGGTTCTGCTTTATCTAAAAAATAGGACCAGTATAGGAGTGAGCAAAAGTTCTCAAAAGGTATAGTTACATGGGTGAAGAATGATGTTCTCACTAAATACAGTGACACTGCACCTAGCCTGGGAGGTCTACAGAAAAGCTGAGAAGTTCCTGAGGTAGAGATTTGAAAGACAGCTCACCAATTACCTGTCTTAGAGGGGTACAGATTGGGCAGGTGAGGAAGAACCACAGGAAAGAGGGCTGACAGATGGGGGAAGAAGGGAGCACCTGGTATCTTGTTGGTTTGCACCTCTCTTCTGGTAATGGGGTGTCTGGCCTTAAAGCTCTTGCTGGTGAAACAGAAGAACCACCATACTTCATTAAAGTTTAGCATTGTTCACTCCTACTTAGGTCCATGAGACAGTGCGAGTAAGATTTCCAGTGCAGATTCTGTCCCCACAGTGGCTGAAGACAAAAGCCATGCAAGTGGCTCTTTCTTAACGTAGTTACGTCATCCTCCTATGTTAGGTGAGAAAAGTTCTTTTCATCTAGCCTGTCAGAGGCTAAATATAAGCTCTTCTATAAAAGGGAGATCATATAAAAGCATTACTGCAGGGAAATTCAGCCACCTCCTGAAGTGGTGATGCCAGCTCTGGCTGATCAAGGCAAAAGAAACTAGGAGGCTGCACTGGAAATTCTGCTCTGGTGAAACCCTAGCCCTTAGGCTGGTAGTGAGGCTGATGGGGTCCAGGCAGGGGAGTCAAAGATGGAGTTCAACAACACTCCCTAGCATCAGTGAGACAGGCTGAATCCAGATCAAGTGACAGGACTGCCCCACCTCTGCTGATGGCTGATGAGGTGCTGGAGGTGGAGGCCCACAGAAGCACAAGTAAGAGTTTGGAGAGGAAATGAAGGGACAAACCAAGTAAGAAATGGCGGGTAGGTGTGGGGTGGCACGGAGAACAGGCTGGCCAAGTTTGGTGAGAAAAGCTGCATCGGATTTTAGGAAGAACTGATTTAGTAAGCTTTCTGAACACTGACCTACTAATTCAGCTGAGTCTCTTTCCTCACTTCCAAATCTACGATTGTGCAAACGTAGGATATGGAGGCTGTTCACAGCAATCTGCTGCTTGGAGGCCAAACCAGTAAATGCCACTACTTTTAAAACATTTTTCGGATTCCCATATACTTTCCTCTAAAAAGTTCAGGCGATACTGGAGATAACAGTGAGCACTAGACAGGCATCTGTACCATGAATCAGTAACAAGCAGAGAAGCACAGCTGACCTGTCTGGCTGTCCTACAACATGACTCTCTAAAATGTACCCTCATAGGCATAAAACCACTCTCCTGGGTCTCTCAGCTGGAAATACAGACATCTGACTTGGAAGAACTGCTTGGCTGCTTGGAAATAAGCAAGACTAACTAATGTTAGTAAAGGCTGGGGAAGGGGTCTATAGCCTGAGTAAATATGCTTGTAAACTGCAAAACCACAGAAGTGGACTAGCTGATGTGATTAGGAAACCATGGAGCTACATGGTCAGTGATATCCTAGACATCGCTTGCCAGTCTCTCTTGTATCTCTGCTTCCAAGACCAGGGATCTAGATATGCATGAAAACAGACATTTATGAATCTGAAAAGCAGGCTGAGTTAGTTCTGTTTGAAGAACTTGGTGTGCAATTTTACTTGGTCTACAGCACTCACTTCTGCCACATAAGGTAAAAACGCTGGCTGCTACCAAATCCAAAATTCATTTATGGCTCTATCAAATGTTCATGAGTGCCAGTTTTAATGCCAGCCCCGGAGACTGCAGTGTCTTACCAGGGATTACATTCTATAAGGGATAACAGATAACAGATAACAAGTGGTAACAGCTAAGTGAATGAGGAGACAATAAGAGCCCTGAGGGACAATAAAGCAGGTGGTAAGATAGGAAGAGTGTGTGAGGCGCCATCTCTGAGTAGTGGAATTTGAGCAAAGCCCTGAAGACACTGGGGCAGAGGGAATGGCAGAGGAAAGGCTGAGACCAGAATGCATTTGATGAACAGCAAAGAGGTGGGAGCAGCTGGTGAATGAGAGCAGAAGAGCGCCAGGCCTCATCTCCCAGCAGTGTCCAAGTGGGGAACATAGCCCTAGGACCAAGTCCATGCTGGAAACACTGTGCATTTCTGGGGAAAGGGCTTCTATCAGTAAGGGTCTTCAAAAGGACCAACAACAGAAAGATCAAAATCAAGCTTTTATATTCAAATTTAAAGAGTGATTATTGTAACAGAAAGATTCATCAAAGCAGCCTTTTAAAGAATAAACCCCCTCAGAATATGTAATTTTTACCCCTGAAGTTCTTTAAGAACATCACTTTGCCTAAAGTTAGGAGAGCATAAAAAAAATAACAACAAATTTAGGGAGGTCAAGTCATTGCAATTTAGATGGAAACAGTCAAAACTGGCACTTATCACAACTAAGTGTCCTGATGCAGCCACAAATAACCCTAAGATGAAAGACTACAGTTTTGACACTTACTTTCAGTAACACAACTGCACACAGGAAAGGAGCCTGTCTAATCGAAAGGTCAAGAAAAGGGATGATTGCCTAGTTTCATTCACCAAAAAACTGTTAGAGTTAATAAACAAATTCAGTGCAGTTGCAGGACACAAATCAACATACAGAAATTGGCTGTATCTCTATACGCTAACAACAAACTATCTGAAAACAAAACAACCCCATTTACAATTGCATCAAAAATAATACTCAGGAATAAATTTAACCAAGGAGATGAAGGATATCTACAATAAAAATTCCAGATATTGATGAAAGACACAAATAAATAGACAGATATTCTGTGCTCATGTACTGGAAGAATTAATACTGTTAAGATGTCCATACTACCAGCGAAGTGATCTACAGATTCAATATGACACCTATCAAAATTTCAATGGCATTTTTCATAAAACTAGGAAAAAAACAACCCTAAAATTTGTATGGAACAGCAAAAGACCCCAAAACAGCCAAGTAATCCTGAGTAAGAACAGCAAAGCTGGAGGTGGCACACATCCCAATTTCAAACTATACCACAGGGCTATAGCAATCAAAACAGTATGGCACTGACAATAAGAAAGAGACACATAGATCAATGGAATAATATTGAGCCCTCAGAAATAAATTCTTGCACAGGGTCAACTTATATTTTACAAGGGAGCCATAAATGCTCAATAAGTTAAGGACAGCCCTGACCAGTGTGGCTCAATTGGTTGGGTGTCCTCCTGCAAAGCCAAAAGGTCACTGGTTCACTTTCCAGTCAGGGAATATGACTGAGTTGCAGGTTTGGTCCCTGATTGGAGCATATATGAGAGGCAGCTGATTGATGTTTCTCTCCCTCTCTTCCTCCCTCCCTTTCCCTCTCCCTAAAAATAAACAAAATCTTAAAAACAAACAAAAAAATTTTTAAAAATGGCCAAAGAATCTGACTAGACATTTCCCAAAGAAGACATACAATCAACAGATATATGAAAAAATGCTCTACATCACCAGTCATCATAGAAATACAAATCAAAACTGCAATGTGGTATCTCCTCACACCTGTTAATATAGCTATTATTCAAACAAACAAACAAACAAACCAACCAACCAACCAACCAACCAGAAATAACAAGGGCGGGTGAGGATGTGGAGAAATGGGAACCCTGCTGCACTGCTAGTGGGAATGTAACTTGGTGCAGCCACTATGAAAAACTCTATGTAGGTTCCTCAAGAAATTACAAATAAAACCAACATAAGATCCAACATGTATATCCAAAGGAGATGAAATCATTCTCAATCATTCTGCACTCCCATGTTCACTGCAGCATTATTCACAATAGCCAAGATATGGAAACAAACTCAGTGCCTATCAACAGATGAATGGATAAAAAAAAAAGTGGTATACATATTCAATGGAATGTTATTCAGCCATAGCCATGAAAATGGACCTCCTGATGTTTGTGACAACATGGAAAGATTTTGAGGGCATTATGCTAAGTGAAATAAGCCAGACAAAAATTCTCTGTTCTCACTCTATGTTGCATACTGGAATCTAAAAAAGCCAAACTTACAGAAACAGAGTAGAATGGTGGTTGCCATGTGAATGTGAATGTGATAAGGCATGGGGGAAATGGGGAAGATGTTGGTCAGATGACACAAATTTTCAGTTATAAGGTGAGTAAGTCTGGGATCTAACATACAGCATAGCGTCTAGAATTAACAATACTGTATTATATATATAAGCCACTGAGAGTAGATCTTAAATCTTATCACTTAAATACACACAAAAGTAATTATGTGAAGTGATGCTGGTGTTCACTTACCTTAGTGTGGTAATCATTTCACAATATAAATGTGTCAAATTATCACATCATACACCTTAAAATTATATAACATTATACGTCAACTGTATCTAAATAAAGCTGGAAAAAATAAGAGCCCTCCCCTTAATAAAAAAGAAAGAAAAGAAAATGAACATGATCACGAAAGTGAAATGACAGCCCACGAATAGAAGAAAAGTACCCACAAACTAGATACCTGATAAGGGACTTGTACCTGGAATATATAAAGAATTTCTATAACTCAATAATAAAGACTACCAAATTTAAACATGTTCAAAGGATCTGAATTGATATTTTTCCAAAGGAGATATACATGTGGCCCATAAGCACATGAAAAGATGCTCAACATCCTTAGTTTTCAGAGGAAAGCAATTTAAACTACAATGAGATAACATTTCATACCCACTAGGATGCCTATAATCAAAATGATAACAAGTGTTGGCAAGGATAAGGAAGAAAGTGGAACCCTCAGACATGTCTGGTGGGAATTTAAGATGTAGCTATTTTGGAAAAGTCTTAATGTTCCTCAAAAGGTTAAACATAGTTACCACATGACCCAGCAATTCCACTCCTAGGTGTTCACCCAAAAGAAATGAAAACTATGTTCACACATAAACCTGTACATGAAGGCTCATAGTCATCATAGCCAAAAGGGAGCAACAATCCAAATGTCCATGTGATTCCATTTGTATGAAATGTCCATGATAAGCAAATCCAGAGACAGAAAGTGAATTAGTGGTTGCCAGGAGCCAGATGGATGTTTGGGGGAAAATGGGGAGTGACTACTAATGGGTACAAGGTTTCTTTTAGGGGGACAAAGGTGTTTTAAAACTGTGGTGATGGCCCCACCAATCTATGAATACTCTATAACCACTGAATTTGTACATTTTAAACAGGTATATTGCATGGTCAGTGAATTACATCTCATTAAAACTAAAAAAAATAAATGAATAAATAAATAAAAGTCCAAAACCCACAAAATTTCATCAAGTTCTATGATTTTTTAATGTGGAACACCTGCTCTGCTCCAGTATTTAAATACGTTTAAAAAGAAAGAAAAGCTGTGCGAAGTCCCAAAGCCAGCCTCACCCTTGGGCCTTTGCTGTGGGACATGTCCTTACAGCCCACCACAGCAGTCCAAGCTAAGTGGAGAGGCCGGCAGTTCACTTGGAGACTCAAGGTCCTGCATTCAAGCCGCTAGAGTGCCACACTGTGGCCAGAAACTAGCACATCCTACGGTTCCTAATTCCTTCTTCCAAGCCCCAGGTGAACTGAGAATCCAAGACTTTCCTGATTTAGGACATACGGTGGTGCACAGTGCATGTTTCATAACATGCATGTTACATGATGGGGCAGCAACTACTCATGAAAACACATTAACATTTCTTCAGCAACCGACTTTGAGACTGTGGGCACAGGTGTGGGAACCAGGCAGGGCCAACACAGTGGAGCTGCAGGTCCCTCCTCTTGGGGCCCCACAACCTGGCCTGTTGGACCCCAGTACGGACCCCAGTGGTGGGTGGCCTACCTTGGTGGCTGTGGGGAGCGGGGCTTTGGCTTCTCCTTTTCCTTCTCCCGCTCCTTCTCTCTGTCTCGGTCTCTGTGCTGTCTGTCCTTCTCGTCCCGCTTGGCTCGCTCTCGCTCCCACTCCTCTTTCCTCCTCTGCCGTTCCTTGTCCCGCTCGCGCTCCCGCTCACGCTCCCGCTCCCGTTGCCGGCGCTCCCGCTCTCGGTCTCGCTCACGCTCCCGCTCCCGCTCACGCTGTCTGTTCTCTCGCTCTCTTTCCCTTTCCCGTTCCTTTGTTGAAAAGCCAAGCATACACAGACACCAGCTACAATTTAAACACTTGTAACGGAAATTACAGAGAAAATGCAAAAGAGCAAGCAAATGAAGATTAGGGAACAATCTCTGGTGGTAATTTTGTTTCAGTTTCTCCTTAAAACACAATGTTAAAAAATGAATTATATGCCAAATTAGAAAGAAACACAACCTAAGAGTGAACCCTTCCAACAACTAATTCTAGACTAATCAGCATGCAAGGGCTAGTGTAAATTCGGGCTGCCAGCATATGATATCACGGGCCTCCCTGGCTTCAGCTCTTCACGTGGAGAGACTTCATGCAGGCTCAGACCTGGGGCACCTAAAGCACTCTGTGTTTAGAACTGTGTGGGCACCCCAAAATGGTGGCTCTTACATTTCTAACACAATTGTTGCACACCTTTTTGAACCATTACTCTGTTCTCATTCATTTATCTGCTCCAATATTCATAGTTAAAAGTGAATAATGCCCAAATCATAGCACACTGACAGGCTCTGAGCTTTAGGCGCCCTGCGCAGAAATGAAGTGCACTGCTGACCTTCACGCTGGCCCGCCTGCCCCTGGGATACAGTGGGGGGATGTGTTGGAAAGGGACTCTAGCAGGTCCCTCTACTTCCAAGGCTGCCCTACCTGGTACAAGGCACTGTCCCCCTGTACCACAGCCCCACTGAGGAATCTGCTCTACTGGGTTGAGGGGCACGGATGGTCAACCAGGGTCCTAGTCTCTCCACAAGCTCACCATTTGATGAGGTCCCAGGGCAGTCACCTTCTTTTGGTCTAAAAACGCATGACTCTGTTACATAAGTCACAGCACAAAAACTTGCCTCTAACTGATCTCTTCCTAGTGGCAGCTTTTTCATATCACCCCAAAAGCATAAAATTAGGGACTCAAAGGCTGAAGCACATATATTCACAAATATACTAAACTCTCAAGAGAAATACTAATATAGACTGGTTCTCCATTAGACTAAGGAATGGTTGGTAGAGGCCGAAAGGAATGCACCTAATCGGTTAAGCATGACAATTGTAAATGCTTACTACTAAGGAGACTGAAAAAAATAACTCTTAAGAGGGTAGAACACACTCCCCTGCAAACTTGTATCAACAACCCAATCAGGAAATCTAATTAAACAAAACAAAACAAAGAAACAAAAAAATGTAGTGAGAACACAGATAAACCCAAGGAAGTCTCTGTTCAAATCACCACAAATTTCATCTGTGGATCTGAAATTAGTTCTTCAGAGTTAATTTGGGCTAGAGTTAGTACACTGTGCCAACATAATTAAGCTCACATAAAGTCCTATAAAAAAAAAAAAAAAAAAGGGCGATTTTAACAAATCAATTAGTGAAGTTCAATCTGTAAATCTAAGTTCTACTTACCCGGTAATTGTGGTACGGTTCTGTTTCTGTATACTGCACCCTGAAATTCTCATACTGCCCACCACGCCAGAACCGTTCTATTTCATAGTCATAATAAGGATCTGCATAAGGCTCAAGTCTGAAAAACAAATAAACAAAAAACCAAATAAAATCTTTTCACTTAAAAATAGTATTGCAAACATGCTACATAAAAATGTTAACAAACAGAATTCAAAACCACATTAAGAATAACATAGCATGACTAAGTGGGATTTATTCCAGGAATGAAAGGTTGAGTCAGTATTAGGAAATTTACGAGTATACCTCGTATGATAATAGATCTGAAGAGAAAAGTCACAGGATTCTATTACAGATAATGAAAATGTCTACAGATACTGAAAATGACAAACATTCAATACTCCTTCCTAATGAAAATACTAAAGAAAACAGGAAAGAGGCCTGGCTCGCGTGGCTCAGTGGCTTGAGCACTGGCCGGCGAAACGGAAAGTCACGGGTTCGATTACCAATCCGGGCACATGCCTGGACTGTAGGCCAGGTCCCCAGATGGGAGTGTGTGAGACGCAACTGACTGATGTATTATCTCTCGCATGTTTCTCTCCCTCTCTTCTCACTACCTTCCCCCTCTCTAAAAGTAGATAAATAAAATTTTAAAGAAAAAAGCAAGAAAACAGGAAATAATACTTTCTTAATGTGATAAAATGTATGTATACACTTTAGAATAAAGCCAACATCTTACTTCAGGGAACAGGGGAGGCATTTCTGTAAGACTAGGATGAGGCAAGGAGGGCTGCTGTCTCCCCAGTGACCCAACATCACGCTGGAGGCACTGACAATGCCATCAGACTAGAGATGTCCAAGAGAGGCATAATGGGAAAAGGAGTGAAATGATCTCAATTTGCAAAATTAATAATGTTATGCCTGAAAAATTGAGACTTGATGATAAACCCAATTCAAACAGCCAGAAGAATCTAGTAAAGCAGACAAGAAAAATTAACATACAGAAACACACCTTACACACAAATAATTTGTGTGCCCCCTACTGGGGACCTGGCCTTAGGTAACCCAGGCATGTGCCCTGACTGGGAATCAAACCGGTGACCCTTTGGTTCACAGGCCGGTGCTCAATCCACTGAGCCACACCAGCCAGGGCTATCTGAGGAAAACTTCAAAACGCTCTTGAAAGACACAAAAGTTGCTGCCATCCCCAGTCATTTTCATGTCTTTCTCTGTCGGCTGCTTTCTAGGAAATCTCTCCTCTGGTGTTTCCAGTGCCCCTGCCAGAGATAACCCAAGGCTGCCTCTGCCAAATGACAAAACTCATTTTCATCCCAAACAGCCAGACATCTTTCTAACAATCTAACCCTCAAACCATTCAGATAATATTTAATGACAACAATCAAGAACTACTCGAAGAGGCCTGCAGGACCGCATCTGCTACACAGAAAGGAGAGAATACAGTCCCCAAGGTAGAGACTTTTCCCATGACCTCAAAATACAAAACCAACACAATACACAGCCAATGAAGACGCCAGAAAACACTTTTCCAGAAGGGCGTGAGAGTACGTGCTCTCTCAAGGAGGGAGTACAGGCAAACTTGGTTTGGGGAGACTGGTTAAGCAAAATAAAAACGGCCTCTCTCCTTCAGGATTTCTCAGTTTTAGGATATAGCTGATGGGGAAAGGGCATGTGGCATTCTCTGTCTGCTTCCCTCAGAACCAAGCCTGGGCTGCCCCCCCACCCCGCCCACAGGGCCTGGGTGAGCAGGAGTCCATAAAATGCTGTCACGAGCTCAACCTGGCAATCACTGCCTCCTCAGGAAAGCTGGCACGGATGGATGCCTAGGCCTGGGGTATGTGGCCTGACAGTGGCCCTGGTTTACTAAGCAGCTCTATTCCAGACAAAGCTATTGCCAATGACCTTGTTCCTTGAAGATGACATCCTGTGCATCTTAAGGGCTTCGTGTGTCTCTGAATCAGACTCCTTTGGGATTCAGTGGAGTACCCCGGCTAGTGTCCCACAGCCCCACTCAGAGATGACATTTCTTAAGGACACCTATGCATGAGGTCTTACAAGTCAGACGACATTTAAATAAGGTGACCGAGGTGGTGGAAATAGAACTTTAAAAGCTGTATGAATTGGTATGTGTCTGTCTAGAAAAGCATTATTTTCACTAAGTGATTCTGCTAGGTAAATTCTGTCTAATTCCAAATTAAAGTATCAAGAAAAGACCAATTTTCCCATTCTCTATACCATCTCAGAATACTTCCTCAGGAGTTCCTGAATGGGCAGCTTTTCCATGGGTTTTACAACCAAGTACATAGCGCCACATGACCAGAACCTGACCACATTAAGGAGGTTCTACATGACAACTACTCAGTTTTTCTATCTCTAAAACTCAGAATCAGGTCTGACGGTCTATATCTCTGGAATTGAAATCAGTGGTTCTCACACTTTGGTGGCCATCAGAACCACCTGGGGTGCTTGTTAAAGACAGTCAGCTGGGATCCAGCATCCCTAGAACTTCTGATAGGACAGATCTGAAAGAATACATTTCTAATAAGCTCCAAAGTGATGTTTCTCGTGGTCCAGAGGCCACCCACCCCTAGAGAGTCACAGCTTTCAGTCATTTTACCACCTTTCCCACTTGGGCTGTAACCTTATCACAGGCCTGCTATGCCACGGGGTAAGGAGTACCTGGGCACAACACAGTTGTACAGCAAGGTCCTGGTAAATGAAAATCACTAAGGCTTGGTCATTTTTTGAGCCTGCTGTAAAATTCCGACTTAGTTTCTCAGTCACCTTTCCACACTGCAAAGTGCATCCTGTTTTGCCAGCTATTACATGAGAGCTGGCCAACTTGGGTGGAGAAGAGGGCTGCTCTACCCTAGTTTCCTTCTGTAGTCAAGCGGCAGTTTCCTCCCACTTCCCCAGGCCCAACCTCATTGCCCGTCTTGAAGATGCCAGCATAGCTGGCCCACATCCCCTCCTCAAGAGCTCTGAATTCTAGGCCCTACTCCCAGCTTTTCAGTTTTAACAGCCCCCCTTACCCCTGACCATGGCAGCTGCTCTTCCTGCTTCTGCAGCCACCTAGAATACATGTCTTTATGTTAAGTGCTCTCCATTAAAATAGCTGGCTGGTTCTGCTGGGTGGACCCTGGCTGACACAGCCCTTGTACTGAGTGCCATCAGAAATAGCTGGGGCCCTTTCTCACCTGACCCACATGCCAGGACCCTGTTTTCAGAGGTCTGGACCAGGTCTAGGTGGGGCCTGGTGCATGCGTATTACAAAAACGTTAGTTAGTTCTGATGCACAGATGTTGATAAAACAAACAAAACACGAGTAAAAACCTGTCTCTAAGGCCCATTCTCAGAAGCTTCAGTCTGAGAGTCCCACAGCATCGATCTTCCCCAACAGAGGAGGCAGCAGCCCTGTCAGCCTGGCACCAAACATGGGGCAAGGCCAGAGCACAGCTGCTTGTGCAGCCAAAGCCGCCACAGAACCAGGCCTGCCAGACTGCTCCCACCGGGCACATTTTCTGGGTCCATGCTCCAGCCAGCATGGGAAACAGTGACAAGGGTGGAACCTGAGGTTCTAAAGCCTCTTCTCTCACCACTCACAAGAACCACACTGTATAAACTGGCTCCTGTGACTGTCACAAGCACTGCCCAGACAAGAAGGACAGTGCCATCACCTTCACTTACACTATAAAGAGGTGAGGCCTCAAGACTTGTGGCAATATGCCCTCAGCAGTAGACGCAGTTCTCACTCAGACATTCCTGTGATCGAGTACTTTCCCCATACACAAAATCAGAAAAAAAGTTTTAACTCTTTTTTAAATCTCTACCCTTCAACCTCTATGCTGTTAGCTCCATGGCAGGTGTGAACACAAGAGCATCCTCCCTGCCCCTCTGCAAGCAGAAAGCCCAGAGGAGCATAAACCAGGAATAGAGGGCCATGAGACAGCCTAGTGGGTCCAGGTCAACATGACTGATCTCGAAACACAAGCACTGTATGTGTTCCATTGCATGTTTTCCTTTTTACTGTGCACCTTTTACTGACATTTCAGCCAGCAGCCAGTGATTGTCACTTTCCGGGAGCAAGCGTAAATGAATGAAGTGTTGCTACAAGACCAACAGGGTGCTAAAGCAAGTTCACATCACTGTCCAGGGCTCATACTGCATTGGCTGCTCAAGAGAAACCTGGCCTGTTTCTGTCCCCTTAGAGGTGAGTGCAACAAGCCGGGGCTTTCCCCTGGGAGTGGGAGCACTGGGAGGTACGTGTTGTGCTTATTATGTTGCACAACTTCTGACTGGGGACTGAACCTGCAACCTAGGTATGTGCTGACGGGAAATCAACCCTTTGGTGCATTGGATGACGCTTTAACCAAGCCACCCAGCCAGGGCTCTGTAATTATTTTTTAGAAGACCAGTGATTAAGCGTTCGGTAGAATAAACAAAGACAGCATTTACCATGAAAATGGCCACACCTGCCCTGCTCCTGGACTTAGTGACAAATTGCATAGGTTTTCCTGGTTCCTGGGTAACTTGGGAAGAGGTGAAGACTTATGGGGCTTCAAGAACAGCTGTAAAAACTCTCAGAGCTTTGTAGGAAGCCAAATGGGCATGAGCCCTTCTCAGTCACATGGCCCTGACACAAAAATAAAAAATTTCCTTCATGGAAGCAAAATACTGAGGGAAAGTCAATTGCAAAACGTCTGGCATGATCTCTGGGACATTGTTCTTAGTCCAGGGAGTGTGGGCAGGTACCTGCCCCCACAGGACTTGGGGATCACTGTGCTGCTTCCCTCCGGGACCTGAGCCCCATATAGCTGGGGACAACTTAATTCTCTTTCAAAGGGGAATGAAGAGGTAAACCATTCCTTACGTGGTGTCTCTGACATCTCTTGTGATCCGGTAATTCCAATCTCGGAAAACTTCATTTTCTTTGTCAAACTCCCGTTCATCTTCACCAATGGTCACAGTAAACCTTTTCTCTTCAAAATCAGGCTCCTGTTCTTTTCGAATAGTTGCTTTTTTTAAAACCTACCATTGTGAGAAGAAGCCAACACCAGTTACTGTTAGGAAAAACAAAGGGAAGCCTGTCCTGATTTGACCCATAGAAGCTTGGCCAGTGTGGCACAGCTGGGTGCTCAGTGGGCAAGGTGCACCTCAGCTCTGTGCCTGGCGTGGACAGAGGACCCCATGTGCCTTTCTGTGGGACTGAAGCACCCTGTCATCACACATAGCTACAGCTGGCAGTTGGGACAGGCCCACTAGGCAGCACCATGGGGCTTACTCATTCTGGGAAGGGTGATTTAGGTGGTTACTTCCTAGTAATAGTCCTGGTGTTGAACCAAGGAACCGCAGATACTCTTTCAGTGATGAGGACCAAGCATGGAGAGGAAGGTAAGTCTGCTCGTGGCAGAAGCAGCCATTTAAATCTCAGAGGAAAGGACGGGTGGTGAAGTATGTGCTATGGGAAGGAGAATGGTTTTGTTTTAGACTGTCATCTCACTGACTGCAACCAACGTAGGGAGCTCAGAAAGTAGCCTGGCCATCCAGGGCCAAAGTGTGGCCTGGAGTAAAGGAGTGGGAAGAGGGGAGGCCCATGTTTGCATCATGGAAGGGAGAGAACAGCTTCTCCAGCAGACAGGCCACGTGGGGGTAGCAGTGTGCACTAACTCTGGGGATGGGCTAAGTGGCTGGGAGCTGTAGCACCACATGGGTATGGTCTAATGCTGCCTAAGCCACATGAAGACGGGGGCCTGTGTTCTACACTGGGACTCCCTGGTTTTCTGAGCTTGGTCATCATGGCCTAGCATGCTTCAGACAGACAATTAGAAATCATTTTCCATTCTCTAGCTCTTCAAAGAAATCACAGAAATATACCTCACTTCAGAGGCTTTTCTGAGTTTTTGATCACTGTCTCTGGATCAAGGAAATGCTAGTTTTGTGCAAGGACCGCCACTAGTATTTTTCTTCTCAGGTTTCCTGCTGAAGTCTGTTACCTCCTTTGCATGCCGAAGTCCTCGTTCCCAGGCACTCTCTGTAGGGGGTTCTGGAGGGGGTGGAGGCAAAATTTCATCAACTACTGGCCCACCCTATTAAAAAATGAGAAGGGAAAGTTTGAGAAAGCGAACAAAATTTTAAAATCTATAAAGAAACAAGAGCAAAAACACCTGGAAGCATCTGGAAGGCAGCTCTGTGACTATGATATCACAGAAATGCCTTTTGCACAAGTGAATTAATGTGCCTTTAGCTAAAGAAGCACAAGCAGCTTACATATCTGATTTGCTAGCAATGAAAAAAGAGGTGTTCACGCACCCAAGGGTTGGCAGGCATCAGTGGGTGAGGTCCGAGAGGCGGGGCACCATTAGGCGGGAAAGGCTCGGCTTTGGTGATCAGGGAGTAGTTGCCCTTGTCGTTGACTCCAGGGTGTATAAACCTACAATTCATTCCCCAGGTACAGTTCCCTAAGGAAACAAAAGTTAGGTCAGAATGAGTCTACAAGAGCCCAACTGCACGAGGCCAGCTTCCTGCCTGCTTTTGCACAAGTGAATTAATGTGCCTTAGCTTTTGTGTAATGTGCCTTGGGCTTTCCTGAGGGCTTGTGATATGCCAGGCAGTGTGCTGAGCACACACATTCACAGGTTACTGGTGTCTCCCTCCACCCTGTAAGGTGTGTGAGCCTGAATATGGACAGGCCAAAGCCAACTGGCTGCAGTGAGGTGTGTGGGCTCACTCTTCACATCTGAGCCCCCCCGGTCTTTGGCAGGCAGGCCTAAATAGTCACGGGCCAGACCCTCAGCCAGGGAGTGAGCAGTACTTCCTAAAGGGCTACTGAAGGGGGTCAGCCATGTGTTAGAGGAAATACAGCCCCCTTTCCAAGCTCACCATGTGAATAGTTCATTTCCCCTTCAAAACAGAAAAGTCCGCGAGCTTCCCAGACAGAGGTAGCCCCTTCTCTGTATGTTTACTGCTCAGAGACAGACACCATGCCCCAGTGAGGCTCACAGGTGCACATACAGGACCCTGATTCTGACTCAAAACCCACACATAATGAAACAAAAATTGAGAAGCACAAAAAGGAACAGAATTCTGAAAGCTTGTCCTATGGTGGTATTTATCAGCCTTGTAAATTTGTATTTCTCCTATCAAAAGCCTCACAAGCCATTTCAGTATATTTCTGGTACTTAAAACACATAGATAATTATAATAAATTAGGTGTTTACACTTCACAATAAAAGGAATCATCATTCAGTATTATTCAGTGAAGAGAACATCAGGGTAATTCAAGGCAACCACTTACCTTTCAACACAGAAGACAAGAAGTCAAAGTTTAAATGTAATAACTGAGAAAATCACTTAGTTTTTAATTTTTAGAACAGGTAATATGTACAAAGGCTCAAAAATAAATATGGCATGCAATATGTTAGTTTCAAAAAACATTTTCAATGGGTTAACATGGAGTTAAATGATAAACTATTAAAAAAAAATAGCCCTGGCTGGTATGGCTCAGTGGACTGACTGCTGGCCTGTGAACAAAAGGGTCGCTGGTTTGATTCCTAGTCAGGGCACATGCCTGGGTTGAGGGCCAGGTTCCAAGTAGGGGAAGCGTGAGACACAACCACCATTGATGTTTGTCTCCCTCTCTTTCTCCCTTCCTTCCCTTCTTTCTAAAAATAAATAAACAAAATCTTTATAAAAAATAAAATAAAAATATATTCACTTCTAAACATGATACTCCATTTGAACATTTCTCTCCACAAAACATGATTTTCCTTGTGCAGTGTAAATTAAAGAGAAGTAATCAACTGGTATGTAGGAAAAAGCTAAATTTTACCTTTCAAATATGAATATTTAAATTTGTATTAAAACAAACTTAATACGTTGACCTAAATTAAAATGAAATACAGTATGCAAAAATTTGCCTCTCTGGGAATCCAAAAATGACAGATTAGCTTTTAAAATTCCTAATAGTGTTTGAGAAATCACATATAAGTCAGAGGGGAAATACCATACTATAGGGGATTCAAAATGCCAGAATCTCAGGAGGTTTAAAGAAAAAAAAGACCAGTCTGTTGACACAAAACATCATCCGTGAGCAAGCCACTGTCAAAAAAGGTCTTTTGTGACCCATATTGGAAGAGGGAGAAAAAGGAAACAGGTGGATAAGAAAAAACACATGAGGAAAGTGAGAGGCAAGAGCATGAACATGTGCCTCTCTGAGACACTGGTGGGTGACTGACGCCCGACCCTTTGGAGCCCCCTGCTCCTGGGCATGCTAAGATCCTTGTTGAACATATGTCTGGACCCCTGGCCATTGAAGAGAAGGACAGATGTCTAGCAAATGCAGCCCAAATAGTACAGTCCCATTAGCCATTGTAAAGTGAATTTTTATCTGTGTAGAAAAGTCTGGAAGGATATATCCCAAACTGTTGGGACTATGGAAGGAGACTTTTATTTTTTACTGTCTTGACTCATTAGCACATATTACTTTCATAATTTAAAAAATCAATTTATTTGGAAAAAAACTGTTCAGGAAATGGAAGCAAAAATCAATCTTCTAGGTTTTAAAATTGTATGGTGGCTGCCCTGACCGGGTGGCTCAATTGGTTGGAGTGTCGTCCTATGTCCTAAAAGGCTGCAGGTTCAATTCCTGGTCAGGGCACACACCTAGGCTGCAGGTTCGATCCCCAGTTGGGGTGTGTACGGGAGGCAACCGATTGAAGTTTCTCTCTCTCTCTCTCTCCTCCTAATTAATAAACATATCCTCAGGTGAAGACTTAAAAAAAAAATTGTATGGTGGACTGCTTCTGAAAGAAACATCACAAACACAAAAGCTAAGTGGATTGTGATTCTGACTGGATGAATACATAGGCTCACAATTACATAAGGACATGAATAGAAGCCAGAAGGGGACAGAAGAAATAGAAACTACTGTGACAGGCAATTTAACGGGACAAGTTTCTTCATCTTGGCAAACATAGGGCTTCAAAGGCATTGACAGTATTCCATTTCTTAACTGGATGGTGGGCACATCAGTAATTGCTTTATTCTTTTATTATTCTCTATTCCCGTGTAAACATTATAATATACATTATATATAAAACATTTTTAATAAAACTAAATATAAAGAAGATGTAAACAAAAAGGAAAAATATGCAAATACTCTAAAAGGTATTTAGTGAGGTCTCCATGCCTCCAGGGCCCTCCACAGAGGCACTTATCAAGTTATTAAGGAACTGATCAATCTGTGTACCGTCCCCATTTTTCCCTTGTTATACACTGTACTGAACCTTGCTTTTTTTCCCACTAAATAATATATCTACAAAAAAGGAACCTGCAGGCTCAATAGCAACAAACCCAAACTCTTATCACTGAAACAGACAATATATGCAGGAAACTTAATGGGGCCCAGTAGAAATCAAGGAAACTAGACACCGAGATGACAGGAAATGAAATCCATGTCTTCCACACCAGCAACCCACTGGTCACAACCACACTACACAAGCCCAAGGAATTCATCTTCCCCATGGTGTGAAATGTCAGAAGCAAGCATGCGAAAGCATGCGGTGTCTATGGGCATACATTTGAGCATATGGGGGGGGGGGGGTCCAGAAACACTAACCAGATTTTAAATTTGTGATTGTTGGTTCCACTGGTGATTAGCACAGTGCAGTGCTGATTAGACTTCCTTATTTCTATGAGACGCAGTGCTCTTATTTAAATGTACCTTACTCCCATTTCCTGTTAGTCTAAATAATTCAGAATAGATAATAGACTGTAGAAATACAATAAAGCAGTTTAAAGTACTTCATGATAGGAAGAATATTTAAGTCTAATAATTAAATACTAAGAACAAACCTAAGCTCTACAAATGCATATTCTAATAGGCATAAATCCATCAAACCATCCCATACAACGTTGTAATGACATACCAAGAACTTGTGTGTTCTTTCCTTTCCCATGTCACAGAAAACTGTGACAGAAATGGATAGACAGCCACCATCACATCCAGCAGTATTCTGAGATATTTTAACTTCTTTAAGGAATACATTACGGTAGCTGAAAAATTAAAATAATTTCTGGACTGCTTCTTCATAAATAATGTAGACCTAACTTTTTAGTCTTAGGAACCCAAAAGGGCCTTTCTTTAAATGGGTTAAACTGATATTTACTGTACAGATTAAATTGATATTTACTGTAGAAATTAAAACTGAGAAAATTTAAAGACCTAATACACGACACATATAATTTAACAATATCAACATAAAAGTTTCATGAAGGCTAGCTATATTTAGAAAATACTTAGTGATCTAACATTATTTTCCTTTTTGCAAATCTTTTTAATGCTGACACAGAATAGAATATAGCTGGGTTCTCATGTCTGCTTCTGCGTTCAATGTGTGGTGCTGGGTTGTTTTGATTGAATATCCAGCTGCAGGCAGATATGTAGCTGGACAAGGAAGGGGCATTTTAATAGCCTCAGGTACTCTTGAATGTTCTCTGATGCCAAACTTGACAAGTGAGGACTTCTTCACTTAGCCACAGTACAGGATCGGTAACCCTATCATGATACTGAACTGTTTCCGTCTCTGTTCCACAAAAGTGCACTAGTCTATCTTGAACTGTGAATGGATCTTCTACCCCAATATGATTTTGTAACATCACCTAGCTGTCATTTGGAAAAGTTCATTAAACACTGAAAAGCTGTTGAGCCCACAGTGGAGATACTAGCTCTCCAAAATTCTAATTTTCACTTGAGAGCTCTAATTCTATCATTAGCAACAGTAATGTCAACTGTTCTCCTTGAAGCAGCAGGCTCACTTGGTGAGTCTTTGAGAAGACTTGGTTCTGCCCCACCCAGGTGTATCACGGTCCTTCCTGCAAGTGAACACGCACTTCGTGGGAAGCTCACAGTGCAAACCTCGAATGTCCCCTCCCTGGAGATGACCTTTACTGTACTTCAGCGCACAGCAGAGGTGCTACGTGCGCACTTCTAATTCATCATGTTGAATACAGAAAAGACATATACTGAGGGCTCTTAGTGGGGTGATAAAAACATTCTAAAACTGGATTGTGGTGATGGCTGCACAACTTGGTAAATTTAATTTAAAAAAATCACTGAATTGAGTGAGGACTGAGTTGGTGGAAGAAACTTCTGGAGCCCTTAAGCAGTTCTCTTAAAAACTCACACATGGACTCACCTACTCAGATTCACTCCCTCTGAGCTCCAGCACTGGGGTAACAGCTTGAAAGGCACAAGTGGCATACTGGAAGAAAGGATCTGGTATCAAGGTGAGCAAAGGCCATTTTTCTAAACCCTGCCCTCACAGAGCCAGCAAGTGGGTGCCATGCCTGAGACTCCATCAACCTGACAACACTATTTGACACACCTTGGAGATATCCAGAGACTCCAGCACTACCCTACTTCCAGGCCCATCCAGACTGCATTTCCACATGAACGGCTGGCCTTGGCTCATGCTTCACAACTTCCTAAAACCTATCAAACAAGCCACAGCTGGCCCCAGTGAGCCACAGGCCCAGCACCAGCAGCAGCCAGCATAGTTTCACAGCTTGGACATTCTATTGGGAATCTCCAAGCCACTCACAAGTAACAGCCATCTCAGATTGCTTTATAGCTCAGGAAGGGCAGCCCCAGCCAAAACACAGGTCAGGGCTGGACTTGGCCTGCACCACTTGGGAAACCCGAGGACCAGCATACCCAGTGGACAGCTACAGACCATGTCAGAGCACCACCACCCTGCCCCTGCACAGCTGATCCTCAGATGGCAGAGGTTGGTGGTCAGTGGTCACAGCCAATCCTTGCAGCTGACTGACTGGTCAAGGTAAATCCCTCCCATTCATCTGCCAATAGCAACCATGGCTCAACTGTAAGAGGAGGGTGTACTCAGCCCACACAAAGGGCACACATTGAGTACCCAGTTTGGGTGACAGAAGAGGCTATGCCACTGGACACCATAGGACACCTACTACATTAGACTACACTAAAAGAGACGGAGTCAAAGCAGCTCTACCTAATACATAGAAACAAACACAGGGAGGCTGCCAAAATGAGGAGACAAAGAAACATGGCCCAAATGAAAGAACAGATCAAAACTCCAGAAAAAGAGCTAAATCAAATGGAGATAAGCAATCTATGAGATGCAGAGTTCAAAACTCTGGTGATAAGGATGCTCAAGGAACTTAGTGAGGACCTCAGCAGCATAAAAATGATCCAGTTAGAAACGAAGGATACACTAATTGAAATACAGAACAATTTACAGGAAACAACAGTAGAGTGGATGAAGTCGAGAATCGAATCAATGATATGGAACATAGGGAAGTCAAAAACAACCAATCAGAACCAGACGAAAAAAGAATCCAAAAAGTGAGGGTAGTATAAGGACCCTCTGTGACAACCTCAAGAGGTCCAACATTTGCATCATAGAAGTGCCAGAAGGAGAGGAGAAAGAGCAAGAAATTAAAAAGAAAAAGAAAAAAGAAATCACTGAATTAAAACTGGAAAATGTTATGGCAGGTAAATTATACCTCAATAAAGTTTTTCTTATTTAAAAACCAGTACAAGTATAAAACAATTAGAATTTTTACTGCTTTATCACAGACTTAACATAAAATTGGAATTATTTAACTGTGAGTGCATAGTGGTCAATATCTGACTATTAGCACAGACTTAAGATTATTATGAAAGTAGTTTTGACCTCAGGGTTCCCCTGAAAAAGTCTCAAGGACTCCTAGGAGTCCAAAGACCGCATTTTGAGAACTGCTGCTTTAGACATAAAAGAGAACATGGATTCAAAAGTGGGCAACAGAAATTTCTCCAAAGATGTTCAAATGGCCAAAAGTACATAAAAAGATGCTCAACATCACTAATCCTTAGGGAAATGCAAATCAAAACCATAATCCAGCAATCTCTGTGTACATACTCAAAAGATGTGAGAGCAGGGTTTTAAAAGAGATATTTGTGCACCTATGTTCACAGTAGGATTACTCACAAGAGTTAAAAGGTAGAAGCAACTCAGATGTCCATTGTCTGATGACCGGACAAACAAAACACGGTCTATACTCACAATGGAGTGTTACTAAGCCTTAAAAAGGAAATTCTGACACATGCTACAACACGGATAAACCTTGAGGATGTTATTCTAAGTAAAATAGGCCAGTTGTAAAAGGACAAATACTGTACGATTCCACTTATGTTAAATACCTAGAACAGTCAAATTCACAGAGACAGAAAGTACAGTGGTGATCACCAGGGGCTGAGGGGAATGAGGAATGAGGAGTTAGTGTTTAATGGGGACAGAGTTTTAGTTTTACAAGATGAAAACTCCTGGAGATGGATGGTGTTGACAGCCACAATATGAGTGTACTCAATGCCACTGAATTTTACACTTCAAGACGGTCAAATGGTAAATTTTATGAGTATTTTACCACAATTTAAAAAAAGAATACAGAAAGCAGCTGAAACAAGGAGGCCTGGCTTACAGAACAGGTTGGGCCCTACTGACAGCTATGGAAACCAGAAACGCAGAGGACAGCCTGAAGAAAATACTATTTATGCCTTTGTGAACAGAACTTTGTGTACTGATGATTCACGCAAACACAAAGTCTGTCCATAAAAAGTCCAGCCACTGTTAATATAACAAGAATGGTTTGCATGACATCAATGTAACACAGCAGCCAACAAAAGTGGACTGGAATGTGCATGCATGAACATGACGACTTCAGTGTACTAGTCAGTGGGTGCAGTAGACGCCATTGAGTAAGCATGTGCACTGTGTGGCCATTGCATTCAAAAGGACTGAGTAGAGCAATGAATCTCCATCAAATTTTGCATTAAGATTGAACATTCCTCCACAGAAACTATCCAGACGGCCACAGCTACAGGCAGTTGGTGACTAGCAGCTTCTTCACAACAATGTGCCTGCGCAAGCATCACGTGTTGTGTTTTTTTTTATGAAACACCAAATCACCCAGGTGACTCAGTACCCCTACAGCCCATATTTGGCACCCTGCGACTTCTGGCTTACCCCAAAAGTAAAATCTCCTTTGAAAGGAAAGAGATTTCAGGCCATTGATGAAATTCAAGAAAATACGACAGGGTAGCTGATGGCAATTGGGAGAACCGTGTGAGGTCCCAAGGT
This sequence comes from Desmodus rotundus, assembly GCF_022682495.2. Lineage (NCBI taxonomy): Eukaryota > Metazoa > Chordata > Mammalia > Chiroptera > Phyllostomidae > Desmodus > Desmodus rotundus. Next base: position 31,199,463 of record NC_071398.1, on the reverse strand, counting down.
GCCTACTTTGAAGGGGACTGAGGTGTCATTGTCCTATGCACAATGTTTCTTGCACCTTCTTCAATAAATGTCTTTTTCATATTACATGGCTGGATACTTTCTGGACAGACCTCATAGGAGAGGTAAAAATATACTGTTAGTAGTATTGGTGCTTTAAAATGTTTTGATTTGTATTCCTAAGTACATTTTGTTTTCAATGGTCACAAATATTAATGCGTCCATTTGGCCAATTAAATAAAGATCACAACTTGTAACAGAAGCATAGTTAACAAATTAAAAAAATTTTTTTCCCCAAATTGAGATATAATTCATATACCACAAAATAGTACTACTTAAAATATATAATTCAGTGGGTTTTAGTATATTCAAAGTTGAGCAGTCACTACCAATTGTAGAACGTTTCACCACAAATGGACCCCCTGGCCTATACAATGACTAATCTAACTTTCTCTATGGATCTGCCTGTTCTGGACAGTTCAGATAAATGAAAATGTGCAACATGTAGCCTTTTGTGTCTGGCTTCTTTCTTTCCCTTAGCATAATGTTTTCAAAGTTCATCCATGTTGTAGTATCAATACTTCACTCCTTTTTATGGCTGAGTAGTATTCCACCGTACGGTTAAAACAAATTTTATTTACCCAGCATCAGCTGATGAACATTTGGGCTGTTTCCATTTTTGGGCTATTGCGAATAATGCTGTTATGTTCACGTACAAGTTTTTGTGTGGAGGTTTTCATTTCTCCTACATGGGTACCCAGAAATGGAACTGTTCAGCCACATGATAGCTCCATCCTTCTCTTTCTGAGGGACTGACAGACCATTTTATGTTCCCACCAGCAGTGTATGAGGGTTGCATTTCTCTGCATCCTCACCAAACACAACAAACTTAATTTTTATATTTACTTCTCCTACTCTTGTAGGCAACTAAAATGTATCCATCTCAATGGATTGTGGGTCGGCAAAAAAACATTTACATCTCAAAATTTTCTCATAACTAAGAAAAAGCCGGAGCTATGTTCTAGAACACTGAAAAAAAAACCCCCAACCATTTCCTTTTGTACTCTATCACAATTCTCTGTAGAATAAACCAAGAGTATAGAAAGAAAGGTAAAAATGTGTTATTTAAAAATATTCCTGAAACAAGTTACTGATTGTGCCCAATTAAGCTGTGAAAAGGCCACTTGCCACTACCTTCAGATTTTTCTACTGCAGAAAAACCTTACCCACTGGTCTCACTCCCTGATATCCAAACTGAGCACTTAGTTTGACCCTGGAGGCACCTCACTCTTATTGTGACATGACCCCGTGACGTCCATGGAGATGGTGTCCTGTCCTTGTCCATCGGCATTCTCTTGATGATGCTTATCTGCAGTTCCAGCAACAACTTCACTTCATTTGTATGCATGCTGCTCTTGCTAAATTCTGGAAACTACTCCAGTGGTGTGACCCCAGCACCTGGACTAGAGCCTCAGTGTCATGAATGGTGGATGCTGCTGCCCCCTGCTGTGGAAGCCTCTGGCTGGTTCTAACCAGCCAGTAGGCTTCTGACCCCCTAGTTTACGAACAGTGCTAATTGCAAATGACTGCAAATATACTCAAGTTATGTATACATATTTGTCTCCATTGCTTTCATATAAAAATTTCCAAGATATGTTGACATTTGATCCTAAATCATTATGGAAAGGGGTCTTCTGCTTAAGTTTAAATTTTCTGACATGCTGACACTTCCAGTATTTTCTAAAATGTACTGCACACTTGTTTGCATTCTTAGGATAGCTCTGCTGCTCATGATGTTAATGTCTGCTCTACAACACCTGACTGTGCTGGCTGCCCTCCCTTGGGCACAGTAGAGCCCACAACACACAGGCAAGTCGAACTGTTTTTGGCGTGGCAGAAAGCAGCACATAAATAGCACAGGCCAAGTACACACGCCTTCAAGAGCAAGCTGACCTGGGTCCTGAGTGTGCTGGTCCCTCAGCTCCCATATACCCACATCAGCCCATCCCTCGGTATAGAGAGAGGGTCATTCAAGGGCCACTGGAAGTGCAGAGCTGCCTTTCCATGAGCTGGGACTCCACCGTGCCCCTGCGACCCTGCCCTCCCCGTGTGGTCAGTCACAGCTCCCTCCAGCCTCATCAAGTGCCCCTAAGTATTAAGGTTCACAACTGCTCTCTGCCCCTCCAAGCCTCCCCTTCCTTCTGGCTTCACTCTGGGTCCAGGAGAAAGAAATCTGGCCTCTGGAGCAGGGGGACTTTGAGGGACTAAAGAGAGTGAATATTGTATATTTTGTACCTTTAACCTGGTCTCTGAATGGTATGGAATTTGATATTGGTGGAAGAAGAGTGGATAATGGTGTCACAACATCTGGAAAAGAAGTACAGGAAGCTCTTGTGAACTTTAGACGGTACACGCAGGCTGGGTCACTGAGCAAAGTCATCAAGGGGCAGAGTAAAATTAAGAGAAAAACATCGTCCTACCTATCCAAGGAAAACGATGAATTACAAGACATATACCCAAACTACTGCTACATGTGAAAGAAACCTTAAAATTGGAAATTCTCATTTCTATTTCCAAATCTCTTACGACTTTAGCCCAGACTTTTAAAGAATATTTTACCATACTGCCACCTGTTAATGCTTCTTGACTCACACCGTTTACTTTTCAGGAGAGAGGGAGCCTTGTTGCTTTCAAAGGCCTTCCCTTTGCTACTTGGAAATCCATTTCCAATGAAGGATATACTACTGATACATCTTGCAGAAAAATGGTAATTTTCCTTACAGAGGTGGGAGAGTGCTGAAACTGGTGCCTGGGCATTTGGCCTCATTAAAAGAACCACTTAGAAAAATGACCAATACTATCCACATTAAAGTCATGGGTCTGTTACAAACAATTGGGCCTAGAACGGCAAGTATAAAAATGAGCAGGCTGGCTTCCCTCAGAGTTAGTCATTAAAGTGATGAAAAGACCAATAAAAGAATATTGTTTCACACTGAAACTGCCACCACAAACTATCATACTCTGTACTCTGGCCCAAGAATACCCTAACATATCCTGGGCACTTGACAAGACTGAACCGCCACCACAGTCCCAGGAAAAGCCAAGGCCACACAAATGGGCCATGCAAAGGCCCCTCACTCAGACAATTACCTTTCATGAAGAATCGGCAGGTGGGACGAGGCCTCACCTTCCTGTCACTGGGGTCCTTTACTTCGCCCTCTTCCAGATCATCATCCTGAAACAGAGGACAATGTGAATGCAGAGGGAATCATCTTAACAAGAGGGAAGAGGCAGGAGCGGCATCTACCAGCAGGCATGGCTTTCACCAAACCAGAAAGGATATGGTCATAAGACCCATATCTGGGCCACTCACCAATCCATGTTCATTTTCCAAACCTCAGGCTCCTCATCCCCACAATGGGTAATCTCAAAGCTTACCTATATGACTGAGGAATTCCACGAAAGAACAGAGTGAAAACATTGTAAAGCATGTAATACAAGGGACAAACCTGGGTTTCATTATACTATTTCTCTTAATTAGCAATTCTGGGAGGGAAATGGTTATATTTAGGGTGTTTAGTATTTTGTACATGTAGAACAAAATATTTTATGTTCTTAAAATTCAGCATTAACTTCCTCTAATTTTAAAGTCTGGGGGCAGGACCCTGGCCTGTGTAGCTCAGTTGGGCGTCGTCCTGCAAAGCATGGTTTGGTCGCAGGTTTGATTCCCAGTCAGGGCACATGCCTTGGTTGTGGGTTCCATCTTCAGTCACAGCACAAGAGGCAACCAGTCGATGTTTCTCTCTCTTTCTACCTCTCTTCCCTTCTATGATCAATAAAAGAAAAAAAAATTCTGGGAGTGGGGAGGAAGTAAGTTAGGTGCTGCAAGTTGTGATGCCACCTGGCCAGTACGTGGAGCCACTTCTTATCTTAGATCCAGGCCCTTTTTTCATTCTTATTCCACAGTTCCTATATCTTGGCTGTCTAAACTTGGAACAACACGGGAGCTTTAAGAAGACCAAAGCCCAAGGACTCTAAAGAGCAGTCACAACCTGGACCAGTCTGGTGCCCTCCCCAGCCGCCACTGTCCCAGGGCCTCAGTCACCACTGACCTGCAGATTCCCTCTCACCTGTGCCTCTTAGATGGGACCTCCCCTCCCTCAGGATCATCCCCAGCCCAAGAAGGCATCTCTGCTGACAACTGTTGGTCCAGGACGAAACCCCTCATTGCCCTGTGTCCCAGAGTACTCCAGTGTGGTTAATCCAAAAGGTCCCACAGGGCAGAGGCCTGAAGTCACTGGACCTCTTTCCTCCCACCTCCTGTAGCACCACCATCTTCCAGACTATGGCTCAGTCCAACATGGCCAGGGGAAGCACTCCCTAACTGGTGTCCCCCAACCTCTCTGGAACTCGCCCACACACTCCCAACAACACAGTGACCTTTTCAAACCCCAGCCAGACCATATCCTTCCCTCCCCTCTTCTGTCATCACTTAACCTATCTCATTTTTAGAATGCAGCTTGAGTCCCCTCCTCAGAGACCCCCATCTCCTTTCACGATGGGTCTCCACAGCCCTCTCTCCTGTAGCACTGATCACGGCTGCCACAGCCTGCCCCAAGGAACTGGAGGCTCAACCAGGCAGAACTGTGTTTGTGTGCTCACCATGTGTTGCCAGTCGAAGCACAGTGGTGAGCTTGTACTAAATGGAAAGCGTATGTTGAATGCAGAAATGCTGAAGTCAAACCCTGGACTTAGGATGACTTACTTTTAAAGCTCAAATAATAGTTATGTAATTTCCGCCTTGAAAATCTGAGTTATTAAAAAGCATCTTGTAGTAAAAAGAACAAATGCCTGAGAGTTATATCCCTTAAGAGAGCCAACAAAATGATTTTTTGAGAGATTAAATAACTTATTCAAGTTCACTTTTCAAGGATCCCTAGAATTCACTGAAAGTTTGTACACCCTGAACAACATTTTCCCATCTTCCCTTACCCCCAATGATTTCTTTAAATCTTGGAGAAATGTGCTTATTTTATGCTAAGTGACAGAACACCTCTCTTCCCTGGTCTATTTACTACTCTTCTCATAGTAATGATCACTACATTAAAGCCTTAATGTGGTCCTTTATATGAGCTCAAATCTAAGTCTAGAACAGATTCTTTGTTCTCATTAAAAAAACCCACAAAACTCTTTTGAAAGGTCAGAACCCATTCAGATCTCACTGCTTCAGTTAGAAATGAATGCACAGGAGTGAAATAATGAGCACAGAATAATAGTTTTTCAGAAGTAAGGATTCATAGCAGTGACTAGATCGGATTTAAAGAGGTGTGTGTTTCTGCAAAGGTGTTACTTTGAATATTCACAAAAGCAAAAAGAACCACCACCTACCCATCTTAAGATTGGTAAGCAGTCACATGAATCATACGAAGGAGTATATGCAGCTTCTAAAAACGATCAGTAAACAGACCTAGAAATGCACAGTAAAGCACATAATATAATGTCAAGCCAATGAGCACAAAACAGCACCTAGACGACAGTGACCACTGTCATCTGGTCCCCACACCTGCCAGGATAGAGATAGAGGGCTGTAGACACTACTGGTGTGCTGGGTTTATGGTCTCTCCTTTAATTAAAACAAAAAACAAGCAAAAACAATCAATCACTCAGCAATATAATATTCTGAATTTTCAACGAACCATTCATTTAACCCATGAGTTTTCAAGTGATGGTTGGTTAAAATAAGTTCTTAAATCTGTATTACAGTTTCATGCAAATACAACCCAAGAAAGGGATCTCTACAGCCAAACTCACAATGCTTAGTTTTTGAGAGCTGTTCCACCAAGTGTGTAATGTATGGGAATTCCTTCAGACCTCCTGACCATGTGACCCAGAGCAGAGGCAGCAGACAGCAGAGGACAAGGAGAGGCCCTGGTGGTCAGGCCACAAGCAAACTGGTGGGTCTGTGAGAAGGATGACACCTGTGAAGCTCTCAGCAAGTATCACCCCCAAAGGCTAAAAATAGTACAGATAATCTAACTTGGAGGAGTGTTCAAGGCCCTCTACAGTTCACAAATCGAAGGAACAGTCATGGCTCATTGGCATACCTCTATCAGCACTTCCTCAGGGTCAATATGCACGGAGCATATCCAACTTCAATGCTTTTATAAAATACATACAACTGGACAAAAGGCCTGAGTTCAAATTCTGAGTGACTGTGGACACATCCCTCCACGCTGAACTCTGGTTTCCTCTAGCAGAACAGGACTACATTCAGAGCGCTCATGTAGTGCTTCACATAAAACATGAGCAGTGAGCCCTGGCTGGGGTGGCTCAATTGGTTGGGCACTGTCCTGCAAACTGAAAGGTCACCCTGGTTTGATTCCCAGTCAGGGCACATGCCTGGGTTGCGGATTTGGTCCTGGGTTGGGTGCATGTAAAAAAACAATCCCAAAACCCCATGAGCAGAGCGCACTCAATGAGTTATCACTAATGGAAAAATACCTCAGAGGCAATATGCCGGGATACAATTATCTCTGAGCACTGGTAGCATAAGTCATTTTTACTTTCTTCTTTGAGCATGTTTTTATTTTCCTTACAAAAGGCACATATACCAATCATATAAGAAGTTGTTTCCAACCCCACAGCTCCCACGGCAACAGCAGATAAGGAAGACGGTCACCGTGTGGTGCTGCCGTGCCTGGAAGCAGACATGGCGTATGAACACACGCACCACAATCCAGGTCTAAGTTGCCACCCTGACACTGCCACCTGGGTCAACCACAACCTCCTTAAACCCTGGATCCTGCGTCCGTAAAACGGGTTAATGGTTCAGGTCTATAATCCCTTACCCCAAATCCTTGCAGCCAGATGTTCTGGGAATTCAGAAATGTTTTGGTTTTTAGAAAGGTGATATAGTGGGGTCTGAAGCAGCACCTTTTAACGGTCACAGTAATCTTTCTGTGGGAAGAGTGTGTCATACACAGGACCACAAACAACCTGGTGTCAGCTGTGAAAAAAACCTTTCCCATTCTCAAGAGGTTCTGGGCTTTCTGGGCCCTCCTGACCCAGAGTAAGGACTGTGGCCTGTGCTTACTCACATGGCTGTGTTGACCAGTCATTCAGGCAGCAGATAACGAATGGGCTCTTTTCAAATGTGGCACCAGCTTCCTATGCTTCGGAGAGGGGACTAATGCCGTCCCTCACCTAAGTGACTTGGAGGAGAGTGAACACAGGAAACGTACCACCTGAAAGGAGTGGGCCTCACAGACAGTAAACCCTCAGCCATGAAGGTTTGCTGAAGGGAACCTTTTTTTAACGACAGTATACATCCACACGTAAAAGGAACATCTATATTTGAATAGAAGAAAATATAAAATACCACCTGCAAAGAAAATGCTTCAAAGTATTTTTGTATGCAGGTGGTCTGAGAGCTACCACTTCTAAACAAGAAATCACATGGACTGTCCACTTAGGATGTGTCCTGCTGTGTGAGAGGCCACTCTACCAGAGAGAGAATCATGGATGAAAAGAATGGAATAAAATGCATACCCCAAAAGGATGATATATTATAGGTTGTCAAAGTTCTGTTAACTGAGTAAGCAAGCCTATAAAAACAGAACCAAGTAGCCCTGGCTGGTGTGGCTCAGTGGACTGAGCACCCACCTGCGAACCGAAAGGTCGCCGGTTTGATCCCCAGTCAGGGCATGTGCCTGGGTTGCAGGCCAGGTCCCCAGTGGGGGCTGTGCAAGAGGCAACTGATCTATAAAGGTGAATCAAAGATCTACGAAGGTTGTTCTATCTGCTCATATTTGCTCATCAAACACAAATCTTTCTGGCAATATAACTAGAGGCTCAGTAGAAAGGAAGACCCTCGCACAGTTGGAGTTGATTACAGCGGCCCAGCTCACTCTTCTGAGACACACCAATGCATCTGATTTTCTTAAATGTGGCTTCCTGATAGGTAATAGACTAATGATTAAATAAAGCTCATACTAGGTTCAGTTGTTAGGGACCCTCCGACCCCACTCCACATAACCAGGGTACTAGAAACTGGCCCCAACCCTGTGTGCAAAATCCACCCCTACTACAACACTTCCAGAAAGCCATTTATATCTGAAAACTGTCTGGTAGCACACCAAGAACATTATAAAGGTAATTCAAGACCGTAGTCATAAATTGTGTGGTTCAAGACAAAAGAATGTCAAGAGTTTACTGTACATCGAGAAAACTTCTGAGAGAGGAAAAGTTGGGGTGGGTGTGGATAACTCCCTCTCAAATCAGTTCATCTGTCTCAGTGACACAAAATATAAAGGGAAAAGCAAGATGATGCACCCGACAGAAGGGAAGAGCTCCTCAGGTACAGGAGGACACGTCACATGGCAATCTAGATTCTTCGACCCAACTGTTCCAAGCCACGCAGGGCCAGACTCTGAGGGAGGGTTGGAGTAGCTCATGCGTGCAGGAGAGGCCCTCTGAACCCTAAGTTTGCAGCCAGGCTGGCAGGACACCTGCCGGACACGGAACCACTCAGGGGCCTCACCGAATACATGTAATCTCCCTATAAACATATCTAGGAGGTTCACCTGATACCGGAGCTGCACTTGAAAGCCATGGGGAAAAAGCCCTCTGTGATGTGTAATTTCCATTAGAACCAGAAGCTACTTTGTAGGGATTCCAGCTAAAGGGGACCAGACCAAAGGCCCACTGGAAACAGGCTGCTTGTAGACTCAAGTACCCACCTCTGGTTCCTCCTTCACCAGAGAAATGCAGCTGGGGACAGGGCATTTTGGGAAAGAAACAAGAGAGAGCATTGGTGGGGACACAGGGCACACACTAGCAGAGAACTGACAGTAAACGAAGAGTTGGAGCTGGTACAGAGAGCGCAGGAAAAATGAACCAAGAGTAGTCATTCATGTACACACTGATACACGTCTCACACTAGGTTCTTCCAACGGTGGTTAGGGCTGGTGTTGGTCGCCCATAACTGGTGCCTAAACAGCCCTCTCTATGGGAGTGGCTTCCCTGGTGTAGACCTTCTGCCCACTGACACCCCACATCTCAATGGCATTCAAATTAAATGTGCCCCAAAGCAACAGGTTTCTCTATCTGCTCAGAAGGCAGGTACTGGCTACCTACCATGTGCCAAGTATGGTGATACTGGGGGAGGCAGCCTAGTAGGTCCCAGAAGTAGGGAACTTGTGTTCCTGGAAGAAAGAAGAGGGTGGTGGAAAACGATGGGAACACACTGACGATCCAGTTAATTTAACTGTGGAAGTATAACAAAGGTGCCAAATACAACAGAGAGGCAGGGTCAGGAGGTAGAGCCCAGGTAAAGGTGACATTTACATCAACATTCAAAGCAGCAGGGATGTCAAACTCATTTTCACCAGGGGCCACATCAGCCTTGCGGTTGCCTTCAAAGGGCCAAATGTAATTTCAACTCCTTAACAGTTACGGAGTAGTTAAATTTATACAGTCCTAAAATTATTTTGGCCCTTTGAAGGCAAGTGCGAGGCTGATGTGGTCCCCAGTGAAAATGAGTTTGACACCCCTGACTTAAAGGATGGAGAGGAAACCAGAAAGAAGTCAGGCGAACAGAGGAACTCCTCAGGGAAGGTGTGCTCATGTGAAGGCCCAAGCCACCATTTACAGTGCACCTCCGCACCGTGGTGAGGTCTGCCTGTCCCTCAGGTAGGGCAGGCTCCGCTCCACCCTGTTACTTCCTCAGCGCAGGGGGATGAGCCTGACACAATGTAGGGCCCTCCAGTGCTGTGTCCAAGAAAACAGACCTGCAGGGGTGGCTTCAGTAGGAGGGGCGGGCTATAGTGTGGGAAAGAAAACACCTCCTGCAACTAAAACAAACTGTGCTCTCGAAGTCTCCTCAGCAGTGGGCTGTTTCCAACTGTGGGGCCCCTCAAGAGAGGGTGCCAAGCAGGGCAAAACAAGCCACAACAACCAACAACCAACCAACCAACGTAGGATCTGAGTGGGTAAGAAAATCGAACTGGATTATTTCACATGCTGTTTCTACTGAAAACAAGCAAATCTCCAGAGGATGGGTGTTTTTTAGGGATAGTTCAATTCAACTGCATGCCCCATATCACCATATCTAAGTGCCATGGAAAAGCCCACTGGTGAAATGACGCCAAGGTACTCCAGGACTGGCAGGGATACACTTGACCCCATATGACCATGGAAAGGCAGAAGAGTACATGAATTTCCTCTTAAGGCTTATTCAGCAGGTGAATCACAAAGGGTTTGTGCTCTGACTGGTGTGGCTCAGTGGGCTGGGTGGCGTCATCCCGTAAACCGAAAGGCCGCCAATTTGACCCCTGGTCAGGGAACATGCCAGGGTTGTGGGCTAGGTCCCCAGTTGGGGATATGCGAGGCAACTGGTAAATATATCACTCACGCATCGATGTTTGTCTCCCTCTCTTTCTCCCTCCCTTCCCCTCTTTCTAAAAATAAATAAATAAAATCTTTAAAAATAAGTTTGCAACTGGTCCTCTCTTAATGAGAAATGAACTGTCCATAACCCTTGGACCACAATCAGGACCCCCTACCCTAACATTCCCTGCTGGCCGAAAAACCAAATTCACAGACAATCTCAACCAATGACTGTTTCTGCTCAAAATTTCACCTGAATTGATGAACTCGAGTGTCATGGCACCATCTTCCCCTTTGCCAACCCTGTGGTAGAGCTGAACTTCCCTGAAGTGGGAGAGAAGCACAGCTGGCAAAACCAAAGGGAACCTGCATGACAAGGTCCCAACAACACCTTCTCGAATAAGATAGTATTTCAAACAAGGTTTATTAACTCAAGAGTTCATCTGCACCTAGTTATGAGAAGATATGAAAAAATCTAAAATTCTAACCACATACCCCCTAACGTTGTTCTTATGAACCAAAGTTAGATAAGTGATGTCTAAAACCCTACAAATTCACCAAGCACAGCAAGGCCACCAATGTTAGAACAGACTGGGAATATGCACCAACACACTATTAGAGAAGTGTGGCACTTACAGTAAACCTGTTGTTAAGTATGTAACCAGTAACCTTTTCCCTCCCAACCCAAAACATTTCTGAGAGACTCCACACACCTTCATTGTGGTGACTTTCAGATAAGCAGCACCTCCTTCCCTAGGGGACTTTACAAAAACCCAGATAATTCAATCTGCTCTCTCTCTGAACTCCTTTGAGTAAAAGCATTACTCAGAACTTCAGGCTCTTTGCCCCCCAAACCCAACTTACTAAAGAGCATGATTAAAGTTCTTTCCAAAAGATTATCTGTAATGAAACCCAAAAACTACCCATATCCAAGATGATCTTACCAGTCTTACATTTTCCTCAACCTGAAGGCCAGATTATTTAAATAAATTATAAGGAAGTGTGATGGTCTGCTCAAAAGCTGAGGTATTCTGATGCACAACCCCATCTTATCCAGTCACTAGGGTCTTATTTGGCCCAGCTGGGACCCTCACCAGAGGACAGGCTGTGAGACAAAGATAAAAATGCCTAAGAGAATAAAAACTGGAAGGAAGCCTCTTGAGTCTTTTCAGTCTCAAGAACCTGACAAGAAGTGAAGATCCACGATGGTTCTGGTTGAATGCCAACTCAAATAGGATTTAAGATAGCAAAGATAAAAGGAGAAAATTACCTCTTCATTTGTTAAAAAAAATCTGAAACTTAAAAAAAAAAAAAGAAAAAAATTTGGGGCCAGACATTCCAATACCAATAGCATCAATAGCATCAGACAGATGAATCAATAGCATCAGACAGATGAGTGAGGGTCCAAGGAAATTCTGCCAGCTACCAACTGGCAGACAGAAGTTTTCTGAATCTAGACTACTTTGCTTTGATTTTTAGCAGTTCATAATTACCATGGCGACTGCTCCCAGAACAATCCTCTCATTTCCCTACACTCCGCCATCCCACCTCCTCGTTCTGAGATGAGGCTAAATTAATCCTCTGTACAGCCCGCCTCCTGAGAGCAGGCTGGGGTGTGGTTGGGCTCCATCTACGTACACTTGCAGCTCAGGATACTCACGTCGATCTCCCCATCATCAATCTCTCCATCGTCATCCTCTTTTTTTTTCTCCTTGTTAGCCTCCAGGGGCTCCTTTTCTTCCACACTGTGGACACCTGCCTTTCCCTCCTCCCTGGGAGCTCCTTCTCCCTTCTCCTCATCGTCCTCGGCCCCAGCCTTCTCGGCTTCGTCCTCCTGCCCAGTGGGGGCTGGCTCTTCGGGTACCTCCTCATCATAGTCTAACTCATGCTCATCCAATTCCCTGGTGACTGAGGAGGCCTCATCCCTCAGGTCACTTGTGCGATCTTCCTCCCCCCCATCCCCTTCCTCTGCACGTGGGGGGCTCGTTGGGGCCCTGTTTAGCTCCTGACACTCGGAGTCCGGGTCCTGATCCTCCTCATCAGAGCGAGTCTCCTCTTCCTCCTGGCTCAGTCCCAGGGCAGCATTTTCCTCATCCTCCAAATCAGAAGCCCTCCCCGCAGCTCTGTCCACATCCTGATCAGACCCACTTTCTCTCAGAATGTCATCGTCTGAGAGCCCTTGCTGCTCCTCCTCTTCATCCTCTGGAGAGCGAGGGTCCCGTTCAGGGCTCTCAGCCACATCCATCGGTACCCGCAGTTCTGCAAAAGAAAGAGAACATAGATTCACAACATTTATCAAAATGGAAAGTACATCTTGCCTTGGTTTTCCTGTCCCCACACTCACTCCTGACCTGCAGAGGGGGCCAGGATGTACATTTTGCTTGGTCCTGCACAGCTCCTCCAAACCCCAGCCCCCCTCCACAGACCACTACTGCTGGCTGTTCTACCATGGAGGATGGCAGGCCATCCCTGCACACATCACCTCCGTAAGGATGGACTATGCTCGCTGTGTGTTAAGTACTTCACATCTGCAGCAACCTGGCAGGAAGACACCTGGTGCACCTCTTCTTTTCACCAGTGATACCCAAACGGTCAACAGAAGGTAGGTGGTAAGATATGCACTCCAAGAGATTAGACTGCTGATGAAATTCAAGAAATAAGGCAGCAATGTTTGAAGGCATATGTGTAACCATTTTTTTCTGGAGTCATCCTGAAGGGCCTGGAACAGAAACCTGGGACTATCTTTAGGAGTTCCCACGTTGTAGGCTGTCTCCTGTTCCTGAATGCACTTCTTCAAGTATGGCCCTAACTGCCTCATCAGATGCACCTGGCATGATCTTGGGCCTCACCACAGACTTGTATGTTGGAGCCACCAATGGACGCCCAGAAGGTGGTATTCATGTACCCTGTGATTCTCACAGCAAAGTAAAGATCCACTGCTCTACTACAGGTATGTTGTGGGAAAGAATTCTGGCAGAAAATCTGATATATTTAAGTACGGTTGACTGTTGAATAACACACCTTTGAACTGCATGGGTCCACTTATATGTGGGTTTTTTCAGTTGACCCAGGGAGCTCAAACCCATTGTTCTAGGGTCAACTCTAGACCCTATTGTATGAAGGGAATCCTAGTATATGAAGGGCTGACTGAAGTCCTTGGCTTTTAGACTGCTCAGGAGGTCAGCACCCCTACCCTCATAGTCGTTCAAGGGTCAACTGTAGTTTCTTATGTAAAAAGACCAATATGTCAAGTTTAGATTTCATTTCTATTTTTACTAATCTAAATTTAATTATAAAGTGAATATTTTTTGGTTTTCCCAACTTGGTGTGCAAAGACAGTACATTGTTCCATTTGTTTTAAACAGACTGCAAAAGATGGGATAAGAGCGTAAGTGCATGAAACCAACACCAACAGTCTGTAAGGAAACACCATTCACCAATGAAAGGTGCAGCAAGTCACCACCACTGAATTAGTGTGCAATAATAGTGATAGTGAAGAGTTCAGTGGTCACCTGATTCTTCCAAATTTTTTATTTAAAATAAAATATGCCACAGTCATGCTGTTTGCATCTCAGCAAGATATGGAAACACACACACATATTTACAAACCTTACATACATGTAATTGTTTTATGTATTTATAGAACTAAAGATTAAAAATATGTATTTTTAAAATGTATGCTTTCAAAAGGAGAACCTGTGTTTAAAGATGCACATACCAAGAGTTGTTCTGAACCTACAATAAAAAACATTGTTTTGGCTGTTAATGGAAATTATTATAATTCAGCACACACAGGACAAATCACTTAAAATTCATCACTTCATAAATAAACTACATGATTAGCAGTAATTGAAACTTATAAACCAGTCAATTCATTCAAAGTCATTTAAGTACAGAATTTTGAAAATGATTTAATTTTTGGTCTTCTAACTACACTACCTAGAGGTAGAACTATTGGAAAGTATTAAAAAGTTAGTCCTAATATGGTATACTTGGCTGAAAATGAAAATTCGAGGCCACTCCCACGACTTTGTGGCTTCCCTGCACAGGCAGAGTCTATCATTGCACACAGCGCACTTCTATGGCGCAGGGCGTTGCACAAAGATGAGAAAGCTACCAAGGACAGGGCTGGCTTCTAAGGCCCCTTACACTCTTAACTATTCCAGACAGAGAATGGGGGCGGTTACAGTAATCAGCCAAGGGCCACTGGCAACCCCCCCAGACCCTTAGTTAATGATATTGAAAAAACACATAAGATTTTCCTTTGTGTATGATACCCTTTGCCTATCTCTGTATAATTTTTATTACATTGTATGTAAGAAATATTCTCCATAGAATGGCAGGGACTTTCATCTCCCCAGCTGCTTAAGCTAGCACCTGGTACCTTGTAGGGAGGCAGTCACATGGAACTGATTACTGAGCCTTATACATCACTACTTGAAACCAAACAAATTCTGATTTTCACATTTTATACTCTAATGGTGACCTTGACACAAAGCCACCTCTTAAATCACTCAACCACATTAGAATGTTCTCTCAAACTAGTTTAAAAGTCATGCAATACCCTGCAGAACCCTCTACCCCCAAGCCTGTGATTGGCTTTGCAACATACTATCTTATTCACAGCCACAAACTCTTACAACCTGTAACAGTCCTTTTCCAGGTCCCATGTGCAAACTGGTTTCTGCTTTGGTTTCATCGTTTGCTCAGATCCAATCAAATTGCTTTTGATATTTAGGTAAACTTGAAATTAAATCTTAGAATAAGGAAAGGAAAAAAGAGTGTCAAACTTCAAATAATGCAAGCAGTGGGATGTTTCCTCTTGGTACGCTGTACCTTTATGGTTACGTGGGCTAGTGCCAACAGTATAGGTTTCTGAGGTATAAATTGAGCTCCCAGGTCTACTGCTTCCTAGCTGGAAGATCTTAGGGAAATTAGGTAAACTTGCCAGACCTCAGTTCCTTCATCTGAAACATGGGGACAACAGTATCTACTGTACAAGGTTGTTGCAAAAATTAGATGAGCCTGATAATGTATGTGCCTGGCATGTTTTAATTTTTTTAAAAAATAATTTGTATGAGTTCATTTGAACCAAACTGATGAATTATAAATTATACTCAGGAGCAGGATCTCACATGCTTCCTGGCACACATCATGTGAAGGTGAGTAAAGGTAATCCTCAACTTCCAAAAACAATACTCCTTTCACCCGTAAGGTTCAGTTCAATTGTCTTGGTGCACTCAGGAGTAATTCATTCACTGTTTCATTCAGCAAATACCTGATAATCTACTTAATGCAAGACTGTATTATTAAAACAACTTCTGCAAAAATTCAACAGCTACCACCATCCACTGTGAGAACACCACTCTGAGTCAGGCGCTTGACCAATTTCCTCACATCGACCTTCCAAATAAGTGATGGTCACCTTCATAGATAAAGGAAACCCAGGCCACGTGGCCACTGAGTGGCTATTGCAGGACTGCACTTGGAGCTGCACTTCAAGTGCTCAGTCCCAGAGCCCTGGACTATGCCTGACCTATGCAGGGAATGAGCTTCCGCTCCCTGTCAAGGAACTAACCCCTAACTTTTGCCAATGTTCCTGTAGAAAAATGGAACCTGAGTTCCAAACTAATTTTATAATTCCTTTTTGGAACACAGCCCACACCTAAATTGGGGGACTTATATTGCACCAGTAGATTCTGCCTGTTTTTCTTTTCTCCCTTCTAAAGTTTTGTGTTAATCCAGCTATCCTCCTATCTTAGTCCTTCTAGAACCAAAAACATACCTTTTTGTATAAATGGAAAAGTTAACATATTTACACAGACTACTAGTTAAAAAATAGTGGTGAACATATGGAGATTCAACTTGTGACACCATTTATTTTATGATTTTAAACATGTCTGGAGTTTCAATCTTACTTAAAATTTAATAGGAATGCCCCCCACAGTTTGAATTATGGAAATTACTCCAACATTCCTGACTCTCAAAGGTGGTTCTCAGCATTGACCAGAGGTGGAGAAGCCAAAGGTCCTGAGTGTACCTGCTACTATCAGGGGCAGCTCAGGGCTCTCTGTCAGTGGTGCTTGGCCCTTGGGAGTAAGGACTGCTTTGAGGATAAGATGAAGGGTTGGCTTCCCTCTCTAGAAAAATCTGAACACACACAATTTATCTTCTACTTTAGGGAGTTCAAAGCCTCCTGAGGTTCACCCATGATCCCCAGATTAAGAATTCTTGCCTTAAGTATACCATACATTATTTTATTATATATCCATACTTGCCACACTGTACTGAGACTATTTGTTTGCAACGTCTATTGGGAGGCCCTCCTGTCCCCGCACAAAGTGACTGAGAGGACTCAGATTCACTCACCTCTATATGTTCCCTAGGCTCAGCAAACAAACATGTGGCACTTAGCAGCAGAGCTCCCATGTAATTTACTGTTTAAACTGGGACATGTTTGACACAGACTGGAAGGAGGCACTGTTAACAATTACATCAAGCATGAATAAGGGCTGTCCAAGGCACACGGGGATATCCAGTCACTCAAGGAGGCCCTGTGAGATCACCTGGGAACTCACAATCTGAGGCTGCTTCAGCCTTGCAGGTGGAAATATGAGAAAGGGCTCCCTGTTATTAGAAGTAACCTGAGTTAACAACGCACTGCACTGAAGAGGAGTGTCAGAAGATGGCTTGCATTCCAGGGCGTGCTCTAGGCAGGTTAACTGTCTCTCTGTGCACCCGTGTTCTAAAATAACTTGAGATTAATTCAATTTGGCAAATATCTGAGTGTGTGATCTATGTTAGGTGCTAAGAAAATCATGTAGCCTGTTAAGTGTAGCCAATGAAATGGAGGGTCCTCTGGTTATGTCTTCGCCAACTGCCAGGTGCACAGATTTTACTCAGTTTGTTCTCACACAATCACCCGGTAATTGAGGATTCTTGGCAAAGTTTAGAACGAATTCTTTAATCCTTTTATCCGTAAAATCGTGAACTTGCCCAGAGAACAGAATAATAAATATTCATCACTGTGCTTCCACTACCTAGTGCATTTGGCAGATGGTAACTGATGTTTGTTGAATGAAAGAATGACAAAATCTTGTTACCTGTTAAACGACCTGTTGCATACCAGAAGTAAATTCGAAGTAAGTGCCTAATTTTTAGAAGTCTATACCAGAACTCAAGCATAGTGGCTACTGTCTCATGTTCCAGCAATCACTCTAGAAGGCTGCACACTGATTCCAACAGCACTGCTAAAGCACAGAACATTTTGGGAATGTCTCTTTTGAGTGATCTTTAGAACCTGCAGAACACTCTCTCGGTGCTTTCAGTGGAAGCAAATCTTCCTCCTTTCAAGGTGCGCTGCTTTGAGAAATGGCAGGAAGACATTCCTGGTCTGGTAAGTGAAGTGAGGTGAGTTACAAAGATAGGCAAGACAATTTGGGGTCAAACATAGGGTGTAACTATTCAGTAAAGATAGATTTTCTCAAATGTCTTATGTGTTTATCAAAACAGGAATTCGCAAGTTTTGAATCATAACCTCTCATGTTAACAACTTTAAATAGAGCAGTTCCTGTCTGAATGCCTCAGTTTTGGTACATTTCGTTAAACTTCTCATTCATAACTTCATATACTTACAAAATCCAAAGGAAGGGTGGCATGGTTGGTGAAAGACAACACCCCCAACTAAGTTTGACCACCAAAAAAAAAAAAAAAAAAACCCTCAGAGAGGAAGCACTCACCTTGAAATGATCTGTAGCTGTTGGAAAAGTTTTTTTAAAAAAAGTTTTAAACATGAGCAAGGCCACAGCTCACCTGTTTGCGTTCTGGAATGATTCCACAAAGCTTTCATACAGAGTCTGAGCATTTCCCCCCAAAACTAGAGAGGAGTTCCAGCCTTAGGGATACATTTGATTGATTTCCAGAGCTGGCTGGGCTCACACATCTCAGACTGTAAAATTATCAGACAAAGACTCCCTTCCCAGGGCTTGGAAATGGGAATCAGCCTGTGTCCAGGTTCATACTGATAATCCCAACCTCTGCTCTGGACAAGGACCACTCCACAGGATATACAATGAAGGTGAATCTCCAGGGAGAAATAACGAGACCCCTTGCTATGCCCCTAAACAGTACTTCACACGTCTAACACCCTCTTCCATTCTCCCCAAATGGATCTGAAGACTGACCAACTCTTGCAATTGTGTTTGCTGGTATTTAAAACGATCAACGACTTTATCCCGCAAACTCGGCTGTCATATAGTACTTTGAAAAACTTAAGTTTTAGCAGGAGCAAGACTGGAAGTAGGTTCTTCCAGCATCGTAGCTGCAGTGAGTTTATAACAAGAACAGGCATTCTTTGGGCTCCTGACCAAAGGGGCAAGAAAATTACATATTTCTAAGAGTGGGGTGCGTCTTGGGGCACAGCCAGTACGCCCAACCTGTGCACAACGGGAAGCTAAGAGCAAGTTCCAGGAGGCTCCAGAGAGCTCAAAGTTCCCGAAGAGCCCATCTCAGTCCGGGCTGGCTGCCTCCGGAGAACGAACCTGCGTGCCTCCCCCGAACCACCTACGTGGGCTGCAAACATGTGCCATGCTAATGTCCCGGAAGAGAAATGACAGCTTTAGGAGAATCAACTCCCAACGCGGGGCGCGGAGGCAACCGAGGGGAGCTCGGACTCTAATAAGAGGTTCCAGGGTCCCCCGGGCCGGCTCGCCGCGGACGGAATGCTACCTCAGTATCCTCTACTCCGGGTCCAAGAGCCACGCTTCGGTCCGGGGGGGGTGAGCAGCCTGGAGACGGCGGCAGCAAGCTCCCGGGCCTGGGCTCCGCGCCGCCGCCACCACGCTCCCCGCCGAGCCGCCTAGGCCTCCTCCCCGCCGACCCAGCCACCCCGCCGCCTACCTCAGCGCGAGGGCGGGGAGGGGGCCACGGTTCCGCTGGGGTCTGGGCGGCGCGGGGAAGACGTCCCTCGGCCCTTCCGCTCCTTACAGGATCCGGCTAGAGGCGCGACACGGGCGGAACAAACGGGCTCCACTACCCGCGGGGGCCGGCCATTGTGCTACGTCATCAGGCCGCGACAGTCGTCCTGCCGGACGGCGGGCTTCCCTCTCTTGCCCCGCCTTCCTACCACTTCCTTCCGGCCCCCGCGCGGCGCGCCCCCACCCCCGCCCCTCCCGAGCCCATCACTGCGCAAGCGCCGCATCAGGCTCGGCCGCTGTTGTTGGATCTGAGCCGGCTCGTCGCCAACCGCACGATCACTTTTGCGGGGAGGGCTTAATGCGTCGCGCGGTCACGTGACGTATCGAGTTCCCGCCTCCCGTATTTGCTTTTGGGTTAGGGCAGTTTGCTCTTCTCAGAGATGGGTGGTTTCGCCAAGGGGGTTTGCAATTTGAATTGCTTCTGTTGGAGTAGGGAGCTCCCGTTCTCTGAAACTTAAGCACCCAACAAGAAATTAATCATTTTTGAAATACTGGCTTAGTAGATTGAGCGCTGGCCTGCGATCTGAATGGGCACTGATTCAATTCCCAGTCAGGGTACGTGCCTGGGTTGCAAGCCAGGTCCCCAGTTGGGGACGTGTGAGAGGCAACCTATCAGTGCTTTGCACATGGGTGTTTCTCTCCCTCTCTTACTTGCTCCCTTCCCCCCTCTCTGGAAATAAATAAAAATAAAAATCTTTAAAAAAGAGATATTGAGACCTGGCTGGATAGTTCAGTTGGTTAGAGCATTGTCCTGATATGTCAAGGTTGCAGGCTCGATCCCCAGTCATGGCTCTATAAATAACTGGAACATATGGATGGCTCTCTTTCTTCCTCTCTCTCTGAAATCAATAAAAAAAATTAAAAATAAAAATGATACTGACTTTAAATATCAAAGTCTCAACATTTTAAACTATGTTTGTGGGACCAAATAGCTCCCACTCTTAATCAGTTCAACACAAATTATTTTTGAGATAATGAGTTTAAATATAAAAACTTAAACAATTTTAACTGTCTCTGCTTTCTTAAAAGTAATCAGCTGGGAACCCTCCTACACTATTGGTAGAAATGTGAATTTGTTCAGTTACTGTGGAAACCAGTATAGAGATTCCCCCCAAAATTAAGATTAGAACTACCATATGATCCAGCAATTCCAAATCTTGGATTTACCTAAGGAATTCAAAAACACTAATTTGAAAGTATATTTGCATTCCCAAGTTCTAGCAACATTAGTTACAGTAGCCAAGATATAGGAGAAAGCTAAGTGTCCATGGATAGATGAATGGATAAAGAACAAGTGGAATATATATTCAATTGAGTATTACTCAGCCATGAAAAATGTGAAACACTGCCACTTTCAACAACAAGGATGGACTTTGAGGGTATTAGGCTAAGTGAAGTAGGTTAAGTCAGACAAAGACAAATACCATGTGATTTCACTCACATACAGTATAATGTGAGAACAAAACAAAAGCAAACACATAGAGGCAGACAACAGCTTGGTGGTTACCAGAGGAGAAAGGGCGGGGTGGAGGGAAGGCAAAATAGATATAGGGGTCAATTGTATGGTAGCAGATGGAAACTAGACTTTTGGTGGTGAGCAGGATGTAGTACATATAGATGTCAAATTATAATGTGACACACCTGAAACTTCTATATTGTTATAAACCAATGCTACCTCAATAAAATAATAATCATCTCAAAAAATTAGTCAGTTTTGAGATACTGAATTTAAATATCAAAGACTAAACATTTAAAACTATTTCCACAGTACTAAATAGCTTCCACTCTATTGAATATAATCCCTTTAACTCAAAATTAATCATTTTTGAGATATGGAGTTAAATATCAAAGCTTAAAATTTTAAAACTATTTCTGTCAGACTAAATAGCACTGTCTTTTAAATGTGATCAGCTTAGCCCTGGCCAGTGTGCTTCAGTTGGTTGGACGGAAGGGTCATGGGCTGATTCCTAGTAAGGGAGTGTACCCAAGTTGTGGGTTCGATCCCCAGTAGGGGTGTGAACGAGAGGACAGCTGATTGATGATTCATGCTCTCTCTCTCTCTTACTCTCTCTGTGTCTCTCTAAAAACAATGAAAAAATGTCTTAGGTAAGGATGAAAAAAAATTAAAATGTGATCAGCTTAACTCTGCGTAAACTGTCATAATCAGGAGGACATCGTGTCAATTTGAAGTATTTTTACAGTTTGCCAACCACCCTCAGAGGCCCACAGTGAGAGCCACGCAGGCAGCCTGCAGGAAAGCAAAGGAGTGCGCTCTTCACTTCGCGACAAACGCAGTTAGAAGGGAACTGGGCTTGACTGAATTCCCTGCTGTGCCCGCCTTAAAATCCTAGTTCTTTTTTTTTTTGCTTCTAAGTTTTTATTAGTGTGACAAACATCCATACCAGTGTGGGAGGTAGGAGTGGGAGAAGAGGGAAGGGGAGGGCAGGAAAGAGGAAAGGATAAAGCTCCAGGTTCTCCCCATCAGGGATTTCATAGTCCCCCAGAGGAATGTGGTCCTTAAAAATCATGTACCACTTCTTTAGTACGATCTTTTAAAATATATATATATATTTTTCCAGTATTTCTGTATGTAATTTTTTAAAAGATTTTATTTATTCATTTTTAGAGAGAGGGGAAGAGAGGGAGAAAGAAGGGAAAGAAGCATTGATTGGTTGCCTCTTGCATGCCCCCAACTGGGAACCTGGCCAACAACCCAGGCAGGGGCCCTAACTGGGAGTTGAACCAGTGACCTTTCGGTTTGCAGGCCGACACTCAGTCCACTGAACCACGCCAGCCAGGGAAATATCTTTTCCTAATGGGTACCAGTTTGGACTGTAATGATCTTTTGAAGGTCCCTGGTGGTGTCATCAGTGTTGCTGTTCACATTGACCTTCTTCCACAGACAGTAGTAAATAGCCTTCATCATCCTGTCTGGAGCTACACAGAGCAGTGGTTGGGAGGCAGCAGAGGCAGGACATCAAGTTTCCCAGGCCCCAAGACCTTGGCTGAGACTTTTCGGTTCCTAACCTCCCAGACTGGAGGCCTCCATTCTTTTATTGGTTGATTCTTGTATACGCCCTGACAGAGGATTGAAACTACAACCTTGGTGTATCTGCTCTAACCAACTGAGCCACCCCACCAGGCCCTGAAAGCAGCTTTTCAGAAAGGCAAATCTGATGGACGAAACAGCTGGGAAGAGGGCACCAGAGGGCTCTCCCTTCTCCAGGTTTGCCCATGGGGTAGGGGGTGGTGCCTCTGCTGTTTTGCTGAGGGATAAGGGAGGTGGTCTGGGGGGCAGCAGCAGCAGATGGCGGGAGTTGGAGAAAACTGCCATCCCCTGGGCACAGCAGAGCCTTCTGTGCGACTCTAGCCTGTGGAGTCCCATCCTTCCCAGCTATTCCAGGCAGCCCCAGTGGGGAGCTGGGTGCCGTGTTTGGGGGGCACTAGGGGCCACAGCCTGCCACCCTTTTCTTTTCCCATGGGTTCTTTCTCCTCTCCACCCATCTCTGTTCAGCCAGGTCCTGGAAATCACTTTTGGGGACCAAACTAATGAACATACCACTACGCCAGAACTCCTGCACAGAAGTCCATCGACAGTCCATTCTGCACAAACATTTGTAGCCAACTCCTGTGATGAAATATTACACAGCTGTAGAAGTGGATGGACTACAGTCATGCTCAGAGGGAATGAATGTCTCTGCATGATGATGGGAGTGGAATAAGCAGGATGTGCATCTATCAGTGCACGTGGTCCTGGCTATAGAGAGCACACACACAGGCAGAATAAAGGATGCTGTTTGAGCCTGGGCGTGAGCCTGGCAAGTGGCAAGCTTCTTGGAGGAAGGGCAGGGGCTGGGAGGGCAGGGATTATGTTTACTTATGTGCTCACTTTATTCATTCAGCCATTAATTTATCTTTTTTTGGTGTACCTTCTCTATGTTATTACACTTCACAATTAAAATGTAAAGAAAAAGAAAGACACTAATGGTCATTGGACTTTCTGGGGGAGTAGGCTATTAAAACCTGTATTCAGACAGTGACCAGAGGGGAAAGGGAGGAAGATAATGGGGGAAAGAAGGGAAAGGGTCTTCAAGGAACATGTATAAAGAACCCATGGACAAAACCAAAGACGGGTAGGATTTAGGGTAGGGCTGGGGGTGGGTAGGGCAGGGGAGAGTGACGGTGAGAAAATGGAGGCAACTGTATTTGAACAATTAAAAAATGATAAAAAATAAATAAAACCTATATTCAAGGGCACTGCTCCCAGATACTTGATTCAGAGGCCCAGGAATCTGCATTCTAACTGGGTCCTCCTGGGTTCTGAGGAGGAGAAACTCTGGCTCAGAATCTGTGTTCTAAATGCCTGGGAAGAGCCAGGCCCCTGGCTATTGAGGGGAAAGAGCCTGGGATTCCTGCTTTCTGAGCCAGCTGAAAGGCCCCTTCAGGGTTTCTTCCCAAGAGGGTGCACAGCAGTGAGCCCCAGCCCCAGCAGGAAGGATCTGGGGCACCCTTGCCCCCCAGAGCCTCCAAAACTGTGCCCCCCTCCCACTCTTTCACCTGTGCCAGCCACTCCTCCTTCTGAGCCTGTTTCCCTTCTGGCACTTGCTATACAGGAGATGCTCAGCAAGGTGTTCTTTCCTTCCTGGATCACTGTGAAGGGTCCTGGGGTGGGGGCATTGGCGGCCTCCAAACCAGGGTCACTTTCAGATTCCAGACAGTTGAGCACCGCCAATTAATTCCACCCTGGCCTGTCATGGAGAAGGGGACTTGTCCCTGCCCCCCACCAGCTCTCTGGGTCTCTGCTTTCTCCTGTCAGTCCAACTATCAAAGACTCAGCCTGATGAATTCCTGGGGAGCCCCACCCCAAGCCTGGGAGGGGAGGACCCTGGGCTTTCTTCTCACAGGTTTCCCTGCTGGGTAGGCTGCATCAGCTGATGTGGTTGGTGCAATCAGCCATGCAGGGGGCAGGCGAGGGGCTCAAGGGAGCGGGGAGAAGTTGGCCAGCTTCTGTGTCTGTGCATACATGTGTGGCATTGCAGTCTGCGGGATGAGAAGCCTTCATCTGTGGACAGACTGAGGTGCAGGATTGGTTTCCCTCTCTGTCTCCCCTGGAAAAGGAGGAAGAAGGCATTGAGTTTCTTCACAGGGTAAGTTCTCGGTGCTTGCAAGTTTCTCCTGGGGACTGGGCTGGGAGGCAGTGGTCCCAGCAGCCCACCTGGTGGAATGTTCTGTGGAGAAAGAAAAGTGGTAAGGAAGGCGGGGGAAAGGCAGGAGGGGTGTTCACTGAGGTGCTGAGGGAGCAGTGGGTGGCGCTTGCACATCTGGAGGGGCTGTTGTGAGATCTCTGATTCAGTCCTCCAGACAGCCAGCCTCTTCAGCTGGCAGTGGTGTGAGACCTTTGGGGGTTGCAGCAGCACACTGGGACCCTGGGGTGATCATCTCCTCACCTAAACAGAAAGGGAGGCTCATTTTCAGGAGAGTGATGGGCCTGGGGCTCATGTGGATCCGTGTATGCAGCTATGCAGAGGCCTGTAAGTACAGGGGTATGGTGTGTGTTCTGTGTAATTGTGCATGTGGGTGTGCGAGAGTGGATGGTGTGTGTTTGTGTTTACAGTACATACACTTGTGTTGTGAGAGAGCTTATGTTGTGTATTTACATACACATGTGTGCATTTGGGTCACTGGGTTTTGGCTACAGGGTATGTGTAGGTGAGTGCAAGTGTGTCCATGAAGAAGTGTGTGCTACACATGTGTATGTTGAGGTCTGTTGTGTTTGTGTGTGTTGAGTAAGCTGTTAAGGGGAGTTTGGGTTTATGAGTAATTTTGTATGTATGTGTGTGTGCATGTCTGTGTGTTTGTGTACTTGGGGGAGAATTACGGGCTATGCGTGCAGCATGTGCTTGTGAACATGATGTGACTGTGTGCTGCATGTGTGTGCACATGTGCACGCCTGGACGTGTTTGCAGGTGCGTGTTGCGTGCAGATTAGGTCATGCATGCAGATGTGATGCCGGCACGCAGTGGGTGCACACACATGTTACACGTGCGTGTCACACATGTGCGAGCACAGCACATGTGTTGTGGGTGTGCTCCATGTATGTGTTGTGTGTCTGCAGGTGTGTTGTGTGTATATGTTGTGTGTGTGCAGGTGCCTGGACAGCATCCTAGGGACCATCACATCCCTCCCAGCCCTGCTCCAATTCTGTGCCCTGGTACCTGCCCCATGGGGGCTCTGGAGGCTGTTGGCCCCAAGGGCTGGGCAGGAATGAGTGGAGCACCTGGCCTGGCAACCAGCTCTGGGTGGTGGTCAGCCTCAGCTTCATCTGCACAGAGGGGCATCTGCCACTCAGCCTAGGTCACTGTGTGGGTCATCCTGGCTAATGTGCCAGGTGGTGGGGTGGGGCTGCCATGGGCCAGCTCTGCACACACCCAGCTTCTCACATCAAGCTGGGGCTTTGAAGGGAGGTGACATGTGGCCTTCCAGGCCAATGGCACTAACAAGATTAAAGGATAGAAGTGTGTGTGTGCGGTGTGTATGTGTGGCATGTGACTGTTGTGTGTATCATGTATACACACTTGTGTTATATGTGGCATATGCATTCTGTATGATGTGTATTGTATGCATGCACACATGCTGCATGTGTATATCATATGAAGGTGTTGTGCAGCATGCGTGCATGTTTGTGTGTGGCACACACATATGTGTTGTATATTGTGGCTTACATGTGTGTGTGTGACACGGGTGTGATATGTGTGTACATGTGTGTGTGTCTCCTGTGCCCTCACCTGTTTGCCCAAGTCCCAGCTTTGACTTCACTCACTGAGCAGATGACTCTGTGGCTCTATCAGCTCATAACAAAGCTCCTTTTGCTATCATTCCTAGAAGCATGAAAAGGAAGGGGACATCTCTGAACAACGACAGATGGAAGGGGGTCTGGCTGACTCCAGATCCCTTTCCAGAGTAAGGCGGAGCAAGAGTCCACTGTGGCCAAGGCCTGGGGGGCTCCTGGACAAGAGTCGGTCATCAGCTTCCAGCTGTGCTCCCGGGAAGCTCCCCTCCAGCACCTGGTCAGCCACCATGGAAAATGGGAGCAAGCTAGATAACCCCAGTAATGTGTCGCTGGTGCGAGGTACCACTATCCTGGGCCTGATCAAGTACAGGATGGTCTCAGTCTCCTGGTGTTCTTAGTGTGCATGGTGGGCATTGTGGGCAATGCCATGGTGGTTCTGGTGGTGCTGACCACATGGGACATGCATATGCCCACCTGGTCAGTTTGGCCCTGGCTGACCTCACCGTGTTGGTGGCCACAGGGTTGCCAAACATCTCTGAAAGCCTGGCTGGGCAGTAGGTCTATGGGTACGTCAGCTCCATGGGCATCACCTACTTGCAGTATCTGGGCATCAATGTCTCCTCCTGCTCCATCCTGGCATTCACCATGGAGAAGAAGATGCTCTTAGCCTTCCACTTGCATGTCATTTTCTTTACCACAAAGCAATGCAGCCAGGACTTCCTGGCTGGGATCCTTAGTAAACTGAGGCTCAGCTGAGCAGAGAGGGGAGCTGGGGTGGGGCCTGGAAGAACCTGGCATCAGGGGGCAAGCTTTAGGAAGTGTGGTTCTCATCTTGGCTCTGTTGCTGACTCTCTGTAGGACACCAAGCCCACTACCGCAGTCCTCTGGGTCTTGGTTCCCTATCTGGAAAGTGGGCATTTAGACTGGATGATCTCTTGGGTCTCTTCTAGTTCTGATTTTAGTACCTGAGAGGCATTCTAGCCTCATAGTTAACCATGTGGACTCTGAAGCTTGCTGACTGGATTCAAACGCAGCTTTTTCTCTTCCTAGATGATAGGCCTTGGGCAAGTTGGCCCAGAGGCTAGGTGGCATGTCTAGGACCACATAGCGTCAGGACATAACTGAGGCCTTCTGAGATCCAGATGTTGTCCTGGTCCTAGGTCTACCTGGTTGTGTCCTTCTGGAGTCCAGTGGCCTCCATCTCCTTGCCATGTGCATTGACCTGGTGGCCTGGGTGTTATAGGGTGGGGGGACCTGGGTCTAGGCTGTGAACAATGTCTTTGGCTGCCTCAGTCAGTGACCTTTGGAAGTAGGCAACAGAAAACCCACTGGCACTGGTGCAAGGTCAAAGCCCTTTGAAGGGAACTGGGATCCCTGGGCTGTAGCAGATGTGGCAATGGCTGGTGGGCCTCAGAGACAAGGTCCTTGAGGGGAGTTCCGACTTCCCCTCCCCTCTCAAGACTGGCTCTCTTTTCTGCCAGTCTCCCCAGCTGCTTCAGAATGGCTACTTGGCTCCCCAAATCTTCATGGCCTTCACATTCTCCCATTGGAGGACAAGTTCAACCACCATATCCCCATTCCAGTTCCCTCAGATGGAGAATTTGATTGGCTAAGCTGGGTTAGGTATAGGGAACTGTTCCACACGTGGGAAATGTAGCCTAGCTCCCACTTGGAAAAGCTGGTGGGTGCGACGTTTGGCACGCAGGACCCACACTCACGGACAGGTTCTCCCATGGAGAATCAGGCCTGCATTATACCTAGGCTGCTATGAGACTTGCTTTTGCTAAAACGCCCTCACCCTGGATTGAGGAGGCAACTGTTTACTGAGTATCTTTAACTTCCTAAAGTCTGTGCTAAACCTCCCAAGTATGGAGTGTAACCAGTTCAACCATTTCCCCCTTGAGCTGTAACATCCTTCTCTTTGAAGTGATTAGCAGCATTCTGTCCTTTGTTGTCTGTAAAAGGTAATCACCTACAGTGAACCTGTGCATAGTAAATGAGGACCACCCTCGATGTAATGTGCCCAGAAAAGCAATAAAAGCCTGTCAAGGCAGGGGTCGGGCTCTCTCTCTTGAGCTCTCTGTGGCCCTCTCGCCCTCTCTCTCACTTAGAGAGTGGCCATGCCGTCCCTTTTTCTCCACAGGATTTCTGTAGTCCGTGTGTATTTGTCTACTGCTGCCACAACACAGGATCCTGCTGGCCAGGATCTGCATCAGTTACATGTCCCCACTTTGGTCCAATCACACACTGATGGGTAAAGTCATGTGACCCTGCTGGCCCAAGGGCAACTGGCTGTCTTTGGCTGCAGGTACCTTGCCCTCTGCCACCCCGTGTGGGCACAGACCGTGGGCACAGTGGTCCGGGCCAAGTGGATCATGGCTGATGTCTGGGGCGCATGTCCATCTACTGCCTGTTCTGACTCTTCCTGGTGGACCTTAACATCACTGGGAGCCACGGCCTATAGTGTGGCTACAAGGTGTCTTGTAGCCTCTACCTGTCCATCTACCTTCTGGACTTCACTGTCTTCTTTGTCACACCCCCGCTGGTGGCCACCATCCTCTGTGGGCTCATTGGGACAATCTTGTCCTGGAGCTCCCTGTCCCATCTGCCCCACCACAGGGGCAATAAGGCCTGGCCAGAGGCAGGAACTGAGGAGGGGTCACCCCATGGATCAGGCCAGGGCATGGTGGGCAGCTGCCTCAGACCCAAAGGCTTTTCATTTTCCAGGAAGCAGGTAATCAAGGTCTCCTCTGTGGTTAGGTGAGGCTGGTAGGTGGGTGAGGCTGGTGGAGGATGGGAGCAATTAGTACCAGAGAGAGGTAGGGAGATACAGAAAGGCATAAATGATGGAGAGAAAGGACGCAAGCTCAACATTTGTTCACTCATTCAACAATTGTCTACCAAGCACTTACTAAGTGCCAGACATGGTTCTAGGTGCTGGGACATGGGAGAACATGACAAGCTGGAAATCCTGCCCTGCTGGAGCTCATGGCAGGTGGAAACACACTGTGAGCACCACAAGCACACAAAAAAGAAAGGAAATAAGGAGAGACTCAAAGTGGGGAGAAGAGGAAGTTTAGGGGAGAGTTTGGAAAGTCTTCACTGAGAGGTGACAATGGAATAAAAATCTGAAATTGGCAAGGGAGCACACTGAGCAAATATCCAGGCCAAGCATTCCAGATGGGGAAAGAAGGCAGCACAAAGCCTGAGGCAGGAGGTGCCTGGTTCTGTGGATCAGCAAGGAGCAGAGGTGAGGGAGGGTCTGTGGGCTGGGAGCTCTTGGCTTTGACTAGAGAGAGCAGGGGCAAATGACTAGGGCATCCTGAGTGGAGGGACAGAATCTGTCTCAGGTTTCAGCAGGACCCCCACATGTTTGGAGGTCGAGACAGGAGTGTATAGGTTCCCACGTATAAAACATGATTGGGCACTCAGAGAAACTGAGGCAGGGAGAAAACTGAGCAGAGAGGATACCTGTGAATGAGCAAAAGATGTGAGTGGAGAGAGGGAGAGAAGGCGGGAGACGAGAGAGAGAGACAGAGACAGAGTGAGATGGACCAGGAGAAAGAGGGTGATTGAGAGAGAGAGAGGGCAGGGGGAGACATAGATATACAGAGGTAGAGAGAAAGACAGACAGAGGGAGAGATAGAGAGACAGGGAGGAGGGAGAGAAAAGCACAGGGAGACAGAGACAGAGAACAGAGTCAGGTGTGTTTGGAGCAGCAAAGGCATGTGCTCACACTTGGGGTGTAACATGGCCCCAGACACAAAGCTGTGGACACACAGAAAGTCAAAGTTCCTGGGGCAAAGAGAGTGATGACTTCATGGGTGCCCCTCTTCCTCACCAGAATTCATGAGGAGACTGCTATTCCCCTGATGCTAGAGGTGGAAAAGAGAAACTCAGAGAGGTTAGGCGGGCTGTCCAGGGCCCCACAGCTAGGGAGCAGGGTGCAGTGGTCTAATTTAGGCTTGCCTGCTCCAGCACCCATACTCTCATCTGCTGACTCTGCACCCTGGAGGAGGCAGCAGGGAGGCACCAGGACTGGAGCAGATGAGGGGATTCCTGGTGCTGCTTTCAGTTGGTCTAATTGGGAGCAGTACTTGTTGGAATTAATTGTTTGGTTTTCCAGAAGGTACTCAGAATAGAGGACTCCCTTCCAATTCTACCATACATAAAACATCACCTTCTTTGGATGAAGACCAGCCTTTGGTGTGGTTGGTGGTGGTTCATTTCACTTGCCCCATGATCTCTTCCATTCCATATTATTGAAAAGTATCCACTTTTTGGGGGTGTGTGTGTGTGGATGTGTTTTATTTTATTTTTTTGAAAAGTATCCACTTTTCATCGCCCATCACAATTTATTTTAAAAGCTGAACATTTTTGTTACATTTAAGCAGAGAATTGCATGCAGAAATATGGTCAAGAAGGTTTTTTTTCTGCTTAACTAATGTAGAACTCAAACATCAAAGCGATTAATATAACCAAGCTGGTGCAAATGATTGTCAATGCTTGATTTGAATATTCTGAGTATGTCAGCTATCTCCCACATGGTTTAACATTGACTGTTCTCAATTAATGTCTTGATTTGATTGCTATCAACTTCAATGGGTCTACCAGACCACGGAACATTGTCCAGAGAGAAATCTCCAGCACAAAACTTCATAAACCACTTTTGACACATTCGATCAGTCACAGCACCTTTTCCGTATGCTGCGCAAATCTTGTTTGCATTTCAGTTGCATTTTTACCTTTCTTGAAATAGTAAAGCATGATATACCAAAAGTGTTGCTTATTTTCTTCCATCTTCAATATTGAAATGGCTACACAAAAATTCACCAATTTTGGTGAGTTTTTAAAAAATCCATGCTGTTACGACAGCTGCTGCAATACAGTCTAACAAAATAGTTTTGAACGAAGTTAAAGACAACTAAGTGTTACTAGAGCCATCTTATGGAAAAAAACCAAACAAACTTTTTGGCCAGCCCACTACTTCATGATCTTATCAATCAGCACAGCTTTGAATATCAGCCCCGGGGTTGCTGCACAGGAAGTGTTCAGCACAGTGCCCAGAGGATAGGCAGCAATAATTTATTATTTTAGTAACATTCTCATCACTTACTTAGGAAACACTTCCTGAGGCAGGTGCCATGGCTGCACCTTTCTGTGGTGTTTGCTTGGCCACCAGCCATGAGGTGTGCCGGACTCCAGAGGCTTCCCCTCCCCCACCCTCCGCCAGGTCACCAAGAAGCTGGGGGTGATAGCGCTGCTCTTCGCTGCCTCGTGGATGCCCGACCTCATGCTCCTGCTGCTCGGCTCCTCGCGGCACAGCCTTTCCTGGACCCCTTGGTCCTTTTCTTCTGCCTCATCTGTGTCTACACCAACAGTGCTGTCAATCCTATCATCTACAGCTTCATGTCCCCAAAGTTCTGGGTGGCCTTCCAGTGGCTGTGCAGGTGCAGGGTCAAGAGGTTGCAGAGGTGCACAGCCCACCTCACCAGCTGCAATGTGGTCTGAGAGGCCCCCCAGAAGATTCAGACCAGCAGGAGTGAGGTCATAGGCCCTCAAACAGCTGTGTCCCTGCCCTAGCCATAGGAGCCTTACTTCTGCACGGTCTGAGGGCTGCCCTGCCACTGCCCAGCCTATCTCCTTCACCCCTTCTGCCTTCATCCCTTCTGTCCGCTCACTTCTGGGTCCTGCAGGTGTCTGTCCGTCCACTGTGGCTGGCAGGGCCTGGAGAGGGGCAGATGCCCCTGTTGCAAATGGTTCTTAGCTTCAGGTCCTCAGTGAGTTTCTCTGTGAAAGAGGACATTGGAGTCTCCTGGGTCAGGTTGTTGGAGTTCAAGGGTGGGCTCCATTTGGGTAGCTCTCTCACCTCCTCTGGAAGTAGGGGATGTGAGAAATAGGAAGAAGAAGATGCTGGAAGAACCCCAGTCTTCATCAGTGTGAAATTATGACCTTCCATCGTTACTTCTGTTGTAAGCATTGTGTTACAAGGGGAAAGTCCTGGTGGGCATTAAAGGAATATGCTTCCAGTCTCTGGTAGTATCCATTCATTAGTCTAGCTATGGACAGTGCCCCCTGCTGCCATGTTGAAAGGGTACCCAGCTTCCACTGGCTGACACCCAGAGATACTTCATGCTGCCCCATCATCTGCACAGAGGCTGTTTCCACTTGGCCACTCATATGTGCTGAGGATGACCAGGTACATAGGAATCCTGCTTCCCTCCCTTTTGACTTCTGTCTCTGGGCCAGAATACCCACGTGGGGCTATATCTCTGGGTTAAAAACACAGTAGGGTGCTTGACTGAACTAGAAATAGGAAGCCATTTCTGAGCTCCCTCACTCTCAAATGTGCAAGCTGAGTCTTGGGGGTGTACTTTGACCTCCAGGCACAGCCATCTGTTCCCCTGTGGGTGAGCCAAGGAGCTCCTGACCCCAGAGCTAGATATGACAAAGGTGTGAGACCCCTGATCCCAACCCTATCCTTCTCAGGATTATTTTCCTCCAGGGCCCTGCCCTGGGCATTAAAAGCATATTTTTGGTGGAGCCTTGTTTGGGAGGAGGTCTGAGTTTTGCAGAGATGGCCAGACTACAATCTGGCCGTGGGGCATCTGTGTCGGATGCAAGGAGGAGCAGCAAGTGTGGGAAGGTCAACCCAGAGGATGGTGCAGGCAGTGATGGGGTGGTGTTTCCAGCGGTGCCCGAGGGATGGATGGGGAGGACGAGAAGGTTAGGGGCCTCCATGGAGGAAGGGCACCTGCACTTGCACACTTGGAGCTGAGCTCAGTGGACACAGGCGTTGCCTTGGACCTGCTGGTGTTGAGGTCCAGGCATTGGCATTAAGAGGCCAGTCCTGTGTCAGTCTTGCTGTCTGAACCGTTCCTTTACTTTTTATTTTATTTTATTTTATTTTACTTTTTGCACAGGAACATCTAATTGATAGGGAGCTTAACATTGTATTGCCCCTTTCCAGGACATAGATGAAGATCAGGAAGTTAATTTGTGCATCCCCCACACTGCTGCAAACAAAAACAGAACTTCTGTAAGTGCAGGAGGTCACCGAGCAGATGCACTGACGCCCAGGAGTGGGCCTGTGTCTCTTTGCCTTCATTTGACATACAGCTCTCAGGGGTCCCCAAACCTGGTTGTGCATCAGCCCCTCCCCCTGTTTCCATTGTACTTCTCCAGAGTGAAGCCCCTTACTCTCTCTGATTTCCGTGTCCATTTCTCACTGCTTGCTGTGGACCAGAATGGTGATTTCCATATACGGACCTCCTGGGCCCAGGCTGGAGACCTGGGGGTGTATGGTAGCAGGGCCAGAAGCAGTGGGAGCAGTGAGAAGTGACAACTGTGGCAAAGTAGGCTGTGGAAACCATGACAACCGTCTCACGGGGAGGATGGGAGCACCTGAGCAGAGAGCCCTAGCCCTCTGGCTGGGCCACCCCCACCCATATTAATCATGACAGGGCCTGGTAGCAGGCAACACCCCTGTTTAAGGTGACAGACATCATACATTATGCTCTAGATATATTTCCCACCCCAATGGCTAAAAGTGAAAGCTTTGGTATGTGAAGGCATACACCAGTGGTTCTCAGCTGTATCATGAAATCCACACAGATGAGTGTTGAGTTGTCATTTCTGCATGAGATTCATTCTGCCTCAGCTAGGATTCATGCTCTCCTGGTATCGATCATCAGCGGAGCTTCAGCTGTGTATAAGTGGGAACAGCAGTCAGTGAAGCCAGCCACAGGAAGGGCCTGTGTGTCTTGGGAATGGGCTCAGAAGGTGACAGTGGCACTGAGAACCACTGGGGTGGAGTATGACACCTGAGTAGCTCTCAGGTATTGAGATACGTTGGCATTGTAATGGTGCTAACTTACTAAGTGCCACCAGAGCTCACCACCACCACTTCTGCTCTCTGATTAGTGTTTGTGGCTTCAACGTGGGGCTGAGGCCTCAGGCTAAAAGCCCTGAGTGGTGTGGCTGATGAGGGGACAGGGCCTGGTGTTGGCACAGGCAGACCTATAAATCCTGGCAGGGGCTCTATCTCCTGCCAGCTGGAGACAGCTGTGAGGACCAAGGGATAGGTGCGGGGCTGGGCGCTTTCTGCCACAAAGTTGGAGCTCAAGATGAGGAGGACTGGAAATGGCTGGACCAGCTGGAGCACTACTGTGGGTGGGCCCCTCTGAGGCTTCTTAGGACAATGTTGGACTTTACCTTAGCCTGTGCTCCCAGAAAACAGGGGTGGGGAAGAAGCCCCACAACCCTTTTGCTTTCCTAATGTCCCGGGAGATGGAGTACTACAGAGAACCCCTTCCCCGAATGCCTGGGCTGAGTCCCCAGTCTACTCTTTCTCATGACTTGGGTAAGACCCACAGATGACCAGGCCAGACCCTGACACTCTAGTTCTCTGTTCTTTATTTCATGGTTGATTACCCGAGATTGATTAGAGCCGTTTGTCCTCATGTTGGACACAGAGGAAAACATTTCCCACACAGCTGACCCTGACTCTCCCAACTGCAAAACAAATCCACCCACCTGTCACCTGCAGACCACCTGTCACTGATCTACACCTCATAGAGCCCAGAGCAAAGTCACCTGCTAGGACATGTGGTTGATCTTCAGGCCCATGGAGCCCTCCCTATTGCAAAGGCCTGAACGAAACTGAGGGTCTTCCTATAGTTTTGTCTCTGGTGTCAGTCCCAGTGGTGCTTCCTGACTTAGAGTTTGGGTGGGGGCAGAGGCTGGGAAGGTGGAGGGAGGTGGGAGTTAGGGAGCCATGCTCTGGGAAGGGTGTAGCTCTGGGCCTGCCCCAGCCTCCCTCTCTCATTTTCCACTTGGGCAGATCCTCATGGTGGTCCTGAGGGTGAAGGAGCATGTAATGTGCATGGTACATCGTGACGTGTTCCTGGAGTGTGGGGGTCACCGATGCAGTGGGTCATCAGTTGGTAGACTACTGGGAGCTATCTAGGTGGCTTAGGCACCTGAAGACCCCAGCTAACTGGCTGGTGGAGGCCACTTCCTGTTGCAGGGGCCCCAGGCCCCAGGAGATAACCTGGGGAGGGTTGGAGGTGCAGGGAGCAGTGCTGGACCTGTGTGGGGTGAGTGCTCTAGGATTGGGAGGCTCCCTGCCTGGTCAGAGGCGGGCGGAGGGTGGGGGTGGTGGTGCAGGGGCTCCAGCCATCATTCAAATTCCCATTGCATTAGAGACAGTGCTGCACGTGGTGAAGGGTGGGGACTTGAGGGGCACTGGGCTGTACCTTGACTGGCTGTGTGTCTAGCTAGATACCACATTAACGTCACTGAGCCTCCAGTTTCTTCAGCATCACAGAGAGCTCACCCCCATGACCTAGGGCGGGTCTGGTGAGTACTTAATCTAGCAGTTCTCAAAGTGTGGTCATCAGAACCCTCAAGGTCTGCGCCATCGGAACCGTTTAGATGTCACTTGCTTTTTTCACGGGTTGACTTTCTCACTGACAGGGCAGAAGCAGTGTAATGAACCTGATGGCGTCTGAGCTGGATGGAGGCTGAGGCCCCAGCTGTACTCACAGTCACTGCGGCCTTCAGGCTCACACACAGTCAAAGAGACACAGCTCCCCGAGGCTGGCCTTGAGGAGGCAGCTACAAGCATTAATTGTATTCAATCTCAACTCTTAAATTCTGTCTTTTTAATGTTTTTCGTGAAGTGCACAGGTTGTCTGGAGGGTAGACTTGCATGCTAGGTTTGTGCTGTGAGCCAAGCCGGCCACTCTTCCCACAGAGCAGCAATGACTGTGACATGCCACAGTGACGCAGAGCCAAGACTTCTCAAAGACTCACCTAGCAAGCCTGCCACCTCAAGGGGAACAGCTGACAACACTGTTGCTAATGATAGAAGTCGAGATCTGTGAAGTGAAAACCAAGTTAAAGAGAGCCAGACTCTCCACTGTGGGCTGGACAGCTTTGTAGAGTTCCATGATGTTTCTGATGAGACTGGCGGTGAGGTTGAGTGTGGTGTTTTGATGTTATATGACAAAGTGTGTCATGGTTTGGAACATTAGTGTGATTCAGTGAACTTAGATTTTCCAATGACCCCATGTGGGATGTTTGAAATCATGCCTGGGTAACAGATCCTTTCAAAGTGTAAAATTGACTAATGAATTTTAATGTAACAGAGAATGAAAAGTTGAATGATATGGTAGCAGCTTCCACATTGAAGCTAATCTTTAGGAATCGACCACTTGTTGAGTTTTGGTGCAGCCAAGACAGTCTGACAAGGCTATTAACACATTCCTCTCTTCCCAACTGCATGTCGTGTGAGGCCGGATTTTCTTTTTTCATCAATGAAAGTGATATATTGCAACAGAGTAAATGCAGACTCTTCCATTTAATTTTCTTTTTATTTTGGAAACTATTATTTTTCATAAAAACATGATTTATGTTAACATATAATGGGTTTATTCTTGTTAGTTCTTTTTAATCTTTAAAAATATGTGTATTGATTTTAGAGAGAGAAGAAAGGAGAGAGAGTGAAACATTGATTGGTTGCCTCCCACATGTACCCTGACCAGGGAGTAAACCCATAACCTAGGTATGTCCCCTGAATGAGAATCAAACCTGCAAATTTTTGGTGTACAGGACAATGCTCCAACCAACTGAGCCACACTAGCAAGGGCTCTTCTTAGTTTTAAATAAAATAAGTATTTAAAAAATTCTCAGTTTTAACATCTAATATGGTAAATAGCTATAGCTCAACCCACATAAATCAAAGCTCTTTGGGGTTCTCAGTAATCTTTAAGTGTAAACTGGGTCCAGAGACTAAAAGGTTGTGAACCTTTTAATAAAAAAATCAAATAGATGTGAATTAATTTTCATAGTACCTGGCAAATACTGTTCTTATAAATGATCATTTTACTTCCTTTTGGTTTACTTTTGGGGAAACTGAGGTTTAGAAGGAGAGAATTACCTATGGGTACAGGCAGAACCAGGCCACTGCCAGACTCCCACCCAGCCAGCGATGCCTGCTCTGTTTGCTCTGCTCACCTCGTTTCTCCACCCTCTTCCTCCCACCTGCCTTCCCCCAGACCCACCTGTGGCTTCTGAGAAAGGGCATCTTGACATAGTGTTTCCCTGAGCAGCTCGGAGCCCTCATGCCATTCACTCAGAACCCACCCCTCCTCCTTAGAGGCTGCCAGCATCTGGAAACACCTCAAGAGGGCAGATCATTGAGAGGGCTTCAGAGGTAGAAAAACCCCGTGCCTGCCTCTGAGGAGCCTACATTCATGTCTCCAGTCACAACAGATTCACTGCCAGTTATTAGCTGTAAACAACACATGAGCTCTTTTATAGATTCATCCAATATGTTATACCACAAAGCACAGTTGGCCCTTGAACATCTGGGAGGTTAGGGGTGTTAACTTCCCACACAGCTGAAAATTCATGAATAACCAACCACAGGTGCCTCTCCACAGACTCTGATTCCCAAGGGCAGAGTGGAGCCTTGAGCAATGCGGGGTTGGTCAATTGAAAAACATCTGTGTATAAGTGGAGGTGTGCAGTCCAAATTCATCTTGTTCAAGGGTCAACTGTAATTCAAGTCCATCATATCCTGTTGAGTTTCTCCCCAGGCCAATTAGGTGGCTACCAGTGCTGTCTTGTGACAGCTGAGGAGGTGTAGGGGGCTGTTCATGGTTGGAAGTGTCCCGCTGAGTCCAGGCCCAGGCTGTACCCTCACCTGCATCAGCTGTTGGGGACATATGATTAAAATAAAGACTCCCCACTCAGAAAACCTGTCCACAAGGGTGGGAGAGAGAGAAGATGGTTTGATTACCAAGTAAGCATGACCCCAGAATGTCATGCGGGTCATATCCGCTAGGTCATTAAAGATAGGGGAGCCCACCCTTTCCCTTAGCAGAGATGTAGCTCATGACATATGTGTTCTCAAAA
The DNA here is from genome assembly GCF_022682495.2 of Desmodus rotundus. NCBI lineage: Eukaryota > Metazoa > Chordata > Mammalia > Chiroptera > Phyllostomidae > Desmodus > Desmodus rotundus. The sequence goes on along the minus strand of NC_071398.1, from coordinate 31,161,393 downwards.
TAGAAGTAGTTCATTCTGAATCCGCCTGGTAGTTGGAGGGCCATCTGTGTCAGCTAATCACCTTTGTCTAAAGGAATAATAACACTTCTATCTCTGACTGGGGCCAGACTTGCAGCTGGGAGCTTGGTGCCTGCTAAGATAGGCTCCTGCCCTCTGTGGAGACTGGGAGATACGGTGTCCCTTTCTTTGTTTTTTTTAAATTTTTTATCCTTACCTGAGGGTATGTTTTATTGATTTTTTTAGAGAGAGAGGAAGGAAAGGAAGAAAGAGAGAGAAAAGAAACATTGATCAGTCGCCTCCCATATGTGCCCTGACTGGGGATTGAACCTACAACCTGGGTATGTGTCCTGACCTGGGATTGAACCTGTAACCTCTGGTATAAGGGACAATGTTCCAGCCAACTGAGCCACCGGGCCAGGGCAGGGTGCTCCTTTCTTAATGATCACATTCAACGAGGAGGCTCCCAGGTCCTGGGGAGAGATGGTCCTGGGTTATAAAACAGCAAGAGGCTCATAGAGCTAAAACATTACATATGTTTCGAAAGAGGCAGAGCAAGAATTTACAAGTTTTTAACAATAAATGCTCTAAGGAGAGTAGGTGGCTCTATTCTCTTTTTGTACCTGGAGAGTTAAAAATTTCCCCTATTTTGATGTGTATTTGCTCTTCCCCAGACCACCAGCCCGTCCTGAGGGAGTTGGTGGTAACCTGCCAGCTTGCATCTGGAGCAGGGAGGGCCTGCACAGACAAACAGGCTGATAAAAGATGTTAGTTCAGCCCTGACTGGTGTGGCTTGGTTGGTTAGGTATCATCCTGCAAAGCAAAAGGTCACCCATTTGATCCCTGATCAGGGCGCATGCCTGGGTTACAGGTACCGTCCCTGGTTGGGGTGCATACGAGAGGCAACCCATCGATGTTTCTCTCCTTCTCTTTCTCCCTCCCTTCCCCCCTCTCTAGACATAAATAAATGGAAAAAAAATGTTAGTTCAGGAGCACTAAACCTGTGAGGAACTGGCAGGGGATGTCAGTGAGTTCCAGAGATGCTGGCTCTCCTTGTCTGGGGAATTGGGAGCCTGGAGCCACAGTACTGAGCTGTCACCTGGAGAAGTCTAAGCTGATCAAATCCTTCTGAAACACAGATGCCTGTGTTGTTGGGAAATAACAGTCTTAGAATGTGCACACAACCCAGCTAATGTTCCCATGGAGCATGGGCTTGCTGTGTGTCATCTGCTCCTCCTGCAACCCTGGAGCCGGACCATCCCTGCGTTGCTGAGGAGAAAAAAATGAAGCTGGTGAGATTCCATGCCTGACTCAGCATTACACCGCTAGAACACAGAGGAGGCAGGACCTGCCCCCAGTTTTAACTCCAAACCTTTGTCCTCTCCAGCCTGCTCCACAGCCCCCTTGGTTTTTCTTGACCTCTCCTGTGTAATGAGGAAGGAGAGTTGCTCTGAGGTTGGCAACACTTACTGCGTATCTCCTGTAAGCAGGTCAAGTGCAGATACTGGTGTGTGAGAAATGGGCTCTGCCACTGTGCAGGTGCGACCCACAGTCATCAACTCAGGGTCTGTGCCCACAAGTTGAGAGCAACTTAAGCCAGAACAGAGCTCAAATTTTACACCTGGGGAACCTGAGGCTCTAAGAGGAGAAGGCACTTGCCCAAGGTTACTTAATGACTATAGCTCTGGGCCTGGAGTCCATCACAGCAAGGTCTCCCGCAAACCCAGGCTTCTCTGCTTGGCTTGCTTGCATTGTCCTGTCTCTGTAGCAACCAAGAGGCATCTGAGATGGGTTTTGTTTCTTGATGGGTTTTGAGTATAATCAGGGCTCTTTGTCCTCTCACAATAGGAACAGGATAGCTCCTATACCTGCCTCTCACCCCTGCCTGGCTCAGAGGTGTCCCTGGAGCCTGACTCCAATGGAGGCCAGGGTGGGGAGGGGACGCACCCCTGTCACAGTGCAGAATTTTGTGGCTCATGTTTAGAGAGTTTACAACAAAATCAGAATCCAAACAGGCCCTGATGGGTGGCTTGTCCTTTCTGCTGTCTTGATTCAACACAACTAAAATCAGAGTGTTTATTTTAGGTAAGACTGTGTGTGAATGTCTGAGTGTCTCGGGGCTGCTGTGACAAAGTACAAACAGGGACTTTAAAACAACAGTTTATAATCTCACAGTTCTGGAGGCCAGAGTCGGAAATCAGTAGCACTGGGTTGGACTCCCGGTGTCTGTGGGGCTGTGCTCCCCCTGAAGCCTCTAGGGGAGGATTCTTCCTGCCTCAGTCAGGACCTGGGTGCCCCAGGCATCCTTGGCTTCTGCCCACATCACTCCAGTCCCTACCTTCGTGGTCCCACGGCCTTCTCTGCTTCTGAGTGTGGCATAGCTCCCCCTTGTGAGGGTCCACAAGATGACACTGGGTCCGCCCAGATAACTCAAGAAAATGGCCCCCTCTCAAGACCTTAATTTAATCACATCTGCAAAACCCTTCTCCAAATAAGGTCACATTTATAGGTCCTGGGAATGAGGACCTGGTCTATTTTAGGGGCCATAGGTGGCCAACCATAAGTCTGGTACAAACCACCAGACTTAATTCTGATCTTGGAAACCACCTGTGGCTCTGTGCTTGGATATCATGAGGTGACAGGAAGGACAAGAAATAGTGGCTCCTGAGCATATGCTCAGGTGATTCTAGGCATGTCTGTTTGCTCTAATTTATCACTTTCTCACTTTATTGGAGGGGCTAGCTCAGGCTTTGGGTTGAACAGATCTGAATTGCTGCCTTTGCTCTCTACTCTTCAGCTGGGTGGCAAGTTAGCTGAACCAGCTGAGCTTTATGGTCCTTACTCAGAAACAGGGCTGGAAGCAGAAGGTCACCCAGGTTCTTCTAAACAAGATGCTATATGCAAAGTGCTTGATAGCAGCCTGGCCTTGTGGGAAGACCCCCAAACGGGGAGCTTTCAGTATAAAACAGGAGTTTTTACTGAAGCAGTAATGGCCCTGTCATTTTATTGAAGCCACCCCTCCCACCAGGTAAGGGAGAGTGGGGGAGCCAGCTCTGGAAAGCCAGCAGAAGTTCTGGAGCCACCCTTCCCAGGTGGGGCATCCCCTTCCAGCTCTGCAAGCTGAGTCCTTCCAGATGGGACCCCAGTCTGTGGAACCCTAACCCAGTCGCCGCCTCCTTCCCTGGATCCTCTAAACAGGGTTGGATCCTCTGCTCAGCACATTTCATTCCACACAAATTCTCTTTTAATTGAAATTTTATAAACACTTTAATCTTGCATATTGTAGCTGAAATAATGCATGTTTGTGCAGCCTTATTGAATAAGGAATCTGTCACCTCCCAGACGCCCGTTGAACTTGCCTTTTGTGGTGGGTTTGAGGGAGGGCGATAAAAGCATTTCATTTGCAATGCTGACAGACTGTGCACACTGTGGCTTTAAGAAAAAGCATAGGAGAAGTGATGACTCTGGGGAGCATTAGTCTTTGAAGGCCTTGGCAAAATACTTCCTTGTTTGTCCCCATCTGTGGAGCAAGTTCCGTAAGGAGCTTCACTGACTGTCTCCCTGCTGTCCCCGTGAGCCTCACGTGTCATCCTCCAGCCATTGTTAAGTGTCAGGTGTAACAATAGTAAGTGTGGGCTTTGTCTTTAAGTGACAAAGTACAAATAGGGAATTTAAAACAACAGTTTATAATCTCACAGTTCTGGAGGCCACAGTTCATGGGTGCAGGAGGTAAAATCTACACATGAATCACAATGATCCATGGGATAAAGTTGTAAGGCCCCTGTGTGAGGGTCCTGCTTGTAACAAAGTACCACACAGCTGGATAGCTTAAAACAACAGAAATTGATTCTCTCACGGTTCTGGGGGCCAAAAGTCTGAGATCAAAGTGTTGGCAGGGCCCTGCTCTCTCTCTGGAGACTCCAGGGAAGGATCCTTCCTGCCTCTTCCAGCTTCTGTGGTTACTGGCAGTCCTTGGTGTTCCTTGGCTTGTGGCCACATGACTCCAATCTCTGTGTCTGTCATCACATGGAGCCCTCCCTGCATCCTTTTCTTACAAGGACACCAGTGGGCGTGTGGAGGAGAGGGTGGGGCTCAGGAGCAGGCAGGGCAAGTGTGGCCTGGGGGAGCCACAGAAGGAACTGGGCCTAAGGGGACACTGCTGGCTGGGTGTCGTGTGATAGAACCTCTGTACAAGGTTGCTGCCTCCTAAAGAGATGATGCAGCCAGGCCTCCTGTCCTTGGGGAGGATGACAGGAAGCTGAGAGAGGCTGCATAGGGCTCAGTTCTACCAGCCTCATGATTCAGACCTGTCCCTGCCAGTGCCCACGAGCATGTTTAAAATACAGGACTGACACTCATTCTCAGAGGTGGAGCAACAAAAGGTGGCCTGTCACTGCACCATGCATGAGCCTTGGAAACACTCTACATGAAAAAAGCTGGTTGCAAAAGGCCCTGTGTTTTATGATGCTATCCAATGCACCATCTAGAAAAGGCAAAACCATAGAGGCAGAAGCAAATGAGTGGTTACAGTGGGCTGGGGGCTTGGAGGAAGTGGTGAGTGACTGCGCATAAGTAGGAACAGCTTAAAACGTGCTGGAGAAACACAGAGGTGTTGGGTGCACACCACAGGGGATATGCTAAACACCACTGAATGGTGCGCATGAAGAAGGTGATATTATGCCATGTGAATTTTACCTCAAAAAAAAAAAGCAGTGGGGAGAGGAGACTGTGGTGGGGAGTGAGCCAGGTGGGGAGCCTGGTCCCCACACTGTCCTGGTAGGACCCAAACCCTCCTGTGATCTGGGGCACTCCCCAAAATCGGGTATTTGGCTGTCTGGTTCCAAATCGTCATAATGTAGATAAACGTCTTAGAAAGGTCAGTAGTGTAATGATCATTTCCTTTTATTGGCTTTTTAGAGAGAGAGAGGAAGGGGGAGGGAGGGAGAGAGAGAAACATTGTTTGATTGTCTTCTTGTACACATCCTGACAGGGGATCAAACCTGCAACCTGGGTATGTGCCTTGACTAGGAATTGAACCTGTGACCTTTTGGCCCAAAGGACAACCCCCAACCAAGTGAACCACACTGGCCAGGGCTGTGATGGTCATTTTTAAAGAGTCTCTCTCATCCTACGTGGGGAAATAGTCAAGCACACAGCTCTCTGCAGGTTGTTACTTGGTCAGCCTCTCTCATCTCAGCTCAGACACTGACTCCCTTTTCCTGGGCACCCTGGGCAGGTGAGGGAGGCCACAGGGTGGCCTATAGCGGGCACCGGCTGGCCCCCTGTTTCCTGTGAAGTCAGGGCCTAGGGTAGGATGCTTGTGTTCCCGGGCTCTGAGATTTTCCTGGCTTGAAGTCTGATGTTAGGCTATGCAAGAGACAGGCAGAGGAGAGAGATGTGCATCCTCAGACCCACCTTCTGACCACGGGAAACATTCCCCAGCTGTTTCCCCTTCAAGGGGCCATTGAGCTTTTGCCCTTTACCTTGGGGACTCCCACCTGCCTCAGGGAACCATCCTCACCCAACGCTCCAGAAAGGAGAACCCCCCTGCCTGCCTGGGGCCTGGGGTTGGAGTCACCCTGGGCATCCCTGTCCCTGGGTGATATATGTCTTGCTCAGGCAGGTCAGGGCCCTGGACTTCTCTGGGTCCACCAGAGCTGGCTATGCTTATGTGTTGGCCCCTTTGGAGGCAGAGTGGACTTCAGTGGGTGACAGACCCTGTGGTGTAGAGGGAATAAGGGAGAGTCGACACCCCTGAGGCATGCATGGTGCTGGGGCATGGGAGACAGAGAAACACAGGAAGTTCCTTTTATTTGAGTAGAGTTCGGGTTGGGGTGGGGGACACCCTCTCCCACAACATTCCACATTTGACCTGACCTTGAAGGAGTGGGAAGGCGTGGGAGGTATTCCAGAAGGTCGCCTATGGACGAGGAGCAGACGTGCAGCGAGTATTTTGGGAGGAGGGAGGGGATAGTCAGGGCTCAGTGAGGGAGAGACTCCTTTGTCTTCTCTGATGGGGGTTCCCATCAGGGGCCCTAGAGCAGGCTGCAGACCTGGGAGAAGACTGTCCAGAGGGAGGCGGGTTCAGGCTGCTCGGTCGCACCCCAAGTCTTGATTGAAGCCTCCTCCACCTCCGTGGGGTGCCTCAGCTGGAGGACAGTCCAAAACACCTCTATCCTTCCCCAGGTATTAGACTGATTCCAGAAGTTCTTATTGCTGTTTAAATGAGGATTTGCCTGAAAGCTAAATTACAGACAATCTGACACAGATTGGAAATGACCTGCCACTTTTTTATTTCTTTTTCTCTCTTCTTTTTAATCCTCACCTGAGGACGTTTTTCATTGCTTTCAAAGAGAGAGGGAGGGAGAGAGAGAAACATCGACTTGGTTACCTTCTTGTACATGCCCCAACCGGGAGCTGAACCTGCAACCTGGGTATGTGACTTGAAGGGGAATGGAACCTGTGACCTTTTGGTCCATGGGATGACATCCAACTAAGTAAGCCGCACAGGCCAGGGCCCACTTTTATATTTCTTGGACTGAGTATTTAAAAAAAAAATCAGAGTATTCTAGGCATTACAGTTAAAATAAGACAGCCTGATGACTCCGCTTGTGAAATTGATTCTGATAGAGGACCTATTTTTAGACTCAGAAATGGACTAATTTCATTCTGCTCTAGTTCTTCCTATGTTGAAACCCAAGCTCCCTCTCCTTTTTGCCATGTGAGTTTTGCATGGAGTCTGGCCAAGGGCAGCTGGATTAGGACTTGCGGCAGAGTTAGAGCACGGAGGTGGTGCGGCCAGCATGCTGCTGCTGAGGGGGTGTTTAACCTCCTGGACCCTCTGTCTCCTCTTCTGTAAAACAAAGTGGGGCAAGGAAGGGCTGGGCTGGGCACAGAGCTTCCTAAACCCTGATCCATTAAGCTGTGCTTCTGTGGCAATATTTCTATTGGTCTGCAGTGAAGTGAGAAAAATAAAAGTCAGGGGTTTCAAGAAATCAAATTTATTTCATGCAAAAGCCTGTCTTTTGTTCTGAGAGTATGTCGTTCTAACATTTTTGATGCTGAAATGTGTTTTCATGAAATGCTGAGATGATAAAATAATGGTTAAAAAAATTAACGTCAGTATCTGGAAAAAAAAAACAAACCCAGGAAAGATTAGATCCACTTGACCCCTATGGTGATCGTTGGCAGTTTTCTGGCTTGTAAATTTCCACAGTCTGAGGACCCTGCTCTGGGGGTGTGCCCTTTCCAGACTTCAGCTTGGATCCCACCACTGATCCCCTTGGACAGACCAGCCATGTGCTGGGCCAGAGGCTCTGGGAGGGAATGGTTGCCCAAGCTGTTGGTCCAGCTAGGTTGGAGAGGGCAGTCTAAGGTGGGGCAGCGATGCTTCAGTCTGGGCCACTGAGAAGTCAATCAATAAGCAGTCCTGCCCGGAGCTCGAGGTGCAATCAAGGAGGGCTCCTAGGTTCCAGGCTGACACTGTCACCAGAAAAGGACCGGACCTGGAGCAGGTCTGTCTTGGACCGGCCTGTAGCGTGTGTGTTCTTGACTTCATGCAGAAAGGGTTTCACAATGCGTGACCGGGTGATTTTGAGAGGACGTTTATCAAAGCTGGGGACAGTGAAACCAGGAAGGGCCTAGGACAGGAGGGAGCCTGGGAGGTGCTCTGCTCTGGGTCTCAAGAAATGTAGGAAAGAAGTTTGCCAAGGTGGGACTGCTTTTAGCTCACTGGAGAGTCAAAGAAAAGGGGGCCTTGGAGATAGGTTCAGGGGGTCAGCAGAGCATGAGCTGGCCCTGCTCACTCTTCCCTAGGAGAGAAAAGTAAAGATGCATGCCAGAGGGGAAGAAAGGTGTGGGCGTGCTCCGGAGAGAGCCCTGGCTGGGCAGGCACCCTTGGTCACAAGGGCTTTTCTGTCTGGTGGGAATCCTAAGGGGTGGTCTCAGGGGAAGATCTCAACAGAATATCTGCCCGTTTCCCAGGTGTGTCCTTCAATACGATGATTCATCAAAATGAGTGCGTAGGGGAGTTTGGGATCATTCTCTGGTCAGCTTCACTGCTTTACTTTTTTTATCTTGGGTTTGTCTGGCTCTAATCAGGTTTTTCGCTATTTGTTCCCCTGACTTCATCCGTCCTTGGGCTTGGATGGCATAGACAGCACTAACTGGGTCTCTGTTACCTATTTCCCTGACCAGGGTGATTTAAGGTGGTTAGGGAGGCAAGGTATAAATCATACGTTCTCAAGGGTCCTTGGTTACGGAAGATAAAGTCTTACAATTCACTAGCTGGCTATAAATTGGTCAATTGTTTGGCCTTGTTTAATGGTCTTTTCTCAGTTTCCCCATTCCACTTGCCAAGGAATTTTCTTAGCTTTTTACTGTCCTGCCTCAATACCACATGAGAGCAAGGAGCCCAGACCATGGGTCAGGAAGAGCCGGGGTGGTACCACCACATGACTCTGGTCCCAACCTGCCAGGGTTGGGGCTAGGGGGTTGGAAGCCCTTTATGACTCCCAGGGGATGAATGGGATGCTCTCCTGGGGGAGCGGGCTTTGATGATAATGACGTGTCTATCATTGATATTAAAGGATGAAATCTTGGTGGCGATGCCTGTGGGGTCAGCAGGACACTCCCATTTTACTGATGAGGAGGAGAGGCCAAGCAGTTAAATTGTTCCACCGTCACGGGTAGAGCAGGGATGTACATCCTGCGCTATGGGGGCTCCACCAAGGTCATCCATCGGTGTGGCTGTGGTATCTTCCCACAGCCAGAATTGAGCCCACCCAGAATCTGTTCTTTCAGAACAAACATGCCCGCAGCTCTGCTCCTGTCCCCTTCAGGAAAAGGGTATTCATCCTTGCCTCAGCTCCGTGCCAAAAGGTCTCCACGTCCTGGCTTTAGGCGCCTGACTTCTCATCTGCCCACAGATGTGCAACAAGGTCACTCCTTCATTACTCATTGGACTGGTGAGGACACTGAGGGCCCTGGAGGTGACCTGCCCAAAGCTGAGTGGCCAGGAAGGGCCAAGGTTGGATTGAGCTGGGGTGTCTGAAGCCAGAGCCCATTCTTATAATTTTTAGACTTGAATGATCATCAGTTTCTGCTTTTTCACTTTAAAATGAACATCAGTGTTTTAGGGATGGGCGAAGGATCTGAAAGGACTTTTCTTCAAAGACATACAAATGGTCAACAGGTACATGAAAAGATGCTCAACATTACTAGCCACTGAGGAAACACAGATCAAAACCACAGAGAGACCTCATCCCCATAGGACAGCAGGAAGAAAAAGTTGGACAGTAACAAGGGCTGGTGAGGATGTGGAGCGATCTGACCCTGATACGAGGCTGGTGGGGATGGAACATGGAGCAGCCACTGTGGGAAACAGCCTGGTGGTTCCTCGAGAGGTTAAACATAGGGTGTTCACATGACCCAGACATTCCGCAGAAACACCTGTGCATGGGTAATCATAGCAGCATTATTCATAACAGTTAAAGAGAGAAAACAATCTAAGTGTCCGCACTGAATGATCAAAACATGTTCTATCTATACAATGGAATATTATTTGGCCATCAAAAGGAATGAAGCACCAACACATGCTACAGCCTGGATGAACCTTAAAAATAATATGCTGAGTGAGAGTAGCCAGGCACAAAAGGCTGTGATGGTGTGATTCCATTTATGTGAAATGTCCGGAACAGGTAAATCTGTAGAGACAGGGAGTCAGTGGTGCCTGAGAGATTTGCACACAGACTGGGAATTCCATTAGATGCGAGGTGGGAAGGGGAAGAGGTTACCAGTTTGTCCCATGTGGGTGGGGGCTTATTCTCCCCCGGGGGATGGGACTATAAATAGAGCCCTAGGTTATGGCTGTTATCAGCTCTAATTATAAGGCATCCTTTCTGTCATCACTCCCAGTTTTCTTTGCCTCTCTCGCTATCTGTGTAACTCCATTTCTTTCCATTTCTTTGTGTCTCTTTCTGTTTATCCCTCTCCATTGTACTCTATTTTTCTGTCTCCGAACTGGGAGATGGGGAAGCAACATGTCAAAAGGTTAATTCTAAAGGAGGGACTTGCTAGCGAAGGAAATGGGCGCTCAGTCTCCCCCTGAGCATGGGATGCAGCTGATGCCAAGGTTGCTGCTAAGAAGTGTAACTGAACACAGGTCCAGCTGCCTGCTGTTACGAAAGCCAACACTCAAGAGGCAGGTGCTGATGTAAAGGAAAGTGGTTTATTTGTAACTGCTAGCCATCTGGGAGATGGGGGACTCATGTCTCAAAGCCCATCTCTACCTCTTAGTGGAGGCAGAGGGGGGGTTTTAAGTAAGGAGGGAGAGGGGAACAGAACAAAGAGATCAAGGGAGGGGGTTGCAAAGTTCTCTACGTGCAGGTGAGCACAGTCCATTCTGATCAGGCAAGTGATGGTCAGGTGTGCACCATCCTGGATTCACATCATCCCAGCTTCACATAAACCTGGATGCATGGATTAAGTTCAGCAAATCTTCCGGAGTTGGGATGCTTGAAGGTCGGGGCCTGCATCTTTTGAAATTAATTGCTAGCATTCTTATACAAACATGCTGTTCATCTATAAGCCACATATCAGTCAGAGTCAGCACTTACAGAAACAATGTCAAAAGAAGGTGGGGTGGGTTACAATGTTTCATTGTTACAGAGGAGATGGCTGCCTTTCAAGCCAGGATGCCCAGATACACACAAGGGAATCAGAGCCTACAGTCATTTGCTTGTGGTCACTTCAGCTTTGATGGGACCCATGCTGAAGGGCAGCCAGGATGACATGGTAACATCAGCTTATGAATGGGCCTCATGAAATGTAGCGACTGCTGTCCTCTGCACCTGACATTAGCCAGCAAACAGTCTGGTCCAGTCTTCATCTCATAATACTTTCCTTAAGTGAAACCATGCCAAGCCCTGTGTAGGAAATGGATTAAATAGAGCCATTCTTGTCTGTGTAGTGGTGAGTCACCTGGAGCTGCCTTCCCTCAACCCCAGCAGCTTCTAACATGCCTCCATAGACCTCATGGGTCCTGGGAGCACAGTCTGGAAACCACCAGTGCAGTGGGAAGTCTAGGGCCTGCTCCCGGGTTCCTACCACTGTAACATGGCTGTGTCCATAATAGTCCAGTTCTCCGGGATGAGGGCTGGCCAATGTCCATGCCCCGGACTGTAGAGCTGGGCCTGCGTGTAGCATGCAGGCACTCTAGCAGGTCGTTGACAGAAGGGTCTCCAAGTGACTGTCCTGCTCACAGCCTGGACAGGCCTTGGGATCAGGGCAGGCGGAAGACTGTCCATTGGCAAAGGAGGTGGCAGTTCTGACACTCCAGAAGATTCCTGGTCAACACAGAAGACTATTCCTCCCTCTGAACCTTAAGGAGTATCAGGTTGAAAGACGTTCTGGCCCTGGCTGGTGTGGTTCAGTCGACTGAGTGCCAGCCTGTGAACCAAAGGGTTACCAGTTCAATTCCCAGTCAGGGCACATGCCTAGGTTGTGGGCCAGGTCCCCATAGCGGTGCACGAGAGGCAACCACACATTGATGTTTCTCTTCCTCTTTCTCCCTCCCTTCCCCTCTGTTTAAAAATAAATAAAATCTTTTTTTAAAAAAGAAAAAGGCAGCCCCGGCTGGAATAGCTCAGTGGATTGAGAGTGGGCCTGTGAACCAAAGGTCGCCAGTTTGATTCCCAGTCGGGGTACATGCCTGGGTTGTGGGCCAGGTTTCCGGTTGATGGTACATGAGAGGCAACCACACACTGATGTTTCTCTCTCTCTTCTTCTCCCTCCCTTCCCTTTTCTCTCAAAATAAATAAATGAAATCTGTTTAAAAAATAAAATAAGTGCTCACTTAGGCAGCACATATACTAAAATTGGAATGACAGAGATTAGCATGGCCCTGCGCAAGGACGACATGCAAATTCGTGAAGCGTTCCATATTTTTTGGAGGCAGGGGAGGAAGGTGGGTTCGGCTGGGGTGGGGCAGAGGGATGGGGAGAAAATGCAGACAACTGTGATTGAATAACAATAAAAATTTAAAAAAGATAAATAAAACCCCAATCTGTTCTTTGAAAAAAAAAATAAAAAAAAGAAAAAAAGAAAAAGGTATTTCCCCAAATCCCTCTGGAGTTCTGAATGCGTCCTTATTTGGAATAAGGGTCTTTGCAGATATAACTAGGGTGAGGATCACAATGAAATCCTCCCTTGTTAGGGTAGACCCTAAATCCAGTAAAAGTGTCCCAAAAAATGACGGAAAAGGAAGACATTTAAAGGGACGCAGAAGACAATACCACTTGAAGAGACACCCATCCAGAGGGTGGAATGATGCTCCTACAAGGCTGGACGGACACCACCAGCATCAGGCTGAGAGGCCTAGGCCTGGTGCGGCTACTCCCCTAGAGTGAGTGTCAGGGGAGGGACGGCCCTGCCCACACCTTGATTTCTGACTTCTGGCTCCCAGAAGTGGGAGAGAACCCTTCTGTTGTTTTAAGCACCCCCAACCCCCTCTGTGGTCGTTTGCTCTGGCAGCCCTAGGATACTCATCCAGGGGGCAGGGACTTGAGTGGAGAGGCATTTGGAAGAGGGTGAAGGCAGGATCCTCTCCCTGGGGCTGACTTCCTCTGGTCCCGCCTCAACTCCCTCCAGCATCCCCATGCTCCCTGAAAAAATCAGGGAGTTCAGATAGCAACTCAACCCCCAGAGCTGGTGACTGTCCAGCAGATGCCCTGTCACTGGGCTGAGAGAATAGAGTTAGGCGGCTCCTCCTTCTACAGCCTTTCTGTGGCTCAGTCCTTGAGGCCTTCTGCCTGTACATTCCTCCACAGCCACCCCTGTCCCAGGGGCACAGAGTGCCCAGTGAGCCATCAGTGATCAAGGACAGCCCCTCTATTGCCCTTTGCCCTCCTGTGTTCTGGCCCCTCTGTCCTCCTGTGTCCTGACTGGGCACCGGAGTCCAGCAGTTTTCTCAGATGCCTGTCAACACCTCAAGGCTCCCACAACCCAGTGATTGAGGCAATTATGCAAACATGGTTTGGTTTTCTCTTCACAGAGCAATTTGCTGACTGGTTACGTGGTGTTCCTTTGCTACCAACAGGCCTCTTGTTGCATTAGCACCAGCATTCCTTTTGGGGCGGGAATATTTATTTTCCTCCAGGTGAGTAACTTAGGAGCAGGTATCCCAGCGTTTCGAAGACCGAAGGCTCCTGTGGCTTTTATGCAGGTGTTTCACCTCCTTGAGCCTCAGTCTCTTGCTGGGAGGAGGGGGCAGGTGACGTCTGCCCTCATTCCGCTCTTACACTTGAAGGGCACTTCTTGCTGGATGTAGACTTCTGGGTTGACAGTGTTATTTTTCTTTTAGCCCTTTAAAAATTTTATTTTGCTGTCTTCTGGATACCATTATTTTTTGATGAGAACTCAGCTGTCATTCTCATTTCCTGCATTTTAGTGTCTTTTTTCTCTGGGTGAGTGAATCTGATCCATTTGTGGTTCTGTGACATCCTGCATCGTCATGTGGAAGACACTGGCTTATTGATTCATGCAGAACCTCCAGAGTGATGGCATTTGTATTACAACATTAAAAAAATTCACATTCATTAATATCGCCACCAATCTCAGCAGGAAAAAATCTTTAACTATTGAGAAGCTGTTGAGTAGACAGCGATGGATACAAGATTCCCCAAATTCTAATTTTCACATGAAAGTTCCAGTGCTAACAGTGGCAAGAAATACTATCACCTATTTTCCTCAAAGGGACAGGCTCACTCGTCATTTTCTAGGCCGGGTCTGACCAATATCCAATTCTGAATAGTCACAGTCTTTTTATTATCCATTTTTCAAATCAGAAAAAGATGTTCCCTGAGAAAATCAGGGAGTTCAGGTGGCAACTCAACCCCCTATTGCTGTTCTTCCAGGCAGCCCCTCCGCACTTCCCAGTTCCTCCTGGGGTATTCAAAAGAGTGTGCTCAATGGTGGAGATTTAATACAGTTAATAATTTTTACAGCTTCGTCAAGGACATTCTTAATTGAAGTGTGAGTGGAGAAGGGTTATTGCCACAATCTGGTGCTGTTGCCTTATTTGTGTTAAGGTCCCCTTGTCACATCTACCTTAGCTTTTGCGCCATTCATGCAAATGTGGATCAAAATAGGGTCTTGTAGACCCTCTGCAAGGGTCTTGGGGCTCCCTAGGGTCCTTGAAAAACACTCTGAGAACTGCTGATATGAAAGCACATAGAGGTGTGTGTGTGTCCTTTTCCTTTCCACCCAGTCCTCTGTTGAGCAGCTGGAGTGTCCAGCTGGTCGGCAAGGCCCTGTGGGTATGGCCTTGCTTTGGTGCAGCTGCAGCTCTAGGTCTCCAGCTGGGCTCTGGGTTCAAGCACACAGTATCTTGGGGAGTTTCTCTCCTTCTCAGCCCCTCCCCACCCCTAGCCATCTGCCCAGCCTCTGCAGATCTGCTACCTCTTACTATGAGCTGAGTTGGATGAGGGTTGGGTGCAGCTCTGGTTACACCTCATTTCCTTGGGCCTCAAAGATCTGGAGGGTGAGCTCAGGCCACTCTCCCTAGGGGGCTCTAGGACTGAATTCTGTCTACTGCAGGACTTGAGACATCTTCTTTCTTCCAACTAGCTCTCCCTTAGGGAGCCCTTAGGGGAATGGACTGAGTCTGGCTTTCAGGTTCAGATACACACACTACCCATGGATGGTTGAAAGCACGGCTGGTGGAAAGTATGGGATGGTGGAAAGACCTGAACCCGGCTCTCTGGGAGGCCCACTCCTCTGCCTGACCAGACAGCCTGCCTGGGCCTTGCTGGGCCTTGCTTGTGCTTGTCCCTCTGGAGTCTGTCTGTCTTGAGGTCATCTGGTTGGCAACCTCAATTCCCCTGTTTCATGTAAGGAAACATATTCATACGTTCTCTACTGTGTAAGGAAACATATTCATACATGCTTAGGATACGGACAGCTTTGGGGCCGTTATTCTGTCAATCACACCATCCCTTAAAGCTTTTTAAATCCCTGCTCCCTGCATTTGAATCCACAGTTACGTCTGTGCCTTGGTGCACTTGCATTTTCCCCTCAGCATTGGGTCAGTGCTTGGTGAGGAACACACCCACGGTTGAACACCGCTGGGGACCCCTGTGGGCATTAATGGGTGGAAACAGGTCTGTGGCTCCTCAGACCAGCTCTCATGAGCGGTGCGCTGTGGCCGGGAGGACTCTGGTTGTTTCTTTTCGAGTTTGTAATATGGGATGGGAAGAGTGGAAGCACTCTGCACAGGGTGTCCCTCCACGTTTAGGGCTAGAACTGTCACCCCTGGCTATTCTGGGCACTGGTGTAGTCCGGGCTTAGCAGGGCCGGGGCTCAAAGGTTCATCTGTGTCATGGATGAAGGGCAGAAAGGTATCAGGGAGAGTGTCCAGGTCATTGGGGTGGTCAACCACATACTCTGTGAAGGGGAAGCAGTGGTCTCGTCATTCCTCCAGGTTGCAAGAGCCTGGGATATGGATCCAGCCTTCTTCCTACTCATCCCTGCCCCAGCTGACAAAGACCCTCTCAGCACAGCTATATCTGCACCTGCTAGGCTCTTAAGAAAGATGCAAACAGTCTGTGCTGTTCTTATGCGGGTATTTCTCAAACTTGTTAGAGAAGAATCTGCTGGAAGCTCATTAAATGCAGATTCTCAGGCCCTGACCTGCTTCAGCCCCTGGGGGAGGCCCTGGAATGTGGATTATCTACTGGCTCAGGTAATGTTAATGGGAGAACAGGGCTCTTGGGAACTGTGGCCAACTGCATCCCCGAGCACCTCTTTCCTAAGTTGTCCCCAGTGGTGAGGCAACTGTAGATGAAGGGAGAGAGGCCTGATTTGGCCAGGCCAGAAGGATGTGCAGACCAACCCTTCTAAGCTGCCACCACTGAGAGCTCCGGTGAGGGCAGGTCTGTGAGCCAGGCTGGGGCCCTGGTGCAGTGGGGATCCTGGTTGCAGCCAGGAGGTGGCAGACGTGCAGGTGGCTGTGTGCAGTTTGCTTCAGTGCTCCCAGTAGTCCTCACGGTTGGGGGTGGGGGCTGTGGCAAGTTGCACCCTCTCTGAGCCTGCTGCCCATTCCATAAGAACAACGACAGGAGGGCCCTGGTCAGGGAGCTCAGTTGGTTAGAACATATTTCTGATACACCAAGTTTGTGGGTTCGATCCCCTGGTTAGGGCACATACAAGAATAAACCAATAAATGCATAAGTGATGAGAAACAAATTGATGTTTCTCTCTGTCTCAATCTCTCCCCCTTCCTCTCTCTAAAATCATTAAAAAAAAAAAAAAAAGCAGGGATAGGAGGACAAGCCATACCGTGGGCACTGTGGAAGCATTTTGATTATGGCCTGGCACCTGCTGGGACTCTGCCT
Organism: Desmodus rotundus; assembly: GCF_022682495.2. Lineage (NCBI taxonomy): Eukaryota > Metazoa > Chordata > Mammalia > Chiroptera > Phyllostomidae > Desmodus > Desmodus rotundus. The sequence continues at coordinate 31,145,005 of NC_071398.1, read as the reverse complement.
GGGGACCCCCCTGCTGTCTCTGAGTTCCCTTGCCCCAAGGCCGACTCCAGTGCAGGCTCTTTCCTCACTGACTGGTCATCTTTGCTGCTCCTTCCCCTCCTGTGGAGATGGACTATTTTCCAAACTGTGAGGTCGATCTCTGTGTCCTCTTGAGGCTAATTCTTGGTTGTGATGGGCTATCTCCCATCCCTCTTTGCCCCCTCCCACCCCTTTCCTTCTGTCTCAGGGGATGAAGGGCCCACAGGCTTGGTGAGCCTGGAGTGTGATAGGGCAAGCTCCCGGAACCTGGCCTGCTTGCCCATGTAAATGAGTTGCTGCTGACCCCTGGTACCAGGAATGTCCACTTGCCTTGATTCCTAGAGCTAGGCTGTCTCTAGGGGTGTGCGGGTGTGTGTGAGTGCACAGGGCTGTGGATGGCAATGACCTGGGAGTGGGCTGATCATTTAGTACCCTCACAGGACTCCGGGTGGACGGCCCGGTTAGGAGGAGACAGGGTTGACCGGTGGCCTTGAACAGGGGCCACGAGTGCAAGGAGCTGTTATATGATGTCCCTGGTCAGAGTTGGCTCCAGGGAGGTGCGATTGGTATAGTGGAAGGATGGGATCCAGGAAGAAGCCCAGGGGTGGACAGGAGGGGCTCGCTTTGGGGATGGGCTGTAGAAGGGCCACCAGGGTGTGGGGGAGGGAGACTTGCTCATTTGTCTGCTGGTCCTTTCACTCCTTTGTGACTTCAATGATTGCATGCCCCTCCCTGGTGTGAGTGAGGCCCCAGGCCAGGTGCCCAGCAGGCAGTAGTCAAGGCAGATGACGCCCTTGGGGAGGGACAAGGGGGTGGCAAAAAAACCCAGATTTCTAGAGTGCCACTGCTATGGGGGAAATAAACAGGGTGCTAAGTAAGGCAGGTCAGGGATGATCCTTACACTGACAGCAGTGTGGCAAGAAAGGCAGCCTTTCGGGGGGAGCAGACTAGACTGAAGTACTGGCAGGGTGAACAGGACCTCAGGGCGTGGTGTGGTGAAGAGGGCCTGGAGGCCCCCTCTGTGTGGCAGGAACCCCTGAAGGCTTGAGTTGGGCCTGGTCAAAGCTGGGAGGAGAGCAGTGGTGGCCAGGGCTGGCGGCCAGTCCATTGGATCTGGTGTGGCTGGGGACACAGGCAAAGCAGCAGTAGTAGTCTTGAGAGGTAGGGCCAAGCAGACTGGCTGATAGGTTTGAAAGTGGAGATTAAGAGAGAATCCAGCCCTGGCTGGTGTGGCTCAATGGAGTGAGGGCCAGCCTGTGAATCAAAGGGTTGCCCGTTCAATTCCCAGTCAGGGCACATGCCTGGGTCACAGGCTGGGTCTCCATTGGGGGGCAACCACACATTAATGTTTCTCTCCCTCTCTTTCTCCTTCCCTTCTCCTCTCTAGGAATAAATAAATAAAATCTTAAAAAAAAGAGAGAGAATCCAGGTGAAGCCGCAGACCTGGAAGCTAGATGGTGGTGGCAGAGGCAGGTTTGGTGAGGTGTGGTGCCCTATCAGGGTGGTTGGCAACTTCTGCACAGAGGCAGGGAGAAGATGCAGGTTGCTGGGGTGCAGTCTGGGACATTCAGGGCCCATGAGGGACATCAGGGTGACATCCAGCACAGTGCACAGACAGATCTGGTGCTCACAAGAGGTGTGGCTGGGCTAGAGAGAGATTTAGGGGTGTGGGAATCCATATGCATACTGGGGAGGCCGGGGAGTGGGGGGTTGTCGGCTTTGTGAGCGGTGAACTCTCCTCATTTAGGGAAGCAGCAGGCTAATGGGATGAGGGGGTGGTTGGGAGACAGAAGCATCAGGTTTCCTGAAGAGAAGTGGGAAGGAGGCCTGGGTGCCATCCTGGGGCTGTAGCTGGGGCAGTGGCTGCAGTGAGTGTGGCAGGTTCTGGTGTAGGGGTGGAGTTGTGGCGTGGGGGCCTTGAGGAGGCATGGTCCACTGATGGAATCTGTAAGGTGTGGGAAACCTGGATCTGAGGAAGGAGGGGGTAGACATGGGCTCTGGACTGCGGCTGGGTGCAGTACGGTGCTCGGCACTACCTTGGGAGGTAGGGAGCAGTGGGGGGACCCAGGACCCTTAACCAGTTGTGTGGTGCTGCCCTGGAGAGTCCAGCCAAGCCACCACGAGGCCCTCCCCAGGCGGGGGTGAGGGCAGTGGGCTACAGGGCCCAGGACCTCCCTGGTGACAGGGCCAGCAGTTCAGGCCTGGGGCAGGGGTCAGGGCCAGCTTTGCCTGCTGAACTGAATTCTCAGAAGAGGCCACAGGACCATCGGGCGCACCCCTGCGCACATTTACAGGCATGGGAACTGAGGCTCTTTTCTGTACGGCACTGTCTTCCACTCACATTTGCCCTCTTGATTCACTTGCCACTTTGTGTGGGGATGGGGTGTGGCTTGAGGCGAGGTGAGGACATGGTTGCTGGTCTCCCTCATCTGTGTCTGTGTTGCATTTTCCCTCCTTTGAACATCTGTTCCTCATAAGAAGCCATATCCCTGATGTTCGTCAGCATCTTTCTTTAAAAAAATTATTTTAAAATTTATACACAGTAGAACTCACTGTTAGGTTTAATTTTTTTAAAGAATAGTGTGAGGACTTCAGAGTGCCTTTCATTCAGTGGTCTGGCTCAGAGGCGGAGATTCCTGAACTCTCCAGGCAAATTAATGCAGAACATTGCGAATAAGGAGCAGGGAGGAGGGTCTGTGCACTCCCCCCCCCCCCCCCACACACACTCCAGGAGAGGCCAGGTTGGTCTTTTAGAGGACAGGTATCTACAAGAAAGGGAACTTGGCTCCCATGGGACACTCTCCCAACACTTCCCTGAGGGTGTGTGAACCCTGACTGCCCAGCGGCCTTGGCCAAGTGACCTTGTCTGATCAAGCCCTGGTACTCAGGACTAGCTCAGAGCAAGTTCTTGCCTGTGGACGATGCCATGGAGACTGAGTCTAGGTGGGTGGCAGGAAGCACCTCTCAAGTCAGACAAAGGTCAGAGCTGCTGAGTGAAACTGTTTGCTACTTCAAACAAAGTTGGAAAAGGCTGATGGTGTGTTTTCAAGCAGGTACACCAGGCTGGACGGTGCTCAGTTACCCAGCTGCCAAATGGCAGGAGCACCGCTCGCAGCACCAGTAGAGCAGACTGGGCGTGCCGTGCTCCTGTCCCTCACCCCCACTGCAGCCACTATGGGTGCCATGCTATACCCACTTCAGGATTTGCTCCCCCTAGACCCAGGGCCACTGTGGGCCTTGGTACCCTGTCCCTTGTGCACCTTCTTCCTTGGTGTCTGTTAACTGCCCTTCCTCTCCAGCCAGCTGTGGCAACAACAGGGGTTCATCCTTCCGAAGATGCTCCCATCCCCGGAACCTTGGTGGCTTATGACTGGACAGGTGTCACCCAGGCCCCAGAACCAAGTGGGGTGGGAAGACTGTCTGCTGTGTTTTGTTATCTGGTGGCCAAACCAGAGCTTCTGGTTGGATTTGGGTGGCAGCAACAGTGGGCCTAGAAGGGCAGTACCTGTTCCCCCTGTGCCTCAAATGGGTACAGAACAGCTGGCAAGGCAGCAGTTCTCAGTGTGTGGTGGCATCAGACTGACCTGGGGCTCGGTCCAGCTCTTAGGGCCACTAATCATGTGACTTTGCCAGGGACCTGGTCACTCCAGACTGCAGTGGCCTGTGTGTATGCTGGAGGTGGCACCGGTGGCCTCTAAGTGCTTGGTGCACAGATTGCCCAAGATGCTGGCCAGCATGTGCCCCCACCCTGCAGGAGAACTAGGCTGCTCCACCACTCTATGCATCAAACTGAACTTCTTTATTAAGTGCCAAGGGTCCAGGTGGGCGCTGCCATCAGCAGCCTCCTCTGCTGAGGCCTGTGCTTGGTGCGTTTTCTAGGAGCCAGAGTCACCAACAGCCAGGTTCCTGGGGGTGATTCTGTGTTTATGAGCGTTAGGCTGGTAGGTCCTGGCTCCTGGAGAGCAGCGGGGTGTGTGAAGCGGTCTTCCGTCTGTAGTGTGGCCTCCGGTCACTTTACGTGCTCGGCGGCGTGCGAGGAACAGTAATACTTCTTGTGGGCAATGAAAGTGGACAGGCTGCTGAACTTGATGTTGCACAAGCGGCAATACCTGTGGTTGCCGTTGGGCAGGGGGGCTGGCGTCCCCTTGCTGGGGGTCTGGACGCCCTTGTCCGAGTGGGAAGGAGGGGTTGGTGGGGCCGTGGGCGGGCCGGGCCGGGGACTGCTGTCAGGAGGGCCAGTGGGTGGCTCCTGGCCGTTAAGGCCATCGCGGGGGGCGGCGGGCGAGGGCGTCCGGGTCTCCGCACTGGGGCTGGTCAGGGGTTTGCCCAACAGCAGGCCGTGCGCCAGGCGCAAGTGCTCGACGAGATCCCCACGAACCAGGCCATTCGGGGGGCAGTAGGGGCACACGACCGCGGGATCCTCGGGGGCGCGCGGGCGGCACGGTGCAGCGGGGCATGAAAACTTCTTGTGCGCTAGGTAGGCTTCTAGGCTATGGAAGCTCACGCGGCAGGCCGTGCATTCGTGGTAGTCGGCCAGGGCCGGCAGCACTGGCTTGGGGCCGGGCAAAGGAGCGGCAGAGGTCTGGCGCCGCGGCTTTTTGCTCAGATCAATGGGACCTTCGGACTGATCCGGCCCGTTTCCGCTTCCGGGACGCGGCGACAGCGGAACTGGCGGCTCAGGACCCGGAGACAGCGCTGGTGGGGCGGGGCCTGGAGCTGCGGGGGCGGGACTGACCGCCTGCAGCTCGTAGAGCTTGCGGCGCCTGCGCGTGCGCACGGGTGGCGGTGCTGGCACGGGGATGCCGGGGATCCCAGGGGTTCCTAGGAGTGCTGCGGGAGCCGGCCGGCGTGGCGGTGGGTCGTGGCGCGAAGCGCAGTAGTAGCGCTTGTGCACCGTGTAGGTCTCGTGGCGACTGAAGCGGATGTTGCAGGCTTCGCACAGCGTCCGACGGGGGTCGTCTTCGTCGTCCGCCCCGCTGCTCGGGCTGAGGCTGCCCTCACTGCCCCGGCCGCCCGTCTCGGCCTCCGGCGTGGTTGCGTCCCCCGCCTGGTCCTCGCGCGCTCCGGGTCCGGGCGAAGAGCTTGGCGCGTCGGGTTCGGCAGGTGGCGGGGCAGGGGGCGCGCGAGCAGGGGTGGGGGGACCCTTGGGCCTGCGAGCTGGGGGTGCGTCGTCGGGCGCGCGGCGGCCGGAGCAGTAGAGGCGCTTGTGTACGTAGAAATTGCTGACGTTGTTGAAGGTGATGTCGCACTCGAAGCATGTAGCGCCCTTAGGGGCCCCCGCGAGTAGGCCTGCCGGCGCCCCCGCACCCACCCCCACCTGCAGCCGGCTGTGCACCAGCTCTGACATCTTCGCCAGAATCTCCGAGGCGGGGGGCGCGGCGGGGAACTGTGGCAGGAACAGTGCGCCGGGGCCCGGACTGGAGCCGGGCGTGGGGCTGGGCAGCTCAGCCTTTACCCCGGCGGGCGCGGGGCTGGGCGGGGAGGGTGTCCGCGATGCAGGGGCTGGGGGCCCTGGCTCCACCTCCGGCTCCTCGGCCGCCTCCACCTTGATGCTCCTGGGCGCCCCTGGGGGCTCACCGCTGCCCCCATTTTGGGGGGCCGCTCTGGCCTCTCCATTGGTGGCTTCGGCCAGGGCTTTCCTATCCAGTCCTGGTGATGGGGTGGACCCCAGGCCCAGGTCAGAGGAGGCCAGGGGGCCATGCAGGGCCGGGTGTTGCTGGAAGCTGGCCAAACTGTCTGCAGGAAGACCCCAAGGGCCACACTTCAGGGCTGGAGCAGGACCTGCCTGGGCCAGACCTGAGGAGGGGGCAGGGTGGGAAGGGAAAGCTGGACTGGGTATAGGTGGTGGAGGGCCAAGGCCAAATTGACCCCCAGTTGTGTCATAGACCAGACCCCCCCCCCGCCCCGTCCCCGGGACTCACCTTGGGGGAGCTTGGCTGAGGGGTGCCCAGCTCCTGGTGAGTAGATCTCAGCCTTGGAGCCTGGCTGGCAGACCATGTGGTTGGTCACCAGGTGGCTGTAGAGGATGTCCCTTGTGGTGGAGATGAAGCCACAACTGTGGCAGACACCTGCAGATGGGCTGTGGTGTCAGGGCCCTGGAGCTGGTGGGCTCCACAAACACCCCTTGACCTGGCCCTGCTCCCTTCCCAGCCCGCTTACCGCTCAGTGTGTCTGTGTGCACCTTGAGGTGCCGCTCGCAGTTGGCCTTGGTGGTGAAGGCCGACAGGCAGATGAGACACACGAAGGGGCGCTCGCCTGGAACACAGGGCCCAGTGAGGGGCCATGATACAGGCCATGTGTGGAGGGCTCTTCAAGCCTCCCAGGACCCTGGCCTGGGCCCAGCCCCGAGCTGACCATCCAGGCAGCCATAGATAGGCTTCATGCCCTGGGAGCTTTGGGAGGCTATGTGGTATGGTGGGAAGACCACACAGGCCTATCTGTTGCCTGGGCGTAGTGGGCACGCATGCGCTATCGTCAAGCAGGCTGGGGTCCTGGGGGGGCATGGAGCCTCACCACTGTGGCTGCGCATGTGGATCTCCAGGGAGCTGGCACTGGGGCAGCTTTTTCGGCACTGGGGGAAGGGGCAGATACGCTCGTTGGGGTATGGTTCCTTGGGCTTCTCATCAGCGGTGGCTGAGGCAGGGGAGCTGGCACTCTGGCGGCTGGCGCAGTAATACAGGAGGTGAGCTTGCAGATTTCGCTCACTGCGGTACCAGATGCCGCAGTCCTTGCAGGGGAAGACATCTTCTGTGGGGGCAAGAGGTGGGTGACACCTGAGGGGACATTCCAGAAGTAGAGGGGGGCTGCCTGCAACCCAGGGTAAGGCAGTGGACTCTGCAAAGTGAGAGCTCTGCCCTGGCTGCCTCCTGCATCCTTCTGCTTTGATCAGTGAAGTTTGTGACCTGGCCTGCCCTTCCCATCAACACTTCTCTTTCTTATCTGTTCTTTTACAACCTAGGGTGCCCTCTCTATGGATTTCTAGGATGCTCTCCATGCTGCCTTCCAACAGTGAGCCCATAAGGAGATGCCATGGCCTCATGCGGTGCTCACGGGAGGAGTGTGGACATGCTATGGGACACCTGCAGGAGTGGGACTGTGGTCCAGGACGTGGTTATGTCAGTTATTTGGTGGCAGCAGTCATGTACAGGGGAAGAAGGTGGCGAGTGTATGCAGGTGCCTATGTGCTGGCAAGGGGGCCATGAAGGGAGGACCTGGGTGCTGGTGAAGGATGAAACAGGCGTGTGCCCATCAACAGGTGTGTGAATGGCCAGGTGCATAGGGACCAGATGCATCAAAATCCCCAAGCACTTGGGCATGAGGTTGAGAGTTGAACATCGCTCTGGGTGGCTTCTGGGGTGGGGGTGGGAAGGAGGTGAGGCCAGGAGATGCAAGGAAGAGGAGTCCTTCCTGTTACCTTGTCATTCCCCATATATCTGGGTGATTCCACATCAGTTACTGAATGAATGCTCACATTAATGAATCCACCAAATTTACCCCAAGTAACCTGCCTCTAATTTTTCAGTTTTTGGAGTTTGGACTGCAGGGCTGATTTTGCCAGCAGGTGAGGATTCTCTGATGGATGCTTCACCATTCTCTGGTTCCGTGTCTGTATAGCAGAATTTAAAGGAATGCTCTGCGTGTCTCTGCCCCTGCTCTGCGACCAGCTGCCCCTTGGCTGAAGGTGGCCAGGGCAGGGCTTGTACCTTAGAGGTAGAATGAAGGGCCCTGGGGTTCCTCGTCATCTGGTTTCTATTTCTGCAGGTTAGGGTGTGTTTCTCAGCTTGGCTTCTCTGATGTCTGTCCCAGGTCCCTAGTTACTGCGCAGGTGCTCCTCCACCCAGGAGGCTGCCAGGTTTCCTGCTTTTCCCACTTCTCTTAAGGAATTTAAGTACCTTTATCTGTCTGGCTGAGGTGACCACCCATTGTACCCTGTACCTACAGTTTTTCTGACTGTTTTCTTCCTCTGGTTTTCAAGTTCCCTTTCATTTGGGGTCTCAAGGCAGTTCTGTTCTCTATAAGCTGAGACCTTGAGCTGGGTTGGGGACCTGAGGCCACTGGTGGGTTTATTTTTATATTTGCAAAGTCAGTGCCGGGGACTGTGCTGCTGCCCATGGTGTCAAGAGAGGGGCCAGAGCCTCAGAGGTCCATTCAAGCCCTGGCCACTGCGACCCAGGGCTGACCGCGGGTGGGCTGACCACGGGTCAAGTCCTGGGTGGGTATAGCCCAGGAAACCTGCACAAACACCTCAAGGCTAGTATTACCATTACCTCAACTTCGCAGGTGAGAAAAACAGGCCAAGGGTGGTGGAGTGTTGAGAATTAAACACCAGAGTCCTTTGCAGACTTTCCCCCACCCCATGCTAGTGTGTGAAGGCCCTGTCTCTTCCTGGGGGTCTCATGCTGCCCCAGAGCTTGTGGAGCTCTGACTGCCCTGAGCCCCAGCTCATGTTCCCTGTCTCCCTTTGGGTCAGGATGCTCAGAAGGGCTCTCCTTTGACCCCCCACCAGCAATGGTGCTGACCAACATCCAACTGGACAGCCACACCGAAGCGCCTTGCTCGCTGCTGCCTCCTCACCCAGCCCAACTGTAGCTGGCTGGTCCCTGTGGGCTCCAGTGTCACTTCTGGCTCTGTCTCGGCTGCACCCATTTGCATCAAGCTATCATCACCTTCGACTTACAGTTTTGCAACCCCACAGTTGCCACGCAGCAGCCAGGGTGATTTTAAAGCCAAACTGGATCACACCCTTTGCTGCTTAAAGCCTCTAGTGAGGCCTCATTGCTCTGAGAAGAAATTGGTTCTTGCCTGGAACCACCCTCAGAGATTGGCTGCCTGCATGCATGCCTGCCTGCCGCACCGCCAGGTTCCAGCTGCAGTGACCACCTCCCGGGCCGCGGTGGGTGACTGACCACTCAGCAGCTCTTTCCCAGCATGCAGGTCCAAACCTGAGTGTTCTTGTCTGAGCAGCTTTCCTGAGCATCTCAATTAAAGGAGCCCCGCCACTGCCTGACCACGTGTCATTGCTTTCCTTGCTGGATGCACCCTCCCCTGCAGCCACTGCCACCACTCTCAGTGGGCCAGCGCCCCATCTTGGTGGCCTTGGTGCCTCCACTGCTTGGTTCGTTGTGGATGCTAAACGAGTATTTGTGGAAAGAGTGGGTCCTATTTCACTGTCATAACTCTTTAGGTTTAGTGTGTGCTGAGAAGTCAGGGTAGTCCCAGCACTTAGTGGGCAGGGCCGGGGGCGATGCACATGTTGGCAGGGTCTGAGAGACAGAGAAACCTGCACTGCCCCAAAGGGGTAGTCATGGGCTCGGGTGTGTGCTTGCTTGCTGTGCCTTTCCCAGTGCAAGACCGGAGTCTTGGGGACCTTGCTGCCTCTCCGCTCATGCTAGGTGCATGCTGCTGCCATGCCTCCCTGCAGCCTGCTCAGGGTTGCCCCCTTACCATCCCTGAGCCAGCCATGTCACTCATGTTCTAGCTGTAGCCTGGATCTGCCCCACCCCAAAACCCCCTTCCTGGGGCCCTACTTTCAAGTTCTGTGTGCATGCCCACTGTAGCCCACTTCCTTCTCTGCTCAGATCCCAGTAGTCACAGATCTTCGTGCTGCTGAGCACTGAGCACTACCTGCAGCCCTGTGCCCGGGGACTGGGCTGGCCCTGCCAAAAGGTGGGAAAGGGCGGAAGGAGCGGAGGCATGAGAGTGGTACTCACTGTTGATGACTGCTGTGGCCAGGATGGATGCCATGCCGGCTTGCTGGGGAAGGAGCTGGATGTCAGTATGTGAGCGGGCCAGGCACTCAGGCTCCGCTGGCTCCTTCTTCACAGGGTGCCTGGGGCTGCTGTGGGGATCCGCTACAAGGAGTGTGCTCAGCAGTCCCCCTGCTGGCACCGGCTTGGTAAGCCTGCACCAGAGGGCTTCATCTGCAAGGGTAAGGACACCCTTGATGGGAGGGCCAGCAGCCCCAGGCCTGCCACACCAGCTCTGCAGATGTCCCCACATGTCCTCCTGAAGGCCTCCTCTTAGAGATCAGAGTTTTGAAGCCAGAAGGGGCGGACAGAGCCAAGGCCACGGTCAGGGAGTGGTCATGCCTGGTTTATAGCTGTGGCTGTTTGGTTTCCAAAAGTGGTCCTGCCTCTCTGGGGTAATGGGGTAGTGGCCTGCCCAAGCCTTAGGCTTCCTTGCCTTGAGTCCATCGAGTTGGAGGGTCCTGAGGGTGGCCAGAAAAGCTGCTGTGTTTTCCAGGAGAGGGATGGCATGTGGGACAGGTAGCAGAGTGCCTGGGCAGGACCTGGTAGCCACTGGACCTGCCTGCCTGCCCCATTCAACTCTGCTGGCGCACTTTCCCCAACATGGCCTGCAGGGGGCAGCCTTGGCCAATAGGAACCCAGTGAGCTACCCAAGAGTCCACTTCGTGTTCAGCACAAGGCCATTTCACTAGCCACCAGGACCCTGGTCCTGCATGGGCAGACACAGGTGGCTGGAGCTCTGCTGACTAGGCTAGGAGGAAGGGCAAGCCAGGCAGTGCTGACTGGCCTACACCCTGGCTTGGTGTATAATCTCATGGATGACTACTTGCTGCCAATACCTAGCCCTCCAGCTGCTTTCTGGGTCCTTAGAGTACCCTTTGATGGGGAGGAGGAGCCAGGGTTTTCACCCCCTGTGGGTGGAAAAACTGAGGTACACAGGATGAAAAGCCCAGGTCCCCACATGCTGAGTCCAGCACCTGTCTGTACCATGGCCCAGCCCTGGCAGCCCCCAGGTGGGAAGGGGTCGGGCCGAGGAGCTGGTCACAAGGCTGCTGCCTGTTGCCAATGGCCTTTAGCTCTGTCTGGAAACCAGAGCCACCTTCAGGATGGAGCTTTGCCTCCACTGGGGTGTGCAGCCAAATGTGCTGTGTGCTCAGGAGTCGGTGAGAGTGAGGCCTCCCAGGATGTTTTAGCAAAGCAGAGCTCCCTTACAGGGGAGTGGGGTGGGTTTCCTGTGGTCAGTTGGCCCACAGCCCTCCTGGGTGGCCACGTGGGAAATGACCCTGCTTGTCTGTAGAAGTTGTCACGTGTCTGTCCCCACTTCCTCCCCTTATTTGTACTGGGGGAGGGGGGTTCCACAGCATCTTGACCCTCACACACTGGAAAGGCCATGCTGTACTTTCCTCAGGAGTAAGACCACTCAGGGCAGGCAGGGCCACAGTGATGGAGACAGACGCCCATGCGTCTGAGTGGCCTGAACTCTGAATTGAGGTGAGGGGGGCGAGGACCCCCATCTTGCTCTTCCTCCCACCCACCCAGGCCCTCCCTCCTGGACCCCTTTTCCAGAAGGGGCAGAGAGGCAGGAGTGGGCCAGAATACATAGGCCCTGGTCCAGTCGGCACCTCTTGCTGGGCCCGGGCCCCTGGCCTCCTTGGTCTGGGTTCCTCCACTGCACTGGTGGTATCCCAGGGACCTTGAGAGTGGTCCTGGCTTCCTGAGACCCTGCTGCCCATCCCAGGCCAGACAAGTGCCCGCCCCCAGATGGGCATTAACTGGGTGCTAGGAGTGTATGTGGTGGCCAGTCCCTTGGCTTGGCTCAAAACAGGCTGGTTTCCCTTTAAGAGCCAGCCCAGGGAGAGCCAAAGGACCTCCACCTTCCGGAAGGCTAAGAGGGAAGTGCCAGATACCAACCCTTCCTGTGGATCTCCACATTGGCCTCGGCCTCCGTCAGGGCCTGGGGCAGTGTCCTCAGCCAGCAGGCCTCATCCTCCAGTAGCAGCATTGGGGTGGGGCTCTGGGGGGTCAGAAAGGAGGGGTGAGCAAGGACACAGCAGGGGGAAAGCCCAGCTGGGGGTCCCTATAGAGAGACTGCCTGGTGGATGGCAGGCTGTGGGCCTGCTCCTTGTCAGATGCTGGGTTCTCTTAGGAACTGAGACCCAGAGAGATCATGCAACATAACCCAAGGTCACACAGCCAGCCAGCGGCAGAGGGGGGACTCATATGTAGACCCATGTTCTCTCCTTACTGCCCCCTGCCATCTTAGCAGGCTGCTGGGTGCTATGGTGAGTTCTCAGGGTGCCCATGGGGGCACAGGCTCCTCCCACGCGGGCTCCCAGGGCCTGTGGGCCAAGACCAAGATTGGTCCTTAGGAGACGGCATGCCCTGACAAGAGGGGCTTTCATGTCCTCCCAGACATTGGGGCTCCCCTCCCCCATTGTAGGGCAGGGCAGGCCCACTTTTGCTTGGACCAACCTGGGACCAGAAGGTGGTAGACATTTAAAGGACACCTGCCTGGGCCCAGCAGCTCACTGAAGTCCCCAGGCAGTGTCCCCATGCTGAGGCTGGCTCAGCACCTGGTCCCCTTCTCGTGGCTCCCAGAGACTAGCCCCTTGCCCCCCTGGCTTTGGGCCAGTGTGGAGAGCAGGCAGTGTCCTCCATCTCACAGGTGAGGAAACTGAGGCATGGGGAGGGTAGGAGGTAGGGGAGGGACAGCTGGCACCGGCACCTTGCCCAACAGTGCAAGTGCTCTCTCCCAGTTGGGTCTGGGAGCCGGCCTTCACAGCACCGGGAAGGAAAGAGTGCTCTGGTCAGGCCCTCAGAGGGGCGTGGCCTGACTTCAGGAACCCTGCAGAGTGGAGGAAACACTCGTCCTCTGTCCCAGCGCAGTCTGGTGCCTGGAGGTGGTTGGCTAGGGATGGGCTGCCTGCAGCCCCACTCAGGCCCAGCTCCTGGTTATACTCGGGGTTGTGGTACAGATCCACAGCTGACTGGTGGGCAGGGCAGAACTGTGGCCCTTTTTGCCCAAGGTTGAGGTGACCACCGCTGCCCTTTGGGCCTCAGCCCCAGCACTGGACCCTGGTTCTGGGCTCCTCTGCCTGGAGGTCCCTAAGCTTAGCAACTGAGTCCTGTGTGGAAAGGTATGATGCACATCATTTGGGTGTTTTGTTTTATGCAAATAAGTGCTTTTTACTTAGAAACTTGGTACATCAGGACCTTTAACTGAAGAACCAGTGTCACTTGCTCTCACCAGGAAATGCTACCACCTATATGGGGGTGGCTTTGTGCACCCACAGGGTACACATGGCAGTTGGTGGGGATGCTGCCATGTGGGACAGCTAGGGCTGGGGATGGTGTGTGGGGTGTCCTCTGACAGGTTCCAGGCACCTCCCCGCCAGTTCTGAGCCCAAGGCACTCTCGTGGGCTTTGGCTGTGAGGACGACAGGGGCTCCAGAGCTGGGCATCAGGGTCATGTTAAAGCTTGACCTCCGTCACTGTGACCTTGGGCAAGGCATTGCCCCTCAGCAGCCCCTTTGACCACCTCTGCATCTTATCCCTATCCTGTGGCAGACTTGGGGATCAGGCCAATGTGCTGGGCACTCCTGGTAACACTCCCAACCACATTGGGGCACCCTGGTCATCAAAGCAGCTATGTGGCTCAGTCATGGAACAGGCGAGCAGTGTACATAGCTGGCCAGAGGGTCAGGGAGAGCCCCACCCGTCCCACTACCACGCAGCCCTCCCTGGGCCTTGGCATCTCTCTGCAAACAGGTGATGGATGCCCTTCCTGGTTGGAGCTGTGGCGCGAGCCTGCGTGTTCACTCTGGACCCATTCGCGGCCTGCCACATTCTTGCAGGGCACATCTCATTTTTGGCTCTGTGACTCAGTTTCTCCTGGGCATTGGGAAGAAGCAGTTGTGTGAAGCCCTCCTGTGAACAGTGCCTGTCTGGTGTGCGAGCAGCTCTTGACAAGCGCCCACCACCAACACCCTTGCTTTTGCATTCCCTTTGGTCAGCAGGCCAGGCCAGGCAGGGGCTGTGCCTTTGGGCCCAGGAGGCTGGTGTCCATGGGGCAGCAGGCCAGCGGTTGGTAAATGTCAACTGTGGACATCTCCACCAAGGAGCCTGCTTTGGGGCAGGCGGCTCTGGCTTTTAGAAGACGCCTGGTGATTGTAACATTGCAGAGCAGGGGGTGGGAGCTGGGTGCCAGCTGAGGGTCCCTGTCAGCTGGGAGGCCACAGGAGTGGGTCAGGCCTGGGGCAAAGTGGAACTGGTGGGGGGTGGCTGGTGCAGCGGTGGGCAAACCAACGGGGCTAGCAGCAAGGCAGAGGCTGGGCCTCCTGAGTCTCTAATGAATATTAATGAGCAGAGGAGGGTGAAAAAATTAATCTGCCTTATCCTCCTATGGGTGCTACGGTAACGATATGAAATCTAATTATTCGTCCCAATATTTCTAAACCCTCAAACTGAGACTGACAGCCTCCCGGTCGGTTTAATGCTTATCACTCTCAGGAGCGCGTGTTCGCAGCATGATAAAAACCCCTGCGCTCAGCTTTGCTGACGCTGCAGAACTCCTAATTTTCCGTGTGCGTTCTAAGCTGACAGAAGGCAGTGGTGCCATGTCCCTGGCCAGCTCTGTGCCTTCTGCCCGGAGCAGCCCATCTGTGTCTTGACGGGTACTGAGCGCCTGTGCTTGGTGGTTCCCTGGCTGGCCTAGGTGACAGCCCCTGTCTGTGAGGGCAGGTGAGGAAGGAGGGGTACAGGGGCCTTAAGGGGGCCTTGTGCTATACCCCACATCTGGTTTCCAGGAGGAAATTGGTCAGGAGATCTGGGGCTTTATGACTGACTTTCAGCCCATATTCTCTCAGCCCTTAACACTGGGGTGGGCTGCCCCCCTTAGATGGGGAAGGCTGGAAAAGGGTGGGGCACAGCCATCTGAACGGCAGCACATGCCTGCACTTGGCCCCTAGGGGTGGAGGGGCCACCATACCCTGGCTCCTGGGGAGTGTAGCTCGGCCTTGCCCAGCTTGCCCCTAACCTGTCCCCCAGCCAGCCCTAAGCCACAACCCCCATGTCTGCTGGCTGCAGCCTGAAGGCCACCGTTCTGCCCCCAGGGGCATGTCGAGCCCCAGGGGCTGAGGACATGCTATCAGGAGCAGATTTCAATCTCTGCCTCCGCTGTGGAGGGGCTGGCACAATGTGGGGCTGCCCCATGTTATTCTTTTTCTTTTTTCCCTACTAGTTTCTCCCCAGTTCCAAGCAGCCCACGGAATAGAAGCCCTTTTGTGGTGAAGGCGCTGGGCCAAGGCAAGCCCCCTTCCTGGCCTGCCCTGCCCATGGGCAGTGGGGTGCAAACTTGGGAGGGGCTATTCATAACCCCCCACCTTGCCCTGGCCCTTCTGTCAAAACTAGTAGTCATGTATGCCACCAGCTGCTCTCCCTCCTTGGGTGCCCCGCGGCTCGGTGCCCAGTCTGGGTCCAGCTCACTGGACAGGCCCGGTCAGGAGTAAGTGAGAAGCCCTGCCTGACCTGCCTACAGCCCCTCAGGGTTGTCCCGGTCCCTCCCTCCTGGCTCCAGGCCGGCCCCACCCAGCCCCAGGATAACCTGGGGCGGCCACTTTAAGTTCTCTGGGTGCGTCTGAGAATGCTCCTTGTTTCCCAACAAAGAGGTCAGTGTCTGGATTCTCTACCCGCTGATAACCATCAGAAACCCTATCTCTGCCGCATCCGCTGTGACAACTTTATCTGAGGCTATTCCCAAACCTCGCAGTGCTTCTCCTGAAGCCACATAGAAGGAGAGGTGGGGGCCCTGTTCTGGGGGAGGGTGGCCTGGCACAGGGAGCAGATGGTCCTGCAGAAGGTCAGCAGGGCCAGAGGGCCTCCCCCAGGTTACTACAGGCAGGTTCATGGGAGGGCAGGTCTGGGGCAGGCCCAGATGGGCTCTGACTGGGCCCCAAACCTCTGTTCTTCAGCCTACCCTGTGAAGCCCCGCCCATTTCCCCCTGCCCTCACCCCTATGCTCACCTTGCTGGAGGCAACGGCCTTTCGCACCTCAGGCCCCTCTTATCTCCCCAGATCCTGTGAAGAACCCATTTCACAGCAGAGGAGACTGAGGCCCACAGAAGTGAATGGCGTCCAAGAGCACAGGACGTCGCTTTGTGTACCCAGGACTGGAACCCGGGTATGCATGATCTACACTGAATCACTGCATCCTATTCTTCATTCATTCACTGATTCATTCAAAAACAGTCTTAGAGGGTGTGCTTTATGCCAGGTGCAGGGACAGAACATGCAGTCCCTGATGTCCCAGCATGGATGATAGAGCGGAGAGGCCAGCAAGAAACGAGCCGTGGAGGCTGGGGGGAAAGTGCTGGAGAAACAGGGACAAGGCTGAGCTGGGCTGAGGTCTGGCAGGGGCAGGGACTGGGTATGGGCAGCCGTAGCCAGGGCAGTGGGGCAAGGCCTGGAGGGGAGAGTGGGGCACTGTGTGGGCATCTGTGGAAAGGGGACATTGTGGGGGTGGGGGAGACAATAGGGGAGGGAGCAATAGGGAGGAAGAGATGACATGGGGAAGGACCTTGTGGCCCCCAACTCTTTTCTTCAGGGTAGCCCTAGGGCTCAGGCAGGGATCTGGTCATTAGGGTGGGCCTGGTGCCCTGGCCCCAGGGGAGGGGTGGCTAGGGCTGAGGAGGAGGGATCTCTCCCAGCCCTCAGCATGGGTCTTTCTGGTGTGGTGGGAGAGGTCCTGAGTCCCTGACACTAGCTGAGTCCTCTTGGCTCTCCAAGAGGTTGACCCTGTAGCTACAGTCCCTTCATGCTGACAGCTCCTCCCTCACCCCGTGGCACTTTTCCAGCTCCCACAACTGCAGGCAGGGAAACTGAGGCATGGAATGGAAGGGTGCCAGGGGCCCAGGGAGGCCAGCAGCAGGTCTGCTGCCTGTGGCTTGTCCCCAGCAGGACACCCACACTGTTCTGTTCCCTACCCTGGCACTCCAGCGGAGCCCAGACCTGGGCACCCTCAGGGGCTGCCCTGGAGGGCCAGGGGCCTGCCTGGCCCAGCCCTGGCTCTGCCAATTGCGAGCTCTGTGGAGCAGGCTGAATGTGGCCCCCAAAGATGTCCACTGGGAGCCTGAGTGTGACCTTGTTTGGGAAAAAGGTCTTTGCAGATATGATTAAATTAAAGGTAACCCAGATGAAATCATACTGGATTAGATTAGCCTGGTGTGTCCTAAATCCAATGGCAAGGAGAGAAGAGAAGGCAGAGGTGGGACTGATATATCTCTGAGCCAGGGATCCCCAGGATCACCAGCAGCCACCAGAAGCTGGGGAGAGGCCTGGAATGCACTCTCCTTCAGAGACCCCGGGAGAAACCAGCCCTGCCCACACCTGGCCTCCGAACTGGGAGGGAAGGAATTCTGCTTACGACACCAGGTTGCAGTAATTTTTTACAGCAGCCAGAGGAAACTTACATTCTGGGGCCCTCTCTGAGCCTCAGTTTCCCCATCTGTACAATGGGGTTAGTTGGAACAGCTGCCTCAAGACCGAGGTGAGTCAACAGCATCAGGGTGAATGAAGCTCTAGTCCAGGGCCTGCTGGGGAATAACCACCATGGTCCTAGTGACCTGTTGGCACCCCAGGGTGTAGGCCAGGCTGCATGTCACTTATGTGGGAGGGGGCGGGGAGCATAGCCTCAGGGCACTTCCTTCGAGGTCCCATGGGGCTGCTGGGCCCACTGGACACCGGGCTGGGATGGTTGGAAGAGGCCCTTGGGAGCACCAGGGGCAACGATGGCCCATGGGGCTGTTAAGTAAGGAGGCAGTGCTGGGGCAGGGACGTGGGGAGGCACAGCTGGCAGGCCAGCTTCAGTGCTGCCTGGCTGTGCCTGGACCATGGTAGGTAGCAACCATGTGCTGTTGGGGTGAGTCCACAACATGTCCAGTGTCATTCTTACTTTCCAGGTAGGAACATGGAGGCTGGACAGCTGCAGCCAGCAGCACCTGGCGCTGTGGGGAAGAGGCTGCCCTGAAATGGCAGAAACATTTCAGCAGGTGAGCAAAGCAAGATGCAGGGTGGCTTGCAGTGCATCCCCACTTGGGTAAAGAACTAGCAGCACCCCACACCTGGGCTGCGTGTCCCAGAAGTCTCGGGGAAAGCAGTGCAATGATGGGTGGGCTGGGGGTATTCTTCTCTATTACAAACAAATGTAAATGAGAATCAAGGAAGGAGAGAGGGGCATCATCGGGAGTGTACCTGGGCATCCTGCCTCAGCTCCCCTCGCCCCCAAAAAGGCTCCTGGCCAGGGCTGGCCCTACTGTGAGGTTTGCCTCTGCCATGGCAGTGACCCCTGATGCCACCCTTCGAGGCTTCCTGCATGGAGAGCTGCTCAGAGCCAAGGGCCCAGCCCTGGTTCCATCTCCAGGTGAAGGACCAAGGAGGCCGACCCTCTACACTGATTGCTGGGCAAAGACTCACCTGGGACCACACGGGAGGACAGGATCCAGGGGGTCCCGTTTCAGCCTCTCAGGCAGGGTCTTTCCCCACTGAACCTGTTGCCCTGCTTGGCAGCCATGGGGACCCTCCCAGTCTCACTGATGTCACGATGGCTTTAGGGCTAAAGTAGGTGAGCCCTGGGGGTCAAAGGGATGGAAAGAAGGGCCAAGCCAGTGTGGACCCAGCTGCGGGTGAAAGCTTGTTCGTTCATTTGCCCATCCAACCATTCATTCATTCATCCACCCATCCGTCCATGTACTCATCCATCCATCTGTCCATTTATCCATCCATCCATCCATCCATCCATCCTCCATCCACCATTCATCTTGAACACTTTTTTTGTGGCTGGGCCTCCAAGCCCTTGTTTCCAACAGTGGAAGTTGCTACTGGATCAGGAAGGGACCTGCCCGAGTTAACACAGCAGGTTGGTGCCAGAACCACCTCTCAACCACTGCCAGGCTCTGTGCCCTCTGTGTCCTTCCTTAAGCTCCCACCCCCAGTGGGAGTCCAGCCACCCTGTCCCTTCTCAGCCTGCAAGAAGCTACCCCCACCACCAGCAGGAAAGGGTCGCCACACCCCATCGGGCGCCCCTATTCCTGCCTCCTCCTCCCTCTCCAAGGGTGAATACTGCCTGGCGGCTGATAGGAAGATCTGGGGCAGGAGGTGCTTGGGGGAGAGAACTGGGACCCATCAGCTGAGATCGATAAGAGGCCCGCTGAAATGTTAGCAAAAATATTTAGACAATAAATGAAGTATCAGAAAAGTGCGCGTATCTTTAAGAAATCAATCATCTTGTACGTGCGTCTGGACACTCGGCGCCAAGGCAGAGATAGCGCCTGCTGGGGAGATAAGGGTTAATCAAGGATTTAATTCTGCAGGAGATAAAGCTGCAGGGAAGAGCAGGCAGGCTCCTTCCTCCCCAGGCTCCTCCGCAATACCCTCAAAGGTTGTTGGCTGCTCTGGTGCTGGCTCGCTCCCTCGCTCCCCTCGGCATTATCTCTCTGTCTGGAGAGCGTTTCCAGCCTTGTGCCAAGTCTCGCCAGGCTGACCTGTGCCCCAGGCCCAAGGAGGACAAACCCTTCATGGGGTGGGGGGCCAAGGGGGCCAGGGCTGGTGCCTGAGTCTCCAGCCCTGTCCTTATGGAGCCTGCAGGAGTCTTTAGGGTTGGGCAGACAATTCTCCCTCTGCTACTTGATCTGGACGGCTTTGCAAAGTCACTTGACCTCAGTTTCCTCATCTGTAGAACAGGGGCAGCAGTCCCTGCCTCATAGGGTGGGAGGGAAGAGGAAATGAGGGGCTGTGTGTAAGCAGGAGCACACAGGTGTCCATCTTGGAAGGGGCCAGTAATCCCCAGGAGGGAGCAGAGGAGAGACCTGCAGACCCCACTTAGAACATGCTGAGACCCAACCCCTCAGCCACATGCCTTTGTCCTGTCACTGCTCACAGGTTTTCTTGACACTTGGAGCGTTCAGAAACCAGGGCCCCAGAGCTCCCAGCCCACTCATTCCTCCTTCCAATTGTTAACTGCCCCTGACAGCCTACCCTTGGAAAAGTCAATTGCTACTTGAATGCCTCCAGTGACAGGAAGCTCACTGCCTCTAGAGACTGCTCTAAACAACACAGCCTCTATCCCACAGTGGAGCCAAAATTGGGCTCCTTCCACAAAGCCAAAATCCATCCTGGAGCTTCCACTGTTTCCTTCCAGCTTGGGGCCACAGGACAAGAGGATCATCCCAGCTGCAGGCCTACTGGCTCCGGTGCCTGGTGAGCCCTGCCCTGTGGTAGGCACCACTTGTGGGTCATCTCTCTTTTGACCTGCCCAGCTGCCCTGGGAGGCAGGCAGGCTGCTGGCTTCTCCACTTCACAGACAAACTGCAGCTCTGAGTGGAGGCTGGGGGGGTCTGCAGCCTCAGTCCTCAAGGACCCTTCAGGGCTTCCTATGTCCCCCTGAGGTCCCAAACGGTGAGGAAACAGAAGCTCAGAGAGGTCAGGGACATATCTGGGAGCACACAGCAAAACTGCCACGAGGTAGGATACCTTGGGATCCAGACTCTGTGCCACAAAGGTGGGTGCCCTTGGTCTTGCACCAGCCTCCCACTGACTCATTGGGTGGCCTGGGCAAGTGCCTGGCTCTCTGTGTCTGGCTGCTCAGCTGTGACTGCCATTGTGGGCAGTCCAGGGGGCCCTCAGCAGGGTTGCACATTTGGACCCTGGGAGACTTCTCCAATCTCCTGAGGCCCAGACCCAAGCCCAGAGATTCTGATGCAGTGTGACCCACAGCCCAGGTTTTATGGTCCACGGCAGTAGGTAGGGGCTATAAATGCTGGTCCAAGGGTCTTCAGCTAGGGATTCTGCCTGCAGCCCTATCGGCCCTCAACACTACTGTAGGCTGAGTTCCTGGGGCCCTGGTTTCTGCAGCTGAGAAATGGGGGCTCTAAATGCCAGGTTGGAGCTGGTTAGAGCTTTAGGGCAGCATTTAACCTCTAGGTGCTGGTGGGGGTGGGGGTAGGGGAGAAACCCACCTAACAAACCCACCTCTGCTTGATGACTACATGCAGACTGATTGGAGGCTGACACCTGGGGTCTTAGGACCAGGAGACCCAGCACTGCAGGACATCCACCAGCTAGTATGTACCTTGGATCAAGCTATACCTGAATGCCACATCAGGAATCAAAAAGGACCTAGGCCATTGCTATGGCTGCACAGTTGGAGCACCTGAGCCTGGGCTTGAGGGGACCAATCTGGCATACCACCTGGCCTCCCAGGCAAGGGCCATCAGGACAAGGCGGTGTTTCCTGAACACTCATCATTCACAGGCCCCTCCCAGTTACCATGATACTATATGCTGCCCATTTGCTGTCCCATACTTACTTATAATTGATGCCCTTTCTTAATTGAAATGTATTTTATAAAGAGTCTTTGTACTTCCTGCAAGAGGATGCCAGACCGACCTGCCATAAATAGGAGGGGGTAGTTTAGAAGTAACACCAAGACAATGATGACCTGGAGGTATTTTCATCTAGAGAAAGGGTGCTGCCCCGGTGGGGCTTCTTGGTCAAAGAGGGAGACTAGCAAGTGCTGAAGAGGCACTGCTGACACAGGTGCCCTCTCCTTGTCCTCAGAAGGACCCACAGGGACAAAATCAGAAAAAATCTCTTGCCTTCTGCGGCAGTTGTCCCAAAGTGCCCAGAAGACCACTTAGCTTACCACTGGGGGGCCCTGTCCATAAAGTGCTGGGGTGGGTGGGGATGTTCCTGACTTCCTCCTCAGACACGTGCAAGGTCCAGCCCCAGTTTGGCTCCTTATTGCTTCCTCCCCTCAAAAGCCCTTCTTCTCTGCCTCACCAACTTCTACTCATCTGTTAAGGGCCTGCTTAAAAAACCCTCCTCCAGCCCTGAGTTGGTTGGTCATTGTCTCACAAAGCAAAAGGTCACTGGTTCGATTCCTAGCCAGGGCACATGCCTGGGCTGCAGGTTTGGTCCCTGGTTGGGTATGTATGAGAGGCAACTGATTGATGTTTCTCTCCCTCTCTTTCTCCCTCCCTTCCTCTCTCTTTAAAAATAAATCAATAACATCTTTTAAAAAGCCCTCCTCAGGAAGTCCTCCCTGTGTCACCTGAGGTCCCATAGACCCTGCATCACCTCCTCCAGGAAGCCCTCCTTGTGCTCCCAGGCAGTTAACCCTCCCTGCCCCAATACCCACCTGGCCCCAATACCCGCATCTTCTGATGTGTTTCATGTGTAGTGGTGGGGGCACCTGAGCTGGAGTCTACACCTGACCTGGCTTGGGAGGGTCAAAGGGGCCTGTGCCGTGGGTGGGAGGCTGCCTTGGCCACTACCCTGCAACCGGTAGGCGGTCTAGCTGTGGTTGGGGTTCCTTACCAGTTCAGCCTGCCTGGGGGATGAGGCTCTGCTCTGGATGCTTCCGCGGAATGGGCCCCAGGACAGGCCCTCAGCAAGGCTTTGTCGAGCCCGGACGCACCTCTGCCCATCCTGCAGGACTTCCTCCAGCTCGTCTGCGGGGAGACATCAAGGGTGTGAGGAATGCCCACCATGGTGACCGCCCAGCCCTGCTATCTGCCCAGGTCTAGCATACCTCTGCAGCCCCCATCCCCAGGAGCAGTCAGGTGGCTGCAGGACAAAGGAGGCAGTGCCTCCCTGTGGGCCTGGGCCTGAGGTACAGGGATGGTAGCTGGTGCCCAGTTCTGGGGGCCAGACCAGCCCCTCTGGTGGAACTTTCCTGAAGACCAAGGGCTACAGAGATAGGACAATGATGGGTGCCTGCAGCTAGATTTGAGCAGACAGGTGCATAGCTTGGGGCCCATAGCTGGGTATCAGGGACATGTGTGGCCTGGGAACCATAGCCACTGTGCCAGTAACACACGTGGCCCAGGGACCACAGCTGCCATGTCAGGGACATCTGTGACCCACACGCAGTCCAGAGTAGCACTGGCAAAGTTGCTTGTGCCCAGGATGCACGCATGGAGTCAGGTCATCCCTGCTGCCTAGGCTGAGATGGGCAGAGCAGAGGACGATGATGTTGACGAGACCCATCCCCATCCCCTCCGCACCCTCCTCCCAGCCCCTTCCCATTGGCAAGTCCCTGAATCTGCACAGCAGGCCTGTTAAGGCAGCTGGGGAAATGCTGAGCTTTGCTTTCTGCACCTATAAGATTGGATCCCCAATACTTCCTAGTTCCTTGGGTGGTATGAGGATTGAATGAGATATCCACCTAGCATGCTTAGCACAGTGCCTGGTGGGGCAGCTGAGGTACAGAGCCAAGCACTCCTCACAAGGCCCTCAGCAAAGCCAGAATCTCCACCTGGGTTGTGCAGAGCTCAGCTCCATTTACTCTTTGAAGATCAGCAGGGACCCCAGAATGCTGTTGACCTCACATGGCCTTCAGGACCTGTGCTCTCTCTCTGGAAGGACTGGACCCTGACTCTTCCTCAGGTCTTGGGGCAACCATTGCCTATCTAAGGGCCTGTCTCCTAGCTGAGGGTGTAAGGTGCCAGGGGGCTGAGGTTCTGTGTGCCATGGGCAGGGCCACACTCTCTGGGCTCTGCCAGCTTATATGGCCTTGGCTATGACTCCGTGGCATGGCTAGAGTAATGGTATCCGCTGCAGAGCCAGCATTCTGCTGTTTACACAGACAGATGGCCCTTAGTGGTAGCCCCTTTGATGGACACCCTCACAGTGTGGGGCCTCGGGGCTTGGGCAGGGTCTACAGTTAGGCTCCCGGGTTCAGCCCAGGCATGCCACATGATCCACCTGACCTTGTGTC
Source organism: Desmodus rotundus (assembly GCF_022682495.2). Classification (NCBI taxonomy): domain Eukaryota; kingdom Metazoa; phylum Chordata; class Mammalia; order Chiroptera; family Phyllostomidae; genus Desmodus; species Desmodus rotundus. Next base: position 31,121,470 of record NC_071398.1, on the reverse strand, counting down.
ATGGGCTGAATGGTGGCCCCCAAGAGATACGGCTACCCAGAACCTGGGATTGTGTCCTTATTTGGAAAAAGGGTCCTTGCTGACGTTATCAAGTTAGGGTCTCCAGATGAGACCATTGTGGATCACCCAGTGGGCCCTAAGTCCAAGGACAAAGGTTCTTGTAAGAAGAGACACACAGAGGAAAGAATCCAGGAAAAGGCCATGTGAAGACAGAGGCAGAGATAAAGTGGTGCAGCCAGGAGGAAGCTGCGCCTGGGGCCCCAGGGAGTTGGGAGAGGCAGAAACGGTCCTCTCCTGGAGCTTCCAGAGGGAGCGCAGCCCTGCTAACACCCAGATTTTGGACTTCTGGCTCCCAAACAGTGAGAGAATACATTGCTGATGTTTTAAGGCACTGAGGTTGAACACATTTGTCAGGGCTGCCCTGGGAGAATCACATCTGCATGTTACCTCTCCTCTCCCACCTCAGTGTCCTCTTTGGACAGGGGAAGAGTGGCAGCCATGCCCTCAGATGGCAGCACCTCCCTAGGCCACACAACCTCTGCTCAGGAAGGCCAGGCCACCTTATGCCTCAGGTGCCACCCAGGCTGCCTAGGCCTATGGAGGCCTCATGTGGCCTGGCCAGGTCCCTGAGCAAGCGCTTCTGTGGCGGCCCCACTTCCTGGAGCCTCGATTGGGCAGGCTGTGGCCTTAATGGGACCGATTATCAGATAACTGCCGGCCTAATGGCAGAGATAACGTGTAAATATGCCAGGAGGCCTGGCTAAAACATTCTAACTGGGTCCTTGTCTTCCCCAGGGCAGATAAGGTGGCAGGAGACCAGGGTGAGGCCGGGGAGGCTGGTGCCCCTTTATCAGCTCCGCAGAGAGGGGGGCAGTGGCCAGCTCTGTTGCTTTGTGGCCTGCCCACAAGGGTCTGAGTCCTTTGCCAGCCCCCTAGCATGCCTGGGTCCCAGCCCATGGGCCACAGTCTCCTCAGGTCCTCAGAAATTGGTGCCAAGGGATAGGAGTGTGGCCCAGCCACATGTGGTCACCCAATCCTGCCCAGGTGGCCCTATGAAGCTAGCCTTTTCCTTAAGCCCCCCTGTATAGATGAAGAAACCGAGGCCCTGAGAGGACACATAGCTGGCCGTGGGATGCCAGAATCTGAACCCAGGCCACCTGGCTCCAGATGCTGACCAAGGGTCCTGGCTCCTTGTGTCCTGGGTGTATCTGGGTCTCTGGTCCTCCACCTGGCCAGCCCTCAGGGGTAGGTGTGTGTGAGGGAGAGATGGGGGATGAAGAGGCTGTCTAGAGATGAGCTCGCTGGGCACTCATTTGTCCAGCCACCTGATGGGTCCATGTGCTGCTTCTGAGGCTGGCAGGGAGCCAACCAAGGACTGAGCCTGTGGACTGCCCACTCAGGGCAGTAGGATCAGGGGGAAGCGTCCAGAATCCTAACGCAATGGCTTACCCTACCCCGACAACTAGACACACACTAAGCCACACGGGTTGGCTGCACTTGGGCCTCTTAACTGGGTTGCCCATTCATTCCTCTGGGCACTAGTTCTCCTCCTGGGGCCACAGACAGGACAGGCACAGTGGTCGTGATGCCCTCCGTCTTCACATATTTTCTTTTCTGTGTGCGGAATGTTCGTGTAGGAGTTGTTCCTGGCCTTGTTGGTCATGGAGCCCCCACGAGGAGATAACACTTTCCATCTGAGGCTGCTGCCTACCTTCCTGTGGGAGGGGAGCTCAGAATTCAACTCAGTCTTTCCATGTGTGGGCCGGGACTCAGGGGCATGGAGGTGGAGGAAGGCAGCTGGCCCAGGTCGCCCCATGAGCAACAGAAAGAGTGGGGCAGCCCCAGGCATCCCAGTCTGCCCTGCTTGTTATACCTGTGGGGGCCTGTGGTCCCTTTCCTGGAGCCCTGGCTCTGGCTTGCCCCCCACCTGCCCATGCACGCACCCACAGGCAAACGGCCGTGCTTCCTAATCAGAGCCCCACGGCTGGCGGGCCGAGCCTCACAGATAACAGCAGGGCTAGTGTTCCCCACAGCAGCCGCTCCATCTCATGAGTATCATGCTTTGACAGACAGGCCTGTCTCCTGATAAAGGCGGCTGGCTGTTCTGCACGGCTGGGGACAGAACCCACCACCCTGGGTTTGCTGGGGGCTGGTGAAGACCCCGGAAAGGTGGGGTGGCTGGGAACTGAGGGACCTGGGCTCGGAAATGGCAATGGTCACTAAGACAATCCGCCTTCCAGGTCAAGGGAAAGCTGTTTTAGGCGCCCCCTGTGGGTGGATGCAGGTCCACAGCAGGTACCTGGCTCAGTGAGTGGAACCTGACTGGATCTAAGCTCCAGCTTACCTAGTGCCCCTGTGTAGCGTGGAACCTGTGCAACTATCCATGGTAGCCCTGGTGATGTTCAACACCTGTCTGCTCAGATAACCTATTTCTAGGTCTCTGTTCCTGCCCAAATCCTCCTGTGGCTGGAAGAGGGTCAAGCAGGCGTTAAAGTGCAGTTAGTACCTCACAGAGACCCCTTCCAACCACAAGTAAAACTGCATTAGAAAAGTGGGGTGGGTGAGACCACTTACTTCTGGCAGACTGGGTATCTCATGAGGGTTCAGTTCAAGGCCAAGAATGAATGAAGGCAGAAATAAGCAAGGGCGAGGGGCTAAGAGGTGGGAGACGCTGAACCAGGGGTGACAGCTGACAGGGAGAGTGACAGGCAGGAAAATGCAGTTATTTTTAAATAGCCTCTGTAAGAGCTGGAGGACCCAGACAGTGGTAGCTGTGCAGACGGCCACTTCCCAACCACACTGACAGGAAACCCAGGGCCCACAGAGGCCCAGGAGCACCCAAGCCACACCACGAGCTCAGGTTAAAGGTGGGACTGAAACCTAGGTCTCTGGACTCATGTCTCAGTGTTCACCCATGTGGGCACCTGGGGAAAGGACAAAGGAGGCACAGCATCTGTCCTCGAGGAAACACAGATGGTAACATCTCTAATGGTTCGCCAGTCAGAGTAGGCTTCCAGGTGGAGGTGTCCTCATCCCCAGAAGCCTCCTGTGACCCATATCTATTGTTTTCTCTTCCCCAGCTCCAGCCAGGTACTGGCCAACTCTTCTCTATCTACCCTGGTCCCTAGCCCCTCAGCTGGAGAATGAGGGCAATGCCATTTACCCCAAGAAGTCACAATCTTCACATGGTTTCTGGTCATTTATTGAGCCTTAGCCAAGGGCCTGGCACAATTTACAGAGATTCCTCCTAGCCACACTGAACTTATTCCTCAGTGTACAGATTGAGAGACTGAGGCTCAGAGAGGTTAAGCAACCAGCCCAAGGTACACAGTAAGTAGGTGGGAGGTCATGGCCAGGGCCTCAACACCCTTTTCTGGGCCGAGGCAGGAGGCGATGGAGAAGACAGGGGATAGAGGGGCTGCTGAAGAGGAGGTGGGGGTGGGTGGGTGCTGTGGGCCAGCTCTGAGCTCTTCTGTCCCGTGGCTAACTTCCTGCTGTCCTCAGTTTCCCCATTTGCTGATGGCCCCCTCTGGAGGTAGGGCAGGCCCTGATGCCTGGGTGGACCCCCCACCCCCATGAGGGTGAGCCCATCACTATAGGACAGCATCAGGACAAAAAATAATTTATTCTGGTAAACAACCAGCCATGCATTATTCCCACAGCAAACATGCAGCACGGGATTCAATCTCACCCCCAAGCATCTGTGAGCAACCAGATGAAAAAATATGATTTACACGTCTATTTAGGTCTCAAAACCCTCAATGGCATCCCACAGGGATGGTGAAGGGAGGCAGGGCTGAGTGTTGCCACCCAGGCCGGCTAGACCCACTCCTGGAAACCTGGCGGAGGGGTGGCTGGGGGAAAGAATTGGGGTCTGGGATCAAAGTGCCGGGGCCAGGGCCTGCCTCTGCTTGCCTCTCACTGAGCCTCAGTTTACCTGCTGGGTTGGCAGTTGTTCAAGTAGAGGTCCAAGTGTGGGTAGATGTGGCCAGCATTGCTTTCCTCCTCAGGCCCAGCCCCGGGCTGCCCCTGAGCTGCTGCCCTCAGCTTCAGCCCCAGCTCTGCCCCGCCCTGGAGCGTGTGGTACCCTCCCTCAGCAACCTGAACAGGCCAGTGAAGGGTTCCACTCCTCCCACTTCATCCCACAGAGGGGACCCAGAGAGCTGGAGCAACTCCCTAAGGGCTGCACAGCGGGTGCCCGCCCAGACCTGCCAGGCCTGAGCTCCTTTCTGACAGAAGACCCAGGGCTCCAAACTGGACCACCTAGCTCCAGAGCCCACTGTGCCTGGCTTCCTGGGCCTCAGTGTTCCCCCTGAGCAATGGCCCCAGCAGGCTGGCTTGCAACTCTGACTTGGGGCAGCTCTGTAGGTTTCCTGGAGTGTCCACGAGCTTAGGGGCTGCCTCCTGCACACTGCTGACTGGCCCTTCCTTTATGCTAATGGCTGATGGCCTCCAGAGCAGAGTCCAGCCACTGGGCAGTCCCTGCCTGGAATGGTGGGCTATGGGATCAGTATGTGGGTGCTCACCCTAGAGTCACTGCCAGCACCCACTTACCTAATCAGCCTCATCATTCCCACCCAGCCCCGCCCTGTGGCTCCTGTGGGCCAGCTGGCCCTGGCTTTGTGGGGAGTGTCCCTATCTCAGGGATCATGCTGTTTGCCTTTGATAAAAGTCATAGAAAAGAGAGGGAAAAAGGAGCGAGAGGGAGAGAGGGAGGGAGAGAGAGGAGGAAAATCCCAGGATGAGCAGTACCCCCTTCCACTCGGCAGGGTTTTAAAAGTTTTCCTGGGTTTGGGACAAGAGTGGAGCTGGCTTGGAGACTGTGTGGGCCCTGAGAGAATGTATTTCTAACACATCCTGTACCAGTGTAGAAACCAGGCCCAGAGAGGGCAAGTAGCTCTGTTAAGGTCACACAGCAGATCATGGTTGGCCCCTCTATCGGCTGGAACAAGTTCTCCTGCAATGAGGTGTTCTCCAGACCCATTCATTCACACGCCTGCTCGGCCCCTCCCACCGCAGATGTACCTCACTGGACCCACCCCCATGATCTAGAGCACTGAGGACTGTGCCCCTTTTACTAAGGGTGATGTGACTTGGCTGAGGTCACCTGCTCTAAGGTCCAGCCCTTTTCCAGTCCTCAACTTGGCCCTTCTGACTGGGAAAGCCATGAGCTGGATGGCAGCTGAAGCCCTAGAAGGACAGAAACAAGGGCAAAGGGAGGAGGAGGCTGAGTGGCTGGTGGCCACCACCATTCAGGGTCTGTCTACTCTGCAGCTTTAGCAATTGACCTAGGCTCTGGAACCTGTGTTGGTATCCTACCACTAACATCTCCCAGCTGGACAGGTCATTTTTCTCGCTTCTGTTTCCGCTTGTGTGAAATGGGGTATAAGAGCACCTGCCTCCCAGGTCATTGCAAGTTGGAAAGACATAATAAATATGGTACATGAAGGACAGGGCCTGCACATAGTAAGTGCTCAATAAGCACTCACAGAAGCACGGCCCGCGAGTGGGCCCGGGGTTCCAGCTGGGCCAAGTGCAGTCTCTACATAACCTCAGCCAGGCTCTCAGCCCCTCTGGGCCGGGGCCCCATCTCTAAAAGTGCCTGCTCTCAGTGGGGACGGGGTCCCTGACAGCTCTGGTACAGTGCCACATGACCACCAGTCTTCTCTTCCGAGCCCATGGTGGCTGCCATGGTGTTGGAACACAGCTGCAGCCACCACTACCTGCCTGCCTGGGCACCCTGGCCTCGGCATGTTGGAGGATTTGGGAGCCACCCATGGGGGTGTGGGCAGAGCCCTGGTCCCATGGACATACGAACAGGGGTCACAGGCAGGCACAGAAGGCCAGCTCCTGGATGGTTGTTGTGAGGTGCAAGTCGAGCCTTCTAGATGGGGTGGCACCACCTGAGGCCATGAGAGTCTGGGGCCCATGGCTGGTCACCCTCCCTGCTGCTCTGTGAGCGCTGGGAGGGGAAGGTTTATTCCACGTGCATGCTGTGGCCTGCCTCACATGGGACCCTCCTGTGATCTGGCTGGAGGGGTCAAATTCAGGCCTGGGGAGAAATGGCTGGGGGAAGGCAAGTTCCATCAGCTTCTTGGAACATTCCCATGCGCTCAGCCCCACCCTTTTGGTCCCTGTTCTTTTTTTTTTTTTTTTTAATTTAATGACATTTATTTGAGGCGGTAGTTTGGGGGAGATGGCTTGAAGATTGTGCAGGACATGATTAAAGCCCCCAAAGTCCTTGGCATGGTCTTTGGGGCTCAAAACACAGAACAGGACTGGTGGCCAAGGGGACAGACTACCCGATGAAGACTACCTGAAAGCCCGATGAAGAGGTTAGTCTTGTTCTGTGGGCCCCTGTTTTTGCTTCCATTTAAAGGTGTGGCAACATGGCCCAGAGGAGGGGGCACCTGGCTCAGGGTTCCCATGTGAAAATGGCAGACCCTCGTCCTGGGGCATGAGGACGGCTGTGGGGCTGTGTCTGGGTGAACTGGCAAGGTCACAGTGGACTTAGGACAGCTTGCTGTTTGTTCCCATGAGGCCCACCCTTGCTGCCAGTTGTCCCCCAGGCCTGCCTGTCTGCAGGAGCTGTGTAGCTTTTCCCATCTGGGCTGCTTTTCCTCAGGGTGTGGCAGTAGTGACTCCCAGCTGCACTGCTCACAGGCTTGGTGCTGACCTTCTCGTATCCTCCAGGGCACGAAAAAGGTGGTCACGCCCACATAACCCAGGGCCTCAGGACCCGGAGACCCACAGCTACAGGGCACCAGTCAGCCAGTATGTCCCCTGGATCAAGCCACACCTGAATGTCAAACCAGGAAACAAAGAGAAGCAGAGCTTAAATTTAGCTGTGGCTCCATCACCAGTGGCCACCATACCTTTGGACAGATCCTGCCCCATCTCAAGCCTCTAGCTCTCATCTATGAATTATGAGGACTCAGTGTTGAGAGAACATGGCTTAAAAAGCTTTGGGGAAAAATAGTGTGGTCCCTTTCCCATGCTCTCTGCCAGTCCAGGGAAGCAAGGCTTGGTAAGGTTGAGGTCACATGGCCAGCAAATGGCACAGAGAACCAATCAAGCTCAGGTCCCTCTGACCCCAAATACATGACCCTAACCCAGGCCGTGTGCCCTTTCTCACAGTGAATCTGGCCCAGTGCACGGCGGGCGCACTCCAGGCCACAGCACAGTCCTGGTCCCATTTCACAGGTGGGAGCAACTGTGCTGACAGGGGAGTAAACAATTCTGATGCCCAGGCTGTGTGCATAGGCCTCACCCCAGTGCTGAGGCTGTCTCCCAGGCCCTGGCCCAGGACCCTGGCCCTGTGGCAGTTGGCATGGCCAAGGTGGAAGGAATAGAATAATCTAGCACGTGCTGCTCTGGAGGGAGGCAGTGGGGACAGGAGTGAGGGAACCTTGGAAGCAAAGCCACCTGAGCCTCAGCGGATCAGTGACTCATGGCCCGGGTGAGGGTTTCCACCTGCCTTTGGCCTGGGCATCCCCACAGAGCCCCTCAGAGGGCCCAGACCCCCACAGCAATGCCAGAGGGTCCGGGAGCTGTGAGCTGAGGACATGAATAAAAACGGGGACCTGCTGTTGTCATTTAAAAATAAGGTTTCACATACAGTTTGGGAGGGAGATAGTAGATGCTGTGACAGAGCCAGGCTCTGGTTCCTGAAGGCCAGTAACCGTGCCAGCCTGCGCCGGGGCTGCTTGCACAGTGACTGTCTCCCTGGGTGGTGCCCCACCCCCTGCCCTGGTTCTGGCCGCACTTCCATCAGATCACTTCTGCATTATTTTATGATATTGAGTCCCTAGCACTGGAGATGTGGATGTGACTGTGACCAAGCCCAGCATCCGTCCATTTCACTGGTGGGGAAAGTCAGAGAAAATTCCTGCGCACCTCCCAAACCCCTGCGCAGGGCCTCCTGGGTGTCCTGGTCCCACCATCGCCTGGGGACGTCTCTGGCCTCTTTGCCTGTACCCTGGTACTCTCTGCCCAGTGTGGCTCCTGCTGGCCTTTGGGCATGGTGACAGGTGTCCAGCCTCTGCTAGCACCAGCCAGCCCAGAGCTCAGGCTAGGACAGTGCACAGAGCCCGAGTCCTCCCTGGAGGGGGTGTTTCCCTCTCATTCCAGGTCAGAGTTTTGCAAAGGGCTTCAAGCCCAGAGCCTTCTTAAGAGTTTTCCCACAGACCCTGTGTTCCCAGTGGCTGGTTGCAGGGGGCAAAATAAGTCTTGACCTCCTCCTGTAGTGGGGGCACAGCTGCCCAGAGAACTAGGGTGGCCTGCCCAGCCCACTGTACAAACCTAAAGCTTTCTTTCCACTGGACGTGGGCTGAATGCCCACCCACTGGGCAAAGCACCCTCTCCTGAACCTCCCCTCTCTTGTCAAGCTCTGCACAGCAGCTGCACAACACAGGGTGGGCTGAGACCAGGCAGAGCTGGCAGGCGACATTACTGGGAGCCAACGGCAGAGGGGGCTGGCATGTTGCTGGCTGCAGTGTGGGCTTGTGGGTGCAGGCACAGTGACCACCACAGGGGCAGGGTAGGGGTACGCTCCAGGGCCTCTGTGTGCCTGAATGACCTCATGCATGCAGCAGCGTCGATGCCCTTGGCCACCACCCCCTCTGCCCCCTGCCTTGTTGTACCCTGAGTGCCACTACCCCCAGCACTGCGGAGTTGACACTTGTATTTTATTAACTCTGTCTCTCCACTAGAATGTTAGCCCCTTGGGCTGGGGTTGCCGAGGGATGTGTTCTGATGGCCCTTACAGAGCTGGGGACCCGGCAAGTAGCTGTGTCTGGAGGATGGTGGTAGGAGGTAGAACTAGAACTGGGCATTCCAGTCCAATCAGCAAGCATAGGTCTGGGAGATGGCGCAGCTGGTCCTGCTGGGCATGAGAGGGGCCCCATGCCAGCCTCCCCTCTGTGTCTGTTCTCACCTCCCAGCCACCTCCCCTCCTGACCCTGGGGAAGGGCCTGGCCACTTCGGGCTTCCTCACAGGGGTGGCTCTCCGGTTGCCCACTGACAAAGAGGTGGAGGGCAAGGAGGGGGATTACGGGGACTGGAGTCCACCGTGGATTGGCCTGCCTGCCAGCCAGGTGAGGGATGAACAGGGGGCGGGTGGGGGCGGGGCAGCCTCAGGTGCTGGAGCCCCCAGCCCTGCCCCCACCCCATCTGCCAGCTGGTGCCTGTGAACTTCTCTCCCTATCACTGGAACATCACTAGGGATTATTGATTTTTTGATACAGAACAACAGCCCATCTTTATCGGGCTGAACCCTGGCCCCGGCTAATGGTGGAGCTGGGACCGCCTGGGAATAGCCCAGAGAGCAGGGTGGGGCCAGGCTCCCTTCACTGCTATTGGGCCCGGAGACCTATCCCGGTGAGCGGTGGCACTAGGGAAAGTGGGGGGTGGGGTGGGTCTGCAGGGCTCAGGTGGGACAAGGCCTTGGGCAGCAGGGGTCACAGGGGTGCCACACTCAGGCCCAGAGGTGCCCTTTCTGAGGCCTTGTAGGCAGCTTAGATTCCTGGGGAAGGTTGTGGTGGGGGATGGTCTAGAGCTCTGATCACCCCATCTGAACCCCCAAGGTGGGACTCCTTAGGGTGGGATGTGTCCCAGATACTTGGCCTCCCCCAGGCACCGCCAAGAGCACCAGCTTGACTGGCAGGAGCAGCCATGGGGTGGGTGGTGGGCCGGAGACTCCTCAGGGTCAGTGTGCTGGGCCCTGGACCTGCCCTGACCTCACTGAGTTTTCCAACAGGCCCCTTCCTGCTCCCCACCCTGGATGGAGCCAGAGAGCCACAGCTTCCTGGGTGCCTTAAAGCTCAAGGACTCATGAGCTAGCTGCCTTCTTAAGAAGCTAGCTGTCCTGGTCTCTGGGCCTTAGTCTTTCCACCTGCAAAGTGGGGAGAGGAAGCCCCTTCAGCTCCCGGGCCCTGGTACTTTGATCTTGGGAGACCCTGAGGCCTGTGCACTGGGGTCAGGGTCCCTGACTCTCCCGGCCCTGCCTCATCCTGTAGGCGGGCTGGAAGCAGGATGTATGATAAGGCAAAGAAAATACCTCCTGTGCAAATAGCTTATCTGGCCCCTATCAGCTTGGGCGTCCTGGCCCCTGTCCCCTGTTTTTCCAGGGGCCAGTACCACTGAGGGGGCCCTTCCTTCTCGTCTAGCCTCCAGCTCACCACCTCTTAGCTCCCAGACCGGCTGTTCTGCCCTGCTCCTTGAACCAGGCTGGGACATGGTCCACACAGGGCCCTGACCCTCTTCGGTAAATGGGCAGGTGGCGTGGGGGTGAGTGAGGGTCTAGGCAGAGGCTGGGTGGTTGGAAGGGTGAAGGGAGGGCCCACTGCCACTGCTGAGGCACCAGGCACAGCCCCAGCCTTGTCCTGCTGTGGGGGCAGCAGTGGGCACAAAGCCAAGGCACTGGAAAATACTATAACACTGCCACTACCTACGCAGGGCGAGCCCCTTAGGGATTACAAAGACCATTCCAGAAAAGACACCTGCTCACCCTTTATGAGCGCCAAGTACCTCCCATCTGCTCTGCCCACAAAGGAGGCGTTTACACAGGGGGAGGGAGGCTGAGGCCTGTAGGGAGGGCTCTGGCTTGCCCAGCGCCCCACAGCCCTAGGGACAACCTAGTAGGAGACCGGTCCCGGGAATTGTTAAAGTCCCCTCTTGTGAAAGCTGAGTGTGTTCATTGCATTATGCAAAACCAGCTGACACCTGCTTCCACAGAACTGATCAACTCAATCCTCAAACCTCCCCATGCCATAGAAACTGGTATTCTCTTTTACAGATGAGGAGACTGAGGGTCAGAGAGGATCTGGACACACAGTGGGGCAGATGACTGAGTTGTCACCCAGGCCCCAGACCCTGTCCAGTAGTACTCTGCCCTGCTTCATGCACCTGAGGAGGCAGTGGGGAGAACAATGACTAGGGCAGGGCAGGGCAGGGCTGGGGAAGAGAGGTGAGGACTGGAGTACAGAGGGCCTTGCCCTGCACACAGCAGACACGGGCTGGCCCCCACCCTAGACACAGCTGAACCTCTCTGCTCAGGAACTCTTGGGGCTCCCTGCTGGGCCCTGAATGAAGCACCATGCTGCCCATCTAGCTGAGTCCATGGCCAGGCTCCACCGGGGGTCCCTGTCTGAGGGCATGGTGCTTGCTCCCACCTCCACTCCGTCTCTGGTTTGCCAAGATGATTGCATGTCCCCTCTGTGACCCAGCAAGGTCCCCGGGCCCTGGAGTGGGACATGTAGAATTGGCAGGACCAGTAAAGCTCAGGGGCCCAGGAAGGGACTGGGTGGTGGTGGCACTGCCCTATGACAGCCCCAGGTCTGCTGGTCCTGCCCATGGCCTTTGACCCTGGGCATATCTGACCTACTGTGTGTGCAGGACATGAACATGATGGCGGAGCAGTGGGGACATCTGCGCAGAATTTGCTACTTTTAGAATCATTTCTCTCTCTTGTAGAAATTCTGCAGGCCAGCAAAAATAAATAAATAAATAAATACAAATGGTTTGCTATCTTCAACACGGCATGATGACTATCCTCGCCACCCTATGCCTGTCCACGCTGAGATTATTTTTCTGGGATAAATTCCGAGAAGCTGAACTGCTGAGTCAAGGCAAGAGCATCACAGGGCCATGCGGGATCCAGCCTGTGCACCTGGCATGTAAGTGCTTTTTTGGAAGGGGGGCAGGTCCCTAGAGCCCACTGCACCCAGCAGCTCCAGGCAGCAGGGGGAGTCTGGGTGACAGCCACCAGCACTGAGGCTCAGGGAAGCTGGAGAACAGCCCAGGAGGCCAAGAGGCACTGGAATGGCCCAGATGGGAGCCTAGGGCCAAAACCCTTCCAAGAGCCCACTGCTGAGGGCGCTCGGGGATCCTGTGAGGGATGGGGCTGAGGATGTGTGGGACACAGGAGTCTGTCTAGAGGGGCAAAGGCATTTTCTGGCAGGGTGGGGGCAGGGGCCGAGGCAGGCAGGGCCCCCTCCTCACTACGACACATAATAAGCCCCCGAGATAGCATCGTGCCTCATTTCAGGCCCCGCTTGGCCCTTTCGGGCAGGATATGACCAGCCCTCGAGCTGATGGCGGCCCCTTTGTCCCATCTCTGGGGACCGATCTTATCGGCCACGTCCACCGCTGCCGTAATGGAAAAACGCAGTGAGGAAATCAAAAGTTATGCACAGAGATAGAATAATAATAAATAAATAAATAAGGAGTCCAGCTCGCCTAGCAGGGGGAGGAGTTCTCCGAGAACGAAGTGTTAAATCACATGGCGGGGAGGGCAAGTGGCTGGCTCGGCCTGTAGGGTCAGTGGGGGCCTGGTTCCCATCCTGGGTCTGAGAGAGCCACTGCAGCTCATCCAGCCTCAGTTTTCTCATCTGTCAAGTGGGTGTGATCAAAGAGCCCACTCCTGGGGCCGAGGGAGACCCCATGACAATGTCTGGCACGAGGGCAGTGCTGCCTATGATTGACAGCAGGCTGCCTCTGTCTCTTCTGGGCAATGAGAGACAGCTGGTACAGGGAGGGAACCGCCTGATGGTGACCCTGACATGCCCCAGCCGAGGCTGCATGACCCCAGGGAGAGCCCAACACCAAGCCCTGGGGACCGCAGCCCCGGGCACGGCACAGCCCTGAGTGTGCTTAGAACCACCACATCGCATGGGCTGCCTTCCCGCAGCCCTGCACTGCCCGGCCTGTCCCAGCCGTCCTGGCACTGCCAGACCCCCGAATATCCTGTCCCTGTCCCACAGAGGAGCAGCTTGAGCTTGGGGAGGGGTGAGGGGGTCCCAAGGCTCCCAGTGAGAGAGGTGACAGCTAGATGCCAGGGGGGCTGTGACAGCAAGGGGTAATGGGCCAGTAACAATACTAGTGCTAGTGACAGTGAGAGCACTAATATGAGCACCCAGGGTCAGTGCTAGCAGTGAGTGACAGTTCTAGTCCCAACAACAGCGACAGCGCTGGGATGAGTGACGGCAGGAGCACCGGTGCCGGGAGGAGGGATCATGCCAGCACCAGCACCGGCACTGACAGAGGAACAGCGGTAGTTGGGGCAGCAGTGGCTAACCCACCGTCCCCATGGGGTCCTCTGTGTGCATCAGGGGCTGTTTTCCTAGGAGGCTCAGAGGAGTAAGCTGATACATCCCAGGCAACAACAGCCAGGCTGTGGTGGGTCTCAGTCTGGGCCCAGGAGGGCCCAGGAGGAGGACAGGGAGGGAAACTTCTGGAAGGAGTAGCCAAGGCTCCAGGGGCTCCCCAGGTGGGGGCAGGTGGGCCTGCACTACAATGATGTTTGGGAGGGTCAGGCCAGGCAAAGGCTGATGCTTAGACACACAGACGACTGGCGGGGTGGGCTGGCTGAGGCAGGAAGCCAGCGGGAGGGCGGAGGAGGAAGCCAGGCTTGATTAGCACCCGCAGCCAAGATAGGCTGCCCTGGCCACAGATAGGCGCTCCCGGAAGGCCAGTGAGGTCAGCGGGCAGCATGGGCAGGCAGCCAGGCCCAGACCCCCCAGACACCGGGACAGCCGAGGAACTGGGCCCCAGCCACGCTCCTCGCGGGGCAACCAGCTGCCCCCTCACCCTCCACCTGCACACTGTCTGCACCCGCTGAGAAGAGGCCCTGGGAGCCCCTCAGAATCCCCTGGGGCCAGGCCAGGAGAGGGTGGGCTAGGGCCACTCCCTGGTAGGTGAACTTCAGGCTCAACTCTCAATCTTCCAGTAGTGGCCCTGGGGCAGCTGCTCAGCCTCTCTGGGCCTCAGTTTCCATATCTGTAAACAGGGAGTCCAGCATCTGATGCCAAGTTTCAGGCTCAGCCTTTTCATGGGTCTCCCATGTTCACCCTGAACCCCTACAGTCCATTCCCCACACAGCAACCAGCTCAGGCAACAGCCCTCACCTCCTCCTGCTCGGCCCTTGTCTCCCCGGCAGGTTGCCCTGCATGCAGGGTTTCTGCACAGTGTGCTCTGTGGGGCTGATGACCTGGGATCTGCTGAGCTCTGAACACTAGAGGATGAGGGGCGGTTTTGCCTCAGTCCCCTGCCCACATCCCCGTTCCTGTCTGCATTCCCTGCTTGGCTTGCGTCCCACAAGGACTGCTCTCTGTGCTGCAGGTTTCAGCTCTGGTGGGGAGCAGCTGGTCTGTTTTGCTCACACTATACCCCCAGTGTCTATAACAGGGGTCAACATACAGGAGACACTCAATAAGTAAATGTATGAGTGAATGAGCCAATGGGTTAAGCTCCTGTGGAGTAGTTGGGTGGGATGCTGGTAGTCTTACAAAGAGCTGCCTGTTGACAGCCTGCTCCTCCCACATATTCTGACCATCCCCCAACCTGTGACCCCAAGGCCTAGGTATCTTTGGTGGGGGAAGAGGTCAAAGTCAGAACCAGGCCAAGGGGCAGTTGCCCTGGCAGGGCTGACGTAGGGTCCGGGTGGTCAGCTCCGCCAGGTTGAGGAACTGCTGAACACAGTGAGGGGCTTCCCAGGGCTGAAGGGGCAAGCTCTGTGCCTCAGTTTCCCTCCCAGTTAGAGAGGGCATGGGTGGTCTTATTCCAGAAGTCCCTCTGCACAAGGCTCTTCTGGGGTGCTGTGTGCGGCTGGGTGCCAAGCCCCAGGGGCAATGCAGGAGGCAGCATCCATATGGGCCAGGCCAGCCACAAAGGAGAGGCCATGGGCTCATGTTCCGGGGTCTGCCCACAGGGCCTTACTCAGAGAGGTGGGCAGTCCTGAGCTTTGGTGGTGGACACAGGCTAAGGGTTCAAGGGTAGGAAGGGTCCCTATCCTACCAGGGACCAGTGTTCTGGCGAGGGATCATGGAAAGAGCTTGGGGCCCCGGGTGCGGGGGGGGTGGGCGGGCAGCCGAGCTATCCACCAGTCAGCCAGCCACCCTCAGCCAGTGCTGGCCAAAGCCTGTGACCTCTGAACTCTGTTTACAAGATAACCACTAGAGATGGGGCCCCCGGGCTCCACACTCACTCCAGACCTAATCCAAATGCTCTGGTCAGGGCTTGTGCCTGCCCCGTGCCCTCCGCCTGGCACACTGTCCCCAGACAGCAGCTGGTTCCCCGCACTCTTCGGGTCTTTGCTCAAACATGGGCTCAGGGAGGCCTACTCTGGCCATGCAGTATAGAATTGCTCCCCTTCTTTCTCTTCTTCCAGAACCTCACCCCCTTGAACACATGTCATTTTTTTCCCCTTATTATTTAGTCTTTGTCTCCCTGACTAGAACATAAGCTCCCTGGGTGCTGGGACTCTGCTGGTACCAAGCAGGAACTTAAGACACATGTGTTTGTTGAGTGAATAAATAACCGCCTTCCCTTCTCTTGCCCACGCCTGGGCTGTACACCTATGCTCTTCCGGTTCTACGGACTGTGTCACCTCCACAACACATTTCCATGAGGACAGGAGAGAGTCCGTTTCTGCTGGCACCTGTGCTGTGCCTGGCCCCTGGCAGGTGCTCAGGAAAACACCTAGGAAAAAAGGATGGTCCGCTGCGGGGACACACAGACCCCTCCTCAGGATTCTGCTCCATTTCCCAGAGTCTCAGTTTGCTCAGCTATAACATGGGGAAGTCAGGATGATGTAGAGCCCACCGGGGCACCTGGTATGGACCCCCGTCCCTGGGAAACCCAGAAAGAGGTGGCTCCTGACCATGCCACTGAGTCTGGTCTCTAGAGGCTGACTCCAGGTTGACCCCTGACATCAGCCATTACCCCCCTCCTGTGGCCCTCCCCTATCTGTTAATCTAAGACAAATAGGCCTATCAGGCTGCAATGCCAGGCCTGGTGATAAAGCAAAATAGCTGAAATGATTTTTTCCCACCCACACATGCCGAGCTGGCGGGAGGGGACTTGTGGCCGGGCAGTATCGGCCCATCTCCCAGGCTGTCCATCAGGACAGGCCGTCCTGCCTCCACCGCCTGCCCTCCCACTGCCCGATAACAAACCTTGAGGTTTGCATAGAAACTCCAGGCAGCAAGATTAGTCAGCCGAGCACGGCCCAGATAGTCGGCCCTACGCCCTCGCTCGCACTCCAGGGCGAGGATTCCCAGCTTCCAGTAGGCCCCCTGGGGACCCTGGGGATGGGGGAACCAGGCTTCAGTCCCTGGGCAGGAAACAGCTGACAGATGCCTCCTCCAGCCCGTTACAGCAGCCGCTTTACTCTCAACCTACTTGCTATGTGGCCGCTGACCACATACCCTGCTTAAAACCCTTCATTTTATAGCCAAGAAAATGGAGGTGTCTCCCAACAGTCCATGGCATTGAGCTCAAATCCTGACTCATGCCCACCCCATCCATCCTCTCCCCAATCCTGTTCCAGCCTCCAATGCCTGGGCCACACCCACACCGAAAATCTTGGGGCCTTTATGCATTGCCAGCTCTGTGCTCGGTCAGCCTTGACCCAGTGCCAACCTGTCCTTTAGGCCTCAGCGTGGGGGTGGGGGAGGGGTTAGGGGTATGGTGCTGACCTGCCTCTGACCATCTGGCTGTTCCCTCTCTGACCTGCAGTGCGGTGGGAACACAGCCAGCCTATCCATCAATCCCTTCAGGGCTGGGGATGGAGCTTGGGACAGAGAAGGTGACACCACTATTTGGGCAGCTGGATTTATTTTGTAAACAGAGGTCACCAAGAAAAAGCTCTAGGCCCTGAGACATTGATGGGTAAAGGGGGTGTCGCTCCTGGGGCCCTGATCACACAGCCGGCCAGGAGCAATGTGTGGAGGCAGAGAGGGAAGGGGAGACACTAAAATGAAGCCTAGAGACACCTCCCACCTAATAGGCCGAGCCCTCTCTGATCCCAGTTTTGTGTACAATGGGGGTCGGCTGACCTTGGCCATGTCACTTCTTCTTTCCAGGCCTCAGTTTCCCTATTATAAAGTGGAGCTCAACTAGTAGCTCCCTTGCAGGACAGCTGGCAGGATTAGGAAAGATAATAGTCACCTCAAGAATTACAGAAAATCACGATACACAGAAAGCGTGAGCAAAAGCAGCCTCACCAGGTCATGCCCTGCTCCACAGTCCTTCTCTTGGTGGGCATTGGTCCCCACCCCCACCCCATGCCCCTCTCTTCTGAAACTGGGCTGTCCCAGACAGGGGAGCTCACCTCAGTCTCAGCTCTCGGGAACTCCAGGCCACTCCCCCACTAAAGGCCCTGGCTTCTGGGGGAAAAGAACCAATGCATCCCTGGAGTTGGGGACATGGAGGTGGTGGTGACAGACTATGGCCCCTTGTGGGGACTGTTTGTCCCACAAATGTCTCAGCTGCTACCTAGTCTGGGACGGGACACAGGTTGCTGCTAAGTGTTGAGTGAAAGGTGGGTGGCAGGTGGTCCCCAACTCTGTACCCCCTTCCCTTCCTGTTCCAGTTCAGACTCTTCTTGCCCAGAGCCAGTCTGGGGACTTGTGGACAGGCCTCCTGCCCACCCTGTGCCCTCATAATAAAGCCAGGCTGCCGTCCAGCAATCAGTCCTGCACAGGAGGCTGCCCTGCTGCCCACAGGCCTCTCACCCATGGCCCCCTCACCTTCTCACTTGGTCCCCACCTGCCCAAGGCTCTGCCTAGTCGGCTTTATTTTGTAATCAGTGCTTACCAGGAAAGTGTCCCAGGCTCTGAGATATGTGCAGGTGAAGGAGACCCTGCTCCCGAGACCCTGGTCACACAGCCAGGCCATAGGTACCCACCACCCTGCGCACTAAATGTGCCCCTGGCCACCTCCTTCCTTCCTGGGCCTGTGGAGCTCAGGCTGCCCTCATAGCCACTCTATGTCCCCAGAGCAGGTGGGGAGCCCTGTAGGCCTCCTGGCTTCCCTCCTGCTCCCCAGTGAGTATGGCACCCATGGTGAGCAGCCCTGTGCTCAGCATCCAGGGCATCTGGATTATGCTGCCTCCCAGACAGGTGGACAGAGAGCTAGATGGAGACTGTCCTCATTGGAGGTCCTCTGTTCTGGGAACAGTGGGTGGGGGTGGGGCCGGAGGGAGGTCAGACGAATGAAGCAGGAGGTCACCCTGCCTCTACTGGCAGAGGAGCTGCTCAGTGGAAGAGGCTCTGAAGGGCTCTCAGGGGGAGGGGACCCAACACCTGAGCCAACCCCCCCCCCCCCCGGGGGCCCAGCCCCACACACGGCAGCCACTCCCTTCATCTCCCTTGGACAGGGCCATGAGGTGGGTGGAAGGCCCAGGACCCTCACACCATCAGATGGGACCCTCAGTGCTCTCAGTACTAAAGGGGGCCTCTTGTCTGTCTGACCTGCTGCTTCTGGATGTTCAGTGGAGACGGGGAGGGAGAGGAGTGTGGTGGGAGGTGTGGGGACACGACACAGAGTGGGGGTGGGACGTGAGGCGGGTGGAGCCAACCCCTGAGGAACAGGGAGTTTGGCAGAGCAAAGGCAGGGGTAGCCGCCCTCTCAGACAGGCTTTGGGGATTATAGATTATAGTTGGCATCCATTTGCATATCAGAATTTTAAACAGCCAGCCTCTCCAGCAAACAAGGTCATTTCAAAGATAAAACTACTGAGTTCTCCCTCTTCCTGCTGCCTGCTCCCTTTCCCTCTGAACTGGGCTGAAGACTCAGGCCAGGGGAGCTCCAGGCCAATGTCCTCTTCTCCAGCCCTGGGGGTGCCCTCCCCACTGCGGGCTGTGACCCTTCCCCATAGAGGCCGGGGTGGGTCTCCTGCTCTGCCCTTGTCTATTTGTCCACTTTCCTGTGGCAGAGAGGGACCCCCCTCTGCTCAGATGCCACCCTCACTCCCTCTCCCTTGGGACCAGGCCCCACCTACGTGACCCCTCCCTCACACTTCTTCCCCTCAGGCCCCAGGGCCTCCTTGCTGGGCCCTGATCCTACCTGAGTCTTTGCATGGGCTGTGTCCTCTGCCTGGCACCCTCCCATCCCACATGCTCTCAGCCCTGCCTGCCCTGCTGGGACCCCGGGTCCCTCCCTAAGACCCTGTATTTCCCACACAACCCACAGTGCACAATGGTGTCTCCTGAGCTCTGTGAGGGTGAACATCCCTGGCACAACCAGCCTTCCTCCAACACTCATTCGGGGCACCTCTGCTCCAGCCCCCTCCTACCACTGGTGGCTCAGAGGAGGAGGTAACAGTGCAGAGGCCACACTGTGGTGTCACTGCAGAGCTGGGCCTCAGACCCAGCTGGGACCCTGGGCTCTGACTGACAGGAGATCTGGCTCTAGGGCAGCCAGGGCATCTGGGGGAGAGGTGGGTGTGGCATCTGTGGAGCTGAGATGACCGCCACCAACAGAAGAGTGAAAGGTACTGCTCCCTGCTCCACGGCCGCACAGCTCAGCCGACCCAAGAGCAGAATTCTGGTTGTCTCAGACCGTGGCTCCTTCCGTCCAGCCTCCGACACCGCCAGGTCCAGAAGAACCCAGGCTGCCAGGGAGGGAAGACAGCCCTGACCCTGATGCAGAGGCACAGTGCTGGCTCTGCACCAGGCACGGCTACCTCCTCATAGCTCCCTTGAGTGGCTGGCACTCTCCTTAGCTCTCTTGGACACATGAGGAAACCGAGGCCCAGAGAGGACAAGCTGTCTGCCCATAGTTACTCTGCAAAGTTTAGACCCAGGCTGGACAGGCTGACTTGGAGTCTGTGCTGCTGCTCTCAGACGGTTTGGGGGTTCCCTTTGAAGGAAGCCGCCAGCTGCAGGTACAGCTCATAACTTTAGAAAATGAAAACAAATACCCTGAACCCCTCCTCAGCCTGATTTTGGTGCTCTGGAGTTACCGGATATCAGCCAGTGAGTGGTAGGAAGAAACTAGGGCAAGGAGCTAATGGGGCCTGCAGATGATAGGATGGGAAAGGGGACCTCACTGGTCTTTGCAGTGTGTGTGGAGGTCCTCCTGGGAGGACCTCCCTCCCAGGGAGGGGGAGGCCTCCCTTCTGCTCAGTGCCACGGGGTGCCTCCCAGGGGTTATTTTGGCAGTCTGCTCAGGGCCCTGACCGTTGGAAGCAGGGCAACTGCGGTGCCCCCACCGTACAGCTGCAGAGAGGGGCCCTGAGGCCTGGCCTCTCCACTGGGTTGCTGTCGCCTGGGGCCCAACCAGCAGATGGCAGCCAGCATGGGCTGTAGCACGTGCGCTGAGCCCTGGGCTCTGTGAGGCCACCAGCTCCCACCCTCATGCAGGCCAGATGGGAAACCAAGGCTCGGGTCCAGTCACTTGCCCAAAGCCAGACGGTGTAGGGTGCACTGTGGTCCAAGCTGCCAGCCCCATCCCAGAGGGGACAGGTGGCTGATGCCCCCAAGCTTGCTGCTGGTGAGGGTAGCAGCTGCATTTTCCCTCATATTTGAGGTCCGGGACTAGCTTCCGGCTGGGGATCAAGAAACAGGGAGAGAGATGCTCACACGCGACGGGGAGGAGGCTCAGAGGAACAGAATGAGAGAGGGCCTGCGGCTTGCAAGGAGCGACAGGACTTGCAGGTGCAGGAGGCCAGGCACTGGCTGCACCCCTAACTTCCAGGCGGTCACTGCTGGGCAGTGCCCTTGGGACACCAACCCAGCTGGGCCCTGACGAGGCCCTGCTGCCCCATCACTGGCACAGGCGGCCCCTGCAAGATAAGAGCCCACTGGGCCTCTCTGGCTTCCCCGGCCGGGTGATAAGTGCGGCCTGCTTGCGGCCTGATAGGGGGTGGCCACCACGGCGGTTGGCCAGCGGCCGCTTATCGGCCCATCGCTGCCCACTTCATATCTGTGGGCACTGATAGGGAGCCCCTCGACCCTCAAGAATGCAAATAGCACAGGAAGCTCCTGGGTGTACCCCAGCCCTCGTCTGGGGTCAGGTTCTGATCTCCAGGGGCCTGTTTCTCTGTGTGTGAAATGGGGATGATGACATCAATCCTCCAGGGGGCGGACAGGCGCCACCTGGGGTGATAGCTGAAGGTGGCGCTCATAGACCCGCACCGACTCTGGAGCCAGGTAGTGGGTCCAAACCTGATGCTGCCACTTCCCACCTGGAGACCTTGGTCACTCTGTGCCCCTCCGCCTTGGCAGAGACTTCCCTGCACCCCAGCAACGTGAAGCCCTCATCACGTACCTTCTTTCCACTGGTCATGAACCTCACTTGTATTATTACACCCGTCTGTGCCCACACTCCCTGGGGAGTTTGCTCACAGCTGTCTGGTACACAGCAGGGGCTCAATAAATGCTTGCTGTATCCACAAATGTGCCTGACATGAGTACACTGTCTCCTTTCCATCCTCCTAGTCACCAAGGATCACGCTCTCCCTCCTTCACCCCAGCTCCCATGTAACAGCCCTCCATGGCAAGCTGTACCTGTGCCTGCAGATGCAGTCCTGCCAAACCTTCTCGTACGCTGCCCCGGTTCCCTGAACTGAGGAACCATAGAGACAACCAACATTCTCCCTTCTCTTCACAAATGAGCAGAGTTGGAGGACCCAGAGAGAATACATATGGCGGGACCTCCAAATTCAGAATTCCAATTGCAAATTGGAGGTGGGTATGATTATCGGCCCAAGACCGCCCTCAAAGACACTTGCTGTGGTCCAGGGCCAGGCAGTCTATAGCCACCTCCTGCCTCCTAGGAGTCTGCAGCTACTGCAGGGGCAGGGGCAGGGCAAGGGCAGGGAGGGCTACTCTGTACAAACCTGAGTTCCTGTATGGCTCTAAATCCCTAGCCCAGCTGGGAAGGTTCTCCACACGTACTCACCTCCCTCTTTGCCCTGGCTGTTTCCACCTCCTGGGATGCCTTTTCCTGCCTGCACCGCCTGCTCCTGTTTCCCAGACAGACCAGACTCAGCCTCCTAGGAAGGCTCAAGACACATCTGTCTGCCTGGAATTCAGCTCTGAGCATCAGCAAGGCTTGGTGCTTGCCTTCAGCAATACCACTGGACCCACGGGCAGGCTGGACTTTGGAATAGGCACAGGCCTGGGCCTGATGGGTTGCCACCAACCTCTCCAACCAGCAGGCCAGGCCTGTCCCACTCAAGCCGTCAGAGTGGTCAGCTCCCAGGACTGCGAGAAGACTGAGCCCTGGGGCCATCCCGACAGGCAATGCTGCTTGGCATGACCGCAGATATGGTTACCTGGCCCGCTCCAGGAGCTGCTGGCTTCCTCCTCCAGACTCATCTCTGGCTCCTGTCCCTCTGTTTCCTTGGGGCCTCCAGGAGATGTAGGGTGCGGTGTTGGTGGTGGGGGCAGGGGATTAGCTTCTGCAGAGAGGAAAATACCATCAGGCCCTGCCAAGCTCTGGGCACCAAGTTGCCTGACCACTTGCCCCACCCTGTGGCCAGGAAGGACACTGAGGCCCAGGTGGGTGAGTGTGTGCCTAAGGTTACCCACCCCTAGGCTTGCTCTAATCGGGGAGGATCAGACATCTCAATTTTCCCCTTGGCCTTTAAAACCTCTAATCCCCCTCATTAATTGTAGCAATAATAATTGCTACTCCAGCTGCTGTTATAATTAGAGTGCAGGATGCCCTACCAGGCACGCCCAGGCCAGGGGCCTGCCCAGGCCAGGCGTTAAGTGTGAGCTCCGCCTCCTGGTCTCCTCCTGGGGCAGCTGGGGGCCTCTCCAGCAGGCCCTGCATCCAATTCCAGCCCAAAGGGCATATTTGCCTTCCCTGCCAGCCTGATAACCACCTCAGCCCCCAATCGATGAGCTCCCATAAAAGCCCCCCCCCCGTTGGTGACGTCATGCGCCGGCAGATTATTAATACCCAAGATAAGGGCCATGATTAACATCAAATAAATCAATCACACAGTATAAAAGTCCTATTATTTTTGGCTATAAATCAACATGGCTGGCATTTGAGCTCCAGCCACTGAGAGGGAGCTGCGCTGGGCCCGCCTGAGAGGCAGATATTGCTCCTGCTGTCTTATCTCGCCCATCGCCACATTATCACCACGGCCTGTGCCAGGTGCAACCCCTGCTGTTTTTTCCAGCTCCTTCCCCACCCCACCCCCATGAAGCCCCAGTTCCCAGATCAGATAAGGGGCTCTGGCACCCTAGGAAAGCCACCAGGTCAAAGTCCAGTAGTAACAAGCCACTTGCCCTTTGGCAGATCAAGGCCCCTGTGAGGCCTCCCCATTAGTGCACAGCATCTAATAGTATGGTGACGAGGGGCCCCTCACACACTCCCTCAGACCCTCGGCCACCCTGAGGGGCTTATGCCCAGTTACAGATTTGGAAACTGAGGCTCAGGAAGGGAAGGAGCATGGGCTGGGGACCAGCTTGTGGAGGGAAGCTGATGCTCCACTAAGCAATATGAGGTGATGATGATGATGATGATGATGATGATGATGGCAGAGATAATAACGAACCAGAGCAGGCACCAGAGGCCAGGTGCATGATCCCTTCACATGGTCTGGAGGTCCCTGGTGAGCTGAGGGTGATGGGAACCCTGGCCCCTGGGTTCAACTCCCATTGGCCCAGCCTCCTCTCACTGTATAGCCCTGGTGACTCCAATGGGCCTGCTGGTGGGAAAGGGATGCAGAGGCCAGCAGGTCTCAGAGGATGAGGTTTATTGGGCTCCTGGGCCTGTAGTCATTCTAGGGGAGTCCCTGATGCTGAGACTGGGAAATGTTGGCGGTGGGGCATCCACAGTGAGAAGGAACCTCCCTGCCAGGGACTAAGATCTGCCTGGGGTATCCACCTGCCCCCCTTCCCCTCCTCAGCTTCTAGACCCCCCCTTCCCCTGCCATCTACTCTCCATCCCACCTCAGGGCCTGTGTGCGGCCTAGTACACCCTTCCCTGTACACTGGCAGCATGGGTGGCTCTATGTGCCCTTTGGGTCTCTGTTCCATGTTCCCCACACCCCACATCTCTCCTTCCCTCCATGCCCACCCACCCACATACCACCCTCCCAAATGGTCCAGTTTGTGGGGGTAACTTAGCTGGGGTGTGCATTGTGGCATAGAATGAAAACAGGAGTAAAACTGCCAGCCATGGCCATGGTGGGGATCCGGGGAGGCAGGGGAGAGGGAGCCGGGCCTCACCCCTCTGTCCTCCTACCACTAGCTTTCCATCCTCAGTTTCTTCATCTAGAAAATGGGCGGGGGTGCTGACCTCCCCCAGTGCCTCTGCCTCAGTGAGGTCCCTCCTACTGGGGGTCTCTCGGGGTGTCTGAGGGTACAGCTAGTCCAAGAGGCTGCCCCAACCTTGAGGTCCCACTGGGACCAGCTCTGAGCAGGCCTCCTGCTGTCAGCCCTGAGTGGAGGGCTGTGTCTCCTTCCAAGACTTGTTCTAAGCTGGATAAATTCATCCTGCCTCCACTGGGGAGACTGCCACCAGGAGACCCAAGAAGAGATTCCAGGGTGGGGTGGGGTGGGGTGGGGAGCAGGTGGAGAGACAGGGGGATCAGTGTGACTCTAGACCTGGGGGGTCAGACCCCTACTCAGGTGCTTAGGCTGTGTGACCCTAAGCACCTAGCAAATGAGGTGACAGGCCCTAATAGGAGAACCTGCTATGTGCCGAGCACCATGTGTGCTGAAGTAGGTTTGATAGCCAGGCAAGGGCCTGCTGCCCAATTTATAGAGGGTAAATTGAGGCTGGGAGGGGATATAGCTTTCCCAAGGTCACTCAGTGGCCCATATGACTCACTATCTAACCCTTCCCATCTGTATAAGGGGCTAGACTTCTAAGACCCTCCTGATGAAGGTGTGCATGCCTCCTCTCCCCAGCTACCCCCAGCCCCCCTAGACCTGTGATCAGGCCCCCTGCTGGGAGCCATCCAGGCTTCTCTCGGCCCTACCAGGCACAGTTAGCCTCCAGATATACCAAGCTCAATGCTACTTCACAAGTGTGGGAACCCAGAGGGACCGGCTCCCGTGAAGTCACAGGCGACAATGTGAAAAGGTGTGGGATGGCTCCGGGTGCCAGATCCCGGCCTGCTATACCCACTGCCCAACTTACCTGGAATAGAAGGGCTCGGTGGATCGGGCTCTGCCTTGGCCTTGGGCTCAGATGCTGCTGCCTCTGGCTCTGGGAGGCTGATGTCTGTGGCCTGTGCCTCTTCCCTAGCCTCCATGTCTCCAAGAGAACCTGCAGACATAGCCCAAGGGGAATCATGGGGTCAGAGGCCACAAGGGACCAGCCAACAGTATGGGGACTCCCTCTGGGTCCCCCAAGACTTGATGTGAAAACCTCACCCCATATCAACCTGGCCCCTGCAACAATTCCAACACCTGGGGGGTCACTGGCCTTCCTGCCCCACCTCTCACCTGCCTACAGCCTGTGCTGGCCCAATGAACCACTCTTGCCAGGACAATGGACCCAGGCTTTCCCCTCTGCTCTGCTGTAAACCATGGGGGCAGCTATGGGGACTCTTGTGGGTCAGGGAGACCCTAGAGGTTATGTGACCGCTGTGGCCTTCCACGTCTCACGGTTATGCACTTCAGGGGCTTACAGGGCCCCAGGGTACATCTGTAGCCCTTGTGGGCAAACATCTCCTAGGCCTTGCATAGCTGTTTCCTCTATCCTGGACCCCTCCTCTAGGAAGCAGCCCATACTCAGGTTCCAAAGACTGAGAGCTTCTTGAGTGTGGGCTCTAGCAGCTAGTACAGGAGGCGCTCAGAGAATCTGATTAAAAGGGTAAACAGCTGATGGGACTCAGGTGAGCACACAGGCACCTGCAGTCCACCTCTGGGGGCCAGAGTGCCACAGGCCTGGGGTCCCCGGAGGCTTTTACAGGGGGAGCCCCAGGGAGCCCATTTTACAGGTGAGAATCCAGGTGATCTGACCCAGACCAGTCCCCAGGAGGGTGTCGAAGCTGCCCTGGGAAGGCCCCTGAGTGCAGGCCAGGGTTGCAGTGTTTGCTTGTTCCGAGGTCAGACAGATGGTGCCAGTGGGCAGAGAGAACACTGGTGAGCAGGTGCCCCTCCTCGTTCTGATCCCCAAACCACTTGAGCCCCTTCTATCTGTGTCTCAGCCTGGGCCCCAGGGCAGGTTCTGAGGTGCGCTGCCTCCTATCCCAATCATGGGTTCTTTTTAAAGTTGTTTTTTTTAGAGAAGTTTTTGGTTTTCAACAAAATTGAGAGGAAAGTAGAGATTTTCCATATGCCCCCTTCTCCCACACATACATAGCCTCCTCATTCACAGGGATGGTACTTTATTTTTTAAATCAAAAATGAACAGCAGGTTCTTGAATAATATCATTTATTTATAACGTTGATGAGATGCTGTGGCAACCTAACTCTGGTTTTGTGTCACAGCCTAGGGAAACTTGGTTCTATTACCCTTAAGAGTCACAGAACCTATAAGTGACATTAAGTGAGGATTTACTGTATCCCCCCAGCTTCTCTCTCTGCAGCCACCTGCCTGGCCCCCTCCCCCCTATTATCAGGGAGATGACACTCATCACCCAGGTGTGGCATGGGGGAGGGTCCTGACTCATGAACCCCAGCCATGGAGCTGGGGAGGGGGCTTCTGGGCCCAGGAAACTGAGCCTGAAACATCCTGGCCCTCTTGCTGCTTGAGGACAATGAGCAAGAAGAAAAGTCTAGAAGCCATGGCAACATCTGTGAATTCCCATGTCAGAGGGGCCTGAAGGAGCAGAGTGGGGCTTGTTTTGACAGGAACAGAAGGCACGGGCAGGAAGGCCTGAGCAGGGAAGAAGGGAATGGCTACTTCTCAAGGGCCATTGAGCTCCCGGTCCCTAAAGGCAAGCAAGCAGCCGCAGTGGGAGACTTGTTTGGGATGTACACCTCAGTGGCCAGTGGCTCCTGATCTTTTGTATGCCATGACCCCTCGGGGAATCTGATGAAATCCAGTACTTTCTCCCCAGAAAAACACAGAGAGGGACCAAAACGTGTCCAGTTTTAGGGGGCTTCTCAGTGAATCCCTAGTGTCCTCTGTCCCAATGCCCTTACTCTCCAGCTCTGCCGGGGTTTTCCAGGGGTGAAAGGGGTTGGGTGGCTAGCTGGTGGAGGCAGATGGGTCCTGCTGATGCTTCAGTGACTGCCCAGCAAGAAACAACTGTGCCACCTGCCAGCGTCCAACACGGGCCCCAGGAGCTGGCTCACGGCAGAGGGTCAGGGAGACCCACAAGGCTACGACAGAAAGTGGTGCCGAGCTCCCAGGCTTCCTTTCAAAATCTAGCTATTTACACGGAGCAGGGAGGTGCAAAGCTGGTTCTCTCTTTGTGTTTCAGTGCACCTTTCTGACCACAGGTGGGTGATGGCCCGCCATGCAGTGAAAACTGAGTTGTCTCTGGTAGGGCAGACGCCTTTCCTGACTTCTGCGAACATCTGAGGGCAGACACTGTTCTAGAAAGCAGAGGTGCTGGGACCTCTGGACTCTGTGGGGACTTCCAGGACAGCAGGGAGATAGTCAGACAATAGGCCCCAAACCAGAACAGGAGAAAATTATAAATGTGTGGTGAGCGAGGGAGGTGAGACAGAACAACAGGCAGAGATGCTACCAGCAGATCTCAGAGGGGACGATGCTGGCACGATGCTGACGCTGAGAGGAGGGCAGAGGAAGTGGCTTGTGCTAAGGCCCGGAATCCGGACAGGCCTCTATATGGTAGAGGAAGGAGGAGGGGGTAGTCAAAACTGAGGGGAGAGTAGGGCTGACCTAGAGGCAGGGGTAGGTGGGGGGTTGGGGAGCAGATGGATCCTAACCCTGGAGGCCAACAGAGGGTCCATGCAGGACAGCAGGGTCATTTCCCAGCTGCAGCCCTTTGGAATTAGCTTCTGCCTCCCCAGCCTCCTCAGGACACCTCAGAGCTATTATTACTCAGACCACACAGAACCAGCCCTAGGCTAAGCCTCCGTGCTCTCCTCAAAGTGCCCACACAGGCAGGCTCTGTGTTGAGCTGGGCACATCCCAGACCGGTCGGACTCGTGCCCCTGGGACAGGTGGGAGGCCTGACCTGCCATAACCTCCCTTGGCACGCACCTGGGCAGGAAAGCACTGGATGCAGTGGAGGCCAGTCTCTGATCCCTCTCCCACAGCATCGGCCCTGAGTGGGCACTGCCCACTACCGTGGCCAGCACACATTCCTGAGGTCAGCCCCCTTGCTGGCCCTTTTCCAGAAGCCCTGGTGCCTTCTGTGGCTCATTCACAGCTAGAGGGGTTGCCCAGGAGCTGCAGCCCCTCCTGCTGAATAGGCCATTGGATTTCAGGGCCGTGGTTGCCTACTCTAGAGACTGGGTATGAAGCCATCTGCTTTCAGGGAATGCAGGGACCAGAGCACTGGAGTGGGGCTGATACTCCCTTCCCCACACCTGCCAGGACCCTCGGGACAACAGCCCCCATTCTTGGTGCCTCATTCAGGTGGGCTAAGCCATCCAGGGAGGCCCTGAGCTCCTGTTGGGTCCATTTACAGGAGAACAAAGGTGTCCGCTCTGCACAAAGGCGTGACAATGAGCGTGAAGAAAGAGGCTGCCGGCTGAGGCAATTTATTCTAATGCCCCTAATTCAGTTCCAGCACAATTAAAACAGCTCTGATAATGCAGCAGACAACTGCCAACTAGCAAATTGCTACAAGCCCACAACCAGGATGCACAGCGTAGCAAATTCCACCCACACCAACCTTGGTGCACAGAGAGTGTGCCACATGGCCCCCACTTAAGGCCCAGTGACCACCCTGGTTCTACCTGGGGCTCGGGGAGGAAGGCTTCTCAGCTGGCCAAGGTGATTGCTGAGATGCTGTGCTTTCCTGGGTGCCTTGTGCTAGGAAAGAACCTGGCTGGCCCCCGTGAGACTCTCTCTGCCCAGAGACCCCAACAGCTGAGCCAGGCCAACCCACGGCCAGGCAGGAGGTGTCGTTGCTGTGTGACCTCAGACAAGTCACTCTACCTTTCTGTGCTCAGTAACCACACAACTCCCACCTTACAGGATGAAATGTGGCAACACCTGTATCTGGGCTTAGCTTAGGGATGGTACACAGTATGTGTGCCCCAAACATCAACTGTCATCACTGTTAGCTACTACCACCCACCACCAGCAGGGCCTGGGAAATGGTGGGGGGATGCGTTTATGATTAAGTACTATCCTGTGCTCATTTTATAAATGTCCTTCCTACCCCCCTGTAGCCAGGGCTGTAGGGGCGGTGGGGAAGGTGTGTGTGGGGAGGGGCTTACAATACCACCACAATGAGAGGAGCGGTGGCAGAGGATAGTGGGAGGGTGATGGGGATGAAGTGGTTGGGGGAGGCAGGGCCCTGATGACAGTCACGATGGGCCAATGCGCCTCCCAAGATGGAAGTGTGAGTTATGCCCACTTTGCAGGTGAGTAAACTGAGGCCCAGCAAAGTGAACTCACCTGCTCATGGGCCTGGGTGAGAAAGCAGTGGTTGGGGGGTAGGTAAGGAAGGAGCCTCCTCCAATTAGCCACGCTTCCAGACACTGGCTCAGGGCATGGCCCTTCTCTGCACCAGGTGTGGCCCCATGCCTCTCCTCAACCTGCAAATGAGGTGGAGCGAGGGTGAGGCTGGTCCCATACCTGGTGGGGTCAAGAGGCTGATGCCCAAAGCTAAGCACCTGTCTTGGGGGGAGACAATGGGGGATGACAGGGGTCACCACTGGCCAGGGCAGCACTGGGCATGGCCCCTGCTGTCCAGAGCCCCTCAGTTATCACAGTGAGCAGACACCATGCGCGATGATCTGTCTCCTGCTCATTAAGCCGGATGCCGAAATGGAAATGAAAACATAATAGCTATTTGATTGGGGGTGAGATATTTTGCATATTGGCTCAGCACTGATAGCAGAATTTCATCAACTCCCTTTTTTCATGCTTTAAAACTGAATTACGGAGACAGGCTCTGTGTGGCGGGATGATCCCAACTCCTTCCAATTCCTGAAGCAGGAGCAATTAACGACCCCCTCCTGGCTTTGATGGCAAAGCAGTTGGGGGGTCCTTTTGAATAACTGCCTTGAAGAAAGCAAGAGCTGGTAGCTGAGGGTATAAAATCCCCCTGGACATCAGCCCTCAGGTGGGCCTTCCAGGTGGGAGCAGATGGAGGTGGCTTGAAGCACTGGACAGAGCTCCCCCATCCCTGAAGCCTGTACCTGTGTCGAAAGGGGGCAACTCTGACCATCCCCCACCAGGCCATTGGAAAGAACCAGAGCAAAGTCCTGGTGAGCCCTACCCTAGATTGGGGCTTGACCACAGGTGCAGATCTTTCCCTTATGCCTGCCCTTTGCTTGGGTCATTTATGTCTCTCTGGGGAGACCTTCTACAGTCCCAACTTATGACAAAGCAACAGGTTCGGCACCTGCCCAGGTCCCCTTCCTTTATCAGGGTGGGATTTTGAATACAAGCCCACTGGCCTGGGGGCTTATGTGCCCTGCTCCTCACCCACCAGTGTCCTGGCCTGTCCAGGGAGGCGCAGAGCTGGGAGAGGGGCACCAGGAAGACCCTGGGGTACAGGTGGAGCTGGGCTCTGATGGCTCATTCTCAACCATTGTTCTTTTATTTACTCACTCACCCATGCACTAGCTCAGGTCTTCATTCCCTTATTCATTCATTCATCAAAGCTTTCCTGAGCCCACCGAGTGCCAGACCCCCCTGCATAGGAGATCCTGCGACAACTAAGACGCAACCCCATGAAAGAAACATGAAAAATGCAAGTGCAGCCACTGGCACAAAGGAGAGGGTGCCAGTCAGGGAAGCCTTCTTGGATGAGGGAACAAATGAGTAGAGACCTGGAAGGGGAACAAAAGGAGGTTGCCTGCAAACAGGGCCAGGAAAAAGCATTCCAGGCAGAAGGAACAGGAGGATGTTGAGGCCTGTGACCATGTGCAGGCCCTGCCTCCCTGAGTCTGGTTTCCTCACTGAAAGCCTGGGAAGAACAGCCTTCTGTCATGGGCTATGGTCAGGGTTCAGGCAAGGCGATGCCCAAGGGTGCTGGGCACAGACTTGTGGTTATTATTACAAGTGTTGTTATTGCAACTCTCCACGGAAGTGCCCCCTGGCCCTCTAGGGGTGACAGGGCTGGGGGTGCTGAGGGGCTGGGGCCTGGGGAGGGGAGTGAGGGTAGGAGAGGAAGACCTCCCTCCAAGACTGGCAGAAGGACTGGCCTCCTGTCTTACTGGCCGTGGACAGCCGGGCGGGGGAGGGGGATAGGAGGCTCAGTGCGGCCAGGAGATAGACCCTGGCCTCTGGGTGGCACAGTGGCTAGATAAGGCCCTGATAACAGAGAAAATAGCAACAGATTCAGACTTTCCCACCGCTGGGCATTGGGCAGCTTAGGCCATGGTGGGAACACAGAGGCGGTGGGGACAGCCCTATTCTCCCTGAAGGAGCTGTGTTGTGGGAGCACAGGGTGACAGGGACCTGGTCATTTTGGGGCCCAGCGGACAGAGTTGGGTCTGAAGCTTGACATCTAGGCAGGAGGCAGCGTGACCTCTGGTGAAGCTCCCCCTCCCCTGGGTCCTGTCGAGCACGACTGGATGCTCTTAAACCCCTTGTGAGATAGGAGGTTTGGGATCCAGCTTGTGTGTGACAGACATGGAACCAAAGACACAGAGTGCAGGGGCAGCTGGCTGCTCTGGCCCAGCACCTGCCTGTTAGCTGCACCCTGCACCCTGCAGCCTTCACTCACTGCCCAAGCCCCCCATGACTAAATACCTTGTACTCAATGCAGGATTCTGACAAGCAGCGAGCTGCTTTCCAGGCTCAGGTAGATGGATAGAAACAGGTTAGAAGAGGGAAGTGCTGGACAGGGCCAGGAGAGGGTCAGGACAGGGTCAGGACCAAGCCCAGAGCAGCAGGAGGGAGTCCAGCATATGGGGCTCTGGTGAAGGCAGGGTATCTCCAGGGCCCCCAGCAGAGAGGCCCCAGGCAGTCAGGGGACTAGTGAGGTTGGCTTGTGCCACCCACAGGGGCAGGGGCATGCTCAGTAGGGTTTATGAGAGGAAAGGGGCCCTTGTGGGTAGGCATAGAGGGTAGATTCTAGGAAGTTACAAGGCCTGGGAAAAGTGTCCATTTAACCAGAACTTCTTCAACAGCTTCTCTAACATGAACAAAGGCAGGTTTCTGGATCACTGCCTCCTAGGAGCTCTCAGCAGCAGAGTGGCAGGGGCTCCCTGGAGGCGAACAGGCACCCACAGGAGGAAGGTGGAGCTCTGGGGGCGCCTCCTGGACACCCAAGAAAGCCCTGGCACTGACTGCCCCTCCCAGCAGGTCCTCTCATGCCCACATCCCACCAGATGCTGAGGGCCGGCACAGATGTCACAAGGAGCCTGGCAATCTCAGTAAGTCCAACTCCTGTCCCCCATCCCCTAAAAGTAGCCTGAAGCTGACTGCTTCTCTCTACACCACTTGCCAGCACAGGGTCTTGGCCATTGGCAGGTGCCCCTCTTGGACCCTAACTCTTCCCTGATCCACCCCCACCCCCAGGATCAACCAAACCTCTTCCACTGCCCTGGCCCTCCAGCCACAGGGCCTCCTCAGCCCATGCTGTCCTTCTGCCAGGACACTCTCTCACCCCGTCTCTGCCAGGTTAAGGCCTTCTCAGCCCTCAGTAAACTCTTCCTCCCACAGTCTGCATGTCTGTGGAGCTTCACATTTATTTGCAAGTCATTTGTGCAATTCTCCGGGGAGTGCAGAGTGGGGGCAGCTGGTCAGCTGGTGCTCCTTCTGGTCCCCAGTGCCCAGAGGGAGGAAGAAGGGTGACCCACCTGTAGCCGGTTTCAAGGAAGGCACTGCCCCAGTAGCCCTAATGGGCGTGCCCTGGGTTCAAGGGGACTGCATCAATGGCTGTGAGGAGCGTCCCAGTGGAATGCAGAGGAGTCTCTGGAGCCTCAAGAGGTGTGAACTAGGAGGGGCCCACAGACCCATGCTGCGGCCTGCCAGTGGCTGTCATCAACCCAGGATCAGTCCCGATGACAGTAGGGCGACCACAAAGAGGATGTTGGCAATGATAATCTTGGCTTATTTGAGGGACAGCCTGCTCCTCCAAGGGTAGAGTGAGCATCTGATCCTCTGTTCTGGGGACCTGGGACTAGATGCTCTCCCACACTGATTCTGTGCCTGCCGCTACCCCAACTGCACAAGTGGGCCTGGGGCAGAGGAGACGTGCGGAAGGAGCAGCTTGACTCTCTGCTTCTCCACCGAGATCAGCCAGATGATGACTGAATGCATCCTGCAACGGGGAACTCACTGCTCTCTCTTCCAGAGGTGCAGACATCTGAGTCCTAGACCTTTGCCTCTCAGGTCTTGGTGTCCCCATCACAACTGCTGTATATAATTGCTGGGCTGTGAGCCTCCGAGCTCAGCAGGCCTCCAGGCCGAGCCCGAAGGTGCTGGTGAGTGCGACTGTCCCAAGTTAGCCAGGCTGGAGGAGGGTGGCTGGCTGCTATCACAACACACTCTGGGCCATCCGAGGGCAAAGAGATACTCTCGGCATCAAGCACAAACTTGTGGTGCTCAGGGGCGCCAGGCAGGAGCCCTTTGCTCTCAGGGTACACAGAACCATGCTCTGAGGGACAAGAGCCACTGGGACCGACTCCAGCTAACAAATTAAACAGATCCTAGGGAGATGTAATTCACATACCATAAAAATTCATCCTTTTAAGGTGTGTTTATTGAAAGATGGGAGGGACAGTCATAAGTATCCAAATAAAACCCAGGGCCCCCTGTCACTAAGTCTCACACAAAGGGGCTAGCATCTTTCCTTGTCAACTCTCTCATGCTCTCAGCCAGCCAGTGCTTCTCACTTGGGGCCCTACACCCAGCCATGAGCCAGGTCCTTGTGCCTTTGCCCTCCCTTCCTGCACTTGAATGTTCTTTGTCCCAACTTCCCTCTCCCTTCTTCCAGGTCACTTCTCCTCACACCTACCTTCTGACTCCCTACAGGTCTGGCACTGGGACTGGCGACTGTCAGGTCTCACTGGGAGGGCATGGAGGGAGGCCGGGATGCTGAGGACAAAACAAACCTTCCCCTCAGCAGACAGCGGGCAGGACACAGGTGAAGGCCGGTAGCCACGCTAATGTGGATATCTTGTCCCTGTGTCTCCATTATGCCTGGGGGCTGCTGTAACCAAGAACAGCCCCAGCCCAGGAAATAAGACCCACTTTCTACCTGTGCAGCTTCTGGGGCAGGAGGACCCCATCTGAGGCCTTCGGCCCCCTCACCTTGTGGCCCTTAACCTGCAGCCGCCCCCCTCTTCCTAAGGCCTCACCTTCCCTGGCCACCCAGTGGTCAGCTTCCCAGCTCCTTCCTCTGGGGGCTGTTGCACAGATTCTAAGGTCACATTCTCTGGTGGGTGGTTGTCTACACTCCAGCTCCCATTGCACTCAGGCCTACTGGTGATGTGCACCCCGAACCCTCCACTCCTTGACCCACCCTCCTCTGCTCAGCACCCCCATGGCTCCCTTACTGTGGCCCACAGCCTATGCCAGTACCCCAGCTCTGGAACAGCACCCAGCACATAGTAGGTGCTTAATGAATACTGGTGATTGTGTGATGGGCATAGGGAGGGAACAGGCTGCTCACAGACGACCTGGCTCCGAGCCGAGTGTGGCGGTGGGCCTTCCGGGCCCCCATAGGAGAGGACTGAGGCAGGGAGTGAAGGGCCTCGGGGAGCTTCATTCAGCCCCAGAGGGGAGCCTTGGGGCCTGACCCCATGTGTGGATGGGTGACAGGGGCTGAGTCCCGGAAGAGGGGTGTGCCACCTCCCCTACTTGTGGAAGCCGCACCTTCCTGCCTTGGGTATCTGAGGCCTGGGTGGGTATGGGGGCTCCAGGCTGGGAGGGAGATTTGGGGAGATAGGGCACTAACACCCAGTGGGGGGGTCCTGCATCCATATCCCATTCCTCAGCCACCACCACTTCCTCCTGTGGTCAGTCCCTTAACCGACAGGCGGAACTCAGGGGGCTTAACTGCCCCAGTGCCGAGAGCTGTGCCCAGTGGGGGGCCTAGGGTGAGCCTGGTCACTCCCTGCATGCATGTGCCCCTGGAGGCCTCACAGAGCAGGAGGGACCACGTGTAGCACTGGGGCACCTCCTGGATGGCCCCTGCTTGGCAGGAGTGAGCACCGGCAGCAATAATGACGGTGGTGGCAGCAATAGGGGTCTAAGCAGCCTCTGTAGCAGGCCCAGTTCTAGGGATTTAATCATGCAGCACTTTTGATCCCCAACTCCTCTACTTAGTGTTACCCCCACTTTACAGATGGGGAAACTGAGGCAAAAGGAGGTTAAAGAAACTGGCCCAAGGCCTCATAGCTAGAAGAGTGGGCGGCTGCCTGCTCCCTTTCCAGTGCCCGGTGTTTCCTATACTCTCCCACCCATTGTTTCTGTTTACAGGGTGGTGGTAGGAGACCCAGGACGGCAGACTCCCAGGCCTGTGGCTTTGTCACTTGGTCTCCCCTCATCTGGCCTCAGTTTCCCTTCCTTGCCCTGTGTCACAGACAGACCAAGGCCTGGAGAGACCCTCTCTCTCTCTCAAGTTCCTTCCAGAGTCCACCCCGTGATCACCCTGTCACTGCCATCTATCTGCCAGTCCTCCCCCCAGCTACCAACGGCCTGTTCCCTGAGGCCAGGGCCCAGGCTCCATCAGCTACTTGCCATGTGGCCTGGGCCAGCATGCCCCTCTGTGCTCTGTGGGGATGTCCACCTGCCTCCCAGGGGTATGCGATGACAGGCTCTCAGGCCTTCCCCCCAGGAGCTGTGGCCCCTCTGGCCCAGATCCCTGGGACACAAGTGCATAGCCCTCAAGTTTATGAAGCTCTGCCAGCCTGTCGGTAAACTGGTTCCTCTGTACAGATGGGGAAACTGAGGCAGAGCACTATACCAGTCCTCATCTCGGGCCTTGGACTATCTATCCACCACAGCTATTCAGGGCAAGGCACAACGGAGGCTGGGCCAGGCTCTGAGACCAGGGAGTCTGCCCAGGCCTTGGTTGGCACATCCGGCAAATGGGTGCTGGCGCACTACCCTTGTAGTGCTGCTATAAGGAGTGAACGGGAAGGGCAAGGGCTTTGCAGGAGGTGAAGACTCCCCAGATGCAGGCTATTCCCAAGAGTACTGTAACCCCTTCTACCAGGTTCCTGAGCACCTGCTACCTGCTAGTTCAACATGAGCAAACAGGTCCAGAGGGGGTGTGTGTGTGCGTGCATGCGTGCTGTGTGAACAATAGGGTAGGGGTAGACATGCATCTCCGATACTAGGAAGAGCTAAGATGGTATACGATGGAGAACAGGTGGGGGTGGAAGTGGCCAGCGAGGGGTTCTCAGAGGAGGAAGCGATATCTCAGCTCTGACTGTGAATAGGGAGATGGCTCCAGGCTGAGGAAACTGTCCCTGCAAACCCCTGGAAGCGGGACAGAGTTGGTGGGTTCTGGCTCTGCAGCTGAGGATGGTGGAGTCGAGAGGTAGAGGGGCTGGAGCACCAGGCAGCTGGCTGGGGTTTATTCTCAGCACCTGGGAGGCTAAGCAAAGATGTGGACACCGGACTGAAGGGAGGCCAGCTGTTGTGGATGGCCACCACCTCCAGGCAGCCCCTAGCTGGGTGCCATGTGCTTGGCCTCAATCAGGATCCTCCCCTGCCCCAAGCCTGCCCCCTTTCTCTGGCCAGGGCCAGTGGGCGGGTCCCCCACCCCTGTCCCCAGGGGCAGGGTCGGGGTGGGGCAAGGCAGAGAAAGGGGAGGCAGAGGAGGTGGGAAGAAAATGCGGGGCCTGAGAAAGCCCAGCCCGGCTGATAGGGAAGAGATTGGTTTCAGCCAGAGCTGTGGGTCTGCCAAGTCCACATCCTATCGTGTGGCCTGCACTTACTCAACATTCATCTCCGCTCAGCTCGGAAACTTTATCAACACTGGAGGTTGGCGCCATCTCTGGGCCTGGCCACTCCCCACCCTCCGATGGGCCCGATAGCTGCTGATAGATTACACGAGATTGTTTCACTCCAAGGACCGATTACTAATACTCCTGGGGAAGGAGGTGCAGACCACGTGGCCTGGGCGAGGTGGAGAGGGGCCAGGCCACTCATGGGCCATGGAGAACACACTTGGGGCTGTGTGGCAAAGACCCTGGTGTGTGACTGATGGGGAGGTGGAAGGGAGAGGCCACGGCACGGGGTGATAGTGGTGGTCAAGGCCAGGGTGCATGGCAGAGGCGGCCAAGGCCACGGCTTAGAGTGGAGAGCAGCAGGCAGCCTGGGAAGGAGACGGGGAAATAGTGCCCAAGAAAATGGAGTGCCACTGGCTCCAAAGAGATTCTCTCTCCAGATGAGCCGATAAGGCTGATAGATGGGAGTGGGGCTGCAGCTAATGGTGCCGTTGCTGGGTGGCCCCCAAGTCAGATGGATGGAGGCAGACTGCTTCCTGGAAGGGGCCAGGGCTCCAGTGTGACAGGGCCCTGCCATCTGGTAGGTGGGGCAGGAGACCGCATGGGGAACCAGCAGGTGGCGAGCCCTCCTCAGCTCCAGATTTCTCCTCTCTCACTTCGGAAGCATCTGGCCCTCAGGCACTACCACACTGGGTCCGCACTACAGACATCACGAGAGGGCCTGTCCTCAACCACTTTACCAAGGAGCTGTGGCCTCAGGAGGAGTGGGAACTCTGGCCCCAGGGAGGCCGGGGTTCAGGACTTCATTTGCTTCACCTTCCAGGTCATGGAGTCCTGCCCACATATCCTGCAGGCTGTCCTGACGCTCTGTGTGAGGAGCACACCCGAACCAGGAAGACTCTAGTATCCAGACTTGTGCCCTGGAGACGGTGTGCAGGGAGGAAGAAGCTGGCCCTCTGAGTTGGCCTTTTCCCCTGTTGGGTTTGGCCAGATCCCAAGCAGCAAGTCCACTCTGCTCCCACTGTACAGACGGGGAAAACTGAGGTACTTTCCCATTCCCATGAGGAGTTGGTGGCTCTACAGGGCCTGAAACTGTACGTCTGGCCCAGAGCACCCCGCCTCCCCATGGGGCCAAGGGCCAGCATTAAGGAAGCTGGGGTGGGGGATACCCGGGCTCAAATCCCACAGGGCAGGGCCCCTGTCCCCTGAGCCTGTTATCACAACTGAAAACTGGGAGTTAAAACATCAGCCTTAAATTCATAGGCAGAGAGTAGAATAGAGACTGTGGGGGCTGGGGGTGGGGAGGCACTTAGTATTCAACGGGGACAGAGTTTCTGTTGGGATGACGGTAACTTTCTGGAAGTAGATAGTAGCGATGGTTGTACAACCTTGAGTGTATTTAATGCCACTGAATTACACATTTGAAATTGTTACAATGACAATACATCTTATGTGTATTTTACTACAATTAAAAATATCTGTCACCCAGTGCCAAGGAGCACAAAGCAGGTGCTTCATTAAGTGTCTGCTCCTTTCCTCAGGGATTCAGAGACACAGGTCCCTACCCCTGTGCATAGCCCTCTGCAGGGACACTGCCTTGGGCCATTTGCTGGATGTGGAGACTGAGGCCAGGGCTTGCTGGGGTCTGGTTCTGCAACCACAGATGGGGTAAGGATGCTGGGGGGTCGTGGCAAGTCCAGGAGGCAGGCCAGACCAGTTGACTGGTCCCATGAATGGCCCTAGGCAAAGTTCCGCTGCTGGTCACTGTTCGGCCCCAGTAGGCTCTCAATGAAGGGTCTGAGGTTTCCCGCAGTCCAGCTGCAAGCCCTGCAGCCTGGGAATACCCAGTGAGACTGGATCGAGCCCCAGGCCTGTGAGAAGCATGGTCCATTCAGCCTCTAGTGAGTTCCTCACAACCTTGGAGGGCTCCATCCGAGGCTCAGGGGTTTCAGTGACTGGCCCCAAGGGACCCAGCAAGTGGAGGTCTGAGATCTGCTTCCAGAACCAACAACCTTGACCCCTACAGGATGAATGAGAGCCATGGTGACAACAGTCACCTTGGGGCATGGACATTACAGATTTGAGCCAAACCCTCTGGCTTGTCAAACACTGGCTTGTATCTGAATTCTCAGAGGTCATCGGGCCAGGACAGAGTAAGTGGAGAGGACAAGTCTGGTACGTGAGAAGGAAGAACTGCACACACAGGCCCCCTGGCTCCTGCTCACACCCTGGGCCCGCGGCCATGTGCTGTCCTGGCAGCTGGGCGGCATGCTGAGGCAGTGCTGGCACTTGAACTGGGCCTCAACTGCGTTGGTCAGCACAGCAGGGGCTGGCGCTTCTCCCACTGTGATCACCTCATTCCCTGCTCAGAGTTGCGCCTCTGTGCTTCCTTCTGCTTGGAATGTTCTTCCCCTCACGTGCCGCCATGCCAATGTCCATACTTGAGTGTGGCCACCTCACCTTCCCCAACTGCCAGTCCCCCAGCTACATGGGACCCCTCCACTGTTAGGGATTAGTTTCTTCTCTATCTCCCACCAGCCCGGGGCTCCATGAGGGCAGGGACTGAGGCCCCACCTGTGAAGGTCACTGGGATCCCTGGTCCAGCTGCCCCCTCCCCACAGTAGGTGCTCAGTATAAGTTAGAAGTCAGCCTGTATGTCCCAGTTTCCAGGTAGCCAGCCCCTGAAGGAATGAGTCCCCATCATGCCTTGGGGATAGGGACCTTGCTGTCCACCAGGTAGGACCTGAGCTCCCACAATTTAGGGCTCTGCCCACAACATGTTCCCTTGTAGGCACTAACTTTTTCTTCCAGTTTCCTTTTCTCCTGGGTTTGCTTTGCTCTGCTGGGAGGGGCCAGGGTGGGGATAAATGTAGACATCAATTGAAGTATAACTTATTGAGCACCTACTGTATGCCCTGCACTGTCCTGGGGGAGACAGAACTGCTGGTAGAATGGGGTCTCCTCTCAAAGAGAGTTCCAGGCAGGTGTTAGGAGACCCCTCCAAGGTAAAGATGCCCCCTCAAAAATCCCGTCTTTCCACTCTAGTGTACCGAGTCCCTCTGATCCTCACACCTCCCACCCCGAAAGGCACCATCACCCCATCTTATGGGGTAGGGGACCAAGGCCCAGAGAGGTGAGGGGCTCAGCTGAGGACACACAGTGGCAGTCTGGTTCTGGCTCGATGGCCCCCTCCCCATTTCCTCCCCTTAGATCTCAGCCCAAACTCATTCTCTCCTCACCCCGCTGCTATTTTCCACTTACGCATTTTTGAAAAACGCCCACACCTGTGGCTGCTTTTTGGTCATGGAGCCCTGCTGGTGCCATGGGAGCTGGGGGAGCCTCTGGCCGGGCCTACCTGGGTCCCGTCTTCCTGACAAGATGTCCCGTGGGGGTGCAAAGTGACTTCAAACACAATGAGAACCCCTCAAAGTTGCTGATCGACTCCTACAGACATGGTCTCCTCTCATGTACATTTCTGAAAATGGGAAATCTAGAAATATGCCTCTAGTTTCCAGAATATGCCACAGTCACAGGAAGAGTAGGGAATCCCCAGAGAACATTCTTCTCATTGTGTGGATGGGGTAATGGAGGCCTAGGGGGTGACAGGGTTTGCTGCAAGGCACAGAAACTACCCGGGAGGCAGAGGCCAGACCCTCCTATTCACAGAGGGGGAAGCAGGTTTGGGAAGCAGGTTTGGCAAGCAGGTTGGAACTGTCATTCATGAATTCGGTGCTACAGAGCCTGGCAGGGCAAAGTCCTGATAAATCATAGCTGGGGAGGCCAGAGAGTCAGGGGACAGCATGCACAGGGTCTGGAGGTACCCAGACACAGGGAGCAGGAGGGGAGGCTGGCCAGCCTTGAGCGGTCCCCACACTGCTTTTGAACTTGGTGTTCTCATCTGGGAGTCAGAGTTGCCAGCGCTGATCTCAGGAACACACAAATCCTGGCCCCCTAATTCAGGCTGTGGGGGTCTGGGCTCTGAGGGTCAGCAGGAGGTCATGTAAAGGCCCTAATTCAGGCTGTGGGGGCCTGGGCTTTGAAGGTCAGCAGGAGGTCATGTAAAGGCCAGCCTGCCCATCCCCCTGCTTCCAGGTCTCCAGAGCTGAGAAAGGGGGGATTTCCACTACCAGGCACTAGGTCTGGCCTGGGATACCGGAGGAGCCCCGCCCTGGTGTGATCAGCCAATTCCTGGGTCACACATGCTCATTTGCATGCCCTGTTTCCATCAGCAGCCAGCACATAGTTAGGACCTTGCTTCCTGGGCTTAGGGGGTGCCTGAGGGGAGGTTACGGGATAGGTGGGATTGGGAGACTAGATTGGGGTGCTGGGCTCTGGGGGGCATGGGTTGGGGCAACAGGCAAGGGGTGATGGGCTCTAGAAGTGCCAGACTTTTGGGGGCTGCGCTAGTGGGGCACTCAGCTCTGGGAATACCAGACCCTGGGGTGCCAGGTTCTGAGGGGCCTGGGTTCCGAGGGGCTGGGCTGGGCTTTGGGGGGAAGTTGATGGGAGACTGGGCTGGGATCTGTGGGGCTGGTTCTGGAAGTGCCAGATTCTGGGGGGCCAGGCAAGGGGGGTTTGCTATAGGGATGCTGGCTCTAGGGGGTCCCAGGCTGGGGGCCTGGTCCCTGAGGGGCTGGGCTCTGGGGGGAGACCAGGTTCTGAGGAGCAGTGTTTGGGGTGCTGGGCCCTGGGTGACTGCCCTACTCCAGCCCCAAGTCTGGGACGCAAAGGGGAGCTTGCTGCGTGGGGAAGACTGGTTACATTGCAGGCTCTTCTTTTTCCTCCAAGGTTTCCCTAACTCCTCAAACTCTGCCAACCCCCCCACCCCTCAAATAAGGAGCTCAGAGGGGGAAAGATACTGACCCCAGGTCACACAGCCAGGAGGTAGCAGCACAACTAGAACCTTGTCCCAAGTCCTGGCCTGGCCCACCCCATCCCAAGGCTAGGTCCTTCCCTCCAGGGAGGCCCTGCAGAGGTTAACTTCTTAATTTTAGTTTTGTTTCAGGGAGGTCTACTTTTGGCTTCCTTTGCAAAATGATGATGATGATGATGGTTTTAAGAGAACCTGAACAACCCCCAACCCCCGCTTCTTTCCACCTTAGATCTAGTGGCACCACTTTCTCGGGCTCAGCGAGTGGCAGGGTGGTGGGCTCCCTGGTACGTGTGTGTGTGTGTGTGTGTGTGTGAGTGTGCTGGTGCTTTTGTTCCAGGCATTTTGGTGGGCAAGATAAGGGGAACGACAGAGCTGCTCGGAGCGGAGCGGCAGGCAGATAGATAGCAGCGATAGGACTCCTCCACCACACCGGCCTATCGCCCTCCTTATCACAGTTCCCTTTTCTTTATTTCTTGTTGGGCAGGGGTAGGGTGGACTAAACTCCCACCCCTGGCTCCCAAGTGGAGGAACCAAGGGGTGAGGCCTCCCTCTCTCAGGCTCCCTCCTGTTGTGTCCAGCACATCTAGCACCCTGCCTGGCCCAGAGCTCCCAGCTGGAAGGGGCGGGGGTCCTGGGTTGGCTGTCACCATGGGGACAACAGCAGCAGGCACATCTGCCCTTGCAAAGTGAAGACCCTGCATCCCTCTCATCAGCTCAGGAAAGGGCCCTGAGGAGGGATGACTCCCCATTCACGGAGGAAGGCAGAGAGGCTCAGAGAGGAGACAGGACATGGGTGGGGCTGGGATTTGAAGCTGGGCCTTGGAGTTGGTGGTCTGGAGCTGAGTGCTGAGCTCCTTTCTTGAGAAGTTGTATGAGGCCACAGGTGCCCAGGAACAGGGAGCCCTCAGGGCGGGTCTTAGTATTTTCTGCCCCATTTTACATATGTTGAAACTGAGGCTCAGCACAAGGTAGTGCCTGTGAGCCACAGACAGGAGGCACACTGGACCCCACACTCCCTCTGTGTTCCCTCTGGCTCTGGTGAAAATGGAGGGTTCTCCAAGAAATGGACTCCCAGAACTATAGGACAAATGTTCTAGAACCACTGGCATCACTGCGGGATAGGGGAGGGCCCTGGGCCTCTGCAATTGAGCTGTTTGCCAAAAGCAGTCCAGGAAGAATGCTGGTAGGTCACGGAGCATGTGCAGCTGACAGCCCGAGGGACCCTTGCTCTGTAAACTCTGTGTTTCGTGTTCTACACTGTCAACCTACTTTTGCCCCATCCTGCACATGTCCCCTAGAGAACCCGAATCCCTGATGCTTTCCCCATTTCTCTCCCATCTCATTCCTCAAAGGCCGAGGAGGCTAGAATCGCAATTATGCCATTTTTAGGTGACTTAAGGTCAAGTGACATAAGTCACTTGCCCAGGCCACCAGCCCGGGGGGGCAGGAATCAAACCCCAGTCACCCCACCCTACACTTGTCCCCTTCCCCTGCATATATACTTGTTTTATGGGAAATAGCTGACTTCCCTTAGAATACTGAAAGGAATCAAAACCTAGAGA
Source organism: Desmodus rotundus (assembly GCF_022682495.2). Classification (NCBI taxonomy): domain Eukaryota; kingdom Metazoa; phylum Chordata; class Mammalia; order Chiroptera; family Phyllostomidae; genus Desmodus; species Desmodus rotundus. Next base: position 31,078,331 of record NC_071398.1, on the reverse strand, counting down.
CAGAAAGAAGCCAACTTTTTCATCAAAGGAGCCAGTGCAGGGGTAGCTATCAACTACTGCTCTTGGACAGGGCTATGTAACCCAGAGCCTCTGTTGCTCCCTCCTATGCTGTGTGACCTTGGGTGAGTTATTCAACCTCCCTGAGACTGAATCCTCCGAGGAGAAATGATGTCAGAGGTGCTGTTCCCGGGGCTGCTGGAAGTACTCTACAGGATAATACAGGTCAGCCCTGTGCTGGACCTGGCTGGAGTGGCTCAGTGGATTGAGTACCAGCCTGTGAACTGAAAGGTCACCGGTTCCATTCCCAGGCAGGGCACATGCCTGGGTTGTGGGCCAAGTCCCTGGTTGGGGACATATGAGAGACAACAGACATCTCTTGAATATCAATGTTTCTCTCCCTCTCTTTCTCCCCCCTTTCCCCTCTCTCTAAAAAACAAACAAACAAATAAATAAAATCTTAAAAAAACACCCCACATAGGTCAAGTCCAGGCCTGGCCTGGCATACAGCAAGCACCAAGTATCTAACAATGGCCACCATTAGGATTATTATAATTGGGAAGTCCCAGAGCCATCCAGAAATGTCGCTGACTGCCCACTCAGGCCTCTTGCCTCTGGACTCACAGAGAATCTCATTTCTCAAGAGTCACTTAAAAAAGTCAATGCAGAAAGGGGGGAAATGGCCAGCAACCCTGTGCCCCCTGGGAGCCTCCACAGCCCCTCTGGAAGGCTCTTTGCACCAAAGGAGGCGGGCTTTGCCTGGCCACTGCCCCAGCTGGCATGTCAAGGCCACCAGGGCTTCAGTTTCCCCTCCAAAACAGCTGGGGCTGGGAGTCCCTCTGCAGGCACCAACCCTACCACAGCTGCCTCACCTGTCCCTCACCGGGAGGATTAGCCACACGCCAGCCCTAATCGTTGCTAATCGCACCATCAGCTCCAGATCTCGGATCAGCTGAAGGAGGCGGCTTTATCCAGACAGACGCGGAGATGGCACCTCAGCCCCATTTGGGTGCTGCTGTCACTTGTGGCAGCTGAGCTGGCCTCGGCCTCAGAAGGCAGGATGGCTGGGGATGAGGCGGGGAGACAATCGAGTGCCCTCCCCTTCCCAACTGACAAATGGGGCCCTCAACATTTACTAAGCACCTGATGTATAACCAGGCACCATTCTAGGTGTCCAGGAGACAGCAGAGACCTGAGGAGGCAAAATTCCTGCCCTTGGGAGCACTGTATCCTCTTCACAAGCCTGTGCCCATTTGACAGATGAGGAAACTGAGGCCCAAAGTTGTTTCCCTTAGAGTTAGAGCCCAGGTAGCTGGGTTGACTCCAATGTGATTCCTCTTCTGAGGGAGGTCTGGTCTGCCTCCCCAGCCTAGGCCCTGGATGCTGTCTTTGTACCAAAACCTGCATGGCCTGCCTGGAGGCCAGGAAAGGCCTGAGAGACAGCCAAGGGCTCCCCTCCAGGGCCCCCATCCTCCCCACCCTCCTCCCTACCTTCTTTTTCAAAAACATAATTTATCTGTGTATTATCAAGAAATCCAGACACTTTAATCAGTGAGCTATGAAGTCAGAATTTCCATTCTTATCTGCGGGAGGAGTGGAAATGGAGGAGATAGGCGCAGGAGCGGGTCGCTGGTGGGGAATGTTAATGGGTGGAGAGGCTGGGCTATTGGCCACGGAGAGGCCGAATCTCCCCCATTATCAAGGCAGTATCTCGCCAACCATCTCAGCGCAGTAATGGGGCCAGTTCAACTTTCCGAGTTATCACAGGAGCTGAAACCTGTGCCTGCCAGAGGCCCGGACTGGGAGACAGTTCAGGGCAGACTGGTCTTCGGCCGGCAAAGCTGGGAGGGAGAGAGACTGCTGGTCTGGCTGGGACCCCCAAGGGCCTGGGTGCCTGCCGACCCTCAAGGCCACCGTAGGAGCACAGCAGTGCTCCCTCTGTTCTCTGGTAAAATGCTTGGTTTTGGTGGAGCCATGTGTGGGTATATTGAATAGGAGGTGAAACCAAGGCAGGAGGCCACCTCAGGGTCCCAGTGGGGCTGGGTGGTCCCAGGCCTTCCTGAGCTGTGCCTGGCCCATGAAGAGGAAAGATGGCTGGTGGTGTAGGGGCACAGCAGGTAGGGCTGGGGTGTCAACAGCCTGCCCTCCTACCTTGAGACCTGCAAGGTCCCATGTCCCTTGCCTGGGGCCTTTTCTAGTGTTAAGCTGCAGCAGCAAGAATATCAGTAGGATGGGCTCTGCCCTGCAGATCCCGGCCTAGGGTTCCACTGAAACTCCACGGTCCCTGGGCAGCCTGGGCAGCCTGGGATATGCTCAGTGCGCCCCTCAAATACTGAGGGCCACCTACATGCTGGCATGGGACACCCTGGTGAGTGGGCCCAGGGCCCATAAACAGAATAATACCTCTGTCCGTTCAGAGGAAGAAGTCCTGAAATGCACACATTCCAAGCCCCTGGGGACTACATGCTCCCACTCAGGGGGGAAGCTAAGGAATGGTGCATGGGTCTCACCATAGGACCCCTCCTGCCTACAGCACCTGTCTGACAGCTGCAGCTCTGGTTTCTCTCCTGCACCCAGAAGGCTGAGCGGCAGCCACCTTGGCCCAGAGACGGGAAGAGATGCACCCAAGGTCACGTAGCCAGTGAGAAATAGCATGGAGACCCAAGCTGGGTGCTGCATGGAACCACAGGAAGGCCTGTTTCCTAAACTTGAACCCGGACATGGCCAAGCCCAGGAGGGACCACAGAGATTTACCCTGGAAAACACCACCAAAGCCATCTTCTCCCTCCTTCCCCCAGGGGCTTTTTGCAGCCCTAGGTCTGACTTTCAAACTCTCTGAGCCTCAGTTTCCCTTCTGTGCTAATTACTGAACCTCCCTTGAAGGTTGTTGGTGGGGAGGCTGTGAGCTCATGGCTGTAAGTCCTGGGCACAGAGCAGAGTCTTAAGAAATGCTCAGTTAATGCTTGCTGTAATGACCAATGACCAGTGAGCCTGAGGCGATTGAGAATGAGCTTGGGGGCCCTAGATAAGCTGGGGGCAGATGGGGGAGGCCATGTGAGGACCTATGGCTACCTACAGCTCTGCCTTGGCTTTCCTTTCTTGGGTTGCCAAGTGCCTATTGCCAGAGCAGCCCAAAGACCAGCTGAGGGGGCAGCCCCAGACCCCCGATCCTTCCCTGGGAGCTGAGAATCCAGCAATGCCCAGGATGGGCATTGCCTGTGAGGTCCTGTCTCTACTGGTGGGCCCTTCGGCAGCTCTTCCCCGGAAATCCCACCTGCAGGAAGAAGCCAAGACCACTTGGCCCTGGGGCCCCTCCCCTTCCTGTTCCCTGGGTCTGACTTGCAGGGTAGAGGCTTGATGGAGAAAAAGGAAATTGAGGCAGAAGATTATGATAGGCAGATTGGGAAAGCTAGAGGGCTTGAAGACCTCAAGAAAAACTGAAAGGAAGCAGCCCAAAGGAGACTGGAGTGGGGAGTGGTGCCCCTCTGTCCTCAGACAATACAGATGACACACTAGCTCTGTCTCAGGCCGTACCTCCTATATCAAGTCTCATCTGTGTCACTGATATGCCCAGAGAGGTCTGTTCCATTTTGTAGGGGGAAACTGAGGCTCAGAGAGGCTCAAGGACTTGCACAAGGCCCAGGCACCCTCAGAGCTCAGTCCAGTGTCCTCATCTTGCAGAGGTGGAGACAGGCTCAGGAAGGCAAGGTAACTTCTGCATACCTGCAGAGTCCAAAAGCCTTGATTCCAGGATTCTACCTGTCCATGGCAGTGGCATACACATCCAGAGATGCCCCTGTGGTCTTCCCTCCTTCCCAGGAAGCAACACACCTGCCAGTTCTGAGGGCGGGGTGCACCCAGCCTGGAAGCTGGGGCAGGGCTCACACAGACCATCCCATCTATCCTGTCTCCATATCACAAATGTGCTGTGTGACCCTGGTGCAGCCACCCATACTGTCTGATCCTCCATTTCTTTGTGCGAAAAATGGCTTGAGAACCTGAGTGGGTTTCGGGACATCTTCAAGAGGGGATGCCTGCAAAGTGCTTAGCAGGTAGGTGCTCTGAGATGCTGGCTGGCTGCCTGGGTCTTTGTCCCCATTCCAGTTCCTGGACTGGAGGAACCAGGAACAGCTGAGCTGGGCTCTGAGCAGGCCAGGCTCAGGGAAGCTGCACACCAATACCCCATCACCTCTTTTACAGGTGGGGAAAACAAAGTTCTGAGCATCCACAGCCTTTTGGCCCAGGGGAGGCAGAATGGAGGGACAGGAGGCCAAGGGAAGGGTCTGCTTATTTGCCTCACCAGGCTCTGGCTCAAGGTCAGCTAGCACATTCCTGCCCCAGCAGTGCCTCTACCTTCTCCCAAACATGGGGCTTCGAGGAAGGAGAAGGGGTGGGAAGGAGAGAGGCTGGAGAGGCCTCAGGAGGACACAGGACATTGGGGTAGATGGCCTGGGGGGCTGAGCAGGCACTGCCCAGATAAACCTCTGCCCACCTCTGTGTTGCAGACCCAGCTCCTGTGTCACATTGTCACAGTCTCCTAGGGCCTCAGTTTTCTTGCCTATAAAACGGGTCAATCAATAATGATGATGATCATAACAGCAGGTAAGATGCCTGTGCGGAAAAGGACTGAGAGGGCTTGGGTGTAGGGCTGGCCCAGCCCAGGGCGTGGTACAGCCAGGACACCCCTGCCCATGAGTTCCTCCTTTTTCAAAAACAAACACCCAAAGAGGAGGAAGGCAAAAGGCAGGGCTCTGTGTTGAGTGATGGGCCCTTGGGTATCTGGCAAAATATCAGTAACAGCCAGCAGCTCTCAGGGCCCCAGTGTCCACCGAGGACACAACTCCAGGACAGCACTTTACAGTTTGCACCTGGGATTTCATGGGCCCCACACGAAAGCCCCAGGAGAAATCTGCTCTGATTAAGCTCTTCCTACAGAAGTGGAAACTGAGGCATGAGAGAAGTCACTTGCCCCCAGGGTCACAGTGAGGCCAGGACTCAAGGTTGAAAGGTGGCCCCCACTCCAGTGGCCTCCCCCTCTGAAGGCAAGCGGTGGCCTGCCACCCAGAGCCCTCAGAGGGTGGCCCAGGTCTAGAACTCAGAGCCTGGCTCCCTGATGTGGAAGATAGGGTGGGGATGGAACTCTGGGGCTCCCCAGAGAAGGGTTTCTGTCCTCAGTCCACCTGGTGGCCCCGTGGACAGCTGGGGTGGTGGGAGCAACATACCACTCAGCAGCGCACAAAGCCCAGGTCCCGCCGATCTTGGACCTCAGGTATGCTCTAAGTGGGGCTATTCATTGACACTACTGTGGCCTGGCCATATTCAGCTCTCCACACAGCCACAGGGCAGCCACCATGTTACCCACATTCTACACATGAGAGAACCAGGACTGGGAATGAAGGAGACAGTCGCCAAGGTCTGTGGGCTGAGATGCAAGGCTGAGCATCTCAGGCCTCTTTCAGAGCTTGACTCTCTCCATTTTTCCCTCTTGCTCCAAGGCAGGATTCTAGTCCTGACCTTTTGTAGCCTTCATGTCCTCATCAGAAAAGCAGGGCATTAAACTTGGATGTGTCCATTGAACCAATGGGCAAGCTGAGGCAGGTAGAGAACAACAGTGATGCTGCCTACTACCCTGCCAGCAGACACTAAGTTTGCCTCCTTGGGTAGACCCCCACTCCTCCTGGACTGGTTGTACCAGGCCCACTGCTCTTCTGACCCTGCCAACTGCTGGCTGGGGACACTTGGCAAGCCTACCTTCCTCTCTAGGCCTCCAGCTCCCATTTCATCTGTGAAATGGGCATAGGGACATAGGAGACTCTCACTTCGCTGCCTGACTCTGTGGCCACTCAGCTCTAGGATGGCTTGGTCCAGACCCATTCAGAGCTCAGGTAGGGAGGTAAGGAGGTGGTGGGGGAGACAGGAACATCACTGACCACTTCCCAGTACAGCCTCTCCTCTTCCCCTTTCCTCCGACAAAGAGGAGACCCCAGCCCAGAGACAGCAAGCAATGTGCCAAGGTTGCACAGCTTGGTTACTCGGCAAGTCATGGTGGGAATGAGCAGGAGAGAAGGCTAGCCAGGAAGAGGGGTGGCACAGGGCCACAGGGTCACAGAGTGGGTGGGGGCACTTCCTGAGTAGGGTCATGCATGTATTTTACTCTCTGGGAGAGAGTTTGGGAAAAAGGATTTCTCCATCTCACATGAGCTGGAAATGACAGATCTGACCCTACTGACCACAGAGATACTGTAGAGGAGGAGGAGGAGGAGGAGGATGGTTCTGGCAGCTGTATCAGATGATGTGTATTTCTCTTTGATCCTCACAGCTGTGCTCAGAGGCCAGCAATGACCTCACTCCCATTTTGTAGATGGGGAAAACGAGGTTCACCTGGGGCAGACATTGCCCCTAGTCCCATGGACAGTAAGCGGCTCAGCTGGGATCCTAGTCCATGTCCATTTCACACCATGTATCCATTAGATAATTTATCTGACAGTTCTGGAAGGCCCTCTGTGTGTGGAGAGGACAGACCCTGCCCCTGCTCACAGGGAGTGGACGATCACACAGACTAATGAGGTTACTGCAGGAAGGGTGGATGTGGAGGTGAGGGATGACCTGGCTGTAAGGGGCTCTGAGCAGAGACCTGAGCAACCGTGCAAAGGCACCGAGGCTGGAAGGGATGGAAGGATGCCAGAGAAAGAGTGCCTCCAAGTCTTGGGTTGTGCACAGCCCTGGTGAGCAGCTCAGCCCTGATGGGAGCTCTCCCATGAGTGTAGGCTCACCCCTTCTCACAGGGCCACACACAGTACAGACTGAAGGAAACTGAGCTCTTACCAGTGGGGCCATCTGCCCCCACCTGACACAGCCAAGGGTACGGAGGCCCACAGAGGGCCAGGGGACATGGAGGCTGGCTCCCTCTTCAGGTAGAACCCCCTTCGCCCCCAGCCACTCCTGTCTGAGTGGGGAGCAGCAGACTAGGTTCAGAGAGCACACATGTGGCTGTGGCCTCAGCTTCACCCTCTGTGAAATGGGGATAGTAGCCAAGGGCAGCTCCAGGAAGACCCTGTCAGAGACATGGTGGCTGGGTGGGCAGGAGCCCAGCCAGGTGCCCGAGTGTGGTCCAGCCAGCCTCCGTGAGGGCCCAGGCCTGGGTCTATGGGGTAGGTGATACCAATCGGCGAGGCAACAGCTGCCTCCAGGAGGAGGCCTGTCGATGGCAGATAGGCTGGCCGGGAGTATTATTCATGAGCCCGTCAAGCCCCAGGAACGTCTGGTTGGCATAGAAACAGGAGATAAGGGGTACAATTAATGGCATCGCATTCCCTCCTCCTTTCTTCCCCAACTGACCCATTTAAATCGCTGGCGGTGTTGGTGCCATGCTGGGCTCCCAGTGACCTCCGGGGAGGGGCTGGCTGGGCGGCCAGGACTAGGCCAGGCTCAGGCCCCCTGGTAGGGCTGGGTGAAGTCTCCCTGGGGACCACTACTGTGCAGGAATGTCTCAGGAAGGAGGCCATGGGAGACTCAGCAAGGGCAGGACTGGAAAAGACCCCAGAGCACCTCTCTCCCAGAAGCCCATTCCTCAGGTATGGAGACTGAGGCCTGGGGAAGCCCAGAGGCAAGCAGAGGGGAGAGGGCTTCAGGAAAGCAGCATGGTGCTGGTGGACATACTGGTTCAGAGTGAGGGGCCAGGCTGCCTCCATTCCAAGTCTGGCTCTGCCACTTTCTTGGGTGAGAAACTTAACCTCTTTGTGCTTTAGTCTCTCTAGATATAAATAGCAATAAGAATTAAGATGTGCTTAAGCTCTGTAAGTATTAGTTACTATTAATATTATTATTACTATCAAATGAGCTGACTGTCTTCCCTGAGGCCTAGGAATGCAGGAAAACCAAAAACAGTCTGGAGTCATGTGAAGCCCCACCATGGGGGGTGAGACGCTGGATTTCGGAGTACACCAGGCCCAGGGGCAGGGGCTCTGAGCAAATCCCTCTGGGTCTCTAAGCCCTCTGTTCCCTTTGCTCACTATAGGTCAACTCCCACGCCCCCACGGCTCTGAGAAGGGGGCCAAAGCTAGCTGAAGGCTGAACGTAGGTGCCTGTCACACCAGTTTTTCAGAGGTTGTGACAGGGAAAGTAACCTATCCACGATGGCTCGAGTCAGAGGCAGCCAAGATGCCATAGCCCCCTCTTTCCCAGCTCCTCTGCCATCACAATGCGATGAGAGGCATTTCAAGGTGGCCCCTGGGAGCAAGGCAGACCCCAGGTGTCTCCGACACAGAGAATGAAAAGTGTGCCTGGCTCTGTGCAGAGAGCTGCATTTATATCCATAAACACTCACACAGACCACTTCATCTCTTTTCAGGGCCTGACCCAGGCTCAGCCGGAACTGGCTCTTGCCAGAAGGCACAGCCAGTCCCACGGTTGGGTGTCGGGCTGCTGGGGAGAACAGGCAGGTGACTTTGAAGCTCGGAGTAAATTAGTCATCCTGTGGCCACCAATAATTTGTTTAATCAAACTCTGAGAACGTGTGAAAAACACCATCATCTGAGATGGAGCTGGAGCAGCTGTCAGGGCTTGGACTGGTGGGGACTGTCGGGCCAGGTGAGGCTCAGCTTCTTCTGGAAGCTCCTTCCTTGGCTGGCCTCGGTTTCCATTTGGTATCTGGGATCCATGGTCCCCAAGGGCCCTCTCACTGTAAAGGGACTCTGTGGCCCCTGGACAGCCCCAGTCTGACTTGAGGGTTCACTCCTATCCCCATTTTTCAGAAAGGGAAACTGGGGCCCAGCCCCACCCTCCCTTCTGACCTCATTCTTGCCTCCTCACACAGGCTGTCCCTTCCCTAGCATCATGTGACTCTCGACCCTTCCTCTGCCCCACAACAGCCAGGAATCATCAACCCATTTTTCAGAGTTGGAAACTAAGGCCTGTCCATTGTCCCTGGGGTACCCCCATAGCGAGCCTCTTCCTGACCTCTCTGGAAGTCCCTCCTGTTCCCAAAAGTGTCCTTGACTACCTGATGTGCCCCATCTGCTCTCTACCCCCTACCTTGTCTGTCTTGACTTCCCAGAGTTTCAGACCTCACCCCTTCTATCTCCCCGTGAAGTGTGACCCAGTGCTTGAGTACAGCAAGTGCTCCATGAAGACATTCTGAGTGAACCAAGGCAAATCTACACAGACCTTCTCTCCTGGTTTGGAGGACCTGCTCAAAAAGAAACCAGCACACTAGGTCCCTCTGAAACCCAGCCTGGGCGATGGAAACCACCTCGATTTTTTTTCCCAAGCAAACTCCAAGCAGGTTCCACCTCATACTTGCCAGAAAACGACACCAACCCCAACATGATTCAAGAAGAAAAACACCATCTCTCCTGTTGTAGGTGCCAACCCCACCTCTGCTTGTCTCACACCATCTAATAGAAATTAGGGGCGGGGTGTCCTCCCCTGCCCTCCCCCATCCTGGCCAGCACAGAGTCACTTTTCTTTCATTTTGATGGACTGTACCACCCGCAGGGGGAGGATCAACTTCTTGGCAATTAAGTGTGTTTGGGATGAAAACTCGCCCAGACAGACCAACCTTGGCGCGGAAGCCCACTCCCCCTGCCCCCGCCCACGTCCGAGGCCCCCAGTCGCTCCAGCCAGACGCCCCCGCGCTGTTGTTGCCTTGAACCGGCGGGGCCTGGTGGCCATAGATAAGGACTCATATCGTTCTTGGCGATCGCCATCCGGCGGACTGGCCCGGGAGTTTATCAGAGCTCACATCGACCCGGGCGGGAGGAAAGCTCAGCGGGGCCCGGGGAACCAGGGGTCCCGGGCCGCGCTTTGCCCAGCGCTCCCCGCCAGCGCAGCAGGGCCTATCATCTCAACCATCTGGCCGGCCAAGGCCGCGCTCCCGCCTCGCCCTCCCCCGCTCCCACGTTTGAAGTTAATAAATGGAAGCGCCTATCGCCGCCGCCATCGGTTACTCGCCTTATCAGCGCGGCACATCTATCTATGAGCAGAACAAAAGGCGCACAGAAGCGCGGGCAGCTGCGCCCCGGCTTTGGTGGGGGGGAGGGTGGCAGCGGCCCCAAGAGCTCTACCTACTGCCGTCCGTACCCGCGGCCTGGTTGCAGGTGAGGCCAGCGCGGCAGGCGCACGGCTGCGACGGCCGCACGCACAGCCGCGGGCAGAGGGTAGGCGGGCGGGCGCCGCCGCTTGGTGACAATCAGCGCTCACATCTTAACGCGCCAAGATCTGCCTTTGGGAGGAGGCGCCCGGGGCCGCAGGCAGCAGGGAGAGTGCCCGGCCCCGCCTCCTAGGCCGGTCCCTTCCTCTGCCCACGTCTTGGGAATGCAGAGGGTGGGCATCAGGGTCTCCCGTGCGCATGCTGCAGTCTCTGTCCCCAACGCGCACCGCTCTGCCGACCCAACTGGGCCCGGGCACTCACGGGGTTCTAGGCCTTATCTACGCTGGCGATCGGTTCCCAACCTGCGATCTCCCTGCCCGCGCTATCTGCATTTCTCATCACGCTGAAACACACACACACTACGCACACACGAGAACAGATCGAACAGTGGCGCACAGGGGAGGAGGGGAAAAAGAAACCAGAGAACGCGCGCAGATCGGGACCTGTGGGTTGTTTTACCTAATACTTGAGTTGACTTGATGGAAAGCGACTTTCTGAAAATAAGTCCCGCTTGCACATTGAGGGAGTCGGATTACGGATTACGGGAATCAGGATTCATGATTGTGTTCCCCCCTCCCCAGGACCTCAGGAGTAGACACTCCCCTAGGAGTTCGCACATGCGGTCCTGGTGGCAGTGGTCATGTGGACAGAAGTGGCTGTGCCCCTTCTGTGCCTGGGGCTGCACAGTGGGCTGGCCCCAACTGCCTGCCTGTCTAACCTGGGTGATGCGACCCCCGGAGGAAGTCCCTGCCTCTGCCCTGGACGCCGAAATATTAAGTTATCGGCCTGGGGCGGGGAGCCGCGCTTCCTGTGCGCTCGACCCGTTGCTCCTCCCGAAGCCGCGTGGCCCCCGAGAGTTCTGGGCGCTCCTATCCCAGGGGCTTCCGGCAGTGTGGACTCAGTGGCCGCCCAGACCCCCGAGGAGTGGCCCGCAGGCCGGATGGGCGAGAAACTTGGACGCGAACACAGGCGACCCTAGCCCGGGACGAGTCCCCAGTAGCCCCCTCTCTGATTTGGGGTGGGGGGTTGTGCCCGCAGGCATCCGAGCGCACCTTCTGCTGCTGGTGCGGCCTTGGCCGAGTCGGACCTTCAGGAGACTCTCCCAGCAGAGAAGTCTCGAATTTGAGACCCCGGCAACAGGGGTCTGAGTAGCTAGAGCCAAGTGCTCGGGCTGCCGTAGCTGCACGCCACCCCCACCCCCGGCAAGCCACGTGGCTCCTTGGCTAGCAGGGGTCTTTGGGCGCCGGCCGGTCCTCACCACTTGGCCATGCATTTCCACGAGGCCGCGGGTGTCCCCTCTTCTCCCAGGTCTTTTTCTCCCTCTACATACAAAAGCCTGAGAGAGTCAACCGTTCGAGATAAGATCACAATTTCAGCCCGTCCCGACAGAGCGATCTTATCAGGATGGGACTTGCAGAATGGAATATTTTAAACTTTATCTTAGCCCAGATCGGGGCCGCCTTATCACCGCACCATCTCGGGGATGCAGGGGAGGGGTCGGTCGAGAGGTGGGCGCGCCCAAGACACCCCGCTCCCGGCCCTCTGGGCGGACACCTCTCCGGGTCAGACCCCTGGTGCGGAGCCGAGACGCAGGGGCCCAGCCCGCCGTGGAGATTAGATTACCGCGCGCTTGGCACAGAGCGCGGGGGACGCGGCGCGGGGTGAAGGTCGGCGGCGCAGCGGGCAGAGCGGGGCGGGCGGGAGGCAGGCGGGGAGCCGGCGAGGGACGGCGGGGGTCGGGGACGGCGGACGGGCGGGCAAAGTTTGACTCACGCTTGATCTGCCGGGGATTGCTCTGTTTCCTTCTGGACATGTCTCCGGCGCCGCGTGCCCTCCCGGTGGCCGCCTCTAGCCTCTGGCGGGCGGCGGCGGGCGGCGGGGGCACAACGGAACCGCGGGACGGCTCATGCCCCCGGCCCTTGGGCTCCACAGCGGCCCGGCCCGCGCCCCCAGACAGCCGCGGTCGGTCCGGAGCCGCTGCGGAGGCCGGAGGCTCGGCCCTGCGCTGCGAGAGAGCGGGCCACCGGGGGCGGCGGGCGGCGGGCTGCTGCCAGTCCTCGGCTCCCGCGCATACGCCGCCGCCGCCGCCGCTCAGCTTTTCTCAATGGAACCTGCAGGCTGCGCGCGGCGAACCGGGCAGCTTGGACCCTGGAGCTCCGGGAGGGCGGGCCGGTAGGGGCGGGGCCTGCTAGTCAAGGGCGCCGCGCCTCCAAGCCCGCCCCGCCGCCCTGGCCCCGCCCATGGAGCGGAGTGCCCGCCCCGGCCTGCACAGAGCTGGCCCCACCCCTCTCTCGGCGACAAGGCCCGCCCCCGTGTCGTGGCCCCGCCTTCACAGCGCGGTCCTAGCCCCGAGGCCCCGCCCACGGCCCTGGTAGACCTCTGGCCTCGACTCCTCCTTCGGTCCTGTAGCTTTGTCTCCAGGCCTCTCTGGGACTCTGCGACCTATTCTGTCTTGTCGAGACCGCGGCAGTGCATCCAGCCCCGCTCCAGGCCTCTCTGGACCAGACCCTCAGCGCTGGCCTGCCTCCCGGCTCTAGACCAGCCCCAAGCCTGACTGAATCAGATTGGACCCCTGGACGCTGAGGCCCCGCCCCACCTCCGCCTCAGCGGCCTGGCTCCTCCCTCGCTCCGCCCCAGCTCCCCCATGGCTCCGCCCCCTACTCTTTACTCAGTCCCCAGATTCTCGGTCCTGCTCGGAAGACCTCCTTTGCCCGCGGGAAGCGGCCAGTGAGGGGTCAGGAAGCTCAATTCCTTGACACCTCACGTTTCTCCTGGGCCCGATTTGGGAGCCAGCTCTGGCCGGTGGGGGCTTCCGTCCAAATCTTTGGTGGAAGCAGCATCCCCGGGATCCGCCATCGCGTTGGACAAGACCCCCGAATGGAGAGAGGGGACCTCGGGTCCTCCTCTCTTGTACTGAGATCTGGCAGGAAATCTGGGAAGGCGCGGAAGCTAGGGGCCTGTCCTGCACCCTCTCCCGAGCAGCCAACGGGCGTCACCCCTCGGAGCCTCTCCTCCGTCGGGCGCTCCTGCTGGAGCCCAGGAAGCAGGCCCCTCAGCGGGCTGAGCGAACCCCCGCACCCCTCGCCGCCTGGGCAGTCTGAAGGGAGCGAGGGTCCCAGTGTCAGTACTGTCTGGTCCAGTCCTGGAAATGGAGGTGACCCACCCTGTCCTTTGCTATATATATTCATGGGACCTCAGAGACCCCGCATTTCTAGTGAGTCTTGCTCAAAGTCACACAGCATTAAGGTTGTTTGGGAGGGAGCACAACTGTATTCTTTTTAAAAAGAAACAATTTTATTTATTGATTTTTAGAAAGAGGGGAAGGGAGGGAGAAAGAGAGGGAGAGAAACATCAATGTGTGGTTGCCTCTCACCAGTCCGCCACTGGGGATCTGGCCTGCAACCCAGGCATGTGCCCTGACTGGGAATTGAACCAGCAACCCTTTGGTTTGCACCACGGTGCTCAGTCCACTGAGCCACACCAGCCAGGGCACATTGTATTCTTTTATTTTAATATTCTTGGCCTGAATTTGGTGCCTGCCCCCTCTCCCCTATATTCACAAAAAAATAGGGAGTTATGGGGGCCCCAGGGCTACCAGGAAGGGTTTTTGCAGAGTCCCACCAATCTGATGGCAGATAATCATCACCACTGTCACATGCAGAGGCTGGCTGAGTGCAGAGCTGTCTGCCTGTGAGATCCCCTCCTCCCCTTCTGACTCCTGTTACCTTTGTCCCCACTCCATGGATCAGGAGAAGTGTTATCCTGAGAGCCTGGGCACTCTCTCCTGTCCTGCCACTACTCTCAGGGGGTCTCTGGGCAGTAGTGGCAGGCAGGGCAGGAGGCAGAGGTCCACCCTGGCACCACCCACTGCCACCAGATAGACAGGAACACTAAGGCTAGGAGGCCAAGAGACCTGCCCAGGGTCACCCAGCTCTCTACCCAGGGCCATTGGGTACGGCCTTCCAACAGCTGCCTTGTGCTGTATTCCCTCACTGAGGAGCATGGGGCCTCACTCACTGAGGGGATACACTGGCTGGTTCACTCAGCACAAGGCTCCCACAATGTTTGTTGACAGAATGAGGCACTCCACCTGTCTGCGCTTCCCACTGAGCTTACTGCCCTCCCAAAGCTGGGGACTTGGGAGTCAGAGGGATTACTGGAGGAGGTGGCCATGGGCTGTGTCTGAGGTGCCATGAACCTCAAAGTTGGTGCTGCTGAAATGGCTGGATATCTGTGTTAAGGTGGATTCTGAGAGTCAGCAGGAGAGAGATCCATGATCTATTAGTGATACCTGTCTAGGGTGCAGGATGAGAAAATAAGCATCACTTTGGTCACTTCTTTGCCCATAAACAGGCCCCAAGAGGAGAAACACATCCAAATCACCCAGGGACTTAGGAGCAGAGGCAGGTCAGAAACAGAACCTGCTGACCAGGACTGGCTACATCATTTTTGGGGCCCAGTATAAAATGAAAATGTGGGGGCCCCTTGTTCAAAAATTGAGAATTGCAGGGCAGCAACAGCAGCAGAGTGTTAAACCAAGTGCAGGGCCTTCCCAAGTGCAGGCCCCATGCACCTGTACAGGCCACAGGCCCATGAAGTGCTGTAACAACCCTGGACCCAGGTGAGAGCTGCTTCTGGAGCACTTTCCTTCTATGCTTTGCCCCTCAATCTGCCCTGCAGGGGATATTTTTATCCTCGATATACAGAAGAGGAAACTGTATTGCTGGTGATCAGTGGTGATGCCACAGGACCTGAACATACTACTAGCCCTCAGAGAAGGTCTGTTGATAATAAAGGTAAATTGAGGAAAGAGGAGCAAGAAATATTGAAAGGAAGTCCTGGGTGAGTCCAAAGCGGGAGTACCTGCTTCTGCCTGGGGAAGTCAAGGAAGGCTGTCTGGAGGAGGTGACATCTGAGTGGGGCTTTGCAGGAGTCCCTAATCAGGTGGGCGAGAAGGAACAGGGTGTGGGGTTGCTGAGTGTGTCTTACCTGGCCACCTCCATCCCGCATGGGCTGCCCGTTGTGAACTCTAATTTCTACCTGTCCCTGTGTGTCTGAGGAGTACCAGGATTCACACCCAGAAGTCATTAGTGGAGTAAACAGAATGGCATTCAGTCTGAAAGGGGGCTGTCAATGCCTGCTGTGCAGCTGGGAGGGGCTTTGCCTGGAGCTGGGCTGCCCTGACCATGGTCTGGTTGTTCCCTGCTCACTGGATTCCAAGGCTAATAGCAGGCTTTCTGGAGGCCTCCCAGGAGGCTCCCCAGGTGTCTGAGCCTAGGAAAGGCTCCTGAGCATGGCTCTGTCCTGGATGCCCAGTCTAGGGGCGATGTCATGGTTGTACCACCAGCATTTGCTAAGCCCTTCCTTTGGGCTGGTTCATATTCTCTCATGATGTCCTTGTGCAACCCTCTGCTGGTTATACCCATCAGGGTCACCCAGGCAGAGAGTGGCAGAGCTGGGCCTGGGACACAGTGTTCAAGGCTATTGTGGTAGTGATGAAGACACTAAGGCTCAGAGTGGTCCTTCAGCTCAGACGTGGTAGAGCTTCCTGTAACCCCAGGCAGGCTAACTCCAGAGTCCCTGCACTTAACCCTGGCCTGGGAGTCTGGAGAACTGGCTCGGAATCCTGTCTCTGCCACTTTAGAGGGCAGGATCTGAGCAAGTCCTTAACCAATCTGGTCCTTGGTTTCCTCACCGGTAAGTGTGGGTGGCTCCAGACCCCTCAGGACTCCTCTAGCCTTGATGCCATTGTGGTTCTGGGCTCATGTCTGGTCTACCTCTGCCCTCTGACCTGTGGGCTGGCAGTCTGATCGGAGGGTGGCCCAGATCCGGGAAGTTGCTGTGGTTGGGGGAGGGAGTTAATTGTGGCACCTCCCCCATGTCAGACCCTGCACTGATTGTTGGGCTATGACAAAGTGAGCCACAGAATGTTCTAGAAACTTAAGCTGGCCATTGAAGAATGAAGAGGGTATTCAAGAAAGAGTGATGGGAGAAGGGCATTCTCAGGTGAGGGAAGAGTAGGTACAAAGGTGGGGAGGGCTGAGTGTGGGGTCTGAAAGGTCTGGGGCTACAGCAGACTGACTATGGGTGGAGCAGGCCCTGAGGCCAGGCTACCGGAAAGCCCTCAGGATTCCATGCCCACCAAGCCCTCTTTCTGTTTCACTGTCTCTCCTGTTTTTGTGACTTCACCTCCTTATAGCTCCAAAATGCCTCCTGAGATACTGCCACACCCCATTTTGTTCCAAGCCTCCCTCACCCACTGCCTTAACCATTGCTGCCCCCTCCCCACTGGTTCCTCCAAACCACTCCTGCCCCTGCTGCCTGTGATAACCTCTACCCTGCTCTTATGCTCTTTTCTGAACCTCCTTGTATATGGGCCCAGGTGCCCTGAAGGCTGGGCCTCTGTTCCAGCTTGTGGTGGCTGGAGAGGCCTCTTCCACAGCACTTGGTGCTCTGTCATCTTACACTGGCAGCCGTGAGTGTAATGTCATGGAGGGTTCCTCAGTGCCAGGCCCTGTGCCGAGCACTAACATAGGCTGATGCACTGTCTGCTCATAATGGCTCTCTGAAGGACTGTTAAGTGTTTACATTTGCTAGATGAGTAAATTGAGGCTCAGAGAAGTGAAGTCACTTGCCCAAGACCACACAGCAGGTAAGTGGCAGAGCTGGATTCTCCCCAGGAAATCCACACCCTCTGTTCCAGAATGATCACCAGTTGCTGTGTTGGAGGGAATGGGGCCCAGTCTGTCCCATGGCCCCTGCCTGGTCCAGGCTTCACTCCTCCCCTCCACCCCGCCCCTCTGCCCCCCACCCCCACCCCTTCCCCTTGCCGGTCAGCCCAAGGCCCTGGAGTCACTGGGCAGCTGCATCAGGGGCCAATCCTGACATTCATCAGCACTGGCTCTATGAAGGGTTTAATTAACTTCCTGTTTCAATGGGGGGATAATGAGTTAAGCACCACATGACTCCATAAGGAGGTCAAAAGGCAGCGAGGATGTCAAAATAAATTGAGGAATCAGGAGGCTGCCTGTGAAACGGGCAGAGCAGGAGCTGGCCCAGAGACAACTAGCTGCTGCCTTGGCCACCCCAGGCAGGTGGGAGCAGGTGGGTGAGCTGCTGCCTAGGCCGCTCCCATTGTGGGTGGGTGGCTCTGGCCTTGGAGATTGGGCTCAGGCAGTTCTGCCTGCAGCTGGAATTCCATCTGGGGGATGGTAGGGAGAGCCAGCCTGGGGCCATGCCAGATAAACCCCTTCTCCTGGGCCTGGTGGTCCCCTATGAAGCCAGTGTCTCTAACAAGCCACACTCTCTGATATCTTGGGACACAAAGGATGTCTCCTGGAGACTGCCCTAGGTCCTTGGGTGCTAGGTAAAGCCACGTTTTCATGCAGCTGCCCAAGTGTGGCCCATTGACCCCGCATGGCAAGGTGGTACTGGGAGCAAGTATTATCTGGAAGGAAGTATTATCTGGACATTTCCCAACTCTGAGAGCTGGGGTCATGTGGTTATATCACCAGATAGGAAATACACACTTACCTGCAGGAAGACTTCCTTTCTTTCTTTTTCCTCTTTTCCCCCTTCTCGCCTCCTCCCCCCTCCGCCCCTGCCTTGTTCCCTCCCCTCCTCCTCTGCTCCCACCCCTGGGCCCTGCTCCCTTCCCTCTTCCCTTGTCCCTTCCTCCCTTCTTCCCACCTACAAACTTTTGAGCTCCTACTCTAGGCACTAAGAGTAAAACCGTGAACACACACAACACATCACTGAGAGCCCAGCAACAGGAGGACAACAGCCACAACTAACGAGTGGGCTCTGGGGCACAGCAGAAGGTCAAATGTGCCATAAAACAGGGTGGTCTGCCGGGGCACTGGGGGTGCAGTTGCCACCTTAGGCAGGTGGTTAGGGAGGCTATGGAGATGAAGTGTCATTTGAGTACAGATCTGAAGGAGGAGCCAAGTGCATGCCAGGGTGCAGAGCAGTGAGACGCATTGGTCCAGCTGCACCACTGAGGCCTAAGGGCATCTCTGAGTGCCATGGCTGGAAGGGTCTTCGGTGATCATTGTGCCCGTTTAATCAGTGGGAAAATTGAGGTGCCGAGAGGTCTGCCTCCCAGTCCAGAACCTGGCCATCCTCAGTGCCTGTGGCTTACCCTCCCTCCTAGGTCCCAGACATGGATCTGGGGGTCTCTTGGCAAGGCAGGTCTAGGTGCAGTCTGTTCATGCCCAGCTAAACCCCAGCCCGGCCCTTGGGAGGCCTAGTCCAGTCTCCTTTCCTTCTGGGGGCTCTGGGGAGGAGGTCTATGGCCTTGAGCTGCAGCCCACAAGGCCACACCAGCCAGTCAGTGAGGCAGACAGTGCCCTGTGGGAAAGGGGCCGTGGCCTTGGGCATCCAGGCCCAGAGTGGGTGGGAAAGAGAGATGGCCTCGAGGGGCTCAGTGAGGCTGCTTGGGGCCGCCATCCCCACAGCAGCAGGACCTCGGGCCCTGAGGGCAGGCTTCTGCAAGAAATGTGCTGCCCACCCACTGGACAGGCAGAGAAATGGGAGTCATGAGGCCTTAGGGCTGAGTTTTCAGAGTCCACATGCAGCATATTCACAGGTGACATGGGTAGGACACACGGATCTCCTCATGGAGGGTGCTTCAAAGAATTCTGACCTTGGCCACCCCAAGGGCGCCAAGGATTTTCCCTTCCCTGGTGGCTGGCTGCTTCTCTGAGGCCAGCTCTGTCAGATCCTTTCCACTGGATTCTTCCCACTGTGTGGACCTGGCCATCTGCACACTTCCCAGGGAGACTGGACTCTCTTAAGACTTTTTGGCCCCAGAAGTTGAGGGAAGCCCACTCTAAGTAATATTCTCCAGCCGGTTCCCCAGGCAGGTGTGCCCAGCAAAGCTCTCCCTTTATGAGGTCTGGGTGGATGGACACTGGCCTGCCACTCCACCAGCTGCTCTTCCTCTGCTGACCTGACCACTCAAGTCCAGGCATGCTTCTGCTCTCCCACTCTCCCAGCCTGTCCCCTCCACCTGCATTGCCTCACTTGGTCCCAGGCACTATCTTATCTCCTGCTTGTCCCTGGGCTGGTGGGGCCAAGAAGTCATTGGGCCAGGCTTTGGGACCTATTAGAGGATGCAGTTGAATAGTGCAGCCATTTATGTGACCTGCTAGCCGTTGGAGGGACCCTGAGGGTTTCCTAGATGGTGAGCCATGGAAGAAGCAACTCTGACTGAGGGCATGCGGAGGTGAGTGAGGGGCTGTGCCCCATTTTCTCAGCTGCAGGCCGGCCACTTCCACGGGTTCTCAGGGAGCGCTGGCCCCGCTCCTGCCCAAACCTTCTTCCATCTTACCCAGCCCACTCCATGGCTCAAACAGGCCCTCTGGGATGCCTCTCTGGGGACCTCTCATGGACCAGGTCCCCCTAGATGTGCCCATAGTCACTCAAGTCTCTGTGTCTGGGCAAGTCCTGTATTTACCCATGTATGGGGCTGTGTGCCATGTTGGCGTGTGTAAGACTGTGGAGGGGTGCACATGAATGTATGGTAAGTGGGGTTTCTGAGCCTGTTGGTGAAGCAGGAGGGGTGGGGAGTGGGGGAGGGTGGTGTGGCACTTGTCATGTTTGCATGTGAAAGCCATGAGTGACTCCAGGCCTGGAGTTTGGCCACTGGGACCCAGGTGCCCAGCCTAGCTGGGTGAATGCTGCCACCTGCTGGCCAGCCAGGCATGTCCATGTTTGGGGGCTCCGGCAGCAGGAGGGGCTATGGCCACAGGAGTGGGTTGACTTGCTCATGCCATCACCAGGGCAGACTGGAGCCATGGTGGGTCCCCAGATATTGTGAGTGTCAGCACCCCAGGGGCATGTGACATCACAGAGTGGTGGTCCGCCCCAGGGCATCTCATCACAATCTGGGCCACAGCCTAGAACATCCACCATGTTCCTAGGTGATGTGGATGCTGGTGGCCCCAGGCCCTGTGAGGTATGGAAGGCTAAACGGAGCCACTCAGGAATGGGAGCACCCAGTCCTGCAGACCTGCTGGGCCCCACGGATCTCCATGCCAAGTCCCCAGACAGCCTTTCTCAAACGTGACTCAAACTCATCCACACCCTCTCTCTTTTGCATGGCACTCAGGGCCCTTCCCATCCCTGAGCTCCAATCCTGTCTGAGGCCCTGCTATGGAGACACACTACCCCAGAGGGAGCAAAGGCCCCACCCCTGACAGAATCTGTTGGAAGGCCTCTGAGGGTGGGAGCTGCATCTGGTTCACTCCCACTGTAGAACAGGTGCATGGATGGGAGATGGACGGCCAGGCCCCCCACTGAGTCCCTCATGGCCACATGCCTGGGGGTGGGAGCATGCCAACAGGAGGGACTAAGACTGAGGGAGAGGACCTGGGAAGGGCATTCTTGGTGGAGGGAACTGCACAGGCAAGGGACTGGCAGGATGAATGTGAGCTGGGCAGGCAGGGGAGTGTAGGTGGGGCAGGGGCCCTGTGGGCTTGGCCAGACGTGATGAGACCCCAGATACAGTTTCACATGTGGGATCCCTTTCCCTGTGGAAAGGGCTTGGTGAGGCTCTCCTTCCCTCCCTAGCATGTGGTGTTAGGGGCCTGCTCTGAGCAGCTGCCTTCAGGATTGGGCCCAAGTAACTGCCAGGGGTAGGACCAGATGGGTGCCTGACTCTGGACAGTCTTGCCTGCCCTCCGGGAACTTGTCCCAGGCACTGGAGTCTTTGAAGGGACCTTCAGGACATGGTGAACTCTGGGGTTCTGAGCCTGCAGTGGGGGAGGGTCTCCTGGTTTCACCCCTCATACTGCCTCTGCTGCCTTCCTGTGTCCCCTACACTGAGCTGCATTAATGATTTCCCATCTTTCCCACTCTGCTCCCCAAGGGCCCCAGACCAGTGCTGTGAAGATTTTGAAACAAAGTGTGACTGCCCTGTGGCATTATCTGCACCCTGTTAATCCTAGAGGGGCTGGTGGGACCACTTTGCTACTTGGGGGAGGCTCCACAGGGCCAGGTAGCTCTGGTGACAGGACAAAAGTGGCAGCTGAAGCTGACACTTTATGAGCCAGGTTCTGGGCCCTGGGTGGGCAGGCAAGGTAGGGCTGGTTGGAGGACAGAGGCCACACAGCAGAGGCTTTCTGTGAAAATAGTGGGAATATATTTGACAGGATGAGTTTGCTGTGATTTGTACAGTACAGCCTCAGAGTTCCCCTATGTTTTATTTATCAGCACTAAAGAGGCATTCTGAGTGGCACATGACACCTAGAAAGGAGATCTGGGCCTGATTTGGTCTCTTTCAAAATACCAAAATAAAAGCTTTTGACATGCACATTGCACCCAAAGTAAAAATGAAAAAAAAAAAAAGGAAACAAACCATGAACCTCAGACACCTAAGAACAGAAGGAAGCCTCTCCCACACTCCTACCCTCTTCAAAGACACAATTCTGTAAAAAGGGACGTGCATACCAACTCCTGGGTCACGTCAGTGCATGAGATGCCAGCAGTGCCACACCCGGCCCTGAGTGTCCCAGCCAGTTGCTCTGACTGCAACCCTGGGCCTGGAACCTGCTGGCGGGGGAGCCAGTGAAAGACTTCTTGGGGTGGCTGGGACCTGTGGGCCTTCCGTGCAGCCACCATCGTGTCTCCCCACCCTGTTCTCTCAATCTCCCAAGTAAAATGAATCAAGGAAGCCTGTATTCACATTACAACATGAAAATAGCACCAGAAACTTCAGAGCTAAATTGCTGATACTTGCAGCCGAGAGCTCCGTGTAGGAGGAAGGCTCTAGAGAGGCAACCACACAGGCTGGGGAGGGAGTGTGTGTGTGTGTGGGGGGGGGGTATTGAGGGATAGGAAGGAAGGACCGGCAGGAGCTGGCTGGTCAGCTTTCTCCCTGTCCAAATAGGAACCCGGTTCTCAGGGGTCAAGGTGCACTGGAGACCAGTGCTTCCGTCAGAGGCATGGATAGTGGCTGTCATGACCATATGGTCAGAGATGGCCTGTTGTGCTCTGGGGGCAAGGCAGCTCACGGGCTGCTTTTCTAGGTGGAGAGCCTTCCACTCCCCATTTCATTTGGAAGGCCACTCTGGAATTGCAGCAACAGCAGCAATAAGACTAAGAGGGGCTTGCTGCGGTCTGACCGCGGCTGCCTCAACTTAGTTCCCTGCTAGATGACATGGGGGATGAGCCCTGTTCAAACCTTCAAAGGAGGGGGCACATAGGGTACAAGGTGTGAGCTGCCCTTACTTCAAGTTCTTGGTACTGGAAAAACAGCTGTGTAGTCTCAAAGAGCCTGCAGCTGGCCTGCCCCTTACCCTCACTTTCCAGGTGGAAAGGGATTGCTGTCCATCAGCCCCAGGCCTGCTGAAAGCACTAGAGTCTCAGTTCTAACACCAATGTCTGAGCATTCACATGGTAAATCAGGTGGATTACGATGTGGCCCTCAATCCAGCTATCTCAGAGGACTAACACTTGCCAGTGTAGATAGGAGTCCCTCATTCACTGGGTTCGTCCCCCAGCCCATCTCCCATGCACTCTCTCACTCCTATAAATTACTCAGAAGGGTCCTTTTTTAAAGGGATCTTGAAGCTGGTTAGTCTTTGTCCGAAGAGCTGGCTGAGGAGGTCGTTCTGGGATTCAGCTGTCCAGTACGCTCGGGAGTTGGCATGTTCAGCACCGTGGACAGGTCTTCCCCTCTTGGGGGTCCTATGCAGGGGTCTTACCTGGGAGAACGCCTTGCCCAGCCCATCCTTGCTGCGTCTGAAGTCCCGGTGCATGTGGCTGGGCTCCCCTTTCTGCTGCTCTGAGGGCTGGGACACCGTAGAGTTGCTCTGGCTACTGGGCCTGGGCTTGGCAGGAAGCACACGGCTGGGAGTAGCCTGTTTTCGGGGAGCCCGGGGGGGCTTGTCAGGGACTGAAGGGGCTTTCCCCAAGTTCCCCATACTGCCACTCCTGCTTGGCCCCAGAGTCCGGACCTTTCTCTTCTTCTCTTTACCCTCCCCATCCTCCTTGGGGACCAGGATCCCTTGGGGCCCCTGGTCACCAGCTTCCCTTGGTGCCTTGGGGTACCCTTTGGTCAGGGCTCGAACTGGGGGCTTGTCTGTGGCAGAGCTCTGGCTTGGGCAATTGGGCTTGGCTGGGGTGGTGGCTGTCTCGCTTTGGAGTTGACCACTGGCTGGTTGAGGTTGGCTGCCACCTGCTGTGTTGGTGCTGTGCTGTGGGCCTCCATTACCCTGGGAGCTGGAGCCTGGCTTGACTTTGAGGGCAGTAGGCTTCTGCCTGTCCTCAGTGCCACGGGCTGGCTCTCCAGGTGGGCTGACCATGACCTTCTTCAATTTCACTGGGAACTTGGGTGCTTTGCTGGGGATGGACAGAGCTGGACTGTCCTTTGACGAACTCCGACAGCTTCCATGCTTGGTGGCAGCACCCTTGTGGGAGTGGACTTCTTTGACCCCCTCGACCCCCTCAGGCATCATGTGGCATGTGGACACCTGCCTCTCCTTCTGGAGCAGGGAGGTGGCTTCTGGGCGATGGGAAGGGCCACATTTGCCAGGGGCACTCAGGGTCCTACCTTTCCCTGAGAATGGGTCAACAGCCCTCTGTTCCTCAATGGCTTGGCCTCTGGCCCCTGGCTGGGGCAGAGACTCCTCCAAAGGGAGAGCCTGCTGGAGAAGAGGCCCAGGACTGCCTGGGGAAGCCTCATTTGTGGGGCTGTCCAGGGCTTGGTCTGGCTTGTGGCCATGTTTGCCATCAGCTGAGGCTGCTGGGAAAGGAGACAGAGATGGGAGAAGGAGCTCCTGGGGGTCAGAGGGCAGATTGTTGCTCCTGGCCAGGCGGTCCGCAGGATCTGTGGAGCTCTCTGGGGTCCTGGGCTGCTCCTTCGTCCTGCTGGGAGTTGCCTCTGAGCAGAGCTGGAGCAGGGCTGGGAGGGATGCCTTGTTCAGGGTGGGGCTGCTTCCCAGAGACAGAGGCCTGTCCACAACGGGACCACGGGTGCTGCTGGATGTGGCCACTCTGCGCTGTTTGCTAGGCAGTGAGCCCTCCTGGGCCTTCTGCCCAGGGGTGCCTGGCCTACGCACCCTGCGGAAAGTGAAGGGTTGCTGCCCCCTCCTCAGGTGTTTGTCCATGTGTCGGTCAAACTGCTCCTTCTTGGCAAACGTGTAGTTGCAGGAGCTGCAGACGAAGGACCTCTTGCTGATGTGTGTGACATTGGCACAGAGCTCACAGGCGTATAGTGGGGTGTGCTGCAGCTCCAGCTCCTCCCTCACCCCGTGCTCCCTGGCCAGGTGCACACGCAGCTCACGGGGCTCAGAATAGACCCTTGGGCACTGGGGGCACAGGAAGACGCGCTGTGGGCTATGCACCGCCAGGTGGCGCTGCAGCTTGAAAGGCTTGGGGAACCGCTTGCCGCAGTGGTGGCAGTCCCTGGAGGGGTCCTTGCAGTCCTGGTGCATTGGGAGGGTGTGGAGTAGGGGCTCCTGGTTGGAGCAGGGTTTAGGGGATGGGCTGGGGCACATCTTGGTGGAGCCAGGGAGAGTGGCCGAACTGCTGGGCAGGGTGAGATTTGTGCAGGCTGACGGGCTGTTGTTGGCTAAGTTGCTTTCTGGCATTAAAGTGCCATCCTGGTTTGAGTTGTTGGTACGAACCTTGGGTTTTGCCCTCCCCTTCTCTGTGTGGCCCCCATTTGCTTGGCCAACTGAGCACTTGCCCCTGTGGGGTTTGGATGCCTGCCCCATTATGCTGCTCAGGAAGTGTGTGACAGTGCTGCCCCCCTCCCAGCATCCAGGTGGGTCTCCCAGGGACCTCCGCACTGGCCCCTTTCGGGCGAACTGTAGGGCATGTTCCCGCAGATGCTCGTTGTACATCCAGACGTCGGTCACCTCCCTCAGGCACATGCCACAAGCCCACAGCCCTGCCCGGCCCTGCATGTGCTTCTCCTGCAGGTGCTCCCGCAGCAGCTCCCGAGAGCTGAACCTGCGCTCCACACACATATAGCAGGTGGGGGGTGGTGAGGGGCTGTGGGCCAGTTTGTGCATGTCCAGCTCACCCAGGCCATGAAAACGCTGGAAGCACACCCTGCACTTGTAGGGCGCCCTCCTGGCCTTGGTATTCTGGTCTCTGCCTGGGGCCCTTCTGGCTCCTGCCACCTCCTCTGTTCTTTTGCTCTGTGGCCCCTGGGAATTTGCTGTGGCCTTGAAGTCTAAGCTCACACTGGGGAGAGCCACGGGGTCTTCGCAGGATCCCAGAAAGCACAGATCTTGCATCCCAAGTTTGGTGCTGAGTCTCTCAACCTCCACGGCATTGCCTGGGAGCCTGTAGTCGTAGTGTTCTCGCTCCAGGTTGGGGGGCTCAGGGCTCATGTCTCCGAGAGAAGAGGCAGTCTCCTCGGTGGAGGCCCGCAGCTCCAGGCTTCGCCAAGCTGCGGGGACCATGTGCAGCTCGGGGATATTCTCCGATGGGTGGTTCTTGGCACTGCAGGAGGGTTCCTGCTCAGCACAGTCTGCTTCTGGGTCAGGCTCAAGGGCCCACAGGCTGGGTCCAGGGGCCCAGGGGTCAATGCCAGGAACCTTGCTGCTGAGGAAGCCCTCTAGGAGGAAGGACTCGGGCAGGCCCATGGCCTCGTCACTCCACGGGTCCTCGAGGGACAGGCAGAGGGAGCCTGAGTCACTGAGATCTGTAGGCATGTGGGCAGAGGGCAGAGCAGCACTGCTTTGGAACTCCCCATTGGGCTCCAGCAATGGCGGGGGCTTTGGCTTTTTACAGCGCTTCCCATAAACTCGGGGGTTCTTCTTCCGAGTTAAGCGGCTTCCGAGAGGGAAGAGCTGGGAAAAGGAGGCTTCGTCATCAAACAAACTCAGAGGGTCCCTGAGACCTGGGCTGGGAGCTTCAGGAGTGACACCTTCAGGCTCCTGGACCCCGTTTTCTGGGTTGTGTTGGGCGTCCTGGAGGCAACTGCTGATGGTGCCACCTGCTTCAGAACCACAAGTCTCTGGAGGGCCTGGCAGTCTCCCGGGGGGCTTGTGCCCTTCCCAGTCACCCTGCCCTGACCTGCAGTCAGCCACCCTGCTGTCCCCTGCAGGTATATTCCCAGCTGCCCTTGACAGATCTCTGCAGACAGCCCAAATCCTGGTCTCTCTGGGCTCCCAGCACCCCCTTGTCAAGGCTGCCTTCTGACCCTCCAGCCCTTTCCCAGGAGGCACTCCCTCCATCCTTCCTGGAGGGGTCACCCAGTTCCCAGGTGACTTCTGTGTGGGTGTCTCCGGCAGGTCTGTGACCATGGGGAGAGGCGACTGCATGACCTCTGTCTCCTGCTCTGCCTCCTGTGAGAGGCTGCTGCTCAGAGGGGGTGGGTAATTGACCATCACGGTTGATGGATTCGAGTGGCTTCTATCTGAAATCACATCAGGAGAGACTGGAAGACTGTTCTCCTCCTGGAACCTTCTTGCTCTTGGCTTTCTCGCTTTCTTATTTGATTTCCTCTCTGACTCACTGGGGATATTCACAGACGGTCTACCCCGCCTCTGGCTTCCTCCTCTCTCTGCCTGTTTGGGGCAGGGCTCATTCCTTGGCAGCAAGTCCCACTTCCTGGGCTCTGTAGGCCTCGAGCCCACTCCTTGTTTGACTGGGCCCAGAGGGTGTGGTTCCTGGCTGGGGGCACAGCCTAGTGTTCGCAGAATGCCTAGCCCCTGCCTGAGGTCCTTGGACATCTTGAGGCCTGGGGCATCCTCAGGAGCCCCAGAGCCCTGGATGGGGGGTGACCCAGCAGGGTGGCTGAGGCTGCTCAGCCTGTGCCTCGGTTTCTCCTTTCCAAGAGCCCTGCAGCTTTTCTTCCTAGGTGGGCGGCTCATTTGGGCTGCAGGATCCCCAGTCTGTGGAGTGGGTGCGGCTAGAAGGCTTAGCTGGGAAGTGGCTCCCCTGTGCAGCTTGTGCTTCCTGGCTTTATGGCGACTTAGGCCTGGCCTAGATCGGAAGGTGGCTGAGCAGACCTCGCAGGTCACAGGCTGCCTGCTGGGGCCTTGGTCCTTCCAGTGGTTGTCCTCAGTAGACATGGGCCTCTTTTTGAAGCCACAAGGCTTCTGTTTGGGGTCCTGGGAACATAGAGGGTCCCCCTGGGGCATCTGGTGGAAGACATTTCTGAGGCTCTGGGGGGAGTTGGGCCTGGAATTGCTGGCTGTGTTGCTCAGAGAGGTGGCTCTGTCCTGGTGGAGCTCTTCATAAGGGCAGGTGACCCTTGGACTTCTGGTGCCAGCTCCTGAGGCCTTTGTAATGCTAAGGCTCCCAGTCCCAGATGTCCTAAGGTCCTCTTGGCCCTGTGGGCTGGCCCCCACCCCTCCTTCCAGGCAGGCATGGGGCTCTGGCCCGGCTGTCCTCTGGATGGAAGGGTCAGTGGGCACAGTAGTGGTGCTCTGGCCATTCCTATTTCCTGGGTGTTCTGAGGAGGGGCCCTTGGGCATCCTGTCTGGGCTGGTATTGGGCGTGACTCTCCTGCAGGGGGGGTCTGGCCACTTAGTCCTGGGGCCTCTGACCGCCTCCGTGCCATCTATGGCAGGAATGCCAGGTAGGGCAGGAGCCTTGATGGCCACTCTTGGGGACATGGCCCTCACTGGGGGAGGAGCAGCATCATAGGCAGGAGATCCCCTCAGCCTCTGTTTTCTGGAACCCTCCAGTGGTCTTGACATGTGGCCTTCAGGGTGGTCCCCCACATGGGTGGGTGTGAAAACATTGATGAAGCTGGGCTGGCCCATGGGAGGGTCTTCCAGGGGGCTTTGTTCCCCTAAGAGAGTGCAGCAAGCCCGGCTTTCCTTGTAGTCACAGGGGCTTGTCCTCAAAGGTGAGGGGGTTGCCAGAGACCCCTCAGCCTTAGAGTCTGTGGGATCTGGGGTATACTCAGCCCTTTTCAGAGTTGTGCAGGCAGAGGAATAAGCTGGCAGGTGCTGCATGCTGGTAGGGTCCCCGCAGGATGGAGATGCTGAGAGCAGCCCCCTTAGCTTGCCTGAAAGCCCCGTGGGAGTGTTCTCCTGGACCACGTACTCAAGGTTGCAAGGACCAGGGATGGCTGCAGAAGTGGGCAAGGGGGCACGGCCAGCTGGGTCTCTCATGGGGAGCTCTGGGCTCTCCCCAGGGAATAGCAGGTGCTTCTTAGGGCTTGAACTGGCTGCCTCCTGCATCCAGTCCTCAGGTCCATTTTGGGCATGTGTTGCTGCCAAGGCTGGGGCCAAAGATTCCGATTCCAATTCCGAGGAGGTGGGGCTGGGAGTGGACTGGGCTTCATTCTGAAGGCCCAAGTTTGTCCTGCTTCCCTGAACCGGCCCCCCTAGCTGGTTTTCAGCCCCAGCCAGGCTGTCCTGTTTGGCTTCACGATCATCATTGACTGTGACTGGGTCATCTGCTTTCCCTGGGCTCCCCCAGTTATCTGGTTGAAGTTGACTGGCTTTGTCTTGGCCTTTGAGCTTTTCAGCCTGGCTGAGTGAGCCCAGATGGTCATCTGCCTCTGGCCCCTGTTGACATCTGGTCATTGCAGGGATGGTTGTTATCTGCACACCCTGCTCTGAGCCCTTGGCAGGGCTCTGGGCCATATTCCCACAATCCACACTGTCCCCTTCCACATCTGAGGGGTGGCTCTGTCGAGGGCTCTGGGCATTGGCAAGTGGGGGCCCCTGTATACCCTGGGAGGCATCTTCACTCTCAGCTGCTCTGGCCACCAGTAGCTGGAGTTGACGTAATGGGCTTCCAGAGGGGTCCTGGGGCCTCTTGCCAGGACTGGTGTTGGGCAAGCAAGCAGGACTTGCGGAGGCTCCTGCTGGTACAAACTCCTTGTTATCTCCAGAGCTAGGGCCCCCTACTACTGGGTGTAGGGGACATGCTCCTTTTGGCCCCTCTGTGCTGCTTACAGAATGTCCCTTGAGGACCTCACTGTGACTGGAACCAGAAGGTGGAGCGGCACCCAGATGCAGAACTCCAGCATGCTGAAAAGCCAAATCAGGTGCTAGATGGGCAACAGGGCTGTTGAGTGCTTCCAGCTCAGGAGCGTCTTGGCAGGGCCCCTGTACCTTGCAGGATCCTGGGACCAGCCCTCTCTGAGTGCAAGAAAGAAGCAGCAGGACATCTTCGTTGTGATGGAGTCTGGTGGCCCTGTTATTTTTAGGAAGTAAAGGCTCACGGTTTGGGCTGCACTTTGCTAAATGTCCCCTGTCTGACAGGGGCTTGAGTGGCTCTCCAGGGTCTGGCAGACAGGTTTCTGGGCAGACCCCATGGCCCTCTTCTGCTTTGAGGAGCCCCATCCTGGAGACTCTGGTGTCCTGCACTGGCTGGAAACTGAGGCTAGCCCCAGTGGGGCTGAAAGGAACCCCAGAAACCTGGTCTTTGTGGGTACTAGGGGGTGTGGCTGCTTTTCTGGGGTGAAATGAGGGCCACTCCTCCTGTGGGCTCTCCAGAATCCCCTCCGTGGTGGCCATGGCTGATTCTGCCCCTTTCTGGTGTGGGCTCAGTTCCCCAAGACCAGTGGGGTCAGCTGCAGAGAATGAGTCCTTTTCAGGTGAAGCAGCTTGGTGCGTGGGCAAGGGGGTGCCTGTGCCTGAGTGAATTCTGCCTGTGTTCTGAGCTCTGCGCAGCTCCCTGGGGACCCCGTGGGCACCTTTACTTTCCAGCTGACTTTCTAATTCAGTGACCAATCTTTTGATCTCCAATTCAGCCTCAGACAAGTTGCCCATAAAAGCCATGTTACATTCATTAGCCTTGCAAGGCGAAGGGAGAGGGTTGACAGCCATTGTCCGCTCGTGAGGACACTTCTTACTGAATGCCTTTCCCCCTGAGAGGTCAGGAAAATGGCCCAGATGGCTGGATAGCATTGGAGAAACTTCCTCCAATAGGGACCAGCCCTTCTCAGGCAGAAATGAGGGGTATGGTGGGTCCAGCTGGGGTTTCCTTGGGGGAGGATTGATGCATGTGGATGGCGAGTGTGCATCCCCGTTTCCAGACAGGCTGCTGTAGATGGGGGAATCAAAGGCCCCTGTGGGCAGCCCCGAGAGAAGGGGCGTGGACTCCAAAGTCAGTGGTAATTCGGCTTTGCCTGGGTCTTTGTTGACTGTGTACGGTGGATTCCTGGGAGGTTTTGACTTGAGGGAACTGGCACCCACATCATCCTGGCACAGGTGCATGTTGCTGGCTGGAGGAGTGTCCAGAGCTAAGGGCTTGGAGTACAAGTCTTCACTGAAACAGACAGCCAGGTCTTTGGGTCCAAGGAGCAACTCGCGGTGGGGGCTGCTGTAGGGCTGTGGCCCCTTTATGGCAGCTGGAACCGTGGAGTCTCTGTTAAAAAGAGCTGAGTCACACCCAAGATCAGGGGTCTTTAAAAACAGGATGCTGGCTGTGGGGTAGGCAGTGCTGGTGTTAGTGATAGGCACCAGCAATTCTCCCGGCAGGTAGGCAGGGGGTTCCTCTTCATCATGAGAGATGGGGGGTTCCATGCACCCGCGGTCATTCAGCAGACTGCCTGCATCTGGTGCTGATGAGCTCCTGTGGGGCACCATGGTGTCCTCTTTGCCTGGCTGTGGCTGCTCTGGGGCTGGGGAACAGGGACTTCCTTCCACACAGGTGGACAGAGGAGAGCTAGAAACATCTCTGAGAAGCTTTGTGGTGACAGGTGGAAATTCTTGATGGAAATCCAGCAGTGGAGGGTTTTCCTCTGGGGTCTTGGCACTGGTGGGAATTTGTAGGAGACACTTGGGGTCTCTCTTCTTAGGACCATGTCCAGTCTTAGGGCTTTGAGGTGGGCCCTGGGTCTCAGGGCTCTCACTGGGGCCTGGGCAAGGCATGCCTGGTTTTGTGGTTTCCTGCCTCACAACCTTCCTGGGTTTCTGCTGCTCTCGATCTTCTCTAGAACTCGGGGTCAAGTCTACTTCCTTTCTCTTCTCACCTCGGCGCCACTGCCGGCAGCTGTGGTGGGGCTGGCCTCTGAAGAGGGAGCCCCGTGGCTGCAAGTGGTCCTCCTCCTCAGACTCTGAGGCATAGTCGTATTCCTGGAGCCTGCCATCCAGGGTGCTGGGTGTGGGATTCTCGGGCTCCAGGGAGAAGCACCTGCTCTGACCACGCTGCGCCTGCAGCTTGTGCAGCTGATTCTTTTGTTGCACGATCTTGTGGATGAGCTCCTTGTTCCAGGTGCCATCCCGTGCCTTCCTCTTCCTGGAATCTCTCCCTGGGGACAGTCGGAGGCGCTTGGAGTTCCTGGTCTCTGCTGAAAGGGCCCTACCACAGGGATCTGTGTGGCTCTTGGGGGCTTGGGTCCTGAGGTCCCGGTGGCAAGGTGGGGCTGGCTCAGCCCTGTCACCCTTCCTCCTGGGCCTCAGGCAGGTGGCTCTGGTGCCCCTGCCTGACCTCTTGGCAGGGTTGGCTGTGTCCATCTCTCCCTGGAAAAACTTAAACTGCTTCCCTCTCTTTTGATGGCTGCCCAGGCTGGCCCCATCTGCCTCTGTAGTCACTAGGCCCAGGGATCGGGTTTTAGGCCTGTTGCAGGCTGAGTGGCCTCCGTCCCCAGGGCGGGAAGCCTGGAGCTCCAAGGCTGGGAGCGGGAGCTGAGCTTTGTTCTCTGGTGCGGCCCCCACCCTTGTCTTGGGGGGTAGCCCAGCACTGAGACCTCTGGGGCCAGAAGGTTCTTCGTCGGCAAAGACGTCAATGAAACTGCTGTCGATCTCAGGGTTGTCTGACTGGTATTCCAGGCCATTGAGTGTCTCGGTGATGAGGCTGTCCAGCTTGGCATCATCCTCCAGGTCCAGGTCCGCAGCAGAGAGTGGGAAGGGGGCAGTGGTCAGGCTGGACAAGAAACTTGCCCTCAGGGGGTCATCTTTGCCATCTACCCGGATGTCTGCCCCTAGCAGGAAGGGGACTATCTTGGTATGGCTGAGCAGGCTTGGGTTCCCACTGGCCGCTGCTTTGGGAGAAGCCAGCACAGAGGGGGCAGCGGTGGGTGTGGGGAGCTCTGAGGACTGCCGGTGGCTGTCCTTGGTCCTGGCCAGGAGCACGCTGCAAAACTGTCGGTGGTCCAGGAAGGCAGCCAGGCTGCTGTAGTTGCGGTCGCACTGCTTGCAAGTGAGCAGCACATCCAGCTGGTCCAGGCTGGCGCTGCTGAGAGGGAAGTGGTGGGCAGAGTAGGGGGGTGTCTCCGGGGGGAAGCCCTCCAGCCTCCTGCTGCCCGCCTCGGGGCCCGCACTAGGGAATGGGGCCTCCTCCAGGCATTTGAAGGTGCCCTCGGCCCCCAGCCCCTCTGTGGGGAAAGGGAAGGTCTTGACTGGCTCTGACTGGTAGTGGATGGGGAGGGTGTGTGAGGGCTCGGGGGATGGGAAGGAGCTGCTCTTCTCCTGGGAATGATTGGGGGTGTGGAAGAAGGCAGAAGGCCCTAGTGGGCCAGGGAGCTGGCTTTCCTCTGAGCTGGGGTTGGCTGGGCTGCTGGAGAGTGGTGACAGCGATGAGCAGGTGCTGCTGCCAGCTGTGTTGGTGGCAGGTGAAGGCAGTGGGGACTCACTGGGAGAGGCTGCCACCAGCCTGGGTTGTGGCAGGCCAGAGGTCCCTTGGGGGGAGACCTGGGGCTGGGCTACCCCAAAGAATAGGGGCTGGGCCCCAGGGTCCTGCAGCCCATTGTAGGTGAACAGCCTTGGAGAGCTGCCGCTGTGCTGGCCCGGGCTGTTCCTCGGCACTGCCAGCTTCTCCCCCAGCCCAGGTGTCTTGCTGGCAGTGACCAGGGTTATATGGCTGCCCCCCTTCCACTCAGGGGTGCCTGGGGGAAAAGGCAGCTGACTCAGCACCTCCACTTCATGGGGTCTGGGCCCAGTGGCTGGGAGCACCTGGGGCCAGGGCAGTGGGGGGTTCTGGGGCAGGCCAAGCTGCTGGCCTGGGCTTGGCTGGCCTTCAAAGAACGCACTCCTGGTAGTGGCTGGGGGGCCCAGGGGAGGTGTGGGGTAAGGGGCTGTGGTGGGATCCCACAGCTGGGGCAGTCTGGTTGGTGGGGGCCCAGGGGTGGCCAACTCTGTGTCCAGAGACCCAGGACTGGTGCCCACCCCACTGGCTCCTGGGCTTCCATATGGTTGCCCAGGAAAGTGCCTCTGGGGCAGAGAGTTTGGGGGTCCCCTGGGGCTCCCCAGCCCATTGTGGGCTGAAGGTGGTCTCTCAGAGAGGGCTTTGGTCAGGCTCTTGTGCAAACTGTCTGGCAAAGTGGCTGTGCTCTCTGAGAAGGGGCTGGGGGCGGGGTGAGCAGCACCAGATTGGGGGAGGGCATGGCTGAGGTCACTGGGGGGGTCAAGGTGTCTGGGCTGGCTGGGGTAGTAAGGTGGGGGTGGAGGAGCAGGGTGGGTGGGCAGGGGGTAGGTCGAGACTGTGCCCACAGCCTCCTCCTGCCACTCTCCCCGAGGCTGGTGGAAGGCAAACACCAGTGCCCTGTCCGAGTAATCAGGCCTCACTGTGTCCTTGGGGCAGGACTTTGGGCTGACCCCGTGCAGCACTGGGAAGGAGAACTGGAAGGAGGCCACCCTGGGGCTGCTGCCTTCAGGAAAGGGCTCCGGCTCTGTGGGGAGGACCCTAAAACTAGCACCTGGTAAGTTGTTTTCAGCAGTGGGAGGCCAGGCATCGGCCCCACTGGCCTGGAGTTCTGAGTAGGAGGCTGGCCTGCAGGGGCTGGCGTCACTGCTCTGGGGGGCCCTAAGGGGTGGGGGCCCTGGTGTGGCACTTGGTGAGGTATAACTGGTGGAGGTAAAGCTGGAGGGGGTCTCCTGGAAGCACCTTTGGAAGCTGAGTTCTTCTGGGGCAGGAGGGGCCTCTGCCTCTGGGGGCCCAGGGGCTTCATGCTGTGGGCCCTCAGGGGTTTCTTCCGGGGCGGGTCTGGCCCTTGAGCCTGAAATGCTCAGAGTATAGAGCTGCTGGGGGCTGCCGTCTGCCCTGCCTGCATGCCGTGTGGGAGCCTGTGTTTGGCTCCTCTCTAGTGGGGTCCGGGGGCTGCCACCCTTTCTGGGGGAGCTGCTTAGAGGCTGGGTTCTCAGGAGGGGGGCCTTGGGCTCTACCTCCCTAGCCTGCCCAGGTTGGGTATCTGGGGGTTCCAGGGCCTGTGCCCCACTGCCCGCCTCCCGAGTGGCCTTGGCAGTCCCGCTGGCTGGGGTGCTGTCCTCGCTGGGGGGCTGTGTGGCTGTGCCACTGGCCATGCTGCTGGTTGTTTCGCAGGACTGTAGGCCTCCGGTCATGGTTGGGGCTGGAACTCCACGGGGCTGCTCCCCAGGCATGGCCCCTCTGTCCGGGCGCTAGGAGGATGTGGTGGTCCGAGGAGGTCTGTGGGGAGTGGGCTGGGGGGCTATCCTCGCCCCTCGGGGGGCCCTGGAGAAGCCTGCTCTCATGGTCCTGGGTGGAACCTGAAGGGAAAAAGACAGAAGTGAGTAAGGAGCCGTAGAGGCTCCCTGGCCCCCACGGAAGCTGTGACAGGCTGGGAGTGGAAGCAGCTGGCACAAAGCCCTGACCTTTAGAGAGAAGAACTCAGGTCTGATGGCACTTTGAGAGACAAAAGGAGAAAAGCGTTCCTGCCAGACTGCGCATGGGGTTGGGGGGAGAGGGACAGAAAGAGAAAGAAAGATCATGCTGTTTGGGGCCTGAGGGTTTCAGAAGACCCCTGGCCACCTCAGAGCAGCCCTGTTTGACTTTGGCCAGGTTGTGAGCGAAAGGCCCCAAACCTACAGATGCCCCATGGTGGGGATAACAGGCACCTGCTGGCTATCTGTGTGGCCTGAGCTACAGCCCAGGTGGGGTCAGGGGACAGCCCAGGCAGGACAGAGGAGGGACCTCATATCAGAGGCTGAGTCGGGAAATAAGGAGTGAGGCTGTACATGCCTGAGTCTGGCCTGAGGCTCACACTGGGTCCTGTGATGGTCTTGCAGCTGGTGGGCACAGGGCAGCCTCAAACCACTTGCTCTGGAGACCCATAGTCACTCCCAGGGTGGGGTCTGTATCTGTATTTCTAGGCAGCGCCAGGCACTGCTGGTGCTCCCTCGCTGTGTTTGGAGACGCGCCCAGGGATCATACCCACTGAGGAAGGGTGCTCATCCTGATTTGGGGTACAAACATCTCTGTCGCTGCTGGGGGGGATGGTTCCAGTACTGGCCAGCAGAGGTTGCCACACTGTCCCCCTCACCCACTGTCAGCCCTGTGGACCCTCCCCTATCTCAGTAGTCTGGGTGCCCCTCTCCTCCTAAGCAGAGGTCTCACCCCTTCTTCTGGGCCCCACTGCATGGGGCCAGCCCTCCGCTCCTCTTTCCATCTCAAGACTAGGAGACCTTGGGGCAAGGTCTTGTGGGTGAAGGTTGTTGAATGAATGGATAACAGCAGTAACAGCAGCATGAGCTCCTCTTGAGTGTTTGGCTGGGGGCTGGGGGCTGGGGGCTGAGCACTTTCCAGCAATCACTTCTGTTCTCACAGTGGCTCTGGAGGCCAGAGCCATTAGAGCTCTGGGGAGGTGAGTAACTTGCCCACGGCCTCGAAGCTGGTGGAGGGCACTGGGGTCCCCAGGACAGACCCCCTCCAGCCGTACCACACATGGTCTGGACACCTGACCGGGCCCGGCTGGGCCCAGCCCCTAACGAAGCCCCTTGCAAGAGAGGGTGTCAGCCCTCCACTGCACTGGCCCATTGTGGGGCCTGAGACTGGCCCCTCAGCCTCCCTGAGCCTGGAAAGTGGGGGCAATATGATAGGTCCCTTGTGGATTATCTGCTCTTTGTGTGGTTTTCTGACTATTGTTTCTGCCCAAGCCTGGGGCTCCCAACCTGGGGGGCCTGTCTTGTCCCCATAGCACGGAGTGTGGCACACCATAGTAGGCACTCCAGAGTGAGGAAAGGTCAGTTTCCATGCCCTTGAAAGAGGGGTGGTAACAGTGCCACTCTTACCAGGTCATTCTAAGGT
The DNA here is from genome assembly GCF_022682495.2 of Desmodus rotundus. Classification (NCBI taxonomy): domain Eukaryota; kingdom Metazoa; phylum Chordata; class Mammalia; order Chiroptera; family Phyllostomidae; genus Desmodus; species Desmodus rotundus. The sequence goes on along the minus strand of NC_071398.1, from coordinate 31,042,276 downwards.
TCAACATTCTTGTGACCTGGCATGGTGCCTGGCATGCAGTGGTACTACCTTTTTGCACCTCCCCAGGCTCAGTGTCCCCCCTGTGCATGGGGTCATGAGGTTGTTTCTCCAGGGGTATTGCTGGAGGCCTCCAGGCTACAGCAGTACCTCGAGTGGGGCCACCTGGGCCACCCTGAGTGGGCTTAGGGGCAGAAGCCTCTGACCCCATGGCCTCACCTGCTCTCAGAGCCACCCAAAGCTTCCCAGTAGCCCCAAGCTCTGCCCAGAAAGCTCCCCATTGGGGCTCAAGGAGGTAGATCACATTACTAAGAATGCTGTCCCTGAGGAAGGGTTGTTCCAGTTTGCCCCACTGCTGGCAGGCTGGGCCGCATGGCTCCATTCAGCCACTAGCTGGGAGCAGTGGTGACTCATGCTACTTCTGAGCAGAGACTGTTAGAGCAGAGACCCGGAAACCTGCTTTGCCGCCTTTTTTAGGGCTGAGGTCACAAGCTGTGGCCAGGCGATGGGCTAACTGCCTGGTCGCTGGTGGGGCACTCACTGTCCATCTCTGGGCTCCCTCCCCCACCAGCCAAGGGGGAGGGGTCAGCCCAGGTTATCTTGAAGGGTCCATTTGTTGCCAGCAGCCAGAACCACCTTCTCTTGGTAGGAAGGGCAGTCACTGGGACCGACCCCTTGTTCATGCATTTGCACTCACAAGAACACTTCTGGACATCGGCCCTATGCCCAGCATTCATGGGAGGAGATAGACTGCAGCTTTGGGTCTTTGGCCCTGGCTCAGAGCTCCTGTAGGGCCACAGAGGCTGAGCATGGGGGATGGCAGGGAATGGCAGGGAGTGGCAGGGAGTGGCAATTATTGAGTACCTACTGCATGCTAGGTGGAATTGAACTTGGGGCCTGGGGAGCTGAGGAGGGAGCTCCTGCATAGCTGGCACCAGAGGAGGCTTCCTAGAGGAGATGGCATCTGTTCTGGCCACCTGGACGGAGAGGGCATGCAGGGGTGAGAACTGTGAGCACAGGCAGGTGCAGGATTGCTTGGAAAAACTGGGAGAAAAAGTTCTGTGCCCCGGGAAGGAATTATGGGGAGCTGGGTCAGTTCCTGAAGGATAGTGAGGCCCTTACAGGGTGGGCAAATGGAGCCCCAAGTGAGCCAGCATCCAGGTTGCAGCCAGCAGCTTGGGCAAGGTGGCCTGCCTTTCTGTGTATACTGACCCAGACCAGGGAGTCTCCTGGGGGGTCCCCTTCGTTACTGGCTCCAGAGACACCCCACAGGGAACTCTCTTTACCCAGCTGCAGGGTGGTGATCCAGCAAAAGTCAGGCCAAGAGCCGGCTCTGACCCAGCTGGTGGTTGGTGTCAGGCCCTCCCTAGGAGTAGGAGGGGGTCTGGCCTGAAGGCCCTACCCTTCTGAACTTCTCAGGCAGCTTAAGGGGGCGGGACCCAGGCCGACTTCTAGACCAGGCCCAGAACTCAAACTGCAACAGACAGTGGAGTCCATGGGTCAAGCGTGCAGAGGTGCTGAGGGCCTCTGACCTTGCAGGACCTCCTTCACCTGCCCCTGAACAGGCTGCTACTAGGACATGACAGGAGACAGGAAGCCCTGGGACCTGGGCCTCCCCACTGCTTCCAGAGCTTGTCAGGGGGTGGCAGGTGAGGCCAGGGTAGTCACTAGACAGTGAGCCCCGCAGGTCCAGGCTCTAAGCAGCCTCAGAGGTGGGTTCTGGTTCTGGTTCCCCTGCGGGTGTTGGCTGCACATCCCCAGGCATCTCTCTAAGCCTTGGTCAGTCTCGGTGTCTCCTCCATGATCCAGGAATAACACTGGAACCTATCTCAAAGGGTGTGGCAAAGGAGGACCAGTGAATAACCTTTTCATACAGCATCTAGCAGAGAGTGTGGTGGGGCCAGTACTTTCCTGTTAGTACCGTGACTGTTGAGTCCTGTCACCCTCTTGCCCCAATTTGCTCATCAGCACAAAGGAGATGGAGTGAGGAGACTACGGGAAGGGGACTGTGGGGGAAGGCTGGGTGGGGTGAAAAAAATGGGAAGAAGTTGCTAATTTGTTGTTGGTTTGAAACAGCTGTGTCCCAGGCTGCCCTCAGATCTGAGGCCTGACTTGCTGGTCCCCAGAGAACTTGAAGCAATAAGTTGCCACTGCCACCCCGAACAGTCCTCTCACCCAGCTCCGGGCCTGGTTAGGAATCATGTGTCGGTCCCAGACAGCTGGCTCGGGGGGCTGATCTCTGAGGGAGGCTGCTGGCATCCCCAATTATTGCCTGAGTGGGGAGGCGGGAGGAGCTGGCCCGGGTGGGGCGGGTGGGGATGCTGGGTCGAGGGCATCTCTGGCTGGGTGGTGACCGGCTGTCCTCTTCTACATACCTGGGGAGTCAGGCCCTCAGCTGGGTCGCCACACAGTTTCCTGAGGAATGAGGACTTCTTGGCTGCAAGGAAAATGGAAATCATGTCAGAATCCAAGGGGTGCCAGGCTGAGGAGCTACTCCCAGGCAAGCCCCCCACAACGCCATGAAGAGCCAGAGGGCCCCAGGGGGCCAGGAACCCAGCAAGGAGAGATGGTGAGCTCAGGAGGACAGCAGACAGCTCAACCTGGCCTGGGAGCCCGGCAGCATTGGGGTCAGCCAGCTGCCTTTGCCCCAAGTTTGGTGATTATTTTACATTTCTTTTCATTACATCCTTATGCATAGGCTACACATTCGTTTGGCTCCCAAACTTGAAACAGTGTTCAAAGGTCTGCAGTGAGAATTCTCATCCTGTCCCAGCTGGTCCTCTTGCACCATCCTGCTCTGTAAGCACTTGGGAACTTCTTATGTTTCCTTCCAGAGTTTCTTGATGTAAACACCAGTAAATCCCATTTCCCCCCTTCTTCAACAAAAGAGAGTCTATGCCACTCACAGTTCCAAACCTTTTTTTGCATTTAACAACGCATCTTGCAGGCAATTCTGCAGCACTCCATAGATTCCTGTCTCCCCATCCATCTCTCCATCACAGACAGCTACAGAATACTCTGCAGGATGGATGGGTAGCTATTGGTGTATCCAGACCCCTCCAGATGGACACTGGGTTGTCCTACATTGGGCCTCACAAGCAACAGAGCAATGACTTTGCGTGCCAGTGAGGCCTACGGGGTAAACTCTAAGAATAGAGATGGTGGGGTCAAAGGGCAAGTGCATTTGTGATTTGAAGAGATATTGTCAAGTTAATCCCTGTGGTGGTTTTAAAATATGGCCACAAAATTTTTAATCTCCTTCCTTGAAAAGGTGGGGCCCAGTTCCCTTTTATCAAATGTGGGCTGGACCTGGTGACTTGCTGCTTATGAACAAAATGTGGTGGAAGTGAGGGTGTTAGACTTCAGAAATTAGGTAATAAAGGGCACAGTGGCCTTGCTCCCTGTTTGATGGCTCTCTCGGGTGAGCCATGCTGTGTGGGCACACAGCAACCCTGTGGAGGGTCCATGTGGGGAGGAACTGAGGCCTTCTGCCCACAGCTATGTGAAGAGCCACCTCAGAAGTGGCTCCTCTAGCCCCAGTTGAGCCTTCAGATGAGACTGCAGCCCCTGCTGACATTCCAGCTGCAACTTCTTGAGAGGCCCTGAGCCAGACTACCAGCTGAGACGGTGCCCAAATTCCAGACCCATAGAAACTGTAGATAACAACTGTATTGTTTTAAGCTGTTATTTGTTACACAGCAACAGACAACTAATCTCTTAGCACAACCCTGTGGGGTTACACCAACTTGCAGTCCTCATGACAAAGCAGAGAATCCCAGGCTTTCACGTATGTCCTGGCCTCACAGTGAGCCCTTTCCCGGGGGAGATGGCAGCTGAGGCCTGGGGAGGGGGTGGGACCCAGGAGGCCACTGGTGACCCAGTGGAAGAGCTTTCACTATATCTTCTCATTCATTCATCCACTCATGCACTCACGCCCAGGTCTGCATGTTTGTGGCAGATGCAACACTAGGCACGGGTGTACAGCAGGGAGTGACTGATCCATGGCCTCTGCCACATGGAGCTTATAGGAAAAGTCAATAGACAACTACAGATGAGGAAACCGAGGCTCAGAAAAGTGGTGCACTTGTCCAAGTCACACAGCACACAGTGAAGCACAGAGGGAGGTGAAGCAGGCCTGCCCCATGGTAGACAGGGTGGCTCTATACCTTGGTCCTGCCTCAGTGGCCCCTTCCCATCCCTGGGGTGTTCTGCCTCCACATGACAAGTCTGTGGACGAAGCTTGGTCCCCCATTGTCCTCTTTCCTCAGCCTCAGGACAGTGGCCCCGACGTCTGCCTGCAGCACCCAGGTCTCTTGATGCCAGCGGCCCCTCCAAGGGTTTAAAGACCAGGCTCTAGTGCTCAGACCACAGGGCAGGTGTGGGGCCATGTATGCCCTAGGTCTCGGGTTCCTACCCCCACCCAGGCTCTTGGCAAAGCCCCTTGGTGAGCATTGGTGTGGGTTTCAGTAGCCTGGGGCCCCTTTGAAGTTGGGAGATCCAATCCCGCAGATCCGGGGCTGCCCCAGGGAACCCCAGGAGTGCAGGCATCTCCTTTCCCTCAGAAACACTACCTGGCTCCTACCCTAACAGGCCCAGTCCCAGAGCTCCAGGTAACTCAAGACCACAGTGGTGCTAGTTGGCTCCAGCCCGGGGTGTTGGCGGCTGCTCCTGGTGAGGGTAGTCCTGCTGCAGGCCTGGGCCCCTGCCCCCCCTGTGCCCCTCTCCGTGGCCCCTGGCCCTTTGCACAGTGTCTGGCCTCTGCTCCTGACCCTCTACCCTCACCTCCTCTTTCAACCTTCCTTGTATTAGCTGCAGTCTCCGTGCTAGAACCGGGCTCCCCTCCCCTCACCTCCATCAGTCCGTGCCAGCCCTTCCTCTGCAGTCCATCTCAGGACCTTTGCCTCAGCAGCTTCCCCCACCTAGGGCGCCTCCTCCCTTCTTTCTGGTCTTCTGATTCTCACCCACTTGCAGGGGCCCATGCAGGCTCTGCTGGGCTGGGCCCGCATCCTGGCTTCAGCTCTCCTAGGCTGTGGGGCCAGGGCTAGTCTGAGTCTCTCTGAGCAGTTTTTTCACTGTCAAAATGGGGGTAATCAAAGTCCTGACCCCTAAGGGTTGTTGGGGACGATTAAAAGGGACAGCACACCTAAATCATTCACACAGACTGGCTACAACAAGCCCTCAGTGGCGTTTTGCTCTGAATGTGGTCACTACTCTTCTGCATTCTCTCCAGTCCACCTCTTTCAAGAAGCCTTCCCTGCTGTGTGTGGAGTCCACCTGAGAGGTGTTTGTTCAGGAGGCAGCGCTTCACCCAGCAGTTGCCACTGACCTCATAAACTCTCAAAGCAGGACTGTCTTCCGACATCCTGGTGGTCTGGGGCAGCTCTGCGCCCAGGATGGCCCTGTCCAGTCAGAGCTCCACGTGTGACCCTGGGCCTCTTGGCCTCAGTTTCCCCATCTATAAACAAGGGGTTAAACCTGAGGGCTCCTCGGGCCCATCCACGTCCATTTTTCATGACCAGTGATGGCTGCTCATGGCCTCCAGACGGCACCCAAGCTCCACTCCTTGTCCTACAGTCTCTTTAGCCCCCCATGCTGCCCACCTGCCTAGAGTGACTTTAAATCTCCCGCTTCTCTCATCAAGGATGAACTGTACCTTCTTAAAGGGCAGTGACTGGGCCTTCCCACGTTCCACCCTGCCAGAGAGCTAGGTGTTGGCCCTCCTCATCATGGCAGAGGAAGCCACGTCTGCTCTTTCATCCCCCTATCCTGGCTGTCATGGTCGAACACCTGTGTCCCCAAATCTATGCGTTGAAGCCCCAACTCCCAGTATATTTGGAGGTGCTGCTTTTTGAGGTGCTTAGGGTCAGAGGAAGCTGTGAGGTGGGCTAATTCTCTGGGATAGCCCCTTAGAGGAGGGGCCCCTCAGGGCCCACACTGGCCTTTGCTGGTCCCTTTGCAGGTGTGGGGCCACGTGCGGGGCAGATGCGCGGGCTCAGCGCTGGGCATAGGACAAGCACAGAGAGGGAAGTTGGTGGGGTCAGGTGGGCACCGGGAGGTGGCAACAGGTTGCAAATTCAGGCACTGTTTGCTTTTCTGTCTTCATTTTGCCCCCTCCCCACAGAGCTGTCAGTGCCAGGAGCCAGCAAGTGGTAAGGACAATGACCGCGACAACGTCCACGCACTTGTCATGCTCTCTGTGTTCATTTCTTACTTGGTCTCCATGGCTACCTCACAAGGTTGGCACTGCTTTCCAAATTTACAGATGGGAGAATGAGGCATGAAGAGGGAGGCATCTCTTGCCAGGTCACGTAGCCCAAGGGAGGTGCAGCTGTGCCTGGCGCAGGTATGGCTTGAGTTTGAGCAGAAAAAGCAGCTGTGGATTGTAAACGGGGCAGATAGGGAGCGGGGCTCTGGGGGAGGGTGGTGAGCACAGGGCCTCTGTGAGGAGGGAACCCTCAGCCATTCATGGCTGGGCCTTGGTTAAGGGGCTCTCAAACACAGAGTGAGTGGGGGTGGGGAGTCCTGCCTGGGAGGCCAGGGTGGGCGCATGTGGTGCTGGAGAGGGGATGGGCTGGTTTGGGCTTTATCTGCAGGTAAAGGGAGGCCACAGAAGGATGCTATGGACATGCATGGGGCTCATGTCCACACCCAACCCCAAGGCCCTGCTTCCCTTTCTAGATACCAAACAGGAGGAAAGACATATGTGCCACTGGGCAGAATTGGCTGGGAAGGGCAGGAGGGCTCCAGCCTGACCTGGGTGCAGCTGGGAAAACTGAGGCAGGCTCACAGCAGACACAGGCCTATCTAAGGGCACATGGCGAGTAGACCCTGCTGCCCCCTGGCAGGTCACCCCCTGGCCTCTAGGAGGCCCCTGTTCAGCCTGGGTCTAGCTCAGCCTCTCTTATTGTCGATCCCTGATGTACTTTGTACCCTCTCGAGCCATCTGAGCTGCCTCCCTGGGCACTAGCCTGGCCACCTGGCCTCCCTGAGCCTGTGCAAGGCTGGCCTGAGGCTTGGTCTGGCCCCTCTGAAGGCCAGCCTGCTCCCAAAAGGTGTGGTGGGTGAAGCCATGTCCCTTGCATGCCAGCTCTGCTAGACAGGGGCCTCTGCTTCCAGATCATTCTCAACAAGCACAACTGGGAGAAGTGAGAGGAGCACAGCTCTGCCCACTCCCCTGTGACGTCTTGCCCAGTGGTGCCACTCTTTTGGTGCCCCCCACCCATCCCGGCCTCTTTCTCAGCCGGCTAAGCAGCCAGAATGGTCTGAGACCTGGGGCAGCCAAGCATAGTGGAGTGACCCAGAACGGTTCTCATGGGGCTTCCAGTCGGCTGTCCTTGCTCTAAGGGGCTGTTGTGTGGCCCATTCTGACATTTATTTCACAAATACCCTCCTTTCCTTTTCCTTCAAATGCTGCCGCTTTGCTTAGAAACTATCTGTTACCCAAGCACGCAGATAAACCTCTGCAGGTAAAATTATATCTGAGATATGGCCTGAGGGTATGTTTAAGAATACGGTGCAAATTATCAGCTGCATTTATCTTAATTACTTTGGGGGAAAGTGGAGGCTCACGTTGGAAGGGGCTGGGAAGCAGGCATTTGTCCCACCTTATCGGGTGCATATTTGAGATCCTTTAACAGAAGGAAGATAAGAGGAACACGCGGGGAGAAAATGATGTCTTCGAAAATGACAGGGAGGCGCTGGGAGGGGTGATGGTGGCGGGATGTGTGCTTAAAGACAGGGCCTGGTGCCCCTGCAGGCTGGCACGACACCAGCCACTCTCTCCGTCCTTTTGTGTCCCAAGGACAGACTTTGGGGTGCACGACAGTGCTGCTGATAGCAGCTCTTCATTTCCCAGACTGGAAGTGCCAGCTCTTCAGGAGGTGGTTGGTGCCTCCTATGGCGCCTGATGGCCAGCCGGAGCCCTGCCCGAGCTCCTCCTAGAAGGATCCTGAAGCCCTACCCGGGCACCACAAGCCTTCATTCCAGACGCGACCGAAGAGCAGGACCTTATTCTGAGAGCGGTGGTGGGAGCCCTGGCACTTCCAGGAGGGCCTGGCGGGGTCCGACTGATATTTTACAGGATTGTGCTGTCTGGGAGTGCAGAAAGGTTCGGGGGCGGGGTGGATGTGGGAGGAGATCGAGCTGGCTGCCGGTATCCTGCTCTGCCCCAGAAGCCTCTCCCCAAGCCTCCCGTTTCTGGACAGCAGGGACCTTGCCTGGGGCATCTTGACGGCCCCTGTGGATCTGGAAAGTGCTGGCTGGCTCAGCTGGCCACCCCCCATGAGGGCTGCTAGAAATGCAAGGCAGGATTCCCAGTCTGGTCCCCAGCCCAGCCACGGGCTGTCCTGACACCTGCAGTGACTGGCACTGTCTGGAACCCTGGACACTTGCTGTCTAGGGTGGGAGGGACCTGGCTCTCTAGGGGTCCTTGGTACCCTCACCTGCAAGACAGGAATAACCTTACAGTTCCCCACAGGCTGAGCAGGAAAGGGCCAAGCAGTGAGATTGGGGACCTCAAAGAAAGAGGTGTGGAATACTACGTGAAGTCAAGGTGCCGGGGACCCTGACAACAGACATCAGTGCTTGTGTGCGTGTTGCAGGGAGGCACTGCAGAGAACCCTGTGCCTTTGCCCCCAAGCTCCTGGTTCAGGCACCCATACACCCGAGGGGCCTACATGCTGTGCTGCCTGGATCCTCCTGCCCTGCTGCCCTCTGCCTGCCCCACTACCCTCCCAGGCACCTACTCAACCTCTGTCACCCTCCACGTTGTTGCACTCCAGGAATGCTCCTGCCTTAGGTCCTTGCACCCATTGTTCCCTTTCCAGGATGTGCCTCCCTTCCCTCCTCTTCTGGTCTAGCGTCAATGCCACCTCCTCCAGGAGGCCCTCCCTGACCGAAGAGCTAGACTAGCTACTGCCCAAGATCACTTTCTGCCACTCCAAGGCTTGCTTGTCAGTTTCTCATGGAATGTCCTGTTCCTGCACCGGTGCTATTGGCTTACTGCTGCACTCTTCCCCCTCCCCACCCAGGCAGCACCTAGGCCACACTGGTTCAGGCCCCACTCTCCGCCCCTTCCTGGGCTGACACAGGCTGGCGGGGTCCCAGGTCTGGCTGGTCTTGCTGCTAGCCTCCCTGGGGGCCTCAGGAAGGCCCTGCAGTCCTCAGTGTGCCCATCTTTGAAGTGGAGGCACCCCCACCCACCACCACACAACATCACAGAGCAGGATGAGACACATGTTGGGGAACCCGGGGCCCAGCCTCATGGAGGGAGGCTGCCCAGAACTGTCATTCCTGGGGCTCCCTGGGGTCTTCTTCTTGGACCTGGGGCTCCCAGTCTGAGGGACCAAAAAGGGAGATCTTGGGGGCCAACGGGGGTGGAGTGCAGGGCAGGGCCAGGTCCCCCTCTCAGCACACACGTGTTCACACATGTGTACGTGGCATATACACACGTACACATGCACACATCCTCACCAAGGCTGTGGAGGAGCCGTGCACTCTGCCTCTGGACTTCATTTCCAAAAGAAGCTCTCTTGATGCTCCATATGCACAGGCCAGCAGGCAGGAGGGGCTGCCTGGAGGAGGTGGGCATGGGGGTTTGGGGGCAGTACCCTTAGCCTCTCCATCTTTCTGCTGTTGCACCTAGACTCCGCTGAGTCCAGAAATATCTGATGGCAAGGCTGACACTCAGTGTTGAGAACATATCTCATACCCTAAATGTTAACACTCTGCCAAGCGCAGCCCGGCATACTCCGGCTGCCCCCTGACCTATTCCTGGGAGAGCCCTTTGCCCCTGCTGAGAGGGACAAGGGATCATTTGGGGCCTTCCTGCCAGGTCTGGCTTACAGGGATCCTATTGGGACTCAGTGCCCCAGGAAGCTCCTGCCCCAGCCTGGGGTGAACAAGTGCTGATTGTCCAAGACAGACTGGTCAGGGTGTGGAAGGCAGAGGGGGTGTTGGGACACACAGCGGTGACCACTCTAGCAGAACTTAGGGGCTCCATGGAACCTACTTGGGAAATCAGACTGGGCAGAGTGTTTTCTTTAGATTCACCTGGTGAGCAGCTCTGTCTTGGAATTTGAACAATTCTGGAGGCACCGAGATTGGTGTGCTCACTTCACAGAGGGACAACAGTGGCCCCATGAGGGTGCTGGCTTGCCTAAAGGCCAGCTAGGGCTCTTGGTGCTTCTGGCTCCAAGCTCCTGGCAAGGGCATCACCACAGTGGTGTCTGAAGCAGCCTTGAGCAGCAGCTGGAGTGCTGGGTGGGGGCCCAACTCCTGGCCTCCCAGCGAAGGGAATAGAGACACTACCTTTGATGGCGAGTAGCAGTTCTGGAGGCGGACTGACAGCTTCTGGCTGGATGAGTCCCCATGCTTGTCACCAAGGACACAGCAAGTGAGAGGGAGAGGCTCAGAGGGACGAGGAAGAAAAAGCCAGGAGGGTCGGGGGTGGCCTTGGTCTGGTGCCCTCAGGCCCCTGGACAGCCCCTGTCTCAATAAGGCTGCTGACTAAGGCTGCTTTGGGCTCTGCCAGAGCAGATGGTCTATCTGGAGGCCTTGGCCCTCAGTTTCCATAATGAACCCCCAACCCTACACAGAGGGCCTGGTGTCCCTGGGCTCTGGGTTACACTGGGAAAGTCCCTGGAGGGTGAACGGTGTTCAAAGCTTATGTGATTCTGATTTTGTGGGAAAGATTGTTACCGTCCCTTCCCCCAAACAACCATTGCCATGCGATGGCTCATTATAAAAATCAAAGTTATTTTCCATTACTTTAACTGTTCAACATGAAGTCCTAAGTGCTTTGTCATGACCTTGGGGCCCCATCTGCTTCCACCACCCTCAGATGAGTCAGTGGTCTCGGGGCAGGCTATGGATCAGCCCCTGGAGGCAGAGTCTGGGGTCCACTTAGACCTCCTAGGACTGAAACCCTGGGCTGGGGCCCCGAGCATGCCTCGGGAACATTGCGCGCTGTCACCCCACCACCTGTGCCCCCGATGAATGACAGGGTGAGAAGCACTGGTCTGTACAGAGGTTGGATCCAGCTGAGAGGAGGGAGAGGCAGGGAGACTGCACAGTGGAGCTGTGGGACCCTGGGACAGATGGGCCTCTCTGGGGCCAGGCGGCTAGGCCAGGTGTGGTTCTGGCTACCCCAGGCTTCAGGATAAGTTGCCTTAGGCCAGTCTTCTCACCTTCCAGCCATGGGGGATGGTGGTGGTGGCAGCATCAGACCCATTTTACAGGTGAGGAAACTGAGACTATGAGCAGGTAGATGAACTGGGTGGTCTCTGCAGGACAAACTCTGGACCACTGAGATCTCCAGAGAAGGAGGCTACTTGCTCTGGCCTTTGGAAACAGAGCCCTTCTTGCCCCAGGCAAGGCCTCTGCAGGAGAAATGGGACGGATTAGAGGTTGCTCAAGGCTTCCTTCGGGTGATTGGTGGAGAAGGTGGGGCATGATTAACTCTCTCTCCTGAGTGACAAGATTAATGAGCTTCCTTGGAGGCCCGAGTTAATTATTCTCTCGTCAAGTTCAGAATCCTATCAGCATCATTTTTCAATTAAAAGTAATTGTAATTTCACTTCCTAAGGATGAGAGGATTAGTGACGTGCTGGTTGGCCAGTAGCTGGGAGGGGGAGGGGTCCTCGGCACTCAGGCCTCTTCCATGTGGAAGAAATGAGTGCTGTCTCCTGACAGGCTGTCCTCTGTGCCAGGCTGTGTCCTCCCTTGCCCACATTAGTCCCTAGCTCCTGGTGCACACATAGTAAGTGCTCCTGTGTGTGGGGGACAGTCCCCACTGCTTGGGTGAAGCTTGTGGGTAGTGGGAGCTATGGGGGCATCAGACTTGAGAGGTCCCCCGGGCTTGGGGGAGAAGGCCAGGTAGATCAGCCCAGACTCAGGTGGGAGTTTCTGGTCTTGGGGACAAGACCCTTCGATATTCCAGGGGACTTGAAGGACCTGGGCCCTAAGGGGCAGGGGTGTTACCGACTGCAGGGGGATAGCCTGAGGGTGCTGCAGCTCTGCCCTTCCCTTAGGGAGCCCGCATCTCTGGCACTGAGGGGTCCTGGGACAGCTCCACCCACAGTCTCCAGGTGGGTTTTGTCAACCTCAGGCCACTGAGGCCAAGGCCACACAACCAGAGGCAGCCCAGCACCAAGCCCTCACCTGCATAAAGCTGTCCCCCCTCTGTAGGACCCGCTCCTTGACCTGGCCTCTGGGCCTGGGTGGTGAGCCCCCCGCCCCCATCTCCTGTCATCACAGCAGACATCAGCTCTGTGCAGAAGAGGAAACTGAGGCCAGGTGGGGTGGACACGCAGTCATTGTGCGGTGGAGTGGGGCTGCAGGCAGACAGAATGGGTACTGACTTCTCTTGGGATAGAGTGGAGGCCCTGCACCTCCGGGTGAGCTCTCCTTTCATAAAAAGTCAGCAAACATGCTTGTGCCGGAAAACAAAAGGGCTGCCAGGATTCACAGCTGGTGACAGCCCTTCCTGAAAGCTGCTCCTGTCTGGGCCTTCAATTTACCTGCTCTTTACTCGCTCAGCTCCGCTGGCTGGGCTGCCCGGTGTGTCGTGTGAGGAGCAGCCCTCCTGCTGGCCTTTGGTGGGTGGGTGTGGGGGCTCCAGTGCCAAAGCCACAGATGGTTTTGAGGGGAATGCAGGGGAGGAAAGGAAGGAAGAGGTTCAGGGGGAAACTGGGTGGGTCTGTGGTGTTGAGACACAGGACCCTGTCTCCTCCCTTACCCTCCTCTGTCTTCATGAGTGCCACCTGTCACCTGTCCTTCCATGTCTCTAGAACCCCATGCCTTTCCTGGCTGGATTCAATCCCTGGGCCCCACACTCTCAAACATACCATATTTGACTATTTATTCTCAGGACTAAGCTTCCAATTAGTTTCCCTCCGCTCTCCTCACCCTATTGATTTTATGGAGAGAGAGAGAGAGAGAGAGAGAGAGAGAGAGAGAGAGAGAGAGAGAACATCGATGTGAGAAACATCAATCAGCTATCAGTTGTCTTCTGTACACACCCCGACTGGGGAGCGAACCTCAAACCTAGGTGTGTGCCCCGACCAGGAATTGAACTGCAACCTTTTGATGTAGAGGAAGACACTCTACCCAACCGACCCGCTCAGCAGGGCCCAGTTAGTTTTATGTGCCTCCACGTCCCCAGTCCCAGGGGCTGAGCCTCGATGAGGCTGGATCACTGTGTGTTTCTTTCAGGCAGGGAGTGCTGGGGGCTGCACTGCTGGTGTCCACCTGGCGACCCGTCTGACCCTCTGACAGGGTTCACCGCGACCTAGGCCCACCGCCTGAGGGGCAGCTGCTCTAAGTCCTGCTGACTGTGGCCACCAGGAAATCCAACACAGAGACAGGCTCTCTGATATTTCAGGAAAAGCCAGAAATCCAGGTTTTAAAGTGAAATCTCCTTATTTTTAAGAATTGGGCAACAGATTCACATAAAACAAAACAACCACGGTGTGAACTGAAGACGTCGGGGCCCGACTGAGCTGAGGTTGTTCTAGTGTGACCTGTCTGTGGACTGTGCACATTCCAGGTGTCTTACCCACTGCAGCCCTCCAGTCACTCACTCAATTCATTCAGTCAGTCATTCAGCAAATTTCCACAAAGTACCTCTGGTGTGCCAAGCTTCCTGCCAGATGCTGGGAGAGGACTATGGATGGGACGAACACAGACTGCACTTCACGGGGCCGATGTCCCAGTGGCCCAGTTTAGGGCAGTCAGGATGCAAACACACATCTGTTGACCCTGTGTCCTGGAGAGTTCTCAGGATTTCCAGAACCCTGGCGAGTGGGAAAATACCTCACTGGCAAAGGACCTTCTGGGCTCCCTATGCAGCAGGGCTCAGAGAGGTTAGGCTGTGTGCTTAGGTCACACAGTGTGCTGCAGAGGGATGACAGGGCAAGCTTGGGGGAGGCTGTAGCCAAGTCTGGGGCCTCGTGGGGGCCGTGCAGGCAGGAGGGCGAGGTAAATGGTATGGGCCTGACGCAGAGAGCCTGGCTGGCTTCTGTGGAGGGTGGGATGTGCTGGGTCCCCCATCAGGGGTTCTTGTGGAGGGTGGGCTATGCCAGGTCCCCCACCTGGGCATTTCCCTGGCCTGAGGCTGAACTGGGTTCCAGCAGGAGGCAGGAGCAGAGCTGTAAGGGAGGTAGGAGCCAAAGATGTGCCTGACACAGGGGTGACGTCTCCCTATGCCTTCCCAAAGTGTTTGGGCTTTCTTCCCAGGTGGCCAAGGCTGGTGGTTGTTCTGTCACCCTGACTTCCCACTACAAGCACACAGACCTTGCTCTTCCTGACCCACTGCCAAGTGCCCCTCCTGGTAAGGGTGGAGCCCCTCCTGGGAGAGGGATGGCTGGTGGCAGGGCCTTGGTATGTCTCCAGAATGCTAGAAGGCACAGGGGTTCCGAGACCCTGAATGACATTAGGGCCCTGTCCAGCTGTGTGACAAAAGGGGGACTTCAAGTGAGGGCGGCTCATCAACACTCTACTGATGAGGGAAAGGAGCTTTGAGAGGTTGAGACACTTGCCCATGAACACACAGCCAATAGGCCACAGGCTCTGAAAGCTCTGGGTTAGCCTATGTCGTGCTGTACCTCTGGTGTCCCTCTCTGGCCAGGCCAGGCCACCAACATCTCCTGACTAGACTATTGCAGTGCTCTGTCTTGGCTTTCCTGGTGGCTCCCTGTACCTAGTCCTTCCTGTAGTAGCAGCTTTCTGGTTTCCAAACACAAACAAGACTGTGTTTCCTATGTAAAGGCCCCTGTGGTATTGGGATCAAGTCCCACCCTGGCTTATGAGCTGCTGCACCACTGGGGCCCTGCCTCCTGGGTGCTTTCTAGTGCCAGGCTCACACATGCCTCAGGGCCTTTTCACTTGCTTTCCCCTCTGCCTGAAATGTTCTTCCTAGACCTTCCCACGTTTGACTATTTCTGGTCTGGACGCCTTAGCTCAGATGTTGCCTCCTTGGAGTCTTTACAGCAGTGATTCACCCTCAAGTCTGTTTTGTTGTCTGTGGCTCCTCCTCCCTCCAAATGTGTCTTTGCTGAGGCAGTGCAGAGGATAGGTGATGGGGGTACTGTGAGTTAAATTGTGTCCCCCCAAAAGATATGTTCCAGTCCTAACTCCTAGAACCTGTGGATGTGACCTTGTTTGGAAATAGGGTCTTTGCCGATGTAATCCAGTTGAGATGAGGTCATGCTAGGTTAGTGTGGCCTTAATCCAATTAGAGTGTCCTTATAAGATACAGACTCAGGGAGAGGCTACATGATGACAGAGGCAGAGATGGGAGTGATGCAGCCACAAGCCCGGGGATGTCTGGAGCCCCCAGGAGCCAGAAGAGGCAGAAAAACTCCTACCCTAGACCCTCCAGAGGAAGCATGGCTTTGACCTCTTGTCTACTTCTTGAATGGTCCACTCTTCTCCAACTTGCTCAGACCACAATGCTTAGAGCCACGCCTGCTCCTCTCCTCTCTGCCCCCACATCCAATCCAATCCATCAGCATTCTCCTTGGCTCCACCTTCAACCACATACAGAATCGACTTCCTCCAGCACCTGCACCCCCTGGACCACTGTAGTCACCTCTCCCTTCATTTCCATCGCTGCCTTTGTTTGCCAGCATCATGGGAGGAGGCATAGAACTGCATCCTGCCATTTCATGGCTGGCTCCCTGACATTGTCCTTGCTTTGCAGGTGAGGAAACTGAGTCATGGTAAGTCCCGGGATTTCCTTTCCCAGAGTGGTGACCTGAGCCCAGGGCACCCTGGAGAGGAACCTGCATGGGCAGGAGCCCTCAACTCCAGCCACCCCCTGGGGGGTCTCTGGCCACATGAGCCACACTGTGGTCCTCAAAGGCCCAGCTCAGTCCTCTGTCTGCCTGCAGAGGGGCCCGTTGCAGAGGTGGGCTGCCTGGGAGCAGGGGCTGCCTAGTCCCTACGGGGTACAGCCTGAATAATGCCGATATTCATCCCAGACAAGCCCTGGCTCTGTTGGCTTCAGAGAGTGGCTCTGGCTGAGACCCTGTAGAAAGCCACTCCCTCCCTGGCCCTCTGGGTGTTTTTCTTTCATCAGTTGGAGAAAAAGTAGGAAGAAAAGAAGAGAGAGAGATATTTTGCCAGAGACTGAAAAAGGCATTGTGATCATGTTTATCTTTGACGGTGTGTCGGGTGCTGGGTACTGGGAGTCCCCTCCCTCTGGCCTTTGAGGTAGAGGTGAAGAGAGAGGAGCCAGCCTTGCGTCAGCAACAGTCTTCAGGGAACAGGGGTGGGGTTGGGGATGAGGGTGCGAAGCCTATGTGAGCCAACCACTTGGAACCAGAAGTGAGCCTGGAAGAGAGAGAGAGAGGAGAGAGAAGATTCCAGAAGGGCAAAGAGATAACAATTCAGTGCTGTGCCTACAGTTGGTGCTCAATAAGTGCTTGCTGGCTGGATTTATAAGGGGGCTGGAAAAGCCATTCTGAATCCCATGGAGTCTATTGACCCTCGCTTCTTATGAGAGCTGTCTCCTTGCCCTGGCCTCACAGTGACAGCCCCTCCCTCTCATTCCTCCATCTTTAATTCTCCTCCCCCTAACTTTGTTTCTTTAAAATGTATCTGCCTTCTGCTCTAAAAAAGGGCTAAACGCAGCTTAGAGAAAATGATGTCTATGCCACAAGATGATTAAGGCAGATACTGAAAGCCAAGAACCTCACAAGAAGACCAAATTGAGCTTTGAGCTACCTGGCTACCAAAGCAAAAAGGGAACAATGCATAGCAGATTCGTCTCTCCCATTATCTGACCAAAGTGGCGCACACATGGGTCACATAGTTTTTCTGGAATTCTTCTAACCAATCCCTACCTCACAGCATTGTGGTGAGATTAAAAGATGCAGGTGTCACATGCCTGGTACATGGTAAATGCATGATGGCTGTGAATCCCCACCGTTTGTGCTCGAGGTGAGGAACCAGAGACTTGAAGTAAGGTACATGACTTGAAGGTCATCATGTAGTGAGTGAGTGTAAGAGGGTGGGTGCTGAGAGAAGGCCAGGGCTCATCTTCCACTTGCCCATCTTAGGGCAGGGAGCCCTGGCCCACGCTGCTGCCTGTGTCTGACCTCATGTCCAGCCTAGCTCTCTGAGCTGCCAGGAGCCTGGGAGGGGTGATGTGGCCCCAACTCACTTGGTTCAGACCCTTCCCCAAACCAAGTGGGGTGGCCCTGGAGGCCATGGGCATGGATGCTGGCCATATGTGGTCCTGCTATCCCAGACTTCTGGTAGCTTCTCATCCTGCTAGGGGGCACCACTAGAAACTTAGATTTTGGAAGCCCTTGAGTCAGATAGAGAGGAGTGCGGTGGTGCACATTTTTCTACAGACAGGTGACTTCGGGGGTAACCCTGACCTAGGTTGACTCTGACATGGGATGACCCTAACATGGGGGTGACCCTGATCTGGGGTATCTATAACCTGAGTGACCCTGACCTGGGGGACCATGATCTTGTGCTGACCTCTATTCCAGAGCTGAGTCTACGGGATGCCACAGCCCGCATCTCCTCAAGATGTGGCTTCTGCATCTTGATAGACCAGGTGGGAGTGGAGACAGAGCTACGACAAGGCCAAAGATAGCTCTGTGCCAGCTGTTTCCACCTGGCCCACCCAAGCCCCTTTGAGCTCCAAGTTGTTTGTCCTGCTCGGTGAAGGCCAACTGAACTTGGGCTCCCTGGCTTGGCTGTGGTGCCAGTGGAGTCTGGAGAGCAAACACAAAGTGCTGCCCCCCTGGGCTAGTCTGGGGTGCTGGAGGGGGCCAACTAACAGATGCCACCCTCCAACGCTGCAGGCACATCCTATTGGTCTCTCTGTTTCTAAAATAATGTGTTTACAGGGAGGCTGCTCAAACAAAAAGGCAAAGAAACATGGCCCAAATGGAAGAACAGATCAAAACTCCCGAAAAAGAGCTAAATGAAATGGAGATAAGCAATCTATCAGATGCAGAGTTCAAAACACTGGTTGTAAGGATGCTCAAGGAACTTAGTGAGGACCTCAACAGCATAAAAAAAGACCCAATCAGAAATGATGGACACACTAATTGAAATAAAGAACAATTTACAAGGAAATAACAGTAGAGTTGATGAAGCTGTGAACCAAATCAATGACTTGGAACAAAAGGAAGCAAAAAACCCCCAAAACCAAAAACCAAAAAACCAACACCAATTAGAACAACAAGAAGAGAAAAGAATCCAAAAAAATAAGGATAGCATAAGCAGACTCTGGGACAACTCCAAGAGGTCCAAGAGTCACATCATAGGGGTGCAAGAAAGAGAAGAGAAAGAGCAAGAAATTGAAAATCTATTTGAAAAAAATAATGAAAGAAAACTTCCCTAACTTGGTGAAGGAAATAGACATACAAGTCCAGGAAGCACAGAGTCCCAAATAAAATGGGTGCAAAGAGGCCCACTCCAAGGACACATCATAATTAAAATGCCAAAGGTTCAAGATGAAGATAGAATCTTAAGAGCAGCAAGAGATAAGCAGGTAGTTACACACAGGGGAGTTCCTATAATTCTGTCAGCTGACTTCTCCAAAGAAACTTTGCAGGCAAGAAGGGATTGGCAAGAAATATTCAAAGTCATGAAATGCAGGGACCTATAGCCAAGACTGCTCTACCCAGCAAAGCTATCATTTAGAATTGAAGGGCAGATACAGAGCTTCCCAGACAAGAAAAAAACTAAAGGAGTCCATCATCACCAAACCATTATTACATGAAATATTAAAGGGACTTATGTAAGAAAAAGAAGATGAAAACTATGAACAATAAAATGGCAAAAAAACATATCTATAACAATCAAATCTAAAAAACAAACCAAGCAAACAAGAAGAATAAGACAGAATCATGGATACAGAGAGCATTTTGACGGTTGCCAGACGGGAGGGGGGTGTGGGGAGATGGGCAAAGAGGTGAGGGGATTAAGAAGTACAGATAGATAGGTCTAGAATAGCCATGGGGATGTAAAGTACAGTATAGGAAATGGAGTAGCCAAAGAACTTACATGCATGACCCATGGACATGAACAGTGGTGGGGCCGTTGCCTGAGGGAGTGGGGGGGTGCTGGGTGGAGGGGGACAAATGGGGAAAATCAGTACAACTGTAATAGCATAATCAATAAAATATAATTTTAAAAAAGTAAAAAATAAAATAATGTGTTTATACTAATTTTTAACTGAGAAAAAAATTGTAGGAAATAAAAGCAAAGTAACTTGGCAACCCAACCCCATCGATAGCACTTGTTTGCTCAGCACGGGACAGCCCCCGGACTGAGGCACCCTGTATCACCTTAAAACAGAGCATGCGTGGTGGGATTGGCTCTGCAGAAAGCGAGCAGAGCCATGTATGCACAAATGAAGAGGACCCTGGAGATTTCCGAAGGGGGCCTGGAGGGGGGAAGCTGGCCTTCTTACTTTTTAACATCCCTGAGTTCCTGACGTGGAGCAGGGGTTGCTTTTATAATGACAACGGTCAAAGAACAGGATCTTCTGCAGAACCTTGCTCTCCCCTGCTGAGCGCCAGGTGCTGCTGTCCCAGTCTGCAGGATCCCTCTGGGGGAGGGCAGGCAGGGACAGCACACTGGGAGGCCCTGCAGGGCACCCTCTCATTGCTAGGTAAACTGAGATCAGGAAGGGAAAGGACCCCTCTGGGGCTAGAGCCGGTGACCCACCAAGCCCCCAGGTGACTGGTCCCCGCCTCCACAGCCCCCACATCACACCCACACTCTGCCCTCCTGCCCTATTCCCAGACTCAGCTTGGGTCCCCATGGATGCACAGTTTCCGGGCTGGTCTCATCTTGTGGGCTCTGGTTGCTCCTGAGTCCTTAGGCAAGAAGCTGGCTCCTGCCAACTTCTGGCTTTTAACATCTCCACTGGTCTTGATTAATTTCCTTCAAAGTTCCCCGCAAAGCAGTTCAGCTGCACTTCAATGTGTGGGGGCTTTTGGGGGGAGCAGGATGGTGGGAAACTGCAGAAATCATCTTGAGTTACTAAACTGCAGGGGCTTTTCTGCTTCTGGGGCCAAGGGCTGCAGGGCTGGGGAGCATTTTTGGCGAGGCAGGCTGCATAGGGCTTGGCTGGGTGGACAACGACCACGAGGGACATTGTGGTCTCACTGTGGCAGCTGGGAAGGGCAGCCTTGACTCCGTGGAGACTCCAAACCTTGTCTGCATTTCCTGAGGCCTCTGAGCACCCATGGGGGCTACAAGGCCCACTGCACCATCTGCTCTGCCGCAGCTACGTTTAGCGAAGCCTTGTTTGTGTCACCTCACTAGGGACCCATGGCTCCCCCTTTTCAGCCTCTCCCAGCTACAGTCCCTCCCAAGCCCCGAGGTGCAGAGGCAAATGCCCAAGGGGCTGGGTAACCACACAGTAAGGTAGGGGAGCTGGGGGTGGGCAATAGAGAGTGCTGGGGACTGAGCCCAATGGGAGATTCACACCCCATCCGAGGGGATAGCGGCTGCTCGGCTCCGCCTGTTTCCTGGTGGTGTCATGGCCCACTGTGGATGCTTCTCTTGGATTTCTAACAGTAGCCTGGATACTCTTGTGGACTTCTATGATTTTAAAAACAGCTGTGGCCAGCCAATCACATTTGCTGGGTGGATATGACCCCAGGGGCTGCTAGTTTGCAGTCCCTATACTGCATGTGGCTGTACCTCAGGGTTCAGGGCTCGAATCTTCTTGTTCTACTCCATTCTCACCCCTGGTCCTCCCTTGCATCTGGAAATGATTCCTGTGTGTGAAAATCTGTCCCTTGCCTGCCCAGCACCCATCCTCTTATTCCTGGCAATAGCACCTTGAGTTTCCTATGGGGAACCACTCTCCCCTCCCCTCTGTCCATGTGGTCTGGCAGGATGGACCCTCTCTGTTGTATTAGACTAGGTTCAGATGCCACTGTGTGAGTATCTGGATCCAGCTGTGCCTGAAGCCTTCCCTGCCTATCCCAGTTATAGGTGCCGATAGAGTCTCATTTTTGCTTATCCTATTTTGAGTTGAGTTCTGTTCTGATGTGGCTAGAAAGCATTCCAATCAAATACAATCTCACATGGGGCTCACAGGGGACCCCGTTGGGTGTTGGCTTCTCCTTGTCTTGGCCTCTGGCTGTCCTGAGGGGCCTAATGTGCCCTATGACCTACTCATTACCCTTCTCCTTGCATAGCCGCCTGAACTTGCCTTTCCCAGTGGTCCGTGCGTCCTTCCTGAAGCTCCCCTGCCCTGCCCTGCCAGCTCAGAAGGGATGAGGCCCCCAAGGGCATATCTGTTCATGCACTAGCATGTGCTGCATGCCTGTCCTGGGCCTCGAAGCACCTATCCTAAAGCGGAGATTTCCAAACAACTCTAAGGCCTCCTTCTCTTCCCATGAGACCTGGCACGGACCATGTCCGCACTCCAGGAGACCCACAGCTTCCTGGGCCTCACCGCCTCCTTGCCCTGCCAAGAGGGCCTGAATTCATTCTAGTTTCTATTAAAAAGGCAAACAACTCACTCACACCGGCAACTCGGTAATACACTACTCAAAACGCCCTGCTGATCCCAGTTTGTCGTGCCTCTGAAGGGCCGGCTGCTTTCCTTGAAGTCTTTACAGGCTAAATGATGTGGCACCTGGGGTTTGCTTTAAAAATTACAGTAAGAATAAGCATGGGGGCAGGGACAGATGGAGGCAGATTACCTGGCATTAGCAACTCTTGCAGCTGGGTGACAGGCACAAGTTTGGGTGCCCTTCTCACTACTTTTGTGCATGTGTAAAAAACTCCACCATAAAAATACGACAGTTACCCTGTAAAACAACAACCACCACACAAATTCCAACTGTTTCTCAGGATCCCAGAATTGCAAAGGAGCTTTGGGGTGCTGGATGGCACATGGGCTCCATCTGCACGGTCAGTTCTGGAAGGAAGGATTTCTGGAGAGTCCCTCAGTGTGGCCCCAAGAGGTGTGGCCAGTGGGGGGCCTCTTCTTGGCCTCTAGGCAGATCACAGAATATGGTGTCCAAACTGGACCCTTCTAAGATAATTTAAGTTATAAATTTATAAAAATTGCAAAATAGAAAGGAATTCTGACCAAGGAGATAAAAAAGCGGGTAGAGGTTCGCACCAAAGGAAAATGGGAGGAAAGTTCTGCTCTGGGAGTGGGGGTGGGGACTGGCCACACCCGGCCCCAGCCCACCCTCCCTGGGAGTCTGCCTCAGAGGGCAGCTCACAGGCTCCTCATTCCATCCATTCTCCCTCCCTGCTCCTAGGGGTCTGGACCTTGTAAAAGTTGAAAGCATACTGATCTATATGTATTTCCCACATATTTGAACTCTGGTATGTGCAACTGGTGTTGCATTTATGGTTTTCTCTTCCTAGGGAGAGCTGACCTTTTTATGTGGCCTTTCTGTTCCCTCAGGGTGGGTCACATGAGAGAATTGGCAGACCTGGGCCAGCTTAACTGGCCATGCGCCCTGGGCCAGCCCCCTGCAGTCCTGTGCAGCTCGTTTCCCACCAGGAAAATGCAGGGGAAGATGAATGGGAGGTGATCCTCCACCCTTAGATAAAAGACCAGGGATGGGAAAGTGATGCCTGGAGGCAGTAGGAGGGACCTGCCCCCTCTCTGTGCCCCCAGCTCCTGGTAGAGCCAACCCATCCTGTGAAGGCTCAGAGAAAGCAATAATGGTGGAGATCTGGGGCCCAGGTGTGAACCCAGGCCAACTGTGGGTTCAGAGCTGCAACTAGGGGCCATGGAAAGTTCCTGTTCAGAGAGGGGGAACCAGGGCTCTACTGGGATGCAAAGTGTCTGTCTGGGATGTGACATGCCACATAGCATCCTCTCCTCATTCCAGCATCCCAGACTGTCTTCTCCTTGACAACACCCCGGCACCCCCACAATCATGATCCTGTGAGGTGATCACCATGCTGTAGTGCAGTGTCCTCTCATGGCCCTGGGGGTCCTTGAGCCACCTGTTCACCTGGGTTAATTGCCATCTGTGTTGGTTGGGAAGCTCCTGGAGGACAGGCCATTGTTTGACAGATTCAACCTTGTGTTTACTGCTTCGCACGATGCCTGGCAAATGTAGTCATTCATTCACTCATCATTTACCACCTGTCCATCTATTCCATCCACCATCCATCCACCCATCTACCACACATTCGCCACACATCCACCACACATCCACCATCCATCCATCCATCTGTCCCCTGGACTAGAATCAGGTCCTGGGGCACTGAGTGCTATACTCTAGGCCCCATCTTACCACTGCTCGATACCTTGGAGTAAGCAACTGCCTCACCATCTGATGACTTCCTACTTCCTCACCCCCTGCCCTGAGAGTGGATCTCACATGATTGCAGCTGGGTGGCGTGAGTGCCACAGCTGTCACTGACAGCTCTGTCCCAAGGCAGAGAGAGGGGATAAGCCCCCGAGCTCCCTTGGGCTCACTCCTAGTTAGCTCTGGGGTCATGTGTGGGCAGGGACCTTATGCAGCCATCTGAGGTCTGGGTCACATTTCTGCCTTGAGCCTATGGAGGGTCCCAAGGCCTTGTCCCAAAGAGCTGGCAAGAGGCTCGGGTGGGAGAGCCAGCAGTGATGTGGGCTATGACCTCCTTCCCCCTGGGTGGATGTGCCTCCACACCTGGGGGAGACACTGGCCTGCTGTCTGGGTTGGCCCAGCCCTGGCCTCAGTAATCACCATGCTGTGGTCCTTCAAGAAACCCACACTGCCGAGAGCAGAGTCAACTCTGCCGGGCCACCGAGGAGCTAAGAAGAACAGGTGAAGCTGGGGCATGTCCCAGCTTACTCAGTCTCTGACCAGGGCCCTGATGATGCAGCCACCAGCCAACCCACAACCAAGCCAGCCCTGAGCTCTCCCTTTGCTGCTGCTGTTTTCACAGCTGAGAGGAGGACTCTCATCTGGAGAGGCTGGTCCTGGACCCCAGGAGGCCGCCGGGCTGGGAGGTTCTGGAAAGCAGGCATAAGCAAAGCACTTCCAGGAGCCCCAGCCATGGTGCGACTGAGCTCCTTGCCTCACCAGGCCAGGCAGAAATGCTCCTGGGAGCAGCAGAAGCCATTCTGAGAGGCCTGAGCCTGGGCCCATCTGCCTGCAGGTGGGCCTCAGTTTCCTCACCTGGAATATGGTGCTGTCATCCTTGCTGGCTGATTTTGTAGGGAGGAAACTGGGGTGCGGGCCTCTGAGGCAGATCTGCTCAGCTCCCTTGCTGGGTGGGGCCATTAGTATGCTGAAGTTCAAGGGTTATGCTGAATTTCAAGGGTCATACATGGGCTGGGCAGAAATGGGACTTGGGTTCACTGACCCTAGATGTCAGGCTTTTCCACTGGCACCCCAGTCCCCTTCCACCACGAGGGCCACTGGCTCCGTGCTCCCCAGCCGTGGCCATGAGGGCAGGTGCAGACGACGAGCAGCTCAACTTCCGCTTCTCTTAACCCCAACGCATTCCTCCACCACCCAGGCTGATTCTCACACTAATTTGTGAGGCTGGCACAGTACTGAAATCCCCATCTCCTCACTAAGGAACTGAGGTCCAGAAAGGTGTGGAGACTTGACCAGGGTCACACGGCCAGGGGCCCAGTGTGCTTGCACCACCCTGAGGCCAATGGGAAGCCTGGAGTATGGCCCTCACCTCCTAGGTGCCCTGCTGGGAGAGCAGAAGCAATGCTGCCCACCTGTAGAATTATGAAAACGACAGAACGCTGTTGACTGAATCCCCTGGTCAGGGCTGTTTGGCACATAGCCGTGGAGGGTAGTCAGTGTCTCTCGGCTTTAGTTTTCTTATCTGTCAAATGGGAATAAAATAGAACACTGCCCCCCCCCCCCGCCCCCCCGCCCAGGGGCATGGGAGGGTTAAACAAGATGGTGCAGGTCCAGCTCTTACCACAGTAGGGCTGACAAATGACTGCTATTGTAATTTCATCTTCATCTGCTCCTGGACCTATGAGAATGACTGTTTTTCTGTGGGGAAGAAACTTGGATCCGATCTGACCATCTGGTCACAAATCCCATCCCAGATGCTCTGGCTGCTGCAGATGATCCAAATCCACATTCATCCTCAAAGCTCATGCCTCTCTTTGTGCTGGCCACCAGACTTCTTCCAGGAATCACTATGTTTCGCATTTGCACCCTGAGCAGAGGGACCAGAGGTGAGAAGTGGGGGAGGGGAGGACCCAACCCCCACACTGGTCACTGTGAGGAGCCCAACTTCAGGGGCTCCTTCCAACTGCACAGCCAGGAGGCAGGGGTCAAAGGCCCCATCCAGGAAGGAGAGCTATCACTTCCTCCAGCATTTTCTTCATTTGCTGATAGTAAGTGCTTTCTGAGACTTTTGTTTTATCTTCTCTGACCCAATGTTGTCCAGTGGGCTGACAACACTGGGTATATAGAGGCCTTGCCTTGCAAGGCTGATGGGAGCAATGCCATCTCCCTGGAGACTGGGCAGGGACAGAGGTGCCTCTGAACTGTGCCCGAGGGTCTGGATGCCCTAACACCAGGGGACTGTGTCCCAATGGGAGGCTGAAGAGCTAGGACCAAGCTCCTAGCTTGACTGTCACTCTCAGACTTCCAGACGCCAGCATGCCTGGGATGGAAGGGGTCTGCAGTTATCTTAGGCTGGGGTGTTCCAACTTGTATAGCCACTGAAACCTTGGTTCAAATGTCCAGAAGAAATCTTACAGGGGGGACTCTATCTATCTATCTATCTATCTATCTATCTATCTATCTATCTATCTACCTATCATCCTGCCTACTTACCTACCGTCTCTTTCTATCCTCTCTCTGTCTCTCGCATACACACATACATACATAATGCCTATGTATGTAATGCCAAATATAAATACTTGGATTCATACTTATATGTTGGGGCAAAGATTATTAACATAGGAAGATGCACAACCTTGTCCTCCTGGCCCTCTGGGAATCCTGAAATTTGCCAGCCCAATCTCCCTCCTCCTTCTTCCTACCTTCCTCAATGGCTGGGAAGGGCCATGAGAGAATGGGAGAGAGGGAAAGAAGGGCACACCCAGGCCATGAGACCTTGGTGGGACTCATTTCACCCCCAGGTGACCCAGACCTGCCCCAGCCATGTGTGCCCTGGCCATGGAGATGGGGTGGACCAGCAAGACAAGGATCTATTAAGAGGCTCCCCTGGGAACTTTTGCTGGGCTCTTGTGGGGGACAGAGGCCTGAGCCAGGGGGCCCTCTTTGCCCTGCTTCAGGAGGGTCTCCTGAGAGAGAAGCCAAAACTGCAGAAGGCAAAGTCAAGAGATGGAAAGAGGCCAACTTGTGAGGATACACCTCTACCCAACCTGTTAGTCCATGGACTTTTCAGTCCCACAGGCCAATAAATACCCTTTCATATTGTAGGAGTTCGGTTATCATCATTTATATTCAAGAGATCCAAAGCCCAAGAAGACATAAAATGCAGCTCAGTGGTCAAGCTAGAAGTGGGGTTACAAGGAAAAAGGACCCAGAATTGAGATGTAAGAACTGGAAAATGTGTGAATGGATGGTGGGTAACCCTGTGGATAGCTCTGACTTGTTTGGACCCCAACCCAGCCCTAAGCTTCCAGTAGGAGTGAGAGCCTGGGTGGAAGGGTCGTGGCCTGCACTGAGATGACTAGATTGGGTAGAGCCTCCGGAGTTTACCTGGGATGGCTCAAGGTCGTGACCTTCTGGACAGGTGTCTAGAGGGGACACAGTCTGAGTGCAGTGACTGCTCTACACTCATTGGGGCTGCAGAGTGGGACTGACACATGACAGTCTTCTGGCACTGGGGGCACTGTGTGTGGACTACAGCTGCCATTAGGCCGTGGGCGACCAAAAATGAAGGAAATAGACTTCAGATTCGAACACCTAGGTCCAGTCCCTTCTTCCTGGTGGGTATACAACCTCAGAGCCTCAGTGGTAAGTATGATATGACAGCATTATCCACCCGCGGGGTGCTGTGGGATCGGAATCAAATAAACTGGACTAAGGCCTAGCACAGCGCCTGGTCCATGGTACCCAGGAATGGTACCTGATCCCAATAAGCCAAACATGTACTTTATATATAAAGTCTGCACAATTATGTATGACAAGCATGCATTATATAACACACTATATATGTATATAATAACATGTATGTAGGTATTTCATCCCTTATAGCCTCCCACCTCCAGAGCTTCCTAACTGGCTGTCCATGGTCATAAGAGAAACCTCCTCCTTACCACAACTTCCTGAGGCCCTGCTTACAGAGTTTGCCCCCAGGTAAGGTGGTCCAGGGGCTGATTCACTCCTGGGGGGTGGGCAACTGCACAAGCCTGAGGCTGCTAGGGCTCAGGTGTTGACTAGGGGAGTAGGGAGGAAATGGGTGAGATGGGGTGTGGGGTAGGTCAAAAGGTGCAGGTGCCCTGGGGTGGGCATGGGTACCTGCATGGCCTCCAGGATAGAGAGCACATGAAAACCACAGTGCCCAGAGTCCGTGAGCTCCTGTCCCTGCAGGAGCTGCTTGTCTCCGTCCCTCAATCAGAGCACCTGCATCTCTCCTGGCCTTTGGAGTTTCAGGAGCTCATGGACCAGAGGAGGAGACGGAGATGGCAGTGCGAGCTGAGAGGCGATGCCCAGTAGCTGGGACTGCAGTGCAGCCCCATCCCACACCCTGAGTGCCTGAGGAATGTGAAATGACTCACTGATAATTTCTGCAGACCACGTGTTGAGATGAAAGTGTTTTGGTTATGTTGGGTTAATAAAATATATCCTGAAAGCTTGTATCACCTGCTTCCTTTCCTCATGCAGCCATTGGAAAATCTGAAACGACTCCTGTGGCCTGCACTCCACTTCTCGTGATGGCACTGGTGTGGACAGTGAGCCTTTTCTTTGTGAGCCCCCACTGCTGGTCTGCACTTTGGAGCCCTGACAATCTTTACTGAAGGCCCATGCCTGAGAGATCTGGTTGCTAGAAGGCTGGTGAAGTGGTGTCCACTTCTGTCGGAACAACACCAGCCGCCAGACTCCAGGCCTGGCCTGTGGCTGACAGAGCACTTTCAGACTGATCGCCGATCACATGGGTCTTCGTGTCCATTCTAGGAGGCAGGACTTATGATACTTGTACACAGGTGGGGAGACTGAGGCTCAAGAAGGTGAGATACCATAACAAAGCCCCACAGCTGCCTGGCTGACCCTCACCTGAGTCCTCCTCATGCCCGACATGACAGTCTCCTGTCCTGGCGGGGCTCAGCTCACATACACCTTGGTAAAAGTCCAGCTTTGCTCTTTAACTCAATAGGCTCTGGGCAATATGGTACCAGAAGACCTCAGGCCTGAGTTAGCAGACCCAGGCACCTACCGCCCACCAACAGGCAGGCTCCTCCGGGGGCCTCTGAGACTTTAATTATTCCCCAGGCACCAGCCTGTCATAAATACAGCCTAGACATCCAAGAAAAGCAAGCTGCCGGTACGGGGAGTCTTTCCCAGAGCTAAATGCAGCCTGGGCGCTAGGCATGCCGGCAAGCACGCTCAGATAACAATCGGATTCGGCAGGCCCTGAGCTGACCCTGGAGTGGGCATGCTCCCACTCACCAGGAGGGATAGCCATGGCCAGGCTCAAGGGCTGCCGGCTGCCTTTCTTCCGCTGGGAGGGCACTTGGGCAGGCGGGGAGCAGGAATGTTTGTGGGCTGGTCAGCGTTTAGAATGTATTTATAGACAGGGCACAGCTGCCAGGCGAGGGGTACCCTCAAGGTCAGCTTCCTGCCAGGCCCTGTGGCCAGATGTTTACTGAGATTGCAGAGAGACCGACCCACCCACGCAGGCCCAGATTCATTCCACAACCACGCTCGGAGGCTGCTCAGAGCTGAGGCCTCACTGGGCTCTGGGAGTTCAGAGAGGAGATGGCAGTCTCAGCGTTCATCAGGTGCCGGCACTCCAGGGACCATCGTGTCCAGGGCAGATATAAGAAGGAGCAATGCAGGGAAGGGTACTCATGATGCCTTGGGAGGGAGGCCTTCTCAGAGGAAAGGCAGGGCACAGCTGGAGATGGGTTTTGAAGGAGAGGAGTTTTCCAAATATCCCAAGGAAAGAAAAACAACACGTGCAATGGTCTGGTGGTGATCAAGGAAGTGGCTCACTTTAGGGCCACTCCTGTCCAGTGTGCCTAGGCCATGGCATCCAGGGGTACAAAGGTAAGGGCTTAACAGGGTCTGTAACTTAGATGTGGGCAAAACTGGCAGGGGAGCTGGTTAAGACGCAGACCCCAGGCCCTCCCCCAGTAGTCCTGATTCAGCCCAGTTTGGGAAACCAAGGCTTAGAAGAGGAAGAGCAGTCTGGAGAGGCTTCCTGGAGGAAGCAGTGAAAGGGTGAGGAGGGCTTGGACAGGAGGGGGACTATGCTAGGGGTGGGTGTCAAGGTTTCCACAGCTGAAGGTGCATGTGGCTAGTCAGAACTGAGACTGGTGCCAAGTGCAAAACATCCATGGGACCTCATGGACCTAAACTATCTCACTGATTTTATATTGATTGAAATGACTATATTTATATTGATTGATTTTTATGCACATGGGAATGATGGTATTTTGGATATACTGTATTAAATAAAATTAATTTCATTAGTTTCTTTTTATGTTTTTTAAATGTAGTTACTAGAACATTTACAATTACCTCTGTACCTTGTAATTGTGGCTTGCATTTTATATTATATTACATTATATTATGTTATGTTATGTTATATTACATTACATCATGTTACATTATATTATATTCATGCACATACCCCTAGACACAACAACACACCCACATCCATATATATATATATATAAATGCTCACACAGGTGTGCACACATGTGCATGGCACACATGTGTGATCACTCTCGTGCACACACAGGAACACACAGGCACCCCCACATATGGGTGCACCCCACTCCCCGCTATGCACACACATGAACACACACATTTTTAGACAAGCACACACACATGCATACACATGTCCACACACATTCACACAGGCACACTCTCACACACTCACACACATCCCTGCTCTGAAAGCTGCACTCTGTCAAATGCTGGGATAAGAGAAGGCTTTGGTTTCTGGCCTTCTGGATCTGGAAGGCAGCCCCTCAGCACAGGCACCAGCAGCCCTCCTGCTCTTTAAAAGGATTCTTGGGGCTGGGAGGTGGGCCTGGCAAGCATCCACTCATTGCCTGACCTGCCCCTTGGTCATGCCCAGGGCCTTGGAGTCTTGATGACAGTTCCTTCCAACTTCTGGGTGTTAGTTTCCTCATCTGTAAAATGACAACAGCAGCCCCACTTCCTGGGTGAGGGGAGACACAGCACTTGCAGTTGCTTCACTGCCTGCCAAGTGTTCACCTTCCCTGCAGACCAGCCCTGGGTGGTTGAGTGGGGAGTGGCTACCCTACTGCCCATGGCAGACCCTGGCCAAAAATCCCACAAAGACATTGTCTTCCCCTCAGCTGCTCTCCTTTGGGGCCCTGGGACAAAAGGGTCTGCAGTAAGAACCAGGGTGAGTTCAAGTCCCAACTACGACGCTCACAGCTGTGTGATGGAGGCAGGCTGTTCTACCTCGACCTTTCTCTCAAAAGAAGGGGCTGGCTGGGCCTGGGCTACCTCCTAGCCTCCTGATCTCTCTTTCTAGGATCAGCGTTGGGGACATGCCATCCCCACTGGGAACACCTTCTGTGTCCCCTGTGGCCTCATCTGGCTGGTCTCACCTGATCCTGCCCATATGCACCTCCTTTGGCACCTGAGTGAGCCTTTTCTCCTTTCCTGTAGTTGCTACATAGGAAGCCACTGCCTCCCCACCCCTGCTCCCTGGCTGCCCCCAGCCAGACTGTGAGCTTCTGCAATGGAAGAGGGGTTGGCCAGTTAGCAATGGCCCTGATGCCTAGAGCAGAGCCTGCCCCCTGGGTTTCCCTCTATAAGTGATTCTGAGATGTAGGCATGAAGCCAGAGGGTGCCCACCTCCTGGCACTGTCAGCACTGTGGCTTTCCTGGAGAGGACAGCATCCCTTCTGACTCTGAGCCTAAGGTTTAGGAAGTCAACCTATCCAGGGGGAAACCCAACCCCCAGCACCTCTCTCCCATATGGTTGTGTCCAAGTGAGACACTGTTCAGCAGGGGCCAGTGCGGGAGAGCCCAGGAAACGCGTACCTGCCTGTTGGAGTTGGAGACTGTGTGGCGCTTGTGGGCCCCACGTTGGCTTGGGCAACCTGGCTCCTCTGACCTCTCCCAGCTGTGTAGACTCTGGGCAAGTGTCTTAACCTCTCTGGGTAAGAACTGTGGCTTCTATTATTTGTTGGGTATGTGCACTCCGACCGTGCATTCCAGGACTGAGGAAGTAACCATAGGTTTGCGGGGAGGCTGGGAAAAAGGTGAGCAGTATAAATCTTTGTCCATGTAGCAGGGTCCTGCCCCTTCACTCAAGGGAAGACAGCCGGTAGTGGACATGGAGAGGGCCCAGAGCAGGCACCTAGTCTTCAGGAGCCCCCTGCAAGATGGGACTGTCTTGTAAAGACATGGCCTTGGAACCACGGCTGCCACCCTTTTTGCCTCAATTTCCCCATCTGCATGCTCAGAGCTCGGGCACCTGGGCAGAGGTTGAATCCTGGCCCCGCTTCTGCTGTGCAGTCCCAAGCCAGCGCCTCTGCCTCCCTGTGCTGGTTTCCTGTCTGTGGAAAGGGGGTAAAGAGGCCCCCCACCCCTCACATGCTGGTGAGAATGAGAAGAAAAGGTGTGGGCACCATGGGAAACAGTCTGGTACCTCCTCCGAAGGTTAGCGTGACCACGTAACCCACAACTCCATTTCCAGGTGTCTACCCAAGAGAAATGAAAACACACGCCCCCACAAAAACCTGCACACGAATGTTCACAGCAGCATTACTCAAATGTTCATTGGAGCATGAACGGATAAGCAAAACGTGGTCCATCCACATACTGGAATATTACTCAGCCTCAAGAAGGAATGAAGCCCCAATACAGGATGAACCTTGAAATCATTATGACAAATTAAGAAAGGCAGTCACAGAAAGAAAAATACTGTGTGATTTCATTCATATGAAATGTCCTAAAAAGACAAATCCACAGAGACAGAAGGTAGCTTAGTGGTTGCCAGGGGCTGGGGGAGGGGGGATTGAGAGTGACTGCTGATGGGCACGGGATTTCTTTCTGGGGCAATGAGAATGTTCTAGAACTAGATGATGGTGGTGGTTGCACAACCATGTGAATACACTAAACCACTGAACTGTACACTTTCAAGGACGAATTGTATGCTATGTGAACACTATCAAAAAGTAGACCGAAATGTTCCTGTCATGTAGGGCTGATATAGGACGCAGATGCCCACCAGCACCCGGCACCACAGCTTCCACCTCCAGTGCCAGGGCCTGGTCCTGGCTCCTCTACCCCGTCAGGCCATGGCCTTGGTAAATCCACACTGACCACTCACTGGCCCTGTCGCATCAGCCACCACCCATGCCCCTTGCAAGGAGCCCAGAGAAGCCCCATTCCACAGCATCCCTAGAGGGCAGTGCCCTGCTGGCCATAGGAGGGCTCAGAGGAGCAGGCCCTGTTTACACATGGCTACCTTGGCCCAGCAGCCTGCAGGAATTCAGAAAATGCAACGGTCACATTCTGCAGGCAGAGGCTGTGCCCAGGCCTTTGGAAAGACTCAATGGCCGCTCATGAATGTGGATTCTGTTTGGCTGCTGGCTGGGGCGCTGGCCCTGTGAATAGTCCAGAGTCAGGACAGAGGCTGTTAGCAGGCAGGCAGGGGACAAAATGTCCCCTGTCCTGCCAATGGCTCCCGCCTGCCTGCCCACAAGTAGGGGCTGAGGGTGGAAGGGAGGGCTGCCCTGGGCTGGCCCCACTCATCCATTGCACTTGCCTGTCCACTCACTCGCTCACTTGTTCATGGGCACACAGCCTCCCACCTTCCTTCCTCTGGGATCCAGGTGAGGTGGCCCAGGACAGGTAGCTACGTACTGCATCTTGAAGGCAGGCCTACCCGGGCCCCTCTGTAAAGAAACCAGGCCTTCGGAGGGGGGGTCATTGCCTGGTTCTGGCCTCACGGCCTCTACTCGGAGGCCCTAAGCCCATGCGTTTTTCACTCAAGGGGCTTGCCCAGCCTAACCTGGGAGGCTGGAGGGCTGTGGGTGAGTGGAGCTGCCCTGGGGCTGTTCTGCCAGCTCCTCAGCGGATGGTGGTGGGCTCCCTCTTGCTTTAAGTGCTGGGTGAGAGGGAAGACAAGGTGAGAAGGAGGCCTGGGACAACACGGTCAGGATGTACATGGTAAGCCCCAAAGTCCCCCAGACAAGCCCCATCTTCTAACCTTCATCTGCAGGCTCTTCCCCCCTACGGTCATAAAGGGAGCTTATATTTGGAACTGTCCTCCCCAAAGCCAGCTCTTTTTAAACAAGGATGTAATTCTCAGAGACCACTTCAAACCTGACAAGAGTGGGGATGAGTAATGATCAGGGAACCTATAGTTTGATGCCGGGGTCATAGCCCCCAAACTCCTGCCAATGAAGTGGTGATCTCACGTTCTGGTCGCTGGGAGTCAGGACCAGCAACCACAGGCGGCTGTGTGAGGGGGCGGAGCCCGAAGGCTTTGAAGAACATCTGGAGGCAGGAACTGGCAGTGCTAACCGCAGCCAGGCCCCAAGTCCCCCAGCACCGCTGGGGTGGGTCCCTGCCCGCCTGCTGCCCTGCTTCCCACCCCTCCCCACAGTTGTCTTGGTACACCCTGGCCAAGGAGGAATCTGCAAGAATGACGTGGACCCAGGAAAATGTTGAGGGGCCTGGACTCTTGACAGCACCTGATGAGGGAGGAGGGAATCCCAAGTCAGAAATGACAGATGCTTTGGCATTCAGGGCCTCTGGAGGGGCAGCTTCCAGGGTGCACATGTGACAGGGTTGCGTGTGAAGTCCTCAGGAGCAAGGACAGAGGCCCATGCACAGCACACATGTCTAAAGTGGTGCCACTGCTTGTGCTTCAGTGCTTTTGGGTGTGGAGCACAGGGTGTTCGCAGACCCAGCAGGCCAAGGCCTGGAGAGCAGAGTGGGGGCTGGGCAGCCTAGTGCAGTGAGTGACCTGCCCAACTACACAGGCCCATCTTTCCTTCCACTCAGGGAAATGGTCAGTCCTTAGCTGAGTTCATGGAGGGACTGAATTACAGGATTGTAGTCAGTCCCTGAGGGCAGCCTTGGCCACCCCTGGCCACCCCAGCCACAGCCTCCAAGTGAATGAATGGTGAGGATACACTAGCAAGGAGAGACTAAAGAAACAGGCCCCAGGCACCTGCAAGGCCATCTCATGAAGCTCGCCCCTACCCTCCACCTTCCATCATGCTCAGTCGAGCCCCCACTAGGTTATCCGCCAATTCCACCAGAAAATGAGGCTGGGGACAGAATCCTGAACATCCCCCAGTCAGTGGGTGCTGACTGCTTGTTGTACCTGGCTGAGCAGGATGAGGCTCTGGACAGGGTATCTTCAAGGGGGCAGTCTATCAGGAACACACACAGACCATTAAGGTGGGGTCTGGAAGGTCTGAGAGCAGAGCAGAGGAAGGGGCGTTCTGATGGGAAGGGTGGGACCACGTGGCATGGCAAGGCGGGGGCCAGCTGGTAGAGATGGAAGACAGGACACTGGTTGTCCAGGGCTGGAGGTGGGAGGAGGAGCCAATGTCCTGAGAATGCACCACAAGGACTGTCTTGGAAAAAGAGAATGGGGCTGGATCATGGCCAGCCTCGAATGTAGGGCTCCAGTTCTAGCTCTGTCTTCAGTGGGCAGGAGAGCAGGCTGGTCACACTCTTTCCCAAGTCTCTTCCCCATCATGCACTTTTAGAATGAACCAAAGGAAAGGTGGGCCGCTGGCTTGGGTGAACTGCTCTCTGGGGAGGACTGGAGAAGGTGTGGCCAGCAGGACCTGGGTTGCAACCTGCCTCGTCTGCATGACTGTTTCCTACAGCCTCCTCAATCCTGGACTTTTAGCTGGTAGTTTGTACCCTCCTAAGTTTACTGCATCTTCAAAACCCTTTCTGCAGACCCTGGGAATCTCCCCAGACCCGCGGGGAGTGACCACAGTAGCTAGCACTCGCTGCATGCTCACAGAGTGCCAGGCCTGCGCCGGGGGCACTCTGTCCCTCAGCCCATCCCATGATCCTTGTGAGTTCTCATTTTCCTCGAGAACTCACAAGGATCATGGGATGGGCTGAGGGACAGAGTGCCTCGAAAATTGGAGAATCGAGGTCAAAGATGCTGGTGACTTGCACACAGCCCCTGAGCAGCTGACTCTGAAGCCTGTGCTCCTAATTAGTACATCACCTTCCCCTCACTCTCAGCCCTTCATTTTGGGTGAGGAAGCAGACCAGTAACTGAATTCTCAGAGTCAAAACCAGAAGGGAGTGGGGGTGGGGCTTGCCTTGGAAGTCTCAGGGCTCCAGAGGAATCCACAGTGTGAACTGATGTCAAGAAGCACAAGCATCTTTGGCACCATCAGTGGTGGCAAGGTTCCAGAAGGAAGGAGGTGAGAGCAGGTCGCTGCTTCCAGGGCACCCTGGTTCAGCAAATGCGAAGATGGTCAGAGACCCACCGGCCTTCTCCCAGGGAGGAAGGCAGGATAGTGCTTGACTTGGAAGGTCAAGTCAGAAAAGGCGCAAGACCTGAAAAGATTAGGCCTGAAGGGACCTAATCTCTCCATTAACATTCTCCAAAGGCAACCATGTGTGAGTTAACCTGACATCTTGTGTGCTGCCATGACAGGACCAGGGTCGACCGAAAATACAGGTAGGAGGCTCTTTGCTCAACGGGAAGAGAGTTTTCTCATAACCCTTTGGCATGTTCCAGGGGTGGGACCATGGAATGGTCTGCTGTGAGGGGGAGTGAATTCCCCATCGCTGGGGGTATGCAAGCAGAGTCAGTAACCTGGGGGCAGGGTATGGTGGAGACTGAAGCAATGATGAAGGGGTTGAAGTTCATGACCTCTAAATTCTCTTTGACCCTGAAATTCTGGGACTTGTTTCTGCACTGCGGGGGCTAAAGCCAGCCTGAGGTCCAGGCACAGCACAGAGGCTGTGTACTCTTCACTTACGCTTTCCAGGCTGAGATACTGTAGGAGCCATGGTTTCCCCTGAGGACACCTGGCCTTCCCATTCCTCCCTCTTCCCACTCACAGGTGAGCTCTTGGCAAACTCTTCCCCGTGGTTCTAGGACTGGTCAGGCCTGGCACATGGCACAGGAGGCAAGCCCTCCCAGGGGCTGGTGGGGCTGCCCTTCCCAAAGCTGTAACTGCCCAGCTTCTCACCAGCTCCCAGTCTGATACTATCCTGGCATTTTACCTGTTTATCTTGTTTGTTATCAGGAAGGCAGGGGTCTTTACCGGGTCTGTGTGGGGCAAAGAGAAGGCTCAAGACACATTTTTCAACAAACAGGCAGTGTGGACTGGAGTCTGTCTGCCAGATGGAGAATATCAGCCATTGCTGCTCACCAGCTGTGCAGCGCTGGCCCACTTACCTAACCTCTCTGACGCTCAGTTTCTTCATCTAGAATATGGGTACCACCTATCTCACGACATGAAGATTAAACGCAGTACCACGTGGCACAGTCCCTACATTGTACAGAGTGTAAGGACTTAACCGTGCAGCCACCACCAGAGCGCAGAAGGCCACTTGCCTCAAAGCGTCCCCACCGCCTCCCTAGTGCCCACTAGCCTGTCCCCCCCCCCCCCCCGACACTTTGCTGCCCATGCCGAAGGTGCAGCGTGAGGATCTGGGTGGCCGCGGGAAGTCCCTGGGAGCCCGGCCCGCCTTCCCTTCCGGCCGCCGCCGCGCGGCGCCGTGTCCCCACGGGTCGTTCCAGCCGACTCACTGGACCCGCGAGCCGGCCAGGGGCACGGGCCGGGTGGGGGCGCCGCGTGGCCTTCCCTGCAGGAGCTCAGCAGCTTGGAGTCTCCCGGCCGGCCAGAAAGACCCCACCCTGCCCAGTGCGCTGCCTCCGCCACTGCCACTGCCACTGCCCGAGAGCTGCGGGCCAGCCAGCACGCTCGCTCGGGGGCGGCCCTGAGGAGGCAGCGGCCCGGCTTGAGAGACCCACTGCTCTACTCCTCAATGAATGAGTCAGTCCGCGGCCGCGCACCCCCCCGGAATCCCCAACCCTGCGTCCCGGATCCCCGCAGTCCGGCCGGGTGGACCCCGCTCCCCGGCATTCCCGCTCGGTGGCCCTGGTGGGCACGCAGCATCGGGCATCCGGGCTGCACTTTGCAAAGTGCCCAGGGGACCTGGCTGAGCTCTGCAAATGGCATTGGGCAGGGCTAAGGCCGACCGGTCCGCGCGACCCCGCCGATCCCCTGGCGTCTTGGCGTTGGCTGCACTGCACGTCCCGGGGCCGGACGAGCGAGGTCCGGGAGCCCGGCCGGGCCGCTGTGTGGCGAGGCCGGGAGGGTCGTCCCGCCCCCCCAGAACTCCCTACCGAGGGCACGGGTAGGAGCCAGGCCGGGGACGCGGGGGAGCGGGCAGCCAGGTGACACCGGGGTCCGAACCCATGTCCCTTTGAACTGGAGCCGGTGGCCCTGCCCGGGAGCACAGGCGGCGCGGGGCGCGGCGCGTCCACACTCACCTCCCGCTCTGTGGGCCCGGCTCAGCTCGCCGCGCTGGCGGACACAGATGAGCGCTCTGCGGCACGCAGCGCAGTCCCATCCCCGACCGACCGCAGGCCCGCCCGGGCCGCGCAGACGGGCCGCGCGCCCGCCAGGCACCGAGCCGCCCCGCCGCCGCGGCGCTGCGCTCTGCCCCTGCGGGGCGGGGTGGGGAGAGGGGGAGAGCAGCCTCCACCCGCTTCCCAGGCCGGCGCGCGAGCGGGCCAAGTCCTCTCCAAACAAGTTCTCGGCAGCGGCTGGGTGCTTCGAGGGCCCTCCGCCCAGCGTTGGGCAGCCCGCTGGTCAGCCCCCAGGCACAGAGCCGGCTTCGGTTACAAACTTCACCTCCCCTCCTGCAACACCCCCACCCCCACCCCACTAGCTATTTTTAGCACGGCTCTTCCTAGGTGTTGGTTTCAGGGGATCCACTTTAGCAATGGGTGTCCCTAATGGGAAAGGTGTGGAAGCCAGCAACCCCCTTGCCCACGCCCCCTTGCCAGCCCACCCCCAAACAGGCAGGGCTGTGTTGCTCAGAGGCAAACCTGGATTTAGCAGGACTTTCAGAAGTGCTGGCATAAGTGTACCCATGTGGTTTCCAATGTTCTTTTATTCCCACCCCCTGCCGGCCTTGTCTCCAGCTCTGGACTAGGTACCAACACATTAAACATTTTCCTCTTGTGCCTCTGGGGAGGAGGATGAGGGGGCCACACCACAATGGTCACTTGGCCCCTGCTTGGGGAACTTCACTTTGAGGCCCCCCAGGTTGGCACCTTGAGGACACCCTGGGAAGAGGTGGGAGTTGATGTTCCCTGAAATCTTGGTACCTCTGCTCTGGGTCCCCTTGTCCAGCCTCAGGCCTGTCACAGGCCTGTCAGAGTCAAATGACTCTGGAACCTGGGTGGTGGGGAACCAGAATCATGCAGGCTCCTAGAATGGGAGGGCCATTATGGGTCATCTGCTCAATGGCTTCAATCACAGATGAGGACATTGAGGCTTAGAGAAGGCAAAGGACATGCTTAAGGCCACATAGCCCAGCATGTGTGACACTGGCTATCCTGGGACAGGCAGGAGTGAGAGGCTGTGGGGTCTCCTTCAAGGTCAGGATAGCCCTCATTGGAGGCGTCCGCTGACAGACACAGCCCCTCCCCCACTTTAGACACACTCCAGGTGTGGACTTAGGGCACTTTTAAGCAGTGAAAGTGTGGGAGTGATACTTCACTTTACAGAAAGGCATCCTTTCAGAATTAGTCCTTTGAACAACATTCCCCCTGAGAATGCTGCAAGCATGCTTTAACTTACGCAAGTTCAAATTTCACACCCTCTTAGGAGCACCTTTATTATGTAAAGCGAGGTATAGGTAGCGCACAGGATCCTGCACACTGGCTTGGAAGTCAGTGAATGGACTTGTCCCCAGGCCCCGCCTGTGGCATTCTGGGACGTCGTGAAGCTCTGAGCTCTCCATGAACAATTTACAATAAGCTAAAATACAATGCAAGCCCAAGCTGATTTTCTTGTGCTTGTTCATTATAGCATCTAAAGGAGGTTCCAGAAACTCCTGCCAGTTGACTTGAAAACTTGAATTGAACAAGGGACAAGGGACTCAGGGGCCCCTGCCTCCCGGCCCTGCTTGGCACTAAGAGTCTCCGAGCCTCAGCTCACATTTCTGTGGCATCATTCTGGGCTCTCCCTCTCCATGGAAAATGGCATGGAAAGGGGCTGAGAGCCCCCCTCGAGCTAATCGGTATTTCAATCAAGTTTGTTTCCTTAAGTTTCTAGTGCTGGGGATCCCCTGGCTCAGACAAAGTTCCCAGAAGGTATTTTCTTCCTAGCTCTTCCTACTGGGTTTATTATTGTTTCTAAGAAAGGCCACAGTTTCAGAACTCAATTGTGTGTGTGGTGTGTTTGTGTGTGGCATGTTTGTGTATGGGTGTGTCCAGCCCACAACACACATGAGCACTGCTTCGGGGTGAGAAGCTAGTTCTCTCTCATAAATGTGTGGAGGTGACAGAGCCCTCACTTAGTGCTGGCACCCAAGTCCAGTCCTAGGAACTGGTGGACCCTGCCCACCCTGAGCCAGGTGTTATGCAGATGAATGAATCCCACAAGTTCACTCATGAAACCTCCCCCATTTCACGGGGAGGTTTAGCACATGCCCCAGGCCACGCAGCATGCCTTTCTGCCCCAGGCCACTGTCCACAGAGCTGGGAGCTTGGCCCTTCATATAGAGACCCTGAGCTCTCACCCCAATCCTCCACGCCCACCTGCTTCATATAATCCTGTGCTTCTCAATGGGAGGGGTGGACTTTGCCCCCCAGAGCACATTGGCAAACTCTAGAGACATTTTTGGTGGTCACAGCTATGGGGCTGCTATGGCATCTAGAGACCAGAGATGCTCCTAAACCTTCTACAATGCACATGACAGCTCATGACAAAAAATGACTTGGCCCCAGATGCCAAGCGTGCTGAGGGTGAGAACCCTGGTGACCACGGTCTCTTGGGGGCCAGGTGGTCCAGGTCCCTGGATCCCTGCACTGCCCCACCTGGCCAGGCAGCACCTTCTCTTCAGCCAATGCCAAACATGCAGCTGCA
This sequence comes from Desmodus rotundus, assembly GCF_022682495.2. Lineage (NCBI taxonomy): Eukaryota > Metazoa > Chordata > Mammalia > Chiroptera > Phyllostomidae > Desmodus > Desmodus rotundus. Next base: position 31,002,063 of record NC_071398.1, on the reverse strand, counting down.
TCTACACCTTCTGGAAGGAGCTGCTCAACACCGGACACCCACGGGGTGCTGAGGAGGGGGCATGGGCTGTCTCACGTGGGAGTTCCTGTCCCTTTGCATTGAGAGTCTCCATGCTCCATGGGGAGAAGGCCCAGCAGGAGTGCTGACTTGCCCAGAGTCGCAGACGTAGAGCTCAGCTCTCCTGCTCCCGGCCAGCCCCCAGACCGCCTGGTACCGAGACCCACTACCGCCTCCCTCAAGGGGCAGAGGCTCGCTGGGCCCCCCACGAGTGCCAGGAGATCCAGTCAGTGCTCCTGAGTCATCCTCTTGACTTTTGCTTGATGTCAAAATGAAACCACGGACCCAAAGCCAGAGCCAGGGTGGGAGGAGTGAGAAACCTCCAGCAAATTCCAGGGGCATAGTGTCACATGGCTGCTCCAGCTTGACACCGACAGTACCTTGGTATGTGGACACACATCTGTCCAGACAGCCTTGAACCTTGAAAGCAATGCCCCACACCTGTCCTGTGTGGAGGTTCATGCCAAACCCAGTGGGGTCCCCAAGGACAAGACCCTTGTTCCAGGAAGATGAGACCTCTGTGCTCAGACCAGGCCTGTGGCTGTGACACGGGGCATCCGATGTTTAAGCCCTCCTTGGGTTTTCACAGTAAGTCACCTGTGATCTTTTGGGCTATTTCAGGGTCCTTACCCCTATTTGCCAGATGAGAAAACTGAGGCTGGAGGAGGCAGGGAGCCTGGGTGCTTCTTCTCTGCTTCTCTGCCTGCTGTTGGCCTCCCCACAGAGTTCTGGGTGAGGACGCGGTGGCCAGTGGCTGCCTGATCCCTGGGGCACCCTTCTGGACTCACAGACGTGCCTCCTGGGTGCCCCCCCATTTCTCCCCAAGGCCCTGGCTGGTTGATGAGGGCATGTGGATTTGTTGATTCTCATGCCCTGTCCCATTAAGATGCACTTTAGCACAGAGGACAGCAACCATGGAAGTCGAGAGAACAGAACCTGAGCCCTCTTCAGGAATGAGTGACCTGGCCCGTCAGGGCTGATTATCTGTGCACCAGCCCCTGATTTCTAGAAAGCAAGCTTCAGTGAACCTACCTTAGGAACACAGTCAATGTTGGTGGGGTTCACCAATTAGTCATGAACTCAGAGAACTGGGCACAGGAAAGCCTGGCCAGCTGTGTGTCCTCGAGCAGGTCAGCAACCTCTCTGATTTCCTGCCTGTTCGCCTTGGAGTTGGATTTCAGAGGCCAAAGGGCAGAGCCAGCCCCTGAGGTATGGCGGGGCAGCCCCAGCTCCTCCTGAGAGTGGCTGGAGCCTCTGGGGGTTTCCGAGAAGTGGGGCGTGACAGTGGTGTTCCAGGGAAGAGGAATAGTGACCTCATGGACACAAGGACCCTTGACACCCAATGCCTGTTCCTGCAGCAGACCCTCTCTGGTCCTGCACCCTCAGGTACCCAGACCAGGGTCTAGTACATCAGAAAAAAAATACAGGCTCTAGAGTACAGAAAGGAATACGTAAAATGGAAATTAAAAAATCTTTATCTACAAGGCATGACTTACCTTCATTGCTCAGCTGCCATGCAGCTTCTCAATGGTCACGTGTAACACCTGTGTTTGATGAGTCTTGTGGGTGCATTTACAGGGTCTGCTGTGACAGGGTGAGGCTCACTCAAGAAAGGAAGGTAGATGAGGGGAGAGGGGAGAAAGGAGTAAGAGGGAGGTGAGGAGGGAAGGAGATGGAGAGGAAAGGAAGAAGGGGGTGGGAGGAAGGGGTCAAGGAGGAGGGGCAAGGAGGGAGGGAGGGAGTAAAGCCCCAGAGTTGCCCAGTGGGTGGGGCTGAGGCCCAGGAACCTCTTTCCAAGGAGACATTCCAGACTGACGGTGGCGCATGAGTCAGCCACCCTAAGAGAGGTTGTTTTTGCCCCTGTCTTCCTGTCTTCCAAATGGTCCCATTTGTGAGCAAAAAGAGGGCAAGGAAGAGGTACCGGAGGAAACTCTCACACAGAGACACAGGCACACCCTCTGACTACATGCTGTGCTCTCAAACGTTGAGCCAGCCCAGGCCATAGGACCCACAGACTAGCAGAGGGCCTGGGCATGTAGGACTTTCTGAGGCAGACTCTTCCTCTCCTCCCAGACACCAGCTCCTCTGCCTCCAGGAAGCCCTCCTTGCCTGCACACTGGCTTAGATCTTCCATGTTTTCTGAACTCCCCCCAGCAGGGCCCGTGGGCAGCTGGTGGCTCAGGTTCAAACCCAAACTCTGCCTTCTGCCAGTCATATGGCCTGAGCCTCAGTTTCCTCATCTGCCATGGTAAAAGGGCTGGGGCCCATGGGTACTGACTCTTTACCTCCTGACAGTCTCAGCAGAGCATCCTGGACTCAGCCTCTTGCAGGCCTTCAATATGGGAATCCTTCTAATGAAAAGAAAACAGAGGTCGGCAGAGACTGGCCCAGCCACGGTAACCCAAGCCAGCAGCCTGGTACATGAATGGGCCCTTTCATGGGGTGGCCACAGAGTGAGGGCCTGGGGTGGAGCTATCCATGCTAGGCTTATGGAATGGCAGTGCTCAGGGCAGGGAGGAGAGGGACCTCGGCCTTCAGCTCCGGCCTCTGGCTTCAGGACCTCAGGGCCCAGCCTCCTCCCCTCCGTGTCCTGGATGCCCCATGACACCAAGTCTGGCTGCAGGAAAGGAGCCAGCTATCCCTGGTCCAAATGCCACTGTCCTTGTTTTTTTTCTTATAATTACGTCTCTGAGGGATAACTACAAATTTACATTTTGCTCAGCTCGGTCATTTATTCAGAGCTTGCACGGAAGGCCAGGCTGGAAAAGGCGCATTGATGTGTGTTTTCATGTTGCTGGGGTGACTGGCTGAGGCGTGCGGACACAACCGGCCCTTTTAGCCAGGGCGGCTCTGTGAGCAGCACTGCCCTCCCCACCTGGGCTTGTGCAAACGCCTCCGCTCCAGTCGCCATGAATGACTTCAGTGTACAGAGGTTTTCTTTTTCCATACCTGGCCACCAAAACTTCCAACATTCTTCTAGAAAAAAATGTGGCAAGCTTCCCTGAGATTATTTTCTCGAATGGTGCATCTATCCCTGTCCTTCCCAAACATCTGACAGCTCTTCTTCAATTTAGCAACAGTAAAGACACACCGTACTTCCATTTTTGCCACCTGCTGCTCTGGTCTCAACAATGGTCCCCTTCTGACTTCATGGGGGTAAGGGCTAGCTGTCAGCCACTTCCCTGAGTCTTTGAAGAAACACTGACAGGCTGACCATGTAGCTCTCTGCCCTGACTGCCCTGAGGGTATCCAGCCTACAGAGGTTGATCAGGCCCCAGTCTGGGTGCAGAACCAGCTGGGTGGGCACTGCTCTCGACCTCAGCAGATATTCAGGTGGCCCCCAGCCTGGGCACAGGCTGTCCTTGATGTCCTCACCCACCCCTGCCAGGCACTGCCAGGATGCCACTGCTCCACCCTAGACAGTGCCCTTCAGAAGGACACCTCCTCCAGGGAGATAGCTGATACCAGGAGAGGAGGGGACAACGATGGGCAGATGGGTGGGTGGCCTGACCTCAAATATGTGTGCGTGTGGATGCATGTGTGTGGATGTGTGCATGCAGGTACGCACATGTACACGTGCACACGCACGTGAGAGGCTGCATGTGTGCCAGTGTATTTACATATGTGCGTGTGCGTAGCATGTACATTTAGGTGTTAGGGCAGTGGTTTTCAATGGGTGTGCTGCAAGAGTTTTTAAAACATGCAGTACCTGACTATACTGATTTGTTTTCCCTTTGATTGGCAAACAAAAAACCGACAACAGCCGACACAACAATCACAGCTGTCCAGTGTGAATGAATCAAAATTATAGCTATTTTTTTGTCAGATTGGAAAAAGAAAATTTTGGTGTGCTGCAGAATTTTAGTAATTAGTTTGTTGTGTGCCATGAGATAAAAAAGGTTGAATCTAGCTGTGTTAGAGGATGTGTATGTATGCATGAGTGTGGGTATATATGTGTTTACACGTATGTGAGAGAGTATATACAAGCAGGAGTATGTATATGTGTCCATACACGATGTGTTTATACACACGTGCAAGCACGTGCCACTATATGTGTGAGTGTGTGTATGGGCATGTGTGAGGAAGTATGTATGTGTGTGAGTGTGGGTGTATGTGAAGGAGTGTGTGTGCATGCTTGAGAGTGTGTAGGTGTGCATGTGTATGCATGTGAGCATGTGTTCACACCTGTTTCTTCTGGAATGCAGGATGCATGACCTGGAACTGTCTCGCTCAAGCTGAGCGCTCGGTGCCTGCAACAGGGCCTGGCACATGGAAAAGCTCCTACTTGTTGAGTGAGTGAGGACCACATGAGAGCTTAACGAGTCTGTAAGGACCTGTGAAAGACGACTAGGGTGAGTGGGGGATCACTGCTGGTTCGAGAGCAGCAGGGGGCTCTTCAAGGACTTCACTAGGTTAATTTATTTAGTTCTTAGAACTCACCCAAGCTGTAAGGGATCCAGAGGTTTCTCTGAGAGGCTGTGTGACAGAGTTTTGGGTTCATACCCACTTCTGCCTCTCACAGCAGGTCTTGGCAAGGGGGTTTCTTGCTCTGTGCCTCAGTTTCTCTGTTCCTGTCCCTGGAGGGTTGTTAGATTATTGACGGCTGGCACAAAGCACTCAGAATCTGATGTATATGAACTCATTATTATCATCAGTGCCTTTCCTGGGTGACTTACTTATTTTCTCTTTCACACGTTCCCAAATTTCCACAGTGGTTGTGACTGATAGTCCGTAATCCGAACAGCCCAGAATGATCGCCGCTGCCCCATCTCTTGTTTCTGCTACTTGAGTCTGGGCCTGTCTTCCCAGGACCTACCTCACACTTCCCTGCTCCCCGCCCAAGGTGCTCAGCCTCTGGTGATGTTCGGAGTCCAGGGCCCCAGCCCTGCAGATATTCGACACAACAGCTGGGGAAGATCGAGGCTTCCCCTGCCACGCCCCCAGGCCTTTCTGCTTGTCCATGCCATGGTCAACCAGAGTCCTCAGGGGAACACACTCCATGTGGCAGGGCACTCTGCTGGCTTCCTGCCTGAGCACAGTGGCCTGGACGGTGAACTTTATGGCATGATGCTGTCCCAGGCCCCTTGGGCTGGCTAAGAGGTCTTCTCAGAGCTCTCAGATAAACCCTTGGGACTGCAGGCCCCATCCTGGTGTCTGGGCTGGACGGTGGGTGGGAGCAAGGGAGAGGCAGTGGTTCCTGACACCACAGAGCTCTCTTGTCCTGGTTCCTTGTTACTTCCAAGTCATACCAGGTCCTGGGCCTCAGACCCCAGTGTAGCCTCCCTCCTGGTTCTTGTACTCATCTCTCTTCTATGTTCTGCCTGCTGGCCTCCTGGCCTCATCTGCATGTTCTGCTTTTCTCCCTGTGCCCTGCCGCCCCACTCTCTCTGGCAGTCCCAAGCCTGCCCCCTCCTCCACGTCTGGATGATCATTACCTGCCCCTCCTTCTACACTTTCCCTGGGCCAGCCTGCGGAGGGAGAGGGCGTTTTATCCACAACCCCTTCCCAAGGCCAGTCCCTTCCTTGGGGAGGCCCCAGAGGGGCTGCGGAGCCTCTGGAGAGATCTAACAATGTAAACAGCAGCCTCGTTCTGGCCTCATCTGTCGCCAGGGGAGTCCGCCCCTTCCTTCCAAGCCATGCTGCCCAATGCAGCGGCCAGTAGCTGCAGGCAGCTGTTTACATTCAATTTAAATAAAAGTAAAACTCAATTTCTCAGTTGTGCTTGCCACACTGCAAGTGCTCAGTGGCCACACATGGCTGGTGGTGAAGTGCTGAATGGTGCAGGTGGGACCCATTGCCCTCGTTGCAGGCAGTGCTGGCAGACCTGCTGTTCGGGACAGGTGCTATATAGTGCAGTTGTGGCAGGACTTAGACATTTCTCAGTCTCCAGTCCAATTCCACAGCACCATTTCCTCCTCTCAATAGTTAGGGGGAAAAAAATCCCTCCAGACATGCACCTATGAAACCTCTATACTTTACCAAATGAACATGCTCTTGCCCATTTAGGTCCCATCCCTTCCAGCAGAGGCGGCAGATGGAAAGGTGAATAAGTGATGTTCCAGCACCCAGGGCAGGCATCACCAATCAATCATATCTCCCAGTCCTCCTCAACTGTGCCTCCCCAGCAGTCCTTCCACAGGTGGGAGTGGGCACCTGACACCTGTTCACACCTGGCCAAGGACTCAGAAGAACTGTAAAAACCCCAGGCCTAACTTCAGAATGCAGAGCATTGGTGATGGTCTGTGTGCCCGGTCCTGGCGCTCCTGCTATGCGAGGTTTTTATGAATACAGCCAGTTCTCATGCTTTCAAAGCCCTGCGCTGTCTGGGCATTTCCCTGCCAGCTGTTTACTTCAAGCAAACAAAACATTTATGTATCACATGTGCTCCGCAACACACAGGGCACCACGCCATTGCTAGATCTGAAGCACAGCCAGCACGCTTCCAGGGCACAAACACAGCCGCAGAACTCAGTAGCAACACACTCCCAGCACAATCGCACACACAGTTGTTTGCTAATGAAATTCTAGTTGTGCAGATATGGCAAAAGTGGGCTAGTGTCAATAACAGAACAATGTCCTCCTTCTTGCAAAAATGTCCATGAGCACTTCAGGGGTGATCTTTCCAAAATGCAAACTTCGCCATGCCACGCTCCTGTTCACAAGCCTCTACGGCCCCCCTAGTGCCCTTAGGAAGACATGTACTCTCAGTAGGAAATTGAAGGCCTTTCCGACCAGGCCCTAAGCTATGTTCCCAGACCCCACGCCTGTCCCTCCTCTTCCTGATGATGATGATGGTGATCATGGTGAAGGTCATAGTGATACTGATGATGTTGGTGATGCTGGTGATGCTGGTGATGATGGTGGTGGTAACAATAGGGGTAGTGATGATAATAATGGTGACGATGATGATGGTAATGGTGATGGTGATAATGGTGATGGTGATGATGTTTTCAGTACTACATCCTTCAAAGAATGCTCTTATTTCCTGCTTCCTTTGTATGCAACATAGAACTTCATGGGGTGCTGAGTCCTGGGTGGGTGGCAGGTGTGGAGTGTGTGTGAGGGGAGAGAGCTCAGCAGCAGGAACATACTGGGCACTCATATTCTGAGTGACGTTGGCTACATCTCCTCCACTCTCTGGGCTCTGGTTTTCTCATCTGTGAAACTGATGGGGTTCAAATGGGGTATCATCCAGGTCAAATGGGGTTGAACTGGATGATACCTCAAGTGTCCTTCTGGGTTTAAGGCTTTTTGACTATCAGTTTTTCTATTATGTCAAGCAGTTTTGCAGGGGTCCTTCTTCCTCCTTGAGATATTTGTACTTTCCTGGGTGAGCCACTCCATCCCCAGGGACAGGAATGAGTGGGGTATAGAATTTGGGCTGTCCTATGGAGCTGAGTGCTTTAGCCTTGGGTGATCTTGAGTGATGATGGGCACATTCTGAACCCCCTGGACTTAGTTTCCTCCTCCAGGTGACTGTCCCACCTCTCAAGGAGGCCTGAGGACACACAGAACAAGGCAGAAAAGGACTGGGTTCAGAGTCTGTGGCTCTGCAAACACTTGGGGACACCCGACTCTGCCTGGCACTGTTTCAGAGGCTGGGACACAACCAAGAAGGGACTGACATCATCCCTGTCCTCTCAGGCTATCCTCTCCACTATCTACTTCCTTCTCTCCCCTGGGAGGTGTGATGCCTGAGGTCCTCAGCCATGGTGCCTCGAGAGATGGGTGCTTGGGTCTCCTCTCTGAGTTCCTCTCAGACCCAAAAGAGTGGCTGTCAGGAGACCTGTCATCTCTGTGTGGGGACTTCTCTTTCCAATGAGCACAGTGTACTGGGTTGAGTTGGGTCCCCCTAAAAGATGTGCTCAAATATAGCCCCCAGCCCCTATGAATGTGACCTTCTTGGGAAAGGGGTCTTGCCGATGTCATCCAGATGCAGTCCTGCCGGGCTAGGATGTCCCCTGTCTAATGACTGGGGTCCTTATGAGAAGAGGGGAATTTGGACATGGACTCAGAGAAAAAGGTCATGTGCTCATAAGGGTAGAATGGAGTCGAGAGGTGCCCAGAATCCCCAGGAGCTGAAAGAGGTAGGAAAGATCCCCTTGGAGGGGTGTGGCCAGTGCACACAAATGCCCAGTCCCGGGAAGGGACATGGTGCTGCATTGTTTTCTTTAGCAAATTGCCAAAAGTTTAAAAACTTAGATTCCCAAGGTTGGCTAGCGTATGAGACAATGGGGACTCCCACACTGCTACATTCTGGCATATTCCTCCATTTTGTGAATCCATCCTGAGGAAGAATCAGGTTCAGAGGGAAGTGGGGTCGCCCCTGCACTCTGTGATGTCACAGGAGGGCAGACCACATAAATGCTCACAGTAGAAGATGGTTTAGCTACATACACCATAGCCAAGCGGTACTGGGAAGTGACACTTTTACTGACATGGGAAGTTGCTCCTGATGTGCAAGTGTAAAAAGCCAGATATAAGAGACATCTGTGCTAATTTTGTAAAATGGTAATGAAAAGAGATGCTCACTCCTGGGGCAGGAAGCCTGTGGGAGAGTTCACAGTGGGTATCTCTGGGCCTGAGAAGGGTCATTTTGAAATTTCCCTATTTGGGTTTTGCAGTGGTTTCCAAACTTTGGTAAAGAGCAGACATTATTTTTGAAACATGGAAACCATACAATGAAAAGCAGTGGACTCAGCCCGAGCACTTGAAGCCATTGCTGCCCAGGCCAGTTGGCGCATGGGATGGGCTGGAGTGAAGAGCGGTAGTTTCTGAGGGATGGCAGGAGCAGGGTGCTGTGACTATGCAGGCATCTCTGGGGGCTGAGGCTGAGGGTCGGGCCTTCTGGGACTGAGTTTCACTTGGCCCCCCTTCAGCAGGTCTACGCTCAGCCCTATGAGAGCTTGTTCTGCCATCTGAGAGACAGGTGGTGGGATAGTGTCACTCTGTAGGATTGTCGTGAAAACATGCACATGCTGGGAGAGTGCCATGAGAGCGTGAACTGTGACATGAGTATCTCAGTGCAAGATGAGGGCTGGGCTCAGAGAGGCCAAGCAACTTGCCTAAGGTCACATAACGATGGGCTGTGGGCCAACATTAAACCTGGTTGTGTCCAAATTCAATTCTCACGTTCTTCCCACATGGCTTGGTGGCCCTTCCTGTGGAGAAGCAGGACAGGAGGTCCCACAGGCACCCATCCTGCTGGGTGGCCCTCATTGGGCCCCCTGGGCCAGCCATATGCTGATTTGGAATAGATTTGGCTCAGCCTACATGCTGAGAAGTGCCAAGGAGAGTGGAGGAGCCCAGGGAAGAAACAATAGGCCTTGGTCTAAAGGGGTGGATTTGCATGTCACTGGCGTGCCAGGCTGGGATGTGGTTCTCTGATACGTGGTGCAGGCATGGCCTGGGAGATGGGCTTGCCTGTGATACAGCCAGGGAAGGACCTTTGAGGTCACTGATGGGTGGCCAGAGCCATGTGTGGGATGCGTGTTGCAGGTTCAGTATTTTCTCTGGGATCCTTGCCATCCGCTGAAGGCCACCCAGGACTAGATCCCCCTTTTGGAAGTGACACTGAGGCTCAGAGGGCTGGGTCACCTGACTGAGGGCTCCCAGCAGGAAATGGCCCTGCTCCAGAAGAGATCTGTGCTAGAGCTCCAGCTATCCTGGGGGAGGGCTTACTCCCATTGAGGGAAGGGGAGTCCCTGGCCATACAGCTCCCTGGAGGTCAGCAGTTCACACCCTCCCCTCCCCAGAGGAGAGTGGTGGGGACAAGCCACTAAGACTTGAGGAGTGAGAGGAGAACAGCAAGCCAACATTCACTGCAGAGGCCACACTCTCTGGGCCACACTCTGCCAGGGCTGCTTCCAGCCAATGACTATGCTCCATCCTTGAGAAGAGAACCCAGAGGCATTGGAATGCTGGGGAGAGGAAGGACAGAGCTGCCACCTTGCAGTGCCCCCGGGGTGCTCTGCCTTCTGTCTGCTTCTGGGACAGGGCCATATCCATCCTCAGGAGAACCCTCAGCAGACTCCCAAGCGCATGGGGTCTCTTGCCCCCTCCTCCCTCCCCTCTCCTCAGTTCCACCCAGGCTGTGACCCAGAGGCTCAGCCTTCTGTCCAGAAAGGCCAGGCTCTGATGCCAAATCCCTTTCCTGGGGCAGAGGCAGGGCGAGCAAGCAGGCGTTTGTATTTGATATAAGTGCTGGATTGTTCTCTCTGCCCTCGTTGGCTATTATGCGGAGGCAAGTCCTAAAATAATATTGCACTTCCTCTCTCATAATTTGGAGGGAGGACACTCATCCGGAATTGAGCTGGTTGGAGATGCTTTCATGTAGGGGCACCAGGGACTGTGCACTGCCTCCCAGTGTGGTGGATAAGAATGCTGGGCTCTGTGCTGGCCACGTTCTCCAAGCCCGACAGCGTGGGGGGGCTGCCCTGGGAGAGGACTGCTTTTGTGTTTTAATGAATATGTCTCTTGGAAAGTTGGTCTCCTCATCGGATTGTTCAGCATTCTGGACGGGGCCATGAGTCCTGGACCCCAGAGACCCGAGCCAGTGACTGGCTGGTGACCAACAGTGAGTCCGGTCACAAAGGCACCACTGGGAGACGGTGGTGCCTGGCATGCAGTGGGTGGTCAGCACATACTCAAGTTGACTCCAGCACAAAGAGCACTCACACAGCAGCCTTCCCTTTGCTGCCATGGGTCGCGTGGCTTTGATTGCTAAATATTGCTTTAGTTTGTGACAGTAGCTGGGATGTGCACTTCCTTCTGTGTCCTTAACTCCTTTCTGTGTTTGCTATCCTGGCAAGTGTCCTGGTGCCCTAAGCATTCTGGGAAGGGGCAGTCATTCTTCCTGGTGGAGGTGAAGCACAGGCTTCCGTGCCACTCACACCCTTGTTCAAATCCTAACTCCACCTCTAATTCTGGGACCTTGGGCTTCACCTTTCCTGTGCCTTGATTTCCTTTCCTGTAAAATGGGCTAAAAAATACTGTCCTGGAAGCATTGTTGTGAGGATTGAGATAAGACAGCATAGTGCCCAACATCTAACTCAATACACGATGTTACCCTTATTAAAATGAAGAACATGTGTGTAGTTGGACTGAGTGTGCCAATTTCTTTCATTTACTCCATAGGCACTCATGGAGCAGACCCTACGGTAGCCACCAAGGGTGCACAAAGAGGGACATGGATCTTGTACTCAGGTGAAACAAGATGATGACATGATGACGGTGACAATGATGAAGGTGATGATGGTGATGGTGATGATGATGATGGTGATGGTGGTGAGGATGGTGATGGTGATAGTGATGGTAATGATAAAGATGACAGTGAATTGTGCACTCCCCCCCACCGCCCCCCACCGAGGTACATCTACTTGGGAACCTGTGGATGTAAACTTGTTTGGAAAAAAGGTCTTCGAGGATGTAATTCAGTTAAGGACCTCCAGCTGAGATAGCCCTGTGTGTCTGCTGTCCTCACATAGAAAGGCAGAGAGGGGTTTGAGACATAGTTGCAGAGAGGAGGCCATGTGAAGACAGAGGCAGAGACTGGAATGATGTCTGGAGCCACCAGAAGCTGAAGGAGATAAGGAAGGATCCTCCCCTAGAGCCTTTGGGTGGAGCAAGGCCCCAAGACATCTCTGTCTCAGACTCTGGTCTCCATAAGAGGGGGGCAAAAAATTTCTATTGTTTTAAGCCAGCAAGTTTGAGGTCATTTGTTATAGCAGCCACATGGAACTGGTATAATTCTCCTGGGAAGCTTGGAAACATCCAGATTTCTAGACTGCCCCAGACCAGTTAAATTCGGAGTCTCTGAGGGTGGGGCTGGGCATCTGTGTTTTCTAACACCTGATGGAGCATAGAACTCAGCCTCTGGGGCTTGCTCAGGGCTAAGGGGTCAGGGCCCGGAGGAAGGGATTCATTGGGAGTCACAAGTCCCGGGTTCTCACCTGCACTTGCCACCCACTTGCTGGGTGACTTTGGGCAAATGGCCCCTTCCCTGGGCCACCGTTTCTCTATTGCCATCTGGTTCTTCAAGGCATTCTGCCAGCAGCCGGGGCATCCAGAAGGTCCCCTCTTTCAGAGTTTACAGATCATAGGTCATCTGACTTAGCCCCTGACCCCTTCCCTGGGCTAAACAACAGGGACTTTCATAGAGAGGGGGGCTGTTGGGAAAACTCCTGCCAGCCATGAGCAAAGGCAGTTCAACCAGCCCCATGGCTCCCACTCTGTCCCACCCCAGTGCTCCTGAACTTGTTTGCAGGGATGTTAGAATTAAAGTAAAGACCCTTTTAACACAGACAGTTTCAAAGGCATTTCCCAGTGCGACAAACAGGACCTGTGGTGGAGATCCAGTTGTTTGCCCCTGTTTGTAGAATCACAGTGACCAGGACAGATGTGCCTGCAGGACAAAGAGGGCTTAGTGTCTGGGATGGCACTGCCATTGAGTTGCCCCAAGGGAAAAAGGAACTCCTAGTAAATCTCTAAAAAGCAAGAGTACCCTCTTTTCTAAGATACACTTAGCATTTGCATTCCTGGAAAAGTCAGCGTGTGTTAAAATTGTGCACAACTGGGATTGGACGAAGACGGTTATTATAAAGACATGTGACCTAGTTGGATGTCCTGCAAGATGCTTGCTCCACAGGCAGGTGGGTGGTGTGGCACTTCTTCACAGAGAAGACACATTTTCATTTTGAAAAATGACAGCAGATCCCACAGTTTGGGGCACCCCCAAGTGGTGCCTCAAGATCCCCCTACCCACAAACATCCCTCCAAAACCTGCACACTGTTGCTCAGGCGCTGGCTGTCCTGTGTGTCGTTTCAAATTGTTACAATGCACACTTCTTGGGTGTAAGGGCTGCAGGCACAGACAGGGGAACTGCAGAGGCTGTTCAGCTTCCTGCCTCAGGAGAGAAGAGTTTGTTTTCACCTTGGGCATAAAACAGATGCTCTCATGGTTCCAATTCAAGTGCGAAAAGGGCTGACAAGTCTGGGACAACATCAGCAACAAAATTAATAACGACAGTAATTGATTCTTAGTAACCAATAGAATGAAGTAGATGGCTGCAAGTTCACAACAGTATAAGTAATTGTCTCAGTACATAAATTGGGGGGCATAGGCAACCCCTCTTAGAGCATATCCCAAGTATAGCCGCAGAGGGAGCAACACACAGGGGATCATTATTTGTCCAACACCACAGTTATAGTTGTTGGTGGCAAGAACCATCAGTGGATGTCAAAATTGGCAAGCCAAAGTGCAATGAGAAATGGAATGTTTATATCCTTGCAAAGTATTGCCCACAAGATACTTCTTAATTACAAAGAGAAAAAGAACAGTTCACAGCCTAGAAACTCAGCACCACTTAACCCAGTGATCAAAGCTACTGCTGCTCGGAAAGGGCCCCAGTGGTGTCCTGTGCTCCCCAGCTCTTGTGTTGAGAAGGACGAAGCATCCCTTCTGTGGGGTTCCTGCCACAATGAACAACTCGTCTCATCTTGAAAAATGTCAAACACAAATTGAGGGACATTATCAAAATAATGGGTCAATACTCTCTTCTCAAAAGTATCAAGGTTGTAAAAAACTGAGGAATAGGCCTGGATTGAGACTAAGGGACACCACCAGCAAGTGCCATGGTAATAAGTTGTAGCATGTCGATGTTAATTGCCCCATGGCTTTGGTCCAAAGGGGTGGGTGTGCATGTCACTGGCGTGCCAGGCTGGGATGTGGTTCTGCTACGAGGGTGCAGGCATGGCCTTGGAGGTGGGCTTGTATGTGATACAGCCAGGGAAGGATCTTTGAGGTCAATGATGGGTGGCCAGAGCCATCCCAGGCTCATGTGTGGGACGAGTGTCGCAGGCTCAGTAGTTTCATCATCAGCTGGAGGTCAGCCAGGAACAGGTCCTCTTGGTAGTGCCACTAAGGCTCAGAGGGCTGGGTGACCTTACAACCTCTGTTGCAATGTTACAGATTTTCTAGGCCTCAGCATCTCCTGCTCCTTCTCCTTTTCCTAAGGCAGAGTGTAGATGCCTCCACCATCCTGGTCATGGTCCTCTGAATGTGCTCTCGATGGCCAAGATCTTTCCTCAAGGCAGTGTGACACACCTGGGGGTGGAGAGCTGATGGGCCCCGCCCTCCATCTCTCTGCGACTCCATTGCCTGATCAGTTTGCCATGCACTCATGGTTCCAGTAAAGACTTGTAGACCACATGAGCCCCCCTACCAGCTTTCACCACCTGTCCCAACCCTTCTCTTCTTTGGGCCCCTTGAGAAAAGCACTTGTGGTGAGTAGAATAACAGTCCCCAAAGGCATCCATATCTGAATCCTGGGCCCCATGGACATGCTACCCCACGTGACAATGGGACAGTGCAATTGTGGTGAAGCTGAGATGGGGAGAGGGGGAGATGGTCCTGGCTTATCTCGGCAGGCACTGTGTTATCATGAGGGTCTTTTTCAGAGGGGAGCAGGACAGGCAGAATCAGTGGGAGATCTGAAGAGGCCATGCTGCTGGTTTTGAAGAGGGAGGAAGGTGCCACGATCCAAGGAATGCAGGTGGCCTCTGCAAGCTGGAAAAGGCAAGAGAATGGATTCACTTCTAGAGCCTCCAGCAGGAATTGGTTCTTCGGACATCATGATGTTAGGCCAGTGAGTCTTCTGACCTCTAGAACTGTGAGGTAGTAAATGTGTGTTGTTTGAAGCCACTAAGTTTGTGGTCATTTGTTACAGTAGTCACAGGACCCTCATACACTGGGAGGAGTGGTGGCGGTGATAATGAATTAGGTTGCCTTGAGTGCTAACCCCATGCTAAGCTGTTTTGACTTATATTGTTAACATTTTAATCTCCACAAGAATGCTGAGATAGGCAGAATTACCCCCACCGCACAGAATCATAAATTGGGAAGAGTGAGGTGAAGTCGGCTGCCCACAGTGACAACATGGAGGCGGGGCATGTAGCAGCTGGGACTCAAACTTAGTAGCCTCACTCTTATCTCTTTCTGATGGTCTATGTGGTGATAGCCCCTCTGTTGTGATAAGTTAAATGGGACCCTCACCTCCCTTCCCCAAGTTGTTCCAACCACAGTTCTTATTTGTCAAGTGTTCAGGGATGGTGGAGGACATTCACAACCAAGATCAGCCCTGTGGCCTACAATAATCCCCTGGAGTTGATTGCTCATGGCCAGGACCCTCTGGTGGGCTGTGACAAGTGACAGAAGAGCCAGCCCAGATGAGCCAAAGTTAGAAAGGGAATGTTTTGGCTAACATAACTGAAGAGGCCATCAGCAGCCCTGGTGGTAGGAACATAGCCATGACAATGTTAGCCTCAAGCCCTCCTGGTTCTGGTTCAGCAACAAAAGGGGGCATGATTCGATTCCAATAGCCCCAGAATACCAGATCATTGCTGCCGAATGGGTCACATGCCAATCATGGTGGCCAGGGGGATATGTTACTCCCATTGGAGGTGCTGAGAACTAGGCCCACACTTGAGCTGTGGGTGTAATCAATACCAGCTTATCTCAGGAAGATAAGTAGAGTGACATAAACCAAAAAAGAAGGGAGACTGGATGTTGATAGTTAAAAACTCAACAAATATCTAGCACCTAGGCATAGCTTCTACTCTGCAGATAAGAACACGGAATTCAGGAGATCTATGTATGATTACTCAGCTAACGCTCAGTAGGTCTAGGACTTGACTCAGATGCCCAAACAGTGCTACTTCAATGTCTCCACAAACAATTAGAAAACAAAATTAAAAAATCAATACCATTTGAAACATCAGAAAACATCAAATATCTAGGAATAAACTCATGAAGAATGTGCAAGACATTCACACAGAAAACCGAATAATGTTACTAAGAGAAATTAAATGAGAACCAAATAGAGCTTCCAGCCAATATGGAGGTGTAGGTAGATAACACTTTGCTTCTTCACACAACCAAAAGAAGGACAACAGAAAATTTAAGAACAAAAAACGACCAGAAACGTCAGAAAATTGAACTGTATGGAAGTCTGACAGCCAAGGAGTTAAAGAAGAAACATTCATCCAGATTGGTAGGAAGGGTGGAGATGGGCAGAGAGGGTGGAGAAGACCCATGGCAAGGTGGCAATTGGAGGACTGGAAGGCCGAGAGGCTGCTGGCAGATCTGGGTGGTCCCACGTTCGTGTGCAGATAAGCCAGGAGGAACAACTGGGGAGCAAGATACACCGTGCAACACAGGATTCCAGTGCAGGAAACTAAAGCCTCAAAACCTCTGGCTTTAAAAAACTCGGGGTTGTGGTGGTGACAGGAGAAACTCCTAGCCTCACAGGAGAGTTCATTGGAGAAACCCACAGGGTCCTAGAATGTACACAAACCCATCCACCCGGGAATCAGCACCTGAAGGGCCCAATTTGCTTGTGGGTAGCAGTGGAAGTGACTGAAAGTGGGGTGAGAGCTGAGTGAGCGGCATTGTCCCCTCTCTGACCTCTTGCCCACATACAGTGCCACAATACACCAACGTGGGTTACCCTGCCCTGTTGAATACCTAAGGCTCCGCCCCTTACAGTGTAACAGGTGTGCTGACACAAAGAAATCTGGCCCAAATGAAAGAACAAATAACTCCAAAAAAGAACTAACTGATGAGGAGATAGCCAACCTATCATATGCAGAGTTCAAAACACTGGTAATCAGGATGCTCACAGAATTGGTTGCATATGGTCACAAAATAGAGGAAAAAGTGAAGGCTACGAAAAGTGAAATAAGGGAAAATGTACAGGGAACCAATAGTGGTGAGAAGGAAACTGGGACTCAAATCAATGGTTTGGACTAGAAGGAAGAAATAAACATTCAACCAGAACAAAATGAAGAAACAAGAATTCAAAAAAAATGAGGAGAGGCGTAGCAACCTCCAGGACAACCTTAAATGTTCCAACATCCAAATCATAGAGGTACCAGAAGGACAAGAACAAGAGCAAGAAATTGAAAACTTATTTGAAAAAAATAATAAGGAGAACTTCCCCAATCTGGCAAAGGTAATAGACTTCCAGGAAGTCCAGGAAGCTCAGAGAGTCCCAAAGAAGCTGGACCCAAGGAAGAACACAACAAGGCACATCATAATTACATTCCCCAAGACTAAAGAGAAGGAGATAATCTTAAGAGCAGCAAGAGAAAAGGAGACAGCTACCTACAAAGGAATTTCCATGAGACTATGAGCTAATTTCTCAAAAGAAACCTTGCAGGCAAGAAGGGGCTGGAAAGAGGCATTCAAAGTCATGAAAGGCAAGGACCTACATTCCAGATTACTCTATCTAGCAAAGCTATCCTTTAGCATGGAAGGGCAGATAAAGTGCTTCCCAGATGAAGTCAAGTTAAAGGAATTCATCATCACCAAGCCCTTATTATGTGAAATGTTAAAAGGACTTACCTAGAAAAAGATCAAAACTATGAACAGTAAAATGACAACAAACTCACAACTATCAACAACTGAACCTAAAAGAAAAAAACAAAACCAAAACCAAACTAAGTAAACAACTAGAACAGGAACAGAATCGCAGAAATGGAGATCATGTGGAGGATTATCAGTGGGGAGGGGGAAGAGGGCAAATGGGGGAAAAGGTACAGGGAATAAGAAGCATAATTGGTAGGCACAAAATACACAGGGGGAGGTTAAGAATAGTATGGGAAATGGAGAAGCCAAAAAACTTATATGTACAACTCATGGACATGGACTAAGGAGGGCGAATGCTGATGGGAGGGGGTTTTCAGTGTGGAGGGGGATAAAGGGGAAAAAAATGGGACAAGTATAATAGCATAATCAATATAACATACTTAAAAAAAAGAACCAAATAAATGTAGGGAAATAACACCCTTATGCAGTGGGTTACTCAAATGTGTAAATATGTCAATTCTTCCTAAATTGGTCTATGGATTATGTGCGATTTAAATCAAAATCCCACCAGATTGTTTGAAATCAATAAGCTGATTCTAAAATTTATGTGGAAATGTAAAAGAACAAATATAATGAAATGTAGCATATCTAAAACATGTCACTCCCAATGTCTAGGGTGCAATCCAAAATTACGTGAAATATGAAAAAACAAGAAAATATGACACTTTTTGAAGAGCAAAGACAACCAATAGAGGCCAACTATGATGTGAAACAGATGTTAGAATCAGTAGTTAGGATTTCAGACAAGGATTTCAAAGTAGTTATTTCACCTTGATCAAGGATATAAAGGAAATTATGTTTGTAATAAGTGAAAAGACAGAAAATCTCACAGAAAAATAGAAACTACAGAAAGGAAGCTGATGGAAATTCTAGAACTAAAAAAGTACAATGTATGAAATAAAAATTCACTAGGTGGGTTATACAGCAGAATGAAGATAACAGAGAAAAAAGTTAGTGAACTGAACATAAACCAATTGAAATTATTTAATTTGAAATCAGAGAATAAAGACTAAAATTAAAATCATCAGAGCTTTAGGACCTATAAGACAATATCAAAAGGTCTATGATATGTAATTGGGGTCTCAGAAGGAGAGAAGGACAAGAATGGGCAAAAAAAATATTTGGATAAACAACTGAAAATTTCCCCAATTTGGTGACAGACATAAATTTACAGATTTAAGAAACTCATTGGTTCCCCAGAAAGAGAAATATAAGGAAGACTACACATAGGTTTGTTATAGTCAGACTTGTGAACACCAAAGATAAAGGGAAAGTCTCAAAGCAACCAAAGATAAATGGCACCAAAAATCCCAGTGGGCAATGATCCAAATTACCACTGAATTCTCCACAAGAACAATGGAAGCCATAGATTCCAGATTTTCCCCACAAGAGGTTAGTTTTTCTTTTTCTAGATCTTCATATAGATGGAATCATACACTGTGTTCTCCCTCTGTGGGATGTCAGGGGGACACAGATTACCTGGGATAGGGCATGAGGGTACTATCTGGGATTCTGTACCTTGACAGATTTGGGCTTATATTTGTTGGAACTCATTGAATGACATCTTTAAGGTCTGTGCATTTAATTGCACATGAAGTTTACCTGAAAAGAATATCAAGAACCATATACAAAAATTGGCCTCTAGTTAATGATATACAAGTTGAAGTATTTTGGGCAATGTATATTAGTGTCTGCAACTTATTTTGAAATGCATCAAAAAAAAAGGTGTTTTGATGGATCAATAGGTGGACAGAGATATGATAAAGCAAGTATATTTGATGTTAATTTTAGGATCCAGGTGGTAGATATATGTGTGATCACTGTAGAGCTCTTTCAAGCTTTTTTTATTTGAACATTTTCACAATTAAATATTAGGAAAAAAGAAGAATCAATGAAAGCCACACAGTTAGAGAATATATTTTCAGTGTTTTTTTTCCCAACAAAGAGTTGGCATTTAGAAAATAGAACACAACAGCATCTTAGATAAGTGGGCAAAGACTTAAGCAGACACTTCATAAAAGACGATCTCTCCGTGGTCAACAGTGTTTGAAAGTTCTCAGTGTTCTTAGTCAGTCAACAGTGAAATGCCAATAAAATCAATGTAGTCCCTTCTACACAAACCAGCATGGCTAAAATGAAAACAGTTCATGAGAACAGATGTCAGCCAATGTTAGCTAAGAGACAGAGCCACTGGAATGCTCAGGTATGGCTGGTGGAAGGGTAATGTGCTACAGATACTCTGAACATGTATTTGGCAGCATCTAAGTAGGCTGAGCATGTGCCCATCCATGACCCAGCGACTCTACTCCTGGGGATAGTCCTGGCAGAAATGGGAGTATCCGTGGACACCACAAATATGCTCAAGAATGTTCATTGCAGTACAAGTCATAATAGCCCTAAACTGGAAACAACCCGTATCATTACCGATGGCAGATGGATAAGAAAATGTGGCACCCTCACCCAATGGATATGATACACCCAAGGTGTGGGTGATTCTCATAATGTTGAGACATAATGTTGGTAGAAAAAAAAAAAGCCAGACACAAAGAGTACATTCTGAATGATCTCATGTATATAAAACTCAGAACTGTGAGCCTGATCTCTGGTGATGGAGGACAGAGACTGGCCACTAGTGGGTACCTTCCCAGCCAGGACTAGGACGGTTCCAGTGTGCTGGAGTGTCTGGATGTTGGTGGTCATTACGTGGGTGGGTGGGTTCACTTTGTAAGCATTAAAATTATGCAGTTTGCTGTATGTAAACGATTCTGCAATATTCCTACAGGACACACTTTATGGCACTCTGCCCGAGGCAGCCTGGGAGGCTGGGCAGGAAGGCCAGCCCTTCCCCATGCAGGGACCTTCCAGCTGGCGGGGTCCTGGGGGTCATAGGTCTGAGACCCTGGGCACTGGGGAGTCCAGGCCTAGTCTGTTTACTTAGCTGGGCCTCCTCACAACACCTCCTCTGTTCTTCCTGGCTTACGTCATGCACTATGGTTGCAGAAGGAGGTGGCCTCTCAGGCAGGCAGCTGGGGATGGAACCCCTGCAAGGAGCTGGAGAAGGCAGACCTCAGTCTGCCCTAACTGTTCCTTGCACCTCCACCACGGGCTTCAGTTTTCTCCTGGGCCAAGTGAACATTGGGGCAGAATCTGCCGCTCTGAGCAGCCCTTGAGGCAGTGATAAAGGACGGACACTTGGAGGAAGAGCAGCTTCTTGTTTCCGCCCATCTGCTCTGGCCACTCTGGGTCCTCACCACCCACTCCCTCCTGCCTCCCTTGTCTACACCTCCTGGCCTGAGTCACTCACTTAATAACTAACACGGTTTGCGAAACATTTAAAGCACGCTGCACATTTTTTTCATTGCACGAGCAACGAGAGCATTAATTGAATCATGATCTCCCATAAATGTGGATGGGAAATAACTCCGCACAGCCTTGAAATAGACTTGGCATGCTTTCCAGCTGAGTTGTAGCTAACTCAAACCAAATCCGCTGGTTTCTTTACTGTCTGGGCTACAGCCCCAACCCCAGCCCCACCCTGCGCTCCAAGTGAAGCCAGCTCACCGCAGCTGCTGGGACTTCTTAATAAAGGCCTCGAGGTCAGCTTCTACCTCCCCCTGGATGCCCCCAAGGTCATGGGACAGGAAGGAGCTCCAGGATCAAGGCTGGGCTCAGACTAGAACCTAAGTCTCCTGGTGCCTCCTGGGAGGCCATTTTCCAGGGCTCAGTGATTAGGTGTCAACATGCAGGTGAGGGAGGCGCAGAAGTTGGTGTTAAGGCTGCAATGGCAGCAGGTCCTGCCTCTGGTGGCTTTGAAAGCTTCTTATGACCCCTGTCCTCACAGCTGCTGGGATGGGGTTGTCATGCCCATCTTATAGGTGAGAAAACTGAGGCCAGGAGAGGCTGCCTGAGGAGAGAGTAAGTGGAGAGGGAGACACTGCTGAGAACAACCACAACTCCACAACTATTTCAGAGCGGAGTAAACCAAGCTTCCAGAAGTTTCTCTGTGCTTACCCAAGCTTGCACAGCTGTTAGCAATAGAACAAAATTCAGCACATATATGCCTGGCCTGGTGCATCTTGCCCCCTCTCCAGCTGCATGTGGTTCCTGCCCTGAGGAGCTTCCAGGCCAACGGTGGAGAAGGCGGGTCTGCCTGGCTGTCCCAGAACTGGCTGCTGCATGGGGTGCTAGGTCTGTGTCTCAAGGCCATAGAGGAGGGGGCCAGTGCCTTCCCCCAATGTTGCCTTCTTCCTTGACTGGGTCCTTCAGAAAATTCTGATTGGATCCACACACAGTGAGGATGTGAGGATGTAGTGAGGATGACAAGAGTACTTATGTGTTTACATAAGTGTACACAAACATGCACACCCTCCCCCACACAAACATAGGTACACAGAAGCACGTGTATATACATGCCAGCACACACAGGTACACATCAGTGCCCACAGGTACACACCCACACACACTGACATTCAAGAGCAGCTATTCCCATGGACAGAGGCTCACCTATTGAATCCTTTTCCTGGAAGTGCACTGAGACTCAGAGTGTAAAGGCTCAAGGTCACATGGAGTGAAAGAATTTGACCCTGGAGCCTCTGAACCCAGCCCCTCCACTCTGACCTCTGACGCAAGGCTCCCATACTTGACCCCTGGTAGGCACAGCACTGGTCCGCAGGGCTTCAAGGGCTCCTGTGCCCCAGGAGAAGCCCCTTGAAGCCCAGGAGAAGTCCCTTGAAGCCATGAGTGGGGTGTGCAAGGGAAACAAGCATATGGATCTGATTTTCTTGAAAACAGAGATATCAAATGGAGTGGCAGAGGGCTTGACAATCCATTCGGTTGACATTTGAAAGAGGTTATGAAGACCAGTGGGCCCGGCTTGGAAGAAGCTCAGGTGAGGTGGCCATGCCGGGGATGACCACAGGAAACCCTACAAGGCTGAATCCTCTTCCTGAGTTCCTGTTTGCCAGCCTTTGTGTGGGCCCACAGGCTGGTGGTGCCTGCCCCAGAGCCAATCCCCAAGAATGGGCTGGTGAGGACCTGTCTGCAGTCCAAAGCCTCCTTCTCATCCTCCCTTGGGAATTCCATGCACCCTCTGGTCTGGCCCCAACACCTCCTCTGGCATCCCCTTCTGAGAGTTCCCACAATGCCTGGTTGTGGCACGGCTGAGCGACCACCATGCTGCAGAAGGGTGGCCTGGAGGTCTCTCTTTTCCATATAGGTCTACATCCCTCCAGGGCAGGCCTCTCTGTGTCCTTGTTGGGCCTCCCATGGATTCTGAAAATGCCTATCCACTAACCTGCAGCTGGGGCAACCTGAGGACCACCGCTGTGATCACGGGCCTGGCCTCAGGTCCCTTACCATGCAGTAAACCCACCTTGCAGTCTAGGACTGGGCCAGGCAGGCTGTGTATGCCAGGTTGGTGGCAGCTATCATTGAGAGTGCGGGAGCCAAAGTCACCGACAGTGTTTTCTCACGTTCCTCAGCTCAGTCCCTCAGGCCAGGTGCAAAACCAATGAGGAAAAGAGCATATCTCTGCTCTGTCCACAAGAATGGTTAGACGCTGGGAGGGACCTGGGCTGCAGGGGTCAGAGCCTGAGGTTACTGTAAGGAATCCATGTTTCATACTCTGTGTTGTACAGTGGAGGAAACCAAGGCCCATGAAGGTTAGGGGTTATTCAGGGTCACACTGCTGGAGTCAGAGTGACAAATCAGATTGCTCAGTTCTCTAGAGCTGTGGCCTGTGGGGGTTCAGTGGTTTGCTCCACAAAGGAGGGGCAGTTGTCCCATTTTAAAGCTAAGAAACCGAGGGCTAGTGTGGCTGAGCGGTCAGCAGCTCACTAGATGGGCCTAGCTGGACCCAGCATCTAGTTCTGTCCAGTGTCCTGCGCCCCCAACTGCCCTTGGTGCACCTGAGACCTGTGGGAAACCAGGCTGCATGTCCACATTCCCTGCATATCAGGGTGGGGTGGGGGGGCGGCAAGATAAGAGCCCGGAGGAGATAAGCAGGGCTGGAATTAAGGAAGAGAAAGTCTTTCCAGCTCCTGGGTGCCCTCTGCTTGGGACCACTCAAACTTGACTCATCTCCAGCTCTTCCCTGGCAACACCCCACTTTGATCTCTTTTGCCCATCAAATCCTGGAACATTAGAACTAAGAGGCCCCTTTTGAAACTGATAGAGGTGGTTCTAGGACACATAAAAGGCAGCACTGTTTAATGGGCTGCAGGGAAGCTTGGGGAACCTGGTCCCCTTGGGTGGCTGTTTAGGCTGAAAATAGAAATTAAATTCAAGGCGGGTTTAGATAAATTAGTGCGTGATAATAAACAGCTGCTATTTCATTCGTGCCAATGAGCCAGGCACAGTGCAAAGCCCTTCCACATACATCCTCTTACTTAATCCTCAAACATTCCTCTTTTTTTTCTATTTTTTAATTTCGATATGCAGAAATATCTATTAGTTATTTTTTTTGTTTTTTCTTTTTTTAAATTGTTGTTCAAGTACAGTTGTCTCCACTTCCCCCACACCAGTCCCCCCTCCCCTACCCATCCCCACCTCTAACCCTCGATCCTACCCCCCTTTGGCTTTGTCCATGTGTCCTTTATACATGTTCCTTGATGACCCTTACCCTCTTACCCCTGTTATCTCCCGCCCCCCTCCCCTCTGGTTACTGTCAGTTTATTCTTTATTTCCATGTCTCTAGTTATATTTTGCTTGCTTGCTTGTTTTGTTGACTAGGTCCTACTTATAGGTGAGACCATATGGTATTTGTCTTTTACCACCTGGCTTATTTCACTTAACATAATGCTCTCCAGATCCAGCCATGCTGTTGCAAAGGGTAGGAGTTCCTTATTTCTCTCTGCTGCATAGTATTCCATTGTGTAAATGTACCACAGTTTTTTGATTCACTAATTTATTGATGGCACTTAGGTTGCTTCCAGCACGTGGCTATTGTAAATTGTGCTGCTGTGATCAAACATTCCTCTTAAGGTTTCATTATCCCTCCTTGAAGAGGGAAACTGAGGTGTGGATAGCCTGCATGGCTGGCCTGAGGTTACATGGCTGGTCAGCACCAAAAAAGGACTTGACCCGTGTTTCTTCTGACTCCAGATCTTGAAGCCAGTGCCCTGTCTTTTTTCACACCAATCTCTCTGCTTCAGACCGAAACCTGGGCTCCAGAGGACAACATCCAGAGAGCTGCTGGGGATTCAGGACATTGCACTTGCCTCCAGGACATGAGGCACCACCCCTCATTTCTCCCTTGCCCGAAGGAGAGCTATGGATGTGGATTTGGACACTGGCAGGTCCTGCTGTCCTCTGCAGAGGACCAACTTGCTTCCCATAGAAGAGAATTCTTTGGGTTTGGAGGGGACGTCACAGGGAGTTGTCTTGGTTTTTGATCCAGTCATTTAATTAATTCATTCAATAATTAAATTCATAAGTATTTATTGAGTGTCTACTATGTGCTAAGCATTGTTCTTGAAGTGCTGTGTTAGAAGAAAGGAAATAACAAAGATCAGAGCAGAAATGAGTAACATAGAGATTTGAAAGACAATAGAAAAGACCAACAAATCTAAGAGTTGGCTTTTAGAAGAGATAAACAAAATTGACCAACCTTCTTTCTCTCTGCTGCATAGAATTCCATTGTGTAAATGAAAGAAGGAGCTTATACCCTTTGTGACAGCATGGATGGAACTGGGGAGCATTATGCTAAGTGAAATAAGCCAGGTGGTGAGGGAGAAATACCATATGATCTCACCTTTAACTGGAACATAATCAGCAAAAGAAAAAAGCATACAAAATATAACCAGAGACATTGAAGTTAAGAACAATCTAACAATAGCCAGAGGGGAGTGGGGAGGGGATAGTGGGGAGAGGGGATTACAGGAACTACTATAAAGGACACATGGACAAAATCAAGGGGGAGGGTGGGGGTGGAGGAGGGAAGTGGGTTTGGCTGGGGTGGGGTGGAGGGGTGGGGAGAAAATGCAGACAACTGTAATTGAGCAGCAAAAAATAAAAAAAATTGACCAACCTTTAGGTAGACTAAGAAAGAATGAGAGAAGACACAAATAAATAAAATCAGAAATGAAAGAGGAGACATTATAGCCGATACCCTGAAATACAAGGGACCATAAGCATTGACTATGGACAATTACATGCCTACAAATTAGATAAACGAGAAGAAATGAATAACTTTCCGGAAATATACAACCTACTAAGTCTAGATCATAAAGAAGTAAAAAATTTGAACAGACAAATAATGAATAAGGAGGTTAAACAGTAATAAAAAACCTCCCAACACATAAAAGCTCAGGACCAGATGACTTCACTGGTAAATACTACCAAACATTTAAAAAACAATTTAATATCAATCCTTCTAAGGTATTCCACAAAACTGAAAGGGGGTGGGGAACACTGCCAAAGTCATTTTATGAGACCAGTATTACCCTCATACTAAAACCAGACAAGGACACTATAAGAAGAGAAAACTACAGACTAGTATCCTTGATGAATATAGAAAACTTCTCAACCAAATACTAGCAAATCAAATTAAAGAGAATATTAAAAGGATTATACACCATGATCAAGTGGAATTCATCCTTGGGATGCAAGGATTGTTCAATGTACTCAAGTCAGTCAACATGATACACCACACTAACAGAATGAAGTGTAAAAATCATATGAGCATCTCAATAGATGCAGAAAAAGCATATGACAAAATTTAACCTTTTCAGGGTAAAAGTTCTTAACAAATTAGGTATAGAAGGATTGCACCTCAATGTAATAAAGCCCATGTAGGACAAGTCCATGGCTAAACTCATCCTCAAAATAAAGAGCTGAAAGTTTTTCCTCTAACATCAGGAACAAGATAAAGGGTTCCTGCTCTTGCCATGTCTATTCAACACTGTACTGGAAATTCTAGCCAGAATAATTAGGCAAGAAAAATAAATAAAAGTAATTAAAATTGGAAAAGAAGAAGTTAAATGATCTCTGTGTAAATGATTTCTTGTATGTAGAAAATACTAAGATTTCACCAGAAAGCTATTAGAACTAATAATTCAGTAAAGTTGCAGGATACAAAGTCAACATACAAATATCAGCTGCATTTTTATATTCTGGCAGCTATCCAAAAAAAAAATGAAACAATCCCATTTATAAGAGCACCAAAAAGAATGAATTACTTATGAATAAAATTTAATCAAGGAAGTAAAAGATCTATAAACTGAAAACTATAAAACACTGATAAAAGAAATTGAAGACAGATAATTGAAAAGCTATCTTGTGTATTATAGATAGATTGGAAAAATTGATATTGTTAAAATGTCTATACTACCCAAAGCAATCTACAGATTCAATGTAATCCCTAGCAAAAGTCCAACTGGCATTTTTTACAGAAATGGAAAAGAGAATCCTAAAATTTGTATGGGACTACAAAAGATCCCAAATTCAAAGCGACCTTGAGAAGAACAAAACTGGAGGCATCACATATCCTGATTTCAAACTATATTACAAAGCTTTAGGAACCAAAACAGTATGGTACCGGCACATATATCAATAGAACAGGATAGAAAGCCCAGAAACAAATCCATGCATACATAATCAATTAATGTTTGACTAAGACACCAAGAATACACATTGGAGAAATGTGTATCTTCAGTAAATGGTGTTGGAAAAACTGGACATCCACATGCAAAAGAATGAAACTGGAGCCTTATCTTACGCCATACACAAAAATCAACTCAAAATGTGAAAGACTTAAATGTAAGACACAAAACCCTAAAAATTCCTAGAAGAAAACAGGGAGAAAATTTCTGGACATTAGTTGTGGCAATTACTTTTTGATTATGGTGTCAAAAGCACAGGCAACAAAAACAAAAATAAACAACTTATACTACATTCCACTAAAAAGCTTCTGCACAGCAAAGAAAACAACTAACGAAATAAGAAGGCAGACTTCAAAATGGGAGAGAATATTTGCAAATCATGTATCTGACATGGGGTTAACATCCAAAATATATAAGGAATCATACAACTCAATAGCAAAAATACAGACAAAAAACAAACACAAAAAACAAAAACAAATAAGCTGATTTAAAAAATGGACAAAAGACCTGAATATACATTTCCCCCCCAAAAATACACATGGCCAAAAGGCACATGAGAAGATGCTCAACATCACTAATCATCAGGGAAATGCAAATCAAAATCACAATGAGCTATTCCCACACACCTGTTAGAATGACTATCATCCAGAGGATAAGAAATAACAAGTGCTGGTGAAGATGTGAAGAAAAGAGAACCCTGGTACATTGTTGGTGGGAATATAAATTGGTGCTTCCACTATGGGAAACAGTATGGAGTTTCCTCAAAAAATTAAAAATGGAACTACCATATAATCTAGCAATCCCACTTCTAGGTAGGTATTCAATGGAAATGAAATTGGGATATTGAAGAAATATCTGCACCCCCGTATTCACTGCACCACAGTACCAAGACATGTCTGTGGATTGATGAATGAACAAAGAAGATGCAATATACACCAGGGGCCCCTGAAAGCTCTCTCTATGTGAAATTTGGGACCTCGAGCATGTGCACCATCAGCCTGACTGTTGTTAAGGATTCTGGCATTTCCCCACAATTCCCATCCTCTCCCCAAGTTCTCTGGACTTCCAGCCTGCTCGGCAGAATACCCTCCAACTCTGCACTGTCTCAGGTTTGCTTGGCGTGAAGCCTGGCCTCTCCCTTGCCAGCTCATTGGCAGCCCTCAGATCCTGAGGCTTGAAAGCCAGCATCGGTCTAACTTTCCTGGTGGGGCGGGCACTCGGTCACCAGCATCCAGGCACCTCACCCCGATGGGAACCTGCAGTGGGCAAGAGCCCAGAGGAGCTGATGCATTGGGTGGACTGAGGGGCAGAGCCCATGGGTCACCTCCATCCCGTGGGGCTGGGTGGTCATCAGAGCTGGGAGGTCAGGGGCAGCCAGATATGGACATCTTCCCATGACACGGAGATGCCCAGGGAAAAAGGAGGAGGGGACTGAGACTCTCGGGGGTGTAGCTGCTGGGGCCATGGAGGTGGCTCCACTCAGGGCAGCTCCTTACCAACATGCCTGCCATTTAACCCTCCCAATGACCCCGTGAAATCACCCCTACGCTCGTCCCTATGGTACACATGAGGAAACTGAGGCTGGATGCCTGAGGAGCTGGACTGACAGCCTGGTGTGTGCTTAGCCCCGCTGTGTTTGTCTGAACAGGACACACTGTGCCTGGCACTCGGAGGTGGTGAGAATATGTCTCTTTGCTTGTGCGATACCTCCAAAGGGTGATGCCCCAGTTATTTTTTAATTAAAAATGTTTTTTTTAAAAAAGACTGGTTGCTAGAGCTATATGATTTTAATTTGTCATTTCTGTAGGTTTGCATGAGCTTTAGTATTGCAGTAAAATACACATACCTAAAATTTCCTATCATGACCATTTTAAAGTGCTTAATTCAGTGGCATAAGGTACATTCACAGGGTGTAATCATTACCTCTGTCTAGGTCTAGAGTGGTTTTTTAAATCTCCGCAAGAGTAAACCCTGAACCATTAGCAATTACCCCTGATCTATGCCTCCCCACTACTAATGGACTCTTTGCCTTAATGGATTTGCCTGTTCTGGATGTTTTGTATAAATGGAATCACACAATAGGTAGCCTTCTGTAACAGGCTTTTGTGCTTTGCACAGGTTTTTGAGGCCCATCCGTGTTGCAGCCTGTGTCAGAGCTTCACCTCTTTTTATGGCTGAGTATTATTCCAGTGGATGGATGTGCTGCATTTTGTTCCTCCACCACCCCTTGGATGGCCCAGGTTTGAAACCCCCACTGTGGGCGTCAAAATAGGATGTTAGAGGAGAGTGACTTTACCCACACAGACAAGCACGAGAGGTGAGTGTGGGTGGTGGGCGGGGACATCTGGGCTGGGTGCCCCCTCGTTTCCCTGCAGCAGAGTCTCCACCAACCCCCTTCACCTCTGGCCAGCTGGGCAGGCACTGCAGGGGCGGCAGGCTCCCTCAGAGGCTGTCTCAGCACAACTACAGCCTGTTGGGATCTGTACACAGTGACCTGGTGTCCGCACCCACCCTGGACCTTTCCCAGGGGAAGCAGGAACATCACAGCCACCATCTGTGGCATGTGGCCCCTAGGAGTCAGGGCTCTTCTGAGGCCTCATCTTTTGATTTAGGTTTTCTTGACAACACATCCCTAAAGCCCAGGGAGGAAGCCAAGTGAGCCTGAGGGGCAGAGAGAGATCTGGGGAAGTCACCATCCACATTGCCCTGCTTTATGGATGGGGCAACCGAGGCCCAGAGCAGTATGGTGACATATTAGCAGGTGCTTGGGGCCACCAGCAGGAAGGGATGGCAGTCTAGGCCTTTGTCCCCCACCCCTTTCTGTTGCGATGTGTTGTCTGCTCCCCCCAGATGCCAGTGTGTGGGGGGCCTGGGAGAAGCTATGCTGACAGATACTTGTCACCTCTTTTCTGAGTGCCCAGAGTGATGGCCTTGCTGAATTCCTCCGCCATAAGGGACGGACTGCTGCTACCCTACTCATGATGAGAAAACCCAGTGAGGTCAGGACACTGTCCAAGGTCACACAGGCACAGCAGGGGTGGGGCATGTGGTTCCTGTGGAGCTGTGACAGATCACCACAGAGGTGGCTAGAAACCACACATGTTTATTCTGACAGTTTTGAAAGTCAGAAGTCCAAAGTTAATCTCGCCGATTTGACTAAAGTCTAGGTGTCACAGGACTGGCTCCTTCCGGAGGCTCCAGGGGAGAATCTGTCCCTTTGTCTTTTCCAGCTTCTAGAGGTGCCACAGGCCTTGGCTGGTGGCCTCGCATCACCCCGACCCCTGCTTTGCTGCCTCTCTCCGTCTCTCTGCCCTGCCTGCCTTCCCTCCTAAGGAGTCTGTGATGACTTTGGACCCACTTGGATGGATAATCTGGGTCATCTCCTTTAATCACAGCTGCCAAGTCCCTTTGTCATGTGAGGTCACACACCACAGGCTTGGGAATTAGGGCAGGGATGTCCTTGGAGCTGTTGGGCTTGAACTTAGACTTCCCAGTCTCCCAAGTGGGCATTGCACAGAAGGGGAAACTGAGGTTCTGAGAGGGAGGTGAGGGGAGCTGTCCTGGTGGGCAGCCCAGCTGCAGGCCGAGTGCTCCAGGCTGAGGGGCTGGCTGCCCTAGGGCACGTGATAGCACCCTGGAGCCCATGCTGGGTCCCGCCCAGGTCCTACAGGCTGGGGACAGGTGACAGGAGATCTGGGGATGGTGGGCAGGGGCCCAACCACCCTCAGGAGGGGGGATCCAGCAGAGAGGCCACCCTCAGCAGAAGTATTTGCAGAATCAGGTTTAGAGGGGCCATTGTGGCTATCTTCTCTTTAAATGTGGAAAGTATTTTTCCTCCAGTAACTAAAGTAGTTCTGTGTTTATACCATCAGCCCCTGAAGTGGGGGCAATGGGAGGGAAACATCTGGAATATGAGGTTTGCTATGGATCTGTGAACGGTGACCTGGCATCCATTTGCTGAGAGGGAGCCCTGCTAACTTCTGTGGTGGGGATGCCCTGAGGCATGAAAAGTGGAGGTGTGTGCCATGTGCCTGCATGTAACATGCATGCAGCACGTGTACTCACATAGCAGGCGCACACAACACACACACGTTGTATGTGCACGTAGCTTTCCTGTGCATGTTGCATGTGTGTGCATGTTGCATGTGTGTGCATGTTGCATGTATGTGGGTGCTGCTGCCTGGCAGGCCTATCTGTAGCACCTTCACTGTGAAACTTGGGTCCTGTCTCTGTCAGCCTCAGTTTCCTTATCTGTCCAATGGGGACGTGTACTGCTGACTGGCTGTGTAGCTGGAATCAAGATGTTGGCAAGAACGAAGTGAGTGGCTGCCCCGCTTCTTTTTCCAGATTGCTGGAAGCTCCCTCTGCCTTCTGGCTGGAGCCATGCTGGCCTGCGGCGCCACAGCACCTTCAGATCTTTCCGAGTGAAGTGATGGAAACTGGGGTCAGAGAGGCTGACGGTCTGCCCGGGGCCCACAGCCGGGAGGCAGGAGACAGAGCGCCTTTGGGATCAGGGTGCAGCAGTTGGTGGATCTTTCTGGGAAGGGCATGGGGGTCTGAGGGCCTCTACCCACTGCTATTACTCTCCCTCCCTCAGGGGTCAGACCTGTATGGCTGGAGGCTCTCGTCTCTCCAGGTCTCACCCCCATAAACTTCTGGCAGGCCTAGTCCCATCTCTCCCTGGGGGACCCAAACAAACTCATTGGTCCTGGAGGCTGGGGTGCAGGGTGGTGTGTCCTGGGCCCTGGAGAGGGGCCCTTGGGATTGTGGGGAATTAAGATGAGACTGGAAGGATGAGAGAGTGGAGGGAACAGTGAGTGCAGAGTCCCAGAGGTGGCAGTGAGGTGGGAAAGGTGGTCTGTTATTTCTTCTTAAAAGTAGGGACTCTAGTCCCTGCTTCCAGGCTTTGTCCTGTGCCTTTGAGGTGACGCTGTGTGAAGGACCCAGGCCAGAGTTGGGCAGAGGACCTCTTGGCAAGCGGATGAGAAGTTTCCCAGAGAACGCTGCCAGGCCCTAAAGCCTCTGCTTCGGACACCAGCAGACAAGGGTGGCTGACCCCTCAGCCCCATGGGCTCCATTTCCCCAGAGTCTCCCATGAAGTGAATGGACCACAGAGGCTAGATTCTCCCTGTCCAGCTCCTCAGCTGGCTGGACCAGGGGTGGGAAGAGCCATCTGGAGAAATGTGCCTGGGTCAGAGCCAGAAATCCCCTCCCCAGAGATGTTAGCTGGGCACCAACAAAGAAAGAGTAGAAATGGAATAAAAATTCTTTTTTAATGCTCTCGGCTGCTAAGTTCAGCACTTTAGCCAGAAATCTGAGCGAAGTGCTCACACCATGGCCTGTTCCAACAGTCCGCCTTTCACGCTCCCGCCTGGTCCAAGAATCATGGGAAGCCATTTTCCTCTGGTCCTTCCAGGGCCCTGTGTTGCCAGGCCGTTACCATGAGATTGGATTAGAGCAGAGCAAGATCATCCATGATTAAGGAAGACAGGCCAGGTGAACAAAGGCAAAGTCATGAGAAGCACAGCCAGGTCGCTTCTGGGGCCCACAGAGGCAGGGCTCGTGAACTTGACACCAGGCCCTGGGTGGGTGTGCTAGCCCCATGTTCCCTGCTAGAAAGCTCTCTCACAAAATCTGCCTTCCTTCCAGGCCTTGGGGGTTTCATCAGCATGCGAAGAACCTGGACCATATTCCAGCAAAGCCTCTTGGAAATGACCCTTAGCGGCATTGCAGTCCTGGGGTTCTCTGTGACTGTGTATAAAGCTGGCTTGGAAGAAGACCCCATGTGGAGGAGGGAGGGCAGGTCCAGCCTGCCCAGACCTGAACTTGAATTCTGAAATGTCAGCCTGGGGTGGGGGTGGGGGGTCCTAACAGCGCTGTTGGACTGACTCTTTCATTTTACAAGGTGGGGGTGCTGAGGCCAAGGAGGAGAGTCACGTGCCCAAGTAATGTGCTAAGTAACCACCGAGGGGCCATAGCTTGGGTCTCCTCCCTCTTTGTCCCCCATTACCCCCAAACAAGCACCAGCTTTATTTAGCAACATAAGCTTGACTAGAAGATTGGACTTTCCAGCAAAGATGCACTCTTTCCTCCCCAACTTCTGTGGTAGGGTTAGACTCCTCTGCCCTGTGGCATCTGGCCTGGGCCCACAGGATGTGGGAGGACAAGACGATGTATGGGTTCTGAGCCCAGGACTTAAGAAGCAGCTGTGTTTCGATTTGCCCCTGGGATCTTCTGCTCGGCCAGGAGAGGGGCAAGCCCCAGGTATCCCACTGAACCAAGAAGAATGTGGGGCACATCTGAAGTGAACCCATGGCCTGGTACCAAGTTCAGCTGAGTGCAGACTAGCCCAGATGTATCCCAATAGATCTGTGGACAAGTGAGTGAGAAAGATATGTTTATTGCTCTATGCCACTGAGATTCTGCAGTTATTACACAGCCATAGCTGACTGACTGATAAAGCTCGAAATCTTGTAAAGACAGAGGGAAGACAGGAGAGAGTTCCTAAAATCTGCAGAGTGTTTTCCACGGACCATGTTCTTTATAAGAATTACCTTATTTTATCTTAATACATTATCAGGTTGGAATGGCTATGGCCCTCATTTTGAGACAAGGAACAGTCTCAGAATGGTGAAATGATCTGCTCAAGGCAACACAGGGAGGGAGTGCTGGAGCTGGGGTCCAAGCCCATGTCTATGTCCCCAAGGTGCCTGTGTTTAGCCACTGCATCTGCACTGTCCAGTCGGGTAGCCACTGGCTACCTGTGGCTGTTTAAATTTAATGAATTAAATTAGATAAAACTACAAGCTCAGCTCTTCACACTAGCTACCTTTTGAGTGTTCAAAAGCCACATGTGACTGGTGGCTGCTCAGGGGAGCAGCACAGAACGTTCCCAAGTGTCCCAGGGAGTTCTGGTGGGCGGAGCTGTGTGGGGATGGATTCAGCCACTGTTCTGACCGCCTGGGAGTCAGTTCACTTATTGTCCGAAGTCTCCCACCAGTTTGCTCTGTGACCTTGGCAGCAGCTCACCTCCCACCTCAGTCTTGTCACCTGTAGGACAGGAGACAAGGCAGATGGATGTTCTCAGACGCTTCTAGAACCTCGATGCAGGACTCTGGGGCCATGCTGGCCGAACCCACAGTCAAGGCAACTGTTCTGACAGACAAGACTGTGCTCTCAGGGATGTAGCAGCCACAAATTCAAAATCTGGGCTGTTGTAAGAAGTCCCATATGCTGAGTGATGGAGGCAGGGTGACCGAAGGGGGTGGTACCTGGAGCACTGAGCCAGCCTGGGTTCCTAGAAGTGAGGCGTGGGTGCCAGGGGAGGTAGTTTAGGAGGAAGCCCCAGCCCTAGCCCAGCCTCACCATCAGGGTGGAGGGCACATCCCTGAAGGCCAGTCTGAGGCCTCAGGTAACCCCTCCTTAGAACCTAGATGCTTTGGGGGGAACTTCTAGATGCATCTTAGACCCATCACAGCTGTGTGGAGAGCTGTTCCCCCTTTCCTTAAATGCTGTGGTCAAAGGGGCCCAGAGACATGTGGGCACTGCCTGAGGGCACACAGTGGCAAGAGGCAGAGCCTGAGCACAGCCAGCGGTCTGGCTCTCAGTTCCAACATACCCCGCCCCGCCTGATCCCTCCCAGAGCCTGGCCGCTCACCTCTGCCTGTGTGCCAGACACTCTGATCAAGCGAGCCCCTGGCTCTTCAATACGCCTTAACTTTCAAAGCAGTTTGGGACTGACTGAGTGTTGCAAGGTTAGTATGAGCTGCTCCTGCATGCCCTTCATGCAATCTCCCAGGTTGTCTGCATCTTACCATCGCGGAGTCCAGTGGCCACAACGAAGACACCAGCACAGACACACTACTTCGTTCAGATTTCCTCAGTTTGTCCTTAATGTCCTTCCTCTATTCCAGGATGCCACCCAAGGTCCCATGTACATTTAGTCACTATGTCTCCCCTGGGCTGTGACAGTGTCTCAGATGTGCCATGTTTTCAATGGCCTTGACGGTTTTGTCCTACCGCCAGTCAGCGAGGAGCAGCGAGGAGCTGGAGAGCCAGGCTGCAGGGGTGGGTGAGGACTCGGGCTCCCACTGCCTATCCTGTTGAGTGGGGAGAGGGGGAGACGGCTCCCGCTAGGGTCCCCTCCTCAGCCCTTGTGTGTCACCCAAAGACAGAGGCTGTGCAGGGCTGCAACATCGTGGGCGGTGCCATCATTACCTGGTGACATCGGAGCTTCTACTCATATTAGGAGAAACTCTAGGTCTGGGGGTGGGGGTG
This sequence comes from Desmodus rotundus, assembly GCF_022682495.2. Lineage (NCBI taxonomy): Eukaryota > Metazoa > Chordata > Mammalia > Chiroptera > Phyllostomidae > Desmodus > Desmodus rotundus. Next base: position 30,966,705 of record NC_071398.1, on the reverse strand, counting down.
GAAGGTGTGGAGTGAGGGGCCCGGAGCAGAAGCCTCTCTCCCGTCCTCCTGTGCCCATTTCCAACCCTGCTGCCCTTCTCCCCTTGCCTTCCTTGCCTCCTGTTTTGTGTCTTTCCCCTCACCTTCCTCTCCAATATTGCTGTTCAAGAGCCCCTCAATCCAGGATGCTGAGGGCAAGCCCTCGCATTATCAGGGCTACTACCCTCCATCACCTGAGCGCCCATCTCTCCGTCCTTCCCTGCCTCCCCTCTCCCATCTTACTTCTCCAAGTGGACGTGCCTACCGTCTCTAAGTGTACATGTTATCGCTGAGCTGACCCCACCCACCAGCCCCAGTCCTTCCCTGGTCTTTCTAGGTTGCCAGGAGCCCCTTGAGTCAACCTTGACCCATGGTGCCATCATGTCCTTGGTCCCTGAGTCACACCCTTGCCCCAGGTCAATTCTCACCCAGTAGCCCTCTGTCTGTAGCCCCTCAAGCCTCCTGCCTCCTGTGGAGGGCAAAAACTTGCACTGTGTCCACTTCTGCTATGCTGCCTGCTGGCCCTCCACTCCGACCCTGTAGTGCCCACTGATGGGAGCTAAGAACACTCTGGTATACAGGTGTCTGCTCTCCAGGCAGGGAGTGAGTCAGTACAAAAGGAAACCAGGATTAGGTCAGAGCCTGGAGGGGGGCCTGATGTGAGGAAACCTGGAGGTGGCCCAGGATAAACCAACCCTGAAGAGAACAGATCAGAAAAGCAGCAGCTCGCGCCCTTTGCTGCCCCTTCTAAGTCTGCTAGGAAGAAATAATATTTTCCTCCTTAAACGCATTAACCTCCCAGCTCTGGGTCACCCGCTTGCTCTTTCCTTGTTTGAGGCAGCAGGAAGCACAGAGGAAGGAAAAGTGTTTTCCTGGCCAGCTCAGTTCCTCGGTGTGTTTCCCCCAGGACCTGGCTACCAAGGATGGAGGCAGCAAAGGCTAGCCCAGGCATGACTAGGACAGTGAGCTGTGTGCTCAAGTCTCCCCACTTCCTCTGGACCAGAGGCCCTAATGGTGACCTGGAAATGGCCCCAAGATTCCATGGGCCCATCATAAGGTACAGAGAACCCAGAACCCAGAATCTCAGCCCTGGCCCTCCCACATGGTCCAGGTGAGTCAGTGTTCCCTCCCACAGTGGTCAGGAGATGCCAAGAATGTTCTGCAGACAGGCCCTAGAAATGGAGGATGCATGAGTGTTAGTTAGCTAGAGTCTCCACATACTGCCCTACTTCGTGAAGTCTACGGAGGAATGAAGGAAGACCAGTGAACTCAGGTCTATTTGCCATTTCTTATCCACTTGCCCCTTCCTCCAGGGAGCTTTCCTGGGCCCCTCCCTGGCTGTTTGGGGCTTCCTGCCCTCTCCCACTGCTATGCACTTGCATCAAGCTGGCTTGAGGGTTTGCATGAACATGTCTATTTCCAGCGACAGGCACAGAGCCTGCTGCGTGCCTGCTGAGTGAGCGAGCAGCCTTGGATGCATTGTTGGGCAGATGGTGCATCCACACCAGTGTGCAGAGTAGGGCTGAGTCCACAGTGTCAGATACAACCTCACATTTTCCCTCCCTCGGCCCTGTAAGCTTTATGTGGTTCTGGGGGCAATGATCTACTCACTTTCAGGAGCAGAAGGTCATAGGTCCATTGTCACTGCCCCATGGTTGAGTTCGAGGCAGGAGGGACTCATTTAACCATTGGTGACTTAGCCTTTTGTGACCGGGCCCTGAGTCAATGGTGGCTCAGGTGCAGTTCCTGCCGGAGGCTTGGAGCTGGGGGCCAGGTGGGACAGGGGGTGCCAATGCTGCGCAAGGATTAGACAGGTCCCTGAGGTGGTGATGCTGTGAAGGGAACCCTTTAGCTCTTGAACTCCCATCAGCACGTGGGCTTCTCTGCTTTGGCCATCCCAACAGGGGAGTCAGCTCCCAGGCATAGCTGTGAGCAGGGTTCAGTCTACCGTCTTCCCACCAAAGGCCAGTGGGCGTGGGCTCACCTCCCCTGTGAGGGCACCCTGGCCATTGGGAGCAGGGATGGTGATAAGGGGTGTGGGACCCTCACACACATTAGCAGGCAGTAAGCACTCCATAAACAGGGTAAAGATAACCAAAGGGGATGGCCACAGCCTGTTTGTACTGCCTGTGAGCTAGGAATGATCTTTACATTTTTAAAGGATTGTTAACAACAACAAAAAAAGTGATAGAGACCATATGTGGCCCACAAAGCCTAAAAGATTTACTATTTGGCCCTTTACAGGGAAAGTTTGCAACCTCTGGGTTAGAGGAAAGGGCAGGGCACTCAGGCTGCGCAGGAGGGGACTTTGGGTGATGGCCAGGAGGCCTGCAGTTGTACTCCCTCTTGGGCATCAGCCCCCACCAGTCCAGACCCCTAGTCTATCTGGAGACCCCCAACTCCCTCCCACCCCAGGCCTAGTCTCTCTGGAGGGTCTCACCTCCCCCACCCAGGCCTGGTCTCTGGAGGCCCCACTTCCCCTGTCCTCTCTGTGGCCTTTCAGAGCTGGTCCTGCCAGCAGACATGTATTCTATAGACAAGACTTCCCCCACTGGCCCAGGCCTGCAGATTCTGTTCCAGAGCTCCTCCCTGCACAGCCCCCTTTCACTGCTCAGGCCATGGAGCTGTGTGGCCCTGAGCCAGGTGTTCCTCCTTCTGGGCCTCGGTTTCTTCATGTGCTTGGTAAATAGGTCTGCTTCCCTTTCCCTGGGGGCATTTTCACCTCTAAATGCCCATATTCTCCAATTCTCCCAAGCTCAAGGACCACCTTGAGCTTCGAGAACAGAGGGGCATCCTGGGACCTTAATGGCCATGCTCTGACACCTGGCCTGTGTTGCTTGGCTCTAACACTTGGCCAGTGACAACTGGCTCACTCCCAGCTGTGAGGTACTCTATTCAGAACAACACGAAGCCATCCTGCATGCCAGCTCCACCAGTAGCCTTATGGGCCTTGACTGCCTTGCTGAGAAACAACCTCTGTGATGGATTAGTGATGTCTGCTGGGGGTGGAGGAGGTGGTGACAAGAGTGCTGGGTACTTGCTGACCCCATTTTACAGTGTGGGCAGGTTTCCTTAGCTCAGATCCTAGCACCGTTTCCTCCCTCAGAATAGAATCCAAACTTCTAATCTCAGTTAGGAGACCTGTCTTCTGGCCTGCTCTGTCTTGGGGGCCCTGCCAGCCCCACCATGCAAACCCGGGCTTGGTGATTCCCAGCTACATGCTCTGCCTCATGTGGGACCCACAGGGCACAGGCTGGTGGTGCCTAATCCAGAGCCAACCTCCAAGAATTGGCTGGTGAGGGTCTGTCTGCAGTCCAAGTCCTCTCTCATCCTCCCTGGGGAATTCCATGCACCCCTGGTCTGGCCCCAACACCTCCTCTGGCATCCCCTCCTGAGAGTTCCCACAATGCCTGGTTGTGGCGCGGCTGAGCAACCACCAAGCTGCAGAGGGGTGGCCCCGAGACTCCTGTTCATTGTCAGGGCCCCTTGAGCCAGGGGGCTGGTGGTTCAGCCCGCGTGCCCCGTGACTTTTGTGCTCTTTCCAGAGGCCTCCTTGGCCTCTGTGTTCTGTGTCTTGTGGCAGCCCAGACCCTGGCTGGCACACCTGCCTCTCACCCTCTCAGGAACTGAGCTGCAGGTGCTCAGTTGACACTGGGTGCCGTGGAACAAAACGGGGCCCCCACCTACCTTCTGCAGCTCCCTGGTGGCTGCATTTCCAAGAGAAGGGCCCTCTGAGGGCTGAGCCCTGGGTTTTCCCTGACAAAACAGTGAAGTCTGAGGTCACCCTCTTGGTCCTGTTTGCCAGAGTCCCCAGGATAGCCCCCAAGAGCCCTGTGTAGTCCCCAGGTTTGTTGGATCTGGAGAGCCATTTGTACATGGGTCTTCCTCCTCACAGGGACAAAGGTATCACATATTGTCTGTCCTGTTGTGTTTCCGAGCTGGTTGGGCTGTGTGGGTGGAGTTGTCTTATTCTTGACACCTATTGCTGTCACCGAACTGTTCCAGAACAATAAAAAGAGAGCGGAGGGAGTGAAAGGAAAGCATTTCTTCACGCTTGTGGGAAGCAGATGAAAGAAGAGGTGTACCATTCACATAAATTTGACTGTTTTGGACAAATCTGTGTCACTTTTGTGGGGCCTGCAGACTGACACTGCATTTCACCCCCTCCCCCAAGGAAATGAAGACCAGCCTGTTGGAGAAGGACTCAGGGAGGAGGAGCCTTGCCCACACCAGGCACAGCCCAGAATGCCTGGGATTGCACCCCAAAAGGACTTGTCCACTCAGACGGAGCTCTCCCTCCTTAGGACACAGTGCCCATGGGGATTTAGCTCGTGTAGTTCCTGGCGCTCTGCTTGCATGAGTACTATCAGGAGTTGTGCTAGGTTCCAGAGCTGCTGTAACAAAGTGCCACCAACTGGGGGGCTTCAAACAACAGACATTTCTTCTCTCCCAGTTATGGAGGCCAGAAGTCCAGGGTCAGGGTGTGGGCAGGGCTAGGCTCCATTTGAAGGCACTAGGGGAGGGCCCTTCCCACCTCTTCTAGCTCCTGGGAGTTGCTGGCACTCCTTGACATGCCGTGGCTTGGGGCAGCACCATTCCAATCCTGCCTCTGTTGTCACATGGCCTCTCCTACATGTGTGTCTGTGTCCAAGTTTCCCCTCTGATAAGGACAGCAGTATGACCTCATCTTAACTAACTCCATGGGCAAACCCCCTATTTCGTAATAAGGCCATGCTCACAGGTTCTGTCGGGTGTGGATTTGGGGGCATGCTGTTCACCTGGCACAGAGGCCATGCCACAGCTCTGACTTGCTTCCTTCTCTGAACATCTGTGGGTCTTCCACAGTTACAACTGTGAGAGAGATGGGTGTTCTAGGGATCTTAGAAGAAGGAAATCCTGAGGATGGGCCAGTAAGGGTACAGAATGTCCTGGGGGAATGAAGCAACAGTGTGTCCCAACACGGCCTTTCCTAATCAAATAGCTAACGTGTCACAAAAGACGCTAGCAAATGGGTGGCACTCTGGTTGTCAGGGTTCATTTCGTGCCAGGACAGACATTATTAATGAATCACAGAGCCCTTCCTTGCAAGCCTAGTTGCAGCTTAGTCTTGCCTCAGCCCGGCACACAACGATCTCCACCACCCAGGACCCCTACTCCTGGAGCCAGAGGGTCTCTCCCCAGTTGACCAGAGGAAATGAATGGGCTACTTGGAGCATGTAAACAGAGAGCCAGGTAGTTTGCCTGTGGCCTGTGGAATGTCCTGGATATGAGCACTAAAAGCCAGCACTACTGGTCACATTATAGCCATTTTCTGAGATATGTCACCTAAAATGAAGGTAACCAAAGGAAAAGCAGACAATTAGACTTCATCGAAAAAAAAAAAAAATTTGTGCTTCAAAGAACACCACCAGGAAAGTGAAAAGACAATCCACAGACTGGGAGAAAATATTTACAACTCTTATACCTGATGAGTTTAGTATCTATAGAACTAATATACTTATAGAACTCTTCCAACTTAACCACAAAAAGGCCAAAAGATCCGAATAGATGTTTCTCTAAGGAAGGTGTATGTGGCCAACAAGCACATGAAAAGATACTCAACCTCGTTTGCCATCACCAAACAAAAACTCAAAACCACAAGGGGATGCCACTTCGCCCCCACTAGGGTGGCTAGAATAAAACATCAGACTATAACAAGTGTTGATGAGAATGCGGAGAAATCAGTGCCCTCCTGCACGGCTGGTGGGAATGTAAAATGGTGAAGCTTCCTTGGCTGGTATTTCCTTGACGTGGTAAATACGGAGTGATTGTAGAACTCAGTGGTTCCACTCCTAGGCGCACACCCGAGAGAAATTAAAACATGTCTCTGCACAGAAGCACGTACACGAATGTCTGTAGCTATGAAACAGCCTAAAAGCTCATAAGTGATCAATGAATAAATAAAATATGATCTATCCATACAATAGAATATTATTCAACCATAAAAAATGAAGCACCTTGAAAACATTATGCTAAGTGAAATAAGCCAAATACAAAAGATGAATGCTGTATGAATTCACTGATATGAACTTTCCAGAACAGGCAAATCCATAAAGATAAGAAAGTGTATTTGTGGTTGGCTGGTGGGGGGTGGGGAGTGACTGGGAATGGGAATGTGTGAGGTTTGTTGTGGGGATGAGAAAAATGTTGTGGAATCAGATGGTGGCGATGGTTGTATGACTTTGTCAATGTGTTTAAAGCCACTGACCTGTATGCTTTAGAAGGGTCAATTTTATGGTGTGTACATGTATCTCAGTTGTAAAAGTGTCATTCGCTTATTCACTCAGCACTCGCCAGTGCCCACTCTGGAGAGCTGTTAGGTTGGAGCTTCTAGTCTGGAGGGTTTAGGATTGGGTTCTCAGTCACATTCCCCCATCACTCTTCTGATGGATGTTCCCCCTGCTCCTGCCCCCTCACCCCTGCTTGGAATGTGCCTCGGTTATTACCCAGTTCTATGGCTCTGCCAGGAGTGTAATCCTTTTGGGTTTCCCTATGAAAATTAGGGGCTCCTCCTGGGGGCTGGGTTTGCCTAGGTGAGGAAGGGACATAGGAGGGGCAAGGACTGAGCAAGCGGGACTGGAAAAGCGCTTTGTAAAGTGACCCTTTACGTCAGGCATCATCATTAACAGAGGTGGTGGAGCCCCATCTGATGACTTTGCCAGGACAGTGCTGAGTGTAGCCCCAGATGGAGCCAGGGAGGCCCAGAGCCTGGGGGAGGTAGGGAGGCTGATGGCCAGCAAACAAGCACAGAAGCCACCAGAAGCACATCTGGGCCCCTGCACCTGGTCTTCCACCCAGCATGGGATGGGATAAACTGTGATGTACAGTTTGCGGTAGAGCTGGAGATCTCTCAGTTCTGGGGGTCAGAGTCCTGGGGTCTGGTCTCCTCTGGTCCAGTTTCACTTGATTTGCTGAATGACCTTCAGGTGGATTATCTTCCAGATCCTATGTGCACCTGTCGTGTCCCCTAGTACTGACATCCACCTGGAACTTGTGAGCATGGCATTATTTACAAATAGGGTCTTTGCAGAGGCAATGGAATTAAGATGAGGTCATCCTGCAGGAGGGTGGGCCCTGATCCAAGATGACTATTGTCCTTATGAGAAGAAGGGACACATAGAGAGGAGGCCTCAGGAAGAGGGGGACAGAGACTGGCCATAAGCAAGGCTCCCCAAGGACTGTGGCAACACCAGGAGCTGGCCGAGGCACAGGAAGGATCCTTCTCTGGGGCTTCCAGAGGGAGCACGGCCCTTTGAGGCCTTGACTTCCGACTTCTAACCTCCAGCATGTGAACAATAAAACATGTGAGATAATGTGTGGGATATCTACACCACAAGACCAGGAGAAACAGGGGAGGGCTGGGAAGAGTGGCAGGGCCATGCTCTTGGCTGCTCCATCTCGTTGAGGACGGAGGCACCACCGGGTGGAGGATCGTGGTGTCCAGCAACCAGTCGGGGAGAGTCTAAGGCCACACAAATGACACATGACAAGAGGCTGGCCTGCCTCCCAGCTTGTTTGCTGTAGTCCGTCACTGCACCATGCCCCCGTGAGAAGGCTCCAGGGCCTGACGCCCATGGCTATCAACTGCCCCAAGCAGCTCAGAAAACCGTGACGTGTTAGCACCATCTTCAGATAGAAGCCCCACTGGCCAGCTAAAGAGGGAGATTTGTGAATGGACCGAATGGACCAAGAAACACACACCCTTCAGGGTGGGGTCTGAGGTGGCGAGGAAGGGACAGACATCTTGACATAGGAGACTCAGCCCCAAAGCAGCGATGAGACACCAGGGACATGATTCGAGGGAAGGAGGAAAAGTTAAATAAATGCTGATATGCCATCAACAGGCCTGCAGAGTTGGCCATGAGCCTGTGACTGTTGGAGGGTACCCCAAAGGGACCCCCGAAAGGACCCTGCAATGTAAGCCCCATTGGGGATTTCGGCCCATGCTGTGGATGTGGTTCCCCCCTGGCAAATTCAGTTGGTTTTCCTGGTCTGAGGACTCATTTGGGAATAGTGCTTCTGCAGCTTGTTCTGCAGGTAAGAGAAGCCTTGAGACTGGGCCTTGGCCACTCCCCGCACTCCCTTCACCCCAGGCTGGTGAGCTGACCTTTCTGTGAGGGCCCTGGCATTGCCACAGCAAAGGACCATGAACTCAGCACCTTAAACACAGAAGCGCATTCTATGTCACTTCTGGAGACCAGAAGTGTGAAGTCAAGGTGTCTGCATGGCTATGTTCCCTCTAAAGTCTCCAGGGGAGGGTCCTCCCTGGCCTGTTCCAGCCTCTGGTGGCCCTCGATATCCCTTGGCTTGTGGCCGCATCACCCCAGTCTGCCTCCATCTTCACATGGTCTCTTCTTGTGTCTGTGTCATAAATCTCCCTCTGTCCTTTTCAATCCCTCTTAGAAGGACACGCCATTGGATTTATGGCTCACTGTAATCCAGGATGATCTCATCTCAAAGTGCTTACATTAACTACATCTGCAAAGACCCTATTCAAGTCAGGGCACATTCTGAGGTTCCAGGTGGACATATATTTATGGTCTGAAAGTCAACCCCCTACTCCCAGACAAGTTAACAGCTCCTGGCTCTGGGAGCCATGCCCACCTAGATTCTCACACTGCACTGCTAGGGACTTTGTGGGTAGGAGTCTCCACCAGCAAGCCCTCACTGCCTTTGGCTGTTTTATTTACTATTATATCCTCAGAACTGACCTCAGAGCCTGGAGGTGTCCAAGGTAAGAAGTGATGAACTGAGCTGACTCCTTCACCCCATTCTCTCACGTCCAGTGTGGGTTGACTTTCACCTTCTCTGTTTATGTTTATCTTGCTCATGGTCTTTTGGAAGACACCAAACCTCCCTGGCCCTCAGCCACTGGAAGAATAGAAGTTCCTTCCTCTTGGAAGGTGAGCAAAGCAGCCGTGAGTGATTGTGTAGCCACGTCTGTTCCCTGACAACTCTGTCTTTGTACCTATCCTTTTTCCCACCCATCAGACTGGTAGGAAGTACCCCCAATTTTAACCATTGCCATGAGCCCCGCTGTGAGCCTCTCCACAACCCGCTGTTCCCCAGGACCTGGATTCTGTCCAGCCCGGACTCCTGGGTAGACGGACTTGAGGATGCCCGTCTTCCCCATGAAGGCCAGGGTATGGCTAGGGTGTGATGTGAGCCCAACTGGGGTCCTTCCACTGAGCCTCACAACAAAGTCACCAATGGATGGTAGCAAAGGTGACAATAGCACACAGTGGTGGAGGCATCACTCACTGGAAGCACAGTTCAGGGGCTTCGAGGGGCATAGGAAGGGCTATAGGCTGGGAGGCTGGACCTCAGACTGAAGGGTCAACCTGGGACCTTAGTCTTCTCACCTGTGAAATGGGGTAATGATGTACCCCTCAGATGTTGTTAATACAGATCCCCCATGGGAAGATCTTTGCAAACTGTAAAGTTCTGGGCACTGTGTACCATAGAGGCTCCTAACATGTTCCTCAGCATCCCTCCCTCCAGCCTGCCCTTCTCAACTCACGTGTTGTGGGGTTCAGTGTGGAGGCCTTGCTTTATTCACTTTACTGGTGCCTTTTCACTGCCCATCCCACTATAGCACTTGCCTGGTGGCTGCACAGAAAGGGTTTGTTCTATTAAGTGGCCCTCAGCCCATGACTCAGATTCAGAACCAGGTCAACACCAGCCCCAGCCATGCTTGTGAGGACCACTTGCTGATGGTTGGTGCAAGCTCTGATGCTGTGCCCAGGATGGAGTGCCCATGCAGCAGTGGCTGGGAGATCCGGCTGGGGACGGGCACAGAGCGTGCGCTGACAGCCGAATCCAGGGTTCCCACGGGTGTTTCCAGGCCCCAGGCCCTCCCGCAGCTCCCCACACAGACAGCGTCATCCTCTTGCAATAAGCCACAGCATTTTTGGATGCCACACTGAAACCCAACTCACTTAATACCTAAGGGGATGGAGCACTGGGAATGCTGTTTCTTATGAGTCATTTTCCGTCTTCCATCTGTCAAAAATGCAATTTTGTTTATTTCTGAAAGATTTTCTCAGTGGCTTTACTGATGACAAGCAAACACAAGGGAAGGGTTGGCAAGAACCACTGTCTCACTTTGCCTGTTCTCAAGACCATGAGGGGAACATCTGCCGAAGCAGAGTTTGGAGCTCCAAAGGCCCAATTTGGGGGAGAGGGCCTCTGACTGAGCAGCCAGGTCTAGGTCCACCTCTGCTCTCAGTGAGACGGCCTTTGGCAAGTCACCACCACCACAGTTGGCTTCAGTCTTCCTGTGAGCAAACAGGGGACTGTCCCCAAAGCCTGTGTCCTGTAGTTCCAGGACATAGGAGTGGACCCACAGAGGTAATATGGATGGTGATAATGATGAAAGTGGTGGTGATGATGGTGGTGATGATGATGGTGATAATGATGAAGATGATGATGATGATAATGATAGTGGCGATGATGACAGTGATGATGCAGCTACCCAGCATTTAGTGAGTATGTACTGAAAGCCAGGTGTTTTGCCAACGCTCTCTCACTCAATCTGTGTGACCCATTTGTAAAATAAGGAATGCTGCTTCCTTTCTGTGGATAAGGTTCAGATGAGTGAAAGGGCAAGCCCAAGGTCACAGGACAGCAAACAGGTAGTGTGAGGTGGTGGCCAATCTGGCCGCCTCTCAGTGGGCAGGCTTCATATAGGAAGCTTTGGGAATAGAGGCCAGGGGAAGGCCAGGAGAGAGCTAGACATTTTCCTGGGGTCACAAGCCTCACTTCCTCCATCCCAGCTGGGGACAGAGGCAGCAAACAATATGGGAGGGTCTTCCTCGTCCCCAGTCCCCACTAAGTGGTGGCCCATCGGAACCGAAGAAATGCAGAGTAAAACTAGGAGATGACGTTTTGGTTTTTGGTTTTTATTCTATTGTGGGATCCATTGGTAACATGCAGAGCTAATGCAGGCATAGTGGCCTAACTGGCCAGCATTTAGGGAGGCTTGGTGGTAGGCATGAGTACTTTACCCAGTACTTCTGTGGCCCAGCAGTCCTGTGACCAGGGGACAATGCTACAGAAATGCCGAAAGAGTATTCACACCTACACAGACGAGGTATGCTCGTGGTGGACAGCTCGTGGTAGCAGAAACAGCAAGGACCTGTGTATGCATCATCCAGGGACTTGGTGAGTGACTTATCAGATGTGTCCATGGAGAGACGTCCCTGACAGCACAGTCAGTAGGCTGGTGTGCTAAGTGAAAAACACAGTTTTGGATCCCACTTATAGCGACACTAACTATATATCCACCAAGGCATAGAAAGTTCCAGAGTTACTATTTACAGTAACTCTTTGCTGACAGAGAGGGGCTAGGTCTCCCTTGGACGTGGGCTCATTTGGGTGGAGACTGAGTCTTAGCTGTGACTCCGTGTCCCCAGCACTGAGCATCGTGCCTGGCAGAGCAGGTGGGGCTGGTATGTGTGGATGCGTGGGTGCAGAGTGGATGAGCTGAGCTGAGTAGGGACTAAGTGAACTGCGGAGCAGATGACCAAATGCAGGGCTTACATTCTGAGGCCTTGGCCAAGCTGCTTGCCCTCAACCTCAGTTTACGTCTGTAAAACGGGGCGTGAAGGACCCTACTCCACGGGACTGCTGTGTGGGGGGAACCGCAGAGTGGACACGAAGGGCTGCGCACCACGCTCCGTTATGGAACTGCCATTCCCCTGCTGCTCCCTTTTTTTGCCAGCTCTTCTTAGTTTGTGAGGTAAGGGCAGAAGTGGTTGAAAAAAGATGGGGAATGGCTTTGAATGAAGGCAAAGACCTGAGGACTTGCCCACAGGCCAGGCCTTGTCCCTCGCCCCTCCCTGGAATCAGTAGTGAAATTCCTGAGCAGGAACATCAGTCCCCTTTCCTCCACCCCCAGGCCCTCCCAGCAGGGGGACAGGCAAGCAGAGGATTCCCAGAGAACCTCTGACAGGCAGCATTTAGGGGAGGGGAGCCCTGTACTACAGAGAAAGCAGGTGGGGCCTTAACGAGGGTCCTGAAGGACTCGATGGTGGGAGGCCCTCAACCTACCTGGGTATCAGGAGAAGCAGCAGGAGGCCTTGCTGGCAGGCACCATCTTTAGGCAGGTTGTGGAGGAATCCGGATGTGGGGTATAGGGTGATTGACTGACTGCCCCAGTTTGCCCATGACAGGGAAGTTTCGGGATGTGGGATTTTCAGAGTTAAACTCGGGAAGGTTGGTTGCCTGGGGCTGTGGTCCAGGGTTGCCAGTTACTTTGGGGCATCTGACACCTTCCTGTGGCTGCCTGTTAGCTGAAGGGATAGGATCAGATCACAGGTGACTCGTCCCAGACCTGTGCCTGGCCTGGTTGCCTGGAGTCCTGGGCAAGGAAGATCCGTGGCCCCAGCCCAGTGCCAACCACTTGCTGAGGGCCTGCAGAGCCCTGGTTTGTGCTCCCAGAGGCAGCTGGAGGTTGGATTATGGGTCAGGAGCAGCAATTCCAATAGATAGGCTCTGGCCCAGAAGAGACAAACACGGAGCCCCAAACCAGGCAGCATGAGTCAGGGGAGCCACCTGGAGGATGAGGGGGTGAGAAGGGGTGTAAGTGCCAATCAGAAGCGGGCAGAGCTGGGGGCACAACCTCTGACACAGAACCAGGAGTGGGTACACTGGTGATTAGGTGGCTGCTAAGATACTGTTTCCATAATTTCCTCAGAAAAACCCGAAATTGCTTCATTGACTGATGGGTGTAGTTTTGCCGGAGGCATGCAGAGGTCCTTACTGGACACCCTCTCGGCAATGCTGCCCCCAAACGTCTGGGTCCCTGGGGGAAGCACTGCTGGGTCACAGAAAGTCATGTGAGCTCTGAGCTCTTGTGTCCCCCACACACCCTGGCTGACTGCCGGAGCCCCACCCACACAAAGACAGCTAGGACATTTCAGAGATCTCGGAGATGCTGAGGGAGCCTCTGTCTCCTTGGATACAGGCCTCATGTTGACTGTGGCTCTGTGTTTCCACGTCCCTCCACCACAGGGGCCAGTGCCGCTGGCCCTCCATGTCCAGCCCACCTCCCAGGTGCTGGACTTTCCTTCTCAGTTTATAACCAAACCAGCCATGGTCCTTCTAAAAAGAGAATGACCACCGGTTGTCCAAAATAGCAGCTGCTCCTGGGACAAGTCACACGCCAAGAGCCCTCTCAGAGATATCATCACTTGTGGAGCCCGGTCTGGGTTGCCCCAGAGGAGTGGCTGACAGGGTCCATCCGAGGGCTGCCCGGGAGGCTTTCCTAGGCCAGGGGAAGAGTAGGGAAGGCAGGCTGCTCCACCCATAGCATGGGATTAGTCCCTCCCCCACCACGGCTACCCCTTCACCTGTTCTGGGGAAATGGCTGCTGGGATGGTGCTTAGTGGGGACAGGCCTGGGCTCGGCCTGGAGCACATCAGGGCCTCTCACTGAGCTGCTCTGGGCCATTGGCCTGCGTCTGCTCAGGGTGCAAAATGCTGGGCAGGAGCTGAATGCACGCTGGTTGAAGAAAGAGAGAAAAGACAGCAAGAAAGAGATCCGACAAGTGGCCTGTAGGAACGAGGCACCTGGAGGCAAAACCTGACCCCAAAGTCACTGGAGCAGAAGCCTCTTTGCAGTCCCTGTGGGACGCTGGCTACAGCAGGCACTTGGGGTCTTATTCCCTTGGCCCTGGGTGGGGTGCTATGCCCTGGCTATGGGGGCAATATCCAAATGGCCCTCTGTCTGGGCTCCGACCATTTGGAGACCTGGACACATTGATCGGCCCAGCTGGCTCCCCAGGCCATTGAGGGAGACACAGGGTCAGACGACCTCTGCTCCTATCTCTCCAGGAACTCAGAGCTGCAGCCAGCCCCTTGAACTGTGCCCCAGGCCCCATGCTCCTGTAGACCTCTGGGACCGTCTACTCAGGAAAGTGAGCATTTGATCTGGATTGGAAAAACATGAATTCTTTGAATTCCCTCCTTCCAGCAAAACAGAGTCAAGGGGGGTCATGACCTCGTCACTTCGCCTGCAGGCCCCTTGGCTGAGGCCTCACAACCACCACCTCAGCACACCCCTGGGGCCACAGCAGTGCCTGTCAGTTCTTCTCTGACAGAAGCCAGGGCCACAGGCATATTCCTTTGCTTTGATTTTAATACTTTCTTTGGTAATTTAAAGATTACCCAAGTAATACTTATTCGGTGTGGGAAAGAGTCAAACCTACAGAGGAAGATGCTTCCCTCACCCCATATGGAATCACTGTCAACTCCCAGCCAGAGTGAGCCACCTTCTGGGTGGCTTGTCTGGGGCTGAGGTGTTCCCAGGATGTAGGCTCCATTGGGGACCCCATCCTGGGACATGTAAGCTGGAGCTGCTGGCGCTCACCTCTGACCACAAGACCCTCTGAGGAGCGTGGTTCAGGTCCAATGACATCCCACCCCATGGAGCACCTTGCTCCATCTTCCCACCTGACCCACTCTGCCTGGGGGCTCAGTGCCCACACCCCAGCCGCCTCCACACCCTGTGTAGCTCCAGTGCTGTCAGGCTCAGTTTCCTCGAGGGAGCGTCCTGCTGGGTCATGAGGAGTGATTAGTGGAAGGAATGAAATCACATCCATACTCCTGTCTTATCTGCCACCTGTTTCCACATCTGGACTGAAGATGCTAACCCAGACTTTCCCCTCTGGCAGTGTTTCTGAGTTCTCAAAGATGAGGCAGCAAAGCCCAGCAGAAAGTGCTGAGGAGCCTCCACCATCCTGTTCATGCTCCCTCCCCATCCAGTGAGGACAGCAGTGATTGTGCTACTCCCAGCTCCTGAACCTTTGGTGGCTCCCTATTGCTGACAGTAACAGTTAACATGAAGACCTCTGGGCCCCATTGCCAGGCATCCTAATCTGCGGGTCAACAGCAGGGCCCAAGAATTTGCATTTTAACAAAACCAGAGGAAATTTGGAGAGGGGTGGTCTCTGAACTTCCTTCACAGGACTCCACTTACATGTACAAGTCACAGACCTGTGTGTGGCATTAAAGGCCTTGCACGATCAGGCCCGATCCGCCTTTCAGCTCTGTTTGCCTCTACTCTCTTCTCTGCCCCTACTGCTTTGGCCAAACTGCATTTCATCTGCTTTCACGGTGGTGTTCATTCTGTTCTCTCTTTCTCTGGAAAGCTTGCCTCTCCCCCGTGTGTCTTAAGTTCCAGCTAAAGTGCTCGCCCTCACTGGCAGCAAATTTCTTCCCCCTGCAGTCAGCTCTCAGCCGGGGCTCCCGAAGGTTATGTCCATCTTTGTTTCCCTCACCTGGTGCCTGGCATGGGTGGTTGCCTCAGGAGCAATTGCCACTGTCATTGATGCAGTGTGGTGCGATTGCTGCCTGTGCTCTCTGAGAACTTGGTGTGGGCATCTGGAGGCAGAGGAAGACTATTTCCCAGTTTTCCTAGCAACCTGATGGGGGCATGCCTAGTTCTGGACGAGTGTGGAAGGATGTGTGTGCAACACCAGGCGGTGCCCTCTTCTACTCGCATCCCAGATTTTGGGGAGTGGAGGAGAGCTGTGATGGCAGGAGCTGAGGCAGTTATCTTAGGCCATCAGGGAAAGCTGAGGGGTAAAGAAATAAGAGCATCAGGGAGAAGGACCCGGGGCCTGGACACCTTGGAGATGCTGTGTCAGCTCTAGCATTTGCTCAGATGCTTCAGCAGAACAAATCAACTGCTGCTCTTTGTTGGGGCTGTTGGCAATGTTTATTTCAGCAGTTCAGCCTTTGCATTAACTAGCGTGGCCAGGCCCTGGGCTGAGGGGTTCCAATGACATTTTCTCAGGGAACTTTTTCAACAATGCCGAGAAGTGGAGGTTCAGATCGCTTACTGGCTTAGCCTCAGTCAAGCAACTCACGGCAGAGTGGGAACTTGGTTCTTTTAAAAAACATTGAAAATAAACTTTTAAAATAGAATACAGCACATAAACAGAGAGAGACACAGTTCCTTCAGTGTACACCTCAGCTCAGTGTACCAACCAAGAAGCAGATGGCTCTGGGTCCTGGGACTCCTGGACTGCCCCTTCCCTTGCTGCCCTGCCCTCCACTGGGGCTTCTCTCCCAGTTTCTCCCTTCACTTCTTTCAGCATTAGGGCCATGGAATCACACTGTGTGTGACTGCTTTTTTGTGTCTGGGAGAGCCATCCTGTGTGAAGAGGTGGCTTGTCTCTGCCTCTCTGTAACACCCCTGTGGCTAACTCCCACTCTGTGGGGGATGGCATGTGAGCAGCTGGGGTCTGGGGCCATGACCTGTTGTCATGGGCAGCCTGTGCTGAGCATGGTGGACATGGCTGTTGGAAAATGCTGTTCCCAGCTATGGTCCCACTGCTGAGTAGGTGAGCTCCAGCTGTTTTCAGGAGGACCGGGAACCCAGGTCTGACCACAGACCTGGCCTCCTCATTGGTCCCAGAACCTGTGCAGGGAAGATGGGCAGGAAGGAAGAGCACAAGGAAGGAGGAGGAAGCGTGGGGTGGGCTTGCTGAGATTGCTCAGCCCCCTCTAAGTCATGGAGGGAGGACACACCTCATTCTGCTGGGGGTGACTGGAGCCAAATGTCAGCACAGCCCTTCCCAGCCAGATGTCCTGTCACTCAGAGGATGGTGTAGAGCATGGCCCCAGGTGCCCTGGCACGTCAGATGTGATCGGTCAGCTCCACCAGGGCCTGGCCTTTCCCCTCACAGATTCTACTCAAGAAACAGATAATCATGCCTGTTCTCACCTCCACACTGCGGATGAGAGAGAACGAAACCACCTGCATCTCTCTGGCGGGCGGGACGGACCCAGTGGGGCCCCGCCGGCAGCTCTTCCTCAGTCAGCCTGGGCACTTTGATGCTCCCGGCACCCACCCGGCTCTATTCTAGTGGGTGTAATCCCTGTTTTGTCCAGGGGTCAAACCTCCACTCAGCTGAGCACTTGGGGGAGGGACCACCCCCACTGGGGGCAAATCTTGATGACTTCAAGCCACGCATGGTTTGAGAAAGGGCAGCTCGTGTAGTATCGGCCCTTGTTAATTAGTAAGCACTTGACGAAGGGAAAACCCCGTCTGGACAATCCTGTGCACCATGAACCAACCCTGGGAACCGCCAACCGTGTACTCCAAGTGTCTGGTGACATGGATGATAGGCTCTCTGAGGGCCCAGGGCCCCTGGGATGGGCTGTGCGCTATCCCCCAGACACACCAGTCATACCCCCATGATGAGGCAGCCACAGCGGGCCCTAGATGTCCCCCTGCCCCTGCACCAGTGAGAAGAATGGATCTCACTCTTGGGTGCAGAGTGACATTTCTGCCTGGAGACCCCACAGGGAAGATTCTGGGAATGGAGGAAGGACATGCCGGACATTAGCCTCATGTCAAACATGGCTGTTCTTACAGTGTTGGGGGAGGGTGCTTGGCATAGCATCCAATTAGAGACAGAGGGTTGGGGGGACACAGAGTCAGAAAGAGGGACAGACAGAGGAGGGACAGGGTGCCCCTGGGTGTCTGTGTGGTGATGAGGGATGAGTCAGGAGAGTGCTGGGGGTTCAGAGAGCAGCCTGCCTGGCCGGGGGAGGCCTGGGTGCCCCCTGCCCCACACAGGGTTGTTCTAGAAGGTCTGTAAGGCACTCACCCAGCTGGAATCCGGATCAGGGAAGTTGATGCAAACACCCAAAGGTCTCTGGGTGCTTAACTCCCAGGTCTTGGGAGAAAGGTGGCTGGAGGGTGACCTCCAGCCGAACATCCCTGTGTCCCAGTCTGGCAGCTCCGTCTTCCTGGAAAGGGACCTCAGGGCTCTTTCCAACAAAAGTCCTGGCTCAGTGACAGCCAGAGGCTGCAGCTTCCGGGAAATCCTGTGGTACAAAGGGTTTCTGGCCCTTTCTCTGATTGGCTCTCAAGCCCAGGGTGTCCTGGGGGCTTGTGGACAACTGAGCCTGCAGGCTGCCCCTTGCTGCCAGCCCAGCCCCAGGTGGAGGGGCTTGCTATCCACAGACACAGTGGGGGTTTGCCTGGGTGGTAGGAGGTGGGGGCATCAGCTAAGTTTCCCACCTGGCCTTGGACAACAGTGAAAGGCAAGCTTCCAGCCTTCTCTCAGACCCTCTGTGGTTCCACCCCACTGGGCCCTGACAGAGACTCAGCGCCCACAAGAAGTTGGCAGCGCAGGGCACAGGGAGCTAGAGGCCCCAGGATCATGCTGTGCACCAGGCCCCCCAGCCCTGTCTTATGTATGTAATATGGGGGTGCTGCTTGCATTCCCAGGAGCCTGTGAGCTAGAGTCAGCACACAGTAGGTGCTCAACACGTGCTCGACCTTTGTCCTCCTCTGTAGGCATTTCTGGATGCTCAGTGACTCCAAAGGGCCACCATGGGGGGATAGGCTCTTGGGATCCTGGGCTGGCCTCATGGGTTGGGGATAGTCTGTTCTTCCACAGGAGAGAGTGAGAGGGAACATGGGATCAGGGCTCCCTCCTTTCTCTGTGGGGGTCCTGTCACCCTCCTGCCACCAGAACCCCCAGTAAAGCCAGAGCTCTGTGCCTTCAGCAGGTTCTCAGCTCTTGGGGCAACACGGGGGCTGGAAGGAGAGCTGGCAGTGGACAGGGGTGTGGCCCAGCCCTGTCCAGCAGCTCTGGGCAACTTTTGACCCACCTGCCACCTCCATCACCTCCTTCTACATGGTCACATTGCATCTGACCGGTTTTGGCTGGCTTGTGAGTGATGGCTGATCAAGACTATGGTGGTGACAGTGTGCCGAGGTGGGGTGACTCCTCGTGTAT
Source organism: Desmodus rotundus (assembly GCF_022682495.2). Lineage (NCBI taxonomy): Eukaryota > Metazoa > Chordata > Mammalia > Chiroptera > Phyllostomidae > Desmodus > Desmodus rotundus. The sequence continues at coordinate 30,947,888 of NC_071398.1, read as the reverse complement.
CATGCGAGGAGTCACGATGGGGACTCAGCACCTCCTAAGATGTTCAGAATAACCCCAGGCAGTTACAGTTATGGGATGCAATGGGACTCCAGTTGGCACACCTGTGAGAGCCGGGCTGTGCTCCCCACAAGTACGAGCTTCTGGAGTGTTCCTGCCAGTTTGCCCCCATCTTCCTCGGGCCCACCCCATCTGGGGACCAAGGCTCAGGAGCCTGACTGATCAAGCTTGGGACTCAGGCCAAGTCTCATGTTTCCCAATAAAATCCATGCTGAATCCATTTCAGGTGGAATATAAAGGGAGACTTTCACTTATTTTCTGATTGACCTCTCCTGCTTTTAATCACCAAATAGAGGAAAACTGACGCTCTGAGCGGAGGCGGCTCTGCTGTGTCTTCTCAGAGGCACGTGTTCATAGTTTGTGAGGTGCAGCCCCATCACAGCTGGCTCCCAGCAGCATCTGCACTTTGGGCCCCTTGTAGGAGGGAATTCAGGCACCATCTCAAGTAGGTTCTAGTACTCACTCTCTGAGTCAATTCTGAGCACCTTCAGCCCCCAGACAGCTATTGCAGCTGCTCATGATGTCCCATTTAATTAAGCTCATCAGCCAGAGCAGAAATGAGTGACAACCTTGTGCCTCCACATCCAGCAGTCAGTTGTTCAATTAGCTGTCTGGCCTCTGGAGACCACAGCATGTGCCAAGCAGGGGCCAGGCTGGCAAGGAGGAGAGGGAGAAGGTGCCTGCCGAGCCCCCATTGTGAGCGTCGGGCTCATCCCCAGTCAGATGGAATAGGGAGGAAAAGGGAGAGCGGGTGCCTGGCTGTCTTCCCTGAATTAGCAGGAGCACGAAGAAGTGACTCTTTGCGTGGGGGTGAGGGGCTTCAACTCCATGGTGGACCCACCTGTGGCTCTGGTGGTGGGATCAAGAACGCAGGATGCTTGGGTGTTGGTTACTGAAATAGGCTGTTGCCTTCCTTTCTTCCTTTTTTTCTTCCCTCCCTCCCTCCCTTCCTCCTTCCCTTCCTCATTCATTTGTTTATCCACCATCTATCAAGCTAAGCCATTCTGGGGGTGTGGGCATCAGTGAACCTAAGGGCGGGGTGATGAGTGACCCACATCAGTCACAACTGTGCTCACGGACCATAGGAAGTGCAGGGCCGTGTTGGCTTTTAAATGTCTATCCACCACGAGCTGGCACTTTGGGGATATGCCCTGCTCGAGATGAGTCCACTAATCATGTGCCAGGATGTCAGAGACATGTGGCTAGGCTGCTAGAGAAAGTTCTAGAAGTGGTCTCTGAATTTCTATGCTGGTGCACATGGGCTGGGGCACTTGAGCCCATTAGGGGCTGGTAAACACAGCCAGGGATGTGCAGGGCTGAGCAGGTAGGTGATGCTACAGCAGAGGAGGGGTGGAAGTTTCTTGAAGCAGGAAGATGAGCAGAACCAAGGACAGACGTCCCACATTCCCAGCACGTGTCCACACATGAACAAATATGCCGCATCACTAGCATCTGGGGAACACAGATCAAAAGTACATGGCACCACCTCACACCTACCAGGATGCTGTTGTCACACACACACCAGGAAAGGACAGTGCTGGTGAGGCTGTGGAGAAGCTGGAATACTCGAGCACTGCTGGTGGGAAGGTAAAACGGTGCAGCTGCTGTAAAAACAGGCTGGTGGCTCTGTGACATGTTAAACACAGAGCCTCCAGACGAGCCAGCAATTCCACTGCTAGGTGTATATACCCAAGAGCACTGAAAACAGGGACTTCAGCAGCTACTTGTGCACCCACGTTCATAGCAGCGTAATGGCCAAAAGTTGGAAACAAACCAAGTGTCCACAAACGGATGAATGGGTAAACTAAATAAGGCCCGTCCCTGCATTGGAGTATTGTTCGGCCATGAAGGGGAGGGAGTTCCAACGCACGCTGCAACCGGGATGGACCTGGAGGACATCAGGCCGAGCCAGTCACCACAGGACAAGTACTGCACGATTCCGCTCGTGTGAGGTCCCTAGAGGAGTCAAATTTATAGAGACTAAAAGCAGATTGGTGGTTGCCAGGGGTGGGGGAGGAGGAAATGGAGAGGTAGTTTCAGTGGCGACAGCATTTCAGGTTGGGAAGATGGGAGAGCCCTGGAGATGGACGGTGGAGACGGTTGCACAGCAGTGTGAGTGTACTTAATGCCACTGAACTGTGCACGTAAAGTGATTAAAATGGCAAATTTTATGTTATGTATATTTTACAAAAACCCTCCAAAACACTCACCCCAAAGTGTTCATTTTTCAGTCCTCTCAAGTGAACCATAATTCCAGTTGTCGAGTGTGTGTGCTGCCCTCGGAGTGCGACTCAGTGTCTCAGGAAAAGAGCGGGGCACGAGGAGGCGGGTCCTGTCCTCTGGAGCCCAGGCACATGGTATGCGGTCCTAGCACCACCTGGCCAAAACTGCCATGGAGCTGCGGTGCACAGGGCACAGGGGGAACATGGGAAGCAAGGAAAGTGACTGTGGGGGAAATGGGATCAATCATGGTAGGCCTCTTGGAGGAGGCAGCATTAGAGCTGGGTGTTTAAAAATGGGTGGGTGAAAAGGAGAATGAGTCAGAGAGAGCTGGAGGCATCTGCAGAAGCAGATATGCGATGCCTGGGCTCAGTCCCAGAACTTTGTCTGTAAAATGAAGAGGACCCTATGACTCATCCAGACTGAGATGCCTGCAGATGGGGGCAGGGAGGTGGACACGATGGCAAGAGCAACTGCCACTGCTGGCAAAGTGCTCAGTGCTTTGAGACTTGAATTGTATGTTCAGTTTTCATAACCTATTGACAGCAAGGACACTGAGCACAGGAGTGAAGTAGAGACCTTAAGTCTAGTAGGACAGAGAGTGCGTCTCTGTGGTCCTGCCTGGGGGTGCAACACACAGCGTGTGTAGAAGGAAGGAGGGAGGGAAGGATGGAAGGAGGAAGGCAGGGTGCTGTAACTCAGCAGGAAGTGTGTGGGCGAGCCCTCAGACCAGGTGTCCTGGCTCTGCTGTGGACTTGAGAGGTGGCCTTGGGGAATGAAGCAGGCTTTCTCTCTGGCCTCAAGGCCAGGGCTGCATCAGAACCATAAGCCCTAGAGGCCCCTTCAGCTCTAGTGCCTGAAACCCAAGTCCCTTCTGGCAGAGACTGGCAGGTGTCACTACCCGTAGTGCCCCCTGGTGGTATGTGGTGGGTGGTGGGGCTGTCTCTTCTGGGCTCTTGCGCCCTTGGGTGTGACTAGGAAAATGTATCCTCTGCCATTTGAGCATAAATTGAGAATCAAGATGTTTTGAGAGGAAGCCCTGCCTCTCCCGATACGGCACCAACAGTTTTCTTGCGTGGGCACTGACCTGGTGGGAATGTGCTGAGTCTGAACCCTAGCCTCCTGCTTTTTGGAGGGATGAGCTGGGCCTCAGTCTCCCTGTCTGAGGATGGGGGTGTGGTACCCACGTGAAGCTGCTTGTAAAAACTGAGGTCATGAACCAAGATGGAGGCGTAGGTAGACACACTGCGTCTCCTCGCACAACCAGAACTGACAGAAAATAGAACAGCAAGAAGTCCGACACCAAGGAGATAAAAAATAAACATTCATCCAGACCGGTAGGAGGGGTGGAGACGGGCAGCCAAGGTGGAGAGGACTCGCGTTGCCGTGGCAGGACTGAGACTGGTGACCGAGACTGGCGGAGTGTGGGACGAACGGGGCAGGCAGTCTGACCACTAGCAGACCCTGTGGCCCCACATTTGCGCACAGATAAACCGAGAGGGCCGGACTCAGAGTGGCGGAGAACGGGGCAGACAGTGTGGCAGGTAGCACCCTGCGGCCCCACATTCGTGCATAGATAAACCGGGAGGAACAGTGGGGAGCGAAGTAGACCGTGCAACCCCAGGATCCAGCGCAGGGAAATAAAGCCTCAAACCTCTGATTGAAAACACCCGTGGGGGTTGGAGCGGCAGCAGGAGAAACCCCCAGTTTCACAGGAGAGGTCGTTGGAGAGACCCACAGGGGCCTAGAGTGGGCACAAGCCCACCCACTCGGGAACCAGTACCAGAGGGGCCCAATTTGATTGTGGGTAGCAGAGGGAGTGATTGAAATCCGGTGGAGAGTGGAGCAGGCGCCATTGCTCCCTCTCGGCCCCTCCCCCACGTATAGCATCACCCCGTCCCAGTGAACACCTAAGGCTCCGCCACTTGACATAACAGGAGAGCCAAGACAGAAAAAATGGCCCAAATGAAAGAACAGATCAAAGCTCCAGAAATAATACAACTAAGCAGTGAACAGATAGCCAACCTATCAGATGCACAGTTCAAAACGCTGGTAATAAGGATGCTCACAGAACTGGTTGAATTTGGTCGAAAACTAGATGAAAAAATGAAGACTATGCTAAGAGAAACAAAGGAAAATGTACAGGGAACCGATAGTGATGGGAAGGAAACTGGGACTCAAATCAACGGGGTGGACCAGAAGGAAGAAAGAAACATCCAACCTGAAAAGAATGAAGAAACAAGAATTCAAAACAATGAGGAGAGGCTTAGGAACCTCCAGGACTTCTTTAAACGTTCCAACATCTGAATTATAGGGGTGCCAGAAGGTGAAGAGGAAGAGCAAAAAATTGAAAACTTATTTGAACAAATAATGAAGGAGAACTTCCCTAATCTGGCAAAGGAAATAGACTTCCAGGAAGTCCAGGAAGCTCAAGAGAGTCCCAAAGAAGCTGGACCCAAGGAGGAACACACCAAGGCACATCATAATTACATTCCCCAAGATTACACAGAAGGAGAGAATCTTAGAAGCAGCAAGAGAAAAGGACACAGTTACCTACAAAGGAGTTCCCATAAGACTGTCAGCTGATTTCTCCAAAGAGACCTTACAGGCAAGAAGGGACTGGCAAGAAGTATTCCAAGTCATGAAAGGCAAGGGCCTACATCCAAGATTACTGTATCCAGCAAAGCTATCATTTAGAATGGAAGGGAAGATAAAGTGCTTCTCAGATAAGGTCAAGTTAAAGAAGTTCATCATCACCAAGCCATTATTATATGAAATGTTAGAGGGACTTATCTAAGAAAAAGAAGATCAAACATACGAACAGTAAAAATGACAGCAAACTCACTGTTATTAATGACCACACCTAAAACAAAAACAAGAGCAAACTAGGCAAACAACTAGAACAGGAACAGAACCATAGAGATGGAGATCACATGGAGGGTTGTCAGTAGGGGAGTGGGAGGGGGAGAGGGGGGGAAAGGTACAGAGAATAAGTAGCATAGATGATAGGTGGACAATAGACAAGGAGAGGGTAAGAATAGTGTAGGAAATGTAGAAGCCAAAGAACTTATAAGTATGACCCATGGCATGAACTATAGGGGGTGAATGTGGGAGGGAGGGGGTGGGCAGGATGGAGTGGAGTGGGGGGGGGAATGGGACAACTGTAATAGCATAATCAATAAATATATTAAAAAATAAATAAATAAATAAAAAAACTTGAAAAAAAAACCTGAGGTCATGAATGTGACCCAGTGAGTGGGAGGAAAAAGGAGCTTTGGGAAGGACCCTTCCCAAGGTCAAGGTGGGGATCCAGGGACGGGGTGAGATGGGAGGCTGGGAACAGCATGAATGATGTGACAGCCTTGGAAATGAAGAGAGGGTGTGGTCAGTGCCCCTGTAGCACTTTGTAAGATGGTAGAATGTTTTAGATCTGCACAGACCAATATGGCTGTCACCAGCCACGTGTGGCTTCTGGGCACTTGGAATGTGGTTGTTGTGACGGAGACACAAAATCTTCCATTTTGTCAAATTTTAGTGAATGGAAGTCTAAGAAGCCCTGTGTGGCTGGTGGTGACAATACTGGATGCCCCAGAATTCGAGGGTGGGGGTGGCTGGATAGGGAGGCTGTGTGCAGAAACTGAAAGGCTGGTGATGAATTTGAGTTCTTGCTCATTACAGACAATGGCTTTGGGCGAGTCACTTAGTTGTTCTGAAACTCAGGCTCATATCTGAGAAATGGGGCTGCGCCCCAGCTCTGATGGGGCACCAGAATCCTGGACAAATATGCCAGGTGGGAGGTCAGGGAGCCAGTCTGTGTGTCCGCGAGCCCAGCACCGCCCGGGCCTGGGGGACCTGACCTCCAGGGTAGCTGGAATGAACCTGAGCTGACCGGGGAGGCTGTGGTCGTCCTGTGGCTTGTCGTCATGGTGCAACACCTTTAGCTAATATGATTTCACGTTTAAATTGTGACAAATGACTTATTGGAACCAGGAGCTGACAGTGGGCCCAGCAGAAACCTGTGTCCCAGGCAATCACTGTCACCAGCCAGCTGGGGAGAGTGCTGTGCCCTGCCGGGCAGAGGGGCTGCTTCAGGTGTGCGGCAGATGCTGCAGGTTCTGGGGTCTGAGCTCGGATGACACCCAAGGAACCTTTCCTCCCACTGCTCTCAACCCCTCCTGGCAGCCTAAGCTGCCACCTTGGGGTAGAGACAACCCTGAAAACATCTCCATTCAGTGGCAGACTCTGTGTTCCTTCCTGAACCACAAAGGGGAGGGCCTGTTCACACAGACCCTGCAGAAAATTCAGGACTGGAGTCCTGCTGTGGATGAACTTCAGGAAGTCCTGCCACCACATTTCACACCCTCAAGGTAGGCTTCCAGCAGATGCACCTGTCTCTCAGCAGCTCCTCACATCTCCCTGCCCACTGCGGGGTTCAGGGTCCCCCTTCCCATGATGTCAACTAGATGCTGCAAGTTTATCTTGTATGGGGACAGATAGGGCAGGGAAAGGGCCCTTGGTCACATCAAAGCACCGGATGGAGGGTCCCCAATGGAGGCTGCCCACAATGGAGGTTGCCCATATGGTGGAGGGGCTGCAGGAAGCCAGCCAGACCCACTGGCATATCAGAGGACACGGCAATTTGTTTGGCTGAGGCCTTCAGTTCTCCCGGCTGCAGGAGGGGTGCAGGGACCCACATGAAGTGGCATTTCCTGGGAGGGGGTTAGAGGCAGGGAGGGAGGGCACAGAGACATGGCCATGTGGGACATCAGATCCAGGGATGACTTGGGAACGGCTGGTCCAGCCCTCTAGTTGTCATTTTACAGATGAGGGAACTGGGGCTCAGGGAAGGATAGCTGTGCTGGCAGTCAGAGCCTGAGCTAGAGCTGAGGATGGGCGGGGTGAGTGATGCCAAGCCCCTCCTCCCACCCACGCGGCAGGGCATCCATACTTGGAGAGTTCTGGGCAGGTCAGCGGGTCAGATGACACAACCCTCCTGTTCTTGTGAACTCTCCCCATTAAGGGGTGTATGGGGCCTGTGTCCCCTTCCCTTCAGCCTGGACTTCTTGACCAAAGGGAGAGTGGCAGGGTGACACTGAGAAAGTTCTCAGGCCCAGGCCTGAAGAAGCCAGCAGCCCCCATGCTGTGAGGCGCAACTGGAGAGGCCCCAAGAGCCATGCCACCTCGAGAGCCTACTGTGTGGGAACACCATCTTGCAAGTGGACCCTTTGCGCCCATCCAGCACCCCAGCTCATGCCCCTGGCATGGAGAAGTGTTGCTGCCCCCATCCTGCCCAAACTGTAGATCTGTGAGCAGAACAAAGAACTACTGTTTGGGGGTGGTTGGTTATGCAGCATGGAGAACAGGGACAGATGAAAGGGTGAATACCCCCTAATGCCAAGACCACAGGGATGATCCTGGCTCCATAATGCTAGCTGTGTGTCCTGAGGCAAATTGTTTGCCCTCTTTGAGCCTCACTGTTCCCATCTTTAGAATGAGAATACTAACTTTGCAGGACAGTGGGAGGACTGTGCCCGGGGAGAGCAGGCCCCTAGTTCATGTGCATGACCATTACCAGTTGTGGGTGGTGGCTGGTCCAGGGAGCAGTCCCACTCACTGTGGGTCCTCCACCCCATCCACAGGGCAGTGAGGATTTGGAGAGACCAGGACTTCTCCAAGAGGGTGGTTGGCTGCAGGACTTCCTACCACGTCCTGGGTGCTCCTGGCACGGTTTTCCTGTGTTCCTAAGGCCAGGTATGATGGCCCTCACACTCACAAAGACGTCATGCTACTATGTAACTTCAGAGATTCTCCAAACACAAATGCTGTCGGGGAGCATGTACAGAGGGAAGTGGTTGTTAATCATTTCAAGTTCATGAGTAAAACAGCCACCATTTAAGGCAGCAAGACATGACCCCAGTGTGACAGGACTTTACTGACCCACTGAGAAGCCTGTGAGTATGCCAGGGGCTGGGGGTTGGGCCAACTTGTGCAGGTGGCAGTGGGTGTGGGAAGACAGCACAGATGTGGTAACAGAGGAAGAGATGGCCTCAGTCCCCCAGCAGCTTGGATCTTACAGTTTATAGATTATTTAGGGGATGTGGCACTTTATAGCTTGCAAGGATTTCAGAGCTGTCTCCTCCGAGCCCCACAGAGGGCCTGGGGCAGGCTGTGTGGATAAAAGATGGCGGGCAATCACTTAGCCTAGCACAATGTGGAAACCCAAGAAAGGCAGCATAAGGCGATGACTGTCCCCACTTTACAGAAAAACTGAGGCCCTGCTGGATTGGGATGATAGTAGCTAGATGGCTGTGGCCAGGGAGCTCACCCTGTTTTCTGATCCTCAGAGGGACACAAGCCCCGAGGGACCTGCTCCTTTGTGCGGAGCGCATCTCTCAGGCTCTGAAAGGCTAACGCTTTGGATCTGGGCAGCTCTGAGCCTGGCCTTCCTGTCCTGGGCCAACTGCACTTGTCACAAGCTCTTTCCTGAGGAGCAGGGGCAGCAGTCACTCAGAGGGGTGGGAGATTGTGTGGGGAAGGTGTGACTTGGGTCCTTCGAGGGCTCCAGAGCCCCTCTGTGGGGGCATGGCCTCTGTCCACTCTGCACATGCTCCTTGTAAACACACCCTCCCCAGCATTGCTGGATTGCCCATTGCTGCGCCTGCCATCTGGGGCCAGAGCCACAGCACGCTGCTTGATATCGAGAAAATTGCAATTGGCATTCCCCATTAAGGAGGGCAGCTGCGGGCAGTGCCTGCCAAGAAGCTGTCAGGAGGAATGTGCCCAGAATAATTACGTGAGGGAGGGAGAGGGCAGGGGACTGGAAATGCCATGAAAACTAGAAAATGATCAATCGTTCCCCAGGCTGCCTCACGTGTCACCACTTGTGTGACATGGGACGGTCACAGCAGATGCTGGCTTGGGCCTGCCCAAGGTTGGCAGTAGGGCCTGGGGCAAATTCTCCTCCCCAGGGCCTTGGTTTTCTAGGGTAAAATGGGTGGGGAGCTTAAAGTGCCAGCTCTGAAGTTCTGTGGCCCCATCTGTGCAGGAAGCTGCCACCCAGAAGCTGGGAATGAAAGCCCTAGGGTATGGGGAGGGTCCGAGGGGGCCTGGGCTCCTCCTGCCTATCATCCTGTGATTCTGTGACCTGTAGGCATGTTGGCTCCATCCTGGCTCACAGGATTTGATGACTGGGTTTATGGGTCAATGTGCCCAGGCTGTGGCCCCCAGCAACTCAAACACTCACTTGGGTATTGCTATGAAGTATTTTGGAGATACAGATGACATCTACAATGAGTTGACCTTAAATAAAAGAGATGACCTTCCATCATGTGGGTGGGCCTCTTTTAATCAGGCGAAGGCCTTAAGGACAAACAGAGGTTTCCTTGAGATGAGGAGACTTTGCCTCAAGGCTGCAGCGTCAGCTCCTGCCCTGTGCACCTTGGACTTGCAGGGACACGAACCTGGACCCTGTGTCTTCTCAAGGGGCAGGCTTCATCCTGGGGCTGCTGGCCATCAGCCCACCTCTTCCCCGGACCACACCCCATTTCAGACCAGGTTTGCTGGGGGTGTTTGAAGTTTGAAGGTTGGGACATGTTTTCATCTCTTGCCAGCGCACATTCCTAGTTCCTTCTGTCGGTCAGTGTGAGGCATGTCCCCAGCCCCACTGTTCTCCTGGGCTCCTTCTCTCCCAACAGAACACACTGCTGTCTGCCCAGATCCCTTGGAAGCACTGCTGAGGTAGAGGTGGTCCTGCGCTGCAGCTTCCTCAGTCCAGGACAAGACCAGGAGGGCCCTGAAGCCCCTGGCCTGACCCCCAGCATTTTACAGTCACGAGGCAGCCTCCGTCACAGTGTCACACTCACCAACCTGTCTCTGCACCCATACCTCACTTCACCCAGTGTCCCCTCCCATTTGCAAAGTCCTGGGGGATAATCGTGCCCTCTGTTGACTTCTGTCGGGCAAAGCCACCCTGAAATCAAAGACCAGTAAAACCAGTGCCCTCAGGTGACACCCCAGGCCATCTGGCAACATCTCCCAGGCTGATGGTTGGTTGGTAAACTGGTTGACAGGCTGTTGAACCATTTTATTGCTATTTTAGTGTTTTTCTAAGAATACCAGAGGTATGACTAGCAACCTCCTGCCCCCCATCACTCTCTTCCCACCAGGTGGGTGCCAGCCAGCCTGAGGGGCTTCCATTCAGCACACGTGAACCTAAGTGCACGTGACCATGAGGTGGGGGGCTCAAGACAGCATATCAAATTCAATAGCAGCTTGTCATTGTAGAGAATGTCGTGGCTGTCATTTAAAAAATGGTGACATTACTGTTAACAATAATTATTCTTGTTAAATACATGATTTCTGTCCTGACAGATATATAAACATATATATTGACTACATATTGAAGATGACATTTTAAGCCCTTAATTTCTTTTGGGGTTCACTTAGTAAACATGTATTGCCCACCCTCAGCTATTTAAACTCACTCCATCAAAGCATTTCCCATCATGCTGTGTGTACACCTCCAAACTTGCCTCTGAATGACTGTATAGTATTCTGTGGATGGTGACACGCCAATGTGGATTAAGGGGTGGGTCTGGATCGGGCCTGCCCAGGTGCCCCACTGGGGTGAGTAACTCACCCCAGCTTTCCTGAGTTACCTGCCCCAGCCCCACCCCTGAAGGTTCAGGACCACTTGGTTCCACGGAGTGGAGGCTCTCAGCCTGTAGGAAGTGTGGGTTTACAGGCTTGCCTGTCCTGGACACCCCAGATCCTCTATCCCGGCCTCCAAAAAGCCTGAACTCCAAATCCAGCATCCAGAGCCTAAGCCAGAAGATACTAAAGTGCCCTCAGAGAACCCGCGTGGCTGAGACTCCCACCCGCCCACCCCAGTGTGCATAGGCCCCCACCCGGATACCGTACCAACAGCACACCCTCCTCCATGGGATCCACTGGAAGCCTCAGGTCCGCCCACATACTAGACGTCTGGCGTTCTGCATAAACCTGGACTCGCTTCGACAAGCTCTCCCTGGGTTTCCTCAGCTGATGTCGGGAGGGAAGACCACGATCACGTGAGGACTGGCTGTTTCCCGTGGACTTGTGTCCCGGCTGTGGGATCTTCACCTCAGTGCCGGTCCCTCTGGACGTGACTCCATCCCATGCTTTCCACACAGACACTTTCTTTCCCTTTCTACATGCTGTAATCTCAGGCACTTCCTTTGGCTGAACAATAACTAAATTCTGAAACACTGGGCCCATTTTGTCCATTCGAGAGACGGGACAGCAGGTCCAGGTGGCTGGGTGACAAGCCCAAGCATCGTTGTTCATGAGAACAGAGCACAGTGGGGCCCCCTTCCCGGACTCCCCGCCCTCAGCCAGCAGAAGCCATGGCTTCTCAGCTTTCTAAAGGGCTTGTGGGGAAAAACCACCCAACTTATGATGTAATTTCTAGTCCCAAAGCCAGTGAGAGGGCCTGCTGCCCGGGGAGGCCCATTCCTGTCTGCCCGGGGGACTAAAGAGTGTCAGGTAGAGGAGACGATGGTGACCTCTCCAGAGGAGAGGAGGCAGCTCGATGTGCTGTTCCTCAGAGGGGTGGCTTCCTCCCTCCTACCCTCCCTCCCTCCCTCCCTCCCTTCCTTCCTTCCTCTCTCTTTTTCTAAGATTTTATTTATTTATTTTTAGAGAGAGGGAAAGGGAGGGAGATAGAGAGGGAGAGAAACATCCATGTGCAAGAGAAACATCGATCAATTACCTCTCGCACATCCCCAACTGGGTAGCTGGCCCACAATCCAGGCATGTGCCCTGACCAGGAATCGAACTGAGGACCTTTTGGTCTGTGGGATGATGCTCAATCCACGGAGCCACACCAGTCAGGACCAAAGGGGCAGCTTTTACTCCATGGAGTGTCCCTGGTGACCCCTTCCCTCCCATCCTTGCACAGCTCAGTAGCCCTTGGGAGCAAAGAGAAGCCTGCTAAGATGGAGGCCACTGCTGTCTGGCCATCCAGACCCTCAGTGGCTGCAGCCAAGAGTCCTGGGGATCAAGGTCCCTCTCACCACATGTGGGACACGTCTCTGATGCTGGAATCTGTGGTCATAAATACCTCGTGATGAAGAGATTGCAGATTGGGGGCAGGGCTGCAGCAGCAACTGGGTCAGCAGGGGAAGGAAAAAGTCTTGCCCAAGAGCCACCGAGGCAGACCCACCACACGTGCAGGCTCGGGGAGCCCTCCCCACCCCCGCTAACACACAACTGCAGCTCACGAAGCCTGGGCTCATCACCACCCTGAGAGGAGGGCGGCCCAGCTTGGAGACAGGCTGGCTCAACGACTCCGAAAACAGGAGGAAATCTGGGGAATCCTTAACTGGAACCAGATGGACTTTGGGAGATAAAGGGAGATTTCTGGAAGGTTCCTCCGAGTTCCTGGGGACTGGGGTAATCGTCAATGAGAACCAGTTGGGAAAATGTTTGCACAGACTTCCTGAGGCTGAAAAGACTTGTGGCTGGAAATCAGAGTGGGAAAAATAAAACACCCCGTACAGGGTGGGGGACAAAGGGAGTGGCAGACACACCACAAGGACTGGAGAGGTTGCCTTAAAAGGGAGGAAACGTAAGGGTGATTTTTGACAAAGGGGCTGCCCTGTAAGCCCCAAGTCCTGCGCTCCCACTGGGTGACCACCGGAAATCTGTGGAGGACAACATCCACCCCAGGTTGGGGAGTATCGAGGAGAGGCCCCTGGGTGGGGTTCTGCAGACCTCACACTGTCCTTCGCTCTCTGCTTCAAGGGGATGCAAACCTCTTCCAGCAAATCACTAGCCATCCTCTCCTGAGCCCCTATCCTCCCAGGTTGGCCAGGTGTGCAAAGGTTCAGACATACTGGGGGTTGTGGGCCCCCAAACAAGCAAACCCTCCAAATCCATGTTTCAAACATGGGAAGAATGGAACATGCCAGGTGCTGCGGGTGCTCTGTCTTGGGGAGCAAGAAGAGGAAGTCTCCATAGACAAGGTGATGCCTGATTTGGGCTGTGATGTATGAGTGGGAGCTCATCAGGTTGGAGGAGTAATTGGGGAGCTCTCCTTGCCTTTCTGCTCCTGCTCACTGAAACCACTGGAACAGAACAAGTGAAATTCTGTTCCCGCCTCCTGCCAGACTAGGAAGGGGCCAAGTCAGCTTCTGAGTAAAAGGGCTTTAGCCCTTGGTAGATTTGATTCTCTCAAACTGGGAGCAGGGGGCTACTCATATGTCTGAGCTAAGGGCAGCCCATGTGGCCACTCCCCTGAAGTCTCTATTCCATTAGCCCATTACTCTGCTCCAGATCGCACCATTCAAGGTTGATTTATCTGGGTTAAGCATTACCCCCTCTCAGCCTAGCTGGAGAGGAAAGGACTTAGGCCAGAGGCTCTGAGCTTTGGGCTCAGAATCCCGAGGACTTGTAACTGTAGGTATGTATATGTCTTTTGTGGAGAGAGTCCCACTTTCAGCAGATTCCCAGCACGATGGGGAGTGGGGCATTGTGATAATGAGCATGTCTGTACTCCCTGGTGTTGTCCATTGTGAGCTAAGCGGCAGTCTGCTCAGGCCTGTTGCTGGGGCGGTCCACGTTTCCACTGGCATCACCCTCATGCACAACAAATCCAAAGTAGCATTCTGCTTGGTTTTCTGGATGAGGAAAGATCGAGGCAGATAATGGAAGAACCATACCAAGGAGAGCCCGGGCAGAGCCTCTGTCCTGGCCTCATTAGAGTGGTACTTCGTCCTATCCCAAAGGTCTTCCATACAGTGGTGACAATGCTGGCAGGAGTGGGGCTGGTGGCTGCCATCATAGTCCTTCAAGGTGTAAAGATTCCTGCAGCTTCCTGGGCCCACCCCTTTCTGCTGTATTCAGATGACAGGGAGTTAAAGAAATAAAATAATATAACTACTCTGGAGATTCTGGCAGAAAGGAGCCTACTGTCGGCACTTCAGTTTGGGAGGCCATGGGGGATGGTCCTCTCTGCCATTTCTACCCACTGCTCTGGCCTGGATTAGGGAGAGTGGCCTGGTGGCTGGGAGCCATGCAGAGCTGGGCTTGGCTTCCCTGGGCAGTGCCTTGTGGCTCATAGGCCTCCTCTCACACCTGGGACCACAGACGTGCTACAAGTAACCAGTGGTGTGAAGCTGCAGGTGCCTGGCTGATGGAGGCAGTCTTCCCAGGGGTGTAGCCTTGCTCAGTTCAGCTCTGTGTGCACTTGGTGGTTTTGTCAGCAATGTCCAAAATAAGTGGCCTGGGGCAGTGGAGGCTGCATGTGGAGCCTCTCTGGCTCCCAGAAGACCTTCGCATGTCCCCTCAGTGTCTTGGGAGGAGGCAGAGGGGCAGGAAAACTGGCTGGCCAATAGTCCTATGCCTGACACCCTCCAGTCTTCCTCCTCCCAGTCCCCTGCCAGGGCCAGCCTCTCCTCTTGGCGTGGCATCCCACTCCTGGGCAAGAGGTAGGAAAGGTACCTTTTGGATCCCTGGGGTCCTCAGGGCTGAGCTCCTGGGAGAGGGTCTTTTCTTGCCCTCCTCCTGCACAGGAAAACACACAGCTGTATGTTTCAGAGTGGAAGCTCGCAGCCATGGAAGCCATCCCACACTGGCAAGGCTACAGCCTTCGGAGAGCCTCTTAGGCCTGACTTCCTCACCTGTAAATTTACTTGGTCACAGTTGTGATAAAAACAAGCCAGCTGGGGTGAGTGGGATCTATAAAGAACAAATGAAAATATTCTGTCCCCACTGGTGGAGGGGTAAGAACCACACTGCAGAATCTTGCCAGGTATCAGGTACACAGGTGGCCAAGATAGTGAGAATGGCAGTGGCCACTGATTGCTGAGTCTGTGGCTGTGGGCACCTAACTGTCCCCAATGATCTTTCACCTTGCACCTGTGGGCCATGGGCACCTGACTTGACCTCTTGGGGTCTTAGTTTTCCCTGCTCTGAGATGGGACAGCATCCCCCACCATGGGGTTGTAAGGATTAAATTAGGAGTATTTTGGGAGATGGTAAGAATAGACCTTTTAATATTAACTCATTTTGGGGGAAAGGTTCTCCAGGCTACCCCCAAATCACCCAAAGAATCATGGTTTTAAAGTCCTATTTCTGATCCAATGCAGTCCCCATTATAATCCCAGCTGTTTTCCCCCCAAATAGTCAAGTTAACCCTAAAATTCATATGGAAATGCAAGGAACCCAGAATAGCCAAAATAATCTTGAAAAAGAACAAAGTTGACTCACATGTCCTGATTTCAAAACTTACTAAAAATCTGAAGTAATCAAGAGTGTGTGGTATTAGAATAAGAATACATACATGGATTAATGGAATAAAATAGAATTGAGAGGCCAGAAATAAACCCTCACATTTATAGTCAATTGATTTTTGATGAGGGAGCCAAGACAACCCCCGGAGAAAAGCAGTCTTTACAACAAACGGTGCCGAGACACCTGCACGTCCACACACAGAAGAATGGTGTGGGCCCTGCTGCACACCACACACAAGACTAACTCACCAAGGCCAACAGCCTAAATGTCAGGACTAGAACCATACGTCTCTTAGAACTGAACAGGAATAAATCTTTGTGACCTGGAGTCAGGCAATGATTTCTTAGCTGTCACACCAAAAGCACAAACAACAAAAGAAAAAAAATAAGCAGGACATCATCAAAGTTAAAACTTCTACACTGCAAATAACATTATCAATAAAGTGAATAGGTAATCCATAAAATGGGAGGAGATATCTGCAAATCATATATCTGATAAGGGATTTGAATCTAGAATATTAAAAAAACCTCTTGTAACTCAATAATAAGAAGGTAAAATATCCAATTAAATACTGGGCAAAGGACCCTGGCCGGTGTGGCTCAGTGGATTGAGCACCAGCCTACAAACCTAAAGGTCACTAGTTCAATTCCCAGTCATGGCACATGACTGGGTTGCAGGCCAGGTCCCCATTTGGGGTCCATGTGTTTCTTGCACACACATGTTTCTCTCCCTCTTTCTGCTCCCCTTCCCCTCTGTCCAAAAATTAGATAAATAAATTCTTAAAGAATATATCGGGCAAAAGGTCTGAATAGACATTTTTCCAAAAAAGATACGCAAGATTTGCAAGACATGCAAATGGCCAATAAGCACATGAAAAGGTGCTCAACATCATTAGCTAACAGAAAAATGTAAATCAAAACCACAGTGAGTGATAACCCCTTCACACTTACCAAGAAGGCCATAACCAAAATAACAGAAAACAACAAATGTTGGTGAGAATATGGGAAAACCGGAGCCTTCCTATTGCTGGTGGGAATGTAAAATGAGGCAGCCACTTTGGAAAACAGTCTGGCAGCCCCACAAAATGTTAAACACAGAGTTAGCACATGATCCAGTAATTCCACTGCTACGTATCTACCCAAGAAAAATGAAGATCTATGTGCACTCAAAGACCTGGACATGAATGCTAACGGTCGCATTATTCATAATAGCCACGAAGTGGAAACAACTCAGATATCTATCAAATGGACAAATAGACAAACTCTCTGTAGTATACCCATACACTGCAGTATCATCCAGCTTAAACGCAGCACTAACACAGCCTGCAGCATGAAAGAACCTTGAAATCATTTGCTAAGTGAAAGAAGCCAGTCACAGAAGGGTCACATACTATATGGTCTATTTATGTGAATTGTTAAACCCATGGAAACAGAAAGTAGAGAAGAGGTTGCCAGGGACTGGGGTGGGTGTGGAGGGGAGGAATGGGGGTGTGATGGGTAAAGGGTTTCTTTCGGGGGTGATGAAAATGTTCTGGGATTAGGTAGTGGTGATGGTTACAAAACCCCATGAGTATAAAACCTACGGAATGAACCATACATTTAAAAGGATGAATTTAAAGCATGTGAATTATATCTAAATAAAGCTGTTTGAAAAAAATCTCACTTTTCTATACCGTCCGTGTGCAGCAGGACAAAATGAAGATGGAATAAAGTCAGGTCCCCTTGAAACCTACCTCTGGAACAAGGAAAGACAGGGTTTGCAGGTGCTCATAAAATGCACACATACAGCACTGAGCAGCCAGCCACACACGTGCGGTGCCGGGCGTGCTGTCAGTGACTGGACTGGATGCTTCCTTGCGTCCGTAAGCCCACACCAGGTCTGGCAGGAGCGTCTAACCCCAGCATGTCCAGGTCTTCCCACATGGAAGTTGAAACTGAGCTGTGTAATGCTCACATTCATGTATGTGTGAGTGGATGGGTGTGAGTGCACATGTGTGAATGTCCACATGTGTGCATGTGTGTGCACTCACATTTCCTGGACATGCAGAAACCCCTTTACCTTGACCTGCCCCACACCAGGCACGGATGCCAGAGGCTCCAGAGGGATTCTGAGGTTTTCCACCAGGGCATCATCACACCTGCTGACGTTCACCACTGGCAGTTCACCCAGCATGGGTGCCCTTCCCCTTATCAGCTTCCCCTGGAAACTGATCTGTTTCCAGCCGGGTCCTTCTTGCCCTGGCGTCCAGAAAACCCCTGAACAATCCAGAAGCTGGGTTGGGGTGGGGGTGGAGGGGACTCCCAGATGGAACATGGGTGTGGCTTGGAAAGGCCAGAATTCAGGACCTCAGTTGGGGGAGCCAGCTCCAGCACTCAGACCCCTGCAGGAGAAGCAAGTCTGCTGGTCTCAGGGCACAAGCAGCCCCGGGGTCCTCCCTTCATCGATAACACATAGTGTAGTTTCCTCCTCAGCCAGTTGAAACAAAGCAAATTCCTCAAAGAATCAGCCCAAAGCCATAAACTGCTTTTGCAACATCCAGGAGCAGCTGCTCTTTGGGAGGAATAAAATGCTAATAAGATGGGAAAGAATGCACTGGGCTGGTGCTTGCCTTTTTATGCTCCTTGGCTTCGAACTCCTGAGGATGAGTACACCATGGAGACCAGAGCAGCTGGGCCCCATCAGATGCACAAGTTCCTAAGTGAGTCTGGTGAACATGGGGACACGCAGGCCCTGCCCGTCACCAGGATGAGGGGTGACTCAGTTGCCGTAAGTCAAGCACCCTCCCTGCTTGTTTGGAAAGGGAGTTTTGGACGGAGACCAGGTCTGCTGGTTCCTCTGCTCTGTCTCGTGTCAGTTTCCCATTTTCGGATGGTCCGAGGCTGCTGGACAAACGCATGTGCAGCAGCGAGGGATATGTGTGGGCTCCATCATCCCTGTTCACCGGGTGGGGCTGGGTCCATGGCATTGGACTCTCAGGGCCTCGACCACCTCTAGGTAAATGGGACAGAGGTCCATTGTCTCACCCATTCTAGCCTCTCTCACACCCTCAGGACAGCTTCTGAAAGAGTGCTATGTAAGGGTACCCACCTGCTTGCAAAAGCCTGTGAAGACTTCTCACAGCAAGTCTCCACTCACTCTGGCCGGAGTAACAGCTCCAGAACTGGAGCTCCTTTGTCACCTCTGGACAGTGGCCCACTGACCAGCAGCTCCTTGCAAAGGCAGGTCTCCAGAGAAACAGCGGCAGCTCTCGGACATCACCAGCAACTTTTGACAAGAGCAAACGACACCAGGTGGGGGCCTGTGGTGTGTGGTGCACATGCCCCCTGAGATGAGCCTGTTCCTGTTCCCATTCTCCAGAGGGAGACTGGAGACTTGATGGGAGAGTCTAAGCTCTTAATGAAAGGCAGGAGAATGAGTGGGATAGAAAACAACACAAGGCAAACTGGGGCTGTGGATCCTTCTGGAAGATATCATGTGGGAAGATGGAGCTGAGCCCGATGTCCTTTGGAGGTCCTTTCTATCTCTGCGGTTCTGAGACGCCTCAAACGAGCACAAGTGGAACACTCAGCAGTGCAGTTCTGTGCAAGGCCGGGCAAGTGGAGCAGCTGCGGGCCGGTGGAGGGCTCGGGAAGCTGAGTACAGGACCGCAGGCAGAGGTTTGGGGACAGGAAGGGCTCCATGGGTTTAGATGGCTCCCAAAGGTGCAGAGCAGCTGCACTGCCCAGGAGAACTCAGGCAATGATGTTCTTGAAAATGGCTAGTGTTACTGAGGACGTGAATTTTTAACTTCCTTTAATGATAATTTACTTAAATGTAAGTAGCTGTGTATGGCTAGTGGATGTCATATTTAAAGAGCACCTCTGGACTCCTCTGACAGCCTGTGAGCACAGAATCCTCAGACACAATTCCACACTCAATTATTGGGCCAGAGCTACAGGGGGATTGATGTTTTGGTCTGACAGATAGAGACCAAGGAATAAGGAAACTCACCTCTTGACTTATAGGTTTAAGTTTAAACCTCCTGGACCTGCCCCCTGAAGGACCAATGAGATTGAGACTGGCATTCCATGCCAGTGCTGGGAAGTGGAGTGCACAGGGGTCAGAGGTGGCTGGCGCTGTTGGGTACCAAACACTTCCCACCCGTTTGATTTTCTGTGGTTTTCTGGGATTGCTAGTAAGCATCCCCTCCATAGCAACCCTGCAGCAGCCTGGGGAAGAAGGTGCTGTGATGCAACCACCTACCAGCCTCTACAGCACAGAGTTGAACTGGGAGATGGACAAGAAAACAGGGAGGGCAGAGACCCAGGGGTTTTGGAAAGAGGGCAGATGGGGAGCACAAGAAGCAGCAGCCAGGGCCTCACAGTCCAGACAGAAAGCCCGAGCCAGGGAGAAGATGCAGGTCCATCTCCTAACGCCTTCACATCCATTCGCTCTCACCGGCAAGCAGCTCTGGGTGCCTTCTGCATGCACAGCCTGACCCAGCATCTCCTCCGCCAGGACAGTGAAGCGTCTGCCCAGACACGGACCCCAGCTGTGAGCAGAAGGAGGTGGCGGGAATGCACTTTGCTTTTAATGGAAGAGAGCTGAGAGACCAAGGGCTGGGGATCAGGCTGGGCGGGCTGTGCATCCTTGGCCAAGGGAATCAACCACTGAAATAGATTTTTAAGACGTATGAAGCACCACATTTAAATATATTTGCTCTTAAAAATAAAAAAAAGGAATGAACTTTATCTTGAGAAACTGTCAGCCAGACTCAGAGATGAAATATTTTTACCATTAATATCATCTGGGCTCATATGTGTTTGTTTCATAAGAGCTTGGGGCCCCGGGCCAGCAGCAAGGACAGCGGGTCAGGCAGCAGATGGCCAGGCTCCTGTTCCCACCTTGTCTCACCTCTTCCCGGTGTTGGTTACACCCTGGGTCTGCCACCACCCAGGACACTGCGATGCCCCTCCCCCAACTCAGACCACGAGGGACATGGCTCTTCATGGGCTCTGCCTGGAAAGGCCAGAGCTTGAGCAGGGATTGGCACTGCTGAGATGCAGTCATGGGCTTCTCTGTGCCTCAGTGTCCTTGTCTTCAAAGTGGGCACAATGACACCCATGTCACAAGTGTTGTTTGAAGATGAGGGCCTGGGACTCACTGGTGAACTAGGAAGCGGCAACCATGGTCAGAGACCTCCACTCTCCCCAACAGTAATTCCCACTCTCCCACCACCTGGGATCCCACCACCTGGGAGTGGGACCTGGTGGGGCTCAGGAGACAGAAGTGACAGATGAGATGGGCCGAGACAAAGCCGGGCTCGCTCTGTGGATAGCAGGAGGGTCCCAGCTGACTCACAGCCAACACCTCAGCTGGCTCCTCTGGTGTCTCCTGGGAATTCCCGGCTGGATTAACTGTCCACGTGCCCCACACAGGCCCCGTCACAAAGGACGATCTGTGCCCCACTAGCCCGAAGGCTCCCTGAAGGAGCTGCTTGGGGAGTGTCCCTCCCCACCCCCTACTACAGTGTTCCACTGTGTGCAAAGGGAGGTTCTCATCCCAAAGGTTATCCCTTATACAAGTGAGGCTGCCTCCTCTTAGCTTCTCACGCAGGAGGCCTGGTCCCAAGGGCTATCTATATTCAGAATTAGTCCTCTTAGGGGTCATCATGTAGGCCCCACGGGACTGGGATTTTTCCAGATGCAGACTCGTGCAGATTTACCTGTTAATTATTTCAAGGGGCTAAGTCTGCTCTGCAAGTGTTAGATTCAGTTGCAGCCCTCACCCAAGCTCCCTGTGTGTGTAGCAATGCAGCCTGTGAGAAGATAGTGGCCTACTGTGGGGTGGCAGCTTCCTCTGGCCTGGGTAGAACACAGTGCAGAGCCAACAAGAGCTCTCCGAACCCACTGAGGGATGTGTGCCTTCAGCTCTGTGTGGGTTCCAACTCCACGAAGAAAAATAAGGTGTATCTCTAATGATCTCAGCTGAAGATGGTAAGACAGTTGGTTAAGGTGACTGGCTCCTGAGGGTGGAGCCCAGCTCTGAACTTGGGTCTCCCGGCTATAAATCCAGGGTCCATCCACAAAGACCTTCTCACCACCACGAAAGCCATGGCCATTTCTGCACAGCAGTGGGAGGGCTTCCAGGAGACCCATCAGCTCCTGAAGGAGAATCACCCTTGTTTAAATCAAAGTGACTGTGGGCCAATGACAGAGAGCAGAGGAATTCCAGTTTCTTTTTCCTGGGTCAGACAACCAAGGTCAAGTGATGTAAGCCAGACTGCCTGGAGCTGGGCCTTCTTCGCTGGGCTCTGAGGCATCCAGGACCCGCCCAGTTCCTTCCCCTCTGCAGAGGCCCTGGCCCTGCCCCGCTGTCTCCACCACGGCAGCAGGCTGCATTGCAAGAAGTCTGGCAAGGGACCACATAAACCTGCCACTTAAAGATCCAATCCTGCTCAAAGAAACATGCCGTGACACTGCCACCCACCCTGGGCAGTGCTGGCTGAGGGCCAAGAGAGGGAAGCTCCAGGAGGGGTGCTCAGGCCCCTGGTAGAGAAGTCTGCACAGCTCACAGCTGGGCATCTCTCATTGGCACAAGTCCCCCGCAGAGGGACAGACCTGGGGCCACCACCCCGTCCCCCCATCTCATCCAGTGGAAGCACCAGGAGAACCAGCAGGACCTCTCAGGGCTTGGGCACAACCCACCCAAAGTCCCAAAGACCACCCAGCACATCCGGAGGGATTGGTGCCCAGCTGGGTGGGTTCCTGCAGGACCTAACCCACTCGCGCTGCCCAGGAACAGAGATCTGCCTGCTCTGCCTCTGGGAGCCTCTGCTCAGACTCCTACCATCTAAACTTCACTGGGTTCTGCCGGTGGCCCCAGAAAGCTGCAGCCTCAACATGAGCCACCACCGGACCATCAAAGATGTTGTTCTTCCGCACCTTCACGGCATCTAGCGCTATGTGATTTGTCCCTGTCCTCTCGCTCCTACTTCCAGAGCAGACTCTGCTAGTGCCTGGAACTGCCCCACCCTCTAACCCATCTGGACCCCTCACACTTCAGCCCACCTCCTTCCTCGCAGCCCCTGTGACACCCAGCCCCTGACTTGCAGGGCTCTTCCTACTTCCACTCGAGTACCATCAGCCCACTACTCTACAGGTCAGGGACTCCGGGAGGGTGGCCTGGCTTCTCCCCACTCAGCAGACATCTGCTGGATGTCTGCATCCCCCAGACATACATCTTGCTCTGGAGAAAGCTCCCGGTCAAAGGTCAGCACTGGAAGGGCTGCTGTGATGCAGAAGAGGGGCTGCCCCTCAAAGGAGACCTTGCAGGACCTTGCGTGGATATGGGGTTTGGCTTCAAAGGTGGAAGGAATTTCCAGAAGATCTGTCTACTTAGAGACAGAATGTCCTCCTGCCTGCATAGTTGTGAGTTCCACCTCAGGAGGAATTCCCGTACAGTCTGCAGAAACTCTCAGGAGGGTGGGATAGAGGGGGGTCCTAATACAGGGAGTATGGATGGGCCCTGTGACCTCTTGGGGGTTGCCTCCATCAGGGACACAGAACCACTACACAGTCATAAATGCTTCCATGCCTGTGTGCTTTATTCCATTTTCCTAACACGAGAAGTTAAAAACAAGAAGAGACATTCCCGGGTTCTGCCCTCTATGGGCTGCCTTGACCTGTGGTTGCGGCCTGTCAGCCTTTCTCCAAACACAACTTCCCGTGTGGGCAACACTGAGAGGCTCCTCTCGGAACTCGGTAGCTGGATCCAGTAAAGCTTGTCTGCGTGCTGGACCCCGCCCGTCTCCCCAAGGGCATCTCTGTGTGGCGGCACTGCGAGGAGAGAGGAGCCCCGAAGAAGACACTCTGTCTGGGGTGCTCCTGACCATCCATCTCAGAGGGCAGCTGCTGCCTTCAGCAGTGGACAGCCACAGGCCCCGAGGCCTCTTTCCTAAAGTCTTGATGGAAGTGGTGACAAGATTAGGGGAAAGAACTCGAGTGTTTGGGACCTAGGTGCCCCTCGCCCCTACCCTGTGGGCTGCGGCACTGGTGGGGATAGTCAAGGAGATGGTAGAGTCATGCTTGCAACTGTTACTTTAAAGTACTTGGACCACTTATAAATCTGAAGACAGAAGGGTTTGATGTCTAGAGCACAGGACCTTTACCCTGGAGGTCCCCATCCCAACCTGCTTTCTTTCTCCTTCCCTTCCTTCCCCTCAACTCTGAGCCGGAGCTTCCTTCTTAGCCCTTGTTCCATTTCTAATCAGGGGGCAGTCACATCTCCAAGGAGAAGTGTAAACAGGATGTCAGGCATGGGAGGTGGCAACTCATTTCAACAATTTCTCCTGCTACCTTGCTGCTTGCTGTGTGCCGTGTGAGATGCAGAGGGGACCTAGGCAGGCCTGTGACCCCCGGCCACTTGGGGAGGTAGGCACAGGTGCCCCACAGGTAAGTGTTCAGATAGCAGGCAAAAGGAAAAGAAGAGAAGAAGCAGGGAAAAGTTGCTATGGGAACAGCAGGCCTGTCCCACAGGTGGGATCACCCCTATATGTCACTGAAGCATGTCTTAATGGGACCTGGAAAACACACCTTTAGTGTGTGGGCTGTTAACATGGTCAGGTGACCTGTCTACCCACTGCCAGCTCCTGTCCCATCTCTGCCTGGCCGCTGACCCCACCTTTGCCAGCTGGCCTGCGGACTTCTGGGGCAGACTGAATGCAGGTTGCAGACTTGTGCCAAGTGCAACCCCTGCGCGAGGAGACAGGATGTGGGGCCATGGTCGCCGGCGGGGAGACAGATGTCTGCTGGCTGCATGTCTGCTCCAGCTCTCTAACAGAAAAATGGTTTCTCTGAAGTTTGGGAGACATGCTGGTTGAACATAGCACTTGTTTCCACAGCTGTTGTTTTCACTTCTGACCCACCTGGCACCAAAAGACCCCACTGAGGAGCCACACCAGAGCCGCCATTCTGCCTGAGGGCAGATGGGTCCTTTCACCCTTCCCTGTCCCACCCCTATGTGGTGGGAGCCCTGGGTCCTTGGAGGGCAAGGACGCCCCTGTGGAGCCTGGTGGCCTGCCATCCGCAGTCTGGGACCAGTTATCAAATGCCCTGCTGTGGCCTTGGGTCTCTTACAACACATGGGGGTCTGTGAGGGTTGCTTTGGAAGGAAAGTCGCCTGGAGGAAGGATCTGCAGAGATTGGGATGTTGCATGGCACCACCAGGGGGGGCCACTTCCCGCCCTTCAAAGGCAATATCCTCTGCAGAGCCTGAGGCAGGCGAGGCTTATCACACCAGGCGTCCCACCAGCAATGGCACCCAGCAGTCAAAGGCTTGCTGTGAGCAGAGGGGCCTGCAGGCGCTGCCTGCATCAGCTGCCTCCATACTTCTGGGGCCTACTGAAGGCAGCTTACAGGACTCCTGCCAACTGCGCTGTGCACATCAAGGGCATATCCACATGGGCTGCCATGTCTCTCGTGTTCAGGGAGCACAGTCGTTCATACAGCGTCTTCATGAGATCCTCCCCGAGAAATGACTTCTAGAGCTCAGCCCTCCCAGAGCCACAAAACACAGCAGTGAGCGGGACTGCCCTGCCAGCACCACCTGGCCCCCCCGTGCACATGCCTCCTGTGTGCGTGTGGTCAGCCATGAGGTCGCAGATCACCGCTTTCAGACTGCAACCCAACTCACGCACCTTGGCACACTCAGGCTGGGCGTTTCTCCGAGAGAGAAACAGATGCTCCCAGCTGGAGAAGCACCTGGAACCCACTTGGTTGCTCAGCAAGCATGTCCTGGGTGCCCCCTCTGTGGGAGGCACTGTTGTGGGCGTCCGGCAGGGGGCAGTCCCATTCACGGGGGAGCACACGATTCTGCAGCCACACCAGGAACAGCAGGCAGAGGGTGGGGGTCCCCAGGGAAAATGCGTCCTGAAGACAGGGTTGGCCTAATGTCCTTCAGGTTGTTTTTGATCAGGGTCTGAATAATCAGGTGCCTACTAGCTGTTACTTCATTCACGCCCTCATTGACACCCCCAGCATGAAAACCCAGTGATGATGGCAAAGCTGAGGGAGACCAGACCGGGAGAACTAGTTCCGAGGTGGGAGTGGGGGTGGCTAGACAGGAACCGACATCAACGGTGCTACTTAGTATACGATGCTCAGAGTCAGGGTTGTTTAAGTCTTAACATTTACTAATGTGAAATTGTGTACAGCAGCATGGAGCCCTAGAATTCTCAGGAATCCCTTAGGAAGGGAATGACTCCGCATCTCAGATGTGCTGCTGGTTGGGGCTCTTGGAACCGAATTCCGCCAGCTTATCGTGTGAAACTGAAGGCGGCCCTGAAGAGGCACAGTACCCACTCTGCAGAGGTGACTGTCTGTGGGGGAAGGGGCCTCGCATGCCGTGCAGGCAGCAGGACGTTCAAAGAACTTTCAACATCCGCCCCTTTTGTGCAAAAAATGTATCTTCATCTCTCCCCTTTATGGGCACAGTTCAAGAGGAAGTGAGAAGTATCCAAGAGACAACTTTGAGATCAAGGGCACAGGAAATTTTGCCTTTCATCTGGAAATCCATCAGCTGCAGAGGAAATGCGCAGCCAGGCTGATGCCTGGGCAGTGGCTCAGAGTGCATATTAGTTCCTGCTGGTGTGAATAAGCCCGTGGAGACGGCTCCCGTCTGCGGTAAGTGCCTCATATCTCTGGGATGGAGCCACCCCATAGACAGCCCATCTGCGGTGTCCATGGCTGCTGTTTGTGCTCCAAGCAATGCCCAGACAGAGTCTGTCTCCTTGTGTTCCGACAAAGCTCCAGGCTCCGGACACTTCCGAGTGCCCATGACCCGGAGCAACGGCATGAAGTTTCTTGGCCAGAGAAAGCTATTTCCTGGTGAGGCAATGTTGCAGGGATTCCCTCCCTCCATATAAAACATGCAACAGCCACGTGTTTGGGAAGGTTGCATATTTGTTCCATAAATCCTAATGTGAAGCCTGCTAGTCTGTGCATTTCTGACAGCTGTCACGAGATTCTCGAGGCACATGGACCATGAGAGAGCTCGCTGCACACTCGCTGGTATGCGCCTCTCTTTGGAGTCCCACTGCCGGGAGTGAGGTGCCTGTTCCACCCTCCTAAGCCACTCTGTTTCTCTCTGTGTCAGTTTCTTCATTTGTACACTCACCTCCACCCGCATGGAGTGGGGATGGGTTTTTTACAGCATTTGTTACCTCTTTATATTAAGTTTTCTTTGTTCATATTTGTTATCATAGGAAGCACAGAGTCTGGAAATCAAGAGACCTGGGTTGGTTCTTTGCTGGGCAAGGAAGTCCTGTGATTCTCTGGGTCTTGGTCTCTCCATCTACATGACAGGGGATTTCATGGGATGATATCGGGCGTCCCTTCTAACTCCAATATTCTAGGGTCCTTCTTGATGGCAGGTTGATCCTTCAGCTTGTTTTTGATCCATTGTGAAGTCCCTCAACACACATAATAGGTGATCAAGAAAAGCATGCTGAATTAATGAATAATTACAATGAGTATAAATGCCAAAATGGTAATGCAGATAATATTAAGTATCATTAGGCTTAGAAGGAAGAAGCCATCACTTGTGACTGAAGCAATCACGAAGGCTTCCTGCAGGAGGTAGCAGTTGAATTTAGCCTTAAAGATTGATAAAGATTTGAGTGAGTAGAAGGGGAGCAGATAATATTTGAAACAAGAGAAGTAGAGTGAACAAAGGTGCAAATGATGAATCGGAAAAGGTCCTGCCACAGAGGAGCCTGAATGACAGAGTAGAATAAACACATTTGAAGACATGCAAGTTCTCAACAAATGTACCTCCCTAGAATCCTTTGTCAGAAAGCTATAGGGGATGCACTCCAGAAAAACAAGGGAGAAAATCAAAAAAGTGAAAGATATGGATCGCAGAAGCAGGGGATCCAACACAAGAGCAAGGGGAAGATATTTCCAGGGAAGATGGGGAAAGGAGATTCCCAGAACATCAGTCGGGCACCAGGCACGGAGAACATGCAGTTCAGAGTGGAGCAACAGAAGACTCCAGAAAAGCTTTCTTCATGGGTATGAAATGCAAAGATGGTCTAATGTGTTTCAAAGTATTGGGGGAAGATTTGTACAATGGGTAGAGAGTTTGGGATTGAACTAGTGATGAGTGCACAGAAATGCAAGCCAGCTGACCACAACCAACCAGCTGAAATCCCAAGACACTTATAACAGAACTAGCAATAAAGGAAAGGAAATTAATTACAGCATTCAACCAAACTCAACTATGAATCGTGGCCATGTGATTGGTATGAAGTCAACACTACAGAGCTAACAGGAATGGGTTTGAGAGGTCTAGTGTGGAGAGCGAACACACAATGTCCAAAACAGAACACAACAAGGTGCCAACATACAATTATTCATTGTGACTCGGAGGCAAAGGCCCCAGGAAGCAGCTCTAGGAATTGTGCATAAAACACTCAAGGCCAGGAGATGGTACCAAGGGGATGGAGGGCCCGGGAGGAACATTGTTTCTCATATAAGCCTTATAGAGCTGTTTGACACTCTAAATGATGTGCATTTACAATTATGATGAAATGGTATACAAAATAAACAGTGAGATACAATTTGTCACCACTCAATTGATGGAGAAAAATAGGAAACGCTGTTTTGGCGGTGCCTGGAGCCAGGGCTGCCCTCTGGTGGGCGTGGGTAGTGGTGCAGCCCCTTTGGAAATGCCTGGCTCTGCTGGTGCAGTTGCACATGCCTGTCCTCGGCATGCAACATTCACATGCGAGCTTGCACCTGGAGCAAGCTTTGTACACCAGGGGGCTCAGGATGTTCCCAGCCACTTCATTGATGATGGTTAAACCCTGGAAGCTCCCTTGTGTCCATGACAGGAGAATGAGGCAAACAGTGCTGCATCTGCACAAGGGAATATTATATAGCAACGAAGAGAAAAGGCTGTCAGCTATGGACAGCACCCCAGATGCACCTTAGAATCAGAGTATTCAATGGAATAAAGCGAGTCACAGAATGAAATACACCCTGGATGATACCATGTTAGTAAAATTCAAAAACAAGCAAGACAAATCACAGGGCTTAGGGACACTCTGTATTTGGTAAGATTGTAAAGAAAGCAAGAGAATAAGAGCATGAGGAGTGTGGCTGCCCCTGGGGGCACAGCATAGGGGGAGGCAACTCCCAAAAGAGGCGCTATGGAGTGGACAGACTGTGTCTTGGCTGGGGAATGGGTTCGCAGGGTGGACTTTGCCTTTGAGCTCACAGCTCTCTTGTGCTTTGCATATATTCACGTCAGTGCATCAAATACATCATTACAAGGTTGGGAAAAGGTTTCCTTTTCATGGGAAATCTCTTGCTTTCTTTACAGTCTTACCAAATACAGAGTGTCCCTAAGCCCTGTGATTTGTCTTGCTTGTTTTTGAATTTTACTAACATGGTGTCATCCAGGGTGTATTTCATTCTGTGACTCGCTTTATTCCATTGAATACTCTGATTCTAAGGTGCATCTGGGGTGCTGTCCATAGCTGATGGCCTTTTCTCTTCATTGCTATATAATATTCCCTTGTGCAGAAGATTCCATGGGAATCTTTTTCATTTCCTTCAAGGAGCCCCATGGTGTGAACTGCACACTGCACTGGGAGTGTGACGGCACTTTTCATTGCTTCTCAAGCTCACAGCAGTTCCCCTGTGTGTCAGGAACCCTTTCATCTCAGCCCCAGCTGAGAGGTGGCATCTCATTTGCACTGACATTGCATTCCTTCCCACACCTGCTCAAGACAAAGCCCTGGCTGAGGCCCAGCCAGGTAAGAGCAGGAAGATGGCCGTCTGCAGCCCAGACCAGCAGCCCCCACGTGCCAGGCTGTGAGAGGATGGTATGGGAGAACTGGCTTCTGCAGACAGGTGTGATGGGCAGGGGAAAGGAGAGGAATGTGTGGAGAGGTTTAGAGCAGACTGGCAGGTGCAGAAAGCTCTGACCACCACCTAGGACTGAGTCTTCTGATAATAGCAGGCAGATGCCAGAACCAGGACGGCTGCCCTGGGCTCTGAAAAGTGTGTCAATCCTGCCACACAGGGAGGCAGGCTGCATCCTCAGTCTCAACCTGTAAAGTGTTCTGTGGGGAAGGACATGGGCCTCTTAGGGGAGGATGGCATGGTGGCGCTGCCCTGCCCCCATCCGTCTGTACCTGCCTACAGCACCCCTTGTCTCTCCTTAGAAGGGGCTCCCACCCTGGGACTGTTGGTGGTCAATTTCATGCTTATTTTTACTGAAGCCTGTTTTTAGGGTTAGCCGCGGGCTCTGTCTGTTCACGGAGCTACAAGACCACTGTAGCAACACCATCAAAGCATCTAGGAAACTGGCAAAGTTGGGTGTACCTGGGGGTCACTTTGCATTGGTGTTCACAGCTAACCTGCTGTCCCTTACAAACTCAATGTCAAGATGCTTTGAATTCTGTATGTCTGTTCATAGAGCTTCAGGGCTGCTGGGAAGTGGTACACTCTGGGAACACCTTCTCCCCCTTGCAAATCCAATCAGAAACAAGCCCAGAGAAAGCTGCTTTCCAGAGGCGGGTTTTAGGCTGTAATCAACAGCCTCCTCTGTCCTGTTAGGAGACGGAAGGTGTGGCTGGTTCTCATAACAGGGATTACCATTGTGGGCAGGACAGCCTTCCACGTTTACAGTCAGGTTCTTTCTCGTGGTGCTCTGCCACAGCCCACAGATAAGGGTTGTGGGTTGGCGAGTCGACATCTGGACAAGCAACGGCTGCGCGCTCTGCTTGGACCTGGCCACGTTCTGCACTTCATATGCATGCTCCCACTGCACGCGTTGCCTTCACATGTTCCCCAGCACCTTCAGCAGGGTGGGCACTGGAAGATCACTTCCTTCCCGAGGAACATTGAAAGGCGGGGCTGAGGGCCAGTACACCACAGGCGGCATGAGCTTGCTCTGAGTGAGGCTCTCCTCCCATGCCTACCAGGGGCTTCTCTGCCAGGCCCAGAGATGGCCTCAGGTTATTTCTCAACATAGCACCAGGTGGCTGCTACCCAGTGCCCAGGTCTGGCTTAGATGTGATCCCAATTTTCAGCCTGGAGCACAGGGTGAAGATGGACAGCTGGAGGCACTATTTCTGACCACTGTCTAAGCACACGGTGCTCACCCAGGGCTGCCTTCCGCCCTCCTGTGGACACAGCCAGCACTGCCCTCTGAGCCACTTCCATCAAAGGCTGCGGACCTGGCTGAAGACGGTTTTCCTGCCCTTGGTTCATTCCAAGAAACACTCGAATGCCTGGGTCACATGTCTTGTCCATGACCAACCGAAACCGTGCACAAATATCAGCTTAAAACTAACCATGTACCAATGTTGACACAAAACTAAATGCCCTGTATCAATGTCAGCTCAAAACTCACCACGCACTAACGTTGGCGCGATACTGTGTCCCAGCTTCAGTGCCACACTAACACAGGCATCATCATCCGCTCAGTCCTAACCTGTGCACAGTACAACCTGTGATGATAAGCACGGGTAAAACAAGGCAGGACATGGCGCCAAATCAACCTTCAAAGAGAAGAGAAAGCTGCCTCTTACCTTTGCGATACCAGGTCACAGGCCAATATTTCCACTCCAATGGACAGGCCAGTCTGCCCGCGGGTCTGCCGTCCACACAGCTCTTCCTGCTCAGCCACTGGCAGACTCTGCAAATGATAAATGACCATTTAGACTGAAACACGATGAAGCAGTGCCAGGGTTTCGAGCATCCCAGAAAACCACCATAGCACAGACCCGCAGGTGTGGAGGGTGAGGGGTGGCTGCTGGGGCATGTGGTGGGTAAGGGCACTGCCTGAAACCTCTTCTCCCACCCCTTCTCACAGACCATCTTCACTGTGCGCCCCCCTGGCCCCCAGCTCCATGTATGCCACTCAGCCTGTGTGTCCCGGAGTGGCCTCAGTTGTTGACAGGCACGGCCATCGAGGTTTCCAGGATACTGTTTCCTTGGCACCTCCCTTATTTTTCTCACTCCACGTGCCCCCTTTGAGGTCAATGGGTACAATTCTAATGTGTTCTTGTTGGTCTTTGCCTGGTGTCCCTGGGGGGAGGGGTGTCACTCGAAGGAGGGGGACCTTTTTTGCCCCCTCACCATGGGCATCACTTGCTGCCCTGTGCAGGGCTAACTGAAGCATGCTGGGAGGCACCTTGCGGGGCAGGGTGGGTCTCTTCCACAGGCTCACAGGAGGGGACCCTCATCTTGATGGGCCTTCATTGCTGCTTTCTCCAGCCCCTCTTGTCCTCATCCTGCAGGGCTCTGTGTCACACCGTGGACCTTTCAGCCAGGAGTATGTGGTCTGGTGCCTTCCCCTCCCCTCTCATGTCTGCTGCCTGGCCTCCTGGCTGGTCCTCATCCTCTTGCTCATCCTCTTCTCCATCCACTGGACAGCAAAAGTGGCAAGAAGCCAGATGCCAATGAGGACACTTCTGTTCCCATCCACAGGCTCAGAGGGCTTTTGGGGAAGGGAAGAATCAAAGCTGTGACAAACGTTTATTTAAAAACTGTGCTGAATTCAGAGTCAACAGACCGGGTCAATCAGCCCAGCCTCTGGGCTGATTTTCCAGGGAGCCCGGCACCTGCCCTTTCTTTTGGAGCCTCGGTCAGTCTGTTTAGGACACAAAGATAAAGACCCATGTCTCCTTTTCAGGACTGTTACAAAGATGGAATGAAATTGTGAGGACTCAAGAAGCTCTCAGTGTGATAGGCTTTGGAGGTGGCTCCCTATCCCCAGCTGTCAACGCCACACTAGGAACGCCGATGGCTACAGGAATGGCGAGGTCCGAGGGTGTTCTCCGGGCAATTGCTTCCAGCCTCCGCCCTCACCGGCCCTGAGTGTCTGAATGAACTCTCACTGATCTGAAGTGGTCCCCCACAGAAGTGCTTTCCTGCCCTCCGGTGATATTTCACATTTAAAAGTGGACACTCTGGTGGCTTGGTCTTCATAGTCACAGCTGTGTTCTCATGACGCTGCTTGCATTTATCCTCTCCAGGTGCTCACTGGCTACTTCCATCCTCTGCTTTATGTAGAGTCATTTGGACTGTCAGCAAAACATAAAAAATAGCTGCCTTCTAGGCCAAACACACCACAGGCTCCTATCTCATCTGCTGTCTAATGAATAGTTTCCAGGTCACCGTGGCCCTTGGGAACATCTGGCCTCCGTCTCTCCAGCCCACAGATGTTGAGGTAGAAACAGACACGCTTTCTGGAGAAACCCCCGCCCTTTCCCCACACTCACTCTCTCTTTAAGGAACATTTGTGTGTGTGTGTGTGTGTGTGTGTGTTTTAATCTTTAAATTGGAGAATGCTGGTGTGCATGTGTTTGTAACATAGCCTGGCCGTTTGCACAGGGGCTGGTGTTGCCCCTCAAGCCAGCCTTCTCCAGCACAGGCCTTCGGACCACACTGGGGCTATGAGGGAGTTCTTGTGATCCAAGGTGACGAGGAAAGACTAAAGGCAATATGGTGAGTCCTCCATGAAGCTGTAGACCTTTATTCCAAGATAGCACTTCCGTATTATTAAAACTTTTCTCTGAGTGTAACAGACATACAGAAAAGTGAACACATAGCATCAGCTCCCTGCACTGCCACACACTGAGCACACCTGGTACCTAGAGCCCCATTGAGAATGAGAACGTGGCCCCCTTTTCCCCGGATCTGCCCAGGAGCAGCCTGACCCTCACAGCACAGTGGGTTGGTCAGCTGGGTAACTTCTGTCGGTGGAATCACAGTGTGTGGCTTCTTTCATTCAACTCTATATTCATGAGATTCATCACATTTTTACTTTTAATTGTTGGTAAAATATACATAGCACAAAATTTACTGCCTTAGTTTTAGGTGTAGAGTTCATGGCATCAAGGGCATTTGCATTGTTGAATAACCATCAACACTAGCCATCTCCATCGCTCTTTTCATCTCGTGGAACCGAAACCGTCCTCGTTAGGCAGTGCCTCTCCGTCCCCCTCCCAGCCCCTGGCAGCTGCCATCCTCCTTTCTGTCTCTAGGAACTTGTCCACTATAGGTCCCGCATGTTAGTGGGATCTTAAAATATTTGTCTTTTGTGACTGGTCTGTCTCACTCAGCATAATGTTCTCAAGGTTCATCCACGTTGTGCCATGTGTCAGAATTTCCTTCCTTTTAAAGGTTGAATAATATTCCATGGTAGAAATAGACCACATTTTTGTTCATCCACTCATCCGTCAATGGATGTTTGGGTTGTTTATACCTTTTAGCTATTGAAAATACTGCTTCTATGAACACAGGTGTGCAGATTTATTTTTGAAGCTCGCTTTCACTTCCATTAGGCATATATCCCAAAGTGAAATTGCTGTGCCATATGGTGAGGAAGTGTTACACTGTTTTCCCAGTCTATATTACCACCAGCAGCACACAGTGGCTCTAATTTCTCAACATCCTCATCAACACTTGTTATTTTCTATTTTTTTATGGTAGCCATCTTGATGGGTGTGAGTTGGCATTTCATTGTGGTTTTGATTTGTGTTTTCCTGATGATTAGTGATGTTGAGCATCTTCTCATGGGCAAGAGTTGTCCATATTTTTGTGTAAATTCTACTGTGTGAACTCAATTTATCCATCTAGTCTACTACTGATCAGCATTCAGGCAGTCTCCAGCTTGGGCTACTAAGAATGTTCCAGTCCATGTCTTTTATGAATATACATGAGCATTCCCACCCAGGAGTAGAATAACAGGATTGTGGGCAGAGAAAGCTCAATGGTTCTCTGGTTTATATTCCCCTGCCTATCTATGCACATACCTTCTAGGAGCTTCATGTTCTCTGGACGCTTGACGTGGCCCAAGGCTTTCTTTCACTGTAGGCCTTCTGGTGAATGAAGAGTCGTATCTCATGGGGGTTTTAATTACATGTCCTTGATGGCTAATAAAATTGAGCATGTTTTCTTATGCTCAATTGTTTCCTATGCTTCTATGTTTACTGTCCATTTGGATTTCTTCTCTGTGGAATGTATGTTCAAGACTTTTGTCCATTTTTCTGCTGGGGTGTTTGTCTTTTTCCTTTTGGTTTGTAGGAGTTTTTTAAAGACACATTCTACATAAAGGTCTTTTGTTGGATGAATATGCACTGAGAAAATTCTATAAGGGACAGAGCTGTGACTGTCTTTCTTGGAAGGTCATTTTTCCCTAACATACCATCATGCCAATTGCAGCAAATGGCTTCCACCATTTGCTGCTTGTGAGCAACTTCATTCATTCACTCATTCATTCATTCATGCACATTCAAGAGCATTTGCCACATCTAGAGCCTGGCACAACCCCCCATCCCACCCCACTGCTCTGGTCTTAGACATAGCTAAGACAAAGTGGCACCAATCGCCATGGCAGGTGGCTTCCTTTCTATGCTGTCCAAACCTCCCTCCTACCTGGGCATTCAAGGCCTTCACAGGCTGGTCCCCTATGGACTCACACCCCTCCCCAGGAACTGGGAGCACTCAGGTCTCTCACTTCTGCCCGTGCTGGTCCCAGCTGGACCGCCTTCCTGCAAACTCACTCTCCACAATCCTTGAGCTGTCGTAGTCCCTTGCCTGCCCCTCCCTGGTGCTGATGAGCCACGCCTGTCCCTGCATTCCATGTGTTCTACAAGCCTGTCCCAGAAGCTTTTCCATGGAGTCTATTATTAATGAAGACAAAGAGGGTAGTGGCTGACCTTGCTGAGTTCTGTTGGAGGCCAGAACATTTTGTCCAGAACGTTCCACACAGTGTCTCACTGACTCCTCTTAACAACTCAGAAAGTAGGTTCTATTGTACTATTATCCTCATCTTACAGATAAGGATGCTGAGGTTCTGAGAGGCAAAGCTACTTGCCCCAAGCCACACAGTGAGTAAGTGACAGGCAGACTCCACGATTCCAGAGTGGTTGCAAGCCCTGGACAGGGGACAGGATCTCTATGTTCCTAAGCCAAACCAGAATAAATGAGTGCAGAAATGAGCAAAGTCTCAAGCATATAGCACGGGTCTCAAAGACAGAAGGGCTCAGAGTTAGCCACTAACTGGGTGTCTCCCAACATGCCTCAGGACTGCCCGGTAACACAGACTTTCCTTCCTATACAGGAACAGCAAGCAGGAGGGAGAAATCAAGAGAAAAATGGTAAGCAGAGAAAAGTAGCCTTGGAAACTTCCACTGCAGCAAGCGTGATTGCTTTGGAGGTCTGGAATCTGGGTGCAGTTGGAGAAACATCAGGTCATGATCAGTGTTTTATTTCACTTGCTGCAGGCAAATGAAATACAGCCGTCTGGAGAAGCTCAGGAGCGTGCCACATGAAGGCCCGGCGAAGCTGTCCTAATAAATAGGCCCTGACGCCCTTGGCTGTTCCTACTTCCCACTCACTCTGCAGGCATGGGATGCTCACATTTGTGGGGCTCAAGGAGCTGGCTGTCCTGAGGACATCACAGAGCCTTCAGCACACATTTCCTGCTGGGCTCAGGCCTCACTCAGGGCCCACAGGGTCTGGTGTTGTGAGCCTTTGTGGAGCTCACACACTGTGTGTCTCAGCTACAGAATCATCTGTCCTCAGGAAGGGCTGAGGCCAGGGTCTGGGCCAGGGTCGGGAGGTCCATGTGAGCCCCAGTGTAGGACAGGGGAGGCCCTTTCCCCTTGGGCTTTAGTCTCCCCAATGTACAGGACTCCGCTGGTCTCGAGGGCTCTGGGGTTGCCCCAGTGCAAGGCAGTGGGAAGTCTCATCAGCAGATCGTAGGGCCCTGTGCACCCATGAGGTGAGGTGAATGTTGAGTGCAATGAGAGAACCCACCTAAACCAGTGTGGAGTTCCTGGCATGGAAACACAGCTGTGGCATGCCCCAGGCAGGAGCACAGAAGGGCCAGGGTTGCACAGAGTGGGAGTCTAATCTGAGGGTCGGGGAGGGGAAGGGACACGCCTCTGCTCTGCAGGCACTTCTTCCTCGGCACCCAGTTGCCCTAGCTTTTCAAATGTGGATGAAATGCCACCCCTGGGCTTGGAGTCTATTCTCTGGAGTGGCCCTGGTGGATGGGCAGAGTGCTCACTCCAACAGGGCCCGCCCAGCCAGGAGAAACAAGAGGGAAGGTGCTGAGCAGATGCCTGCCCTCCTTTCTCTCCCGCAGGTGCTCTGAGTGGCGGTGCCTTCCCCCTCAGGGGACCCTGCCCACTGAACTGTCACACCAGCTGGGCTCCTGCCTGGCTCCAGAGCTCCTGGAGACTGGCTCCCAAGCAGGAGATACACCTATAGTACCCCAAATAAAAGTAAAATCCTATAACCTTTGCCTCCACTCTGCACTCTGGAGCACCTGACTGAGGTAACCAGAGCCACAGATCTCACTCCAGAGGTACTAGGGTGGGGTCAGACCAGGCCAGGGTGGGTGGCTAAAGGGGAAGGAGGAGCAGGCCGTGACCAGAGGAAGATGGGGGCCTGTGGGTGGGGGAAGGGCTTGGTGACAGCCTGACAGACAGCTCTTGTGCAGGGGGACCTGGGACGAGTCAGCAGGTATCTCCTATTAACCAAGACCTTCATCTTCTCATTTTCTGTGGGCAGAGAAACATGTCAGATGAATAAAGTGAGACACAGGTCTTAAAAAGCAGGGAGGGCTCTCTGGAGCCCCACTGTCACACGTGTGAACTCGAGGCCAGATCTGGCCCTTTGGGGAAAGCCAAGCTCCCAAGGGATCCAACCTCCAGAAGGTCTGCACTGCAGAGAGGCAAAGATCTACACCACAGCATTTTAAGTCGACCGGCGCAGACTGCTTAGGGTCAGAGGCGGGGTCTCAGGGGGGTTTTGTTCCTGGGAATCCCACGAAACCTGGAGCCACTCAAGCCTGGGACACTTGCCAAACCTCACCAGGCTGAGAGCACACAACAGGCCCTTGGGGAGCCACGGCACCCTCTTTCACAGGTTGGGGAGGCTGTTTGGGGAGCATAATAAACCCAGAGCCTTAAAGATTAGCCAACAAAACAGCAGCTTTTTGAAGAGTGAAGACAAAAAATTGAAGTTAAAAAGTACCGCAAGGCCCAGCCAGACAAACCATAACAGAGGCCAAGCAGGGTCTTTCTGGAGAAGACATGATCATGTGAAAAGTGAAAGAAACTAAAGCAAAAGCAACAACAACTAGAGCCAGAAACTGGGCAGGAGCCTGCCAAGGTCAGAGACCCCAGACAGAGGCCTTGAAGTTCAAGGCCTCCAGACTTGGAAAATTCAGACAAGTCGGACTTGGAGTAAGGCATTGAGTCAGTTCCGCAGAAGGTGAGCTGGTCAGGAAGCAGGTGGCTGAGGGCCGCCCTTTCCAGGGGCAGTCACACACTCTCCCTCCCAAGACCCCCAAGACCCCACCTCCTTAGGTGTCCCTGTGACCCCCATTACTGCTTGGACAACCCCAGACTACACCCCTGTGTCCAACAAATGGCGAGGTGCCTTCTCTTCCCCAGTAGGGCCCCAGGGCTTCCCCTCAAAGGTAGGATGACCCACACCTACCCTCCTGTTTGGAGGCAATGGAATTGGGACATCCGGCAGCCAAGATATAGGGCCACGCAGAGAGCATGTCAGTCCTGGATGAGCAAGGTGATTCCTGATTTTGGTGCCATTTATTTTCTCCCCTCCTCTCTCGTCCCTTGGTCAAGCTGTCCTGAAACCCAGTGGTTGCTTTGCTTAAAAAAGTTAGTACAACAATTACTTGCCACTGCCACTTTCTCCACTGGCTTTCCCTAGTTAATCTGGAGGGTCTGAGGGCCCCCACACAGCTGGTGTGGCTGTACCAGGTGAGCTGGTGGGGGCAAGCGTGGTGGGGGTGAAGTCCCGGGTCTGGCAGGTGACCTCACAGGAGGGTTTGTGTGGGCACAGTGGGGGCTGGGGCAGGGCTTTCAGCGGGGCAGTACCAGCTTCCAGCCTTGCACTGCTTCTCCTGGACTTCCCTGCGGGAGCCCCTCAGGTTGCTGGGATGGATGGGGTGTCACATCAATCCCTGACACCCCTGAGTCTTTGAGAAAACATGTCTGTCATGCTGCCATCACCTGACAGATGCCCCCAATGGCCACAGCCCTGGGGCTGTGCTGGCGCCAAAAGCAAGATGGTCCTGCTTCTTGTTGGTCCCTGTGTCAACCTCAGTGGCAGGCCCCATGCCACAGTTGGCCTGGGATCCGCACTGGTATCTCCCCTGCTTCTTCACCCAAGCCACGCTCAGGCATCTGCTGTCTGGCCCTGCAGCATCTTGGCAGAGGTGGGTGGAGTGGGCAGACACGGCTGTGTCCACCACTTTCCTGTGGAGGTACAAGGGCAGCGCCGTCCATGTTTTGGTGCCCTGGCCAGCTTTCATAAATGACATGTTTATGAAAAGCTATGTTTAAGAGCTTTTGCCTGGAGAGAGCAGGTCAGCACATTCTGTGTTCTTTGCAAAGTGGACCCCCTCCTCCACTCCTCCGTGTGTGCCATGTCCTTTACCAGCTGGCTGAGCAAACACGTGACACTGAGCTCCTGTGACCTTACTGTGGAGGAAATAGGGCCTCGTGAAGGGCCGATGAACTGACCTGAGTCTAAAGATAACAGGTATTCCTTTAATGCGCATACAAGCTCCTAGAATCAAGAGAAACACTATGTGTGGAAAAGCAGGTAAAGGATGTGAGCAGATGATTAAGAAAAAGGGCTCCCAAACACGTAATAAGATGCTCACTCTTATTCCTAACAAATGAAATGCAAGTTAACTTATATTAAGCTACATATCTACAGTGATAAAGACAGCGCAATTTTGGCAAAGGGATAGATACAGAGATCAATGGAATAGAATAGAGGTTGGAAATAGGGCCATACTTAAAACAGTCAACAGATTTTGGCAAAGTTGCAAAGCCCATTTAAAATGGGTCACATACCTAAATGTATAATGCAAAATAGAAACTTGTAGAAGAAAACCTTGGGAGAAATTCTGCTTGAACTTCAGGTTGCCAAAAAGTTTTTAGATTCAACACCCAAAGCATGATTCATGAAAGAAAAAAAACCCTGATGGGTTGTATCAAAATTTTTTAATTTTCTCTGTAAAAGTCAGTGTTAAGAGAATGAAAAGATAAGTCACATACCAAGGAAAATGTTTGCAAATCGTGTTTCTGATAAAGGACTCAAATCTAGAATGTATAAAGAACACTTAACAAGAAAATAAACAAGCTAATTTAAAAATTGGCAAAAGATCTGAACACTTCACTAAAGAAAATATGCAGATGGCAAATAGGCATATGAAAAGGTACTCATCATTTGTTAGTAGGGAAATGGAAATTGAAACATGGAGCTACCTCTGTATATCCATCAGAATGGCTGAAATTCAAGAAACTGATAACACCAAATGTTAGCGAGAATGTGGAGCGGCAGGAACTCTCTTCCACTGCTTGTGGGAATGCAAAGTGGTACAGTTACTTTGGAAGACACTTGGCGGTTTCTTAGAAAACTAAGCATAGACATACCATTCAACCCAGCAGCTGACTGCTAGGTATTTAATCAAATGAGCTGAAAATAAGTTCACAGAAAAACTTGTTTATAGCAGCTTTATGCCTAATTACCCCAAACTAGAAGTAACCAAGATATCCTTCAAGAGGTTTTTTTGAGAAACAAGCTTGGTGCATGCATACAGTGGTATAGTATCCAGTGACAAAAAGGAACACACTATTGATTCACAACATCATGGATGAATCTTAAATGCAATTTGATAAGTGAAAGACACCAGACCCAAAATGCTACATATTATATGACTCCATTCCTGTGACATCTGGAAAGGCAAAACTATAGGGACGGAAATCAAGTTAGCGATTGCCTGGGGCCGGGAGAGATGCCAGTGGCCAATTACAAGACACACACGGAGAATGTTTAGGTGGATGCAATGGCACTGGGGTAGTGCTTACAGGTCCCCAAGTATTTATGTCCCAGAGATAACTTCATGCCACAAAGAATGAACTTTTTTTTTTTAATCACAAATAGGCCTTTTTATTTGTCACCATTAAATGTCTGAATTTAAACAGATTCTTGGACTGGGGGCTCAAATCCATCAGCTCGTTCAACTTTAGCACCTGTCTCATCCCCAGTAGCTTTTCCAGAACTGCTACCTTCACCATGAAGCTCCATGAGTTTTTCCAATTCAAACTTTGGCTTCTTCAGCATTTTGACTTTTCTAACAAAGACATCATGAAGTGGATAATAGATTGGCAAGCCTTTCCTATGTCTTTCCCAGTGCTATCTGGGATCAGTTTACTGACCACTTCTTTCAAGTCATTTGTCTGCACCTCTCGGGTCATGATTTCCATCATCTTCTTCCGGATTTGGCGGACCTGTTGATGCTGAGCATAAGAGGTTTTCTGAATCTGATTGTTGTGTTTTTTAGTAAAACCAACACAGAATAAACAAAGCAAATACCCAACAGTGGTCTTGACATCAACATGAGCTTCAATCATGGTCTGCTATTTTTTGACCATGGAGCACATTTTGTCACGGGTAAGATCCGTGCCATGGAAGTCAGTCAGGCAGTTTTTGCCCTGAACATCCTCAGTAATTAGCTTGAATTTTCTAAATGCAACTTCATCATTCTGCATATCAGCTAGGCTCACTTCAAATGCTCGGCCCTTCAGACCATCCGATGCGATTTCGGTTCCCTGAGTTCTCGTGACTAGTGTTTTTCCAGTGTTTCTTATGTTGAACATAGCTGGTGCTTTCACATCATACCAATCTGTCTTAGAAAATGGATCAACCACTTTCTTCTTTGCTCCCTTTTTGCCACCTTTTGTCAGGCGCTTGTTCTTGCCCACTGCCATGGTGCTGCTCAGAGAGCCAAAAGGGCAAGAATGAACTTTAATGCATGCCAATTAAAAATAAACTAGTCCGCGTGGCGGGAGATGCCAGGATGGACACAGACTGTGACCAGAGAATCTAACTGTATTGCAAACATTGATACAACCTCACTGGGGAAAGAAGCTGACCTAAGTAGCTTTGGGAAATGGGGCTTAGGCTGGGCACTAACAGACAGAAGAGCTACCTGCACATTCAGACTTTAGCTGGTGGAGTTGCATCCCATGGGGACACAGGTTAGTTTTCAACCTGCTTTGCATGGACAGAGGAGTTGAGAAAATGAGGAGACAAATGGTGGACAGTGGAGCCACTGTCTCTCTGTTGGAATGGGAGGTTGCACATGAGCAAGGGTGGTCCATGTGCTGGGTTAGTCAAGGACAGCAGCATAAGCTCATGTTTAGCTTTATAAATAGATAGGTAATAGATAGATAGATAGATAGATAGATAGATAGATAAATAGACACGGAGAGATAAAGAAATACTTGCAGATCTGTGTGTATACACGAGCCAGTACACACATATATTCTCTAGTGTCCAACCTTTTGGTGTCTCTGTGCCACACTGGAAGAAGAAGACTTGTCTTGGGTCACACATTAAATGCATTGCAAAACGTAATCACACACAAAAAATCTCATAATATTTTAAGCAAATTTACGTTCTTGTGTTGGGCCACATTCACAGCCATCCTGGGCTGCACGCAGCCTGGGAGCCGCAGGTTGGACACTCCTGTGAGTCTATACACTCCCTGACTCCATCTGCTCAGTAGGCGGACAGAGAGTAACATCCATAGCAAGTGGCACACCTGATGACCAGATCTTGGTTTCTAATGCCATCTCCAATAAAGGGACCAGGGCTTCTTGGGGAAACAGCTGACTCTAGGGCTGGGTCAGCGAATATCTGAGATGAGCCTGGAGCATCTTGTAGCACCAAAAAGTAAGGAAGTGTCCAAAGAGTAAAAGGATGGGTGGTCACAGGGACACAAGGGCCACCCTGAAGGAGTGCCTGCTGGCCAAAGCTGGAACACCTGAACAACAACATGGAGGACATGGGATTAGGACCCAGTGTGCAAAGTCGTCAATATCGTGGAATCACACTGAGAGAAATAAATGAGTGAATACCTAAATACACAGGAGAGAAGAGACACATCTCCTACACACAAAAAAAACTTCAAATGACTTATGTAGGTACCTTCCCTTTAGGAGGTGAACCTTAACCTCTCCTGTTCTTAGTATTGAAGGTGGCCTAGATTTAGTGACTTGCTTCTAAATATAGAGCAGTTTAGAGTGGACAAACCTGGCAACACAACCTCAGTCAGTGATCAAAGTCAACATCAACAGTGATAGCCATGGTACAGAGTGTACCCCTCTATATGGGGAGGGGTGGGGAAGGATGGAGCACTTGGCCTCTGTGTGTTCTTCCCCAAACCCCATAATCTCAGTCTAATCATCGGGAAAACATCGGACAAACTCAAACTGAGGGGCATTCTACTGAATGCCTGTCCAGTATTCCTCACAATGATCAAGGTCATAAAAACCAGGAGAGCCTGAGAAACTGTCACAGCACAAAAGAGGCTGAGGAGACTAAATGTAACATGGTATCCTGGACAGGACCCTGGAGCAGAGAAAAAGACATTCGTGGAAAACCTACTGACTCTGAGTGAAGCCCAGCATTTAGTTCATCATGGTAAATGCACCCGATGTTGCTCCTGAGTTTCAATGGCGGCACCACGCTGCTGTGAGACGTCAACGGTGGTGGAAACCGAGTGATGGGCGCTCAGGAACACTCTGTGCCATTGCTGCAACTTTTCTCTAGATCTAAAATTCTTCCAAAATAGA
The DNA here is from genome assembly GCF_022682495.2 of Desmodus rotundus. NCBI lineage: Eukaryota > Metazoa > Chordata > Mammalia > Chiroptera > Phyllostomidae > Desmodus > Desmodus rotundus. The sequence continues at coordinate 30,904,651 of NC_071398.1, read as the reverse complement.
GAGTTTATTTTTAAAAGAAGGGCAAAGACTTGAACAGGTATTTTGCCAAAGCAGACCTTTGAATGGCAAGCAAAAAGGTTTTTAACCTCATTAACCATCAGGGAAGTGCAAATTAAACCATCGGGAGATTGCAGCTCACACCTGCTAGGACAGCTCTCGTCACAGAGACAGGCAATACGGGCAATATGGGAGAGAGCTGCGAGACCACGGCCACGCGGGAGCTCTGCACCAATGGTGGCGTTGAGATGAGACAGAGTTTTGCAGTCTGGTAGTATGTTAAAGGGTAGACAGAGACTTACCCATTTCACCCCTAGTAATCCACTCAAGTGAAGTGAAGCCCGTCTGCATGGAAACCTGCATGCAGATGTTCATGGCAACATTATTCATGAGAGCCCTGAAATGTTCATGGCAACCCAAATGTCCGCTGAGTGGTGAATGGATGAACCAAATGTGGTGTGTGCATACACTGGAATACAACTCACAATAACAAAGAACAAGCTTCCAATACAGCTACAAAATGGATGGAATGCAAATACATTATGCTAAGTGAAAGAAGCTACATCTTAAAAACTGCATGCTCTATGATTCCATTTCTACCAAATTTCTAGAAAAGGCAGCTCTCTAGAAACAGAAAGCAGAGCAGCAGTTGCCTGAGGCTGGGCTGGCAGCCGGGACTGACTGTAACTGGGTGGGTGGGGTACTTTCTGGGGTGATGGAGATGTTTTAGGGCTGTACTGTGGCAATGGTGATATAACTCTATACTCAGATTTAATGTGGATCGTACCCTTATGATGAGTGAGTTTTGCGGTATGTGAATTACACCTCAACAAAACTGCTGAAAGAAAAGAAAGGAGATGGGCGGTTCTGTGGGGCAATTTCACTTTCAGTAGCTCTCAGATGGGTCTACAGTGAAAATATATCTTTAAGTTTTGAGAGTTCCTTGGAAGAAGGGGAGCAAGTGAAACACAAATACAAATACACTCTGGAGAAATCCCACACTATGAACAAACGCCCAGGAATTGAAAGGACAGCCGATTGTTTCCTTGATGCTCCAAATGTCTCTGAGTGCAGCCATCTTCATGGCCTTGGATAAGTCAACCCACTGACAGGCACCCTCCCCATCTGTCCTTGCTCTGCTGGGAGGAGCACCTACTCAGTGCTCACCATGCAGTGAGGAGCCCCCGTGGAGGTGCCCTGCCACAAAGTGTGCCCACAGAGGGGCGGATGTGGAGCCCACCTGAACTCTGCATCTCATCCCTACATCTCTCAAATGTTGGCCACGTGCCACTCTGCACCCGTGGCGGGTCTGACACTGGCACAAGACCTCCAAGTTCTCTTGCAGGGCAACCCAGGGGCACCTGGAATACAGCACCAGGCTCCAGCACTTGCTGCCCCATGTTTGATTTCGGAGACAGTGGTCCCCTTCCTGCCACATAGGATCTGGAAATACCACCTCACCCCATTCACTCCCACCTCTGTCTTCTTGACCCAGCTGCCCAAAGAGCCCCATTGTTCACCAGTCCTTGAGGCTGGGCTTGCTCCTCACACACTCCATGGTCTGAACTCCCAGTGACTTGGTGTGCAGTAGGCGCCCAGTCCTCGTGTATGGATGGAATGGTGAACTGTCATTGAAGGGTCCCAGAGCAGAGGGTGAAAGAACACAACCATCACTGCAATCATATGGGCTGTGTGTCCTTAGGGGAAATCAGTGTGCTTCTCTGAGCCTTGTGTCCATGAAGGGTTGACATCACCCTCCAGGGGCAGAGGCCCCTGGGCACAGGGCCTGGGGGAGGGAGAGCTCAGCCACTGGAATGTGCTGGTGTTCTCTGCTCCCGGGGCTGCCTGGTTGCACCGCTCCAGGGGCATCAGTCTTGTTGTGGCCAGTGTGAATGGTGACCTCACCAACGGCCACCATGTCCTCATTATGTGCGTCACTCCTGGCTCACACACTGGCCTCAAACACTGCCGAGAAGCCACGAGTGGCCAATTCGGCGTAGGCCAAGGTCCGCCAGGGACACCTGAGTTGTCAGTAGGGGCAGGCCGCCATCCTACGGGATGCAAAGGTGGCCAGTGCCTTGTTATAGAGAAGACGGCCCAGACAGGGGTACATGCGGAGGCCTGGCCGACTGGGGAAAGTGGCCAACCCATCTTGGGGGAGGGACACTGACCAGGTGGTCAGGATCCAATAGGAGTGACTTTGGGCAAACCATGGTTGGTCAGATGAGCATGTTGGACCATGTCCAAACCAAAGCATGTGAAAGTGCCTCTGGGAGTCTGGATTCAGTGCAGGAAGTGAAGGAGTAGGTGGTGGTGCACCCAGCTGGGCCATAGGCACACCCGGGGGCTCACCTCTCTCCCAATGCATGTGATGGCAGTGGGTTTCATTGCCCCACTTCACAGATGGGAATACTGAGGCCCAGAGGAGCTGAGCTCAAGCAGTGCTCCCACTGCCCTTAGGGAGTCTCCTGGGGCTGGTCCGCTGGCAGGTGGGTGGGCAATGGGGCACCTCTCCAGAGCACCAGGGTTATGCAAGGGTTCAGAGGTGCACCCAGTGTGCTCCCCAATTACTTGGATGCTCTTCCTTGGGTTGCTTTTCTCTCTCTTGGGAGAATATTGGGTCTCAGAGCCAAACCCTGCAAAGTCATGTGGCGGTTGTTGGAGGAGGGAGCGGTGACTCAGCCGCATGAGAGAGACATGGGGTGCTTCCAGACCCCAGTGGGGAGGGATGGCCCATCAGGAGGGCAGCTTCTCATCACTCCATTGGAATCCAAAACAGAGTCGGCCTGAGGTGTCCCATGCAGGGTCAGAGGTGATGTGGTGGCTGCTGAAGTGTGCAGTTTCTCCTCACACCTCCCTGCCTCCTTGACCCTAGTACTTCTGAGTGGTCAGTGTTGGGGTTCCAAAAGCCTTGCAGAGGAGTGAAGTTCTGTCTTGGCTAGACAGAAAGGTCCACTCTGTCTCTGCCCCTGATGAGGAAGGGAGGAAGGGGGAGGAAGGAGAAGGCATGGCTTACATCACCTGCCCCCTGAAGGTTTGTGGGGTACCCACTTCCAAAAATACACTAAAAATGCAGCCCAGTGAGCATGCAGGAAACACCGATGTGTGGAGGCGAGGGTCCAAGACTGGGAGCTGGCTTGGTTAGGTGATTTGAGGCCAAGGCAAAGCTGGGCACTGAGTTCTAGAAGGAGCAGGATGAGCAAGAGCTTAGAGATGGAGCTCTACCAAGCTCTACCTGGTAAACAAAAGGACCTGGGGGTCCCCTGAGTGGTGGGATCACCCTGGGTAGTGAGGGCAAGCGAGATGTCCTAAAGTGGCTGAACCGGAGCTAGAGAGGCCCCTGGTCGACAAACCCCCTGCCACCAGGGCTTCAAATGGGAGGCTGGTGGAGACTGGAGGCTTCCTGGGGTTCAGGAAGGCCCAGGAGGGGCCCACCCTCCCCTCGGGCACCCCTCCAAGGGCCTGCTGGTCTTCCTACCATGGTGTAGGAACAGCAGTGGCAGGCCTGTGCCTCACAGCTCCTCCTCCCACAGGAGCGGCAGCCAACCTGGTCGCGGCGATCTCACTTCCCTGCAGAAGACAGCAATGGGGAGGGCCAGGTCACCCTCTAGAGAAAGCCATCGCTTCTTATGTTGGCAAACCAATGAAACATCCAGGGTGAAAAATTCAGGAGAACTTCTGAGGAAGCCGCTGAGCACGGCTTGGTTTCCTGTTTGACTAAGGTCCAGAACTTTCCCCAAGCACTCCCCCGCCAAGTCTCGTGGCCATGACTTCCCTGGATGTTGGGGTCCTGCCAGAGGCAGGAAGGCCTGCCTGTCTGAGCTCCGCCAAGCTCCCTGCAGAAGGCACTTGCCTGAGGCCAGGAGCCCTGGGACCTGTTTGGGGGCCTTCCTCCCGCCTTGTTCCAGCCTCCTGCACGTAGGATGACACCTGGTGTCAGTCTGCTCCCCCTGCTGGATGGGGGACAGGCTGTGTGATGGGTTCCAGACCTGCTCCTGGGAGGTAGTTTTGAAGCCATCCACTTGTTTCCCTGGCTCTTAAGTGACTCCCAGCTGCCGACATCATCAGAGTCCCAAGCTCCTTGGGGACGCAGAGACTTCTCTGCTCATGTGGTTGGGCCCTCACCTGCCCACCATGTCCCTGTGTTGCTGGATTGACATCTTCCACACAATGGCCCAAAAGGCCCCTCTGCTCAGGCAACTCTTAGAATAGGGCCCAGGCCCAGTGCCACCCCTCTGGGCAGACACACGAGCAGCTATTCCTAATTCCGTGGGGCTTTCCACCTCATGGTGGGGGTCTAGCAGCTTCTCCCCAGTGACAGGTGTGTAATTCCTGTGACTCAGCCACTGAGTCCTGACCCGCCTCCCACACCATGGCCCGATGGCAGGGAGGGTCCTGCTCGGTGCAGTGGAGATGTGCTGAGGATCCAAAATCTCTGTAAATTCAGGGGGAAAGAGAACAGCCCATTCCCTGACACGAACTCTAACACAATTCCCGTGAAGACTTAGCCTTTACACAGTCTTGATTCTTCTTCCCATTTGGGACGGCGGGATTTTCACAGATCTTGCTCCCCTTAGGAGGCCACACCTCTGTTTTCGTGGAGAGCAATACTCCAGCTGTCTCTAATGAAATCCACTCCAGACTGAGATCTTATGTGAGTCAGAACTTGGCCACCAGGGCACTTTGTGCTGGTCATGCCACCATGCTATGCAAATCTTTTTTTGCCAGAAGTCTCTGTTTTATCATGCTTTGAATGATTTCCCAAGATAAACCTTCAAGAGTTTCCTTGTAAGCACTTAGGCCTTTGTTTATGAGAATCTTTGATCCACTAAGAGTGTTTAGAACTCAGAGAAGCTTCTTCCCTGCCCTTCTTCACCACTTGGGGAGCTTGGCTGCCCGTGACATCATCAGCCTGTCCTTAGTCTGGGGACCCAGGGTCCCAACAGAGAGTTCCCAATCCAAGGCCTTGTTCCCTTGACAGGCCCCTCCAGGCTCATGGCTGCCTTTTCCAGAACAGAAGTTCTGTACTGGGCCCTGGAGAGCTACTGAGAAGGGGCACATTTCTCTAATCCTGTATGGGAACTTGGCCTTCAAGCTGCAGGTCAGGATGGGGTCTATTCCCCCTGCCCCTATGAAAGACCAGCCACTTACCAGCCACTTGAGTTTGAGGTGCAGCCCCCTCCAGCCCCCTAAAATGTATGACCATCTCCAAAGTGCCCAGCCCTTTGGCCCTTCTGAGTGCCCCCATCCCCTCCATGTAATGTTGTCTCCAAGACAACATTAGAGAGCCTTTGCAACATGCCCAGTCCTTTTGTTATTTCAGGTTGTTTTACTTCCAGCCCAGATTTCCATTCTGTTACCACCAGGAATGGAAAAAGCCTCCTCCATCTGACTCCCACAATCCCAAGATTCCGACTCTTTAAATAAAGCCGAATGTGGTTTGGGGCAGAAACAGCCTACAGGATCCAAGAGAATGTGAGGGTGGGCGGCCACGTGTGGTTGGAATTACTGGCACAGCGCTGAGGTCACCCAGCCTGGTGTCTGCGATGAGCCTGTGGAAGCTACAGACAAGCCTGGCGACTCCGGAGGCTGGTTCGGATGAGTGGCTGACTCCTGTGCATTTCAGACCAGAGTCTGCATCTTGGCTTCTATTCTGCGGTTCTGGTTCTCTCGGGCTGTGAGGCCTTCCCCTGGCTCAGAGGGCACGATAGAGTCCTTACGCACCGACTGACTTCAGAGGCCCCCACAAAAGCCTCCTCCTAGCCAGCAGGGAACCTCCAAGAAAGTGGTGCCATCCTGAAGATTCGATGGATTTCTTCATTCCCTGTACTCCCTGCTTGCTTCCACAGCCCTCACAAATGGCACATCATCCATAGGCAGCACCCCCCATCCCTGACTTGCTCCCCGATGGGGACCCTCAACGAGTAGGACACACGGAGGTCTGGTGGGGGAAGGACGGCCTGCAGATGGTGGACTTGCTGGTTAATTTTACTCCTCTGTACTTTCAATCCAGTCGAAATCAGTTCTAAGGCCAGGACTGTGGTCTGGACTCCGGTGGCACCAGGCCTCCATCTCATATGGTAGGTTTATAATTCCACAAGGTCAAGGAGTTGGGGTGACCTGCAACAGGTCATTTGTGGAAGGGACAGGGTCATCTAAAAATGTCTGTACCTCACGTGTGATATGAAGGGTCAAGCTCTGGGACCTCAGACAAGCACTGTGGCCTCTGGCATCTTGTCTCTCACCTGAGGGTTCAGAACCAGATGGTTGTGAGAAAGACCACCCATGGGGATGTGGTCACACACTCACACCCATAACCATGAGTCATGAGCCTCCACCCAAATGGGGTGGAGGGAGTAGGGTGAAGGTTGCCACAGGGGAGAGGAAAGCGTGCTGGTGGGCAGAGGTGTGAGGCAGGCCCAGAGCTACACTCACGAGGCAAAAGGAGTCCATGTGTAGCATTGACCTTTCTGGGCTCCCCGCTTCCTGGACCGAGGCTCCCTTCACCCCCATCCCCTCAATTGTCTCATCCCCTGAGAGGCCCACATGTGCCCCCTCCCTGCCCACTACGCGTGAGAACTGGATTGGCTCCTGGGCCACAGCATGCTCAGACCTCTCCAGAAACCCTCCCAGCTTATAGACAGAAAGCTCCCGCAGGCAGAGCACACTCCACAGGCTGGCCCTAGGCCCCCATTTTCAGCTAAATCTGGCAGATTCATTGCTTCCGGCCCCCGCAGGCTGCAGGCAGGCCTTGGCTTGCGGCCACATCACTCCAGCTTTCCTCTGTGTTCAGGGCCTTCTCCTCTCTTTGCATCTCAGATCTCTCTGTCTCTTTACAAGGGACCCCTCAGGACCTTTAACTCAGCCACGTCTACGAAGACCTTTTTTTCTAACACACTCACACTCACAGGTCTGGGGATAGGACCTGATAGCTCTGGGGCCATTACAGGCAAGTCTGGGGTTTGCTAACCGAGGAAGGAAAAGATGTATCTTTAGCTATGTATCACAGTAAATGGTGGCCACTGTATGTTATTGAATAGAAAAATGTCAAAAATCAAGTGTTTTTTTGAAAGATTACAGTCTCTCTGCTCTGTCCCAATTCCAGCAAATTTCTCAAAAAACAGGGACCGCTCCTGTGAGTGGCAGGGCACTGGTTTTCCTGGAAGGGTCAAGGGGTGGAGAGGGAACTGTGGGCCCTCCTGGGGGCCTTTCCCACGACTGTGTCAACCTAAGTAAGTGCAGGGGCAGAGGTGTAGGTTTCGACTCCTGGAGCACCAGCTGAAAGCTTCAGCCCCTGAATGCAGTAGTGCCGGCGCCCCCCGGCCTCTTTCTGTCCACCCATGCCTGCTTTGAGAGGGGTGTCCTTCCAGCAGCAAACACAGCGGCACATGTATCACGCAAACTGGTATGTGCCATTTCAGACAGTCTCCAGTGTGAGGTTCAGAACCAGATGGACCCCAGGAGAGATGGCTTGAACCCCGATGCTTCAGCTGCATGTCCTTCCTGAACAGCACGGCCACTGCAGCTGGGTCTTGCTGAAAGCCACAGCTCCTCAGAGCTGGAGAGGCCCCAGGCCCATTGGCAGCGTCCTTGGCCAGCCCAAGGCCACACAGGGCCAGTTCCTTACCTGCCCCTGACAAGCCCTCCCCACCTCTCCTGCTCTACGGCCCAGTGGGCTGGGGTGGTCTGGCACAGGGAAGAGTTGGAGATGCTGTATGTGGAACTGAGCGCCAGGGGAGCCAGGAAAGTGAGAGCACAATGGCTCCAGGTAACAAGAGCAAACACTTATTGAGAACCTTCTATGTTCATGTCATATAAATGTCCATTCCTTCATTTAGCCAAATGCTTTTTAAATAAACTTTTCACTTTACAACACTTTCACATTTTCACAAAAATTGTAAGATAGTGTAGAGGGGTCCTTTATGCTCCACTCCTAGTTCCCTTACTGTTACCATCTTACATTAGCGTGGTCCATTTGTTACAACTAATAAATTAATATTGACACATTATTATTGACTGAAGGCCATTGTTTATTCAGATTTCCTTAGTTTCCCCCTAAAGTCCTTTTCTGTTCCAGGATACCAGGTTACGTTTAATCGTCATGAATCCTTAGGACTGTGGGGTTCAGGGTGTGGGCACGCATCTCTTCAGCCCGAGGGGAAGGCCCTTGAGGAGGTGGAGTTTGGGAAGGCACTTCACGCAGGAGGCACCTGCTGGGGCCCCTGGGGAGCTGGGTGTGAGCAAGTGATTGGAGACAGGGAGAAAGAGGCGGTGGTGGGGGGCATGGTGCTAAAAGCGTGGCTGAAATCCTGGAGGCCACGGGAAGCAGGGGTCCTGGGGTCTTTCTAGGGGTTGAGGGAGCAGAGCTCTTTGGAGGCAGGAGGGTTCCCTGCAGCTGCAGCCCTGGGACAGTTGGGGGACCAGGCCTCCAGAGTCCTGTATTTCCTCACTAAATGAACAAAGACCATGACTTTCTGCGTGTGGAGGAGAAAGCATGCAGTGTATCTAAAGCTATAAAGGCTCCAAAGTGGAAAAACCTGTTGTTTTTCCTGAAAGCAGCGCCTGGAAACAATGGTGGTTTTGTTTCACAGACTCTCCCCTGGCTGGCTTCCTGGTGGGAGAAGAGGTGTGGGGTGCCGGGTGGGAGGTGGGGGGAGGTGGAGATGCCCGTCAGTGGCCCTGGCATGCTGCCCCACACAGCCACCTCTGCAGCCACCTCCCTCTGGATGGGCCAGCCTGCCATTGTCTGAAGGGAAACCTCAGGAGGTTCCTCTTCACAGGCCGGTGGGTGGCCATGAGACCTGAACTCAAATTGCTTTATTCCCAAGACTCTTTTGCTTGTGGACATGACTTTTTTTTTTTTTTAAAGAATAGTTTGCTTAAAAAGAAAGAAACAAATGCACTGTTCTCTGGTCCTTCTAAGGGCTGAGCTAAGCTGCATCAAGAAGCCACAGCTCTGTCGCTCCTGGAGAATGTGATCCCAGGAGACTCAGCAGGCAGCTCTGCACTCTCAGCCTGCGCTCCCACCACAAGGCAGGGGCTTCAAATGCAGCGCCGCCATCACACGCTGTGTGACCTCTCCGAGGCGCAGCCCCTTGAGGGTAAAACAGGTGTAAGAATAACGCCTGTGTTGTAGGATTATTGTGAGAACATTACCCATGTGTCAGCCTCTGCTAGATGGCAAGTTCGTGATGCTGGAGTCATGTCTTTTCCACCCACTGCTTCAAGCTCCCTGCAATGTCAGCTGCTTTTGTCACTACCATAGTGACTTATTATTTTGTTATTGTTATTATTATTATTATTATTGCCCCAACCTCTTCAATCTCCAAGTTTCTAAAAGAAACAGAGGGTTCATGCCAAGTGCTACAATGCTTAGCATCCCATAACCAGATCTAAGTCTGCCCTCCAATGTTGCTGCCTGAGATTTCCAGCCTAGAACCTTGAATGAACTCAGACTGGCCCTGGGCTGACCTCCTCCAGCCATGGCTCCAGGGCCCCCAGCCGGGACAGCGAAAGCTGAGCAGCAGAGCGCTGCACCGTGGAGGGAGGTCTCCTGCCCTGCTGTGCTGGGCTGTCGCAGGGGCCATCCCTCCTCTTCCAGGAAACCCCCCTTGTACAAAATAATCAGATATCATCCAAGTGGTCTTGAAACCCCTTCCTCTGGGGCCCTGTAATTCAGATCTCCTGACACTGTTCCCCTGAAGGCAGAGCTAGGTGGCTGCTCCCCCCACTCACACACACACACATACACTAACTTTGTCGATTACGTCGTCTCCCACAACTTTTGCTTTAAGCTGTTAATGCAGCTTCCATTGGTCTGTACCAGATTCTATTAAAATAACTTCTGGTTGGGGCAAAATCACACATTTAGTTATTTTGTGAGTGTTTTTTAGTGTTCCGTAGTAGGTCCCAGAGCCCCTGGGGCTTTGGGAACAGTGGTCAGAGAATGCAGACTGAAAGGGACAGCGTCTGGGCCAGGATTCTGTTATCCTCATTCTGGAGTCTGTGAAACAAGGAGGGGTGTTTAAAAAAGGAAGTGATTCTAGAGCCTTCTGTTGCATCTTCCATAGCTGAGTTTCCACAAAGCTCTGCCCCAGCTAAGTCCTCTGGATAGGGCAGGGTTTGGGGCTCCTCTGCTGATCAATGGAGGCCTTTATCCCAGTTATCCAACCTCCCCAAACTGCATCTGTAAAATGGGCCCGCTTTATGGTCTTGCTACAGTGCAGAGTAAGTGAGGGAACACGGGAGGTAGAAGATGCCTGGCCTAGAAGGGGAGTCAGATGGTGTTTAATTGTCATCCATATTGAGCTCCTTCTCCGTGGGACTGCACCTGGGTTAGTGCAATATGGGGTAGGAAAACAGTATACAGTTGTTCATTGGGAACATAACACAATAATTAAAAATAATAATACAAGAACAAAGTTGGTGTTTTGCATACTCACAGTTGTAAACCTACTCTTGCCCCACCCTATATTCCCACGTTTGGGCACAGGGCTGACACTTGATGAATGTTTGAAGAATGACTGAGACAGCTTGCATGGCCAAAACCACACAACGGCCAGAGTGACCCATTACTCACCTGTGAATGACAACTTGTCTTAAATTGCTTGGGACTGATGTCCAAATTTTAGGCCTTTCTCTGCTACCGAAACCCCCAGAACCCTAGAATGGGGCTGATATGTTTATGTCTTAAAGAGCTTCTGAAGAATTCTACATTGAAACAACAAAATGTTATTTTGAGAAATTAAGAAAGACCTAAATGGATGGAGAGATGCACCATGTCTATGGATTCACACACTGAGAGCCATCAGGATGTCAACATTGCCCCAGATGTAAGTATAGTCAAACCAGCCCCCTTCACAGTCCCAGAAGACTTTTTTTTTTTGGTACAAATTGATGAATGGTTTCTGAAAGTTACATGGAAATGCAAATGATCTAGAGTAGTCAAACAATCTTTAAAAAGGACAAATTAGAGGAGTTACACGCATGATTTTAGGTCTTACTATACAACTACAATAATCCACGAAGTATCATTGATGGGCAGATAATGCCATAAAGGCCTAATAAAGAATCCAGAAATAAGATGCAAAAAGACAATTAATTGATTTCTTCTTTTAAAAAAGGTGTCATGGCAACTCAATGTGAAAAAGAAAGTCTTTTCAACAGATAGTGCTGGGACAATTGGCTTCCAAATGGGAGGGAGCGAACCTGTACCTCAGTCTGCGCACACACATTAATCTGCAGGGTATTGAAGACAGAGAGACAAACACTAAGGACTAAAACCCTCCTGCATGGGTGGGCCCCTGGCGAGATGGCAAAGGTAAGAGCAAGAGGAAACCAGCTCAAGATACCATACTGTGGAGAGAAAGGTGCCGCCTCAGCCCACAGGCCAGGCTCCAGGGCCCACTGCCGCCAGAGCTCAGCTCGCACAGGCCACTCCCGCAGCACCCGAGGTTCCTGTCTGTGCCACGCAGGGTTGAGATCGTCACAAAGTTCGTAGGTCTGAAGTGTCATTATACTGAGCTCATGAACATGTTATAGAAACCCCCTCTTCTCTGATCTGTTTCACAACTAGCCTATCCCCCCTCCCAACACACACCAAACAGCATTCTTCTAGCATACACTCAATGTTATAAATTCTACATAAACTAAAACTAATTGGGAGGAAATTTTTGAGAGTATTGCAACTCTTTGAGAGAAATTGGAGCAGTATTAGGAATATTGCAAAATCCAAGAATATCTGCTCAAAGGCTTTATCAGACAGCTCCAGCTGGTCTACTTTTCCATGTCTGGCAGTCTCTGGCCTGCTTCACACACCAACTCTCCTTGATGATTTTCATAGTGGCCATTAAATGCCTCTCCACATCAAGGTGAAGTTTCCCAGTCAGGGACTGGGCTTCATTCAGATTTGGACTTGGCTGTTGAGTGGTCTATTTGCCTCTATCTGAGTAGTCCAAGTGGCCTCCCATTGGGCAAGGTTGGACAGCTGTGGCAGACTTCTGTCCCACTTACTTCACAGTCTAGAATCTGCAATGAATGATGCTCACAGATGCTGGGGGTCAGGAAGGTGGATATCTGGGGCCAGATGGAAAGAATGGAAGGCTGCAGATGATTCACCTATGAGGCTGGACTTATCAGGGTGGGGGAATCCTTCACAGGTTATGGGGGCACCCATCCTTCCCACACATAGCCTCTCCTTTTGGCTTTGCTTCCTCTAGCCTGGTGGCCCCAGGGCACTCAGGCTTCTCACATGGAGGCCCAGCAGCCAGCACGAGTTCCATGAACAGGGAGATAGCCAGCCCGCTATGCCCAGCCTCCAATGTCTGGCTGCATCTTCCATCGCAGTGTGTTAGAGAAGACACATGTTCCACTTTCAAGGGGAGAAGACCTAGTCATAGACTAACCTGTCTCTCGAAGGTGTGACAGGTTTTAAACCTCCATTTCCTTGGTCTCTATGCAGTGGCAAGAGGGAGCAGTACACCATGAACACCAGTTTGCCGCTGCCCTAACTAATTCAAAACTTCTATGGATGCCCTGCCCCTGGGGTAAGCCCTCACTCTTGCATCTGCCCTCAGGCAGGCTGCCCAGCCCAGGGCTACCCACTTCTTTGCTAGTAGCACCCTGCTTTGTGCTGGCTTCCTACTCAGAGCATGGCCAATGGTCGACATGGCAGCTCTGTCATACTAGGGTGACAAGTGGGTAGTGTCCCTAACATAGCTATTTTAAAAGTTCTGGCAAATTCTTCTGCCTTGGGTTTTCCAAATGAGCATTCATTTTAGGCCAATACAGATTTTACCATGGGAAATGCGGCTTACTCTCCATTTTTGTTAGTGGTTTGTTTAGAAACTTTGGAACTCAGTGTAGTGAAACTGTTCCAATACAGAAGTAGGAATAGTAATAGTTTAAGAATGTATATAGAAGCCTACGGTTCGCTCCCTGAGCTCCTGGGTCACCTTGAATTGACTCCCTAGGGCTGGGGGTGAGGACAGCACTCTGACCATTGGCCTCACCAGAGCGTCTCCACCTTCATGGGCTTCTGTATTGGGTGGAGGGGCCATTGGTTTCTTTGGGAAGCCAAAAGGGTCCTCCTGTTCTGGGGAAGTTGGAGCAACAATGTTTCTGCAATGTTCTACCAGGATGACAAGTAGCAATGTTCCATGAACCTGCTTTTGCAGAAAGTAACCGGCACAGGGAAGGGATGGTGTTGGAAGAACAGCATCTGAGAGTCAGGCTGAAGGAGACCCAGGGAGGAGGCACCACGTGTTTGTGAGGTCATCCACATGGAGGTCCTCTCTAGGCTCGTCACAGGTGTACTTGTGCCTCCCCTCTACACTGGCCCTGGGCCTTATCCATGGAGTTCGGAGACCAAGTCAAGGCTGTCCTTCCAATTGTGTGATTAACATGGTTGTCAGCCTCAGACCCTGTATACATGACCTTGTCTGTAGGATATAAGAGAGAAGCTTAATCTTTGTAGACCCAATTCCATCATAGCAAAAGCAACTCCAGGCTTGTTCATTCATTCGTTGGTTCATTGGCACTTCCACCTCTACCCTTTGCACATGCTTCTCTCTCTGCCTAGAACAGTGGTTCTCAGAGTGAGGTCCCTGGACCCACAGCAGCAGCATCACTGCAGACCTGTTAGGAATGTAAATTCTTGGGCTCCCCCCTAACCTATGAATCAGAAGCTGGGCAAAGGAAGGTCATCTGTGCTACAACAGGGCCTCTGGCAGATTCCAATGTAGGCTCAAGTGTGGGAACTACTGTGCCTGAACATCCCCTCCCATCCCCCTCCTGCCCAGCTGATGCCAGCTTATCAACACTCCCCTCCTCCCAGAAGCCTTCTGTGACTGCCTGCCCTCAGCCCCTCAAACTTCCCCCACCATAATATATGTTTCTCCTTGTTTCCTGGGATAAATTTCCTGAGGATAAAGCCCATACCTTGCACAGCAGGTGCATGATAAATGTTGTATGATGAATGAATGAGAGAGCAAATGTGTGAATGAATGTAGACTTTATCAAGCCTTTTCTCACTGAGGAATTGGGGTTGTGAGCACAAATGAGGTGGAGCTCTTACTCTTGGATTGCTCTCAGTCCGCTGCTGGAGTTGGAGAAGAAGTGGATGGAGCTCTCGGGGGTCAAGGGTCAGGATGGACGGCCTCTGGGTGGCTGCTCTGTGAGCCCTGCTGGCCCTCAGTGCTGGTGATCTTCGTACAGCACCCGGATTGGTGCTTCCTAACTGCTTGCACTGGGTGAGCCAAAGCAACCATTCTGGCTGTGGTCTAGGCTGGAGGATGTCCAGGTGTCATGTGGCTAATCCAGCCCCATCCCCTGTGGTCTGGTCAGGCTGCCATTGTCACCAGGGCACACGGCAGTCGTCCTTCCTCCCTGCTCCCTGTTTTGGAGCCCACAGTGGGATGGAGAGTTCCCAGAGAAGCTCTGATCCAGGGTAAACAAGCCTTGCCTGCTTCCACGCTCTGGAGAAATGGCCTAAAAATAGGTGGGGAGGTTTGACTCATGGAGGGGAAGGACACTGGGGGATGAGAAGTTCCCTTTTCAGAGCTGACTTGTTTGGGCTTGCGGAGGAGAAAGGTGACTGTCACTCGGTTACTCATCTGGGAATTCTCAGAGGTGACCACTGCCCATCAGCCTTTGATTTCTCCCAGGCAGCTGACCTCTCAGCCTTGGGATGGACACATCACCAGATTCACAGAGGAGATGACAGCAGGGAGCCGTGGGAGGACAGGATCCAGGGTGGGAAAGGCCAGGAGCTGACACATCCTCTCCCCCACTCTTGAGAAATGGCCCTGCCTCTGCAGTCTGTGGACTCAGCCATCCTCGCCTCCTGAGGTTCTTACTTGTATCTGCCCCAAACTCCTCATGCTGCAGGAAGCCTGCTCTGTGCACCCAGAGAAAGATCCTCATCAGGAAGGGCAGCAGTACCCTCAGAATATACTCCTCCCTCTTTGTGCCCCAATAGCAGCAGGACCCTCAAAGAAGCCATTGATACCACGCTAAGACCTAATACCTGGGCAAAGTCCAGTCTTCTGGAAAGTCCTCGGACTGGTTCATGATCTTCCCTTTAGCAGGGATGTGTTGATGAGGGATCTCTTCTTATCACTGGCAGTAAATTCCAGGTCTCCTGGGGATGATCAGTCTCTCCCCTTTCTTAGATAATGGGCTTTCTGAGGCACCACACTGGGCAGATGACATGCTTGGTTGTCACAGGTGATCGCCCTACACTCATCAGCCCATCCATCCACCCATCCATCCCCAAAACATACATGAAGCAGCTACTCTGCACTGCTGCCTACATGCCCACTGGGAGCACGGGGCTGAATGAGGTGCTCCCTCCCCTGTGCTCACCTGGGAACTCGGGCTGAGTGGGATGCGCTCTCTCCTGGAGAAGTATATAGTCTCTGAGCGGCCCATAGCAGGCAACTGCAGAGCAGGGAACAAGTGCCAAGTGTGGATACAACTGATGGGCACCCACTCTGCCTGGAGGGACTGAGGGAAACTGCCAGGAGGGCTTGTGTATGTCCTGCGTTCCAACTGAAGTCAGAAGCCACTTGCAGTCAGGGCCTGGAATCTGTGTGGACACAGGACTTTTGAGCAGGACCAGCATGAACGAAGGCTCACAGATGAGCATTCACGGGCTATGGACAGACCTGCCCAGCACCAGCGTCCACGGCACCAAGAGGGACTGCCTCAGGTGAGTGCCTTGGGACGGAGTGAGCTTCTGTGTGGAGCCAATGAGTCAGCTGCTGGCCAAGGGCACTTCACTGTTTTTCCAGCCTCCGAGAGCCATCTCCTGACATCTTGTGCCATTATAAGCAGTGACTTAAGCATCTGGAGAGTGGATGCAGGGGAATGCAGACAGCCAGGGCCCCTGGGGCAGGGCAGGGAGCTGGGAGCTGCTAGGATGGTAAACATTCCCAGTCAGCGGCTCCCTGCGGGGGGCTCAGTGAGTGAGTCAAACGGCTTTTGTTCCTTTTGTTTTTGCTCATTCCACAAAAGATTTCACTTGACTCATGGTTTCCCAACCAGCTCCTTCTGCAGCTTAAGAAAGCTAGAGTGAATAACTGCTCTGGGTTTTTGCTTCTTGGGTTTTCCTTCATTACAGGAATGTGTAAACAGCCAGGGTATTTGGAGAAGGGCTGCCAAGCCTTGTGTGTGAGAGACTCCTCGTGCTTCGGGCAATGTCTGGCATCTTCCCTGGGGCAACTGGGCTGACCCTTTTGGTGAGGTCTGCCACTTACCAAGCCATCGAGGACCCTGGCCTGGGAAAGTAACCTTGGCCATGCTGGATCTTCTCCATCTGCCAGGGGCTGAATCATATCCCCACCCCACCCCTCAAGTGCACATGTTGAAGTCCTAAGCTCCAGGACCTCGGATGTGACCGTATTTGGAGAGGGAAACTTGACCGGACACACACGAAGGGCAGGCCATGTGATGACAGAGGGGAGGGTTGGGTAACGAATGAGGTGCAAGTTCAGGAACGCCTGGAGTCCCCAGGAACTGGAAGAGGCAGGAAGGACCCTCCCGTGGAACCTAGTCCTGCACACATCTTGATCTCAGTCTTCTGGCCTCCAGGACTGGGAGAGAACAGATTCCATTGGTTGAGTCCTCATGACCTGCATTCACACGGTGCACCCGCCTGTTCTCTCCATGGCCATTTGGCCCTAGCTGCCACGTGGCCCATGGCCATTGGGACTCCACACGCAGGCTCCAGAAGGGAGGCTGTTTACCATGGCACAGTGATGGACTGCAGCTGGAAACACATGCTAAGCTAGCTGGATGCTGGACTGGCTGGACTTTGATAGGGCACAGAATCTCGTGGCACTGACTCCCTTTTTGGCCCTGGTTTGCCATGTCAGGATGGAGGGAGAGGGAACATTAGAAGCCCAGGGGGCAGCTTCTATTCCCTTGTAAACAAACCATCTTGCCACCCCACAACCTCCTGTGCATGGGCCCTTGGAACGCTTTCCTTGTGATTGTTTGGAAGAACCTAATTTCCACCAAAACAAAGCTACTCACAGAACCTTCAAGAAGAGCCTGTCCCTCAGGCATCTGGCCACCTTTGACAAGTGGGTAGGTCACTGTCACTGTGCTGACTCCCAGATTTTCATGTGGCCTGTGGAACGTGAGTACAGACCTCAGGGGACTTGGCATGTCACGTCTGGCCCCAAACTGCCTTTCTAGCCCCATCTGATTATCCTCCCCCTACTCTCACCCCTCACAACCCATGCCAGCCTGTGTTCCAGTGCAATCGGGGGACCACTTGTATCACAATAGCCTGGGGTGCTCACAAAACATGCTGAGCACTGGGCCCCACCCCAGACACCCGGCTTCAGAGGAGTATTCTTGAATTTGCATTTTGACAAGCTCTCCAGGCATCCTTGTATCTGCAGAAGCTGGAGGAGCACAGCCCAGGCCCTCAGCAGACCGAGTCGCTCACATTCCCTGCATACATCCCGCTCTGGCCTTCCTACTCCCTCTGCCCAGCAAACTCCTACTCATCCTTCAAGACCCAGGTGATCTGTCTCCCCTCTGAATTCTTAGAGGCTCTGCCAGGCATACAAATTCTTCACTCTGTGCTCACCTGACACTTTGCAAACAGCTCTATTAAAGCTCTTATACTCTCTGTGTGGTTTGAGTGTATGAGTATGTTGGAGTGTGTGTGTAACACTATTAGTGTGTATTATGAATGAGCTTATGTGTTAGTGTGTGTATGTGTGACACTGGAAGTGTATAGGTGTTATGTGTGTAGTGAATGTATGGATCATGAATGTGTATATGTGTGTGTCCATCCTTCCAGCAGGGCAAAAACCCCAAGAGGGCTCTTGTGTGCACCCCCAGGGTGTGACTCAGTGCCTGGTGTGGAGAAACGAGGCTTGGGGAGCAGGAGCTGATGTGGTGATGAGCATGTCACAGCCAAGGACCTGGTGGGCTGGCACAGGGCTTGGAGGGGCAGGGCCTATCCTTAGAGTCTCCCATTAGGGGTGGGTCCTCCCAAAATGGATGGACAGAAGAGGAACGGGAGAAAATTTTCAGGGTTGAGAGCATCTACCATCTAAAGCTGTGGATGGTGCTTCGAAGGAATGACACAGGCAGGTGTGAGGGCGGGCAGTGGGCGAGGCTCCCCAGCTTCAGGCATATCTACACATTTTTACAATCGTGGTGGCCATTTCTAGCAGCTGACAGTGACTGGTTTTTCACCACAGGGTTTGCGGGTGATTTCCTGACAGGTGTGGTGTCTTGGAGAATGTGCCCTTTGTCCAGCTTGCACAACCCCCCACTGAATGCCTCAGGGATCCCCAGCTGCCACAGCAGAGGGCTGCCTTGTGCTCTGAGAAGCTCTGTAAGGCCAGAGGGCTTCATTGCCTCAGCTACAGAGCAGGGCTGTGTAAGGGCTGGTATTTGGGAGTGGGCTCACTGCCCCACTCTTTCCCCCCAACCCCATCCCCTCAGAAATGGATCAGGACACCAGCAGGCATGGCCTGTCCCTGCAGCCTCCCTACATGCAGGAAGGGCTGGGAGATGAGAAGGAAGACTTGATTTCACTCCTACATGACCTGCTGGGTGTAAATGGTCGTGGGCTTGCAGGGAAAGGTGAAGATGCTCGTGGGGTGTCAGGGAGGGCTTCCAGGCAAACCCCTCCACTGTGGGGAAAGAATCACAGAGCCCCAGGAGAGGGTGGCCACTGTGGCTTCCAGGGCCCAGTGGGCTGGTCCAGGCTCCTGGCGTTTGACTGCCCAGAGCCAGCTTGCAGAGGGCCTGGCTTGGCGTGGTCATTCTTGAAAGCAGGCCCTGTGGATGGCTGTTGTGCCAGCGATCTCTGGGGAAAGCCCTCCTGGCTCCAAGGGCAGCCTTGCTTCCTTCTGGAGGCCCATGCTGGCTCTGTCCAAGGCGCTCAAGCTCCTGGAATGGGCCTTTCTTGCACACAGTCTTCAGTTATCTCCCCAAACCCCATGGGTGGGTTGCAACTCACTTCCTCCTGTCTGGTCAACAGCAGTGATGGGAAGAGCTCTTTCCATCTCCTGTGTGTCCTACACTTCCAGGCATTTCCAGAACATTAGGGCACCCTCAGTCCCCTCCCCCCTGGACTCCCTGTCTCTCCTCATATCCTTGTCTCCCAGCAGTGTCCTGGTGGCTGTGCTCTGAGCTCCGGCTGAGACCTCTCAACCTTCCTCAGTGAGGAGGGGCGCAGTCTGAGGCCCCAGGACTTGGGCCCCTTACCTACCAGTCTCCCCAGAGGCAGACAGGGGCAGAATGAGCCCCTGTTCAGTCATTTATGTGCCACAGCATGTGCTCCCTGGTACCTCTGTTTCCTCTCAGGAACGGCCTCTGTCGCTCCAGCTCCAGGTCTGCAGGAGGAGAGCTTGTGCAGTGTTGCGGCAGGACACGGTGGGACATGAGGCACTGTGTCAGGAGGATGTCTGGAGACCTGGTGCCACCTCCCCCTGCCCTGGGAGGTCAGGGAAGTTCCTGCCATGTACCTCAGTCTGCCAGTGTGCAACAGAGAGAAACAACCCTCATCGCGGGCCTGCCCCTTTCTGGCCATGTCCCTGGCCCTCACCTGGGCCCTGATGGTGGCATTGGTGCCCACTCTCCTGAGCCTCCTGGGTCCCAAATAAAAAAACTTCTCATGAAGCAAAGAAAGTACTTCTAACTCATCCCACTGCACTGAGAATGAATGAAGGTTCACCAGTTAGTGTGCGAGCAGACATGTGCTGTGCAGACGTATATGTGAGTAGATGAGCATGTGTAAGACATGTGTGAGCAGATGTACCTGTGGAAGTATATATAACATGTACATGAGAAACACTTGTGTGAGATGTGTACAGATAAGTGCATGAGCAGATGTATGTGAGGCGTGCAGACATCTGGGGCAGACATGCACGTGAGCAGCTGCTCCGGGACCACAAGGACGCTGGTGTGGGCGGGTCTGCCGGAGGACAGGGTTTGTGCCAGCCTCCAGCATAGACCTGGGTTGAAGGCACTGATGCATCTCTCACCCCCACCCCACTGAGAGAGGGTGGGCGGCTGTGCCTTGGACATACCGAAGGTCCCTGGTGAAAACTGTGGAGCAGCCAAGGGCTTGGGGAGGTGGCTTTTCACACTACAAGTGCCTTCTCTTTCCAACAGCCTCTGAGCCAGCTGGAGGGAGCCTCGTGGCTGTAGACAGCAGCTGGATGATGTGCCCCCTCTCCCAAATGTCCTTGAGTCACGTTCTACCAAGAGGAGCTCATTGCCTCCTCCTCATAGCTCTGGAGTGCTGCTCTATGCTTCATGAGCCCCAGGTCCCACTCTGAAGGTGCTTTTCTATGCTTTCCAGTGGATGCATCTACATCCCTGTGGACTCGAGCTTCAGCTCTGTGCTGTTCATCACTATGCTCCTCTTTTGGTCCTTGGACGTGGTGGTATGTAATGGGTGCTGAGGGCAAGTGGCTGGCATGCGCACAACAGCTGACCTGTAGAGGGAACCCAGCACCCTCATCCCTGCCTCTGCCAGCTGCTAGCTATGACCCTCCCTCCCCACTCCATCCCTGTTTCTCTCCTGCCCCCCAACCCCTCCCTATCTGCCCTCCTCCCTTCTTCCCTCTCCCTCATCTTTACACAGTTATTAGAGGAATGACTTGAATGGTCCCAATGTTCCTCAAGAGAGTCATTTCTAAATGACAGGAAGAGCAATGATTGGGAATTGTTCACTTGCAGAACCTCCCGCAGCAGATTGGAAGAGGCCAGGGCAGATCAGGTGCTAGAATCGCCCCTTACACTATCCCGGGCAGCCAGCATCACGCTTAGGGCTGGCAGTGAACGGGCCTTTGCTGCATTCTGAATGGGGAGCAGACGGCTCTGAGAATGGGGCAGAAGGCCCTCTGTCTGGCCTGGCCTGCCAACCTGCCTTTTCTAAACCAGGGCATCCTAACACCCACTGGCAACTTGAATCCTGAAATGACATAAAGGTGGGAGTGCCCTGAGTTGCACGGGTCACTGAGAACACACACACAAGTTCACGAGCGGACCCAGCTCCAAAATCAGCCATTACATCACACATTCCATGTCTTATCTAAAGGCAAAGCAGCATATAAAAGAATTCCAAAGTTTCCTTGATATCTTTTTTTTTAACAAGTCCGTGTTAAATATGTAAAGAATCCTCTTCATCTTCTTTTTAACCACATAAAAGAAAAAATGAAATTAACCACTTTTTAATTTTTTCCTGGCCTACCCCACCAACCCACAATTCTGGATTGTAAAATAAACAGAAGTCAGCAGGACCTATAGGAAAAGCCCAAGAGCATGGACTACCCAATGGTAGAGTCTTGAGCCTTATCCAATGTCCCACTCTCTCCTGCACCATGGCAGACATGTCTAATCCACCACAGAGTGTGGATCCAGGGCTCTGCACAGTGATTACCAATCATCCCCAGCTGACTCACAAGATGAAACCTGTCACTCGCCCCTCATCTGAACCCAATCAAGAAGTCAGAAAGGGGGGGTGACTCACTCAGTGAGGCTGGACCTGCATCCAGCAGAGTGATGCCCCAGGAGTGGTGCTCAGGGCTATAGAAGACTAAGAACAAGAACCTTCACCTACTTGTTCTCTACCCAAGGATTCTGCTACAAAGCAGAGCATTTTGTTCTTCTCAGCAAAGGACACTAGGCTTTTGGAGGCTCTGGGGGATGAGAAACAGCACAGCTGCCCCCTTGTCTGTGGTCACACCCCCAAGACTGTCCCCTATTACTAGAGAAGATTGGGATCTAAGTGATCACATCTGGATGAATAAAAGATGTCAACTTCACTCAATTGTACTTGGATCCTGATTATTCTCAGACATAAAGATTTTAAAGAGTTTAAATCAGGTGGAGATTTGCAAAGCCCAGTCTGCAATGCCAAGAGATCTGAAGGGAGGCCTTGAGCAGCCTGAGATGGGTTTAGACAAAGTGGCCTCTCTAGGGTCTGCCCCTCCCCTCGGGGTGCCCTCCTACTGCCTCCCAGCACAACTGCCACTTGTGTGGCCCTCCACCCCTCCACAGGGATAAAGACCAATTCCTCTCTCCTTTCTCAGTCAGGATCTGCCCTCTCTTCTATTCCCCACAGTCCAATTCAACAAATACTGATGAAGCAGAGGGCGTGACTCTCACTCGGACGGGGTACTGCCGGGCACATGGACACAAGTGGGCTGAAATTCCTCCCCCTGGTAACTCAGGGCCTGGTGTGGGTCACAGAGGGGCAAACAAATGCAGTTAGAAGATGGCTTCATTCAGAATAGCCCAAACCTGGAAGAACCAAGGTGCCCTTCACTAGGTGAACAGATAAATAAACTGTACATCCAGACAAGAGAATATAATTTGCCCTAAAAAGAAATAACTATCAAGCCATGGGAAGACATGGAAGAATTTCAGATGCATATTACTAAGTGGAAGGAAGCAATCCTAGAAGGTTGTGTTCTGTGTGACTCCAACTCTATGACATTCTGGAAAAAGCAATGATAATGAGACAGTGAAAAGATCAGCAGTTTCTGGGGCTTGAGGGGAGGGGGAGTGAAAGGTGGCACACGGAGGATGTTTAGGGCAGTGGAGCAACTCTGTATGATACAATAATGGGGGTACATGCCTTTATGCATTTGTCTAGACCCATGGAATGTATAGCACCATGAGTGAACCCAATGTAAACTGTGGACTCATCAATGATAACAAGTGCACCACACTAATACCCAAGTTTAATATGAAGGGGGGAAATGAAGTGGGAGAGTGGTGAAGGGAGGAGGAGAGAGTACATGGTAACTGTACTTTCTGTTTAATTTTCTGGAAACTTAAAACTGCTCTTAAAAAGGAAGTCTATTATAAAGAAAAAAACGAGGGAGATGGTGGTGTGTGCCACACACCATGAACCTTGTCATAACAGGGAACAATGGTTTGATGTCTTTCTCTTCTCAGATCTGAGTTCATATGAAATGTCGATCTTCCAAATCAGGAGGCAGAGATAAAAGACAGGATAGAGAATCCTCTGGAGGTCCCATTTCCCTTTACTGAAAGCCCCCTGATACCGTTGAAGGGAAAATAGCACTGGAGTCCAACAGGGCTGGTTTCAAACCCTGCTTTGCAATCTGATCTGGGGTAAACAGATTTTACCCTTGGAAGAACCAGGAAATGCAAAGCCTCCAACTCAGGGCCTGGGTAGGGGAGCAAGCTCCGGAAGGGAGGGGGGATGGGAAGAGCCAGTGCAGGCTGATGGTGCTGTCTGCGCTCCAAGCATGTGTTATGGAGCAATGCACATGAGGGCGTCTGTGCAAAAGGAGGGGACTGGGAACATGGGCCCTGCTCTGAAGCCAATCTTGCCAGAAGACATCCCAAAGAAAGGAGCTGTTAGAATGGACAGAAATGGAGGTTTACATCCCAAATTCTATGGACAGGTGGGGGCACACAGAGACAGTAAGGGACTGAGGAGTGACCCCCAGGACTTAAACATGATGAGGCAGGGCCAGCTTTGTCACTTGTGGTGCAGAGTGAATGTGCGGGGCCCCTTGCCAGCAATCACTAAGATTCCAAGATGGTGCAGGCATGGGGCCCTCCTGTCACTCCGTCATGGCAAGAGGCCCATGTTCTTGGGGACCTGAGACCTTGGCTGATGCTCCTCTCCTTTCCCAGGGTCCTGGGCACATGGCAGGCATTTTGTCAAGTGGACAGTGTAGGTGCCGGGAAGAGAGGAAGGGCCGGTGTGAGGCCTCAGCTGGAAATTCCTCTTACTTCTATGAGCCCAGAGCCCAGAAAGAGCCCAGGAGTGGGGAAGCCTCCTAACTTCTGCCCCAATTCCTATTTTTTTTTACCTTCCTTGTGAGTCAGACCAGGATAAATCTGCACTCTGTCCAGACCATCCCAGCCTTTATCTGATTGGAACGAGGTTCGCTGAGAGCTGTGTGGGGTTTGGGAGGGTGTCGGGACACGGGGAGATAAACACCAGGGATGACTCGCCCACGTTCTGTCAGGAAGAGAGCTGCACGCCCACCGCAGAAAACCACCACCAACCAGCCCAATGGCCATCTGTGAGAGGTGCTTTCAGCTGACCTCCCCAGATGGGTGAGGGCCCCTGAAGGGAAGGCCTGGCCCCACAGGCTGACCAAGGCAGCCCTCTGCACCCTTAGTGGGTGATCCAGAGCCGAGCCCTTCCTCAGCATGGCCCCTTTGTGCCTCTGAGCGGAGGCCTCCCTGCCCCCAAGTCACGCTGTTTCTCAACTCCTGGGAAGCCTGGTTCTGCGGGATGTAAACCCCAGCCCATCTTTAATTAATATTTGAAGTTGACAGTTTAATCCTGTGGCTCACTTGAGAGGGAAGCTGAGACCATTATAATCTGAATGCTAACCTCTCCTCAGGGGCCTTATTAGAAATCTACAGTGATCTCAGAATGTCACAGAGCTTCTCTTACTTCACTGACTACTTGGGTGGGTGTCCTGGAGACCCAGCACCTTTGGGTTCCACGGCATGTCTTCCCCCTGGGTTCAGAAGTACACGACCCCCTCCGATGAACAAGCTCCCATCAGAGCCAGTGAGCTCATTCACATAGAAAACAGATAATTTCATATTTTAGAAACGTACTTAACCAGCAAAAGTTCCTGTGGAAACCGCATGTGGAAAACTCACTTACAAACGGGCCAAATCCCCAAACCGAGGTTCAGAGTTGCAGAGGGCTCACGTGGTGCTGGTGGGAGGGAGAGGGACTAGAGGACAGGGGTTGAAAGCGGAAGGTCCACCAATGTGCAGACCACAGCAGCACAGTCCTCCCTGTGCGTGCAAGCAGGCCAAGCTCTCCACACTCGTTCCACCTCATCAGGCCGTCCCCAGCACTGACATGCCGAGCAGCTCCCCCAAGGCTGTTTTGTCTCTTGAGCATCTCCACGTGTCCAGACCAGAGCTGCTGCCACAGGTTGCTTTACCCTCAGGAGGAGGGGAGCCAATCAAAGGCTCCAGTTTGGGCTCCTATTTCTTGCCTCCACCAGGCAGAATTTTGTTTTTTCCAGATTAATCGAACTGTCTCATCAAAACCAAACTCTTTGAAGTCACCTGTTACTGGGGAGACTAACTGCTGCATGTTTGGACACCTGTGCACAGGGCTTCCATTCTGCAGAAATCTCCAGAACAAGGCACGCAGTTCCAGTCTATGGCCACGCAGGGCCCATCCAGGGTGGCTGTTGCTGAGTGTCCAAAATCAATTCCTAGGAAACCCATGGCCTGGCCTGGTCCAGGAAGAGAGTGCAAGGTCCAGACTCCAAGTGGACCAGACCAGTCCAGGCTCATACTCTGGGCCACAAGCAGGGAAGAAGAGGGAGTTAACAAACCATTGACCTTGGTGGTTTACCCGACAAGAAAGTTGGGGGTTTCCTCCCAAGCTCCATGATGAAAACAGAAGCAGAAGTCAGATATAAGTATGAAGAATTGAAAGGGGCTACTCTGCAGAACGCCACGGGCAGAGAACGCTCGCCTGGCTGCAGTCTGAGGCGTTCTTTCCCATTTGTCACAGTGTGTAGCCAGCCTTTTGTAGCTGTGCTGACTCGGGTCCCCCAGGCTGGAAGCCTCCTCCTTGGATGACTGGAAGGGGCAGGACTGTGGAGCCTGAGCAAGCTAGGAGGACTGGATGGGGTCAAGGGCAACTGTGGCCCAGCTGGCCCACACTTGGCAAGGCAGTGGCTATACCAGCCTATCCACCTGCCAGAGCAGGAGCCTCATTCACCCCCTGCTCCTGGCTGTCACTGACCTAAGAAGGATTTAGGCACAGAGCCTAGGGAAGCAGCTCCCAAAGTCAGGCAGTCAAGGGGCTCCAGAGGGAAAGACATATTGACCTTGCCCAAGCACATGTCAGTTGCGTCCTGAGTAACCTTGCACACATGCCTGCCCCATCTGCCAAGAAGAGCGTTCTCAGGCGTCAACATAAACCACCATGGCGGTTTCTCTGCCGATAGCCAATGGTACCTTCAGATGGGCCTTTCCCAGTCACTTACCAGTTTCAGCTGCAAGTGTGAAGACAATTTTGCTGTCCTCTCCTCCCTGAAGTCTCAGGGAAAAAACAGTAAGTGGGACTAGAAACCAAAATTCCAATTCCATTGCCAATGAAGCTGAGAAGTACCCAGAGCTTTGAAACACAAGACATGAGGAGCCCCTTCCAAATGGAGGGCGGAACGGGACTAGAAGTGGAAAGGACCACAAGAAAGGATGCCTGTCATTGGGGATCCTAGGCTCCACCAACACAGCCCAGGTTTCCCCAGAGGAGAGTGTGTCCCCCGAGAGAAGAGCCAGCCTTCCTGTCAGTCCTCTCAGGGACCTACTAGGGACAGCAGGTCTGAGATGTGAGGGTGGCTGGGGGGTCACCGGACCCCTTGGACACGTAGAGTAGCAAGAAGGAACACACAGATGCCATTGCTGGAGGAAGCAGTGTGTGGGCGAGGCTGGAGGGTGGGGAGGATAGTCTGGGACTGCATCACACACCAGACATGTGCACATACACTATACATGCTCACACACACCACACATGTACAAACACCACACCCACCCACACATGTTCACGCTTTTGTGCTAACACATGCCACACACACCACACACAATACCACATGTGCACACACACACTTACATGTGTTCACACACACTAACCCATACCACACATGCTCACACACACATGCTCCAAATATGCTTATACACACCCATACCACATACTGCTCACTCTCCTACATGTTTACACACACTCACACCCCATACATGCTAACACACAGTCACACACGCTCACTCACACACACACTCATGCTCTCTCAGGCACAACTCTACATCACAAGGAGCACCACACTCAGGAGAGCCGCTGCCAGCCCCATGCCCTTCCTGGCCCATCCTCACTGCAGCCCACAGCTCACGCAGGAAAAACTTTAGTTCAAAAACAACTGAGTTCAGTCAGGACCAGCAGTGGGGCTGGTGCTGCACCAGAAGCCCACAGGCATGCGCCAGTGGGGCATCTGCCACTGACTCATCTGTTGAGCCAGTGTCCATGGGGACATCCTCCACGTCTAGTCCTGCTGGACATGTGGCCTCACCTCACCTCACGGCTCAGCGCAGGATGGAAAACAAGCTTCCTGCTTCCTTCCCTCCAATCACTGCCAAGCACATCCATGTCTTTGGAAGTGGGGCAGCCCCCACCAGCAGGCCCTTCACTTTAGAAGTGATTTATTCCTGATGTCGGACCGGAGAACAGTCTCGGGTGAGCTGGGGACTCAGTGCAAACACTGTTGGTCAAGGTCTTCAGCAAGGTCTCTCAGGTATTTCTTCTTGAGGAAAGATATTGCAAAATTGGTGATAATATTTACATTGACTTTATCTCTTTATCCTGGTTTGACTTTTTGTTTTCTTTTTGTGGTCGATTCATTTTAGTGAGATGGAAAACAAATCTGTTTACGTCTGCAGTCTCAGGAAAGACTGAAATCCTCAGAGAAATGACTGGTTCAACGCTGTTTGTCCAACAGGCACCACAGGTGGTTCAGCTCTCACCTGGATGAAGATGAGGATGAGGATGGCTGGTGAGGGGCAGCTCAGCCTCACCGGCCCACATGCTGATCCGTCCTCAGATATGGGCTCTAACCCCAGCTCCCCAGCATATCAGCACCAGCTGCCAAACTTTTGTGTCTCACACTAAAAATAAAGCCCATTTATAATATCTGACCCAGCCAAGCCTCCCAAGGGCTGTGTAAAAATTGTTTTCCAGATCAATCCCAACTAGTAAAACAATTTACAGTAAAAAAAAAAAAAGTCTGAAAGTAAATACACCAAAACATGAATAATGGTTGTTTTGGGGTCTCTTCTTGTTCTTTTTATCGACTTCTCTGTGTTTTCCAAATTTCTTAATGAGAATGTATTACCAAAAACAGGAGTTGCAGGTTTGGAAGAGCCAGCTTCCAAAAACTGCTACAGAAATGTCTTCTTGCTCCGGCCAGGAGACCAGTTGGTTGGAGCATCATCCTGTACACCAAATGGCTGAGGGCTCAATCCCCAGTCCGGGTGCATGCAGAAGGCAACCAATATTGATCGATGCTTCTCACATCAATCTTTTTTTCTCTCTTTCTCTCCCTTCCGCTCTCTTTAAAATCAATAAATATATCTTCGGGTGACGATTTAAAGAAATATCTTCTCCCAGAGAGCACTTCTCTGCTTGAACCAACTCATGGCAGAGTAAGAATGAAATGGTCACTGAGCCCCACCTGCCCAGGGGTCCTGCGAGGCAGGTGCTGTGGTCCTATTATCGTGAGGGAGATGAGACCCAGAAACACGTGGCCTGAGGTCCCAGGAGGCTCACATGTATGCCCTGTGCCAGGCTACAGAGCTGGCCACCAGCTTAGGACCATCTGGTCCACCTGTGCTGGAGAGGCAAGAAGGATCCTCCCCAGACACCCCGAGAGGAACCAGCCTCCAGAATGTCAAGAGAGTCGTGTGGGCCTTTGTTAGGGCAGCCAGAGGGCACGGACACTCTCTCAGTCTCTACTGGTATCTGATGACTACAGGGCGATGATCTCTTAAAGGTGACAATCTAGAGTCTGGGTGGGAACTAGAGTGGGTTACCAGGGCCTGTGTCGGCCACAGGGGCCGAGGAAGTGCATGGAAGACATCCGAGGGATGGAGAGAGCCCAGAGGTCAGGCACAGCTTGGGGGCCACAGGGTCCTTCCTCACTCTCCCACTCCTTCTACCGATATGCGTGGAACTCTAGCCTCACATGAGGCATGGTCCCAGGCCCTGCAGGCCAACAGGACGAGCCTGGTTCCTGTCTTTATGGATACTTAAGGTCAGCAAGTGCGGTTCAGGAACACCTACGGCAAGATCTTGCCGCCACCATCTGAGCGTAATTGTGAAGTGTGGGGGCTCCCGAGAGGAGGAAGGAGAGGGCATTTCTGGGGGTGAGATAATTCCTTTCCTGAGAGTTCTGTGGAAGACTGGAATTTCAACTTGCAACCCTGTGGTATAATTATTTTCCAAATGTCCTTTGCTTTGGAAACCACACTTGTGAACTCTAAGGTGAAGTGAGCAGGGATGGGAAATAAGAATGTAAAGTGACCAAAGGGCAAGGAAAGAGAAGTAAACAAGAAGAAAACACAGGGGAAAGCGAGGGCGGCCGTTTCGCATGCTTTAAGAGAGTTCCCCATGCAGGGCGCAGCCAGGCGCCTGGGGCCTGGAAAGACTGTCACTTGCCAGTCCTGGGCTGCCATATCCACAGACGGGGTGGCTTAAACAACAGGAATCTATTCTCCCACAGCTCTGGAGACTGGACGTCGGAGATCTAGGTGTTGGCAGAGCTGGTTCCTTCCAGAGACTATAGGGAAAAACCGTTCCTCATGTCTCCAGCTTCTGTGGCTCCCAGTGCTCCTTGGTGATACTTGGCTGGTAGATAAATCACCCCAACCCTGCCTTGTCATTTCACGGCCTCTCCCTGTGTGTGTGTCTTTTCCTGTCTTATCAGGATCCCACCCTAATGACCTCATTTCAACTTTATCACACCTGCAAAGACCTATTTCCAACCAAGTAATATTCTTAGGTACAAGGGGTGTTAGACCTGCACATGTACTTTGGGGACATAGTTCAACCCACATAACTGTCCAAAAGAGTGAGGACTTGGAGGAAGTGGAATAAATTTAGAACCCTCACCACACATACACACACACACACACACAGAGGAGAAATCTCTGGTCATGGCATCATGGGTGACTGTGGACACAAGGCCATAGAAGGACTGTCACATCAAGCACATCGCAGCTCCAGCTGCCCCATCACTAGGCACTGGAGAGAGAACCTCCTGTACGTGGGGGCTCCAGGTGAGTCCAGTCACCAGGCTAAGCAGGCAGAGCCCCACAGACTTTTCAGGGAAAACACAGCTGCTCCTTCTTCACCCATTTGCACTTACCTCCTACAAAAGGAGAAAGTCCCTGCTCCCAGCCCCCCTGACTAATCTGTGCCCATTGATTCCCTCATTTCCATTAAAAAGGGCCCCTTTGTCTAAACCCTCCCTGAAGTGCCCTACACTGTAGGAGATTTTAGGATAAGGGTAAAGAATGTGTCTTCAGCTTAGCCCTTGGGTGCAGGCATTCAGTGGGAATTCAGCCAGCCCAGGAAATCAGAAGCAAAGACTCACCAGGGTGCCATCAAAGGTGATTTTAAAAACATTGAAAGAAACCTGAAGAAGTCTGAGAAAGGGGCCTGAGGAAGCCAGTGGGGAACCTGGGAGGGAGGCCAGGGAGCGGGGCAAAGTGCTGAGAGTCAGGGGTCTTGCGCCAGCCCAGAGGCCCCAGGACAGCAGATGGGTGGGGAGGAGCAGG
Source organism: Desmodus rotundus (assembly GCF_022682495.2). Lineage (NCBI taxonomy): Eukaryota > Metazoa > Chordata > Mammalia > Chiroptera > Phyllostomidae > Desmodus > Desmodus rotundus. The sequence goes on along the minus strand of NC_071398.1, from coordinate 30,874,318 downwards.
GGGAGTGGGCGTGGGGGAATGGCAGCCAGCAGGGGCATCCTTGTGGCCTCTCCTCCCACAGTGGGTGCATGCTCTTCCCTGCTCAGCTCCCAGAGGGACCAGGGCCAAAGAGGAGACGTGCCGGAGGCGTCTCAGAAAAGGAGCCAAAGGCCGTGAACCTACAAGCACACGTGCAGGCACACACACACCCGTGCACGGTCACATACATGCACACAGAGCCACCTACACACCGCCTCACACATGGACACCACGTTCACCCCCACTCTCACCCCGCTCCACACACACTCACACTCACACTCATGCACTCGCACACTCACAGATGCCCTTCTCTGCCCTCTCCCCAACATCCCATCATTATGATTTTTCCATATAATGTTGCACATTTTTTCTCAAATGCCCTCTTTTTCCCACTCTACGGCATGGCCACAGACCCAGCTCTGGTGCTGTAACCAGATACACATTGGGAAGGGCCGGTGGATGTGGACAGTGAGTCCCTGACAGACAGGGCAGGTCGTTCTAGGAGACGCACCTGGGGTGGGCTGGCTGCACTCAGACCTTTGCCCTGGAACTCCCCTCCCCAGCCTGTCACTCAGCTCCTGCGGAGAATGCCACACATCCTCCCTAACACATGGCAAGCATGCGCCCCGTTTTGTGTGTAACCACTGCTTCCTCCCAAGTCTCTGAGCTCAGGGAGCAGTAGCCCAGCACCCTGACGGGACCCCAGGGTCAGCCCCCAAGTCACTGCTGAGTGAATGAATGAATGAGGATGCCCTGAGGGCGCTGACCCTCCCTCTGAGTCTGGCTTGGGGAGGCACTCAAGAGGATGCTCCCCCTCCACTTCTGAGAACCAAGGCCCAGCCAGGTGAGACACCTGCCATGACCCACAGCTGACCTCATCATCCCTATTGCACCCCCGGCTTTGGGGCACCCAGCACCTTGGGGCTCCCCTTCCAGAATGGGTTTCGTTGAGAATGGGAGGTAAGGAGAAGGCACAAAACAGGAGGATCAGGGGTGGGCCTGGGAGGAAGGGAGTGATGATGAGGCTACCCTGTTGTGGCCCTGGAGGGCAGAGCCCTGCATAGTGCTGCTGAGGCCGTGCCATGAGGGACCAACTGTGGAGCCCTGCACTGGGCCCCAGCCCAGTCCTCTTGCTGTGTGACTTTGCCTAGTCCCCCAACCTCTCTGAGCCTGTCTCCTCTCCATTACTAAAATAGAGCTACTGTGTTCTCCCTACGACATGTGAGAAGTGCCTCATCTGAGCTGTGGACCGGGCAGGCACACACGCTAGTGTCCTTGCGGCAGGTCCTCAGGTGTTTGTTGCTGACATGAACCAGAAAAGAGGGCTCCTTCAATGGGCGAGGATCGCATACTTGAGACTTGTGGTATTGGTGCCGTGGCAACATCAAAATGGAAAGAAATGGCTTACCTCTGTGGAGTCGCATGATCCCTGTGTCCTGATTCTGTCCACGTGGCTTGTTAACACTAGGCCCTGACACGTGCTGTCAGCGTCAGGAATGGACAGCTTGCGTCGTCAGGGAGGGATGGCCCAGCCCAGGTGTGCGGGGTGGCATCTCAGGGCCATTGCTTCACCATGTGGCTTGCGTGTGGAGGGAGCTTTGTCCCTCCAACCCCTTCCTCAGGGTCCGGCAGTTGGGCCTCTTGTTCTCCAGAAGGAACTCAGCTCCCTTCTGACACCTGTGTGGGGAAGCAGCAGCTTCTTCAGCTTTATTTTATTTTGTTTCAAATGTAGAAAAATAAGTATCACTCTTGCCATCTGAAAGAAAATGATCTTCATCACAAGTGATCAGGGAAGTAGGGAAATGCCCAAACCATCACCCACCTGTCATCTGTCATCTGTCACTCATTCATTCAGCAAACACTCACTGAGCCCTGTGGGTGGGGTTGTGTGAGGCTCCAGGTTGTGTCATGAGCAAACAGACAGGATGGGCACTCATGCTGCCTGCATTCCACGGGGGAACAGACAGCTGAGAGGGACAGAGAAAGAACGGAACCAGCACGGAGTGGGAAAGTGTGGAGGATGGAGGACACGCGGACGTGGAAGCAAATATTTTCTAGTCTTTTCTCAGAGTGTTCACTTATTCAATCAGCAAACATGTACCGATGTCTCCCCTGCACCAGGCACCACTGTGGGCACTACAACTGCAGCATTGTACCCAAGTATACATCATCTTTAAATCCTTTACCTGCCACTGTGTCAGAAGTTTTTCTCCATGTTTCTAACCCATTTCTAACTGTGGCCTTTGGGGCTGTATAACATCCAGTGAGGGCCCCCCTAGTTAGTAAACACTGAGGGTGTCTCCATCCTTCCCTATTATAAATACCACTGCTGTGAACGTCTTTATACTTAAGATTTTCACCTGCATGTGAGGCTCTAAGCAACTGGGTTCAACCCTCCTTCACCAATCAACATGATTACCTCAGGTGTGGACCCGAAATGTCAGGTGCTATTCAGACAGCCTGGGGCCTTGCAAAAGGAGCCTTTGATACAGGCCACCAGGAGGCCAGGAGTCAATTTAGAGCATTTGCAACTGATATGGGAGAGAAGGAAGGAGAAATAGAATAGAAAATATTGCTGTGTGAAACAGAAAGTAAGGATTAACATCACTGTACTGTGTTTCATCTGTGGGTGTGAGAGTGCACATAGGGTTAGGATCAAGATGAAAAATGCATTCCTTGCTGTGGATCTCAGTAAAAGGGGTTTGAAAGCATGATGCAGTGTGTTGAAGGTGACCCCCTCCCAAAAGGTATGCCCAGGCCCCAGAGCCCGTGAATGAGACCTTATTTGGAGAAAGGGTCTTTGTAGGTGTGATTAAGTAAAGGATATTGGGATGGGGTCATCCTGGATTAGGGTGGGCCCTAATTCAGTGTCCTTATAAGAGGAGAGAAAGGAGAAAGGACACACAGAGGAGGCCCTGGACAATGGAAGCAGAGGTTGGATGGTGCATCTAAGTGAACAAATACCTGGAGCCACCAGAAGCTGGGAGAGAGACAAGGAATGGATCCTCCCTCGGAAACCCCGGGAGGAGCCAGTCCTGCCCACACCTTGGTCTCTGACCTCTGGCCTCCAGAACGTGAGAGAAGAAATTTCTATTATTTTAAGCACCCCCATCCCAAGTTTGTGGTCAGGCACAGGAAATAAATCCCTGAGTTCAGCCTGGTCTCAGGTGGCACGTGTTGGACATGCTGCAGGCCTGACAATGGCTTTCGCCTGGAGTAGAGGTCTGGGCAAGGTTCCTCCTGTGCTGCAGTCTGGAGGGAGCATGCAGAAGCATTCCCTTCCCTCTGGAAACCACTACATTTGGTGATTCTGCAAAACCCTGTACTCTGGCCCTACAACCCCCTCAGGAAAATGTCTACATGACTAGTGAGACCTTTGCTGGACTGGAGAGGACAGGCAGCGCCAGAATGTGATAACAGCCCACAGAGACTGTTTTACAAGTGACAAAGCATTTCCTCTTACATCATCTCACTTGAGCCCGCACAACTGTGGGAAGCTGGTTTTATGGATTCAGGAAGGAGAAAACCAAGGCCAGGAAGAGATCACAACTGTGGCAGAGCTAGCCCTGGCCTGTCCAGGGCACTTCAGTGGGACAAGAAAGTGGCTGGCATTGTTCTCTGACAATAGGAAGTGTGGGATTAACTACACTCGCTTCCCATTATGAATCCCAAAGCACCTCAGCAGAGCTGACACCTCATTGCTTTTTCCATTAATAAGCAATGATCCAGGTTCTGCACATGGTGGGAGTGACCTCTGGCCCACATAGCAGGCCTTGTCCAGATCTCGCTGAAGGATGTGCTAGCAGAGGGAGCCACAGAGCTGCTGGGTTCGGGATCCTAATAGTGAGCTCCAGGTGGAATTGAGAGCCAGCATGCGGTGGTCACTCTTGCTGAGAACAAATAGAAAGTTCTGGAGGACACAGAACTGCTGAAAGACATCAGGAGCTGCTGAGTGATGTGAGCAAGAGGAAGACTTCAGTGAGGGGAGGACCAGGGAGGTATGCTAACTCTTGCTGCTCCTTTTTTTCTGGAGCATCTGCCAACTGTAGGCACTGGCAGGAGGCTGACAATTTCTGTGGTTTTGTACCCAGGTGCCACTGCCGGGGGATAGATAATTAGTGAAACTCGGTGGAGACCTGAGAGGTATCAAGGATATGGTCAATTGTTCCCCTGGGGTCTCATGGTAAATTCTGGGGTTATGGAAAAATGGGATATATTGGAGGCCCTGGAGAAGTAGAATCACAGCAAAGTTTAGACTTAATGACCCACCAGGAGGGGTGAAAAAGAACACATCAGGCTATCCATTGAAAATCCCAAAGGACCAGAGGGCAATGAGTGGGAGACTGAGTTTGCCGGAGCTGCAGCCTGCTTACTTGGCAGAATACCTGCGTGGATTAAAGTCATCCATGCAGTGGGGAACATAGAACCTCTTTGAGGAAAATAGCATCAAGAGCCTCTACAAAGCTCTTTATTTGCAATGTTTAGCATTTAATTAAAAATAACTTGTCATGACAAAAGACAAGACCACCTGACCAAAAACCAAGAAAAAATACAGGTCTTAGACAGAGACCCAGAAATAAACCAGGTATCAGATTTAGAAGGCAAACACTTTAAGCTTAACCATGTTGAGTAAGTTCAAGAAAATAGAGGAAAAGTTGGAAAAATTCATCAGAGAACATTCTAGAACTGAAGGCAAAATATAATATCTGAAAAGGAAGAACATATATTAGACAAAACAGAAGACAGAGTTAGCAACATGTAAGACAGGTTAATAACATAACCACATTGAAACAAGAGAAAAAAAACTAATAAAAATATTGGAGACAAAAGGGTAATGGTTAAAGGTTAATATGAAGTAATTAGAGTCTTAGGAGAAGAGAAAAAGAACAACAAAGAAGGAATATTTGAAAGGCACTAAAAGAAATCAACCCCCCAATGCCCATAAAATCCAAAGCATGATAAATACAAAGAAAGTCACACATAGGCACATTATATTTAGACTTCTTAAAACCAAAGACAAAAATCTTAGAAGAAGCCTGAGAAAAACCTCATTATCTTCAAAGGCACAGCAGTGAAACTGACAGCCAACTTCTCAATAGAGAGGATGGAAGTGTAGAGGCATTAAAATAATGTCATTAAAATGCTGAAAGACAACCCTGGCTGGTGTGGCTCAGTAGACTGAGCAGCAGCCTATGAACTGAAGGGTCACCAGTTCAATTCCCAGTGAAGTTAACATGCCTGGGTTGCAGGCCAGGTGCCTGGTTGGGGGCATGCAAGAGTCAACCACACGCTGATGATTCTCTTCCTCTCTTTCTCCTTCCCTTCCCAGTTCTCTAAAAGGAAATAAAACATTTTTTTAAAAGATTAAAATGGAAAATTATTTTTTTTAAATGCTGAAATATAGACTTCCAGTCAAGATGGAGGCATAAGTAAACATACTTTGCCTCCTTGTGCAACCACAGAAAGAATTACAACTAGACCTCAAAATAAATAACACCAAGAACCATCAGAAAATTGAGCTGCACGGAAGTCTGACAACCAAGGATTTAAAAAAGCCACATTGATCCAGATGGGTAGGAGGGGCAGAGACATGGAGATGGACAGAGAGGTGCAGAGACATGGTGTGTTGTAGAGAGGGGGTGGCGGTGGAACTGGTGGTCTAACATTCATGTGTGGTGGATAAAAATCAAGAGGGATACCTTGGGAGTGAGAGATCCTAGCCCCAGGCCAGACTGCACAGCCCAGGATTCCAGTGGCAGGAAGAAAAATCCCCATAACTTCTGGCTGTAAAAACCAGTGGGAATCAGGGCGGTGGAAGAAACTGCCTGATTTTCAGGAGACTCTGTTTAAAGGGCCTGCACAGACTTAAAACATAAGCAGACAAAGCCCCTCTGGAATTCAGCACTAGGGCAACACCTGGAAGGTTACAGGTTGTGTATAGGGAGTAAGCGAAGTGACTGGGAAGTGAGAGTAAATGAAGTGACTGGAAACAGGGCAAGTTTCAGGCAAACCTCCAAAAGCCAGGTAGCAGCATTGTCCCCATTCTGAGCACCCTCCCTAACCCCTCCCCCCCCAACACACACACAGAGCCACAAGGCAGTGAAGTGGGTTGCCCCACCCTGGTAATTACCTAAGTCTCCCCTCCACACAATTTACAGGTGCTTTTTCTACAATAGGCCACACTACGAAGACAGGGAGTCAAAACAGCTCTACCTAATACACAGAAACAAACACAGGGAGGCTACCAAATTGAGGAGACAAAGAAATAAGGCACAAATGAAAGAACAGAACAAAACACCAGAAAAAGAACTAAACAAAATGGAGATAACCAACCTATCAGATGCAGAATTCAAAACACTGGTGATCAGGATGCCTAAAGAACTCACTGAGTATGACAACAACATAAAAAAGACCCAGGAAGAAGTGAAGGTTACACTATGTGAAATAAAGAAAAATCTACAGGGAACCAACAGTGGAGGGGATGAAGCTGCTATTCAAATCAACAAGTTGTAACATAAGGAAGAAGGAAGCATTCAAGCAGAATGGCAAGAAGAAAAAAGATTAAAAAAATAAGGATAGTATAAGGAGCCTCTGGGACATCTCCAAACGTACCAACTTCTGAATCATAGGGGTGCCACAAGGAGAAGATGAAGAGCAAGAAACTGAAAACTTATTCAAAAAAATAATGAAAGAAAACTTCCCTAATTTGGTGAAGGAAATAGACAGACAAATCCAGGAAGCACAGAGTCCCAAAAAAGTTGGATCCAAAGAGGACCACACCAAGACACATCATAATAAAAATGCCAAAGGTTAAAGATAAAGAGAGAATCTTAAAACCAGCAAGGGAAAAGCAGAGAGTTTCCTACAAAGGAGTTCTCATAAGACTGTCAGCTGATTTCTCAAAAGAAACTTTGACTGGCAAGAAGTATTTAAAGTCATGAAAAGCAAGGACCTACAACCTAGATTACTCTATCCAACAAAGCTATCATTTAGAATGGAAGGACTTTTATACAAGTGCTTTCCCAGACAAGTTATAGCTAAAGGAGTTCATCATCACCAAGCCATTATTACATGAAATGTTAAAGGGACCTCTTTAAGAAAAAAAAGAAGATAAAAACTATGAACATTAAAATGGCAACAAATTCACAACTATCAACAACTGAATCTAAAAAAAACAACCTAAGCAAACAGGCAGAACAGGAACAGAATCATAGATATGGAGATCATTTGGAGGGTTATCATTTGGGAGAGGGAAGGGGGAGAATGAGGGAAAAGGTACAGGGATTAAGAAGCATAATTGGTAGGTACAAAATAGACAGGGGAGGTTAAGAACAAGTATAGGAAATGGGGAAGCCAAAGAACTTGAGTGCACAACCCATGGACATGAACTAAGTTTGGGGGGAGTGCTGGAGGGAATGGGGGTACTGGGTGGAGGGGGGCAGAGGAGGAAAATTGGGACAATTGTAATAGCATAATCAATAAAATATATATTTAAAATACATAGAAAAAATAAAATGCTGAAAGACAGTATGCACCAACCTAGAATTCTGTGTCTATATAAATTACTCTTCAAAAATGAAAGTCAGATAAAGACATGTTCAGGCTGGTAAAAGCTGAGACTATGTTGCCAGAAAAACTGCTACAAAAAAAGAAAACAAAACAAAGACAGTCCTTCACACAAAAGGAAGATGACCCCAGAGAAGAACATGAAATTGAGGGAAGCAATAGAAAGCAACAGAAAGAGTAAATATATGAATAAATACAACGAATGCTTCTTGACTATTGGCTGCACAAAGCAATGATACAATAAATTGTGGGGTTCAAAGTATTCATACATGTAGAATTAAAATATGTTGCCACAAAACCACAAAAAGCAGTTGGACTTAAAAAAAGTTAAGTTATTCTAAGTTTATATCATCAGGGAGAGACCAAGGCGATAATTTGTATTAGATTGTAATAAATAAATGTGCCTGTTTTAATCCCTGGGGTAACCACTAAAAGACTTATAAAAGTTAATAGAGGAATATAATGAAATAATAAAAAAAATTTAATGGTCCCAAAAAAGGCAAGACATGAAAAACAGAAAATATAAAAGAGATGAGTCATATAGGAAAATATTATGGTGGATATAAGTCCAAATAGTTCAGTAATTCCTTAAATGCAAATAGTCTACTGCAACTTAATGACGACGGTTATTAGAGACTAGGTAAAAAACATAAACACTAAAATCTACTTCTGATTATAATAGACATACCTTAATTAGAAGGCAGAAAGTTTGAAAAATAAAATCATGGAATGAAAATCATAATCCAAACATAACCAGAAGACAGCGGCGTAGCCACCCTAGTGTTCCATACGAAGCTCTAAAGAAGGAAGCGTTGCCTGGGCCATGGGAACATTTCCTCATGGTGAAATGGTTAATGCGCCAGAAAAATATTAGAATCTTAAGTTTGTTCTTATTCAGTAAATAGTCTACAGAACCTGAAAAAGAAGTAGAGAGCCCTTGCTGATGTGGCTCAGTGGATTGAGTGCCAGCCTGTGAACTGAAAGGTCACTTTCCGGTCAGGGCTGCAGGCCAGGCCCCTGGTTAGGGGCGTGCAAGAGGCAACCAGGTGATGTTTCTCTTGCACATGGATGTTTCTCTCCCTCTCTTTCTCCCTCCCTTTCTCCCTCCCCCCCTAAAAATAAATAAAATCTATAAAAGAAAAAAAGAAGTAGAGAAACCTACATAGTGGATGACATCAACACACCTCTTTCAGGATACCAAAAGTGATCCTGGCTCCTTCCCTTGGATACCCTAACTTCTGCAAACGCTGAGCAAAGACCTAACCTAGCCTTCCCGGGGAGCATCCTCCCTCTCTGAAACGCTTGCTGTGAGCCAAATGCAGATGGGCACTCCTGGAGAAAACCTAGGCATGCTCTTGTCAAGAGGGATCAATGAATCCTTTCTGAAGGAACACAGCCTCTTTATGGAGTAGGCTAGTTTTGAGTGGACACACGTTCCCTTGTATTTAATACCTGTGCCCACATTTATTGCTCTTTTCATTCAAAAGTAAGCTCAGTACTTCCCCAAGCTTATTCATTTCAAGGTATGAACAGTTCCCTATTGAAAAAATGTGGAGGTAGGAGTTACGACTTCCCTGGCAGCCGAGATAATAGTGCCCACCTAGATCTGAAGCTTTCCAAACATCCTCTAAAAATCATGCAGAGCAGCAAGAGCAAAACCACACAAATTCCATGCCTTCAGCATATCAACATGACAAAGAATACCAAAAATGTAAAAATTACCTGTAGGTAGAAAAATAAACATGAATTTTAAACAGAGCTATTTCTTGAATTCCCACTGCAGAAAGCTGGGTGGGAACAGAAAGAGTCTGGAAAGGCTGCATGGAAAACAGAAGTGGAGACTGGGCTAAGAGCACTCCCAGAAGAAGAAATCCATCATAATGTGAAAATACCAGAAAAAGAGTCCCGATAAGTCAGAACACTTATACAGGGAAGGATCTCAGAAGTACACATGAGATTTGAGGTGCAGTCTCAAAAAGGCACTTCTGAGGAGAAAGGGGGCTGTGCCCTGTGGAAAGAGCACAGTAATGGAACACAGTCAGGAAAGAAATTTAGGATCACAGAAGACACAAAAATGTAGAGGAACACACCCCCTTCTCCATACTCATCCCCAAGGCTCTTTGCTATCCTGGACTCAGAACCTTGTAAACCACCCCAGCTTGCCAACCCTATCCATAAAATGCAGATATGTAAAAGGCCTTTGACTCCTTTGAAGAAGGTCATCAAAAAAAAAAGACAGTCTAAAACTCCAAGTTCTAGATTTTCCATTCTCACCCTGGCTCATCTACTTGCAGAGCCATTATAAAGTAATACAGCTTCTGTGTGTGTGTGTGTGTGCAAGTGAGTGTGTGTGTATGTGACTGTGTGTGATGTATATGCATGTACACACACACTCTCTGTGAGATACAAGAACTGAGATTTTGGAACCTGGGAGTATCTTCTGGTCAAGATGACAGCATAGGTAAACATGGTTCACCTCCTTGCAAAACCACATCAAAATTACAACTAAAATATACAACAACTATCACCCAGAACTATCAGAAATCGGGTACAGTGGAAGTCCATATCTATGGAATTAAAGAAACCACATTCATCGAGACTGGCAGGAGGGGCGGAGACATGGAACAGGCTAATCTCACACCCACGTGTGGTGGATACAATTTTGGCAGGGCTATCTCAGGAGTGAGGAGTCCCAGCCCTACACCAGGCCTCCCAGCCCAGGGTTCCAGCACCAGGAAGATAAGTCTCCATAACTCCTGGCTGCAAAAACCATCAGGGATTGAGTCTGTGGTAGAAACTTCTGGAGTCCCAACCATTCCCTCTTAAAGAACCTACACATGGACTTATTCAGACTCACTCCCTCTGAGCTCCAGCACTGGGATCGCAGCTTGAAAGGCACCAGTGGCATACTGGGAGGAACTGAAGTGCCTGGCGAGGGCTGGGGGACAGCTTTCTCCTAGACAGATAGGTGGGCAGAGGCCATTGTCTCCTTTCTGAACCCTCCCCTACCACAGAGCCACAGAGCCAGCAGGTGGGTGCCATATCTGAGACTCCATCAACCTTGATAACACTGTTTGCTCAGGCCTGGAGACACCCTGAGACTTCGTCCAACCCAACTTACCAGCACAACCAAAATGTTAACTATGACTTTTCCATGTGAATGGCTGGTCTTGGCTCATGCTTCACAACTACCTAAATCCTCTCAAACAAGAAACAGCTGGCCTCAGCAAGCCCCAAGCCCCCTATACCTCTTGCTAAATGGCCCCAGGAGAGGCACTAGCAGCAGCCAGACTAGATTCATAGCTTGGCTTCACCTGGGAATCTCCAAGCTCAGCACAAGTAGCAGCATCTCAGATTGCTTTTTAGCTCATGGAGGGTGGCCCCAGGCAGAACAGAGGTGGGGGCTGATCTTGGCACAACACCCAGGAAACCCTGGAGCCTATGCACCCAGTGGACAGCTACAGACCACGTTGGAGCACTACCACCTGGTCCTCCAGGAGAACCAGCACAGCTGATCCTCCACAGAAGGTGGAAGTTGGTGGCTAGTGGTCACAGCCAGTCCTTGCAGCTAAGTGTCTTGGGTAAATCCCTCTCATTGACCTGCCAATAGAAATCAAGTCTCAACTACAACAGGAGGGTGTATTCAGCCCACCTGAAGGGTACAGCCCACCTCAAGTACCCAGCGTGGGTGATAGGGGATGCTGTGCCATTTAACCCTATAGGATACCTACTACATTAGGTCACGCTACCAAGACAGGGAATCATAGCAGCTCTACCTAATATATAGAAACAAACACAGGGAGGCTGCCAAAAATGGGGCGACAAACAAACATGGCCCAAATGAAAGAACAGATCAAAACTCCAGAAAAAGAACTGAACTGAATGGAGATAAAGAATCTATCAGATGCAGAGTTAAAAACACTGGTTATAAGGATTCTCAAGGAACTTAGTGAGGACCTCAACAGCAAAAAAAACCCAGTCAGAAATGAAGGATACACTAACTGAAATAAAGAACAATTTACAGGGAAACAACAGTAGAGTGGATGAAGACAAGAATCAAATCAGCAATTTGGAACATAAGGAAGCAAAAAACAACCAATCAGAACAACAACAACAAAAAAGAATAATGAAAAAAAAACCAAGAAAAGTGTAAGCACTATTCTTCAAGTGATCCAACATTCACATCATAGTGGTACCAGAAGAAGAGAAAGAGTAAGAAATTGGAAATCTACTTGAAAAAATAATGAAAGAAAGCTTCCCTAATTTGATGAAGGAACTAGACATGCAAGTCCAGGAAGCACAGAGGGTCCCAAATAAGATGGATGCAAAGAGGCCCATTCCAAGACACATTATAATTAAAATACCAAAGTTTAAAGATAAAGAGAGAACCTTAAAAGCAGCAAGAGAAAAGCAGTTCGTTACCTATAGGGGTTCCCATAGGATTGTGAGCTGATTTCTAAAAAGAAACATTACAGGTTAGAAGAGATTAACAAGAAGTATTCAAAGTCATGAAAAGCAGGGACTTACAGCCAAGATTGCTCTACTCAGCAAAGATGTCATTTAGAATCAAAGGGCAGATAAAGAGCTTCCCAGACAAGAAAAAACTGAAGAAAAACATCATTACCAAATCATTATTATAATAAATGTTAAAGGGACTTATTTAAGAAAAATAAGATAAAAACTATGAACAATAAAATGGCAATAAAAACATATCTACCAACAATTGAATCTAAAAAACAAACTAACCAAACAAGAAGAACTAAACAGAACCATGGATATGGAGAGCGTTTTGATGGGTGCAGAATGGGTAGGGTGTATGGGGAAATGGGTGAAGAGGTGAGGGGATTAAGAAATACAAATAGGTAGTTACCGAATAGCCATGGGGATGTAAAGTACAGTATAGGAAATGGAGAAGCCAAAGAACTTATACTCATGACCCGTGGACATGAACAATGGTGGGGGGATTCCTAAGGAGGTGGGGGGATTCCTAAGGATTTGGGGGAAGCTGTGTGGAGGGTGACAAAGGAGGAAAAATTGGGAAAACTGCAATAGCATAATCAATAAAATATAATTTTTAAAAAGCTGAGATTTTGAGACAGTGTTAGCAAAAGAAAAAAGCTATTGTAAAAATCAAACAGATTATTAGGGTCACAACATTTTAGATGATTAAAAATCACTGCTGTCTCCAATCACAATGAAACAGAAGGGAAGTAAGATAACACTCCAAACTGCAAGGTGTTCTCAAACAAGCATTGGAGTATGTGAAATTCACCCTGAGATGTAAATTCAAAACTAACAACAGAAATGGATGCACCACCCCCCCACAAACCCACAGGAGGAAATTCAAGAAAGAAATAAAAGAAAAGGACAAAGTCACATAAAAAATGAAGACTGAATTAAAAGTACTCCAACAAGAACAGATTTGAATAAAATTGGAATGATACTAATGAAGAAGGTCAGAAAATCAACCATAGAAATGAAAATGAGATGAAATAAAAAAGCAAAAAGTGTTAAAGAAAAAGAAGTTAACATAGAAGACAGGTAATGAGAGCCAACTATGTATGATTGGAATCACTGAAAAAATAACTAAATGCAATAAAGCATTCCAGAAATAGAAGATCTGAATCTACATACCTGGGCCCACCATGTACCTGGGGAAATTCACCTGGAATAATAAACTCTGAGACATATCCCAGTGAAACTATTAGACATTAAAAATAAAGGAGAATCCTCAGATTCTTTAGGCTAAATAAATAAATTAGGATAACACCAACTAACACACAAAGCAAAGCAACTAAAATTTCATTTACACTAATGGCAAATTACCCCCATAAGATTAACCCCCCCACAAATAACAACTGTAAACACTAGACACCTAAAGGAACTGGGAGGATTTGAAAGGAGGAGAATCTGGAAGAGTGTCTACACAGAGATGAAGGGAATGACACTGCGTAAGTTCCCATTTCTATGGCGTTTGGCTTTGGAGAGACCCGTTGGCACTGCACAGATGGCTAACATTCTAATAGAAGACACATGATCTCACTGGGTTTAGAAAACAAAGGACAGCATTTGTAGCAATCATAGAGCTGGAAAGTAAGGCGGGATGGGTGGGGGGTGGGGGAGGCCCGGGAAGAGATATATGCAGAGAGGCAGAGACTGAAATTCTGCGTATAAATTCAGCCCAAATCCCCGTCTGACACCTGAACTGTGTATGCGCTTGTTCAGCTAAGTGAATTGTCCAATAAAAAAGACAGACACAAAAAAATCAACACACATCAGAGGAACATTACAGAATCCAAAATTGTACGATGTATTAGTCACAATTTAAATATTAAAAATTTTAAAAGTACGGACCACAATGAAATTGAAGTAGAAATCAATAACAGATAGATAACTTGAAAATCTCCAAATATGTGGAGATTAAACAATGTATGGGTCAAAGAAGAAATCTCAAGAGAATTTAAAAATATATTGAACTAAATGAAAATGAAAACACAACTTATCAAAATTTGTGGGATGCTGCAAAAGCAGGACTTAGAGGAAAGCTTGTAGCACATATATTACAGAAGGAGAAAAATCTACAATCAACAATCTACACTTCCATCTTAGAGCACTAGAAAAAATGAGAGCAAATTAAATCCAAAGTAAGCAGAAGACAAAAAGTAATAAAAATTACAGGAAAAATCAATGGAACTGAAATAAGAAAATCAATAGAGAAAACCAACACATCAAAAGCTGACTCTTTGAAAAGATGAATAAAATCAATAAGCCTTGGGGTAACTAAGAAAAAAGAGAAAACAAAAAATAACTAATATTCAGACTGAATCCCTACAGATCCTATGGATATTAAATGTATAAGAAAGGGATACAATGAACAACTATAACCTAGGTAAAATGGACCAATTCCTTGAAAGACACCATAGCCAAAACTCTCACAAGAAGAAAGAGATGACCTGAGTATGTCTGTATCTACTAAAGAAATTGAATCAATAATTAATAACCTTCAGAAGCAGAACACACCCAGCCCAGATGGGTTCACTGGTAGAATTTCATCCTTAAATTCTACCAAGCATTTAAGGATGAAATTGTTTCCATTCTCTCCCACCTCTTTCTGAGGACAGACGCAAAGGGAACACTTTACTCTCTGAGGCCAGCCTCACTCTAATGCCGCAACCGGACCAAGACATTACTAATGTCTTTCATGAACATAGATGCAAAAATCCTCAATAGGACACTAGCAAATTGAATCCAACGAAGTATGATAGAATTACACACCATGATCAAGTGGGATTTATCCCAGATACACAAAGCTGGGTCAGCATTAGAAACTGATTAAAGTAATCCATCACATCAATAGAAAAAAAGGAAAAGTACACAATCATATCAATAGATGCAGAAAATATATTTGACAAAATCCAACACCCATTCATGATTTAAAAAAAAAAAACAACTCAGTAAACTAAGAATAAAGGGGAAGTTTTTGACTTGATCTATTCACAAAAACTTATAGCTACAATCATACTTAATAATAAGAAGCTCAAAGCTTTCCCAGCAAGATCAGGAGCAAGTCAAGGGTGTCCTCCTCTCTCCCCACTCCCTTCCTGCATCATATTGGAAGTTCTAATTCAATCAGACAAAAAAGGAAATGAAGGTATGCAGATTGAGAAGGAATAAATAAAACTCTGTTTGTTGGTGGATAACATGATTGTCTATGTAGAAAATCTGATAGAATCGACAAAAAAAAGTCTGGAACTAATAAGTGATTAAAACAAGCTTGCAGAATGCAAGGTTAATATGCAAGAATTAATCACTTTCTTATATACCAGCAACGAACAAGTGGAATTGGAAGCTAAAAACACAATGCCATTTACATTAGCACCCCCAACATGAAATACTTGAGTATAAATCTAACCAAATAGGTATAAAATCTATATGAGAAAAACTACAAAACTGAGGAACAAAATCAAAGAACTAAATCCTGTAAATGGAGAGATATTACAAGTTCATGAATAGGAAGACTTAATATTGTCAAGATGTTAGTTCTTTTCAACTTGATTTATAAATTCAATGCAATCCCAATTATAATTCCAGCAAGTTATTTTGTGGATATTAACAAATTCTAAAGTTGATATGGAGAGGCGAAAGACTTGGGTTAGCCAGCTCCACACCGAAAGGGGAGAACAAAGCCGCGGGCTGACACTGCTCAACTTCACAACTCATTATAGCGTCACAGTAATCAAGACAGTGTGCTATTGGCAAAAGAACAGACAAATGTAACAATGGAACAAAATAGAGAGCCCAGAAACACACCCCCATAAAGGGAGGCAACTGATCTTCTGCAAAGGAGCAAAGGCAATACAGTGGAGCAAAGATAGTTTTTTCAACACATGACACTGGAACGCCTGACGCCCACATGCATAACCAAACTGAATCCAGACCCAGATCTTACACCCTGCACACACATTACCTCACAAAGGATCACAGAGCTAACTGTAAAATACAAAACTATAAAATTCCTGGAAGACGACATAGGAGTAAACCTAGATGACCTTGGGTTTAGTGATGACTTTTTAGATTCAACACCAAAGCCATGATCCATAAAAGAAATAATTGATAAGCTGGACTTCATTAAAATTAAAAAAAAACCTGTCAAAAGAATGAGAAGACAAGCTCAGACTGGGGGAAATAGTTGCCAAAGATGCATCTGATAAAGGATTGTTATTCAAAATATACAAAGAATCTTTAAAACTAATAAGAAAACAGAAAACCTGATTTAAAAATAGGCCAAAGATCTGAACAAATACCTTACCAAAGAAGATACACGGATGGCAAATAAGCACATTAAAAGATGCTCCATATCATATGTCATCAGGGAAATACAAGTTCAAACAATAAGATAGAACTACATACCTATCAGAATGGTCAAAACTCTAGAACACTGACAACACCAAATGCTGACAAGGACCTGGAGCACCAGGAGCTGCCACTCACCACTGGTGGGAGTGCAGAACGGGGCAGCCACTTTGGAAGGCAGTCTGACAGTTTCTTACAAAGCCAAACATACTTTTACGATATTATTTTGTAATTGTGCTCCTTGGTATTTACCCAAAGGTTTGAGAAGCTGTGTTCATACAAAAGCCTGCATATAGATGTTTATAGCAAGTTTATTCATAATTGCTAAAACTTGGAAGCAACCAAAATGTCCTTCACTAGGTGAATGAATAAATAAACTGTGGTACATCTGGACCGCGGGATGTTACTCAGCGTTAAAAAGAAACGAGTGATCAAGCTATGCAAAGACGATGTGGAGGAAGCTTAAATGCATGTTACTAAGTGAAAGAAGCCAGTCTGAAGAGGCTGTGCGCTGTATGATTCCATATGACGCTCTGGAGCAGGCCACACTATGGAGACCCCATAAGGATCAGTGGCTGCCGGGGGTTCAGGGAGGGAGGGGACGAACAGGTGGAGCGCAGGGGGTTTTTAGCACAGGGAAAATGCTCTGTGTGATACTGTCATGGTGGATACATGTCATTACACATTTTTCCAAACCCATAGAATGACTCCCAGAGTTACCTGGTATAAACTACAGACTGGGTGACGATGATGTGTCAGTGTGGGCCCATCATTTGTAACAGATGTACCACTCTGGACAAGGGAGGCCGAACGTGTGTGAAGTCAGGGAGTACATGGGAAATCTCAGTACCTTTCCCTCAATTTTGCTGCGAACCTTAAGCAGCTCTAAAGAAAAAATTAAAGATTTAATTTAGAAAATCTACCAGCTAAGAGCACATGAAAAAAAATAATTTTAAAAGCAAATTCTCCAGGGTTAAGAAATACAAAATAAGAAAATTTAAAGGACAAATAAAAATTGGCAAAATATACATATCAAAAATAGAAGGATAATACCTTACACAGAGAGAACTATTAACACTTGAGGGTGGGGGTGACCAAAGACCTAAAAGAAAAGTGAGCAAAAACATGAAGAGATAATGCACCAAAAATATACAGAAATGGCCTTTTACTTGTGGAAAGTTGCTCAACTTCACTCACAACAGAAAAGCAAATGAAAGTGCCCTGTGACATCATGTCTCGCCCCTCAGAGCACAACCCTTTCAAGGTACTGTTGCCGTTACATTCTGTTGGTAATGCTTTGGGGAAACAGGCACTTCAGATGCTTTTGGTAAGCACCAAATTGGTATGACGTGCATGGAGGGAAATTCCACATGATCTAATAAACTACGTGTGGGTTCGCCTCTGCTTTAGCAATCTCACTGCTAATGTTTACTCTCGAGACACCTCTAACAGAATGAAAGTACATGTGCACAAGGATGCAAAACACTGCAAACAACCTACATGCCCACAGACAGGGGAGTGGTAGAATGCACTAGGGTGTGTGCATGTGGTGGAGTACTATGTGACTCTGAAAAAGGAGGCAGTCCTCTCAGAACTCATATGGAATAATTTCCAGGATTTGTTGTTAAGTGAAAAGAGAGAGCAAAAAGGTATACTACCTTCTGGGTAAAAGGAAGTGGAGTAAGAAAAAATATGCTTATTTTTGCAAAGAAAAACATGGGAAGAATAATCCAGAAACAAATGAGACTGTTTATCTGCAGGAAGTAAGTGACAGTGTGGTGGCAGAGATGGAGTAGGGTGTGACACTTTTCTGAATATACTGGTGTGTGGTTTTGTGGAACCCATGTTGACATATCACACACCCCAAAAAAAGGGTGAGGTGACTCTCAACAGATTATAGATAGAAGAACCTCACTATATTTCAAATTAATAAAATTTAGGGAGAGCGAAAACCCAAGCCATGTTTGAACAGCATTTTAACTAAAGACAAAAAGAAATGTAAGAAATATCGAACTTCGGTTAATAGATTTCCTTTTTTCAGTGGTGTGGGGTAGCAATTCTGAAACTATTTTCTGTTTGTTCTAGGACTGAACAAATAAGTACACCAAGGATGACAAAAGCCAGGTTTCTCCCTGTGGAAGAAGAGTCGCAGCTCAGGACAGGAGCGGGCGGTCTTGAGCCTGGAGGTCCGGGACTGGAATTGGCGGTAGCAGCATGAGCTCACAGTCACACGTATAATGTGTATGTACACATCCTCTAGAGAGATTATGGGTATAAATATGTGATGTTTTTTCCCCTGCTCCCCTCCTCCTTCCCTCATATCTCCTTGTTCAAGCCACTGAGAAGTCCCAGAAGCTGTGGCCTATCAGTGGCAACATGCACACCTAGCTACCAGATCTTGGTTTCTAGAGGCCACTCTCCAGCAAAAGAAGGAGACCTTGGAAAAAATGCCAGATTGTAGGGTTGAGCAGAGAAAGCACAAGATGAGCTGTAAGGAAGTGCTCGAAGAATGACGGGGGCATGTCAAAGGGCACAGGAATCAGTTTGAAGGGGGTTCCACCAGACAAATCTGGGCATCAAATATATAATGATAGTAATGGATTAAAACCCATAAAATAAAATAAATTCTATGAGCCCATACTGATATATAAATAAAAACATAAATAAATGGCAGAGGAAAGAGATCTCTTTCTTATAGTAGGATGTTCACTAATACACATAGAAAAAATGATAGAAGCAAAAAAATATAATTTAGTATAACCATGAAATTTAGTGAAATACCACAGGACATTTGTATATTCTTGAAGCATATCAGAAAATAGTTTTTAATTGCTGTGGTGGGCTAAATAATGGCCCCCCCAACACGTGCACACCCAAGTGCCCAGAGCCTGTGAAGTGGCCTTACAGTGAAAAACAGTCTTTGCAGCTGCGATTAAGTTAATGATTTTGAGATGAGATTTTCCTGTGTCATCCAGGTGCGCCCTAATTGCAATCACTTGTACCTTGTAAGGGAGGCAAAGGGAGCTCTTGGACCAAAGAGGGCGGGGACATGCGAAGACAGAACAGAGATTGGAGTAATTCAGTCACAAGGTAAGGGACCCCTGGAGCCATCAGAAGCTGAAAGAGGCAGGAAGGACCCTCCCCTCGAGCCTCCAGAGGGATCGTAGTCCTACCGACACCCTGATTTCAGACTTCCGGCCTCCAGACTGTGAAAGGACAGATTCCTGTCATTTTAAGCCGCCCCATCTGTGGTGCTTTGTAACAGCTTTCCCAGATCCTCACACCACTGATCAACCACTTACCAGTGGAGAAACCTAGAGGGCCCCCTAACCAGTAGTCATTTATCACCACAGTGAGGGGCCTGCTGACAACTCATGCCTCTGGGCAGGATATACGGGGCAACACAGCCTCACCTCTGTTCTGCTCCTGACAGAGACGCACGACGGATTCTCAGGTCCCGGAGGCTTGAGGTATGTCCCACCAGACAGCCATCTGCACCCCGACGACAAATATGTCCAACACTGGCTCCTGCTTGGACCCTGGACCATATATATATTGCTACAAAGAACCTTATTGGGACAAAAGGCAGAATTTGAATGAGGTCTGTAGACTAGTTAATAGGAGAACTATTAACTTCCCAAGCTGAGCTGTGGAAGAGACTATCCTTAATGTTAAGAATCACACCTAAAATATTTGGGGTGAAAAGAACTCAATGAAAAGTTCTGGGAGAGGTGCCCTGACCTGCCCCCACCATGTTTCATCTGGGTCGCACATCTGCTCGGACAGGCTCAGGACAGCAAGGTTCAGTGGCCCTTCCCTCCCTGAACCCAGGGCCAGGCCGGCAGCAGGAAGCCTTCTGGTCAGAGTGGGCTGAGTTTGGGGATGGAAAATGCAGCACAGACCAGAGCAAGTCATAGACCCTTCACACCCTGCACCGCTGTGGGCAAGAGCAAACACGGTCTCCACTGGACCATGTGGTGCTGGGCTCTGCTGAGCTTTTCCGAAGGCCACTGCCCAGGCCCTTTCACGTGCCTGGAACCCTGGCAAGGAGGCAGTGCCCCCTGCCTTGACCCACACAAACCTGTCCCTAGGTCACCCTGGTGCCCTTATCATGTGACTGGACCCTCCTTTTGTCTTAGACCCTCCAGTGCCCCCAGCCCCTGTCCCTCCTTGGAACATTCCCGAGGCTTGGCCTCCCTTCGACTTTCCTTGGCCTGTAGGACTTCTGTCCAGGTCCTTGTTAAATCCATCAGTTTCCTGGCCTGCACGTGTCCTGACACACGTCACTCATCTCTCCCCTCACGAGGTTCAGAAAACCCAGTTTCCTCCTCCTAAAAACATCTGACAGGACAGTGCCTCTCTGACACTTCGTTACAGTGACAGCGGGCACTGAGATGGGGAGATGGCCGTCTCAATGCTTTCGGGCCTGCCTGGGTTATTTGTGGGGCCAGCTTGGGTGGGTTTTTCTGTGCAAAGTCTTATGGAGCATTCCAGCATAACTCCAAGATCTTATATTCCCCCTTCAGGGTTGCCACGTTGGAGCTCAGCCCATTAAATTGATGTGAAGGAAAAGATTGTAAGGTTGATGGTAGGTGTTAAAGGGTGTTGGAATACAGGATTAGAATCCTAAAAAACATGGCCTTCTCCAAATACAGCTGAAATGGGGAACTCTGCCAGGAATCACATTTCCAGCCCGGCTGTCCTGTGTTCCTGCACCCTTCAGGAAACTTCTCAGCTCTCCCTCCTGTCCTTGGGGCCACCAGAATCCTTTCAGGAAACCCTTCAGCTCTCCCTCCTGTCCCCCCAGGCCACCAGAATCCCTTTAAGCAAACAGGAAAATAATCAGGGGTCATAAGATGCTGACTTTCTATCGGAAAACCTCTCTATGTGGTTTGAGGTTATGTATTTGGATATTATTTTCCTCATTCACCATTTATTTTCTTAAAATTATCAGCTCCCTCAGATTCTTGTGGCAAGGAGCTTCCAGTAATGTCTGCGGTAAAATCAGGGTGCTGGGAAGGTTGCGTGCTTTTTAGCTAGAACGTCTCATGAAAGAAAGCCCGTAACATTCCGATAATACACGATAGGTCTCTGCTCCCTCAATGACACCTTTGAATGTGCGCCACTGCTTTTTACATTATAAATAAAGAACTGGCACTCGCTGAGGTTGCTATTGGATGCCTGCAGCACACCGCTTGCCAACTTCCTAGACGCTTGGAGTCAGGCTGCCAGCATCCAAGTTGGAGCTCCAACTCGACTTCATAGCAAATGACTCCGTTTTCCATGTCGGGTTGGATCCAGGTCTCCAGAGTGATAGTGAAAAGCTGCAGACTCCTCAAGGAAAAACACAACAACGCCCCACCTACGACCTTCAGCTTTCAGAAGGCCGAGTTAAGTCACGTGGGGACAGTGCAGAGATGTCTGTAACCACCCCAAAACAGCCAGCTGCGCTTGCTCTGTCCTCAACTTACGCCTGATTTCCTCTCAAAAAGGTACCCCTGTGTTCTGGCCAACATGGTTTTCAGCCATTTTAATAGGTATCTTCTCTCTTCTCCACCCATCTCCCTGTGGACAGTTTTCCACAGTAAGGGAAGAGGAGGGCCTGGAGTAAGGGGATGAAGCACAGGGGCATTTCCACTTTGCTTGGCTCCCAGGAACCTCAGAGCCAAAGCAACCTGGCTCAGAGACAGGTGCTAAGAATGTCGCAAGTGGAAAGGAGAGTGAAGAATGATGCATACTCATCAGGCCTCTGCTAGCCACTCTGTGATGTTTATGACACACTTCTTTAAAAAATCATCTTATTTCAAAATTTCTACTTTATGGGTTGCATTATGCCTACTAATTAAGTCTTAATGCTGGTACCAGTAAATGTGGCCTTATGGCCTCTGCAGGGGTGATTAAGTCAAGATGAGGCCCTTAGGGCAGGCCCTGACCCAATGACTGGTGCCCTTGTGAGAAGAGGGACTTGGAGACAGAGAGCTACAGAGAGATGCAGAGGAGGAGGCCATATGAGGACAGAGGAAGAGATGGAGGGATATGGCCATGAGCCAAGGGATGCCTGCAGCCACCAGGAGCTGGAGGAGGCAGGAAAGATCCTCCCCTGGAGCCTTTAGAGGTAGTACAGCCTTGCTGGCCACCAGGTCTAAGAGAGGATAAACTTCCGTTGTGTGAAGCCCCCTGGTGTGTGATCATTCATTACAGAGGCCCCAGGACACTAGCACAAGCACCTGCTCAGCTGGGCTGCTGTGAAGGCAGGAGGCACAATGCAGGTGAGACCTGTAGGCACACCCTGGCACCCTGAACTGCAGGAATGCTGATGGTGAGGGAGGCCTCTGGGCACAGAGGAGGTGACCCACAGCTAAGGTTCCAAAGACCCTCTTCCTCCTGTGCCTGGGTCTCAGGGATGTCCAAGCCTGCTGCCCTATGGGGCTGGGGGCTCCTGCCTTCCCGGGAAGTTGGGTAACCTCTGCTCAAGCCCCTGGCTGGGCCAGTGTGGCTCCTGCAAGTCCACTCTTCCCCACCTCTGGGTCTCCCCTGCCCACTTCCCCCTCTCAGATCCAACTCCCTGGTGGCTGATTTGAGCATTTCTTTTGTTCCCAAAGACTTGCTCACCTTGCATTTGTCGCAGGGCTCTTTACCTGGATGTGTACAAGGCTACCTGCACTGTATGGTAAAGGTTTATTACAGTAAAGAGGACTCTGTGCCCAACACTAAGGGACTCACAGGCACAGACCCTCCAGGGCTCAAAGCCTGCCCTGGGGGGCCTATCCCATCAGGGCTGCTGGGCCGCCCACCCAGAGCCCTTTCAAAGCCCCCACTGCTGCCTGTTGTTCACTCCACACCAGCAGGTACTGGCTCAGAGACAGGTGCTAAGAATATCGCAAGTGGAAAGGAGAGTGAAGAATGATGCATACTCATCAGGCCCCGCCCTGAAAGTGTGAACTTGGTCATGTTTTCCAAAGCTCCTCTCCAGAGCCACAAAGCCTATTCTGCACCCCAAACCTTGGGTTCTAAGGAAAAATGAACCTGGATTTGACATGCTCTCCAGTGCTGCCTTCTGTGTTGATTCTGTCTGAGATGAGGGCGATGAAATGGATGATGAGACGTCCCTGTCCCAGAGACATTCAGGGATGAGGTCTCCATGCAGCTCCAAGCCATGCTTCCCCTGGCCTGGCATGGGTGGCTGACCACGGGAACATCCCAGGTCTGGGTTGTTTCATCCATTGCTGGGACAGCTGGACACTGCTCACCCAGAGAGGCCTCCATGGTAACACAGGGGCAGGACGGCCAGAACCACACAAACACCCCTGACCAGAAGACCTGGATCTGTCACGGCTCCTGCGGCCTGGGCAAGCTCTGGGCCTCATTTCCCCAAGTGAAGCACAGGCTGTGAGTACTCACCTTCCGTGCAGCTGCCATGTGAAGGGCGTGTGGAGAGTGGAGTGATGATCAGCCTCATAACTTGGCAATAATAATGGCCAACGTGCATGAGCAGTGATTAGGTCTGAGGCACCTGAGTGCCACGGGGAAGGAGCCCATGGATGCCATACTGTGTTCAGCATCGCCCCATCTGGGGTCACTGGGATGCAATCTCCCTGGGAAAGGCCTTGCAGAAGTCACTGGAATCCCTAGTTGGGGGGGGTCTCCTCCCAGAGGGAGAAAGGAGGAGAAAGGGGTCCGAGGGGGGAAGGCTGAGCCCCTGGTGGCAGCACAGATGCCTCTGCATGACCTGTGTGTTAGTCAAGAGCACAGACAACAGGGTGGCAGGACCAGGCTGGGATAGAGCCCCTACCAAGCAGCAGGCAGGATACTTTTGGAAATTCTCATACTTTAAAAGCCTCAGTTTCCTTATTGGTAAAGCACAGGGCTAATGCAAGTGATCATGAGAGCTAATGCTGTGCCAGGTCCCAGGCACTGTTCTAGGCACTTCTGTGCGACCCTTGAGGCAGCCACTGTTTTCACCTCTGCAGTCTACTCAGGGAGTTGCCAACTGTGGCTTGGCCAGACCTGGCCCAAGGCCCATTTGTGTGTGGCCTGTAAAGTGAGGCTGGTGTTCTACCAATCTTATAAATGATAGAAAGAAGGAAGAAGCAAAGCAAGATTAGGTGACAATAGCATTATTTACCATCTGGCTCTTTCCAGAAAAGAGTTTGCCACCACAGATCTAGATGGGTAAACTGAGTCAAAGAGTGGGCCAGTGGCTTGCTGCAGGTCACAGGGCTAAGGAGAAGCA
The DNA here is from genome assembly GCF_022682495.2 of Desmodus rotundus. Lineage (NCBI taxonomy): Eukaryota > Metazoa > Chordata > Mammalia > Chiroptera > Phyllostomidae > Desmodus > Desmodus rotundus. Next base: position 30,849,648 of record NC_071398.1, on the reverse strand, counting down.
TGCTCAGTGCAACAATGACAGTGTCTGGGGCCTGGGGGGGCAGGCGTCCATGGACACAGAGGGGACCCATCCTTTCCTGGCAGCACAGAACTACTCAGGTCCCCGCCCAAGTGACAATGTGCTCAGAACGAAGGTTGGGAGCTTGTACACTCTGGCCGCCTCACCACACACACATGGGCCCCATGCAGGCAGGGCCAGAGGTCTCTGAGGCCAGAGCTACCCACTGCCTCTCCTGCAGCTGGAGCAGCAGGACAGCACCGGGAACGTGGGCTGGAGTGTGGGGGAAGGGAGGGTAAGAGACTCAGGGGCTCCCAGAAGACTGGAAATGTATCTTGTTTATTAGAATTCTTCTACAAAGTCACATCTGATGTGTTTCCCCATCCAATGGCTTTGACAGTGAGACCAGGCAAAGGAAAACAAGCTGCTGGTCCCTTGTCCAGGCTGCCCTCACCTGGCCATGGCTGTGACATCCAGCCCCAGAGCTAGGCAGACAAAAAGCAGGAGCACCCATCAAAGCAGAGTTAGGGCGAAGCTCCTGAAAACTCTTTCCTTGTGTCACAGATCATCTGTCCAGTAATAAGGGACAGTCAGTCTTCCTGCTTCAGCTCAGCTGGGGGGGGCGGAGAGGCACCAGTGTGCCGAAAGCACTCTGCCCCAAACCAGCCTTCAGTTCTGGGTGACAGAGGGCAGAACTGAACTGTCCCTTCTGCAATCCCTTGGTTCATGCTCTGAATGTGAGAGTCAGAGCAATGATTTCCCAGTTCTTCCCAAGGGAAGGTTTCTGCCTATGAATAGGAGGCAGTTCCTGGATAAGATGGGACTTCTTCCTGGGCCACCTTTGAAAACCAGGCACATGCTGACTCCGTCTCTGCTTCCTGCTTCACCTGCTGGTTCCTACTGAGTTTAACCTGTTCCCAGGTGCCACCTCCTCTGGGAAGCCCATTAGGGTTTTGTGGTGCCACCACTGCCTGTGTGCCCCTTATCATTCCTTGCTCACTGACACATCCCTTTCATCTGTTTGTCATCCTCTCCATAGGGACAGGAATGCCTCCTTCCACCTGCTTGACTATCTCTGCTGCCTAGGGGTGGGACCTGGAGGTGCTCGGTATAGAGTGTTGAATGAATGACTGGGTGACCAGAGTCAGGCCTGATGAGCCCCATGGTGTGCCTTCTTGGCCTCAGGCCAGTGGAGAAATCTCTTGGGGCTGCCAGGACTAGAAACTTTTGGAGTTTCAGCCTGGCCCCTCACTATGGTCCTCACTCCCCTTTGTCCATCTCGCTTTTGGTTTCTCCACCAAAGAGAGGTGAGGACACAGAGAGCTTGCTTTGGGCAGTCAAGAACGTGCCTGCGAACCCACTCCCAAGCTCCTTGCCTCCACGGGTCCCGGGTAGGCCACTCTGCGCCTCCTCATCCCCTGTTTGAGGCCCTCAGTTTGCTGGGGCTTGAGTGAAACAATGCAGGAAATATGGGATAGTCGAAGGGTTTCTACAGCCTTGTTGGTGCGTGCTGCGACTGTCTGCACTGTGCTTGGGGCCACTGTCCCCTACCCAGACACCCCCAAGCAAGTGCCATTTGTGAAAAGCAGGAACCCTGAAATTAGATCTTGCTTTGCTGTGAAAATGCGTGGGTGGTCCAGGCCAACTGGTTCTTGAGAAAAAAGATGGGACGTTCACCAAAGAATGTCCAAGGAGAGAGAGGTGGGTTCAAGGGCGCCTTTATTCAAACAACAGTCAGCACAGAGGCTGGAGATGACCTCTCAGATCCACATACCTTCAGTATCCTTAGAGGCCTGAGGCTCGAGGTGGAATGCTCTCCTGCTGGCCCAGCCCACCACAAAGACAAGGGCACCTCGGGGCTGGACGGATTCCACTCTCATCTATCAGGCGCTTGCCCCATGTTGGCTGGAATTTTTCCCCCCAAACACCTTTTTTATAATGAAAAGGTCTCATCTTTCTCTGGCAAGCTCCATTGTTTGCTCTCACATAGTCCTTTTGTCTTGGGGCTGTCAGATGCCAGGAGGCTGGGGGACGTGCTGAGGACAAGCTCACAAACTGCAGAGCTTCCCAGGCGGGCCAGGCCAGCACCCTGCGAGTTTCCTTTGGAAGCTTCATTCATCTGCAGCTCCCTCCTTAGCCAAAAATCCACAGGGGCATGCACCAGGGACTTGGCCCTGAGCTCTCACTGTGACCCAAGGGCCCCCTAGCTGTATGACGAGCAGGTGCACAGCAGCTGACAGGCTGTCCTTGGAAAATATCTGCAGCCACCTCAGAACCAGCAAGACCTTCAGCATGCATGATGAAGTCTCTCTCAGGTGAAACAGAAGTTTGAATCCCCAGTGGCATTTTGCAGGAGGGGAAGGGCCAGAGCTGGGCCATCAGGGCAGGCCTTACCACAGATCCCAGTGCTCCCCAAATGCTCTGAAGAGAGCCCCAGCAGAACCTTGGCCAATATAGGTCACCAGAAGAACACCAGGAGGCAGCAGTGTTCCTTGCTAAATAGAGCAGGTACCATAAAGATGGGGCTCTCATCCTGGCCACTTGGTGGGGCCACTTGAACCCCTGAGACCCTTGCATGGTGACTGCCCCAATTTTTAGTAAACTTGGCAAGGTTTCTGGATTTGACTGGCCCACAGAACCACTAATGAATAAAGCCAGAATTCAAACCCAGATTTCACAACCCTGAGGCCTGGGCCACTAATGACTCATCCTATTACTCATCAACACAGTTCATCATCAGGAAATCCATCAGACCCTGGCTGGCTGGCTCAGTGGACTGAATGCTGGACTGTGAACCAAAGAATCTCCAGTTCAATTCCCAGGCAGGGCACATGCTGGGGTTGCCGGGCCAGGTCCCCAGTGGGGGGCATGCAAGAGGCAACCACACATTGGTCTATCTCTCCCTCTCTTTCTCCTTCCTTCCCCCCTCTCTAAAAAATAGTAAGTAAAATCTTTAAAAAAAAAGGAATCCATCAGCCCAACTTTTGAAATGTACACAGGCTCTGGTCACATTTTACCTCCTTCACCACTGCCACCCAGACCCAAGTCATTGCCACCTGGCTTGCAGTGTCCCCTGTGGTCACTGCTAACCATGGGTGGCTATTTAAATTCAGAGTGATTAGATTTAAATGAAATTTAAAGTTCCCTGCCTTGGTTGCGTGAGACACATTCCTAGCAATCTACAGTCACATGTGACTGGGGGTGATCACAACAGTGCAGATGTGGAATGCGTCCAGGTAGAAAGTTCCACTGAAGGGTGCTGGTCTGGACTACTGCTGCAGCCTTGAACTGGTCTCACTGCTTCGGCATTTGCACCCCATTGAAGTCCCACCCTTTCTATCAAAGTAGAATCCCCACCCTCACTCACATCCTTTAAAGAACTTTTTCTTCAGCACATATGATGTGGAATACACCTGTGTATTGTCCATCTCACCCACTATGACGTGAGTTCCATGGTAGACCACTTATGTCTGCCTGCCCTCAGAACTCAGAACACAGCAAGCATTCATTAATTATTTTTCGAATCAATAAATGGTCTAGCTTTATCTAGATTTGGTGGGCATGGTGGTTTTAAAGTGTGCCCCAAAGTTTTGGATGCTCCTCCCTTCAGAAAGGGGAAACTAATTCCCCTCTCCTTGAATATGGGCTGGATTTAGTGACTCACTGCTCATGGTGTGTGACTTGCAAGACAAGGGCAAAGATACTGCAGGCTGTGCCTGGCTGTCCTGATTGCTTGCTTTTGGTGGGGGAGGGACATCAGCCACCATATTGTGAGGACCCTCATGTAGCCCCATGGAGACATCCACATGGTGGTGACTTGAGGCCTCCTGCCATCAGCCAATGCACAAGTTCTCCAGGCATGAGCTTGGAGCTGGAACTTCCGGGCCCAGGAAGGCCTTCAAATGGCTGCAGCCCAAGTGACAGTTTGACTGAGAGACCGTGAAGCCAGTGCCACCCTGTTGCTCTTGGGTTCCTGGCCCATAGAAATTGTGTGATTTGGTAAGCATCAGTTGCGTTCAGCACCTGCACTTTGGGGTTGTTTGCAATGCAGCAGTGATAACTAACACAGTGGGAATGGTCTTTCTCCACACCTGGTCAGTCATCACAGATGTTGGCCCATACACTTTTAGGACAGACATCCACTTTCCACGCTGCTTTAATCCCACACGACACGCACTGACTAGGTACCTGCTGTGTATCCAGCACTGGGAATGGAAAGATAAAATATTAGCTTGTGCCTAACTCCGTGTGAGGAGGCTGTCCCTGCCGGTTTCTGCTCTGTGGCCAGAGAGACCCCATCTCTCTGTACAAGGAGGCAGCCCACTTCCCGCCCTGAGGCAAAGGCAGGTTTGGGCTACCGTCTACGTCTTCTCCCATCTCTTGCCTGTACTTCCTGACGTTCTTGCTCCATTGCGGAGGCCAAAGTGGCAGCTCTCCCCTGCAAGCATGGTTTATCCAAAGGCCTCAAGAGAGGGAACAGCCAGCTTCCTAGATGTGACAGCCTCGGTGATGCAGTCCAAGACCAGTAAATCACAATGAAATGGGTGGCAGCCATGTCTGAAGACGGTCAGTGGTGGAAACCGACCGACAAATTATGACCAGCTGAACAGCATGTTCCTACTCTTGAGAACCCAAGTTGAACGTGACCCAGACAGAAAGAAGCTGGCTTTTCAAGATCACGTCATCCATTCTGAGACATCTCACTAGAGGCACAGGCAGTACTTACTGTCCCCAAAGAGCAGGAAAAAGATTGGCACGGAGGCCACTTGGTCTCTGGGAAAGATTCCTGGTGTGGGATGAAACCATGTGCAAGTCCTGCTCCCGCTCTCCCCACTGTGTGGCCTCAGGCCACTTGTTGCTGTCTCTGAGCCCCACTTTCCTGTCTACAAGAAGCAGCTGATATCGCGGTACAAAGGGCCATTATGAAGACCCAGGAAGTGTGACACCCTGGTGGTCCATGGCAGGCAGACGCTAAATGCCATTTATTCTTCATTCCGTCACAGCATCTCTCCAGTTACTTTCAGTGGTTGGTTCTCAGTGGACTCCACCAAATGCTCCTTCTCCTCATGGACGGAGTCCGTGCTTGGCAGAGCAGTTTCCCCAGTCATGGCTCTGGTGGACCCAGGGACAGCTGGACAGGCTGGGCCCCTTTCCTCGTAAGATCACAAATGAGAAAGATCCCATTCAGAGCCACCTCTTACCTGACCCCAGTAGCCTCCTCCTCGGCCCTCCTCCCACTGTGCGCACTGGTCACAGTAGCAGATCTGACCTGGGGCCAGCTCCTCAAAGCTGATGGCCGATGAGGTTCAGTGCCAACCAAACAAATCAAGGCTGAGATTGAGGGCATTCAGACTGTAAGCACAACTTCACATTGTCAGTGTCACTTTGGGTGAGCCACACCCTTTCCCCATTTCCCGGCCTCACTTTCCCCACAGACTGAAAGGGTAGGGTCAGCCTTAGAGGTGCCAATGTTCTGAACACAGCCGGGCAGATGGGGATGAGTCACAGCACAAATCTCAAGTAAAGATAGATTATTGCTGATTTGGCCTGAGACATTGGGAGACTTCTGCGGATGGTGTCTCAACCTCCTCTGGGTGAAATAATTCCAGTTCCCCAAGTCAGTCATCATGGGACCAGTTATCTGGCCATCGAATCATCCTCACAGCTCTCTTTGGAGCTCCAGCCTATCTTCCCAAGCCCACAGAGAATGTCCTCAACCAGTTTACACAGAATATAAATTACTTTGGAAGAGATTCCTGTTTAGATAGCTCAGGGTACAGAAACCAACAGGAGTCATTGGGGCCCTTTCTTGATGTTCCCAGCTCTGTTCTTGTTCGCGCCTCTGGGACACCCCAAGGTCTCAGAGCAATTGCCCATTTCTACCCCTTCTTTAAACAGACTTCCACATGTCATTATTTGTTGGATTCATCCACTTGGTGAGGACTGTCACCACCTGTGTGCCAATCCCTGGTAAGAAAGGTCAAGTTGAAAGTAGGTTTGTAGTTGCGAGTACATGAAACCGAGTTTATTCTTGTATTATTATTTATTAATTGTTGTATTATTTTCCATATAGACAACTAGAAACCTACTTTTGCCCACCCTGTATCCCAGAGACACCCTCAAACCAGACCTGGCTTTCAGAACCTACCGTGCAGCCGCAGCCTGGGCTGTGGTCAGGGGCAGGGCAGAGGGCCACAGCCTCCAAACTCACTAACAAGCAACCTCTCACTTCCTCAGAAAATTGTCACTCAGCAACAGCCTCAACTCAAAACATTAGTGTGAACCGAGTCGTAGATTTTCAGGAAACCACTCGCTGAGAAACCATTCTCTGAGGCCCCCAAACCCACTATATCTGGTGGCACAGCCCTGGTGCACAGGCTGCACGCTGTGCCAGACAAGGAAGGCAGGCAGTCCCTGCCTCCTTCTCCTGGCTTCCTCTAGGTTTATTAAGGCTGGGAGATTTTGTTTGTACACACTCATACTCATGAAAGCACGTCCGTGTGCACATTGTTTATTGCCAAGGTCTGTAAGTGATTACAAGACAGCCTGGATATATTCTGAGAAGAGGTGGTTTGTGAGGAGATTGCCATGCCTTGGAGCATGGGCCTCCTCACCCAAATTGGCTCTCCATTGGGGCTGAAGTTAGAGAGAATTATTCCCTGGGAGAGAATTCGGGTCTTTCCGACCAGAACCCCAGAAATTCTCTGAGTATCTTTAATCTGCCGCCTCCCTTGTGACCCATCCACTCAATGTGCTTAGCCTCCTCTAAATTGCAAAAGACAACATTGTTCTTGTCCCTGTATTGACTCCTAAAAGGACAGAACAAAACCTGATATTTCCCTTTTGGCCGGCTCTGTCCTGGCATGGGAAAGGTAGATTTATGCAAGTTAACCGAAACGTTGACAAACCACTGGATTGGAAAATAATAAGTGGCATAAATCTGCCCCAGAGCAAATGATGACAGCATGGGGAAGCAGAAGATGCAGTGTGAAATCCTAGGCTGCCCCACCCCACGCCAAGGTAGGAAGAGCCAATGTGGTGATGTCGCTCTCTCTAGCACAAGCTAATTCCTTCCAGACACTGGCCAAGCACCTGGAGCCCAAAGCCACCACGCCTGGGAGTTGTGAGGTCCTGCTGGGCCAAGGAAAGGAGTTAATGCAGGCTGTTTCTTCCCTCGTCCCACTGTCCAGTACGTGCAAAGAAATTGACGTCTACCTAACCTGAGCTGTGTCCAGACCAACTCCCCACTCTCCTCTAAAAACCGCAGCTTCCTCCCTCCTCAGCTGGAATGACCATGCAGGGTGCTGAGGGGGTTGAGAGTGAGCTCTGCACTGGCCACCACACTGCCATCTGCTGGCTGTGACCTGGGCAAATTATTTCAGCTCCAGGCCTCTAGTTTCTTATCTGGAAGAGGAAAATAATGAATAACCCCAACCTAGCAGATATGTGAGGGGAAATAACCAAGTAATCAAGGTCAAGAGCTTGAAAGAGTGGCTGGAACAAAGCCCATGCTTCAACAGGTACTGACCTTCATCAACAATGTTATCATCACCATCATCATCATAATCCCCATCACCATCAATATCATCATCACCACCATCACCATCATGATCAACATCATCACCATCACCATCACCACCATCATTATTATCATCATCTGCTCTGGACTGAATGTTTGTGTCCCCCCAAAATCATATGCTGAAGCCCTAATCCCCAAAGTATTGGTATTTGTAGGTGAGATCTTTAGGAGGTGACCTGGGGGGAGGTCGAGAGGGTGGAGTCCTCATGATGGGGTCAGAAGATACATGAGGGTTATTCTTTCACTGTCCTCCATGTAAGGACATAGCAAAAAATGTGAATGTGTCCAGACCAGAAAGTGGGCCTTCACCAGGTACTGAATCTACCAGTACCCTAACCTTGGATATCCCAGTCTCCAGACTGTGAGGAGTAAGTTCTCGTTGTAAGCCCCAGTCTATGGTATCTTGTTATAACTGCCCAATCGGGCTAATATGCCGCTGTGTCTGGTGAAGTCTTTGGGTGAGCATGCCCCTGCAGGGAGATGGGGTCAGGGAGGCCATACCAGTGCCAGGGATCTGTAGAGCTTCAGTTTCTTTGGCTCAAGCTAGGTAAGGTGAGAAGTCTAACCCAGGAAGTTCTAAACATGCCTCTTTGGTAGCTTTCAGAAAATGAAGACAGATTTCAGCGCTGGCCCACCTTGTGGAGAAAGATGATAAGTCATAACAGGGCAATATGATGGGAAGACCCATGGATTAGATTCCATCCCATGAGATTTGAGGTCACAGTGACTCTAGGCCATTACTGGATCTCAAGCCTCTTCTCCTCAAGAGCCAGAAGCCTAGGATTGTGGGTCAGCTGAGTACAGACAAAGTTTCAGTGTGGGCTCTCTTTCTGGCTCCCAGGTGGCTGCCTTCTTGCCATGTCCTCCATGGTAGTAAGAGGTTGGGAAGAAGGGGGAGGGAGAGGGGGGGAGAGAGAGAGAGAGAGAGAGAGAGAGAGACAGCGAGCCCTGACTGGCATGGCTCAGTTGGTTGAGCATCGTCCTGCAAAGTGAAAGGCTGCCAGTTTGACTCCTGATCAGGGCACATGCCTGGGTTGTGGGCCAGGTCCCCAGTAGGGGCACATAAGAGAAGCAACCATTCGATGTTTCTCTTACACTTCAATATTTCTCTCACTTTCTTTCTCCCTCCCTTTCCCTCTTACTCAAAATAAATAAAATCTTTTAAAAAGAGAGAGACAGAGACAGAGAGACACACACACAGAGACTTCTTCCTCCTCTTATAAGGGTACTAATCCCATCATGAGGGTCCCACACTTGTGACCACATCTACCGACCCTCCAAGGCCTCACCCCCAAATACCATCAGAGTGAGGGTTAAGGCTTCAACTTAATGAATTTCATGGGGGGTGCAAACATTCAGTTCATCGCAGGCAGGCTTGAGAGAAGCACCTCAGCGCTTCACTCCAGCAAGAAGAGCCCAGCAGAACTGCCAGTAACTCTCCAAAGCTACCACTGTAGTGCACTTGAACACAGTCGTTACTGCCTATCTGCTTACATTCTGTGAGAGCTGGAATTCATCATTTCTTTTTATATTCTCAGCAGAGCCCATTACCATGTTTTGGTGTTTAGGAAATGAATAAATGAAGTCTACCAATTGGTTCCTAGGGGAGATGCTGATGGCATTCTGCTTTTTGTCCCAATACACACTTTTTCTATTGCCTGTCCCTCGATGCTGTCTTTCTTCTACTCTTATTTATTTATCTCCCTCAGCCCTTTGTTTTTCTCATCTGTGACCAAATGAAGAAAAATAAATATATTAAAGATTTGTTCAAAGTACCTTTAGATGCAGTTTGTCAATCTTTCCCATTTGCCAGGGGTCAGTTGAGATCACACTGCTGAGGCACCTCATAGACTCAGACCCAGGTTTTCAGATCTCAGATCCAGTGCCCACCCACGCTCAGGCTGCTTTGTGGTCTTGCTGCAGCCTGGGAGCCCCTGACGTCTCGCCCCAGATGGAGCCCAGGGTGCCTTGGTGCTTTTAGCAAATAGTCGCACTAATGCTTGGAAATGCAGGACAGTGCTGCAGGAAGAGCTGAGGACCAAAGCCAGCATGCTAAGGATGGTAGGGTGGAGAGGTGGGACCAGCTGGGTCCTTGGTGCCACAGGGGAGCTGCCAGTCAATCCTAGCACTGCCCAACTCTATGCTTGTCACATGAGGTAACACGTGTCCGGAGGTTCAAGCAATGTTCAGTTGGACCTGGGGTTTTATGCAGGTTGGAGGCTTTACTAGAGCATTCGAGAGCCTTTATTATGGTTTGCCCAGCTCTGAACCTCTTTTCTCTCACTTCTGACCCCCAACCCCCATAGCCAGTGTTCAGCCACAGTCAGTGTTCAAGTCAGAAAGGAGCACCCACAAGACCTCATCACCTGCAGTTCTCAGGACTGGGCTGAAGCTGTGGACAACCCAGACTGCTAGTACCGGTGAACACATGTACTTTCAAAGTAGCAAGTACTTACAGAAAGCAATTCACACATTGACTTTCTCTCCATACTGCTGGTACACCTTCTCCTTCCTGTTGGTAAGCTTCAAGTTCTTATCAGCACCTGCCCAAACACTGCTATACCGGTGCAAGAGAATGAGGGTTGTTTGGATGGTCAGGAAAGGAGCCCTCAGGGAAATCAAGACAGGGACCCTCATAAGCTTAAGGTCAGATGGAGAGAAGCATCCCAAGCAAAAGCAAAGAGCACTCAGTTCATTAGCATTGGACTTCCCAACAACAGCACACACAGTTCTCTCATTAACTCCTCTGTACACCCAGGGGCCAAAACCCCGGCTGTGGACTCTGGACATCCCCCCCAAGAACAGCATACAGTCTGCACACTGTCTCCCTGCCCTCGTTACCCTCCCAGACCCACACTGCTTGGCCATTCATGGAGGCTCACACGCTTGGCAGGACAGCACCAGCAATGTGTTGTGCTGTGCTTGGCATGGGCCCCACACAATGAAGGATGAGCTGGACAACAGCAGCAGCGCTGGTGCCAAACTAATTGATTTCACAAGCAAGAGGGCAACTTGCCAGAGTACCCCGCCTGCCTGAAGCAAGGAGGGTGCCAGCCATTCTCCTCATAGATAGGAGGGGAAAGAAGGCAGGGCAGGAAAGGAGAGGGGTGGGGAGGGGTAGTGTGAGGGACGGGAAATCAGGGGTGGTCAGCGGAGCAAGGGGAGGGAAGGAGAGGGGAAGTGAAAGAGGATAATGAGAGGATGGAAGGGCAGGGGAGGGGACAAGTAGAGAGGGGCAGGCAGGGGAAGGAAGAGAAGGTGCAGGATAGACTATACCTATCCTCACTGATAACTCTGACACGCAGCTCTGACAAGAGCCTAGGGGGACTCTGGTGCCACTTGGCAGGTGTGCTACAACACCTAGGAGGGGCACAGAGACCCTGCCCAGAGCCGGATTTCAGATGGCACACCCACTGAGCACACACGTTATCCTGGCCTCTAGGCCTTGCACAGCCAACTGGCCAGACAAGGGCTTTCCCTCAGAAGCAGCCCCACACCCTGGCCTGGGTGAGTGGTCTCCGGGGTCTGGTCTGTAAAGCAGGGATAATGACGTCAATGTCACAGAGTTGTGAGGGCTGGAAGGGCTGTGGGAGTGGAAAGGCAGTGTCCAGCCCTGTTTCCACCACCCTCTCGAGCCTGTAGAGCCAGGAGTGCCAGCTCAGCATTCTGGGTGCTCATCACAGGGGAGGAAATGAAGTCTCCAGGTAAGAAAACAAAGCAAGGCAGAGACACCTTCACACCATATAACATAACATGCATATGAGGTGGATAAGCAACCTTGGCCATTAGAGTGATGGGTTTGGAGTCTGAAGACCTGAATTTGAATCCTAGCCCTTGCCTTCCAGTTGTGGAACCTGAGTCTGGGGTCATTGTGTATGAAGTGGAGACCCTGGTACCTGCCTTGTTGGGTTGCAGGGTCCCCACTGATACCATTCTGTGGTCTATAAAACGGGGTCATAGCACTGAGCCCAAAGTTGCCAGGATCTGAGCATGGGAGAGGGGAGGATGTGGTCCCTCCAGCCTTCGAGGTGGTCCATCTTAAATAAGAGGTGAGATTATCTTCCACAGACAACGTTCACAAAGACTGGGAAATATTTCAAGGTATTCAGATCCTGCTCACTGAGGAGAATGCCTTAAATGCAACATTTGTTCCAAAGTCCAGCTGTACTCTCTTCCCAAGTAGCTCCCTCCATATTCCAAGGCACAGGTGGCAAACACAAGGCTTGTGGGCCAAATCCGGCCCTCCACCTTGTTTTATCCGGCCCGTCACCTTGTTTCTACCCGGCAGCAACGCTGAGCTCCTTGCCCCTAGTTAAGGAGTGGTTACATTATACAGTCCTAAAATTACATTTGGCCCTTTGAAGGCTACCGTGAGGCCGATGTGGCCCCCGGTGAAAATGAGTTTGACACCCTTGTCTAAGGAAATCCAGAGACTCTCAAACTGTACACTCAATTCCCTTCGCCGGAAAGGGATGGCATTTGAGAGATTGTCTAGAGAGGGATGGCATGCTAATCCAGCATAGCTGGAAAGTAACACTTTTGTTCCTGTGTCCTCACATCCGAAATGCACAGCACACATTCTCTGGGCTCAAATCCTGCTCTGCCACCTGCTGCTGGGTCACCAAACCTCTCTGAGCCTCAATTCTCTTACCAATACATGAGGATAACCAGAGCCCCTTCTCAAGGTTGTTGAAGATTAAAGTGATATGTCTGTCAGATGCCCAACACAGCGCCTGGCACATAGCAGATGCTCAATAAACACACGCTTCCTTCTGTCTTCCCTTGCCATGATTTGAAGGCTCATAACTTTGCCCCTGGCACAGGACTTCATGAGAATGTAAACAGCTGAGACTTTTTCCTATAAAGTTCAGGACATCACTGGTGTTAGAGAGAACCGAGCTGACTGCAGACATGTATTCACATGAAACTTTCCTCATTTTTTTCCAGTGTTCATTTGATGTGGTCGCTGGAGTCTTAAATGTTTGTAGTTGTTTATAAATGCGCTCTGTCCCCCACACTCAGGAGGGAAGGCCTAAGTGGAAGCTGAGCCTGAGCCCCTAAGCTCTGCGTGTACACTGCGCTTGGCCCCCTACTGACTCTGCCAGGCTGGGGATGGTCACCGTCTAGCCTGGTCGTAAGGCAGGCTCTGAAGCAGGCTCTGCCGCTTGGAGTCTCAAGAACAAAACATCCCCAGACAGAGCTCGACCTTCCCATCCGATACGCACATACTGGCCACAGCTCTACCCAGCATCCACGCCCCAACTCCTTGTGATGGGACCCCTGCTGTCCTCCTCCAGCCCCTGATTCCCTCAGGTCAGATGGTCTGGGCCAGGCTGACCAGTGCCATGAACGACCATGTGGTCCGGCCCATCAGAGCATCTGTCACCTGGTCTCAGGGACTGGTCCAGAGGGGCAGTGACTGAGTCAGACCCAAAAGATGAAGTCCTGGGATGTGGCTGGGGGTGCTGGAGAAAGGGGGTGTGAACCAGAACCTTCCAGAGGCTACCCTGGCACCATGAGGGCCAGGTCCTCCTGAGAAGAAAGCAGAGCCTTGAACTGGAAACATGCCAATCAAACCTTTAAGCTCTGTGGTCAGCCACCCCCAGGCAGCATTCCCATCTGTGCTTGAGGCAGCTGGGCTGGGTTTCTCTTACTTGCAGCCAAAAGGTCCTTTCAGTAAAATGCTCTCCTAGCTTCCCCAGCACGATGGGTTGCCTAGCTTTTCTGCAATTGCTTTCCCTGGCAGCCCAGCCACCCTGCTGTCCTGCCTCCAAACACCCCTCCTTGCCCCTCTGGTCCAACATCAGAGCATGTGGTTTGCGTCTGTTGGTGCCTCACTGACTGGGCACACTGGGCCACATTGCTTACCTTCTCTGAGTCTGTCGCACCTCTGTCCAGGCAGGGGTGCAGCTGCCTCTGCCTGCCCCTCTTGCCAAGTTCCTTGGAGGATCAGAGGCCATGGAATGCTTCCCAATGGCAAGGTCTGGGTGAGGCCAGAGACCATGGGAACCACTTCCACACGATGGAGAGTCACCAAATGTAGGCGAACCCTCAGCCACATGTGGGGGCTGAACAGAGTCCCTGCAACCTGCAAATGCTACCCTGCAGTGATTGCTAAGGCACTGTCGATTCAGCAGATGCTCCTGGACTGTCAGGGCAGGCCATAAATGCAATCACAAACATCCTTCAAAAGGGGGGGCAGAGGGAGGTGTGATACACAGAGGGCTGTGTGGCCACAGAGGCAGAGAATGGAGTGATGCAGCCATAAGCCAGAAGCACCTGGAGACCCCAGGAGCTGGAAGAGGCAGGAAGGATCCTCCTCTAGAGCTTCTAGAGGGCACTTGGCCATGTCCACACCTTGATTTCAGATTTCTAACCTCCAGAACTGTGAGAGGATAAATTTCTGTTGTTTAAAGCCACTAAGTTTGTGGTACTTTGTTACAGAGGGGACAGGACACTAATATTCCATGTAAGTCAACTGGAAAATCAGACTATGACAATTTGTTACAATACCATTTATACACCTTTATATGTATATACTGTCCTAGTTCTAGCCAATGCCACTCCCCTCCCTGGTTCAGCCTCAGCCTCCATCTCAGCCCTGACAAATCCAACAGGGATGCTTCTAACACACAATTGTGCTTGTATTGCTCACAGCCTAGAGTCTTCGATGGCTCCTTACTTCTTATAGAACAACAATTAATCTCAAACATGCATTACATGGCTGTGTGTGATCTCATCCTAGTTTACTTTTCTTGCTTAGTCTTTGCTACCCTCTTTGTCATGCCCTCCCTCCTCCAGGTAACATGAACCTCTCTTCATTTCATACATGGCCATCTCTCTCACTGTGTGAGCTAAGAGGGTGAAGTGTGCAAAATGTTTGGCATGGTGCCTGCTAACTGGGGGCTATGGAGGGAAAGGGCAAGGCATAAGTTCCCTTCCACAGGTGCCTAGCTTCCCTCTTTTCTCCTAAAAAACGTGGCAGTGTTGGACCTGAAACTAGCCTTCAAAGGTCTTCGCCACTCTTGTGAGTCCACAATAATCAAAACATTTCAGATCAAGAAAAAAAATACACGTTACCCAGAAAAATGGGAGGATCTTGGCCTGACATATCCAGACTAGCTATTTATGTGGATCTGGACCACCACACCGAAGCCCTGTGTACAAGTACCCGTTTCACAGTGTGAAGGCTCAAGGTGAGGAGATGAGACAGAAAAGTCAACACAGCAGTGAGGCAGGTGTGGGAGTGAGAAATCACGCATGAGGCTCTTGAACTTTCTCCGGAGCCTGTGTCCTTCCTGCTTGGTTAATATTTCTGTGGCTTTTTCTACAGTGACAACTAGCACAGGGAACAACACTTCCTATGAGAGTGTTTCTCCAGTCCCCAACCCAGTACCCTGCATACACTAGGAGCACAATAAGTAGAAGTGAAAATTGTGGGGCCCCATCCCAGGCCTCCTGGATCAGCAGCTCTGGGTGGGGCCCAGGAAGCTGTGCTTAACAAGCCCTTCGGGGGGAGTCCAACGCTGCAGCAGGTGTGAGCACTGCAGGCTGCAGACCATGGTTGGCAGATGCCTGTCCAGAAGCTGCCATTTCCTCCTTTCTTGCACATGATAACATCACTAAATAAGACGTCATACTCAGTCTCAGAATCCTTCTCAACACAGCAGTCCAGACAACCCATGGCCCTGAGGATGACAGCTGTGCCATCTAAACAGCAGACAGATGGGCCCCACAGTGTGACAGATGCTATAATAACAAGATGCACAGTGATGTGGGAGCTTGGAAGAGAGCAGCTCATGGGTTTGAGGTGGGCAAGGTATCACCGAAGAGGTGACACAGGAATGGGACATTAGGAGAATGAATAGGAGTTCTCCAGGCCAATAAGGGAAGGCACTCGGGTAGGGGCTAACAGTGTGGGCAAAAGTAGGGGTACAAATGCACATGCTTTGCTTGGAAACTGTGAGTGTGAATCAGTTTAGGGCCAGACCAGGGCTCCAAAGTAGAAATGGGGCCACGGAATGAGGATGGTGAAACAGGATCCAGGAGGCTTGTGTGAGAGAGGCAGAGCCCAGTGGGGTGGACACCACAGTCTCAGCAGGAGGGTCTGTGTCATCCAGGCTGCCCCTGCCCACCCTGCCTATGTGCCCAGGCCCCTTCCCTGAGACCCCACTATGGGGGAAAAGGACAGGCGGCAACACGGGAGGAGGAGAGAGGATTGACTGATGAGATTCGAGACACTCCAAGATAAACATACAGAGAAACTGAAAAGTTGGGACCTATTGCATTAGACATGGGAAAAAATTAGCTTTAGGCACTGGGTTTTAATAAAGCATTCTGTCTGGTTTTGATTTCACAGATGTAAAATAATGCAGGCAATCTGGAAATAGGTTGGACTACTTTAAACTGTTTCTATAAACCACATTTGGGATTCTCTCAGCATTGCTGAGATTCAGTTTACAGAGACTTCTTCAAGTTAAAAAGAAAACACTAAATAAACTCTGGAGGGGGGTGGGCATTGTCGGGTCTGTGGTGTGTAATCTATTACCACAAAAAGCATCATCCAACGGAGTGAGGCAGACTTTCCTGTATTATTTTCATTGGCGTGATCTAATGTCGCTCTGATTATGGAGATGCTGTGAGATGCTGCATTTAGGAGACATGGAGATTTTCCTTCCTGTGTTCAATGCAATCTGTACAGAATTTGGCTATGAACAGAAAGCATGCATTCTCAGGTTGACCAGGAGACTGCAGTGTTGCATCAGGGCAGGCACAGTGTCCCCCTGGGGTGTGGGTACACACTGAGTTTCTGGGGATCTTGGCAAGACCCAGGAGGCTCTCAGCTTTGAAGGGTTTCTGTGGGCAGTGCCTCCAAGTAGGAGCCCTCTGGGGCACACACACCCCAGTCCATTTGCTCAGGGCTCACCAGCCTGCAGAGCTGGACAACCAGAGATCTTGGGCAGGGACCTCAGCTGGACCTGACCTGTGGGCCAGATTTCCACTGGCTCCTCGTTATGACAGGGGACACCTCCCACACACCAGCACCTCCCACCCTTCCCACCTGCTGAGTCACTAGAACCTTCTTCCAGGACAAATCCTGCTATCACATCCCCCGCCCCCTGCCCTGGGGAGTCCTGTGAATGTCCACAGTCCACTGTCCCTGAAGGTCTGTCTTAGCAGTGGTGCCTCTGGATCTCACCCCCGCTCAGTCTTGGCTGCTTCCTCCAGTCCTTTGGCCAACCACATCCCCCAGTGAGATTAGAACCTGACAAGGAGCCCTCCCAATGAGGTGGTGTTTGTTTTAGTTTGCACACATATTTTCCAACACGAAGGAACTCAAGCATATGCCCATCCAAAGCCCTGGGTGACATATTCTAGCAGCAGCCTGTGCCATTTGGACTGAGCTACCTTCGGTTAGGGGAAGTGAGGCCCTGCCACATTCAGGGTGGGGGACGACCACAGCTGGTACTTATATTTTAGAGCTGTCTTTTGACTCTTCACCCCTAGCTGGTCAGTCTTCTCTGGGAGAAAAGACAGCCAGCAACCCTGCAGCTAAATGCTTCTGAGGAGCCGGTGCCAAAATCAGCTCTCCAGCACATGATATGAGCCTGGCTCACCTTCCTCCAAACGCATCACTGAGGGGGAGCCCGCAGGGGGCCAGCCAGATCCTCACACATGGCTCCTGGGATGGCTGGAGCAAAGCAGCTCTGCTTCCGGAGGCTTCTGGTGAAGTGCATGAGCTCTCATTACTGGCTGATTTATAAGGAAAGGGGGAAAAAGGCCCAGTTTAGATATCCATCAGCATGAGCTGATCTACACCCTCTGACAAAGCCAGTATCCCACCAGGAAAAACAACACCCTGGAATATTGAGACCCGGGGCTGGGAGCTCATCTTCCCGGAGGGAAGGTCACAGAGCTGGCCTGCACACCTCGGAAACACCCCACGTCCCTTCCGGTGCCCTTGGAATCTAACATGCTTTCACGAAGAACAGAACAGTAATGAACAACAACAATAGTAATGAACAACAACAACATCCACTGGTGGTGAAGCAATTTTATAAGAGTTTAGAGCACTTATATTGCTTCACTTATCCCCAGAACAACTCCTGTGAGCGTGTGTGTGAATGTGTGAGCTAGTGTGTTCCTGTCTTCAAGTCTGTGTGAGAGTGTATGACTGTGTGTGTACTGTGTTGGGTATGTGTGTTTGTATATGTGTGCATGTTTGTATGAGTGTGTTTCATGTGTGAGTCTACTCATGTGTTTATGTGTGTGCATGTGTCCATGAGCATGTGTAGACTTACGTAAGTGTGTGTACTTTATGTGTGAGTCTGTGTGTGAGCTCGTGTGTGTGTGCATGTCCTCGTGCATGAGAGGGCCAGCGAGAGGGAGTGTCCCCTGAGTAAATCCGTCAGCAGCACTTGCTTAATGACAAGATTATGGAAACAACATCAGTGAGTTCACAAGTGCCTCCAGCACTTTCCAGCACACTCTGAAGTAACAGCTCATGAGTGCAGTCCATGTGGCCGTGGGGTTTTCTCTGTCATCACTGGTTGTTTTGCTTGTGTGGCCAGTGGCACTTCCTTGCAAACTTCAGAGGTGACCAAGCTGACAGGCAGATGACGAGGGCATGGGTGGACGGAGCCCCCGCCCACCGCTACAGGCCCACGGGCACCACTGCCGCTCAGTAGTGAGGAGAGAAAACAGACCCAGTGCCAAAGCAGAGGGAACTGAGACCACACAGCCAAGAAAAATCGCCTTTTTCTTTCCAGTCTCTTGCTAAAATAGCTTTCTCGTTGGCTGCACCATTGGGGAATGGCAGACATAATACGTTAAATAGCTGAGCCCTCCTCCTTTCTGAAGGGTTTTTCCAGCTGCAGGCAGACGGCAGCACTGTCGCTTCTCAGTCAATGGCTCCTGCATAGTCACCCCAGGATGGGGAGCAGTCCTTCTTAAAATGGAGTCTTGTTAATCAGTCAAAGTGATGCGTGGCTCCCCCCGCCTCCAGGGAGAAGGAAGGGCCACCAGCTGGCATGCCACCCTCCTGGCGGTCTACACAACAGAAGGGGCAGATACATGCTGACTTGGAGCTTCTCTTCGTCTGCCTCACCTCAAAATAATTAGAGCTCTGTTCCAACACTGGCTTGCTAGAGTCAACTCTCCCAATATATCCATCATTTGTCAGCTGATTAGCTGTGCACCATGTTCCTTTAACCATTTCTTCTCCCAGGCCCCAGTTTCCACGAAACCTCTCATTTTCCACTGAATCTGACACAGCGGTACAGCGAATCTGAATTCTGTTTCCCGTGGCATCACCCTGGTTTGCCAAAGAGCTCGGCCAGAGGAAGGGAGAAGGGTTGACATCTTTAGGAAAACAAGTTTGCTTAATAATGGGTGAGGAGACTTTGGAGGCAAAGCCAGTTGGATAAATCCTCACATGTCTGGTTCCCTTCCCAAATGCAGCTGAAATGTCCATGCTGGAAAGCCTGGAATGGAAGTTTCATCCTCCCAGGTAGGAGCAGAAAGCTGGGAAAGGGCAGGCATGAGAAGGAAGTGTGCTCATAGGTGGACAGGATGGAAAGGAATGAGGTGTTCCTGGTGGAAGTCTGAGCAGGTATGAGAGGCTGGGAGTTGGCCTCTGTATTCTAATGGTACCTGGTCAAATAAATACCAGACACAGCTCTGAAATACAGTTGACCCTTGAGTAATGTGAGGGTTAGGGGCACCAATCCCCCTCCCGAAAAGTAAAAATCTGCGTATAACTTTTGATTCCCCCAAAACTGAACTAGTAATAACCAGTTGTTGACCAAAAGCCTTACTGATAACAGTCAATTGGCACACAGTTTGTATGTTGTATGTATTACATACTACATTCTTACCACAAAGTAAGCTAGACAACAGAAAATGTCATTAAAATCATAGGGAAGAGAAAACACATCTACAGTACTGCACACATGTACTTTAAAAAATCCACATATTAAGTGGACCCGCACATTTCAAACGCATGTTGTTCAAGAGTCGACTGCATGTGCCTCAACTCCTGGGCTGCTCCTGCCAAAGCCACGCCTCCCCTCCCACTTCCTGCTCCTCCCACTCTCCCAGCAGTGGCTCAGAGCTCCCAAGGGCACAGGGTACAGGTTCTCACTTACTCTCACTTCACAGGCAGTTCCAGCAGGTGTGACAACCTACTTGCCATCCCAGCCTGGGGTCTACAACAAATTCAGAACAGGGCAGATGACAGTTTGGCTCACAGAAACCCAGCCAGTTGTTAGGGCTGATGAGATTTTGTGCATTATCTCCCCAAGCAGAACTAGGACACAGCTGAAACCTTGGCTGGAGCGCCAGAGGCTCCATGAAATTTAGCTCTGCCCTGAGTTTGAGAGCTTCCAATAGTCCCCACCATCTACCGTAGTAATCAGAGCTTGGAAACGCAAGACATGAGTCCCATGCCTCTCCCCGTGCCCAAATGCATTCCAGCACACTACCCACCAAACGTCCCCATGTGCTCCTACCCCCTTGCCTGTGGTGGGCTTTCCCTCTGCCTAGAGTGCCTCCTCTCATCCATGCCCGGTAGGGCCACCTTCTCCTACATGACACCTTTCCCAGCAAACAGACAAGATGGGCAGCAATAATAGGATCTTTTCTTTACTGAATACCTAATTGTCCTTTGTTGAGCTTGGTAGTGTTTGCCATTCGAAAAATTTACTCATTACATCTACATTATTAAATTTATTGTCATAAAATAATATTCCCTTATTATGTTCCTTAGTATTCCATTTTGTGTCTGTAGGATTTGTAGTGATGTCCTTATTTCACTTTGAATGTTGGTAACTTGTGACTTCTCTCTTTTTTTCTTGATCAGTCTGGCCACAAGCTTATCAATTTGTTGTTCCATTCAAAGAACCAGCTTTTGGTTTTGTTGATTTTCTCTGTTGTTTTTCTATTTTCAAGTTCATTGATTTCTGTTCGTATTTATAGGTTCCTTTCTTCTGCTAACTTTGAATTTACTATGCTCTTCCTTTTCAAAATTCTTGACAGTGGAAACTTAGATTATTGATTTGAGAATTTTTTTCTTTTTCAATATATACATTTAATGGTATAAATTTTCCTCTAAGTATGGCCTTACTAGCATCCTACAAGTCGTCATATGTTGTGTTTTCTTTTTCAATTAAATTTTTTTTCAAATTTCTCTCTCTTGATTTTTTTGACCCATGGTTTATTTAAAAGTATATTGTTTAACTTCCAGTGTTTGCAGATTTTAGATATAGATATTAAATACTTCAATATTGTGGACAAATAACATATTTCACTCCTTTTAAATATGTTGATATTTGTTTTATGGTCCAGAATATGGTCTATCTTGGTGAATGTTCCATGAGCACTTGTAAAAATGTGTATTTAGCTGATATTGGGAGGATTGTCCAACTAATGCTAATTAGACCAACTTGGATGATACTGTGATTAGGATTTCTACGTCCTTAGACTTCCTGCTCGCTTCTTTTATAACGTACAGAGAGGAGCATTGACATTTTCAACTACATTTGTGAAGTTTTCTATTTCTACTCTGCTTTTGTTTCATGTGTGGATACAAGCACATTTATAATTGTTATGTCTTCCTGCAGAATGGCACTTTTATTATTATTATTATAAAATATTGTTCTTCTTCTTTAGTAATATTCCCTGTTCTTAAATCTACTTTATATGATGGTAATATTTCTACTCCAGCTTTATTTATTTTTTATTAGTACTTTCATGGTCTAACTTTTTCTGTCCTTTTACTTTCAATCTGCCTATGATTTTATTTTGATACTGTGGGTGTTGTTTTTTTGGAAACAGCATATAGTTGGGTCCTGTTTTTTAACCCAATCTTACAATCTCTATTTTTTTTATTGGGGAGTTGAATTTAAATCTATCATCTTGCTACTTAAATTTAATTTGTGTTACCTGTTCCTTTTAAAACTTTTTCCTTTTTCCCTTCTTACACTGGACTGAGTCGTTTTGTGATTTCATTTCATCTCTACTATTGCCTTAAGTTTTATACCTTTTAAAATTTTTAATGGTTTCAATAGAGGTTAAAAGTACAACTTTAACTTATTAAAATGTATCTTTAAGTGATACCATTTCACACAGAGTGTGATAAATTTCCAGCAGTATCCGTTGATTCCCTCGGTCCCATCCTTTGTGCTACTGTTGTCACATACTTACTTCTACATCTTATAAACCCCAAAACACATTGTTATTATCTTTGCTTCAGATAGTCTATCTTCTTGTTTATGTTTCTGAGGTCTTTGTTGAGACGTAATTCACTTGCTTAAAATTCACCCATTTAAAGTGTACAGTTCCATGGAAAGGAGGTTCTCAAAATGTCAGAATTACCTGGGGGCTTATTAAAAGGCATATAGCTGTGCCCACCCTTGGCACTTCAGATTCAACAGATCAGGGGTGGAGCCTGAGAATCTGCATTCTGTTAAGTTCCCAGATGGTGCTGAGGTCCAGGGACCCCACTATGAGAATCAATGCTACAAACAGAATTACAAACACAAATTATTAACCTAGAGCAAATGGTGATTCAGCCACATTAGGAGGATGCAGAGAGATGGGTTGGGATCTGAGGGAAAAATCCTGATGGCTGATGAAGTGGTCTGACCCCATGGGTCTGTGGAAATACAGGAAGCCTGACTCTGAAAGAGAGGGGACATCTTCCAGCGGACAGCGGTCAGTACCCTGTGGCCAAGGCAAGGCTGCAATTGGAACCCCATAATTACTTCCAGTGAATGAATGATTTTTGTTGTCCTCTTCCTCTGGGCACTGTGACTCCTCTTCAAGCAAACCTGACATGCAGGGAAACTTAAGTCTACACAAAATATGTTAGGTAACGAACATTTGTTTTATAAATATTACTTTTTTTTTGTTCTTCTGACATAGCGAGTTTTAAAAAGAGACTCCTGGTTATACTGAAAACAGCCAGAATGCTGACAGACACTTTTTTCATGTTCTCCCTTTCATTGGCAATGCTGACTCTTCTCCACAGGGGCACCCTTGGGAAGGGTCTGGCCCACCATCTGAGCAGGTCCCCACCGGGCATTGTCCCTCATATCCCAGTACTTCAGAGCACTTTAAATGCACCCAGTTCATAACCTGCAGCGTCCCTTCCTGTCCCTCCACTCAATTCTCGAGCCTACCCCCCAGAGCCCCTTTTACCAGAGTTCCCTCAAACCTTCCCTGTTACTCTCTCAGTTGTCACCTCCCCATCTCTCCTCAGTTCCATGGTTCCTCCTGCCCCACATCCAGGAGCCAGCTCCCCCCGCCCCGTTTCTGCATCACATGTCAGAGGGAGTGAACAGTGGGGTGGTCTCTGTGGTTTGGCCAATGAAATAGGATCAAAAAGTCACAAAACTCCTACAAGAGCAAACAAACCATCAAATTTGACTGTTGCCTAAGTTATAGCCCGAGGAGATTTCAGAAGCTCTGGACCGCAAGAGTCAGTACCACCTCCATGAGGACTGTGCCAGGTGGCAGTTGAAAAGCAGAAAGAATTTAATGAGTGAGTTTCACTTTGCTCCGATAGAAAAGGCTGGCTAAGTTGTGACTGTGACTGGCCATGGCAGGAGGAGCTGAGCAGGGTGTCATGGTGCATCCCTGGGGCTATATTTGGGATGCCAAGTGCCAGTACGGAGGCCTGACACCCTTCCTCTTTCAGAGGAACTGTAAAAATGTTGCTTCCAATAGAGCTAGCATTCAGATTCCGACGGACTCACATGGCAAGAAAAATAAGTTCATTTGCCAGTGGGGAGTGAGGACAGAGGAGGGGAAACTAGGAGGGACAGAGGAAATTCCACAAGTTGCACAAAGTTGGACCCCTCCATCCCTCGATAAATAGTGTTTTAATTTGTTGTGATTAATTCAACATTTCATTTCAGTTATGGAAGTTGGGCACATGGTGTGTGTAGTTTGGCAAATGAGTTCAACTTAGCCCCCTAATCTGCTTCTATTTTCTCATTCTCTCCTCTAAACTCCCCCTTTTTATCCAGATGAGTGAAGGAATAAATTAGTTGGGAAATGTTTCTGCTCCAATAAAACATTATCACCTGTCAATCACTGGATAAGTACATGGAAACCCTCTCCTTTGCTTTGTGATTTCTATGACCTCGGAAAAGCTTGCGTGGTTCTGAAATTGGAGCTTCTTTGCCATGTGAACAAGCCATGCCCCTGTCCTGCCAAAGCTTTCAGGGCACGGCATGAGAACCATTGTTTCACTATCTACAGCTTACATACGTGTTTTGTGTAACATCTGTTTGGTTTTAATTCTCTCTTTTTTTCAAAGCGGCTTTTTACCCAAACTTACTACGAAATCAGACAAGTAAGTGAGATGATGGGCTGGTCATCTGTGAGTTTTGATAGATGATTGGATTACAATTGGACTGGCAGTTCACAGTCTACCCACCACAGGCAGCTCAGAAACTTGCCAAGGGACAAAGACAGTAATAACAAAAATTTTCCCACCTTAGTATTTCCCTCAGCTAATGTTTCACGTTCCAAGTTCAAGACATTTGGAGCAGGACCTGCTGTATTATCTCATAGGAGAGAGGGTGGTGTGCGAAGCTGTCTGAGCTGGCTCGGGGCACCACTGCCCCCACGGTCCTGTGTTCTGTTGGAGAGGATGCTGGCCGTGTCTGGAGGTTACTGTATGGCCTTAGCCAAGCTCCTTGGCATTGCAGAAAAAATCTCCTTCTCCTAGGCCTCTGAACTTTGACTGAAAGGATGCAGGCTCCTCAGCCAGCTTTCCTTGGGGGCCCCAGTCCAGTTCCTCATGTTTGCTCCACTGCTTCTCTGGGTCCTCTGGAGAGAAAGGCCAGCAGTGTCAGTTCACGCCGGTGTCTCTGAAGACCAAAGCACTCCAGGAGCGGAGCACGTGAGGCCCTTCGTGATGATGGACATGAGGCTGAAATTCGTGTTTGGGCAGTCTGGTATTAATAACACACTACCACCAGCAACTTTAAGCATTTTACAGAGTGCAATTGGTGCAGGACGCCAGACGTCTGCAGTCCACCAGCCACAGGCCCACTGACTCTCCAGTAATCTGGTCACCGGCCCCAGGCAGTAGGAAGTGGGTACAGCTTGCAAAAGCAGGGAAGGTTTGTGTTCAAATCCTAGCTCCAGCACTTCCTGGCTACCTGGTCTTGGAGAAGTCTCCTGACCTCTTTGAAATAATTCCCTCATTGTCAGAAAACATACTTTATAGGGCTTTAATCTTCTTAATTTATTGGGACCTATTTTATGGTCAAGAATATAGTCCGTCTGGAAGAATGCTCCATGTGCTCTCTATTGTTGTTGGGTGGAATGTTCTGTAAATGCCAACTATGTCAAGTTAATTGACAACATTTTCAAGTCTTCTGTATGGTGACTGATTTTCAGTCTACTTGTTTTACCAGTTGTTGGGAGCTGGTTTTGATGGCTTCTGATGTGTCTGTTTTGCAGGCTACAGTCCCGTTATCCAATCAAACAATAACCTAGGTGCTGCTGTGAAGGGATTTTGCAGATGTGATTAAAGTCCCTACTCAGCTGATTTTAAGTGAGGGAGATGCTGCAGGGAGGGCCTGACTTAATCAGTTAAAAGACCTTAAAAGCTGGGCTGAGGCTTTCCCAGGGAAAGAAGAAATCACTCCTATGAACGGCATTGGCAGTGCCTGCACTCACATTGGCATGCTGTCAACTTGTGTGGCCAGCCCGGCATTTCTTGTTTTTCTTGATACATAAAACCTCCCTCTGGTTCTGCTCCTCTGACTGAGCCCTGACTGATACAAGGATATTGAAACCTCCAGCTGTGATTGTGATTTATTTATTTCTCCTTCTACTTCTATCTGGTTTTGCTTCACATATTTTGAAGCTGTTATTAGAAATCTATGCATTTCAAATTTATATCTTCTTCATGAATTGACTTCCATATCCCTGGAAATCTTCCCTGGTATGAAACCTACTTTGGTGTTAATACAGTCACAGCCATTACTACAGCTTTCTACTGCCTCATGTTAGCAAGATAAATCTTTCCCCACCCTCTTACTTTGAACTTGTTTGTGCCTTTCTATTTAAATTGCACCTATTTAGGCAGAATTTCCTTGGTTTTTGCTTCTTTATCCTATCTCACAATTTCTGCCTTAATTTTGAATGTTAGAGGATTCACATTTAATGTAATTACTTATCATTGTAATAAATAAGGTTGAATTTAAATCTATTTCCATGATATTGTCACGCCTTCTTTCAGATTAACTGAGGATTTTATTTTAATGATATGCTTTTATCTCCACTATGGGCTTATTAGCTACACCTTAATTTTTTGTTTTTACTGAATGTTCCAGAGGTTAATTACAGAAGATAATCTATAACTTATCACAGTCTACCTTCAAATAATATTATTCCATGTCACATATG
Organism: Desmodus rotundus; assembly: GCF_022682495.2. Lineage (NCBI taxonomy): Eukaryota > Metazoa > Chordata > Mammalia > Chiroptera > Phyllostomidae > Desmodus > Desmodus rotundus. The sequence continues at coordinate 30,823,646 of NC_071398.1, read as the reverse complement.
ATGTAAGAGTCACTCAAAAATCTACTCTTAAGCCCCCTTTCCATCCTATGTGCAATTATTGTCATATATTTTACTGCCACGCATACTAAAACCCTCAAAATACGTTGTTAATTATTTTCACTTTAAACAGAGAATTATCATTTCAAGAGATCTAGAACTGAGAAAACATCTTTCACATTTACCTATATAATTACTATTTCTGGCACTTTTCACTGCTTTTGTGTTGATCTAAATTTCCATCTGGAATTATTTTTCTTCTCTTAGAACTCCCTTTAACATTTCTTGTAGAGCAGATTTGCTGAAAATGAAATGAAGCAAAGGACAATAAATTCTCTGTTTCTGTTTGTCTGAAATAATCTTCATTTTATCTCCAATTTTGAACCATATTTTTCCTGGATAATAATTGTTGACAGGTTTCCTTCCCACCCCCACCTGTTAGCACTTTACACATGCTTACCCATTGTTTTCTGGCTTGCATGGTTTCTGGTAAGAGGTCTGCTGTGCCTCATGGCTCCATTCCTCTGTCCGTGGTGTGTCATTTTTAATGTGGCTGCTTCCAAGATTTCTCTTTTTCGCTTGTTTTCAGCAATTTGTTTATAATGTACTTTAATATGGCTTTCTTAATGTTTATTTTACATGGGTTTATTTAGCTTCTTAGATCTGTGGATTTATAGTTTCCATCGAATTCAGAAAACTTTTGGCCATTATTTCTCCAAAATATTTCTGTGTTCGCCTCTCTCTCTCTCCTCTTTCTAGAACTCCAATTTATATTGAATACATAGGCCACATGACTGGATATTATCCCTCAGCTAACCAGGGTTTTGCTATTTTATTTTTTAGACCTTTTTCTCTCTGTTCCAATTTGAATATCTATACCTTCAAACTCACTGATCTTTTCTTTTAGACTGTTTACACCTGTAAGAGTCCCATCCAACATGTTTTTCATTTCAGGTATTATTAAATTTTCATTTGTTGAAGTTCCATTTTTGACTTTTTATTTCTCTTATCTCTCTTATCATGATTATGTATTCCTCTTCTTCTTGAACATATGGAGCATATTTAAATAGTTATTTTAACATCCTTATCTGTGAATTCCATCATTTCTGCCACCTGTGGGTATCTTTCTATTGATTTATTTTTCTCCTGATTTTGGCACTTAATTTTCTGCTTTATTTTGTGCATGATTATTTTTTGATAGAATGTCTGACATTGTGAATGTTCATTGTTGCTTTCTGACTCTTGTACTCCTTTAAATGTGTTGGATTTTATTCTGGTGTGTAGTTAAGTTATTTGGGATCAGTCCAATCCTTCTGAGGCTTGCTTTAAGTCAGTGGTCCCCAACCTTTTTGGCACCAGGGACCAGTTTCATGGAAGACAATCTTTCCACGGATGGGGGCCCGGTGGGGGCTGGGTGGGGGTGGTGAGATAGGAGGTGGAGCTCAGGCAGTAATGTGAGCAAAACTTGCTTGTTCACCTGCCACCCACCTCCTGCTGTACAGCCCACTTCCTAACAGGCCATGGACTAGTACCATTCCACAGCCCAGGGGGTTGGGGATCCATGCTTTAAGTGACATTAGGGTAGATCCAGTACAGACTTAGGCTAAAGATTATTCCTATCGTTATTCAGAGAAATACTCTTCTGATGATTCTGTCAATTCCTATTGTATGTATAGGACTTTCCACCCTGACTGTCATAAATACAAGCTGTCCCCAGCCTATTGTAAGCTCCAAGGACTGTTCTGCTTGCTCCTTTGGACAGTTCCCTCCCCAGCCTTCTGTAGTTTCTTAACACACATGTGTACATCAGCACTCAGCCAAAACTTGGGGGGCCTCTCTGCAGAACTCTGGAGTTCTCTTCTGGCAGCATTTTCCTCTCTAGCACTCTGTCCTCCAGTTCTTGCTAATTTGGCCTCCCTAAACTCCAGTTTCTATCTTTTCTACTCAGTGAGACCCCCACCTCTACTCATCCCCTCCCTGCAGCAAGCTATCATGGGGTCTTGTTTGTTTTCCCCATTATACTGTCTGTCTCTAATGTGGGAAAACTGGTTTTTGAATATTTCATCTGGTTTTCTGATGGTTTACAGTGAACAATAGATTTCATTCCTGTTACTCCATGTTGGCCAGGATCAGATGTCCAAAAATCAATAAAATTATCAGAAAAGATTTTTGGTCTAATATAGGGATGATAATTTTTTATTTCCACATTTTAAATAAAAACCCTAGAAATTATTACCTTCTATTATCATTGTATCAAAAAATAAGAAGTACATAATTTCAGGATTAAGGGCATTTCTCCTAAGGTAGGACAGCTCTGGATCTTATACCAATTCATAAACTCTCTGCAATTTCCTTATTTAGCCACAGACTATAAACAGTTTTCATAGAACACCCAATTTAAAGATGGTGGCATAGGCAGACACTGCTCACTTCTTTGCACAATCACATCAAAATTACAACTAAAATATAGAACAACCATCACTCAGAACCATCAGAAATTGAGCTGAACAGAAGTCTGACAACTACAGAATTAAAGAAACCACATCTATCCAGACTGGTAGGAGGGGCACAGATGCAGAAAGGGCTGGTCCCTCATCCATGTGTGGTGGATAAAAATTTGGGAGGGTTATCTCAGGAATGAGGAGTCCCAGTCCCACACCAGGACCCCCAGCCCAGGGTTCCAGTGCCAGGAAGGTAAGTCCCTACAACTTCTGACTATAAAAACCAGCAAGGATTAAGTAGGTAGAAAAAAACTGCTGGAGCCCCAAGCATCTCCTCTTAAAGAATCCACACATGGACTCATTTGCTTAAAGTTACTCCCTCTGAGCTCCAGCACCAGGGTAGCAGCTTGAAAGGGACCAGTGGCATACGGAGAGAAACTGAAGTATCTGGCACCAAGGTGAGCAAAGGCCATTGTCCCTTGTCTAAACCCTCTCCCTACAGAGCTGGCAAGGTGGTGCTATATCTGAGGCTCCATCAACTTGGTTAACACTGTTTGACCTGCCTTGGAGATCCCCAGAGACTCCACCCCACCCAACTTATGGACCCACCCAAGCTGCTTTTACATAGGAATGGCTGGTCTTGGCTTATGCTTCACAATTTCCTAAATCCTCCAAACAAGCAACAGTTGACCTCAGTGAGCCCTAGGCCGGGCACTTGGAGCAGCCAGACTGGATTCATGGCTTTGCTTTGCCTGGGAGTCTCCAAGCCCAGCACAAGTAGCAGCCATCTTAGATTGCTTTATAGCTCAGGCAGGGTGGCCCCTGGAGAAACACAGGTAGGGGCTGACCTTGGCCTACACCACCTGGGAAACCACAGGGCCAGCACACCCTGTGGACAGCTACAAACCACATTAGAGCACCACCACTCTGCCCCGGCACAGCTGATCCTCCACAGTGGGCAGAGGTTAGTTGTCAGTGATCACAGCCAGTCCCTGCAGCTGACTGGTCTGTGTAAATCCCTCCCACTGACCTGCCAAAAGCAACCAAGGCTCAACTACAAGACGAGGGAGTGCTCAGCTCACATGGAAGGTGAATCTTGAGTACCCAGCTTGGGTGATAGGGGAGGCTGTGTCCCTGGACCCTATAGGACACCTACTACATTAGGCCACAATACCAAGACACAGAGTCAAACTAGCTCTACCTAATACACAGAAACAAACACAGGGAGGCTGCCAAAATGAGGAGACAAAGAAATGAATGAAAGAATAGATCAAAACTTCAGGAAAAAAGCTAAACAAAGTGGTGATAAACAATCTATCAGATGCAGAGTTCAAAACACTGGTTATAAGGATGCTCAGTGAACTTAGTGAGGACCTCAAGAGCATAAAAAACATCCAGTCAGAAACAAAGGAATTGAAATAAAGAACAATTTACAGGGAATCAACAGTAGAGTGGATAAAGCTGAGCATCAAATCAATGATTTGGAACAAAAGGAAGCAAAAAACAACCAATCAGAACAACAAGAAGAAAAAAGAATCACAAAAAATGAGGAAAGTAAAAGCAGCCTCTGGGACAACTTCAAGAGTTCCAATATTCACATCATAGGGGTGCCAGAAGGAGAAGAGAGAGAGCAAGAAATTGGAAATCTATTTGTAAAAACAGTGAAAGAAAACTTCCTTAATTTGAAAGAAATAGACACACAAGTCCAGGAAGCATAGAGAGCCCCAAACAAGATGGATACAAAGAGGCCCACTCCAAGACATGTCATAATTAAAATGCCAAAAGTTAAATATAAAGAGAGAATCTTAAAAGCAGCAAGAGAAAAGACGTTATTTACCTGCAGGGGAGTTCCCATAAGACTGTCAGCTGATATCTCAAAAGAAACTTTGCAGGCTAGAAGGGACTGGAAAGAAATATTGAAAGTCATCAAACTCAGGGACCTATAGCTAAGATTGCTCTACCCTGCAAAGCTATCATTTAGAATCGAAGGGCAGATAAAGAGCTTCCCAGACAAGAAAAAACTAAATGAGTACATCATCACTAAACCATTATTATATGAAATGTTAAAGGAACTTATTTAAAAAAAAGAAGAAAATCAAAGCTATGATCAATAAAATGGCAAAAATTCATAAGTATCAACAATTGAATCTAAAAAACAAACTAAGCAAACAAGAACAGAGATGGAATCATGGATATGGAGAGCATTTTGATGGTTGCCAGATGGGAGGGGGCTATGGGGAAATGGATGAAGAAGGGAGGGGATTAAGAAGTACAGACAGGTAGTTACAGAATAGCCGTGGGGATGTAAAGCACAGTATAGGAAATGGAGAAGCTAAAGAACTTATACCCATGACCCATGGACACAAACAATGGTGTGGGGATTGCCTGAGGGAGTGGGGGATACTGGGTGGAGTGGGGCAAGGGGGAAAATCAGGACAACTGTAATAGCATAATCAAGAGATACAATATCTGGCAATAGGAGTTTTTAAATACTCATTATTATTATTTAGATGTGTATATTTGAAGCAGATATTTTGAGCCTGACCTTCCCATGTATGGCCCTGGCAGATCTCTTATTTCGGGAGCTGTTGGATGTGCTGGGTGGGCTAGGGCTGGGGTGGAGCAGTCAGAGACAGGTACTTTGTCACTAATCACCTACAGCAGTGATGTTCACATACACCTAGGTAAGCACTTTATATCATCATCATATTGCATTCTCAAAAGGACACTGTAACAGGCTGCAGAAGGGCCAACCACCCTGAGAGGTAGACCTGGGATTGAAACTCAGGTCTGCTCAGCAACAGTATAAGGGATTCTCCACTATTTCAGGGTTTTCCAACCAACCAATCATTCACAAAGCACCCTCATGACGTTCGCCAGATCTCCACAATGCCTATCTTGTTGTTCACTTAACATATTTTAAAAAGTCATCTCATTTCTTAAATATCTAAATTTATTTTTAAAAGAAATTTATGTCACTACCAACAATGGGATATCAGTATCATTTGCTTTTAAAAAATGAGGGAACCCATGAAAATAAAATACAATGGTACATTAATACTAAATTCTAGCTAAATGCTCCTGGTATCCTGTTGCTTTCTCTTTCTTCATTAAAAAAGAGAGACCAGCCACTTTGTGAGAGGTATGGAAGTCATAGTAATACCTAATTGAGACTTTCTCTTAGGTAATAATCAGAAAACTTGAAAAAGTTGCCATAACTTCCAGTCAAGTTTGGCTGACTGAACACCATGCCATTTTTTTCCTGCCCCTTAACAAAACCCAAATGACAGCACAAACCCATCTGAAATAAAAGAGCTAAAAGGTAGGCACATCAGAGGAAAGATGAAACACAAGAGGAGAGAAAGCTGGGGTGTCTGAGAAACTGAGAGGAGGGTAGACAAACCTGGAACTTTGGTGCCTACAGAGAGGAACACCCACTGAAACAAGCTGATTCAAGTGGAAAGCCTGCCAGCACTTTAGGAAGAGAAGACCCCAGGAATCCCTGAAGGTGGGAGTATGCACAAAGATGGAAAACAGAACACTGGTTGGAGCCCCTTCCTCCCCACCCCCAATCAACTTACACCATCTCTCCCCCTGTCCTGGTCTGTTCCAAACTGGGGGATCCAAAGTGTAATGTGAAATAAGCACTAACTGCCTCACCCAAACGTCAGTTGAAGGCTGCCTGCCATGCTCCCAAACCTCTCCCACTCACTGCTGGGGTCTGGAGCCGGGCTTACATCCTTCCTTACCCTCAGATGGAAATTGGTGGGCCCCACTCCAGAAAAACTGCCATCCCAGGAGCAATGGCCACAGATTTGGAAATCCTCCAGTGAAAAGGCTGGTTTCCATGTTTTTGCCTCCCTGAAAGTCCATTGATAAACCCTACTGTGGTCACAGCATCAAAGTCCAGGTCTTTTCATGTCCACACTAAGAATAGTGGTCAGCCAGGGACGACTGCATCCTGGGTGAGGTCACCACAAAAAAAGACAGAGACAGACTCCCCTCCCGTGCCCCCCAAAACAAAAAACAAAACAAAACAAAACAAAACAAAAAAACCCCAAAAAACCCAGAGGGAAAAAGGAAATAAAGAGAAAAGTACTCACAGGAAACAGAAAATGCAGAAAAGCAAGAACTTCAGAAAAAGCACATTTAATAACCTCCAGAAGAAAAAGGATAATATATTGATTAAATAAGAACAGAATAATGTAAAAAGAAAAAATATTCAAATAATTTTAAATTTAAAGCATATTAGTAAAAGAAAACAAAACCAAATCAATGGAAAAGTCAGAAGAAATAGTTGAGGAAATTTCCCAGAATGTTGAACAACTAGAGGGAAACAAGAGAGATCAAGAGATTAAAAATAAGGAGGGAAAGATATGAAAATGAAAGTATCAACTCCAAAGGTCCAAGACATGAGCAACAGGAGTTATAGAACACAAAATAATTAAAGAAATAATAAAGAAAACTTCCCAGAACTGAGAGGCATGAAACTTGAGAGAGAAAGGCACTGAGTTCCCAGATGAGTCATCAGAAGGGACACATGCCACAGCCCATCTGTGTGAGAGTCCAGAAAGCCCAGGGTCAAGAGGGGTCCTAGCAGTTTCCGGAGAGAATACAAATCACCAAGGATCAGGAATCAGATGGCATTAGTTTCGTAACAGCAACCGTAGATGCTAGAATATGATGAAGTACCTTTGGTATTCAGGTGAAATAATTTTTAACCCAGAATTCTGTGGTCAGACCTGTTGTCTGGTGTGAGGGCAGAATAAGGGCATTTTCAAGCACACAAGTCCTTAAAAAGGTTACCTACCTCACTGTTTCCCAAGAAGCCATGGAAGGAAGGAGAACACCACAAGAAGGCAAGACATGAGGTCCAGGAAATGGTGCTTCCAACCAGCAAAGAAGAGGCAGGAATGGCAGTGAAGGGGAGCAGAGAAAGAAGGGTGGAAAGAGTGCTGGGGTACGCTGCAAGAGCGCTCAGCAAGGACGGACAGAACACCTGAAGGAATACGGAACTGATGAACTGTCTGATGGGCTTCCATTTGGAGAAAAGTCTGAGAGCTGAGTTTAAGGGCATGGAGAAAAATAGAGAGGACAGGTACATGGAAAACTAACCAAGTAGGAGAGAAGCATTTACCAAGCCCAGAGAAGACAGAAAGTTGTACAAGAAAAGAAATGTGATCATAACACATCATGCACCTTGATGTGAACATTATTTACATAGCCCATTATAATTCACACACTGAATATTTGATTTAGCCAGGGGTCACCATTAAGCTATATTAGGAAGATTGGGAAGACGCGGCCGGAATGTGAATATTGAGGGTGGGGAATTGTGTATGGGAGACAAAATGTGCAAAAAATGTCAAAAATTAAGAAGTAGCAACACAAGCAAAATATATTTAATGGAAAATAATCAGAACAACTAAAAGAGATAAGAGCAATCAGTGTGGAAAGTAGGATTCGAGGTGGGAAGATAGGCAGGAAAGGGCTGTTGTTCAGTAGAAAGTATCTCCTATTGGACTTTCCACACTATGTGTATGGATTACATTGGGGAGGAGGGAGGAAATACTCTGAAGAACAAATAAGCAGGAAAATAATTGGAAAAGGGGGGCGAGTTTTTCATGACAGCTAGTTACTGCAGTCCCAGATCAGGTGGGCCATGATTTGTCTGCATGGCCTGTCTAATGGTGCTTGATCTTCCTCTCCGTGAATAAAACTTGACTGTGAAATGGCAACCAGTGAGCTGGCACTCAGGCAGTAATCAGTAGACCGCCCTATTCCTGGAGCAGGCCTCGAGCCCCCCAAGCAGGAAGCCCCTTACCCTGAGGGCTCTGAGGACCAGAGAGCCGCCCCTACCATCAAGCAGTCCTGCCTCTAAAGAAGGGTTCCCACTTTGGACACAACTGACATTTGGGGCCAGGCCGTTCTGTCTTGTGAGGGGCTGACCCGTGTGGAGGGCATCCACTCTGCCCACTGGACGCCAGTAGCACCCCCAGCTGCCGCACCCAAATCCTCTCCAGACAGTGCCAGAGGCTTCCTGGGAGCAGGGACGCCAGAGGTAGCAAACGAAAACATAGGATGCCCAGTTAAATTGAATTTCAGATACACAACAAATAGTTTTTAGTGTAAGTATGTCCCAAGCAATATTTGGGATATACTTATGCCTCTTTTTAAGCCTATTAGCTTATCCAAACAAGTCTCAACTTTCTAATTGCACATCTCCATCTGTAAATAATTGTGTCTCCTTCTTTATAAATCACACGCATATGCTATTCTATTACTACTCAACGCAGATGCTGTTAAACACATATACACACTGAAAGATTAAAAGAATGATATTCAGAAGTTTGTGGAAGTTTTCATCCTTTCTTCTCACACCCTAGTGGGTCACCTTGCTCACCCCATTTGAACACCTGTGTGTTCAGTAACCACCTGTGTGAATCTGACCAGCCCCTGGTGATGTGACCTCCAGGGGCCCCTTCTAACTCCTTGGTGGCTTCAGAAAAACAATTGTCCTCCTGACATGAATTTCATGCTAGGACTACTGCAGCTCTTGGCTGTTACCATTTCCTGATTGATTCATCAAGTCATTCGTGTGTCTGTTTGGCAAGTATCCATGGGCCCCACATGTGCAAAGGGTTGGGTCCTGGGATGGAGCAGTGAAAAAGACCAGAAAACCCCCACAGCGCAGGGCTGATATCCTAGAGGCAGGACAGACACTAAATACTAAATATGTACATCAAATGTTGGCTGGGATTGCAGTGGGGGACAGAATGTGTCTGGGGAGGTGGCCTTTGAGCAGAGCCCAAATGGAGTGTAGGAGCAAGTGGGCAGTGATGGGTCTGGGCAGGAGGTCCCCACACAGAGGGCTAGGATACCTGCCCTGGACAGAAGGGCAGACAGACAGGAGGTGTGGGGACCTCTCTGGCCACAACTTGATGCCAGGCCAGGGGGGATTGGGAAACCTGTCAGCAAGCCATGGCAATAGTCCAGGTGAGAGGTGGGGCTTGGGCCAGGGTGATGGAGGTGATGACAAGATTTTGGATCTTTAAAATGGCACCAGAGGACCTGCTGAAGGACTGGATGTGGGCGCGCGAGAGAGGGGATGGAATCCAGAATGATTCCAAGGTGCTTGGCTAGAGAAAGCGGGAACTTGGAATTGCTCCGAAGGGGAGCTTGTGGGAGGAGGCAACTGGATGCGTGCAGGCGACTGGATGCGTGGAGCTGGGGGAGGGCATTGTAAACAAGTTCCCAGAAAGAATGGGTCACTGTGTATCTTCTTCCCTTACCTCAGAAAATAAAATGACGAATATGCGAAAGCAACCTGCTAACTGTAAAGTTCTGCATGTAGATTAATCACAGCCTCCTTGGTTATTGATTTCATCATGATGACTAAAAAAGTGAGGAAGGAGGAAATTAGCTAAGTCCACTGGCAGAAACAAAGCATGACAGGGAATTATAACAATGACGATGTAATGAACATGAAATGGGGTTCAGAACTCAGGGTGCCTGAGAATCTAGGGAAAACCCCCACTAACCTGGCTTGGGGGAAAAGCAGAGCACAGCCATTGAGAGCTACTTCGCATTACTACGACAACTTGGCTAGCTTAATAGTTATGTTAAAAAGCTGTGCTTGTGCCTGGGGCAAGGGAGATGGGCATGACTTTGATTTGTGATGTAGATAATTGTGGGAGGAGTCAGAAGTGGGGAGTTTACAGTGTCTTTGAGAGAAGCCAGGAGCTTGGAGTCAGAATTTAAATGGAGCGAATGGGTAGCCAATAAAGAGCTGATCATGAAGTCTGAAAGCAAGCAATGAGAGGGAAGAAGTAAGCGAGCAGCTATGTAATTTATGGTGAGGAAGAAGGCCATGAAGACTGGACTAATAAGAAAGGAGCAACTGCTGTGATCATGCCTGCTCTAGCTGACTCTGGAGCTGCAAAGGACTTCCTTGCAAGACCCTGACCTGCTGCACCTGTATTTTACCCGGACTTTTAAGACCCGGGCCTTTCCTGAGTTTCGCCATGATCCAGAGTAACACAGCACATGCTTTTCTGGACTATTACACAGGGGCTGATGACAGCGTATTTCAGATCCAGCACAGATAAGATGTGGGGAACTTTGGGGGATGTTTTTGGCTTGTAGCCTGGTGGGAAGCATGGGAAGTGCTTGGTCTCATGGGAGAGGAGGCTCTGAGCTGAGATGCTCTAACCTCTCCCAAGGTTGGAATATTGTAAATAAAGACCTGTTTCTACCAGCATTAATTGTTGGGTCATACACCAAAGCACCACATGAATGGGCCCTGGTCTGCTCAGTAACAAACATGCAACTGTACAGTGATTTCCACATGTTGCCTTGGCCTCCATCCTCATAACAGCCCCACGACACATTATTATCCCCAGTGACAGGTTAGGGGAAGGGATTTTGCCCAACATGACACAGCAGGTTAGCAGCTAAGCTAAAACCAGGACTCAGGACCCGACCCCCAGGCTGGGACTCATTCCACCACACCCAAAACAAATTCCTTTTAAAAACAATGGAAGCCCATGGAAAGATCCTCAACATATCACTCATGAAGAAATACAAATGAAAGTCCTAGGGAGGAGCCACTGCATACCCACCCGGATGGCTGAGAACAGAGACACTGAAGAGACCAAGATCGGAGCCTCTGGGCTTCACCAGTGGAGATGCCTCATGGTGCAACCACTTTGAAATGATTCAGCAGTTTCTTATAATATTAAATATATTCTTATGCTACAACCAGAAATACCTACACATATGCATAGAGCATTGGCCAGGAGTGGGGAGAGAGGGGCAGAAATACCAGTCTGAACACAAAGCCCATAGCATCTCTATTCACGGCTGCCAAGAACTGGAATCTGCCCAGATGTCCTTCAGCAGGTGTCTGGATAAACCAATGGCAATACGTCCGAATCACAGACTATCGCTCAGCAATCAAAGATGCAAACTGCTGCTGCCTGCACCAACCCAGTCATCAGATGCATTATGACGAGTGGAAGAAGACAGACTCAGAGGGTTTGGATCATTCCCTTTTGATGACGTTCTGGAAAAGGCAAAACTAATCTCTCTGACAGAAATCAGATGGGGGCTGCCAGAGGTTGGTGGATGGAAAGGGGTTGACTGCAAAGGTCAAGAAGTTTGGGGTGTGGGTGATATAACCCTCCTGTATCTTTAAAGATTTTTATTTTTTTAATTTATTTTTAGAGAGAAGGAAAGGGAGAGAGAATGAGAGGAAGAGAAACATCAGTGTGTGAAAGAGACATCTATCAGTTGCCTCTCACATGCCCCCAACCAGGGACCTGGTCTGCAACCCAGGCATGTGCCTTAACCAGGAACTGAACCTGCAACTTTTTGGTCTGTGGAGCAATGCCCAACCCACTGAGCCATACCAGTCAAGGCCCTTCTGTATTCTGATTGATGTGTTGGATACACAACTGTATGCATTTGTTGAAATCAGAACAGCATAACAAAAAGAGTGAATTTAACTAATGTAGATTATATTCCAATAAACCAGGCTTCAACAACAATAAAAATTGGACCAAGTCCCTCTGCACATGTGTCAACATCTTCTCATTACTCTTTGGGTAAAGTGCAAACTCCTTTCTATCACCTCTGAGCCAAACACGAACTGGCCCTGCCTCCTCCTTTTTGTCAACACTCCCATATGACAGTGTCCTGGTCCTTGAGCACACCCTGTCCTTCAGTGACTCAGGGATCCTGCATATGCTGTCTCCCAGCCAAATGCTCTTCCTTTTGCCCCTCCCCTCATCCTCCTTCTCAAGCTTCTGACTTCTGACCTCCTGCCACAGGAGGCCCTGCCTTGTCATACCTTGCTCTTTCCCTTCATCACAAGTTGCCATCATATTTTTATTTAGCTGTTTACCTGTCAGTCACCTATCTCCCCCATGAGAGTGTCAGCTCTAGAAGGGCACACATATGTGCTCATCACCGATGCCCAGCCCTTACCATCATGCTTGTCACGTGATAAGTTTTCAATAAAATTACTGAATAAGTGCATGAAGAATGAATGAATGAAGTTCTAGAGAAAAGAAACAGACAAAATTACTTCTCTACATCCCATTCTTTGGCCAAAGAAAAAAGGCCATAAAAAAGAAGAAGAAGAAGAAGTTACCTAGACTCCTCAAGACCTTGTGCAAGGCAACGTAGCCACATACGGGACCATCGCAACCAACAGAGGAGCAAGTGACACTGAGTCCTACCTGTCACAGAGGTGGGCCCTTGGTTCCCTGCTCAAATCCTGTTGTCAGCCTGAAAAATATAAAGGCAATAAAGAGTTAACAACTTTGTCTAGAGTCTAGTCTTTCCCAACTGCCTGGCTTTGCTCAGCCTAAAATCAGTAGAAAATGTTTGGCCAATTTCAGTGCCCACTCAAACACCAGAGCTGCTGAGTTTCAGACCAAACATCAGTCTTTTGAAGTGGAGGTCCTTTTAACACTTGGCTGAAAACAACAGGGTCAGTAAGAGGCTTATAAAAAAAATTTGAAATGCCACCTGGGCACCAATTTGCTCTTAACAAAAGTCCATATTTTGATGAGCAATGTGTAAATGAATTAGCTACACATGGATTACATTCTCTGGAAACACATAAAGGATGGTTGGGAGAGGTGGAGTCCAGGGAGAGGGATCTTTGGGACCAAACGTCAGTGCAGGTTTTGCCAGATTCCTAATGTTGGGAGGAGGTAAGTAGTTGAGGACATCTGGCTGACATAAAAACATGGCTGGGTTCATCCTTCCTCGAAGCAAATATTATTCTTGTTAAAACATAACCAGATAATCTATTGGGAGGAGCGAGTCATCGTGGAGAATGATGCAAAGAATCCCTTTTGTTACACAACAGCTGCTTCTCCATGGGACACCAGGAGGGAGGTACAGAATCACCACTGTTGTGGTTCCTGCCCAGCATGGGCTCCCTCCAATGACTAGTGAGACTCTCAACCAGGAGCATGGCCCTTCCATTCCAGGTAGGTCTCTGGAAACCACCTTTCCACATTCTCAGCCAAGGTGGGGCAGAAGGTCTCAACTCAGAGACATTGCAGTGTGTGTTAATTTTATGCATCAACCTGGAGAGGCTATGGTGCCCAGTTGCTTGGTCCAACACAAGTCTTAGCATTTGCCATCAGCTAGCTTTCAAGAAGGGAGACTATTCTTCATAAAGTGGGTGGGCCTCATTCAATAAGTTGAAGTTCTTAGGAGCAAAAACTGAGGTTTTCCAAAGAAGAAAAAGTTCTGCCTCAGGACAGTAACAGATATCCTTCCAGAGTTTCCAACCTGTAGACCTGCCCTACAGATTTTGGACTTGCTAGCCTCACAATCCTTAAAATAAAAATTTCTCTCTCATTTGCTTGTGGGTAGCATAGGAAGTGACTGAAAGCCCTTCGAGAGACAAGCAAGTGGCATTGTTCCCTCTTGGACCCCTCCCCCATATACAGCACCACAACCCAGCTACATGGGTTGTCCCACCCTGGCGAATACCTAAGACTCCACCCCTTACTACATAACAGGTGGGCTGAGAAACAAAAATGGCCCAAATCAAAGAACATATCAAAGCTCCAGAAAAAAATACAACTAAGCAATGAAGAGATAGCCAACTTCTCAGATGCACAGTTCAAAACACTGGTAATCAGGAAGCTCACAGAATTGGGTGAGTATGGTCACAAAATAGAGGAAAAAGTGAAGGCTATGAAAAGTGAAATAAAGGAAAATGCACAGGGAACCACAGTGATGGGAAAGAAACCAGGACTCAAATCAACGGTTTGGGCCAGAAGGAAGAAATAAACATTCAACCACAACAGAATGAAGAAACAAGAATTCGGAAAAATGAGGAGAGGCTTAGGGACCTCCTGAACAACTTTAAACGTTCCAACATCTGAATCACAGGGGTGCCAGAAAGAGAAGACGAAGAGCAAGAAACTGAAAACTTATTTGAACAAATAATGAAGGAGAACTTCCCTAATCTAGCAAAGGAAATAGACTTCCAGGAAGTCCAGGAAGCTCAGAGAGTCCCAAAGAAGCTGGACCCAAGGAGGAACACACCAAGGCACATCATAATTACATTAGCCAAGATTAAACAGAAGGAGAGAATGTTAAAAGCAGCAAGAGAAAAGGAGACAGTTACCTACAAAGGAGTTCCCATAAGACTATCAGCTGATTTCTCAAAAGAATCCTTGTAGGCAAGAAGGGGCTGGGAAGAAGTATTCAAAGTCATGAAAGGCAAGGACCTACATCCAAGATTCCTCTATCCAGCAAAGCTATCATTTAGAATGGAAGGGCAGATAAAGTGCTTCCCAGTTAAGGTCAAGTTAAAGGAGTTCATCATCACCAAGCCCTCATTATATAAAATGTTAAAGGGACTTATCTAAGAAAAAGAAAATGATCAAAAATATGAACAGTAAAGTGACAACAAACTCACAACTATCAACAACAGAACCTAAAAAACCAAAAACAAACTAAGCAAACAACTAGAACAGGAACAGAATCACAGAAATGGAGATCACATGGAGGGTTATCAGCAGGGAGGAGGATGGGGGAGGATGGGTAAAAAGGTACAGGGAATAAGAAGCATAAATGGCAGGTACAAAATAGACAGGGGGAGGTTAAGATTAGTATAGGAAATGTAGAAGCCAAAGAACTTATATGTACAACCCATGGACATGAACTAAGGGGGAGGTAGGGATGCGGGTAGGAGTGGGTTTGCAGGCTGGAGGGGAATAAAGGCGGCGGGGAGGGGGGGGGGGAATGGGACAACTGTAATGGCATAATCAATAAAATATATATTTTTTAAAAAGGTAAAAAATCTCTGTGTGTGGATGGATAGATAAGATTATCTTAGATGAATTAAGATAAGATAAGATAAGGTGAGATGACATATTCTATTGGTTCTGTTTCTCCGGAGAACCCTGGCTGATATACAGAGAAAGCAAAGCCCTTGAAAAACCCCTCGCCCAAGTGGCAGTATAGACTGGTGATTAAATATGCTGACTCTGATGTACATGAAGTTCTGGAATGGGCAAAAGTAACCTATGATGAAAAAAGTCCAGGACAGTGGTTGTCTCTAGTGGGGGTGGAGGAGCCAGGGCTGACTGGGAAGTGAGGGGACTTTCTGGGAAAGTTCCAGATCTCACAGGGGAGGCATGCCACAGGTGTTCACTTTTGTCAAAATTTGGAGTGTATTACACCCAAGGTTTATGCATTTCACTGCATAGAAATTTTACTCAAGCACAGAAAACAAATATTGAAGTGTAGTCGATGAAATGTGAGGTAAAGTGTTTAGGGGTGAGGGCAATTGTTTTTGAAATGCATACCGAAATCAGATTGGCTTGCAGATGAATAGGAGGATGGAGAGATGGCTAGAAGACGTGTGATAGTAAATACACTTTTATGTTAATGATGGAAGCAGGTGGTGGGTAGGTATGTGGCCGTTTGCTGTAAAATCATTTTAACTGTCCTTCGTGTTTGAGTTTTTTATAATAAAATGCAGGAAAAGAGAACAAATGCAGGCTGTGGGGCCAGCCCATCTGTTGTGAGTCCTGACTGTGCTGTTAGTCCAGCTGTGGGACCTTTGTCAGCTTCCTGACCTCTCTGTGTCTCAGTTCCCCCAACTAAAAATGGCAAGTGATGACAGCGCCCACTTTTAGGGCTCTGTGTGGGTTAACAAGTTAATGTGCATAAAGCCCTAGAAGCAGTGCTGACACAGAGCAAGTGCTCAGAATCACCAGCGATCCTTACCCCCAGAGTTGTTTCGCCCTAGAACTCTAGGAACTGAGAAGTTGAGATTTGACTCGGTGAGACAGTTCAAAGGCCTGGATTTCTGAAGCTTCTAAACATGAACTCCTGAGTAAGCACCTGACTGAAACGGTGAAGAGAAGATTCACCCTGGCAGCAACACCCTCATTCAATTACCTTCAGTAAGATCAGGGAACACTAAGTTGAAGGCTCATGGGGACTTGGATAAATAAGACGAGCCATAGTCACCTGGGGCAGCATGAGCCAAGGGCTGGGAGCCCAGAGCAGGCAGAGGTGTGTTCTATATGGACAGACAATGGGTGGCCTCTTTGGGGAGGCAGTCAAGGTGGGTAGGACTTCAGCAGATGGGCATGGGCCCCGGGATGGATAAAAGATGCTCTGTGATGCAAGGTTCTCATCCACAGATATGGTGGGGGTCATCTGCCTGCTGCCTGATCAGAGTCAATCTGGAAACTGCACTTGTAGAACGTGATCCTGCCTCTCTGCAAGGGTCCCTCCCTAGCTAGTCCTAGCTTCCAGTGGGCAAATGCCCTGTCCAGTCATGAAGGATTCCACAGACCACCATTCAGAAACCTGAAGTCCAGCTGTTTCCCAGCAAAGGTTTTGAAGGTTTATATTAACCCAGTCTTGTTTTCTCACCCACTTCCCCTGATGAGCAGGGGCTCACAGAGCCCAAAACAATGTGAAATGAGCTAGCCAATAAAGACATTGTATTGTAAGGAACTAGGAGAACATGTTTCAGACTCAGAAAAAGAAGAAAACTCACCTTTAAAGTACCAGTGATGCCCTTATGAATGACTAGATTTAATCCACTCACCTATTCACTCACCACCCATTCATCCCTCGATGCATCCACTCCATTGGTCAACCCATCCATCCATTGTCCATCCATCCATCCATCTCTCTATCCATCCATCAAACAACCACCTATCCACCCACACATCCACTCATGCATCCATTCACCCATCCGTCTATCCACCCATCCTTCCATCCATCATCCATCCTTCAACCATCCATCCATCCATCTGCAGAACTTTAAGGAGCCTTATATTGTTATAACCTTACTACATGCTGGGTTTACAAAGTTACAATATCTGGCATAGAGTAGGCATTAAGTATTTGTTGGATAGTTTGATTAAGTAAACAATGATTACAAAATGAATAAGATATTTGTATCTTTAAGGAGCAAGGGAACAAAATAATGCCACAGATGCGTGTTACGCAGTATAATCAGGGCGACAATATAACTAATCAAACAACACAAGACACAGGGGAGAGTAAAAGGGGCACTAAAATAATTTTTAAAACACATACTTTTTTGAAATACCTATTTATTGTCTGACATTTTTATTTTCTTTATTGGTGGGCCTATAAAATAGTTCTATTTAATTATTATCAAAAATAAATTATTCCAAGTCTATATTGTATATATTAAAGCAAAGCTTTAACAATTTCTTTGTATTTATTATCTGGACATTTAAAAACAAGCAGAATAATTATCATTCCTGCTACACATTCACAAACCTTAACTCATTTTCCCAGCATGTCTAGCTTTAACCCTATGTCACCAATATTTTTTGAAGAATTTTTTTTCATTATTTATTAGTTTTACTTTTTCATAAATTATTACCAGTCTTCTTCAGTGTTATACTTTGTGACTGATGAAATGACACCTTTGACTGACTCTATAAAATGTAATATTTTATTGAAAAAATACTTTCCTTATAGGTACTGACAGACCTGGCCAGCTCAGAGGACAGTTGGCTAAGTGGAGGGTCTCCTCAACCCTGACTTCCCACATGGACTCGTGTGGTGGTTCGGCCTGGTATCTGAGCAAGTGCTGTGCTTCTGCCTCCGTTCAGAGGCCTTCTCATCAACCAGCCGTTCACAAGGCAGAACTCACCAAACAAGTTGTCTCTATTCAGGATTCTTTTGAAATGTTTTAAAATCTTAGGCTGTCTCGACTCCATTCCATTTGGGCAGAGAATATAAATTTATCCAATTAAAAAATGTGAACTTCATGAGAAGATTCAAGTCCAGAACATTCCAGAGCACAACTGTAGCACTGTGCATGAAGCCCAGCCCCAAGTTCACAAAATTTGATGCCTCTGCTTCTCCCTGGCTTTTGTAGGTCAGCATTTTGGCATCTTTCCGTGGGCAAGCTTTCCTGGTGATAATTGTGCTTCATTAAAAGCTTCAGGAACTGAAATTTTCTGGTACAACGTTCACTGGGAACTTTGAAGTTTCCAGTGAATCTTGAATACAATGCAACCAAAATGTAAGGACACGTTTACAGAGCAAGTCAATGCCACTGCGGGCCACTCTGTCTCCTTCACAGGGGCTCTGACCCCGAGCCCCCTGACGGCAGGGGCACAGAGCAGAAGCATGGACTGCCCAGCAGAAGCCTCTCCTGCTTTTTAACTCAACGTTGGTTTCCTCGAAAAGATTTTGTGGTCTCCTTCCTCTACTTCAGTCATACACTCAGACAAGCTCAGCCGCTATGGTGACTGGGAGACTATTCTGATGCAGTCATTGCTCTGTGGGGCAGCATTGGTTGTGAGCCTATTTCTGCCCCATACACATCCCAATTCAGCAAAAACATTGTTTTTACTACTAATATATGAGTGCCCAAATCTGAATTTGCGTTAACACTGCAAAAATAAATCATTGAACACATCGCATTGAACTTTTAACTGACTCAGCAGTAGCCTTTATAGTTTCTAGGCTTCCTATTGCCCCTGCCAGCTGGGGCTCCCTGTGTCCCGCGGGCCACTGGTGGGGATGGCACAGTGTTCGAGAACCAGAGACTGGCAAGGAAGTAGGCTCCGCACCCTGAAAAAATTCATTTTTTTAAATCCTCAAATTCTAGCTAGATTCTTTGGTCCACCAAAGTCTCTGGGACTGATGTCTGCTGCTTCTTTGTTTCACTGGGAGATTAGTGAGTGTTGGAGATGACTAGCTAATGCCTGGCCGAGTCTCCCCTGGTCACAACCACAGTGTTGGAAAGAACAGCAACCCCAGTCCCTTTCTATGGTTTTCAAGGCATTTGGATGCTGCACACGTGAAGTCACCCACGCAGGATGGGGTGTGGGGAAGCAGGTTCCCCCAGGCTACCCCAGCCGTCATGGAACCTGAACCCTCCATACCCTCCACAGACCACCCATGGAGACCAGAGGAGGCCTCACCTGTGCTGTCCAGTCATGACCCTCAGAGCTTGGAGCTGTGGCCCCCACCATGCATGACAAGGTGAGGAGACTGCTGGCTGCACCGTGGGACAGAAAGCTATTGCACAACAGGAAACATGAAACATCCCTTAAATGCAGCAAATAATTCTAAATTAGAGGAGGAATGTTAAAATAAATATTTAGAGGTTTTGATGAAATGCAGCTCTGTTTTGAAGGAAAATGAGAAGCTGAAAAACAGGTTCAGATGCTATTTTTGCTTCAAGAAGCTGTGTTGGATGCAAGACCATGTGAGGAGAAGCCTTTCTTCCTACCCTCGACACCCCCAACCACGATTCCATATTCATTGATTCAGTCCTTTCCTTCACAGTAGCTCTCACAGCGAACATGCCTGTCCCCAGGAGCACCGGCAACAGTGGGCAGGCGGCCATGCCTCTCAAGGGCCAGGACGGTGATGATGGCCAGCCGTCATGGGCTCTCCCAAAAGGCCAGGCACAGCTGAGCACATGCAGTGGGCACCGCACTCCCTCCTCTCCACTACTCTCCACTGTGTTCAGTGACCATGCCTATACCCTTGAGGACACTGAGGCCAGTGACTGTGAGAGCCCAGCCTAGCGTCACACTGAAAAGTGGGCAGCCCTTGCTGCCTCTGTGCAGCTCCTTCCCCTCAGCTGCAGCCCAAGCCATCCAGGGTGGTCTGAGGACCAAGGACCAGGCTGTTTGCTCCAGAGCCTCCTCCTGACAGAGCAGAGCAGGACAAGGGGCAGGTACAGCCCCTGCAGAGGAGCAGGGACAGGCCAAGTGGACATGTGGACAGGACCAGCTGCCTGGGATGGAGTTAGGCCACAGGAGAGTCAGCAAAGGTCTCATGTATTATCCTGGAGAAAGAAGGAGCCAGGCACCTGTTGGAGCTATTGAGGGAAGTGCTAGAAAAGTCCCTCACTAGCAGAGGAGGGTGGGATCAGAAGGCACAGGAAGGGTCACACCTGACACTGACCTGTGGTCATTCAGAAAGACCCCAGTGTCCCCACCAGCTGCCAGCACTCAGCAGTAACTAGGAATGCCAGTCCCTGCCTTCATGGGGAAGTACAATCACATAATGACAACAGAGAACCAAGAGACACTGCCATGGGGGCTTCAGAAGGTCTGAGGCTACATACCTGGGAGTAACAGAGGCTGCAGGGGACCACAGCGTGGAAGGTGTGAGCAAGCCAGACTGACACACCATCCTAGCATTGTGGGGGCTCTGGTCAAGGAGGGCTGCCCAGAGGGAGGATTCGGCTCTTCTTCATTAGCCTCACATTGGACTAAATCAGACTTTCTTGTCAGAGCCTCCCACTGTGGCATCTGGCCCCTGAGAGGATCTGCATGGTATGGTCACCAAGTGAGCAGGGTGTTGCTGGCCTCAGGAGGAGGATAGCAGGTCAGAGAGACCCCGAGAGATGAACACTCCCCACCCTCAAGGGACGAGAACTTGTTCTTGATGGGGATGGTAGAGGTTGTACGGGACAAGGCTGGGCTGCCCTGGGAGTAGCAGCTGAGATGGAAGAATAACTCTTGCCAGGACACTATCTAATTCATTTTGCATGTGATTTTGCACAGGAAGTAGAGTTTGGTGCAAGCAGGATTCCCAGGGTATCCCAGGGTATGAGAAACAGCTTAGAATCCACATCTTCCCTGCAACCAGAGACATGGTGTCACCACATGATATGAAGTGAAATGAAGTGGCACCCACTCATGCTCCACGAGATGGAATATGGAGGACATGTTCCCCCACCCAAGTTTAGAGGCACTCCATTGAATGCAGCTGCACAGAACATTCTGGTAGAAAGAATGTTGAAACAACAGCCCTCTCAGAAATTGCTGAGAAAGCCCATGGGAGTAGTGGTCTTTGCCTCAGCCCCCAGCCCACAGCAGAACAATGCAAGTATGGCCCCAAGTCAGTGTTGGCAGGTGGATGACACCGCTGGGTGCTATCTCCCTGGGTGCCCTCACACCCTTTTCATTCAAGAAGCCTGAGGAAAGCCACTCTCTGAATCCTACAGCTGCTCTGCAGGCAGTGGGTGCCCAGTGAGAATATCTGGATAAAGGGGCCTCCCTGGAAACCACTGCTTAGGGCCAGGTCTTCTCCAAGCCTTTGTTACCAAGGACGTTTTGTTCCAAACCCCTACACGTCACCTGAGATCATCGTCTGTCTTTGTGAAAAGATGGAGTAATTCTTTTCATGAGTGCTGGCCAGGTTGGGTGTGCATGGGCCAGGTCACGTTGGCGTGGCAAGGAGACAGGGATGGGAGGAGTGAAGCCCTACCCCCAGCCTCAGCTCCAGCCCCCTGCCCCATTCCTCCCAGCCTGCATCTCTGCAGCAGTGCACTTCTTCCAGGAGAGAACAGCCCACCCTCTGCACCTACACAGTCTTCCTCACCACCACATCCTTGCCCAATCCCTGAGTGCCCATTAGGTGCCAGGCCATGTATGGGAAACTCCTCACATGAATTATTTTATTTAACCCTTATAATAGCAATAGGATGCCAGCATTTATTTTTATCCTGACTTCAAAGATAAAAATCTGATGCTCTAAACCCTCACATATATAGTCAATTGATTTTCAATAAGGGTTCCAAGACAATTCAGTGGGAAAGGATAGTGATTTCAACAAATGATGCTGAGACTGGACACCCACATGCAAAAGAATGAAGCCTGAGCCCTGTGAAATAATGCACACTAAAATTAACTCAAAGAGGCTCACAGACCTACATGTAAGCTAAAACTGTAACTCTCAGAAGAAAGCAAAAGTGCAAATCTTCATGACTTTGGATTAGACAATGGTTTTTTAAATATGACACCAAAAGCACAATGAGAAAATAAAAAAATAGATGTACTGTACCTAACATTTAAATTTCTGTGATGCAAAGGACACCATCCAGAAAGTAAAAGGACAGAAAGCAGTGACTTAGCAATCTGAAGACATATTTATTGTGGGGACAGTGCATCAACCATAGGAACAATATTTCACAGGCAAGTTAATTTGGCGTTCAGGAGCAAGGCTCCTGGCTTTGGGTTCAAGATGGCAGAGTAAGAAGATCCTGAGCTCACCTCCTCTCATTGACACCAAAACTACAACTACGTATACAACAGCCATCTCTGAGAACGACCTGAAGACCAGCAGAACAGATTTACTACAAGTACAGATACACAGAAAATGCCTCATTGAGACAGGTAGGAGAGGCAGCAACTCAGTCCAGTCAGGACCTATCCTATTCCCCGCTCCCTATGTGGTGACTCACAGGTAGGAGGAATATCACAACCATGGAGGTCCACTCCTGAAGAATGAGGGATCCAAGGCCCAATATCAGGGACCTGTGCCAGGAAGAGGAGCCCCCATAACATCTGGCTTTGAAAACCAGCAGGGCTTAAGTCTGGGAGAGCCAGAGGGCTATAGGAAACCAAGGCTGTGCTCTTTCTCAGTCTCTCTCCACCCACCCAGCCAGAGGCAGCAGTTTGAAAATCACCTGGGTCATACATGAAGGTGATACATTGATTAATGTATGTAATGTGTATCCTGGAGGGATAGGGATCTGCTGGAACTTTCCCCTGAGGCAGAAGTGCTAGAAGGTGCCATTTTCCCCATCTTTACTCTCCTTCCTCCTAGCTGGTGTGACACTGGCAGGCAACATTTCTGACCTCTCCATTAACCTTGCTAACACTGTTCACCCCACCCTAGTGTTTCCCTGAGGACCCACCCAGGCTGGCAGCCCTTCAAAGTGGCTCGTGCCCTGCAACACCTGGTGGGCGGTCTCAGTCAGCACCAGCACACAGCAGTGTGTCTGCAGTAGCGTGGCTGGGCCTCTCAGCCAACCACACTGAAGACCTGCCCTGCACACCAGCATATTTGCAACAGTTGGGACCAGGCCACCTGGGCCAGGAGCCAGCCTCACCTGCCCACAGCAGTTGTTACCCAACCAGGAGGCTATAATAGTCCATACAGTGAACACCTCTGTAACACCTGGCTCTAGTTACAAGGGGGATTCCACCACTGGGCCCTACAGGACAGCTTCTAAATAAGACCACTTTTTAAAGACCAGGAGACATAGCTGATCTACATAATACACAGAAGCAGAAAGGAAAAATGAGGAGACAAAAGAGTAAGTGCAAACAAAAAAACAAGGCAAAACCCCAGAAAAAAGAGGAGGTAAGCTGTCTAAAGAAAATGGAGGTAAGCTGTCTACCCGATAAATAGTCACAAAAATGCTCATCAAATCGTGCAGACAAGTAGATAAAATCAATGAGAATTTCAACAGAGATAATAATTGTAAAAAAAAAAAAAGAACTTATCAGAACTGAAGAATATAGCAACTGAAATGAAAAAAATAATACACTAGGGAGAATCAATATCTGATAGGATGATACAGAAGAATGGGTCAGCAATCAGGAATACAAGATAGTGAAAATCACCCAATTGGAAGATCAAAATTTTTTTAAAAAGTTAAAAGAATGAGGATAGCATAAGGGACTTCTGGGACAACATCAAGCATATTAACAGTTGCATAACACTGGGCCCCAGAAGGAAAAGAAAGACAGAAAACCTATTTGAAGAAACAAGGTGAAAACGTTCATATCATGGCAAAGGAAACAGAATTCCAAGCCCAGAAACCACAGAGAGTCCCAAACAAGATGAACCTAAAGGAACCCACACCAAGACACATCATAATTAAAGTGTTAAAAGTTAAAGATAAAGAGGGAGTCTTAAAAGTAGGAAGAGAAAAACTAGTTACATACAAGGGAATGCCCATAAAGTTATCAGCTGATTTTTCAACAGAAAATTTGCAGGCCAGAAGAGAGTGGCACGATATATTCAACATGATAAAAGGGAAAACTGAGAACAAAAGACAGTCTTGCCAGCAAGGTTGTCATTCAGAATCGAAGGGGAGAGAAAGAGTTTCAAAGACAAACAAAAGCTAAAAGAGTTCATCACCACCAAACCAGCATTACAAGAACTATTAAAGGGGATTCTTTAAGTGGAAAAGAAAAGTCAAAAACTAGAAATAAGAAAATATATGAAAGAAAAAATCTCACTAGTAAGGGCAAATATATAGTTATGGTAGTAGTAGGCCAACCATTTATAAAGTTAGTATGAAACCAGTTAAAATAACAATGAGTACACACCTATCAATAATTACTTTAAATGCAAATGGATTAAATGCTCCATTAAAAGCCATAGGGTGACTGAATGGAATAAAGAAGAAAAAATACAAGCCCTTTACATATGCAGCCACATGAGCCTCAAGTCAGATTGAAAGACACACACAGACTGAAACTAAAGGGATGGAAAAAGATATTTCATGAAAATGGAAGTGAAAGAAAGAAAATCTGGGATAGCAATACTTATACCAGACAAATAGCCTTTAAAACAAAGGCTATAACAAGAGAAAAATAAGGGCCCAGCAATTTCACTTCTGGGTGCTTATTCAAAGAAAACAAAACACTAATTGAAAAAGAGATATGCACCCTTATGTTCATTGCATCATTATTTTCAATAGCCATGATACAGAAGCAACCTAAGTGTCCATCAGGAGTTGAATGGATAAAGAAGTGAGGTGTTCACACACATGCACGCGCACACACACACACTGGAATATTACTCAGCCGTAAGAGAATGAAATCTTGTTATTTGCAACAACATGGATAGAACTACAGGGTATTATGCTCAGTGAAATAAGTCAGAGACAGACAAATACTGTGTTATTTCACTTATATGAAAAATATAAAAACTAAACAAATGAACAAACTGGGCAGTGGGAGGGGGTGGGCAAAAAAGTGAAGGGAGTTAAGAGGTACAATTTTATAGTTACAACAAGCAAGTCAGGGGATATAAAGTACGGCATGGAGAATATAGTCGGTATCACAGTAACTTTTCACAGGGACAGATGGTTACTAGACTTCTTGTGGTGATCACTTCATAAGGTTTATAAATGTCAAATTACCATTTTGTACACATGAAATTAATATAATATTGTATGTCAGCTACACTTTAATTTAAAAATCTTACAAAGTACACATGGACAAAACCAAAGGGGGCTAGGATTGAAGGTGGGAGGTGGGGATGGCTGGGGTGGGGGGAAAATGGAGACAACTGTACTTGAACAATAATAAAAAATTTAAAAAACAGGAAAAAAAGAAAAAAGTTTATATTCCAGAATAAAACTTTTTTAAATAGCAAGTAAAATGAGAGAAAATACTTGCAAATCATTTACTTGATAAGCAACTTGTATCTAGAAAACATAAAAAATTCCCACAATTCAAAAATAAAAAGACAAAGAATATACACAAAAGGGCAATAAGCACATGAAAAACATGCAAATTGAGGACTTCTGGTCAAGATGGAGGCATAGGTAGACACACTGTGCCTCCTCGCACTACCAAAAAAAGGACAACAACAAATTTTAAAACAAAAACAACCAGAACTGACAGAAAATTGAATTGTATGGAAGTCAAGGACAACCAAGGAGTTAAAGAAGAAACATTCATCCAAACTGGTAGGAGGGGTGGAGATGGGCAATGGAGCACAGAGGACTCATGGCAAGGCAGCAGCTGGTGGATGGGATGGTGAAGGGGGCAGCAGGTGGAGCGGGTGGTCTCACATTCGCGTGCGGATAAACCAAAGTAACAACTGAGGAGCGAGACAGAATGTGCAACCCAAGGTTCCAGTGCAGAGAAATAAAGCCTCAAAACCTCTGACTGAGAAAACCTGTGGGGGTTGAGGCGGTGGGAGAAATGCCTACCCTCACAGGAGAGTTAGTTGGAGAGACCCACAGGGACCTAGAACATACACAAAACCGCCCATGCAAGAATCAGCACCAGAAGATCCCAATTTGCTTGTGGGTAGTGGAGGAAGTGATTGAAAGGCCGTAGAGAGCTGAGCAAGTGGCATTGTTCTTTCTTGGACCCATCCCTCACATACAGCACCACAACCCAACTACATGGGTTGCCCCACCCTGGAGAATACCTAAGGCTCCACCCCTTACTACATAACAGGTGCACTGAAGAAAAAAGAAATGGCCCAAATGAAAGAACAGATCAAAGCTCCAGAAAAAATACAACTAAGCAGTGAAGAGATAGCCAACCTATCAGATGCACAGTTCAAAACACTGGTAATCAGGAAGCTCACAGAATTGGCTGAGTATGGTCGCAAATTAGATGAGAAAATGAAGGCTATGCTAAGAGAAACAAAGGAAAATGTACAGGGAACCAATAGTGATGCGAAGGAAACTGGGACTCAAATCAACGCTTTGGGCCAGAATGAAGAAAGAAACATCCAACCAGAAAAGAATGAAGAAACAAGAATTCCAAAAAAATGAGGAGAGGCTTAGGGACCTCCGGAACAACTTTAAACGTTCCAACATCTGAATCACAGGGGTGCCAGAAAGAGAAGACGAAGAGCAAGACATTGAAAACCTATTTGAACAAATAATGAAGGAGAACTTCCCCGATCTGGCAAATGAAATAGACTTCCAGGAAGTCCAGGAAGCTCAGAGTCCCAAAGAAGTTGGACCCTAGGAAGCACACACCAAGGCACATCATAACTACATTACCCAAGATTAAAGATAAGGAAAGAATCTTAACAGCAGCAAGAGAAAAGGACACAGTTACCTACAAAGGAGTTCCCATAAGACTGTCAGCTGATTTCTCCAAAGAGACCTTACAGGCAAGAAGGGGCTGCAAAGAAGTATTATTCCAAGTCATGAAAGGCAAGGAGCTGCATCCAAGATTGCTCTATCCAGCAAAGCAATCATTTAGAATGGAAGGGCAGATAAAGTGCTTCCCAGTTAAGGTCAAGTTAAAGGAGTTCATCATCACCAAGCCCTTATTATATGAAATGTTAAAAGGACTTATCTAAGAAAAAGAAGATCAAATAAATGACCAGTAAAATGACAACAAACTCACAACTATCAAAACTGAACCTAAAACAAACAACCAAACAAACTAAGCAAACAACTAAAACAGGACTGGAATCAGAAATGGAGATCACATGGAGGGTTATTAACAGGGAAGGGGAGGAGGTAATGGGGGGGGAAGTACAGGGAATAAAAAGCATAAATGGTAGGTAGAAAATAAATGGGGAGGTTAAGAATGGTATAGGAAATGGAGAGGCCAAAGAACTTATATGTATGACCCATGAACATGAACTGATGGGGTGGGGGCGTGGGGAATTTGGGTCGGAGGGGAGGTACAGGGCAGAGGGGAATAAAGGGAGGAAAATGGGACAATTGTAATAGCATACTCAATAACATATATTTTTTAAAAAGAAAACAGTGCAAATTGAAAGCTCAATCAAATACCACTTCACACTTCTTACAATAGCTCTAACCCAAAAGACAAAATGAGAAGCATGGGTGAGGCTGGGGAAATGGGAAACCTCCACATTGCTGGTAGGAATGCAAAATGGTGAAGCCCCTGGGTCTGAGAACTGCTCAGAGGGTAAAGCTAGGAGTGACCACATGACCCAGCAATTCCACCCCTAGGTGTCTGCCCAAGAGAAGTGAAAACATGTGTCCACACAACTGTACACAAATGTTTGTAGCAGCATTATTCATAATAGCCAAAATACAAAAACAACTGAAATGTTCACCAAACTAATGGATAAACAAAATGTGATCTATCCACATAATGGACTATTACTCAGCCATGAAAATGAACAAACTGGTGGGTGTTTTTTTCTTCTGTTCTTGTGTACCTTGGTAATGGCTGGGGCCAGGGATCTGAGGTCTGCACTGGCCCAGAGGGCAATCTCAGCCTCTGGACCGGGACAGGTGTGGCCTCTGGACGGAGAAATGAAACAGCACAAGAGAGGGAATGTGACCTCCACAAAGTCATAGAGTAATTGGCAGAGCAAGGCAAGAACCTGAGCCTGTAACTGAAGAGACCAGAGATCTTTCTATTATACTCTTGGGGAGCAGACCTTAAGCTCTTTGAAAATTATCTTGTGAGGGGGAAATGGCTAAGGTCCAAAGAAGCCAGAAAGCTCCCCCAATTGGCTAGGAGTTGTCTGAGCAAACATGGGATGAATTAGATCAAAAAATGAAAGAAGCTAAAGCAGAACCTCATGACGGAAAGAGGAAAGTGGAATCTCTGTGGCCCATCTTCAGGACCCACCACCTGAAAGCCTGCTATATTTTTGACCTGTTCTACAAGCAGAAAGCTATAAGCAGAGAACTATACAAATACAGGATGGGACAAAAGTAGGCTTACAGTTGTGAGTACATGAAACAGAGTTTATTCCTGTATTATTATTCATTAATTACTGTATTATTTTCCATGCAAACAACCTCAACCCTACTTTCGCCCTTCCCTGGAACAATCAAAGAAGGCTACACAGAAAAAAACTGATCTCAAAATGAAAAAAAGCATGGGTGTGGGAACTGATGCTGCCTGAGGTGCATTCAGACATGGGACAGCAATTTGGGGACAAATTACACTTGCTGGCCCCCAAAAGCAAGGGGAAGTGGGCTGCATCATCGAGTGCGTGCTCTGTGGCTATGGGGCTGCTCTGGCTGAGGCCTCAGGCCCTGACCCCTCTGCGCCCAGGACTCTGGGTTTTGCAGGCTCCTACCAGCCAGGGCACCCCAGTCCCTAGGGCAGCGCTTCTCGCAGAGTGGGGCCCCAGGCTGGCGCTGGAGTGTGGCCTCCATGAGTAAAAGCGTTGGTGTACATCAGCTGGGATTTCTAGAAATAAAACTTTTAAAAAATATATATTTATTATGTTATTACAGTTGTCCCATTTCCCCCCCTTCACTCCACTCTGTCCTGCTCACCCCCTCCCTCCCACATCCCCTCCCTATAGCTCATGTCCATGGGTCATACATATAAGTTCTTTGGCTTCTACATTTCCTATACCATTCTTACCCTCCCCCTGTCTATTTTCTACCTACCATTTATGCTACTTATTCTCTGTACCTTTCCCCCCTCTCTCCCCCTCCCACTCCCCTGTTGAGAGCCTTCCATGTGATCTCCATTTCTGTGGGTCTGTTCCTGTTCTAGTTGTTTTCTTAGTTTGCTTTTGTTTTTGTTTTAGGTGTGGTTGTTAATAACTGTGAGTTTGCTGTCATTTTTACTGTTCATATTTTTTATCTTCTTTTTCAAGATACATCCCTTTAACATTTCATATAATAAGGGCTTGGTGATGATGAACTCCTTTAACTCAACCTTATCTGAGAAGCATTTTATCTGCCCTTCCATTCTAAATGATAGCTTTGCTGGATAGAGGAATCTTGGATGTAGGCCCTTGCCTTTCATGACTTGGAATACTTCTTTGCAGCCCCTTCTTGCCTGCAAGGTCTCTTTTGAGAAATCAGCTGACAGTCTTATGGGAACTCCTTTGTAGGTAACTGTGTCCTTTTCTCTTGTTGCTTCTAAGATTCTCTCCTTCTCTTTAATCTTGGGGAATGTAATTATGATGTGCCTTGGTGTGTTCCTCCTTGGGTCCAGCTTCCTTGGGACTCTCTGAGCTTCCTGGACTTCCTGGAAGTCTATTTCCTTTACCAGATTAGGGAAGTTCTCCTTCATTATTTGTTCAAATAAGTTTTCAATGTCTTGCTCTTCCTCTTCTTCCGGCACACCTATAATTCAGATGTTGGAACGTTGAAAGATGTCCTGGAGGTTCCTAAGCCTCTCCTCATTTTTTTGAATTCTTGTTTTTTAATTCTTTTCTGGTTGGATATTTCTTTCTTCATTCTGGCCCAAACCGTTGATTTGAGTCCCAGTTTCCTTCGCATCACTATTGGTTCCCTGTACATTTTCCTTTGTTTCTCTTAGCATAGCCTTCATTTTCTCATCTAATTTGCGACCATACTCAGCCAATTCTGTGAGCTTCCTGATTACCAGTGTTTTGAACTGTGCGTCTGATAGGTTGGCTATCTCTTCACTGCTTAGTTGTATTTTTTCTGGAGCTTTGATCTGTTCTTTCATTTGGGCCTTTTTTTTTTTTTTGTCTTGGCGCACCTGTTGCATAAAGGGGCAGAGCCTTAGGTATTCACGAGGGCGGGATAATGCTCATAGCTGCACTGTGAAGCTGTATGTGGGGGAGGGGTCCGAGAGGGAGCAATGGCGCTTGCTCTGCTCTCTGCCAGTTTCAGTCACTTCCTCCACTACCCACAAGCAAATTGGGCCCTTCTGGTGCTGCTTCCTGAGTGGGTGGCTTTGTGTACATTCTAGAACCCTGTGGGTCTCTCCAACAAATTCTCCTGTGAGGCTGGGAGTTTCTCCCACTGCCGCCTCAACCCCCACAGGGGTTTTCAGTCAGTGGTTTGAGGCTTCATTTCCCCACGCTGTAACTGTGAGTTGCGTGGTCTGTCACCTGGTCCACCAGCTGCTGCCTCACTGGCCAGCTGCAGCTTTGCCCGTCCTGCTTCACAATCCGTGGCCTCGCTGGGTCCGCCAGCTGCTGCCTTGCTACAAGTCCTCTCCGCCCGGCTGCCCGTTTCTGCCCCTCCTACTGGTCTGGATGAGTGTTTCTTGTTTTTCTCCTTGGTCGTTGGACTTCCGTACAGTTCGATTTTCTGTCAGTTCTGGTTGTTTTTTGTTTTTAAATTGCTTTTGTCCTTATTTTGGTTGTGCAAGGAGGCACAGTGTGTCTACCTACGCCTCCTTCTTGGCCAGAAGTCTGAAATAGCTAAAAATTATTAAATTGTACACTTTAAATGAGTGAATGATATCTTAATAAGGCTGTATAAAAAACTACTGAGTCCCAGGACACTGGTCGATGAGCCATACCCTACATAAAGGGCAGAAGTCAGGACTGGAACCCAGGCCCTCAGGCCAAAGCTCTTTATTACCTTCTATGTACTTAAGTCTTCCATGTAAGATCCCTAACTCTGGATTTTCTCATCACTGATGACCTAACCCCATGATATTCACACATGGTCCATAAGTCAACAGCATGGGCAGCCCCTGCCTGCTGGTTAGTAATGCAGAATCTCAGGCCCCACCTAGTCCTGACGATCAGAATCTACATTTTAACTAGAGCCAAAGGGAATTCATGTCCACATTACGGTGCGAATTATATCCCTCGCTTCCTGATAAAAGTGTCTCAGAAGGACTCGCCAGTCATTCCTAGTGTGTGGTATGGGTCACCATGGTAGTGAGAAACATGATTTGAATGAAAAGACCCAGTTTCAAGTTCCAGCAGTGCCACTTCATTCATTCATTCATGCACACATGCATTCAACAAGCATTGATTGATTGATTATGATGTAGCAGACCTGCTTGAGGGATGTAGAGATGAACAAAAGAGACAAAAATACCTGCCAGCTCTCACATAGCTTACACAATACTGACACTAACTAGCTCTTGCAAACTGAGGAAACTCAGCGAGTTGGTCCCTCTCTCTGAGCTTCAGTCTCCAGGTCAGTGGAATGGGGATGACAATAATACTGCCTGTGGAAGGATCTGAGGACTATATGGGAAAACACAGGGTCTTGGCAACAGTGAAATATCACATTTATAATTATATACCAGCTTTTTCCAAAGTGTTTTTTTTTTAACAGAAGCAAAGGAGGAGGTTATGGTTAAAATATCTGAATTATTGCTTTGGTCCTAGCTGCTGATTCATTGTTTTCTCAGGGTGCTGAGGGTGGCTACTTCATCCCACCATGTGAGTGGGAAACACCTGTTTGAGGAGAGGAGCTGAGGCTGGCCTCCCTGATTCAGGAGTAAGAAGCAACTGCTCCCTGTGGTTAGAGGGAAGCAGTTCATCAGTGTGGCCCAGGAATCTGGAGACAGGGGCATGCCCTACTGGTGAGCCATAGGTGATTACAGCCCTGCCCAGACTCACTTGGAGGCATTGTGTTGGAAAGGACTTTCATAGCCATTGACTGAGTCAGCTTCCTACCTTCTATAAGAGATGCCCTCCAGGTGTTTCTGATGGGGTCATCTAGCCTCCCACAAGACAAGCTTCACCCTTCACCTTATTGCATTGTTAAGCAGAACCAAGCATTTTTGAAGGAAGTGGCAAACACCCTTAAGAATCTGATTTTCCACACTGAAGCTCCTGAGGGATCACTGTAGCTCACTGACACTACCTTCTAAGTCAGTAGCTCTCCTGGGTCAAGATGCTGTTTTAGAGTCCTCTTCTAGTCATGGTAGAATAGATCATTTGGACCAGCCCACCTACTAGAAAAGTTGGACAAAATGCACACACACAAAAAGTAAAAAGATTTGAAGGCAAGTTAACAGCAGTGAAGAACTGTAGGAGCAAGATTTAGGAGAAGGATATCTAGAGAGGGAAGGTTGACTTGGAGTCTCCTTTCTATTCAAGACATCTGTCATCTGCCCATTCCATAGAGGCAACTGAGAGGCTGATGCTTGGACAGATAATTCAACAGCTCCAAGTGTAAGGGGCACAGACTAGAAGCAGGATATGAAAAACACCAGAGGCCTAACTTGGGAAACTGTGCCCCTAGGAATAAAGGAAAACTGGCAATGGACCATCCCTTGCAGATACTGAAGCCCAGCTTCAAAATAACTAATCCTTGATTAGCCTGCTGGGATAATGGCATTCCTAATGCCCCAGAGGCTTACGTAAGTCCTCTTGTGGAGGAAGATGACATTGTCCTAGGCTTCAAGTTTTCTCTACATTTTTCCTCATGTTAAATATGCAGCACAGAATAAAAAAATAACACAGCATATAAGGAGATGGGACAACATGATCAAAAAACAGAAATGGAATATGGAAGATGGCGGTGAGATAGGTGGGAGCAGAGTCCACTTCCCCTTGGCACCAGTGAAACACTTAGCTGATCTGAGGAACAGAGTGAACAGCCAATGGTATTCCAGCATATATGAAGATCAGAGACTAAAGATAGAGGATACTGAAAGATCAGATGGTAAGAAGAGTGCTTAAGGAAAATAAGGTCCCTGGGACCAGCACGGGGATCAGGGCGGCTGAAGCTCTGGCCAGGTCACAGGGTCTGCTGCAGGATTCTTGGGAGAGAACCAGGCTCGGTTGTGTGAGAGTCCAGGTGCTTGTTTGGACTGGGGGCTTGAATAGGAGGAATTTCTTGAAAAGAAAAAGAGAAAATAAAGGCACTCGGGGGCTGTTTAGAGAATTCTCCGCAGCAGCTGTGGCCTCTTGTGCACCTACCCCCTCAGCCTCTGGACTGTGAACACCAGATAAGCAGCCCCAGCGCTCACCTGAAGCCCGGTTGGTGCACACTCAGATCAGCGCCCGGCTGCCTAGGTGCACAGACCCAAAGCCCCCAGGTGGGTGCGTACACCGATCAGCGACCTGGGTGCCCACACCTGAAACCCTGGGTGGGCGCGCACTCTGATCGGCAGCCCCGCTGCCCGCGGGCAACCACGCCTGAAGCACCGGGGACTAAACACCTCCCACCTAGCCCCTGCGCACAGAGCCCTGCAGGGCCTACTCGCTCTCTAGGAGGAAGGCAGAATGCCCAGCAGAGAGGAGCTGCAGGGTTAGGGGAGACTGCAGTCCCCAAAAAGACTTGACCCAGTAGGGGGCTGAACTACCCTGAAGGAGCACTAAGAGCCCCTAGCACCTAAGACAGCAAAGAGCAAGAAAGTGGAGTGTGAGTTCCCCCTAATTGGTGCACCTCAAGGACAGCACAACTGGTGAACTAAAGGCCTAGGGGAGAG
The DNA here is from genome assembly GCF_022682495.2 of Desmodus rotundus. Classification (NCBI taxonomy): domain Eukaryota; kingdom Metazoa; phylum Chordata; class Mammalia; order Chiroptera; family Phyllostomidae; genus Desmodus; species Desmodus rotundus. The sequence goes on along the minus strand of NC_071398.1, from coordinate 30,789,595 downwards.
CAGAAGAACCCTGAAGAACTGGACTGGAGGCTGGACAACAGCGAAAAGTGTGGCTCAGGAAGGGAAAAAAGTGAAACCAATCCTTCCAACCACCCCCTCCCATTTAACAGACAGGAAGACCAGCAGAACTAACCTGACGGATTCAAAGCCAGCAAAAGACTTTTTTCTTTCTTTCTTTCTTTTTCTCCTTTCCCCCCTAAATTCCTTCTTCCTTTCTGTCTTTTCTTTTTTTTATTCCTTCTTCCCCCCATCCTTTACTTTTTTATTCTTTCTTCCTGCCTTCTTTTATTTATTTTTTATTTTAATTTTTGTTAAAATTCCTTCTTATCTTTCCTCTGATCTTTTTTTATTCCTTCCTCCTTCCTTCCTTTCATTCCTTTTCTATTCCTTTTTTCTTCCTTCCCTTCTCCCTTTTTTTTTCTTCTTTCTCCTTTTCCCACAGGTGAGACAATAAAACCTGGAGCTCTGAAAAGACCAGAGTTAGACCCTGTTAGACCCATAAACGTCAGCTCAAGACCAGTGAGCTCAGGAGATTAAGGAGACGGCACCACTGAATCCCACTGGCATTCTACCATAGAAGTTTATACCATAAACCCAGGGAGTCAGAACAGATCAATTTAAGAAGCAGAGGCAAACAAGAAGAGTCTCACAAACAATGGGAAGACAAAGAAACAATTCCCAAATGAAAGAAAAGGAGGAAACCTCAGAAAGAATGCTAAATGAAATAGAGGCAAGTCAACTATCAGATACTGAGTTCAAAGCAATGGTTATCAGGAAGCTCACTGAGCTCACAGAGAACTACCAGAAATTACAGGGAAACTACAATGAACTCACTGCAAACTATATCAACATGAAAAAGGAAATAGAAATTATCAACAAGGGCCAAGAGGAAATGAAGAATACAATTTCTGAACTGAAGAACACAGTAGAAGGAATGAAAAGCAGACTTGAAGAAGCAGAGGATCGGATCAGCGAGCTGGAGGACAAAGTAGAAAAAACACCCAGAAAGAGCAAGAAAAGAAAAGAGGCTCAGAAAGAATGAAGAGGGATTAAGGGAAATGCAGGACAACATGAAACGTAATAATATCCATATAATAGGGATACCAGAAGGGGAAGAGGAAGAGCAAGGGATAGAAAACCTGTTTGAAAAAGTAATGATGGAAAATTTCCCTAATCTGATGAGAGAAAAAGTCACCCAAATCCAGGAAACACAGAGAGTCCCAAGCAAGAGGAACCCAAAGAGGCCCACTGCAAGACACATCATAATTAAAATGGCAAAATTCCAAGACAAGGAGAGGATCTTAAAGGCAGCAAGGGAGAAACAGGAAAAGTAACATACAAGGGAGCCCCAATAAGGTTAGCAACTGACTTCTCAATGGAAATGCTCCAAGCCAGAAGAGAATGGCAAAAAATATTCCAAGTAATGAGAACCAGAGGCCTGCAACCAAGGCTACTTTACCCAGCAAGGCTCTCAATCAAGATAGAAGGCCAAATAAAGAGCTTCCCAGACAAAAGAAGTCTAAAAGAATACACCTCCACCAAACCAGCTCTGCAAGAGATGCTAAAGGGACTGCTTTAAGGAAAGGAAGGAAAAGAGAAAGAGAGAGGAACACAGGTAGGAAAAAATGGCAATGAATAACTACCTATCAATAGTAACCTTAAATGTAAATGGATTAAATTGTCCAATCAAAAGACATAGAATAGCTGAATGGATAAGAAAACATGACCCACACATATGCTGCCTATAAGAGACCCACCTCAGGACAAAAGACCTACACAGACTGAAAGTAAGGGGCTGGAAACAAAATTTCCAAGCAAACGGACAGGAAAAAAAAAGCAGGGGTAGCAATACTCATATCAGACAAAATAGACTTCAAAAGAAGTGCCATAAAGAGAGATGCAGAAGGTCACTTCATAGTACTCAAAGGAAGAATCCACCAAGAAGACATAAACATTGTAAATATATATTCACCCAACATAGGAGCACCCAAATACATAAAGAAAATCTTGGAGGACTTCAAGAAAGATATTGACAGCAACACAATTATAGTAGGGGACTTTAACACCCCACTGTCAAAAATGGACAGATCTTCCAAACAAAATATCAACAAGGATATTGTGTCACTGAACAATACCCTAGATGAAATGGACTTAACTGATATATATAGAGCTTTTCATCCCAAAGAAGCAAAATACACATTCTTTTCAAGTGTCCATGGAACTTTTTCAAAGATAGACCACATGATAGGACACAAAGCAAGCCTCAACAAATTCAAGAAAATTGAAATCATATCAAGTATTTTCTCTGACCACAAGGGACTGAAACTGGAAACCAACCCCAAAGGAAAAAACCCAAAACACTCAAAATCATGGAGACTGAATAGCATGCTATTAAACAATGAATGGGTCAAGAACAAGATTAAGGAAGAAATCAAAAAGTTTCTGGAAACAAACGAAAATGAACTCACAACAACCCAAAACTTATGGGACACAGCAAAGGCAGTCCTGAGAGAGTTCATACTGATACAGGCCTACCTTAAAAAGATATAAACATTTCAAACAAACTACCTAACCCTACACCTTCAAGAACTCGAGGAACAACAACAAAGACAGCCCAGAGCAAGTAGAAGGAAGGAAATAACCAAGATCAGAGCAGAGTTAAATGACATAGAGACTAAAAGCACAATTCTAAGGATCAATGAATCCAGGAGCTGGTTCTTTGAAAAGATAAACAAAATCGACAAGCCTTTAAGCAGGCTCATCAAGAAGAAAAGAGAGAGGATCCAAATAAACAGAATTAGAAATGAAAGAGGAGAGATTACAACTGATACCACAGAAATACAAAGGATTGTAAAAAATTACTATGAAGAACTGTATGTTAAGAAATTTGAAAACCTAGATGAAATGGACACATTTCTAAAAAAATATAATCTTCCAAAACTGAATGAAGAAGAAGCAGAAAACCTGAACAGACCAATACCAGCAGACGAAATTGAAGCAGTCATCAAAAAACTCCCAACACACAAAAGCCCTGGACCAGATGGTTTCACAGGAGATTTCTACAAAGCATTTAAGGAAGAGCTAACCCCTATCCTTCACAGACTATTCGAAAAAATCCAAACTGATGGAAGACTCCCAAACTCTTTTTATGAAGCCAGCATCATCCTAATCCCAAAACCAGATAAAGACACAACGAAGAAAGAAAACTTCAGGCCAATATCGCTGATGAACATAGACGCTAAAATTCTCAACAAAATATTAGCAAACCGCATCCAGCAATACATTAAAAAGATCATCCACCATGACCAAGTGGGATTCATCCCAGGGATGCAAGGATGGTACAATATTCGCAAATCAATAAACATAATACATCACATCAATAACTGCAAAGACAGAAATCACATGATCATATCAATAGATGTGGAAAAAGCATTCGATAAGATACAGCACCCATTTCTGATAAAAACACTCAGCAAAGTGGGAATAAAGGGAGCATTCCTCAACATAATAAAGGCCATAGATGAGAGACCTACAGCCAACATCATACTCAATGGACAAAAACTTGGAGCTTTCCCACTAAGATCAGGAACAAGACAAGGATGCCCTCTCTCACCACTCCTATTCAACATAGTATTGGAAGTCCTAGCCACAGCAATCAGACAAGAAAAAGAAATAAAAGGCATCCAAATTGGAAAGGAGGAAAGGAAACTGTCACTGTTTGCAGATGACATGATAGTGTACATGGAAAATCCTATAGACTCCACCAAAACACTACTCGACCTAATAAATGAATTTGGCAAAACAGCTGGATACAAAGTCAATACTCAGAAATCAAAGGCATTCCTGTATACCAACAATGAAACAACAGAAACAGAAATCAGGAAAAAAAAATCCCATTTGATATAGCAACAAGAAAAATAAAGTACGTAGGAATAAACCTAACCAAGGAGGTAAAACACCTATACTTAGAAAACTACACAACACTGAAGAAAGAAAGGAAGGAAGACACAAACAAATGGAAGTATGTACCATGCTCATGGATTGGAAGAATTAACATCATCAAAATGGCCATACTTCCCAAAGCGATTTATAGATTCAATGCAATCCCTATTAAACCACCCATGACATATTTCACAGATATAGAACAAACATTTCAGAAATTCATATGGAACCATAAACGACCCTGAATAGCTGCAGCAATTTTGAGAAGGAAGAACAAAGCAGGAGGGATCACAATACCTGATATCAAACTGTATTACAAGGCCACTGTAATCAAAACAGCCTGGTACTGGCATAAAAACAGGCACATAGACCAATGGAACAGAACAGAGGGCCCAGAAATAAACCCAAGTCTTTATGGTCAATTAATATTTGATAAAGGAGGCAGGAGCATAAAATGGAGCAAAAATAGCCTCTTCAACACATGGTGTTGGGAGATCTGGACAGTTAGATGCAAAAAAATGAAACTCGATCACAAACTTACACCATACACAAAAATAAATCCAAAGTGGATAAAAGACTATAAGTCGTAACACCATAGAAGTCCTAGAGGAAAACATTGGCAGGAAGATCTCAGACATTCCACGCAGCAACATCCTCACAGACACGTCCCCTAAAGCAAGGGACATAAAGGAAAGAATAAACAAATGGGACCTCATCAAAAGAAAAAGCTTCTACATGGCTAAAGAAAACAGCATTAAAACGAAAAGAGAACCAACAGTATGGGAAAACATTTTTGCCAATGATACCTCAGACAAGGGCCTGATTTCCAAAATATATAAAGAACTCACACGACTCCACTCCAGGAAGACAAACAACCCAATTAAAAAATGGGCAAAGGACTTGAACAGACACTTTTTCAAGGAAGACATAAAGAGGGCCCAGAGACATATGAAAAGATGCTTAGCATCACTAGCCATCAGAGAGATGCAAATTAAAACCACAATGAGGTACCACCTCACACCAGTCAGAGTGGCCAACATAAGCAAATCCACAAACAAATGTTGGAGAGGATGCGGAGAAAAGGGAACCCTAGTACATTGTTGGTGGGAATGCAGACTGGTGCGGCCACTGTGGAAAAGAGTATGGAATTTCCTCAGAAAACTAATAATGGAACTGCCCTTTGACCCAGCAATTCCGCTGCTGGGATTATACCCTAAGGACTCTGAAACACCAATCCAAAAGAACCTATGCACCCCAATGTTCATAGCAGCACAATTTACAATAGCCAAGTACTGGAAGCAACCTAAGTGCCCATCAGCAAATGAGTGGATCCAAAAACTATGGTACATTTACACAATGGAATTCTACACAGCAGAGAGAAAGAAGGAGCTTATACCCTTCGCAACAGCATGGGTGGAACTGGAGAGCATTATGCTAAGTGAAATAAGCCAGGCAGTGAGGAACAAATACCATATGATCTCACCTTTAACTGGAACATAATCAACAAAAGAAAAAAAGCAAACAAAATATAACCACAGACATTGAAGCTAAGAACAATCTAACAATAGCCAGAGGGGAGTGGGGAGGGGATAGTGGGGAGAGGGGTTTTCAGGAACTACTATAAAGGACACATGGACAAAATCAAGGGGGAGGATGGAGGTGGGGGAAGGAGGTGGGTTCAGCTGGGGTGGGGTGGAGGGATGGGGAGAAAAGGCAGACAACTGTAATTGAATAACACTAAAAATTAAGAAAAACAACAAAAAAACAAAAACAAAGAAATGATAGACATTAGAAACAGAGCCATAGGCAATGGTAATGGAGTATTAGAATGTGCACTTTCAATAATTCCTTAAAATATTCAAGAAAATAAAAGACAAGATCGAGAATTTTGGAACAGTGGAAACTATACAAAGGAGTCATAAAAAACAGAAGCACAATAACTGGAATTTAGAACTTAATAAATAAGACCCAGAGGAAAGAATTAGTAAACTGGAAGATAAATCAAATGGAATTTTCCAGATTAAAATTATAATTATTCTGGTGAGTATATGTCATATTTGTTGTGGTTTACATTTGCATTTCCCTAATGACTGGTGACATGGAACACCTTTGGATATATTTATTAGCAGCTGGAGACTTTTTATGAAGTGTCTATTTAAATTTTTTGCCCATTAAAAAAATTGGATTGTCTGTCTTTTTAAAAAATACTAGTTTTTATTAAAGTTTAACAAGTCCTAGATGCTTGTCATGTTTTAATTTCTATGGCAACCTAAAAGAACAACAAAGGTATTTATAACCATCAAGCCAATAAATGAGTGTGAAATAATAAAAATAATCATTTTCCAAGTCAAGAAAGAAGAGAAAAAGCTACATACAATAGGAAGGGTAAACAGAAAGTGCACGGTAACTCAGATGGGAATGTTAGAGAAATGAAGTCACAAATATACCAGCATCACATTAAATGTAAACAGGCTAAATGCTTGAATTAAAAGACAAAGATGATATCTTTTTGGCATGACTTTTTACTCAAATAAGTTACTTTCTTGGCAGCATGGTTTTTGTCTCTGTCCATCCCCCATTGGCGCTGCACCGTGAAAAGCAATCTGCGTCTGCTGTCAGTTATCTGGAAGTGTCTGCTCATCATTGCTGACAGACTGTTTTAGTTTGCTACTGGAAGCTAGTTCATTCTGCAAGACAAATTCCCTTTCTGAAAAAATGGCTATCAGTCCTACTTGTCAAGATCCTTTAACAAGTGTGTTTTTAAAAATCTGATCTACCATCATTACAGTTCCCTTTAAATTCTCACAACTCAGTCCATCCTTGCCTCTGGAATATTGATTAACGTCGCAAGTTCTGGAGCTGCCTGGGTTCAAATCCTAACACTTACTAGTTGAGTTTGAATATTTATTTCACCTCCTGGACCTCAGTTTCCTCATCTATAAAATGGTGTAATGGTTTCTACATCACAGGGTTATTTGTGGATTGAATTAGTAAATGCATAAGTTATCACATAATGAATCACAATGAGCAATAGCTGTTATTATTACTGTAACATGAGAACCAATGTATTAGTACTGCTCTCCCATCACCCTTTTTGCTCTGGTCACTCCTCCTGATCCCCCTAAAAAAGCCAATTCAAAAGCCACTCCCTCCTGTGACTGCTGCCTGACCACTGTGGCCATGCCTCACAGACACACAGAACTGTGCCACTCTATCTCCCACAGCCATGTGCTCTCGGCAGAAGTTTTGCAAATTTAATTGACCACATATTGGCAACCACAGACCCATGAGGGTAGAGAAGGAATGATTTCTTCCTCTTCTGATTCGGTAACATGGAATCACATCTTACATGGGAGATTCTAAAGTCAGCAAGTCAAGACACAGTTATGTAGTCAAAGTGTCCCTTGAAAATCCTTCCTGTTGTCCTTGCAGAGCACACGTGGTTTGGTATACACATCCCTGACTCTAGGTCTAACATGGTGAAGGTGGAGACCCACAGGCCCAAACAAAGAATGGACCCAGGGGAAAGTCTACACACTGCTGCAGGGCATTGTTGTGCTATTCTTTGAAGAGGACTGGCCAGACCCAAGAAGGAACAATAGGAGTGGAGGGGAATGGAGATGCAGGGATGATAACTCCAGTGTCCTGCTCACCAGGAAGACTTACTCAATTCTGTCCCTGCCGAGGTTTATACACTGTAACACATGAACAGTTTTGGTGTTCACTGAGAGGAGGAAAATAAATGGAGCTGTGTCCACCATGCTGGGTAGATTCTCGACCCCAGGAGCTAGCTCAACGTGTGCCTGATGGAGGCTCCAGTGCAGATGGCTTTGAAGTCCTATGGTGTGTCATTGAAAAATCATTAAAAATTCAGAAATGAATAAGGGAGTCTGTTTCTTCAAGTAGGTTCCACTCTCTTCAGTAACAAGTGGGGAGTGGGCAGTCACCTAAGTGGATGTTTCAGCAGATAAATTGACCTCTCCTACATTCCAAATAGAGAGTAGGGTTTGGTCAATGTTTGTACAATAGTTTAAATGAATGAAGAAGAAAAATGGAGGAATGAAACCACTATCAGGAAAGTCTAAAGAGCACATGTTAACAGCTCCTGACTGAAGAGGCACTTGGGGACCACAAGTAGCTGTTTCCTCCATATTTTGTGTCTGAACTCTACTTCGGGAACATCGAGATCAGAAATTATGGCTCCCGGTGGCCTCTCTCACTTCCACGCAGGCAGCAACAGTGCTCTGCTCGATCCACGGTGCTGTGAGCACACCTCTGTAAATTCTTGGCACTCCATTTTCACACTCCCAGGGCTGCCGGTCCTGCGCCCTGCTTTCGTCACTTTGAAGGATGAGCTGTTACCCTGCTAGACTCCGGCCAGCGGTGCTCTTTCCAGTCCCATACTTACTCTGAGACAGGTCTGGGAAAGAACTCCTCACTGCAAATGTACACACGTTTTACATGTTCTCCCACCTCCCTGGGGGCAGGCACCCCAGGTACCCCGGGTACCCCCTACACTAATACACACACACACACACACAGCAGTGCAGAGCCCCCTGCTGGCTGCGGACACAATGGCACAGATGAGGACCTGGAGGTCCTCCCTCTTTCATGCAGGTCCCCCAATTCCTCCTGAATGAGAATGGAGCCCACTGCTCCAACAAGGGGACAGACTCACCTTCCTGGAGAGCAAAACAAGCCCGGGAGGGTCAGGAGTTGTGGCTGCAGGCACACGGACACCTACACCATACACTCTACCCCTAAGCTGGAACAGACGGCCTTCTTGTCACTTTGTCCTCTCGGCATCAGAACTGCCACCAGGCCAACTGAAACCAGGAGGAAGGGGCCACATGTGCCCGCCAGATCAACACAGATCAGAAGGAACTTTAATACACAGCATTGGGTGAAGTGCAGACAACCTTGCAACTGGATATCTAAACTGATGCACCAACATTCAAAAGCCACGTGGACACAGCAATCGCATCCCTGGGTTTGTGTGGTGCAAAGATGTGCGCACAGCGTGATTCGAAATAGTGAAATCTCAGTTCAGCGCCAATGTTGGCAGCAAGGAGTGCGTAAAATCAGCACGGGGCATCTGCCCTGTGGAGTACGACGGCGATGTTCAGAGGAACAAAGTGGGGCCGTGCTTATGGAAGTGGAGTGACTCCAGATGAGCCAAGTGAAATCAGCAGGTAGGAATAGTGTGTGAAGTCCAACCCACTTCTGGAGTAAAGGAGACCTGCACACACGTGTGTCTGTGCAGGTCTAGACGATCTCTGGAAGAAGGAAACGCAGAGGAATGAGAGGTTTTATAAGGACAGAGACTCCCTCTCCCTGAATTTCTACCTGGAGCATGGATGACTTATTCGAAACAATGAATACTGTCAACTGCTCTTCACTATAACATTAGAGCTGAGAAACCAGCAACTGTCCCCATATGTGTCCCTCTTCGCTCCCAGAGCCCAGTGTCTGTCAGTAAGGCCTGTGGAGCTCCTCAAGGTGCCAGACTAGTGGATTTAAGAATTTCTTGCCAAACTCTGCCTCTCCTTACACCAATGGGAAAGACGCCCCGATTTCAGTGTGGCAACACACACTGGCGTGGGGCCTGGTGGTGAGGTCGCAGCCTGTTGTAAAGATCTTTAGAGAGCTCTGTGATGGAGACAGACTGAAAATACAAACACACACGTGGGTGGGACCAAATTGTGTCCCCTCTAATCCATGTCTTGAAGCCCTAATGGCCCACATGACTGCATTTGGAGAAGGGACCTTTGGGGGGAGTGATTAAAGTTGAGTCAGGTCATAGGTGTGGGGCCCTGACAGAACAGGACTGTTGTCCTTGTCAGAAGAGGAAGAGACACCACAGCTCTCCTTCTTCCAGAGGAAAGGCCACGTGAAGACACATAAGGAAGGCGGCCATCTCAAACTGAAGAGAGAGCCCTCTGGAGCAACCAGCCCTGGCCTTGGACTTCCTAACCCCAGAACTGTGAGAAATAAATGTCTATTGTTTAAGCCTCCAGTATGTGGCATTGTGTATGGCAGGCAGAGCTAAGCTACTATGTCCCTAAATCTTTGACCTGGGGACCTCACTGATGGTGGTGATCACCTTCCATGCCCACACACCTCACTCATTTTCCCAAAATGCAAACACAAAGTTCAGCCTCGCCTGTGATGGGGGGCACAAGTTTCTGCCCATTTGGAGAAAAATCTGCACGGCTACCAGCAAATTCTACCTTCTTTTCCCATTCTTTTTTCTCCTTCCCAAACACCAGGTAGCCTCACTGACTCCAAGGTGTCAGCGTGGCAAGAGATATCGGAGAACCACCTGGACCACCCTCCTAATTTACGTTCAAAGGGGCCTGGAGAGAGGTTTTAGCCAGGTGCACAGTGTGGAGCTCGGTAACCCCGCCATGATGGCGAGAGAAACCCCACCTAGAGAACGCTGGTGTCGACCCAGTCCTTTGGCACACCTGCTCTGTTTCCTCACCTGAGTTCGAGGGCAGTGTGACAGAAACTAGACCGTGTGGAAGTGGGCCACACTGTCTGGGCTGCTCACCCTCTGGTGGGGAGCAGATACAACCTGGGTGAGCGGTGCTGGGGGCACCCACAGTGTGAAGGGACGCCTTCGCAGCAGGCAAGCAGGAGGGAACAGCATTTGGAGCCAATCCCCTTGACAGAAACTTGCCCCAGGTCCAAAATCATCAGTGAAACCCAAATGGTTTAAGTCTGGCAGCTCATCAGACGGCTGTTTGTGCAATGAATGGTCGCGGCAGAGGCAACAGTCCCAATACTGCATGCGGGTCTTTAGGGCCTTAGAAGACCCAGGAAGCGACAGCTTCTCTGAATGGAGCGAAGGGATTTACCAGTTGCTAAGTGTTTCTCACATTAAAAAAAAAAATTCATCCAGGGACCCAGGTAGAGGTTAATGGTTTCTTTCCCATTAGCACAGAGGGTGCCCTGTGACTCAGCGGGGAAGGCACCAGCCACAGGCCCAGCGAAGACCGGCCGTCAGGGCAGATTCCAGCCCAGTGGTGTTTAGTGGGCCAAGCAGACATCAGCCACAGGGATCCTGCGCCTCTGGAGCAGCCAAAATCCACAGCTGCCGCGGTCCCGGTTCCGGCCAGCACCTCAGCATGCAGAGCAGCTGCACTCCCCTACCCCGCGTGAGAAAACACCCCATAGGGATGTGAGAAAACCCTGTGGAAACCGGATACCTGCCTGCGGTCTGCTCAGGGCATCGCGTTGTTTCTCTGCCACCAAAGCCCATCTCAGAAGGTTAGGATCAGCTCTAGTGCAAGGCAGTGCCTGGTGCGGAGTTGTAGCCAAATGCTAATTTTTTCCCAACACATTTAAAGATGAAATCTTCCTTTTGCTGCTGTTCTTAGAATTGTTTTTCCATCCACAGTTTAAGACGCCTGCCCCTTCCGCCCACTACCTCACCCCTCAGCCCAGTTTTCTTTCAAGTCAGCTCTCTGCTGGGCTCACCCACTCCCGGCCCCCCAGGGGGCTGGGGAAGCAGAAATTATAATTTTTTAAATGTTCACTGTATGCAGGACCTGGGAAAATCTATATTTGGTGTAAGACAGCTCCTCTGCAGAAACATATACTTCACAAAAGTGTTGGTTAACCAAGACAAAAGTTTTCTGGGTTTCCTGGGTCCTGCCACTTTGTTACCCAAGCAAGTTCTGAGCTTCAGCAGTGATTAATGCATGAGCACCCTCACACTGAGGGGTTTTAAAAATTATTTAATGCTTCCTTCCCAACTCTGAGCTCCATTTCTTGTGAACTGAAGTCTGCAGTTCAGAAGTGGCCAGAACGAGGACTGAGAACACTCGCCAGAGCTCAGTGGGTGCATTGGTTGTTTGTTGAAGAATGGGCACAATGCTTACAGTTGGTGCCCCCAGTGTATATGGAAGACACTAGCAGTGGTGTGATAGACGTGACCGTGACAAGTGACGTTAGCAGATGCAATTTTAACATGTGTCATTTGGAACAGTATCTTCCCAGAGGCCAGTGTCTCTGCGGACATTTCAAGGACCGTCTTTGATGTGCAACACCCCTTACAGAGCTGGGGCACCACAAAGTGAGACTGTTCAGAGCAGGTGACTTTGTGGCCAGTTCTGTTCCATGATTCCACCAGGGACACACACACACACACACACACTCCCAATGTACTCCAGTTTCCGTATTTTAAGTTGTTGCTAGGTAACTGAATAAAGTAGGCTAAGTGACCATGTGGATTTTGCAGGCCAACCAAGATCCTCTCTGCTGATTCTCAGAACTACCGATAATCTAGAGGGGTGGGGGCGTTTCTCGCTATCCAGTAACTGGCTGAAGTTACTTTGGGCAAAATAGATCTCTCTTTCCTTCTTTGCTTTTGTTTTGGTTGTCGGATAAGAAGCAACATCCAGGCTAATACCCACCACTCCAATGAACAGCGTGGCAATTATTTGACTTGCTTACTCCAGGGGTTTCCTTTTCTTATTTTATTTTAAAAAAGAAAGAGCTGACAGCTGAAGCCTGGGCGACGTGTCCTGGCTCAGTCTGACACTCAGTGCCGGGCACCAGTGGTCTTGGCCGCCTGGGCTGCGTCCGGGACGACCGCGTTCCTGGGAGGGTCTACACGTGGCCAGGCTGGCTGAGCAGCTCTTGGGATTCTGGAGGCTTTGCCCCACAGGGTTTCACTCTGAGGGACTCCGGTTTAAGGACAAAACAGTATGTCTGCACGTTTAAATTAGTGAGTCTTAAACACTTTTGAAAGGATTTTCCTCCTGGACATTTCAAGACTACATTTTTAAACCAATGGCCATGATCCCCTCCAGGGGCCCAAGGAATCCAGACCCCTTGCCTCTGCCCTCAGTTTCCCTACTAAATCAACTCATGCCTCAGGGGTGAGTCCCTGGAGAAGAATTCTAGTGCCCCCCATCCAGGGGTCCTGTGGCACTTCTACAGCTGTGCCAAGATCACTCTCTTGCTTACTTGTTGCTTCCTCACAATTAACACCTCCCCCCACCCACCTCTGCACCAAAAATAGCGTCCTGTCCTCCCTTTGTCCCCACTCTGCACTGTGACAGCCTGTAGCTGTAGGTCCTATACCTGGATGTATTGTTGTTTCCCACTCTGGACCCAAATCCACAGGGCAGGGGTGGGGTGTGTGAACGCCACTGCTAGTGGACATTTGTCAAGAAGGGTGAGGAAGGACCCCAGGCTTCAAGAACACTCCGGGGGAACTGGGGCTCTGCTCACTGCACCTGTGCCCCATGGCAGTAAAGCCACGGTGTGAATACCTTCTGTTGAGACTGGAGGTAGGAGGGAATGTGGCAAATGAGAAGTGAATTCTAGAACTACACCTCTGACAGGTGACAGGGAAGGTGTTCCCCAGTGTCGCAGAGCATGCCAAGTGTCAAATAAACCATGACTCCAGCTCCCTCAAAAAATTAAGGTAGGATTATCATATGATCTAACGATTCTATTTCTGGGTAAATACTCAAAGAATTGAAAGCAGGGTCTCGAAGAGAAATTTGTGCGTTCACATTCAAAGCAGCATCACTCACAACCGCCAAGAGGTAGAAGCAAACCGAGTGTCCGTCAACAGGTGGGCGGATAAAACACAATGCGGTGTATTATCCTGCCTTGAAGAGGGAGGGTCTCCTGACACGCGCTGCAACATGGGTGAACCGTGGGGACATTCTGCTGAATGAGATGAAGCAGTCACAGAGGGACAAACACTGCATGAGTCTGCTTACCCGAGGTCCCTGGAGGAGTCAGTCATAGGGACAGAAAGGAGGACGGTGGTCTCCAGGGCCTGGGGGAGTGGGTGGGGAGCTGGTGTTTAGTGGGGACAGAGGTTCAGTTGGGAAGATGAGAAGCTCTGTGGGTGGACGGGGGTGACGGGCGCGCAGCAACGTGTGCTGCTGAACTGCACCCTTAGAAATGGCTAACGTGATGCGTTTTATGTTATGTGTATTTCACTGCAATAAAAATGAATAAATAAACAAACCAAGAATCCAGACCAAGTCCTTCCACCTAAGCCTCGGTTTATCCAACGTCTCCTGGGCACTGTGGCTTCAAAGCTCAAAAGCCCAAAGCTGCCGCAGAGCACCCTGTTTTCACGAGTCCAGCTCACGCGGCACTTCTAATGACCTGGGCAGGGGTTTCCAATGTGTGGTCAGAGGACCACCTACGGAGGAGCCGTCTGGGGGCTGGTTTACAATGCAGATTCCTGGGCACCACTCCGGGCTCTGGATCCATGTTGGAGTGGAGGGGCTCAGTTACTTGTAACTTCGCAAGCTCCCCACAGAGTTTGTATGCCCACAGAAAGAAGAAAGCAGTGTAGAGGGCAGATCCTTCACCCCGATCCTTTACCCAGAGTTTCCTTCAAAATATTGACTCACAAACCAAAACTCAGCTCTGGTCAAATCCCGGAGAGGAAAGTCACTCAAAATTGCTTTTCATCAGCACGTTTTGTAATATTTCAAGTCCCCAGGTCTCCACACTGTAATAACCTTTTTAAAAGGGTGTTAATCTAGAGGTGAGCTTAAACTGTTACTAACCATGAAAATTTATACAATCACTGAGTTTTCAGGAGAGGCCAACAAAACCCAGCCCTCTCACTTGCCACTGAGGCCACCTGGCTGATGGGGGCAAAGCTGCAAGTCCAGGGGAAGGTCCCAGCAAGTCACAGTTGCTGCCAGGACCACTTGTTGCTCTTAGGTATAAACAGTGACTCAAAGTCACAGTGCCTGGGGGGAGGAGGGGGGAATGATGTTACCACACTGTGAAATGTGAATTTCCCCTTGGATTCAGGGGTCTCACCTGGCATTCTGCCTGCAGGAGGAAGAAACAGTGCACAGGTAGGAGGGTGTCAGCTATACACCGTCAACCTCTCAGGGATGCTGGCCAAGTAGGCAGTCCCCTAAGGACATTCTCCTTCTTTCCCTTGATGAGTAAACCTCACCCAGAAACCCAGTTCCGGTCAGCAACAAGCAAGAACTCTCAGTCCAACCGGGCAGGCTGGTGGGCGAGGAGGTCAGAACTGAAACCAGACAAAAGTGACTCGGGGAAAGATAAAGTATAGGAGGGCATGTCCAACCCACGGAAACCAGGCCTGGGGTAGGCCGGGGGGCACGCTGCTGCAGTCACCCAGCTCAGGTTCCCTTCCAGAAAACGGGCTTCCCAGGCGTTATTTTGCACATAGAGGAAAGAACAAGAGCTCCTTTAAAACAGGCCCATTCAATGAGGACGCCTGAGAAGACCACCAGCTTTGAAGTAGTTTGTACTCTCTGCTTTTGTTCAGTTAATAAATGGTTTTTGAATCTGCAGATGTGCTGGGAGCTGTCTCCCTGCCTGCCCGTGGGAAGTGACAGAGGTATGTGACACATGGCAGATTCTATGTTGGGACACAACAAAGACCCAGAAGACAGTAACCCATCTCCACCCTGAGAGGAGGGGCACGTGAGCTGGGCTTTGAAGGAGATGTAGGAGTCCGCAGGGTGTAAGATTTTAAAGACCAGCTCTGCCCCCTGTTTTACCACAAGGAACCGGGACCTAAAGAGAGAACAGAATCTTCCCAGCATGTTTTAGTGCTAAGGGTGGACTGGGAGCTGGGCCCCAACAGCCAGCATTATCCGTGTCCTGGCGAGCAGTGGGGCAGGAGAGGCAGTTCTTCAGAAGCGAGACCACCTGACACATCAGTCCTGTTGCTTCTTTGTGAAACATGTTCTCTTAGCTTGAGTCTCAGACATGCCCAGTTTTTACTAAATTCCTCTCCACCTGGACTGAGCGGCTGGCAGCCCTGAGCAATGCCAATAAAGAGCAAGATGAGCGATTCTCTCGTCTCTGCCCAGATGCGCTGTTGCAGGGTCAGGGAGAGGCAGGGACTGGACAAATGGTATCTGCCAGGGGACACTGAGACGGCTGCAGTCTTTTCTGTGAAAACAGACCCAGGGAAGCCTCCACATACCCCATCCGATGCCAGGCAGAATGAAGTGGCCCAGGAAGGAACTGGAGAGCCCATGGAAAGGTGCCTTCACATATGCCCTTCCTGGAACAGCACCGAGGAATGGGCCTGGGTGCAAGGGATGCAGTTGGCAGTATGACCTTGGAGAACACTCCCCTTTACTCCTCCTTTGGAGGAGTTCTGTTTTCTCCTCCAAAAATGGCAAAAGAATCAGGTCCGGCCTCTCCTGACCCCACCAGGGAAGGTGGAGAATTTGACTTAATAAACTGGCCAAGCACATGGGAATCCAGGAGGGGTTTGACATCACTCTAAAGGGACAAGCCCAACAGTGGCCTGGCAGCGAGTGTTCCTCTCTTACCCTCCACATCCAGAGCCTTCTGCAGCACCCACTATACACCAGGGGTGCCAGCCCCACCTCAGTCTCCTCAGCATCACCCTGCACAGCAGTTACCTGTCTCTGGAGGTGCTCTGGAACAGAGGCCCAGCCAGGGCCTGACACCCCAACTCTGGTGTGCTATCTCCCTGGGCCCCTGGGGACCTGGTGGTGAAGCTCCCTTCAGACATTGGGAAGATGAGACTGAGCAGCAGGAGCCCTCTGCCCTGGGCCTCTCCCAGGAGCCTCTAAAGGACAGCAGCAAACGCACGAGGACAGCTGTTTGCTGATGCAGAGTGGCCACACGAGGCTGGCAGAAGTCAGGCAGCAAAGCTGGTGCTGCACGGAGAAGCCAGGATTTCATGCGTTATTTTGCGAAGGGTGTCTGGGATTTGCCTCCACGTAGTCCAGTGGGAGAGGAGGTGGGGGGCAGAGAGCAGAGCAGTGACCACCCTGCAGCTGAGCAATGGGCGTGTATGCGTTCACTGTGTGTGTGCACGTTTGACACTTCCCCAAATAGCTGTTTTCCAAACCCTGACTGATTCAACTATAAAGTCAAGCTAATCCCCTCCCTGGGACTTCAGGTCACTTAAGGTTCTAAAAAAAGGGTTTTTTTAATCTTTAAGGTTTAACAATGGCATTTAACTGATGCCTGAGGTGAGAGACTCTAGTCCAAAATTCAGGGGCACATCCAGAGAGGAAGAAAATTGTGAAATCCAACAGTGAACTTCTCGTTTCATTATTTTAGGTTGAAAAACAAGGACGTGGCTTTGCCTTCTCATCAGAACAAATGGATTTTGCTAGGCCAAGTGGCGATCGTGGAGGTGAACTGAGAAAACCCATCCTATCTTCAACAGCCTTGAGGATCAAAGGCAAAAATTAAACTAAAACATTTCAAATGCAGCACGTGTTGCATCCATGATTGCATCTGTCCTTGAAAACTGAGATAGGAAAATGAGCCTCAAATAGCAAGAAAGAACTTAAATGTAATGTATTGACGGCAAAGGTAGTTGGAGGGACAAGATAGATTTCATCCCCCTTGTGAGAGCAAAGGCAGCTGGTGTTAATCACATGTGATCCCTTATCTTCTGACTTCCTCCCAACAGGACTTCAGAGAGCTAGGTTGACGCCAAGCAAATATTTAGTAATATTTTATTCTATTTACAGCATCTCATGGCAACACTGTGCATGGTTATTGAAGTTAGATACAACCCAGTCAACAAACAGACACAGCTGCAGCTGGTAACACAGTTCAGCTCCCAGGGGCAAGACCCTGTCCTGGACCACCCCAGAGAGTGCCTGGGCTGTGCACCCAGCTGGCCAGCCTCCCCTGCCCACAGCGTACCTCAGCCCAGATGCACAATCTCAACCTTATGGCCCAAACCAACATGGTATCTGCAGACCACTGATCATCTGCCCCTCTTTACTTCCAAACCCCACTCTCACAAATCCAAGGTGTTTGGAATGCTTTCAGGAGGCACAGAGTTTTTGTTCCACAACCAGAAACCAAATATAAAATGAAAATCAACCTACACAAAGCAACATCCTGGCTTAAATTCATACTACAGTGTAAATGACTGAGAGCAGATACTTCTAAGCCCAACAAAGTCTGGACTTCTTTCCATTAAAGTGTTTAAGGGTTTAATAGAACAGTTTGGCCCTGCATCTCCTCTCACCTGTCCCCTCTGTTATTTGTTTGGCACTTTGTGCTGAACTACTACCACTTCCTGTCCTGCCCACTGTACCCTCTTCACCCCACTCTGCTGTTCCTCACTCATAAAGGTCAGACCAGGCTCTCCTCTTCTCCCATCTGCTCCATTGCTGCCCAGGCGCATCTCCACCATCTCACCTTTCCTAGGTGTGACCTTGCATCTTCTCCTCAAACAGAATGGTATTGCTTCTAAGCCTTGGCTGTTTTTCTAGCACCTGGTACAGGGCTGGCACCTGGTAAATGCACGTGATGGAAAGAATGAAGGCAGAGAGGGTGGGAGGCCCAGGCCAGATGCTACCAGAGGCCTTGGGAAGAGTAAGGCAACTAACATACACACAGAAATAGCAGGAAGTCCTTGTTCTGGCTAAGGACCCAAACTGTGTCAGTGACCCTAAACTGTACATAAGGAGGGCTCAGGATGATGAGTTGGCACAGCCCAGGGACAACACCTGGGCCATTGGCATGACCAGTGCCCAGTGGACCTGGGCTGCAGGTGAGAGGCCACTCGTTCTCTGGCCAGCTCAGCGTTCCCTTCCCCTCGCAGCTCTTGGCAGCTTGGTGTGGCAGGCATATCCACTGGGGTTTACTTGCATCCACTTTGTAACAAATGGATTTCTTCCATATTTATATCATAGAATAAACAGAGATTTTCCTGATCAAAGGCCACCCTGGGGCCTGGAGACAATTACTGGAGTGTTTTCCCAACTGAGGTCATGCTGCCCATTCAGGAGACGGGTTCTGGCTGTGTCCAGCATGTGTTCCAGCTTGGTGACCGTCAGCATATTCTGAAAAGGAACAAAACTTCACACTCTTTGGGGCAGGTGGCTCCCTGCTGGAAAGAGTAATCAAGAGCCCAGCTGGTGGGAGTCAGATTGCCACTGCCACGCAGGCAGACAGTCACTCGGCAGGCGGGCTTTGCCCTCCATGCAGCACTGCGAGGCTGGTGGGCGCACGCCCCTCACAGACGGGGCGTGGAGGCCTGGTCTGACATGTGTCCGAGGTCACATGATCTCAAGTGGAGGAGCAGATATTGGAAACCA
This sequence comes from Desmodus rotundus, assembly GCF_022682495.2. NCBI lineage: Eukaryota > Metazoa > Chordata > Mammalia > Chiroptera > Phyllostomidae > Desmodus > Desmodus rotundus. The sequence goes on along the minus strand of NC_071398.1, from coordinate 30,770,573 downwards.
GGCCAGAAGCTGCAGATCCTGCTCTTGGTCACAAGGTGACCTAGTGTGGCCGGTTTGCAGAGAAATGGCTTGGGGACTTATTTCCATCTGTAATGAGGGAGCGTGCCGAGGACAGCAGAGTATTTAGCTCTTTAGTCCATATGGAATTTATTTTGTGTGTGAGGTAGGGCTCTAACTTTATGTGTTTCCAAAAGGTAGATTAATTGTACCAACAATATTTCTGAATGATCCTTTCCTCCATTTGAAATATTGCCAATTTCCTAAATTAAATCCTCCTTTCATATGTTAGACTCTATTATTTATTTTTTTAAACCCACTGACCTGTTTCTGCACATGCTTCTGAATCTGCATAGTGTTGGGGTATGGTTTGATAACTAGGAGAGCAAAGCCCCTGCCTCTCCCAAACATCTTTCAATATTGCCTCTTTCAGGTTCTATCTATGCGTTTATATTCTGGCAGCTGTCGCTGGACATTTCCACTCTATCCTCCCTTTTCTTTCTTTAAGACTGATTTGAGAGAGAGAGAGATGGGGGGGAGAGAGAGAGAAATTTGTTGTTCCACTTACTTATGCATTCATTTGTTGATTCTTGTATGTGCCCTGACTGAGGATCGAACCTATAACCTTGGTGTGTCAGGACGATGCTCTAACCAACTGAGCTACTGGGCCAGGGCCTTTTATCCTCCACTTCCTAACGGATTCTATCCTCTTTTCTGTGTGCCTGTTTTTCTCTTCTGTACTGTAATTTCCTCAGATCTGTCTTCCAAATTGGCTGCTTTTCTCGTCAGCTTTGTTAGAATTACAGTTTAACTTATCCAATGAGTTTATTTTAGTGACTACGTTTTTCATTTAAATAAATTCCACTGGTTCAATTCCAAAACCATTTCTCCTTTTCTGGTCTTTCGTTCTGACTCCCTTTATATGTCATAATTTTAAATAAACACATCTATTTCATATTGTTTGTTATTTCTGGTTGACAGAGTATCGGTCCTGTGTTGGTTAATTATTCCTCATGAGAGTTCATTTCTTAATGTGGTTTTTATCGTGTGCTCCTCTCCGGGAGGAGCTGTTTTCTGGGCGTGTCCCAGTGACATCAAGTTGAGAAAATGTATATGCATTTACCAGCTCCCTGGGTTCTGGCCTCAGCTTTAAGTGCATTCCTGTCTTCGTGACTCTGTGCCATGCAGACGGCATAAATGCAGGCCCCAGACCCACACATAGCAAGGTTTGAATTGATTGTTCACGGCAAATTGTTTTTTTTTTGCTGCACTCCACTCAAATCCCTGGACAGACAGCAAGTTTCCTCATCAATTCCCCAGGCCGAGGGGCAAAGGTTTTCAATCCATTTTTTGTGGTATCGCAGCCTTTGAAACTTCACGGGAAGACTCTGTCTCAGTCCCCTATGGCACCCAGAGTTGTAGGCATGCATAGTTATAGGCACGTGTAGTTGTGGGCACCAGTAGTTATATTCCCACCAGCCTGTCCACAGATGATGAGGTTTTTGAGCTCCGAAGACAGATTTCATCTCTACACCCTCCTCTGCAGTGGCCAAGCCCAGGACAAAGCTTTGTGCACATTCATCACTCAGAGGCACTTATCTTAATCCAGCAACAAAAGTCTGGACGCTCACCACCTGGCATTTTTAGTCATAATACCACTTAATCCTCTCAAGAAGAAAAACAGATTGGATTAAGGGGCGACTAGCTAAACACCTGCCCAGGGGACCCACTTGTAATGGGCAGGAAAGGATCTCTGGATGAATGGGAGTCAGGGCGGGTCAGCCAGGTCTCCACTCCCTTCTCTTCATAATTAGCAAAAGTAAACATGTTTTCAGGAGATGGTGCCCACACTGTATCTGTTGGGTTTACTTTGATTGACTATTATAGCAGGGTGCTTCTTGCCAGGAGCACAGAATTTATCTATATTGTCAACCCTTTAATGTAAAACCCAGGAAGCTGTGTGGTTAAGAAAATTGCAAATTAAAACTGACAAGAAAATAAAGACTACTGTTCCTGATTTTTTTTTTCCAGAACATCAATTCAGCCAGAGGAAGTAAATGAGAAAGTGAGCCTGTTTCTGTGTGGATAGAAAAGCAGTGTCTCTGGTTCTGCTCAAAGGCCACCCTCCACAGCTGCACCAGGTAGTGAGCCCTCTGCACTCAGGCCCTGGACCCAGGGGTTGTCACCCCCTTTGCAGATGAAGAATTTGAGACTTGCAGAGAACAGTCACTTGTCCAAGAGGCCACGTAGCTGATGAATGTCTGTGGGGGTATTTGAGGGACCCTAATTGAGGACCTCCCCCTCCATGAAATCCCACATGTCTGCTGAGGCTGCTTGGGGCACAGGCCCACCTGAGGAATCGGAAAGCGTTCTTTACATTCCCATCCACAGGTAGACTTCTGGTTAACTGTTTTTCTGCAAACCAAGCCTTTTATCAGCCTGCAACCAACTGGCTGATGGTCCTTCCAGAAGGGATTGGTGTTGCACACAGCGCCCAGACATGCAGCTGTCTTCCCAGCTCATGACAACCAAGCCCCTCCTGGAACCCAGAGGGAGAGCTGGAGGGAAGGAGGTAGCACAGCCCTGCAAAGAGACAGCTTCCACCCTCTGGATCTCACCCCGCCTTCTGTCTAGACCAGAAGTCAAGAACAAATCCCCATCTGCACCCAGCCTCATGGCCAAGCCAGAGATAACTCTGCCCATGTCTTCCCAAGGCCCCAGGACAGTTGTGCCCCCTTGGAAATGCCCTGGCTCCATTGCAGCAATTTGTGTTTGAAATTGTGTTGAAATAACAGAAATTGGGAGGTGAGAAGGCAGATGTCTGTGCCTGTAGAGATGGTGAGGAGCAGGGGCAGGGCCAGACTGGAAAGAAAACCAGATATGACCCTGCTCCTCGGGGCCTCCCCCAAGTAGCAGGGACGGCTTTGAATATAGCAGCTGGTGTCTCATCACAGACAGATGCTGTTGGCCAGTCACACTGTTTGTGATCCTGGGGGGACATCTTGGGGGGGCCGTTAATCAGCCAACCACAAAAAATAAAGTGACACATCATTGCCCCTATGAAACAGCAAGGTCTGGAGGCCAGATCTGTGCCCTTTGGCTCATGAGGTCCCAGCACACAGCCGGTGTTTGCTGGGCAGCTGAGTAATCAGAAATAAGCAGCACTGGTTGTTGGAATAGGAGGGCCAGCTGTGGGTGTTCGTTACCCCGAGGTGGCTCCCAGCGGCACAGATGCCCCATGCCAGCAGAGAGGCGCGGTAGAGCGCTCCTTCCAATGTCAGGTCCCTTCCAACGCCAGTCACCTGGAGTGAACTCTCTCCAGTGGTGTCACTGACAATAGTCAAAAAGCCTTAAATTCTTTCCAACAGATGACATCTGAGCGAGCTGAAATCCCAAACATCGTGCAGGAGAACAAAGCAGTGGACAAGTGGTTTGGGTCAGAGAAAACTCTTGAGCAGATATGGACTTAGGACAAGAAGCCTTTGTGAGATAAAGGAGGGAGAGATGGGTGCTGCAGAGTAGCGGAGAGGTTCTCCCACAGCCCTGTGCCAAGGGATACTCACGATCCAGCCAGCAGCCTTCCCTTCTGACCCCAGGGGGTGCCCCTGCCCTCACACTGTCGGAGGGCCCTCCACCACCTGTGCTCCCCACAGCCACGTCATCAAAGCACAGAGGAAACACAAGCAGTTGTCACTCCTGACTAACCATCCATAACCGGCACCTGAAATGAGACATGTCCTGAATGAGACAGCAGAGTCACACTAGTGGCTATGCCGTGTGACAGGGGTGTGGGGAAATACCAGGCTGGCAGAATGGAAGCTGCTGCAGGCTTTTTAGGAATTACTTATGTATGTGTCCAAATTTTCAATGGGCTTACTCCTGGTTCTGTGATACCACTGCTGGTAACTTCTCCAAGGCATTAACAGGACAAAGATGGATAAATAAAGATTCTCATTGAGACCTGGGTTTATAGTAGGAAAAACTGGATCCCCTAAATCCATCAATGAGGGATTTATCACATAAACATTGATGCAACCACGCAGATCTTATTTTTCTTCTTCATGTCTGCGTCTCAGGCCCAGAAAGCACCTGGCACACTTCAGGAGACCCTCTGCCAGCATTTGCTGACAGCGCGAACACACCAGGGCGCCATGCAGCCGTGGAAGGGAGGTCGCTGAGGCAGGGTTCATCCTGTCGGGAAGGATGGCCACAGTCCGAGGAACACTCCAAGGCATTTAGACAGAGGGTATAAAAAATCCATTTACACCAAAGTAAGTGCAGAAGAGATACATTCAAATCTTATCCACTGGGACCACTGTGCTACTTCAATGCTTTATCAATAACATGCAATCAGAGAGCCACAGAAAGACATTTCCAATATTGAACATGCGTGAAATCTTATCACTTTAATATCCCAGGAGCATAGAGAATTTGCTTCCAACTTGGACTCAGAGGCCAGCCTGCATTCCCACCAGCATGTGACTCAGTTGTCAGCTCTGGGCCGCGGGTCCCTGGGCTCTGACCTGACCGAGCTCTGGGGTGCCTGACAGGGAGGGGCACAAAAAGGAAATGAAAGACTGTGTGAAAATTGTTCACAGGAGAAGAGCTGCTGAAATGGGGGGTGACGGGCAACATCACTGGACGCAGGACACCCTAGAAAGAATGCTTTCTTCTTAGGCCATCAAATAATAACAAGGAAGAGAGCCCGTGCACCAGCCCACCACCCATCTCCACGTCCACGTCTCCTAAGTGGTTGTGGAGTGGCCAAATGCTGTGACCAGCCACACCTGGGGGGTGACACTTCATCATGAGACTGCCTTTACTAACAGTGAAGCCGCACACACCACGAAGGTGGCCTTGTTGTGACACCACTGTCATCCCAAACGTGCTGGCGCCCCTCCTGCTAGAGCTGACTGCGAGGCCTGCCTGCGTCTCTCCATAGAGCCCTCACTGCACCCGCTTCCACACAGGCCTCCACTGGTGCTGGGGCCTCCACTGGAGACCTGCTGTGTGTGGAGCGCCCTGCCAGCCCGATGACGTGTCTTGGTTCACATAATCCTCCTCCAGGGCCACCAGGTGGGCTCCCAGCTCCCACTTTGCCAGAGAAACTTGGGCTTCCAGACTGGGCAGTCACTCGTCAAGGACACTCAGTGGGTTTCCATTCCAGACATTTCCCTTTTGTCTTGAAACTCAAATCCACCCTCACAAGAAAAAAGTTTGTCACCACTGAGAACATTCAAAAGAATGAAATATGGATGCTTTCAACAATTCCAAAAATATTCTGGTAAGTGGCAACAGAACTGGAGCGAGCGAGCGGTATCCGGAGCTGACCCCAGCAGCCCTGCTGTGCAAGTGTGCTGCATTTGTGACACTGGACAGGCACACTTAGAAGCCCTGGAGACAACACGGACACCACATGCACAAACATCGCATAGCTCAGCAGGCTGCGAAAACTGCAGTTGCCCAGAGCAGAGCTGAGGGCTGTGTGTTTCAGCCGATACTATCTGACCACGGAACGGTGCTGTGATCCAGTCAGCATCCCCAGTCTTGCTCCTGGGCTTATATTTACAGTCCAGGAAAGGAGTGGGGCACGCAGGACAGGGGTGTCTCAGTGACCTGTGGCTGTTGGAACCAATGACCACAAACTGGCTGGCTTAAGGCAACACAAGAGGATTGTCCTCAGTATGGAGGGCTGAAGTCCGCCGTGGTCATCCTGGGCTGAAGTCAAGGTGTCACAGGGCTGGCTTCTCGAGAGGCCCCAGGGGAGAACTCACTCCTTGGCCTTTCCAGCTTCCAGAGGCACAACCGGCCTTGGCTCCTGGCCCCTTCCTCCGTCATGCAAACCGGAAGTGCAGCATCTTCCCATGTCTCTTTGATTCCCCTGGGTTCCTGTCTCCTCTCCTCTCTGACCCTCCTGCCTCCCTTTTAGGGGATCCAGGATCACTTCCCCACCTCAAACCTCTTAACTCAATCACACCTGCAAAGTCCCTTTTGCCATGTAAGACCACATATGCACAAGTTCTGGGGGTCAGGATGCAGACGCCTCTGGGAACCAGCATTCTGCAAGCACAGGGCAGTGGTGCCTGGGCCGAGCTCTGAGACAGAAGGCCAGCGCACACATGTCACCGTCTTGGAGCTCCACAAACCCTGTGAGGCAGGTGCTGGTCTACTGCTCCCAGGGGAGGAGCCTGAGACTCAGGACAATCTGGAGTCTGACACAGGTCCAGGAAGCCTGGAGCCCAGTCTTTTCACTAGGCTGCTTCCACAACTGAGTCCCACAGCTGGCCGCACCCCAGCCTGCAGCAGAGGCAGGGCTGGACCCCAGCTGGCCCTCTGGCCATGATCTAACACTCACCATCGATACCCCCAGTCCAGCTTTGGTGGATCTTCAGGCCCGTCCAGGGAAACAAGACAAACCCATGGAGACATTACATGTGATGCTAACATTTGCGAAGAACCTAAGCATTTGTTGCTTTGAATCCTGCTCTCACAAGAGAAAACTGGGGCTGGGGAGGGTGGAGTCATTGACTTGAGTCACCCGGGACGGAGTGATGGAAGCGGTTAGCCAGCTGGGTCTCCAATACCCCGTGTGGAGTGTGCCTCTTGGCTGAGTCCCAGTGAATGAATGACCGGGGAGGTGGGATCTGCAGCAGTCTCTTCTGGAGCTTGTGGTGGCCAGGGGAGCCGAAGGTCGGGGTGGGGGATGGACAGAGAGAGTACTCTCCCAGTTCTGAGCTAGAAAGGGTGGCAGGCGGTGGGTCCTGTGCCATCACCACATAGAGTGTGGCCAGCTGAAGTCATCGCAGGGCCAGCCCATGGAGGGCAACTTCCAAAACATGTGGCTGAGAGTGATTGTGAAGCTTCGGCTCTCCAGGCCACGATGCAAAGCAGATGGAGAAGCTGGGAGTGTCCTCCAACAGCTGATGGGGCCCAGAGGGGCCAAGAGTGAGCATCACTGTCCTTAGCTCCCCTGAAGATGGGTGGAGGGGCGGGCAGCATGGAGCATCCTGCCCAGGCCTGTCATATGTGGACAGCTGGAAATGCCAAGGCACCCACCAAGATGTCACAGAGGTGGATCCTGACCACGGGAGTGTCTAAGATGAGAGCGCATGCTCCTGCCCATCAGCAGCTGACAAGGCTAACCCTGTTCCATGTCCCTCTTCTGGAGGAGCGGCCACCAAGACACCCCACAGACCCCGCTTTGCCTCCCGCGTCTGCTTTCCCAGGACCCAGCAAACACATCTGCAGTAACCTCACTGAGCCTCTCTCGCCTCATCAGCTTGAATTCCCCAAGAATCTGCACAGCACTCCAGCCGGAGGGGAATTTGGTATGTTTTTCGAAATTGTGGAAATGTGAAACCATGCTTCCTTCCTTGCCCCAGAGTTAGCAGACCTGGGGAAGCGCCTGTGAGGGAATGACCCTCCCTCTAGGAAGGGACAGCAGAGAGGCACTGACTGGCCTCCTCTCTGCATCTGGATGGGGTCACAGACTTCAACGGCACTCCAAGTCTGTGTTTTGTTTGCCTTCTTTTGTTTTGCTTTTCATTTTTTCAACAGTCTCTGGCTGAGAAAAGCAATCACTCTTACAAAGAAACTCTGTAAGACAGCTCAGGCCCGCAGCACAACGGCCCTGCTCCAATGCTTGTTTTGAAAATGTGAATTTGCTCCAACACGATTGATGTGTGAGGGATCAGTTTGAACATAACACAAATGGCATGTTTTCTTATGCACAACCTCATCCGCCAGAAGCTCTTGGTGCACAGACAACAGCAACTGCTGAACCCACACACCTCAAAGCCCAAGGGGCTGGCCCCAGGGCCCCCCTGAGAGCGAAGGCCATGCCCTCTACTTCGGGGACCACTAGACATCTGACCTCACAGTGGTGACGCTCCCAGGCCTATGTCCCAGCAAACTCTGCCTGATGCCGTGCTTACTGTACTAGTTAGTTATGTGCTTAACCATTCAACACAGGAAGCGGGGCTCCGTGTTTATTAGATTCTTATCTTTCCATGTCACTGATGAAGTTGTGAGTGCGGTGCCCACAACCCCATTATTCCCACAAACTCTGTGGCTTTTAATTACATGATTTTGCACAGTTTGCTGATTTTTAGGAATGCGTTCATCACATGTGAGTATGGTTTGTCTAGAGAACACCCTTGGCCTTCATCCTCCCTAAAGAGCCAAAGAGTCTCTTGACTCTGCCTTGGGGGTGTGTGGGGCAGATCTGCACCCTTTTCCCACTCCACCTCTGGTGACACAGGGTGTGGTATGACATTTAGATTATATCCAACAGTGAGCAAGGACTGGGCTATACTGAGCTCTACAGAAAGACCCCCTCACCTACACTGTACAGAGGTCCTTTTAATCCAGACATACAAGTCTTTTTTTTAAACATATTTTATTAATTATGCTATTACAGTTGTCCCATTTCCCCCCCTTCACTCCACTCTGTCCTGCTCACCCCCTCCCTCCCACATCCCCTCCCTATAGCTCATGTCCATGGGTCATACATACAAGTTCTTTGGCTTCTACATTTCCTACACTATTCTTACCCTCCCTCTGTCTATTTTCTAACTACCATTTATGCTACTTATTCTCTGTACCTTCCCCCCCCCACTCCCCTGTTGATAACCCTCCATGTGATCTCCATTTCTGTGGTTCTGTTCCTGTTCTAGTTGTTTGCTTAGTTTGCTTTTTTTTGTTTGTTTTAGGTGTGGTTGTTAATAACTGTGAGTTTGCTGTCATTTTACTGTTCATATCTTTTATATTCTTTTTCTTAGATAAGTCCCTTTAACATTTCATATAATAAGGGCTTGGTGATGATGAACTCCTTTAACTTGACCTTACCTGAGAAGCACTTTATTTGCCCTTTCATTTTAAATGATAGCTTTGCTGGATACAGTAATCTTGGATGTAGGCCCTTGCCTTTCATGACTTGGAATACTTCTTTGCATCCCCTTCTTGCCTGCAAGGTCTCTTTTGAGAAATCAGCTGACAGTCTTAATGGGAACTCCTTTGTACATAAGTGTGTCCTTTTCTCTTGCTGCTTTTAAGATTCTCTCCTCATCTTTAATCTTGGGGAATGTAATTATGATGTGCCTTGTGTGTTCCTCCTTGGGTCCAGCTTCTTTGGGACTCTCTGAGCTTCTTGGACTTCCTGGAAGTCTATTTCTTTCACCAGATTGGGGAAGTTCTCCTTCATTATTTGTTCAAATAAGTTTTCAATGTCTTGCTCTTCCTCTTCTCCTTCTGGCACCCCTATAATTCGGATGTTGGAACATTGAAAGATGTCCTGGAGGTTCCTATGCCTCTCCTCATTTTTTTGAATTCTTGTTTTTTAATTCTTTTCTGGTTGGATATTTCTTTCTTCATTCTGGCCCAAACCGTTGATTTGAGTCCCAGTTTCCTTCGCATCACTATTGGTTCCCTGTACATTTTCCTTTGTTTCTCTTAGCATAGCCTTCATTTTCTCATCTAATTTGCGACCATACTCAGCCAATTCTGTGAGCTTCCTGATTACCAGTGTTTTGAACTGTGCATCTGATAGGTTGGCTATCTCTTCATTGCTTAGTTGTATTTTTTCTGGAGCTTTGATCTGTTCTTTCATTTGGGCCTTTTTTTTTTTTTGTCTTGGCGCACCTGTTGCATAAAGGGGCGGAGCCTTAGGTATTCACCAGGGCGGGATAATGCTCATAGCTGCACTGTGAAGCTGTATGTGGGGGAGGGGTCCGAGAGGGAGCAATGGCGCTTGCTCTGCTCTCTGCCAGTTTCAGTCACTTCCTCCACTACCCACAAGCAAATTGGGCCCTTCTGGTGCTGCTTCCTGAGTGGGTGGCTTTGTGTACATTCTAGAACCCTGTGGGTCTCTCTAACAAATTCTCCTGTGAGGCTGGGAGTTTCTCCCACTGCCGCCTCAACCCCCACAGGGGTTTTCAGTCAGTGGTTTGAGGCTTCATTTCCCCACGCTGTAACTGTGAGTTGCGTGGTCTGTCACCTGGTCCACCAGCTGCTGCCTCACTGGCCAGCTGCAGCTTTGCCCGTCCTGCTTCACAATCCGTGGCCTCGCTGGGTCCGCCAGCTGCTGCCTTGCTGCAAGTCCTCTCCGCCCGGCTGCCCGTTTCTGCCCCTCCTACTGGTCTGGATGAGTGTTTCTTGTTTTTCTCCTTGGTTGTTGGACTTCCGTACAGTTCGATTTTCTGTCAGTTCTGGTTGTTTTTTGTTTTTAAAATGTTTTTGTCCTTCTTTTGGTTGTGCAAGGAGGCACAGTGTGTCTACCTACACCTCCATCTTGGCCAGAAGTCCAGACATACATGTCTTTTTCACTAAAAACTACAAAGCTTTCTTTCTGCCACTTGACGGGGTTTTGACTAAAAGTAAGAAGAATTCAGCCCCAAACTGGCAACTTTTTCAAACCAGAGACCAAAGAACTTAAGGATTAACTCAGAGCAACTTCAGCAGCTGTCTAGGCAGTTGTGTCCATTGAGTGAGCATTTACTTGCCACCTATGGAGTCCTCAGCCCTGGCCATCAAACCAGGCTGATTCTAGACAGAGAAGCAGCAGCTCACATAAATTAACATAATACAACCCAGCACTTGCAATAATAAATAATAATGCGCAAAGCACCGAAGCTGGGAATGATGAGTCTGCTTCCTCCCCTGAATCACGAGTTCTGTGGCATCAATGGACAGCAAGAGTAGCAGCCAGGTTCCCCCCTCCCCCCTCCAGACACTGCCCACAGTTGCCCCTCGAGCTTACTAAGCTCTGTGGCAGCCCTGAGGTGGATCTAGACAACGAGGGGATCTGAGGCTCAGAGAGGGTAGTGACTTGCACAGATTTGCACAAAGCAAGTGGCACAGCAGGGCACTGAACACAGCTCTTCTGTGAATGAACGAACCAGACGCCTTTCCATTGTCTGGGGGATTTTATTCTGTAGAACTCTATTACAAGTTGTTTTTATTAACTCATTTTGCCTACTCTTAACCATTCACACTATATTGGTAAGCACAGGACCTTTTTAGGAGCAGAAGTATGTAACTTGTGTGTTCATTTTATGGTACAAGTTTTCCGTAAGTTGAAGGACTCTCTCCATTCTCTCTCATTCCTTGAACAATGTGTGTGTGTGTGTTCAGAACTGGTGGCAATGCTGCTGAGAGCAGACCCGCCTCCACTCAGCCCGCTCTGAGGTTTCCTTGCAGCCTGGTTGAGCAGTGCACCCAACTCGGTGACCAAACAATTTCACTGGAAGGGGGCAGCATAACCTGGGAAAGGCTCTCTCTCAGGGGTCCCATCTCACCCCCAGGGCAGAGCCTTGGGAATGCACAGCCTGGAGGGGTTTACACAACCTTCTCGAGATGGTGAGAAACTGCCCAGAGCAAATATTGGAATCCATTGGCAGAGGGAGACTGGATGGGGGAAGCAGAAATCTGTGACTCCACCTGGAAAGGTTGTCTTGTCTGGGCTGCGGCTTCACACCACAGAGGTGCGCCTAGTCCTTTACTTAGAAGTTCAGGTTCCTATGGGTGGAGAGAACTTCCGGAATGTGCCCTGCCAGCACTCATGAAATGGGGTGAATGCATCATGAACAACAGGGGTGAATCTTCCCAGAGCATTAATTTTTATTGAAGGGTTGAAGGATAAGAACAGGGGGAAAAAATCAACTGGTCAGTTATTTAAAACATTATTTTCATATGTTAAAAAATATGGCTGTCTGGTGGGATTAAATGTAAAACTTCAAAGAAATGCCATCCTTGTTAAGGACTCCACCAGCCAGGGCCCCCAGGTTGCCATCAGGGTCACCCCACAGATGCTGACACCTGCCCTTCCTGGGTGTGCATGGTAACAACCTCACTCCCATGTGTGGGAGAGGGTGCCAGCTCCTCCTTCTCAGGACACACATCTATACTAATATACTAATTGCAGCTTAGCGTGAAATTGCCTTTACCCAGATGAACTGCGCGTCCACATCCTGAGGGAGGCATTTGGGAATCAGCTCTGGTCCTCCGTGTCAGGACAGCCCTTTTAAGACCCGTCTACCCTGAGATGACAAGATAGAAAGATCCTCTGATAATCTGAGGGAAGCATTGCTTCAAGTGACAAAGCTTTTCTCCTAAACACAGTTCCAGTTGTCACCGAATCTAATCTTCTTCATCTCAGATGCAGAATCCAATCAAAAGGAGACCCTCCGCCACCAACAGCTGGACCTGGCTGGTGCCTCCATACACGCACACACACTGACTTGGAAGACAAGATGTCCCCAAGGCCACTCCTTCCGGCATGCTCAGCGTTTTTCACACTTCAGTCTTTCCATCTCTATGCAGAATTCTCGCTGCGTCTAAATGCCCCTATTCCATTGTCCACTTATCTTACTTTAAATAGATTTATGTGTAAGCTCAAATATGTGCATGGAAACCAACCTTGACATTGCTACTGCAAGTGAAAATCAGAGTCAATGGACTAAAGAGTAAGTGACCATAAAAATAAAGAGGAGGTGATGCTATTAAACTCTATCTAGATCCTGAGATCCAGATGGACTCATCGCTGTAGTCTACCAGACATTTGAGGAAAAATAACCAAACTTGCACAAACTCATTGAGAAAACAAAGGAGAAGGAATGTCTTCTCACTCATGTTATGAGGCCTATTACTCTGGTACCAAAACCAGATGAAGACATTACAAGAAAATAATAGACCAAAACCCCTCATGACCACAGACATAAAATTCCTTAATATGTGAGCAAATTGATTCCAGCAACAGTTGAAAATGACAGCACATTATTACTAAGTGGGGTTCATCCTGGGAATGCAAGGTCAGTTTAATATCAGAAAATCAATCAGCCTAGTTCACCTTACAAATAGAAAAAAAAGAGAAAAACAGTAACACCCTCTCAAAAGATACAGTAAAAGACTTTTGACAAAACCCAGAATCCAGTCATAATTTTTTAAAAAAACAAAGAAGATTTGCTTCTATCCCTGAAGCAAATTAGGGATAGAAGAGAACCCCTTCAATCAGATGAGGGCACGTGTGTAAAATCTAGCGCTCACGTCGTCCTGGATGGGGAGATGCCGGGCTTTCCTCCTGAGACGAGGACAAGGCAAGCATGTCCTCTCTCCCTCACTTCTCTTTGTTGTGTGCTGGAGGTCCTGGGCAGGGCCAAAGGACAGAAAGAGTCAATAAAAGGCATGCAGGTTGGAAAAACAGTTGAACTTTATTCACAGACAATGTGAACATCTACCTAGATAATCCCAAGGAATTAAAAAGAAGCTACTAGAACTAGAACTAAGCAGGGTCCAGGATAAAGGTCAATATCAAATACCAGTTGTATTTCTCCACATAAGGACAAGAGATTAGAAGTTGAAAACACGAAATATCATTTACAGTTGAACCCTAAAATGCTCAGGGATAAATTTAATGACATGTGTGCTAGACCTGATGATGAAAAACTCCGAAACACCATGGAGAGAAGGTGCAGACCTGAATCAAAGGAGAACGTGAATAAAAGAAGAGGACACTCCAGTCAAGGACTCAGGGGCAGTCAGCTGGCTGGCAGCTCTTCCCAGGCGGGTCGGCAGATTCCCACCAATCCCAGTCAAGGACAAGGAGACTGTTTTTGTAGAAGTACACGGGCCGATTCTAAAATTTCTATGGAGATACAAAGGATGTGTACTAGCCAAAATAATTTTGAAAAAGAAGAACAAATTTAGAAGACATACTACTTAAAATGTGCTATAAAGCTACAATAATCAAGGCAGTGTGATGTTTGTGTAAAGACAGAAAGAGTCAGAAAGAGACCCACACATGAATAATCAATTAATTCTCAACAGGTTTCCAAAGTAACTCCGTGGGGGACAAATGGTCTTTTCAACAAACAGAGCTGACACAATTGCATATCCACATGGAAAAAATATGAATCTCAACCCTCACTTCACCACACACACAAATTATCTTGAAATGAATCATAGATCTAAATGTAAAAGCTAAATTTATAAAACTTCTGGAAGAAAACATAAGAAAAATTATTCATGACCTTGGGATAGACAAACCATTCTTGGCGAGGACACAGAAAAGCATAAATTAATTTAAAAATTGATAAATTGAACAAAAATTTTTGTTTTTCAAAAGACATTATTAAGAAAATAAAAAGGCAAGTCACGGACTGGGAGAAAATATTCACAAAACACATATTTCATAAAAGACTTGTGTCCAGACTACATTTATTTTTTTAGAGTTTGAATTATTTTTCAGACTACATCTAAATGCTCTCAAAACTTGGTAATAAGAATACAAATACTCCAATTAAAAATGAGTAAAAAATGTAAGTAGTTACTTCATCGAAGATTGTAAATGGGTACATGAAGAGATGCTCAAAATCATTAGTCCTTAGGAAAATGAAAATTAAAACCATAATATGATACCACCACATACATACCTATCACAACGGCTAAAAAAAATTTAAACAACTGACAAGACCCAGTGATGGCAAGAGTGGGGGTCACTGGCAGCCCCAGAATGAGGGGGGCAAGTGAGGCCTCTAGGGTGAACATTGAAGGAGGCACACTCTCCGGGGGTCGTGCAGGCTGACCGTGGGGAACCCTGAGTGTGCACACCTCCTTAAACTCTGCCTGAGGTGCCTCGCTTGCCCACCCTCGTCCCAGCCCTGACATCTGGAGCTCTCCTACACTGTTGCTGGAATGCACATCGGAGCGGCCTCTTTGGCAAACAGTTTGACAGCTGCTTGTAAAGTTAAGCACACACTTGTCATGAGACCCAGAAACTCCACTCCTAGAGCAGAGAAATGAAAACACATGTCCGTAATAAGACTTGTACATTAATGTTCATAGTAATTTTATTCCTAACAGTCAAAAACTGGAAACAACCCAAATGCCCATCAACAGGTGAACACATGAGTTGTCATACGTCCAGACGACAGACTACTGCTGACTGTAGAAAGGAATAAACCTCTGGTAAACAATACTATGAGATAAATCTCAATACTGTGCTCAGTGAAAGAAGCCAGACACTCAAAAAGTGCATTCTGTATGATTCCATCGATATGAAACTCTAGAAAAGACATTAATCTATGTGAGAGAAAGCAGATAAGGGGGGCTATAGGCTGGGATGATGAAAATAATGTATCTTAATTGCGGTGTTGGTTACATGCATGTATAAATTTGTCCACACTCCTCAACATGTGCAATAGAAATGATTACAAGTATTTCATATGAAAAAATTTAAAACGAGAATTTAAAAGGACACAGGAACACCCTCAAGGGTCTCCCACCAGCCAGCGATGGAGCCGTTTGAGCACCAAACAGTTAATGACGGCAAGCGACTGACGCAGACAAATGCGTGTGCAAACCCCTGTGTTCATACCACACAAACATGTTGGAACTGGCTTTTTGGAGGTTCGTCGGGATAAATGCCTGGTTACCCCTCCCACCTCATTTACCAATTGCTGGAACCAGACACGACCCTGTACGAGCTGGGCTTTGAGGCAGCCTCACGGTCAATGAAGGAAAGTCCTTCTCTGTAAAGAACCACGCTGAGAAACATGGAAGGGACGGGAGAAGCAGACAGTCCCCGCCACGCAGTCCCAGACACAGCCATGGATCCAGGCACCTGCACCTGCTGCCCTGTGTCCCAGAGAAGGGCTGGAGGGGATTTGGTAATGAACGGAGCAGGCCCAGAACATCCCAGCCTGCAGGTCCGTCCAGCCGGGATTTGCTTTATGTACTCTGCTGGAGGAGTGGGATGCGCGTGGGAGGGGGGACTTGATGAAACAAACGCAACCTGCTGATCTTTGCTGCAGCTGGGGACTGACTCGCTCACTCAGATCATTGCACTCCTGTGTGGGTTTGAAATGGGGAGGAAATAGCTTCGATGGGGCTGACAGACCCACATCATCTCTGTGCATTTTAATGAGTTTCTACTCTAGTGGCCAATGGGATAAGAAAGAAAAGGCATCCTTTGACAAAATAAAGCCAGAATTATAGAGGGAACTTGACTACAGCAGGGATCTAGCTTGCTAATATTTACGTAGTTACATCAGAACTGTGTAATTTCGTCTGGCAACTTCTTTGCCAATTAGGGGTTAGGAAGGCAAGACTTAAAGATTACTGAACAACAGGCAGAATGATTTATTATTCTTAGGTCATTGGAATAAAAGATAGATATGCTTAAATATTTATGGAATCTCACCTACTCACTCTCACACAGGCCCAGGGCCAGATTCAGACACACGAGCCAGCATCGTGATCCTCCAGCCAGACTTTGAGGGCTGTGCAGCCAAAGTCGAATTCCTCTCAAGGATGATTGTTTCTCTGTTGATAATGTCATTCTGATTGTTGAGCCCATTAGTCCGTCCAATGGCCACCAACAGTAGTTTTGAAATTGACAGCTGGGGGCATGGATTGAACTGCATTGCTTAGTTTCTGTTTTCTGTCTGACTTTGAACAAGTCTCTTAAATTCTCTGAGCCTGTCTTTTTTTTATTAATCTCTATGTAGGGTTCACCTCTAGGAGAGTTTTGGCAAAGATGGGGTTGTAGTAAGGAAGCCATAGCACAGACTCTGCCTGGCACTGGGCAGGCACCCAGCCATACGCCCAGCCACGTCATGCCAGTGCTGAAGGGACAAACATCACACACCTTATGACAGGCTTTTCCAGAACCTCAAAAACAAACTGCCCTGGCTGAGATCCAAGAAAGACCACACCAAACTCCCGCCGAGGCTTTGGGCACGTGGCTGCAGCGGGAGACTGGCTTGGCCGCTCGGCCTGCCTTTCTGACTGCCCCACAGGCTTGTCTC
Organism: Desmodus rotundus; assembly: GCF_022682495.2. Taxonomy (NCBI): domain Eukaryota; kingdom Metazoa; phylum Chordata; class Mammalia; order Chiroptera; family Phyllostomidae; genus Desmodus; species Desmodus rotundus. The sequence goes on along the minus strand of NC_071398.1, from coordinate 30,753,774 downwards.
CTCCAGGGCTGGTTCTTGACCCCAGTGACAGTGTCTGTCCCCTATGTTCCCTTTCTTCAGCATGGTTCAGCCAGCATGCAGTGTCTTCAACCAGCCAGAAGCCAACGTGGAGGAGCATGAGAACCATGTGTCCTCACCTGCGAGGCCCACCTGGAAGGTGTGACTCAGGCTTTCTGGCGGGTGAGGACTGAGCACCACGAGCCCAGCTGAGCCCTCTAGGCTGGAGGGCGGTGCCTTCCCTGGGAGTAGATACCCACCTGCACTCAGCCACCAACTTCAGGGTTCAGGTCATGGTTGCAGCCACCAGCAGCCTGGGGATGCCCAGCCTGCAGCCCCTGCTGCAAGCCATTAATGAGTTTTCAGGTGACCATAATAATGTCCGGCCACTTCCACCAGCTGCCTGTGGTTCTGGGAAGAGCCACCTCGGCATTCTTTCCCAGCTCCATAGCTTAAAGCGCCTCCCTAAAGGGCCCATGACTTCACTGCATGGAATGAAAACAAAGCTCCGAGGCACAGATTGCTTTATCGTCTGCCATTTCTGTGATGTGCACACGAAGGAAGGGGCTGCCACCTCCTTCACGAACCCTGGAGAAAGTAAGCGCTCAGAGGCACAGCCAAGGAAGGGACGTGCTCCCCCAGGGGCCTACTCTGGCTTCTTTGAAGATTGTTCGCACCCTAAAAAACAATCTGGGCCAATCCAGCATTCTCTGGAAAGCTGAGGAATGGATTGGGACAAATGCTTCCCCACCTTCCACGACCATGGCCACCCACCATGGAACCAGCTAACGTTAGCTTCTTTCTCCAGACCCCTGTGCAGACTTGGGGGTGTCTTGGTCCTGTTAGTGACAGATCCAGGCGAAAGCCCCACCTGTTCTACCCAGAAGAGGGAGTTTTCCATACTGCGAGCAGTTCGACCGGAAGTTCGCAGGTAGCCCCAGCGCCCAGACTCTCCGAGCCGACTCCCACTTCCATAAACACTGGTCTGAGTGAACCCTCGAGAGGCCTCACCGTCGTGGTCAGAACAGGATCCATGGGTTCACATTCCTTCCCCCATGGAGGGCCGCCTTCCCCTCAAACTCACACTGACATCTTTCCAATTAAGAAAGACCAGGGTTTAGGGAGTGGGGCAAAATCTCCTTTTCAAACTGCTCCCCGCTTCCCAGAAAAGCAGGGAAGCAAGGAGAGGGGGACTCCTTGGGAATAGAACACTCCCATGACTTCCAGACCCTGGCTGGCCAGCATTTCCCACAAGGGTGGACAGCCACCTAGCTGTGGGTCATTTCTGGCCCCTGTATCTCCAGCTCCTTGTCATCTGTGGAAATCACATCCAAGGTGTCTGCCCTGACCCAGTAGTAGGGGGTGTTCAACTCTGCACATGGCGTGAGGGACTCTGCTGAAATCTCTGGTATTTGGTTACTTTGAGCATTGGGCTTAGAAGGAAAATTGGCGACCAGAAAAAACACTGTGTTATTGCCAGCAGTGCAAGAGTAGCCGTGCTACGCTCCATACTGATAAATGCACCACAGGCTGCCCATGTGCTAGGCTTCTGGGGCAGGGATCTTGCCTGCAAAGGAAGAGTGTGAGAAGGAGAGGAGGGGAGGGAGAAACACAGGAGAGGTGGAGTGGGGCGGGAGTCTTAGCCCCAGTTCCAGTCAGAGCCTTGGCTGACCGTGGACCCACAGCCTGAGCTGCATGCACCACCAGCGAAGGCTGATTGATTCGATGCCCACACAGATGTGCCTCTGCAGAGCCCTTCTTCCCGAAGTACCCTTCTTTCACTCCGACAACGATTTGAGAATTAGAGAAATATTACTATTCAACAGTTACAAGTGTTAGGAAAATGTGCAAAAGACTTAGAAATGGGCTAAAAGCAATTGAGCACCCTGTCTGGTCTCTGCCTTTGATCATCTTGGAGCTATTTGACAAGTCTAGATGGTAAAAAAGTGGTGGTAATGCAAGTGACACTAGTCCATAGAAGTGCAAACGAACAGCATCTGCATGGAGTGCAGGCTCCTGGCCCTGGGGGCCCTCCCCACAGCCTCTGCGTGTGGTTCTCTGAACTCCCCTTGGCAAAGCTAATAATATCCGACTGGACCCCTCAGTAGTTCATGAGTTAAACAAAATCTCTGGGTTGTGTGTCCTCTGTAAGGGTTTGAGTCAGAAGTTTACCTTCTTTTTATTTTATTTTCCTTTCCTACCAGGTCTCACTGCTAGTCAGTGGCAGAGCAGGGATGGGAGCCAGCTCAGCCCACTCTGTCCAGAGACAAGAGGAAAAGGAGGCTATCTGGCACATCGGCCATGTGTCTGCCCCCTGTGCTTTGTTCAGTCCTCTCTGCAGATGAGGAAGCTGAAGTTCAGTGTCATAAGTGAAGCAGTGAATCAACCACACTGACAGACTCTGCTCTGAAATCCATGATCAGCGCAGAATGGGTGGGACACTCCTGCCCTTGCTGTGGTCCATTTCTGGGGTGGCTGGCCAGAGTCCCGCACCCAAGGCCTTCACGTCCCAGGGACATGTGTGAACAGCCTTGAAGAAAGTCAGAAGTCAAAGTACTGCCAAGACTTTCAGAGAAGCTCCACCCAGAGGGACACTCCACTTCTGGAAGCTTGAAGGCAACTTCTCACTAACTAGCCAGCCACAGAGAGAACCATTCCACAGGTGAGATTGTGGAAGGAAGGAAGGTAGGAAGGAAGGAAGGAAGGAAGGAAGGAAGGAAGGAGGGAGGGAGGGAGGGAGGGAGGGAGGAGGGAGGGAGGGAGGGAGGGAGGGAAGTAGGGAAGGAAGGAGGGAGGGAAGGAGGGAGGGAAGGAGGGAGGGAGGGAGGGAGGGAAGGAAAGAAGGAGGGAAGGAGGAGAGGGGAGGGGAGGGGAGGAAAAGGAAGATTGATAGGTACTGGCCTTGGGGGCCTCTGGGTCCGGGCTTGGCCATTCCTGTCCTGGGGCTGAAATACCAGCACAACTCTCATTGTTAGAACCCTCCCTGCATCCTCACAATTTTCCTCAACTTTCGTAAGTGTAACCGCCCCCCGCAGGGAGTTAAATGCAGATTCCTGGGTTCTGCCCATGGAGTTTTTAGGTCTGGAAGCTTCGGGGAGCCCAACATCTGTATTCTCCAGGAGCAGGCCCTGTTGTTTCTGAAGCAGCACTCTACCCCAGGTGCTTCGCCTGGCTCCACCCGCCGTCTTGTGTGTAAAGGCTCCACGAAGGGAGTCACTGAACTTGACTGGGAAAGCAATAACCTCTTCATTTTCACTAACCTTAGATGAAATGGAGCATTTCCTTCAAGTACAAAAGGTAGGTCCCCATGCCACACCTGAGACTTGTCACAGGTGGAGCTGTTGGCGACCCCTCCAATGCCCTGTCCACTCACCATGGCACTGAAGTGCAGCCATTGCTGGAGCTGCCTCTCCGTCTCCTCAGAAGCAGACACATCACTCTGCCTGGCCTGTTTTATTGCGTGTCTGCACTGCAGTACAGCTGGCCTCCTTTCTATGCCCAGAATGCAATTTTTATTTTATACATTTAAAAATCTTTACTCTGAAAAGTGGTCGGTAGGCTGCCCCAGACTGCCAGTCACCCCCCCACACCATGAGGTTTGGGAACCTTTAATCTGAGCGATGACCATCAGCAGCACCGCCACACACAGCTGTGAATTTGACTTCAGTGAGGGAGTAGCAGCTCCCTCGATGCTGCGGCTGGGTGTAGACGGCCACTGTCCACCCAAAAGGTGGCCAGCCGACCTCCCCTGTCCAAATGGGGCAGCACAGAGGAGGCTGCCTTGGGGAGAGAAGGACTGAACGGTGTCGCTGCATGTTTTCTTCCTCACATCCAACCCATTGTTTCTCCATAATGATGCTAAGGACACGTGACCCACAGAACCAAGACTACGCCATTCCAGAAAGGGTTGCTGTTCCTCACAGAAAGGAGAGGGGTCCCTTAGCCTGAGTGGTAACAGGACTCCTCTCCAACCTGGCCGCAGGGAGGAAAGGAGGGCAGAGCCTTCCCTGGGTCCCCACTGCACAGCCTGTCAGAGCCTGAGGGTAAGAGGCCATGGTCCAGAGAGGTGAAGGGGCTTCCGTGAGGTCACACAGCACGAAGGGTCAAAGCCAGGTCTCCGAGCAGAATTCAGGCCCCTGAGCAGAATTCAGGCCCCCAGGGCACCGCTCACCTCTTCACCAAGCTGCCTTCTCATCAAGCTGTCACAGCCACAGGACCACACTACGGGATATGTGGACATGCTGCGCATGCACGGTTACAGGAGCTGGCTGGGCTCAGAGCAGCCCCCTTCCTGCCCTGATATCTGCTGGTGACCCGGGCAGAGGCTTGTCCAGGGCCTTGCTGTGACTGCTGAAGGACCCCACAGAGGCAAAGCTGTGTTCTCAGGCCAGGCCTAGCTTCCTCCTCCCTTGAGCTCTGCTGCCTAAGAAGCCACATTCACCTTCTGTGACCTGGGCCACGCAGAGGAGAGACGGCCTGGCGTGGGCAGGGCTCTGCCTAAGTCAGAACCCACAGGGAAGGAAACGGGCTGCCCAGGTTGCTCAGCTGAGCCCCAGCGGCCAGGACACAGGCTCACCCTTAGTTTTATCAGTGGTGTGATCGATCATCAATCTCCTGAGGCTGGAGAAATGCCTTCTAGAGCCGGGTGACCTAGAAAGGACTTGTCCTACCTGGGAAAGGAATTCCAGGAGCGTGTGGCAGCCGGGCACCAGCTTTTCTTGCATTAATTTTGTGTTAATTCTGGTTAATCACATGGCCTGCAGAACCGGATGAACTGGGTTCAACCCACTCTGCCACTCACTAGCTGTGTGAGCTTGGACAGGTTGCTGTACCTCTCTGTGCTTCACTTTCCTCTTCTGTGTCTGGCACACAATAAATGCTCAATAAATATCTGTTGAATGGATGCTGAGTAATACAGCTGACAACTTCTTAGTTTACTCCTCAGTTACCAAGGCTCAGAGAGGGTCACGACCTTCCTGGAAAGTCCCACCTCTCCCCATGGATGTGTGAGAAAGCCTGAGTCTCAGCAGCCCTGGCCTCCCCAGAGCCCTCTGGTAATTCAGATGCTAATTGTTTAAAGATCTTAGTCCCCCAAGTTTAAAAAGCCAGGTGCTGCTGCCGGCTGAGGGAGCCCACTTAGAACTCTGCATTCCGTGATAGACTGTACTGCTGGATTTTTAAGTAAAAACCATATCCTGATATTGTTTAAAGGAAGGGTGGAAAAGTGAGGAAAATTTTTTTTTCAGAGTAAGTCTAATTTAAATGGTTTGTTAGTGGTTCATAGAATCTTTTGTTAATGGAAAATTACAATTACGTGGTGTAAAAAAACTTAACAAGAAAACAGGCCGTGTGCTCTGCACCAGCCCCACGCAGAGGGCTTCTCAGTGTCATCTTATTCCTTCTTCCGCCGTTCTTCCCCGATCTGGCCAGGCAGGGCCAGGGGCCGCCAGGCCTGCAGGCCTCCTGAGCAGTAGCCAGGCTCTTCTTAGAGAAACAGCCCACAGAATGATCTGTGAGGGTTGATAATGCCCCCCAAACATATCAGGTCCTCTTCCCCGTGACTGTGACCTTACAAGGAAAGAGGGTCTTTGCAGGTGTGACTGAGTTAAGGATCTTGAGATGGGGAGAGTATTCTGGATCATCCTAGTGAACCCAAGAGAAGGGGACACGTGAAGTTGGAGGCAGACACGGAGTGTTGTGGCCTCAAGCAGGGGGATGCCTGGAGCCCCCAGGATCTGGAAGAGGCAAGGATTGTCCCCTAGGGCTGGCGCCTGCACAAGTGTGCCTCTCTTGGCTCATGGTGGGGGGTGGGGGGACTCGTGAATAATGCATGCAGGGCCAGCTCCCTTTCCTGGTTGCAAGGCTGCAGAGGGCCCACCTTCTCAAGATCCAGCTGCTCTGACCCCCCAGCGGCCGTCTCTTGCCCCTTCCCCCTCTGATGAAATAACTATGTTTCTTCTAGAGAAGTTACCTTAAAGTGAGTGTGTTTTGTGGTTCTTAGCTGAGAGCTACAGCTCACATGCTAGGAGAACTTTTCAGTGCTGGTTCCTGATGCATGGAAGGGAAGAACCAGAGCCCAAGGCAGCAAGCCAGGTTCCAGAACTGTGGAGGTCGTCTCGGCCTGTGAAACTGCTCATCTGTGACATGGCCCACGGGTCTTAAATGCAGGCCCTGTCACCAACCTGCATCCTAACCAGCTGGGGACACCCAGTGACACCCATAGAGCCAGCCCTGCCCCAAAACCGGTGGGTGAGAATCTCAGAGGGGTAGAGGAGCTGCCAGTTCAGGCCAGCCAGAAGCTAGAGGGGGAAGTGTAGGCCCCAGACCAGCAGCAGCACCACCACCTGGAACAAGTTAGAAATACAGATCTTAGGAACCCACCAGTTTCTGACTTTAACTGTTTAACTGCCATCTGTTGTAACTGGATCTCCAGGGACCTCTGATGCACTAGCTTGAGAAGCCCTAGACTGGATGATTTCAGAAGGGGTGGTTGGTCTTGTACACGAAAGCCAATGTTAATCATTTCATCTAGTTTTCTTCCTTGTAGTATCTGATTAATGAGGGCAAAAGATGGATTATTAACAATGAAATTCCAGACATGCGGAGGGGTTTAGTAACACTGTTTCACAACAGAAGGGTTTTCTTGAATCGCCTGTGCAGATGGCCGTCTCTGCGTCACCTGTTCACATCTACTATACTCCACAAACATGTGTAAGAATCTATCACATGTCTGGGGGTAAAGTGTGAGCAAGCTGATGAAGCCCCTGTCCTCAGGGAGGGAGGAGAGGCAGGAACATGGACACAAATGCCCAAAATGATCTGATTGATGTGACATCAGAGGGGCCAGGGAGTAGCCACCGGGTCTGTGTCCCAGGCGGGTTCCCAGGACGTGACACAGAGGCAGAGACGTGGCTGCAAAGGTTCCACAGAGGGCATGCCCAGGAGCAACGTCTGCAACGAGCGCTGGAGGCAGGCCCCGGGCAGAGCGCAGCTGAGTGGGCAGCTGAGTAGGCCACGGGCATGCGTCTTGCTCTCCAGGACTCTTAAGCTGGGACGCCCACATGGAGGCAAGAAGGCCAGGCACTTATACCCATCGTGCACCAGCTATTTCCCCAGGCTGCCCCTGAGAAGTGTAATCATGGGGAACACCGCAATTTCCAAAGGGGGACTCAGCTGTGAGCCACCAACCCCTTTCTCCACCTGGCTGTGTTGGCAGACTAGCTCTCTGTTGCTATGTGACAGGTCATCCCAGAACTTTGTGTCCTAAAATGACAACAGTCATCGATTATCTCATAGTTTCTGTGGGTCCAGAATTTGGGTGTGGCTTGGCTGGGGGTTCTGGCATGGGGTCTCTCATGCAGCTGCTGTCCAGACGTCATGCTGGGGCCATCCAAAGCTTGGACTGGGGCTGGAGGACCCACTTCAGGGGTGGCCCCTCACATGGCTGTTGGCTGGGCCTCAGGGCCTCTCCCTGTGGGAGATCACACGAGAGCATGACTGCACAAAGCAAGGGTCACAGGGAGCATTTGGGGCCACCTCCCTGAGAGAAGGCACCTCCCAACGCTGGGGGGCTGTCTGCATACCACACGACAGCACCCAGACCATCCACTCTGCAGGAAGTCTTCCCAGGAATGGGGCACATGCACTGAGCTTGTCCAGGTTGATGGAAGTTGGAGAGGAGCCCAGGGCTTCTCTGCATCAGTAACTCGGCCCCTGAAGCTTCCGTGTCTCACCTTCTCACCAGGGAAGGACTCACCTTCCCTGTAGTTTTGTGTGACCATGTCTTCACAGTTGAAAGAGCAGCTGGCTTCTCCCTCACACAGGAGACATTTGGCACAACCAGTAAACTCATCCCCAGCACTGGCCGCCCTGGAGAGGCCACACTATAGCAGAGCCAGCAGGGTGATTCAAACACCAACCTGGAAGCTTCCTCTCCTTGTCACTGCTGTGTCTCCCATCCTGCCCGTCGGCAGCCATTTCCATAAATACCCATAGAATGATGAGTAGTCAGTGCCACTGTGGACCCACAGCCCTAGGGCTGACTCCTGATTGCTATAGTCCCGGCAGAGAGCCCTCCATGTGGCCTGGCTGGGAAGGCAGATGGGTTGCCGGTTGGACATGTCGGTGAGCTCTCCATCCCAGGGGCTGAATTTGGAAATTCTATGCACTACCACTCCCCTTATTTTACAAATGAGAAGAGTGAGGCTTGGGGCCTAAGACCCTTGTTCAAAGCCACGCAGCACCATGCTGGATGCCTGGGTGTGTCTGTATCCACAGGACCCCTTTCCCCCACCAAGCCACATAGAGTTGGAACTCTCAACACACAAGCTCAGACCCAAGGAGAAATGCAGACCACAGACAAAAATAAACCTGGGTACCTGGGTACCTGACTCAGTCCTGGAGAATCACCTTCCCCTAGATGCCCAGAGCAGAGAAAACAGCATCCAGGACCTTGGGGGACCTTCAAGGGGTGCTGTTCCCCAAAACAGGCAGTACAATAACCACACCCCCAGCCCTACCTGGAAGGGAGCTGCCACACTTAATCTGGTCTCTTGCTCCAATTTCTACTTTGGAGCCAAGTAACATCTCTCCTACTTGTTCCTACTCCTCACCCTGTCCTCACCACCCTAACCCTGTACTGACAGTTGGGCAAGGCCTCCTCCTGGCAGGCCGTGCACTGTGCCATCTCTGTTCATGCGCCTCAAGCTTTCCCCTCTGCCTTCCACCCCCTGCTCTAAGCTTGGGGACTGGAGTGGGCTGAATTACAGTCCCCAAAAGAGGTATCCATGTCCTAGTCCCCTGTACCTGTGACTGTGGCCTTATTTAGGAAGAGGGTCTTTGCAGGCATGATTAACTTAAGGCTCACAGGATGAGATCATCCACACAGGGAAAGGCCACATAAGGACAGAGGCAGAGACTGAAGAGATGCAGCTGCAATTCAAGAACACCTGGGGCCACCTGGGGCCACCTGGGGCCACCTGGAGCTGGAAGAGGGAGGAAGGGTCCTCCCCTAGAGCCTTCAGAGAGAGCTCAAACCTGCTGACACCTTGATTTCAGACATCTGGCTCCAGAACAGGGAGGGAACGCATTTCTGTTGTCAGCCCCCTGGTTTTTGGGCACCCCAGGATCCCTTGGCAGGGATGGGTCAGCTGAAATGCCTACCAGGCATTCTGGGGTCAGCTTCTTAAAGTGCTGCAGACAGGAAAAGTCCAGGAAAGGGGCATCAGACATCAAGAGGGACCTTCAGTCCCCCCTTGGAGGCCTGCCAAGGGGGTCCTGGCAGGTTCTGGGTGAAACGTGAATATCCTGGTAATATCAGTTTCCTGGCACAGTTTTGTGCATAAACAATGATTTGCACGAATAAAACTGGCTGGAAGTGCTCAGGCATGCCCCCTCCCTGCTCCGCTTGGAGCCCACCCATACCCGGCACACACACACTCTGGTTCTTATTCTTACGCACCTGTGCAATGACATCTTACACAGCTCATATTCTAAAAAGAAAGAAATGGAATTACTTACCTGTCCTAACGGCCAGACTCACTGAAGCCACCCACACGGCAACTGGGCCTGTTACCTTCCCTGAGCTTCTCTGAGCTTCTCTGGCCTTGTCCTCTCACTTTAGCCTCATCACGGTTCCCGGTCCCAGCTGGTACAGGGCACCTGCCCATTTCTGAGGTGACACAGGTTCTGGGGAAGAGTGGGCTGGCCTAGGGCCACAGTTCCTCCGTAACAGAACTCACTCTTCCTTAAACCATGCTGGCGCACACTAGTGGGACTGGCTGCTGGAGAGCGCCAGGGCTGGGGTCCTGCTGCCCCTTCACACCAGCCCAGCTGAGTGTGGGGTGGCTGGGTCTCCCCACCAGAAATGACTTCATAAGTTGAGGGATGCAGGGAACATTTTCTGAGTAAGCAAATAGCCTCATTTCTTCTTAGAGAAAGAGGGGCAAAAATGCTAGGAAAAAAGTCATCTCTCCTCCACCCTCATTCATCTCCAAATGATACAAAAAATGGCATGGAGGAACATGGACCCTGGGGTCAGTGAGCCCCACTCAGGTCCTGGATCTTAGCTCAGTCACCTTGACTCAGGACCTTAGCTGATGACCTGGACCTCAATCACTGCACGGATTTCCTATAGCTGCTGCCACAAGTTACCACCATTCACTGGTTTAAATCAACACAAATTTATCTCTCACAGTGGGTCATTCGAGGCTAAAATCAAGCTGACGGTGGAGTTGTACTCCCTCCAAAGTCTCCGGGAGAGTCTGTTGCTGCCCCTGCAGCTTCTGGAGGCAGTTGGCCATCCTTAGCTCGTGTGTGGCTGCATTGCTCCAAGCTCTGCCTCTGATGTCACGTGGCCTCCTTCTCTTCTGTCTGTGCCAAATTTTCCCCACCTCTCTCTTATGAGGACCCTGTGATTCCATCGGGCCCACCTGGACAATCCAGAAAGACCTCCCCATCTCAGACCCTTAACTTAATCACATCTACGAAGTCCTGTTGCCATGTGAGGTCACATAGTCACAGGTTCTGGGGATGAGGACATGGACAACTTTGGGGTCATTTGTCAGCTTACTACAGTCACCCCATTTTAAACACGAGTTATTAATGTGTGTGCCTAGGCCTGAGAGGGCAGAGGCTCCTAGGTACATGCCCACTGAAGTCCAACAAAGGCCGTGGGGGTGGTGGCCAATCTGAGCTCCAGCACTGTCCCATCCAATAGCAAGGCACTGGCACTTGCTATATTACCCCATTCCCCAGTCCACAGCAGGCATCACTAATGAAGAGCTGGTGGCCCCCACCCCCTGGCCAGCTCAGGTTAAACGCCCATCTCTCAAGATCAGAAGCCTCGGGCCAGTTCAGCCCACCTGCCCACATGCTGCAGAACAGAAGAGGAGGTGGATGATGTTCCAAGTCAACATCTACAAAGAGAAACTTCTGGTCAACCCAGATAAGGAGAGCCTGACCATACAACTCCTCTCTCTGGTCTATGTTTGTTGTCTGGATTGGTTTTTAAGGGAAAAACCTGATCTTTCACAAGAAATAAATTAAGCAGGAGGTTACAAACAAAGGAGATAAGTAAGGTGACACTGAAGAAAGTTCTAGAATTCTGGCAGCATGCGTCCAGACACCCTACTCCCTTGAGAAAGTACACAGGGTTCTTCCCATTAGGCAGCCAGTCTCATCTGTGGGAGTTTATTGTACTCAACTCAGTCTGTGTTGGAAGAAAATTCCTTAGGGAGCCCTATCTGCCAAGGACTGTTTGATAATTATGAGAAGGGAGGTTCAGGGGGCAGGATGGTGCAGGGGGAGAGGATGGGCTTGCAATTCCTTTGCAATGCACTGACTTCAGAGGTGTGGGGCATGTGGTGGGAGGCTGGAACCCAGCCTGCGGAGCTGGCACTCATCCACACTGTCTCCCTCTGCTGGGACCCACTGGCCAAGAAGGAAATGCATTGTGCGAGCCCAAATATTGCCAGATGTGACGAGGCAGTGGATTCTGGTTTTTAAATCCTCGATTACTCAGAGGTGGCTGACCTGGGACATGACTTCCTCCTGGACTCCCTGAAGCCAGCTTGCTGGGCCTGCGCCCAGATCCCGCCTGCCTGAAACTTGGCCCGGTCACTGCACGGCTGGGTCTAAGGATGTGTCTACACACACACACACACACACACACACACACACACACACACACGAATTGGTGGAAGTACTTGTCTTCTGGATGTGCCCCAGCCCTAACTTCTGGGATCCAGCGACTTTCTCCCTTCTTACCAAATTTGAACCAGACACCAAAGCATAGCACACTTGCTATCACCCCATTCCCCAGTCCACAGCAGGCATCACTAATCAATCACCAAAATCCCAGCAGGCGCTTTGGGATCCTTTAAACACAGTGCTTCAGGCCCTCGAGATTTTATCCATCTGAAATGACACATATTTACTAACCTTGCCTGAGATCACTATGTTTGCTTTCAAATACACATTTCACACAGTATTTTGAAAATGTCCCCCAGGGCCCCCTGAAAATGCTGCATGTGTTCCAGAGGCTTTTTATATTTTTAGTGTTCAAAATTCCTCTTATTATCCAAGTGGCGTCCTCTCCGGGAGGAAAACAACCACAGGCACATGCATTAGCAGGGGAAAGCGGTCAGGCTGCTAACTTAGCAAACCTGGCCGAAGGCCGCCCGGGATCCACAGCCTTCTGCATTTATTGGGGGATGGGGAGCAAGGGAGCAGTACAGAGGCATTTTGTCATGATGCCGAGGACAGGGCAGAACATGGGATTGCCATGAGGAAGGTGGAGTGGTCCTGGTGACGGAGCCACAGCCAGTGAAGAGGGACCACTCACAAGTCTGTCGGCTCCACCAGGAGAGGCTAAGACCTCAACTGGAGACACACCCTGCAGCGTCTATGATGCGGAGTGAGAGAGGCTGAACACGAAGACACACACACACTGTCTGATTCCTTCACAGACACTGCCCAGAACAGGGGAATCCATGGAGACAGAAAGGGGATTGGGGTGGCCGGGAGCCAGGGAGATGGGCTGACTGCTAACGGGAATGGGTTTTGTTTGGGGTGATGAAAATGTTCTAAAATTGATGGTGGTGAGGGTTGCACAACTCTGTAAATATACTAAAAACTATTTGAATTGTAGTCTTTAATTCTAACTGTACTCTTTAATGAGTGGACTGTATGGTACATGAGTTACATCCCAATAAATCTGTTGGCATTTTTTTTAAGATAGTGTCTGGGAGGCAATGACGTCACAACAGGATGGCCAGGTTGCTGGCAGGCACAGAGCTTCCGGGCCACGAGGCCTTGGCCAGGGTCTTAACCGTCCTGAGGCCCAAACTCTGTAACTGTAAGATGAGGTTAAGACAACTCACCCTGCTGGACTGTGGGGTGCTCTTGTGAGCACTAAAACCCACCAGAGACAGCCTGGCATGCAAGAGACACAATACATCTCAGTCCCCAGGGAACAGGCTTGGTGATCCCCAGACATGGATGTAAAGGTGACCAACAGTGATAGGTGCTTGACTAAGACCCAAGTGCCCCCCAGAAGGTCCTGGGGGGGGGCAGGACTCGCAGCCCCCATGCAGCAAGAGCATGCTCACTGCAAGAGTAAGGGGACTAGATGCCCCTCACCCCCACCCAGATGGCCCCTGGCATTGCATAATGGGAGCTTAGGGGGGCAGTGCCCCAAACTCTTGTGGGGAGTGCCCAGCCAGGAGCCCCTCCATGAAGGGTCTCAGGGAAAGCGCTCAGGTAGAGAGGACCCGCACCCACCTCACAAGCACTACTGCCTCCTTGTAGAGTCTCATCAGAGAGCGGGGGAGTGGGTGCAAATGAGTCTCCACTGGACACTGCCAACTCCAGAGGTGGCAATAAGGGCACTTTGGGCACCTGAAGGCCTTTCCCTGCTCACGGACTCTACCCAGGTCTGGAGAGTTGGAGGCAGGCCAGTCCTTTTTCTGAAGAGCCTTCAAACACTTGAAATTAGGACACCATTTCAAGAAAAACCAAAACCATGAAAAGATGCATTCACCCCAAGCCTGGAAGTGTCCTTCCTTCCGGGGTCACAGCCACAAGACATGCCCTGGGACACAAAACCGAAAGGACAGGATCCCAGCAGACAACTGTAGGAATAAGTGCACTCAGGTCCCAGCAGCGAAGACACCCACCCACCCAGCTCCGTATTCTGTCTTTTCAGCTCACACCAAGCACCAGATCAGGAAGAACTATTGTCAGAGCCCAGTGCCAGACGACTGAGGGGATAGCAGATAGATGGCATTTTCAAATCTGGAAGCCTGACCTCCAGCAGGGACAGACTGGACAAAGGCCGTAGTGCGGTTGGCAAGCCTGAGTTCTTAGCTGTCCACACTGGAGTAAGAAATCCCGCCAGTGTTTCCAACAACCAAAAAGCCACCTCCGCCCTCTCTCCCAATACAGCTCAGGACACAGAAGGCAAGAGGAATAGCCAACACATGGCAATAGCTCGCCAAGATTTTACATCATGCCAGATTTTTACATAAGGTGAATGACACGGAGGAGAAACGGAACTTCTAAAACGGCCTTTGGCGAACTCCATACACTTTCGTTCCTGTTCCGTTTCTCCAGTCCCCTCCAAACATCCCTGTTAACAATCCCAGCTGCCATCCTTCCCAGCTATGAAGCTCCAGACCAGGGCACCTACAGCAAATACCCCCCAAGAGCAAAAGCTTTGGGTTGAGTTTGCATTTTATGGGAGAACCTTCCCAGGGAGTTTCAGGAAGTTCATGTGCAGAAACCCTGATTGTCACTTTCGTTCATTGCCCCACTTTATAATGGGAAACAGACATGTCAGTAAGCACCAGGAAGAGACCCACTTTGAAAACTTGCTCAGATGAAACTGTTGTTAAGAGACCAGCACTCACACGTACTGTAAAAGTGGCTTATTATCAGTAGCGCATGCTTAAGATAGCTTGTGTACAATCGCAAGCTCTTGATCCCCAATTCTGCTTCTAGTTGGTCAGGGGGACTCAGCCCTGCCTCCATTCTTGGTCAGAGAACCCGTAATGAGATGCACATTTAGCAGAAAGTATAGCTCATCAGGTTTGTTCATGGCACATCTGAACCCGGGTGCTGAGAGACAAGCCTGTCACCAGGGACATGTCACAGAAAAAGAAAGAATAATGCAGTAATTGATAGAAAACCTTAAGGAAGGAGGAAGCCCCTGATTGCGTCAGATCAAAGACTGCAGACAGATCACTATTTCTACCAAATGAATCTGCTTTTGCGCTCCTAGCACTTGGAATTTTCAACGGGAGAGCAGAATGCTTTGTTTTGCTCAAAGATATTCCCAGACAGCATTCGTCCCATGATTTCACTGCAAGTCTGAATGCATTAATAATAATCTTAAAATGCAGTTTGCTCTTATAGCATCACATTCAAACTCCTAAAGAAAGCACTTAATTTCCAATGTCTAGGCTGATGCCCAAAGCCAGCTCCTGAGCCAGGGAGCCTGCACTTACCCCGGAGGCGGCAGTGGGTGTCTGCTGTGTGTTCTGCCGCGCGTCCTGCCGTGTGGCATGCAGCGGGTCAGCTAGTGACGTGTCCTCCCTGACTGCATTGGCCCAGGTACCCGCGGTAGCCACAGGGCGCTGACTCTGCTCTCCTGGACTGGCTCGCGCTCAGCTGGGAAGTTTCAAGTTCCAGGCAGTCTGGGATTCCCTCTCCCCTCACACACACTTAACCCTGCTTTTGCCTGGTTAAGAGGGATCCAACTGAAATCAGTCCTGCGCTCTTGGGGACATGGTGGCTGTGCTTGGGGGAGAGGGACCCGCCCTTGTTCTTCATCTGGCTTCCCTCCTGCTTTCTCCTTAATAAACTGGAGCATGTGGAGGAAGATGCTGGATGCCTCTTTGCAGAGGGTTTTCTTAACCCTCTGGACTGTTTTTCCGCAGGCAGCAGAGGGCGCACCTGCTGGAGGGAATTTCAGAGTCCTCCCTGGGGATTACCAGGCTGTGGGTCTCTGGATGGGGTGGGGGGCCTTTGCTGGGCTCCTTTCCAGGACCTCCTTTGAAGGGTTTAGGGCTCAGATACTGCACCCTCCAGGCTCAGGGAGGGTGGGGGCACCTGGAGAGAAGCTTGGTCGGTGAAATCCAGCCCACTCTTAATTGTGTGAGGATGCTCAGCCCCCTCCTTCCTTCCAGAGCCCCAGGTCTGCATCTTTAACATGTAAATAGTGTCCACTGACCAATAAACTCTGGGAAGCAATTTACTTGCTCAGGGGAGGCTATGATTGCCAAACATCTGAGCCCTCACACATCCCCTGGCCCCTGAGTTGCCTGTTCTGTCTACTTACCAAGGCATCCTGGACTCTCATGAGCTACAGGGAAACCGAGTCATGAGAGCTTGACAAGCCGTAATTTGCCCCACAGTGGGCACTGAGCTCCCGCCATGCACCAGGAGGGGTTCCATGGTGGATCCAGGAAGACTACAGCGATCTCACACACACACACACACACACACGTGCATGCACGCTCATATCTTGCTCCTGTCCAACTGTTGACTGTATGAGGCCATCACAGTATGTTTCTCAGTTACCTGAGAGTCACACAACCCTCCAAAGTGGTCCCTGGGGTCTTAGGTGTTCTCTCTTATTGACTAAGATACCTTCAAGGAATAGGTGTCAGTAGCCATTAGGTTGGGGGAACGAAAAGACACGTCCCTGATCTCGGCTCTGATTCCTGATTCCAGAACTGACGCCCAGGGTTCCATCCATTGGAGGCGCATTTCTGGAGCTTCCTTCTGAGGGCCTCCGTCGGGCCCCATAGGAAGGAAGAGAGCGAGACACCCTCAGCACCCACACCACATGGCCCAGAGAGGCAGCAGCCTGTAGGGGTCAGATTCTGACTCTGCACCCAGCTGCCTGGATTCAAAGGGGACTTCACCACTTATTGGCTATGCCCCTTAAGATCAGGTGCTTAACCTCTCTGAGCTTTCGTGTATGCACCACTAAAATTTGGGTAACAGTACCCCTCTCATGGGGATGATGTTCAGGATTAAATACTTTAATACTTGTAGCATTCTTGGAAGTGTTATTACTGAAACTCAAAAGAGAGACCCCATCATCCCCTGGTCTCATCACAGGGCTCCCTGGGGGCTGGGGCACCTAAGAGCCAGGCCCGGAGCTCACGCCCCTGACTGCGGCCAATTCTGTTAACCTTTGCCACAGGCGTTCCCCAGAATCTCCTCTACAGAAGGAATCCAAGGTCCAGGAAAGAGGGTGCAGTTGTACTAATTAACCAGAACCTAAATGTCCTAAAATAGAGGGATGGCAAGTAAGGAAATGTGAAACGGTTCAGCATCAGCCCATGGGTGATGCATAAAGGACTTCTACCCCCACAGGGCTTACAGATAAATGTATATTTAGATATAATCAATTTATCTAGAATTGACAAAATAAGACCTTGAATATAGAGGACCAGTACATTAAAATAAAATCATTAGAAGTTTTAAATAACTTTAATTGATGTCTGAGACATTCCATCTAGCATCTGGGGCAGGGGTGTGGGGCAAGGCTGTGCAGGCTGCCGTATGCCACACGCTCCTCATGGAACATCGGATGGTAGGATCACGGGTGGTCTTTATCTTGTTTTTCCACTTTTCTGTATTTTTGAAGTTTTCTACAATAAGCATGGATTTTTCTCATCCTCAAAATCCGGACATTTATAAAGTAAAAAAACCAATCCTGACTTCTCCCTCCCTCATTTCCAGTCATCGGTTCTTCTATTGCAACATCTTTCTCCTCGTTTCCACTTCTCTGTTCCAGCTGTTCTCTGCACTCAGCGGACCTCCCACTGCCCAAACAGCTCCCTCGCCCTCTGCTGGAGCCGCCTGCCCACAGCGACACCGCCCACTTTCACGCTCACCCTCCCAACCACCTGGAGGCTGCCGGTATTACTGTGCCTGACTCACAGATGAGAACAGTGAGGCTCAGAGAGGGTGACTTGCCCAAGTTCCCCAGCTAACAGGTGGCAGGGCTGGGACTTGAACCGTTTTACACCAAACCCCTTAGCCATCCTGGGAGGTGAGACATTGCACCCCATGAGGCCTAGCTGGAAAGATGCCGAACTTGGTCTGGTGGGGCTTCCCTTTCAGGGCTTGTCTGGGTATGGCCTTTCAGGGCAGTGGCCTCATAATTCTCATCCCAGTCGTCCTCCGTGGTAACATCACAGTGAGCATCTGGGGGTCAACGATGGTGTGCAAAGCGCCATGTGGGAGTGAATATGTAGTCCACTTACTCAACGCACACTTTTGAACACTTCCATCCGAGCAATGGGCACTCTGCTGTGAATGAGACACAAGTTCCCCTGTCTCGGGAGCTCACGCTATATTGAGAACAGACGAACCATCAGCGGTGCAGATGAGCAAGGAAACGTGGGAAGTGCCCAAGAGCAGTGTGTTTGGGCACAGAATTCCATCAGGGTCTCTATTTTAGGGGGTGACCAGGAAAGGCCCCTCTGAGGAAGGGACAGGAGGATCCCAGGCTGAGTTTGGGACCTGGGATGGCTCAGCCAGGCTGTCTTCTCAGTGATCCAATCAAACACTTATCTGGTGTTGCTGTGAAGGTATTTGTAGGCACAATTAACCTCTGCCATCAGACTTCAGGTAAAGATCATCACCCTCCATAATGTGGGTGGGCCTCACCCACTCAGCTGAAAGGCTTTTGGAGAAAATCTGAGGTTTCCATGAGGAAGGAGAAATTCTGCTCTGGACAGCCGCATCAGCTCCCGCTGTTTCCTGCCCTGCCCTCCAAATTTCAGACTCCCCAGGCCCAAGGTCGTGTGAGCCAATTCCTCAAAATAAATTTCTTTATGTATCTAAAATCTCCTACTGGCTCTGTCTCTGATGATACAAGATGGAAACTTTGAGTCCTGAGAATCTACTGTCTGAAGGAGCCTAGGGAGTTAATAAAACATGGATTTCTCTACAGTGTTTCCTTTTGTAATGAGGTTTGTACAGTTGTGAAACTGCGTGCAAGGTGGGCACACAATCGGTTAACTACAGTGTCCATGGCCATTTCTGTTTAAAAAGCCAGGCTGGGCACCCTGCCCTTCCAGCACCACGGCACTTTTTCCTGTAGCAAAATGCGATTAAATACAAACCATTTCAGGTCAGACCACCATTTCCAGAAACAGTTTCCTCAGATGTGGACTGCCAGGAGTTGTTGGATTCAACTTTTTAACCAAGAGCTCTATTTTGTAAACAAGGCCTGAAAAAAACCGTTATAAGCATGAATCCGATACATCTAAACCAGTGGTTTTAACCACAGCTGCACATAGGAACCCTGGATAAGTTTGTTTTGGGAGCACCTGGCCCTACTCCAGAAAACTGTACCAGCCTCAGGGCCGGGGCGGGCGTCAGGGCTTTGAGATCCTCCAGCTATTACCACAGCTCCAGCGAGGGTGAGCGTCTCTGGTTTACCCACGGGGCTCTTATTAGGCATTTCAGACAAGCTTTCTCCTTCATGGGGCAGACACAGAGCGTGTCCTCTGCTAACAGCATGCCCAGCTTTCGGGAGGAATCAAGAACCAAACACAGCCTCCCAAGAGGTGAACTTGCTAGGCTGAAGGAAGCCTCCTCACATTGCAGTGGACACATCAATACTGGGTGAAGTTGAAACCTCAAAGCAAGTACTTGATGCTGATTGGACTGCAGTTACCCCAGGATCATTAACAAGTGTCTTGGGGAGGAAAAATAAATGGCATGGTCTGTTTGTGGTCCAAAAATATGGTATATTCCCTCTTTTATACTCTGTGTGGGGCTGGGTGCTTATTTCAGTAATCTGTTGCTATTACAAAGCGCCTCAAAACTTGGTGCCTCAAAACAGCAAAATCACTTAGGTCTCACACTCTCTGTTGGCCAGGCCTGCGGGGAGGGCTTGGCTGGGCAGTTCTCACTTCTACTATGTCATGCAGTTGTGGTCGTATGTCAGCAGGGCTGCGGTCACCCTGAAGGCTGGACTGGGGTGGGAGGACCCCTTCCAAGGTGGCTCCTGGCACAGCGGGCAAGCTGGTATTGGCCGCTGACTGAGGCCTCAGATCCTCTCTACACGCCTGCTTGGGCATCCTCACAGCATGGCAGCAGGCTTCTCCAAGAGCGAGTGATCCTGTAGACTAAGGTGGAGCTGCAGGTTTTTATAATCTAGCCTCAGGGGAAGTCCCACACTGTCACTTCCACCACATTATACTGACCATGCAGGGCCAGCCCTGGTTCCATGCGGGAGGGGAGTGCACAAGGGCTTGAATACCGTGAGGTGGGGATCACGGCCATCGCCTTGGAGGCTGGCCCCAGAGCCTGCCATGTGTCCCCAAATAATCCATACTCCTCCCATTTCTTATTTCTAGCGTTGTTTGCCACTGTGAGGATCTTGGAATGAAAATAAGCTATTTTAAATCACAGAAGCTGTCCCCTTTATATTTAACCATCCATCTTTTAGCTTATCCATCTCTCATTTTATTGTAAGAAGCTAAAAGAGGTCACATTCAACATTCTCCTTACAAATCTCACTATCTCCATCACTCAGTTCACTGGGTACATGATCTATTTTCCATATTACTGCAGTGACAGCACTACTAAAGTGTAGCCAGGACCCCCTTTCTCTAGAGAGGACTTGATGGGCATTCTTGCTGGGGTCTCTCAGGCAGTTGTGGTCCTGGGTTGGCTGGGGCTGCTGGTCTCACTTGAAGTCTTGGCTGGGTGGGACAATCACTTCCAAGGTGTCTCCTCACATGGCAAGTTGTTGCTGTGATTAGAGACCTCAAGTGTCCCCTCTACAGGGCCTGTGATGTCATGGTGGCTGGCTTCCCTCAGAGTGAGTAACCCAAGAGACCAAGGCGGAGCTGCAGTGCCTTTTATAGTTTTACCTTGGGAGTCCGCTCCATCAGTTCCACCATTCTGCTGGTCACACAGACCACCCCTGACTCAACTTGGGAAGCTGTGAACACCAAGGGGCACGGGTCATTGGGGTCCCCTTGGAAGCTGACCACCACAGGGCTGTCCTAGAGAGAGGTCAAAATGAAGAGAGCTCAGAGAAAAGCAATAAAAGGTCAAGGGAATCAGATTAATCCACCTCATCTGAAAAGGACCAGATTAGACAGGGCTGGGGGGCAGGGTTAAACCATGAAAGTTCAGCTCACCGTGAGATGGGAAAGAGCCAGTCAGAATCTATGGACCAAAGACTTACCCTACCACTTCTTGTCTGGACTGTGATATCACATGACTTCCTCATCAGAAAGTTGGAGAGCTGCCCAACCTCCCTTCTATATCCATTTGTTGGAAGAGCAAAGGAGTGACAGAAAGCATAGTAGAGTACCAACAGTTGTGCTGTTTCCATCAATTTATTTATTATAGTTAGAATAAGGCCCATTAACAATTCCAACTTTATTGTGATATAATTTGCATACCACACACCTCACTGACATGACGTGGGCAATTCACTGGGTCTCAGTCTACCATCACCGCTACAGATTAATAGGGTCCCTTTGACACATGAGAGGGTCTTGCCGGACCATGAAGAAAAATACCAGTGGATGAGCAAAAGTTAACTGGGGACCTCCTTCCCCAGGAGGGACTAGGACCATGAAGTTCCTGCTGAGAAAGGGCTTCAAGGTCTGGACACACTGGGGCTGTGCAGTGGTCTCGGGAGAATCAGCTTCTCTTCCTTGAGGTTGGAATGAAGGCTGGCAGCCTGAGGGGCCTCAGCACCACATCAGAACACACTTCCTGAATCTTGGGCACCAATGCCCAAGATGTCCCTTCCCATGTTCTCTTTCTCTGGTGGCGCAAGGGCTCCTTTACTTTCAAGGCAAGTTGTTTGGGGGCACAGGTCTGTGGCATAATTCTGCCCCTCCCCTCCTGCAGAGATTGCCTGGCCCTCACAGCTTGGCCAGTGGGACCCATCCAGCCCCGTGGCATAGGGAGAAAGGTCATCAGTTTGGGGGTTTAATATTGCCCCTCTATCTGACCCTCCTGGAAGCCTTTCCCTCAGTACTTCTGGCTCCAGCCAGGCCGTTCTGCAGCCCAACCAGGGGAGAAAGGAGGGTGGGATCTCTAGGCCAGAGCACCAGTGGTTGGTTGAGCAAATGGTGGTAGAAGCAGGAAGTAGGCTCAGCCCTGCCCAGGTGCCTCAACCAAGGAAATGGGCCGCAGTCAGGTGTGGCTTCCCCTCTAATTAACCACATCTATGAAGGAGACAGGGTACACAGGGTCCAGCAGCATGGGGAAGAAAGAGCTGGGAAACACTGACTTACTGGATGTTCCGACTTGGACTTGCCTCTCTTGGCCCCATCCTTGTTCCATAGCAGTCCAGTGAGCAGAAGCCAGTGCCAGCCCACAAACAAGGGTACAGGGGTATCTTCTGGAGGGAAGCTGTCGGGGGGGGTGTCCATCATGACCCCAGCAAACAGGGAGTCCCAGGTGCCCTTGGACACAGGTCAGAGTGCTCTCTCCTCCACTGCGCTGCCCTGGAGCCAGTCCAAGCTGTTTTGCCAAAACATTCTCTCCTCTCACCTCCACAGGCTTCAGCCCTCTGGCCCTGACCATAGGTCAGGAGTCAAGAATTCTGTGTCGGACATCCAAGCCACAGTTCACGGACATCGATGGGCATGATGGGTTTTTCAACTCTTTGCTCTTATAAAGAACATAGCTAAGGTCAGAAATCTGTTCAGAGAACCTCAATGGCAAATGGAGCTCTGCTACTTGTGCAGGTTTCCTGGTGAGCCCACGTGCTTACTCTGTCAAATTAGAGGCTCGAGGAAGATGCTTCTTCAGGGCCACAGAATCCTGGTCTGGATCAAGTGAAAAATGCTGTGTACCAGTGAAGTCAAAACAGTCCAATTGGCAAGGGAAGGGAGCCAGCAATTGGCTGAGTGGAGGAATTCACTGGCAGATAAATACGGATAAAAGTGTGTGAGCGAGTGAGTGCATTTGTGTGAGTGTATATTTGTGTGGTTGTGGACCACATGCACACATGTATCTGTTACACACTTGTGTGTGCACACACACACACTGCCCAGTTCTGTTTACTGGTAGGAATGGACCTGGGACACCCCAGGAACAGGAGCAGGAGCACCCCCAGCACCCAGATCTTGGTTTCTAAAGACCATCTCTCTGTAAAAGTGAACAAGACTCCTTGGAGAGATGGCTGGTTCCAGCCTGGGCAGGAAAAATACCAGATGATCCTGGAACATCTTGACACATCAGATGGCCAGGGAGCCATTCAGGAGCCTGGGTGCTGTCAATGCCTCGGGAGCCAGCTGGACGGGGTGCACGGAGAGCTGCAGATTACGCCCTGTTGAAAAAAAATTGTAATTCATGAGTTCACAGGCAGATGAATAGACAAATAAGTGCAAGTTTGAGAAAGCATGAGGTGTTTACAAGTACTGGTAAACAAAGTACATAGTTTTCAAGTACTTGCCTACAAAATACTTATTTTTAATAAATAGGGAAACAGTAACTTTGCAGGGAAGGGGACTAGCAGACACCATATTAATTAAACAATCAATGCTCACGTGGCCAGTAATGGGTCTAATTAAAATTTTACACACACACACACACACACACACACACCATGGGATGTATGGAGAGGCACAGCCACTCTTCCTGCTGTTCCTGCCCAACTGGAATATCATTTGCAGGAGACATCAGACATCCTATGAAACTAGCCACATGCCAAGGCCAAGAACATTGGGACAGATTAGAGAAACTGCACAGACTGAAGGAGACAGCGGTGGGGGTGAAAAGCCAGTGCTGAGTGCAGGTGGACCTTCTGCTCTCCAGCCTGACTGGGACAAGGCTCAGATGGACTGTGTTGCTTTCTGGTTCTGATGACACGCTGAGGCTTGTGGAGGGCTGTGTTTGCAGGGGACACGTGCCGCAGTGCTTGGCTGTGGAGGTCATGGGTAGCCCTCACCCTGCACAGCATTCCCCGCACAGTGGCAGTGCTCCCTCACCTTTGAGTGGATCTGCTGTTTCGTCCACGTGTCCCTGGGTGTGGAGGCTAGTCCTGCTACACCCTCACATCTGCTCATTTCTCTGCTGCCCCCACCACACCTGCATGTTCTGCTGCCTGGGTCTTCCTCCCACAGTACGGCCCAGGGCTGGAGGGACTGTGAGGGCATCCCAGGGAGGAGGCCCCCGCCCCCCCCTCCCCCGGCCATGGGTCTGAGCAAGACCCCAGGGACAGGCATGTCCCTTGCACACTAAGCCTCCACCAGAGGTCCCTGATCTGGTTGATGCACTGCCTACTCCTCCAGTAAATGCTGCATACAGACATCAGGGTGAGAACACCCTTGGGGCTAGGGCATCCCTCCACACACTTCTCCCCTCTGCCCTTTTATGTCACTCCACTGTCACCCCCACATCAAGGTCAAAGAAAGAAAGGAGTGTCCTGTGGATGGGAAGCCAGCTGGGCCCTGAGGGCACCTGGCCTCACTGGGGAAATGGAGGCCTTTAGTGCTTTCCTCCCTCCCTCCCTTCCTTTTGCTCACATTAGCTCCTGCACCAGCAGGTCCTGCCTCCACCCACTAGATGCTGATAGCACCCCCTCCCCAGTGTGACAAAAAAAATGTCTTCAGACATTAATCAATGTCCTGTGGGAGGAAGAGCTGACCCTAGTTGAGAGCCCACCCTTGTCATGGTTAGCCCTCAAAGCCCCAGCTCCATGGCTTATAGGCAAAATGACTCTACCAGATGAGTGAGGAGGTGGGGGGCCGGAGCAAGGCCTGGGAGCTCCTGGCATTCACGCGAGTCCCCTGGGCCTCTGGGGGCCTGGTCCCAGCTGGAGAGAGAAGCATGAGGAGAAAGCAAACTGTACTGGGGACACAAGAGGTCTAGCTGCAGGGCCTGTGATAAACTCCAACAGAGCTCAAACACAGGCTTTCCTTGTCATCAGCAGCCCACAGCCTGAGTCGGCTTCGCCCACTGCACTGAGATCATGCTTGAAAATCCCCCAACCAAAGACCACTGAAGGCTGGAGGAAGCAAGAGGGAACTGCTTGGCTGTGATAAGCCATGTCTGGAGCTCACGGGATTCCCGGGGCTGCCCCAGGCCTGTGGCCAGAATGAGGTCCTCACTTAGGTATGCTGTCCCCGGGGGTCAGCAAAGAGAGCCTGGGAGTCCACAGAGAGGCCTTGACCCACTCCCACTCAAGCTGGCTGGAGGCCAGGTGCCCCTGTGTGGTCACACTCAGCGGTCCTCCCAGGGAGCAGGTCACCAGCCAGGGCAGTGAGGGAGCAAGTCCTCCCAGCTCACTTCCTCCTGACAGCCTGGTGCCTGAGCAGGGCTGGGAAGGACGTGGTCAAAGGGAGTGATCTGAAGGGGATGTTTAAGCCAGACCAGCCCCATGGGTAGGCAAGTGCTGGGCAAAGGTCTCCAGGAGGCCTTCTGTGTCCATTTCCTCTGACAGGTGGGGCCAAGAGGGGAACACAGGTCTGCCCAGGAGAGAGGCTGCTGCTCGTCCCCCACAAAAGGGGCCCCAGCTTGGGGGTTTGGATCAGCTCAGGGTTCAGGCAGTAGTTAGGTATGGCTTGTGACCAGAAGGGTCAAAGGGATGGTGCACAGGAACCAAGCTAAACTCAGGTTCCCACATTCCAGTCCACCTTGGTGGTCCTTCTCTTTGGGTCCTTCTGCCACCTAGCTCCCACGATCTTTCTACCTGGGGAACCAGGGAGTTCAGGGACAAATCCAGGTTTTGTGGGGCCTACAGCTTATGTTATTTTAGAGGACCTTTTCAAGAAAAGCTGTACAAAATCATAGGTACTAGACACAGCACAAGGGTGGACGCTTCGCTCCTGCTCTGCAGGGCACCCTGAGGGTGGTGTGGTAGTCAAATAACGGAGGGAAGCTCGGGGCACTGGGGCTATCCTGCCCAGAGGGGCTGTGGCACTACCCCCAGACGCCCGCCAGTGTCTTGGGACAAATCAGCAATATCCTACCTTTACTTGAGACTTGTGCTCTCGCTCCCTTCTTCATACTCTAAATCTATTTTTTAAGCCCCACCATTTCCTTTATACTGTCAGTTTTTTAGACTATTCACACATTTACCACTTTCTCTGCTCTCCTTTCCCTCCTGCATC
Source organism: Desmodus rotundus (assembly GCF_022682495.2). Classification (NCBI taxonomy): domain Eukaryota; kingdom Metazoa; phylum Chordata; class Mammalia; order Chiroptera; family Phyllostomidae; genus Desmodus; species Desmodus rotundus. Next base: position 30,728,161 of record NC_071398.1, on the reverse strand, counting down.
TCAGACCTTCCATCTGGGATCACTTTTCCTTTGACAAAAGTATAGTCTTCAAAACTTCTTTTGGTGCGTGTCTGCTAGTGGCAAACTTTGCCCCCATGTATGTATTTTATTAAATTTTTTTTTTTAAGTTTAGATTGAAGAATGACAGAGGTAAGTGTGTAACTATAGCACCCCTTCTCCCAAAGTGAGCGCACACACAAAACACAGGGACACCAGGCTCCCACGTCACTCAGGCCTCTTCCTCTATGGAGGCTTCCGCACACCAGCCATTGTTTGGCCTGTGTTTGAAATGGGCACAAATGGGCCTAACGGTGTCCTCTTTCTTTCCATACTTTGTGTGCACAACTCATTGGTGTGACTGTGGGAGCAGCATTCCGTGCACTGCCATGGCTGTTTTGAGCCCCGTGGAATGAGTAGGCCATGAGGAGTGGCCCATTCTGCTGGTGGTGAGCATCTGAGTTCCCTTTGGGGCTCACAAACGGGCTGCAGGGGCCGTCCTGGCATGTCTTCTGAAGCATACAAGCCCACACGTACTGTTGGATAGAGAGCCCAGAGGGGCTGCTGCACAATCTGTGTGTGTGTGCTCACTTCAGGAGAAGGCGCCTCACTGTTTACTACAGTGGTTTTATCAATCCTCAGCCATACCGCACAGGAGGCTCCATAGTTCACCTCCCTCAGTATCGTCGGTATTTTAAATCTTAGAGATTCTGGAAGTGTATCACGGTGGTTTTGATTTGACCAGTGAAGCTGAATACCTTTTCAGATCTTTATTGACCATTTGGAGATCTTTTCTTGATTACATGTTCATGTCTTTTCCCTTTTTTTTTTTTTTTTTTTGGAGTGGTAGAGGAACAAAAATTCACGAATCCTTAGATAATTCAGCAGTGATGAGTGAATGAGAGCCATAACCCTTGTTTCCGAAAATGATCAGGGCGGCTTTCCCTCCTCCATCTCCATCCCATCTGTTGTCTTCCTGGTGGCACCTTTGGGCTCAGTCCATCTACACATAGAGTTGTCTGTCTATATTACTTCACAAGTAATAAGCCTTGTTATCTTATTTATCATGGAAATAAGTCCTTTATTGGTTAAAAAGATAGCAAATATCTACCCTGTTCTGTGGCTTGATTTTCTGTCCTCTTTTAATGCTGTCTCTGATGAACCTAAGTTCTCAGTTGGAATGAATGCCAATTCATCTGTCTTTTCCTTTATAGTCAGTATTTTTATATTCAGTTTAAAAAACCTTTATTAACTCCAAGGTCATGAAGAGATGTCCTTAGCTATGTCCTAGAAGTTTTATGTGTTCCTTTCATATTTTTCTCCATAAATGATTTTTGTGTGAGTTGAGAGATGGGGATTAACCATTGTTTCCTTTATGAATATCTAGTTGACCTGGAACTACTTATTGACAACAGTGTCTTTCCTGACTGGGCTGTAGTGTCTCTGTATCACCCGAGGAAAGCTGCACGAGTGGGTCTGTTTCCAGGCCCCTTATTCTGCCCGTTCCCCTCTGTCCATTCTCACACTAACGCTGCCATGCTTTCTGAGAGCATGTCTGTCCGCCAAGGTCACTCAAAGTCTTCCAAGTCTTCAACACTCTTCGCTATTCTTAGCCCGTTGCATTTTCAAATACACTACAGAATAACTGTGTCAATTTCTACAAAAATCCATGCTTGGATTTTGGTTGCAACTGCACTGGATCCACCATTTAGGGAAGAATTGACCTCTTTACAGTACTAAGGCATGCAATCCACAAACATGCCCTGTAGCTCCATTTCTTAGGTTTTCTTCACTTCCTTCAATAACATTTTACAACTTTCTGTCTCAGGTATCTTTTGTTAGATTATTTCTATGTAGTTGAAGTACTTGAAAGGCTATAGAAACATTTACAAGTGATCATTATTGTTTGTTTCTAATATTTAGAAGTACAACTGATTCTCATATGTTGAGCACGAATCCAGGGATCTTGCAAAATTTACTTATTAATATTTTATTTTTGGATTTCTTTGGTTTTTATTTTTATATAACCATATCATCTGCAAATAATGCGTTTCACTTCTGGCTTTCTAAACTTTGTACCTTTAAATCTCCCTTTCTGGCTGGGATCCATGGTGCAGCGCCAGACGGAAGTGGTGCTGGGCAGCAATCTTGTCTCAGGGACAGGACTGCTCCCACCTCAGGGACAGAGCTTTTCATATTTCACAATTATGGGGGATGTCTGTCATAGATTTGTTGTCTGATCAGATTAGGGAAGTTGCTTTCCACTCCTAGTTTGCTAAAATCTCTCTTAATCATGAATGGTTGTTGAGTTGTACAAAGGATTTTTCTGCATTTATTGAAATGACCACATGGTTTGTTTCTTTGTTGATGTGGTGAATTACATTGATTAAATTTTTTGAATATGATTCAGAACTTGCATTCTTGAAGCCAACCCAACTTGGATATGATAAATTATCACTAAACATCACTGAATCCAGCCTGTTCATACTTTGCTTAGGGTTGTTTAGGATTTTCAAGAGAAACACAGGTCTGTAATTTTCTTTCTCTCTCTCTTTTCTCTGTAACATCCTTCTCAGGTTTTGATGTCAAGGTTATATTGCTTCATGAAAAAAGATAGGATATGAGCCTCTCCTTTTTGCTATGTGAAAGAGTTTATAACAGATTCCTATTCTTTCTTAAATATTTGAAATATTTAACAGTGAAACCATCTGAGCCTGCAGTTTTCCTTGTAACAAAAATTTAAATTATAGGTTAAGATTTCTTTAAGATAGGCACTATGAAGAGTAATCTCAGTGAAATTCTGGTACAGAAGTCATTGGTGCTCGTTCTGCCCCAGAAACGTTAATTTGAACAACTAATGCCTTCACACAAAAATGCCTTCACAAGAGTTAAGGATTCCATGTGATGAATGACAGCACCTGGGTTAAACCCAGATGAGAAAAGACACTTTGAAGAGGGTAGAAAAGACTGTTTCATGTTACCCCTGTCACCGCCTCCCCTAGACCTAGCAGCCCAGCACAGAGAGAGACACCCTCTGCAAGGGGAGGGAGAGTGAAGTGAGTGCCCAACCTCACCATGGACTCCAGGGCCAGCTGCAGGTGCCAGGTGTGTCCCAGTGAGCCCAGGTTCCAGGCCCAACCCTGTAGATCCAAGCACCAAGCCTGCTCACCTGCTGACCCAGATACCAGGCCGTGCCTGCCCATGAACTCCACCTAGGCTCCTAGATGCACTGACTGGTGTAGGACTTCCCCTGCCATAGCCAGTCGGTGAAGACTGGAAAAGGTGCCTACTCCTTCAAGTGTGCAGACACCAACAGAAATCCACAAGAATCATGAATAATCAAGGAAATATGATACCACAAAAGGAAGCTAATAAAACTCCAATGACTGACTCTAAGAAATGCAGGTCTATGAAATAACTGAAAAGAATTCAGAATAATCCTTTAAAGGAATTCAGTGAACTACCAGAAAACAGAGAGAGATAAACTAAATAAAATTAGAAAAAAAAATTCATGAACGAAATGAGAAGTTCAACAAGAAGCAGAAAACACGTTTAAAAAGAACGAAACAAATCCTAGAGTTATATATGATGTCTGAAACGAATCTGATAGAGAGGTTCAATAATAGATTGGACCAAGCAGAAGAATTGGTGAACTAGAAGATAGACCATTTGAACTATCCAATCAGAGGAGCAAGAAGAAAAACCTACATGAATTATAGGATGCTAAAAGAAAAAAATACTACATATTACTGGAGTCCCAGAAGAAGAGAGAAAGGGGAAGAGAGCTTATTTTTTTAAAAAATGGCTGAGAACTTCTCATATCTGGGGAGACATTTAGATATCCAAGTTCATGAAGCTCATAGATTCTTGCCCATCCCACCATATTGCAACCCAAAATGAATTCCAGCAGGATACATTATAATAAAATTGTCTAAAATCAACATCAGAATTTTAAAAGAAGCAAGAGAAAAAGTTCTCCCATACAAGGGAACCTCCAGAAGGCTATCAATAGTTTTTTCAGTAGAAACTATGGAGGCCAGGGGACAATGGGATGTATTCAAAGTGCTGAAAGAAAAAAATACCGCCAGAAGAATACCAGGCAAAATTGTCCTTCAGAAATGAAAAAGAATGATAAAGACTTTTACTCAAATAAAAACTGAGGGAGTTCATCATCAATAGACCTGTCTTACAAGAAATACTGAAGGAGTTCTTCAAGCTCAAATGAAAGGACACTAATTAGTAACATAAAAACACATGAAAATAAAAAGTTTACACTGGTAAAGGTTAAGTACAGTCAAAATTAGAATACTCTAATAATCTAATATGGTGGTGTGTTAATCACTTAACTCTAGTATAAAAAATTAAAGGACAAATTCTGGCCAAGATGGAGGCATAGATAGATACGCTTTGCTTCCTTGCACAACCAAAAGAAGGACCACAACCAAAAGAAGGGCAACAACCAATTTAAAAACAAAAAACAACCAGAACTGTCAGAAAATTGAACTGCATGGAAATCCAACAAGCAAGGAGTTAAAGAAGAAACATTCAACCATACAAGTAGGAAGGGCGGAGACAGGCAGCCGGGGTGAAGAGGATGCGTGGCAAGGCTGAGGCTGGCAGACTGGGCAGGTGAGGTGGCAGCTGGTGGACTGGGTGGTCCCACATTCACGTGCAGGTAAACTGGGAGGAAAAACTGGGGGAAGAGAGAGACCACACAACCCAGGGCTCCAGCACAGGAAACTAAAGCCGCAGTACCACTGGCTGTAAAAATCTGTGGGGGCTGTGGGGGCAGGAGAAACTCCCAGTTTCACAGGAGAGTCCATTGGAAGGACCTGTGGGGTCCTAGAACAGACACAAACCCAACTGCCCCAGAATGAGCACCAGAAGGGCCCAATTCATTTCCAGTGGGGAAAATGACTGAAGTGGGGCAGGAGCCAAGCAAGAGGCATTGTTCCCTCTCTCTGACACCTGTCCCACATACAGTGCCACAATGCAGCAAAGTGGGTTGTTCCACCCTGGTGAACACCTAAGGCTCTGCCCTTACAACATAACAGGTATGCTGAGACAAAGAAATATGGCCCAAATAAAAGAACAGATCAAAACTCCAGGAAAAAAAAACTTAGCAATGTGGAGATAGCCAACCTATCAGATGCAGAATTCAAAACACTGGTAATCAGGATGCTCACAGAAATGATTAAGTATGGATGCAAAATAGAGGAAGAAGTGAAGGCTCTGCAAAGTGAAGTAAAGAAAAATATACAGGGAACCAACAGTGAAGGGAAGGAAACTGGGACTCAAATCAATGACTTGGAGCAGAAGGAAGAAATAAACATTCAACCAGAACAGAATGAAGAAACAAGAATTCAAAAAAATGAGGAGACTTCTGGCCAAGATAGAGACGTAGGTAGACACACTGTGCTTCCTTGCACAACCAAAAGAAGGACAACAACAGTTTAAAAACAAAAAACAACCAAAACTGACAGAAAATCAAACTGCATGGAAGTCCGACAACCAAGAAGTTAAAGACACATTCATCCAGACCGGTGGGAGGGGTGGAGACACACAGCTGGGCAGAGAGGACTCAAGGCAAAACGGTGGCTGCTGACCCAGTGGTCCCACATTCGAGCGCAGATAAATTGGGAGGAACAAAGGGGGAGCTAAACAGACCACGGAACCCCAGGGTTCCAGCCCGGGGAAATAAAGCCTCAAACCACTGATTGAAAACACCTGTGGGGGTTGAGGCAGCACTGGGAGAACCTCCCAGCCTCACAGGAGAATTTGTTGGAGAGACCCACAGGGACCCAGAATGTACACAAACCCACCCACACGGGAATCAGCACCAGAAGGGGCCACTTCACTTGTGGATAGCAGGGAAAGTGACTGAAAACCGGCAGAGAGCAAAGCAAACACCATTGCTCGCTCTCGGACCCCTTCTCCACACACAACGTCACAGCACAGCGCCGTGGGTTGCCCCCAACCCATACCTAAGGCTCTGCCCCTTTACATTAACAGGCACGCCAAGACAAAAAAAAAAAAAAAAAAAAAGGCCCAAAGGAAAGAACAGATCAAAGCTCCAGAAAAAATACAACTAAGTGATAAAGAGATAACCAACCTATTAGATGCACAGTTCAAAACACTGGTAATCAGGAAGCTCACAGAATTGGCTGAAATTGGTTGCAAATTAGATGAAAAATTGAAGGCTATGCTAAGTGAAATAAAGAAAAATGTACAGGGAACCAATAGCGATGGGAAAGAAACATCCAACCAGAAAAGAATGAAGAAACAAGAATTCAAAAAAATGAGGAGAGGCATAGGAACCTCCAGGACATCTTTAAATGTTCCAACATCCGAATTATAAGGGTGCCAGAAGGAGAAGAGGAAGAGCAAAAAATTGAAATTTTATTTGAACAAATAATGAAGGAGAACTTCCCCAATCTGGTGAAGGAAATAGACTTCCAGGAAGTCCAGGAAGCTCAGAGAGTCCCAAAGAAGCTGGACCCAAGGAGGAACACACCAAGGCACATCATCATTAAGTTACCCAAGATGAAACAGAAGGAGAGAATCTTAGAAGCAGCAAGAGAAAAGGACACACTTACCTACAAAGGAGTTCCCATAAGGCTGTCAGCTGATTTCTCAAAAGAGACCTTGCAGGCAAGAAGGGGCTGCAAAGAAGTATTATTCCAAGTCATGAAAGGCAAGGACCTACATCCAAGATTGCTCTATCCAGCAAAGCAATCATTTAGAATGGAAGGGCAGATAAAGTGCTTCCCAGATAGGGTTGAGTTAAAGGAGTTTATCATCACCAAGTCCTTATTATGTGAAATGTTAAAGGGACTTATCTAAGAAGAAGATCAAAACTATGAACACTAAAATGACAACATACTCACAACTATCAACAACTGAACCTAAATAAACAAAAACAAAAATAAACTAAGCAAACAACTAGAACAGGAATAGAATCACAGAAATGGAGATCAAATGGAGGGTTATCAGTGGCGAGGAGGTAGAGGAAGAATGGGGGAAAAGGTACAGAGAATAAGAAGCACAATTTGTACGTACAAAATAGACAGGGGGAGGTTGGTAGTGTAGGAAATGTAGAAGCCAAAGAACTTACGTGTACAACCATGGACGTGAACTAAGGGGAGGAATGCTGGAGTGGGGGCCGTTGGTGCAGGGCAGAGGAGGATAAATGGGAGGAAAATGAAAAGGACAACTGTAATAGCATGATCAATAAAATATGCTAAAAAAATTAAAGGACAAAAGTATTTAAAAATAAGCAGTTATAATAATTTGTTAATGGACACATGACATAAAATGATGTAAACTGTGACATCAGAAACATAAAACTGGGGGCAGGAGGAGTAAAAGTATGGGGTTTTTGCATGAGATCAAAGTTGCTACAGCTTTACAAAGCCTGTTACATTTATGTAAGCCTCATGGTAACCACAAAGCAAAATGCTAAAGAAGTTATACAAAAGATAAAGTTAGGGGAACCAAAACATACCACTACAGAAAGTCATCAATTCACCAAGGAAGACAGCAAGAAGAAGGAAAAAGAAACAATAAAACAGCAAAAAACAATAATATGGCATTGTCATTACCTATCAAAAACTATGTGAGTAGATTAAAATCTCCAATCAAAAAAAGCATCAAGTGGTTGAATGGATTAAAAAAAAAGACTCAAGTGTATGCTGTCGACAAAGAAGACTTAGTGCAGTTTTAAGGAGACATATAGGCTCAAAGGGAAGGGATGGAAGATATTCAATGAAAGTGGAAAATAAAAGACAGCAGGGGTAACTATGCTTATATAAAAAATAAACTTTAAGTCAACAACTGTAACAAGAGACAAAGGTCATTATATAATGATAAAGGGGTCAGTTCAGCAAGAGGATAGAACACTTGTAAATGTATATATAGCTCACAGTGCTGGTTTCTGAAAAGATAAACACAACTGACAAACCTTTAGCTAGATTAGGAATAAAAGAGAGAAGACTCAATAAATATAATCAGAAATGAGAGAAGACATGACAACTGATTCCACGGAAATACCAGATCTTAAGAGAAGACTATGAATAATCAATCATACATCAATAAACTGGATAACCTAGAAGAAATGGATGGAAAATTCCTAGAAACAAGACTGAATCAAGAATAAATAGAAAATCTAAAGAGAACATTAATGAATAAGGAGATTAAACAGTAATCAGAAACCTCCCAACACAGAGAAGCCCAAGACCAGATGGCGTCATTGGTGAAGTCTACCAGACATTTAAAGGAGAATTAAGGCCAATTCTTCTCACACTCTTCCAAAGAGGAGGGAACACCCCCAAACTCATTTTACAAGGTTAGCATTATTCTGATACCAAGGACAGATGGGGACACTACAAGTTGCTATTCTTGATGAATACAGATGCAAAAATTCTCAATAAAATACTAGCAAAACGAATTCAACAGCATGTTGAAAGTACAATACACCATGATCAAGTGGGACTTTTACCTAGGATACAAAGATGATTTGACATATGCAAATCAATAAATGTGAAGCACCATATTAATAAAATGAAAAATAAATATCATGTGATCATCTCAATAAATGCAGAAGCAGCATTTGACAAAATACAACAGCCTTCATGATAAAAACTCAACAAATAGGGTACAGAAGGAACACCGACATAATAAGGGCGATATATGACAAGCTGAAAGCTAACATCATACTCAATAGTTTATGAAAACAAGCTTTTCCTCTAAGATCGGTAACAAGACAATGGTGCCCATTCTTGCCACTTCTATTCAACATAATACTGGAAACCCATGCCAGAACAATCAGGAAAGGAAAGGAAAAGGAATCCAAGACAGAAAGAAAAACATTGACCTATCTGTTTGCAGATGCTATTATCTGATATAGAGAAAATCCTAAAGTCTCCTCCCCACCCCAAATGGTAATATTAATGAACAAATTCAGTACAGTTGTAGGATACAAAACCAATATACAAAAATCAGTTGCATTTCTATACACTAACAACAAACTATCTGAAAAGAAATAAATAAAACAATTCCATGTACAATGGCATAAAAAACAATGAAATACTTAGGAATAAATTTAACCAAGGAGATGAAAGTTGCACACTGAAATTTATAAGGCATTGATGAACGAAATTAAAGAGAAATAAATGGAAAGATATCCCATGTTCATGGAAAAAAATATTGTTAAAATGTTCATACTACCCAAAGACATCTATAGATTCAAGGCAGTCCCTATCAAAATTCTAAAGGCATTTTGCATAGAAATAGAAAAAGCAATCCTAAGCAATCCTAAAATTCTCAATGGAACCAAAAAAGAACCGAGTAGCCAAAGCAATCTTGAGAAAGAAGAACAAAGCTGAAGGCATAAAAATAGACACATGGAACAATGAAAAAAACCCCAAGAACTCAGAAATAAATCCACACATATACGAACTAATATTTGACAAGGGAACAAAAAATACTCAATGAGGAAAGAACAGTTTCCTCAATGTGCAGTGCTGGAAAAACTGGATATTCACGTGCAAAAGAATGAAATTAGATCCCCTATCTTAAAAACATTCATAAAAAACTAACCTAAAATAGATTAAAGATGGAAATATGAGACCTGAAAAATGAAAATCCTAGAGGAAAACAAAGAGAAAAAGATCTTTGACATTGGTTTAAGCAACAGAGTTTTTTTTTGATATCACACCTAATGCACAAGCAATAAAAGTAAAAATATTCAAGTGAGACTACACCAAAATAAAAAGGCTGTGCAAAGCAAAAGAAATAATCAGTGAAGTGAAAATGCAACCTACAGAATGGGAGAAAATATTCACAATCTATCCATCTGATAACAGGTTATATCCAAATAAGTAAAAAGCTCATACAGCTCTATATCAAAACAGAACAAACAAACACCCAAACAATCCAATTAAAAAGTGAGAAGAAATGAATAAACATTTTTCCAAATAAGACAAACATGGCTATCGGGTACATGAAAAGATGCTCAACATCACTATTCATCAGAGATACAAATCAAAAGCACAAGATACCACCTCACACCACTGGAGTGGCTACTATCAAAAAGACAAGAGATAGGAGGTGCTGGCAGGGATGTGGAGTTAAGGAAACCCTTGCGCGCTGCTGGCGGGACTGTAAATGAGCCACGCCACCATGGAAAAGTCTGGGTATTAACAACAGAACTACCATATGATCCAGTAGTCCCAATCTGGGAATATAACTGAAGGATCCCACAAGTTTTGTTAAGTCCCTTTGTCATACTTGTCAATTAAAAACACTTCCCATTTTGACTTCTTGTTTGACCTTCTTTATGGCCTGGCCCGTGGTCCACCTTGACAAAGTTCCAAAGAGCACGTGTGCTCAGTGACTGCTGGGTACAGTGCTCTTCTGCTCGCCGACTAGGTCACGTTCCTCAATCACAGAGTTGAAATATCCCACTCCTTACTGACTCTTTATACACTGCTTCTTAAATGTCTGTCACAGATACTGAATTTCATGTCTTCCAATTGTACAGTATCTTGACACTTTTTTTCCAGGGCCATAAAAATACAGGTTTAAAACAAGTCAATTTCTTTCCAGGCCATCCCAACTTAGAGAGTAATGTTTTCCAATACTTTGTTTTTGACAACTCCAGTAATACAGTTTCATACTGAGCACGTAGACATATCCGTGTCTTCCCTGTCCTATTTGTTCACTCTCCTGCTTGCTCAGAACCTCCTCCCGGAATCCACATTTCTCCTCTTGAAGAAAACTCCTTGCACATTCTTTCTGAGAAATCATCTGCAGGTATCACCCTCATTTTTGTTTATCCACTTTTTTAAATGTCGCTCAATTTTTAATAACTTTGAGATATAATTTACATACCAAAAATTTCATCCTCTTAAGCACAATTCAGTGACTTTTAGTTAGTTTATAGAGTTGTGCTGACATTACCAAAACATTTTCATCACCTGAAAAAGAAATCCCACATCCCCAATTCTCCCTCCCCTCAGCCCAGGGCGACCACTAATCTGCTTTCTGTCCCCATAGATTTGTCTAGTGTGAACATTTCATATAAACAGGATCATATAATATGCAGCCTATTATACGTGGCTTCTTTTACTCAGAACAATGTTTTCAAGGTTCATCCATGTTATACATCAGTGCTTCATTTCTTTTTATGGCTGAGGTATATTCCATTGTATGAATGGGCCACATTTGGTTTATCCATTCATCCTTTCATGCACACCTGGTTCTTTCCATTTGCTGGCCACTGTGAATAGTGCTGCTATGCTATGAATATTTATATAGAAGTTCACACATGGACATATGGTTTAAATTCTCTCAAGTGTATACCCAGGAGTGGAACTGCTGGGTCAAACGATGTTTGTCCCTGGCACTCTTGAACCACAAACCCAGTTCTGTGTAGAGATTTTCCCTCAATGCCTCATTGGTACTACCCTCTGCTTCTGACTTCTAGTGGTCACTGAAAAGTTAGCTGTGATTCTTTCATTCCATTGTCAGTGGTCTGGCCTTTCTCTCTGGCTGCTTTCAGAATTATTTTGATCTTTAATGTCCAGGCATGTGTGTCCAGGCATGGACTTATTTTTATTTCTATGTGGGATCTGTTCTTCTTCCTGAATCCTTTAAATGTCATCTCTTTTCTGTTGGCTCCACTTCCTCCATCTGGGATTCCAGATATATGTTAGTTAGACCTTCTCTTTCCAGTAGTGTCGTTGGTCTTTCTTCCCATTTCCATCTCCTCGAGATCAACCTCTCTCAGGTGACTGTCCGGGGACATCCTGAGTCTTCATGTCACGATGCCCATCATTGGAGGATGAACGGAGGCGTGGAATGTAGACATGCTGTCCCACTGTGGGGAGCTACCCACCCCACCTCTTGGCATGCCCTGGTATAAGCCACTCAGCCCAGGAACCCTCATGGGACAGAACGGGAAGAGGCGTGACTGTTTGGAATGGCGATTTAGAGTGCTTCTCGGAAAAAGCACCGAGCAATCACAGTCTTAAGTCAGCGAATGTAGTTTTGTTGTGGGAATCTCCCACACTCCACGGATGTAAATGCCCAAACGGTGTGACAGCAGCAGGCCCCACATGCTGGTCATGTGTAATGCGGACTCCCTCTGCGTCTGTGTTTGGAACAGTTTTCTCTGCCTTTGTTCTTCCACTCTAGATGATGAGGCAGGCTCCTCCAGGCAGGACTTTCTCTAAGAAGCCCTGGAGCTGCAACTTTGTGGACCTGGAGAAGGTCATTATCATTTGACAGCACCTGCAATGCTGAAGCAGGCTCCCACTCCTGCGTCTGAGGGGCCGCTCCATCAGGCAGCGTTCTGCATTTGGGGGAGCTGACACTCCAGCCCACTATACGGGTCAACAGAAACACCCACAACCCTTCCTTTGCAAGAACCCCACAAGTACTGTTGGCACAACCAAAAAGGCTTATTGGGTGACCCCTGAGTACCCACCAGGAGAGAGGCTGGCCTTGGTAAACCATCTCTTAAAAGGAAATAACATTAAAGCTGCTGTGGTCATAAATACATTTTATTTCATTAGAAATGCTTAATTACAGTGTTGAGAGCATTTCCCCTAGAAAAGTAGGTAAGCAATATTTCCACCAAAATCGTTAGTCGTCTTTGCAAATACCTATTTTCATTACACTGAACAGAGCACACAGCAAAAGGCTTCTGCTACTCCTTTTTTTTTTTTTTCAATTTTCTTTTTTGTTATAAACACCATAGCAAATTAAAAAAAGCTGTTTAAACAGAGAAAAATATTGTGGTTCTTGATTTTCTGCATGTACTTAACGCAATCCACACTGTGCTTCCCCACTCTTTCTCCAGATGCCAACAGTGTGACTCAAACGAAAGGGGTCTTCTGCCAGGGGCGGCGGTTGTTGCTATCATCTGTTTATTTATCGGGACACTATCCCCTGTGGACGAGGCTCAGAATGCACTTTAACAGAATGCGTGCAGTCACCTCCGTGCGAAGCCGTGGGGTCGGGGCGCCTGTAGAACTGAGAGGTTGGCTGGAGCCGGCACTGAGAGCGGCGACAGCGCCATCTTGGGTCCTGTCGTGGTTGGACGGCCTGTCCTGCATCACTGGATCTGGATGGCTCCGTGCTCAAGCTGCATTTCGGGCTGCAGGGTGGGCTGCAGCGTCTCAGCCGTCTACAAGAGGGGAGAGAGGAGGGCTTTTCTATAAAAGTACCCACCAACTCAAGTCCAGGACACTCATTGATCACAAATGCCTGATCACAGTGGTTTCCACGCATACAGCAAACATGCAGCAGAGCTGGGAGGGTCCTCGGTTCACCCCTGCGCGATGACTCTCCCAGAACCTGAGCCGCTAGCAGCAGCTCTGACGATCCCAGACTGTGATCCCTCCTTGTGGGGACTTCTGATTGCCCAGGTCCTGACCAACCCTCCCACACAAGCCTCCCTAAAGCCTGTGGTGCTGATTTCCTATTCCCATCTGTTGCTGTCACTGGGGAATACTCTTTAAGCGGTTAACACATCCTTAACCAAACCTATTTGCCTAGAATTTCAGTTACCATTTTGCCTTTTCTTATAAAAACTGTTCCATGAAAGCACGTTAGGGATAGCTACCTTTCTCCCTTTAAAGACATAAGTTCTGGCCCTGGCTGATGTGGCTCAGTGTGTTGAGCACCAGCCTGCAAACCAAAGGGTCACTGATTTGATTCCCAGTCAGGGCACATGCCTGGGTTGTGGGCCAGGTCCCTAGTAGGGGGTGTGTGAGAGGCAACCACACACTGATGTTTCTTTCCCTCTTTCTCCCTCCCTTCCTGTCTCTCTAAAAATAAATAAAATATTTTTTTAAAAAGACATAAGTTCTAAACAATGAGTTTCAGATATTAAGAGGATTTTAAATGCATATTCACAATTTTAAGGTACATTAAAGGGAAAAATACTATCTTGAAATAAGTCACCAATCATCCATCTTGATCATGCAGAACTGGACCTTGAACGGAGATTTGGGGATTTTCAGGATCCCTTAAGCCATCTGTCAAAGGCAATGGTCAAAGACTAGACCCTCAGAGGTGGGATTCCTGGCTTCCCTGGCTGGAAATTTAGCTGGAGGGGCCTGGCATGGTGGCCAAAAAGAAAGAGACAAAGAAAGCCACAAAGACTGGAAGGCAGAAGTTCCTGGATATGGCAGCTGGAGCTACAACTCCTACTGCAGTTTAGATTGCACTTTTGAAATGCTATACACAATTCAGCACAGTGTTTCCTTGAAGCGGAGGCCTCCCGGTTTCAGAGGAAGGACTCAGCACAGGCGTCATCTGCACTGTGTACAGAGCCCTCAGAGTGGCTGGACGAGAGCAATGAAGAAGGGTGATGCCCTGTGATACAGACAGGAGTGGGGCTTCCCACAAGTTTTTGGACAAGGAAGAGTGGATTAGACAGTGCTGGTGGCTGTAGGCGGAGGGAGGGAGGAGAGAGGCTCCAGGCCGGGCAGTAAGCATGCATCTCATTCTCTGATCTGTTGCTATTTGTCTTAATTAAATGGGTCTTGAGACCTGCCAGATGTGAATCAACACAAAGAACACTGACAGGAAGCCACGGTGACAAGGGCTTAAGATGGACATAGCTTTCCTCAGTTTCCTCATGCTGACTAAACATTTCCACAGTTCTGGAATCTGCACAATGACCACAAGCCTACCATCCAGTAAGATGACCCAGCACACAGCCCCAGACCTGGAGCACAAACACCGTGTGACCTTCTGTACGTGCCCAGCGGCACTGAGCGAACTGCCTTTACACACAACCCTTTCACAACAATGTGGGGGTCAGGCAAAAAGCTGGTTGGGGAGAATTCATCTTCACACACACACGCACCCCTCCCTGGCTCCAGGCCACATCTCATCCTTTTCGGTCAATGTCCAGAGTGGAAGGAGCCTCCATGGTCCCTACTGTGTGAAAGCCCAACCCCCAGAGTGGGATGGGCCTGGGCTGTGGGAGCAGCTGGAAGGGTTGGAAGCACAGCTTCTTCAGGACACACCTTCCCAAACTCTGGGCCAACTGGGGCCTCACCGTGAATCAGAAGACTAAGATTATAAGTCCTCAGAGAACTGTTGAGTTCACCCAGCTGGCCACCAGGGTCACCTTGAGCAACCTACTTGGCTCCATGGAGCCCTGTTTTTCAGCAACCACCTCACAAGGCTGCAAGTGAACCAAATGAGAATTTCCTTTCCTCCAAGGGCTATGGAGGGAGCACAGTGCAGAACAGAGTGTGAGAGGGAAGGGGGACCACCTGGAAATTTGGGGCTCTAAATCTAAATGTCAAAGGCCGATGGCATCAAGACACACAAGGCTCATCAGTGCTGACGGAAGAAAGGAAAGGAGCAGACCCAGAGAGGAATGTGGAATGAGCCAGAGGGCGGGGCAGGAGCCAACCCCAAGCGGCTAGAATAGAACACCAACAGGGTCCTGGGGGCAGGGCGCTGAGGTCGCCCCAGAAAAAGGCTGCCCCAGACACAGAACCTTCCCCAGGCTTCCCGTGGACATGAGAAAGCCCCTGCATCACACTGGCGCTCATCTTGATCTCAGCAGTCAGGTTGGTGATTTAAACTTACAGCCTATGAGGTTTGAGAATTCAGGCAACTAGCACATCTGTGTCACCCACAGCACCAGTGGCCTTGTGCTTTGTTCCAACAGACCAGCTGCCCTCTGGGGCCAAGCCTATGATTGCTCTCGTGAGACAGAATATGCACTAACTTTAGACTTGGTTGTTTTAAACACAACCAGCCAACCAGACAGAACCCACTCACACTGTCCCCGAAAGAGGCTCGGGCTATCAGGCTTCTGCCAGCTCTCCCTGCTGGTATGAGGGGGTAAGAGGGCAGGCCTGGGTCCCCCACACCCAGGGGACTCTGAAGGAGAAGTCATGACACTTGTTCCACGAAGCACACTCACCGTGTGGCAGCTCCATGAACACTTCAAATATCTAAAGCAGCAGCCCTCTCCTCTGACATTTTAGAAAGTGCCCAAATGGAGTGTGAATGCTGGAGTTCCCAGTGCTCCTGGGAAAGCACAGATAAGGGACAGCTTAGGAGGAAATCCAGCTAAATCAGATGACGAGAGGCTTCTGTGGGAAGCTTGTCGGTGCTCACGGTCAATCAGACATGCTGACTAAACATGTAACAAACACAGGTGGGCCTTACAAAGGCAGAGTTCCTGACAAGGCTGTCAGGCTGCCACATTAGAATATGGTTTAGGAAGCTAGAGACCTGGCTGACCAGTGCCCCCAGGACCAAATGCAATCACCATGGTGAGCCAAGCCATCCTACACTTCCACCCCAAGCAGAGAGCTGCTCAGAGGCAAGTGCCCCCCCCCCAAACCTGCCCCTGGGAAAAGGGTAGAGGCTAAGGGCTGTCCCACACAGAGGAACAGTGAGGTCTCAGGTCAACGAGGTCCCCTCACTTGCAAAGGAGAATTGAGCAGAACTAAATTTTTGCCTCTGAATGTACAGGCAAATATTTGCATAAGGCAGAATAGTTCAACAATCAGTTTAAGACTGGCTGGCACCTACGCCAGGATTGAACTTCTCATCACCACATTTTTAGGCACTTAAAAAAATATAATTTCCAGTGAGTGTGTATGTTCAAATTATGCATCTTTCAATGGTAACTACCTTCCTCCCAGTAAGAACATGAGAACGAGAAATACCCAAGCTGTGTTCATGCCTGCAGACGACCCAGGACCTGTCCACAGACAGAGGCAGGACCCACCTGAGCTGCCGAAGTATGGTCAGCCACTGGTGCCAGCTGGACATACTGGACCTGGATATCGCTTCCCTGAAGAGGCGATCCATCCACTCCTGCAGCAGTAGGGTCTGAAGAGGCCACAGCTATCAGCTGGGCCCCCTGCAGCACCTGGAGAGAGAAAGCAGACACCATCAGCACCGTCACCGGCACGAGCACAAAAGTGAGCACCATGCATGCAGACTCCACCATGACCGTGCGAACCAAGGACAGCCGGGGACTGCACTCCATGCTGTGAGGTCCGTCTGTCTCGTGCATCATTCGGGAGTAACATCTGGTTGGCGACTGTATGTGTGTGATGTGAGCAGGTGTGAATGCATATGTGTGCAATCAGGTTGTTCCACTACACCTGCAAGGTTCTTCCCTCAAACATCCATATCTTAGACATAAAGATGGCTTTTTAAACCTTACAGGAAAAACGAACCAGCTCAAGTTTCTGAAGAGTGAGTGTAGGGATGTGGCCAAAGGCATGCCTGAGAACACTGGGATAGAGAGACGGCAGGACGTGCAGCAGGAGGTAAAGCACTTGAAGACCTCCTGGCAGTCGTTGTTCTAGGTTGATGGGCAGGGGAGACATGGAGGGCAGCCAAGAGGGACAGGTGATGGCAGCATGTCCTCAACCTGCAGGCAAGATATGTTCATCGGCTCTTCCAGGAGCCCCTGGAGCAATTTCAAGTCAGGGGAGATGAAGAAGCCGCCAAGAGTTGACCGCTGAATTTAAGAAATGGTAGAAACATGTATGAGTTACGAAACCCAATGCTCCACAGAGAGCTGAGCAGACCTCTGGGTGAGGAGTGGTGGTCAGGAGAGAAGACACTGATGAAGGGCCGCGAAAGAACTCCCAGGGGGTGACACCAAGTTTCAGACAAGTCACCCGTGACAACCAGGGACAGTGCCCTGGACTGTGGCCTGGAGGTGGGGGCCAGGTAAGGCCCGAAGGGACAGGCTTTGGGTGACCCCACCACTCCTGAGCACCCCCACGTCCAGGCCCAGTTCCCACCCAGCCCAAATGGTGCTCCAGTAGCCAGAAGGCAGGCTGGTGCCTCGCTGTCCCAAAGGTCAAGATGGGGGGATGGGGGGTGGGGATTTCTGAGGCTTCATAGTCATGTCAGTGAGTTGCCATAAGTTATGAGAGTTTTTACTTGGGGGTTGTGTCCCAACCCTCCTTAAATTATATGCCCATAGCACCACCTCCCAGGGTCACCTGTGGGCCATGCACAGTGGGGCAACAGTGACCACAGTTCCCAGCCAGCCCACTGCCTCCTCCAACAGTGTCAGAGCTGAAGAAGAAGGTGCGGGTCCACAGAAAGAGGAGGGTTGCCCACCCTGGGAAAGGCAGGCTTGGAGTCCTTATGAAAATACAATCTGTGGTTTTAAAATAGCATTCAAGGTTTTGATAAGCAAGAGTTCTATTTCTTTAACAAGGAACTCATCAGTGGAAAAACAAGTAAGTACAATTTTTACAGTAAAAGATGGCAGAAAGTCCTCAGAAACCTTAGTTTCACATTCTAATGACAGCCAGCTATGCTGGGAGGAACACTGCCCCCAAGATGTGCCCTTCGGCAGACCCATGGGCGTGTCCTGCCACGGGCAGGAGGCACTTTGCAAATGGGATTAAGTTCTCAAGCTGGGGAGAGTGTCCCAGAATATCAGATGGGCCCAATGTCACCAGTGTGTCTTGAAAAGCAGAAAATCTTTCTCAGCTGCAGAGGGGCAGAGGGATGCAACATGAAAAAGAGGCCATATCTGGCTTGGAAGACAGAGGAAGGGGCCATGAGCCAAGAAATGTGGTGCCTCTAGAAGCTGGAAAAGGCAAGGAAATAGATTCTCCCCTGGAGCCTCCAGGGGGAACCTCAGAGCACCTTGACTTTGGCCCAGGGAGACTACTCCACAAACCCCCAGCACAGACAGAAGGTCAAAGGACTCTAATGCAGAAAAACCAGCTAGGATCTGAAGAAAGGGAGACACAAAGCTGTATTTAATCATGGTTGTGTTTTAGGAGCCTCTGTCCATCAGACGGGAGGGGAGGTGGTTTTACTTTTTTGGTATGAAGGGCCAAACCATCAAAGCCTACTAAAAAATCAAAAGTTAAGATGTCACGTAACCTTGACTGAGCAAACTGAACTGATGGGTCTGCTCCAACTGTCCCCATCCATACAACACCTCAAGGCTCTGCCACGTATGAGGAAGAGGACACCCCAGGATCAGTCATGTAGGTGACTGCAGGTGGGGTTGAGCTCCAGGTCAGCCAGGCTGTGAGACTCATAGGGCAGGCGGGAGCGGGTGACATGCCTGTGCATACCCCAAGCCATGTCGGCCGGCCCCAGTGCAGACCCACCCATGGTCTGCTGCCTCGTGGCCTGCCCTTGTGTCCAGCCTGGTCAACCCTGCCTCCCTCTCTGCTGCTGACCTTCTTCCCATCCACCAAGAGAGGCCAGCCAAGGGGACCCCAGGATTCCTACTGACCCGCTATGACCCTCTCTGGAGCCCTGGCCACCTCCAGGCACATACTGCATCTTGTTCCAGTATTTGCTCACACTTACCACCCCCACTCCAAACACACACACACGCACACACACTCTCTGGAATAGGAGCTCCAGGATAGCACAGGGTGGTAGTGGGGAGGGGTGTCTGTTCAAGTCTGTTTTGTTCACTGCTAAATCCCCAGCATCTAAGACCGTACCTAACATTCAATAAATATTTGTTAAATAAATGAAAATGAAGATAATGTGGATGAGAAAGAGTAATAATGAGAAACAGAACAGGCTGGCGCCTTGACGGGTCCATCAGACAGGAATTGGTCGTGAGGGACTAAGGAACACGGAAACGTGTCTGTGTGCATTTTCACACAGGTTCTCCTCACGTCTACCTAAGGAGTAGATGCAGCTATTACTGAGCCAGGCAGTTCCGGGGCAAAGCTTGGGAGACTCAAATGGTAAGTTTCAAAAGAAAAGGTTAAGTGGGTAAGAGCAGTTAAGAGTTAAAAAGATATTTTGGTAAACTAGAAGGGTGTGTGAGGGCGGACTTTCTTACAAACACAACATCCCCTGAGGTGTGAGTGGGGAAGAGCGCAGACCACACAGGCAGGTGGGCAGGAGGGGAGACCACACGAGCCAGGCCTGAGCCGATGGCCCACTCCACCCCCCGGCCAGGCCTCCAGACCAGACGCCACTCACTGCACCTCACTCCTGCCCCGGGCTGTGGGCCTCTCTGTGTCCCCAATATCATACGCTCCTTCCTTGGCCCTCTTCACAAGACTGAGCCAGCTGTAAAACTACCTTTGTACTCTCGGATCTTTGTAACACTTTGCTAGCCCAGGAATGGACACAAGGCTTCCACTGTTCTTGTCAGTGTTCAACGCTGGGTGAAAACATGGCACTGTGACCTGGCAGGGTCTCTGCAGGATTGTGCAACATGCTCAGGACACCAGAGGGGCTGCCAGTTCCTTATCTTCTCTCCCCAGTTTGCTTTACCCTGGTCTTTAAGTCTGAAGTTAATGACTGAACTGCAATGGTTCAAGGATTCTATACTGTTTGCCCTCATCCCCCATCTTCAAAACATTTCTATAAACTGTCAATTCTTTGTGCTGCTGAATGTATAGCTATGTTCTTGGGATTCTGGAGACTCAAAATCTCTAGTGCAGCATAGGAGCCACTGCTGAAACACCGACCTGACAATGTGTCATTAGCTGGCCCTTTGGCCCACAAGACCCTGTTTCAAGTCTAAGACTGAGACCAGCACAGCTGCAAGTGGGTGACAAGCTGATTTAGAGCCTGGCACAGTGCTCACAGCATCTGTACCTGCATCTCTTAGTTAGCAGACTTATTTCTGACTTACATGCCTCTGTGAACTTTTTGTGAACTAGTCCCATGTAGGAATGTCCATATGATGTTCCTGTTGCCAGCCCCCACTTTCCCCAAGTGGGTAACCTCATGTCTGGCTGGCTCGTGTCAAATGTGGTTTATTCCCAAGTGGCCAACCTGAGGAAAAAGTAAAGTGGGCCACAAAGGCCCACTCAAATGGAGGTTTGTGGTTCAGGTCAAGGTTGTGCTGGGTGACAATGCTGCCCTACAACAACTAGGAAAAACTGAAATGAGGAAAAGATAAAAGGTAACAGACATGGTAGGAAGTTCACAAAACCACACAGCCATCTGCCCTTTTGGTGGGTGAAAAAGGGGAGGGGGCACAGGCTGCAATGGGCTGTGGCTGCCCCTAACTCAGCACTGGTCTGCCAGACCCTGGACTGAACTTAAAATCTAGGCAAAGTTTTCAAATACTAATGTTAATAATGTTAGTTAAAATACCTAACTAATGTTAGGTATTTTAATGCAGTCATAGTTTTGTAATGATGTCTATTTTAAAAGGTCACTTAATTAGTGAATTTAAGGTCAAATCATACAGCCATTTTTTAAGGAAACTTATAAAATCATGGAACATATTTCCGAGAAGGTTCTGCCTGTACTCTGGTTTTGGCGATGAGCCACCCTACAAACCGAAGGCATTTTACGGTGTCCTAAGAGAGAGTTTTTCCCTGTCAGCACTGCCAGTAAAGTGACTTTTCACATGATCTACACAGCTTATTAAATATTAAGAGTTATAATGTCAGAAACCTCAGAATCTAAATGTACAGCATTATAATAGCAAAGGTAGGCACATTACCAGCCTGGCTGGTAAATGAAAATAAAAACAGGAAAAGATTCTCCACTGGGAATTCATTCAAAATGCTATGCCTTTAAAATGTTTTACATTGCTTTGGTTTTGCTAAGTGATTCAGAAAGGAGTTAGTGCACACCACTGGAGAAAAAAACCTTCCAGCCACTTAGTTATCATTTTCCTCCTTCCTCCTACTCCATACCCTGCAGAACAAACCTGCCGGGGGCGGGGTGGGGGGCGGAGGGGTGGGGGGTGGCGGGGACCTCCCCCACAGTGAGTCCTCAGCAGGAGCCCTGTGCTGCCCCAGCTCCAACGCCTTGACTCTGAGCCCTGGGAGAGAGGATGGGCACCTGACATCTAAGCCCGCCTCCTCCTCATGCAACCACTGCCCCATCTCCTATGGGACAAAGCTTGCTTGGGTGACTCCCCACTCATTTCTCAAAAATGAGCTTTCAGCTACTTCTTCATTCTTCCTGCTCATTTCTGTTTGGTACCTCTTCCAAACAGGCTCTGGAATGTAGTAAGATCTAACTGGAATGCAGTGAGCTCCCAGGCCAGTAGCCAGCAGCAGCACCTCTGGGCTGCCAGCCACAGTGAGCCTGCGGCTGCACTTACAGTGGGGCTCCCGAAGGGCAGCACATCGCCACGAGGCACTCAGGGATGCGGTGCAGGCACCGGCTAGTTTCTCATCTTCATTTGGAAGGTTCCCCTGTACATTTCTGAAGCACAGCCAATTATTTTCAGACAAAAGAAAAATGGCCTAGGACACAAATATAAAGCAGCCTACTAAGGGGATCCTGGATCTAAACGCACTGTTTTTTGGAGCACACACATCTGGTTTTCCTCTCCACATTACCAATTCTGAAGCTGTTTAATAGCCAATTGAGATAATGCAAAACTAGTGCAAAACCTAAAATAAATGCAAGAAACCCAAGGACTTTTCTGTAATATTTTGATATAAAATTTCAAATCCAATCAAGAATCTACATACAAAAAAAAAAAAGAAAGAAAAAAGGGGGAAAAAAGAAAAAAGCCCAAGTACCCCAGGACAAACCAACAAAAACCCCTCAATGCACTTACAAGATCTGCTTTTAACAGTTTAAGTGAGTGTGTGGCCAGGAACGAGACCACTAATCCTGAGGCCTCCTAGAAACAGTCGCTTCCTTGTTTGGTGCTTATGTTTAAATCAACTTGTTAAGGGAACACAATCAACAACCAGGTTGAAAATCTGGATATTAATTCAAAGTGTAGCTTCCTTGTGAGAGACAAGTGAGGAGCTGGGAGAACTACACCCACCCCAGGGCACTCCCAAACAACCAACTGGCCAGGAGACCTACCTGCCTGAAATCTTTTTTGTATACTTGTGCAGCAGATGCCAAAAACAAATTACCATTCTTAAGCCGTTAAGCCCTCTGCTGGATCACTAGTCTGTTTCCCTGGATGCCATTGTGAGTGCTTTCATAAACCACATCACCATTAGTACACGGTGAGCCTGCAGCTGAAAGGAGCTCAAACAGCAAGGCTCCTTTGGATCATTCCTCAACAAGACCCAGCATAGAAACTTCTCATGGCCCTCAGGGTTCAAGCCAACTGATGCAACATTTTAGAAAAGCATCCTATGGCCAGCAAGGCTAAACTTGCAAAGTTAACAGGCTAACAGCCATAAGCCAGATTTACAGCCCGGAGCCAATGGGAAGATGCCCCAGGGAAGCCAGGTCCAGATTCTGTGCACACAAAGATTCCGTGTGGCAAGCAGTTAATAAAAAGCAGGTTCTGCTGTATGCTCTGTGGCTTGTTCCAGCACTGGAGCATGAATCTCAAACACAATCTAGGAGAAAGCAAATCAAAACCTAAAAAATAGAATAAAGCAGAAACGGAAGCCTGGAGATACTTGGTATTCATCCCCCATCGTTCCAGATAGACCAGCTTTCCTGGGAACAAATCTTAACCATGTGTCTTAAAACTTTCCAGTTGATTGGGGATAGGTTTGGGGTGGGGGTTTAATAACTCAGCCACAGTCAAATCTAAGGCCCTCCACTCTTTCCCAGGGGTCCAGACCTCTGGCTTCTAGAAGAGGTGGGTGGGTAGGTGGGGAGTGGGTGAGACAGAGCAGGAACAAAATAAAAGGTTTATTTTAATTTTATCTGTAAGTGATACATCATATCACTATAGCCCCTTTCAGACCCTGGGAAGAGAGAGGGTGCGCCAGCCTATCAGCCATCACACTTCATGACCGCAGCGAGCTGGTCAGCCCAACCATGGAGGTGAATGCTGCCAGCTATCATCCCAACTGATAATGCGGACAAAGTGGCCACCACCCCGCAGGACAGACAGAGACTGTGCAAGCCCTGCGCTCAGAGCTGCTCCTCATGCTGTCCTGGGACAGTCAGTGTTCTCACAGTTCTGACCATTCTTTAATTCAGGAAACTCACTGTACATAACAGCAAAAACTATTGTTGCATTCACTGTGACGGGGCGAAGGGAAAACTAGAAAGAGGCAATGCATATTTCCTACTGAGTTCAACTCCGTAGGAAGCATTAATAAAGTACCACTTTATAAATGTCTGTGATTTACTGGGTGATATGAATGTCAACTCACATTCCCTTCTAACTGGAATGGGAAAGAGTGATTTTAAAATAGGATGTACCAGTCTTCAAACCCTTCAAGCCCAGACTGCACGAATGATCAGAAAAGCAATCAGCAGACCAGAGGCTTCCCTGGGGAAAACCAAGCCAGGCCTCTCCTACAGCAGGGTGTACCCACAGCGGAAACGCCTTCAGAGCCTTGCATAAATTTAAAAGCCCATCATGTTGCTGAAATACAACCTCACTATTCATGCCAATGGATGCTTTGTTGTGAGGTGCGGACTAATGGGACATCTACATTCCTCACACTGGTGACTGAGCCTCTGTCAGCCCAGTTCCTTCATTCTGATAAACCACGGTGCCTGCCATCTCTTAAAGAAAATTTAAGAAACTGATTTCTATACCAACTACTAATAGTAGGACTATCGCTACTACTTAATAATAGTAAGACTATTACACACCAAGTGGACAAAATCTCATGAGAGTCTTTGACATATCTCTGTCCTCACCACAGAGGGCCTTCGTGGTAAGGACAGTACTTCTCCCCTTTCAAGGCACCAGTTCTAGAGGCGACTCCGTTTCCGGGCCTAACCTCAGTGCATCAGGAGGTGCAGAAACACGTGTGCACTACCCAGCACACTTTCCTGTAAGCACCTGTGTGCACATCAGACCATGAGCGGGAGGGCCTGGGAGGGACGTGAAGACACAGAGGGCACACCGATCTCCCACAGGAAGTCCCACAGCACCCAGAATGTCACCACACTCACGTCGCTTCACAAACAACGTGTTTCACGGTGCAGAGCTTGGGTTTGTCACACGTCGGTGTGCGATGTGGGTCCAAGGTGTGGTGGAAGGCCAACATTTTGCCAATGACAGCAAGGGGGGACATGTAGTGGGATCAACTGTCTCCCCCAAGATATCTCCATGCCCTAACCTCTGGAACCTACAATGTGAACTTATTAGAAGTAGGATCTTGGAGGATGCACAAGATAAGGTCACAATTAGAGCAAGATAGGCCCTAATCTGGTGAAAAGTATCCTTATAAGAAGAGGGGAATTTGGACACAGACACAAAAAGGAGAACGCCATGGGAACATAGAGGCAGAGGTTGAGTGATGCATCCACAAGCCGAGGATTGTCAAGGGCCCCCAGGAGCTGGAAAAAACAAGGAAGGATCCTCCTCTAGAGCCTTTGGAGGGAGTGCTGCCCTGCAGACCATGATTTTCGACTTCTGGCCTCCACAGCTGGGACAGAACTCACTTCTGGTTGTTTTAGGCCACCCAGTGGGAGTCCTGGTGTTGGGATGATGGCCCAGGTGCAGTCTTCACACTTTCAAGCCCTCAGCTAGAATGCAGTAACTCCATACCCAGGGCCACCTGGTCAACTGTTTCCAGTTGACAAAGGTTCAGGCCTTTTGCTTCCTGAGAACATCCTGACAGCTCCTCTCCTCTCCCTAACATTTATCAGCTCCTGACAGGCAGGTCTCTAGTTTACCTCTCTGCCCTTTCGAAGGAGCAACCAACAGTCTTCTTCCAAATTGCAGGCCTTTGGCTCCCTGGACACCCTAAGAGGTATGGGAGCAGGTCTGCACTCAGTCCAGTAGGTGCTGAACCAAGCACAGATAGTACAAGAATGACAACACCTGGCAAGACACACAGATAAGAGGACAGTAGGGCGGGGCTGCAGCCAAGAACAACCAGACATCGGCATGAATCTTAAGCTGCTCCTGTTGCTTAAAGACCATCATAAGAAGCTGCCAAAATTCAGAAGACATAAGCTGATGGTCCCTTAAAAAGACAGATTCCAATTTCCTATTGAGAAGAACTGGGCACCTTCAGTATGATTTCTAATTAACCTGCAGGACAAGGGGCACCTCCTCTCACACGCTAACAATGGTGTCACTTGCCTGAATCAATGCTGGGTAGGAGTGGCTCTTGTGACCACTCAGTCCCCTCACCAAGACCCACCGTGCAAATGGTCACTGGGATGCAACTCCACCTGGGGCCAAGAACTCTCTAGGAGGCAATGTCTCAGAAAATTCCACATTGAAGTAAGACACAGTGAGAGTACTGTCTGGTCCAAATATCTAGAACCAAGTAGCCACAAATATTTTCAGGCCCAAATCCTTTTCTGTGTAGCAGAGAGACAGTGCTCTGGACTAAACGTTTGTGACCAACCCCCCACCCACTAAATTTACATATTAAAGCCCTAATTCCCCAAAGTGATGGTGTTTGGAGGTAGGACCTTTGGGAGGTGATTAGGATTAGATGAGGCCATGAGGGTGGGGCCCCTATGATGGGATTAGTGCCCTCTCCATGCATGCACCAAAGAAAGCCATGGGAGGACACTACCAGGGACAGAGGGTCATCACAAGAACCTGACTGCCAGCACCCTCATCTCCAACTTCCAGCCCCCAGACTGGAGGAATACATATCTATTGTTTAATCCCTCAGACTGCCAGAACTGCCAGAACTCAGACAGAGGGTGATGGTAGATAAACAATTTCATCTTCCTTCTAATGAAATGGAACAGATATGCTTAGGAGAGGGAGTTTCAAGAACTATTTAATCCCCAAAAGGACCAGCTCAGGGAGAGACCAATCTAGGCATTCTGGGCCAGTTTGGAGATAGCTGGAAGGACAGATCGCTGTGAAAGAAAAAACCTGCTAATGAGCCAATAGGTATCTCTAATAGCCTTCAGTTCAAAACCCACTGTTGTTAATTTTTGTAGGACTTTTAAATGAAGGGACATTCTTACACACACACACACACTGTTATCTTCAATGGTTCGAAAAGCACTAGTTTTATACATTTCAAGTTCAACTTAGGAAGAATCCCTTGGGTGAGTCCCTGGACTCCTGGCACTATGGATCATTTCTCTGGGAGCATTTGGGGAGTTCACAGCGCATTCACCTTGGCCCCTTGACACTGAGAGACTGTGTCTGACCTCTGGGTTTCAGAAAGTGGAAAATGTAAGACAGGCAAGGACAACTGCCTTTTAGTGTGCCCCAGCCTCTGAAGGGTTCCCAACCTTGAACACCTTAGCAGGAACCAGACCAGCATCCTTTTTTCTTCCCTGGTGCATCCTTCAGATGGGACCAGGAGTCATTTGCAATGTTAAAGCACAGCATGACATTTGCGAACACTTTGGCCAACACAGATGTTGAGAACCGCCCCGCCTGGTTTCAGAAGCTGTAACCGTTCCCCCCCCCCCCCCCATGGCTAAGGCTGAGTGAGAGACCTTGGGACCCTAAGCCACTAAGGAGACAAAGCTTATCTCCCTGACAGGGGCACCACCTCTGCCCCCTTTACTTCACCCTGCCTGGCCCCCAGTGGACGACCGGTTAGCCAATGATTGGTAAGATTCCTCAAAGGAGGGATGGCCTAAGACAGGCACAGTCATGAAGGGGCCTTCAGGGAAGGACTTGGAAGGCTACAGAAAAAGGGGGTGACGGACCCTCGCCCCTTGGCTTTGACATAGCCTGAGTCCTCATTCTGTCTGCATGAAGTCTCCTAACCTCTTGGCTGCCTTACTTCCCCTGCCCAACTTAAGTCTGAAACAATGCCGGAGGTGGGTATGGCCCTGCGCTGGAAAGGGCACGTTACCAGGCAATCAGGCCTAAGAAAGAATACATAAAATCCTGTGAAACCTGTTTTGCTAATACCCTCAAATTAAATGATAAGGGTCCAAGCATGAAATGAGTTTGTTTCCCTAAAGTTTTATGGCCCTTTAGCTATCTGACCCTGACTCAAAATAAGCCCTCATAGTTCTTTGAATGTTATCTACTGTTTGATCATTACTGCCTGACAATGATTGACGAGCTTTATGTATATGCCCTGTTTTCCTATGCAAATTAAACCCAATAAAAGCCCAGTGAGGAACAGGCTCCTTGCCCTTCTCCTTTGAGAGTTGGCCACCTTTCCTCCCCAAGCAGATCATGTCTTAGTAGACTTATTTTCATCCGTGCCGTTTTCTGCAGGCAAAGCACCCCTCCCCTCCGCCCAACACAGAAAAGCCTGGTTTGAATGTGACAACTGCTTATTCTCAGTGTATAGTGCACTCAAGGCACCCCACTCCAAGGTCAGATTAAATGATACCAGGAGTCAGAACCGGTGCAAATGGTCAACTTCAGGGGTAAAAAATTTATTTACACTTTGTCCAAATGAAAAACACTCAAAAAGCAACACTTCACACTCAACCAATAGTGGACTATCTTTGGCGAGGAAAGTGTGGGCTGCTCGTAAAGAACAAGCTCACACCTTATAGTGTGCTTCTATATCACATCCAGCGTGGGGTTGTGTTTAGGCAATCACTCACACACTGAAAACAAGAAACCACCACCACAATAACTCCAAGTGAGAGGCGGAAGGAGGAAAGGGAAACTTTGTCCTGAAAGTGATTCCATCTCAGAAACACCATTTGGCAGATATGGAGTTTAAGCTGCAAGTTCAAGCTGTTCTGGGGTGAGGGTGCAGCCAGGCCAGGGCCCAGGGCTGATCAGCAGAATAAAGGCCTAGAGCTTGGGGTTCCCTCCTCCTGTACCCCTCATTGGCCAAACACAAGAGGGAAGCCAGTGGGTGAGAGTGCCTAGAGAAGACTGAGCCAGGAGAACAAGGGTTCATACAAGAGAAGCAAATAACCAGGATGCCCCTGCATCCTGCTCCACAACACAGTGTGTCTCTCTGGGGGATGTCCTGGCTACTGCTGACAGCTGCAAGTGCCAGGACACAGAGAAGCTCCTGTAGTTATTAGAAGAGCCCCTGTCAATCATCATTCGGCCTGAATGTGAGCAGATATGGACTCAAAGCCCTGGGTGGTGGGCAGGATTGCCCAGGCCAGTGAGTTTACATGGGAGCAGTGGGATTGGCTGGGGTCCTAGGGCCTCGGCCACATACTGCACATTTGGCACAGATGCCATCTTTTTGTTATCATTAGCTCCACTTTGCCAGGAGGAAACAGGGCCTCAGTGACTAACTTATGTGCCCAGAATCACAGGCCAGTAAAAATACAACCAAACAGAAGAGGCTTTGAATGTAGTTGCGGCAACTCCTCCTGGCTGCTTCCATTGCACCAAGAGGCCAGAGCCAATCCCTTGTGTGTGACTGAGATGTGTCAGAAAAAAGTGAAAAGAATGATTACACAGCAAATCATACAACTCAGAAACCTCAAGAGCCCCATTTGACTTTACAAATAATTTCCCTTTAAAACAAGGAAAATTATAGTATTTACGCTAAATCCTCTATACTTCAGCTTTTGGGAAGAAAACAGCCTCCAGCTCTTCACTCTGTTTCCTCCTGGCTAACTTGTCTGAACACCTGCCAGTCACAGCCTTGGTGTATCCCCACCTCTGGAGGGGCTTCTGGGAATTCAACTCAGGTGCCAACAAAGCATCATCCCAAATGGAAGATAATTCTCTCAAAAAGACTTGCCAACTGTTAACATCACATGAACCTATTTTTAGGGATCCACATTTTTTCCATCCTATTTCAGCAAACCTTCCATTAACTGGGCCCAGTTTACCTGATTGTCTTCAAGTGCTATGGACCCACCAGTGGCGTGTGTCCTAGGAGGGCTCACGGCTCACTGCTCGGTCACTGCTTACCCCACTCTTGATGAGATAATGCATCCATTAATGGACAGGAGCATCTAGAACTGGATTGTTGGCCCACACTACCACTATTCTAAGGGCTTCCATTTCAAAATCTTCGGCACAAATCCATTTTCATCTTTCACTAGCAGGAACACTATCCTCAGAGCTTAGACCAACTTTCAATAGCAGGCTCAGGGCTTATTTCTACGGACTGTCCCTAATACCGAGTGCATACCTTTGGGTGTCTTGCATACACCTGATGACACAGGAGCATTAAGTGAGAAGAGCTGCTGAAGAAAGCAATAGCTCAAAGGAGCAGATGAAGAGGCAGAACTAAAAATCAGTCTGGGTCACTTTGTAAGTTTTTTGTTTGTTTTACTTTGGGAGTCAACATAAAACAATGGCCTGAATTTTAACAATAAGTGACTATTTGTGTACACATAAAAATCATTTCTAAATTCTCTCCATGCTCTGAATGTTTATTAGAGCAGCTATCAGTTCAATGTGTTCCTAATCGCCCCTCTCCCTGTCTCTCTTACCTGCTCCCCTCTCCCTGTCTCTCTTACCCGCTCCCCTCTCCCTGTCTCTCTTACCCGCACATACTCGCCTGTCTCAGATAGGTGTGAGATTGTCTCAGATATCATACTTTCTCTTCAATCCAAACCCAGTGGTATGTCACATGTACTTCATTTCATTTTAGAGAAAATGTCAAGGAAGATGGTAATAAATTTTATCAGATATTTGCAAATTAATTACCCCTGCGAGAAGAAACACAGAACCTTCCAGCTGCTCAGAATAAGGGGGAAGCATCCTGACTCTTTGGTATGTTACTTGATCAGAAATTGACCTCTGCTCTAGAATTACATAAAAAGTCATAATACTAGCATTTACACTGGTTCTGCTACGGACTGTGCCAAATCTCTCATAACTCCTTATGTAGACAGAGCACTGGATGCTCCTCTATAAACCTGTCTTTGTGAAAATGCCCATGGATTGCAGGCTCCTGATGAGAAAGATAGGGATTTGGACCTCATGTCCTCCAGTTTCCCCCAGCTGAGCAAGTGAGTTAAACAGTACAGGATTCTCTTTTAGCCAGTTCAACACACTTTTAGAGCAGCAGCTTTCACAATTTAAGCAGGGACTCTGATCAGACTGGGTCCATGGTTTCTCCATGAAGGATTCCTCATAAACACACAGTGAATTTAACAGTCCCTTCAGCAGTTCACTCTCAAAGTGAGTAAAAAGTGGGGAATTACACTGCTTGAAATTTTTTTCCTTCTGCCGTAATTGTCATTGAATGGTTCGAGGGCTCAGTGAGATTTTAGCGAGGCTCACTGGTGTCTTGTCCATGAGAACTCAGAACACTGCAGGCCCCACTGCTCGCACCTCTCACCACTGGACTGTGCAGCAGGTGGTTCCTCTGGTGGCCTCAATTCCACCCTACTCAGCACCCAGTGATGAAGACAATGTGCTCCTGAAATCTGCAGATCTCGGACCAGCAGCACTGGGACATACTGCAAATTACGGTGCCCTTCCCAGTCCTGACTCCTGTGAGTGTTCTCCACTATCTACACTCCTCCCTTTAGGAATGGAACCACCAGAGTCCAAACACAACCACAGTGAGGGGCAGGGAGACAATCTGCCGGTTAACATGGACCAGTTAGAGCTCTCAGAATTTCCACAAGGGAAAAGCCCAGGCCTGCTCAGAATAGGTATAAAATATCCTAGTGAAATGTCCCAATTTCTTTGTCTAAAAGGAAGTGAGACATCTGGAGCTAATGACAGGTGCATTCCTACTTCTGCAACTTTACCTCCCATTCACCTTCACTCTCCACAAATCAGAAGTTCAGAAACTAAGTTTCTGGTGCAGAAGTAGTAACTTTGCTTCCTTTCAACAGATAGCAACTGCGCTGATGGCTTATAGAATAGAATTCTTGGGTCTAAAGAATCCTTTACACATTACTTAGATGCTCTGCATAGCCACTCAAACCAACAGGTACACTGGCCTGGCCCCGGACGTGGGCTCAGGCTGACCGCCCAACCAGGTGACAGTTCCTTCCCATGACAGAAGTCCTGCTAGCAGGCAACACAGACACATTTAAAAGAGGTTGACAAAAAGTTTCAGAAAAGACCAAAGAAACCACCAAAACTTCCCCATACTTAAAAAGTTCAACAACTTGAATCCCACTAAAAAGAAAATTAGAATTACTGAGGAGCCCCAATTTTTCAGGTTAGTGAGCTGTAGGTTTTAAATAAGTATTCTTCTATACATTTCCAGGTTATTATTCATGATTAAAATTATTAATATATGCTACATTTTTAATGGCTTAAAAAAGGAAGAGTGTTTCAAATTGTCTTCAATTAACCTGTGTATCTTACAATTTACTAAGTGTTTATTTGCAATAATTACTATTGTATTCATTCATCAATCATTAAGTACTGATAATTTGGTACTACCCCAGGTATGTGCAAAATAAAAATGAGTAAAAATCAGATCTAACAGTATTAAAACTACTTAACCTTTTAAACATATACTTGACAATAATAAATTGATCAAAAAGTGACTCTAGAATTCTAAGCCCTGCCACCCCTCCTTTGACTATCTCAAGTCAGAGGTCTGATGTGGAACTCAACCAAAGGGGCCCCGGTGGCCGTGACCACAGTGACCAGCATGCCATGTGTCCAAATCACTGGAAATCCCGTTTGGCATTTCACTATAGAGCACAGGTGGCAAACACAAGGCCCACAGGCTGAATCTGGTCCTCCACTTTGTTTTATCTGGCCCAGCACCTTGTTTCTACCCAGTGGCAGTGCTGTCCTCCTTGCCCCTAGTTAAGGAGTAGTTACATTTATACAGTTCTAAAATTACATTCAGCCCTTTGAAGGCTACCGTGAGGCTGATGTGGCCCCCAGTGAAAATGAGTTTGACACCCCTGCTATAGAGCTAATTCAGCCTACACTAATAAGAGCCCCTTCAAAGAATCATCATTTCAACTACCTAGATTCTGAAAATATATTTAAGTGACCATTTCATCCAATTTCTCTCTAAAAATCACTATAACACCCTGCTCAGCCCAAACTGTTTTTCAGCTTTTTCCTGATATTTCCCAACCTAAAACAGTGTTGTCCCTTACAACTACAGGGGCAAAACAGGCCTCAGGGGACTCATCAGCGTGACCAACTAACCATCACCTGAGCCTAAAAGTCCACACTGCTCAGGAGAGACCAAAAAGCTACAGCACAGTGAGTTCTCAGGTCCTCTGTGCCCACTGGCATCCGGTCCCTTTTGCTTCATAGAACAAGCCTCTGTTGGGAACCAAAAGGATTCCTGAAATATTAGAGCTAGCAGCAGGAAATACCGCAGGCCTCTTGGCCCATCCGGGCCAGCTGCCTCAGGCAGAGGGACGAACCCTCTTGTTCGGCCCAGGGTTGCCGGCAGGCCAGGCCCCTCATCCAGGCAGCAGGAGATGCACAGTTGTTTTGTGACTTTTCTAGGATATTTTTTGGAACTAGTCAACAGCAAACTCACTCCATTCTGACCTTTAATGGCTTAAATGATCTCTTCTACCATTTCTGGTATGGAATACTTTTCCATAGGGATGAATTCCGTGAGCTACCTAGGTTCTCCAAGATTTCTGTTCGTGTTTTGGCATGCGATGCAGGAACACATTTTCTTGAAGGGAAGGAACATTTTTAATAGGAGTGAAGTGATCAGAATATACCATGTGGGAGGCTCACATTGTTCTCTTCAGTGTGATAAACCATTAAAAATGGATTAAAGCCTCCCAGAAATACAAAAATATTTTACCGCTACAGATAAAGGCACCCGACATATGCGTGCATGCACGCATGCATCCGCACACCCCCACACACCCCTACACACACTTTTTTCACACACTCCAAAAAAGTTCTACACATAAAACGTTGGCTACTTCTCATTTCTTCAAATCTTTTTCCCAGCTGGGTTTAGAAGGCCTCACTCCATGGAAAAAATTCTGAAATTTACCTTTAAGCAAAATATAAGGCAGGACACAAATGCCAAAGAAGCCAAGAAAGGTTTAAAAATTTAAAGAATGCCAAAGCCATTGTTAGCTGGATATTGGTCAAGTTATCTCACAAACAGTTGATGAGAATAACCTGGATTTATCACTGTGTTGCTTAACTTTAACACTACCGTGTGTGTGCATGGTGTATTCATTATTACAAAGACGGGCTTACCAGAACATACACAGAATCTCCCAGATTATCAAGTGACCTGACATGGTTTAGCCTACAGACATATATAAACTTTTCATACACATTTTAGATGACAGTAGCCACAACTGTGAAAAGAAAACCTGTAAGTGTCAAAATACAAACCACCCAAAACAGTGCTAAGCCATTTCATGGCCCATGGTCTAAGCAGCACGACTAGAGCTCCAGTCTTTTGAGATTTCCTAAGTGGCTGGAAATCTTCCAAACACAGAGAAAAAACTGACCCAGATTTGAATATTTCGATATAATATTGCCTAGTAACAAAGTCTGGTACAAAGTCAGTGTTCAAATCCTACTAAATCTCAATCTGCTGGAGTCAGATTCCACACAGTACATGCAGCCTCTATCTGGAAACAGCACTGTGCGTCTTCCTGGTTCTGCTCCACACCCAAGCACCTGCTGAATGCACACTGTAACAAGGCAGGAAACAGATTTATCCCTTATATTTCTTGGACATTTCGTAGCTTTAGGTATCTTACTCCCAACAAAAACTCCTATGAGCTGGGCAAAGGAAACACTGTCATCTCAGTCTCAACAGAAAAAGGTAGAGAAGTCAGTAAGTAGAGAAGACAGATTAGAACACAGCTCAAGGTAATCAAAAAACTCACTTGATTCCTTGGTGATGGTGGAGGTGGTAGTGATGTCCATGATAACAATAGTGATAATGATGTTCTAGAGAAATGGCGCTAGTCTGGAGCTTTGGGAGTCATGAGAGTTGGGGTCTGCATCCATCCCTGAGTTCACCTCCCTCCACAACCCTGGAAAAGCTACTGGCTACTGATCACATGTGTAAAAAGGGAGTTACACTTACCTAGTTCCTGAATTTGTCTCATTTCCTCTACAGAATACTACCAGAGGTTATGACATAGGAGAAAGCCCATGTCCTGCTCCAGAAAGGGATACCTGCCTGAGTCACTTCAGGGAGATGGCAAAATCCCTGTGATGTTTTGGAAAGAAAGGCATAGTTTAGTGTCTGAAGGGAATCATATATGATGGGGAACCTTCATATGTTACATCGAAATTAAAGGGACCCCTGACTTCTTGGTTGTGCTTGATCTTTATTAGCAACTTAGTATTAACTAAAACAATGAATGTACTAGCAACCTCTCAGGAATGGGTGCCTGTCCTTGGGTGTTAAAGAGCCC
This sequence comes from Desmodus rotundus, assembly GCF_022682495.2. Classification (NCBI taxonomy): domain Eukaryota; kingdom Metazoa; phylum Chordata; class Mammalia; order Chiroptera; family Phyllostomidae; genus Desmodus; species Desmodus rotundus. Next base: position 30,693,133 of record NC_071398.1, on the reverse strand, counting down.
AGTAAACAGACAGGAGCCGCAGGCATGTGCTTAAGAGGAATTTGAGGTCAGCCAGCAGCAGTTGCCAATTATCCACAAACAGATTGGCTTTGGAGCATTATTTCTTAGTCAGATGCATAAATGTTTAGGTCTTTTCTTTGTTTTCTTAAACTCTCCAAAGATGAGCAAAATGCAAAAGAATCTCAGAAACTATATAAATCTATAATTTTAAAAATCCAATTTTTTAAAAGCAAAAAAATTTCAATACTTTTAACAGTTTGATAATTGCTTGGGTGGTAAGGTAAGCACACAATACAATACACAGATGATGTATTATAGAATTGCACACCTGAAACCTATGTAATTTTATTAGCCAATGTCACCTCAATAGACAAAGAACATGTCTGAATGACCCATGGACACAGACAACAGTGTGGGAATTGGCGGTGGAAGCGGGGCTGGGATGGGCAGAGGAGGGCAAAGGGGGAAAACTTGGGATAATTGTAAGAGAATAACAATAAAAAATGATTAAAGAAACAATTCAATAATTAATGATGTATAATTATGAAAATGTAACTAATTTTATCATTAGCCAAGCTACCTCAACAAAGTACAGTTAATCAATCATATAAATTTTCTCAATGTGGATTTTATGCCACATGGGTGAGCTGCTATCTGCCTGAGGTCACGACACTGGCATTGACACACTAACCCCCAACCCATCAGCCTGAACAGGGAAGGTCATTTCGGGGTGGGGGAGCTGCAGCACAGGATTCTCCCAATAATTGTCTACATGAAAATATGTCCATCCTCCAACTGCAGTGGTGCCTTGCCTTAGCATCACCAAACTCCAGAGCAGCTCATGCTTCCTGTGTGCCTCATGTGTACTCAGGCAGGGCATGGGTCCTGTCTTGAAGAACTCAGAGTCAAGTCATGTTAAGCACAGCATGGGTGCTGAGAGATGCAGGCAACCTCATACCTCCTCCTTCCCAATTCCCGATTCCAGCATGGATGTTCCACACCACCACTCCAGAAAAACACAGTCACCATGCGGGCTTGCAGGGCCTACAGCCTTAGCTCTTAAATGCTGGTTACATGCCCCCTTGGAATCCTGCCACAATATTGTTAGGGCCCAGGCCATGCAGGGAGCCTGCAGAGCGGAGACCTGAGGGACTCAGGTGGTCACTCCAGCTGAGCTCGCGCCATAGGCCAGCACACTTTAGCCCTGGGAGTGAGCCCTGGGACAGGGCAGCCTGCTGAGCCTCCAGATGACCCCAGATGATCCCAGAGACACCACCTGGAGCAGAGCAATCACCTGCTGGGCCAAATAAACCTAGAGAGTCATGAAAAATAATAAATGGTCATCATCTTCAGCCCTCAGTTTGGGGGTGGTTTGTTAATACATCAAGAGGTAACTAAAACGAGAATGACAATGAACTGGTTGTATAGGGAAGTGTCCTTGTGCTTACAAGTTCTATGATAAAGCTTTTAGTGTCTGCAACTTATTATCAAGTAATTTAAAATACAACAAATACACACATATCCATACTTATACAATATATACAAATGTATGGATTTCTGGTTGTTTGTACTTTTCTACAACTGAATCATGACTTGTTCACGACTGGTTCTCATTCAGGCAGATTTAGAACTAGAACCCTCTGTACTGCAATGCCAATGTCAATTAACGTCTGCGATTTTTATGGACACAATAACTTCCTATTCAACCACCATTCCCACTTACATGATGAAGTGGAGACAAACCACTTACTCGGCTTCACTGGCAACTCAAATGCTCAAGGTAATCATCAACAGGAGAGGCCACAAAGGCAGTACATACACTAAATGCAAAGCGCCATGTCTATCTATGTTTAACTGCAATTTTCCCTGATCTTGCCCGAAATATCCGAATTAACCCCAAAGAGAAGGATTCACATCCTTGTTAATGTGGCTGAAATGCTCATCTGGCAAAGGACTGGAAACCAGGCCCACATGCCCGTTCTCTCCTAAAGAATGTTCTTAATTTGAGGAGTATTACATGATGCTCTAATTAAAAGAACACATTTTCTATGCCTTATGCAATCAAAAACCCCAAGAAAACAATTATCTTTAGAGAAGTAAGAGGGAAAAAATAAAGCATTTTCATTTCAGATCACTTAAATGAGTTACAGAAGATGTCTGGTTTTGATATGAAGTCATGTGGCTGGGAGCTTCGTGTCACCAAGCGTGTGACCTTGGAGCACTCTTGCTTCCACTGTGGTGCCAAAGCCAGGCCTGTGTCCTATGTTGACTCCATGAAGCCCCCTGCAGAGCGCAGGGCAGGGCATGCCTCACCGTTTCAAAAACTGCCATCTCCCTTACCTGTCACACAGATGTAAACTTTAATACCTTATTCTTTCATATTGTGATTTGTTTTGTGGAAGCCAGTTGGGCACAGGACATTTTCAGAATAAACATCCTTTCTTTTTGGCCATGTTTTTCTTCCACTATTCAAATTTAATCTCTCTGCCCAATCTATTTCTATGTTTAATTCTATAATTGCAATGTAATCTCCTAAAATGAACCAAACTGTTTAGCTGTTTCTCCAACTGATTAGATACTTCTGGAAAATTATCTTGACTTGGCCAAGTGTTCAATCACAACACGTTAATCAAAACCAAGGTATGTGTGCACCTCTTGCTATCTGAGGTGAGCATCCAAATATCCCATATAAAACTTGGGAATTTTTCACCCAAAACTCACCATTTAAATTGAAGTCAACTGTTTCAGTTGCATGTGACTTCTGAGAGGCTGGCGTGTGCTGTGATTAACTATATCTGAGTCTGCCCCACTGTCTTTGTTCTCATGGTTTAGAAGTATTACCCGTCAGCTTCCCCTCATCTTCCTATGGGTTAGCCCTCTGATACCACAGTTTCCTTCTGCCAGCACCTGGGGATGCTGCCAATTGGGCTCAAATTTAGAGATCTTAGAAATTATTTCATGACAGTACATAGTCCTAGCTATGTAAATAGAAAGCATGTTCACACCCAACATTCTCACGTAGTACTGCAAAATACACAAAACACACCAGCAACAAGTTCCTGGAGCACTATAAAATTAGGTCATTGGTGCTTTAAAGGCTTTGAATTAAGCAGAAATCTTCTGTGGACTAACAGTTGGGAGTGTTTTAGCGATATCCGGCTAAGAGGTGGGGGTTTGAGAGGCACTGGAATGCAGCACCATTGTTCCATTCAGAACACCAAAGCAGAGAGCCCCCACATGCCAAAGGCTTGCTGTCCGGTGCTCAGGGAGGGCAGGGATCTGAAGAGTGAGGGTGCTTGGCAAAGGGCCCGGCTCTGACTCACACCCACGGTGCTCACCTCTTCGCTCTCACAAGGGCTCACAGGACAGAGATGCGCACTATGCTTTATTTCACCAGACCCCACAATGTGCAGGCTTTGCTGTACAGAGGTGGCTTTACCTGTCCCACAGGGGAGGCGGGACAAGGACAGAGCATGACTGAGAGCCACCCCAGGATCTGTACATCCTCCCCTCCCTTTCTCTGAGGGCAATTGTTTCTATTTTTCCCTTCTCACCCAAAAAAGCTCTCTGGCAAAGCACAGGGTGTGAGAGCACCACCGGGCCAACCAAGCACCTTCCTGAACTCACTCAATGAGTGAAGGAGTGCCTGACACCAGGTCTGGGTGCTGATCTGCTATACTCTGTGGGGACTGTGTGTGGCAGGCTCCACTTTTGAGGCTCAAATCCAAATCTTAATAGTTGAAAGGGGTTTCAAGGATCCTCTTTTATTTTCCCAGCAAGGGTTCAACTTTGTAGTAACATTGTCTATGTCCACCAAGCACCTTGGGCTCCTGCCCTCCATCCACACTGGTGGAGGCAGGCAGCACACACGACTGTCCACCGGTGCCACAGGCCTCTGCTTCCTACAACATTTATTCACAGGAAAGGCACTCACTCCAGAAAGCGAATGTTTCCCCTTCCTTCCTCAAGATTTGCATCTTTTTGCTTGAATTCTCACTTTCCCCTAAAAAACAACCCGTGTCACGAGGAGCAGAACCATCAGGCTGACACCACGCGGGAGGTAAGGAGACCCTGGACGGCAAAATGCAAACCACTATGTAACATATGTCTAGATGTGTTGGACTATGACTGAAGAAGTTCCAGTCGAAGGACAGTAACACTGTGCTACACAAACACAGGTACAATTAACCAGAATTTAAGGGTTGCTCCCAAAATGTTTTTAACCTCACCATTCTTCATCAATGCTCAAAACTGGGCCAGATTCTATTTATTTAAAAGTTTCTGTAAAATGTTTTGCCAAGGTTAAAATGTCCACCTAATTTTACAAGTATTTTCAACATACAAAGGAGCAAGGCCGAGAAAACACAATCACCAAAGCTAGGCCGAACTGAATTTCGGGCCTTGACCTTCAAAGTAACGTGAATGCTTTGAAGACTGTTCTATTTATGTCTGCTTAAACTTGACTTCCTGGTTCAGGGAAAGGAACAAGCCCACTGAGACACATGAAAAGGCTGCCTTGACCAAGATGTTCATTGTGCCCAATGGAAGTTTGGTAAGAAATGTGACTGGCAGTTTTCTCTGAGGAATCAGAACAAGCATCCTCAGCCTTTTTCCACCCCAGCATCCTGCACGGTCACACGCCAGTCAAGTCCAAACCTTGGCAGCCCTGTGAACCATAATCTGGGATTTTCAATAACACAAACATAATGCCTCCTGCCATCCAAGATTCCACTTGCTAACCATTCCCTAAGATTACTAAAACATGTTTGTATTATGTTTGGCATTTCTTTAACAAATAAGTTTAATTCATTTAAAAAAGCTAAGTTCTAATCCAAATTGCTTCACAGTAATGAGGTTCAGATGATCTGCCTCTTTGAAAGGTTCATTCATGGCCATAATTTTAAGAAGAAATGGAACATTTCCCATTAATGCTTTAAATATATAGTTTTCTAAATAATGTCTCTAAACTCCCCCCCCACCCCTCTCACACACACACACACACACACTCTAAAGGGATGTTCTCTGCCAGAATCTACACCTAGAATTTCTAAGGGTCACAGTCCAGTGACATCACTCAAGAACAGAACAGATCTTACTTTTCTAAGCGTGTAGAGTAAAAACATCTTCCTTTAGAACCTACTCATGACCCCCACACCCTACCTGCACAGTCAGTTTCTGAGGGTTTGGACAAATGCACCCACTCTCCCAGGGAGATGCCTGGGTGCACAATGAGTATCCATCAGGTGCCAACCAGATGCAGGCTGGTCAGCCTTCTGCTCTTGGTGAAGGCACACCTTCCTGAAGCAGGTCCCATTTCAGAGTTGAGGAAACCCAAGCTGAGAAACGACACAGTGATGGAATGGCAGCACTGAGGCAAGACTTGGATCCCAGTTATAACTCTCCCACCCACTTGGCTCTCTTTCAAACAATATCCCATCCCAAAGCTGGGCCTCCTCTGTGGCCAAAACAAGGGTGTCAGGAGACAGCACCATGGGAGTGCACGGACGTGGCCAGTAGGGCAAGAGCCCTGAATGGGTGCTTCACCTTTCACCCCCTCCCCTAGTTTGAGTGCCTAGCGTCACAGAACCTACCAGGGAAGGGGGAGCCCTACAACCCTAACTTCCTCTGACAGAGAGTAAGTGGGAGATTCAGGTGCATTAGGTCTAACATGGCTGCAGGGCCCCATGGAGAAAGGCCTCTGTTTCTGGCAGAAGCTGGGTCGATGTCCAGGGCTGCTCCCAGCAGGACCTCCCAGCATAGAGCAGCTGCAACTGACCCTCCAGGACAGGGCTCCTTCTCTCCCTAACCTTCTTGGCAAGATGACATGGAGATACATAGTAAATGATTAATTTAAAAATACTAAGTAAGAAAGGAGACAGTAGCATGTAGTGGTATAAAAAGTCACCTATACTCCAATAGGTGGTATGGTCAGACTAGGGACAAGAGAAGTCAGCACAGTTTTAACTTGTTTAATAATGTGACTTTTAACAACAAGAATCATCAGGAACAAAGCCACAAATGCTGAAGGATATCTGAAGGACCAGCCTCAGGCCCATGCATCTTTCTCCAAGGTGGTGTCCTGGTCCAAAACCCAAGGCCAGAATTAGTGACAACATCTTAATTTTAACCCTAACAAATTTGACCATCTGGCCAAAAACAGTAGATTAGATAAAGGACGAGGAATGATCACTACAGGAGAACGTGCATGGTCAAAAACGGAGGGAAGAGAAGAGGAAACACCTGAACACACCACAAGGCCCAGTACTGCCTCAAACCTGCCTGTGGCCACAGCCATCCCTTGAAATGTGGCTTCCCACCTCTGGTTCTCTGTGGGTCTGCAAGCTGATCATCTTTCCAGATCCTTCCTTCTAGTATTGGGAAGCACTGGACACAGCTGCCCTAAGCCCCCATGTCTGTAAAGTTCCAGGCGCTCATATACTCTTATTGGACCCACAGTGGACCTGCCAGGTGCCACACCCCTACATGGGATGGGACTAGGATCTCTTGATATTTAATTTGAAGAACATATATGACTCAAAAAGGATGGTCCAGTGCCAGAACCACATTATAAGATTATATAAATGTAGTATAATAAATTCAATGTGACATAAAGGCATCAGATTTCTCTCCTAGAAAAAAGGTTTGCTGAGGGCTTGACCTTATAAATCCCAGCAGCAGCAGCAGCAGCAGCAGTAGCAGCAGCAGCAATCAGCACAGCACACTTCCTTCCTTCCCAAAGAACCAGGGATAAGTGCTTTCACAGGAGCTCTGCCCTGAATTAGGAAACACTCAGCCAACACAAACAAGACCAGCGATACACATCTTAGTAGAAATGAAGACACAAATGATAAACGTGACCATATCATGGGAACAGAAGCTGGAAGGGGTTTGACAGCCCCCCAGCATCAGGAAGTAAGTATCCTTACCCTAGGAATCCCGAATCACCAATCCAAAAGAACCTATGTACCCCTATGTTCACAGCAGCGCTACTTACAATAGCCAAGTGCTGGAAACAGCCTAAGTGCCCACCAGTAGGTGAGTGAATCAAAAAAAACTGTGGTGCATTTACACAATGGAATGCTACACAGCAGAAAGAAAGAAGGAACTCTTTTGTGACAGCATGGATGGAACTGGAGAATAGTATGCTAAGTGAAATAAGCCAGTCAGTAAAAGGCAAATACCATATGATCTCACTTATAAGAAGAATCTCATAAACAAAATAAACTAATGAGCAAAATAAAACCAGAGACATGGAAACATGGAACAGACTGACAGTGGCCAGAGGGGAGTGGGAAAGGGGATAATGGTGGAAAGAAAGGGAAGGGACTAGTCAAAGAACATGTATGAATGACCCATGGACATGGACATGGACAATGGTGTGGGGATGGACTGTGGGAATGGGGGAGTAGGCTGGGCGGAGGAGGGCAAAGGGAGAAAAATTGGGACAACTGTAAGAGAATAACAATAAAATAAAAGAAAGTGATCAGTGCAGTGGTGCTGTTTATTTTGTAGAGAGGTTGCTAAGAGAAACGGTTAGTGGGAACTTGGAGGAAGATGTGCTTGAACAGACATAAATCAGCAGTAAATCACGACTGCTCATGTGAATAGGCCAATGAGTGATGAACATGAACTTAGGTGAGGCAGCAGCACTTGGTGAGTGTGCAGAGTGGGACAGCACTCTTGTCTGGGGAAGTTTCAGAAGGTGCCTCTTTGGATGTAAACTCTAGGAGTCGTTCCTTAGTTGACAACTGTGGACAGAGCTCCTTTGCCTGCTATTCCTGTCCACAAAAGCTGGGTTCTCTTCTTTCAAGACTTCTTTGGAATGGTGTTGCCTGATTAAACACAGTGACATGATAGTAACAATATTAAAAACCTGATTATATTTCAAAATCCCTGGTGGAATTTTGCTCAGAAATAGAGACAGAAACAACGGGAAAATCAAAGGCAACAGACTTATTTTTCTTATCAACTGAAGTTTAACAACATTTTAATTAGAATTAAATTTCACTCCCAGTATGAATACAAACCACTAAATTGTCAAAAAACAAAGAGATAAACTACTAATAGTGACCCGTCCTCTCCTGCCCCAGGCTGGACATCTCTTGCCTGACCAAGAGAAACACCCAATTAAAACTGCTGAGAAACAACTTCTCCTGGGCCTGGCCAACAACTTTATCACCAAGACAGCACAGAGAAACAACTGTAGGGTTGTTGTGGGTTTTTTTTTTTTTTTAATTTTGCATTTCTTTGGCTTTTTGGCTCTTTTCCACAGCAGCTATATTTATATATCAATACTGCTTCAGGACACTGATTAAAACCTCATGTGCATGCTCAAGAAGAAACTTTAAAACTAAGACACTCCAATTCAAACAAATGCTTTAAGGTCTGTTGCAATTCTCCCAAGGCACTCTGAGGGTTCAAGAGAAAATCCAAGGGGTAGAACTATTCTTTCATTTGCTAGTCTAGGGACACATGTTCTCCACGACCTGTTCATGGCAGACATCAGGCCCTTGCCAACGACTATGGAATACAGGTGTTTCAAAGGGAAGTGTGCACTTGGTTTTGAGAATAACCAGTATCATTATCTTGACAATAAATAAGCTCTGTGTTTATGGTTCATAGGTTTTACAAAAACGGAGTATCATTCAGACGCATTTTCACAACTATTCAAAGGTTACAATCATCACTTTAATAGGAACTCTTCAAAAGGACATGAAAATTTTAATCCTTGAATTCACCAGCAATTTTACTAGATCTTTAGGAAGCAAATCACTCCTCACATTGTGGAGACAATTCATATTAAGTATGTTTAATGACTGGCTCCGTTACTTTTTGTCTGAGATTAGAAAAAAGATAGCAGTCAGAGTGTGACAGCAATATCCATGAACAAAACCTCCCTTGTTCTAACGTATAGCTACTGTAGAAACACTGTCATCAACGATACTCATGTCAATTTATAGAAAGCAGTGATAAACAGATAAGGGAGATTTCATCCATAAGACAAAGAGCTCCTGAAACCCTACTAAGAAGCAGATGTAGCCCAGAGCCCTGCAGTCCACACATCCACAACCTTCAGGACCTCCTCAGCCACCAGGAGTAAAGCCATTATTTCCCTGGGATTAATGCAGTCCCACCCTCTGGCTCCCTGCTCCCCATTCCCTCCCTGGGCAATGCAGTGTCTGGTGATCTACTATGGAAAGCAAGCATGAAGTAAAGGCAGGTGAGCACTTACCTGCCCATCCTGTCCCACGTGGTGTATCTGTAGATTGCCCTGCAAAATGAATGAAAACGAGAGATAAAGGACAAAAATGACTTCAAGACACAGACAATGGCAGGAACTTCCTCATGCTATTAGTGAATAATCTGCAAAACCATTAACACCAATTCTACAAAACTCAACCCTTGCAGCAATAAATACCTGAAACAAAATATTTAAGCTGAGTTTACAGGTTACTATTTTTTCTTGCAAAAACAAACAAACTCAAAAAAAGAAAAAACAAAAAAATCATACCCCTGATCACAAAAGCAAATGTAATTTTTTTTCTAATTTTCTGAGACAATTTTAGACTCACAAGAATCCAAAGTGGCACGGAGAGGTCCATGCGCCCATGGGGATGCCTTGTATAATCACAGCACGTTAGTTACCACGGCAGGGTTACTGACAGGACACAATGCCGTTAGCCAGACCACGGGCCTGCTGTGGTCTTACCGGTTAGAAAGTCATTTCCACTTGTTTAAAAAATAACAACAATTGCCTTAAGCTTGGTAGGTTCTGCTAAATGTCTCTACAGACATCCTCATTTTGACAAAATAATTACTTCATTTTTAAATGAGTATGGTAAGATTTTATTGTGATTGCATATTATAGAGACAATTGCATATTATAACTTATTACAAAGTAATCATTAGTACTATCAGCAATTTCTTCTAATTCATTGTATTTAATTTCTAATGGAAACAAAAAATACGGGATTATTTAGACAAGAGGGGTTCAGTTACAAAAACTGAAAAAAGGGGGCAAAACTTATTTAAAAAATTGAAATTCAAGAAATATTCTAATGATTTTTTCTTGCAAAAACAATATAGAAGCAAATATATGTTGATTATTTCCTGTTACTATTATATCCAGTTTCCTTCTTTTCAAATGGCTACAGCAAATTAAGCATTCTGATTGAGGGTCCATGCCTTCTAGAGTGACACCTCTGAACAGTTTGTCTGGCACCCACCTGTCTGTGCCTGTAAAAATGAAGACTCCCTGGTCCTCAATGGGACACCGCACTTAGTTTGCGGGTTTCCTACACCACTCTGTGCATTTCCTGTACAACCCACTTTAGGGTGAGCTGAAAGATTCCTCTCCCATTACCTCCGGTTCCTTAACCTTGACATTCAGGCCTTCCAGGACCACTTCCAAGTTCAATCACTGCCTGCTGCTCTCCTTCCCCTGCCTGATGCTTTGGCCACACCAGCGTGCTCTCTTCCATTCACTCGTTAGGCCATGTGCCGATCAGTGAAATAATTATTCATATAAATGAATCAATCCCCTCCTCTGACCGGGTATTTACTGTTCCTCTCGTAGGAATCCACTCAGCCAGGTATCCCCATTCTCCCCTCAGGACCTCTGCTCATCATTTCCCCTTTGCATGCAGTGCCCACTGACAGACCTTCAGGGTCGAAATGAAAAAGTTCCCTTGTAAAACATCCCAGAGCCCCTCTCCCAGGAGCCCCCTGTTCTCTGGACAGGCCCTCCCAGCACAATCATCTCTGTACAGTGCTGGGAGCCTCCGACTCGCACTTTTACACGGCAGCCACAGCCAGCACAGCAACCCGCACAGAACGGGAGCTCGGCAAGTGCCCCATCCACGCATCAGTAAGCAAATACCGCCGCCTCCGCCCCCTATGTTCTGGGAACTGGAAAGTCAAAAGGGAACTAATGTCATATCTGCTTAAGAAAAGCAGCCTAGGTGACTGCTAGAATACAGAGAAATGTCCACAAAGCAGCTCTGAAACTAGTCCAATGTTTTTCTCAAGAGCTTCTCCTGAAAGGCTCTTTGACAAGTTAGGACTTTCTACAGTCGCTGCTGGTCTTGCACCTGCTTTCGCAGTTGGTATGTGAGGAAACCTGACACCTTGTAACAACACACCTGCAGGTCAGATACGCAGCTGATACTATTTTCACGGCCTAGACACAAGTATGTTCTTCAGCTCCTGGCTCACGTGCGAAGGGCACACTGTTCCACACCACACTTGGTCAGCACAGAGCATGAGCACCACTCAGCAGCCATGGGACAAAGTCACAAGAAGGCAAGTGCGCTGAGTCTGCTGACACTGTCCAGGTCTGTAGGAAACAGTCAACAGTGTCCCCACAACAGACAGCCACCAACCACCCATGCCCTCTACAAGAAGGCTAGAAAGACAAGATCCCCCCAAGGAGCTCAGAGAATATCAGCGCCACAACCGACTGGCCTCACCTTCCAACAACCCAGATGGTCAACCTGACTTTCACGTACCAATCCCTACAGCAGCTGATACACATACATAACAGCACTGTGCAGCTGGAAAAGACTCCCTGAATTCTGTCCTTACCATGAATTAGGATTAATGAAAAGCAGAACACCAAAGCACAGACTCCAGTGATAAGAAGCCTGGGTTTCATGAACTTAAGGCAGCTGAGGCAATCTTAGAAGCGGGAGGGGTGGGGAGACCACGAAAAGATGCACTGAAAGCTCATAGGACATACATGTGCTGTCTTAAGAAATTCCCAACCAGCCCTGGCTGGTGTGGCTCAGTGGATTGAGTGCTGGCCTGCAAATCAAAGGGTCACCACTTCGAATCCCAGTCAGAGCACATTCCTGGGTTGCGGGCCAGGTCCCCAGTAGGGAGTGAGCAAGAGGCAACCACACACTGATATTTCTCTCCCTCGTTCTCTTCCTCTCTTCTCTCTCCCTTCCCCCTCTAAATATTAAAGAGAAAACCTCCTCCCCAGAAATTCCCAACCAACCCACAATATGGAATGGGCATTTGTCCTACAGAGACTGAGTCTAGGCCTGTAGGCCTGTGGAGCTGTGGAGAACCTGTGAGGTCACAATCACAGGAGCAGGGCCCCACCTCCTCTTCCCATTCCAGCATGCTGGGGAGCTCTCCAGGCAGGGTATCAGGGTCAGAGCCATGCTGGAAGCTAGGTCTGCATCTCAGATGGGAAGACAGGGAGGGTGGGCAGAGAGAAGAGGGGTCTTTAGAGGGTAGCTCCAGCCAGGAGCAAAAACATAGCAAGTGTTTACAAAGAAAACCAGATGGGGATGCACAAGGAAACTACAATCAGGTGGCCAATGCTGGAAGCCACGTTGCTGTCTGGGAACTCCCAGTTGTCCACCTCATTTAACAAAGATCGGAATGCAGAGAGCCCACAGAAAGCCCACAGGCACGGAGTGGGCACTGCGCAGTGCTGGTGGCCACAACTCACCTCACTGTCCTGTGTGATCTGCACCTGCTCCCCTTGAGGCACCTGGGTGATGTGGAGGTGACCCTGTGGGATCCGCAGCGAGAGAAGACAACAAGAAGCATCAGAAGAAAATCAAAACTAGAGGAAACAAGAAATGCTTTCTGAAAGTTTTGTTCTTGATCATCTGATCACAATTCAAAAAATTAAAATCTTGAAAAGTGCAATACAATATGTGCATAGTACTAGCTACTAAATAGCCTCTTGAGATTAAACTTTTAGTATATAACACATACAGAACATTTTGTAGCAATTCTTAAAGGAGCAACGGGACCTAAGAAAATTCTGTTAAGTCTTTAAATTTGCTTGAACAAGCAAATTTCAGAATGTGAAGGACAAACAGAAAACAAGGGAAACAGAATTTTCCAGAGAATTAGAATAACTTTTAAAAAATCATACTGTTAACTCAGAGGGACCTGAAACCTCATGGAACTAGCCAACAGGGTCTCCCAGCGATCCAGAAGTGCTGGAGGGTCACACAGTGGTGTGGGACTGCGGGGAGGGGAGTGTACATGTACATCTACACTAAAAACAGGTCAGGCGGTATTTTTTAAATCACAGAAACACATGACCATTTCAACAGCTGGAATAAATACTACTGAATGTGGTTCAAAAAAAAATCAAAGCATCCAACTATACAATGCATTTATGTTTGTAGATACAGGCAGATAAATAATTCCTATAAGTCTTAACTTTGTTCAGTGCTATGAATACCCATGATCTTATTTAAAATTCTATCTTGATGAAAATGGATCTTAAAGTAAACTACTATAGAAATTTCTATTGATTTCATTTTACTAGGTCTATGTGCACGCTGTATCCAAGTTATCTATTCTGGAATTCTTCCAAAACTTTCTTACTAAGATTAACTGTCTTTGTGACTATCAACTAAACAAAGGATTCACTATCTATAACTACTTCATCTCCTCTGTAAAAAGAAAAAGCCCATTTAAAAGTCCTCATCAGCACTTTCTCAAAGCCCACCCTTTTCAGGCAGTGTGCTGAATGCAATTGCCTGTGAACTGAGATGGGACCAGGTGTTCCAAGAGAAAGCCCAGTGAAGCAGGTGTACGACAAAGAGGCTGGTGTGACTCAAACATTAATAGGATCCCAGCGGCGCACTGAAAACATCCCATTTCCTAGCAAAGTTCCTGCCCCCAACACCTCAGCCACAGGACCCATGAAGGGTCTGGAGAAATTTCCACCTGGGCCAGCACAGCCAGAGACAGGGCAATGAGCCCATGTGGGCCCACTGCTGAACTAACTGCCCACACAAGCTCAGTGCGCATCCCACAACCCAAAGGAAGTACTACACAATAACTAAGGCCACCAGCTCTGTCAACTGACCCCAAAAGGAAATTACTTTTTCTCCTCCCAATTAAAGGGTGCCCTATTTCTGCAATGAAAAAATATCTGACACATGTCTGATACCTCCCAGGAGGACAGGCAGCAGCACAGACCCTTAGAGCTGACAGTGACCAGTGGGTGCAGCACAGCAGGAGGGTCACAAAGGGGCCACAATAATGACACGGTCACCCGGAAATCACCCTCATTATGAAATGCTAAGGGCTCATACCCTAACTATTTCTACTTTAACATGGCACTTCCACCTCAGCCCAAGCTATCCATGTGACCCAGAGGCACTAGGAGGACTGGTCTTGGCCTTTCGTGATCCCTGCCACACCCTCCCCTCCAACCCATGCACGGACACAGACTGGTAGAAGGGTACATACTACTTGGACCTGCCCGTCCTCTCCAATCTGGTGGATCTGGACCTGCTGGGCGTTGGCCAAGGCGTAGTGCAGGGCCTGCGGCTGGGGCTGTGGTAACTCCGTGGTGGGAGGTGGTGTGCTCATCATGCTCTCTGTGGGGAAACAAAGGGGCTCAGCAACAGCTCAGCAGACCACCAGCGCCCAGGCCCCCTCCTCTTCCTTGATCCCCAACCCCAAACTCCCAGAGAAGAGAAAAGGAAGCTCTTCATTCTGAAACCCGAGTCAACGTGTCCCAATGGAGGGTGTGGCATTTTGTAGAGTTCATTAGTAATTAGCGTTAGATAACAGACTTCTGACCTGCAGATAGAAGGAAACTAAAGAAGTGACTATTCTCCCTGCTTGCTGCATAGAATTCCATTGTGTAAATGTACCATAGTTTTGGGATCCACTCATTTGCTGATGGGCACTTAGGTTGCTTCTAGCACTTGGCTATTATTGTAAATTGTGCTGCTATGAACATTGGGGTGCATAGGTTCTTTTGGATTGGTGTTTCAGGGTTCTTAGGGTATAATCCCAGCAGTGGAATTATACTGCTGGGTCAAAGGGCAGTTCCATAATAACAATAAAAATTAAAAAAAAAACAAAACTGACTATTCACTGACATAGACTATTCTCATCCACTTATTTAAATGAAGTTCCTCAGGATATATTGACAAAAAGAAAAAATAGGAAAAAGTGGATATTAAACTCTGTTTTAAACCAGCAATAAGTAATATTTGTCCTTGGTTAATACTACAGAAAAAAGCTCCACTCACTTATGAGATGTTTGTATTAATGATGTGTATTAATTTTAATTGTAATATCTCAATCAGAGAAATTTTCTCAAATACTTAGAACATTAAGGGTTCAGAAATCATTTTTAATTTTTACATTTTTTATTACAGAAAATTATGATGGATCAATAAAAAACTTTTAAACATAAAAACATTACACTAGGAGGAAATTCTGTGAGAGAACTAATATGAATAAAAGAAAAAATGTAAATGTCTGATTACTGAAGAAAAACCTTTCATGTATTTTTTTCTAGTAATTTAATGGTGGGCATCAAACTGAGATGGTATATAGATTCCACTACATATATTTTTTTAAAAGTAATATAGCAATATGCTAGAAATTACATCTTTTTAAATTATTTCAAAGCATAATGAAAAATCTTAGTTGTCATTATTATAAAATGTCAACTTAAAAATACCCAAGGAAAAGCACTTTTTCAAACTTCTTTAAGAGGGTAGTGACCAAAACATGTAAAATCCCCTCTGCTAGTTATTAAGAACTATATAACTATACAGATTCCCAAATAATTCCTACTCCAACATTAATAAAAATCAAGTGATTTTTCAAAAATGTAACAAAAAAGAATGATGGTCTCCAGGGTTCTAAAAACACCGCAGAAGATACGACTTGTGTCTGATGCTTCCCAAACCTAAGATGCAAATTACTGAATTTACCATTTAATCAATAGCTCCCTTTAATTATACAACATGAAGACCAATTTAAATTCATGTTTTATAACTCATACCGATATCAAAGTCCAGTATAAAAACTCTCACTGGTGACTTGTTTTTGATCAAGAACAGACCAAGATCGACAGGAAGTGACAAGAGACAAGCACACTCATGCTGAGGAGGCCCTGGGCCCCAACGCCCACTGGAAGAGACTGGAACAGAAAGGATAGGCCATCCAACAGGCCTCCTGCCCTCCCCAGCCTGGCTCTTCCCTGCACCCAGAGGAAAACCAGCTGCAGACACAGATTTGCAGTCAGGGCATTGTCAAGAGCTAGTTCTTTGCAACTCTAAAATAATGGGCACCATTTAGATGCCCACCTAAGGCCTTCAACTCACCAGTGAGACTGCGGGAAAAAAACAGCTGAATTGTGTTTTAGACAATAAAATGTAGCCATCTTAAACTCAAGTACATATACAAATTTGTGTTGCTAGATAAAACACAAATGTTTTAATATATTGATTTTTAAAAAATTCCTTAAAAATATTGATTTTATGGTTTGTGTTCAAACTGGCAGTACTAACCTTGGCTCAGAATCTCATTTGTAAGCATTTATTTGGAAATTCTTTTTATGTCAGCTGATAATTCAAAAGTAGCAAGACACCCCAGCTGGAAATACTATCGATAACAAAATCCTGGTTTAATTACATATTACTGAACTATTTCTGTCACCAGAGTAGCCTGAAATACCAGATTTGTATTGTTAGGTTCAGAGTATGCAGAAAGAACACTGACAGAAATTCCAGAAGGCCCTTTAAATAGCCACCTATTTTGCTTTACCTAATGTGAGCCAAGTATGCAGTATATTAAAATAGAGAACTAAATCAACAGAAACATACAAAGTAATGTACTCTTTTTTAAAAGTTTGATTGAAAAAGGAGTATGTTCTGTGTTTCTCTCAAAACTAATTTGATTCCAGTGCTCACGAGGAGGCAGCCTTCAGACCAGGATGCCTCCGGCCTCTTGCAAACTGAGCAGAAAGGAGACACCTACCAGGGTTTATTAGTAGGAGCATTAAGACTAAATGTAATAGCTCAGAAACTCATTCTTCATCCTCTCCAGCCACATAAACACCTAAAGGCCAAGGGAATATAATTATGCTCATCTCCCTCATGTGGTTTTTTTAAAAGCTGCACCTTGAATGCTACCCTTCCCCTTACCCAACTGTGGCTGTGCTCACTCCTACTCCAAACACCTGGCACACAGCGAGCGACATGGAAAATAACTAGGCAGAGAGAGGAAGTAAAGGAACTGCTCAGTACAGCACCCCATGTGGCCCTCACTGAGCCCATGCTTCTGCCTCCCCACCAGGTGACATTGGTGTGTGGTGACCCTGGTCTACATGCCCTCTTCTATTGCCTCTGGAAAGGAGCCTTACGCGGATCTGGCTGCAGCTCCCCGCCTGTCACAAAAGCAGCTAAGCAACTTACACTGCACTTGTGTGCACAGAGTTAAGGCTCAAGTCACTGGGTTCTGAGTAGGTTTTGCAGGCGAGTAGCCTCACTCCCCCAAGTCCCGCAGCGAGAACTGCTCCGGGCTGCCCCCGCAGTGTACCTGACGTGCTGTATGAAGATGAGGACGGTGTTCTCCGGGAGAAGCTCTTGACGGCCAGGCTCTGGCCTCGCTGTTTCCGCCGCCAGGCTGTCCGGCATTTGGAGTCGATGCTCTGTTTGATTCGGTACCAGTCAGATTCCGTGATTCCAAATTTATAGAAGAGGTGACCTGGAAGAACACATCCCAAATAAAAGCACCATGAGATGAAGTCCTCCCTCTTGGGTCCTGGCTGTTTGGGAGCAACTTGAACACAAAAATGTGATTGGGGCTGAGAGCTTCCCCCTCAGGCATGCCAGTTATGTTAACTTTTAAATAACTTTTATTAAACTTTTAAATAACTCTGGCACCACCCACACCAGAGAGAAATAAGGCAACAAGCTAGGTGCTGAGGGCTTACACGAGCTTCCCAGATGCTCCACAGTCAAACTCTTCTCTCTATTCTAACTCCCTGGATGTCAAAAATGAAAATCAAGGTGCCCAACAATTTTATCAAAACTGCTTCTCCAGACTCCAGCTCAAAATTCCTTCTGCTCATTCCTGTCTTCCTGGCTGTCTCCCTCCCTTCTTTCAAGTCTTGGCTCAAATAGGACCTCCACAATCCCACCCTTAACCAACCCATTTGACTCTAAGGTCCCTCTCACCTCCAACCCTGTCCTGGGTCTCTAACATTTTAAAGAATTTATATATTTATTGTGTTTACTCTGTTTACCTCACAGACACAGGGATCTTTATTTTGTTCACCCATGTATGCCAAGAACCCAGAATATCCAGGCCCTTAGTAGATGCTTCAACATTTGTTGATTAACTGGAAACAACAAGACCTTCTCCCATTGCTACTTGAGTCTGAGCCTGGCTTACGTAATTCTCTGGGTGTCTCCATCTGCCTCCCCAATCAGGGTAGACACTCTCTAAGGGCAGAGGTGACTTTTTACCCCCACATGCATTACCTCTATTGAACTGCTGGCCGCGGAGGGTACATGGAGTCTTGCAGTCCTCCAGTAGTTTACCCTGCACTCATCAGAGTGTGTTCCACAATTGCTAACCTCTTATGTTACAGACAGCCCTCAAGATGTGACTGAATGGCATCCAGAGACCCCCATATCAATAACAAGGGACCCAGTGACATGAGAGGCCACTAAAGAATGAGTGACAAATGGCAACCCTCATTGCCAGCCCGGCCCAACTCCCACTAGTCACACCACCTCTTCTTCATGCTGAATCAACAGAAAGTAATGGTCATGAACGTGGGAACCACAAGAAATGCTTCAGCAGGGTGACCTCCTCTCTAGCTGGCCTGTGAAACTTCACTGATTAATGGAAAAACAAATGGATGAAATTCAAAAACTGAATAATAAAAAGATTAAGCTGAAAAACGTCCTGTTTTGACTACTAAGAGCTTTAAGTTTGGACCATCTACTGAGAATTAACTTGATGCCCAACTCCTAAAACCAGTTCCTATGAAGACCAAAATACTACAATTAATCAAAACAAAGGAACTGTTTGTTCTCCTCAGTGCTATATTAAGTATCAAAAGTTTCTTTTGTCTTGAAAAGACATTTTTTGCTTATGCTTAAGATATCTTGGACTCTATATATAATAAAAACCAAAACTTCTGTAATCTAAATACAATAAAAAAGAAATCGGGTTAAGGAGGGGATTTATAGGATCAGAAAGAACAAAAACCTAAGACAGTTCTCGCAGCACTTTGTAATCCTCGTGCATAAAAGGAAATACGTAAGTGAAGCGGCAACTCTTTGCTTTCTGATTTTCAGGTCATCTCTAAAATAATCACAGAATCATTCATCAATACCCACTAAGTGATCACTACATGCTGGGTATGGCTTTAGGTGCAGGGGGTGGCCTCTCAAAGTCCTGGGCTAGTGACCAACTTTAGTGACAAGAAAACCCAACTACTTGCTATAACTGCAGAAGAACCTGAGTATGAAATGCAGTTGTATAGTTTCAGGAGAACTCAACTCCTGACTGTAATTACAGGGGAATGCAACTATCAGAACTGCAGCTACGTAGTCCAGCAGAACCCAACTACTGCGCGTAGATGCAGAGGAGCCCAACTACAACTGTGGTCTCCAACACAAGAAAAGAAACAGCAATCACAGTATCAAAATATCTTATTAAGTGCATGCTTCAGTAAAGAGAAACATTCTACAAACCATTTTCCTGTTCTCCTCATACTTTCACACTCAAGGAAAAAACCTTCTGAATACCTCAGGGGATTAATGAAATTATACCCAATTTTGAAAACGTGTTAGTAACAGAAAAGAATATACGAGTGTATACAATGTTAACATGTAAATTCAACTTTGTAAAAACCGATTTGCCAGTTCAAAACCTAGCTTACATCCTTTGGAGAAAAAATATACATTCATGTAGTTACACATTATCCATTTCTAAATTCTCCTAAGACATCCTATTACATAATTCCTTCCAAAAGCAACTCAACTGGATGGCAAATGCCACCCTGATGGCTGCCAAGGAAAACTAATGAATCAGCAACACAGACGCTCCCCTGCTGAGAGCCCTGAGGGCAGGACACGGGGAGGGATCCCAGTGGGGCACACTGGAGTCAGCTCTGCCCTCAGCCCTGAGAGCAGAGGGTGTAGCCTCCCGACCACACCTGCTGCTGCACAGATACTGCTGCTATGACTTTTCCTAAAGTGGTCTTTATCTGAATTTAACTGGTATTTCACACTTGTGAAGCATTTTCTCTCTTAAGTTATTTGATGCTCATAAAAAAAAACTCATGAAATACGAATGTCATTACCCTCACTTCAGTTACAAGTCGAATTATCAGTTAGGTGTGAGACGCGGCTTTAAAATGCAAGCCTCCCAGCATCCACCCAAGTGGAAAAGAAATGGTCACAGCATAAACCCCAGGAAGTGCCTCACTCAGCCCTCAATAGCACCCAAGAGACCCACTAGGGGAACTCGGGAGACCAGGAAGAAGATGACATCAATTTCACGCCATAGCCTCTGCTCCCATAACTCCCCTCAGCTAGGCTATCGCCCTGGCTGCACTGCATAGGAGACAGCGCAACTCTAAGGCCAATTCTGGTTCACTGCCCCAGGGCAGGGGGTCCCTGGGGAGCTGCAGGACCATCACATCTGGAGGGTGAACCACTGAGCCCCCTAAGTATCTCTGTGGGATAGCCATTCAGCAGGCAAGCCCCCCGGGCCACCTCCAGAAAGATGGCCCCTGTGAGCCAGCCTATCTGCCTTCCTAGCAAGCTGTCTGGCCACCTCCTAAAGATTAACTGCCTTCTCCCTTTCCATAACACCCATGGCTGACACTGGTAGTTCAAATCACAAAACCAGACTCCCAGCTCTCAAATAATGAGGCTCACAGAGGAGCTGAGTTACACTGTGGGAAAAGGGGCAGAGGAAATAAAATGAACACAGCATGTAATCTTACATCCTTGGTGGGTGGCATGGGGCTTATCAGTTGCAAAGGAATGAAAAACACTATCACTGCTAATGTAATCTCAAGTTCAAGGGGAAAAAGAAGCAGAAAACTGAGTGCCAACAATTTATTTCTTAAAATTACAGTCTTGACTTCATAGTGACTGGCCTATAAAAACAACAGGAATCTTCAGTGCTCTGAGAGAGCGGAAACTGGCCAGCACCTCTCTCGTGCAGGTAGGGCCAGCATGCCTCATTGACATGTACACCTCGCATATCCACAGTGTCCTAGCCTCAAGGCCAGGTTAGCCCCTTCTCCCGGAGCAGTGGTGATCTGCTGAGTAAAGATCAGCACAATGGAGTGACACCACTCCTCAGTTCATAGGAGGAGAGAGGCCAATGTCACTGTCAGGCTTCTCCAAGCACGGCATCCAAGTGACCTGTGAGCAGGCCCTCAACTGTTCTGCATCTCACAGGCCCCTCCCTCCTCACCACTGGCCCACACTGACCAAAGCTTCCTCCCAGCTCTCCATTCAAACGGTGCTTCAGCCTCCCCAAAGACAAGCGGTGGGACCTCCACCAAGAAGATATGTGACACAACATTTGGCTACCAAAGTTCTAAAGAACCTAGGCCCTGCGTACTGTGCTGACATGAACCCCAAAATCCATGTCCTTCCCAGGACCTCAGAATGTGACCTCCCTTGGAAAGAGGGTCCTTGCTGATGTGATTAATTACATTAAGATGAGGTCATACTGGAATACAGTGGGCTCTAAATCCATGACGGGTTTCCTTAGAAGGAAAGATGACACAGGGAGATGGCCATGTGATGACAAGAGGCGCAAGGACAACACGGCTGTGCGATGGATAGAGACACAGGGAGAGACAGCCAGGTGACAATGGAGACCCGGCAAGGTCGACCAAGTGGAAACAGAGACACGGGAGAAGATCATTTGAGGATTACTGAAAATGTCCATGTCACCCTGAGTCTGCAGAAACAGCAAAGACCAAGGTGGGCGTGCCAAAGTAGCCAATGCCCACATCTGCCACTATTTAAGCTCATTGCTCAGTCATTTTGATGCATCTGTTCATTTGTTCCATTTTTTGAGTAACAATCAACAATACAAATTAAACTGGGCCAAAAGTAAAAAAGGTCAACAAATACTTTTAACCTTTCAAAAGTCCACCTGAAGTTTAGCGCTGAGAAGGCCACAGTTTGCGATGGTTTGCAAATGGGGGAGAGCTTGGAAGGCAGCCAACTGCCCCACGTGCAGGGAAGTAGGACTAGCTTGCTCGGACCATGTGGACCTCCACGATGCCACTCAGACTCCCTGGGCACAGCATGTCCCCTCATCCCCACATGCTTCTGCTCTGAGTACCCTAGCCCAGCTTCCCAACTACTGCCGTGGAGTGTTCTCCATGCTTCTGTCTAATAACCAGGGTGTTCCAAAGCACCTCTCCAAATCAGAGGCACCCTGTGCTGGTAGCCCTGTGACTCCCTATGGGAACAGTAGCCCACCACCTGCACAATCCGGAGCCTGACCCAGGCCACTCTTGGAGCCTCTGCGCAAGCACCTCTCTCTGTTGGGCCTTTTGCTTCCAACCACTGCGGTGTGGTCGATCTCCCTGTGATGCACTCGGGGCCGCAGCCGTTCACATGTATCTGACTGCACACTGTACAGTTGAGAACCGCTTCTTGTTCATCTTTGCATCCCAAAAGTGCCTCGCACTGTGGGTTACCCTATCACAGTCTGTCGAACAGTATCCTGTCACCATGGAAACCCACATGTTGCATGCACATCTGTGCCAGGCCCACAGATCTGAGTGGTGCCCTCTGCACTAGGCATCATGCTCTAAAGCATGCGCTGGCAGACAGTCCACAGACCCCTGCTTGCTTCAGAAAGTCAGGTTTACATGTCTGTTCGTTTCCATTTGGTCTGTGGCTGCTTTCAGAGCTGACTAGTTACAACACAGACCCTATGCCACAGCCTAACATACACATCAACTGCATGTCCCTTAGGAAAAGTGGCAACTCCTGCAACTCTGTTCATCTGAGAACTGCTTTATTCCCACCTGAGGGACTGAAGTCAGCGGGTTTCACATGCAGTTTGTCAGAAGCTACTTGAAATGATTTTCAGGGTCTGAACGACCCACACTCCCAGTGTCTTTCCTCTGGGCTAGGCAACATTTACTAAAGGAAATGCTCTATCCAGAAATCCCTCTCCTTGCTCTGTGACAAGTCCTGACACCAGTGCCCCCCAACACAATAGTGGAGGTCCTGACTCATCCCCAAAATCCTGCCTCACAGGGCCCACCCTGCAGCCAGGTCCTTCCTTAGCAGGGTGAAGAGAGGACAGGAAGCCCACACTTACACCGGATGCCATAGATGGTGAGGGGGTCGAGCTGCTTCTTGCCATGCTTCCCCTGGCCCGAGAGGTTGGAGACGGCCTGAACCTCACGGTGGAAGAGGTAGTCCAGCAGCGTCAGCGCCATCTTCTCGGCCGTGCGGCAGTTGGTGCTGATGTGCAACATGTCAGAGGGGATGATGGCGCAGCGCACCCGCATCTCGGGGTTGTTCTCATCTCCCAGCCAGGTGCCATTGGGGTAGTCCTCTGAAAGAGAGAAGGAGGTCTCAGACAAGCTCACATACTCCAAAGGGCCCAGTGCTCAGCTCAAATATACACAGGAAAGATCTGTGGGGGCTGGTCAGCAAATCACTCCCCCAACTTCCCAAATGTTGGCCAGGAGGACTGGGGCAATTCCTGCGGTCACAAAACAGTGGTGTGGGATCTTACGTCTGACCAAGAACAGAAACAGGGACATCATTCCCAAAGAACTGGCCTGGGTTTCTGTTGATGCATCTCAGGAAAATTAATGTAACATGCTGTAACATGTAAATGTTTTTCTGCCATGGAGACTGGCTTCCACAGGGCTAAGCCCACCTGGTTAGCTCACTTAAAAGCAAACAGAAGGCAGAGCACTATGTGTTGCCGGCGCGTCTGCCACCTACCCGATGGCCTGCCCAACCAGAGCTCTCGCAAGTGTGGTAACAGGTAGCTGTGGCGGCCCCAGAGCACCAGGTGACGAGGCTGCCTGGACCCCACACACAGGTCTGTGTGTCTGGAAGAGGTGATGTCAGACAAACCCCAGATTCTCTTTACAACTCCAACAGGGTAAAGAGCTTTAAAAAAAGACTTGTGTTTGTTTTCAGCTTCGCCCCACATCCAGAGAGCAGCAAGTTAGAGTGCCCGGAAGGGGATTAGAGAGGGAGGCCACTCGGGTTCTGACTGTGAATCTGGGCCCTCAGCGTGGGACAGCCACATGGAGTGTTCCATCTCTGGGATGAGAATCAAGGCACGATCTTGTGTCCAGAGGACTTTGTGACTCAAATCTCCACTTGGAAGTGCTCCGAGAAGAGGCTGCCTAGAGGCTGGGCCCATCCTAAGTGAGATAAACTATTGACATGATATAAGCTCTTGCTCTGACCTGCTGAGGAGCTGGGCAGCAGCCAGCTCAGCATGAATAAAGGGCTCAGGGATGCTACGCTTCCCACAGTCTCCTCTCCTCACTCTGAGTCCTTCCCCTCTCCTGCTGTGTGACCTTTACTCCCTTGACCTCCCAGCAGTGAACCTGGAAATATACAGATCAGAAGCATCTTCCGACCTCCTGCTCAGAGCACTGTGACCCCTCTCCTCCCCTCATGACCAAATTTCCTTTCCTGCCACTCGTTCTTTCTTTAACCCTGTGGAGACACAGCATTTGTGACTTTAAGATCTCAAAGGTTCCTACTAACAGACTAAACATCCCCGAGCCTTGTGTCCGCATGCGCCAGCCTTTGGCTTTCTCAGTGGTCATCTAAAATGCAAACACCCAGAGCTCAACATTCATAAGTGGGAAGGACCCCACTTTCTGTACCTTCAGCAAGGCCACGGTGATAATCACAGGTCAGGCATAATGCTGATGTGGAGAGAGAAGAGGGAGGGCGATGAGGTGGCTAGCTCTCCCTCCCACTCAGGAGGAAAAGCACTTCACTTATGATCACAGCCCAAAAGAACTATCGATTCTACCTGGAAACTCAGCAGTTTTCAAGCAATTTATTCTGACCCTAACGGGAAAGCAAATTAAGGTGCAGAGATAGTCACTGTGCAAGTATGCCACTGTGGGAGGGGGGACATTAACAGGCAGAGTGAGAACCTCCTTCTGGCTGGCTGGGATCTCAGAGACGCCAGCTTTCTGCTGAGTGTCTACTAGACCTGTGGGCTGTCGAGTCATGTCACAGCCACAGTTATCACTAGTTCAAAATTCCTCATGAACTTATTCCAAAATGCCCCGACATTTACATTCCAGCCTCCATGCACAGAAGAGGTACCCAGAAAGGGTGGCCAGCCTGCCTTGCTTTGCCAAAGGCCTGGAGCAGAGCAAAAGATCAAGTGACTAGCTGTCTGTGACTCCTACATCCTGTCCCCTTCACAGGCGCCTCCCCCATCCCCGCTCCTGAATCACGAGATTTTCTAGGGATAGCAGGCAAGGCTAGGTGCCCAGGCAAGGTGGCGGCCCCATGGCCCGTGGGGTGCACCAGCGGGTGAAGGATTGCTGTAGGTGGCTGAGGCTATGCTCCTGGCTTTGGCTAAGGGCAGGAAACAAATCATAGGTCTGAGGTTTGGAACCCAAAGTAAGAGATGAGTAAGCAGCCTCATTTCTCAGATACACTGACGGTTGGGGGTGGAGAGGTGGTGCCATGAGCATATGCTCAGATACATGCTTTTTTCTGAAGGTCAGTCAGCTACTGTTATTTTTAGCTTTTCTACGGGAAAACAAAATAAACACGTGATCTAAATACGATGAGATTAGACTTTCAGAGGGGCTCTTGTGATGTCATAGCCGGAATGCCAAAAGGGCTCTAATGTCTTGGGCATTTATTAATTTATCTACAAATACTTTACCGGGCAACTCTATACCTGCCACTGAATCCAATTACACCAAACAGACGATCCACCCTCCATCTGCAGCAGTCGAGCCATGAAGCAAGTAGAGAGAAAGTGGGGCTGGGGAGAGAAAGGGTATACAGGGAAGAAGGAGCAGGAGGAGGGGAGGGGGGAGGCAAAGAGAAGAGATGGGGTAAGAGAAGAGGAGAGAAGGCGGGGAGGGCTGCTACAGAGAAAAGGGAACAGGACAGTCTTCTGGGACTAGGAAACTATATTTTAGTTCAAAACTTGGTTATAGACAGTTAATGGACTCAGTGGGAACTGAATATTCACGCCAGAGTCCTCGAGATGGGATGCAAAGACGTGCCTCAGACACAGTGACAAAGGAACAGCAGAAGGACTCTGAGGACTGGAGGGCGAGGGGCTGAAAGGCCGTCTATGCTTCTCACCATCAGTGGAAGGCTCCCAGAAACAAACTCTGCCCCCTTGGGCCAAACTCGCCAAAACACAGCATACTGTTCCAATCCAATCGGGCCTGAAAGGTTGAACCCCTTGACTACGTTTAGCCCCTCCTGACAGAGGGCTCTGAGGAGTGGAGGCTCTGCTTAGTGAGGAGCTTGCCAGAATGCAGGATTCCTGAGATCCTCTCAGTGGCTGGCTGCCTCACCAGCTAAAATGACGATAGACAGAGCAAAAGACCAAGTGTCTAGCTGTCCCCACACCTGGTTCAGAATCACCTCCACACTGCTCTGAGTCAAGTTATTAAGTGGACACACTGAAATTCGTGGATACATCTCATGGACATCTAACACCCCGAGTCAGCCAGCGGAGCTGCCCATACTGAGCTGTTGAGCAGAGGGGAGTGAGGTACAATAAACAGAGAGGTGGCAGCTGCAAGACAGGAAGCACCACACCACAGAGATGCAGAGCTGACCACTTCAGATGGAGACCAGAGCCAGCCTCAGTTAACAAGAGGACTACAAGCAGCCACCCACAAGCAGGTTCCAGAGGAGGAAGCATTTTGCACTGGCCTGGGCTGGGAAGGGCTACATGCTCTGGGAATGAAATGGAGCCACTGTGG
Source organism: Desmodus rotundus (assembly GCF_022682495.2). Taxonomy (NCBI): domain Eukaryota; kingdom Metazoa; phylum Chordata; class Mammalia; order Chiroptera; family Phyllostomidae; genus Desmodus; species Desmodus rotundus. The sequence continues at coordinate 30,666,387 of NC_071398.1, read as the reverse complement.
CCAGAGCAGGAAGAACTGGGCAAAGAGGTGAGTAGAGAGAACTGAACAGGGAGTAGCACAATCTGTGCTGAGAACAAACGGATGGGAGAGATGGGGCCACAGAGAGCACAACTGGCCACTTCTGGGGCTACTTAGCAGTCCAGGAAGGCCCCAGGGCACATGGGCATTAAATCACAGGACAGAATCTATGGTGTGCAAACCTTCTCATGTTCAGGTACTGATGCTAAGTGATACCATGCATGTTTGGACTTAAATATTTAAACAAGAGGATCCCATGTGAACCTGCAGGGAAGGGCCACAGCATCCTGAATCCCTAGGAGTCCTGGACAGTGCAACCCTGCCTCCCTGACTGCCATCAACACTGCACACGGGCCAGTGCCCAGACAGTGAGCTAGGGCTCTCAGCCTAACTGCCAACACTGCCGAAGCTTGAAGTGGCCTTTCTCAGGAATAACAAGCAAAGTGAAATCTGCTTAGCAAGTTCTCCATGTTTACATAACATATTCAAAGCAATGTAAACACCAGGAGAGAGCTAAGTGTTGTCTTCCAAACAGCGAGTCAATATCTTGTCCAAGTGATACTAAGACTGTGTGAGTGGAAGGAATTCAGGCAGGATGGCCCTTTGGTCAAGAAGGGATGACTACTCGAGGTCTCTATAAACTCTCCGTGAACCTTACTTCTTATTCCAGCCCTGAGAATTAGCTTCCTATTGGGCTGCCCTCCATACCCAATCCTCTTCCTCCACCAAAGCTGTGCCCCTGCACCATGAGGTCTCCCACTGGCACCATGCTGGAGAGGCCCTGCCCAGCCTCTCGAATCACAGGCCTGCTGGGGAGCAGGGGGCCTCTGACGCTCACACCTGTGCTAGAAGCACTTCACCTTGTCTAAACCCTGTACTTTGCCCTGGTGCTGAACCAGTGACACGCAGGAGAAAGACCCATTCTTCCTGCAAATGTCACCCACTGAAGAGCCTCACGGTTCCAGGAACAATGAAGAAAACATGCCCGCACACCAGCGTTGTGACTGCCCATTTACATGGACACAAGAAGCACATGCGTGTGTGAAGGCAGATATTTTCAAATTGCTTCAAGAGGAAGAATGAAAAAAAAAAAACGACTTCATCTATGCAATTTAATTCTTTTTAAGGCAAAACATGATGTTAAATCAACAAAAAAACATTTATAAATGAAAGGCACTCTTTGTGTAAAAACTGATCTGTCAGTAAGACTGATTAATCAGAAATACCTCAGGGCTCACAGACCAGTTTCTGCTAACAGTGTGGTAAAAGGTAGTACCAAAGAGCCGAAGTGAAAAGCGCAGCACTGCCCTCTTAGCTGAGGAGGTGACCATCCAGCATGGAGCGTGAGAGAGAGGCTTAGGTGGGCTCAGTGGGCCCTTGAGGGCTGTTTCCTCACTGGGCCCACCATAAGATGTCAGCTTCAATGTCCCATGACGACCCCACTCCCTGCTGATGCCTTGCCTACGGACAAAAGCTGGTAGGACGAAAGTAGAGAGACTTCCAGAAATGTAACTGGAGTATTCTGGAGGATAAATAATGTCATTTTAAACTCCTACAGTAGTTATTATTTCAGGAAATATTGTTCCTTCCCCCCCAAAAAGTAAATTAGTCTAAAAATTAACTTTTCTTATCAGCCCAGAAAATAATGATTTAAAATAATGACTTAAAATTTCTCTGGTAATGCAGGAAATTATCTAGAAACTTTATTTCAATCAAACATCTCAAGATTTTATAAGGTATTTTATAACCTATTTATAACCTACTCATTCCTAACTTCGCTTACCCTGTGAACCCTGGTTGCATGGTCGTCTCTAGAGCAAAAAGTCTGAACTAGGCAGTCGAGAAACAGGCTCCAGCAACTCTGACAACACAGAGCTGAAAATCACTGCCATGGGAAGGGACAGGAGACCCAGCTCAGAGGGAGCAGAGGATAGGGATCCACCGTCACCATCCGTGAGACCCTGGGGAGACAGGTAGCACCTCCAAGCTCCCTGGCAAGAAGAGAGGCTCAGTGGGGCCACTGGGTGCGCACTTCTCACCCAAGTCATGCTGGGTGCACCTGTTGACTCAGCTCTGCTCCCTGGAAATTCTCAGCCCTAATTCACCTCCGATCCAGACCAGGTCGCTGTCCGGACCCCCACTTCTTCCCAGTGACAATGAATCGTGTCTTTCAAACGGAAAACAAGACAGAGTGCCTGCCTACATAAATATTTGAGAAATTTGAGAAATTCGCCTTTTGACAATTCAGAAAGGGCATATTTATTTTACTAAAATTGCTTGGTCCAGTTTTGGCATGTGAAACAATAGAAAGATTCTAGTAGCTTTATTAGAAAACTACCAGTCGAATTATAAGAAAAATAAACTTGCTTTCTATTCCAATCATTTAAATCTTCAATGAAATTAACTGGCACTCCTGAAAAACCTACAATGAAAACCCTTCAGCAGTAACTTGAATTTTCTTACCATTAAAATACACATACTTGTTTTGAGGTTCCGTTTCAGTGCCAGGAAAATGAAATGAACAGGAGAAAGCAATGAGATGAAAAGGACAACCACATTCCTGTGGTCAAGTTCAAAACCAAGAAACACAACCAGGCGCTGTTATGTTTCCTTCCCCACCTGTCGACATACATACACACATACATACATGCCCTGAAATTGTGACGCACATTCCTGCCAACAGTGTCAGTCAGCCTGGGCTCCCAGTCACTCTGTTCTCCACAAGGCCTAGACTCGAAAACAAATCTCTCTTCCAGGGATAAGAGTGGGTCATGTGCGGCAAAAAACCAGACAATTGTTACTCAGCACCTACTATGCAGCAGGTCTCCACATGTATTACTGCAACTCGGGGCTCTCTGCTAAGCCAACTGGACAGCTAAGCTGACTTATACGACGTATCCTCACTCCTCCAAAGCAAACAGCAAAACCTATGTCTGCGGACAGTGGCACCACACATATCTTGTGCATGAACAACCTCATAAAGTGCAAGGCCGGGCAGTCTACATGCCACCTCTCACCAATCTAGCCTGACCCACCACCTCACCTCTTTCTAAAGATGATGTGGTTTTGCCCATGGTGTTCCGGCCGCCAGCCACACGGAACATCTCAAGAGTCGCAGTGTCCCACAGTGTCAACAGCTCTCATGGGGAAAGAGTGAGGGATCTAGTGCCCACTTTCCACAAACATGCTGCTTGGACACACCTGCGGATCCTGATTATGTTGCCTCTGCTCCCAGACGCCACCACACCCTTGCTGAGAGCTGCTGGTCCGTCGGCTATTACGACGACTACATACTCAGTTCTTTATAGCCGTGAGAGGTAACTACTGACCTGTTTCAGTCTCTGCCAAAAGGATAACAACCCAACCAAAAGAAGGCAATACTTTATGATTCCCTAAATGCTTCAGGGTTGTTCAAAGACACGACACATGGTGTCAGTTCCACAACACAACGGACCTCATGTTAATCTAGTTCCCCAAGGTTGGCCTCCCCCATTCTAAGCAAGTCCTCAGAGAACAGATTCATCATGGTCATGAGCTGGTGTCAAGTTGTATTCTTCAACTGTACCCAAAACTAATTTTCATCTGGCTTTTGTAAAAGACTGCCCAAACTATTTATGAATTTCAAAAGCAACATATGCATAAGATAAAAGAAATAGTTCCAAATATGGATGGTAATACAAAACAAATCCACACAGAATTCAGTGAACAGGAAGTCTCAGGCCAGTGTCCTGAAACCTTTCAGGCTGCATTACTGTATACATACAGCATGGCTCAAAGTGTTTCAAGAGCCAGGACATGGATTCTCTGTAACTAAAAATAATTAATTTCTTCCTCCTGAGGAAGAAAGTAAGAATCCTATGTGTAATACACGAAACATTTTACTATTGTACTACTTACAATTGTCTGTCCCATAAACAATCATGTGTTGGGGTATTTCAGGGTCCCGGGGGGGCTGTTTTTATTTATGTAAAAATAAAGCAGCATTTTTCACAACATGTCAACTCTGGCCATCTACTAGCTAAATATCTATGAGGTCATATACAGATCATCCCAACCGTGCATCAGTGCGACACTTGGGGGTGGGCAAGGGGCTGGAATGATTAAAAGAGAAGGGAAAGGCACAGCATGTCCTGAACCACGTGAATAGCTACATGTGGAAAGGACAACTGCAAAGACCAGGTGACCTTCCAACAAGTCATCCTTTCTATGAAATCAGGGTTTTATAATTGCATGAAACAAAATTTGAGAATTTTAGAAATCTATAGGAATTGGCATTCCCCAAATTACAAATTACACAGATTTCAATTTAGAAATGGTACATTCTACCATTTTCTTGTAAAATGCTTTTCTGGTATGGACTATTTCTGTTTTGTTTTTTGAGTGAGATGTTTTAGGTCAACAATTCTATTATAGAGATTTTACCAGTAATGCTCAAATACTTAAAATGAAAATACTCCTTGACCATCCCTGAAGTTGTCAGGACCCTGCCACGAGCCAAGTTCTCTGTAACTGGGCACCCTCATGGCTAACGACCACTTGAATGGAGTTAAAGGAAGGCCTAAACTGCAGCCTTAGCATGCCCTGACCCCACATTTCAGGTTCTGCCCCAGCCTCCTCTGCCTACCCTCTGCATTTCTGCAGGTGGTGGGATGTGGTTTCAATTATTTGCACAATACTTCTGCTCTTACATTTCTTCACCATCAGTTATCTCACCAGACTCAGAATCTGGGGTGTGGAATCACTAGCATCATGGGAGCTATTATGATCGCTCTGTTCTCCCATTTCTATAAAAGATCTCACTGCTCTTACATTTCTTCACCATCAGTTATCTCACCAGACTCAGAATCTGGGGTGTGGAATCACTAGCATCATGGGAGCTATTATGATCGCTCTGTTCTCCCATTTCTGTAAAAGATCTCAGAGTCTCCACCATATCCATGAGTGAAGGGGTGGAGGGAGCTAGGGCCTGACTCACTCCAAGACGTCCCTAGGAGAGAAGAACGTGTCACTGAGTGGCAGTCAGGGTTAGGACTTAAGGGACAGGACATCTTGTATTGCAAGATGACACGTGCTGTCTGAAGACACAGATCAGTGTGACATTTCTTTGAGGTTTTTTGACATCTCCAACGTTCAGATATTTCATGTTTACAAAGGAGTCAGTGGTTAGAAGACTGAGAAGCCTGGTCTAGGAGAATCTTATCTACACATTCGAAGTCCAGTGCACCAGACAGCTACACACACAATACCCAAACTAAAGCCATGCTGTGCAGTGTGTGTGGAGGGCAGAAGAGTAAGGTGGCCCCATGACCTCTACACATGATTATGTCATGGGACAAAAAGGATCCCATAGATACCATTAATGCCACTGATTAGTCACCCTTAGGGTGGAGTCTCCAGGTGGGCCTGACCTAATCATGTAAGGCTTGTACAAGCAGAGTTTTTTCTGATGGTGGCAGAGGGGGATGGGGATGATGGAGATGTTAGAGGGTCACGGGGACTTGACACAGGAGAAGACCATTGTAAAATGAAGGGGCAATGGGGCAAGAACCTGAGCACAGTCTTTGGCCAACAGCCAATAGGAAAATAGGAACATTGGTCCTCTAACTAGAAGAGCCCAATCCTGCCAACACCCTAAATAACCTTGAAAGCAGATCTTCCCCAGCACCTCCAGATACCAGTCCAGCATGGCTGACACCTTGACTCAAGCCTTGTGAGCCTGTGAGCAAAGGCTTCTGCCCTCCAGAGCTGTGGATGACAAGCAGTGCTGTTAGACCCACTATGTTGGTTGCAATGTGCCATGCAGCACAGAAAACAAATGTTTGTGTAAACTTAAAAAGGAACAATTAGAAAAGGCTACCAGGGAGGCCTCTAAGCCGTTGCCCTGCTATACCTGGGGCTCTGAAGCTGCAGGACCACGCTATCCATTGTGCCTCCGGGGGCTCCAGGGCTGGTAAGTCACAGGACCTACTTTAGGAAATGTGTTGGGTCAAACATTAATACGTGGAATACAAGGTATTTGTGAGCTATTTCCAAAATAGTATTAAATCCATACTCAAGCCAATCTCTGGACTGCCCTTTCCCAGCTTTAAGTTCACCAACAAGTTTTTAAAACCCTAGTGCTCAATCCATGTGTGAGTTGCTCCCAAAACCCAGTGTTCACATACTTCTCCTCTGACCCTCACTCCAAGGTGCTTCACTCACGCTTCAAAGGTTTCAATGTAATGTCACCTCCACCATGTCCCTCTCCTATACCAGACAACCTCTGGAGCAAACATCATTAACTCTAGGGTGAAAGGATGAGCCAGGAAAGAAGGGCTATGGCTTTTAAGTGATGGATAAGGTGCTGGAGGTGAGGACCAGGGGAGCCCGTAGTCTGGGGAGGAACAGGGCCAGGAATGAGCCAAATGAGGCTTTTCCTCCTAGTGTTGGATCACATGGTACTTAAAATCTGGCTCTTAAAATTTCTGAGCCCTTACAAATTAAGGCGTTTACATTCTGACTATGAACTTCATTCACACATGTGACACCTCCAGTGTCAATAACACCCTACCCGCTGGCCCCTTCTTGGTTTTAGACACAGTAACTTTGTACCTGTGGCCCAAACACACATGCTTATTGGGAGTAATGTGACATCTTTAAGCTTTACACAGGTTGATATTTGGGTTTTTTTAACTGGCAATTCAAGAAGGTTGAATCACATAGAGGATAATGATACAGGAAAATGGAAAAAACGAACAGCTCTTGGTAGCAGAGTCAATTCTTTTCCCACCGCTATCAGTGTATTTTCAGAGAAACAGCATGACCACACACCACTGGCCAAGGCCAAGGCCACCCACTCAGGCCAGGACAGTCAGGAGGTCAAATCCTCAACAGCAGAGTGGGGCCAGGCAGGCGTCTTTCCCTGTGAACTTCTGCCTGCTTAGCACGGATATTGTCATGAGCTCAACAATGAAAAAACAAGTGTTGAAGGAGTGGTCAACCCTGGGCACAGACAGGATGTCCCTAATCAGTGTCATATGCTGTCCATTCTGAAATTCAGCATGAGACACTGAAATGACGTCGCCCTCCCAGACACTGTTCTAGACTGTCCTCCCGCCGCTTTTCTCTCATGGAGGAGAAGCGCAGCACTCACCACGTGGTCATGCTCAAACATCCACTGGCATTCTTGTACTAGTTCCTCTTCATTAACTTGATTTTATTCTGGTCACTAACCTGCCTGTAATCCTATTCTTCCTACTAGCCAATTTACGATCACTAATAAAATGTGTTTTAATGTTATCACACAAAAAATTTACATAAAAATGAGTTTATGTAAAATAAATTACGGAAATAAATTCTCAAGAAATGTTTTTGGCTAAATTTCCCTCCTTATGTATATAAGGCTGATGTTTTAGGACTCCAGGAATTTGTATTAACCTTACTTCATAGCCCCTGGCACCATGGCCATCCTGGGGAACATGACTTGGCTTCCCATTACTGTGACTGACCACCCCTCACAAATGAACTGCTTCTCCCGAACTACATTTTACCACTCTCACCGAGCATATCCCAGTTATTTACCATGTAAGTCAGCTTCCTGACTGGGCTTTGGAACATCCATAAGGCCACCCTCTGACATTAATTCAATTACACTTGAAGTACAACCTTCCCACTAAAATTAAGTATCCAACATTTTATGCACAGGATTAGTCAAGTTTTCTGAAAATTATCACATGCATAAGTAGCAAAAATTTAAATTCTTCATTAAGAATCTAACTAAACCCCTTTATTAATCAACAGATTCCATTCTGATCCATGTTTGCTCGTTTGTTTCTCTAATTCATTAGCCAGTTTACTGTTTGAGGGAGTATACCCAACACACTTTCTGTACCTCATACAAACAGAGGTACATGAAGACCAAAACTTCCGAGGACAGACAGAGTAAAAACTAGGGAATAAGTTTACTGTTCACTGCTCTCAAAAGCACATTTTTCTTATTCTACGGGAGTTTATGCCATGGCAGATGGAATTGCCTAAGCAAAATACTGGGATAAAATGTTATAGTACCTTTGCAGTATAAAAAAGTAACTCCAGATTTGATATAAAACAGCATGTCAATTCATGCAAACCATTTATAATTCTTCAGGAGTAACCATGTTGATACCTGTGGTTCTCTAAAATTTCAGGCACTTAAATATTTTTATAAGAAGATAAGAACAATCTGTCTTGTCACAGCTCTGGGCTCTAATCAGGAACTAAAGACAAGCCGATGGCCCTTTAGCACTTTGCATATTAACGTTTCTTTAATGTAAACCAGCTGACTTGACATTCTCTCCAGTTGAGCATGTTGCTCTAGTCTAGGGGAGGGCGCGGCAGGAGACGGCTAATCTGCTCTTCAGTGCGTTCATAAATCTCACAGAAATATTCAACAGATGATGCCGTTACAGGTCAGCAGTAAATCTGATACAAGAGACATTAATGGATTAGCTCTTTCTCCAACATTACATACACAGCAGTGACTTAAAGACGACTCCATCCGTCTGCCTCTGTATCATCTGCCCAAACCACTGTGCCAACTAAGACTGCTCAATCCAAGCTCCTGTCACATTGAAACTGCTGGGGGAAACCTCCCCAAGGGCAGTGTCAGTGAAACACATTTATTACAAAATGTTTCTCCTAATGAAATGGTAAAACAGAATGGTCTTAAATTATCACCTCCTCTTCAAAATAAAATTTAAAATCAGAAAGATTTCTGTAATTTGCCCCAATTCTAACAATCTGTGTTGTACATCAGTCATGTTTGATCAAAACAATGTTTTCTTTTTCCTCTATTTTAATAAAAAAGAGAGAAACAATAGGTTTTAAATGTTGTTATAAAATTTGCTCAAAGGCTTTGCTAAACAAAAATATTCTACACAAAGTGTATCGCCTCATATTTAAAGAACTTAGACGCAGATACAAAAAAAATCTGTATTTTCTTCTCAAATATTAATATGCTCAAATATTGATTTCTTTTTGTATGTTCATTTTAATTTCAATCTATTGTTTCCCTCCACTGAAACATATTTTACACTAATCAATCACATTAAGGAACATAAATTTAAAAGATGAAATTTTTTGCTTTTATGGTAACCCCAGACTCTCCCCAAATTATCCAATATTACGTTCCTTAGCTGATACAGTTTAAACCAAACAAACATTAGACCTGAAACGGTAGCCAGACCTGGTGAGTATTTACTCAAAATCCAAGTGAAAAAAGAGTAACAGCAATTCATGTAAATGTGATTTAATCCAATACTCATAAGCATAAATCAAATCTCTCTTTCCATCAAATTTAATGTGTAAAAAACCTAATTGCCCTGACCCAGCAATTTCACTCCAATTTCCTGGGTTGACTGTGTACCCAAGAAAAATGAAAACATACCGTCACATAAAAACCTGTACACATATGTTCCCAGCAGCACTATGCATAACAGTAGAAAAGTGGAAACAAGTGTCCATCAGCAGATGCACGGAGAGACAAAATGTGGTCTTATCCATGTGGTTGAGTATTATTCAGCTATAAAAACGAGGGATATACTGATGCCTGCTACAATGTGGATGACATTACATGACTCCCTGTACGTGAAAGGTCCGTAATAGACAAACCCATAGACACAGAAAGTAGATTAGTGGCTACCAGGAGCTGGGAGGAGGGAGAACTAGGAGCGACTGCGTGGGGTTTCTTTACAGAACAATGACAATGTTCTGGAATCGGTGGTGATGGTTGCACATCTTTGCGCATACGCTAAAAACCACTTCAAGTGTGTGACTTAAAACGGTGCAGTTTATGGTATGCAAGTTAGAGTTCACTTTTAAAAAGAAGTTGCCCATAGTGTTCTTTTCTCCCCCTTACTCTGCCATCCCACTCCAATCAATTTACGTAAGAGAAATTTTGAGTAAAACATTGTTTTTAATGTTTCAGACATGGTAACAAGTCTTTCTAATTGGAAAATATTTGTTCAGTAGAAATACCTACCTTTTGTTTTGGGGAAAATTCAACAACTTAGCCATAGAAGCAGAAAAACCTCTCAAGTTCCTACTAATAAACAAATTGCAGACTTTTGACCTCAATAACAACACTGAATTTGTCTGAGTTCTCTCCTTTCTCCTCACGCTGTAGTGAGTACTGTGTGGGAAGTGTTAAGTTAGCCCCCAAAGGCATGACAGAAGTACCAGGAGGCAGAATCCTTCGAAGGGCACACCAGGCCAGCCGCACTGACCAGGGGACAGGGGAGAGTATACCTCAGGCCTTGGCAGGAAAGAGGACAGAGGAACAGAAACCCCAGTGTGGGTGAAACGGGTTCACTTACAGGCTAACGGCCACACCACGCTATTCCCTCTGAGTCTCACTGGAAGAGCCGACACACCTCGTGGCATGGACCAGACTTGAATGTGCAATCGCCCTGAGGGGCTACGTCAGGCCCTCATCAGAGCAGAGACAGAGCCCGACCTATTGTCCAAGACAACAAGCCAACTAGCAGTTATACCACTGGTAATAAAAATTAAAACTGTCCATCACTAGAAAGCCCCCAGAACTTGATTAAATAAATGAAATGGACTGAAAATGATTATGTAAGTCTGTATTAATGTGGAAAGACTTCTACTATGCAAAGGAAAAAAGCAAGTTATAAAATCGTAAATCAGTGTTAACATAGAAAAATCCCAGAAGATTTACAGAGAGCTCTGGATGTGGAATTTTTCAGGTTATTTTCACTTTATCATTTTTATATTTCATCACTTTTTAAAAACAAAACCATATATTCGTTTTCTAAGACAAGGGGTGAATTGCTATTCAGGAAATGAAGGGAGGCTTTGGGGGCGCACCTTCTGAGTTGAGGGTGATGAGGGTGACGTTGTTCCCTATGTTCTGACTTCCCGACTGTCCGCATGTGGAAACGGAGTCGCTGGCCTCAGACCCGCTCTCTCCGTCCTCATTGTGGCTGTCTTCTTGCCCCGGCACCTTCACCACAATGGTGTTCTGCCGACGCCCAGGAACCGCGCTGAGCAGAAACAAAAACAGCATCAATGTTGTGAGAGCCACACAGCGGACAGGCAGAGACCAGCCCGAGTCACTGCCGTGCTCTTCTCTCCTTCCCTGGTCAGAGACTAACTTCGCACGGAGCGGTGGGCCACAGTCTTCCCATGCAGCTCCTTCTACCAAGATTAATAGCCATTTAGTGCCAGGAAACAGTCCAGGGTTGGAAGAAACTGTATCTCATTTTCCACGTTTAAAAAAGTGTTTACATCAGGAAGCAAAATCACAGCTTTCTGTGCACAAGACCTAAATGCTGTCATCTGAGGTATTCCTACAAACGTTGACATTTGCAGAAAAGTAACTTTTAAGGCTATCTCAAAGGAAAAAAGAAATTAAGAAGTATGGCTAGAGCTTCCATTGACCCAGACATTCTGGAAATGACTCGGCCTTTGAAAATGCAGTTATCACTCCCAATTACTCCCACTCACAAAAATGCTGAAGTGGGTCTAAAAAGCCAGTCAAGTATCTCCGACAAAATAGTCTCACCACCATCAGGGGTCCCGCACAGAGCAATGAGATATTGCCAGAAAAGCAGGGCACTGTCCAGCTCCAAAATGTAATCAAAAAGGAAAAAAGAAAAATAAAAGACTATCCAGAGCCATGCTAGTTGCCTTTTTAACGACCCTTTCAACATCCCTTCATGTGGACTGCTATGCACTGAGAAAAAGGAGAAAAGCACAATTTCCCTACTGACACATCAAATTGTGTTTTGAACCCTGGCCCTACCCAGAGAAGGGCGTTACATTTTCTCCACTCCACAGAGGCCTGTCTAAAAGGCCCAGACTCTGCCGGCTGACTCCACCCAAGCCACTCCAGACGCATGCCTGACCTTGCCTCTTTTCCACCTGCCAGACCTCCTCAGCTTCTGAGCACCTGGACACTCAGACTTCACCACCCTGTCTCGCCCCAGCACACAGGCCCTCAGCAGGACAGCTGGGCTCCCAGGGACTTGGGCTACAACAACAAAGATAATAGGACACAGCTGGAAGAGGAACAGTCTGAAAAGGAGACTGAGAAAAGGCAAAACAGAACTTTGAGGAGACATGGGTAGGAAACAAAAAGCAAAAGAGCCCTCTTGGGGACACCTTATCAGGAAAAGTCCCCCAGGGCCACCTGCTGCATACCTCACCGTCACACCAGGGTGGTGACAATGCCCTTTTTGCACTCCCATCTCTGACAAAGGTTACATTCAAAACGCCTCAAAAGAAAAAGGTGTGAGAAGAAAACCACTACCTCAAAATGTCTCCACCACTTAGCAAACTTACATGAGGATGTCTGTTCACCTGACATGCTGCTGGACAGACAGACAGATGTGAGTAAGCCATGAGCAGATAAGAGGATAAGGGCTTGACTGACTGTTGTGAAAACACAGCACAGTATCCCAACACCACACACTACACTGGACACAACAGTCCCAAATGCCACCTCTCTCATAACCTCACACTCTTGCTCTTCTCCAGCTCACCTGGCAGGATCTCGGCCTGCAGCCTGACACAGCCCTTCCAACCGCAAAGAACTGTGGGCTGTGCCTATGGTGCCCCACCCATGTGAGGACAGAAATGCCCAGCTGTGCCCAGGTCAGAACACTGATCTGTCCTCAAGGGGACTCATCACGGTGGCAGTGGCAGTGAAAAGTGGAATAGCGTTGTGGCTACTGACTTGCTAATGATATTTTCCAGGGAATCCGGTGCCCTGTTGCTCAAGGGGTCTTCCATCTTGGCTACAATGGCGTTCTGCCGATCATTGTTGAGTATTACTGTAGTCTGGGGGACGACGCTAGGGAACAAAAGAATCACAAAGAAAAAGAAGACCTTAAAACAACAACATTCATTGTAAGAGTGCATAAGAGTAATTCAATACAGTCAGCTCCCAGTGATGAGCACTATGGAAGGGAGGTGGCTCCAAGCAGATACCACATTTAAAGGAATAAACAATTTACACTGGGCAGGGAATAAATAGGAGATGGGGATTTTTTAAATAGAGACTTTAATCTTCCTCATTGTTGGTATTCTCAGTTTGTACAATGGGCTAATACAGGAAAGGGATATTTAAACCTTTATACAGAATAAATCTAGATGTTACAAGTTATGCACAGTAAATAAGGTTTCTAAAGTATCATGCTTGCATGAAAAACAGCTTGATATTTTTAATCATTCCACCCCAACAAATTACTACAAGAAAAATCTTGGCTTTTGTAACTACTGTACTTATCAATATCTTGCCAAAATGTCAGTGTTGCTCTAGAAAGAAAGGGCAAACACAGTACAGGGACTGCAGGCGGGCCGCACGGCACCGACTACCTCCAGGGTCCACTGGGAGAGTGAGGGAACCATGACCAAGGGGCCTCGGGGTTTTGTTTTGAAGGAAAATGATCACCGGGAAGAAGTAAACCCTCACCAGGCACCTTCCTTCAGGTAACACTCTATGTTCACCTATAGCCAATAGCCTGTCTCAAGAGGTACACTCACTGAGACATCTCAGTCATTAACTCCTAGCCCTCAAGGCTCATGGCCCCAGGGAATTTGAGAGTCTGCGTTGTTCTGGAGGTCAGACTGCCAGAGCAAGCATTTGATACAGACAGCAATGTTATCTGAAGAGAGAGTCATTCTTGGATTTCACTCTCCAAATCACAGTTGTGGGAAACATTGCCTTTACTTGAGAAGATTCACGGAGCCAACAGCACACATGAAAATCTAGCCCACTGCCACAGCCACACAGCTGTCCCCTCCCAAAATCAGGGCACAAAAAGAACACTTCCTGCCCAAGTAAACTTCAGGGACATGGCGTGTTCTTCAAAAATAAGAGCATGATCCACTACACTTCACTCAAAGGTCATTTGTTCAATTATTCTACTTGCTCTTTGGTGACACCTAAAGTCACCACCAAACCCTGAGGACTTTGCAAGTAACACAGGTGGCCTCTGACTTGGTCACATACAGCTGATAATTTCATGCTTCTCTTATACCGAAAGAGACAAAAAGGTGTGCCTGCATCTGGTGTTTCCCAAAGTGTATTCTGTGGAACACCAGCATCCCCCAGGATGCCACACACATGCCCATGCCCATTCCCTGCGCAACTCAGTAAGGAACTTCTGCTGATGCGCCACACAGCAGTCCCCTCGTGGGCATTAGCACACTGAAGGTCTGAGAAGTCCCACAAGAAATACACAGATTGAAGTTTATTCATGTCCACCTGGCAGCTTGTTTTGACTAAATATACCTTTTCCCCTAAAGATTATTAGGCAACCAGCTTCGTGTTGGAATAAGCATAGCCCTAGAGGTATCCCAAGACTTCCAGGAGGTTCCTGAGTGTGGGCAGCTCTCAGCATCTCAATGTCAAGATCCTCACCTTCCAGAATGTAATATTTCCTAAAAATGATTCTTCTTGTGAGAGCACCCCGGTCAACTTGTTCAGTCCACTTTTAAAAAAATCTCTACTCTAAAAAACCTCTCACTCTAATTATACTCGCTCTAATTATAATCACTCTGATTATACTCAGGTGCACTGTCCGTCCAGGAAAAGAACGCCTGAGGTGCAGACCCAGGGGCAGTCTGAGATACGGCGATGCCTCTGGTGACCCACTGGCAAACCGTTCTTTGCTTTCAACAAAACTGACAGGACCTAGGTAAATATTCGGCTCACAGATCATCAAAAATAATTTTTGATGATAGACCACAACAATTTTTGGCATATAACTTGAAGACCTGAGGAACTCTTTCCTCTCCCACATACTTATTTATGGGAACATTTCTCAGAACTTAAAACTGTAAAAGCTAGAAAAGGAAATAAAACCAATGCTGAACCCTGTCTCATTTTAAGCAATAAGTCATGAGTTCAGCAATTAACTAAATCCACATCTATCTGAATAATACATTCAAAATATGGGGTTATTAAGAATTTATTATAAATGAAAGTAATACATTGTTGTTTTCTTCAACTGTGTATTTATAATTGTAATAAATTTCTTTAACCCTTGGAGCCTTACTGTTGCAGGAAATAAATAGTTTAGCTTCAATTTCTATTCCTATTTCTGTTACTAAGGAGTGTGACAGACTGAAAGGTCAAAAAGCAAAGGAACAATGTAAAATTTGGCTGTCAAAAGCCTATTCAGGGGATTTTTTAAATGAATGATGGTTTTAGATTAAAATAGTTAAGGAACAATGAATCATTTTTGTTTTTTAAATATCAATATTACAGTATGCCAGAAATTACAGCCTTTCAACTAATCCAATTTATGTCAACCTCAAATTGTACAAAAGAGTATTTTGTTTGTCAAAAATTATGGAACATCCATACCACATTAAGAAGAATGAAGTAGTTATCTAAGGGTTGATATGGAAAAACTGTCACAATATTAAGTTTCTTGACTAGGCTGAATTATAGTCCCCATTCAATCAGACACTAATCTGGATGTTGCTATGAAGAGATTTTACAGATGTAATTAAAAGTCCTAATTGTTTGAAATTATTCAAAAGAAGGAACATGCTGGGTGGGCCTGGCCTGATCAGATGAAACCTTGAAAAACGGTTTAGGCTTACCCTAAATGCCCTTAACACCTTAGGGCAGGTGTTAAGAGACTCCAAACAGCTCCTACCAGCTGAACACAACCTCCCTTCCTGTCCACCTGCCCTACAGACTTCAGATGTGCCTGGCTGCTCCCACAAGTCTGTAAGCCAATCCTGCGTGATAAATCCCTCATGGGGGTAGTGTATTACTCTTTCCGTCCCCCTCTCTCTCAGGCACATTATCTCCTGATGGTTTTGCTTCTCTGTTTGAACCCTGATGGTACATTTTTAAGTAATTATAAATCTACAGGAAGTTACAAAGGAAGTAGTATATCAAGTCCTGTGTCCCTAGTGGTGACATCCTATAACCTGTAGTACAATATCAAAAGCCACAAAAACCATAAAAATTCTAGAAGAAAACATAGGCAGTAAAATCTCAGACATCTCATGGGATAATATTTTTGCTGATATGTTCCCTGGGGCAAGGGAAATAAAGGAAAAAATAAATGGGACTACATCAAACTAAAAAGCTTCTGCACAGCAAAAGAAACCATCAACAAAATGAAAAAGGAACCCTCTATATGGGAGAACAAACACATTTGCCAATGATACATTGGATAAGGGGTTAATTTCCAAAATACGAGCATATATAAAGAATTTAATACAACTCAACACCAAAAAGACAAACAAGTCAATCAAAAAATGGGCAAAGGACCTGAATAGACACTTCTCCAAAGAGGACATACAGATGGCCAATAGACATACAAAAAAATGCTCAAAGTCACTAATCACCAGACGTGCAAATTAATACCACAATGAGATCACCTCACACCTGCCAGAATGGCTCTCATCAACAAATAACAAGTGCTGGCGAGGATGTGGAGAAAGGGGAACCCCTCATGCACTGTTGGTGGGAATGCATATTGGTGCAGCCACTGTGGAAAACAGTATGGAGGTTCCTCAAAGAATTAAAACTGCCTTTTGACCCAGTGATCCCACTTCTGGGAATATATCCTAAGAATCTGGAAATACCAATTCACAAGAATACTTACACCCCTATATTCATAGCAGCATTATTTACAATAGCCAAGATCTGGAAATGGCCCACGGTGCCCATCAGTAGATGAGTGGATAAAAAAAAGCTGGTACATTTACACAATGGAATACTACGTGGCTGTAAAAAAGAAGGAAATCTTACTTTTGCAACAGAATAAATGGACATGGAGATTATTATGCTAAGTGAAATAGACCAGTCAGAGAAAGACAAATACCATATGATCTCACTTATATGTGGGATCTAATGAACAAAATAAAATGATGGACAAAATAGAAACGGAGGCATGGACACATGGAACAGACTGACAGCTGTCAGGGGCGGGTGCTGGATGAAAGAAGGTGAAGGGATTAGCCAAAGAACGTAAATGCGTAACCCACAGACAGACAACAGTGTGGTGACGGCCAGGAGGAAGAGGGAGCAGGAGGTAGGTGGAGGCGGGGAAGCAGTGGAGGAAATGGGGGCATCTGTATTAGTGTCAACAATAAAGGAAAATAAGTTACGTAAAAATACCAGGAAAATGGCATTGGGACAATCCTGCTAACGAGACTACAGGCCTTGCTCAGATTTCACTGGTGTCTGCATGCATGCACGTGTCATGTGTGGTTCTATGCATCTGCCATCACGTGCAGATCCACATACTGTTCCATCGCCACCAAGGAGCAGCCTCGTGCTACACCCACCTTCTCACCCCAGCCTATCTCCTCGCAGCCTCTCACCTGTTCTAACCTATAGTTCCAACATTTTGGGAAAATTATAGACATGGCATCATACGGCACATGACCTTTACAGACTGGCTTTTTGCACTCAGCACAGTGCTCACCAAGGTCATCCAAGCAGTAGCACATATCACAGTTCACTTGGTACTGGGCTACTGAGTTTTCCAGGGCACGGTGTTTGTTTAGGTAGACTGTTGTGTTTAACCTTTCACACACAAGGGTATCTGGGGTGTCTGCAGGTTTTGGTTATCACGAATAAAGCTGCCATGGACATTTGTATATA
The DNA here is from genome assembly GCF_022682495.2 of Desmodus rotundus. Lineage (NCBI taxonomy): Eukaryota > Metazoa > Chordata > Mammalia > Chiroptera > Phyllostomidae > Desmodus > Desmodus rotundus. The sequence goes on along the minus strand of NC_071398.1, from coordinate 30,648,752 downwards.
GATTTTTGTGTGGTCATAAGTTTTCATTTCTCTGGGACAAATGCCTAAGAATGTGATTAGTGGGCCATATGGCAAGTACCATATTTTTCGGACTATAAGACACACCGGGCGTAAGATGTACCTAGGTTTTAGAGGAAAAATAGGGGAAAGAAAACCCCAAAACCCCGCTCCACCACCGCACCCTATACCCCCCACCCCCTGCGAGCCAGCTAAGCTATATTCGGACTATAAGACACACCCCCATTTTCCGCCCAAATGGGGGAGTGCGTCTTACAGTCTGAAAAATACTGCCGAAGTGCATTCCAGGGTGGCTAAACTATTTTATACTCCTACCAATAACAGATGAGATCCAGTTTCTCCACATCCTCTTCAGCATTTGGTGGTGTCATTATTTTCTTATTTAGCCATCTGATAGGTGTGGAGCGGTATATCATTGTGGTTTTAATCTGCATTTCCCTGATGACTAATGACATTAAACATCTAGATAGCCATATGCTTATTTACCCTCCTGTATCTCCTCTTTGGTAAAACACCTGTAGCATTTTTTACTCATTTTCTAATTGGGCTGTTTATTTACTGTTGAGTTTTGAGACTACTTTATTCTAGAGACCAGCCCTTTGTCAGATGAGTGGTTTGCAAATATTTTCTCCCAGGCAGTAGCTTGTCTTTTCATGCTCCCAGCAGGTCTTTCACAGAGCATAAGTTTCTTATTTTGACCAAGTGCAATTTATCTTTTTATGCTTTCAGTGTCAAGTCTAAGAAGTCTGCTTAGCACCCAGGGATTTTCTCATGTGTTTTCATATAAAGGTTTTCCAAGTTTACATTGGATATTGACATCTGTGATCCATTTAAATTAATTCTTGTTCAAGTTATGAGGTTGACATCAGTGTTCTGCACTTTTTTGCCTGTGGATGCCCAATTGCTCAGCACCATTTGCTGTAAGTCTGTCCTTCTTCCACTGAACTTCTTTTTTACACCTTTGTCAAAAACTAGTTGGGCATATTTGTGTGGGTCTATTTCTGGGTTCTCTATTCTGTTCCATTGATCAATTTATCTATTCCTTGGTCATTTTGATTTTTAAAAACTTTCTTATGTATTCAATTCATTCTTCTGCAATCTTAAATCATTATCTATGCCTTTACCTATAACTATATGTTGTTCAAGCTCATTAAATAAAAACTTAATCAAGATTAAGGAGAAGAGAAATAGCTAGACCCACAGACTGTCCTGATTGTTTTAATTCTAAGACTATGCTAATTAACAAGCTGAATATTCTTTTTTTTTTTTACCTCCCCTCCTTCTCCCCACTGAAAACCCTCCATGTGATATCCATTTCTCTGACTCTATTCCTGATCTAGTTTGCTTAGTTTTTGTCTTTGTTGTTTTTCTTTCTTTTATTTTTTTAGGTTCATTTGTTGATAGTTGTGAGTTTGCTGCCATTTTACTGTTCATAGTTTTGATCTTCTTTTTCTTAAGTCCCTTTAACATTTCATATAATAATGGCTTGGTGATGATGAACTCCTTTGACTTGACCTTATCTGGGAAGCACTTTATCTGTCCTTCCATTCTAAATGATAGCTTTGCTGGATAGAGTATTCTTAGATGTAGGTCCTTGCCTTTCATGACTTCAAATACTTCTTTCCAGCCCCTTCTTGCCTGCAAAGTTTCTTTTGAGAAATCAGCTCATAGCCTCATGGGCACTCCTTTGTAGGTAACTCTTTCCTTCCCTCTTGCTGCTTTTAAGGTTCTCTCTTTGTCTTTAACCTTGAGTAACTTAATGACGATGTGCCTTGGTGTGTTCCTCTTTGGGTCCAACTTCTTTGGGACTTTCTGGGCTTCCTGGACTTCCTGGAAGTCTATTTCCTTTGCCAGATTGGGGAAGTTTTCAAATGAGTTTTCAGTTTCTTGCTGTTGTTCTTCTCCTTCTGGCACCCCCATAATTCCGACACTGGAACATTTCAGGTTGTCCCAGAGATTCTTCAGCCTCTCTTCATTTTTTTTGGATTCTTGTTTCTTCATTCTGATCCAGTTAGGTGATTATTTCTTCCTATTGTTCCAAATTGTTTCCTTCCTGTCACTGTTGGTTCCCTGAATATTTTGCTTTATTTCATTTTGGGTATCTTTCATTTGTTCTCTCATTTTTTGACCAAGCTCTATCAGTTTTGTGAGCATTTTGATTACTAGGGCTTTAAATTCTCCATCAGATAGGTTAGTTATCTCCTCCTTGCTTAGCTCTCTTTCTGAGGTTTTTGCACTGTTTTTTCATTTTGGCCCTATTTCTTGCTTGGGGCCCCTGATAAGTTGTAAGGGGGGGTAGCCTTCGGTAGTCACCCGGGCAGGGTAAAACTCCCTGCTGCACTGTGGCGCTGCTGGTCTGGTTGTTCTCTTTGACTGTTTCTTTAATTCCATGGTTGTCGGAGTTCCATGCAGTTTGATTTTCTGGTACTTCTGGTCCACAAGCTAAATATTCTTGTTTACTTCTAGGATTATGCTAATTATATAAGTTGAATACTCTTGCCTAAATATATTGGGTTGGCCAAAGTCTGTTTAGTTTTTTCCATAAAAGATACATTTTTCATTTTCACCAATAACTTTATTGATTTGGATATTCTGAGTGTGTCAGCTATCTCCTGCTATTGGCTTCTAGTGCGTAGAGGCCAGAGGTGCTGCTGAACATCTTCTAATGCATAAGACAGCCCCACAACAAAGAGTTATTTGGCCAAAATGTCAATAGTACCAAGAAAACTTGCAAACCATTTTTGACACATTTGATCAGTCACAGCACCTTCTCCATACACTGCAAAAATCTTTTTTTTGCATTTCAGTTGCATTTTTACCTTTCTTGGAATACTAAAGCATAATAAGCTAAAAATGTTGAGTATTTTCTTCCCTCTTCAATATTAAAATGGCTGCACAAAAATGCATCAATTTTGATGGCTTTTTTTTTTTTTTTTTAAATGCAGGCTGAGCCCAGGATGGTGAGGTTCAGTGAATTGAGTGCTGGCTCACAAACCAAAAGGTCGCCGGTTCAATTCCCAGTCAGGGCACATGCCTGGGTTGCGGGCCGGGTCCCCAGTTGGGTACCCTCATACATGGATGTTTCTCTCCTTCTTTTTCTCCCTCCCTTTTACTCTCTCTAAAAATAGATAAATAAATAAAATCTTAGAACGCACACTGATATGACAGCTGTCACAATATAATCTAAGAAAAGTGTTTTGAATGAAGTTAAAGACAACTAAGTACCACCAGAGCCATCAAACGGAGAAAAACTAAACTAACATTTTGGCCAACCCATAGTACCAGAAGTAAAACACACCCTATAGCTTGGTCCAGTGATCTGTGATGGGTGAAACAAAGACCATTCACCCCCGTGGACAGCGCCTGTGAGTGCAGGACCCCACAGACTCCAGCAGGGACAGTCCCAGTAGCAGGACAACCCCAGGGGCTCTGTGTGAAAGGAATCATTCAGTCCTGGAAGCCAGAGGGAAACTTGCAGTATCTTCACTGCAGAGAAGGTCAGTAACTTGCCCAAGTCCACACAGCTAGTAACTGGAAAAGTTAGGTTTGAGCCAAAATCTTCAAGCAGCAGAGCCAGCATTCTTAACCAAAATCAATGAAGCAAGAGTCTAGAGCCCCCTACTTCTGAAATACCAGAATTTCCTAGGGAAGCTAGGGCCCACCCCCAGACAGCCTGGAACTTTTTTTTTTAAAGCAATTTCCAAGGTGATTCTGATGGATGCCCCTAGTTTAAAACAACAAAATTATATACAACCTTATACTACTGGTACAAATCTCCTCTGTTCACTGTTCCCCCACAGCACACAGTACCTTCTCATCAATGATACAGTTAGGTTATTTTACTTTAGTCTGTTATGTGGTTGTCCATGTACAGGGATATTTTTGTCCTTTTTGTTCAGTTGTACATCACAACTGCTAAGGTGAACGACCAGTACACAGTCAAGCTTGTCTGTTTAAGACATGAATGAATTCAAGAATGAGCCTCGTATCTGAATGCAAACCTCTGGTTGTTGCCTGTAGATTTCCTTAGTCTCATGCTGCTAATCTGAATGCTAAAAGAAAAACGGTTAAGAATCACAAGCCAGAACAGAAACCTAAGAATGCAATGCCAGAGGCCTAGGATGCTGTCATACATTGGAATTTCTGAAGATACTAACCTGAGGGTGACCTAGAATCCTATGGTCTTACTGGTGTGCACCCAGCATGCATCACAAGGCCTGCTTGATACTAGACACAGTGAACACCAACATTAATATTAACTTTTAAACCTCACAGAGTTGTGGAGTCTCAAGGAATACTAAATACCTATATGCATGTTTTGTACCCTGAGAAGATTCATTCAATGTGAGCTTTGAGAAGGAATTTATCTGCTGAAAATGAACTCCCCAGGCCCAGATTTTATAAACAATGAGAGCCTAGTGGCTGTGTCCTGATATGGGCTTCTCACTTACTCTGTACGCTGAGACCCTCGGCTTCTCCTCGCTGTGCCTTGTTTGTTTATCATTTGAGCCAGCCACTGCAGGGAAACCCTGGCTTTGACTTTCTACCAATGGACTGAGACCTGCCTTATCCAATCAGTACTGCACAATTAGATACCTTATTTACATAAAACAGACCTAATTTAGAACCTGAGCAGGAAATTTTTTAAGTAAAAGATGGCCTCCCCCACTTCCACCAGGTAAGAACATGGAGAAAAAGGCACTGTGAACCCTGAAGAGAGCCCTCACCAGACCATGCTGGCACCATGATCTCAGACTTCCAGACTCTAGAATTACTGAATTATCTCCATTTTTCAAATCAGGAAGCTGGGGCCAAGAAAATCCAAGTACTCGTAGCAGACTCAGTACTAATTTAAGCCCACTCCCTGCAGTGAGAAAGCCCTACTGCTTGTGTGGACCAGCACTGCTTCTTATAGCATGGAGTGCTGGTGGAGCACCCACCTCAGCAAGGCTGATGCTTAGTGAGCTGGTGTGAGACAGGACAAATTGTGACAACAGGCTGAGTTGGGGTTCCCTTTTTGATGAAGGGGACAGGGAAAGACCACAAAATGACAGTTGCTCTCAAGAGCTGTCAAGATGATGTGGAATGGTAAGCATTTACCATGAAGTTCCTACTGGTGATGTCTGTTCTTCATATAGATATTTTACTTTTCTCAATTTCTAATAATTTAGCAGCAGCACTATCTGTAACATAATGAAAAGCAACTGTCACATCACTCAAAAACCATAAAACAAATGGTAATGGAAGGGTGGTAAACACACAATACAATACACAGATGATGTATTATAGAACTGTACACCTGAAACCTGTATAATTAACCAATGTCATCCCCAAAACATTCAATAGTAACAACAACACAAGATGGCCCTTTTTGTCTCAGTGGAACACAATTTAGGTTGCTGGCTAAATCAGTGTCTCCTGGGCTGCAGCTCCTTTTGGTTAAATAAATGCCTTTTATTCTTTATTATGGTCTAAAACTAACTTTTCTTTTTTGGTTTACAATTATCTCATTCACAGAAACCCTAACTTACTACTTTTATTATCATTTTACCGACGAAGAAACTGATGCTCTGGAAAGGTAAGACTCTGCCCAAGTTCTCACCATTTGTTGGTGACAGAGCCTGGATCTGAAACCAAGTAGGCGTCACACTCTCAGCCACTTGCTGTGCAAGAGCAGGAATAACCCTACTTCAATTACTGCTACCACTTACCTTTTCAGTGTTTCAGCAACTTAGCTGTTTTGTTTTTAAACCTATTTTGTATCTTCAGCTTTCAGAGTTGTCATGGCAAACATTCTCCAAGTCACACTTAGGAAGTGGCCAACTTCTTGTCAGTTTCAAGAAACTGCTGCGTGACCATGTTAGAAGTACCTGTATCATTACTTTAAAATGTCAACTTCCTTGTCCCTTTTGTTCATCAGTCACAAGAAATGGACTATCATTTGAATGTACACTTAGGGGCTTTATTCAAATCTATGCAACCCCCCCCCCCCCCCGCAAAAAAACCCTACCAGAATAAAAAGACTTGGAAAATGTAGACTGTAAACTATTTTTCACAAGTTTGTGTTTGCCAGTTTTTATTACGAAAGGAAAACTAAAAACAAGTTGTACAAAAGCAGCCCCTTGGTTTGAACCAGAGCTTGGAGCCCATACAATGCAGGCAAGAACGGGGCAGGGGTGGGGGGCCAGGACAGGATCAGCCAACACTTGAGAGGAGGTCGGTATCTGACGTGTGGAGAGCCTAACAAGGAACACGTGCAAACCTGGGACAGAGGCCAGGTGCGCCAGAGATGGCACCCAAGCACTCTACTGAAGAACTAGGGGTGTCAGATCTGTGTATGCTTAGAATACTTCGTAGGAACTCTAACACAGAATCTGCTAAAACCCTATGTAGATTTCAGGGACTTATAATTGGATTCTGGATGTACACACACATGCAGACATACACACACACACACCTCTTACCAAACACTAACAGAGAAACAGAAAACCCCTTAGAACCGGAATAGTCAAATAATTTAATATTTAGAGCCAGCTCCATGTCTCTGGAAACACCACATTGATTCAGGTGTCAAGCTCAGGGGGATGGGCAAACATCAATGAACAAGCTCTGCCTATATTTTCCATCCCTACCCAAGTTTCAGTGCACTGGGGTTCAACCAAACAAACACTTCTTAGGTTCCCTTGCAGAATGGCCTCCCCTGGGAGAATCAGGTTTGTATGAGTAGCACTGTCATTGCTTATTTCCAATTTCCAAAGATCAAGGAAAGCTTCCATGAACACCAAAAGCATTTAATCCAAGCAAAGAACTCATCCTGGAATAAGAAATCAACTGCCACCAAGTCTGATACATCAACAGTGACATGTCTATAGATGTTCACTCAGCAAACATCTAGGGCTAAGGGGACATGGGCTTGTTGCATCAAGTAGTTAAAACTGTCCACAATTATGTTCTTTGCTTAAACCTCGCCTTACACACATGGGTGCTAAGAGCACACCCCATTTTAGGAGAAACTAATCTTCCAAAGACAAGTTTAAATAACCTAAAATGCCCAAAGACCCAATCCTCTGAACCCTCCATCACCGATGCTGTCCTGAGTGGCAGTAAGTGAGAAGCCCACTTCAGGCACAGCAGAAATGCCCCACCCTTGGTTGTTCACATTCTGAGCTATTTGTATTAACCCAAACCAATAGCAAATCTTACCTTGAAGGCTTAGATAAGACTAAAACTTTACACAGCACTATATTATTTGCAAAGAACTCCCGACTCATTACCTATGTGAGGCAGTCAAGTCAGGCAATATTTCTAGCCACAGTGACCTCCAATTTTGTGTTCCGTGCCGGGCAGAAGGAGTTCATCAGCATATTTGAAAATTATTTGAGGGGGTTTTTGTCTCCTTCCCACCTACAATTAAGCCTCACTACATTATATTCTGCTGGCCACTGATCCTTCTGAAACTCAAAGTGAGTACTCATTAAGTTGAGCATGGGAAATCGATATAATACTAATTTTCTAATTTTTGTGAATGATCTCAAAGAAAACCTCTCAATTAACAAAAGCAAGCCAGCAAGAATGTGAAGTAATTTCTTCTGCTTTCTACTTATAAGAAGATATGTTGGACATATTCTTCTAAAACCCCACAAATTCTTGTTCCCAAAGCACACACTCTCCTCTGGCTTTTACAATTACACTCCTGCATACCGTGCAAGAACCTGGGTCACAATAAAGCAAGAAAATTTTCAGTTTGGTGCAATGTACTTAAAAAAACGGAACTGTTTACCAGCTTTAGAGTGTCAACAAGGGCAAAAAGGGGGTGAGGTGTGGCTGGGGGTAGCAATCCTCAGTTAAACAATAAAGTCAAATACTCAGAGGTCCTCAAGCCCAAGACAGGCAGATGGGCTGAGGCCCACCATGAGCACCTGCCCCCCTTTCATAGGGTGGTCCTGTCCTTGGGAGCCACTACACAGGGCAAACGCAGCCCCAGGACAAGTACTCCTGGGGTGGGATATAAACAAGGCAGGGATGTGTCTCTCTCAGGCCAGAATTTTAAGAAGAGAAATGTGGCTTCTCCAGCCTTTCCTTTCCCAGGCTGAGGCCTCTGAGGCCTTAGGGGCTGGCAGAGCACGGATGGGGATCACCAGCCTCAGAGCCACATGGGGGTGGGGAGAGAGCTGTGGGAGGCCCAGCAGCACCCACACTGCACCATGAGCACAAGCAAAAGGCCAGCCCGATGGTGTAAACGCCCAAGCATCGGGGATTCTTTATCACACAGTTCGTGTGATAATCAATACACCAAGCATTCAAATGAAACATTTACTAAAATTTACTTTAAAAGGTTCATTTGTATTGTTTGCAGGTTAAAAATTAAAAAGTCATAATAACCAGGATCCCAAAAAATACTCTTAGGGACAGAAATAAATTAACATTAAAACTTTCTTTCCGATATAATGAGATGAGCAAAATATAGGATAAAATCAACCCCTCCCAAAAAACCAACTGCACCAAAGACACGGGGAAAAGCTAATGCAACAAACTTTAAAAATCAGCTGATGAAGAAAGACTGTAGAGCAGACACTGGAAGGCCCAGGTCCTAACCTGCACCTTACCCTACCCCACAGGAGCCATGCTTGTGGATTCAAACTAATGGCCCCAAATCAGGACAAGAGCATGTTGGTTAGGAATGCATTTTTTTTTTCTTTCCAAGGAGCTACAGAAACTACTAATAAGAAACTAATGAAGAAGGGAAACCTGAACCACAGGGCTGACTCCCAGGTAGGAAAAGCACCCCATCACTGCACAGAAAAGCACGACACTTGCATGTGACACCCACAGGAATACACCCTGTGGGGAACACTTAGAAGACACCTGGTGTCCAGATCTTGACTCTGATACCGCCTCCCAAGGAAAGGAGAAATGGCTTGCTCTAGGACTAGGATATACAAGATGAGTGAGCAGGGAGGGTCTGGTCTTATGGTGCCAGAAAGTACGAAGTGCTCAGACCAAAAATAATCACACAAAGTAGGGGTGGAGGATGGGGGTGTCAAAGGCCACAGGAGCCACCTGAAAATGCTCCCAATGGCCAAAGTTAGAACAACTTGAGAAACGAAATATAAAGTATTGTGTTGGCCAAAAAGTTTGTTGTTTTTTTTTCCATACGATGGCTCTAATAGCTCGTAGTTGTCTTTAACTTCATTTGAAACAATTTTGCTAGACTGTATTGTGACAGCTGTCATATCAGCATGCATTTTTTTAAATTACCGAAATTGATGAACTTTCATGTATCCATTTTAATACTGAAGATGGAATAAAGTAAGCAACATTTTTGGCATATTAGGCTTTATTATTTCAAGAAAGGTAAAAACACAACTGAAAAAAAAAGATGTGCAGTGTATGAAGAAGGTGCTGTGACTGATCGAACGTGTCAAAAGGTTTGCAAAGTTTCGTGCTGGAGATTTCTCACTGGACAATGCTCTGCTGTCAGGTGGACCAGCTGAAGTTGATAGCAATCATGGGACATGGCCAACATACTCAAAACTTTCAAATCAATAAAGTTATTGGTAAAAATGAAAAATGAGTCTTTTATTTTACAGAAATAACTAAATGCACTTTTGGGCCAACCCAATAGTACAGATGCTTTTCAACTTATGATGGGATTATATCCCAATAAAACCACTCATCGAAAATACTGTTTAGTCAAAAATGCATTTAACACACCTAACTACCAAACATCACAGCTTAGCCCAGCCCACCGTAAACGTGCTCAGAACACTCACACTAGCCTGCAGTGGGCAAATCATCTCACACAATGAATACGCCATCGTGTATCCGTTGCTGACCCTGGTGACCACGTGGCTGACTGGGACCAGCAGTTCGCTGGCACTGCCCAGCATCACCAGAGTATCGTATTGCATATCAGTAGCCCAGGAAAATAGCAGAATTCAAAATTCTAAGTATGGTTTCTACTGAATATGTAACGCTTTTGCACCATTATAAAGTTGAAAAATCTTAAGTTGAACCATTGTAAATTGATGCTTATCTGCATTGGTTTTCTAACCCAAAGCATAAAATAAATACCCATTTATAAATGACTAAATTAATAAATGGGGAAGAAAAGACAAATTTCCCACAACAGAGTGTGTATAGATGCTCTACCTTCCAGGAAATGCAGTGTGACTCCCCACTTCAGAAGCAGGAACTGAGCTTAATGACACCCCTCCAAAGAGCATGGCTGAAAGGGGTGGGGGCTACAGCAAGCGCACAGTGGAGAAACCTGACTGACACTCCGCAGCCCAGCGATGCACTCCACGTGTCAGCACCCACAGCAACAGACAAGGCGACGGCGCACACCCTCGATAAGATGTGACCAGAAAGGCATTTGATCGCTATGGTCTTCCTTTTGAAAACCCACAGTCCAAGTCCAGTCAAGAGAAAAGCATCAGGCAAATCCCAATTGAGGGATATTCTATAAAACACCTGACCAGCACTCCTCAAAAAGTCATAATAAGCAAAGCCTAAAAACTATCAAGACATGTCACCTAAATGTCATGTGGTCCTTCCAAGGGATATTGTGAAAAATGTTATGCTAATGTATTCTAGAAGTTAGATGAAAAGGGAAAACCCCTTGAGAGATACAAATTAAACAACACTGACTCAAGAGTGTCGACACTGATTAAAGTTCTGTATTAAAGAAATTGAATTCATAAGTAAAATCTAAGCACAAATAGCTTCACTGGCAAATCCTGTCAAAAAGTTAAAGAAGAAATAAAACTAAAACTATAGAAACACATTCAGAAAATAACCAATAAAGGACAAGCTCCAGCTCACTTTTTGAGGCCAATATTAACCTGGTAACAAAACAGATAGATCAAAAAAGAAAACCATAGATTAACATACTCCATAAACATAAAGGCAAAAACCCTTAACTAAATATCAGCAACTCAATCCAAAAATAAATAAAAAGAGTAATACACTATGATCAAGTCAGATTTATTTTAACAGAAATGCAAGGGTAGTCTAGCATTCAAAATCAATTAGTGTAATTCAGTATAACAGGAGAATCAAGAAGGAAAAGCATAAGATCATCTCAAGCAGATACATTAAGAGCATGTGAAAAGTTGACACCTGCTCATGATAAAGTATCACAAAAAATAATAACATAACTTTCATGAAATCAGAAATAGAAGGGAACTTTTTGACCTGACAAAGAATGTCTACAAAAAAGTAACAACTAACATCACGCTCAAAGGTGAAAGATGATCTTTCACTCAAAGATTAGATACAGGGCAAAAATATAAAAAAGAATACACTGAAATAGAGAGGCTAGCCAGTGCAACAAAGTAAGACAAGACATAGAAATTGATAGGAAATAAAACTTGTTATTTAAAAACAATGTGACCACACACATTTTTTAAATCCCTACAGAAAAGCTCCTAAAATAAGTGAATTTAACAATGATACAAAATAGTGGTCGGTATAGAAAAACCTCTTATATTTCTATATACTACCAGTGAACAACTTGACAGTGAAATTAAATACAGTCTCATTTAGGATAGCACCTAAAAATACTCAGAAGCACAGAGACAAGTCAGATGAAGTGTGTACGGAAGTGGTGCACTGAAAGTGCATGACACTGCTGGCAGAAATTAAAGCCCTCGGAAGGGGACAGCTGCACCGTGTTCACCTACCAGAAGACTGCATGGTGTTAAGAGGGCAGTTCTCCAAATTAATCGACAAACTCAACTCAATCCCAGTCGCCGAGGTATGAGTTATTCTAAAACCAGGAGTACAACAAATTATTAGAATGTGCAGTCTATTAACATGTTTGACTATGCTTATTATCTGTTTCAGTAGACTGCATTTGAGCCATCAGATTATGTGGATGACTCCCTACATTGTATGTGTGTAAACTACTTGTATTCCTTGGTTAGTACTCAGCCCTGACATGTACAGGGAATCCCAACGAAGTCATCAAAAGTCTGCAGGTGTGTGAGACGGTGTAGACCAATCGAGAATAGAGATCATATGTATACAAAATTAAATAGGAACATCAAAAACTCAAAATTTGGTAAGGAAAGAATTAAACAAGCCCTTCATGGCTGAGACCAAACCATTCCATCACAACTCAAACATCCTTAGACCTCTCTCTACTCACAAGCCATGAGGGCTCGAAAGACCAGAACAGTCCTTCTGCAAATATCCACCAACATTTAAAACCAAAGACCCTCTGGGAAGCAAAATAGAAACCCAGCAAACCTGCATACTAAAGGGAATTTAAATAATTTCTTGATCAAATATTTCAATTTTCTCTCTGTAAGAAAAACTTTAAAAGAAATCACTTTTTTACTTTTAGAGGATTATAAAGAAGCCTCTGATTTATTACAGCTGTTTTAAAGTTGTAGAAACACAATAAAGCTGCAAAACAAGTTTAAACTTTTAAAAATAAAAATCTCAGTGAAAATAAATCTCAATAAAAATAAACTACCTGTGCATACAAAAAATTAAAATAACAAAACAGAAATCTATTGCTTTGAAAAATAAGAAACAAACATTTTCCTAGTTAGTCAATATGTTCAGTTAATGAAAACAAACCCAAAACATCTGGGTCTCGCGTTGCGCTGTGACTTACCCGATAGTCTGTTTCTACGAGATCCCACTGCACAAGCAGCTATTCTGTCCCACGATCCATGACCCACTGCCCGCGTGCAGCCAGTCATGCTGGCATTCCAGAGCAGTCATCAGCCAGGACAACACCCCACACCAGGCCAACACCAGGCTCAGCTGTGACTTACTTACTGTGCACTTTCCTCTAATGACTCTATATCAAAACTCAAAAATGTGCAAAAAATGGGTTTTCACACTGATCTATAGTATAAATGCCCTGTCCATACACTTGATCCTGGCAGCCCCAGCTGGACATTTAAAGAATGAACCGCCCTGGCTGCTGTGGCTCAGTGGATTGAGTGGATTGAGTGCCAGCTTGTAAACCAAAGAGTAGTTGGTTCGATTCCCAGTCAGGACACGTGCCTGGGTTGCAGGCCAGGTCCCTAGCGAGGGACGCTCAAGAGACAATCACACATTGATGTTTCCCTCCCTCTCTCTTTATCCCTCCCTTCCCCTCTTTCTAAAAGTAAACAAACAAAATCTTTAAAAATAAATAAATAAATAAAGGAGGAGCCTAGCCTACTCTACACAGACTTTCCCAGTACCAATGCAAAACAGCTTTAGAGTTAAAACCTCAAGTGGCTACTCCTGGAATTACGATGAGCAAAATCCAAATTATTGGCTCATTTGCAAGTAAGAAAAAAGCACCTACCTAAAAGAATTCAAGTCCATTTTCCTATTCCCCAAGTAGAACACCATTGTTGGGTGAGACCCCACCCAAGTGACCTCGCATTTTTACTACAATGATTAAGCTTCAGCACCAAAGAAAAAGATTTTTCTTTCTTGAATTTATTTAAAGAATCTCATTCAGGTATGGGATCTGAAAATCAGGATCCAAAATTCCAGTTGAGGTTGGCAGCAGTCTACTGCCTTCTGTGCTCCAGGAACTAAAGAGAGTAACTCCCAGAGCTGACAGCACAGTCTACTCCAGGCCAGTTTTAATTAGAAATCACCAACAGGTGAGTGGGTTTTGGTATGCAGAGAAGGACTCAAAGCTGGGCCCCACAGCCGAGAGGCTGCACCAGCCCCTTGCAGGTGGGGCTGGCTCTGGGCCACGTGCAGACTCTTCAAGGGGAAGGGAGAGTGGTATTTCAGCAAACAGCTTGTCACCCACTATTCAGAGACCTCGTTATAACTGAAAAGACCTTTACGGTGTCAGCACTTAGGACATACAATTATACTCAGAGTCCTCAACAAATCATTCACAACACATTCAAGTGAGCCTAAAGAACCTTAAGTAATTTTTAAAAGCATACTACTTGGATATAAAATAATTTAGGACTTATATAGATCTAATCTTTATTTTTCCTTTCTAAATTCCACTAGCCACACTTAAAACATACAATTCTCATTTACTTATGTGTTTACAAGTTAGTAACTTTCTAATTTAAATATACATTTTTTATTGATATACTGGGATTAAATTCTTATTCTTTAATTCTCCCCCAAATTTCTTATTAATAGCTTTCAATTGTTGGCATTTCTTTTTCTCATTTTCAGAACTTACCCAGAGAGAAATGCCAGATTTAGTATCTTCTTTAAAAATCATTCACATGCATCCTATTTAAAACTATGCTTATGAGAAAATGTAAGACTATTTTTTCCTTCTAATGATTAATTTTATATTAACCTTTATTAGTAATAATTGTATTAATAATATTAATAAACCTTGTTCCAATATACCATAAGTGTTTTCTATAATAGGCTGATTTTATCTCAACAATACAATTCTTTAAAACCAGAAAACCTAACTAGATTATACATCTGAATTATCATAAGAACCCTTAACTTTACCACACAGAGAAAACCATGGCAAGTCTCCCAGTGATAAAACCCTTCCCCCACAGAGGGAAACTCGGTGACAGTCCTGACCAGGAAAGCTGCCCAGTGTCCTTCCCACAGCCCGCAACCACTGTGATGTGAAGAGCGCCAGAGAGAGGCGGCTCCCTGCAGCCTGGAAACGCCTTTACAAGTAGCTCTGATGTCAAACAACTCAAAACCCGAAGGACTGTGGTACACCAGTCAACTTCGGCAGAATTGGTGCCGACCTCTCTCTCTCACACCTGCACGAGTGAGTACAAGTGAGTGTGGCAGTTTTGTCATGAGAACAGTGAGAGAAACTAATGGGCTCCAGCATTAGACTAAGTTACCTTTTCCTGCTCTTTTTAAAGCTGATGAAACTGGAAACTGGAAATCAACACAACTATATGACTTGGCCCAGGACATCCCAGCAGTTTCAAACCAGGGTGATTTGTGATGGGCAGAGGCCTGTTCTCCTAATACACCCCTCCTAACACAGAAGGAACTCCAAAACAACCACAGCTGCAATAGCTCTTCAGTCCCTGGGCACTCACCCTCGACCACCTGACCTGGTGGAAGCATCACAAATAATCAAAGGTGGAATACGAATAGAAAGGTGGAATACAAATAGACAGATTTTGTCACCGTTTTCCCTCATTCATCTCATGAGAGAGGTAACCATGATTACCTCTTCTGAACACAGGTAAAGAAGTGATACCCAACCAAGGAAGGCTGTCCTTAGAATATGTAAGCTTCTTAGTAATGAATAGGAAGCATGTCATTCATTCTTTTCTTAACCCTTAGAGCAATGGAGGTGCTGGGGGTGGGGGGTGTGGCAGTGTTGAAATCCAACGGGACACATCTGGTTATCAGAATTAAGGGATACCACTGAGATTTAGTGGGTATAGGCCAAAAAGGTTAAGACATCCTTCAATGCATGAAACAGTCTCAACTACCAAAAAAATCTTCCTGCACAAAGTTCAAATGTCCCACACATTCCTATTAGTAAAAAACATGCCTCTAGCTCTCTGACCCTAGAATCTTACTCCATTCTACATTTATACACAAAATATTTTTAGGTAGTTGTAAAATTTGAATTTTCCAGGAACTTAACTATTGTTCAAGTCTAGAAAAAAATATTTTGTTTTATTTGAAACCAGCAAAATCGCTCATCTTTTTACAATATTCCATCACCAACTAGTGTGAGTCACCAAGCAGGACTCAACATGGGAGGTTTGGGCATTTGGCCTGTTCACTGCCTCCTTATGTATCTAATCCAACCATTTACACATTGAAATACACGTTATTTTATTGTGAACTACTATCCTTCTGTTTCTCCTTCCATTACACTAAAGGCACTATATTCATATTTTAACTATAAATTATATTGTCTAAACATTGCATTCTAGAGTAAGAGGGCATTACAAAAAATTATTCTTAAAAATAATAATAAAAGCATTGGGTCTCATAGGTTGGAGACTCACTGCCTGCCCAGAAGACACGCTCAACAAATGTTTGCCAGGAGTAAACGCATGGGTGATCTGTTAGGACAAAACATAAACCAGGGCAAAAGGCCCCATCTCAGCCACAGCATGGACTGCCCCAGGTTCCCCTGGGGGAAGGAGATCCACAGAGTCCTTGACCCCCAGCTGGAGATCAAGTTTAAGGGCATGCATTGTTTCAAACACAACCAGGATACTTTTCAGAGTTAAAGGAGGCACTACAAATTATGCCCACGCAGCTGGCGTCCTCCACAGCTGTCCCAGACAAACCAGGACAGGTGACTATCTTGAAACTAAGGCATGTTTGTGATCATCCCAACCAGGAACTCCTCAATCCCACATTCCCCTGAAAGGTCCACAAAGTCCTTAATGCTTCTCCAGTTTCTAGGTACACGGGCAGGTCAGAACCCAGTCGACCCTGGCAGCAAGGCCAGCTGCTGTCCCTCCATCTCACTGTGGCGCCTACTCCTCTGCATCTACCAGGATGCCACCCACCCACACCCCAGGATCCCATTGCCCTTGCTCCTCACAGACACACAGGGCAGGAGGCAGCAGTCGATCCAGAGAACCACAACAGAAGGGCCCTCAGTAAAAATGCTTCAAGCTCTTGTTAAGTACAGAGACAAATTTTGCCACCAGCAAAAATATGGCTTCTTTGTAGCCAGCTATGGGAAAGCATAAAAATGCCAACAGGATGAATGGAACTGCTGCCCAAAGTCTGAGCTTTAGCTTGTCTCAGGGGCTCCAGTAGGTGACAGGGTGCTGTGGACTAATGAATATATAAAGATTTTGATCCTTAGTAACTCTTAAGTCCAAACAGATCAAAGATTTTGAGACATCTTTCTAATCTAACCAGATTCTTCATAAAGTTTCTATTCAAACAGCACATACACTATTACACATCACACTGAGATAAGGCTCTAAACATTTTTTTTAATCAGCACAATAAAAACTACAGACATGAATGGAAAGCTTGATATACTCAAGTAAAATTTATAAACAGTACTATGGAGAAAAACATCTAAGGATTTGTCAGATAGAAAAGACAGAGAAAAGAAAGAAGAAAAGGAAGGAAGGAAGGAAGGAAGGATTTTCAAAGACCTGATAGGTCAATTCCAAAGAAGAGATGAGCCAGTCTGGTTTATGTCAGAAGGAAAATGTGAGAGACCCCAAGCCGGTCCAGCAGGGTGTCACGTGTTCAGCTGGGGACTCAGTGAAAGAAGTGCCGTGAAACTGCTGAGGCAGATGCCCTGTGCGTAGTGCCAGTCGGGGAGTGAGCTGGGGAGCCTGGGTGAGGAGGTGACCGTGGCCCACTGGTCTGCTCTTACCATCGCACTTTGTTGCACGTCTGCGTCGCGCCGAGAGGGGAGCCTGCCACCATGGGGACTTGGATGGGACTGTGCTGCTTGTTTGTGACCAGATCCAGCTTTTCTTCTAATGATTTACAAGTAGCCTCGAGAGCTTGCAGCTTGGCTTCAATGCTATCCAATCGTAAGCATATTGTCTGGTTAATGGAATACAGGAATGACTGGAAGTGAAAAAAAGGAAAACTTCAGAAAAGGGATATCTTGAACTTTAAGGAGACAGTTTCAAGGAACACCAAATAGCTGTTTCCTAATCTGAATTGTATCTACCCCAATGAGAACAATCCCTGCACTTTAGCTCTTAAATTTTAAGCCAGAAACATTTGAGTAAACAAGTTCAACCTCTTGTATTTAAAATGTGATTACTGAAATCATGGTTTTACTTCTATTTGTAGTTTTGATCCTTAGTAATGCTTGAGTCCAAATAATAAAAATGTATATAGTCTTTAGCATGTTCCTCTATTAATCAGTAAGCTTACACATAAAACTAGTCACATCTTTCTAACTATAAAAATATATTTACTTGCAACATCAAAATAGTACGGAAACCATTGGTCCGGCACATTCACATTATCCCCACTGTCTTGATGTTGAAATTTGGTCAAAAAGTTATGAACAGCACGTCTGCCACCTAGTGGTTGACATAAGAGCTGCCTCACACTAGGTTATCATTTCTGAGCCAAGTCCCAATTACTAACTCCAATTGATTCCAATAAGCAGAGTCATGTATGACTCTGGACCCAAGAAATGGATCAGATACACACCTAGCCAGGAAAGCTCTTCACTTCCCACAACTGCCATTCCTGCCATGAGAAGCATGTTTTCAGGTCAGACTTCCACTGTGCAGCAAATGCCCTAGGCTGGTCTTACCAGCTGGTAGAAGGATTCAGAGTGCTAGTTAGGAGAAAGTTCATAAAGCACCCAATAGCTCAATGTAGTGGAAAGGCTGGCTTGAGAGTCAACAGCTGAAAATAATAAATCTCCCTTTCTCTCATCTTTCCCTCTGCTTGTCTACCCAAGTAAAAAGCTGGCCTCTGACGGACTGACAGGACACGCCGTCTAACTGCTGATGACCTACAGCATTAGCTAGGCCTGCTCTCCTAACTGGAAGCAAAAGAGCAAAATTAGAGCAATATCACATCATGCAGAGGCATCAGTGCCTGGGAAAGGGAAAAAATGCTTACTCTTAACAGTGCATTTTCAACAGACTGAGCTTAACTGCTGAAGAAGTTAAATGCATTAGTCTAACTGCCTGGTAGATATGGCAGTAAGGGAAAACAAGCCCGCACTGCCTGAACAACTCACTTTGTCTCAAGCAATCACGACCCCGATGAGACTCATGAGTGCTAACATACAAAGCAAGGGGCTAAACTCCATGTCCTCGCCTCTGCTGACTGCCTTCAGGAGAACAGGACGTTAAAGTAAGTGTGTGACAGGCAGAGACACACACACAGTGCAGACCCTCCATCACCAAGGACCTACAAAGAGGTAATGTCCATGGTTCACCCTAATGTAAGTCACCATTAGAACCATTCACTGGTGCTGAATTTTTGAGACAAAATCCCTTATAACTCCGCTATTCTTTATTATTTGAAGACATCAAATACTTGCTTTTGAATTCTTAAAATACAGTAAAACCCTATTATTTTAATTCTACGTTTAAAATAATCCTGCCTGGGGTTTGGACAAAATGCACTGCTATGTACTAATAAAACAATTATCAAAAAAAAATAACAAGGAAGAGCAGAGAACGTATTCTGAATAAGCCTTTTATATCAAGTGACATTAATCAGAGACAGTTGCATCTATTCATTGAAGACCTCTGGGCCATTTGGTGAGCAAACTTTTTCCAACAGCATACACATGTGGCAGTACTCAAACCACAGCCCAAGTCTAACTTATTGATAGCGGGACTAGGACTAAGGCTGGGCCACTTTCATTTTTTACTTTATACAATGTACCTCTAATGGTAAAACTGTAACTGCATTTTATTTTAAAATATGATAATTTGTTGTTACTAATGCAGCCATCTTCTATCCATTAGTTTGAAACAGAAATTTAAATGTGAATATACTTTTAAATCACCTACATATTTAAGCTTATACTGCTTCCCCTCATTAAGGAAATTAAGTTTTGGGGGACATGAATGTTTCTAAAAAGACACCCCATATAAATAGAGGGATTACATGAAAAATTACTATGGTTTTCTTCTCTCTTTTTGTTTTTTTTTTCTTTTACTTCCTATACTATGGTTTTCATCTGCATTGCTTTCTTAAACTTTTCACATGTGCTGATATTTATCTCCATGATTCTGTAAACACTAAACCAAAAAAGTAAACCCAAAAATCCAAAATCACTGACTGACTGACTCAGTGGTTTACAAGACTACATCTAGCAAACTTTAAAATTTAGGTGACTTAAATGGTAGTACAGAAGTACTTTGGCACAAGTGGAAAATATTAGCCACTCAAATTGTTCTCTTTCCTTATGTTCACAACAGGTCTACGGTTCCATAGGAAAAAGCCTCATTTGGCAGCAATCTCAATCTAAATAATGTTGATTCCTCATAATCTTTAAGGGAGAAAAATGGCTTTATGTGCCATGTAGGAGGTTGAACAGTGACTCCCAAAAATGATATGTCTACATCCTATCCCCAAGAATTCATACATGTGGTCTTATTTGGAAAAAGGTCTCTGTAGGTAAAATTAAATGAAGGATCTAGAGATGAGATCTTCCTGGATTAGAAGGACACCCAAAGTCAATAACGATGTCCTTATAAGAGAAGAGAAAGAGCCCCATCCGGTGTGGCTCAGGTGGATGGAGCATCAGCCCATAAAAGGAAAGGTCATCAATTCGATTCCCAAACAGGACACGTCTAGTTGCAGGTTCTGTCCCCAGTCAGGGCAGTACGAGAGGCAACCAGTCAATGCTTCTCTCTCAACTCAGTACCTCTCTCCCTCTCCCTCTCCCTCCTTCCCCCTCTCTCTAAAGTCATTAAGCATGTCCTTGGGCGAGGATTAAAAAAAGAGAGAGAAAGCCCTGGCTGATGTGGCTCCGTGGATCGAGCGCCAGACTGCAAACCAAAAAGGTCACTGGTTCGATTCCTGGCCAGGGCACGTGTGGGTTGCAGGCTGGGTCCCCAGTTGTGAGTGTGCGAGAGGCAACTGATCGATGTTTCTCTCACACACTGAGTTTCTCGCCCTCTCTTTATCCCTTACTCCCCCTCTCTCTGAAAATAAATAAATAAAATGTTTTAAAAAGAGAGAGAGAAGAAGAAGGGAAACCGACACTGACACATAGGAGGGAGAGTCCATGTGAGGATGGAAGCAGAGACTTCAGTGATGTGGCCACAAGCCAAGGAACATTTGGAGCCACTAGATGCTGGAAGAGGCAGGAAAGATCCTCCCCTAGAGCCTCTGGAGAACGTACAGCTCTGCCCACACCCTGAGTTCAGACTTCTGGTCTCCGAAGCTGTGAGAGTATAAATTTCTGTTGTTTTAGGCTCCCCAGTTTTTGACAATTTGTTACGGCAGCCCTAGAAAACTAAGATATCAACAATAAAATACATTAGTATTTTTACCTTTATAGAGGGGTCCTGGCAATTGATCTCTAATCGTTGGCGTTTCAAAGCTGGTTCATCTTCGTCTGTCACTACATGATTCTCCAGTACAACTGAAAACCAAAGGCAGAAACAAAAGACTTAAACTTTAACATAAAAAGTTTCATGGACTGTTTTAATATTAAGATAGTAAACCATCTGACACCTTAAGGTTAAATGAGAAGTGATACAACCTGTTTCATGGTTTCCTTTTTTATAGTTTTAACTTAAAATTTTCAGACACAACCTACAGAAAGTAGGTTCTCTCCTTAATCTCAAAAAAACCCTGACATACTGGATAAATAAATCCCCTAATGTGCCACTGAGTTGATCCTAACACCACAACTACGCACTTCTTATTACTCAATGCTCTATTTAGGCTACCCTGTTTGAATTTCAGCATAACAAAACCGAATGATTAATAATGATATTTTCACACTTTAAAGTCTTGGCTGTTGCCTACTTCATTACAAATTCAAAACCTTCCTGGTTATTACATTTTCTTAGGTGATGAGCATCAAAACAGTCCCAAACTTAACACACTAAGTTCCACAGAAAGGTATTCCACAGTGCCGCTGAAATCAATGCCTCCCCATCAGCAATTTTCAGCTGGTCATGGCTTCCCCACAGATGAGCAAGTGCCTTCCTTTCATCTAAAATTAGCTACAAGACAATATTAAAGATAGCCACAAAATCAAAGACCCAAACTGTCCACAATTCCATCATTTCTGCAAACCATGTTTCTCTGTTCCTGATTGCTTGCCCTAGACCTAGTCAATCACTAAACATTTACATACTAGCAATGACAGATAGAATTTCATACTCAACATTTTTTATTGAACATGATACCATGAGTAATTTTCCAGTTTGCTACAGTATTTTTCCCTTCTCATCTCCTTGCCTGAAATCACTAATGTTAACTGCCTGATGTAGTTTTCCTCACCTCTTTCTACAAGTTCACACACAGACACATAGTACATATGTACCAGAGGGCCAAGGCCCTCTTATATCAATAGATCTGTATCTTTCGTCCTCACTTAGCAATGTTAATGTGGACAGTCCTCCCAGTAAGTAGCTTTACCTCACTTTTTAACAGTGATATCAGTTTGTGGATCTATTTTATAGAAATGAATGTCAGTATACAATATACAAATATACAGATAGAACATGTATGTTATAATATTGTGTATATATACCTGTGCACACAGAAGTGCACTCATTGTAGCATTTGTGGGAGAGTGTCCACATGTGGAGAATAAGGTAGGGGGCATGCACACTTCGGCATATCATCCATCCTTTCAAACGCATCCCACGTTACAACCGAGCAGGGTAAACTCCATGTAGACAGACGACGCCTGGCCTCACTTGGACAGTGCTATCTGACCACATCCCAGCCCGTCCTCCTCCAATCCTCCCTAGACCCACAACTGTCCAACCACCTCCACTGAAGGAAACCTATCCACCTTTTTCCACCCAGGCCCACACAGAGGCTGGAACTAATGCCTGCTCATGCTGTGACACCAGCCGTGGCATAGGGACTACCACCCCCAAACAGAGGCCCTCCAGCCCCTCACACAAGGCTGTCTACCGATGTGGACACAGCTCATCCTGCTGGCATTTGATTTTTCATCTGCTAAGGGAGGGCGGGGGACAGGCACAGGGGAAGCCAAATGCATGGGTCACTGTAGCCCAGGCCCCGTCTCAATCAAAGCACCTCCACTTCAACAGGCTGTATATGTTGAGGTTCTAAATACTATCTTAATTTTTTTAAGCGTCAATGCCTTTAAACCTATTGTTACAAAATGACTCATCTCAAAGCTCTTAAGTGTAGAGATACTGCAATGGCCTATGACTCTAACACAAACTTTTTATGGTTCCTCAGTAAGAGCAGTAAAATGATCTCCCAGAGGTGACTACCCAAAGCTCCCCTGCAGAAACCAGCCACAGACCAACAATAACAAGGGGCAGCCTGCCTACCTAAGATTTTTGCATCAGATACTATTGATCCCATATGCAGAAAATGCCCTACCCACCTCCACAGAAATAGATGGGAATGAATGTTCATTTAATTAAGTAAAAAAGGGAGAAATCCATGCCTACAAGTGTTTGTGGTTAGCAAAACACAGGTTCTGAGAACTTTAGTCACAGTCTATTCACCTCCATAGGGAATCAGTAATTTTACTGGGACTGGGAGGACAGATAGGAATCCTGGCAATCATTTTTCGAATCCTTTTAATTTGCTGAATAGAGAGCCCTGTATGCATGGCTTTCTGAGGTCTTCATAGGCAGAAAGCCTGCAATTTCTGACCCAAAAGAACTCTCAGCACACCTGGCAAATGCCATGGTGCATTACACACATTTACACCAGAGAGGTTAAGTGACTTGTCCAGTGCCACACAGCTGGTCCCTGTAACTACAGAAAAGAAGACTCCATGTCCCTTGGCAGTGTGGAGCACCTCAAGCTGGAAGCAAAGGGCAGTGAAGCAGACATGTAAAAGGAGATGTGTCCATGGCAGACGACAGAGGCACAGGTACCAGGGTTCAGCAATACCTTCCCATGGGCTGTGGGACTGAAGTTTCTTTTCTTCTTTGTCCGTTGCTGAATTGTTTTTTTTATAATTTTGCATTCATTACTTTTAAAATTAGACTAAAGAACTCAATATTCATTTTAAAGCCATCACAATTAAATAGAATGAGAGGTCTAGTGAAAGTCACATGCAGACAGGTAAAGTGAGTGCAGCTCTATGGTGAGTACATGCAAAACCAGAACCTAAACATTTCTGTTTTAAGTGGAAATCAGAACAAACTGGAAGGACATACATGCAAACAATTTAAAAGCAGTCCTATTGCTAGGATTATGAGAAATTTTTGTTTCTTCTACTTGCTTAACTATATTTTTAAATTTCAAAAAGGTCATATTTTAGAGATAAGGGAAAAATAATCTCAATCCTAAACCCACTCTGAATGCAAATGTGTGTAATGCACCATGGTATTTGCCAGGTGTGCTGAGAGTTCCTTTGGGTCAGAAATTGCAGGCTTTCTGGCTGTGAAGGCCTCAAGAGAGTCCTGCACACAGGTTTTCATTAAACAGTCAATGAACTCTAGTTCCCAGTTATTTAAGGAACAGAGATGAAACAAAACAACATTAGAAATGACTTCTCTAAGCCTTCTTTGGGCTATAATCTACAGAGAGGAAATTTATATTGGAAGTTAACTATCAGAATTTTAATAGTTCTATCCCCGACCAGCGTGGCTCAGTTGGTTGAGCGTCAGCCTGCAAAGCGCACGGTCATAGGTTCAAATCCTGGTCAGGGCACATGCCTGGGTTGCAGGCTGCTCCCCAGCTGGGGTGCTTGTGAGAGGCAACCAAATGATGTTTCTCTCTTTCTCTTTCTCCCTACCTTTCCCTCTCACCAAAAATAAATAAATAAAATCTTTAAAAAATAAAAAGAGTTTTATAGTTCTAAAAATGGTTAAATTTTAGGTAACCGGAACATTTTTCTTTTATAACATTACAGTGTATGCTTCCTAAAGAAAGTGTTGTTCACGTACCAAAATACAAACATGGATTTTTTTAAAAATTGCTATATATAGTGATAGTGCTGCTTCTTTTTTAAGTCCAATGGTATCTATGCTGTGGTGCTAATGAGGTCAAGGCTACAAGTTCTAGCTCTAAACAAACTGGTTAGTTTTTACAGAGAAAACTGTAGTTGAATAGCTACACTCATATCCCCAATTTTGTTCAATGATCTGATAAGCCTCTTGATTTTGCCAGTTAATAGGTGATAGTGCTTCTTATTAAAAAAACAGAACCAGCTCTGAGCACACCCTGGCAGTGGAAAGGAATAAGCAAGTGCCTTAGCAAGTGCCTTATGAAAGGTGGCAAAAAGGGAGCCAAGAAGAAAGTGGTTGGTCCATTTTCTAAAAAAAGACCAGTGTGAGGTGAAAGCACCAACTGGGTTCAATATAAGAAATGTTGGAAAAACACTAGTCACAAGAACTCAAAGGCACCAAACTCACATCTAATGGTCTCAAGGGTTATTTTATTTTTTTAATCCTCACCTGAGGACATGCTTCTTGATTTTACAGAGAGGGCAAGAGAGGGAGAGAGGGAGAGAAACTTGGATATGAGAGAGAAACATCCACCAGTTGCTTCTCATAGGTACCCACCAAGGACCAAATCTACAACCCAAGCACATGCCCTGACCAGGAATCGAACCTGCGAACTTTCAGTTTACGGGACAACACTCCAAGTGAGCCACACTAGCCAGGGCAAGGGTTGTGTTTTTGAAGTGAGCCTAGATGATATGCAGAATGATAGAGCTGCACTGCATTTAGAAAAATTCAAGCTAATTACTGAGGATGTTCAGAGCAAAACTGCTTGACTAATTCCCATGGCATGGATCTCACCTGTGACAAAATGTGCTCTGCGGCCAAAAAATGGCAGACCACGACCAAAGCTCGTGTTGATGTCAAAACTACCGATCGTTATTTGCTTCATTTATTCTGTGCTGGTTTTACTAAAAATAGTAAAGAAGTCAGACTTCTGCCAAGATGGAGGCGTAGGTAGACACACTGTGCCTCCTTGCACAACCAAAAGAAAGACAATGACAAATTTAAAAACAAAAAACAACTAGAACTGACAGAAAATTGAATTGTATGGAAGTCTGACAACCAAGGAGTTAAAAAAGAAACACTCATCCAGACCGTTAAGAGGGGTGGAGACAGGCAGCCAGGTGGAGAAGACTCACGGCAAGGCAGTGGCTGGAGGACCTGGTGAGGTGGCGAATTGCAGAAAGGGCAGACCCACATTCTCGTGCAGATAAACCAGGAGGAACAACTAGAAAGCAACACAGACAGTGCAACCCAGGGCTCCAGCTCAGGGAAATAAGCCTCAAACCTCTGATTGAAAACACCTGTGGGGGTTGAGGCAGCGGAAGAAACTCCCGGCCTCACAGGAGAGCTCGTTGGAGAGACCCACAGGATCCTAGAATGTACACAAACCCACCCAGGAATCAGCACCAGAAAGGCCCACTTTGCTTGTGGGTAGCAGGGGAAGTAACTGAAAACTGGCAGAGATCAGAGCAAGCAGCACTGTTCCCTCTCAGAGCCCTCCCCCACATACAGTGCCACAAGGTTGCCTCACCCTGGCGAACACCTAAGGCTCCGCCCCTTACTACGTAATAGGTGTGCGGACACAAAAAATATGGCCCAAATGAAAGAACAGATAAAAGCTCCAGGAAAAATACAACTAAGCAACGAAGAGATAGACAACCTATCAGATGCACAGTTCAAAACACTGGTAATCAGGATGCTCACAGAATTGGTTGAATATGGTTGCAAATTAGATGAAAAAATGAAGGCTATGCTAAGTGAAATAAAGGAAAATGTACAGGGAACCAACAGTGATGGGAAGGAAACCAGGACTCAAATCAACAGTGTGGACCAGAAGGAAGAAAGAAACATTCAACCAGAACAGAATGAAGAAACAAGAATTCAAAAAAATGAGAGGCTTAGGAACCTCCAGAACATCTTCAAATGTTCCAATATCCAAAGCATAGTGGTGCCAGAAGGAGAAGAATAGCTGCAAGAAATGGAAAACTTATTTGAAAAAATAATGAAGGAGAACTTCCCCGATCTGGTGAAGGAAATAGACTTCCAGGAAGTCCAGGGAGCCCAGAGAGTCCCAAAGAAGCTGGACCTAAGGAGGAACACACCAAGGCACATCATAATTACATTACCCAAGATTAAAGATAAGTAGAGAATCTTAGAAGCAGCAAGAGAAAAAGACACAGTTACCTACAAAGGAGTTCCCATAAGACTGTCAGCTGATTTCTCCAAAGAAACCTTGCAGGCAAGAAGGGGCTGCAAAGAAGTATTCCAAGTCACAAAAGGCAAGGACCTACATCCAAGATTGCTCTATTCTTCTAGAATGGAAGGGCAGATAAAGTGCTTCCCAGATAAGGTCAAGTTAAAGGAGTTCATCATCACCAAGCCTTTATTATATGAAATGTTAAAAGGACTTATCTAAGAAAAAGAAGATCAAATATATGACCATTAAAATGACAACAAGTTCACAGTTATTAACAACCAAACCTAAAACAAAAACAAAAGCAAACTAAGCAAACAACCAGAACAGGAACAGAATCACAGAAATGGAGATCACATGGAGGGTTACCAATGGGGGGTGGGGGGGAGGGAGGGGGAAAGGTACAGAGAATAAGTAGCATAAATGGTAGGTAGAAAATAGACAGGGGGAGGGTAAGAATAGTATAGGAAATGTAGAAGCCAAAGAACTTATATGTGTATGACCCATGGAATGAACCAAAAGGGAGGAATGCGGGTGGGAGGGGGTATGTAGAGTGGAGGGGAATAAAGGGGGGAAATGGGGAAAACTGTAATAGCATAACCAATAAAAATAAAAATAAAAAAAACCACATCAGATTCAGGAGACCTCCTGTGCTCCACATCAACAGGTCCACCAAATCCAGAAGATGATGATACAAATCACAACTTGAGAATTGCAGACAAATTATTTGAAAGAAGTGGTCAATAAACTGACTCCAGATAGCACTGGAAAAGACATAGAAAGGCTTGCCAGTATTTACCTGCTCCGTGGTGTCTAGAAAAATCAAAATGGTGAAGAAGCCCAAATATGAATTGGGAAAACTCATGGAGCTTCATGGTGAAGGCAGAAGTTCTGGGAGAGCTACTGGGAATGAGACAGGTGCTGAAGTTGAATGAGCTGATGGATAAGAGCCCCAAGTCCAAGAAGAATCTGTTTAAAATCTAGACTTTTAGTGGTGACAAATTTGTTTTTAAATATGATTTGTGAAAAAAATCAAAAGTAAAATAAGGGAAAAACTAAGAATAGTATTCCTGTAGAATGCCTTCATTTCTTTATGACTACTCATTTAATTCCAAAATTATCTATATTACTCTCCCCTTCCGTAAGATACCTAATTTCCAAATGAAGTTTTTTTCAATTAACATAGCAAATAGGTCATACAAGATAGACATCATGCTTTCTTATAAAATTTCTGAAAATTCTCTTTTCTATAGGAAAAATAATTTGGCATTTCAATTCTACTATTCTAGAGAGAAAAAATGGGCAAAAGACACTCAGTGACTTAATTATGTGCACTTGTGACTTCAAACTTAAGAGAAATATAAAACATGTAAAACTTTAAGGTAGAAAAAAAAAAGGAGGAAACTTACTAAGAAACCTTTTTATAAAGTAAAAATGTAGACAAAGATTTTTCAGAGGTGAAGTTCTTGAAATTTAGGGTCTTCTTAAAACAAGCATTTAGTTAAGTTTTCAAAGTAAAGGTACACCTTTAACATCATTGAGAGAAATCACCAGCCTTTGCAAAAGAATAGGGAAGAAGTTCTTCTCATTCAGCTGATGTAGGAGTGACTTTAGTAAAACATTTCTGGGAAGTCTGTCAGTGTCTTATCAAAACTGTGAACACACAAAGCAATTCTACTTCTGAAAACTTAACATAAAAATGTATCTGCCAAGATATATGTGCAGGAATCTTTATTGCAGGAGATTATATGAAAGAAGAACAGTGCAAAAACTGAAATGCCATCCACAAGGGGAAATTTCAAGAAACTATGGGGGGAGGGCACCTAGAAATGGAATATCATGCAGCTGTCAAAAAAAAAAAACTGCAGTCAATCTGTACATACCAACACAGTAAGATTTCCATGACCCATGTCAATAGTGAATTTTAGAAGGGGGCAACTGTAAGGAAGAAAGTTGTCACAGGAACCCCACGGGTGGGGTAGGAAGAGGGAAAGAGACTGTCAGTGCCTGTGCCCATCAGAAGAGGGAAGAGCGGACAAAGTGCTGGAGGGCTACCCATCGGGGAATGGATCTTTCACACAGAGCGTGCATCACTCTTTCTCTTGCTTCCCTTAAAAGATTAAAGACAACTTCTGGAAGAGGTTTTGGATGTGTAAAGCACAGAGAGAACAAGGCCCATTTACTCTCCCACAGCTCTGTACCTGGGTGATGAGGACTCAGATCTTCTACTGCAATCTGCACCACATCCGCCAGATCCTGTTCTGACATCATCCAGAACGAGAGGAAAGGGGCCAGTCAGTGAGGAAGAAGCAAACTCACACAGGACTAGGATTCTGCCACCTACAAGACAAACAAAATGGCAGAGGAGAGGGAGATTAATGGTCATGACCTGTGAAATGGAAACTGCTGACCATGTATGTTCAAGAGGACATCAGACGGTTTTTAATATAGTTCTTCTTGTCCCAAACCACCAAAAGGTTAGTGTTCTTTGAGAATTGAGAAAGAGCCCCCAAACTGTTCATTTTGTCTGTTCTTAACCACCAGATTAGCCCCTACCTGAGAGCCTCTCACTTTATCAATCCATTCCACACCACCTCCAAAGTCACCTTCCTAAAATGATTTGAACATGTCATCCCCAAGCCAAGTCTCCAGTGGTCCCCCACTGCCCACAGAACGCGTCCCATCCTCCACCTGCTCCCCATGGGGTCTCGGCTCCTGCTATTCACACCATATCCTAGAAAACCATCGCACTGTTGTCTCCACCAGTAGCATACCTCTCACTCCCAAATTTCACCCAAATGACCCCTTCAGCCAAGGGTATGCCCATACTCCATTTCTGCTATTCAAAACAGCCCTCCCCTCCCCCCCCCCCCCCCCGAGTTCCTCTGTTTTGCTTCCCCTTGGCTTCCAGCACAAACCTGAACTGCAGCACAGCCCCACTGCTGTGCCCGGCAGCACCGCCATTGTGTCCACACTGCACCTTCCGGGACTGGGCCACCTCTGTGAGCTGTCATCCCTGAGCCTAGCACTGTGTCTGGAACAGAGTCAGTTACTTTCTTCCTGCTTCTGAAACACTGTGATTAGGCCTAGAGAAATCTTATTTTCCAAAACAAAAATGAGGCCATGTCATTCCAAATAAGACCTATCAACCAGGGATCTGAATTTAGTACTAGAAAACAGGATGTCCTGAAGAACCCAGGAATCAATGTCACCACAGTATTTTTATCATATCATACTTTATTTTATTTATAAGTAAATACTTATCAAATAAATTATTTACATATCTTCCCCACCTAGACAACATGCTCCCCGTGGGCAGAAACCATGCACTCCACCTTACAGCACAGCTCCTTCCACAAGTAAGCACTTATGACCCCGAGTCACAACCCCTGTGGGGCCGGAGGGGATGACTGCAAAGTTTCAGATCATCTAGTTTCAAGTCAGAATCTCCTGACAGCTTCTTCTAATGGTAAATTCCAACAGGCATTAAATTAAATTCACAAGTTGTATACTCTTAAATCCTATAAATATCGTGGTTCCTTTTCTCTTTTATCCAGATTTAAATTCCACAGCTTAAACAGTAGCACCTCCAGAATTTCCTAGGGAAGACAATGTGTAGGAGGAACCAATCTCTCTTAAATCTTCCTTCATAGAGTAAATGTAACTTTTTTACATAAACAACTGATTAAAGGTATGATCGTTAAAATGGTAAAGGTGTTTTTATTCCCGGATTACACACTTCACACAAGACTGAACGAGATGAGAAAGCATCAAATGTACTTAACAAAGAAGAGACTGATGACAAATCATCTGGATGAGAAAAAAGGATCTCAGAACCACTCTGAACCCTTGAATAGTCCAGCTAGGGAAAGATGGGAGTAACAAAAACTTTTAATGTTCCCAAACCCTCCCATAAAAACACACAGAGCAACTAGGATAGCAAAACCAAAATTCAGGTCACTGTCTGTAACAGAACTGAGTGATAAGGTGTTCCTAACAAACCCCAAAATACAAGTAAGCGGGGACACACCACTGACAGCTACAAGACCATCACGGTACAAGCAGGTATGAAGCAGTAAGCAGAGAAGCAATGTGTCAAGTTGAGAACAGCAGCTGAAACCCGGAAGTGAGCACAATCCCACAGTAGACAAATATAAGAGGTCTGCAGTCAAGTCTGAAAGGCCTAGAACATTCTGGGCCCCAACAACATTCAAAATTAATCATTCAGAGCTCCCTTTAGGTCAAACACACTGAAGAGAAATGACTGGGAACAGACTACAAAATATACACGACTGGGAAAACAGTGACAGAGGCAAATGAAAGTCTAATTACCTATGGAAGAGAAAAACAAAGCCAAGAGAGTTCAGAAAATGAACTGCTACATTTATTAAAACTTCCTAAAAAACACAGAAAATAGAGCTCTACGAACACTGAAATTAGTAAAACCATTCAAATAAAGTCTCCCTACTAAATATTTGGGAAAATTAATTCTACATAAAAATGAACAGAAAAAATACTGAGGTCTAATTCATGCAAAGACAATGTATTTTAAAAGAGACTAAGGCGTAAAATAACATCACACAGAAGTGAACGCATGCTAGAAAGACAAGTCGACAAAAGAGATGAAAATGCTATGGAATATTTCAAAACAAGTTAAAATACATAAAGCAAATATTACATTATTAACCATAAACCATCAAGAGAAAAGCTCCAAATGAAGTGACAGAACTCAGAAAAGATTAAAAACTAGAGGAAAAGAATTCTGGAAATGAAAACTAGAAGGAATCCAAGAGCAAGTAAACACAATAAATGATGCCTTCAGAAAAACAATGAGAAGAGGAGGAAAGTTTTAAGAGTAAAGAAGAATTGGGAGAATCAAGATGGTAGTGTAGGTGGACACACTGCGCCTCCTCGCACAACCAGAACTGACAGAAAATTGAACTGCAAAGACATCCGACACCAAGGAAATAACAAATAAACATTCATCCAGACCGGTAGGAGGGGCGGAGACGGGCACCAGGGCAGAGAGGACTCGCGTGGCCGTGGCGGGACCGAGACTGGCGGAGTGTGGGACAAACAGGGCAGGCAGTCTGACCACTAGCAGACCCTGCGGTCCCACATTCGCGCACAGATAAACCGGACAAATGGCGGGGAGCAAAGCAGACCGCGCAACCCAGGGCTCCAGCTTGGGGAAATAAAGCCTCAATCCTCTGATTGAAAACGCCCGTGGGGGTTGGGGCGGCAGCAGGAGAAACTCCCAGCCTCACAGGAGAGGTCATTGGAGAGACCCACAGGGGCCTAGGGCGTGCACAAGCCCACCCACTCGGGAACCAGCACCAGAGGGCCCAGTTTGACTGTGGGTGGCGGAGTGAAGGATTGGAGTCCAGTGGAGAGCGGAGCGGGCACCATTGCTCCCTCTCGGCCCCGCCCCCACATACAGCGTCACAGCCCAGCGACCAGCGTTACCCCGCCCCGCCCCAGGAACACCTAAGGCTCTGCCCCTTTAAGTAACAGAGGCGCCAAGACAACAACAAAAAATGGCCCAAATGACAGAACACTTCAAAGCTCCAGAAAAAATACAACTAAGCAAGGAAGAGATAGCCAACCTATGGGATAAACAGTTCAAAACACTGGTTATCAAGACGCTCAAAGAATTGGTTGAATCTGTTCGAAAAGTAGATGAAAAAATGAAGCTTATGCTAAGAGAAACAAAGGAAAATGTACAGGGAACCAATAGTGATGCGAAGGAAACTGGGACTCAAATCAACGGTGTGGACCAGAAGGAAGAAAGAAACATCCAACCAGAAAAGAATGAAGAAACAAGAATTTGGAAAAATGAGGAGAGGCTTAGGAACCTCCAGAACATCATCCGAATTATAGGGGTGCCAGAAGGAGAAGAGGAAGAACAGAAAATTGAAAACTTATTTGAACAAATAATGAAGGAGAACTTCCCTAATCTGGCAAAGGAAATAGACTTCCAGGAAGTCCAGGAAGCTCAAGAGAGTCCCAAAGAAGCTGGACCCAAGGAGGGACACACCAAGGCACATCATAATGACATTACCCAAGATTACACAGAAGGAGAGAATCTTAGAAGCAGCAAGAGAAAAGGAGACAGTTACCTACAAAGGACTTCCCATAAGACTGTCAGCTGATTTCTCCAAAGAGACCTTACAGGCAAGAAGGGGCTGGCAAGAAGTATTCCAAGTCATGAAAGGCAAGGATGTACATTCAAGATTGCTCTATCCAGCAAAGCTTTCATTTAGAATGGAAGGGAAGATAAAGTGCTTCTCAGATAAGATCAAGTTAAAGAAGTTCATCATCACCAAGCCCTTATTATATGAAATGTTAAAGGGAGTTACCTAAGAAAAAGAAGATAAAAATATGAACAGAAAAAATGACAGGAAACTCACAGTTATTCATGACCACACCTAAAACAAAAACAAGAGCAAACTAGGCAAACAACTAGAACAGGAACAGAACCATAGAGATGGAGATCACATGGAGGGTTGTCAATAGGGGAGTCGGGGGGGGGGAAGGTACAGAGAATAAGTAGCATAGATGATAGGTGGAAAATAGTCAGGGGGAGGGTAAGAATAGTGTAGGAAATGGAGAAGCCAAAGAACTTATAAGTATGACCCATGGACATGAACTATAGGGGGAGAATGTGGGAGGGAGGGGGTGGGCAAGATGGAGTGGAGTGAGGGGGGGGAATGGGACAACTGTAATAGCATAATCAATAAATATATTTTTTTTAAAAAGAAGAAAAGAATTGAAGAAAAAGTAGCATAGTGACAAAGAAGATCCAACACATGTGTAACAAGGAGACCCCAAGGAAGAAAACCAAAGCAACATGCACTCAGTGTGGTACACTGTACTGGAGGAGAATTGGGAAGGAGAACTAGCTCTCCTGTGCCTTTGGCGGGAATCTAACCCTGAAGAGCAACAAGCAGTATGGCTATCAAAATGCTACTGGCCACGGCCCTGATCATACCTTTTCCCATTCAAGAATCTTTCCATGACACAGATTCAAAGATTTATGTTAAAAACAAAAAACAAAAAAAACCCTCTAAGACAATGCTTTTAGCAGCAAAAGAATGGATGCAACCTAAATGTGCATCAACAACAAAAAGGTACGGCACTGCCAAACAGTGGAATTCCAAACAACTGTAGAAGGAGGCAAGTATCTCTAAGGAAAACTCCCAAGACGCAGTACTACATAATAATAAATGGAGCAAAATGTGTACAACATGCTTTTTTAAAGAAATATGCTAGATGTGCACAGAATATCCCTGGAACATTAAGGGTAAAGAAAATTATTTTTCACTTTTCACCTTTTTATATTTTTTTTATCAAGTGCATTTATCATCTTTCCAAAAATAAAAAACACTTTTAAGATGATCAGAAAACTAAATATTTAGGCATAAGACATTTAGGCATAAGCTGTGGGGAAAATTCTCAGTTCCAACCTCAGTTATATCCAGTAATATTCTTTGAACCTGGTGCCTGTGCTGAACACTGGGAATTTCTTCAACCTTCATCCTCAGCAACTGCTCCAGGAGAACCTGTCAGGATAAGGAAATAGGGTGTCGTGCTAAATCTGTGCCCCCTGAAGATGACCTTCAAGTACAGGTTAACTGGTGCTCTGTTTGAAGATCAAAGCTACTCATGCCATAAACTCAGTCTTCTTTTTTCCAAATTAGAAACCAAAGTATAAAAGCTTACTAAAGGGATACACTGAACTTTGCAGTGAAGGCGACAGTCTTCAGATAATACCACTCAACTGAGCTTTGACTTGACAGATATAAAACATTTTATAGTCACAGACTGCTTATGGACCCTTTCCCTGGAAAAAAGCACACGGACAAAATTCTGCCAAGTTTCACAGGCTGCACCAATACCAGAGTAGGAGCCCCAGTTTATAGGGCCATGTGGCCACCAGAGGAGGCTCCCTGCCTCATCTACTGCACACTGTGGCTACCTGACCAAGTTCGAGCTAATGGGACATGAGCTCAGACACGGTGCATGGCAGCTCCAGGACACCTCACCAAAGGAAAGCTGGCACACAGCGGTTGCCCTCCTTCTTGTCCTCCTGCTGCTGGACTCCAGGGATGAGGATGGGACGGGAGCTAGAACAACAGAGCAAAGAACACGAAAGAAGTAGCCTGGGGTCCTCATACCTACAGTGCTGCCACACGTCCTGGACTGCCTGCCCCAGACTTCCTCACAAGGAAAAAAAGAACCAACCACCTGCTTTACAACAACGTATTTTGCAGGGTCACATGCAGCCCAGCTTAACCTAAGTGATACACCGTGGATATATCAGGCTCATTCATGATGGCCCTCGATCTACAGCTTCCAGGTTAAACACCTGTCTCGCACACAGGTCTGGTGGAAAGTTTTCAAGGACCTAATTCAAGCCTTCTCCTGGTTTCTGAAAGCTCTGCAAGTGGCTTAAAACTCCAAACTCACCATAAAATCCTGAATCCTAACCTCTTCCAAATGAGGCCACCATACGTTATCCAAGTTGTTTACTCAAAAATGATTCTGTGGCCAGGATAGTCATTTAAAATTCTGCTAACAGTGAAGGTTTGAATAGAAAAAACTAGGGCAACAAGCCTGAGAAAACTGAAACAGAGCAATACATGCGGTTGCCATTTTGGCAAATTAAATTTGCCGTTTCTCAGAACTCATGGAGACAGTCCAGTCTTAATATAATAAAACAACTTGGCTGAGATGAATGTTCAATAATGTCTTTAATGGCAATGACTAGTTAGAACTCTGCTTTAAAACAACATATTTTGGAATCTGTCACATGCAGTCACCCTGAAGCCCATTCAGGGTCTCCCTGGACCCACCACAGCTTTCAGGTTAAATACTTGTCTCTCATAAAGGTCTAGTGGAAAGTTTCCAAGGGCTTCAAGCTTTTTCCTGGTTTCTAAAAGCTCTGTAAATGGCTTAAGAAAATACTCTGAACCCACCCTAAAATCCTGAATCCTAACCTCGAGTAGCTGAGGAGAGCATCGTCTAGGGCACACATGAAAAAGGAGCCCACCGACCAAATCAACAACTTAAGTGCTCGATCTTAGGAGGTGGCACATGATGGCACACCCTACTGTGAAACCGTGCAGACATCACTGTGAGTGACACCGGTCTGATCACATGAACCACAACAGGAAGATCTCCGGAACATAATACTAACAGAAAGGAATAGAAAAGGAAAATTGCAAGACAGTATGTATATGACCCCTATTCTGTTTTCTGAAAGTTGCATGTGTATGCAGTCACATGTCCTCGTGTCTAAATGCACACCAGATGGTCTGAAATGACAGATCCTGAACTTAAGGTTGCCTGTGAGGGAGGGATTACAGACCTTCATTCTGAGGTGACCTTCATTCTTGATCCTTCTGGATTGTTGAGTTTTCCACTAGCCCCTATTTATATATCACCTGTGAAATTGTTTTTCTAACACAGAGTAATACATACATAGTCTACAACTCTTGTGTGCATCCTCACTCACAGCCATGACCCCTGGCACGGTGTGCCTGAGCCAATGGGCACAAAACAGCCGTTCTCTGCTCTGTGAGTACTTCCGTTCTCCTGGACCACTGTGTCATACTTTCTCCTCTCCCTTCCAAATCCCAGCTCCTCCTTCCCTCAGTGAGCTGGCAACCTTGCTTTCTCTTCCCCAATCAGTTCCCTTGAATTTGGCTTCCCTGACTGTGGCTGGTATGGGCACCACCTGGCCTTGCTCTTGTCCACAAGCATGCCCTCCCCTCTTCACAGCTGGAGGCCCTCACGCTTCAGCAGTCCTCTGAGTCCCTCACAATCAGCCTCCCGGGTTATTCCCAATACACACTGCACTGCGATTTCCCCACCTCCCTCCCCTCCATTCCTCTGCTCCCCTTCAGAGCCGAATTCCCCAGAGTCGCCTGTACATATTTGTCTCCATTTCTTCCCCTCCCATTCTCTCTAGAGCCAGAGTAATCAGACTCTGGCTTTTCCACCCACCAAACTGCCCCCATCCTCCCCACTGCAGCACCTGCCCAGGGCTTACTTCCGCCTCCTCCACAGCCCGTCTCCCTCCCTCACCTTCCTGGCCTGGCTGCACTCTGCTGGCCTTGTCTTGCAGAGGTTCTTTGAAGGTTTGCATCATCCCCCTGACATGGAGGGCCCAGGGCCTGGTGCGGACCTCTTATCAATCATCCTGAAATACCATCTATTTGCTGATGGTGCAGATTCACCTCAACTCAGACCTCACATGTGAACTCCAGATCCATGAAGCAAACAGGCTGCTGGACAGCTCCCCTGGGACTCTAGTCCCAACTGTAACATGCCAAACTAAACCCCGTACCCACCCCCACAACCAACCTGCTCCTCCCACACTTTCCATCTCAATTTATGGTACCAGTTGCTTAGAACAAAAACCTTCAGTCCTTGGTTTTTCTCTCAGGTCCTATCTGTGGGCAAATTCTCTCCTGATAGGCATTCTGCACACATCTGAAGTCATGCACTGGCCTTCACAGAGGCCTCCCTGCTCTGCCTTTACCCGTAATTGTTCCCAGTATCTGGTTAAAAAGCTCTCCGGATCCTGTTGTAACTCATGTTTTTAGACTGTCCCTCACCTGTTCAGAGCCCACTGAAAGAGTCCTGCTTACTCGGGACGGCTTTCCCAGCACACTGAAGCCAGCTGAGCACCACCCGGCACCTGTCACAGTGCCCCTGAGTTCTCCTTGCTGCTCCTCACTCGCCCATCGAAGGAGGCCTCCCCAGCACAGCAGGTACAGACCCAGCTCAGGGTCCTTACAGTCTACCACCTACTGCCTCTTCCGTGACATGGAATTATGTCCATTCAATTACACCCACCACCAGCACCCACCTCCCTGCTCCCCTCTCCTGCTTTACGGAAAAGCACTTACCAATTAACTTACTACATGGGCTAAATGTTCGTTTAAATCTGTCTCCCACACTAGAAAATCAGTTCCATCAGCGCAGGAATTTTCATTTTGTTTACTGCCTAGCCTAGGGCTGGCACAGGCTGGCCTCAATGAACACACATGTGATGAATCTAGAGGAAGATCCCACTGTGGAGTTACAGTAATGCAGAACTACACAAGTCAGCATTTCTACTTAAAAACCATGGGACAGAGTCTTCCAAGTTCTCTGTGTCTATGTCTTGATTTCAATAGGAATGTACCACAGTTAAATCATGAGCCTATTTAGTTTATGACTGTGAACTTCATGTCAATGACACTTTCAGCTGTTAATAGCAAAAATACAACAAGCTACTCATCAGCTGTCAGCAAGAGACATAGCTGTTGTTCATCAGCTGAAGTGCAGAACTGCAAATTCATTTTTAATGTTTAAAGAAAACTTAACCTTGGATACCTATACTATAAAACCACAATGACACTAAAGCAGGAATAAAAGAAAGGCTCCTGTAACTGAGCAATCAACTTAGCTTCAGCAGTAAAGGTTCAAAAGGAAAACACTGTCGACTATCAGCTCTCATTAGCAAGAAAAAAAATAACCAAACAAAGCCTCCCTGTATGGACTCTGGAATAGTCTCGGTCACTGTGGGAATGACATCACATGGGTCATCTCACTAGGGATATCACAACATACGGGGGTTTTTTTCCACCAATTTTTTAGAACAGTCTTCATAGAGTTGTTTCTTATACCAATCCTTGGATGAAGGCCTGCTGCGGAATCTGTTTTGGACCAGGTGATTTCCACAAGAGGCAGAATAATGCAGCCAGGTGTATAACCTCCCAGGGCAGTGACCTGCTCTACTAGAATTATTTACCCGCCGCCAGATACATGCAGAACGACTAAAGAGATGCAGTCCACAAGGCTGGGTAAAAAGCTTGGCATACCCCTTATATATCATTATTATTATTATTTAGAGAAAGAGAAAGGGAGATAGAAAAAAAATACTGACTTATTGTTCCACTTATTTATGCATGCGTTGGTTGATTCTTGTATGTGCCCTGACCAGGGCCTGACCTGAAATCTTGGCATATTGAGATGAGGCTCTAAACAACTGAGCTATCTGGCCAGGGCTACCCCTTATGTATCTTGGAGGGGCCTTGGAAGTCACCTAGTGCTATCCTAACTTCCTTTTATAGGCGACAAAAATATGACTCTGAGGGTGAGATGTATCCATGAACAAGCACAAGAGGGAGATGATCCTAAATACAATTCTTGGAGTGCAATTACACAGAAAATATGCTTGGAACAGGACAGGAGTGATGGGGAAGGACCACTGTCACCAAGGTCCTACAGCAGGATCTGCCTCCCTGGATTCTTAAAATTAATGAGGCCCCAAAACCTTGTGCTTGTATGGGGGTACATGGTGTTGTGGACTTGACATTCAATCCTCTACCACAACCACCCCCTGAATGTCAAGTCCACAATGTCTTAAAAATCGGAACAGTAATTTTCATTCCCATTTAAGAAAATGGCTAATTAGTACCTACTTAAAAAGCTAAATCTCTAGAAACAGGGAAACCCCCAAAAAACTAAAGATCATTCTGTTTAGTCAAATCCTTTTGAATGTAAGTATTGTAATAAATTAATTAAAAACCAGTATGGAGTAAGCAAAGAAACCAATTTTTATTAAACTGAGATAAGGAGAAAAGACTCAGCTTACTTATCTTTCTCCCAAATTCAGTGTGGACTGGGAGGGGGATATGCAAAGAATGAAACAGGGAAGAAAGAGAAGGACGACTAAATGACTGGTCAGGTACTAGATAAACTAGGGAATTGGCATAAAGCAAGAAACACTTCTTCCTCTGGTTTCCACTTAGGAAAATTCAGGCCAGACTGTTTCTTCTTTAAGACCACAGGTGGCAAACGCAAGGTCCATGGGCCGAATCCGGCCCTCCACCTTGTTTCTACCTGGTGGCAGTGTGGAGCTCTCACTTAACTGTTAAGTAGTTACATTTATACAGTCCTAAAATTACATTTGGCCCTTTGAAGGCAACTGCGAGGCTGATGTGGCCCCTGGTGAAAAGGAGTTTGACATCCCTGTTTAAGACAGTCCCCCCACACCCACAAAAATGTGTAAGTTTAAAA
Organism: Desmodus rotundus; assembly: GCF_022682495.2. Classification (NCBI taxonomy): domain Eukaryota; kingdom Metazoa; phylum Chordata; class Mammalia; order Chiroptera; family Phyllostomidae; genus Desmodus; species Desmodus rotundus. The sequence continues at coordinate 30,608,927 of NC_071398.1, read as the reverse complement.
TCAGGAAAAGAAGGTCAAATTAGCCTCAGAGGGCTGGTCCTTCCTCCTTAACAATTAATATATTTGATTAAATTTGCTACTTTCAAATGTATTCATGCTTTCCAAACTATATGAACCTCCTCAAATATAAACCACAAATGCAGGAAAGAGAAGCAGCTGGATGTAAGCTGATCCCACAGCACCCACTGTCCTAATCCACAGACTCACTGGTCTGAGGATCCCCTTTACCATCTCAAAATTAGGTAGGCCCCAAAACCTTGTGCTTGAATGGGTATATCTACCAATAGTAATCACATTTGAAATTAGAACAGAAAATGTTTGAATATTTCTTTATTCATTTAAAAATTATAAAAACATATGACATATTAACACACAAAACATTTTTTATGAAAAATAACTGTAGTTTCCAAAACAACAAAAGCAGCAAAATCTTAACAAGAAGAGGGACATAATTCAGCATTTTTACAAGCCTCTTTAATGTCAGAGTTAATGGGAAACAACTGGATTCTCTTATCTGCGTTGGCTTTCAATTTGTTGCAATAGATTGTTCTGGTTGATGCGTATGAAGAAATCCCAACCTCACACAGAGGTGCTGCTGGGAAAGGGAAAAGTATGTATTGTAATAGCCTTCAGGTAATTGTAGGTATTCTTTAATACAATACCAAAACTCAACAAGTGTCTAATTTTTCCCTAAAGGTCTTTTGCGATGTGGAATCTAAAACCATATCAGTGAACTTTGTACTTTATTACTTTAAAATCCATTGGTCTGTTGTGCCCTTTAAATGGACCTTTATGCAGGTGTGATTTTGTAACATTATGCATTTGTCATCTGGAAAATATTGATTCATGAGTTATATAGATCATCCAAATGTTCACTATATATTATCAAAAGCATCTCATTCATTAATAGGAGCCCTGATCTCATCAGAAAGTCGTTAAGTATTAGGGAGCTGTCAGGTTCAGAGCAGCAGATACAAGCTTTCTGAAATTTCAATTTCACTTGAAAGCTCAAATTTTATCACTGGCAATAGTGTTAGTACATTCCTTGAAGTGGCGAGCTAATTTTGTTCATTTAGTAGGAAATATTGGTCAAACTAGTCAATTATTCTTTTCTGGCAGTCCATGAAAACAAAAAGTGGCTAGTTCAACTAGCAACTCAAATAACTGCAGGAGGGCTTGTCCTCGAGGGAATCCTCTCAGTCCGAATCGCAGAACAAGTGCTTTCCACCTATAACCTGTCTTGTCACAAAGAATAGTTAAAAGAGGCGCACTCAAGTTGAGATTTAATAAGATGAATGATGTTCCCTGCTTCATCAAGGGCATTCTTAAGTGAAAAAGGTTTTTTTACAATTGCATGGAAGTAAATAATGCAATGGTACAACTGCAGTTTGAGGCCTCCACTTCAATTATGCTAACGCAGAAGCAGTTTTACTACCATTGACCCTGCACCCTCAGTGCAAATGTCAACATGCACAAAAGGCAATGACCCCTTCCAATCATTATGGAAACTAGTGTGACCTCACAGAACCCCGGGAAGGTCTCAAGGACACCCCTGGGGTTCTGAGCACCACTCTTGGACAACCACTGCTTTCAGGTACATCTCTAGAAAAAAAACATAGAAACCACATATGCATTAATGTGAATTCCAAATAAATTCTGCTATAAAATATAAACCATAAATGTATTTAAAAGTAACTTTTACTTGGTTTACCAACTGCCAAAGATAAATGTAAATATACTGCAGAAGCCTGAATATATCTTGCAACAAAAATTTTGGGTTTTACATACATAACACCCATATTTTAATTCTTTTCTTACAGTTACTAAATTACTTACATTGTGAATTATTTATTTTGATCAAATAAAATACTACATCTGCCAAAGATGAAGAAGTTTAATAATATACAATTGACTATAGGCTATAACACCTTAACCTTATTTCTTAGTTCCGGGAGAAATTTTAATGAGTCTCTGTGAACTCGTTTACACAATTAATATTAAGTGATCTTATTGTATTCATTCATACATTATTCAAAAAGTAATCATTGGGTACATACTGTACATACATATACCTAAACATATGCTACAAGGGAGGAGAGTGTAACATGTAACCCTACCCCTAAGACATGGGCTAATTATGAAATAAGTCAAAGAAGTGACACTTGGGACCTACTGCTTAGTCAAGGCTAAACACAGCACTAGGGGAACACAGACTGAGACAGCTACTCCAGCCCCAGCAGATCAAGGAAGGCTACTGAGAACTGGGGGAGAACTGAGTCAGGAGGGGACAGGGCAGGGGGCGGGGGCAGCGGTGCAGGTCTACTGGCCAGGACTCGTGAAAGGTCCACAACACAAAACAAACTAGCAGAGCTCTGCTCTCGATTAACCGAGACTAAGGAGACCTGCCAGATGTGGTGAGGTCCTAGGGATAGAGTGGGGTTCAGCCATAAAAGAATTTCAGGGGAAATTTAAATATGGACAGTATCTTAAGTGACATTGAATTGTTGTTCATTTTTTTAGTTTTAGTTATAAAAAAGAATGTCCTTGCTCTCAGACATGAGTGCTCAAGCATTTAGGGATGATCAAAGTTAATCTCTGCAACTTACTTTCAAATGCAGGGGGAAAAAACACACAAAACAACATGCCAAACATCAACCCTTTGTGAATCTAGATGAAGGACATACACCTGTATATTCATTGCACTCTTCCAGCAACTTTTCTCCAGAGTAAAGTTAGGAGGAGGTGGTACAAAATCACTGGTTTGGTGGAACACGCTCATGCTAGATCAAGAGCTCCGTGTTGGCAAACACTGCCCCACGTCACGGTGATGCGTGTTGTTAACGGGGAAAAACTGGGTGTGGGATACACAAGAACAACCCGTACTGTAAACCCGTACTCTCTTATCTGTAAACCTCAAATTATTCCAAAAGAAAAAGTTTTAGAATAAGCAAATTTTTAGAAAAAACAAAAACAATAAAACTCTCCAATCTACTTTACCTGCCACCAGCTACCAGAATCACATCTCTCTTGCGCCGAACTGCTAGAGCATGTTCTAGAGCCCATCCCCAAACACTGTCTCTTCCCCCTTCCTTCTGAATTCCAAACTAAAAATCTGGTTTCCAAACTCACTGTCAGACTGGAACTTTTCTCCAAGGAACCAGATGAGAGTCCTGTAAACAATGCCTGACTGCATTTTGGCACCAGTATTTCTTTTCCTTTTTCATTCAGACCACCCATCCATGTCTCCCTCCCTCTCCTGGGGCCTTGCTCCAAGGTCCACCTGAGACCTCTGCCTTCCTCTGAAAGCTCTGTCCCTTGCAGAGCATGTTCATCCACCTGGCTCCATATCAGGTGGGTCCCTCCAGCTACAATGTTTTGACTAACCAATAAAGCCCCTTCGGGGCTTTGAGGAAACAGAGGAGCACAATGAAAAGCAGTATCTCCCAGGGGGTGCTGGCAGGCACCCACTTTGATTATGGGACTCACACCCATCTCTTCCAAATGTCTGTCTGCTGCCTTGAACTCTCACCAATGCTTTCCCTAGTCCAGTATTTCAAACCACCCTACACCCATTAAACAACAGAAAATAAAATCTACTCCAACATTTCCAAATTTGAAGTATTCTCATGTCCCTATTAGCTCTTTTCCCCCAAGAATATTGCTCAAGGAGATACCACTATATCCCAACTCCTCCGAGAAAGAACCCTGCAAACTCCTTTTTTGGTTAACTCTCTCTGCTCTGTTACCCCTAAGTATCCAACCATCATCGGCCCCTATGGTTTCTTCACACTTTTAGCTCCCAACCTAACTTCCTCTTCCTCTCTCCCACTGCACCTGGTCTGCTGAGTGCCTCATCATCCATGAACTGGCCTCTTCTGCAGTCCCTCTGATGTGTAGGTGTCATCTTTCTGGGACACACTCTGAGGCTGAGTCCACGGATCTGGCAGGCTGACTGTCCCTTTGTCTCTCCCAAAGTCACAAAGGGCTGAGGCAGGAAGCCAACTCCCTCTCATCCATCCTCTAAGTTCCAGAGTAAATTTTCCAAAGACAGCTCATCCTCCCAGAGCCCAGCTCAGCACCCTCCATGGCCCTCCAATGAGAGCATCACATCTAAACTCCTCCATCCAGGTTTCAAGCCTTTCCCAGTCTGGCTCCCCCATCTGCCTGTATATAATCTTATTCACTCACTCGACAAATGCATTCTAAGGCAATGGTGGGCAAACTATAACCCCAAGGGCCAAAACGATGACTCCACCTGTTTTTGTACAGCCCATGAGCCAAATCAAAGGAAGAGCAATATTTCAAGATGTAAAATTATATGAAACTCAAATTTCAGTGTCCACAAATAAAGTTTTATTAGAACGCAGCCACATCTGCATGCTATCTATGGCCGCTTTGGGGCTGTAACAGCTCCTCTGGTGGCTCAAAGCTCACTTCGAGGCAAAAACAAGTGCTCTATGCCTGGGATCACCACTACCACGAACACCATGATGGACACACGGGAGCCACCCACAAATACTTGTTTAGCGAATAAAGTAATGACTTTCAGGTTCAAATGGTCCTATAGGTACAGATAATCCTGAAATCATTCAGCTGCGAGGACAGTAGAAATCTTGGTTCTAATCATCTTCTCATTTTAAGAAGTCAAAAAAAGCAGTAAATACTGTATTTGGATACCACAGTTGATGCTCTCTCCTACTTTCACTGCACTTGTACCTACGTTTTTACAGTTAAAATGAAAAACATTCAGAGATGTGAAAATGAATTAGGTGACATAGGTTGATTTTTGTACCTCTATAGAAGAAAGCTATGCTTCAGAAAGACATTATATTGATTTTGATTATTATATACTTATATCCAACTATACTCAGATACTGAATTAGAGGTAAAATTCTAAAGTCATTTTCCCACTGATAACATGTTCATATAAAAAATATTGGCCCTTAGGTAACAAAAACTCATACTCAACATTGCAAATTATCTAAATCATCTAATAGAATTTAAAATTCTCAAAAAATTGTCACTAACAAATTATACACCAAAATTACAACACTGTATAGTGATCACAACTTACAATAAAAGTACAAGAGAAAAGTCACATCCCTGGAGACAAGAAGAGGGTGTCTTAAACCTAATGATTGTCAGGAACAGCTGCCGGGGACAGGCTGCGGGGTTCTGTACCCCAGAGCATGGGCCTACACGTGCCACTGGCAGGTTCCTCGCAGTGGCAGCACCCAGTTACAGTCTTCTTGCACTTACAACAAGTGTGTACTTCACAGCCACAGCTGAGCTTTTAATCGGCAACTTGTACTAATTTAAAACACCTCTAAGCTCCAATTCTAAATTTCTAAAATTCTGTGATATAAATTTATCACAGACAAAATTCAGACTATATGGAAACTTCTATCAATTAAATCAGCAGCATTTGAGGCTGACAAGCATAAAAAAACACAGGACCTGGCACATAAAGTTGATGATAACAACAATAATTACAGGAGCTACCATTTACTGAATCCTAACCACTACATTAAACACGATCTCAATTAATCTTCACAACCTTTGATGTAGGTGTGTCCCTATTTTAGAGATGGGCCCATCCCTAACCGCTCCCCTTATCTGAAACAGACATCATGCATATTTATGAGGAGAACAGGAGAGCAGACAGCAGTGTAGAAGCGGGGGGTGGGGTGAAAAGGAAGTAAACAATGCTCCCACAGAAACTCACTTTGTGTCTGGTTAACTAAGCTCACAAGTCAGCCATCACCATGTTCTCCTTCCCTTCTCTAGAGTTTGGGTTGGTGTAACCATCCGTCTCACAGCGCCCTCCAGAAATGGGAATCCTTTTATCGCCCATCTGCTCCTGCTGTTTATTGCCTCATACTACAAGGCTTGGGGAGGGAGGTGGTCAGCAGTCCAGGGGTAAATGTCCTAATCTCCTCTGTCCACCTCACAATTTTACAGAAACCAAACAAAACAATTAGCATGTGCCAAAATGTTATGGGGGGTTATAATCCTAATTAGCAACACAGAAACAAATGAAAATTAACTCCCAACTTGAAGTCGTTAGAACAAGTAACAAACAAAAAAAAGTAGCAGCAGCAAGTGGAAGATGCAGAAATCATTCCAAAGGTTTCTCACCCACACAACAGATGTCAGGCAAGCGCAACCCCTCAGAGGCAGAGTGGATAACCAAGGAGAACTAGTTAAGGTGATCTAAGGCAGAAAATGGAGAGAAGTGTAGAAAGGCCCACTAAGATTACCAGGTGGACACTGGCTGACCCATGCACGGCCCTGGAAGACATGTCCACACAGTATCATCACGGGAGCCAAATGTTCTTGAGAAAAAAATATATTCATCAAAGTTCATAAAGGTGTCCTCTCTTCCTTCACTATAAAGGACATTATTGGGATAATTAGTAAAATCTGAATTAGATCTGTTGCTTAGATAATAGAGCTACATCACTGATAAATTCCTAATTTTGATCATTGTACTGTGGTTATATAAAAGAACGTCCTCTTTTTTAAGAGACCCTTAGCCCTGGCAGGTGTGGCTCAAAGGTTGTAGGTTCAATTCCCAGTCAGGGCACACCCCTCGGTTGCGGGCCGGGTGCAGGCGTGATCCCCAGTCTGGGCATATATGGGAGGCAACCAACTGATGCTTCTCTCTTGCATCAATGTTCCTCTCTCTCCTTTCCTCTAAAAGCAATTTTTAAAAATGTCCTCAGGTGCTGACAAAAAAAATAGACACAAATGTATTTTAAAGGTAAAGAGATACATTTTAAACTGTTCAGAAAAAAATACATATACACACATAGCTGTACAGAGGAGGAGCAAGGATAAAGCAAATAGAAAACATTAACATCTGAGAATCTAGGAAAAGACTATACCATAATTCTTTGTACTATTCTTGCAACTTCTGAGTCTGAAAGAAACCCAATTCCTATAAAGGGATGTTGAGGCTTTTTTCTTAAAAAAAAAAGGCAAGATGAATAAAAGTATTTTCATTTGACCATAACTTTGCCAGTGCTAATTATACTTCTGAGAGGCTGCCACTGACATTTTCTTTCCAAGGTTTTCTCGAAATAAACTACGTTTCTGACCTACACTCTCAGTGACTTCACCAGATACATGAGATGGTTCAGTGGACTCCTGCAGATCGCCTGAAGCTCTCCAGGTAAGCAGTGAAGAGCAAGGACGGAGGAGACTCAGAGAGTAATCCCTTACACGACAACACTTTGAACAGTGCTTGGCACCAGCTGAAATGTGCCTTATTGTCCTCTTACTGTTACTGAACCCCCAACCATGACTTCTTTCTCCAACTTGCATTAGTATTTTTAGTCTAGAGCTTGGGGGATCCAAACTACAACCTGAGGGCCAAATCTGGCCAAGTGTCAGTTTTTGTAGGTAAGTTTTATTGAAAAACGCCATGCCCATGCAGGCTTCCACCCTCCGAGGGCAGAGTTAAGCTGCTATGACAGAGACCCTCAACCCCCCAAACCAAAAATATTTATCCAGCACTTCACGAAAAAGGCTGTTAACTTCTGCCCTACTGTCTAATGATGTCAGCAGCAACTAAAGAATCTTGAGACTGAGGGGTTAAGAAATTTGAGACTACTATTGAAGAATAGTAATCTTGACCTCCTGAGAGGTGCCTCCGCTATTACAGGATTTTTCAATTACCTCCAGATCTGGATTGGCTTTTCCTGCTCCACTTCCCGTTAACCATAAAGAGCAATTTCTGATTCAGAGTATAGTGGATTCACAGACATCCCAATGATGCACAGCAGGCTTACTGAGCTCTTGAATGATCCCAGGAGAACCCATGAAGCAAGTTGAACTGAATTTTTTATTAACAACTACACAGGGAGGGAACCCCAAGCAGTTTGTGTTTGCTTTCATCTTATTGTACGCCCTTGAGCTTCCTTTCTCTTCCCTAACATATGATTGCATTTTATACAATTTCAAATTATACAAATTTAAATCACACAAATTTAAAATAACAATACATATTAAGCCCTCATTTTGCAAAAAACAAGCGAAATTAGTTGAATCCCGAAAATCTTAAAATGTTTAATTTCAAGACCAGAAGGCCAATTAATTGAAAGCTGTATTTGCCTCTGACAGCTGCAACTTTTAAATGGTTAACAGGACATCCAGCCTTCTTTGTCAGCCAGCCTAAACCAAGGGGAGTGTGAATTACTTGGCATCTTCAAACAAGTGTTCTGGCATAAGACGAAGCCTAACATAGCACTTTGCTCCAGAGGCCCATCCCTGGCTTCCACTGACCAAAGAGTTCCCAGGAGGAAGGCTTGGCAGCAGGTCCCAACCTGGCCACCCACCTACCAACTGAATTGCAGGGCTGCACTGCGTGGTGACAGGAGGAACTACAGCCTGAGTCCTCCCCTGCTCCATCTAGTAAGACTGAGATGCCTGCGCCCCGGCCACATTCAGGGGACATTAGTTCACTCAAACAAGAAAGTACCAGCAGCACACATACCACGTTTTCACTGCCAGTGTATCCACACCCACTTCTGGTTCAGAAAGGTTAACCTCTGCTTTGATGGCTTTCCACCCTGAGGACAAAGGAAAAATCACGAGAGACCACAAGCAGCACCTTTGGAGCACACAATGTAAATCTTTATTACTAAAAGGTTTGCCAGGGCAGGGCCCTTGCCCAGTCACAAAGGGCTCAATGCAGGCCCAGGCCTCCTGACCGCACTCTGGAGGGAACAGCAAGGCCTCCACTCCTACCTGGGCCCTTCTGCCCCACTTTCACTTTCAATGCATTATTCATGCTAACTATTTAAAGTGCTAATACAAAATAACTTAGGACAAAGTCATGGTAGTCAATTTCCACACATTCGATTCCACTTACCAACTTTTTCAGGGACTTAACTAAAAAACTTGTTCTCATCTCTTCACCCTCTATGGCCTTTTCTGGCAGATTTTATTCTTCCATGATTGTGCCTTGTAAGCAATCCAACCTTGTGGCTTATCTGTCTGAGGCACCCAGTCACTCACACCATCACCATCCCCCTCAACCAATGTGAGGCTCCTTAAGGGGACAAGGAGAACCTTACTGTCACCCTACCACGGAGGTAGATGGTCCAAAACACTTAATCAAATCGGTAAGTGTGAAAGATGCAGCAAATTGAAAATAGAAACCAATTCATGTGATTTTGGGCAAACTATCTGCTTGTGGCCTAAGAAGTTAATGGTTCCCTCATATTTTAATTCAAGACTATCATATTTTAATGGTTCCATCATATTTTAATTCAAGCAATGGGAGGCTCTGGGTGCTGACATCAAGCTCTACTTCTTCTTAGAGACTTTGGGGAACTATGCTATAGATGCCCAACCTCACCAAGTGCACTGGGGGAATAAGTAGAGGTCAAGGGCACTCCTCCTGCTCCTTGCCTTCTACGACTAAGGACCAACATCCTGTCTTCCAAGAGCTCAGCCGTGGACAGTGGACAGAGAGCCAAAGGCAAGGAAGAGGGCATAAAACGAGATGAGTAGCAGCTCTCATTTTTAAGTAGTTTCACAACCTGCACAAGACAAAAGTGGGAAACCCACGAGTTAAGTGTTCTTTAAACTATTTGCTTGGGGGGATGAATAGTAATGGAAAAAATATAATTAAAAAAAACAACTATTTGAGAAGGCAGAGATGACTGCTAAGATTCTCCTCTTCTGTGATGTGCTGAATGAGCTCCAGGTACTGTCCACGAACAAGAAAACAAGGATAGCTGCTTAAGAGCAAATTGCAACCATATGACCCCACTCAACATTTGCTCTCAAAGTCGCTAAAATTCCTCACATCCCCCGAAACTGAACATTTCAGAATGATCAGAGCACTTCTGACAAGCAATTCATTATGATTTGTTTTTATTACCACCATGTACATGAAGTCATAGAACACAGGAACAATCTTTATTTACCTCTGGTATAGGGAGGACTTTGAAAGCTTTTACCTGAGACACTGTCATTGAGACCCTTAATATGGATGTTCCCCCCAGAAGTCTTTTCTTCAAAATGAGAAAGTGTTTATTGTTTTCAGATTTAAGTAGTTAAACTGGTTAAGTTACATGGGCATTTTAAAGTCAGTTTTGCTCTGTCATGTAACATATTTAATTGTACAGCTAATGTTTTCAGGATGCATACAGTATAGATCAGGGGTGTTAAACTCATTTTCACCAGGGGGCCACATCAGCCTTGAGGAAGCCTTCAAAGGGCCAAATGTAATTTTAGGACCGTATAAATGTAACTACTCCTTAACTAGGGTCAAGGAGCTCGGCGCTGCCGCTGGGTAAAAACAAGGTGCCGGGCCGGATAAGACAAGGTGGAGGGCCAGATTCGGCCCACAGGCCTTGTGTTTGCCACCTGTGGTGTAGCTGAAGATCATAAGGAAAAATTAAGGCTAATAAGCTATAATAGGTGTTATCAATAAACCATTAATGCAAAATGATCTAGAACCTGTGCCTAACGCACTTATTTACAAGCCCACAAAACAAGGTTTGCAGTTCGTTATCTCTTATCTCCTTAGCCACCATCTAGCACAGGAAGTATTTGTTCAGCATCAAAGTGAATATACAACACCTGTCAATCTTTTTAAATGTAAATTCTGAGTCTGTCTTTCAAGACTGGACACTTCTATTCACTGCCACACTCCATCTAGAGAATAACTAGAAATGACCTAAATGACCAACAAGAAAAGAAGAGCTAAGCAAGTAATGATCCATCCACTCAAAGAAATGTTTTACATCCGTTACAGGTTATCATGAGAACTACAGAAACAGGGAAAACAACAATGTCATATTTTTAAGTGAAAGTCACTGAAAGTTATGTATGTATGCAGTCAAGTTATGTTATAAAAGTGTCTTTTGAAGATAAAAAAACTGGAAAAGTATTTTCAAATATACAACATTAATGTGGTAAGATTAGAGGATTTTTTTTTTCAGAATTTTATTTTATGTTGATGTGCTGCTTTACGATAATAAAAGAAAATATTTGGGAAAAGTGTAAGTTTTTAAGAAAAAGAACTATTTGCTTTATCCTGAAAATCAATCTGGAAAAAAAGCATATGCACTTAAAAAACAACAGATCAGAAAAAGATCCCCAGACTCCTATTTGGTAAGGGGGAACACCACAAGAAATCAGAGAAAGTTTATTAAGTATAATTTTTTTTCAATTATATCAAAACCTGAAGTTTATTTCTGGAAGTAGTATTCATAATCAACTTTAAACCTCAATGGAAGAGAAAGAAGCGTGGAAAGCATACCTATTTGCCTTTACACATTTTCTGACAGCCTTTTAAGGTTTTAATTTACCTCAGCTGATACTAACAATTACACCAACTAGGTGATGACCCAAGAATTTGGGGGATATTCTCAGCAAGAAAATTAGCTTTCTCAAATATCCCTGGGACTGCCTTTTCCTAACAAAATAAAACAAAATTTTTTTAAAAGCCTTTTATTGAATTTGTCACAATATTGCTTCTGTTTTAGAAGAGAAAGATCAGTTCACAAAACTGGGAGTACTATTAGCCCGTATGAGTCATTTTTCTGTAATCTGGGGAAAACCAGTATGATACAAATCACTTCTCCACCATACAGCTTATCGTTTTACGTTACTTAAAACCTCAGAAAATTCATTAAGTGAATGCTAACTTAAACAGATTTGGAGAATATATTCACATCATTTCTTTGATTCTCCACATTTTGATTGTGGGAGTAACTTTGTTTGCTATTATTTTGTGCATGTCAATAAAGTGTATGCGTATAAGCTGTCTGCTTTCCAAAAGAGAGATGAGTCTCAGTTTCCAAATTTGTAAAATAGCAGCAATCTGCTTCTGTGCAGATCACATGACATCATGTCTGTAAAATGCTTAACTCAGGCAAAAGCAGTAAGCACTAAGCAGGGGAGAGCTTGTACCCTGCAATGGATAAGCATACAATCCTGAAGCCATATTGCCTGCTTTGAAGAGTAGCTCCATTGCCTGCAAGTCACTTCAACTTCCTGTGCCTGTGTCTTCACCTATCACGTAACAGCGCCTACCCCACAAAGTTGCTAATAAATAAATAAATTTGCATATGCAGAGCACTTAGGACAGTGCCTGGCATATATTCAGTGCTCACTATGCTGCATACCAATGAGGCAGGCCTCAGAAGGAACCAAACCTGCTGACATCAGATTTCTAGTCCCCAGAAACTATGAGAAAATAAATTTCTGTTAAACAAAAAACCCGAAAAACCTGGAAAAGCTCTAGTCATTATTTTGGTGAATGACCCTCAATTTGAGTTTTCTCATGACTAGACTGAGGGTATGTATTTCCACCTCAGTGCATACCAGGTCACGTATCATTGTCTTATTACTGGTGATGTTAGGGTGTCTCTGCAGGCTCTTCACTGTGAAGTTACTATTTTTCTGTTTGCAGTTTACAGATATATTGGGGGAGATACTTTGGGGCTATGTAAACATCACAGATTGGAGAAGACTTAAGGAGACACGACAAATAAATGAACAGTGGGATCCTGGAGTAGATCCTGAAACAGAAAAAGGATATTAGCAGAAAACTGATGAAGTTCAATAAGGTCTATTTAGTTAATATAGTGTGCCGATTTAGTTAATATGCTGTGCAGATATTAATTTTCTGGTTTTCATAAGGATATTAGATTACGTAAGATGTCAGCATTAGGGAAAGTAGGTGAAGGGAGTAGAGAAGCTCTCTAAACCATTTTTGCAACTATTTTGTAAGTCTAAAACTACTTCAAAATTAAGTGTACAAAAGCTGCAGATTCTGAATCCATACGTCTGGACAGGGCCTGAGTCTGCAATTCTCTAAAATGCTCAGTGATGGCGACGCTGCTGGCCCACGGACCGCTTCGCTAGACAAGGCCTTGGCGAACATAGCTGATGCATTTCCCAGTGCACAATTTTCAAAGGACAATCAACTAAAATGCATCAAGATTACACTTCAAGTGCAGTAATCACTCCTTAACTAGAGGCATTCCTTAAATTCTGGCACACGGAAATGTTCTTTTAGTACAATGATACAATGAGAAGCCAACTGAAGAATCTGAAATCACAATCTTTGCTACAAGACCCACCTATGGTTGGCCTTCCCCAGTTGGGGCCTTGGCACCCCCTCCAACGCTGCAGAGCCAGGAGAACCTCCACAAGGAATGTACACCATCCGCCCATGCTTGCAATATGGAAGCAGCCATGGGGATCATAACTGGCCCCAGGTCCCACTGGTGGTGGGTGTCATCACCTAGGCCACTCAGAGGCAGGAGAGGGGAGCACAGTGATGGCAGCACAGGTTCTGGAATTCCTGCTCATAGTGAGGGACTGGCCAGTACACATGGGATCTCTGCTCATCCCATTAAAATGATTTTTAAGTGTGTAATAAACCCATAAGAAAGAAAATAAGACGGCAGATGAGATTTTGCAAATTTCTAGCAGGCTAAGAAAATCTACTGAGGGCAAAGGAAACAGCAATGTGAAGCACTCAAGAGTGGGGACAGTGGAGGAGGGCTCTAAGCCTGCAGCATGCCAAGACCCAAAAGGCAGGACCCTCAGCAGAGATCGAGGGCTGCGCCTGCACACAGAAGACAGTCCTGGCACACAAGAGCTATATACGAGGGGACTCCTAGACCAAGTGGTGCAGCCCCTAATTGAAGGGGTCTTCCTTAGGCAGAAAGGCCCAGAGAAGACCTGCCAATCTGGCTTTCCAGCTCCAAGCATAGTAACAAGTTCCCAACCACCCACAGGGAAACATACACATTTTCGAAGCCAGCCCTCAGACTCATTTATCAGCTTCCTCTTGCTTTAGACAACAATTACCAGTAATTAAGGAGTACTTGCCATCCAAAGCAAAAAGCCAGTATTTTTAAAAGGACAACAGTGATACTAGATGAAACAAGAAATCAGAGAACAAAAAAAGAACTGAAAAAAAATCCTTATTAGTACCCTGAGTATCAAGGAAATAATACATAAAAATAAAAAGCTACTACGAAAAAGGACAGAACAAATGTAGATATATTCTTGGAAATTAAAATTTCAATAATGGCAGTAAATTTAAAATAGAGTTGAATAAAAACTGAAGCCTTCTCCCAGAAATAAGAATAAAATGACACAGGAAGAAGATAAAGACAAGAGATTCAGAGGGTCAAGATATCCATCATCAAATTAATAGAAACTTGGAAAAGAAGAGTAGAAGAGTAAAAGAATTTCTCAAATAAATGATACTAGAGACTTTCTCAGAGCAGAAGGACAAGCCCCCAGGATCAAAGAGCACATCCTTTGGCACTCTGGAAATGCCCTAGAACCAAAGAGGATCCTAAAAAGTTACCCATGGCGACTTGGCTAAAGGCTCTCACTGAAATGAAGAAAGCCAAGATGAAAACATGGAGTCCTGAACAACCCCGAGTGTAAAACAAAGGAAAACATCAGGATGATACCTGTGCTGGCATGGAGTAATCTGTCCAGATCAGAAAAAGAGGACAGAGGGCTAGAGAGGTCAGGATGGAGAGATTTGACACTTACCCTTGAAAACTTAAAACAATGTAAGAAGTTGATGGAAGCAGACAACGCAAACAAAAAGAAAGGCCTTTACAAACAATAGAAAAAACAAACAGCTGTATTAGAAAGGAAATGCACTATTTGGCTGGGAAGTAAGCAATATTTGCACAGTTATAAACAATTTGAGTTCAATGAACTAGTGAATTCAGGGGATAGGGAAAGTGGGATATGATGGGAAGAGCTAAACCGTATTATTGTAACAAAGTCAAAAGTGTGTACAATTACTAATTGTCTAGAGTTATGAAAAACTTCTTGAAGAAACAACAAAAAGATATAAAAATCTCTGAAAAGAGGGACTAAAAGGTGGGATGAGGACGACTGCTTCTCATTGTAAGTTTTTCACGACATTTCATCGTGTGCATTACTTTAAAATATTAAATATATGCATGTTTAATTTTTTAAGGACATTCAAACCTTGGCTGTGTGTGTCTTAGGCAACTCACTAAACCTCGGTGAGCCTTGGTTGCCTCGTCCACAACACAGGACAACCTCTGTCTCACTGGGTCACTGTGGTGAGACGCACTGTACATGAACAGCAGTCCCAGACACAACGTAGGACCCATAAATGGCAGCTGCTGTTTTAAAAAGTAAAGCCAGTGATGGCAGAACACATGACAAGAACATATTAATTGCAAAACCAAGGGGAAACTGAGCTGAATATATAGAATTGTGTATAGGCAGTTCCAGTGTTGTTTTACCACTGGGTATTGGTACCCAGGGTTGCCCTAAAAGCTGGACGTTAAGGGATCCAATCATCTACTTCCTGATGTAGCGTCTCCCTCACTTGGGAAGAAAACAAGCCTGCGCTGGCCCTTTGACTGGCCCTCTCCCTCCCCCAGTCTCGGAAAGCAGGGGGAACAGCGCCGTTGAGAACCACTCAACTATTCCAAGTTATTTTTCTGTTTCCCAAACTTCCAGTTACAACTCTACCCTTAGAAAGGGCTGTCTCCTCTCATCAATTGGTTTGGTTTAGTGCTAGTTTTACCAACCCAATCAGGCTTTGGAGTACATTCAAAGGCACTGGGGAAGAACAGGTAACTGCAAATAGAGAGCAATCACCTGTTTCACCGCCAGGCTCTAAACTGTGCCCTCCCTGGTCCGGGCAGGCAAGCCCTCTATCCCTCGAAGTTACTCTTGTTGACAGTTCTTTGTGGAACATTTACTTCTCCAATATCAAAGCAATCCCTACCGTCTCATCAGAAACAAATCAGTCCTCTATTAAGGCAAGGTATCCAATTCGCTCACACAGTAGAGGTGGAATGTACGTCTTTTCCAGCCATGGATTACGTTCCTAAAGGATTAAACCACAGAAACAGCAGAAAGTATGGGGGGAGGGAACCCTGAAATCCTCACTCATCAAGGTCTGGATAACGGGATCCGATCCTCTCTGAAGTCTGAAGTTGTCTATTCCTCAACCGGCACCTTACGCTCCTATTTCCCTTTGTGAAACCATAAGCAAATTAAAAGGATGCTGTTTGTGTTCCTGACTCTAGGGGCTCCATCTCACATTGGTAACTCAGGATGCCAGCCGAGTCGGAAGTCGGACTGACAGGAACTACCACACCGCAGGGTCCTTTGGGTGCGTTTTCAGTTTCCCATTTCCCAAAGAAGTGAGACCCAGCCCGCCCCCTCCTGCAGCTGCAAGCCGTCAGTCTGCAGGGCGGCCTTCGGGACGTCTGGGAGCAAGTCTTGCAGGGCTGCTCCCCAAGTTTAAAAGCAGCTGGCAGGGTCCCGGGGACCGGACCTGTCACCCGGACCGTCCTACGCGGCGCACCGCACGGGGGCGGAGGGGAGGGAGAGAGATTGCAAGTGCAAAAGAAAATTAATGACAAGAAAGCAAGAGCCTCCTCTGGGAAGAAAACAAGCCTGCGCTCGGCCCTTTGCCCCGGCCGCCCCAGTATCCGAACGCTGGGGGTACAGCGCTGTGCGCCCAGGGAAGAACGCAAGGACTGGGGGGCCGCAGAACCAGGGGTGCTGACAGAGTTGAGGGTGCACCAGGAGGGGCTTAAAGGAGCAGCGGGGGTTAAGGTGGTGCCGGCAGGACTAAGGGGGGCGGCGGTGCCCGGGGACGCCTACGCCATTGGGGCGTCCGGAGGGGCTGACAAGGCTAAGAGGAACGGCGAGGGGAGAAAGTGCCCGCAGATAAAGGGGGGCAGGGCGGCGGGGATCGGAGGCGCTAAAGGGGCAACCGGACGGAGGCAGCGGGCCGTTGGCGGGCCAGGCAGGGAGTCCCAAGTAGGGATGACGGGCGCGGGAGCCGCGGCCGGAGGAGGGCGAAGGGAGGAGGGAAGAGGGGAGATCTCGCTCTCGCTCTCGCCCCGCGGGAAGGGGGAGGTGGAGACGCGACCGGCTGCGGGAGCTGCAATTACCGTGTGGGCTGCGGAATTCTCGTGGTGTTTGTCGGGGAGCTGCGATAATGGCGCCCGTCCTCGCGAGAGAAGCGGTCGATCTGCGCAGGCGCTACGAGTCGCTTCCCGCGGCCCTCCGCCCTGCACAGTCTACGCAAGTTCCCCGGACAGTGCTCCGAGAGCTGGGGCGGGGCCTACAGCCCTAGGCCTCTAGCGCGCGCTGTCGCCCGCGCCGTTGACAGCCGAGCATGCGCACGCGTCCTGCTCCCGCACCACGGTTTGGACCCCCGAAGAGTTCTTACTTAGCCAGGGTGCGCCAGGGTTTCTCGGTAGCCGGTGAGAAGTCGCCTCGGCGGGCTGTATTTTTTGAGATTGAATGAATAGGAATTAGTCCCCCAACGACTACATATCCCGGAGGTCCCTGCGCGAGTCGCGAGCGGTGCATTCTAGGACTCGTAGTCCCGGCGTCTGCGCTATGCCTGCCGGTACTGGTAGTCTCTTCATACTCTGGTCGCCGAGTCCGCGCAGTTGGTTGGTGGGACTTGTAGTTCATGTGCTCGGGCTCTGTGCTGCCGGAGCGTGCAAACGTTTCCGCCCTGACGGGGTTCCCCCCCGAGATAGGTGTTGCTCAAAGGTTCCCAGTATCATAACTACAGTCTTGAGGGCACGTGCGTGGTATAAATCTATTTATTACATGTGGTATATTTTTACATGTAATTAATATGTTATATACCATATAATATGTGCCAATGTAAATATAAACTATATGAATATAAATATAGCATGAATGTGGATACAATATATTTATATAGTATAACTGCGCGTTTGTGGATACTCGTAGAAAAAAAAATTCCAAGTTATGGACAATTCCCAGGAACGTTATTCCTGTTCACTGGCATCGTCATTGCTTTTCATGTGTGCTGGAATCATCATTGCTTTTCTTTTTTCTTCTTTATAATCGCCTGTATTTTTGAGTTGTTTACATTGAGCAAGAATTCCTTTGATCATCCAAATGCAAGACAATGGAACTATTTTCATTTGGAAAAGAAAATGCTTTACATGAGTTTCCTGCTCATTTCCCATTTGCCAATAAGAAAAACCTGATTTAGGGCAGCAAACAGCTGTGTAACCTTGGGCAACCTTGTTGAGTAAGTCTCTTCCAGAATTATCACTCAGGGTTTCCGCTGAGGCTGGTCACTGGATTCCTTTGCAGGAAAAGTGCGTTAAAGAAATTCCAAAGAAGAACCACAGAAGGTCCTCTGGAAAAGCTACTGATACGGAAGTGAGATAAATCTTACGTAGAAATGAGAAGCCCATGGAGATTGGAAAAATTGCTCAGCAAGTTCACATGGCTGGAAAGAGACAAAAGCAGGATTTGGAATCCCAAACACCTGAGTGCACTCTCACGGAGGGTGGGAGGATTCCAAACACTAACCACACACATCCTGAGATGGGGGGAGGGGGGGGCAAGTTCTAGCCGTGCCTTCTACCTCTCTGCCTCAATCGCAGCCACACTCAACTATGGAAGAATTCTTAACACGCTGCATTTGACAGGAAAGCAAATAAATGTAGAATGATGTTTTTCATATTATTTCAAAGTATCACAAAATCCTCACCTGTAGCTCTCTCCCAGGTGTAGGTTTGCCTGCTCCTTCCTGTCCAGGCCTTGCACACTGATCAGTGGCTCCAAGCCACTGATGACTGTCATGGTCAGAAATTAAATCAGTCAAAATTATAATTGTGCCGTGTTGGAGTTATTGACTTCTTTTTTTTGGTTTCAATGTTTCAGTTTGTTTGGGTTTTGTTTTTTTTTTCATTTTTCTGCCCAGGAAGCTAAACTAGAGGAAGGTGTTAATATTCACATGTAGCTGGTTAAAAAATATTAAATAGCTCGAAATTGGCAAAGACAGCTGTCTACCAATGAAGGGTCACTCTATGACCACAGAGGACCCTTCTCCTTGCCAATCAGTTCATATAAGAATCCAGTGGAAGTTCCTGAAGCTAATTAGGCTGAAGTCATGTTGGTGGGGACTTTATAGGAAGAGTGGGAGGTGCATTCTGGCCTGAATGGCACCAGAAATCGGGGACTACTTAGATGTACATGCGCTGGGCATTTGCAAAGATCTCAAAGACACCTTCTTCCAAACCAGGTAATGCCTACCTTAGCACAACCTGGAATCCTTCAGAATGGTTCTATTCCTGGAGATGTCACTAGGGTAGAGAAACGTGGCTTATTCATGAAGCCCTTGGTTGCCAAAAAAATTCCCTGGAAAACTGAGCACACCTGTTTATAGGAGCAGGCCTGATCTGGGCTTTGTATTCAAGCTCTTCTATGGTGAGTGGCTAAGGCTTCATGCTCACAGCTCAAGAGGATCTGGGGAGGAATCAATGAAGCAGAGTTTGTAAAGGGTTTAGCAGAGGATCTGACTTAGGAAATTACGTATAGCCACGTGTTAAGTTACCATGCCTTGAGCCACACGTCTTATTTTAATCCCTCTTCTTTGTGAAGAACATAAAGTTCAGAGAGATTAACACACCCCAGGTCACACAGCCATCGCAGGGCTAGAACCTTGAGGAAAAAGACTGTGAGATGTGGCAGTAAAGGTAGTTAGGATACGGGCTGTGCAGGTAGGTCCCTATTGGCCAAGAGACAAGTTTTGTCTTGATCCTAAATATAATGGGAAGCCTTTACAAGGTTTGGGGCAAGGGTGAATATGATCACATTTGTGTTTTCAAAAGTCACTCTGGCTGGAGTGTTGGAAAATAAATTAGGGGTAGGGAGGAGGGGTCCTGAGTTTTGGGAGAGCACTGGAGGAAGCTGTGGCAGGGTTCCAGGCAAGAGATGAGGGAGATCTGCACTAGAGTGAGCCTAGATTTGGATGCAGCAAAGTGGACAGAATCAAGAGATTCCAAGGGGTGAAATCAATAGGAATGACAAATATAGGGCAGGGTAAGGGAGAGGAGGCAGCTGGGATGCCAAATGGGCCTACATTCATGCAAAATTGGATGGTTGGAAGCACTGAGATAGGGAACCCTGGGCGCCACTGACCACCATGGTTCTGGAGACTGCCAAGAACAATGCTTCTTTGTTATTGCTCCAGCCATGGGGGCCTCTTCTGTAATTTCTCCCCCACCCCAAGACACCTTTGTCTACTTTGACACAGGTTTGATTCCCTCTCAGGCACATACCTAGGTTGCAGGTTGTGTTCGATCCGCAGTCAGGGCACAGATAGGAGGCAACCAGTTGATGTTTCTCTCCCACTTTAATATCTCTGTCTCTCACTCTCCCTTCACCTCTCTCTAAAATCAATAAATATATCCTTGGGTGAATATTTTTTAAAAAATTTAAGAAAAGAGACTTGAGGACCAAGAAGTGATGTCAGCAGCATGGCAGAATAGGAGGTTCCCCATCATATCCTCCCTTAGCAACAATAATTTGGCAGCCATGGACAGAAGTGGCTTTGTGGGACCTTTGGGGTTCAGGTAGTAGACAGTTGAAACCTAGGTGGAGCCCAAAACCAAGGAGGGTCATTTTGAGTCAGCTGCCCCCAAGTGACAGACCCATTCACCTTGGTCTCAACTACAGATCCAGAAACAGACTATCCCCCTGTGGACTTGGCTACAGCTCCATTTGACCTCCATCCTGCCACCAGCATCATCTGCCAAGGGACCCAGCAAGAATCAGGCCTGCCATGCCCCAAGTAACAGGCCCGCTGAAATGGGTTCTGTCTGTGGACCCTGAAGCAGCTTGAGACCCAACTCCATCCCCTCTTAACCATGATCCAGGAGCAGTCCCACTCACCCAGAACCCAGAAGGAGACACACCCACCCATAATGCGATATGCCACATTAACAAAATGAAGGGTAAAAATTACATGATCATCTCAATTGATGCAAAAAAAGCATTTGGTAAGTTCAACATCTTTCATAATTAAACCTTTCAACAAGGTATAGAAGGAACAAACCTCGACATAATAGTCCATATATGTCAAGTCTACAGCCAATATCTTGCTTGATGGTGAAAGGTTGAAAGCTTTTCCTTTAAGATCAGGAACAAGACAAGGATGACTGTTCCTATTTAACATACTACTGGAAGTCCTAGCCAGAGCAGTTAGGCAAGAAAAAGAAATTAAATGCATCCAAACCCAAAAGAAAGAAGTTAAATTGTCTTTGTTTGAAGATAACATGAGCTTATACATAGAAACCCTTAAGACTCCATCAAGAAACTGTTAGAACTAACAAACAAATTCAATAAAGTTGCAGGATACAAAATCAATATGCAAAAATCAGTTGCATTTTTATACACTAACAACAAACTGTCTGAAAAAGAAATGAAGAAAATAATCCTATTTACAATGACACCAAAATAATAAAATACTTAGAAGAAATTTAACCAAGGACGTGAAAAATCAATACACTGAAAACTGTAAGACATTGATGAAAGAGAGGAAAAAGACGCAAATCAGTGGAAAGAGACCCTGTGTTTATGGATAAGAATTAATATTGTTAAAATGTTCATACCCAGAGCCATCTACAGAGTCATTCCATTGCCTAGCAAAGTTACAATGGCATTTTCCACAGAAATAGAAAAAACAATTTTAAAATTTGTGTGGAACCACAAAGGACCCTAAATAGTCAAAGCAATCCTGAGGAAGAACAAAGCTGGAGGTATCACACTTTCTGATTTCAAACTCTATGGCAAAGCTATAGTAATCAAAACAGCATGATAGTGACATAAGAATAGACACATAGAGCAATGGAACTTTGCATAGAGAGCACAGAAATAAACCCATGCATATTTGGTCAACTGATCTTTGACAAGGGTACAAAGAATACACACAGGGAAAAGAATAGTCTCTTCAATAAATGGTGTTAAGAAAACTGAACATTAGCAGGCAAAAGAATGAAATTTGCCCCCTATCTTACACCACACATAATATTAACTTGCAGTAGATTAAAGACTTAAATGTAAGACCTGAAACCATAAAACTCCTCAAAGAAAAGATACTGGGGACAGCTCCTTTACATGGGTGTGGCAGTGATTTTTTGGACATGACACCAAAATCACAAGCAGCAAAAGCAAAAACAAAGTAGACTACATCAAACAAAAAAGTTTCTGTGCAGCTAAATGAAAAGACAACCTACAAAATGGGAGAAAACATTTGTATACTATATATCTGATAATCAGTTAATATCCAAAACATATAAGGAATTTGTACAACTCAACAGAAAACAAAAAAAAACAACAAAATAACAAAAACCTGATTTTAAAATTGGCAGAGGACCCGAATAGACATTTTTCCAAAGAAAACAAATAAATTCATGACGAAGTGCTCCATACCACTCATCATTAGAGAAATGCAAATCGAAACGACAATGAGATAGCTCCTCACACCTGTTAGAATGCCATGATCAAATAGATAAGAGATGACAGTGTTAGTGAGAATGTAGGGGGAAAGGAACCCTTGAACACTGCTGGTGGGATTGGCACTATGGAAAACAGTAAGAAGATTCCTCAAAAAATTAAAAATAGAATTATCATATGATTCAGCAATCCTACTTCTGAGTATTTGTCCAGAGGAAAGAAGTCAGTATATTGAAGAGACGTCTGCTCCCCATGTTTACTGCGGCATTATTCAGTCGCCGGGATGGGGAACAACCTCAGTGTCCAAGTGTCCACCAGTGAGTGAATGTGTAAAGAAGTGCGAACGTGAACGTGTGTGTTTGTGGGCATATACACACGCACACATACATATGTAGTGGAATATTATTCAGCCACAGGAAGGAAGGAAATCCTGCCATTTGCAGCAATGTGGGTGGACCTAGAAGACATCATGCTGGACACAGGAAGAAATACTGTTTGATCTCACACGCAGAGTCTAAAAAAGTCCAGCTCATAGAAGCAGAGAGCACAGTGGTAGCCAGGGGCTAGGGAGTGTGGGAAGTAAGAGCTATTGGTCCAAGGGTACAAACTTTCAGTTATGAGAGGAGGAAGTTCTGCAGGTCTAATGTATAGTATGGTGACTATAGTTAGTAATACTGTATAGCAGCAACTTTTTATGGGTGTGCTGCAAGAGTTTTTAAAACATGCAGCACCTGACTGTTTAGTCAGAGATACTGACCTCTTTTCCCCTACATTGTCAAATAAAAGAAATAACAATAGCCAACACAACAATAGCCATCCCGTATGAATGTCCCGTCTTGAACCATAAATATATTTATGTAGGTCACATTGCATAATAAGGTTGCACCTAGTTGGTTCATTCCTGGCACCAGAAATCCTTGTATAAAAGTATAGGCACATGATTTTTTTAAAAAGTCACTTTGGAGCAAAAAGGGTAGGTAATTACTTTTATTATTTTGGTAAGTTAATCAAAATTATACTTATTTTATGTCAGAATAGCAAAAACATATTTTGGGAGGAGCCACAGAATTATTTTATAAGTACCATGGATGAAAAAAGCTGAAAATTTCTGCTGTATAGTGTATTTGAAATTTACTGAGGTCTCAAGTATTCTCACTACAGGTGATGGAGTTGTTAATTCATCTGATTGCAGTAATCCTTTCAAAATCTGTACATATACAAGGTGTATTAAATCATCATTTTATTTGTCAATTATACCTCTATAAAGTTAGAAAAATAAATATTTAAAAAAATTTAAGAGCGATAAGGACCCTACCCAAACACTGTTGTGTGGATGGGATGTCCTGTGACACTGGGAAAGCCACCTAAATTGCCCCTGCCTTAGTTTCCTCCCCGTAAATGGGGTAGTAAGACCTCATGAAAGTTACCTGTGAGTAGTGTGCCTTTGAGCGTAGACTCACACGGGTTCCACTACCAGCTCTTATTACCTTGTTTGGCTCTGGACCAGTATAGTAATCCTGGCCTCATTGTCCTCATCTGTAAAATGAAAATAGAATCTACCTCACAGAGTGGTTTCTAAGTTTTGAAGTTGTGGAAAGTGCTCGCCCACAGCATTTGGCACAAAGGAGACACCCTGATACATTTTGTAAAAAATTGTGTCTATACAAAGACTTAGTGCTACTGCTACCCATACAAAAGAAGTATTAGCTACCACGATTGACTGTTCCCTGGGTTCCCATTTCTGTGCCTTTGCCTAAATCACGTAATAACCCGCTGGTCTATCTATACTTTGCCAAACCTGCCTGGCTGCTTTTTCTCTCTCTTTCTTTTATTATATTTAAATACACATAACATAAATTTCACCATTTTAACCATTTTAAAGTGTACAGTTCAGTGGCATCAAGTACATTCACAAAGTTGTGAAACCGTCACTGCTAAGGAAACCCTGTGCCCTTTGTCAGTCACTCCCCTTCCTTCCGTGCTCCCTCCTCCCCACTCCCCACCCCCTGCCCCGACAACCACTGATCTGTTTTCTATCTCTACATATTTGGCTATTCTGGGTATTTCATATAAGCGGCATCATACAGTATGGGGCCTTTTGTGACTGCCTCTTTACTCAGGATAGTATTTTCAATGTTTCCGTGTCTTAGTGTATATCAGAGCTTCACTTTTTAAAATTAATGACCTCGAGTTTTTAGAGCAGTGTTCAGACCACAGTAAAGTTGAACAGGAAGGTACAGAGACTTCCCATATACCCCTTGCCTACCGCCTTATCAACATCCCTCACCAGAGTGGTGCATGTACTGCAGCTGGTGAGCTTGACACGTCATCACCACCCAGGTCCGTAGTTTACATTAAGGTTCACTCTTGGTGTTGCACATTCTTTGTATCTTTTGCTAATATTTCCTCCCAGTCTGTGGCTTGTCTTGTCTTGACAGTGTCTTTCACAGAACAGAAGTTTTTAATTTTATTGAAGTCCATTTTATCTATGATTTTGTTATGGATCATGCCTTTGGTGTTATATCTGAAAAGTAATTGTCAAACCCAAGGTCGTGCAGGTTTTCTCCTATGTTATCTTCCAGGAGTTTTATAGTTTGGTGTTTTACGCTAAGGTCTGTGATCCATTTTGAATTATTTTTTGTAAAGGGTATAAAATCTGTATCTGGATTCATTTCTTTTGTATGTGGATGTCCAGTTGTTCCGGCACCATTCGTTGGCTGATTTGGCTCCACCGTGTTACCTTTATTCCTCTATCAAGGGTCAGCTGACTATATTTATGTGGGCCAACCTGTCCTGCTGATTATTTGTCTATTCTCTCACCAATACCACATGGTCTTGATTACTGTAGCTTCATTCTTTTTTATGGCTGAACAATTACATTTTGTGATATATCACCTTAATTTGCCCATTGATGGACATTTGGGTTATTGTGAAAAAGCTGCTGTGAACATGTGTGTACAAGTGCTTGTGTTGATGTATGTTTCATTCTCTTGGGTACATGCCCAGGAATGGAATTGTTGGGTCGCATGAGAACTCTGGGTTTGACTTATTGAAGAAACCACTTGACTTCCTACATGACACTCTTCATTGTTTGGGAGTGAGCAAATGCTGACTTCCTGATTCAGAGAGGCCCATGTGGAGAGGAACCGCCAGCCAGCCAGCACCACCTTGCCAGCTATGCGAGGGCACCATCTTGGAAGCGGGTGCTCCAGCCCCAGATGAGCCATCTCAGCCGATGCCTCCTGGAGCAGAGATGGGCTGTCTCCCCTGAGCCCTGCCCACATTATAGATGTGTGAGCTCAGTAAATGATTGCTGTTTCCAACCGTTGAGTTGTGGGGTGCTTGTTAGGCAGCAATAGATAACTGGGGCATAGGCTTCCATACACACTTTATATTCCAACTAAAAACCCCCTTGCTTCAGTAAGAATTTAGAATGGATGACTGGCCATTTCCCTGCAGTACAGCATGCACTGATTGTGCACCTTACATGTGCCTGTGCAAGCAACTAACAGCCATGTGTCGGGGCTCAAAGAGGTAATGAGCTCAAGGCCATGTACTTGAGCCCCAGCTGTGCCACTTGCCACTTTCTATCTAGGGAGCACTTAGACCATGCATGTCATGTTAGGGTCCTTGGGAATACAGAGAAAAAAATTAACTCACTTAGTAAAAGGAACTTACGGGCCCTGGCTGGGTAGCTCAGCTGGTTAGCGTGTCATCCCAATATGCCAGGGTTGTGGGTTCGATTCCCGGTCAAGGCACATACAAGAATCAACCAACGAATGTACAGATAAATAAGTGGAACAACAAATCAATGTTACTCTCTTTCCCTCCCTCTCTCTAAAATCAATAAATAAAAAATTTAGATAAATAAATAAAAGGAATTTAATGATTCACATAAATGAAAAGTTTGGAAGTGGACTTATATATCCTGGAGCTTACAAGCACACCAGGGGGCAGACAGCCAGGTCACTGGTGGAGAGAGAGCATGAGCCTGTGGTTCTGCTTTTATTGGGGTCCAGGGTGGGGCTCGGGTTTCATGGACTCACTCTTTATTGATGAATTTAAAAATATAAGTGGCCAGGTGGCTAAGTTGGTTGGAACATCAGCTCATATACCAAAAATGTGCGGGTTTGATCCCCATTCGGGGCATGTACAGGAGGCAACCGATCAATGTTTTTCTCAATCTTAAGTCAATAGAAACAAAACATATCCTCGGGTGAGGGATAAAATTAATTAATTAATTAAAATACAAGTACAAGAATGTAAATGGTGGGAGGAGAAAAAAAAACAAGTGAGCCACATGATCAGTTATTAAATCAAGCAAGATCTCTAAACAAAGGTGTCTCAGTGTGGGAGGTGACCTGGCCCTTTATCTAGTGCATAGCTAGTACTGTATTAAATTGAGATAGCCAGCTTTGAAGTAACGATCAAAGCTTAACTGAGACACTTTGATTACAAAAAGAAAAGCCAGAGTTTCAGTCAGTCAGGATGGCAGCGTAGGCAGACATGGCTCGTCTCTTTGCACAACCACACCAAAATTACAACTAAAATGTAGAACAGCCATCACTCAGAACCATCAAAAATCAAGTTGAATGAAGTCTGACAACTATGGAATTGAAGAAACCACATCCATCCAGACTGGAAGGAGGGGAGCAGAAGCAGAATGGGCTGGTCTCTCACCCACACATGGCGGATAAAGATTTGATAGGGAGCCCTGGCTGGTGTGGCTCAGTGGATTGAGTACTGGGCTGCAAACCCAAAGGTCACCAGTTCAATTCCCAGTCAGGGAACATACCTGGTTTGTGGACCAGGTCCCCAGTAGGGGGCTCATGTAAGGCAACCACAAATTGATGTTTCTCACCCTCTCTTTATCCTTCTCTTCCCCTCTCTCTAAAAGTGAATATGATCTTTTAAAAATAAAATAAATTTTGAAAAATTCGGGATGGTCCCAGCCCCTCAAAAGGCCCCCCCAGCCCAGGATTCCAGTCCCAGAAAGATAAGTTCCCACAATTTCAGGCTGCAAAAACCAGTGGGGATTGAGTCAGTGGAGGAGCCCCAAGCAGTTCCTCTTAAAGAACCAACACATGGATTTATTCAGACTCAATCCCTCTGAACTCCAGCACTGAGGTAGCAGTTTGAAAGGCACTAGTGGCATACAGGGAGAAACTGAAGTATCTGACATCAAGGCAAGGCCATTGTCCCTTTTCTAAATCTTCTCCCCACAGAGCTGGCAAGCTGGTGCCATATCTGAGACTCCATCAACCTGGCTAAAACTGTTTGACCCACCTTGGAGATCCCCAGAGACTCTTCCCCACCCAACTTACAGGCCCACCCAAGCTGCTTTTTCTTCCAGTTTTGGCTCATGCTTCACAACTTCCTAAATCCTATCAAACAAGCAACAGCTGGCCTCAGTGAGCCCCAGGCCCAGCACTAGCAGCAGCCAGCCTAGATTTACAAGCTTGCTTTTGCCTGGGACCCTCCAAGTCCAGCACAAGTAGCAGCCATCATAGATTGCTTTATAGCTCAGGCAGGGTGGCCCCAGGCAAAACATAGGTGGGGGTTGACCTTGGCCTGCACCACCTGGGAAACCCCAGGGCCAGCACACCCAGAGGGCAGCTATAGAACACAATGGAGCACCACCATCCTGACCCTGCACAGCTGATCCTTCACACAGGGAAGAGGTTGGTGGTCACTGGTCACCGCCAATCCTTGCAGCTGACTGGCCTGGGTAAGTCCCTCCCTTTGATCTGCCAATAGCAACCAAAGCTCAACTACAAAAGAAGGGTATACTCAGCCCGCATGAAGGGTGCACCTTGAGTACCCAGCTTGGGTGATGGGGAGGCTATGCCACTGGACCCTACCAGACACCTACTACATTAGGCCACACTACCAAGACATGGAGTCATAGCAGCTCTATCTAATATATAGAAACAAACGCTGCCAAAGTGAGGAGACAAAGAAACATGGTCAAAATGAAAGACCAGATCAAAACTCCAGAAAAAGAGCTAAATGAAATAGAGATAAGAAATCCATCAGATGCAGAGTTCAAAACACTGGTTGTAAGGATACTCAAGGAACTTAGTGAGGACCTCAACAGCATAAAAAAAGACCCAGTCACAAATGAAGGATACACTAATTGAAATAAAGAATAATTTACAGGGAAACAACAGAGTGGATGAAGCTGAGCATGAAATCAATGATTTGGAACAAAAGGAAGCAAAAAACAACCAATCAGAACAAGAAGATGAAAAAAGAATCACAAAAATGAGGAAAGTAAAAGCAGCCTCTGGGACAACTTCAAGAGGTCCAACATTCGCATCACAGGGATGCCAGAAGCAGAAGAGAAAGAGCAAGAAATTGGAAATCTATTTGCAAAAATAATGAAAGAAAACGTCCCTAATTTGGAGAAGGAAATAGACATGCAAGTCCAGGAAGCACAGAGAATCCCAAACAAGATGGATGCAAAGAGGCCTACTCTAAGACATATCATAATTAGAATGCCAAAGGTTAAAGATAAAAAAGAGAATTTTAAAGGCAGCAAGAGAAAAGAAGCTAATTACCTACAGAGGAGTTTCCATAAGACTGTCAGCTGATTTCTCAAAGGAAACTTTGCAGGTTAGAAGGGATTGGCAAGAAATATTCAGTGTCATGAAAAGCAGGAACCTACAGCCAAGATGGCTCTACCCAGCAAAGCTATCATTTAGGATTGAATGGCAAATAAAGAGCTTCCCAGAAGGAAAAAACTAAAGGAATTCATCATCACCAAACCATTATTATATGAAATGTCAAAGGGACTTACTTAAGAAAAAGAAGATCAAAACTATGAATAATAAAATGGCAAAAAAATACATATCTACCAACAACTGATTCTAAAAAACAAGCTAAGCAAACAAGAAGAACAGAGACAGAATCATGGATGCAAAGAACATTTTGAGGGTTACTAGATGGGAGGGGGCTGTGGGGGGATGGGCGAGGAGGTGAAGGGATTAAGAAGTACAAATAGGTAGGTACAGAATAGCCATGGGGATGTAAAGTACAGCACAGGAAATGGAGAAGCCAAAGAACTTACACGCAAGACCCTGGACACAAACAATGGTGGGGGCGTTGCCTGAGGGAGTCGGCAGTGCTAGGTGGAGGAAGGCAAAGGGGGAAAAATCAGGACAACTGTAATAGCATAATCAATAAAATATAAATAGAAAAAGAAAAAGAAAATTCAGTGCTCAGGGCTCACACTACCATTCCCTGGTGTTTGTGGTGATGTTGGTGCAAACAAACCCACTCTGCCACCTGCAGGATGAAAGCAGAATGCGCACAATTACAGTAGCAGGCTGGACCACCCAGGTTTGAGTAAGTGCTCTACGGTTTGCACAACAAAATTACCTAATGACCCTTTTCTCAGAATGCATCTCTGAAATTAAGCTTATGTAGCATGGAAATTTCCAGAAAGAGCCACAAGAAACTGCAATCAGTACTTCACTCTGGGAAAGAGAAACTTTTCACTTTTGAACTGCTTGTACAGGGTATGGCTTTTATATATATTTTAATGGCAGAGATTTCAAATTCTATTGTTAACAGTGATTAAAATGATACATAAGTCAGCTGTGAAGGATGTGCAGGACGAGATGGGTGATGATATTTTCTAAGTAAAGCAGAGCCCTGCCATGTGGCTATGGAAGATAGCGAGATGCCAGCCCCACTGGGATGGCCAGTGATGCGATCTACCTTAAGTAGGCAGGTTGAAGATGGCAGCGCAGCCTGGAACGGCAGAGGACGTGCCGCTGAGAGGAAAGGGGACCTGCTAGTGTCCGCTGACTGGTTTGCTCGTGCCAGGGGACGCCTGTACTCACCTGGGCCTGTAACATGATGCTTGGTGTGTAGTAATAGCAGTAGTTCCATTCTAAGCACTTTATTCATATCAACTCATTCAACCCTCACAGCAATGCAGCGGAGTGTTATTTCCCCACTTTACAAATGATAAAACAGAGGAAGAAGTGAATGAATGAATGAATGAATGAATGAATGAATGAAGCAAGCTACCCAAGGGTAGGTATATCTCTAAAGTGACACCGTGGGAAGAAAAGCACACGGATCAAGTTGTATTTTTTTTGTTGATTGCAACAAAGGCAATAGAATTTGTGAGTCCATCAAAGAATTGGATGAAAGCTACAGACCAATTATGCATGGAATCAATGGGATTCTTGGGTTCCCGGGAGCCCACACGTGGACTCAAGTTTCAGAAGCCCTGTTCTGTGGGTTTTTCAGATCCAAGATCCTAGGATTCTATGTTAAGTTATGATATCCAGCCCTGGCTGGTGTGGCTTAGTGGATTGAGTGCTGGCCTGCAAACCAAAGGGTCAATGGTTCAATTTCCAGTCAGGGCACATGCCTGGGTTATAGGCCAAGTCCCCAATAGGGGGCACGAAAGAGGTAACCACACTGATGTTTCTCTCCTCTCTTTCTCCCTCCCTTCTCCTCTCTCTAAAAATAAATAAAATATTTTTTTAAAAGTTATGATATCCTTTGTCCCTTTGAAGCCTACAAGTTTAACCCCCCACCAAAAAAAAAAAAGTACAAACTTCTCCAATCCTGTAGTCTCCACCTCATGGGTAAAAAGTGTCTGTGGAATAAAATACTGTGAAGTCCAAAGTAAGTTCTTTTGTTGTCTGGCATGCGCAAATATTACAAGCTGTATAATGAGGGGGACCATCTAATTTACTGACCAAATGTGGACAGTTTTGTGCATGAAAGGAGCACCACAACCTGGGAGTGTCTAAGCCAACCAGGACAGATTACTTGGGGCAGAACAAATTTGTATCAAACGCTGTCTGTTTTATGGACAGTGGGGACTGGCTGCTTTGCCAGGAGACCTAGGCAGAGAGTTCAGCTGCTCATGTGCCCCACCAACCCCGCAGCTTTGGCTGATTCCTATCCCTGCACTTGTGAACCTGCTGCTCCTGTGCATACACACAGCGTGGCTTTGTGCCTGGCCTGGAGCGGCCCGAGGCCGGAGAGCTGTGCATTCCAAACTAGAGGTCCAGACCAAGAGCAGGGCCTTCACCCTCCCCGGTGTGCCCTCCCCAACTCCCCTGGACTCACAGCAGGCCTGCCTCCCTGGCTCTCTGACCCGGCTGTTTACCAGATCAAAGCACGGTGGCTCCAGGGACCTGACCATGGTGAAGGCCACAAGTCACGGACACCTCTAAGTAAACCGAGTGTCATCCTGGAAGCTGGGGCGGGTTAAAATTTAACCATCAGGGCTCACGGTTTGCGTGAGTTTTTACAATAACAGGTGGGCGCAGTCGACTCCGCTGTGGTCCTGATCAGCGTGAGGGCAGTAGGAGAAATCACCCTCTCTTCACGGGGCTCTGCGGGGACAGACCCAAGATGCTGAGGGCCCCGCTGCTGGGCAGGAACCACCTGAAGTCCTTGGGTTTCTCCGCCGTGGTCAAGCAGGTGTGGGGGACCCTACAACGCCATCTACTAAGGCCTGAGCGACCATGCTCCCAGGTTTCCTGTGCACAGAAAAATAGGAATAATGCTTGTAAGTAGAATTTCTTAGAATTCTCGATTTCCCCAAATGCAATTTGATGTCTAATGGTATGGTGTCTTTCAAAATAGAAAACAGTCTGGAGCCATGCTTGAGTTCAGATTTCTGCTCTTTTCCCGTGGGTGACCTTGGGCAAATCCTTTAACCTCACACTCCTGGGGTGGTTGGTTGGATGAGGGGCTTGGAACTAGACAGGTACCCAGTGCCCCTCCTCCAAGCTGTTACTATGAAACATCCAGCCCAGAAGGACCGAACGAGCCCGTTATTAGAGCTCCCAAACCCCTCCAGCAGAGGACATTCTCAGCAAACATGCAATAAGGAGACTACCACCCAGCTCTGTCCAGAGACTGTCTGCGTCAGCCTCATTCTGGCATGGGCATAGTTAATGTTCTGTGAACTTGAACTCATCCTTTTCTCTTCTTAAGTCTCAGATTCTTCCTCTGTCAAACAAAGGGCCTGAGTTGAAGGCTGATAAGTTGGTTTCTGGTATAAACACCATATTTTGCCATGTACAATCTGCAGTTTTTTGAGGGGAAAATAAGGATGCATGTTACACATGGTTAGTACCTGACCTTTGTATCTGGTGTTCTTGTGTTTTGTAATTATTTGTTACACAAAATTTCTTGTACCAAAACGTGTTAAAAAATAAATGCTAAAATTCCTTTATAATACCAAACCCAAGTATCTAAATATAAATAAATAAATAATTGAATTAAAAAATTAAAATGAAAGATTTTTTTCCTGCAAGTGTGGACCAAAAACATGGGTGCGCAGTATACGTGGGAGCGCATTACACACGGCACATACGGTGCTCCACACTCTCCAGGACTGGGTGGTTGAAAGACCATGGGCTCCAGAGCCAGTCGCTCCAGGGGTTGGGCACTACTTACACTTGTCTGCAATGAGATCTGGGCATTGCTTCACCTCCCAAAACCTCAGTTTCCTCATCTGTAAAATGGGATGAGTGTCGCACAGGGACACATGAAAATGAGTTGATGTGCGTGGAAAGCCTTGGCACACCCCAGGCTTTCGATGAGCATTATTAGCTCTATCCAATCAATCTGTTGGTCCACACCTGCGGACAATGCTGAACTCTCTGTCTCAGAATCGCAGGGCGATTTACAGAAGCACCTCAGACTCCCCTGGGGTTCCTGTTAGGCCAGAACTCAGGCCTGTGAAAGTGAGGGCGAGCAGCCTGGGGTAAGCCCAGGCTCAAGCTTTAAGAGGCCTGCGGTATTCAGGAGCTGCAGTAGGCCTCCGGGAGCAGGAAGCCCAAGGACATGGCTCAGAGATGGAATCCAAAGTCGCGCATCAAACTCCCCACCCAGAAAAGACAGGAATGGAAGCCTTGTCCCAGCCCTAACCTGGTCCTTTTATTGCCCCACACTTAGTGTGGGGTCCTCAGACTAGCACCCACAGCACTTCCTGGGAGCTTGCTAGAATTGAGGAACCTCAGGCCCCCACCCCAGACCTACCTGTAAATTTCAGACCAAACAGAAGCTATGCGTTCACGTGGAAAGACCCCCCGACCTGTCTGCCTCTGATCCCAGTCCCCAGAGGCAGCTGCTACGAGTGGTTTTCGGTGCAGCCTTCTGACACTTTCCCCACGCACAGAGAAACCTGTCCACACACCCGTGCGACTTGAAAAAAACGACACAGTGCTGCACTGTACATGCTCATCTGCCCCTCGGTTTTCTTTCTTTACCTAACGGTAGACGTTGCCACAATAGTCTCTCAGCAGCTGTCCTCCTTAGTGCTTAGTACAGCCACGAGGAGCATCAGGCCACTTGGATGGAATCTTGGCCCCACCACTTTGTGGCTGTGTGCCCCCAGGCAAGTTTCTTAACCTCACAGAGCCTCAGTTTCCTCACCTGCAAAAGGTGGGCGATGAGACATCACGCACAGCACCGCTGGAAGCATGAAATGAGGCGAGGCACGGAGAGGCTTGGACCAGCGCCCGACGCCTCGTGAGAACTCCCGGCCACCATGTGCACGTCCCTTGGTTTAACCATTACCCTGTTGGGGCACAGTAAGTGGGGTTCCGTTTGTACTTCTTAGAAAGCACACTCTCCACACCGTTGCACAGAGTAACAAAACCACTGCATCGAGTGCCTGAATTGGTCTGGGCGGCAGTGCTCAAACTGCTGACCGGGAGTCCAGGGCGCTGTTATCTCAGCGTCCCCCAGTAAATGGGGCCCATTCTGCCCAACAGAGAAGACTGGAGCTCGCTTCTCCTCAGTGTTTTGTGTATTGGGACTTGGCAAAACATTTCATTTTGGGAAATAAAAGAAAGTTTACTACTAAATATGATTGAGAATCACTGGTGGTTTGGCCCAGAGAGAAA
The DNA here is from genome assembly GCF_022682495.2 of Desmodus rotundus. Lineage (NCBI taxonomy): Eukaryota > Metazoa > Chordata > Mammalia > Chiroptera > Phyllostomidae > Desmodus > Desmodus rotundus. The sequence continues at coordinate 30,574,743 of NC_071398.1, read as the reverse complement.
AGTCAGTTATAAAATGTTCAGAAATAATTCTAGGAACAATTTCAGTTGTGTTCTCTGGCCACATTTCCATGTGTGTGGAAGCTGCCTTTTACCAGCAGTGGGCATTTCATACGAACTCTGTGATCGTGACTCCCACGGCAATAGCTTGAGATCAGCCACAGTGGGAGTATTCGTGGTGGTAATCAGCAAACATTCCACATCAGAGCTTCTTAATCCTGCGCTGAGCCAGTTATTAAACTTTCAGCAGCACACCACTGCGTGCTCTCAAACATTAAATAGGCATTTCTTGCTCATTTGTCTGCAGGACTTCTTGGGTTTGGCTCCCCCGCCCCCACCCCAGCTGGGCTGTGCTCCAAGCTGGCAGGGGGGCGTCTGGATCTGTTCAGTGTGTCTCTCATCCCTCCCTGCACTTGGGCCAATGCTGGTCCCACAGGAAGAGCACTATGAATATTTACTGAAGGGTGGAAAAAGTATAGAACACTTTACCTTTATCACTTCCTATCAGAGAGCAGCTTTAGTTACAAGACTTACTTTGCTGATACCAGCTTTGGCCTGTAGACACATGGAGAACTTGAGCAAACATTGGAAACCTATTTAGGGTTTAAGCAACGTCATCTCTTTGCAGGCCACAATGGGCAGTGCCCTCTTATTTGGTGGCAGGGACAGTGTTCAACGCAGATGTTTCGAGGTTGGCAGCCCCTTCACCCTTCATGAAGTTTCACAGATGTAACCTAAAGACCCCACTCTGCGCACCTTGCATCTCCGTCTTGGGGGCCAGCTGAGCCCCCAGTCAGAGGAGGGCGGCCTCTGTGCTTCGCAGGTCCTGTGTTCCATCTGTGTTAAGGGTCGTGCAGCCGTGTTAATTCCCCGTTTTCCTTCAGGGAGGGTCTAACTCAGGGGTGTCCAACCTTCTGGCGTCTCTGGGCCACACTGGAAGGAGAAGAGTTGTCTTAGGCTACACATTAAATACATCGCGACACGTAATCACAAAAAAATTCTCATAATGTTTTAAGTAAATTTACGATTTTGTGTTGGGCCGAATTCAGAGCCTTCCTGAGCCACAGGCGCCCGCGGGCCACAGGGTGGGCACCCAGCACGAGGACAGCTGTGAGCTCCCTGCTGTGTGAGCGCTGCCTCCCGTCAGACAGTCCCAGTCTGTGCGGCACAAGGGGCTTGGTGAGAGATCAGACAACGGAGACTGGGCACTACTGGAAAAGATCTGGATTAAAGCAGAAGGAGGCCTGCTTCACAAGGACACCAGACGAAGGTCCAGGCCAAGCACCCGGCTCTGGGTCTGCTGCCATCCATCCGTCCCCCGAAAAGGAGAGGCAGATGTGCCTGCAGGGCGCTTCAGGCTGCTGTTCCCCTGAGCGCAGTGGTCATTGCTATAGGGCGCAGGATGGGTGCCAGGCTGTGAGGCCTGAGCGGGAGCCCTGTCCTACGAACTTGCCAACCCACTATTATTCTACACGACTATTCTTCTCTCTGTCCACAGTGCACCCTCTTTGGAAGGGCACAGGCTCCATGCCAGGGGGCTCCCGGCAGTCCCCCATCAACATCCGCTGGAGGGACAGTGTCTACGACCCCGGGCTTCAGCCTCTCCAGGTCTCCTACGACGCTGCGTCCTGCCTCCACATCTGGAACACCGGCTACCTCTTCCAGGTGGAATTTGATGACGCCACCGAGGGGTCAGGTGAGCCCAAATTGGGATCTGAAGCCTTTCTGTCCTTCTGTAACATCCTAAGAGTGGGGTCATGGGCTTAGCACAGAAGGGGATGAGAGCTTTAATTAAGTACGATGTCTGGGGACCAGGAACAGCACTGTGGGGGCAGGAACCGGAAGGATTCGTGAAGGCTCTCTGCAGGGACAGGGGAGTGACGCTTACTTTAAAGATTCTAATGCCAATCATCTACATTCACATGGTTTTACTGGGGACAAAACTATTAACAAAGTTAATTCCCTTCCTTCATGGTTTGCATTCCAGGAACTGGGGAGGAAGAAACACTGAGCTAATAAAAACACAACCGTATTGCACGTCAGAGGAGAACAACAGAGCAGGGCAGAGGAGAGGGGTGTGGCGGCAGCGAGGCTTGCACTGAACCAGGGAGGAAACGGTGCTGGCACTGGGGCGAGGTACCCGGAGCCCTGAGCCCGGTCCCCGTCTGTTCTTACAGGGTGGGACGGACCGACAACAGACACTGACCTGGCTGATGTTTTAAGTTTTTGTTTTTATATACTTATTTCTTTTTAGAGAGTTGGGGAGGGGAGGCAGAAAGAGAGAGAGAAAAACATCTATGTGAGAGAGAAACATCTTCGATCAGTTGCCTCTCATGTGCACCCCAACCAGGGACTAAAACCCGCAACTCAGGCATGTACCCTAACTGGGAATCGAACCAGTGTCCCTTCGCTTTGCTGGATGATGCTCAACTGAGCCACACCAGTCAGGGCAACCTGGCTGACGTTTTAAGTGAATGCCCAGCCTCTATGAGGAAGAGGCAGGCCGGAGGACAGGGGTAGAACAGGGACCACCTGGAGGCTGTCTGGGACGATGGTGGTGGAGGGCTGTGTGACAGGTGGGCAGGGAGGTGGGAGAAAGGCCCCAGAAGACCCTGTCCCTTACTGGGTCCCAGTGCCCTGAATGGGCTTTATATGAACCACCTCCTTAAATCCTCTCCAGGATGCTGAGGAGTTTAGATCGGCTTCTCCTCTGATACTTGTCAGGATTGGCTGCTCCATCCCAGCTGGTGTTTCTCAGCCCCTTTCGGTATCATCATCAACCTTGTTTATGTGGAACATCTGTTTTCTTTTGGGCATGGAGAATGTCCATACATGCCAGGCAGAGGGTGCCCACATGACCGGCCCCCAGGGAAAACCTTGGGCACCAAGTCTCTTATAGGCGTCCCTGGTGGACAACACTTCACTCGTGTTGTCACAGCTCTTTGCTGGGGGTGCAGCGTTTCCCTGTGACCCCATCAGAGAGGGCACTGGAAGCTGGGGCCTGGTCTCCTCCAGGCATCGCCGCATGCGCCTTTTCCCTTTGCAGATTTGGCTTGGGCCCTCTCGCTGTAATAAATCTGACCCATGCGTCCATTCTATGTGCTGAGTCCTGGGATTCCTAGAGAATCATGGATCCTGGGGCCCCTGACACAGCCCCCAGCCCCTGGCCTACCTTCTTCGACATGCTAGTTCTCGTATATTGTTCATTTACCTGTTGCCCAGGCAGGGAAGTGTACTCCATGAGGGTAGCCTGAACCGTGCGTGCTAGCCTTCTTGGAGCCCTGGCAGAGGGACTGGGTGCCAAGCAAGGCCCAACCTCCCCTGTCTCACTACTGATGGACTGGGTGGCTGCAGCAGGGGACAGAGAGCCCTTTTCCCCCATTTGCACCCAGCAAAGTGCTTCACGCACAACCTGGCTCAGCCTTTCCAGGCCTCTCTCCTCATCTCACAGGTGAGAGGGAGTTTGTGTTTCTTGAGCAGCCACCTACATGCCTGGGGCTCATGGTCATTGGTCAGTCTTCACAGTAGCCTTCAGGGACACTTCTCAGGTGGGACTCCTTGAGTACAAGGGCCAAGAACCCCGACTCTGGCCAACATAAGCAAAGCAGATTTTCTTGAAAGGCTAAGCCAAGCTCAAAGAGGAGAAGAGAAAGTTGGACACCCAGATCTTGGAAAGCACAGGAACTGGGCCAGCACGAGGCTCCGGGGAGCGGGGTTATGGGTTTGTTTACTCAGCACACCAACTTTGTTTTCTGCCCATGCTGGTCTATTCCAAGTTCAAATTCCCAAGGAGCAAATGAAATTGGCTTTGCAGGTTTAATATGGTTTGTATTATTTTTAAACATTTTATGCAGCAACTTTAGAAGATTAAATAAAGAATAACAGTCCCTGAACTTTTGCTTGGTTAATAGTTATGTGACTAGTCTAATAAGGTTAAGAAAAACAGACATGGATGTAGATGAGTTCGCATCCTCATATACAATTTTTACGTGTAGCTGTGGGTCTGATACCTATATAACAGGTTTTTTTTTAAGTTTTAAAATATAAAAACTTTTTAAAAAATATTTATTTATTTATTTTTAGAGAGGGGAAGAGAGGGAGAAAGAAAGGGAGAGAAATATCAATGTGTGGTTGTCTCTTGAGCGCCCCCCACTGGGGACCTGGTGCACAACCCAGGCATGTGCCCCGAGTGGGAATTGATCCCGCAGCCCTTTGATTCTCAGGCCGGCACTCAATCCACTGAGCCACCCCAGCCAGGGCATAAAATATAAAAAACCTTTAAGGTTACTTTGGACTTTTGTATGAGTATTAAGATACATTTGACAAAATAATTCAGATTCCCAGGCAAAAAGTTCTGGTGGCTGAGCTTGGCATTACCACAGCCTTTGGTCAGTGGGGGACCCAGCACCCTGACCAAGACCACATGCTCAGGAAAGTGGGGTCCTGGGGGAAATTGAGGTGCTATTTCTAGAGGAGGGAAGCTGTGCTGGCCAGACAAACATACACCCTCTTTAAAGAGCACCACCATCGGTGAATAACAACACGCACAAAACAGACACTGCTGTGGAGAGCACTGGGGGCCTCGTTCTGTGCAAGGAGAAACAGAGACTCGCAGTGGGGGGGGGGGGACTCGCTCAGGATCGTGTGGTAGGGAAGTGGAGGGGTCAGGTTCAAGCCCAAGTCCTGCTGATTCTAAAGCCCCCAAAAGCCCTTCACTGGCCCCTTCTCCTTGTCAAGGGCTTCACTCACACAAACTTAAGTATTCTTTGTAACAACCATGTGAAATGCATATTATTCCCCATTTTACAGATGATAAAAATGAGGCTCAGAGAGATTCATGGCTGGAGGCCACAGAGCCCTCCCAATGAGCCCTCCCTCTGCCAACCAAAGGAGGAAGTTTGAGGAGCATGAATCTTCTGTGGAAGGAATCTGCTTCCATACCCACAGGGTTCAGGCAGGAGCCACTGTAAGGTAGGGGAATGCTAGAGCACAGGGTGAATGCGAACAAGCTTGTGTTAGGTCCTGAGGAGAGCCAGCAGCCTGCTCAGGGTCCAAGTGGGCTCCTGGCTTGAGCCCAGCCAAGCCATGTCCAGTGTGGTCACCCAACAGGAGGGCCAGTGGGCAGTGAGGCCAGCCTGGGTGCTGGGTGAGAACCTACCTACCAGGAGGACGACACCCATACCCAGATCCTCCTGACAGGTGGAGCAGGGGCATCTCCATGATGCTCCAAGGGACCAGTCGTTTATATTTTTATATTATATTACTTTTATTTGAGTGTCTTATAGCATGTGTGCCTTGGAATCTAGTTGTTCCTATGTCCCATGTGAGTGCAGAGTCAGAGTTTAACCTGTAATAGTTTAGACTATTACAGGTGACAATCCCCAGAATCACAAGTCAAGGCCTCCTTTTGGTCAAGAATTTCAACCTCTTGAATTTTTACCCGAAGCTTGAATCATAGGAGTGGGCGTGGCCAGTCCCAACAACCCTTTCTCTGGCTTCAGTGATTGGTCCAGGGGTGGGCATGTGACTCAAGCCAGGTAATGACAGCCAAGAGCTTTTCTTGGAAATGTTAAAAGAAAACCTCTTTTCTGCCTGCCTTGTGTTGGGGTCAGCCTTGTGCAAGGCTGGGCCTGCGGGTCCTCCTGGCAGAACAAAGAGGTGGGTAAAAATTGAGGCCCCAGGCCACCTCTAACGGCAGTTGTGCCTGAAGCCAAACTAGCTCCTGGACTAATCAACCTCTTTCTTGCCTCAGTCAGTTTGATTTAAATTTCAGTCACTTGTTTTCAAGAGTTCTAATACAAGTACACAATAAAAAGTCTACTTTCAGACTACATTAAGAGAGAAGAAATAGAAGGAAGGCAGCTGGAGAATTGCAAGTTTCAGTCCTTGCAATCTTTGCTCAAATGTAATTCAGCTGGAAAAAAAAAGTAATTCAGCTATAGGCCAGGTCTATGCCTCCCAGGGTGAAGGGGAATATTGGTAAAGACATGTAACCCGACCCAGAGAGACTGGTGGTCTGAGTGTGGTGCTTTAAGACTCTCACACCTGTCTGAGAAGCCAGACCCACATAAGCTTGGCCCTTCTGAGTACACAGAGACCTGATAAATGTTTAGCAACTGGCTTTCTGGGGTGTAGGGTGTGGGTGGAGGTGAGGGGAACAAGAAGCCACGATTTGTAGTGTTTGCCGCTTTCTGTGGTGTAAATACTGCTGCACAGCCAGATGATGCCAACCTCCCAATGCACAGTCACTGATCATGAGTTAGGAAGAGATGCACACGGTGAGTTTCCAGGAGCCAGTATGAGCCTGCCCCATACGTCACTGTCCTGTTCTTTCTTCCCTCCACTCCCTGCTGCCTCAGATCTTATTTTTGCTCTCATTTTTGAGAGCAAAAGACATTCGCTGTAACTGGTTAAGACTTCCTTTGTGTTGCATGTGGCAGAAACTCAACTCAAACTGGCTTAAGCAAAGAAGGCGAATACTTACTGGCTTAGAGTCCCAAAAAGTTCAGGGTGTGGCTGGGTCTGAATCCTCCCCCTCTCAGCTCTGCCTTCCCCTGGTGGGTTCTTTCCAGATGAGGATCCTGGAATGGGGCAAGACTGATGGCCCATAGCCCCAGGTGGCAGCTTGGTAGACCCTCCCAACAGAGTGGCGTAAAGGGACAGCACCTCTGTCCCAACAAGGGCAGCCTCAGCCCCAGGGCTGGTTCCCATTGCCCAGTTTCTGTCACTCACCTTGGATGAGCTGATTACAGTGACTCTGATGGTGAGCTGCCCTGGAGTAAGGTGAAGCCAGAGTGGAGGGCCCAGGGGTGCTGTTCCCAGAAGTAAGGTCAGGCTGGAGAGACACAGTCAGGGCTGTCTCTACTGGCCCTGACATCCTTGCTGGTGACCCTGGGCTGACCTCGGCCCACCCCTGATTCACATCGCTCTCAGAGTCCAAGGTCTTTGCACCCATTATTACAGCCAGGCTTCTACGTTGACCCGGTCCTGACCCCCACATTTTGGCTTCCCCACCACCTTCTCTATCTGGTTCAAAGAGACCCACCCCACCCTGCCACAGACTGAAAGAATTAGCTGGGTGTCTCTCCGCGGCCACATAAATTAGTTGGGTAATCCCTCCTGTGGCTCATGTCCACACAGGCCAATCTGGTTTTACTTTACTTGTCATTTTCTGCAGAACCCAGTTTCCCTCTTTCTTCTTTCCTACTCAGTTTCCCAGGCTCTTTTTCCAGCCTCTGGTCCCGCCCTTTTCAGATTATCTGTCTTTTTTTTTTTTATCTGTCTTCTTTTTTCATCTCTGTTGGAAATTGGAAGCTGCAGGAGCAAAGGAAATGGAAAACACAGTTCAAAGAGAGAAAGTACTAAAAAAAAGAGTTTTACAGCAAGAAACAGAATAACAAGACTCCCACATTTAAAAAAAAAAAACAGAAAACAAAAAACAAAAACCCTGGGTGGACTAAAAGAAAATGCTTCATGAGCAAGAAAGGAAGTGAGTAGAGAAGGTACACGGGGTAAAGTAATTTTGCATAAAATATGATTACTTACACTGGGTAACACCAACAGGCGGGACCAGAAACTCAAAGCAAAACAGAACCGGGAGGCCAAGGATATTTTCCGTCAGCGCGGTAGGTTCCAGCAGTTGTTCCAGCGGGCGAGGTGCACGAGCACTTGGATGTTCACACCAGCCAGAGAGGATGAATAACAGAGGTGGAGGCAGCGGCTCCTTCCAAGGAGTGTGCGTGGCGCTGAGGCCCAGGAAGCCAGGGCTGGTGGAGCCACGAAGGGTTGTGTGGAGGAGGGACAGCGAAGGAAAACAGCACTGGCTTCAACTGGCCCCTGCTGTCAAATGCCACAAACTGCTTCACAGATGAAGGAAGATCCTTTTCCTTTTCTTAATGAATGACAGTGCCCCACCTGATGGGCATGCTAGTGCAGAAAACGTGTCAAAGGTCAAAGGCCACAGATCGATCCCACCGCTACTTGAGAAGACCCCCTATGCTCTGTGAACCAGACCTTATACAGCTGCAGTGGCAATAGTCCCTGCCGCCGCCAGTGCTTGGATGCGACACACCAACCTGCCAACTGGGGAACAATTTCCAGGGCATCCAATTCTCACAAAATCCCCAAGAGACAGGTGAGTAGTTCCGTTTATTGGGAAAGGACACCCACGTCCAGTATTCAGACTCAGAGCTGTTTCCAAACCCGACACTCTCTCCGCCGACCACATTAAAGAACCAGTGCATCCGGTCTTGCTGCGAGTGTGGGCCTGGGTGCCCTGCTGTCTCCTCAGCCCACCCGCTTAGCTGTGTGGGTGAGTGGAATGGCAGATGGCAACGTGTCTCTGTCTTCCATGCGAGACCCTTCTTCTTTGGGGCAACAGGGTCCTGGGCTGCCCCTCCAGCACCCAGGGGGCATTCACCTTACTCCTCGGCGGGGCGGTGGGGGGACAGCATGGTATTGAGGGCCTCACTCTGGAGTGGGCACAAACAGGGTATGAGGCTGAGTTCCCCCACTTACCGTCCAGCCAGTGTGAATATGTCACCTGCCCTCTCTGAACCTCAGTCTCCTCCTCTGTAAACGGCAGATCGGAACCCGTCTGGCTGGCTGGTGGGAAGATTAAAAGAGGACCCGTGTGAACCACTTAGCTCCATGCCAGGAGAATTAAGTACAGTACTTGGTGACAATAGCTTCACCTACTGTGGTGCATTCAAAATATGAAGACCAAAGCAAGGCTGTGTGCTCTTTTAGTGTCTTCCACCAGAGGGAACACAGAGAAATCAGAGAAGCAGCTGCTGGCCAGGCCTAGTCTGGCTTTCTTTGACTAGGGAGGACTCCGTGTGTTTTCAGAACCAGTGGGCAGAAGGAGGACAAATTAATCCTCCCAGGTTCCTGCGCAAGCCTCCAGGACACTTGGGTGCCCACAGAAAGAGCACTAGAAGGAAGGTCTCATAACCAAGTGCAAGGCTGGTGTGTAGAACAGAATGGGCCACTATGCTTCCCCAGGGTTTCGAGAGACAGAGGAGCCTGTAGAGAGGAAGAGGAAGGGGAGGAGAAAGAGGGGCAGAAGGGCTGTGTGTGGCTCAGGGGACCACCTGGGGGACCACCTCGGGAGAGGACGGGAAGGAGATGGTGGGCAAGACTCAGCAGAAAGGAGGCAAGAAAGAGGAGAGATTTGAAAGGAGCCACGGTGGAGGCCTCGGAAGACGAGTTCAAGGACCTTCTGAATGAGAGGCTGAGTAGAGTCCCGTAACACACGCGGGAGAGCCTGCCACAGAGACGTGTCATTCTTCAGGGCTGTTGATGTTGGCCTTGTGACTGGAAACCACACGCATGGGCAATGGCCCGCAGCCTCCCGGCCCTCGGCTGGGCTCCGGTCCTCGCTGCTCCACCATGGTAGGCAACTGCCCGAAAGGACACCCGGCCCACACACAGAGTGGTTTCTCCCTGCACGCCAACGGGCATGCTAAGGTTAGAGTCAGGCCGGGGGAGTTGAGGAATCAGTTGATTTGTCTGGGCAAATCTTGTATGATGTATCCATTTTTTAAGACCAGAACGTTCAAAGTCTGTTGACGAAGCCTCCTCTGCTCTGTCACTGCCCATACCTACACTTTGCTCCTCCAGCCCATTTCTCAGTGCTCCCTGCACAAGCCTCTCCCCCCCTATCCCCAAGCCACTGGGACCACCCGTCTGCGCCAGCACAGTGTCCTCCTCTCTTTCCCTCCAGGCTTCTTGTCTCCCGTCCCTGGCTGCCTAGAACCATTTCCATCTTCATTCTAGGGGCTCAGCTGAACCACCCCTTCCTCAGGGATGCCCTATACCAATTTAGGACCCCCAAAGGACTTATCCGTGCCTGTTACAGCCCTAAAACCTGCTTATGTTCGTCACTCAGTTACTGTCTGCCCGCCTCCCTGGATTCCCCGCGCTCAGGAGGTCAGGACGGCAACTAACTGCTCTCTCCCAATCCCCAAAACTTGGAAGAGGGCATGCACACAGTAGGAACTCAGTGAGTATTTGTTGAATATATGAATGATTTTTCCTCTTTGATACATCTTGGCTTGGCTGAGCCCCTTCTAATGGACAATCTCTTAAGATAATGTTTACCCTTCGATGTCTTTATGGGCAGGTCCTATCTTGGTATAAAGAGTGGCTGTTTCAGGTGACTGCAAATCTCTGTTTTGATGATGATATTGATGATAATTAAAATCAATTTTTTTAATTGTCACCCAAGGACATGCTTATTGATTTTAGAAAGAGAGGAAGGGAGAGAGAGGGAAAATAAAAACATCAATGTGAGAGACAATCATCGATCAGTTGCCTCCCATAAGCGCGCCAACTGGGGATCAAACCTGCAACCTAGGTATGTGTCCTGATGGGGAATCAAACCTACGAACTTTTGGTGTACTGGATGACACTCCAAGCACCTGAGCCGCCTGGTCAGGGCGATGGTGATGACAATTTTAACAAGAACAATAATACCAGTAATAATAACCAAAAGTTCTACCACCAGTTGAGATCTTCCTGGTGCCAGGGGCTCTGCTGGGGAGCGTTTTGTCAGCCTCACTGTATTTGATCCTCACCATGTTCCGATGAACAAGGTGTCATTAGCTTTTCCAAACTTTGGAATCTGAGACACAGAGATAAAACAACCCATGCAAAGCTGAACTGTGTGAAACCAGGATTTGAGCTCAGGTTTGCCTGGCTGTAAAACCAGAGCCAAACCGTGATGCCCTTAGCATTTAACCCCCAGGCAGTGATCTGGACTCCCTCATTCAGGGGCCCTGGGGTGGGGTTGTGCTTCACACACACTGACAGTGTGCTGGCAGCTGCCGGGCTCCCACTTGCCTGGAGGGTGGTACAGAGAGCTTCCTGGTTTGGAGAACACACAGAAACCCTTTGCCCTTGAGCTTGACAGCTTCAGAACATTACCTAAATCCCAGAGTGGCACCAAGGTCAGGCTCCTCCTGGGTGAAGTCGTGTTCTTTGCAATTTTGACTAATTCGAACATCTCAAACGTCTCTTACACTTACTTTAAACATTAAGATAGCCATGCCTGCCAAAAGCCTGCTTATCCTGCTAAAAACATGGAACTACAAATAGGTGGCCATTAGTGGCCACTGCTGTAAGCACAGAGACAGTAGTGTCTGGGGCCAGAGCAGGGCAGCATGAAATCATCCTCCAATGTCTTCTGTCCTCAGGGTATTTCGAGCGTCTGGCAGTCGCTAATGCAGTTCCCCAGTGATCTCTCAGTGCACCTGCTCATGGAGAACTCAGGGGTGATGTGCTGCCTCCTCTCTGGGGACAGACCTTGTGGACAGCAGCCTCGGGGATGGGCGCCGGCAAGCTAAAGGCCCCCTTCTCATGTAGTGGGCTTGTCTTTTTAAATTGCTTTATGAAGTCTGGCTGGTGTAGCTTGGTGGATTGAGTGTGGGCTGTGAACCAAAGGGTCACCAGTTCAATTCCCAGTCAGGGCATGTGCTTGGGTTGCAGGCCAGCCCCTCAGTAGGGGGTGCATGAGAGGCAACCACACATTGAAAGGGAATATGAAAGGGACTTTATGAAAGGGAATATTTTGACACTGTTGTCGTTACAAAAATTCACTTTGAGATCATCTAAATCAAAGGCTGCGACCTTAAATTGGGTTCCTAGCTTTCCAAGAAAAACGGCGGGTTTGCTAGAACCCTGCTATGTGAGCTGATGTACTGAACCTTCAAGCAGGCCTGGGGTGGGGTTACCAGGTGACCTGAGGCACATGACTGAACTCCTGAGCCCCAATTTCCTCAACTCAAAAATGAACAAATAGTACCTGCTGCAAGGAGGTTGCGTTTCCCAGGGCACCCAAAATGCCACGTACAATGCCCAGCACATAGTAGGTTCTGAGTAAATGCTGGCTGGTTAGGTGGCGGCACTTACAGCAGGTGCAAGCTTTCCATTAGGCGCTGAGAGTCACACAGGCAGCTGGAGGTGGCGCACAGCACCCGGAAAGCAGGAGATGCTAACCAATGAGAGCCTTGCTTCTTTAATTGGTTATTTCATCCCATACAGAGACATGTCAACGGCTGCTGGGTTTTGTTCTTTGAGTGCTTCCAAATTGCCAGGCATAATACTAAGAACTTTGTATTTACCACATCACTTAATTCTTGCAATGCCCCTCTAAACAAAGCTAGGATCACCCACATTTTACAGGTGGGGAAATGGAGGCTGGGAACAATTCAGTAACTGGAACAAGATCACTCGGTTTCGAAGAAATGGGGCCAGAATCTGACTCCAGACCCCTCTCCTGACCCCCTACAGAAAGGGCGACAAAGCACCATTTCCCAGTTTTTAAATAAATACACGGGCACTTTGCTAGTGGGTTGTCTTTGAGAGTCAGGTCTAACTTAAGGGACATTATTACAATTACAGATTCTTCTCTGTAGTCCGTATCTGCTGGCATTCTTGAATTTATTGTGGTTTTTTATGTGCTCTTGAAGGAGTGAGGCTGCGTAGACCAGAATGGCCAATACCGGAGAGTCTCCACCGATAAGCCACAGGGGGGCGCTCCAACCCCGCTCATTTTGTAGCTCATCTTCTGCCCACCTGCCCCACACCCTCTTTTTCCTCCCGCATCCTCCCAGAAAAGCTCATGTTTTGCTTATCTCCTATTTGTGTTTGCATATTTTAAAGCAAGTGAGGGGCAGCAGGCTTTGGGGGGTTTTGTTAGGTTTGCTTGGTCTCAGCCCAGGTTTCCAGCAAGTCACTGTTTCCTGTACAAACGACCAGATGTCAGTTTGAACGTGAGAAGGAAATGTATATTCTGGAGGCCCCACTGAAAAGGAACATTCTTCCCACGGATAGGAGAGTTCCAGGCTTTCAAAGAACAGACTTCCACTTATATTCGGGCTACTGGGTCTTCCAGCAGCGGACAGGTGGGAGTCTGACTGGTAAGAGGGTTCTTCAATAAAGAACTCTGGGGGCAATTCAGTGTTGGTGGGGTAGAGCGTAGAGCTGTGTGTGGTCCATGGGCTCCAGGCCTACTTGGAGGGTGAACTTGGAAAGCCTTCTGACCTCTGCATCTCTTTACCTGCCAGAGGAAGGAGCAAGGCTCTGTGCTCACAAGTCCCCTCCCATCCCTGCAGTCTCTGATTCTGGCTCTGTTGTTGGCAACAGTGGGACGTGATTTTTTGAAGGTTATTTTTGGCGGGGATCTGGCAGGCATCCATCTGTTGGCGAATACATGCCTCACGCAGTTCATATCATTCCTTTTGGAGACATATGTACCTACATAGAATTCTAAGATACTTGAGTTGAAGGGACCACTAAAACCATTTAGGTAGTAATGCTTTTTTTTTTTTAATAGACAAAGGAGCTAAGTTCCTGAAAGGTTATGTGACATTTAGTGACCAGCATCATTAGCATCATCATCGTCTGGCAGCACTTTACAAAGTGATTCCCCGCCATTATTTCCATTTATCCTGCCAGCGCTCCTCATTTTGCAGGTGGGGAGGCTGAGGCTCAGAGAGACTGAGTGACTTATTCAGTGGTGACACAGCAAGTTGGAGCTAAACTGCAAATCCAGGTCTTTAAATAATTGGAGCATTCTGTGGAATTCCCTAGAAATCCCAGGCAGTTCCAAGCTACCGTGGGAAAGGATGAATTCTGCTGTGATACACAGATCTGCTTACGGACTGAATGAATGAAGCAATCAGTGAGCTGAATAATCCCACTCATTCATCCGCCGGGTGCCTCCAGTGGGTGTGTCTTGGACTAAGTGCTGAGAATACAGTGATGAACAAGACAGAAATGGTCCCTGTCCTGGGAACTCAACTGGGTGGTGTTTAACTCACAGCCTTACAAATTGTGTCCACCAATTTGTGTCCAACTCAACTTTCCCTGACTTAGATGAAACACCCATCACTCCTGCCTTCTCACACTTGAGTTCTGGAAAAGATGACACAGACGTGCATTAGTACCCACGGGGTTACCTTCTGTGTGCACGAGCATATTGCCAGTCTCAGTGTCTCAGAGCCCAGGGCATCTCCTGGAGGACAGTTGGTCAGACGACAGGCTCTTGGTCACTAAGCGACGCGTTTTGGTGGCATGTGGTCTCTGGCTGCCCAATGCTACAAACTCATTTTCCGCCACTGATACAAGGTACCAGGCAGAAGTGCCACTGGCTGTGTTTCATGGTCCTGTAACTCCTTGGATTACCTTTTGTACTTTCAAAGGTAAAGTGGAAAGGGGCACGTTTGGTGTCAGACATGGGTTTGAACCTACCTCCAATCATTACACCTCAGGGATCACTGGCAACCTTTTTAACTTCTCATTATAAATTAAATACAACACAAAACTACAAAGGCCCATCTGCTCAAGTATCCTCACCCCTCATCGGCAACAAAAATCACCACTCTTGTATTTCTAACCACAGAACATTTCCATGAGTCTTGCAGTGTGAACCCACCTGAGAGGTTTTCTTCCTTCATGCTCACAGTGCTCTCAGCCAGCAGCAGATTCAGAGTCTATGAGTTAAAATGGTTTTATATTCCTGATAGGGAAAGCGATAGTTCTACATATTTTAAACAATTAAGACATAATTGGTATCTGTGTGTGTGTGTTAAGGGGAATAGAAGATTATCTTATGAAAACACAGAACTTTATGACTAGATGAGACCCTAATGGCCTTCTCGTTGACGCCCTTATTTCGAGTCAAGAAAGATGGCGGGAAGCTTTACGACTTGATTGAGAGCCGAGTCATGAGCTGAGCCTGTTTTCCTGTTTCATAGTCCAGTGTTTCCTGCTACAAATACTTCCTATGGCAAAGACCAAACAGAAAACACCACTAGCTTGTCATATTTGACACACCGAGGAGCTGATGCAGACAAGGACCTCGGGAATTCACTCCATGGCTCTGCCATGTCTTCCAGACTCGTCCCAGCCAGCCAGGAACACAAGCTCACTTCAATGAAAAGCGAGGTGTCCAATAAGGACTGCTGTATCTGTAGCAGTTGTCTGTGGAAATCTAGTAGCAAAGTGCAACCAGAGGTGGGCTAAGCCATGTACATCAGAGCCAGCCAGGGGGTCACTAAAATAGAGTCCCTGACCTGAGTCTGAACCTTTGGAAGGCACCCCCAGTTCTGCCAGATTCCACCACGAAGGTGCTCTCTGAGCTCATGTGCCTCAAGCTAACAGCTTTTGGGGAGGCTATGCCAGGTGTTTAGAGTGACTTAGAAAGGAGTGTTCCTATAAACCTGGTCATAGAGGGGACTAGACTGAGCTGAACTGCATAGAGACCAGAGATGGTGGAAAAGGCAGCATGTTGTAGTTCCGAATTTGTTTGTTTTAAAACTTGCTCTTTACATACTAGTTTGTGAAATTATTTGGTGATAGGATTTAAGCCATTTTTTTATTCAAAAAACATTTTTTAAATTAAGGAAGTCTGGAAGTCTTATAGGACGTGCACGCATCTCACAAAGGGTTGTTCTTTGCCTTATTGCGGCAGCCAGGGGTTGAAGCCTCTACCGCCACCTGGTGGCAGCACTGGAATCCTCATTCTCTCAGGCATTTACTGTAAGCACAGAAGGGCTGGCTTGGGGCCAGGTGACTGGAACACGGGGCCCACTTTCCAGTTTGTCCTTTCAGCAGGACATCAATCAAGAGTGAAATCACACGACTTCAGTGTACACAGTGTCACAGCAATACCACAGCCCACCAAACAGGCAATCTAACACACAAGTTCCACTGGTTTCATTTTTCAGGAATTAGTGGTGGCCCCTTGGAAAACCACTACCGGCTGAAGCAGTTCCACTTCCACTGGGGAGCAGTGAACGAGTGGGGCTCGGAGCACACGGTGGATGACCACGTGTACCCGGCAGAGGTTTGTAGACGTCTCCACTGCAGCAGTGAATGTGGGGATGCTCTCTATGTGCCCAGCTCAGGTGTAGGATGACCAACCATCCCAGTGGCTCGGAAAGGGAGGATCTTCTGGGCTGTGGGGCTGTCTGTGCTCAAACCAAAGCAACTGGCCACCCTGTCCGTTCAATCCCACAACTGTCCTAAAGGAAAGGTAGGATAAGCACTTTCATTTCACAGAAGAGACTAAAGCTCTAGGTGCTTAGGTAACTTACCAAAGCCAGACAGCTGGGACTCAAGAACACTTCGTGCCCCTGACAGCTTCTCACTTAGCCCCGTGCTTGCTGGTGGCCGATTTCCGACTAGCCCCTTCCTGCCCTTCGAGGCATTTGAGGCCCCCTGTTGAGAATCTGAAAAGTCTTTACAATAGAGATCATCCTAGAACAAAGTGATATTTGCAACATTCAAAAACGGGAGTCAGGGAAAAAATGAGCAGAAAAATGTTAGGAATTGGTGCTTGTAGTTATGGTGGGGTGATAACTGGTGCCTTATAGATTTACCCCAATATTGTATTCTGAAATTCTTCAAAAAAATGGAGAGAACTGTACAGTGAGTGAGAGCCCATGAGGCTGCCCCTCCAGATGCTATGATTAATATTTGCCGAGTTCACTTTATCCGCTTCTGTCCACCCACCCATCCCTTCCTCCACCCACCAACCACCTGAATTTCAAATGCATTTCAAGTTATGAACTCTTTCAACTTTTTGTTGCCCTTGTTATGGAGTAATACTATAGTGAAAATCAAACTAGAGTCCAGCCAAACTAAAAAATAAAAATCACCTATAATCACACACCCAGAGGTGACCTCTGGGGATAGCTTATAAATTGAGAGTTACATCTATTGTTATAATTATACACATATTTACAAACCTGGCAAAAGGAACATGCTTCCCTTCATCTGACAACACACCTTTTATCTTCATGACTGTGTATCCTCACCATGGCTTTTAATGAGCAACTATTTTAACAGGGAGGTTGTTGTAATTTATTAGCATAGAGGCAAGAACCCAGACGGGACCCTCCAGGGGCTCCCTCTGAGTCAGATCCCTCCTGCCCTTGTCTGTGATGCAGGTCGCAGGCTGCCATTTCCTGGGGGGGGGGGGGGGACGGGGGTTAAAAGGCGAAGCCAGCTCCCAGCGTGGTGTCCGTGAAGGAAGGAGGCTGCAGGCAGGACCCTGGGCCCCACAGCCTCTGTTTCTGGGAGATTGCAATAGGGCAGCAGGTGGGGGTTCCAGGTCAGCAATGGATGGGCCTCACCACCGTCTCTGGCCCCGACGCACATGGCTGGGAACACTGGGACTTGGGAGTGAGGAGCCACCTAGAGCACAGGCAGAGGACCCCGGGGCCCTGGGATCCAGCAGCTGCGTGGGGAGGGCTTGCTGGACTCTGTCCTTGCAGACGCGGGGTTTGGGTCACCGTTCAGAAAGGCCTCCACCACAGGTCATTTCTGTGGAAGGAAGTGTGTATGGACACCCAGGCCCTTCTAGGTTCTGAGCCAAACCCACCATCGACATCCACGCTCTCATCACAGGGAACCCAGAGCCAGGCCCCCACTTGCCAGTGACCCCAGAGAGCCTGTTTCCCAAGCCATCCCCTGCCCCTGGTTTAGATCCCCATCATCCTGTCGATACCGATGCCAAATCTGGACTTAGGAAAATGGAAGGATGGATGAGAAATAAGGACACAGAGGAAGTTCAAGGGAGGGTGACAGATGTAGAAAAAATGCAGTTTCTGGGCAATTAAAAATTATTTGTCGTTTATCTGAAATTCAAATTTAACTGAGAGTCCTCTATTTGATCCAGCAAACCATATTCAAGGATATCTGAAGCATAGGAAAAATAGCAAGAAATGCAACCACTCATTTTTATTTTACAAAGTTAAAATGAGCCTCTTGCTCTCCCACCAAAATCACTGAGGCGCTTGCTGTCCGTGATTTGGGCAGCCCGTCGGGGGCTCCAGGCAGGCTGCTGGCGCCAGCGTTCCAGAACTGGCTGCTCCACCGAACTCCCCACATCAGTAAGGGGGCAGGCGGGTCTGCCGCCAGAGGGGGAGCGGCAGGTTTACCTCTTGCTGCATTGTGATGGGTGTAAGCTCTCTTTCTCCTGTGTTTCAGCTGCATTTAGTTCACTGGAATTCGGTGACATACCAAAACTACAAAGAAGCTGTAATGGGAGAGAATGGCCTGGCTGTGATAGGCGTGTTTTTAAAGGTAATCTCCTGCTAGCGCACAGCTCTCCTAGCGGAGAAAGTGGTGCACAGTAACGAAGAACGGCTCTTCAAACGCTGCCTAGTAGAATGAGGTGCGCGCGCCCCTGTCCCTACCTTTTCCAACGAACGTTCCGTGTGTCTGTGCCGTGCAGCTGGGGGCCTGTCACGAGGCACTGCAGACGTTGGTGGAGGTCTTGCCGGAGATAAAACATAAGGTAAGCTACGTATATCAAAATCAGCATAATTGGGAAAGCAAAACTGTCTAGAACATTGACTCATTTGTGAGAGGAAAACGACCGGCGTGGTGGAGAGAGTGTTGCAGAGAGGGTCTGAGCCCCACTCTGGAAAAGGGACACGCTGGAACAGCTCCAGCTCTGTCCCTAGCTGGCTCCCTCTCTGACGTCCTTGTGCCCCTGCTCTGCCTGGGGCCTCTCTCCTCTTAGTATAACTGGGATGCTGGACTCAATTTGAGTTTCTAAAAATTCAGTCATTTAGGCAGCATCTTGAAGATTTTTGCCATGTCCCCATGAGCCAATCCGATCCCAGGCAATGACATCCATTAGTGAAAATGTTTGTTTTAAAACTGATTGAAATAGATACCTAATATCAACATTTAAGAGTGCCTACCCAAGTGCCACCTGGCACACTCCTGGTGGGGGGACTTAGGGCCACCCCAGCCCCAAGGGCACGGAGATCACAGAGAGGGGAAGTCCTCTCCCCACCCCTCTTGTGTGAAGAGCAGATCTTGGCCCAGCTCCCCTTGGACACCTTGTTGCATTAAGCATGATTCAAAAAGATGACAAGGACAACAATGTAGCTTTTCTCCAACATTGGTTAAGAAAGGACTTTGATGGAGAAGTGGAAATTCCAAAGAAATGCAGTTTATTTGTTCGGTACCAAACAAAAGGCTTCTGAGACAGAAGGAGTCACCGCAGTCCTTGAACGTGTGGACGGTTGGGGCTCCCACCTGTCTTAACAATGGTGAGCTCAGCTCCACAGGAAGATTGGGGGTCAGCCCTTCCTTGGTTGGTTCACAGGGGTCCTTTGATCTGTGTGGCGCATTCCCCTTGATGTTGACCTCTGGGTGGGCCTCACAGGACTGAGACCAGATCACCCTTCCCACACCCCACTGCCATGTCTGCCAGCTCAGGAACTCCACAAGGTCAAGGTGCTCAGTGTATCCTCTTCCTCACTGGTCTTCGGCCAGAGTAAACCTGGGATGTTTACCCCACCAGCATCCACCCCCTACAAGGCGTGTTCTCCACCTCCTGGTGGGAAAGAAAGGAGCTGGCTTCAGGTCCTGTTTACTCAGGGGAGTGTTTTCCTTCTGTGGAAGGCTCTGCAGCACCCCCCCACACCCCCTCCACATACACACAGGAGCTAAACTAAGGGTCTCCTGGGCTGACCGCATGGGAGAAAGAGTGTCGGTTCAGCGACAGAAGACACTGCCAGAGCTCCATTCCGGTCCTGATGATCATCGCGGGGCCTCAGTTTCCTCACCTGAAAAATGAGTTAGAATCTTAAGAGGAAAAAGAGGAGCCCACACACACTACAAGGGTTGGGAAGTGTAATCCATGAGGGCCATTTGTTGCAGTCTGTGCTCCGTCTTGGGTTCTGTGTCAATTTTTAAAATTTTGCAGTGTTACGAATCACCTTGGTGGTATACATTCTATCGGTTTTGACAAATTTGTAGAGTCCTGGGTCCCCCACCCAGGACCACACAGAACAGTGCCCCACCCCGCACATTCCGTCCTGTGGCCCTGCCTGTGGTCCTGTGGTCAAGCCCCCTGCCCCCAAGCCTTGGTGACTACCACTTTGTTCCAAACCTTATGATTTTTCCTCTTCTCCCACTTTTATTCTCCCATGTTGTACTGAATGGAGCTGTCTTTGTAAGCCACCATCCCTCCTTTTGCAGTGGGATGTGCATTTTAGAGAAGAGAATGGCGAGGGCCCATCCACCAGGAGCTGGACTGTCTGCATCCGTGATGGCCGGTGGTGCAGATCGTGCCCCGGGCTCCCACCTAACACTCCAGCCAGTGGGGCCGACAGACTCCTATGGAAGGGGCCCTGCGTGGCTTTGGGGGCCCCACCAGAGAACAGCTTTCTGTAACACAGGATGTTCTGAATGCTAATGTGCTTTAGGGACAGGACACACAGCTCCTGGGGACCTTACTAGAAACACATAGATGTCCTCTCAAAATTTTAATTGGCAAGGAACTGGCAGTGAGCAGAGTGCTGGGACCACCTGCCTCTGCTCTGTGTGATCCGCTGCCTTTGTATCCACCCTGCAGCCCACAGGGAGGGAGGAACCAGTCCTGGCTTTAAAAAAAATTATTATTATATTTTATTGTTTGTGCTATTACAATTGTCCCAATTTTCCCCCTTTGTCCACCTCCACCCAGCACCCCCACCCCCTCAGACAATCCCCACACCATTGTCCATGTCCAAGGCTCCTGCACATGTGTTCTTTGGCTACTGTATTCCCTATGCTGTACTTCACATCCCCGTGGCTATTCTGTAACTACCTATTTGTACTTCTTCATCCCCTCACCTTTTCCACCCATCCCCCTGTCCCTCCCATCTGGCACCATTAAAACGTTCCCTGTATCTGATTGTTTCTGTTCTGCTTGTTTGTTTATTTTGTTTTTTAGATTCAATTGTTGATGGATATGTATTTATTGCCATCTTATTGTTCGTATATTTTTATCTTCTTCTTAAAGAAGATCTTTTAACATTTCATATAATGATGGCTTGGTGACAATGAACTCCTTTAGTTTTTTCTTGTCTGGGAAGCACTTTATCTGCCCTTCCATTCTAAGTGTAGCTTTGCTGGATAGACTAATCTTGGTTGTTGGTCCTTGCTTTTCATCACTTTGAATATTTCGTGCCTGTCCCTTCTGGCCTGCCAAGTTTCTTTTGAGAAATCAGCTGACGGTCTTATTAGAGCTCTCTTGTAGGTAACTGACTGCTTTTCTCTTTGTGTTTAAGCCTTGGCATTTTGATTATGATGTGTCTTGATGTGGACCTCTTCGGGTCTCTCTTCCTTGGACTCTCTGCACTTTCTGGACTTGCATGTCTATTTCCCTCACCAAGTTAGGGGAGTTTTCTGCCATTATTTCTTCAAATAGGTTTCCAATTCCTTGACCTTTCTCTTCTCCTTCCGACTCTGAGACAGACAGACCTCCCGCTGCACTGGGCTCTGCTGCTGTCCAGCTGGGTTTGAGAGAGTCACTTCTCTCTATCTCACTTTCTTCCCCAATAACATGCAAACACCCCTTAAAGGGTGGTTCTGAAAATTCAAGGCAATAGTCTCAGAAGGTGTTTGGCAGCCTCTGGGGCAGGAGAGGGTGCCTTTGTCACCACCAACCCACTCGTACTTTTTCATTTTGTCCCGTGTACATATGTGACCTGTTTCCTGCAGGAATTAAGTAGAGCAAAAATGGAATGAATACCCTTCGGCCATGAAAAAGAATGAAACACCAACACACACTATACTGTGGATGAACCTTGACAATATAAGCTGAGCGAGAGAAGCCAGTAACAAAGGTCCACATATTATATGGTTCCACTCATAGGGAATGTCCAGGATAGCCAAATCCACGTGGATGGAAAGCAGGCTGGTGGGGCCTGTGGCAGAGCGGGGCAGGGATGGAGAGGTTAGGGGCAGCAGGAGCCACATAGCATTTACTGGGGCTCCTTTTTATTTCTGGAGTTCTTTTTTGAGGCGATGAAAACATTCTAAAGTTGACTGCGGTGATTGATGGCTGCACATCTCTCTCTGTGAATTACTAAAAGCCATAAATTATATACTTTTTAAAAAGATTTTATTTATTTACTTTTAGAGAGAGGGGGAGGGAGAGAAAAAGAGAGGGAGAGAAACATCAATGTGTGGCTGCCTCTTGAGCATTCCCTACTGGAAACCTGGCCCACAACCCAGGCATGTGGCCTGACTGGGAATTGAACCGGAGACCCTTTAGTTCACAGGCCTGCGCTCGATCCACTGAGCCACACCAGCCATGGCAATTGTATACTTTAAAGGAGTGAATTCTGTGCTATGTGAATTAGATTTCAATAATGCTGTTTTGAAGACACTCCAAGATAATCAGTTACAAAGTGGAATGACACCTGGCACACTCAGTGTGAACCAATTTACTTCCTTCTTGTCAGCAACTTCACTAGTGTCTCCCTTTTCTGACTGATGAAAGCCAGCCGTCGGTGTATAAGCGAGGGTGTCTGGGCCCTTTGATTTTGCCTTTGAAGGCCGGGTGGAAGGATTTGACGCACAGGGAGGCCTCCTTCTTGCGGGGAGAGGATGTCTGCTTCATGCTGGAATGTCCTCCTGCAGTGCCCGGCCTGGGCTGGGTCCGAGGCTGAGGCTAGTGGTGCTATGTTGCTTGCAGGCCTGTCCCTACGTCAGTCTCACTTGATTTACAGAGGGGTGGAAGCCACTGTCCTGGGCCTGTCAACCCGAGGGACCCTGAGGGATCATTTCCCATCTCTGCAAAAGCCTGCTCGGGTGCCTTTGGCTTACAATGGGGCAGGCTGTGGCCCAGAGGCCCTGCCCCCTCTTCACACCCTGGCACTGTGCTAGGCAGCACCAGAATAGTAGCCCCTTGCTTCTGCCTTTGCTGGAGGGTTTCCTCAGTGGTCCCAGCCCTAAGCAGAAGCAGGGGTGTCCCCACCTTCAGGCTCCTCCCCACCCCATCTCTTTTTATTGTTTTTGGTTTCATTTATTCATTCCAGCCTCTTTGCTGTTCCTCTAGCCTCTCAGGGCCTCAACTCTGTCCATCCCAGACCCTGCATAGCCTCTTCTGCCACCTCTTCCTTGTCTTTGCTCAGATGACACTATCCTAGTGAGGCCTTCAGGTCCTCCTCCTTACATCTGCCCCCACCCCACATACACACACTGCCCTGCTCAATTTTCCTCCATCATGCTTATCACCGTGTAAACTGCTAGATACATACTTATTATTTGGTGTGCTGTTACTATCCTCCCATTAAAGGTGAGTGCCCTGAGGGCAGGTGGTTTTGCACCCCAGCACCTTAGATAGACTCGGGCTCACCGTGGGTGCGAAACGCATAGCTGTGAGTGAGTGATTGAGTCAGTGGTGGCATCCGTCGGCGTCCCTTGGAACTCAGAAAGGCAGGTCTCTCCTTATCCTTTACAAAGCACAGAAAGCAAGCACACATGAATTCTGAAGTTCAGAACACAGGGCTCCCAAGCAGAACATGCTGGTGGGAGTCCCCGTGGGAGCAGCACAGAAATCTGGGCACGCAGCGACTGAGAACGGCTGTCCGGGTCCATCGTTCCCGCTGCTCCCAGTGGGACAGGAGATTCTGGCCTAAGAGTCAGGACACAGGCTCAATGCGGGGCGTCCTCCTGAGTGTACGTCCTTACCACGGCTCTTTCGTCAGGGGCAGTTGCTTTAGAAGTTCAGGTGTCTTAAAAGGGCAGCCACAGTGGAAAACAGTCTGGCAGCTCCTCAAAAAACTAAACATAGAATTCCCATAGGCTCTAGCATTTCCACTTCTGGGTATAAACGCAAAATAATTGAAAGTTGGGTCTTAAAGAGATACTGGTTTATTCATGTTCACGGCAGCATTCCTCACCATAGCCAAGGGAGGAAAGCAGCCCAAGCGTCCGTTGCCGGATGAGCGGATAAACACGATGTGGTGCATTATCCGGCCTCTGAAAGGAAGGAGATCTGACACGCACTACGACATGCATGGACCTTGAGAACATCATGCTGAGTGACATAAGCCAGTCACAAGTGAACAAATGCTGCATGAGTCCCTCACTCAAGGTTCCTAGAGGAGTCAGATTCACAGACTCAGAAGGCAGGAGGGGGGCCTGGCCGGGCGGCGCAGTTGGTTTGGTTGGTGCATCGTCCCGCACACCAAAAGGCTGTGTTTTATCTTTGGTCAGGGCACCTACCTAAGCTGCAGGTTGGATCCCGGGTCAGTGTGCGTATGGGAGGTGACCAATCGATGTTTCTCTCTCACACCGATGTCTCTCTCTCCCCCCGCCCACCCCCTCCTTTCTCTCTAAAATCAATAAGCATATACTCAGGTGAGGAATTTTTAAAAAGTAGAAAGAGAGTAGGATGGTGGGCGCCAGGGCCTGGGGTGTGAGTGTTTAGTGGCGGCAGTTCCAGGCTGGGAGGATGGGAGGTCCTGTGGGTGGACAGTGGGGATGGTTGTACAGTGGTGTGAATGTGCTTGATGCCACAGAACTTAAAAGTGGTTACAACAGTAAATTTTGTGTTGTGCATGTTATTTTACCACAATTTTTTAAAGTGTAGTATTTTCACAGCCTAGGTATATGAAAACAAATAACCTTAAAAGAAAAAACATAAGCTTTCGGTGGGGATTCGTGTTCTGCTGTAAGAGTCATACGTTCTTGTCACAGCTTCCAAGTGTGACAACCATGGCCTCAGAGCCTTTATCTCGGTGAACACACTTCCCCCAGCGACATGGTGGCCACATCTCTGAGATAAAGAAGGAGCCGCATTCCCTTCCCGAGCCCCTGTGTCTCTGCCCAGGCACTGACGCAGCCTGTGGCCTCTGTCTTTCAGGACGCACGGGTGGTTGTGGGCCCCTTCGAGCCCTCCTGTCTGCTGCCCACCTGCCAGGACTACTGGACCTACCCAGGCTCCCTCACCACTCCCCCACTAACTGAGTCGGTCACCTGGATCATCCTGAAGAAGCCCATTGAAGTGGCTGCGAGCCAGGTGAGCTGTGCCTGTAGCTGGGGCAGTGGGACCGCATTAAAGAAATTGTTGGGCAGTGTCACTATGATATTGTAAGCGAGCATCATGGGTTTTATCTGTTGGTGCATTTTGAATGTTCCTGCACGAGAAGAATTTTCCAGTTGAAATACAAGCTTGTTGAGATTGGACAGAGGTTCAGAAATCACAATTCTTCTGACTTTGAGATATTAGTGTGTGAGAGAGACAAAGAGAGACAGGAGGTGGGGGGAGGGGTGGAAGAGGGAACTGATATGGGGGGAAACAGTTACATTTTAGCACGATCTAATCTTTAGTGGTTTGGAGTTCAGACATGGCAAGTATCCCTAATGACTAATGGTTGAACTTGGTCAATGCTTCCTCTTCAGTCTATGTCAGGATAAAGCTACTTTAAAAGAACAGCAGTGACATTATAATTTTGACACAGGTCATTGCTCATAATGGGCCCACAACAGGTATTTGTTGGTGAATAAATTAACCAGGAAAGGGATGCCATAAGTGGATGTTGGAAAGCCATTGAAGAAGTAGGATTGTTGAGGGAGAAGAGAACATTTTAGTTCGTTATACTTCTTTGGGTGATAGACCAGTAAGAAATTGGGATTGCAGAGGATTTTCTCAAAGGCTGTATTAAGAAGTTACAGAACTATATATGCCAAGAGAAAACTCCAGGAGGACTATATTAGTCAGCTATTGCTACAATAATGCTATATAACAAACCACCCCAAACTCAACAGCATATAACAAGCATTTGTGTTTTCTGCGTGTGGGTCTGTGAGCTGGCTGGGAGGCTCTATGTTAGACTGTGGGTGCCCGGGGCTCACTGACGGTGGTTGGTGGTTGGGTCAGGCCCATGTCTCTCCTGCCCCTGAGACCAGTGACCACCAAGGGCTGCTTCTCATGTAAATGATGAAAATGTAAAAGGCAAGCCAAACAGCACGTGCACACTTAAGGCTCCTGCTAGCATCACAGCCGTTCACACCCTGCCAGCCAAAGCAAGTCATAACGTCAAGGCCGCAGTCAGTGGGGCAGGGAGGAGGTGAGTGAGTGTTCACTGGACAGCACCGTGATTTACCACGTAGGTACACACCAGAAAGTGGCTCCTCATTGTCCCAGGCTCATAGATCTGCAGGGGGGTTTATTTTCTTCCTTTTTCTTATCTCGATATCCTATTTTTTCTAAAATAAGTAGATATTATGTATATATATTTTTTAAAGTTGTAGTATCTTTTTGTCTGGAAATCTGAAGAATTGGGAGAAAGCCCACCTGTCTAGGGCAGTTTGGACTTAGGGATGACTACTATGCAGCAAGCATGGTGTCACTGTCCCACCACCCTTGCCCAGGGCAGCCATTTCTGATCAATCACAGCAGTTTCTATCACCTCTGGTTCAGCTACACTCTTTCTGAGGGCGCTGGATGTTCTCTTAGAGGTTCTTCCAGCTTCAGGAATCTGTGAAAATATTCTCTTATTTAAAAGTCATGGAATGGTGCCCTTTGCTTTGAGAGGCTGTTGAGATGTGGGTTGCAAATTCCCCATCCTACCCCCAAACCAGAACTGTTGCAGACGTCAGGAAGGCCTTGGTAGAAGAATGGCACTAGTCACCAAGACCCCTCTGTCACTCAACAAACAAGTAGTAAGCGCTCATTCTGTGTCAGGTGTGTAGCAGGAGAGGGCAGGAGGAGGTAGGGAGGAAGAGGGTGATACAAAAATGATGTCAGTCTCTGCAAACTGCTGTCTGGTGGGAAGTGGATAGTTTTAAGGCAGGGTGGTAAGGAAAAATACAAAAATACAGAGCAGAAGCCCCTTACCCTGACCAGGGGAGCTGGGGAGATGGCACGTGCACTCCCTGGACAGCATGAAGGAGGTCACCAAGTGCAGGAGAAGAGAAAGGCTGCATTTCTGAGACAGTCGAAAACATGAGCAAAGCAAGAGCACTGAGCTTGAGTGCCTGGGAGACTGTGTGCACCGTGCCCTACACAACTCTAGGGGGCACTTCATCAACCATGCAGATTTAACTTGCTCAATATGTGGTCACTGTGAAGGTAAAAATGTCACTTCTGTATTAATTAGACATGTGAGTTATTCTCACAGAGCTCATAAGTACTTTCTGAGCACAAATGAGATGATACATAAAAAAATAATCTTTTAGTTCCTTGAGTGAAAAGTGAACCAAATGTTACTGTAGCATTTATATTGTATGTATTAGTTCTCCATCCCTGTGTAACAAATAGCTCCAAAACTTAGTAGCTTAAGAAAATGATAATTACTTATCTCTCAGAGTTGCTGTGGGTCAGAATTTGGAGTCTCTCATGGAGTTGCAGTCAGCCAGCTAGGGCTATAGTTTTCTGAAGGCTTTCCTGGGGCTGGAGGATTTATTCCCAAAGTGGCTCATGCAAGTAACCTGCAAGCTGGTGCTGGCTGTCGGCCCAGCTCCTCCCCACGTGGCCTCCCGTGGGGCTCTTGGCATGTCCTCACAACACGGTGGCTGGCTTCTCCAGAGTGAGTGATCCCAGAGACCATGGTGGAAGCTACAAAGCCTTTCCTGACATTGCTCAGGAGTCACCTCTGCCGTATTGTACTGGCCACACAGGGCCATCCCTGACTCAGTGTGGGAGGGGACTGCACAGGCATGAGGGACCCCCAGGAGCTGGTTCACTCTGTCCCTGTACCCACATAACTCTGGTAGCCCTCTATTCCAGCTGGCTGCATTTCGCACGCTCCTGTTTTCTGCAGTTGGTGAAGAAGAGAAGATGATGGTGAACAATTACCGTCCACTTCAACCCCTGATGAATCGGAAGGTCCGTTCATCCTTCCGGGCCGCGGAAGAACGCACCAGATCCTAAATTTGTAACGTCCAAGTCAATGGGTAGAAGTGGCTTTAAAAAGAAGATGTGAAAAATACCCTTTGCAACAGCATGGATGAAACTGGAGAGCATTATGCTAAGTGAAATAAGCCAGGAAGTGAGGGACAAATACCATATGATCTCACCTTTAACTGGAACATAAGCAATAGAAGGAAAAAGCAAACAAAATATAACCAGAGACATTGAAGTTAAGAACAATGTAACAATAGCAAGGGCGGGGGTGGGGGGTGGGGGCGGGGACAGTGGGTAGAGGGGATTACAGGAACTACTATAAAGGACACATGAACAAATCCAAGGGGGAGGGTGGAGAGGGGGGAGGGAAGTGGGTTCACCTGGGG
This sequence comes from Desmodus rotundus, assembly GCF_022682495.2. Lineage (NCBI taxonomy): Eukaryota > Metazoa > Chordata > Mammalia > Chiroptera > Phyllostomidae > Desmodus > Desmodus rotundus. Next base: position 30,546,708 of record NC_071398.1, on the reverse strand, counting down.
TGGGGTGAAGGGATGGGGAGAAAAGGCATACAACTGTAATTAAATAACAATAAAAAAAATAATTAAAAAAAAAAAAAAAAAAGAAGATGTGGTGGCTTTCAAGTCTCGCAGTCTGATCATATGCGATCTCTGAAATTAAAAAGAGGGACAGAAATCACTGTTTTATTCAATGTACGTTCCAGTTCTGATGAAAAGAATCACTTCGAAGAAACATAAGCATGACGGGGAGTGGATATCAGGGACAGACTATCTCGCGGGACTCAGAGCAGTGCATGGCAGCTTCAGGCGGCTGAGGTCGTCTGCCCGGCCCTCTCTCAGGTCCATGCTCTCCTCTCCCCAGCTACATGCCTTCTGTTTCTCCACACTCATGGTCACCCCATAGTGCCCAGAGTCTGGGCTAATGTCCTTTCACCCAATTCCAAATGTCTGGGTGTGTCTGTCCTGGGGCTGCATAACAAAGGACCACAAACTGAGGGGTTAAACAACAGAAATGTTTTTCCCACAGTTCTGAGACTGGAAGTCCGAGATCAAGGTGCCAGCACTGCCAGGTTCTGGTGTGATCCCTTGCCTGGACTTAAAGGTGGCCCCTTCTCCCTGTGTCCTCACACTGCTTTCCTCGGCTCAAGCATGCAGAGTAAACTCTCTCTCTTTCTCTTCTTACAAAGCCACCCAGCCCATCAAATCATGGCCCCACCCTTATGACCTCATTCAACCTTAATTACCTTCTAAAAGTCCCATTTCCAAATACAGACATGTTGGAGGTGAAGGCTTCTACATATGAATTGAGGGGGGGGCACTTTAGTCAATAGCGATCACCAACTGTGGCCTTAAAACAAGGGCAATGTGCTGTCTCGCAGTTCTAGGGGATAGGAGCCCAACCGTAAGGTGTCGTCAGGGCTGGTTCCTTCTAGAAGCCCCAGGGGAAAATCCATTTCCTTACCTTTTCCAGCTTCCAGAGGTGCCTGCATCCTTAGCTTGTGGCGCTGCCTCCCTCTTCAAAGCCAAAGACCTCTCCAAAGTGGCTGCTCAGGACAAGCCACCATGTTATTGTGCTCACGGTTTCTCCTTGTTGTTTATTTTTAATCTTGGCGAAATACACGTAACACAGAAATTATCATCTTAACCATTTTAAGTGTATAGTTCAGTGATATTAAACATATGCACAATGTTGTATAATTATCACCACCATCCATCACCATAGCTCTCTTCATGTAAAACTGAAACTCTACAATTGAGCAAAAACTCTCCATCCTCCCCACCCCCCAGCCCTGGGCACCCACCGTTCTGCCTCCTGTCTCTATGACCTGGAATGCTCTAGGAAGCCATACGAATGGAATAATGCAGCGTTTGTCCTCTTGTGACAGCCTTATTTCCCTCGGCACGCTTCATCCCTGTTGCAGCGTGTAGAATGTCCTTCCTTCCCCTTCTGGAGGCTGAATAACATCCTAATTGATAATAGTATTTTTATTTTTGGAGCATTTAAAATATTCCCCTCTGGTAGAGATGCGGCTCTACAAATACCTAATCATGTTATCTTCCAACATTATCTTACTATCAGATAAACCAGGAAAAACAGCACAGAACAATAAGCAAATGCTATTCTGTCTACCAAGAGGCATTGTTAAACTCCATCTCATTTGGGGGAGATTAAAGAATAAATGTACTCATTATAGTCCCTAAATAACATCTAAAACCAGAGAGAACCTATATTATGAATGTGGTTTATTTTGGCAGAGATTTACATTTTTTCCCCAATCACAGAATGTCTTATGGTACCAACAGCTCACAGTCTGGCCTTGAGCTATGCAATGTTCTGGCACCTACCACAAAGAAAGCGGCCCTAAGTGTCCTCATACACCTTCTTTCCTGGGAATGCAAAGGTGCTCACAAGCACCCATCGTATTACCATGCTTTGTCCAGAGCAGCACACGAGCTTTCACGTTGGTTTACAAAGGCCCCAGAGTCAGTTTGGTTTCACCACAAAACAAAAAAGGTGGGGTGCATTAGTGGTGGGTTGAGACATGGATTTACAGTTGGGTGCAGGGCTCTGGGCGGGTGGACAGCTTCAGTCGTCAGAGACATATGGTATCCAAGAAGGAAGGAGATATTTTTAAGTTTGGTTTGAACCCCAAAATATTTCTTGTCTTTTGAGAAAATGTAGCCATTCTTGAGTCTCTAGTGGAGTGGGCTGAAGCCCATAACGAGTTTCCTATGACTGTTGTAACAATGACCACAACTTGGTGACCTCCTGCCTGCCTCTTATAAGACCCTGTGAGGACATCGGGCCCACCAGATATCCAGGATAATCTTTCCTCTCAAATTCCTTAACTTACCCACACCTGCAAGGTCCCTTCGCCATGTAAGGTCACAGAGTCACAGGTCCCAGGGATCAGGACGTGAACCTCTTGGGCCATTATTCAGTGGACTGTATAGGCAAAACCAGTCTGTAGCAACTTCGGCCAAGGAGCATGCAGCAGCCATGAGGTTGGTCTTTGCTGGAGGGAGGGACGGGGTGGGCTGGGGAAGGTGCGGTGGAGGGGGGCGAGGGTGGGGGTGGGTATTGGAAGTGTTCCGGAGCTCTGCTCTCCTATGGCATTTTCTGTGACGGTGGAGTCATCCAGAGCTGCACTGTCTTATATACAGCAGCCCTTGGGCACCTGTGGCCATCGGGCACTTTAAATGTGGTCATTGTGATTAGGGGCTGAATTTTAATTGTATGTAATTTTAATTAGTTAAAATTGAAATGCCACATATGGCTACCTTGTTGGACTGTGCAGCTCTCTATCTTAACCTGGGCGTTTGTTACGTGGGTTTGTTGTATGTAAAGCACCATTGAAGTGAACATGTAATATTCATGCACTTTACACACTTCACAAGGTGTATATTACATGTCGATTTAAATGACTACTTCGCTTACCCACTTGAGAGCTCAGTTTCTGAGCTTCCGTGGAAAGGACATGAGGCCATCTGGGGTGTTGGCTCAAGCATGTCCAGGAGGAAGTGAAGCAGGTGAGAGATCAGAAGCCCCAGGATACACTGACAGGGGTGCAGGGGCTGCCGAATCCAGGATGTCACAGGGGTTGCTTAGCGGGGTCACTTAGTGGAGGCCAGGCAGACAGGCCCTCCCTGGCCTCGTTCCTTAGCTACCCACAAAGTGCATCAGGAAACAGACTGCCCCCAGGGAGCCAGCGCCACCAGGAGAAGTCGACTCCCTTTACTGAGGCAGCCACAGGTAATCCATTCCCAACAAAAATGGTTTAAAATAAAATACGTTTGGTTCTAAAATGATTGAGTTCGGTGATGATTCTGGGTGAAAGAGGATTGGCTTGAAGGAGTCAAAATAAATGTTGAGGAAGGAATGTGATCAAAACAGACACATTTTTGTTCAACTTCTAAGCTGCTGTCCCTGCATACTTAAAATCGATAATCAAGAGTTTGCCCAACAGCAGGGTGTGCCACTGCCAGCCGCAGTTCACACAGCTCTGGCTGTGATCCCAGACAGATGAGGGCTGAGTGTTTTCACATGTATTCAGCAGTCCTCGACCCCGCTGTGGGTCCGCACCACAGGGGCCCGGCCCTGACCCTCAAAGCTGGTGTCACCCTGGGTCTGAGGGAGGGTTCTCACAAAGCTCCCCAGGCCACTGGGTTGCGTGGCCAGGGATGAGACCGCGGCAATCCCATTCAGTTGTTATAACAAGTTCTACAAAAATTCTATGAAGGTACCCTCATGGGGAAACTGAGGCTTACTTGAGGGGTCAAGACTCTTGTGATCTCTGGATTATCGGCAGTCTTCTGGGGCCCACGCAGCATTTCACTTTTGCCCTCTCCGATGTGCGCAGTTAAATGAAAAAAAGAAATGTAGCCTTACAGCAAAAATACAAAGTCCTGAACTTTACATTTTAGTGAGAAATTGTATTCTATAATAAGCTGCAGTTGTGTTTCCAAACTCCATACAAAAAAGGCACCTGCTCACACCTCCTGCAGCTTATTAGGAGAGGCATGTTCTCAGACGGGGAAGGAGTAAGGAGGGGGTAGCCTTTGAGTTGGAGCGTGCAGAGAGCAGCCCGGTGTCAGTTCTCCATGGGCCATTTCAGCAGGGACTTTGGGACAGAGAAAAGCCGGGGTGTCTAGAGGAGCCTTGCAGGAAGCGAAAGGATCGCAGCGTCCTGAGCTCCGTTCCACTCGTCACATGGTAGCGCCATGTGCCAACAAGAATTCCAAGGCCAGGTGGGGTGCTTTTCTCTTCATTTTTCATGTCGTCTTTCCTCTGAATGCACAAATGTCTTTGTCTCCTGGTGGATGTTCTCTGTTGTCAGTTAGTTTTTAAACACTGTTGTTAGTCTTGAGATGCAGATTTTCCGGGTAAGCACACCAAGCCTGACACGATGCCCTGGGAGGAAAGACATTGATCTCAGCCCTCAAAGCAACAGCACAATAAAACAAACGCCGGCGCTCCACTCCCTGTCCGGAGCGCGGCCAGGCGCGGAAGTCAAGGTCTGGGGGTGTGCGGGATGGCTCTCACTGTGACACCATTGTGATTTAGGGTTGTATTGTAGAATTTCTGGCCCGACTTTTAAAGTTCAAGGCTTCCTCCCTTTGCTTTTATGTTATTTTCTCATTTTGTAAAAATACAAGTGTGAGAAGCTTGCAGGTTCGTGGCAAACTGCTGCCCCTCACTCCCTTCCCTCCCTTTCTCCTACTCATTCTTGAGTGATTGAGTAAGAGAGGGCCACAGGACTGACTAAATCCCCTCCCTATTTCCCCCCTTGGGACAAAATCCATAGTTCTTATGTAGTGACCCTGCCCACTTCCCCCTCCACCCCAGGCTGCCCATTCTATGCCAACCAGGAATCCAGCTACTCTCCACAGCTGGTCCTGGCCAGCCTGGACATCCCCTCTTCCACCCGGTCGGCTGCTCCTCCTTCTGCTCTCAGCTGAAACACCCACTCACAGAGGCCTCCCTGGGGGCCCCAGACTGTACATGGTCCATAGCTGTACCCCACTGATAAAGAGGTCCCTTGTTCCTTAGGTCTTGTCCCTCTTGCTAAGGGCACCCACTGACCCCATCTCAGTAAACAGCACCTCCATCCATCCAGTGCTCAGGCCAGCTGAGGGGAGACCTCTCTTGCCTCCCTGCCCCCTGTTCCCCACATCCCAGCGTCAGTGGGTTCTGTTGGCTGCACCCCCACCCTAGTGCATATTCCAGATCCACCCACTGGTCTCCATTTCCTCTGCTACTGGCACGAGACAGCTCCATCTCTAGCTGGAATTATATCGCTAGCTTCCTGGTTTTACCACTTCTTTCCAGCATCTCCCCCTTCCCACCTAATCCATTCTTCTCTTAACAGTGCTGATATTTTGGAGGGGGGAACGTCAACTTGACTATCTGCTTCCCTGTTCAAAACCAAGGCTTCCTATTACACTTGGAGTTGAGCACAAGCCTCTCTCACGTCAACCTCTGAGCGTGGTGCTCTCCTCTTGGCTTCCTGTCCCCAAAGCTGTTTGCATGTCACCTGCACCTTCAATCTCCTCCTCAGCCTTTGCCTTGGCCATAGGCCTCCCTGCCGTCCTCTACCCCCACTACTTGGATCCAGACTTATCTGTGTGCACAGTTAGCTTGTTATCATGTTAGCTGTTCATTGCTTGTTTCTCGCCCTGGGGGGTAAGTCCTCTGAGGGCAGAGTGCTCAATTGCTCACAGCACCAAATAAACATCCACTTGGGAGAAAGTGAATGAGGTGCTCCAGCTTGTAAAGTTCAGGGCACCTTGACATCCCCAATCAGCAGTGTGCACTCTTGCCTCTGCACCTTAGGTCATGCTGTTCTCTTTCCTGGGAATGCCCTTCCCTTTCAGGCTCAGCTTGTAAACTTCTTTTCATCATTCAGGCTGAGGTCAGGTGCCTTCTCTTTTGTGATATTTTCCTTGACACCACCCTAGGAGAGGTCAACCTCTCCTGTGTTCTGCTGCATATCCTACTGATGTATGTGAGAGTGAGTGGGGGGGGCAGGTATGGATCAGTGTGGATCAGCATGGAGTACCTGAAGCAGCATGGAGTAACATGGGGCAGCATGGAGTAACATGGAATATGCATGGGGTAACATGGGGCGGCATGGAGTAACATGGAGCATGCATGGGGCAACATGGGGCAGCACGGAGTAACATGGAACACACATGGGGTAACATGGGGCAGCATGGAACATGCACAGGTAACGTGGGGCAGCACAGAGTAACATGGAACATGCATGGGGTAACATGGGGCAGCATGGAGCAGCCACAGTTTCTGGACTCTCACAACAGGAGGCATCGTGTAGGGTCGTGAACATTTCTAAAGTACAGAATTGAGCTCTCAGCTCCCAAATCTGCCTTCAAAGATCTGACCTCTTGCCCCTGAACTGGTGTGTGTGGCATCTGCCCTGTGGCCTTGTGTCCAAAAAGCTGAGAGGAAGGCCAAGGAGCCTGAGCGACCAACTCTGAAAACGCTGTCTGCAAAGAGTGCAGGTATCTCCACACTGTACAGAATTACAAGAGTGGCCTCCTAGTGCACACTCAGTGCCGGGCTGTGGCACGTGGGGTGGGTGCTCCCTGCAGTCCAGGGCAAGGTCAATGTGAGAGTCAACCTGTCTTCACATCCACTAATACACAGGCTCAGTTACACTTGTGAGGCTGAGCAGTAGGAATGCCTGGCTCCCATGTCTATGGAAATGTTCGAATGTATGTCAACAGGAAAAAAACCCTTCTGTTTCCGCCATACTTAGGATATATTCACCAACTGTTGCATTGAAGATTGAGGCTGTATACTTTTTCAATGTCAAGAGTATTCTCTTTATCAAAATTTCCTGTGTCAGTTTGGAATATATTTTTAGCAACAATGAAATAGGAGAATTATTTTTAAGCGTAGTAAAATCTTCTGATCCTTTTTACTGAATTCTGGAAATTCAGAGGGGCCCACCCTATAGGGGTTCTAGGTCCCTGAACACATCAACACAAATCAAGGGTGGAGACATCAAACAATAGGGGTTTCATGTATGTCCACCTTACATAGTCCTTGATTTTTTTCAGTACAAGTTAGTGTGCAAGACAAGTGGGATATCTCAGTGGCCAAAGCCACAAAGCACCCAGGCCCTGCCCCTGGTGCAGCTTGTGCCCTTGGAGCAGAGAGCACCATGACAGTGGGTAACAAGCAAGTGTGGGGCATGCTAGGGGTGACCGGGGCTCCAGAAAAAGTAGACTGGAGGCAGAGAGCCAGGTACCAGGTCAGGGTGGCCTCACTGAAAAGTTGACATCGGAGCAAAAACTTGCAGGGGCTCAGGGGGTGAACTGTGCAGAAAACGGGGATGGTTTCTGGAAAGTTCCGGAGCAGCAGAGAGACCACTGTGGCCAGGATGAAGTGAGGAAACAGCAGTGTCAAGGGAGGAGGAAACAGAGGGGACAGGCCCAGAGGAGCCTTGGGGATCACTTAGAGGTGGGGCTTCACTTGAGGAGAGGACCCTTCTGAGCAGGCACATCTCACTCCTGCTCGTAAGGAAGGGAGACGCAGGCAACCTGCAAACTGCCCCAGCAGCCGGTGCAGCAGCGGTGGTGAGAGATGTGGAGGCTGGAGACAGGCGTACCGTGAGCCAGCCCTGCTGGCTGTGGGATAAGAGAGAAAGTGAGGTGTTGGGGACAAAGCCACGGTGTTTGGTGCCAGCAGTTTGGAGGAAGGAGTTGCCCTCCGTGGACCTGGAAGGCTGGGGGAGGAGGAGAAATCTGATCAGGCCAGACATCTTCCTTCCCTGCAAGTCTGACTGTACCTCGTCGTCATGTGAGCTCCACTTTTGTTTAGTCGTAGCTTGTTTTCCCATTTCCCACTTATTTCTGCAAATGAAAAAGGGCAAAATGCAGTTTTTTAAAAAAGGGAAATGTATTGCTGAGTGGAGAAAGATTGAAGTCACTGGGGTTGGACCCTCAGCAGGAGGAGTAGCCTGGTGGGCCTCAGCTGGCGTGCCATTGGGGTGACGTGTGTAGCACCCCTGGAATGGAGTGCTCAGAAGCTTGCAGGCACAGTAAGCAGGATCTCAACTGGTTTCTCCCAAGGAAGCTCTCTAGTCACACGGGGTTGAGAGCAGAGGCAGCCGAGACCTTCCTGACGGTGCCTGTGCCCACTTGGGCTGAAAATGCCAACAGGGACAGGACACACCGTGCTGAAGCCCCTCACCCAGTCCTCGCCACTTCCTTCCTGTGGGCCACCAGGAGCTGACTGACCACTGGAGATAGCTCATCGCCCCTGCCCCTCACCCCTTGATAGAGGAAATGACAAGTGCCAAATGTCCCAGAGATGGCCAGCTCAGGGGGAAGGAAACCCTGGGTCCTGATGATGTGCAAGCTTCGCTCAGCGTCTGCAGGACCGCCTTGTGGAGGCCACCCGGTGGGGCCTCGGGACCTCTGAGGGCAGCATCACATCTGTCCTGTCCCTCCCTCCAGCCTTCAGCTGGCTCTGCACAGACACCCTTTGCCAGCTTCTGTCAGCTTTGTGTCCCACTCACTTCAGAGGCATCACCACCGTCTAGTTCCAAGACAAGTCATCACCCCACAGGGAAACCTGGTCGCTCCCCATCTTCCTCCCGCAGTTCCCAGCAACTGCCGATGCCCTTTCTGTCACTGTAGACTGACCATTTCTGGACATCTCATATAAACAGAACCATACAGTACCACGTGTCTGGCCTCTCTCACTGAATGTAACGTCTTCACAGTTCATCCATGCTATAGCATGTTTTAGTACTTCATTCCTTTTTATGGTTGAATAATATCCGTTGTGTAGTTATGACACATTTTATTTAGCCACCTGACTGCTGATGAGTAGGTCTGAACTCTTCATCTGTTTCCTACTATTGCTTCTTCACCACCTTCAGGAAGCAGAGCACCCTTTTTGAGCACTCTGCAAGGCCAAGCTAGGGGACAAAGCTGAGGTGCAGCCTCACAGGGGCCAGTCATAGGCCCAGTGCCTGAAACACAAACTCCTTTTTTCATAATTCGGCTGAGCCCTGAGTGAAAACTCTAGCTCTCTAATCTCCAACTTTGCTTCTCACCACTACTCAGAAATGCCCAGGGCTTTCGGTACCCCATGGAGTTGTAGACACTATCACCATGTCTACCCTGTGAACTTCAGAAAGTTGGGTGGCTTTACTGAACTTTTGAATGCAGCCAAAAAGATTCTGTGAAGGAAGGTCACAGAGTCCTCTTCTCACAAGAATAGGAGATTATTCCAATCAAGGGTAATGAATCTGCGAGAAGCCACCAGGAGTAGCTGAAATACAGCTCTCTTTTAACCGACAGAATGCACATACTCATGGGTCTGCTCCCAGAGGGCAGGTGGCCTGCTGGCCTGTGTGAGAGGCACAGTGTGACCTCAGCGTTGCAGCTACAGTTTAAGGCTCACCCTAGGTCTGAAGCTGGCTTGGTCACTTACTAAATTACTAACTGCCTTATTTCTCCAGCACAAATACGTACCACTAATAGGGTCAAACTAAGGTTGATGCAAGAATTAAATGACGTAAAATATCTGTAAGTCCTGGCCCAGCTCAACACTCAATATGTGGATTGTCTTGTTGGGGCCCAGAGACTGTCCCCTTTCCCCTTGAGTTCTCCTTGCTGGTCAAATAATTCAAACAACACACGGCAGACTAACAGGAGAAAATAAAAATTGTAATATGTGCACACAGGGAATTCACATGTGCATGAAAATTTCAAAGACAGTGAGGCAACGTTGGGCACACATGACCTTTTATACAACAGAGAAACGGGGAAACTGGGGTCTTAGATTTCAGAAGTGAGAACGGCTGACATATGCCTGCTTCAAAAAAAGCTGAACGGACACAAGTAATTGTTTGCCTGGCAACTCAGGAACACTGGGCCCCCAGGGTGATGCAGTAAACATCCTTCCAGGCTTCTAACTAATGCTAAGGTGAAATACTTGAGGTGATTATGCAAATGTTCCTTTTCTGAAGCAGCCTTTCCTGGCTGAGTCTCTTTAGGAAAAAGGGAAGTAAAAAAACTCTTCCGGAGTTTGTTGGGACCCCCACAGTTCCCTCCTCTGAAACTCCCCCAGGAATGTCACAAATCACAAGCAGCAGTGGCTGCAGAGAGAAGCGAGTTAGTAGTTGGGGGTGAGGGAGCTGCACAGAGAGAAAAGAACATAGATTAACTGGAGGATAAAAAACACACACAGAAAAGAACCAATGGGAGCACATTGCCCCACACCCCCTTAAACCAGTCCCCCATTCCTGGGAATGAATCCATCTGATATAATTAACAGAACAAAAGCCACTTTCTCAGGCCCTCTTTCCCAGAGCTGGCTGGACCCCCAAGCACAACTCACCCTAATTGTTTTATGAGCCTTTATGCTCAGGACTAGAAAATTACTGGAAGCACCCAGAAGGCGCAGAGGCTCTGGGAACCCACGAACCAGGACCCTGCATCCGAAGATAACATCAAAACAAGCTGCAGCCCAACTGAAACATCCTGTTCCACAACCACTGCATCACCGATAACAGCTCGAAGCCCTGACCCTCCCTCAGCGCCTGCCGGTGCGTTCTCTGCACCCAGCCCCTTTCCCGCCCTTGGGAAAGTAGAAATAAAACCTTTACTCTCTTCACTGTCTTCTCTTCTTGAATTCTTTCACAGCCTACATCACTGCCCCCCGCCCCCTAATAATGTCTTTGCTTTATTTATCTGGTGGAAAGTGTTAATCCTTTCTTTTAACAGATTTAAGTTACACACTACCTGTCCTGTTTGGTTGACATAGAAGCAACATTCTTCACCGATGGCTGTATAAAGTCCTCGTGGGGCACGATGACTTGGGAGAGCCACACAAGTTAAGCTGTTAACCCCTGTGGTTGACCTCGGGAGTATTTTCAGAGTTTGTATAGCGGTGTTGAACCCTGGTTTCATTACCATGAAGAGTTTTAAGACTGCTTTTTCCAATTCATAATCTCCAAAGCTTGGGAATAAGACCTTTAATATTGAAAAGAATTTAGAGCTTTGAGTGAATTTAGAGCTTTTAGGGCTTCTACAAAGTGTTCAACAAATGCGTTTGGAGGTTCTCCTTGTTGAGCACATAATTCAACTTTTGGCCGATTTACTTTAGGAGGAAAGAACTCCATTATCATTCTTATTAACCCTTGAGTGCCAGCCTCTAGTTAAGCCATCTCCTCATTTACTGGAGGGCCTGGGCGAGGGTCTGACCGACTGTTTCCCCTGGGGGGGGCATTCTTCAGGTGATTGTCGTAATGGGGGAACTCAAGAGTTGGAATATTTTCTACTTTTAAGTTATAATGAGTAAGTTTAGTAACTGATACATGTAAAAAACTATTGTTTCAGGAATTGAAGATATGACCCACCCTGATTCCAAGAGACCACAAGCAACTCCAGCTTTGTGCCCCGGGAGGACTGCAAGCCACCAGGATGGCACCTGAGACTAGTGCTCCAGGGAGAGCTGTCTGCCGCCCAAGACACAGATGAAGAGTCACCTGGTGAGCAGATGAAAGGGCGCTAGGAAAATCGTCAGCTGCAGCTTTTATCTGATTAACCTTTTCCCTGAATTCCAAACCCATTACCTAGTTTTTTCCTGAATTCCAAACCCCTTACCTACACCTTTTTCTCCTTACAAAAAAGGTTGACTTGAAATTAAATGTAAGACAGTCTTTTAGGGTATAACCTGCCGTCTTCTCAGATTGGGGCCCATCTGAGTAAAGTGCCCATGAAGATTCAGGCCTTGTCTCTACTTACTGGTTCTGGTGGCGACAGGCAGAGTGAACCCGACTTTCCCGGTGTCAGCCTGGCCCGTCTGATGATCACAGTCCCGTCATGGGCTGCAAGTGCTCCCTCGGCAGCCAGTCCAGCTCCCAGCACGTGGGGTTGTAATAGCTATTAACCTTTCTAATTCCCCTCTGAACTTTGTGGGATCTTCGGCTGCTGTCCAGGGGACATGTATTCTTGGTGGTGGGGGTTTGGGGACAGGATACACTCACCAGGGATGTTGTGCGGGCTGTTCATGAAGCCCGGGACACAGGAGAAATCAAAGGGGACAGCAAAGTGGGTCTTTCTGCCCTTCCTGACTTCCAGCTTTTATACAAACTAGCTGGCCACCTCCAAGCCTGGAGGTCAGGCCTGGATACCCTCTGTAAATCTTGTGAGAAAAGGGAAATTAAAACAGGCAGCTGGGCATTTAAGGGGTCTTCTGGGGAGGTTGGAGGACACTTAGGGTGGAAGGGATCTGAGTGTAGAGCTGGAATTAGGCTTTGGTGGGGGGCATTCAGACCAGACCGTTTTCTGCACAGTCAGGGGCAGGGAGTTGTGGGTAAAGGGACCTTTTTAAACTGGGTGCTCTGCTCCTTCGTGTTTGCTTTTCAAACCTGTCTTCCCATGGACACCAGCAAGGCAGTTGCTTATTATGAGAACTTTCTAAAATTCATTTTAAATAGAGAAGTTTCTCTAATTCAGTCCTGGCTGGTGTGGTTCAGTGGATTAAGCGCTGGACTGCAAACTGAAAGGTCACCGGTTCGATTCCCAGTCAGGGCACATGCCTGGGTTGCAGGCCAGGTCCCCGGTGGGGATCTGCAAGAAGTAACCAACTGATGTTTCTCTCCCATTCTGCTCCCCTTCCCCTCTCTCTAAAAATAAATTTAAAAATCTTTAAAAACAAAGAAGTTTCTCTAATTAAAAAATCTGCCTTCTGGTCATTGACGAATAGGATCCTTATCAGTATATTTATTCCAATATCCACTCATTCTAATAAGCCTTTTAATGGAAAGACCCAAGGTTACCTTCCCAGGCTTAGAGTACATTTTTACCATGGACATTGAAGGTGTCCCTGGAGTGGGCTCACAGTGTAGCCCCTGTGATCTAAAAATTTACTCCCAAAGAAGATCAGAGAAAGCACAGGCCTTCACTGCCTAGGCTACAAGGGTGGCGTGGTCGTGGATGCAGTGTCTCAGGTCTCCCAGAAAACGTGAGACCCTCTAGCCACAAACCTGCTAACTTGTGGCACTGGGCAGGTGCTACAGGAATGAAGTTTTTCCAGCACTAACAATTAACAATGGTTTAGACCACACAGGCCTCTAGTGGCCTGGGATCCCTTTTGAAAAACTCCCCCAAGAGTTGGCACAGCTGGACAAAGAGGCACTCGGAGCCCCTCCATATTCCACTGGCCACAAGGTGCACCCGTAAGTGCACCTTCCAGATGGTGGAGACCAAAGAAAATATTTTCACTGGTCACTAAGCCCAGGTCTTAGGACATAGAACAAGATGGGGAAAAAAACCCCCCACCTCATCCAGTTTTTATAGGGACCCACAGCAAAGTTTGTGTGAAAGGCATTAGTCTGGGGAGAGCTGCTTAACTCCCCGGTCTAGGAGGCTGGCTCGAACAACAGGCTCACAGGCATCTCTGCATGTGCTCCCTTCCTGTGGTATTTCCTTCTTAGGACAGACAACGTAGAAGACATAGACACAGGGGAGAATAAAAGACCATCTCTGTAGAAAAGGATTGATAAAGAAAACCTAAGAGTCAAGAGGCTCAAGAAGTTAGCTTCATAAATATTTTCTGCCAATCTAAATTTAGAAGAGAGAAAAGGGACTCTCACCACTTCTCTCTTCTATGGAACTCTGCAGAGAAAGACCAGAGTGAGTGAGTGACAGGGCAGACGGAACTAATTGTCACAGCAGCAGCAGTCCCGAGGCCGGCAGCACCCAGCCTGCAATGCTCCTGGCAGGCATGGCTGAAGAGACTCCCTTACCCCTTTAGTTCTGGCTGGACGAATAATTCAAACAACACACAGCAGATTAACAAGAGAAAATGAAATGTTTAATAAGTGCACAGAGGGAATTTGCATGAGCATGAAAATTCCAAAGACAGTGAGGCCTCCTTGGGTATATATGACATTTTGAACAATGCAGACAAGGGAGGAAAGGGGTCTCAGATTTCAGAAGTGAGGACAGACAATCTACCGCTACTTGAGGAAAACTGAACACACACAGCAGGTAAATTTTTGCTCAAGCAACTCTGGCACAAGGGCCCGGGGCTGATGTAGTGAACATGCTGGGGTCTTCCTGATTAACGCTAGGGTGAAATGTTTAAGGTGCTTGCTGATGCCAAGGTTCCCTTCCTGAAGCAGGTTTTCCTATCTGAATTGCTTTAAGAAAGAGGGGAAATAAAAAATTCTTCTTGAGTTTGTTGGGTTTTCATTGATTTCATTGATAATCCGCATGCCAGGGTGGCACATTCCGGGAACACTTGTTCCCGACCCCCACTCGAGACACCCGCATCTGCTGGGACACAGAGCCTAATTTTGGATGTTGCTAAGGGCGGTCCCACCTTTACAGGCATGCAGACAGGAAAAACGAGCAGCTGAGCACAATAAAATCATGGCTTTCAAAACAAATTTCCAGAAAAAAAAAAAAGGACTCTTGCTATGTGAAAAGAACACAAACACTTCTCCCATATGTTGAGAACAAACCTAGCAGGGCAGCCCCACTATGGAGGCAAGCTTCCACATCAGTGATTTATCAGGCACATACTTTCTGGGAAAAAGAATGAGTTCAAAAGAAGAGCAAGGATCTAAAAGGGTTATAAATACTCAGGCCATCACTCTTGAATTTCTGGGGGTGATTAAAACCACAACCTTGGACATCAGGAAAACTATATTGCAAAAACAAACAAAGAATTGTCTACTACCTTTCCAACTCTCTACCACCTTGCTGCTCTATTGTGGTTGCTTATAAGGAGACAGAACAATGACACAGGTTTAACCCAGTTAGTGAGGGCAAGCTGTGAACCTCTCTGCTCTGTGAGATATTGTATCTGCCTTATCTCATTTAAACCTCAGGCAAGTACTCTTACTTCCCATTGTACAGAGGTGGAAGCCGAAGCACAGGCTGACACATGGTCACACTGCTAGAGCTTCCTTCTAAAGCCAGGCCACTAGCCATTCTGCATGCATTTAGGTGAATGCAATCTAAGTCAGCTGTAAATGCAGGGTTGCTGAGGAACATGTGGAAATAAACAAAGGAAAACCTCATTCAAACTGGAGTCCCCTGAAGTGGAAGTTCTCACACATGGATTTTACCACCCATCACAACTCACTTTACGAACTGGGACAGAAAGAAGCTTACTTCACAGACCCAGAGAGGAGGAAGATTTTCTCCTCACCTAGCAACAGCCAAGCCAATGAGAAATGACCATCACCCTGAACTCCCACTTTCCTCCCAGGGACTTTTGCTCATACCCACCCCTCTCAACTTCCTCCTTTTTCTCCATTAAAAAATGCTCCCCTCCTCTGTTCTGTGGGCTTGCCTGCGGTTGGCATGTCCTGAATTGCATTCCTCTGCTGTTCCCAAATAAACTCATTTTTTGCTGGTAAAATAACTAGATGTTTTATTTTCAAGGATGGCAAACAAGTACAACGCAGGATGGGAGGCAAGGGTTTTTAAACCCTGTAAGATAAAGTGAGCCACTGTCTTTCTGAGCAAAGGGTCTGTCTGCAGGCAGAAAACCACTCTAACATGTTTTGTAACTTGTATTTACCTACAGAAACAACAGGCTTGCTTTAAGAGAAACACACCTGGAGATGACTTTTGTTTGGAATATTTGTGAAACTCAATCCATTTCTGCTGATTAGATTTCTAGGGCCATTCAACTCTCCTTGGGCAAGGAGGCCAAACTTTTTCTCTCCCAAGGCCCCAAACATCAGAGCTTGCCCCTCCCTACAAACAGCAGGCAGAGACTAAGCCAGATGACCAGGAGGGAGACTTTCCATGGGGTCCCACTTTCCCCAGGGAAAAGACGCAAACCACGGTGAGGAGAGTAACGCGCAGCTCCAGCGGAAGGGGAGACAGAACCACAAGGCGGCTCTTGTATTCTGTGGGTGGATTTCCCTTCAGATCAACAATGTAAAGGGAGTATATGCTCATACAAAGTTTAGAAACAACAGGAAAATACAAAAAAGAACAACATCATAAAGCAAGTCTTCACATCACATGGTTAGTTGCCCATAGGCTCTGCAACTTGAAGTGAACCCAGTTTTACCATCAGCTAACTGATACAAATAAGAGTTAAGTTCCTGCAGCATCTCATCAGTGTTAAAATGAAACAATGTTATTGGAGGACCTGCTGTATGTAATCCCCTCCACCTGAAGATGGCTGCTATTACCATTTTGGTATACATTTAATCAATTTTGTAACCATTTTATAGACACTATTACTACCACTACTGGCTACTATTTATTGAGATAGATGCTGTTCTAAGTGCCTCACACATATAAATTCATTTGTAGTAGGTGCTACTCTTCCCATTTTATAGCAAGTGAAACTGAGGCCCAAAGAATAGGGTTTGCCCAGCTTCCTTCAGCTGGTGTGCAGTGAGGCCCAAGGGAGAACTTAAAAAGCCTAACTCCAAGCCCATGGTTGGTACTGCTGCCATAAAATCCCCCTCCCCATTTCCTTCCCCATAGTTTTATTGAGATATAATTGACATAAAATTGCGTTAGTTTAAGGTATACAAACCTAATGATTTCATATTTGTTTATAGTGCAAAATGGTAAGTCTAGTTAACATCTATCACTTTATGTAGTTACCATTTTTTTTCTTGTGATGAGAACTTTTAAGATATTCCCTTATAGCAACTTTCAAATATACACTACAGTGTCGTCAACTGTATAGTCACCATGCTGCACACTACACCCCCAGGGCGTACTTGTCCTGTAACTGGGAGTTTGTACCTTGGGACCACCTCCGCCCTTTTCCCCACTCCCTGTTTCCTATGGCCCACATTACGCCCTCAGGAATCTGAAGATCACTGATGGTGTGGCGATAATTGGTGAGAGCTCAGAAGGTGGGCAGAAAAAGCTGGAAGGGCAGCCACTCCTCTGGCCCAACTGCCAACCTGTCTTCTGGCAGCTGGAGGGCCTGTGGCTGGTTCTTCTCTCCTCAGGTGACCCCAGGGCCTCTGGGACTCCACACGACAATCCCTCCAGATGCATCTCTGCCTGACTGAAGTGCAATGGCCATTTCCCTCCAGGGAGGCCCAGCTTCTGCAAAGCCAGTCCTTCCTGTCCCAAGATGAAACGTGCCTCCCACAAGGCCAAGTTACACCCTACACTTGAGAAGTACTGCTCGCTCCCACAAAATGGCAGCTTTCCGATCTCAACAAGTGGATATGGGGTCCTAGCTTAGCCAAAGCACCCTAAGAGTCCACCAAATGGGGCCTTGGAGTGCTATACCCCATTGTTTCACTCGTGATATATCATGAACATATTTTACATCTTGATTTTTAATGATTATACTGTATTCTAACATGTGGATATAGCAACATTTACCAAAGCAAATCTGTTGGATGTTTGGTTTATTTCCAATGTTGGCTGTTACATTTTAAAGCTGTAATAAGCAACCATGTACACAGCCAAAACACAGCACACTTCCTATTTCCTTAGATAAATTCCTAAAAGCGAAATTACTGGCTAGACAGGACACATGTTTTTTTGTTTTTTTTAAATATTTTATTTTATTTTTTTTACAGAGGAGGGAAGGGAGGAAGAGGGAGAAAGACATCAATGTGTGGTTGCTTCTCATGTGGCCCCCACTGGGGGCCTGGCCTGCAACCCAGGCATGTGCCCTGACGGGGAATAGAACTGGTAACTCTGGTTCGCAGTCCATGCTTGACCCACTGAGCTACACCAGCCAGGGCAGGACACATGGTTTTAAAGCTTTCAATAGAAACTCCCAAATTTTCCCCTACGGAAATATTCAAGATATTCTCTCCAGCCTCAGTGAGAATAAACGACACAATTTCCAATAAATTGCCAGCACTGAGAATCTGTGTCTGAACAAAAAGCTCCTTACGCATCACCAGTAGATGGCACTCTTTCCTCAGATTTTAGTCTTCGATGTGGGGAAAGGTGATTCAGGATGTCAAGATACATGTAAATCAAAGCAAATTTGCAGGAGGAAATCTAGGATGTTATATGAAAACCAGTTGATAGTGGTGGCAAAGCAGTGGGATCTTGGGATCCTGTGAGATCTTGAAAATTGTCCGGGGATGTTGTCACCCTTCCAGCTATTAAGATCTCCTGCAACTTCCCAAGGGTCCTGCCGGGGAGGCACCAACATTCCAAGTGTACCTGTGTTCTCTCTATCTCCCTTGTCAATTCTCACTCCAGGAAAGCAGGTCCCTTCTGATGGGCTCTCTGGGCCCTTGTAGCACCCTTAGCTATCATGGCTGTAATTTTACATTTCTGTGTGTGATTGTTGATTGCCTCTCCCTCTTACCTGAGGTGGCATTCACTGTTGTATGCCTGGGGTCTGAGGGCGGTGGCCAGCACAGGGGGTACACCCTGCAGGTGTTGGCTGTGTGAACCCAGGGGGAGGTGCTTGGGACCTGGCCTTAGAGCTTTGCCGAATGATGCCCTTCCTTGTGAAACCAAAGTCCATCCTGAGATTTCCAAGTCTTAGTTGCTATGAGTGACAACAACTTAACAGTCTGGAGGTGAATAAACTACAGGAAAAGGGTGGCAGAACGACTGCCACCTTGCAAAAGTACACATAGGTTTCGGGGTCATTAGAAGGATGGGGGTTCCAGCTCACTTACTGGCCAAACTTACATCACTCCACTAAGCCTCAGTTTCTTCCTCTACAAAAGGGCTCTAATAATAGCACCTACTCTATTAAATAAGAATTTGCACTCCAAGGGCTCAACACAGTGCCTGGTGCCTAGTAAGGGCTCTGTAAGTTTGCTTGGCCTTTGCAGGCCAGCCTCCTGCCCCGCAACATGCACCTTCTGAAAGGACAGTGCGAAGAGTGGAGAGACTGTGTTTTATTACCCTAACATCTTCCAGGCGGGCAGTGACTGGTCATCCCTCTGACTGCCTGGCCGCCCTTCTTATCTAAGGCGCCTCTCACATTCTTCAAGAACAACAGGCCAAAGCCCCTTTACCTGCAGCCTGCCTTTAAAGTTCCTTGAATTTCCAAGCTAGACTTTTGGGCGGAGTACTCAAGGTTCTCCTTTGTCAATTTAGCCCAGCTTATGCAAATTTCTGGTTTCCCAAAAGCCTGTTACTGCTTTTCAAAGCTGTGTGCCCCTGAAAGCTGCCCTTTCCCATTTCTCCCCAGGGCAAGGAGATTCCCCTTGGGGTAAACGGGAACTTCTGTGCTCAGAAATCAGTTCAGAGTACAGCTTCAGACATCTGGCTCAGTACCCCAGGCCCCAGCTGAACCACGAGATTCCCCTAGGAGGGGTCTTTTTGATCCTCTTCCTCCCAGGACAGTGGGAGACTCTATTACCGCCCTCCAGGTAATAGGTAGGCCTCCTCTGAGCCCCAGAGTCACCCCCAAATCCCACCATTCCTGCGCTGTGGCCCTAGGTCGGCCCTGCTGCACCGCCTGCTGCCAGTCTGGGACAAAGCGGGGCGGGGTGGGGGGGGGGGAGGGCGACCAACCGCGGAGTAGTGTTCAGAACCGGACGACAAGGGCGGGCCCCGGGGTCGCGTTGGGAACCACAGCTATACTAGGGCTGAAGCACGTGTGGCCCATACCTATCTTAAGGATCGGTGGGGCACAGTCACTGGATTGCACCTGGGCGAGGCTGGGGAGCTGGGCCTGGCGTGCGCGCTGGCAGTCCTGGTGATCACAGAGCGAGCAGAGCGGTTACTGACTCCCGGCGAGCGGCGGGGGGCGGGGAGGGGCGGGGGCGGGGCCAGGTCCGGGGCGGGGTCAGGGATTTACAAAAGCCGCGGACGAGGCGAGGTTCCTGTTGGGCCCGGACCTCGTGGTCGGGCGAGAGCGGTCCCTCAGGGCACTATGGTGGGCATGGGCCCGAAGCGGCGCGCGTCGGCGGCCCCTGCGGCGGCAGAGGAGGAGCAGCAAGCGCGAGAACAGATGCTGGAGGCGCGGCGCGCGGAAGGCTCGGCTGGCTTGGAGAGCGAGGGAGTGACCCTGCAGCGCAACATTACGCTGCTCAACGGCGTGGCCATCATCGTAGGCACCATCATCGGCTCGGGCATCTTCGTGACACCTACCGGTGTTCTCAAGGAGGCGGGCTCACCCGGGCTGTCGCTGGTGGTGTGGGCCGTGTGTGGTGTCTTCTCCATCGTGGGCGCTCTCTGCTACGCCGAACTGGGCACCACCATCTCCAAATCCGGCGGTGACTATGCCTACATGCTGGAGGTCTACGGCTCGCTGCCCGCCTTCCTCAAGCTCTGGATAGAGCTGCTTATCATCCGACCCTCCTCGCAGTACATCGTGGCGCTCGTCTTCGCCACCTACCTGCTCAAGCCGCTCTTCCCTGCCTGCCCGGTGCCGGAGGAGGCCGCGAAGCTCGTGGCCTGCCTCTGCGTGCGTGAGTATCGGCGCGGGACTTGGCCTAGGTGGCGGGGGTGGGGGGCGTCCCCAAGCCATCCCGCACCCCCGGGCCATCTCCCGAATTCCCGGCTGCCTTCGTATCCTGCCCACCCCCGCATCCCAATGCCATTTTGCATCCCCAGACCATCCCCGCGGTTCTAGGCTAAGGTTACTGGTCCTAGACCCACGTGCGTTTCATTCATCCATTCATTTACACATCACCAAGGAAAAATCCGCAGTGGTAACGGCAGGGTTCCTGCCCCCGCGTCTTGTGGGCGGTCCACTTCGCCACGGTAACCCTATCTGAATTTCTTGACTGAGCTCCCCCGGTGCTGCTTATGGAGATAAATTGTAGTTTTGTGGGGTTTTTTCCCATTCATTTCTCCTCTCCAAACCAACTTATCAGGAATCAGCAGAGGTTGACTCATACAAAAACAAAACAGTAATACAATTGTGTGTGGGGAGCAGTGTCGAATCCCCCGAAGATTGCTTTAAATAGTAAAAGAACGGTACTTCACTGTAGATTAAATTTGTATGTATTGGGTAGGTTTGGGGCCCCCAGTTGTGCTGCCAGCCATTCGCCATAGTCCCAGTGCTGGTGGGCACTGTGCTAGTGTATTGGTGGACCCGGCCCTAGCATGTCGGTGGACATGGTATTAGTATGTTGTGGGCATGATCCCAGTGTGTTGGTGGGTGCATGTTATGTAAAATTTCCCAGGGACCAGAGACCAAAGAAAGGCTGACAACATCATTACACTGAGAGTTTATTAAGGGAACTTCACCTAGGAGGCACATCTTGGGCATTGGCAAGAGAACATGGCTATCATCTGTGCCACCTGGCCAGGGCTACGGAATTATATAGGACAGGGCAGGGTGATTGGGGAACTTGGGTGTGACCCACCCAGATAAGAGGAAAACATGTTACATACTTGCCCAGAGCAGGGCAGAGGCCTGTTCCAGGAATAAACACATCTGAGACATTGGCAAGGGGTCAGGCAGTCTCTGAGGGGGTTATAGGAAGTAATCTGTGTTTTGGCTTGGATCTAGCACAGAGGTCCAGCAGCGGGTTCCCCTTCACTGGAACAGTTTCTCCTCCACACTACAGTGTTAGTGTGTTGATGGGCGTGGGCCTGGTATGTTTTTCACCTGAGAGTGAACCAGAGTGGGGGAAATTGCTGCTCTGCAAAACAGTTTTCTTGTCGGGCCTCAGAAAAGAAGTCATTTGTACCAAATGCCATGTGATTTTAATTTCTTTTCAGCTATGGGCAGTTTGTCCACCTACCTCTTGGCCAACCTTGAGGGAGGCTTGCAAGATGGAAGTGTCCTGCTTTCAGAGCTGCCACCTAATTTGAAGATTTGCCCAAATCTCTGTCATGCATTTAAGTACAGAAATAGCAGAGTACATTCATGGTTTCAGGTCCTAGCTGTGGGGTTACCGGAAGTGGCTTCTGCCTGGCCATGCCTGCTGGTTCTGCTGCGCTTGTGGAGCATGTGGACTGAGTTTCCTGCGTCAGTCCCCCTGTGCTACAGGGGCTGGTGGTTTTTTAATTAATTAATTTATTTTATTTTACTTCTTTTAAGATTTTTATATATTTACTTTTAGAGAGAGGGGAAGGGAGGGAGAAACAGAGGGAGGGAGAGAAACAGAGGGTGAGATACATCTATCAGTTGCCTCTCACATGCCTCCAGCTGGAGACCTGGCCCGCAACCCAGGCATGTGCCCTGACTGGGAATCTAACCAGCGACCTTTGGGTTTGTAGGATGGCCCTTAATCCACTGAGCCACACTAGCCAGGGCTATTTTTTATTTTTTTAAATAATATATGTATTTATTTATTTTTTGGACAGAGGGGAAGGGAAGGAGAAAGAGAGGGAGAGAAACATCCATTGGTTGCCTTCTTGCATGCTCCCCTACTGGGACCAAACATGCAACCCAGGCACGCGCCCTGCCCAGGAATCGACTGGCAACCCTTCACTTTGCGGTGTATTGCTCAACCAACTGAACCACATCAATCAGGATTGGGGGCAGATGTTTTAGAACTCCAAGACATGCTCCAGAAATGGCATATCTAGAAGGCAGAACTCCTCACAGCTGTTTGCCTGCTGAGATCACACGCTGTCCTGAGACCCTGAGAGACAGCCATGCCAGGTGAAGGGGCAGTATTTGCCTTTTGAGGGGACAGGGTGGGGGTGTCTCAGTGATGTGGATCTCGGCTTTAAAAACCTTGGTCCAAATCAGGAGTAGTTATAACAGTAGTTGATGTGCCTCAGAATAGGAAAGCCTCTGGCTTCTGGTGGACTTTAAGATGAGGGTTTTAAGGGATGATGCACTGGACTGGCTAAGGAAAAGCCCCTCTAAAGGCAAGGCGACTTTGTTGGATTGTTTTGTCATTAGGAGAATTTTAATTTCCTGATAGTCATCGTTGTTAGATTCAATATCACATTTGAGCCCAGGATGTGATGAAATTGATCATATCTTTAAAGGGTCCCCTCTCTAGTCTTTGAAAATGGATCCCTTACTTTTTAAAACTTTTGGGTTTATGTAGGTAAATCCTCATAGGTTCTAGAGGGCTGCAGTGGATAATCCTCTAGGTCACTTGTGTTTGGGTATTGCCCACCCAGTGGTGCCGGTCATGCCAATAGCTCCCCCTGTGGTAGGGGTGAGGTGACGGTTTCCAAGTGTGCATCAGTTTTCATAGCTCTTTTTCTTTGAACCACCTCTGTGAATGTGTGATACATGTGTGTGTCTGTATGTGACTTTTTCTGATGGAAAGAGGATTTTCAGTAACACAAAGGGATGTGCCATCTGCAAGAGCAAGCACTAGTCTAGAGCCTTACTCCGGTCTGCAGAGAGCCGTGCGTGGGCTGACAGGACTCCGCCTACCGAGCTGGCATGGCTGTTCTTATCCAGTGCAATGAAAGGTCATGGTTGTCCAAGGAGTGGACTTCTGAGAAGGCAGTGAGAGTTCCCACAGAAAAGCCACAGAACACTCCTGAGTGTTCTGTAATTATTGCACAAAAGCAGGCTTCTAGAATTTTTCCTTGAGAAGAGAAAGGGGGCTCTGCACCACTTTCTTCCTGGAGCACATCCCTGCAGGCACGTACCCCAGGGTGGCCTTCGGCCCTGGCGCCGCTCTTTCCAGTAGTTTGTTCTGGAGCACAGTTCTCATTTTGCTGGCTGATCTTTTCAGTCCCCTGGGCATATCCCGCAACAGTTTCTTTCTGCTTGTTAAAAAATTGTGCTGTGGGCCCTATCCCGGTTGCTCAGTTGGCTGGAGCATCATCCTGTACCAGGGGTGTCCACCCTGCAGCCCGCCAGCCACATGAAGCCCAGGATGGCTGTAAGTGTGGCCCCACACAAGATCATGAACTTATTTAAAACATTATGAGGTGTTTTTTGTGATTAGATATCACAGTGTATTTAATGTGTGGCCCAAGACAGCTCTTCTTCCAGTGTGGCCCAGAGATGCCAAAAGTTTGGACACCCCTGCAAGGTTGTGGGTTTGATCCCTGATCAGGGCATGTCCTGGAGGCAATAGATGTTTCTCTCTCTCTCTCTCTCTCTCTCTCTCCCCCCCATCCCCTTTCCTCGCTCTCTAAAATCAATAAATATATTCTCAAGTGAGGATTTATAAAAATCAGTTTCAGATCAAAAACTTATGAATCAATAATTAACCAAGTCTGTAAAACTTAAAAATAATTGTGCTGTGAAATGGCTTTGATGCTTAGAATGATCCTAGGGGCAGTATAAATGGGGGGAAAATCCTTTTTCTTGTAGATCTGACAGAAATGATGACATGGGCCCTTTCATAGTATGGCTCTGGTGTTTTCATCTTATTAATGAGTCAAAAAGGCAAGAGGCTAGATTCATAACTCTTTAGTGGCCATGGGGAATTTGATTTATGACTAGATTTATATGGATTATTTACTGCTTAATGAAAACTTGTTAGCAGTTGCTGAAATCAGTTTATCCCTCCTTCCAAGGCCCCTTTCTCTGTAAAATGTCTGGAGAGGACTCTGCTGGGGGCCTGGGCCGGGGGCACAGATGGGGGCCAGCCCAGGGCAGGGCTTGTATGTGAGAGTGGCTGTGGTTCGGAAAGACCTGTGGCCTCATTGGTCCTTTATCTCAAGGGAGAAGCTCTCAGAAGGGATCTGAATGGGTCCACCTCTCCCTCCGTTGAGTTGTGCAAAAGACTCGGGGCCTGTCTGAGTTGTGGTCACTCATGCCCACCCAGGACATGTAGGTGTCAGGGAAGTGGCTATAGCAGACCATTGTTTGCTCGCCCTCCTCTTTCTCCATCCTAGTTGGGTGGAGGATGGGATGGGGCAGGAATGGGGGAACCTTAGCTGTTGTTCCTCTGAGGACCCATGACCTGAAATATTTTCTCCTGGTGTCAGGTAGAGCCTATACTGCACGTGGGCAGACCTGGGGCTCTGTTTTGAGAAGTTCACTGGGACCTCTAAGCCTCAGTTCACACATATGTGAAATAGGGATTTGACGAAACCCTGCCTGGTGTTCGAGAAGACTCTGGGCTGTGGTGGGCTTCAGGACCCAGTCATGGTGGCTACGGCTTATTCTTCACACTGCCCTCTGTCTGATATTTACTTGTAACATCTCAAGCTGCCCTAGAACATGCTCTTTTCTGGTTTAGAGAACAGAAGGAAGAAGAGAGGGTAGAGAGGAGGGGAAAGCCAGAGGTGCGTGCCAGTGTTCCTGGCTGGGGTCTGAGCGGGTGAGATGCTCAGTACACGGGTCAGCCCTGCTGGCCTTGGGGCGGTGGTAGTGGTGGGGGTGAAGAGCACTGCCAGCCTGCTGTCAGCTCCTCTCAGGCATAGATGAGGTGCAGCTTTGGTATCTGGACCATAGCCAGCTGACTTGCAGGTAAGTTGGTCAATTGGGGTGATGCCCAGAGATGGGGAGAGGATACCATAACAGCACCCCCTGATTCCCTAGTCTTCTAGCTGCCTGGCCCATTTCTGTCAGCTCCAGGTGATGGTCCTGCTTCTGGGGGGTGTGGGACCCCAGACAATGTGCCCACCACTGTCTTCATGACTCCAATCAGACCTGTCACAGTGAGGCCTGGTCCTAGGTGTCCAGCAGCCTGCCAGCCACCAGGGCTGAGCCCCTTGATGCATTAGGCAAAGGCTCCTGGGTATTTCCAAGGAGGCAGTGAACCCAGAATCACAAGCCGTGAGCTCAGTGCAGACAACAGCCCAGTAATTAGCACTAAAATCCAACATGAAAGTGGTCTGGCCGTCGGAGGGAGTCGGGCCAAGTCACAGGACTGGGGCTGAGTCCTGTCTGATCCTTTATAGAAGCGTTTGAACTACCCCCCTCCACCGCCTCGCCCGCCAGGGAGGTGGTGGGTGTGGGGAAACATTTCAAACCCTTTTTCCCAGGGTCACAGCCCCCTTTGACAATCCCATGGAATGTGCGGGCTCTGCCCGGAAATGTGTACCAGGCACATTCACTCCAAACTGTGGTCATAGGGTGTTCAGGCCCCCTAAGACCCTGACCAGGTTGGAAGCTCCCTCTGCCCCCAGGAGGGGCCCTGATCAGAAACAGTTCTGACGTTTTCTAGCTGGTGCACTTGGATTCCCCTTCCCACATGTTCTGCACCTCAGCCTGTGAAATCAGTGTTGTCATTCCCATGTTATAGCTGGGGAAACTGAGGCAGAGGTGGGCTGGGAGGGTACGCTGTGTGCCCTCCTCCACACTCAACTGCCTTTAGTCATCCTCAGTGTGGGGTCACATGACCGAGTCTGCGGGGAGGGTGGTGGGTGCCAGCAGTCTGGAATGGTGTCGGATCCCATGTCCAGGCATCTGGGTGGCAGAGCAAGGACATGTAGGTCTGAGGTTCGTCCATATGCTGGATTCCTGCGAAGTGCTTCTCCCCCTGTCTGTGGGGCGCCAGACGTCTTATACACTTCTCGTCTTTCTATCGGAATCACATGGCAGATGATCTTCCAGGGCAGGGCAGGCCAATAGCCATGCCATGGCTTGCAGCAGCGCAGTGGCCATGGGCCTTATCCTGTGGCCACACTGGCCTCCAGTTCCTGTCCTCTCCTTCCATGACTCACAGCAGGTGCTGGGGACTGCAGGGGCCATGTGATTCTATACCCCTGGTCAGTGTCACCTTCCAGGGCCTTGTCAGGACTGTGGCCAGGGGAGTGGCCCAGAGTGCACCTGTTCCCACCCCTCAGCTTTACCCTGTCCTGTCCCCACCAAGGGAACTGCCGCCCAGTCCAGCAGCTTTTTGGCACCGAATGTTGGGGTCCCATCTACATCATGGCAGGAGGACCCCACCCAGTTCTTTCCTCAATTCTGGCATGGTGCTGAATTCTTGCCCTTGCTCTGGAGAGTGGGAAATCCCAGCAGGGCATTTCGTAGGATGGAGCCCACCCCTCCCCCAATGGGTTTTGCCTGCTATGTGAAGAATTAGCGCTGACTTCCCATTCGGGCTCTGCAAGCAGGACACCCGCAACCCGATCCGTGCTCTGAGTCACTGACCATGGCTGCTGGCTGACATCCGTTGCTGCTGAGACTTGATCATCTGTGAGTTGCTCCAAGGGTAGCCAATACAGAGCCACGGCCATTCCCCGTAGGCATGAGCCCCATGGCCAGCCCAGCACAGGACTCAGCCCTTGGCACTCAAGGGCTGTGTCTTCACCTGGTTCCCTTCTGGGGGACCCTGTCTGCCCGGTCCAGCTGGATGGCCATGGCTGATGCAGAAGGCCTGAATGGGGCCCTGGCTCTGTCCCTCAAGCTCTTTGAGTGACTCGGCTGTGGGACATGGGCCAGGTGCTTGGCTTCTCTGGGCCTGTGTTTCAGAACCCAGGGCAGGGTGGGGTGGGGGTGGGGTGGGTAGGTTGTGCGTGCAGAGGATGTGGGAGTTGAATATCCCACTGGCAAGGGTCAGGTGTCAGAGGGACTGTCCAGGAATTAAACATGACAGCAGGTGTGCCCGGCAAGGGGAATAGTGGGGGACCAGGAGCTATGACTCCTCCAGGTGTGGAGAGAAGGCTGCAGGTACTTTGAGTGCAGTGGCCAGAGATGGTGAGGCCTGGTTGGAGCCACTTCTGGTGGGTCTGGGCGCCCTACGCACTTGCACCTGTATGGTATGGGTCTGAGGGTGTTGAGACCCCCTCAGAGCTAAGGGAAAGGACAAGTTGTGTGTGGGGTAAGGGTGGCTGGCAGGGTGGAAGGTAGGGGAGGTTTTCCCCCAGGCCAGCCTGTTCCCTGAGGGGCTGTCTACTGGCTAGGGCTGAGGGGGCCAAGTCCAGGAGTCTGGGGAAGGGGAGGAACCAAACCAGTTTGGGTAAGCATTTTGTTTTTTTAAAAAAACACCTTTATTTTTATTTATTTTTAGAGATTTTATTTATTTTTAGACAGAGGAGAAGGGAGGGAGAAAGAGAGAGAGAAACATCAGTGTGTGGTTGCCTCTCAGGCATGCTCATGTTGGGTGGGGCCGTATGGGGTTTGCTCCCATCAGTGGGTCTCAGCCCTGGCTGTACCTTGGAGTCACCTGATTAGGACTGATGCCCAGGTCCGCTCTGTGACCTAGCAAAGTGAAGCACTGTACAGGTCAGGGAGCTGTGGCGGAGCTTCTCATGGGCAGCCAGGGTTGAAGCCCCTGGCTGAGTGGCCAGGAGACCTGAGCATACTCACCCTGCTCTCCTGATGAGCGCTGTGTGACTTCCAGCATGTTGGACAACCTCTCTGGGCTGTCAGATGAGGGTTGAGTACTACATGTGTCCTCTCACCCCTCAGGTACAGTGACTACAGAAGGTTTTCTCTCCTTTTTCTTTATTTCTTCTAGCATAAGTGCTGGAGGAACAGAGGGTTTGGGGAGGATGTTGGGTTTCTGTCCACAGGTGTATGCGTGTATGCTGGTGGCAGAGACTCCTAACTGCTGAGACCCCTGCACACCCAGCTTCATCTGTTCTCAGCAGATCTTCACACTAGCACTGGCCAGTCAGGTTAATACTAATCCTTGATGGGGTGCCAGACGGTGTGCTTGCATTACTCACCCACAAAGCAGGCTGCAGTATTCTTATTTATTGGGTGAGGAAACAGGCTCAGACATGCTAAGTAACCTTGCTATGGTCACACTGCGTGTTAGAACTCCCTCACGTCTCAGAGCCAGGGGATGGGCCTCCTTCCAGTCAGTTCTGTCTGTTCTTGGGTTTAGGGGTCCTTTTGGACCCTCTCTTTTCTCCATGACTCTTACTTCCCACGAGACCAGTAAAACAGAGTTGATGTTTGTGGGGTTTCCTGCTTACCCTGGGACTCGGTGTTGGCGGATTTCAGAGTTAACCAAGCTGTCTCTGGCGTGTTTTGAAATGAATGTGTCAGCCTTGTTGCAGACACTCGCCGACACCTGCACTCTGGGCTGGGATGAACTCTGTGTGGTCTGGCGTAACCCAGCCCTAGTTAAAGATGGAAAAATTAGGAAAACACATGTTCTTGGGCTGGTTATAGGGAATTTGGAAATGTGATGCTGGTCTATTAGTAATATCTTTTTTTTTTTTTAAAGATTTCATTCATTTATTTTTAGAGAGAGGAAGGGAGAGAGAAAGAGGGAGAGAAACTTTGATGTTCAAGAGAAGCATTGATCGAAACATTGATCAATTGCTTCTCGAATGTCCCCTACTGAGGACCTGGCCCACAACCCAGGTTTGTGCCCTGACTGGGAATCAACCAGCGACCTTTTGGTTGGTGGGGTGACACCCAGCCCACTGAGCCACTCCAGTCAGGGCCTAGTCGTAATACTTTTTGCGGAAATCAGTGAATGGAGTTGGGGAGGTGCTTGAGGGCCTGGGCCTGTGTGATCCCTGGGACTCCAGATTTCATGTCCTGCCTTGCCTGTGGGTGGCAGCCTCTTGATTTGCTCCTGGGTAGATTGGAGTCCCACCTGAACAGGTCCCTGCTCCTGGGAATTGCTTCGTTTTCCCTCAGCGGCCAGCAGTAGAGTCGAGGTCTGGAGCCCTCATCAACCTGAACTGCTCAGGGTTCTAGTGCATCCTGGCCGTGAGGCCGTGTCACGTGGTTGGAGTTGGCAGTTCACACACACTGATCTTCTCTGGGCCCAGCAAAGGTGATTCCTGGGGAACCACCTGGGTCCTCCTATGTGCCAGGTGGATTTGGGTGAATAAGGCAGAGGCAGGACAAGAACCCACAGTGACTGGATGCCCCTTCAGTGGTAAGTCCTATTGGTGTCAGCTCTCCCAGTCTCCTGGGTCACACCATCCTGTGCCTGGTCATTGGCCTTCATCCTAGGAACAAGTCCACCTATAGCCAGGGCTCAGATTCCAGACGCCTGGTGAGTGCCGAGATGTCCAAGCCAGCAGGCTGGCCATTTGCCTGAGCTCAGGTCTCCGACCAGCTTTAGTCACAGAGGTCAACAGGCATTTTTTATCTCAGCCCAGGGCTTGCTGCTGAGGTCTGGGTCAAATGATGCTCATGTGCCTGGCATCTTGGCCCTTCCCGGCCAGTTCCCCACAGCCAGGCCCCACCCCTGCTGAGGAAGCATTGCTCATAGGTCCTGGACTGCCTCTGCCCCAAGAATTGACCCTTTTTATCAAGGACTCTCAAACCTCATGTAGAAAGCACTACCCAGATGGGGAAGCAGAGAGAGTGGGGTGTCTTGAGCCACACTAGTAGGCAGAGACCCCCCAAGGCCACCATGCTCAGGATGGGGGGGTCCCAGGGGCGCTACCCAACGGGGTCCTAAGCAATAACGATCGAGGGGAGGAGCCGTTGTGTGTCATTGAGCTTGTGCCCAGCCAGTGTCCTTAGCCCTCGGCCCTCGGGATGGTCTCCCCTTGCAGTCTGCAGATGACCAATCTGAACCGAGTCACCCGGTCAGGCTAGCACTGGAGCTGGACCTCACAGCTGGGCTCTAACTGTAACCAGGTGTCCCCTGAGGCCAGGGGACGAGAGCAGGAGGCCCAGCTGAGGGGGCGTCCTTCCTTCACTGGGCAGCACTTCAGGCCCTTGGGGCATAATGGACATGAGGATGGGGGTACAAGTAGAGCCACCAGGGAAGGAGGAGAGCAGGAGCCCCTTAGCAGAGGAGTGGTGCCCTTGCAGTGAAGCCCTGGGAGCCCAGCTCCTTTACTGAGGTGGACCTGGCTGCCCCTGCTGGCCAGCTGGGTGGGCTGTCACCTCAGGACGAAGAAAGGAGCAGACCTGAAGGAGGGCTGTGGAATGAGCTGGCAGCATTCAGCCCAGAGCTGCCTCCTCTCCAGGGGGCTCTGGGCTTTATCTCCTTAGCCCCAGCTGTCACCATTTGTGAGTGCAGCCATGCTTATCTGGGGGTGCTGGCTCAGGGAACCCTGGAGAGGGCTGGCTTCTAGCCAGGTGCCCTCCTTATAGTCAGTCACCCATCTTTATGAGCCTGCTGGTGCTGGTGGGCCCCATTCTCTCTCCCACTGCTTGCGGCACAAGTATCAACATTTTCTCCTCATCTCCCTTCCTGGAGGGGCTGTGAGTTAGTAGCCATGGTGACAACAGCAGCAAGCCCTCCTTACATCTCTGTATACCCAGCACCTCCCCTTGCGCCCATCAGTCCCCACCCTGCAGGTGTGGAAATGGGCTCAGAGGGGCTGGGCTGCACCCCCAGCCCACCGACCCCTCCCTGCTTTTTGTTAAGGCTGAAAGACACTGAGTCCCGATGGATTCGCCTATTTACTTAAGATTATATTTCATTTTGAAATTTTTTAAAAAGTAACGCTGTGAGAACAATAAAGTATGTGTTGACCCATCAGCCAAAGTCAATGAAAGTTAAAACTTCATCATGCATTTTGGTTCTCTTTATAAAGGAAAAATATTATAAAGTCCCCTTTGTTCTGTGAGCTGGTTCCTTTCCCTTCCAGACTGGGCCATCAGCCCATTGCTTGTCCACAATCTGGACATTTTTAATGTCTTGAGATGGTCCTGCGCTCGGGGAGAGAGCACCTCAGTGCAGAGTGGCTCTCTGATAGGGGCAGGGCTCAGCCCTTGTTGGCAGGAACAGCTGGGTTGGACCTTGGAATGGGCAGGGTGTGTGCCCTTTGTTATCTATGGAGGGGCATTGGGGTGTCAGAGGAGGGGCCTCTTTCTCACCCTGGTGACAACTAAGACCCACCCCCTGTGTCAGTGACCATGGCAGTAGGACAGCCCACAGGCTGGGGGCTCTGGGAAGGCTATCTCCCCTTCCAGGAGCCTCAGAGGCCTGCCTGCCCCTGCTCACCACACATTGGAGAGACCCCGAGTGGGAAGTCGAGCAGAGGTGGCAGCCAGAGCTGGTCACACTGCTGCCAGCAGTGCTGCCGTAATATCTGAAGCAAGAGCCCCTGGTGGAAGGACTAGCTTGCCCTGGGGCTGGTGGCTGCAGAGCAGCTGCCTGCCTGCCTGCCTGTCTTGGCTGTGCCTTCCCGTCTGCCCTGCCTCCCAGTGGCAGTGAATGGAGTGATGCAATCTTCAGGCCTCTTGCTGCATCGGGAAAGCTGAGTGTGCCTTGAGAGGAGGGACTAGGGCGGTTGCTTCAGGATTGTCACTCACCTATAAGAAAATGGGAGGCTGACTCAGAAAAGCCAAGGGACCCTGGACTTGCCCTCTCGCTGTGCAGAGGCTCCCTGGGATCCATCTGGTGGCAGGAAAGAACCTAGGCTTGCCTTCAAGCCCTCTTCATCCTGGCTCCCAGTCACTGGGCATGTTGGACCAGAGATCACTAAGCTGGAAGCACTTCCCAGGAAGCTCAGGAAGAGGGAATTCCACTATTACCTTCCTCTCCCCACCCTGCACTGTCAGTCTTCTGGGAGACATCAGAGGGCCCTGGAGACCTGGGTCTCACTCTTGGTTCTGCCCCTTCCACCTTGGACAGGTGATTCCTCTGAGCTTCTGTTTCCTCTTCTGTGCTGGGAATGGCAGTGCTGATGTGCTTAACATAGGACGGCGGTCTTCTCATCGGTCCTGAAGGCCGGGACCAAGCATGTGTCCACCCCAGAGCCACACAGTGAAGGCCACAGGTGCTGTTTGCCATGTGCACGTCGGCCCTTCCTCTGAGCCTTTCAGCTCCTGCTGCAAGAGGTGGCTTCAGTACTGTGACACAGGCACTCTGTCGTGAACCCCACATCCTCACCGCCTCATTTAAACCCCTACCACCCTGAGGCAGCTCATTTTACTATGAGCCTCTGAAGGTGCAGAACAGCCTGAGAGCCAAGGTCTCCGCTAGGGTCCCCACAAGTGAGAGCCAAGCCAGGCCCGTATGTCACGGCTCTTGGGGGGAATTCTGAGTATTTCAGTTCTGGAATAGCAGCTGAAAGCAAATACTTCCAAAACATTTTTCAGCCTGAACTTTCTCAGTGCATAACATAAGTCTGTCAACCATTGCATTAGCCAGAGTGTCGAGCAGTGAAGGAAGAATGAGGGGAGTTGCTATTGAGGTGTCAGTTAATTTCCAAGAGAGATAGGCAGGCAGAGCGGTGAGGCCCTTAACCCCATCCAGAGCACACCGGGACGATTTCCTGTTTTCCTTCCACCCAGACTGGTGGGTCTCGTCCAGTTAACTGCATGGACTTATCTCTTTGGACCCGAATCTTCAAATAGTAAAATTACATGTAATTACTTTTGCTGAGGAAAGATGCCACCTGGGTTCACCAGCCCTGGGTTCTGTCTGGAAAAGAGGAAGGACAAGCAAAACGTCTTTATAGACTTTCTTACCTTACTGAAGCCTTCTGAGGAAGAGACGGGTATTCAGGAAAGGTGGAGAGCGGCCCTTGCATGGGCTCTGGCCATGCTGGTTAATGTTTAGTGACCAGCCCTCCATGTGAAAAAGGCCCCATATGTGCCCCTGCCAATTCCTGATGTAAATTCTCCCTGGGCACCTGGCGTTCCGAACCTGTGGGTGGGGAGCTGGGATGAGAGCGAGGTGCACTCACCAGAGAGCGAGGTGACTCAGCAGCACAGAGACCTGAGTGTGTGGATGAATTAGAAATAAGGAAATGGGAAGGAAACAGTGTTGAGGGAACACAATGAGTGTTTCATTACCTTTGTTTTAGTATAATTTTGTTTCATTGTAAGTTTATGGGGTAGCTTTGTGAACTGCCAGCTCTCAAGATTCCTAAACAGTTAGTGGTGGCTCCTGAGCACATGCATATCCACCCCCACGCCCCTCGAGCAGGGCATGGTCTTCTCACAGGTGCCAGGCAGCACCTGCTTATGTCTGGGTGCGTTTGCTGAGCCCAGCTCAGCTGCCACCCTGTCTCCATCTCTGTTCCCATCCAGGTCAGGGGGAAGCCACCTATGACTGGTGCAATTTTCTGTTTCAAGGTATGCCGTCACAACAGCAGTTGAACTGTGGTTTCCTGTACCAGCTGGGACCACCGGAGCGTGCCTGCTCCTTGGCCCCGGGGCTGTGGCATTCACCTTCAACCCCCACTTCAGGTGTTGGCAGTCCCACCGTTTGGCTTGTCACATGGCTTTGTGCTAGCAGGGTACCTCACTCACCTGTTAACTTTGTGGGGTTCTAAAAGATTCTCTCTGAAGAAAGAGTTTCCCACCTTCGAGTGTGGTAGGCTGTGTGTGTAAACCCAGTAAGTTATGGTAAATGTTGAGTGGTGGGTGCAAAGAGGTAAATGCCGTCCCCCTCCAAATGAAGGTTAGCTATTTAACCTACACTCTTCAGATACGCTCAGCTCAACTCAGGTGTGTGGAGGGTGGGGGAGGAAGGGAAGGTAGCTGTGTTGATTGTTGGTCCCTTAGGAGACTGAACTTTATTCACTAAAAAAAAAAATCCTTTGTGACAGCCCAAGGGCACCTGGGATCACAGCTCAGAAGCCTGTGATTCTTAGCCTTTGACCTTGGGCCTGGATTGCTGTCAAGTTTAACAAAACAAGTCCCGGAGGATGAGACCCCACCAGAGGGGCTGGGCTTCCTCTCAGCCTGCCCCTGTGTCATGCTGACCATCTGTCCAGTGGGACTCACTCACTGCCTTGTGTCCACAGTGCTGCTCACGGCCGTGAACTGCTACAGCGTGAAGGCTGCCACCCGGGTCCAGGATGCCTTCGCTGCCGCCAAGCTCCTGGCACTAGCCTTGATCATTCTGCTGGGCTTCATCCAGATCGGGAAGGGTGAGTGCAGCCTCTGGGCCTTCACAGCTGTCTTCTGAGACCCTGTTGTGCTGGGGGGGGTCCCCATCTCTGCATACTCCCAGCCCCCAGATCTACCAGGTTCTCCAACACATCACTTCACCTGCTGTGCACCATTACCCTTAGTAGGGGGTCCCCCTTCCTGAATGAAGCAGCCCTCAGGTCTGGCACACTAGCATGAAGGGTATCCTTTGAATCCGGACACTGTGTGCCAGGTCATACCGTCCCAGGAGAGGCAGTGACATTGACTCAGAGAGACTGAACATCACCCAACAAGTTAGATATCACCCCGAGCAACAGGGAGATATAGATTCCCCCTGTCCCGACCCCCGCTCTCTTACCCACTGTTGGGACTGGGGAGGAGTAGGATGGGGACTTTTGGAGAGAGCTTAGCACTGTGCCTGGCATGTCGTGAGCTGTTGCTAGTTTAGTCTTCCAAGGTAGATGTTGCACACAGGAAGCCACACAGATAGTAGGTGCCCTACAGGTAAGTCAGAGCTGCCGCCCAGGGGAGGATGCAGAGCAGCCCAGCCCCCAGCAGGGCCCTCGTGCTCATGGATGCCCCCACACCTGGGCATCTACCATGCTGACCTCTGCCCTGTAATCAACACTTTGTCCCATCCCATGTGGGTCGCCCATGGCGTGGCATTTGGTGACGGTGCATCCTCTGGCTTTTGGGCCTTATTCCCTGTGAATGTGCTGATTTGCTCATCATTCTATGGGCAAGGGTGATGTGGTCCCCCCGTTCCTGGCCACTGTGGAGAGCCCTGTCAGCAATACTTCTGTAGGCGTCTCTTGGTGAACAGAAGTGCTGGTTTCTCCTGCACAGCTGGCCCAGGTTGGGCATTGGCTTGGACTCCACAGACGAGCACAGTGGCTGGTCCGAGACAGGCTCTGAGAGCCCCTCCACAGGAGGTCATCACGGGGACACACACGGCCAGCATCACAGCCCTGTGTATGGAGGGGCAGGTGGGCACCAGGGCTTCACTCTATGTCTGCGTGCTGTCTGCGTGTCCCCTAGCTCACTAGGGGCACAGCTGGCCTGATGCAGCTGGTCCTGGCAGCAGCTCAGAGCTCTGTCACAGGGGGAACCAGAATTTGAGCCACTTCTAAAATCCCATGTAGGCACCCTCTCACGTTGACTGTCCTTCACTGTGAAGCCCTGGGCACTGGGCAGGAGGTGGCTATTGTCTTGTCATAGCCCATCTTCTTTCACACTTTGGAGCTGGCTAGCTGTGAATTGTGTGCTTGGAAAGCCCCTAAAGGCCTCACACCTATGTCCTCAGGGCTTCAGGCTACGACACCCAGAAATCCATCCTTGCAGTTCTGGGTTTCCCTGATTCCTTCCCTCCCCATCCCCGACTGGCCACACTGGGCACCGCACTGTAAAGGGGTCTGGTGTCCAAAGAGCATGGGCCTGGGCAGGGGGCATGCTCATGACTCAGGAGAATTGGGTGCACATGGGGCTGCAGTGGCTGCCACGTTGCCTGCCCTTGCCCATCCCCTCTCGGGGTAGAGAGAAGCCCACAGTTGTGGTGTACACTGACCTGGTGAAGTCGAAGCAGGAGTCCAGATCATTCAGCAGGCCATCTTTGTTAAATACATTAATATATGTGAAGCCTTGAGCATGGCGCCTGGTACCTAGTAAGAACCAGCTCCCATAGTCACAATCATTGTCATCATGGAAGGGAAAAATTCCACCTGATGTGTGATCACTCTCTGTGGAAGGTAGCCTAGGTCATCACCCCAGGAGCAGGACCTCTTGGGAGTGTGCATCTGACCAGTGGTATCTGGCTCCCCAGGAAGTCCTCGAAACACGCTGTGGGTGAGCCCAACAGGCAGGGCTAGGATGAGCCAAAACCTGCCTTTAATCCCTGCCACTGCTGCTCCTGGCGCTTCCACCGTACTCGAGGGCCTTCCTGGGACTTTGGGTTCCAGCATATTCCTGAAGACAAGACCTTACCTTACTCTTTGCTTCTCAGGGCTCAAGGGCCCTAGTCAGGGCCGATGGGTGGTAGAAACAACTCTGTCCTGCACCCACCGCTTTGTCCAGCTGGGCGATGGGTCACCGGAGAGAAGCCTTGCTTGTGAAGGCTTTTACTTGGCTGGTATGATCGGATACAGACAGATGAGGAATGTTGGGGGGGAACCTGCATTTTGTAAAAACAAATTTCAGTAGGAATAGCAAAGAGCTTTTGTTCAGCTTGAATGTATAATGTGTTTATAATTCCACTGCTGTTGAAAACATCCTCCCCCCCCACCTCCCGCCCGAAGCAGTTTCTTTCTGAACTCGGGATATAGTGCAGTGTCTGCAACATTCCTGTCTCCTGTTTTTAAGAGATTTACTTTGTTCCCAGATGAATGCCTTCCTTTCTGGAGGACACATTGTTGGAAACGTTGACCCCTTTCTCCCACAACATTTGTCTGACTCTGTTTCCCCCTCGGGCAGCCTGCCCAGCCCTGTGGATCCTGGGCTGATGGAAAGAGGGCTGGATCCTCCTGGCAGAGACTCAGCTCCACGTGCTCAGGTTAGCCACAGGCCACCCTGCACTCACCGAGGCACCCTTTCCTTCACTCCACTCAGCATTAAACCCATCTTCCTCCTTGGCTCACCTGGCACCTGGAGCTGCAGGAGGGGCTTGGGCATGGGGCCCAGCCTACCCAGGTTCAAGTCCAGCTGGCTGTTTGCTAGCCCCAGGCGTCTGTTGGCCTTGTTTCCTCATTGCCGTGAGACTGTGAGCAGTCCTGCCCTTGTTCTTCACCAGAACTTTCTTAGGCTCTGAGTGCAATGAGCGCACGGCCCTGCCGGCCAAACCTTACTCTGTGGTTCAGAGACATCGGACGCGCAAGAACAGGAAAATGCAGACGGGGTAATGGGGCTGCAGCCCAGACCTGGGAGGCCCTGCTGAGGGCAGGAGGGTGTGACTGCGTGAAGGCCCCGGGGCTGAGATCTCCGGTGTGGGAGGGGCTTAGGCTACCCTGTGGCTGGGGTTCGGAACACCACCTAAGGTGTCTGGATTTGCTCCTGGCCTTTTCAGAAGGCTGTGCAGAGGTTGGGTGGGCATTTCGGATCTTAGTGGCTGAAACAGCTGTCTCAGGAAGTGTGGGTGGGGGCGGCTTGGCGTGGGGAAGCCACAGAGAGAAGCAGGCGGACATGGTGGGTAGAGGGCACTTTTTGGTTCAGGACATACCTGCCATCCCCTCCTCCTGCTTTTGCCATTTTTCTTTTGTCTGTGGGCTTATCCATGACACCCTGCAAGGTCTCCCGCCCCAAGGTCAGGCTGTTCCCAGAGCTGAGCAGCTTTTCCAAGGCTGGAGGGTGACAATGGGGTATAGAAGACTTAATCCCTAACGCCCAGGTCCCTTCCGGAGGATGATGCACAATGGAACGCTTGTGTTTTTTCTCGGCTGTGGCATCCAGTGGGAGAACGGTCCGAGTCTCCTTGAGCGACTGCATGGTTGGGCAGATAAAAGATCCCACAAAAACACTTTCTTTCCCTCCCACATTGTGTCTGAGCAGGATGCCCTCCCCCTGGAGGTCATGGGAGATGTGTTCCCTTCCCCAGGGCCTGGTCCTCCAGCCTCCACGGCAGCTCACGAGAGCTCACCTAGCCACTAGGACGTTGTCCCCAAGGGCCGGGAGACCTGGTGTAGCACTGGGAATGGAGGCACTTAAGACTCTGAGTTGGTTATTGCCTGTGTCCAGTATTGCCCAAAGTTACTGGGAAGATGGGAGATTGAGAAAGCACAGGAGATGCTACCGGCTAGAAGGACCAGCCTTGCACTGGGGAAGGCCCAGGCAGGCCTGTGAATGACCACATGTGCCCAGGGCTAGAGACTGGTCTTTGAGTCATTTTACAGTTGGCATTTGATTCTGAGGTTATTGGGTCAGGGTCTGGAGAAGCGATGGCCTGTCCAGTCCCACGTAGCTGTGTCAGCAACCGCACATGACTTGTGATGGATACCATGCACAGGGATGTGAGCTTCCTCAGGGGCTCTGTCCTACCCAAGAACGCAGTGTCGGGCTTACAGGGCAGGGTGGGGAAAAGCCCACACAAACAGGCCAGGCGGCCTGGAACAGCCAGGCAGAGGCAGGGAGGAGACCCTGGTCCTGGGAGGGTCTGGGTCTTGAGTATGGCTCCCCCTGGGCAGGTCTCTTTGTTTACTGGAGCTTTAGTTTCCTAGTCTGTGAAATGGCTACACTAGCAACAGTAGCCCTAGGCCATTGGGCCATCTCTTGCTGCTGTGAAATGTTGCCAGGCATGCGCTATCCTCCCCTGCAGGTAGGGGATCAGCATATCAAGTGCTCCCAGGCCCCACTTTCCCCCTTAGGGAGGACTCAGGGGCACCAGTGACAGAATCTGTCTCAGAGGGAATCAACAGTGATTGCAGGACACTGTAAGGGGGTGAGGGCGGGGCAGGGAGGCTGGGGTTCTGTGCTCTGCGCCAGTAGTCACTTGTGCCCCAGGAGACAGGGGCCCCTCCCCCACCGCAAGCCAGTCTGCCCCTCTAAAATGCCCACAGTGGCGGTCACATGGCAAATATGGGAACTCCCCAGCCCCCGTGGAAGAACTTGTGGCAATGTAGCCACGATCATGGGAAGGTTGGCTGCTTTTCCTGGGGGTGTTCTTTGATCATTTCTAATTGAGTCCTTCCTTCGGGCCTGCACGGTTCTGTGCTAATTCGCCATCCAGAATCCTAACAGATTTGCAGTCATGTGCTTTGTGTGCTGCCCTCTGGGACGAAATCAAAGGCCTGGAAATTGGGCTCTTTCCCACTGCAGCCCTCGCTCGCCATGCCCTGGGTGGGTGGCAGCATGGACAGAGCAGTCGGGGCCAGAGCTGCAGCAAGAATGGGGGTGCAGCCACAAAGTTCTGTGCTGCCTGGTTAGTTCTCAGGTGTCTCCTAAAGGCTGTTCAGTTGGAAAAGGGTCCCTTTTACTGGGATTTGAGGCTTGAAGCTGATTGCGAGGCCAAGGGGCCGGCTCCACCAAGAGTGTAAAATACTACATCACGGGCAGGCGGTGGCTGTGGCGAACCGGCACTGTCCTCCTCTCGGCCAGGCCAGATTCCTGCCACATCACTGTTCTCAGACGTCAGGCAGAGCCAAAGTAGAGCAAGCACTGGACTTAGTCACTCAGCCCAGGGTGGGGAGTTGGATGGGAAAATGGGATCCCCAGTGAGCCGGCCATGGGGTGTGGCCCCTTCGAGGGTGCACCCGTGCTTTCTCTCTGAGTCCTCTAAGGGCACAGAGAGCTGACTATCTGGATGGGACCCCCAAGGTGTGGTCAGCCCATTTTACAGAGCATGCTCCCAAGGCCAAGCACCTGCTCGCTTAGCCTGTGATTGCAGAGCAGGACCCAAGGCCACAACCTTTCTACCACATCCCAACCGTGCCTGTGAGGCACAGAGTAGCAAGCAGCGCGGTCTGACCAGATGGAGCAAGGCCTGCTTGGTCTCTGACTGCCAAGAGTGCTTGGGGCTGTGTAGCAAATGACACAAACTTTGGGGGACAGGGGAAGCTGGAAACAAGACATCTGTCCTCTCACAGTTCTGGAGGCCAGAAGGCGAGGACCAGGGCCATGCCCTCTGAAACCTGTGGAGGAGGAGCTTTCCTTGTCTCTTCCAGCTGCTGGTGGTTCCTTGGCTGGTGGCATCATCACTCATCTCCGCCTTCGTCCTCACGTGGCCTCTTCCTGTGTCTCTCCTTTTCTGTGTCTTCTAATGACACTTTCATGGAATTTAGGGTCCACCCTGATTCATGATCTCATCTTGAAATTCTTACTTTAATTATGTTTGCAAAGAGCCTTTTCCAGGTCAAGTAATATTCTGAGGTTCCAGGTGGACATGAATTTGGGGGCACCCTGTTCGGCACATTCCACAGCGTAAATGACTGTCACGTGGAAACCCAGAAGGTGAAAGTGGGACTGAAGGCTGAAGGTTACAGTGGTGGACACTCCCTCAGTTGTGGGGATGACTTCCTCACAGTTGGCGCCCTGAGTCCCTGGCCTGGCAGGGGTGCCTATGGGCCAGCTGAGCCCTCGACCTCCTCAGGCTGTCACGGGGTGGAAGCACTGGGCAGGGTGAGCCTGGTCAGCCCTGAGGCTCTGGAATTCTCTCTAGCTGCACCCCAAAGATGGCCATTCCCAGACTGGAGATGTTGACAGGCCACATGTGGGTTTCCCTGGCTTGGGGCCCAGAAAAAGCCCTGCAGGGCCTTTAGCCAGGACTTGCCCATGCACAGAGGCCAGCTGAGGTCTCAGGGGCTGCAGGGACTGGGGGAGCTCTTTGTCCCCTGATTCAGGACCCAGAGGGCTGTGCATCCCCCGGGTGGGAAGAAGGAGCGATCCTGGGCCTGTCCCTACATGCACATGGCCACGGCTGCCTTCCCCGGCTTCTTCTGTTGGTGAGGAAGCTTCTCCGAGGGTGGGAGGGCTCCCCCGCACATCCTGAGTTGATGATGGCTTCCATGGCTGTGTCTCTGTTGGTGTGACACAGTGATTTCGGCTGGTTTTCCCTGAAATCAGCTCCCCAGGGCCTTTTGAATGTTCCCAGCCCAATTACTCTGGTTCTCTGGGGGATCCTTCAGGCTGGAGGCAGGCACTGCCTGGTTCCCAAGGCAGCCTGTGACATTGCAACTTGCCAAAGGGCCCAGCATCTGGCTGTGTGTTAGCTTTCTCACTCCTGGCAACCCTCCCGGGAGGTGCTGCTAAAGACTACATTTTACAGCAAAGAAGGCAGACTGAAGAATCAGGAGCTTCAGGGGTGGGGAATGCAAGTTAGAGGCAGCTTTTAGTGTTGCTGTAGTGTGACAGGAGCCATCAGCAACGTACTGTGGGGTCCTGGGGTTCCCATACCCTTGCCCCTGGTCCTGCAGGAGGTCCTGTACTGCTCCTGTCCCTGTCTTCCCAGTGGACAGCAGGAGGGTGGACATGAGGCTAGAGCCCAAGTGGGGGATCTATGCAGTCATTCATGTGTGTCGCCTGGGCCTGGAGCTCTATGTTAAAGCAAGGATCATGCCCTGGTTTGGGGTCCATGGGAGAGAGGACATGGAGCAGTTAGTGGGTCTGCCCTGGCTATGGGGAGCAGTGGCATGTGGGCCAGACATCTGTCATCCTCTGTCTAGAGCGGGGTCTCAGCCCAGCATTGTTGCCTTTTGGGGTCATCTGCTGTGGGGCTACCCTGTGCATTGCAAACTGTCGAGCAGCACACCTAGCCCCCCACCCCAGTGTGCCAATCTGTAGTGTCTCCAGATGTTGCTGCATATGGCCTGGTTGCTGGAGTGGGTGGGTGGTTGAGAACTGCCGTTCGGAGTCTAGAGTCTGCCCTCCTGCTGGGAAGGAGGAGCCCTGTCCCCTTGCCACTGCTAATGTACATCATTAAGTGGAGGTGTGACTGCCTCACTTGCTTCTTGCTGTTCTAGAGACAGGCAGAGCCATTGCTCCTGAGCCATCACCCCTGATCTCCTTCAGGCTGTGCCAGCCCTGTGGGGGCCAGGCCGAGTGCCGGGCAGAGCCAGCAGGCCTGGCGCCCTCTCCGTGGCACCCACTGACAGGGGGCAGCCCGCTCAGCCAGCTTTTGGTCAGGTGCCTGGGGGAGCTGTGGGTCCCTGCTTCGGGCCAGAATTTGGCACGGACAGGCTGAGCAAACCCAGGAGCTCTGCCACGGGTGCACATCTGTGCTAGGCTGCTCTCAGCAGCTTACTCTCAGATTGCTCCCTCTGTCCCTGGCCCTCAGTGGACCACACTGTGCCTGTGTGAGCTGGGAAACAGTGAGGACACAGGACGGGGTGGGGGGACAGCTCAGGGGAACTAGCAGCAGGTTGATTGGGGTCCAAAGCAGCTGAGCCCTGGACTGAGCTTTGCCAGCACTCGCTCACCCCACCCCATGCCAG
Source organism: Desmodus rotundus (assembly GCF_022682495.2). Classification (NCBI taxonomy): domain Eukaryota; kingdom Metazoa; phylum Chordata; class Mammalia; order Chiroptera; family Phyllostomidae; genus Desmodus; species Desmodus rotundus. The sequence continues at coordinate 30,504,321 of NC_071398.1, read as the reverse complement.
GAGAGAAGTGGGAGGTCTGCCAGCCGTGCTCACAGCTGCAGGGACTGCTGCCCCTCTGTGTGCCTGGATCTCTGCTTTCCTCCAAGGGTTTTGGTGGTGAGGCCCTGGACAACCGAGGAAGGTCCTGGCAGGTTACCCCAGCCACAGCTGTCCTAGGAAGAGAAGCATCATGGACTGGTTGGGAGGGACCTGCCTGAGGCCCCACGTACATCCCAGTGACACTCTTGAATGAGTTGGTCAGAGCAGCTAATAGTATTCATTTACCTGGGGTTTCAGAGGCTGCAGAATCGAGCTGTAAATCCTAGGAAATACCATTCCATAGCAGGAATTCTTGTCCCCAGCATCATTGGCTCAGGGAGATGACTGCATGTACCTGTCACACTCTGAGTTGGCCGTCCCTTGATGACAACATCGTAGTCACCCAGGCCTTAGGGCTGGAAACATTTGAGCCTTCCCAGAAAGCCCCGGGCTGTATTTCAAGCCTGGAATTTTTTCCTCAGCACGTGTAGCGTCCGTCGTCCATGTAGAGGCGTCTCACACCCGTGTGCTTGCGCACACACCGTGTCAGTAACTCAGGGCCGTGCTCGGGTGGGAGCCAGTGTTCACAGCTCCACCAAAATCTGTATCCCGCCTATGGGAAAAGAAATCCAATCTGACTATAATAAATAGGAGATACAAGTATATCCTGCCCTGGCTGGTGTGGCTCAGTGGACTGAGTGCCGGCCTGAGAACCAAAGGGTCGCTGGCTCAGTTCCCAGTCAGGACACATGCCTGGGTTGCAGACCAGGTCTGCAGTGGGGGGTGCACAAGAGCCAACCAATTGCACATTGATGTTTCCCCCTCCCTTCCCCTCTCTAAGAATAATTTTTTTAAAAAAGTATATCCTAATAGGAAAATGGGGCAGATTAATGAGAATATTATAAATTCAAGTCAAGCCTGCATCACTCCTAAGGAACCGTTATCATGAGAGACCTTTAATGTTCCAGAAGTAGTCACAAGAGTCTGACCCAGCATCGCCCTGTTGAGGAAGGGGGTGGTATGTGACCTTTTGGAGATCCAGGCTAGCAGGAGCGGCCCTGGGCAGCAGCTCCAGACTCTAGGAGCACCTGTAGCATCCTGGGGTGGTGTGGCCTCTGGCTCATGCGTGCCGTACCAGGAGATGAGACCTATCAGCTGCCCCAGCATTCTTGGGGACTGCCCTCATGATCCCAGACCAGTTGCATGCCAGCGGTCCCCACGCCTCTGGGCAGGTGACCTGACCCCCAGTTTCCCTGACTGTAAGACAGATACTCCTCCTCTCTCCCCACAGCAGAAGCATGTGGGCAAGGCCCTGGGACAGGCAGGGCTCCACAGGTGCAAAGGAATGCACATTACAGAACATTCTATGGGAGAACAGCTGGGAGGGAGCACAGAGGAGCTCCCACTGTCCTGAGCTGGCTCCAAGCACTACCCCCACCCACCCAGCCTGCTGACCACCCTGTGACCAGGCAGTTCTGGGACCAGGCCTCCAAGACAGATCATGTGCAGGCGGTTCAAGGGGTGAAGTGCCAACTACCCTGGAGCCTGTTCTTGTCACAAGATCATGGCCTCGTGGTCAGGGTGAGGGGAGCTTGTGGATCCTGTGTTCATCCCTGACCTCAGGCAGGAGGTCAAAGGCCTGAGCATACCTGCAGGGTTGGAAAAAAGCGCCGGGACAGAATTGAGACTGATGGACAGATGCGGGCTCCTCCGCCACTGCAGCATTTGCTGTAGGAAATTCCCTGCTGCCTTGAAGTGCAGGCTTTAGTCAGGTAAAGTGTCAGGTTATACGGGAACCTCCTTCCAAAGGTCCCTTTGCAAACCTCACATACTGTCACCCTGTCCTGTTTCCAGGGTGACTGAAGGTGTCACTTTTGTGGAATGCATAAGCGCCCTTGGGGACCTTGGGTCCCCCATGGGGTCCCTCACCCCTGTTTCCCTAGCGACCTGCTGGCCCATGTAGCAACCCAGGGGCTATGTCCCACCCAGCTTGGGCCAGTTGGACCTGGACAGCAGCTTCTCAGCAGGATGAGGGCACAGACCCTCGCATGTAGAGCCACAGGACTTGGTTTGAAGCAGCCCCCAAACTAACAAACGCTCCACACCTGACCAATAGTTCAACTCGCTCCTCCAGTGTCGGGTGAACAGGAGGTAACAGGGCACCTGTGCTCCCCTTGGGGGTGCCTTTGCTATTGTTTGAAGCCCTCTTGTGAGTGTACATGTGTGTTGTACCCAGCCCAGAGCCAGGGACTAAAAACCCATGGGCCTAGTGACCCTCACCAGCGCAGAGAGGAGGGCCAGCCCGCCTGACTCCTGGCCTGTGTCTATCGGCACTGGCTGGTGGTCTGGCCCCTCCTCACAGAGTGAGTCTGTCCAGGCCCACGTGTTCCTGGACCATTTGGCAGATGATGTATGAGCCTCAGAAAGGGCTGGAAACTGTCCTAGTAGCCAGGGACCTTTCTGAGGTACCCACATTTCACAGTGTCTACTGTGCTGGGCTGAATGGTGGTCCCAAAATACATGTCTACTGGAGCCTGTGACTGTGCCTATATTTGGAAAAAGAGTCTCAGATACAAAGTAAGGATCAAGATGAGACCACCCCGGATTAGGGTGAACCCTAAAGCCAAAGAGTGTCCTTGTAAGAGACAGTAGAGAAGACTTAGGGAGGAGGCTTTTGAGGAAAGAGGCAGAGACTGGAGCCACAAGCCAAGGACCCCTGGAGCTCCCAGGAGCTGGAAGAGGCAGGGAGGACCCTCCACAGAGCCTCCAGAGGGAGCGTAGCCCTGTGACACCTGGATTTCAGCCTTCTGGCCTCTGGAACCGGGAGGGAAGAAGCCTCTGTTGTCTGAGCCCACAGTCTTCTGGCATCTGTTAGTGCAGCCCTGGGACACGCACATGGGCCTCGCTGAGCCACCATGCACGTCAGATGGGCTTGTCTCTCCACGCATTCCGAAACAGTGAGTGTGGGCCGTGGGATGTGGGGTCCTGCCCGCTGTGCGTAGAAACGGTTGGCAGAGGAGTGGTCCTGAGCCGTCCAGACCACACCCTGTATGTCCAGGAGCCCAGTGCTTTCATTTGCATTAAGGACCAAGGCTGAAATCCACCGGCCCTGCCACACACCTGCCCAGAAGGTGCCCAGGTTGCACAGCCCTGGGGAAGAGAGTTAACTGGCATCGTGGCACCGTCAGCCTGCGCCGTCCTCTTGTTCTGCTCAGTCCCTGCCATGTTCCAGGGTCTAAGTCATTTTTGGGTCATTTCACGCTCATGCAGCTATGAGGAGGTGGCATTCAAGAATTCCATCACACACACGAGAAGCCCGGTGTGGGTCCCCTGACCTGCAGCGAGGTCTGTGAGGGACCGTGCTCTGAGGTGACCAGGGCTGATCAGCCCCTCCCTCCTGACATGTCTCTGCATCTGCCTGGGCTGTTGGCACTCAGAATGGTCAAAAGTATGCAGAAGTACCATCCCCCTCTCAGATGGACCACTGGCCCCTTGAAAGCCACATTCCTCCAGGTCATGGCAGGGTCATGCTCACCTTGCCTGAGCTCCAGGCCCCCGGGAAGTCAGGACTGTGCATCGGTGGCTCAGTGGGTGCATTTAATTTGTCACAGTGGAAAGATTTCACCCCAGTATTTTTGTTTGTTACTGTATTTTGTTCCAGGGACATTCTGGAACTTACCACATGGCCTCTGTGCAGAGCTCTCTAACCCAACATTTCTGTCTGTTTGGCCTTTGCAGGTGGTGTGTCCAATCTGGATCCCAAATTCTCATTTGAAGGCACCAAACTGGACGTGGGAAACATCGTATTGGCATTATATAGTGGCCTCTTTGCCTACGGGGGGTGGTAAGTTCCACAATGTGTGGGTCTCTGGGCCTTGGGACACACAGGACAGGCCCTGAGCGTCCAGAAATCTGAATCTCTTGGCCACATGTGGGCAGTTTTAGAGAGTGGCAGGAAAGCTTCTTGGGGCTGCTTGAGCCCCATGAATCCTGGGAAAGCACAGGGAGGTGCCTGCAGCAGCCCTTGGTGGCCTTTCTCTGTTGTGCCTTGGCTCCTGAGATGGCGGCCCTATAGATAAACCTTTGCAGAGGGGTGTGAAGCATTTGCACTCAATAGGCTGGGCCTGGTGGTCCTAGGCTTCTTCCTCGCCAGCTTTCCCCCAACACTTTCTGTTCTGCTGGGTCCCCAGCTGTGGCCCCGCTCTCAGGCCGGATTATACTGGGCCACAAGAATGGCTGCAGTGTGGCGGGCAGGTGGGGGGTGAAGGTGCTGGAAGGCAGGTGAGAGAGAGGACAGGACCAGCTGAGGGGGTGGGCCTGCTGGGGTCATGCTTTTCCCAAGGGAGCAGGACTGTGCCCTTGCCCCCAACTGCCTACCGAGAGGGGCCCCGGTAGTGGGGGAGGGCTCTCCTCTCCTCTGGCCCAGAGCAGCCAGCAGGGGTTCCCCGTGGGATCTGTGTTCTCTTTCCCCCCAGTGACTCTGGGAGGAATGTGTGGTTAAACCCTGCTCTCTAAATTCCAGGAACTACTTGAATTTTGTCACAGAGGAGATGATCAACCCCTACAGGTATATATGTGAACAGAGACATTTCCTTTTGTTATTGTAATGTGAGAGAAGGAAGAAGCCAGTCCTGCCTAAGAACCCTTCTGTGGGCCCAGCCTGATCTCAGGTGAAAGCAGTGCAGGGCCTTTCCGGAGGGGCCTTGGGGTTGGGATCATGCTGGGGTGAAGGGGGCTGGGTTTTGACCTCCAACCGGCCACACGGTAGCTCTGTGACCTTCAACACGATTTCCCCGCAGAATGAACAGGAATGCCCATTTGACAGAAGGGGAGCCGAGGCCAGCGGGGTCGAGTCCCTAGCCCAGGTTCATATAGTTGCCCAGCCCCCGGTGCCAGGGGCAGCTGGTGGTGGTCTCCCTGCTCACCACATTCCCCTCACAGCGAGGCCCAGGCCCAGGACCCTGTGCGCTAGAGTACCATCGGGGCTGGTTCCATCAGGGGCTGCACTTGGATGATGTGCCCTTTCATTCCTTTCAGAAACCTGCCCCTGGCCATCATCATCTCCCTTCCCATCGTCACCTTGGTGTACGTGCTGACAAACCTGGCCTACTTCACCACTCTGTCCACTGAGGAGATGCTGACGTCAGAGGCTGTGGCTGTGGTAAGATGACCAAGGCCGGCCCTGCCGCCTCTGAGCCTGTGATGTGGAGCAGACCGGGCCCCTCGTCTGCAAACTGCACTTCTGTGCAGAGGGGTTGAGCTGCTCTCTGCCGCCGAGTCCACCGGAAAGTGTAGGGCACTGGTTCTCAACCCTGGCTGCTGATGCCTGGGCTGCACCCTAGGCCAGTTTTAAGTCAGCATGTCTGCAGTGATTCCAGCATCAGTCCTTTTTAAAGTCAAGTGTGGAGGGGGTGAGTCCATTATGGTGATTTGGATGGTCCAGTCTCTGCAACTAAGGTCTGCGACCCAGAGCACAGGGAGGAAAGGCTCGGTGGCCTTCTCCCATCTCTGCCCAAGACATCCTGAGCCATCTCTGCTGGGCATTCTGGACACAGGGTTCAGAGGAGGGAGAGCAGCAGCTGAGCACCTTGTCAACCTTCCATACCCAGCAGAATGGGGCCCTAAGTAGAACCAGTGGGCTTTTTTGTTGTTGTTGTTGTTGTTATTTAATTACAGTTGTCTGCATTTTCTCCCCATCCCTCCACCCCACCCCAGCCGAACCCACCTCCCTCCCCCACCTCCACCCTCCCCCTTGATTTTGTCCATGTGTCCTTTATAGTAGTTCTTGTAATCCCCTCTCCCCACTGTCCCCTCCCCACTCCCCTGTGGCTATTGTTAGGTTGTTCTTAACTTCAATGTCTCTGGTTATATTTTGTTTGCTTTTTTCTTTTGTTGATTATGTTCCAGTTAAAGGTAACTAGTGGGCTTTTGAATGTCCTGCGGGGGTCCTGTAGTCTCCCTTCCCATAGTGTCCGCACTAGCAACTTTGGCAGGTGAGGGTCGGCACCCACCCACCAACTCCACCCTCTGAGTAAATACTCACTGAGCCCTGCTCTGGGTCGGGCAATGGGGACCCAGCCAGAGACAAAGCAGTGTTTCCGTATGGAGCAGACTTATGAATGGGGAGAAAGACTGGCCCCTGGTCAACCCTGTGTGGTGCTGGGGTGAGGAGCGCCTGAGGACAGTGCCAGCATGTGGGGCTGAGGGGTAAAGCACCAGTGTTGTTCTAAAGAAGTCTCTGTCCCTGGGACAGCTCCCCACAGTCCAGACCCCGAGGAGTCACTCGTGTGCAGAATCCTTGTGAGGAGTGTGTGGGAGGGCGGCAGACAAGTGGCCTGGGGCTGGGCCAGGCTGGGCCTGAGGGCAGCATGCTGTACAGGGGTGGGGGAGCTGGCTGCATGCCGGACATCACAGAGCACCGGCTCACTTGTGCTTGGCCTCTGTCTAGGAGTTCGGGAATTATCACCTGGGTGTCATGTCCTGGATCATCCCTGTCTTTGTGGGCCTGTCCTGCTTTGGCTCCGTCAATGGGTCCCTCTTCACATCGTCCAGGTGAGCCCACCCAGGACCACCCTTCCACACTTGGGCTCTGTGGGAGCTAGGGTGGGACTGGGGGGCAGGTGTGTGCAGTGCTGCACTCTGCTTTTTAACATGAGCTTTCAAAGCTGTGGGTTGTTTTGTTGTTGTTGTTGTTATATTGGGTAATAAATACATAGCTGTTAAGACGTTCCAGTAACACAGAAGCAGAGGAACCATGACTCCCCCCTCCCCAGAGGTGACACAACTGGTCAACTGCTGTGTCCTCCTAGACTCTTTCATGGGTTTGTGGTGCGCCCCGCCTGGGGGAGGGGGACTGGAGGTGAGCAAGGCCCCTGAGCTTCCCCATTGACAGTCGAGTCAGCCAGGGACACCAAGGGGCCCCTGTCGGGGAGCCCAGCACTTGGGCACAGGCACCCTCTACTGCCCACCCTGCCTGGGCTGCTCGGAGATGAGGCTGACCACCAGTTTTTCTGTCCACAGGCTGTTCTTTGTGGGGTCCAGAGAGGGCCACCTGCCGTCTATACTCTCCATGATCCACCCGCAGCTCCTGACACCCATGCCCTCCCTCCTGTTCACGGTAAGCCGGCAGCGCCGTCTGATGCCCCCTTCTCCGGGAGGACTGCAAGCAGATAGAAGTTGCAAACTCAGGTTTCACTTAGGGATCAGTCTTGAGGGCCCCCAGCAGGAGCAGGGGGTGGGATGAGGCTGCAGGGTCCATCTGCATGACGCCCTCCGGGCTCTGCCTGGTGTCATCGGGACAGCGGGCCAAGGCGGAGGCCAAGACACAGATAAGCTAGCAGAGCGCTTCCTTGTGTGGCGCCCTTCACTGCATGCTCCACTGAAAAACAAAGGGCTCTAGGGTTTTTTTTATGTTTTTAATTCCAAAAATAATATACAGTAGTTATAAAAAAAACTTCAAACAGTCCAGCATATGTGAAGCAGAAGCCCCATTCATTCCCCGAGGGAACCAGAGTTCATGGGCGGCGTTAGTGCTCCGAGCCTGCCCAGAGAGGCAGACCACCCGGAGCTCTGTGGCGTGTTAACAGACGCATGTGCACAGCGCTTGTATTTCGAGTGAGGTCACATGGTGTGTGTTTTTCTTCAGCTTGCCTTACGTCTCTCCTCGCCCGGTACACACGATTTTATTAGTTCTGCATTGCTTTGTAACAAATCACCCAAAACTTAGTGGCCTAAACAGAAAGCATTCATCATCTCTTGGTTTCTGTGAGTCAGGAATTCAGGGCAGCTTAGCTGGGTGGCCCTGGGTCAGGGTCCTTCGTGAGGTGGCAACAAGATGGTGTTCAGGGCTGCCGTCCCATCCAAAGGCTCTGCCCTGGCTGGAGGAGGCCACAGTTCCTCAGGGTGTGGGCTCATCCACAGGGCTGCGTGGACATCCCCGCTGACAGGGCAGCCTACTGCCCCCCAGGGCAAGGGAGCTGAAAGGAATAGCAGAGGAAGCCACCATGTTTTTATGACCTTGCTCAGGAGTCACACTTGTCATTTCTGTCTCGCTCTGTTGGTTAGGAGTGAGTCAGTAGATGTAGCCCAACTCAGGGAGAGAGGGCCAGGCCCCACTTGTCGAAGGGACAGGTACCAGATGATCCTGGCACCCCTAAAACCATGCAGAGCTTGAGCTCAGTTTCGAAGCCCCGGTGTGGTGTCCAGTGTCCTGAGTGCCTGCCACTGACTTAAATGAGCCCCGTGCTGGGTACTTGGGGCGGTTCCCAGCCATTGCCCTCACAGGCAATGCTGCAGTGAGTGTTGGGGGTGGGCATTTGCACCCTCCCCCTCGCAGTGGGGCCTTTGCTTCTGAGAACTCGAGTGTTGCTCAGACTGGGTCTTCCTTTAAAGTGGGAGTGCACACGTGCTGTAAGCCCCCTGCAGACATGTCCTGGCATCGGGGTGGCCTCCGTTGCCCGGCGGCCCCGTTCCCTGCTCCAGCCCAGGCACTACGAGGGCTCACACTCCCCGTCTCTGCTTTTAGTGCATCATGACCCTGCTGTACGCCTTCTCCACCGATATCTTCTCCGTCATCAATTTCTTCAGCTTCTTCAACTGGCTCTGTGTGGCCCTGGCCATCATCGGGATGCTGTGGCTCCGCTACAAGAAGCCTGAGCTGGAGCGACCCATCAAGGTGAGGGCCCAGCTGTGGTGGGCGTCCCAGGCCTTGTGCATACCCAGGGCTAGTTGGGGGTTCGGTGGGTCGTGCGCTGAAGACACCGGGCCCAAGCGTCCCAGGCGGCTCTGTGTTGGGAGCCAGCTCTGCATAGCTTCTTGGTTCTGCCCCTTCCGGCATCTGCCTGGGCAGCCACCATCCTCCTATAGGGGACTCTGGTGAGGATCCACCACGATAAACCTGTGAACGAGCTTCTAAGCCCGGACGTGGGGGATAGTTCACTCAGTCGATGACCGTTAATTGGGAACCTTTTGAGTGCCTGCCAAGGGGGTGATTCCAGGTGCTGGGGCTCATCAAAGGACAAAATAGACTCCCCCCAAATCCATGTCCTCCTAGAGCTTATGTTCTAACAAAAGGCAGAATGATAAATAAGACACCTGCAGTGGCTGGTGGGCGGGTGATGAGCACTGTGGGCTCAGGCAGGCTGGGGGGGCCTCACTGGCCTGTGAGCCGCTGACCAGGACAGCCGGGTGCTGCTGAGAGGACGGCATGTGGGCAGAGGTGTAGGGACCACGTGTGGTCGGGGGGTGCTGCCCAGGGGGAGAGGGCCAGACCGTGTGGGGCAGGCAGCACATCACTCCCTGTGTGGGGCGGGTAGGAGGTGACATGTGCTGCCTGCCCCACACAGGGTGGCTCTGCTTCAGTGAAGAGAGTTTGGGTGTTAGGCTGCCTGGGTGAAAGCTGAGGTGCCAGCTGAGCCTGGCCTAAGATGAATGCAGCTCTCCTCATTAACCCAGTACTGGGGGACAGCTGCCCAAGCGTGGCCTTGTTTCTCCATAACGGGGGGCTGGTGAAGTCTACACTCCTGCTGAAGAAGTTCAGTGAGCACCTCGGCTGCGACTCGTGTTGGGGGAGTTAGAGGGAGGAACTCATGGTAGCCACTGCCTAGCAGCTCTTGTCCCTTGTCCAGTCCCCAGGGATATTTGGTTGTCCCATCTGGTACCTGCCCACAGGCTACATCCCAGTGTCCCCCACCCAGCAATTCCACAGAGGCCAGCAGGGCCCAGTTCCCTGCCTTGAAAAGGTTCTTCTGGGGCTCCAGGGCCACCTTAGTTCTATCTCCATGTTACCTGGGTATGTGGTGGGCTCGGTCCTCTGTCAGCCTGTGCCTGTGGCGGACTCTGTCCTCATGCTCTCCTGGGCACAGGGTGGGCTTTGTTTCACTGTTAATCTGGGCTGGGGATGGGCATGCAGTGTGGGCTGACCAGGCTGGACCCTCGCTAGCCCTTCGTCTCCCGGGGCCTCTTGCCAGTGTGTAGACAGATGGCCTAGTCTGTGTGTAGACGAGCCCACCCCAACGCAGAAGCAGGGCAGGGGAGGGGGGAAGGCGGGGCTGGGGCACCTCTGTGACTGGTCTGCTGTGAACTCCGTGGCTGGGCCTGCCTGCCCACAGCTGTGCAGACTGTAGTCAGCCTGCCCACAAAGGCTCTTTGAGAAGGCGGCTGCCCCTCACTTATTAGTGGGTGGCAGTGGCCTTTCCAGAAGTGCCCCCACCTTGGGTGACTGGATGGGTGCTGGGCTAGGGTTTCTGTCCTGTAATGTGGGAACCAGCAAGGTCGACCTCTTTTGACCTTGGGAAGCTTCGAGGGACCAACCTGGTTATTTGCGTTCACGGTCAGCACCGTCTGTGCTCTGAGTAATTACTGCCTGGTGCCTTGTGCTGAGTAAATGGAGAACAAGGGAAGGTTTCAGTTCTCCAGAGACACCCGCCTCTTGGGAGGCCAACTCCAAGGAGACCGACATAGGTTGGACTGGAAGAGGGAGGCAAGCAGGAGTGACAGCCCTGGGGGTCAGAGCCGTTCTCGCACCAGGCGGTGGGCATGTGCTTGGCGCTGGGGCACAGGTGATGCTCTGTGGGTTCCCATGGGGGAGGCAAAGTGGCCCTGAGGAGGAAGATGGCTCCACCAAGGTCAGGAGGGTGGTGGGGACACAGCACTTTCAGCGGGAGGGACAGGACTTGTGCTGACAGGACATGGGAGGTGTGTGGAATGAGTGATGGGTGCCCACTGCCATTGCTGCATCCTCTGTCCCCAGGTGAACCTGGCACTCCCCGTGTTCTTCATCCTGGCCTGCCTGTTCCTGATTGCCGTCTCCTTCTGGAAGACCCCCGTGGAGTGTGGCATTGGCTTTGCCATAATCCTCAGCGGCCTGCCCGTCTACTTTCTTGGGGTCTCCTGGAAAAACAAGCCCAAGTGGCTCCTCCAGGGCATTTGTGAGTATCTCCCCACTGCAGCCCGGCAGCCAGCACCTCTCTCCACCCCTGCTCAGGGTCCACCAGTGCCCCTCCCTGGAGCAGACTGTTCGCTGTCACCCCCTCTCCCCAGCGGGGGGAGAGGGTGCGCTCACGGCGCTGACCAAGGGTTCAGCCACTTGACGTGTCTGGAGGTGACATCTGGCCCATGTATTTCAGGGATAAGATGCTCAGCTTGGCACCAGCTAATCTCAGAACAAGGGATTCCAGAAAACCAAGCTGCTTTTGCCAAGTAATGAAATCCCACTGCCTGTCGCCAGCTTAAACACAGGCTGACCTAGAAAGGCAAGGAAGGAGAAAACAGGATCTCTGCACTGAGATCACAGGGTCAATTGACAAGCCAAGTTTGGGAGCCAGTACTAAGGCTCCTAATGTGACCAGCTCCTGGGAAAGTCATTGGTGTTAGCAAGCCTGCACTGCAGTCGCCGTGTCCTGGGTGGCTCATAAAATTGCTGGGATGGCTGTCTTGGAATTCTGATTGGCACCTACCCAGTAACTAAGACTGTCAGTCATTCCAGCAGACCTTTGCCTCCAACCCAGTCTAGGCTCCCTATTGATCACCTTGCAGAACATACGCAGGCCGTAAAGCAGGGCTCTCTGTCCTGAAATCACCCCCCACAGAGTGCTTATCTGGGCCCCACTCCACCCCTTCTGCAAGACCACAGACCTGTGTCTGTCATCTGGTGGTGAGCAGTGACCTTGCTTTTGGTCCTGGGTATCTGCGAGGCAGTGGCCCAGGTGCGGACAAATGGGAAGGGCCCATCAAACAGTCCCCCAGCATTGGGACTTCTTATCCCTCTAATTTCTCCCATGATCCCAGGGTTCTGAAATAGGGTGAGGGGCGGGGCTGGTGCTTAGCCTGTTGCCAAGTTCCTTGGCCACACACCCCCTCCAGGGTGACTTCTGGAGTCACTGGAAGAGGGGCAGTGTTTCTCTGCTGCTAATCTGGAATGCGGGCTGGTGCCCACCAGGAGGGAGGCCTTTGGGCCCAGTGCTCACATTTCCAGGTCAGGAGGTATCACTTAAAGTTCAAGGTTTCTGGCTTCTCTTGCAACCTTGGAAGTCGTGGTGTTGTGAGTCTGTGTGAGCTATGGCTCACAGCACTCACGGGTGCCCCTGGACCCCAGGCATGTGATCGCCTGACACCCGAGTAACTCTGCTCTCCCCTGTCCTGCAGTTTCCATGACAGTCCTTTGCCAGAAGTTCCTGCAAGTCGTCCCCCAGGAGACATAAGGAAGAAGAGCCAGGACTTGCCGAGCAGGGCCAGTTTCTTGGCCGACGGAAAACGCACAAAGATCATTTTAAAACAACTCATCAACCTAAAAAGCAACCCAGCCCCTCATCCAGGCAGCTCAGCTGAGCGCCCCTCATCATCCTTCCACCAGGTCAGGTGCTGGGGCCACTGTGAAAACTGGTACAAATTTAGTCCCAGAAGACGAACTTTTATCACTAAGTCTTCAAGAGCGCAAGGCACAAATGTGGAACTAAGAAGAGGCTGGGCCTTCTGACCGACCGTGGACTTTTTGCCAGGTTGGGTCCTTGTCCTTTTCCACCTTTATTTGAATTATTTTTTTAACTTAATTTTTAGGTCAAGTTGATGCCACAATGATGATTATTTTTTAAAGAAATGGGGAAGGGCAGGTAGGGGGAATCTTTTGTCCCTTTACACTGCCAGCAGAATGATGTGCCTCTGGGACCGACTCCTGTCGTGGGTGTGACCCCCAGCACCAGCTCCAGGCACAGTCTCTCGGCAGGAGGGATTCTGAGAGCCGAACACTGCAGCTGCCAATGAGCTACCAAGGCTTGGCCTCGCCATGTGGGCAGTGGGCTTGCACTGACAGGTGCGTGTGTTTGGCTGGTTTTTTTCTCTTTTGTTAGTAGATGTAGTGACATTGGGAAAACTAACCCTGGGCTTATGTCTCTGCCTTAAAGACCTGAGGTAGATCCACCCCTCTCTAGCCCCTAGAAAGGAAAGAAAATCTCAGTGAAATGGCCAGCCCCAACTCCACAGAAAGAGCCCGTTCCTGTTGCTGGTGGAGCTCCAGGTTGAGGTCATGGGCATCTGTTTGATCCTGGAGCTCCCGCTGGTTTCTGGGCTAGACCCTGGTCATTCAGGATGCCATGGGGCTCCTGGCTTTGTGCCTCCTGCCTGGTGTGGCAGCCTGAGCAAAGGCACAAAGGCAGGAGGATTTGGGCCTCTCCTGTGGACAGGGCACCAGGCCTGGTTTGTAGGTAATGCTGCCTCCCGATCTGTCCTCTATCCAGTTTGGGAGTTAACTCTAGTTCTCTCAGACAAAGCCCCAGGCTGGAAATCTAGCAACAGATGCTACCAGGAAGGCAGATGCTCAAATCCTTAATGGGCTTCTCATCCAGGCCCCCCAGGCAGCCCCTCCCAGGGTCCCCAGAATTGGCTTCAATGGGTGGGTGGCAACCCCAATAGGCTGACTGGGGCTGGCTTCCAGCTCCTGGCCAGGGCACCATCATCCCCTCCTGCCACTGGCAAGGCCTGCCCCAGGTTCAGTTCCAATCAGCACAAGATGGAGCCAAGCCTTCCTCACTGCTCCGACTCTGCACTTGCTGTGGAGGCCACCCTGACCCTCCAGAAGTCTGGCTCCCAACACAGCATGCCCACCCTCCTCTCCAGAGAGGCTTTTGTCCTTGGGCTCCTGTGGTGTTTTGCCCACGACAGCTGAGACAGCTGAGGCCCAGCCAACACGTCTGGCTACCAGCTGGCTTTCCTGAGCTGTCACTAGGAAGCCATCTTGGGGAGCAACATCAGCTAAGTTCAGGTCGTCCTCTTCTAGGCCCCCATCTTAGGTGCTGGGTGTCTGCCTTGGTCTCTGACCACTTGTCTTTTCCAAGGAGGAGGCTGAGCTGAGCCCTCAGGCATCAGGCCCCATTGCTTAGCCATGTGAGCTTCGAATGGCCTGTCCAGCCAGCTGCCCCCCCAACCTGGGCTCCAGGACCCCCACACAGTCCAGTGGCCCTAGAGGAACCTGACAAAGAGCTCTGGAGACCTGGGCTAAGTTAGGCCTTGAGGCTGAAAGGAGTCAGCCAGGTGTCTGTCTCCCCCCGCCCACCACCCCCTGCTAGAAGGAGGCAGAGCAGGGCAGCAGACCTGTGCCATCCTATGACTTCTGACGCGTAAGGACAGGCCTCTATGCGAGTCTCATCTTGGGGCCATATGTCACTCATCTGGGGTGGAGCTCAACATCTGAGGGTGGAAATTCCCTAAGGCAAGCTGGCTGGAAGGGCCATTCGAAGCTGCAAAGACCTGACTGCAGACTTCCTGTGTTGGGCAGAATCCCTGCCCTGGGCCTCAGTTTTCTCACCTGCAAATGGGGGCAGTAGCCAGTCAGTGTACCACCTGCCTGGTGGTTTGCACATGTCTGGGAGACTGGAGCTCGTAGTGACTACAGCCCTGTGCACAGGTGGCAGGATGCTGCCTCGGGTGCATGGCCTGCCTGCCTTTTCATGGGGATCCAGCAGCAGCTAAACGGACAGTTGGCTTCTCCCAGAATGGGAGGGGGCACTTGGGCTCCTGTTGTGCTTCAAACCTCTGGCTCTGGAGCGATAGGGCCTTGCCAGAGGTGGGGAACCAGGCAGCCCTGTCCAGACCATGGTGGCACCCCACCATGGTCTTCAGCAGCCTGTGGACAGGTGTGTGTCATGGGGAACTGGGGCAGTGTTGCCCCTGAAGGGCTAGACTGGGGCCCCAGGGTTCCCTATCCACACTGAGGCATGGGCTGGAGGGGACATTGAGAGGTCAAAGGCAGTTCTGAAGCGCAGCTGGCTGTCTCCAGCGCCTGGGCTGGGAGCTCTGCTGAAGGTGGGTGGGAGGCCTAGTCGGTGATCCTTGAGGCTATGTCTCCCAACTCAACCCAGCCCAGGGACCCACCTCAGCAGGTAGGGACTTCTGGGGCTGCATCCCGAGGTGCCTGCCTGCAGACACCCCGGGGTCCTGCTGTGTTGGTATCTGGGGAGCGGAGACTTTGCTCTTTCTGACTACTCTACTGACAAGTATCTGGAGCGTTCACATTTGCGGGGATTAATTTTTTTTTAACCAAACCCCGGCATAACCAGCAAGCATTTGTTCAGTGTTGTGCTGTTCTGTTTTGTCCTGAGGTCTCACTAATGTGTAGGATGCTGTCGGCGCCGTGTTTATTTATTTGCAGGGTCAGTTAAGTCTGGCTTCTCCGGCATGTTTTTTCTGTCTGTGTCCTTGTCGGAGTCCCCGCCACATACATCAGTGCTGCCACTGTGACATTGTCGTCGGCCCGGCCGGAATACCTCCACCATGTAACGACGTGTGTGGCTTCAGTGTCTCTCGTGTTAATGGCTAACCTGTTACACTTGGCTGGTTAGGGATGGGGAGTTTTGTTTTTTAGCGTGTGTGTGGGTTTTTTGATTTTTTTTTTAAAGAAAATGATCAGAATTGTAAGTACTGCTGGTGGCCTTCATGTTCTTTCCGTCAGCGTCAAATTCTGGAGTAGGAATGTGCCTGGGGGTGACACTTGGCCCACCTCATTCATTCACTTACGTACTCACTCATGGACACAGCCTCCGGGAGGCCAAACAAGGTGGCCATGGCCCCTGCGGTGGGTGCCAGAGGCTGGGAAGGAGGCAAGAGGGCTCAGCAAGAATTCAGTCTACCCCTTAGAATGGGCATCGAAGTCAAGACCAAGAAGGAGAGCGGAGAGAATGTTCTGGGCCCCAAGGTGAGGAGAGCTTTGCCGCAGGCCAGTACCAGGAGGTCAGGGAGGAGACATGCCAGGTTGGGGTGGGAGGGAAGGAGCAAGCACATTCCTCACATCTACAACACTGCTGAGAGTGCCTGGTGTCTGGGGGGCCTGGGCTGAGAGCCGTACCAGCTCTTCCACGGACAGCTCTCACTTAATTGGAACGAACTCCATTCTAAGCATTGGTGTTTGACCTGGGCCTGGAGGACAGGCGGGCCACAGGTATGCTAGGATGGGAAGACTGTTGCCGGGTGGCACAGTAAGGGTGGGCTATGGACCATGGTAACTGTCTAGTGAGCCTTGGCCAGGGCACTGGCGCATGGAGGCTGGAACTGGGGGCCTTGGATTCCCACTGAGGGGGCTTCTACTCTCAGGCATTGGAGCCACTAGACAGGCTTGGGGCAGGAAGTGCCACCTAGAGCCACCTGCAGTGAGCAGAGGCCCTCTGAGTGCCAGGTCCCAGTGCTGCTGATATTGTGAGCATCGCAGTCCCCAGGTCCCAGTCACAGAGTGCACCCTGCATACTGGACCCCAAAACCAGGCAGGCCCCCAAATGAGCACATGGAGGAATTCCCCTCCCTGCAGGCTGGGTGGGGGTGTGGAGCTAACAGGTGGCCCATGGGATTTCACAGCCCTAGTGGGTGGGGGCTGCCCTTGCAGGGCTGATCGAAGCTGGCTTGCCTAAGTTACACCCACACAGCCTGTGGGTCAGCACCCCATGATGGTCCTCCCACCCAGGCTACCTGAGCATCCACTTTCTGCTAGAACTCCTGGAAGCCTGGCTGAACAAAAACCCCAGGGGCAGTTCTATATGACTCACAGGTCATGATGCATTGAGAAGTGTATTAAAATCCTACGTCCGTTGGCACAGAAGCATTTGGAAAACAACGGGAAGAGGTGTGAAAGGTTGGGAATCTCATTGTGACTACTCTGCCGCCCTGGCTGGACCCGGCAGCCAGCCCTTCCAATTCGGGGACGAGCTCTCCTCCCACTGCTGCTGATGGCAAAGGGTCTGGACACTTGAAAGGGCAGTTCTCAGACGAACCCAAACAAATGGTCCCACACGTGTGGTCAGAATAAAGCTGTCTGTCCGGCTCTTCCTTTGAGAGAATAGGTAGGGATGAAAGAGAGCTTGAGACAGATGAGAAAGAGGGAGGGATGGGGAGGGAGACAAAAATGTCCAACTGGTGAAACATTCCAGCAACAGCTACAATTACTCAACCACCATGAATGGAGAGGAATGGGTGTGTTTGGAGGAAAAAGGGAGAGGGAGGAGGCAAGACAGGGATGCTGGCTGCAACAGGAGGAGACTTCTTGTGATCCCCAAATTCTTAAAAAACTGCCAGGTTCACCAAATTTGCCATGTATGTATGTGTAACCAGTGAAGGAGGGTTGGTGGGGCCAGGTCATCATCAGTGAGGCAGGGACCTCTGACATCGCAAAGCCACCCTTGCCCCTGGAATTAGTCAGAACCACCCCTAGAGTGGGTGTGGGCAGGCTTCAGGAATGGGCGTGACATCTGGGCCACAAAGGACAGCTTGGAAATGAGGACCCGAGGAAGGAATAGCTGCTTCCACCTCGAGAGCCCCCCTGGTCATGCCCCTTGCCTCTACACAGGACCCCTTTTATGCCTCCCAAACATATGACACTTCTCTGGCCTCTAAAGAGATCATCAGTCCTTGTCAGTCTCTCAACAGCCTCTAGAGGTGGGCACAGTGGCAGAGGCCCCAAACCAAAGCCCAGGCCCTCATCTGCGCAGTCCCCGGGGGATGCAGCAGATCCTCCCTCCAAGAGCGGCAGTCCGCAGGCACGTGGGCTGTCGGCCGGCATGGGGGATCTCTGGGGCCCATGCACCCGTCTCCTGCCAGAACTCGCCCAAACCCCCTGTGAGCACGCCCACACCAAACAGGTTGTGTGCTGCCCTTTTCACTTCTTGGGGTTCAGTTTCAGCAAGACAGTTCTTTCTCTTCCAGCCAAGGGGTGACTTAATTCTGCAAGTAGGAACTCAGCTGTGTGATTAAAGTTAAACACTTAAATCACATAAAATGTCCTGGATGAACACGTTGTTCACAAAACTAGTTTTGACCAGTTTGACTGGAGAAAAAACCCTCTGGGTCAAAGAGGGGCACAGAAGGTTCCAGAAGTATTCTTCCCCTCATTGACCTTTATACAGGCTGCCATGGAAAGGCATGTGGCCCCCAGGATGGCTCTTACCCCTCCAGGTGGGGCTCCAGGGCCCAGAGTCAAAGTGTGGGCCCGGCCCGCCCACCTCGTGGTCCCAGCCCTGCCGAGCTCTGAGAGGTGGTGGCCATGCCATACTCGATGGAGCCCCAGACTTCTCCGAGAAGCCTCAACCTTCTGATGGCTCTCGCCCGACCTGAGGTTGGGAAAGGCACCGGGGAGACTGGGCCAAACTCAGTACCCCTGCCTGAGGCTGCAGGGGCAGCTCTGTTTTACCACACCCACGCTATTGGACAACCCACAAAGCTGATTTCTCCAGTTAGTGAATGTTTTCCTAACATTTCCAAAGGACCTCTCTCTGTCCTTCTGCATGTCCCTGCCCCACTCCTTTAGTCACAGTGACATTTGTCCAGGCTTCTGACACCCTCATGGGAGAGCCCTGCCTAGTTCTCAAAGAGCCATGGGGAGGAGGTCCTGAGTTCCCTTTTATTCCATTAAAGCTGCTTCTATTTTATTTCTGGGCTCAGCTTAGTCCCTCAAGTCGGGCTGCGAATTCCACAGGGAGGGAATTGTCAAATACAAACCAAATCTGGACCCAGGAAGGAGACAGTTTATGGGAAAGGGTTATGGCAGAGGGGACGGGCCATCACCGTTGGGACAACACTGCTCTGACATGAGATGTGCAGCATCTGGGGGCTGGTGGGGGTGGGGGTCTCTCTTCTATGGGGTGGGGTCAGATGGGAGGGTGGAGGGTAGGGAAGGTTTTCCCCCAGGCCAGCCTGTTCCCAGAGGGGCTGTCTGCTGGCTGGGGCCAAGGGGGCCAAGTCCAGGAGTCGAGAAGGGGAGGAGCTGAACCAGTTTGGGTAAGGAGCATTTTGTTTTGATGAATCAGTGGGGACAGGAGGTTCAGCTCATCGCTGCTGAGGCACAGGGAAATGTGATGAGGGTCTGTGTCTGGCCTGGTCACAGGTAAATGGGGGCATCATGTGTGTCCTATAGAGGTAGAGGGAGGGGCTTCTCTACAGGATGTGACGGAGGGGCTCTCAGCCTTCACTGTTCTCCAGGGTGGCAGGGCTCAGTGGAGTCCAGTGCTGTGTGATGAATATGGGGTGTTCGTTCTGCTGCTCCTGGGCAAGCTGCCCCACTCCAGCCACTTGCCCCTCCCCCACTGTCCCAGCACCCCCACTGACAAATACCTTCATCGGCTGTAGACGTGAAGAGCCTGGCCTTGCTCTCCTCTGTCCTCTGTCTGCTGACCTCAGACCCTGCGGATAGGTGAGCTGAGCAGGGAGCCTGAGTACCTGAGGCAGGGAAAGTATTTTTACCTGGTACCTATTTGTTCCTTTGGCATTTTGAATCAGGTGTATGATTCACCCATTCATGAAAACAATACTTTTTAATAACTTTTAGAAATCAGCAGGTTCTCTGGGATGCTCATGCTGGCCTGAAGTTTGATTTAGGTGGATGGGAATTCATTGTGTTGGGCACATAGAAGTTACACCCTTTTCTATATGGGTGTTTGAAAGCATGCACTAGATGCTTTGCTGCCTGGCCTTTGCCCTGGTCTTGCCATGCTTTTCCAAGGTTACCTGCAGACCCTAGGACCCTGCCTATGTGCACATGGAGGTGTCTCTGTCCCTTCCTCTCCAGCCTTGGGTGTCTGTCTGTCTTTGGCATGGGACCCCTGACTCATCAGGAGCCACACAGAGGCATAGGAGTCCCAGGTGTGGGGAGGTGAGGGACCAGGGACTCTGGTTGGGCAGACTGCCAGGCAGCACAGGGGCATTCGCAGGCCGGGAGCTACCTGCCCTCTGTGGGTGGGAGCCTCTAGTACCAGCTGCAGGAGGTGTTAGGGCCTGGGTGCTTCTGAGAGACCGGGAAGCCCAAGTTTATTAACTCACCAAAGTCCAGATTCACTCGTTCTGTGCCCCTGTTCTTGTCCTGACTAGGCCTCCCTGGGAGGGAGGGTCAAAGGCATCTTGGGACATTACTGATATCACCCCAGAAGAGAGAGGTCTGGAGCTCCTTCTGGAATGGCCTTCAGGGCTCCACACCCAGGGCCCCACCTTGCTGCCCCAGGCGGTTGCCCTGGGCTCTTGCTGAGTGACTGTGGCCCTCACTGCGCTGCTTCTGGAGGCTCACTCACCGAGACTCCTCGTGATTGCCAGATGACAAAGATGTGTCTCCAGGCCGGGTGAGTCAGAGTCTCAAACTGGGAGCAAATGGCTGCACCAGGGTCCTCGGGGCCAGTTTGTTATACAGATGGAGAAACTGAGGCCCGAGAGAGACAGACAGAAAGATCCTCTGTTTGGGGCAAGACTACATGAGCTACAGATGAGATAAAGTGCAACGCCGGAATTCCTGTTAGAATTTCGCCTTCTTTATCAAAGAGAATGACCTCATTGCTTTCATTAATCACATATTTTTAATAGACAATATATACAAAAGGTACAAAATTCCAAAAGTTCACAGGATACGTATTACAAGCAGGTTTCTGCTCCCCTACCTGCGCCCCCCGTTCCCATCTCTCTTCCCAGGGTTCCTGGGTCCTTGTGCCCTGTTCAGAAGGGCACAGAGCAAGCACCCAGGACACAATAATGAAGTGACTGTAATGAGCTTAAGTACTGGGCTTTGAGAAGTTACATTCTGCGGGACAGACAGAAAAAACTAGAGATGCCATCCCCTGAAGAAAGTGGAAGGCCCTGGACAGGGGCCACTGCAGCTGCTCTTTCCGAAGGGAAGGAAGAGACCTGGGGCGTTTCAGGAAGGGAAAGTGTCTAGAATGGACTCGTGGGAGGACGCTGTGTGAGTTCACAAAAGGAGGCGATGCTCACTCTGGAAACGTCAGGCTGGCCTGGATTCCATTTGGGGGGCGGCGGGTGTAGCGTTTGCTTGAGTGGCGGACCCAGAGGTCTGCAGCAGGCCCCCTGGACCTCATGACTCCTCATTCCCAGAAGCCAGCAAGGCTGGTGGCAGGACAGCACATTGGTGCTGGTGGGTGAGCCACTGGCTGCCACCCTGAGAGGAGCCCACAGATGAACTGATCATCTGTGGGACATACCTGGGGGTGAGCCACAGGTCTCTGTCCTGAGCCCTGTTTGTCCATCATCTGTCCTTGGCTTGGACACAAACAAGGAGCCGGGGCAAATGTTTGAAAGAAATAATGCAATGGCTGTGGCTTTCGAGACAAAGATCCATCTCTTTAAACGTCCCTAGGGCCTTGCATGTCTGCCCCCTGCCTGCTCTTTAATTTTTATTTATTTTTCTAATTTTTAAAGATTTAATTTATTTATTTTTAGAGAGAAGGGAAGGGAGGGAGAAAGAGGGCCAGAAACATCAATGTGTGGTTGCCTCTCACACGCCCCCTACTGGGGATCTGGCCCACAACCCAGGCATGTGACCTGACTGGGAATCAAACTGGCAACCCTTTGGTTCACAGGCCTGCGCTCAAGCCACTGAGCTGCACCAGCCAGGGCCCACCTGCTTTTTTAACCTTTGTTGAGCCACCGTCTCCTTCCTTCTATGCCCCAACCCACAATGGCCTTATTTTAGATGTTACAATGTTCCATACTTAGAACACACCTAGGGCCTTTGTGTACCTGCTGCTTCCTCACTGAGCCGCTCTTTCTCTGCTCCCCCCGCAGTATGTACCGTGGCTGCTCTAGTCATGCAGAGTCCCTCTCTCTGGGCACGGGGAGCCCCAGAGAGGCTAGTTCTCTACCCCCTTGAGGTTTATAGAATGTTGGAAATACCTATTTACTGGCTTTTCTTTTCCTTAGTCATTCTTAAGAACAAGTTGGATGCTGGGGATTCCTGGAGACATTTAGATGGAAGCCGGAGAATGGGGGATATGTTGTCTTGTTAGTCCACACAGGATCTGAGATGGTCGTTTCTGTGTGAAATCCCAGCCCACCACCCTCCAGCCAAGGGAATTTGAGCAAGTTGCTGTGCTGTCTAAGCCTCAGTTTTCCCACCTGTGAGGTGGGTATGGCAAGAAGACCCATCCATCTCCCAGGTGGGTGAGGGTTCAGGGAAGTGGCTCCACCACCAACCACACCCATTTTCACTCCAGAATCCACCTTCCTTCTGGGACCCTGAGCCCACTGTGTGCTCCTGAGGAAGAGATTGGTTCTTTGCAACTCTGCCTCATGAGCTGCAGGCTCATGAGACTCATGAGGTGCGAGGCTTAGTGAACCCTGAGGAGCATTTGCTGGGGCCCCTGGGGAAAGCTCCTAGAGGAGAAGTTTTCTTCCTCAGGGCAAGGCTGAGCACCCACAGTGTGAGCCCTGATACCACTACTGCTCTGGCTGCAGCAGAGAAAAGGCCGGCAGGCAGGGCTCAGAGCCCAGGGGAGCACAGCGGAGCCGTCACCAAAAGCGCTCTGACCCTCTGGACGTCCAGTTGCAGAGATCACTGGAGTCCCAACAGCCCACTAGCCCTGCTGGAGGCCATGGGGTGAGTGAAAGAGTCGTCACGAACCAAGATTCTGAGCACAATGTCCGTGCCTGGGACATGGAAATAAGTGTCATTATCATGGGTGTGAACACTCATGGCCCCTCCAGGAGCCGCCCAGGATGGCAGGTGTCGGCCCCTGGCTCTGTCCAAGCCACCAGAACGAACACTGTTAGGTACAGCCCAGGTGCCCCATCAAGACTGTGCTTTGCCTGCCCCCATGGCCACTGACCACTCTCACTAAGACCTCCCAGACTTGCTTTTGGCTGGAAGCGTCCACTCACCCTTAGCTAGCCCCTCTCTGTGGGGTACTGGCATCCAATGACGACCAGGCATGTGGAGGCCCCTTCACCCCAATTTAGAACAATTCTTGGAGCCACCTGGCCCCAGAGCTCCCATGGGGCCGGCTAAAGCCTCTGTTGTGATGGCATACTGCACAATGTTTTCTATACCCAGTGCCACCTCCCTCACAGCTGTGCTCCCTCAGGGCCACCCCAGGAAGCCTTCACATCACACCTGTCTCAGAGTCTGCTTCCTGGGAGCCCACCCAAGAGAGGCCACACAGCCATCTCTCAAGTCCTCTGGAGAAAGGAGCGTGGGCTCTTCTCCTCATCCCTCTGTCCTCTCTGTCTTCACTAGAACACCTGTACAGCGGTCACAGCAGAAGTCAGAGGAAACCTGGGAACACGGGAGTTGGTAAAACCAAGCGTCCAATACCAGGCCCCAGGGCACGGCAGATCCCGATGTGGGGAGGGCAACCTTGCTGCGTGGCCAGCGGTCCATTCCTGCTTTCTTTCTGAGTCTCCTGAAGAAAAATCTGTGTCATCAAACACAGGCGCTCTGGGCAATCACAAAGAACTTCAAAGATAGCAGAGCTGGTTTCTGCCCAGGTCCCGAAGGCCTGCAAGCCAGGGTGTGGTGGGCAATTATTCATTCTTCTAGGAGGAGCTAAACTCTTTTATCCCAACAACCTGGACCAGTTTGATCTGGCTCTGTACATATTTTCCAGAACCCTGCAGGCGGCAAAAATTCCATTCAGCTAAACCTCCCCTGGATCGTGCATGTTTCTCAATCCACTGCCCTCTCTCATTCCACTTCCTCGATTTATGCTCATTTTTTGGCCAAGAGAACACGAGGTGTCCAGTAATAACAGAGTTCCAAGTTTTCATACTCTGCCACGGAGAGGGTGTAAATGAGTTCAACCCCTTTGGGAGCGGCCAGGAAGCATTTACTAAATCTAGTAAATGATTCAGCAATTCCACTTCTGGGGGTGGATCCAACTGAAAGGTGTATGTACACACACCCCAGGCACGTGTGAGGAGACTGTTTGGATCACAACGGCCCAAACGGGGAACTCCCTGGACCTTCATAAATGGTAGAAGGAGAAGCGGTGCTGTGCTCACGTGCTGTGGTACTGACCAGTGCTGAGGGTGGTGACCTCGCTGCCCACGGCCACGTGGAGGAGTGCCACAAACCTGCGGTTGGGGGAGAGAAGCCTGTGCCTGGGCTGCCTGCTGTATCACCTTGTTCCCAGAAAGCTAAAACACGGGGGACATCAGTGGCATGACATGGCAGGTGGTAGTGGCCCTGGGGCTGCTGGAACAACTCAGCACAAACTGGGGTTTAAACAACAGACATAGGTCCCCTCACGGTCCCCCAACAGTTTGAAGGCGGGGTAGGCCTGGACCCCTCCCGAGGCTCTAGGGGAGGGTCCTTCCTGCCTCTTACAGCTTCTGTGGCCCCAGGCAAACCTTAGCTTGTGGCCACATCACTCCAGTCTCTGCCTATGTCCTTACACGGCCTCTCTGCGCGTCTGCGTCCAAATCTCCCTACCCCTGTCACTGGATTTAGGGCCTGCTCTACTCCACCACAACCTCATCTTCTCTTGGTCACCTCTGCAAAGACCCTGTTTCCAAATAAGGCCACATTCTGAGGTTCTGGGGTTTGTGAATTTGGGGGGCTTGCCATTCAACCTAACATACGCTTGCTTGAAGGGGAGTCATGACTGGGGTGAGGTCCCAAGAAGCCTCCTGCGTCGTGCTGGTCATGCTCTGCTTCTGGTTCCGTGGCAGTGGCTCTAGGAAAACCCATCAAGCTGTGGACACTCAGGATATGAGCCCTTTCTTATTTGTATGTTCAATTAAAAGTTTCTGTTAAAGAAGGGGGTCACAAAATATTGAACTCAAAGAAAATATTGATCTGTTCATTCCACAAATTATTATTAATCCTATTAGCTTCCTGGGGAGGCTGTAACAAAATACCACAAACTTGGGGGCTGAAACACATGTTTATTATCTCCCAGTTCTGGAGGCCACAGTCTCACTGGACCACACCCCAGGTCGGACCCATTTCTTTGCTTGTGGCCCCTGTCTAACTTCAAAGCCAAAAGTGTGGCATCTTCTCTCCTCTCTGACCTCCTGCCTCCCTCTTATAAGGAACCTGTGATGACACTGGACCCTTCTGGGTACTCCAGGGTCATCTCCCCACCTCAGGATCCTGAACTTAATCACATCTGCAAAGTCCCTTTTGCCCTGTAACCTAATGTATTCACAGGGTCCGGGATCAGAAGGATTCGGGTGTGGACATCTTACGGCTGTTACTCTGCTGACCTCTGAGAAGGGGAATCCAGACAGGTGAGCTGCACCTGAGCCAAACCCATCCTCCCACTTTGCCCCGACCCCTGGGTGGATCTTGGTGTGGGGTTGTGTGGTGCTGGATTGAATGGAAAGGGCGGTGACTCAAAGGGCTTTGAGAGCTGGGGTGCAGTGTGGAGTTCGGGGGGATGAGGCAGGTCATATTGAAATGTCCCCTGCAGCCTCGGCTGTTGGTGAGGTAGCTGTAGAACTCTGCAGCGTGGGAGCCTGGGACTGGGGAGAAAGAGAAAGAGGGCGGGTGCTAGTCAAAGTCTCACATTCTAGGAAACTCTCTAGCCCCCAGCCTTTCACATCAAGATGGCTCAAGTCCAAGACTTTGTCAGGGACTCAACTTTTCTGCCCTGACAGATACATGGCAGCCACCCACAGGGACAGATGGAGACCCTGCCAGAGAAGGGTCCTGACACCCAGTCCAGCGCCGGGGACGCAACAGGTTGAGCTGCTTGTGGGAACCAATATTCTCCTGGACTTGCCTGTTCTTATTTTCCCTATGTTTCCCCAACTCATTCATCATCTCTTGCCTGGAAGCCTCCAGTGAATTGTCAGTGGCTAATCCATCAATCTCTCATCCGCCATGGCCTTCCTTCCCACAGGCCGATAGTCAGCACTCACCTTGCTGCCCAGCGGGCCTGTGTGCGACGCCCAGAGCACAGCCTGCCCATGGGAACTTGTGGGGCATTTGCTGTGTCCTTGGGTGAGGCTAGGGGTACTTGGGCGGCCGATATCAGTGCATGGACACTGGGGCTGACAAAAGCTGTAAGTTTGGATTCAAGCTATTGCAAAGTGTTTAAATATTTCCTCTGAGAAGATGTAAAGATAATGCAATGTTTTATGTGACAGCAAGAACATTCCGTATTATCTTGTTTATAAATGTCCTTGCTTATAACTATTGCAATGAGGCTTTGGACACAGGCTGACCTGAGGGGTCCAGGACCTCCCTTTCACGTGGCCGTGGGTGGAGCTGGCCTAGTGGAAATGCCAGTGAATGAACCCATTATTAGCAGACCCTTTGCTTGAAGGGGGAGCCTGGGCTGGGGGGGTAGGGGGATGGCATTTTTCCTCATGTGTGATGGGTCCTCCAGGGAGAAGCTCCAGCAGACAAACCCTGTCCACAAGTTTGCTCCTCTTAAGCGATGTATTCAGGGTTTTCTTAAGCATTCAGTCCCCATCACTATGACCGTCTTAAGATGTTTTTTTTTTTTTTAATTCTCAGTGAAAACAGCCTATAGGTTTTAAAGGTCTCTGCATCAGTGTCCTGCGCTACTATAACAAAGAACCACAAACGGTGGGGGAAGAGGGTTAAACAACAGGTATTCATCCTCTCACAGCTCTGGCGCGTCTGAACTCCAGGAGTGGGCAGGCTTTGGGCAGAGGGTCCAGGGGCAGGTCCTTTCCACCTCTGCCAGCTCCTGGGGGCTCCAGGCATCCCTTGGCTCGTGGCTGCGTCACTCAGCCCCTGTCTCTGTTTTCACATGGCCTCTCCCCTTGTCTGTGTGTCTCTGGGTGTTTCCTTTCTCTTCTCTTAAAGGACACTCATTGGATTTAGGAACTATTGTAATCCAGGATGACCTCCTTTTGACCCTCATCTTAATTACATCTGTGATGTCCCTATTTCAGAATAAAGTCACATTCTGAGGTTCTGGGTGGATGTGAATTATATTTTGGTGGAGAGGGCCCCATTAACCCCACCAGAGACTCCACGGCACTCCTTGCTAGCATCCACCTCTCCCTTCTCCCGATGTGAACATTTCCAACCTTGGCCCATGCAGAAATTCCTGGCATTTTGTAAATTGTCCACCCATGCAAGGGTCCCACCCAGAAACTCGAACCAGACTACGTGCTCATATGTTAGGGGAAGGGGAGAACCTGGGATCTCAGAAAACCTGACAACCGCCTCCATCTAAACCAGAATCTTTAAACTTTGGAGCCAAATGACCCTCTTTGCAAACAGTAGCTAATGGGAAGCTGTGAATAAAGCAAACAGATCCAGTGGGGCTTCGGGGATCCTGATGTTGGAGGCCTCCCTTCTCAGCTCTCCACCCTCACCCCCAGAGTACCGTCCCAGGCAGTGAGGGAGGGGGACAAGGAGGGGGCACTGTGCTGGGCTAATCGTGGGCTCTTGGGCCCGATGTCGAACCTCTGAGCCTCTGTGTCCTCCCAACATAAGGGTGACCTCATGGGGCCACCATGGGGATGAAGAGCTAACAGAAGCTTTGAGGCACCCCACTTACCTCACATCCAACTGATATTCCTGCAGCTTCCATTTCTGGGTTGGCATTAGTTAGGTGAATTTGTTACAGAACCAAACACCCAGCCAGAAACCGTGGTCCAAGCTGCCCCGAGGTGGGACTCAGCCATCCTGGACCATCTCAAATGGTCGGTGGTGTCGGACCCCACAGCTGGGAGCATAGTGCCATACTCTGCTCTATGACCAGGTGCCTCCAATCACATTGTGCTGCTTTCTGTCATACTCAGAATAAACCCCAAATAAATAAGGCCCTGGTGGTCTGTGCCTCCGCCCCTCTCACTCCCCTCAGTCTCCGGGTCACGCTTCCCATCCTGTGAGCTCCCAGCAGTATGGGCAGAGCAGGCTCAGGCTGCCCCAAGTTTCCCTTCACCTACCACCTCTCGGCCACTTGGAGTTGTCCGCATATCTCGTGTTCAGTGAGGCCTTTACAGACCTTGCTCTGACCGCACTGAAGCATCCTCACATCTTTTATTCCAGAGCAAACGTGCCTAGTCCAGGCATATGCCTTGTTTCATCTCTAAAATAAACGCTAGGATGGGCTGAGTATTGAAGGAGATGGTTGGCTCATTCTGGCTCCAGAGTGAGGTTGGCACAAGGGGTTGCTCCTTCCCTTCATAGCCCTCTCACAATCTGTCCCGCGGCTTCCAGGTGGGGCTGTGGATGGGAGGCTTCAAACGAGAAAGAGAAAGGTGTGCAGTCCCTATCCTGCTGCCCTGCCCATGCTTTGGGGGTGGCCATGCTCCTCCACTGCTGTCACAGGCTGAATTGTGTCCTCAAAATATATGGCCACATTCTAACCCCTAGTACCTGTGGATGTGACCTTACTGATGTCAACAAGTTAAGATGAGGTCATATTCAAGTAGATGGACCCTAAACTCAATGTCAGATGTCCTTGTAGGAAGAGGGAGACTTGAGACACAGACAAAGTGAGGCTACGTGATGACCAAGGCAGAGATTGGAGTGATGCAGCCACAAGCTAAGGAAAGCCTGAAGCCCCTGGGAGCTGGAAGAGGCAGGAAGGATGCTTCCCTGGAGCCTCAGGAAGCAGCACAGCCCAGCCGACAGCTTGATGCTGGACATCTGGCCTCCAGAACTGGGAGAGAGAAAACGTCTGTTGTTTGAAGCCCCACCATCTGTGGCATTTCGTTAGGGCAGCCCAGGACACTCCTACAGCATTCCCCACTAGGTCTTGGAAAACTCACTCTCCCCTTGTACTGGTGCCCTTGCGTGTTGGAGGGTGCCTCCTCGCACCTTCCTCATCCCCTGACTTCTGTCCATGCTCTCACTGCTCGACGCAGGCACATGTGCCCTGCATTTCCTCTGAGGGGCTGTGCTCAGAACGGGCCTGCCCTCAGCTATTCCTGAGTGCTGAGAGTCCCTGTCACGGCTGTGTGATCTTGGGCAAGCTTGGGTGCCAGGCTGTGGCCATCATGGGGTGGAGGAAGCACCTGTTGTTCTCATGGGGATGTGAGAGAAGGGCTGGAGGAAATTGTGGGTGAGCCTGGAGCAGGCCTCAGCATCAGCCAAAAGGCCTAGGAAGGATGCCACACCCTGAGGACTCCGTGTGTCCAGAAGACAGGTGGGGGGTGGGCGTGTATTAGTGCCCTGGGGCTGACACAGCAGAAGACGACAGAGTGGGGCTTACAAAGCAGAAATACTGTCTCTCCCAGCCTTGGAGGCCAAGAGTCTGAAATCCAGGTGTCACAGGACGTGTTCCCTCTAAGGGGCTTGGGGGGGGCCCTTTCCTCTTGTGGCTTCTGGGTGCTCCAGGTGCTCCTTGGCTTGTGGCTGCATCACTCCAACCTCTGCCTTTGTCCTTACACAGCCTCCTCCCTGTGTCTGTGTTTCAAATATATAGACACTAGACTTTGAATTTAGGGTCACCCTAATCCAGAATGACCTCATCTAAACTTAACTAATTACATCTGCAAAGACCCTGTGTCCAAATTAGGTCACATCTGAGTTTTGGGGTGGAGGGTCTGCCCACAGGAGAGGACTGTAACTCACATTTGTAACCAGCTCACTGAGTGTCTGGTACACGTTGTCCC
Source organism: Desmodus rotundus (assembly GCF_022682495.2). Lineage (NCBI taxonomy): Eukaryota > Metazoa > Chordata > Mammalia > Chiroptera > Phyllostomidae > Desmodus > Desmodus rotundus. The sequence goes on along the minus strand of NC_071398.1, from coordinate 30,475,014 downwards.
GACCACTCACTGTGGAGCCCCAGGTCAGTCTTGAGCCCGAAAAAGCCCTGCTGGATCCAGCCTTGGCCAGGGCAGCCCCTGATTCCATGGGGCCTGGGCTTTCTCCTCATTCTATGTGTTCCACATGGGTGACTTTTTCCAACGGGGATAATACTCCTGCCCGGCAAGAGGATTAAGGGAGCTCTGACATTCAGATGAGACAGCAGATGGCTGTCACTTCACTGATATTAGGTGGGCTTTACAGGCATCTGTAAGTCTTCTGGAGCAGATGATTTCAGACACATCATAGTCATGCCTGGAGACTCTCTGACCTCTGCCCATTGTTCCCTCTCTGTGTGGCCACAGAGCCTGAGTGATAAGCAGCTGGTCAGAAAAGGAAAGGGTGGGAAGTGGCAAAGATTTCCTAGTCCCAGGGCTCTCATCATATTCTCGGGGGCCTGGGGTACGGGGCCAGAACAAGTTGGGATACAGGGAGGTTTTTCTCCACCGAGGGCAGCACCCTGTGCCTCAGGGCCTCCCCTTCCTGGTTGTGTCCACTCCCTATGTCCTCCTGGGGCCAGCATACTTCGCCAAGCACAGACAGTTCTCATCCTAAAAAGGGATTAGAGTGCCTGTTGCTCAGAGTTCCAGCTTCTCATCACTCAGTTTTCTTTTCTTTCTTTCTTTCTTTTTTTTTTTTTTTTAATGTTTTAATCCTCACCCGAGGACATGCTTAAAGGGGAAGGGAGGTAGAGAGGAAGAGAAACAACAATGTGAGAGAGAAACATTGATGGGTTGCCTCTCATTCGCACCTGACCATGGACCCACCCTGCAGCACAGGTAGGTGCCCTGACGGGAAACCCAACGCACCACCTCTCAGTTTACAGGACAAGGCTCCCACAAGCTGAGCCACACTGGCCAGAGCTCATCGCTCAGTTTTCTGAGCTCAGCTTCAGGCATTAAACTATTTTGGTCCCTTCTTACCAAGTGTTCATTTTTTTTAAAAAAAATATACACAGTAAAGGAAATTGTTAAGAAAATAAAAAGAGAACTCAGAGAAGGGAGAACATATTTGCCAGTACATCTGATAAGGGATTAATATCCAAAATTTACAAAGTGCTTATAAAACTCAACACCAAAAACCCAAACAATCCAGTTAAAAAATGCACAAAGGACCTGAATAGACACTTCTCCTGTATGTCCTGAAGAGGATGTACAGATGGCCAATAGACATGTGAAAAGATGCTCAATGTCACTAATCGTCAGAGAAATGCAAATTAAAACCACAATGAATATCACCTCACACCTGTCAGAATGGCTACCATCAATAAATCATCAAACAACAAGTGCTGGTGAGGATGTGGAGAAAGGGGAACCCTCATGCACTGTTGGTGGGAATGCAGACTGGTGCAGTCTATGGCCATACAACCCTAAACGTGCCCGATCTCATCTGCTCTTGGAAGCTAAGCAGGGTCGGGCCTGGTTAGTACTTGGATAGGAGATTGGTGCAGCCACTGTGGAAAGCAGTATGAAGATACCTCAAAAGATTAAAAATGGTTCTGCCTTTTGACCCAGTGATCCCACTTCTAGGAATATATCCAAAGGAACTCAAAACACTAATTCAAAAGAACACTAAGCACCCCTGTGTTCTGCAGCGTTATTTACAACAGCCAAGATAGGGAAGCAGCCCAAGTGCCCATCAGTAGACAAGTGGGTAAAACAACCATGGGACGTTTACACAATGCAATACTACTCAGCTGTAAAAAAGAAGAAAATTTTACCCTTTGCAACAGTATGGATGGACCTGGAGAACATTATGCTAAATGAAATAAGCTAGCCAGAGAAAGACAAATACTATATGACTTGCTAACAAGGAAAATGGGGAGAGACTCATAGATAGAGAGCAGGGTGACAACTAGTGGGGGTGGGGGTGGTTAGGGGGTGGAGGGATTGAGCAAAAAGGAAAGAGGACTCATGGCCATGGACAAGAGTGGGGATTGCTAGGGGGAGGGGTTAAAGGGAACTAAAAGGTAATGTAAAAAATATATAATAAAGATTAAATAAAAATTATTTTAAAGGACTTTTAGTTGGAGTATAATTCACATAACACAATGTCAACCACTTTAAAGTGTGCAATTCGGTGGCATTTAGCACATTTACAATGTTGTGCAACCAGCACTTCTACCTAGTTCCAGGACACTTTCATCACCCAGAAAGGAAACCTCATGCCCATTAGCAGTCACTCCCCCACCCTCCCTCCTTCTCGCTCCCGGCAAACACTAATCTCCTTCCTGTCTCTATGGCATTGCCTATTCTGGTCATTTTATAGATGTGAAATCATGCATTATGTGGTTCTGCGTGCCTGGCGTCTGGCTTCTTTCACTTAGCATAACATTTTCAAGTTCTTCTATGTTTGTGTCAGAGCTTCATTCCTTTCCACGGCTGAGCAATCTTTCACTGGATGGATATGCCGAATTTTGTTTATCACCAGTAAATGGACATTTGAGTTGCTTCCTCTTTGCCTATTACAAATAGTGTTGATTTGAACACCTGTTGTTATTTCTCTGGGACACATACCTAGGAGTGGGATCGCTGAGTCACCTGACTTTCCTTTGATGTGACCAGAGGTTCTAGCCAGACTTTCATTGACACCTTACCCAGCTGCCTCCCCCAGGCCCCTGGCCTCCTCGTTCAGAGAGAGCAGGAGCCTCATTCACACACTCCACCAGCCAGGGGAGCCATGTAGTGGGGTGCAGGGTGGCATCCCTCCCAAAGCACGGGTTGGTGCCTCAGGGAGAATCCCCGAGGTGACTCAGGTCTGAGGACTCTGCGTGAAAAACACTGAACCGCGTAGTGAGAAGCTTCTGTCCTCGTTCAGCCCCCTCTCAGCCCTTTGGGGCATTTCAAGAAAGTCCCAGTTAGCTGCTGGTGGGCCTTGAATGCCTCTCAACACTTGTGACTTTTCTTGTCAGCTGACCTAAGTCCCCTATCCTTTGGCAAACAGCCAAAACCTACTAGAATCTAATGTGCATTTATGTCGTATTTACTTTTACCTTATCTTCTATTCATGGCTGATTTTCCCTTTAAGTAAGTAAACTGGGTCATTTAATGAAAAATAGTAAGTAAGAGTACAATGATAGGGAGAGGTAAAGTGGTCAGTCGAGTCATGGATTGCCAGGATTTGGGAAACTGCCAGGAAATCAGTCCTCATGGACCAGGAAGCAGGAGACTTGAGTACCACTTGTGTTTTAAGATCGTATTGGGGTTCCCTTTCTCTTCTCTCTCTCCCCTCCCTCCTTCTCTTTTCTCTCTCTCTTGCTATCTTCCTTCCTTTCCTTTTTCCTTCTTTTTGTAAAATTGCACATGCAAAGCCCACCATCTATAGAGCATCATTCAGTGAGTTTGGATAAACACATATACTTAGGAAACCAACCCCCATCAAGATATAGAACATTAATAAAAAGCTTTTCAAAAAAGAGATTCCTGGTCAAACCTGCATGATTCTGGCTTCGCAGATCTTGGGCAGAGCATGGGGGTCCATAGTTTAAGGGTCTCCCAGAAGGGTGCAGTGGGGAAGCCAGTTGGGAGATGCCTGTCTGGGTCAGGACCTGCAAGTCCCAGCCATGGACTCCTTCCAGGGTCTTGTCCCTCCCTCCCCAAGCCCCATGCCCTCTCCTGCCCTAAGCCCCTACAGTGCTCTCTGATAGGCAGGTGGTATAATCCATCACGGTCTATTGGGCTGGAGCTCCTCAGTGCTGCTGTCATTTGAGCAGGGGCAGAGACACAGTCACTTACGGAGCCGGGACCTGTCTGATAAGTGGCAGAGGCTGCACAAGGGACAGCTGGGGCTGATGTGGACCCAGAGATCCCCCTACTCTCACCCTCCGCCCCACATACACAGTGTTTTCAAATAATTTGCATTAACATTTAAAATTGGAAATTTTCACATTTAAAAATAAACAAATTTCTAACTTTATCTCAAACAGCAAATGATGTGGCTCAGTGTATTGAGTGCTGGCCTGTGAACTGAAAGGTTGCTGGTTCAATTCCCAGTCAGGACACATGCCTGGGTTGCGGGCCAGGTCCCTGATCAGGGGCATGTGAGAGGCAACTGATCTCTCTCGTACATCAGTGTTTCTCTCCCTGTTTCTCCCTTCCTTCCCATCTCTCTAAAAATAAATGAATGAAATCTTTAAAAAAAATAAAAATTAAAAATATTTAAAAATCCAGGATCTAGCAATTTAACGCTCTCAGTCTCCAGAGACGGGGAGTGGCTCCACCATCGCCTACACCTGCCCACTCAACTCATTTCTCCTCCCGGGTCTAGCCCGTGGAGGCATCTGAGATTTCAACTTCTGACCCACATGAAAACCACTCCCAAGAAAACATCAATCCAAATAAGGCTACTACGTTGCAGATGCCCTAGTTGTACAATGCATAGCCCAGGTGCAAACGCATTCACCTTAACCTGGAGCCCTCCTGGAGCTAGCCAGACAAAGACATTACAAATTCAAAGTGTCCATAAGTTCAAAGGCTGCACAGAGTTCCACAGACTCTGGGGGAGGTGAATGAATTAATTGCTCTGATTTGGGACAGCTGAAGGTGGGACTAGACTCCTGACTAAACCGCACAGGCATCACTGCTTCCCACCTGTGTGCCAGTGGCAGATGTGAGCCATGGATTATAGCACTCTTTCTCTAAACCAGGGTTCATAGACTTGGCTTTGGACATTTGGGGCCAGAAAATTCTTTGTGTGGAGGTGGGATGGGGCTGGGGAGGGCTGTCCTGGTATTGTAGGATATTGAGCAGCATCCCTGACCTGGATGCAGCAGCCGTCAGTAGCAACCCCTTCCCAAGCTGTGAGGACCAAAAATGTCTTAAGACCCTGCCCAGCGCGCCCCTGCTAGGAAACTAAGCCCAGAAGCCACTCGGGGGCCTAGATAGCCAACACAGTTGGTTAGAGCTGGCCCGGTGAAGCCTCTGTCATACCTTGGGGCACAGAGTGTTCTGGTTTGTATATCCTTGCTCTAGCACCGTGACCCCTTCCAGAGCCTCTGTTGCATCATATCACCAGGCAAAGAGCCACACTTGGCTCCCAGTGCCTCTTCTCACTGTCCTCCTCTGCCCTTTCTTCAGGTGAGGGTGGGGGTGTGTGTCAGAGCAGCTCCATGGTACATCTGCTCCCCCTACAACTCTCACCTCCAGTTGTACAAAGGGCAGCCTGTGCGTAAAAGATGAGGCATGTTCTGTTAAGAAAGAAGCCCCTGAGGACATGTTCCATTCTGTGTCAGTGGACTCAGAAGCCAGGTGGAGCCTCTAACCACCTCCCTGTCTCCACCCCACCCCCACCCCCCACCATCACGCAGAGGCTGGTGGCTGACGCAAGAGGCTCCAGGATTGCTTCCTTCCTTGAAACTGCATGCAATTCAAGGACGAAATGCAAGCACAAACTGCCACTGTAGGCCACCCGCACTCCAGTTGGAGGGAGGCAGTGCATCTGCACCAGCTGCCAGCATTTGGCTGGAGCTCTGCAGAAGGGGAATATGATAGGGATTCCCAGAAACAGGGCCCTCCCTCCTCCTGGAACCCTTATAATTTTTGTGGGCATAGGAAGGAGAAAGGAAAAAAGAGTGACCATGGGTGAGTCTCCCTGCACAGACTTAGTCAGAGGTGGGGTGGGGGGATGGCCCCAAAAAGGATAGAAAGGTAGTGTCCAGTTTTCAGCAGGACTGAGCAGTGGGGATTCGACCCAGGGACTCTGGGCAAGGCTCTGAGGCCTGCGAATTCAATGGGGGCTTTCTAAAGGAGAGCTATGGGTAGCATCCTGGCTGGGAAGTCAGCCTTGCAGCTACATTCGCGTGGCGAGCATGTGTCTTCACTTAGCTCTACATGCAGTGTGGGGCTGTAGGGGCCTGGTGCACGTAAGCTATCCGTGGCATCACCACTGCTTGAGTGAACAGGAAAAGGGTGGGCAGGAGTCAGGAAGCTGTGCCCCTCTGTTCCAGGGCTGCACACTCTCCACACAAATGACATTTAGTGCTGGGTAGTTCTCCATGGTGGGGGCTGTCCTGTGTGTTGTAGAAAGTTGAGAAGCATCCCTGGTCTCCACCCTGTAGATGCCATGGTACCGTCCTCCTACCCCCAGTATTGACAATGAAAAATGTCACCAAACGTCTCCAAGTGTCCTCTAGTCGAACCCAATAGGAAGCTGAGCATGAGGAGCCAGGGAAGCATGCCATGGAGGGCAGCTTTCAGGGCCACAGCAGGGTGAGCAGCAGAAGCAGGTCTGTAGGCAGCACATTGATCCCTTCAGGTCTGGGCAGAGCAGGCTCCATTGTAATGCCAGGTGGCTCCAGGTAGGCTGGAGTCCCCAGGGAGGGCAGAGAAGGCACATCTGCTTCCAGCACAGGCCGCCAAGGATTAAAGAGATGGGGTGAGTGTCTGGCGCTGGATCACTGCTCCTATTAATCATCCCCCAGCAATTCACTTCAAAAGAGCTCACGTGGGCTGAACGAGGCTGGACAAGCCGTGACTACAGTCCTGTGCCCTGAAGGTGAGGTCACGTCCTGATCTGTGAGCCAAAAAGCCTTGCTGGCACCCTCTCTGTTTCCCTCCTCCACATCTTCTGGCACCCAGATCTACCTCTGTCAGTGTCTTCCTCCAGGCTCCTGCCTGGTTGAACTGCCCAGCAGCCAGATCAGGCTGGCATGAGGAAGGGGCCCCTGAGACTGACTGAGTGCTGGAGGGCAGAAGAGATGTGAGGAGGGACAGTGATGGAGCACCTATCCAACACAGACCCTTCCTGCCTCTTGTCAGTGGTGAAGCCTCGACTCGAGGCTGCCACACACAGTTACAGTTTGTGCCCCACACAAAGGCACCTGGCACTGGCCCATGCTCCACATGCACCCTGTGTGCCCTGGCCTGGGCCTTCTCCAGCTTGAGTACCAGGCCTCTGCTTCCCTGCACTGAGATGCCAACTATGCAGCAGCCAAGCCTCCTGTGGGACTGTGCCCACCGAAAGGGAGTGCTTTTTCACAATGTGTTCCTCCAAGGAAAAGACTTTTTCAGTCCTCACCAAACCACCTGATCCAGCTGTCATGGTGTAACAGATCAGCCCAAAAGTCAATGGCTTAGGACAATGTATTTGGAAGGCTCATTGCGCTGGGTGGTTGGGCTCAGCTGGGTGGTTCTTGCTCGGAGCCCTACACACAGCTGCAGTCAAGTGGCAGCTGGGCCTGGAGTCATCTCACAGCTGCTTCTTCTACGCCTGGCCCCTGGGCTTGGCCTGCTGGAACTGCAGGGCTGGTTGAGCGTCTCTTTCTCCATTCAGCTTCTCCAGAGGACTTGTTTGCCCCCCACTCCATAGCTTGGCAGTCTTATGGTGGTCAGACTTTCTTACGTGGATATGCTGGGCTCCAAGTGTGACTCTTTCAGGAGTCAGGAATTGGAAGCTGCCAGCCTCCTGAGGCCCAGTGTCAGAATAGAATCCAGCTGGCACAGTGTCACTTCTGCTGGGTTCTATTGGTCCAGCAGCCATGGAGCCCATCCAAGTTCAAGGAGAGGAGTTGTAGACCCTTTCCTTGGTGCAGGGAGGGCCAAAGAATTTGGAAGGCTATCTTTGCTCCACCACTGTGCTACACAGACTAGTGGTGGTCCTGTGTAGGACCCAGTACCAGGAACCAAAGGGACTCCAAAATGAATAAAACCCTACCCTGCTTTCCAAGAACCTCCAGCCTCATTGGGCAGATGAAGGTTCATGGAGCTGAAATATGGATCACACAGGAGATCTGGCTGTGGCAGGACACAGTGTCCCTACAGGGGCTGGTGGCCCACAGTGCCAGGTGGGGGTGGGGGAGCTCCAGGAACAGTATGAGAAGAGTTCTGTCCTGTCTTCAGGCCTCCAGCATCTGTGAGATCAGCAGGGATGAACTGAATCTCACACTGCCCGGGTGTTAAGGGTATGGCCAAGGACCTGCCTATGTGAATGGTAGAGAGGAGGCTTCATGGCAGAGGGGGTTGGAGCCTTGAGGAACCCATGAAACTCAACATGTGACGGTGGGGGATGCACTGGAGAATGAGGAGCTGTGGAAAGAAGGATCATTTGATTGTTTTGATCATTTCTCACTTGAAAGATAAGGAGATGGAGGCCCAGGGTGGGGAGCTGCATTTCCCCAGATCCCTACTCTGTCCGTCTGAAAGCTGTAGTAGAGCTCTTCTCCTGTCAACTGCAGGCTGCTTATGAACGCGAGCAATGCAGAACCCTAAAGGCAACAGTGATGACCACCTTTTCTCCTCTTCTCCCCTGCCATCCTCCTCAGAGTTCAACCTGACTTTTCCCTCTTAACACTTTCTCTGGAGATCAGGGCAGAGACAAGCATGCAGGTCCTGCTAGGGTGCATTGTGAAATTGACTCTTCCACTCTAAGAATTATGTGCTTACAGTAAATTTGCATTTCAAAGGAAGAGTTGGATTTGTCGGGATAAATTCATTAACGAACTATGTGTTGCCTCTCTTAACTTTGATTTGGTTTGGTTTAGTTTTTTGAGAGTGTGTGAGTTTCCTGGGGCTGCTGTAATGAATTACCATAAATGTGCAGCTTAAAACCAGGAACACCCTTTCTTACAGTCCTTACAGAGGCCTAACTCCAGCCATCAGCAGGGCCATGCTTCCTCCACATGCTCTAGTATAGAATCTTTCTGTATTAGCTGCCGTTCTCCAGAGAAAGAGAACCAACAGGATGTGTGCACACACAGAAAAAGAGTTATCATAAGGAATTGGCTCATGTGACTGTGGAGGCTGACAAGCCCCACCATCCATCAACAGGGCAAACTGGCGAGCTGGAGGCCCGTGAGGGCCAGGGGGGTGGGGGTGGGGGTCCAGTGTAAAGGCGGGAAAAAAACTGTTGTCTCCATCCAAAGACCATCAAGTAGGAAGCATTCCTCTTACTCAGAGGAGGGTCAGCCTCTTTGTTCTATTCAGGCCTTCAACTGATTGGATGAGGCCCACCCACATTGTGGGAGACAATCTGTTTTACTCAGTCTACTGTGGTAAATGTTAATCTCTGTCAAAAACACCCTCAGAGAATAACATTTGAAAAATAGCAGGGCACCCTGTGGCCCAATCAAGTTGACACATAAAATTAATATTCATACCTTCCAGCCTCTTCCAGTTTATTGTGGTTCCAGGCATTCCTTTACTTCTGGCTACATCATGCCACTCTCTGCCTTCTTCCTGTGTCTCTGGGTCTCAAATTTCCCTCTCCTTTCTCTTATAAGGACACCAGTCATTAGATTTTATAATTTAATTAAATCTGCAAAGATTCTATTTTCAAGTACAGTCACATTCACAGGTTCTAGGGAATTATGACATACCCTTGGGGGATACACTGTTCAACCCACTCCATCACATTGGATGAGGATGGGCCCTAATCCAAGCCTGGTATCCATACAAGAAGTCATGTGAAGACACAGGGAGAAGGCTGTGTAAAGACAGAGACTAGAGTGGCAGCCACAAGCCAAGGACTCTAAAGATTGCCACTACCACCAGGAGCTGCAAGAGGCAAGAAGGATACTCCCCTAGAGCCTTCAGAGGGAGGCAGCTGCTGACATCTGATTTCAGACTTCTACCCTCCAGAACTGGGAGACAATCAGCTTCTGTTGTTTCAAACCCTCCAATTTGAGGCAGTTTATTATGGCCACCCCAGGACACTCAGACACCCTGTTGGTTCCTATTTGTACTACTATATTTCTAATACATTGATGCTATACACCACACCTTGTTGGTCTATATTTCCCTTGCCATTTTGTGACAGTGGGAATTGTAACCCACCTCACCATTCTTCTGACATTGTTTCTGCAAGTGCTGACTCTGACTGATAAATAGTTTGTAGATGAACAGCATGTTTGTATAAGAATGCTAGGAATTGCTCTGGTTGGTGTGGCTCTGTGGATTGAGCACCAGCCTGTGAACCAAAAGGTCACTTGTTTGATTCCCAGTCAGGGCACATGCCTGGGTTGGGGGCCAGGTCCCCAGTTGGGGGAGTAAGAGAGGCAACAGATCCACATTTTTCTTGCACATTGATGTTTCTCTTCCTACCTTCCCCTCTCTCTAAAAATAAATAAATAAAATCTAAAAAATAAAATAAATGTGCCCTGACTGGTGTGGCTCAGTGGGTAACTGAAAGTTTTCCAGCCAGGGCACATGCTGGTTTGCAGGCCAGGTCCCCGGTTGGGGCAGTGAGAGTCAACCAATCAATGTTTCTTTCTTATATCAATGTTTCTCTCCCTCTCTTTCTCCCTCCCTTCCCTTCTCTCTCTAAAAATAAATAAATAAAATCTTAAAAAAAAAAAAAAAAAAGAACCCTAGGAACTGACTTCAAAAGATACAGACTCCAATCTTCAGGCATCTCAGCTCCGGGAGATTTGCTGACCTTCCCCTGTGAAGCCGGGATGACTAAAGCGGGATGACGCACACCAGACCATCACCTGCCTGATCGGAATGGACTGTGCCGGTCTGCACGTAGAGAACTTTGCAACCCCCTCCCCTGATCTCTGTTCTGTCCCCCTCTCCTTCCTTATAAAAACCTCTGCCTGCACTGAGAGGGGGAGATGGGCTTTGCACCACGAGTGCCCCATCCTCCCAGGAGACGGGCTCTGAGACAGGAGTCTGCCATCTTCCAGGTGGCTGGCATCTGAAAATAAGCCACTTTCCTTTCCATCAGCACCTGCCTCTCAGGGATTGGCTTTCGTGGAGGCAGGCAGCTAGACCTGTGTTCGGTTTCTTCTGGGATTTATCATGAAATCAGGCTACCAGGAAAGTATCTGACCTTTTGACCAAAAAGACCCCCCAAAACAAAAAAACACTGGAAACATCTTTGTTGATTTCTTATGTACATGGACAGAGGCACCTTGGGGTAATGAGAGCAGAGGTGATGACACAGGGAAAGTAAAGAGAAAAGACCATACGGAAGAACCTGTGCTTCAGGGCCTTCTGGGCTTTTGCCATCAGCCTTGTCCACCCCACTCTGTCACTGACGCCAGCTCAGGACGTGCCCCCAGTTCTGGGGGCCAAGGGCCACCAATAAGCTGAGGTTATTGGGTTGGGGGCCAGGTCCCCAGTTGGGGGAGTAAGAGAGGCAACAGATCCACATTTTTCTTGCACATTGATGTTTCTCTTCCTACCTTCCCCTCTCTCTAAAAATAAATAAATAAAATCCCCTATCCCCTCCTATCCCTGGTTTGCAACCACTTGGATTAACCATATCACCCAACTGCCGTGAGCCCCTCAGCTGGTACCTTTCTTTCTGTGTGCTGTGAAGCATGGCAGCAAACCTGGGCACCTGGGGCTTTCTGCTTTCCTTGGCTTGTGGCCACTTCCTCCATCTCCAAAACCAGCAGAGTAGCATCTGTCAATTTTTCTCTGAGTCTTTCTTGCCCCTGCTTCTGTGGTCACATCTTCTCTGACCCTCTGACTCTCCGGTCTCCCCTTATAAAGAGGCAGTGATTATATCAGGACCATTTGGATAATGCAGAATAATCTCTCATCTCAAGATTCTACATTCCTCCCTGGCTGGTGTGGCTCAGTGGATTGAGTGCCTGCCTGCAAACCAAAGGGTCTTTGGTTCAATTCCCAGTCAGGGCACAAGCCTGGGTTGTAGGCCAGGTCCCTAGTAGTGAGTGAGTGAGAGGCAACCACACACTGATGTTTTTCTCCCTCTCTTTCTCCCTCCCTTCCCCTCTCTCTAAAGATAAATAAATAAAATCTTTGAAAAAACAGGTTCTTCATTCAATCCTACCTGTAAAGTCTCTTTTGCCACCATGCACAGTCACATATGGGAAGGTTCCTTATAAGCGACAGCATGTGGTTACCCTGCCTACCTTGTTAGAGGGCTCTTTTTTAAAAAAAAAAAGATTTTATTTATGTATTTTTAGAGAGAGAGGAAGAGAGAGAGAAAGAGAGGGAGAGAAACACCAATGTGTGAGAGAAACATCGATTAGCTGCCTTTCATATACGTCCCCCAGGGACCTGGCTGGCAACCCAGGCATGTGCCCTTACTGGGAATTGAACCAGTGACCTCTGGTTTGCAGGTCGGCACTCAATCCACTGAGCCACACCAGCCAGGGCCAAAGTGCCCTTTTTTTTCAAAAAGATAGATCCCTTCATGTCACTCCCCAGCTCACCACTCTTCCCAGCTCCTCATGGTGCTTAGAACGAAATCCAAGCCCCTCTCCCTGCCCACAGTCCCATGGGAGGCCACCCTGCCTCTCCACCCACTTCCTCACTCACGACACAGCAGCCGCACCCCAGGTTATTCCTGCTTCAGTGCCTGCCTCAAGAGCCCTTCCTTGCCCATAACCTGAAGGAGACCCCTGTTTAATTTATTCACACATTATCATTATCCGAAGTGATCTGTGTTTGCTTGCTTGTTTCTGTCTGTCTCCCCTCCATAAACTGCGTTCAGTGAGAGCGGAGGCCTCTGCGTGCCTATGGCAGCCTAGCACATGCAGGGCACTGAACAAATATTTGTAGAATGGATGAAGAGTGCCAGCAGGGGCTCATGAGTTAAAGCCAGCCCTGTTGCCTGTTTCTTGGCGCAGGTTTGTTGTCCACATCCCAGCCAGTTTTTTCAGCCACACAAAGAGCCCTTGGCCTGGGCTCGGGGAGAACAGAAGGCACAGTGTGCTGTGTAGACACTCAAGTCTCTGGCCACTGGACGCTCATTGTGCCACTTCAGCTGATGAAGTTCCCTCCAACTGTAAGGAAAATGCAGTAACTCAGAGAGCTGTGCCCCTCTGCTGGCTCTTCCCCACCCACGATCTGGGGACCTTGCTTATTTGACCTGGCACGTCCAAGTCTGAGTTTGGTCGTAGCTATTGACAGCAGAGAACACTATTCACTGGTCAGATGCCACAGCTTGGCTGAGATCTGTGGCCACAACAGGATAAATGATACCCTATGTCTTGGCAGCAGGACGTGGCTTGCTCTCTTCTGCAAGGGAAAACCTTGGGGAGCCAGGGAGGTGGTGGTGCTCAGAGACAAATGGCAGCCAAGCCCGAGAGCGAGGAGCACAGCCGATTCCCAGCACATGTGCCATTCCTGCCCCCACACACCACAGAGACCCTCACATGGCTCTGCTGTGCTTGTGAATCACAGCCAGGCTAAACAGTGCTCTCTGAAGAATGTGAGCATTGCATGATTTGGCCCAGGGCTGAAAAGATGTGTCCACTGGTCAAGGGATGAAAGGCCAGTGAAGGAAGAGTCTTTTCTGGGTTAATAAAATGGAAAACCTAATGTGAGCTTATTTACAATTGCTCTCCCAAGGAGGAGTTCCCAGGAGATCCTGGAGGCCAAATTCCCCTAACACTCAAGGTGGGGAATTGGCTTGCTTTCTACGGGACAGGACCAAGGGGTCCGCTGGGATCGCACGGAGCCCCCGGAAAGCCGCAGGGCGAGGACTGCACCGACCACTCTCAGTGCCGTGTTGAACCACATTTTGCACAATGAATTTCTGCATCCTTGTTAAGCCTATGTTTGTATCATGCAACATACTGTCGAACTGGCTTCTGGCCGTCTCGCGGACAGAGGAACTTGCACAACAACTCCTGCCGCCTGAGCACAGAGCAGCACTCCTGGCTTCAGCCCTGGGACCGTGGCCTCCAAAGCTCAGGCGTGTCCTATGCCTCTCGCCTGTCCTTGTTTGTTAAAACCTGCAGGGTCCTACGTGTTAATTCCCGAGAAATGAAAGAGCTGGAGGGCCCATAAAATTGCTGGGCTCTTACTGCAACAGATGAATGGCTTCCCGAACCTGATCGAACGAGCCTGAGAAGCTGCTTTCCTCCAACATAACTTCCATCCTAGTTGTTTGTTTTTCATGTCAGTTTTCCATGGCTCACGAAAGATTTTCAGCAATGTGTGAGTCTTGGGTCTTAAACAAGGGAAACAGCCAAGTGCAGACTTGTGGGCCATTTCAATAGCCTCTCCCCAAAGCCTGAGAACCCCGGCAGCTTCCTCTGAGACAAAGAAGAGCAAGTCATTTTCTAATAAAAACAACAAACTGACTTGGCTTTGCCTTTTGAAATTGAGGCCTCCTGGCTACTGCATAAAATCCCGCCAAAAAACGGAGATGATGCCAGGAGAAGCCAGCGGGCTCAGATGGGGAAAGTTGAGGCATGTTAGCAGTCAGAGTGTGTACCTAGTGTCTGGGAGAGGTTAGTGGAGAGGCTTGGGAAGGCCCGACACGGACTCCCACAGGCCCTGAGCCATCTCGAAACAGTCAGGCAAAGTGCTGGGGTCACGTCATGGTTTCCCCCTTACTTGAAATTCCTCTGGTGTGAAATGTGGGAATGTGCCATGAAGCCGTTTCGTCTGGGAGGAAAGACACGTGTTGGCTCTCTGTGGGGTCGCAGTGTGTCGGCCCCTCACCCGGGCACCGCTCTGCATGCGTGTCCCCTCCATCAAGAACACCCAGAGAGCCTCGCCTCTCCGTCTCCCTTTTCCCACGTTGTCTTTGTTGTCTTTGTCGTTGTCGGTCTTGACGGTCCTTTGCTTTCGCAGTTAGGTTTTAGAACCAGCTTGTCAGTCCCTATACTCACACACACACAAAGCCTTCTGGATTTAGTTTGGGGAAAAATCGATGCCTTTCTAATCTGGAGGCTTCCTCCAGCTATTCAGATCTACCCCCCCATTTACTTAGGCCTCCTTAAATTTCCCCTCAACAATACATTGTAGTCTTCAGTGTAGAGGGTCTTACAAATCTTTGGTTCAGTTTATTCATAGGCATTTGATGGTTTTTGATGATCTTAAAAATGATAACTTTTAAAGATTTTAATTTTCTATTTGTTTTTGCTGGTATATAGAAAAACAACCAATTCTTGTATGTTGATCTTATAATCAGGAACTTAGCTAAATTTACTTATCGGTAAATTCCTTTGGCTTTTCTACATTATTTTGTGTCTGAATAATTACAGTTTAGTTTCTTCTTTCCCAAATCTTATGTCTTTTCTTTCTTTTTACTGCCTTTTTGCTCTGTGCAATGCTAAATATAAGTGGTGAGAGAGGACGTTACATCTTTACTCATTTCTTTTCCCCTTTTCCCATGAAAAAGCTTATCAAGAATTCTGGGACAATGGCAGTGGCAGCATAGTTTTTAGATATTGAAAATCCCCACTTAAAAACAGATAGTGCAAGTAAATAGAAAAATAAATATGTCAGGGACCATCATGAGTATGCAGTGCGTTTTTCGGGTGACATGCTATAACCCAACAGATTAAATGCAAAAGCAGATATAAGAATCTACCTGTTGTCTAGTTTTAAAGAAAATATGTATTTATTTTTTAGAGAGAGGGTAAGGGGGCGGAGAAAGACAGGGAGAGAAACACTGACATGAGAGATAAACATCGATTAGCTGCCTTTCACAAAAGTGCCAACAGGGGACGGAACCTGCAACCCAGGGATGTGCCCTGACCAGGAATCGAACTGGTGACCTTTCGCTTTGTGGGACAATGCCCAACCAAGTGAGCCACACTGGCCAGGGCTTCCTACTGTCTATTAAAGCAGATGTTAAGACATTTGCAAAAACATAAAACATGCTAATCTTCTCGCTAGATGTTGTGTTTTCAGAAATATAGTTACTTTTTTTTTTAAAAAAAGGTTGTTTATGTTGACATGTAATAGTATTATTATTGCTATTTTAAATGAATTAAGAAGGAAATATTTAAAATAAAAATATTCCTGGACAACGTCTATAACAAAACTAGGAGCTACAGCCTGAAGTACCAGTGGGTGGGGCTGAGCCCTTGCCAGGCACAGACCTTGGGGTGTTGGGTCTGTGTGGAGGGGGCAGCAGGCAGTAATACACCTGCCTGCATGTGGGGGAGCCCAGAGCACCCACAGGTATGCCCTGGGCAGCATGGTGGTCACACAGTTTCACACCAGCCGGTGAAGCTGACTGAGGGGCCGCTGCTGTGATAGTGACTGAGTGCAGGGTGACCTGGTCATGTCTGAAGGGGCCGGAGTGATGCACCCCGTGTGAGCTCTTGAAAATGACCAGCCAGGGCCTCCTTCTAGGACACAGGCTCACACGAAGGGAAAACTGCTGGGAGTGGGATCCGGACTGAGCAGAACAGGGAGGATAGAGACAAAGGAGGGAGAGGATATGGGGAAAAGGGGAGAGGGCATAGAAGCAGGCCCCTCCAAAGGCAGTCACCATGTGGTTAAATTCACATGAGGCCCAGGGGTTCAGTTGGTTGGAGCATTGTCCAGAACACCAGAAAAAGGTTGTGGGTTTGATTCCCAGTTGGGAAGCATGCAGGAGGCAACTGACTGATGTTTCTCTCCCTGTCTCTCTTCCCCTCCCCCTTCTTCTCTCTCTAAAATCAGTGAACATATCCTGGGGTGAGGATTAAAATAATAATAATAATAAAAATCACATGAGAACAACAGAAGAGAGATATCTATGGAATGAGAAAAGCCATTTGCACAAAATTCACATAAAAAAGTAACATCAAACCCCACGCAAATTTACAAAAAGAAAAAAAAGAATAAGCAGAATAACATTCCTACAGAGAATAAAACACTTGAGGAGGATATGCTAAAAAAAAAACAAAACCAAAATTGTAACATGCTGTTTCAAAATAAGCTAAAAATATTTAAGAAAATGATAGAACATATGAAAAAAAACGACCATAAGTCAATTTTTATTTTTTTAAGATTTTATTTATTTATTTTTAGTGAAATGGGAATGGAGGGAGAAAGAGGTGGAGAGAAACATCAATGTGTGAGAGATACATGGACCAGTTGCCTGTCAGGGACCTGGCCCACAACCCAGGCATGTGCCCTGACTGGGAATCAAATCAGCGACTCTTTGGTTCACAGGCTGGTGCTCAATCCCCTGAGCCACACCAGCTAGGGCACCATAAATCAATTTTTAAAACTCAAAAATGAGGCAATAGACTGAAAAGTTGAAAATAAAAGAAAAAATGACTTCATAAAAAAGACTAAAGCAGAAGGAAGACAAGAGTACATGAACCATGAGTAATGGCTTAAAAGAAGTAGAGGATGAAAAGGAGAAACATTTTAAAATTCAAACAGAAACAAAGGACACATTAAAAGGATTTGAGAGGAAGTGAGAAACATCAAAGAGAGGCAAGAAAGCCCCCACATGCAGATAGTGGGTCTCGGAGGAAGCCAGCCAAAGCAAGGGAGCAGAATAAAGGCCGAAACCTCTATCTAGAACACGTTCCTGAAGTCCGTACTTTGCTGTTACATATTGGAGGAACCCACTGTGTACCTGGGAGAACTGACCCAGCATGACCAACTCCAAGACACACTTCAGTAAAATTGCTGGTATTTAAAGAAGGAGAAAGCTTCCTTTGGGCCTCTAGGTGAAAGGAGCACTGACTTGTAAAAGAAAGAAATGATCAGCATGGAAAACAGCAACACTTTATGCCTGAAGAAAATGAAACAACATAGTCAAGATGCTCAAGGACAGAAAATGTGAGCCAAGGGTTTTACATCCAGCAAAATTGGTCTTCAGATATAAAAGGCGTAGACAGAGTGCTGCCCACATGCATGAATTCATTGTTGCCAGAGGCCTTTCGGAGGAGCCTCCTAGGGACGGGTTCAGACCACAGTGACGAAGGAAATGTCAACACAAGGACCACTGGTGCACCCTAAGCGTCTAGTTATTTGAAAAATTAGACAAAATGAAAGACATGGCAATGTGCAATCCGACAATGTAGATGTTACGCAAAAAAAATAGGGGATAAGAGGAGGGTCATCTACAAAAAATTGTAATTGTCTCAGCAGCCGCACTTGGTGCTGGTAGTGCTGATACTGCCCTTCTGAGATACGGTGTGAGTAATGCAGGACAGAGCTAGTGAGTCATTAAGGGGTATTCTAATTCCATCACTCCAGGTGTCCTTCAGAACCAGGATTCTCAGGGAGGAACACAGCAGGCAAAGACGTAACAAAGAGGGGTCAAAGAAAACGCCCCAGGAGAAATATGTACCCCTAGAGCCCAGACTGCAATCTTAAAATATAATTTTCTGTCCAAAATCCCAGGCTTGGGGACACAGTGGACTCCAGGTCCGGGCAGGAAACATACACAATGAGCCTGCAGCACCTGACGCCCAGCTGGCCAGGAGCCGGCAAAGACCACAGGACTTGGGGCCGACGAGGGGACGCTCTCACTGGCCACAGACGGGTCCATCTGAGCTTCAGTGAGGTTGAGAACGGCAATGACTTAGACGCCCATCACGCAGGTTTAAGTCCATAAGTTCTTCGTGGTGCGTGACAGGGAAACAAGCAGACTGATTAGTCACACTTCGAGGGCGACAGAGAACAAATCCACCCTGGGTTGACCTTGAAATCCTGGTTCTATCTCGAAAACCAGGTAAATTAAAGAAAAGAACTAAGAATTTATCTTGCTTTTCCTTAAGAAATGTACCACTGTAGCCCTTCATAATAGACGAGGGGTAGTGTCTCCTTGTAAGATTAATCCAACTACTTGATGAAAAATTTGAAATATTGCCATGCTGCAGCCCCCAATGAGTAAGTGGATGTAGGGACTGGGCATCAGTGGCTTCCAGCATCACAGAGAGAGAGACACCACCTCAGTCATGTGCCTCTGAAAGCAAAAATTGTGTCTCCTCAACTTTCATCTGTTGGAGCCGCACCCCCAGGACCTTAGAATGTATCTGTATTTGGAGACAGGGCCTTTAACGAGGTAACGGGATTACAATGAGGCGATGTTGGTGGGGACCTGATCCAATCTGACTCGTGCCCTTATAAGAGTTAGGGCACAGACGCACGGAGACAAAAGCCTGCGTGAAGACACTGGGAAAGACAGCTGTCTACAGGCCGAGGAGGGGGGCCTCAGGAGAAACCAGCCCTGCTGACACCTTGATCTCGAACTTCCAACCTCTAGAAACTGTGAGGAGATAGGTATCTGTGGTTTGAGCCCTGGTCTATAGGACTTGGCTACAGCAGCCTGAGCAGACTAATATGGGGGGTGGTGGGGTGTTGGGGGGGATGGATTCTCAAGGCCCAGAATGGCTGCGTGGGTCCTGCACTGCAGGCAGGGTCTGCAGGGCCTCAGGCTGCTCTGTGACCCAAGTCACCCACAGAGGAAAGCCCTGAGGATGGGCGCTGATGGAGGAGGCAGCTGGAAGGGGCACTGGGGTGAAGGAAGGAGAGGAGAGCAGAAACAGTGATATCTTCTACCAAGGGGACAGGGTCCAGGGTGAGCTCACAGTGGGAACAGGGGCAACCAAGCCACAGATGTTTGCCTTTTTTTAAATTCTATTTTTGGGGGAGCATTTTTAGGTTCGCAGCCAAGTTAAGTGGCAGGTTCAGGAGGCGCCTCCCTACATGGACGCCCCCATACGACAGCGGTACACCAGTTACAACCATGAGCCCACTGCTGAGGCTCACCATCACCCAGCCCATAGACAGGTAGTGCTTTTAAGAACAAGTGTATTCTCTCTTTGGGTGGGGTGTTGAACTTTCCAACGCCACTGCTGTGAGGTGTGAAGAAGTTTTTTTCTGGTCTCATTGTCCAGAGGATATAGAGGTAGGGGATGGCCACAGCATACTAGGAGAAAGGACAGTTACTGAGCCACTGTGGCAGCTGAGCAGGAGAGCCAGAGGAGCTGGAGTGGGCTCAGGGACGGTGGGAGTAATCGCTCACCCGCCTCTCCCAGGCACAGAAACTTCCAGGGCTGATGGGACCTGGCAGCCTAAGGGTTGCAGCTCCTGCTTCTGGCTGCTCTGCTGCCTCCACAAACAGAGGCTTAGTTTCTTTGTGCTCAGCTCCCTGATTTGCAAAATAAAGCAGGAGCATTCTGCAAGCCCAGCGTGTCAGGGGAAAGAAAGAAGACTGTTAGCAGATCAGTCTGAAATAAAGTATCTCCAGAGCTGGGAGAGGACTTGGCAGGGAATGCGGACAGTGGCCCCCATTGCCCTGAACTCCCAGCATTGCCAGAGCCACAGGGCTCACACTTTGGAGCCAGGCCCTGCGCCAGGCACTGCTTTAAGCACTTCACCCTTATCAATTCCCCGACTCAGCTCTCACATCTGCAGGCGCAGCAGCCACACTGGTGTGCAGGAACTGTGTGCTCTCCCACCCCGATGTTGTCCACGGACCACCGGACTCAGGGCAGGGGCTGTCCTGTTTCTCCAGTTCTGGTCTGGGGGGCTAAGCAACTCAGAACTCTAGTCAGAGTTAGGCCCATCTCCTCCATGGTCCCTCGGGGTCATTATGGCTTTGTTGTGGTCACTGATTCAGAAAAGCAATGATCCTCTCACATCACTGGCACTTCTCAGAGCCTGAGATGCTTGTTAACATAAGAAACATTCAAACCTGTAGAAAAGTTTGTGAGCTTATTTGAGCCCAAATAACAATTGCTGAGACGCAAAACCTCAAGGAGTTGAGAAAATGCTCCCAGAATGGACAGCCAGTTTGCACCTTATTTTATACATTACATCAAAAGAGGAGGTGTGAGGGGTCAAACGAAACCCGGGAGAAAACAAAGCGGGGGTGGGGGGGACAGGGGGTACCTCTGGGACTGGATAAAAAGTAAAATGATAGACACGCTTTTTACATAAGTGGGTACAGGATAGTTAAGTCAACAATTAACATGAAAACAGTAACAGTGAGGGGATTTGTGGTCTCTCCCTGGTGCCACGCCTGGGCTGTGAAGGGTCCAGAAAAAGGAAATCTGACATTCCAAAGCTGTGTTATCATAGAGGCAAAAAGACATCAGACAGGCCCAGTTAAGGTAAAGACTGACCTTTGTTAGGGAAAAATACCGGCCTGAGACGTGACCACTTGCCATGATCTGCTTTTAGTTAGAAAGTTTTAAATTCCAGACCATCCTGTGAGGTTACTTTAGGTCTGTGAGTTTGTAAGGCCAGCACGCAAGCCTGCCCGGAGCTGGTCAGGTACAGTGTGTGGGCCCTTTTCCTCCACATGCTTTGAGTCATTTTCCAATCACAATGAAACTTGGGCTGTCTAGGGGATGAGATACCACTGACAAGCTGGCTCTCTGTGGCCCCTGAGCAGGAAAAACAAGTAAGTCAGCATTCCCTCTGATGTACTGGTGAGATACGTTTTGATTTCTGGATCCCTTGCCCACGGGTTTGTTTTGATTTTCTGAGTGGAACCCGACAACCTTTGGGCAGCTGGACAAAGGTGTTGGAGTCCTGGGAGATGAAGGAAGTTCTTCCTTGAAGGAAGGCCCCGTCTCAGATTTTCTTAGAGAGATTCTCTCCCGTTTTCTGGAATAAAGAACTCACCTTGCCGCCTTTCAAAGCTACACAGAAATGTGTCTCAAAGATGTCCTGTGTCTGCACTTTTGCTGTGGGGTTTGGGGAAGAATGTGGGAAGTGGGCATCGGTGAGATGCAGCAAATTGTAAAGGCTCTGGAGGTAGACACTTCAAAATTTCAGGCTATTCTAGGCATCCCAAGGGTTCGAAAGGGCCAGCCATAGAAGGAGGTGACTCTAATTAATGGGATTCTCAGAGGCTTTAATCCCTACAGAACTTGAGATTCCAGATGATTGTCATTCCAGAGAACTCCCCATCTTCACATCCCAGCAATGTGCAGTGCTGCAGCGAAGCCTGTGTTTTACACTAAATAGTGAATGGCTGATACTTAAAGTTTTGACAGTGAGGCAGCTGGAGAGAAGAGGAGGCCAATGGGTACCCCAAAAGGGTGGAGGAAGACCAGTGTCTCAGGTGGTTGGGGAGAGTCAGATGGATGCCCTTGGCCTTTTTCATCGACTACCCAAATGCATTTAAGAGACAACTGAGAACTACTATTAAGGGTGTCTTTTCTCCCAAGAGCCCAGGGTAGAGGCTACAGGCTGACAGGATGGTCCAGGGCCTGCACTCTGAGAAAAAAAGAGCCACATCTACACGCAACCTCATACCCTGCATGGGATCCTGAATGGGATCAGACAAAGGACATTATTGGAAAACCCAGCAAAGTCCAAATAAAGCTTGGAGATTAGCTAATCGTCAAGTCCCAGTGTTGGTTTCTGGGTTTTGATGGATGTACCATGGTCATGGGAGAGAATACACAAGAACTCTTGGACCTATCTTTGCAACTTTTCTGCAAAACCAAAATAATTCCAAAAGAAAAAATATATTTAATTAAAAAAAACAAAAGCCACAGGTGAAAGCACTAGGAGGCTGGGGATGGTGGAGAGGGGCAGGTCCAGTGGGCAGAGGGCAGCGGTGGGAAGCCGATCATAAACCCTGCAGTAAGAAAAAAAAAAGATTACAAATCCTAGGTGGGAAGGAGGCAGGAAAGGACGCTGGCCTCTCTGTAGGAAATTCAGAGGGTGCAGGCTCTGGATTTGCAAGCGCTTTGAAAATGAGGATGTTGAAGGAAGGATGAAGGGCAAACAGCCTCCTGGACTCTGAGCCCTGGGCCATCACTCTATCACTTGGCAGGCAGGAGGAGGTTTCTGGGTCCTTTTGTTTTCAGAACATTTGAGCAAACAGTATTTAGGGGTTTCCATAGACATCTGAAGACACTGGGTGACAGTGACGCCAGGGATTGCAAACACCCTGGAATTTGGTTGGCCTTCTTTCCCCAGCTCCACTGTCCTGTCCGGGTGGTGAAAGCCTGGCAGACTCCACTGGGCGCCCAGGGTGCCAGCCATGCCCTCTCCTGGGGTACTGTGTGTGTAAATGGGAAAAGTGGAAGGCTCTATTTCCTCCTTCGTCATCCTGTAAAACAACTGCTAAATCGGCACTGAAGCCCCCTTTAAAAACAAAAAGGACAAAAATGCAGCTTCTAACACATTATTCATCTGGGAGAGAACAGTGTGTTCGGAAAGGCTGCTTTTCTGAGCCATCACAGCCAGCCTGGAGGGGCGAATGGGCGTACAGATGCAGGTCTGCTGGGAACCCACAAACTCTATGATGCCGGCGGCAGGCCAGCTTCTGTGGCACGAAACGCTCATGCCCAGGTTCTTACCCACGGGCTCAGCCCTGGCGGAGGCTAGTCAGAGATGGAGGCCAGGAGGGATGATGCAAGGTTGGCAGCCTGTTGCCCCTCGCGGGAGCCCTATCGTCTGTGCGCAAGGGCTGACCTCTGCTGGCTAGCCTGCGACACTGCCGAGCTCCGCCCACCACTTCTACCAACTCCTACATTGCATTGCATCAGCCAAAGTGAAACTGCCATTTAGCAGTCGTGAAGGTATGAGAGATGGGGAAAACTTACCTCTCTGGTTCCCTTCTCATTGCTGGGGAATGTGTCCAAAACCCAAAGCTGTGGGCATGACTCTGGCCAGGGAAGCCAGTGGCTCTTTCGGACCACAGCGCTGCTTGTGAGCTCTGATTTGCTCTCTTGTCCTCTGGCCCTTTTTGTCCACATCCTTGGCCCAAGAAAGGGTCAGGTTGTCTGGTCTCTGCAGTGGTCAGAAAGTGCCCAGTCTACTCCACCCTGGCCACCTGGACAGAGGAATGATCGAGTGATGTTAAGAGAAAATAAGACATCACCTTCCACTTTTAAGTATATTATCACAAAGAAATGCAAACCTCTCCCCACCCCCCCACGGGCAGACATGGGTTAAAGGTCAAAAATGGGAGGGTGAGGATGCCCACTTCACATAGTACCTGGTAATTTTTAAATTCAGTGAGGTTTTCTCTATTTTCCCTTATCCTTTCATTATTATTGTTAAATATACAGGGTTTGGCACAAATAACACCCCTTTTTGATTACAAAATCTTTTATTACAGAATCATAAGTATGTAATTCAGTAACAGCAATATCACACTAGAGCACACCATATGACATTTTAGGGGAAATGCTCAAATTAAAACTATAAATTATGACACCCATATTATTACCATGCCAACTACAGTCAGGCAGGCGATACTTCTGCTGGACTCTATGTTGTGAACATTTCTAGTGTGTCTGTGAGTGGAGCCCATTTTCTGTGTTGTGTGATTGTTGCCCCCTGCTGGCCGCCGCAGGAAGTTCATGTATCTTTCATCAGGGACTCTCCCTAGCATGTGTTCCAGGAAGACTGGGACCATTAGTCAGCCAGGAAGCAGCCCTTAACATCATGGGGACCACCGTGAGTCAGTGAGTGGGCTGTAATGAAGCCACGAGCCCTGTGAGCCTGCCGGTGCAGTGTGCCCCCTAACCCTACTTTCTGTGAGGTGGGCATTGCCTTCCCTGACCCCATCCACCGTCATATCCTGGCTGCTCCACAGCACTGGCCTTACAGGCTTGCTACTTGGGGGGATGAATTGAGGGTAACACTAAGTCCATTACTCACAGGAAAAGATGCTCCACAGCCTGGCCAGCATTTGCTGCTGTCAGTGTTCTGGCTTCGGGCTGTTCTCCTAGGTGTGTGGTGTGTCTCCCTGTTTCAATTTGTTTTCCTTGGGGACACGCAATGTGGAATCGACATGACTTCCAACATCATTAGTTAACTGTCTCTTTGTAGAGACAGGATATTTGAGAGACTGGGACATCAGAGACATACTGAGGAGACGTTGAAGGGGAGGCTCACATGCGAGGAGAGTAAGGGCCTCACACAAAGTCATAGCAAGGCTACAGGTGCCAGGGTTTTGCCTTGGATCAGCTTCCACCCATCCCTGCAATAACCTACTTTGTGTTTTTCCTCTCAGCTGGCAGTGTTTCCAGGGCCCATGGCTGAGATTTCCCACCCCAGGTCTTCCCAGGCTCAAGCAAAAAATAAAAAGGGAGAGAAGGAGGGAGGGAGGGAGGAAAATATAACGAATAAATCAGTGATAGCCAACACCAAATTCGATAACGGAATGTTAAGGATCAGTATTCAGGGTTTGCAACGAGACCATCAAACCTCACGCCAAATCCATTGGTAGGGAGAGCAGGACTTCCTCTTATTCAGATTGCATCAGAACTGGCTCATCTCTCATTCTGCCAACTGTAAATTTATTCATCAGTCCTGTGTTTCTCTGTTAGATCTAAATATTCCTTTCCGTCTCTCTGGAGTTCTGACGTGAAATGTGTGGGATTTTCAGTGTTTGGAATGAATGGTCTGCGTACAGTGCTTGTACTGACCAAAGTATTCATCCGCCTAAAACATTCCCTTCCTCTGACCATGCCAGACGAATGTTCTCTGCATCGCTTTGCGAGTCATTCTGGGGACTTAATAAATTCACTGTTTATTCATAATTTATTAGTGTTTATTTTTTTAAAGATTTCATTTATTTTTAGAGAGAGGGGAAGGGAAGGAGAGGGAGAGAAACATTGATGTCAGAGAGAAACATCTGTACGTGCCCTGACCAGGGATGGAAACAGCAACCCAGGCATGTGCCCTGATCAGGAATTGAACTGGTGACCGTTCACCTTACAGAATAATGACCAACCAACTGAGCCACATCAGTCAGGGAATAATTTATTAGCATTTAAAAAACAGTGCAACATTTTGTTCTAGAGATACAAAGATGGGTAAGATAAGGCCTGATGGAGATTAAAATTTAGTGGAAGAGAAATATAGCATATGGATGATTTAAATGAAGTAAGTTTCTAGAGTAGTCTTGTGACTATTGAAGAAATTGCTTTTAATAGGAAAAACTTTTTTATTTTTTTATTGCTGACACTATTATAGATGTTCCCCATATCGTCCATTTGCTCTCCTTAGCCCCTGCCCTCCCTTAATGGGAAAATCTTGACTGACTTGGAAATTAGACAACAAATATTATTCCTGGCATGTCTTTGAAGTAGTGGGCAACAGCCAAGTCTCCAATCCAGTTTCTGAGTCCCTCTTAACCATATCAACCCTCAGATTCTGATGTAAGAGTCTTTGTTGATTTCCCATGTTTTATGTTAATTACATCATTCACTTCTGTGGCCAAGGAGGATGTGGTTAGCTTTGTGCCGAGAACTCCGGTTTGAGAACTGTACTTCCGTGAAAGATGATGAACAGTGACAGAAAGGCTCTTCTGGAGAATTTATTTTTAGTGGGTGCAATCTATTTTCCTGGGTAGGCAGCTGGAGTTTAAGGGGCCACCTACTGTGTTGTTGACTATGAGATGATTAGGCTTGGCAATTGGGCTGGTCTCTGGATTAAGGTACCAGAGTTCATAACAGTGATATTATAAGGATTTAAAAATATCAACAATGTTAAGAATCATCAACAGCTTCACGAAGACTATGAATTTCCAAGCAAAATAAGTAAAAAGAAATTAATGTCTAAATATATCTTAGTGAAACTGAAAATCATAAAAGCAGTTAGAGAAAAAAATTACATTACTGGAAGATCTCTAGAAAACCTCCCAATATCTGGAAACTAAATAACACACTTCTAAGTAACCCAGTGGTCTATGAATCACAAGAGGAAGTACTTAAACTGAATGAAAATCAAAACATAGTAAAAATGGTAGGGTGCACCTGAAGCTGTATTTAAAGGGAAATTGAGAGCACTAAACTCTTACCTTAAATACCTTAAATTACATAAGTTAGAAATAAACAACAAAAAGATCTCCAAATACTTTGACATTAAGCAGCATTCTTTAACCCCAAGGAGGAAAGAATTTTGCTTTTGGCCTGGAGCAACGAGACTGAATTTATCCTTTTCCTTCAGACAACTGGAAAACTGGACAAAATCTATGAAATAACAGTTTGGGTTTCACGGTCTCCCTTCTCTTTCCTTCCTTTCCGCCTCTGCCCCCTTCCTTATTCCTTGCTTCATTTCACAAAGCATTTGAGGAACATCATTTTCTCATTAGAACAAAACCCTGAAGCTCGTGGCTGGCTCTTCTGTTTTGTGTCACAGGGGACCTGGTACAATGTCCACACATTGTAGTGTCCAGTTAATGAAATGATTGTCAGCCTGTTCAAATCATGACCTCATTTTTCAGCACATAGAATCTCTTAAATTTGTAGTTTGCTTTTTCTTTTTCTAAGCTTTCTAATGTTTTCACTTGATCCTCCCAAGAATTCTGTGTAATAGGTGGGCAGATTTAGTTGTCTTTTTTTTTTAAAGATTTTAAATTTATTTTTAGAGAGAGGGGAAGGGAGGGAGAAAGAGGGAGAGAAACATCAATGTGTGGTTGCCTCTCACGCGCCCCCTACTGGGGACCTGGCCTGCAACCCAGGCATGTGTCCTCATTGGGAAACGAAACGGCAACCCTCTGGTTCGTAGGCCGGCACTCAATCCACTGAGCCACACCAGCCAGGACAGATTTAGTATTCTTACTGTCCATACGGAAATGTGCAAAGAACCACCTCACCTATACCACGTTTGACATACTTCTCAATTATACTGATTATTGGTGGTGGCAGTAAATTATCAGTTAGTTAGGTCTATTATTAATATTTTTCTTCCTTCTGAATTTCAATCTGAAGATAGCAGAGAGCACCTGACCACACAAAAGTACACTTGAAAGTTAATGATATATAATTAGATTTAAAATAATCCATTAAAGTTTCAAACATGAATTTCACTATAAAGGACACTGTACTTAATCTTACTATTTTAGGAATCCAATCTCATTTTAAATGTTCTATTTCCTTTCTTTCTCAGAATGAGAATTTTGATTTATATGTAAGTCACCATGATGATAATATAAGAGTCTTCCAATTCAGCTTCAAGACTTTTTTGGATAATACAAGTATTAAGCCCCTCACTACCAGAGCCTTCTAAATCTTCAATAGGGAATGTGCTCCCCTTTTGCGGTCCTTATGAGGGTGCTGCTCTAATAATGTATTGCCGAAAAATGTGCTGTGACTAAAGGGCCATGTTGCTTCAACTGCATTGCCTCAAGGTTACCTCATATTCTTAGAAAATTAAAAGAATTAGGCATGTTCTTCAAGTCATATTGCACTAGAAGGAAAGTAGTTTCTGCAGGGCAATAGTCAGGATTTGGCCTTTTATAGCTCATTATCGAAGATGATTATGTCTGGAGCCAGGTTTCTGTGAAATTCTGCAGCTCCATCTTGGTCAGCTTCTGTTTTTTTTTTCTTTCTTTTAATCATAACAGGTGTTCTATTCTCTGACAGGCAGTACTGGAGATTGTGCAGTCAGGATCCTATTCTACCTTTTCTTCCCATAATGTCCCCAAATTTCACTTTTTTCTTAGAGAACAAGGTTTCTGGATAAGCGTGTAGTTGTTTGGAAAAGCATTCCTCCCTAGCTGTTCAATGATTAATAAATTGATTAGATTCAAGATAATTTCTTTAAGGTTGAGCTCTGTTCCTGTTCACACACAAAGTAAGAAGCGAGGTCATTTTTTTTATTTATGCTTTCCTTTTGCCAATGTTTGCTTGTGATTGTCGTTAATTTGTCCTATTTCTTTGATTAGAAGCCATCATCTAACTAAAGATAAACATTTTCACTCTACTCTGTTCAAACCACAGTATTCCATGTCCTATGCATTGTTTTCCCATTTATTAAGATATTTTAGACATGGCTGGTGTGGCTCAGTGGACTGAGTGCTGGCCTGTGAACGCAAGGTTACCAATTCCATTCCCAGTCAGGGCCCATGCCTGGGTTGTGGGCCAGGTCCCCAGCTGGGGGCGTGTGAGAGGCAACTGATCAATGTACCTCCCCTGCATTGATGTTTCTCTCCCTCCCTTTCTCCCTCCCTTCCCCTCACCCCAAGTCGATGAATAAAAAATTTTTAAAAACGTATTTCAAATACTAGAATATAATTTCCTAGTGGGCAGCTCTATTTCTTCAGGCTTGATAAGCTGACTGCCCTTGGAGGGGAGGTGTCATTAGTCCCGTTCTACAGATGAAGAAACAAGTCCCCTAACACAGGACATGGAGGAAAGTCCCATAGAAAGTGGAACGGCAGGGCTGAGATTTTCTTGTTGAGCACAATATTCCTAACAGGGGAACTCAAGAGTTAAAGATTTTAGCTTTAGTTATAGTTGATAGGCTTAAGTAATTAACTCAGGTGGAAAGCTGTCCTTCCAAGAACTGGAATACATGGCCTACATGATTCCAGGAGGTGGACAAGCAATTCAACCTTTGTGCCCCAGGGAGTCTGCAAGCAACAGAGATGGTATCTGAGCCAAATTCCTGACGTAAACAAAGAATTGTTGATCAGTAGACGAAGAAATACTACGAAAATCGAAAATTGCCACCTGACTGCCACTCTCATCTGTTTAACCTTTCCCCAACCCCTTACCTCCCCTTTTCTTCTCCTTATGAAAAGGTTGGCTCGAGATGAGGTTTTTAGGGTACATAACCTGCTGTCTTCTCAGATCGCTGGCATCTAAATACAGCGCCCATATTCAATCCTTGTCTCTACTTACTGATGCTGGTAGCAACAGGCAGCAGAATGCCAACTTTTCCACTTTCATACTCAGGACCGAACAGCCCTGGCAGCTTTGAGTGGGAGAAAGGACTGTTTTCACTTAGCGTCTGCCAGTCCTCACATGTGCATGAACATCTTTCTGCGGATGAAGCCGCATCATTTCATTACCAAAAGGATCCAAGGTAGAAAAATATGTGGCTCCCTTACGGAGTCACCCAGTTGGGTCAACTACACAGGGTTAAGCAAATTGCCCAAACATAGTAAACACGGAAGACAGCCTTCAAAGCCAGGTTCTGTAGCCCAAGAACAACTGCTGAGCCGCCCAGCCCCCCAGGACGACTAAAGATGCAGGGTAGAGGGGTACCAGGAGCAAGTCCGTTACTTTCGGGTTCGACCTGTCATTTTCTCCGCCTAAACCGGAAGACGGAGCCTCAAAGGGCACTTCCGCAAACGGGAAAAAGAGCAGCCGCTTCCGGCAGCTCCCGCAAATGACTCACTTCCGCGCATGGCCCCGAAAACGTACTTCCGGCGCGCCGTGCGTGCTCTCCATTCCGGGTGTCCCGGTACCCTCTCAACCGGCGCGGTGAACAACAACGGCCAAAAAAGAGAAGGGCCGCGGGGCGCAGAAGACGGCCGCCAAAATGGAGAAGAAGGTCTCCAAGCGCTCACGGAAGGAGGAGGTGAGCGGCGCCGGCGGGACAGACCCCGAGCGCGCGTCCTGCTCCGCGCGAGCTCCTTTGCTCTTGCCTGCTGCCTTCCTTGGTCCGCTGTCCCTGGCGTTGCCGGGTCGTTGGGCCGGGTGCTGGAGCGGCTGGGAGTTAGTGTAGGAGGACCCGGGGATGAGCGGGCGCGCCTGTGCAGGGGGCCTGATCTGGGGGCAAGGCCTTAACTTCTGAGCCGCACTCCTCATCTTTAAAAGACGGTAAGTCTTACGGCGTGAGCATCCATCCGTGCAGTAAGAGAAACTCTGGGGCTTCCCGTAGCAGTTGATGGTAGCCACCACTCTCTCCTTTCTCATCTCTCTCTGCCTCTGTCTGTCTCTCTCGCTCTCTGTAGGGTTTGCAAGTGGAACAGGGCTGAGCTTAGAGCGTTCTGCTTTCTATCGACTTGTTCTCCGGCCCCCTAACTTGGGGCAATTTATCGTGGTTTAGGAGTGTTTGCTGTGTGCCAGGCACTGTGCTCTCTGGGCTTCAACCCAGGCATGTGCCCTGAGTGGGAGTTGAACTGGCCACCCTTTGGTTCGCAGGTCAGCAATCAATCCACTGAGCCCCACCAGCCAGGGCAGGAAGGTAATGTCTGAGGTGAATGACACTGGATCAGGAGCTCCGAACTAATTGTGACTCCAATGTTTCCTCCTACTTCTGGGTCTTTCTGTAAAATTCCGGTCATTCAGTAATTTGTCTTGAATGCTTAAGGCAGCACGCTTGGTTGGCATTAGGGACGTGTCAGTCAACAGGACAGCCGTTAGTGTAACTAACTACCCACATAGAAGTAGCAGGATCATGGCCATTTTCATAGACTGCTGTGAGGGTGAAAACTGGCAGAGTCTCTTTGGACCTTACTTTGTCAATGTGTAGACTGGTGGAAGCTGCAGCCTAGTAGTGATGCACGTGAAGGTTACCTTGGAAAAACTTCCCTCGGCTACACAAAGATGGGGCAGAATGGCCATGGTAGTGGTATTTAAATAAACACAAAACTGGAACTGACCCAGATGTTTGTTGATGAACAGGCTGGGTAGAGAAGCTGTGATGGAGCGGTAGCTCTGCCACAGTGAAAGTGAGTGATTCGGTGTATCAAACTGTTTAGCAGAAGGGCATTTACATGGAACTGAGAAATGTAAGATAATACAGTAATCCTTACTTAACCTTGTCCATAGCTTCTGTGACCTTCAGTGAACTGACATAGTACAGGCATACCTTGTTTTATTGTGTTTCTTAGATACTGAATTATTTTACAAATTGAAGGCGAGTCCCTCCACCAGCAAAACACGACTGTAACTCGCTTTATTGTGATACTTGCTTTATAGTGGTTCTCTGAAACTGAGCCCACAGTATCTCTAAGGTGTGGCTGTATACGGAAATCACTTTTGCTCTAGGCTAACTGATATAAGCAAGGGTTAAGTTCCTATGGCAGGGGTGTCAAACTCCTTTTCACCGGGGTCACATCAGCCTCACAGTTGCCTCCGAAGGGCCGAATGTAATTTTAGGACTGTGTAAATGTAACTGCTCCTTAACTAGGGGCAAGGAACTCTACATTCGGCGCGCTGAAGGCAACCATGAGGTTCATGTGGCCCCTGGTGAAAATGAGCTTGACACCCCTGTCCTGTGGCATCTCATCAGTGTTGTAAAGAAATGATGTTATGCGATGTCCTTTTATATATATATATATGCAGTAAAAGTGTAAAGAAATGCTCGAGGCTCTGGCTAGGTTGCTTAGTTGGTTAGAGCATCGTCCTTTAATGCCAAGGCTTGGGTTCCATCTCCGGTCAGGGCACACACAAGGAGCAACCAGTGAATGCATAAATAAGTGGCAGGACAAGCCAGTCTTTCTCTCTCCCTCCCCCTCACTCCCTCTCACTCTCCCTCTCTCTTTCTGTCTTCCTCTCTCTCCCTCCCTCCCCTTCCTTCTCTCTTCATTCCCTTCCCCTCTCTCTCTCTCAAATCAATAATTAAAAGAAGAAAAAAGAAATTTTGGAGAGTAATGAGCACCCAGTTCCAGATAACGGCTCCCGAGGTGGAAGTGGGGGGAGGTGGCTGTTTAGGCCAGGGGATTGTGTTCTGATAAAGGAACTGAGAGGAAGCCAGTGAAAGTTGGGGTGAGGAGGGGTGGGAAGTGAGGCTGGAGAGGAAGGAAGCGTGGTCTGCAGGTGTCTGTGGGTGTGGGAAAGCCAACTAACCTACCTTCAGTGTGGCACGTGGAACCAGGGGGAGAGGGCTTTGAATGTATGGATGTTGGGGGGGGAGTAAGGAGGAAGGCAGGGGGTATATCCCAGGTCGCAGCATCAGCTGAGCTTTCAAGAAAAGCGTAAGGATAGAGGGGGACTTTCCTCCTGACACACAGGTCATGTGTCACCTTTCGGGGACCGGGGGAGGTTAATAGAGGGAAACAGGGGGGTAGGTTGCAGGGCCACCCAGCTGTGCAGGTAAATCTTAAATCCTGTTTGCAGTTGTAAAAACAAAGACCGTCCCACACAGAGTGGCTGCAGCCCATAGTTGCCAGGCCCCACATGGCAATCCTTTGGTTCCCAGGCAGGCACTCAGTCCACTGGTAAACTTCTGAATGGTTGTTCAACTTGATTAGTCATCAGAAAAGTGAAAATTAGCCCTGGCTGGTGTGGTTCAATGGATTGAGTGGTGGCTTGTGAGCGGAAAGGTGACTGGTTTGATTCCCAGTCAGGGCATAAGCCTGGGTTGGGGGCCAGATCCCCAGTTGGGGGTGTGTGAGAGGCTACCAATTGATATTTCTCTCACACATCAGTGTTTCTCTCCCTCTCTTTCTCCCTCCGTTCCCCTCTCTAAGAATAAATAAATAAAATTTTTAATTAAAAATTCATAAAAAAATTAAAAATAAAGTAAAATATAAAACAATAATATGAATATAAAAAACTGCTACAAAATATAAAGATAAATAGCAATGTATAAAAATAAATAATATAAATCAAGTAATAATAAATTAAGTGGTATAGGTAAAATATTAAAATAAGTGAAAATTAGCACAGATTAAGCAGGGTCTAAAATGGATAGAGTATTTGAAATTAATGTACTTCTAATGTTGATAATATCACATAATAAGACCTGAATAATTGTTGAATGAATTCGCTCAATTCTCATCTGTTTATTTTTTTGCTCACTCATTTTTTCGTTTGTGTGCCATTTTTTCTCTGCCACATCCTGAGTATAGTATTATAACATAATACACTTTGTTCAAGCACTCCTGACACATTTATGAATATTTGCTACATACCAGGCTAAAAAGCCAATTTCAAGAAATACTCAAAGATTGCCTTGTACAACCACGTTCTGGGAACGCTGTGCTGCTAAGTTAGATCCGATTGCCAAAAGCTGCAGCGATACCACAAACTGCATTTTTGCAGTAGGCCAGCAAGTTCACTGAGTAACAAGTGAGGGGAAGCAATATGCTGCTCTACTCAGCAGTAACTAAATAACTCTCGATAGTTCAATTTTACTGGAGAATTTTTGAGGGTTCCGATCCCTTCCAGCTACTAACTAGCTATGTGACAAGTCATTTACCTTCTCTGTGCGTCCTCCCTTATCTGCAAAATGGGGGTAAAGGTATTGCTAACCTCCTAGGATTATGGGGATAATTATGAGTTAATAAATAGGAAATTGCTGTCACTGAAAAGGTGGATACGGTCTAGAACACAAGAAAAGAGCTATTTCAAATCTTCCTTTTCAAAGGAAAAACCATAAACTTTAAAAATAATTAAACATTTTGCTTTGAGTTAGTTGCAGAATCAGACACAGTTTTAAGAAATAATTCAGAGACATCCCGTGTACCCCCTCAACCAGTTTCCCCTGACTGGGTACAAACTAGAGTCCGATATCACAAGGAGGATCTCACCAGTTTACACGTGCGTGTGTGTGCACGTGCTTGCCCGTGTGTGTGTTTATTTCTTTGAAATTTTATGTATCCACCACCAGAGTCAAGACACAGAACAGTTCTAACACCATAAGGATCCCCCTTCCTGGTCTTTTGTAGCCGTGCCCACCATCCTCCCCTGCCCACTGCTTCCGTCACGCCCTCACTCAGTTCCTACCCACTGGGTACCTGGCAGCTTTTGTCAGCCCGTCCTAATGCTCTGTGCCTTTGTCATAGCAAAGTGTTACATAGACAGAGTCATGTCATATTGTACATGATGCCTTTTGGAATTGACTTTTTAAAATCAGCATAATCCCCTTGAGATGCATCCAAATTGCTGCATATATCAATTATTTTTCTTTTAATTTAAAAAATAAATTTTTATTACTGGGTAGCCCCCTGTGGTGTGGCTATGCAGTTTGTTTAACGACACACGCTCATTCTAGGCCAGCTGGGCTGCCTCCAGCGGCTGCCGAGTAAGAATAAAGCTGCATGAACACTCCTGTACGGGTTTCTGTGTAAACTTAAATTTCCGTTTCTCTGAAATAAATACCCAATGGTACAATTAATTGCTGGATTGTATGGTATTTGCATGTTTAGTTTCATAAGAAAGTGCCAAAGTTCTCCAGAATGGCTGTACCATTTTATATTTCTATCAGCAATGTGTGAATAATTTGCATCCTTGCCAACATTTGGTGTTATCACCATTTTTTAACTTTAGCCTGATAGGTGAATGCATTGATTTTTAAATTTCTCACCACAATCTCCCAGCTTTAAGTTTTCTGACTTGAAATCCACTTGCCAGTGATAATAAGAGTTGCCCTTTATGGGGCCCATACGATATGCCAGACACGTACCAGGCATTGTGTACACGTTGTCTTACTTAAATCCCTTTGTTCCTCCCTCAGCTCAAGTTGGTGAGGTTAGATGGTGCTGCGCGTCACAGGCAGAAATTAAACTTTGGCAAGAGAAATATGCTGATGTATTAGCCAAATTTAAAATGTGTTCATTCTTTGAGAAATTCTCACTTTTACTAATTTGATGTATAGAAATGGTAAGACAAGCATGCAAAAATGTACGTAAAAGAATGGCCCTGCTGATGTTTTTTGCAATCCCAAGAATGTGGAAACAGTTTATGCCCATCACTTCTTTTTTCCTGCGTGTTTTACTCATTTAGTGAAGCGTTCTGCGGCCATCAGACAGGTGAGATGAGAGACAGACTTTTCAACATGGAGAGAGACTGTGTACATACTGCCTTTCAATCATGAAACATTTCCTACGTACACAAAATGTTATAACAGGCATCTCTTTGCTCGCCGCCAAGATTTCACAGGTGTGAACATTTTAGCTGCTCAGATCTCCCTTTTAAGAAAA
Organism: Desmodus rotundus; assembly: GCF_022682495.2. Taxonomy (NCBI): domain Eukaryota; kingdom Metazoa; phylum Chordata; class Mammalia; order Chiroptera; family Phyllostomidae; genus Desmodus; species Desmodus rotundus. The sequence continues at coordinate 30,439,793 of NC_071398.1, read as the reverse complement.
GAGGCAAATGTTACATTAGCTGAAACCTCACCTCCTCACCCCTTCCCTCCTCTTCTCAGCGCCCCCGCCCCCCCCAACTGCTCTCCTATACTGGGGGTGGGGGTCTATCTGATACTTTTTTCCCCTGTTTGTATTAATAAATAATATATCGTGTAGTTTTAGAATACATTGTAATATGTACAGAAATGGGTCTTAGGATAAATATTTTCTGTAACATGCTTTTTACAAAAAGGTGTCCATATGCTACCTGCAGTTTGGAGACCTGGTAGGAACTAATACTCTTTTCCCCCCTTAAACCTCAAATACAGAACTGAGGCAGCCCCTGGCCCTCACCTAAGGACAGCAGTAGGACGGCCTGAGGCCTGAGACCCCTGGTCCTCAAGACAGTGGGGGTCCCTCCAGGTTCTCCCTGTGCCCCGACAGCCCCAGTTCACAGGGTGCTGATTGGTGGGTCAGAGCGCACTTTCTGTGGCTCCATGCTAACCATCCGGCAGCATCCCCAGACAACTAGAAGCTCCTGAAGCCCAGCCCCTACTCGAAGGGACCAAGCTGCGCCCAGACCTCACGGCAGATCCTGGTCATGCCTGGACACCTCCAGCCTCAGGTTCGCCTGGATCCCGGGACCACTGGACCACCTGACTCGACGCTCCTGAATCAGTTGCGCCAGTCCCCGCAGGTGGTGGTTGCTGAGACTTGGTTGCTTTCCCACTACAGGGCCCGCATTCCATCACCAAGCTCTTTGGTCCAGCCCAGGAGGGTTACCTGAGGCACAGGGTTTGCTCGCTTGGCACCTTGAGGACCAATACCCTGTGCCAGGGAAGCAATGCTGAGGAGGGATGCAGAGGTTGGCCAGGACCTTGCGGTGAGGGCAGGAGGCGGAGCCAGGGCACTGTCGTCTGAGCTTAATCCCTGGTGACAGATGGGGAGGTTCAGTCCTTGTGCCCAGGCAGGGACTGAACAGAAGCCTCCCTCCAGTGACAGCGTCTGTGAGGATGAGACAGCAGCCAAGCCTCATTCCAGCTCCATGTCTGCACCCTCACGGATGCTTAAGGAACACACGCTAGATGGGTGAGGGAAGCCACACAACAGAAGCAGGTCACCCCGTGAGACATCTGGGGCCAGAGCATGTTTCTGATAGACACAGGGGCCCTGGTGTCAGCATGGGAGGAGGCCGGCAAGTGCCCACCGCTGTCCCAGGCATAAGCCTGACCTCTCGTCCAGGTCCCCGAAGAGTGAGGGGTCTTGGGACAGTATAGGGGTTACATCTGGACTTCATCTTGACCAAAAGAAGTCTGTCGCAGAGGCCCATGACTCCTTGCTTTTAGTAAAATTCCATGGTTGAAATTAACCTGTGTCCTAAAAAGAAAAAATGTACAATAATATCCTTTCTAAACAACATGTTCTGCAAAATAGGTCTTTTGCCAATTAAATGGGAAACTAGAATGTTTGTGCAAGCATTCTTCTAGAGGCCCTGTGGGTGGTCCGCTGACCATGGAACACATCAGGTGACTAACCCCAGGAGCAACCACCACCAGATGACAGTCGTGGGACAACTGGCCTCCTCCTCAGCCCGAGCCCTCCGCCTCTCAAGGGCCCCCAGGTACCGGTGGACTCCCTTGTGCACAAGCTCTTCTCAGTAAACTGCTTTATCTCGTACTGAGCTCAGTGCTCGTTCCATGACACTGAGACTCCAAGACCTGGCATTCGAGGTCCTGTAACATCCTGACCGCATTCCTTCTCCGAAAATCACAGCCCTCCCCGCATGCACCTTGTGAGCGACGTCTTGTCTCCCCGGGGCCCAGGGACAGCGTAAGTCCTTCCTCTTCTCATGAACCTGACCTATAAGAAACTCTGGATCCTCCACCACAGAAGTTACTACCAGGGGAGAAAGGAGCCCAGCCTGACCTCAAAGGAATCAGGAGATGATTCCCTGTCCCCAAGATCCGGTCTGTGGGACACCTGCCTGTGGGCCCTGAAGGCATCTCACCAGCCTATGGTGTCCTTGGGAACAAGGGGCACTTCCTGTGCAGGATGGGACAGGAGGACCCAGAGTCCCCTGGCCGAGTCTCCACGTGGAGCTGCTCCAGCTCCTGGGGCCCATCGGGAGGCCTAGAGCAGATGACAGGGACACAGGTGGTGTGGATGTAACGCTCCAGTGCCATGATGGGGGGGACACATCGTTTTGGGGGTCAGTCGTCCAGGCCTCATGCTTCCCTGTAAGCCTTTGGGGACAAACAGCTCCTCCTGAAATAGCACATCCCCCTGGGGGGGACAGTTGTGACACTAGATCAGGAGTCCTTTGGACAGTGCCCGACCTCTCACTGGGCTCTCCCTCCCCTGGGATGAGTTGGGCAGCATGGGACCCACAGTGGCCAGGACCCAGGGTGACTGTCCACTCAGCTTGGAGGTCAGAGCCCACCTCTGCCCAGTGCTCAGGGTCCACTCACACCCTCTGGAGCCTGGTCAGAGTCCCTGGTGCAGCCCTTGACATTGGCTGCTGGTCTCCTTGTGCCCTCTAGGAGGTGACATTGAGATAAAACACACAAACTTGGCTTTGGCTTAGGAGGGAAAAAGCCTGATTTCCATAGACCGTTTCTGAGCCCTTCCCTGGTGCCAGCCCTGTTCCACCCACTCCTGCTCTGTTGGAAGTCTCTGTGCTGTCCCCGACTCCCTGCCGGGCACCAACCATGGGGAAGGCAGGTGGCCACAGAAAAGTCCCCCAGGCACAAGACGGAAGCTCTCCAATCCTCAGGGAGCATGTGGACAGACTATGGAGAGGGAGGGTCTCCCCGAGACCTGAAATCTGAGGTCCAGGGTGCCCACAGCTATCTGTTCACAAACCCAGTTTTCATCTCTCAGGACACATGGGACACCTCCCCCTTCGCACTCGCAAACTTCAGGTTTTCCAAAGACACCCAGTCCTGCGTCTGTCCTGGAAGCAGAGGCCAGGCTGGTGACACCGGGAGAGAGAAAGCGGGTCCCCTCACCCATTGCCATTCAGCTTTCCCTCTCTCACCCCACAGTCACGTCAGTGACCTCTTCCAGAGAGGAACTCCAGCCTTCCCAGAACGTCTGAGAACATGAGAAAGACCCAGTGCCCAGCTGGGTTTGCATGTCAAAAGTGGAAGTAACCCCCAGCTTTGGGGGCCCCTGGGGCTCTCTGTGTTGATGGCAGCCCCACGGCCTCTACACAACAGAGGCCAAGGCAGTGTGCAAACTCTCAGGTCCACCACACACCTGCTGAGTCAGAATCTGCATTTGAACAAAATCAGGAGACACTCCCTGTGCACCCCCACACTGCAGGGTGTCAGCCTGGCCTGCCATTCACCTTAGCTGGACAGCTGCTGAAGCAGCATTTCTAAGGTGTCACCCGGGCATCCCATGCTTTACAGAGTTTCACTGGTGATTCTGATGCACAACGGGAATGACATCCTGTGACAAGAATCCTGATGTGACCCCAGGCTCCTGTTCTGAAGGGAAAAGTCCCAAGTGGTAAGAGAGGGCTGTGGGGTCACCTGGAACCGGACAGCACAGGATTGTGCTGTCCAGTGTGTGTGTAGGGGGTGGAGAACCACAGCTAAAGATGCTGGCGACCCTGCAGGTCCCAGGAAACAGAAAGGGGATGGGAGATTCAGAGGGATGGGAGGAGGATCCGGGGCAGAGACCCGCCCCTCCCATGTGACTGGGGAAGCACTCCAGTCCTGGGAGGAGACTCCGTGCATTGGGAGGACGCACAGCAGGTCCTGCACTTCAGAACAGAAGTCTCTGTGAGGGGTTCTGGAGCTGCAGCTCTTCTCGCAGAGGGAGGACCGAGCAGGCAGCAGACACCATGGAGTCCCTGTCAGGGCGTATCCCGTGGCAGGATGTCCTGCTGGCTGGTAAAAAGGGACAGTCCCTGGAAGTGGACAGGAGGGTGGGAGAGACTGGCTGGGTCTCCTGGAGAGGACAGCACTCTGAGAGGGGACAGAGAGTTGCTGCTTGGACCTGAGGGAGAGGACACAGGGTCAAAGCAGCTTGGGGCAAATCTCAGCAATAGGAAATTCGTGATCGGAAAGTGGTGAGGGGCAGGAAATCCTTGACTGCTGTGTTTTTAAAGTTAATTTCTGAACAGTAAGTTTTAGAAACTGATGACAGTAATCAAAAATGATGTCGGGGGTGGGAAAGCTCAACCAAGGGTGGTAAACACTTACCACCAACCTCAGGCATGGGCAAATACACCCCCAGAAAGTTTGGGGCCCTGGGGACACTCACCCACAGGCTCTGGGGGCACAGCAAGGTCAGACAAGCCCCCGCTCCCATGGAGCTCATGTTCTGTGGGGAGGAAAGGGACACGAAAAGATGTAGATGTCAGTTACCAACAAGCATCGTGAAGAAAACAGAGCAGGGGCAGGTCAGAGAGTGAAGACAGAGGGCCATTAAAGGAGGTGGCCGGTAGAGCTCTCTCCCAAGGACACCTCTCAGTGTCAGCGGGGTCTGAGGGCAGTGAGGGCATGAGCCGGGCAGACACCTGGGGAAGAGTTTGAGGAACAGTAAAAATAACAACAGGTTCAGAGGTGCTGAAGTAGTGGTGGCCATGCTGCTGACCTTGACCATGGGAGACACACACACACAGACCAAGGGTGAGAGGTGAAGAGACCTGCTCAGCACCCAGGGCCTCGTCTTTCCCTCCCGGTGCATACACCCAAATGTTGATCGATTTCTCTCTTCCCTCCTAGTCTCACTCCTAACCTTCTGGAACCCGGCCCCCACCGCCCAACTCACTATGGTTTCGGCCAGTGCTGCTGAAGGGCAGGATGCTCTTCTCCTCGTCCACAGTCGGCCGGAGTTCCTTGCAGGCTATGTCTGGTTCAAAGGGGAGAGTGTGGACAGCAACCGTCAAATTGCGTCATATGTAATAGATGCCCAAGAAATGCACCCGGGGCCTGCACACAGCAGCCGGGAGACCATTTACCCCAATGGATCCCTGCTCTTCCAGAATGTCACCCTGGAGGACACAGGATACTACACTCTACTAGCCATAAAAAGGAATTTTCAAGGTGACAGAGCAACTGGACAGCTCCACGTGTACTGTGAGTGATTGCTCTCTGCCCTCTGGGTGTCGGGTGGGGTGAATTCTGCCTCACAGGACTGAGAGCCCTGGACTCTGCCTCCAGCACCCTCTGCATCACGTCCCAGGCTGGGTTTGGGCACTTGGTGCAGGGCACACACAGTGTAGACAAACTTCCTAAGATGAGAGTTTAATTCCCACATTCCAGGCCTGCAGAGACATTCACCGCAGAGGGAAGGGCCAGTCTGATGGGAGTAACTCAGCAGAGGGAGACCAGTCTCAGTCCAGCCCCGGTGCCTTTACCCATGACCATGATCCCAAGAAAGACCCTGCAGGGCTCAGTCATGGCCTGGATGGAGGGGCCCCTGGGATCCTCACAGAGAAGCTCAGCCTGGTCAGCCCCTCCCTAGACCTTTGGTCCAGGGCTCCTGACTCCAGGGATTCTGGGGGCCTGTGTCAGGTTGGGTTTGGTCTGTGGGCAGGGATGACTGGGAGCAATGACTTCCCAGCTGCCTGAGTCACAGAACCCTTGAGCAGGTCACCAGCCAGGGCTCAGCCCCAAGAGCCACATCTGGGCAGGGAAGGAGCCTGGCCCTTCACTGGAGACTGTGTGGGAAGCACAGATGGACAAGGTCACCAGGCCATTTGTGGACTGCCCTGGGGGACCTAGGAGAGTTTAGAAGGTCAGCACCTTCAGGGAGAAACAGGAGAGAAGGGCTCCAGGCAGCCCCTGCCCACCAGGGCTCAGCCCCGGGGATTCGCTCTTGAAGTTGATCAGGAACAGATGCCTCTGATTTGAGCAGCACCCCTATCCTGAGATTCAGGTCCGATACTGTGAATATTTTACAGTTAATATGCTGAAAACTCTGCAGTCAAATATTCATCCTCCTCCACTGAGGAGAAACTGGGACCCAGGGAGGCACAGTCACTAGGGCAGAGTCACACAGACCATGAGCAGCTCATCAGAGTCACTAGAGGTCTGTCTGCTGCCACAGCCCTGTCCTTTCCTCTGGCCCGGGGGCCTTACTAGGTGTCTGTGGATCCCTAGACCAATCATTGGTTCAGACCCTGTCTTAGGTGTCCTCACTCAGAGGGAGAGATTCTGGTCTGGGGAGTGAAGGGAATTGCAGAATTAATCTGTTTTTCTCCAGAACCCTCAGCGCTGGGAACGCCCAGGCCTCCCACTCTGTGGCCAATCCACAGCTCCCTGCACTGGACTTGAAATCACTTCTTTGTTTCCTGGTGTGTCAGTGTCACTCCCATTAGATATGACAGGACTTTGCCTTCTCACTCCCCACCCCACACCTGCAACGAGCTCGGGGACCGGCACTCAGTGGCTCTTTCATGAAGGAGAGAAGGAGTGAATGGTGAAGAAATGGAGGAATGAATGATCCAGAATCCTTTAAAGACTAGCACCTGGATGCAGAGTCCTTGGAAATAGTCCTGTTTCTCGAGGGCTGAGACCCCTGTCTCAGACCCTTTGCTGCTCTCTAGAGAAATACTCCTTTCTGCAATTGGTGTTAGGCCCTGGAGTATTAATAATACACTTACATATGGAAATTTTTAACTTCTTTCCATATTTCTGTCTCATGACCACCAAAAACAAATGGTCTGCAGGAGGCAGAATTTCCTCAGGTTCACGCTCCCCACTTGCCCTCTGTCACCCCTTCTGCATTTGCGCAAGTCCTCACCTGCCCTCAGCAGAGGGAGGATGACTTTAACGACCAAGCGCAGAGCACGGGGTTCTGCTGCCACAGTCAGCTCCTGCCTGCCTGCCTCACCCTTTTCTAGGTCACTCCGTGGACTCTGCTCTATCGTTTATTAGCTCACTGACTGTGTCAGTCACATTCACCTGGGACCACCTGACCCACCTCATAGCCCAGGGCCCTGAGTAGTCGGTGGACCACCGCCTTGCTCCCAGTCCCCAAGTAGTCTTTCTGCTCAAACCCCAGTCTTTAGGATGTCCTGGGAAATGGTGCCTCATAGAAACACACCTTGGCTGGGCGATGGAGGTCTGTGCAGCTGGAAGGAACGGTGCCCGTTTGGCCAGGCAGTCAGCTGGTCAGTGAAGAACCAGGAGAAATGGGGGTCTCTGACTCCCAGGCCTATATCTACCCATGATTAAACCCTGATATTTAACTGACACCTGAGAAAGTCTGTGCTTTCTCCCAGATGTAGTGCTGGCAGCCCTACATTCTCTGAGCATTCAGATTCTCAGTCATGCATTTGTCTTCAGATACACAGACCTGACTTACTCTTTTAAGGACTCAAGTTGGCTGAGAGGTGCGAGGTGCCTTCTCAGATTGAAGCAGCCTTTGGAGGAGTCAAAGGCACCACCCAGGGCAGTGCTCCCTCCGTTACCTGCAGAGCAGAGTTACCCACACCCACCACCACAAGCAACAGCTCTGACTCCGAGAGTTTCGATAGTGGTGTTGAGCATCTTTTCATATGCTTATTGGCCATTTGTGTATCTCCTTTGCAGAAATGTCTGTTCAAGTCGTTTGCCCATTTTCCAACCTGGTTATCTGGTTTTGTTGTTGTTGTTGAGTTGTATTCTTTTCTTTCTCTGTTCTGGACATGAACCCCTCATCCTATATATCATTTGCAGAGTGTTTTCTGCCATTCCATAGGTCACCTTTCACTCTGGTTACTGTGTCCTTTGGTGAAGTTTTTCATTTTTGCAAAGTTCAACTTATCGATCTTCTCTCTTTCTTTTGCCTGTGTTCTTAATGTCATATCATCGCCAAATCCAGTGTCATTAAGCTTCTTACTTTGTTTTCTGAGTTTTATAATTTTAGGTCTTGTCTTTAGAATTACATCCGTTTTGAGTTAATCTGTGTGTGAGACAGTGGTCCACTTCCTTTGTGTGCAGTGGATATTGTTGCTCATCACTGTTGTTGAAGAGACTGCCCTTTCTCCATTGAATGGTATTGGCTTCTTTGTTGAAACCATTTGCTAATATAACGGAGGCTTTATTTCTGGGTTTCTACTGTACTCCACAATCTGTTTTTATGCTATGACCACAGTATTTTGGTTACTTGAGCTCTGTAGTGAATTTTGAAATTAGGAAGTGTGACACCTCCAAATTCATTCTTTTTTAAGATTGCCACAACTATTTGGGGTCTCTTAAAATTCCATATGAATTCTAGAATGGACTTTTCTATTTCTGCAGAAGTGGTACCGGGATTTTGACATGGATCATATCAAATATGTAGATATTTCAGGGAAAAGTGACACTCTAACAATATTAAGTCTTCCAACCCATGAACATGGATGTCTTTTCATTTATTTATTTCTTTACTTTCAGTACTGTAATTTTCAGCGTATGCTTCTTCCACCTCCCTGCTTAAGTTTACTGCTAAGTATTCTATTCTTTCTGATACTGTTGTAAATGGAATTGTTTTTATTATATTCTGTTTTGGGATTGTTCATGGTTTTTGTCAAGAAACGAAGGTGGTACTGAGTGTTGATTTTGTCTCCTGTGTCTTCACTGAATTCATTGGTTCTACCAGGTTTTTTTTTCTGTACATGAAATATTTAGGGTTGTCTACATATAAAATTATGTCATCTGTTAAAAGAGATAATTTTTCTTCTTCCTTTCCAATTTGTATGCCTTTTACTTCATCTTCTTGCCTGGTTGTTCCGGCCAAACTTTCAGTACTGTGGTGAATAGAAAGGGTGAAAGCAGTGTCCTCGTCTTGTTCGCAGTCTTACTAACACTTTCAGAGTTTCTCCACGGAGTATCGTTAGCTGTGGACTCTCACGTGTGGCCTTTCCCAAGTTGAGTAGTTTCTCTCTATTCCTACAGTTCCCATCTGTTGTTAAAGCCATAACCACTTCTCTGGAGATTTCCTTTATGGTGATACTCCATCCACAGACCGGGGAGTAAAGTCCTGCTCAGACTGAGAAATCCTGGAGATGAAGCCTCTCCACATCCAAGGTCATAAAGACTCGGTCGGGCTGTTTTTATTGTCTAGTAAATTATTTAACAAGAAGTAGATGCCTTCCCACTTTCTGAAAAGTTTCCTTGGCCCCAGAGATGGACAAAAATGGCAAGCGTGCCTTCCCCAACATGCATGAACTTTACCTGAGGAGCAAAAGCTGATCCTTCTTAAAGTCAAAGAAAGTTTTAGGAAAGGGTCAAAAAGTTTGTAGGGAAAAACTTGTGCAAACCTGAGGTTGTAGGACACATGGGCTGAAAGGGGGTTCCTGGTGCTGATACTGCAGAGATGTCGGCGCAGACAAGTCAGTGCTCAGCCTGGGGGCCTGGGGTCAGAGAGGAGGTGCCGCCCTCTCCTTACAGACTGCCATCTTCACAAAGACACTCGCTCTTCTGCAGAGGCCAGGGCCATCCTTTGGCGATGCTCCCAGAGCTCACTGTGGACAGTGAGTGGCTGAGATCTCTGAGGAAGGAGCCTGCTCTCAGTCAGTCACATCCTCCGTGTTTCCACAGAGCCCGTGGGGAAGCCCTCCGTCCGAGCCAGGAACACCACCGTGACGAGTGTAAGGACAGTGTGGTCCTGTCCTCTCAAGTGACACTGGGATTTTCATCCGGTGACCAGAGTCTGTGGCTCACGGAGAAGATGAAGTTGTCCTGGGGCAACAGCACCCTCACCACAGACCCCGCCAGGAGGGAGGACGCTGGGGCTCTATCAGCGTGAGGTCTCCAATGCCGTCAGCTCAAGCAAAAGTGACTCCTCAGGCTGGATGTGAAATCTGAATGACCCTTGTCCCCTCCTCTCTGTTATTAAACTATAAATAGATTTTTTCTTATCTGAAAATGATGGTTATGATGCAGTTTCTAAGTTGTTTTCCTTAGTAGTGCTAAAGGTGGAAAGTCCTTGGAAGACTTGCACTGAGTCAGTAAGTGCTCAAAAATATGAACTGACAGGGTCGTTATTGTTGACTTAAGGTCACATTCCACTCCAGACCCCGCCTCTGGTTGGTCTCTGGTTGGTGCATCTCTGCTGCTGGTACCATCTCCACGGTGGAGGCGACACCGACACTGAGTCCCTCAGAGGGCGGGTGGTGGTCGTGTGATGACCCGTGGGAGCACATGACGAGCCCGCAGGAATGTGAGCTCTGTCCCTTCTCCAGGGGGACATGTGGATGGCACCTGGACTCCGGCATGGATGGCAGGAATAGACAGGAGGACCCACATGCAGGTGGCAACACTGAGAAGAAATGCACTTGACATAAAGCAGTCTGCTCCCACTGTCCTGCTCAGGTGTGAGGAGAAGGGATCGGAGAGCCCAGGTCTCAATCTGAGATGAGGTGCAACTGGAATGAAGGGGTGGTCTCCAGTCAGGTTCCACCCCCATCTAAAGACCCCACCCCACCTCCTGAAGGGCAATGTGTGCATCAGGGGCATGAGTCTCAACCACAGGGACCCCCTGGGCTGAGACTCAATGACAAGAGGGACGGACACAGGCAAGACAAGATCTCCCACGCGAGGTTCCAGCATCACCACAAAAAGAGGCACCCAGGCACACCTGCTCATGGGGATACCAGCCCAGGCTGACTCATGGTAGAAGTGAACCCCAAAGTCCTGAGACATCCCACAACTTCCGTGCCTGTACCAGTCCCTGCAGGCTTTGCCCTCCTAAGTGAGCAGCCCCCAAGCCCCAACCTCCAGGGAATGCCTTTCACCCCACTAAGCCCCAGGGGTTCCTGGACACCCAGACATCCCTGCAGGGGGCATCCTCTGGTTGGCCATGTGGGACCTGACCTTGTTCTTCCCTTCAGTTTCCCAAGGCCCAGCAGGCTCTCCTGGGATCTCCCTCTCCCCAGGGGCTCAGTGAGCTGCACAGCCCTGAACCTCAATTGGAAGGAAGCTGCCCGTACACTCTTTCTGACTGTGGTCAGCCGGGCACAGGAGGGCACAGATGGCACAACTCCAGGGGTCGCCCTCCCCTACAAGGCAGCACCCAGTGCCTACAGGATGGTCAGCACCGTGGGCCTGACCAGTGGGACTGACCTTTCCTCTACTCCCCAGGCTGCAGCTGCTCTCACTACTCAGTCGTCCTGGCAGGCCCCATTCCTTCTCTCCACACCTGTCTGCAGGGAGCATCTGACCCACCTCAGCATCCTCAGACTGAGCACAGGGGCGGGTCCTGCCCCACAGACCAGCTGAGGGCCTCATCCAGAGAAGAGATGGGCTGGGGACCCCAGAAAAGAAGCACCCACTGTTCCCACCCAGGCAGGTAACTGGTGACTGAGCTCTCACTCTGTCCAACAGGCCTCCCCAGAGAGGACCAGCAATCCAACCACATCTGTGAGGAGGGCTCTCAGGGAGGCAGCGTGAGTTGAGAGGTTTTGATACAGGGAGGTGGCTGTGCAAGGTGCTCAGCAGGATGGAGGGAAGCCTGGGGACAGGGCAGGGCCTGGTCTGAGGAATGGACAGGAGCAAAGGGAGGGGAGAGGGAGATCAGAGAAAGCTGCCTCTGCATCTCAAGGGTGATGGGACAGTGAGCTCTAAGGGAAGTGGCTGCATGTGGTCCATCAGGGGACCCATCAGGTCTCCCCTCTAAGGGTGTGTCCTGGGGTCACTGCCCAAGGGGAGGTGGCTTTGCCCCAGCTTGGCCCTGAGTGCTGACTGGCTCCTGCCTGACCTGCTCAGACCACTGTCTATGCCCTTCTCCAGCCCAGGCATGGCCGGGACCCTGTATGACTTAAGTTTGGAGGAGCTGAGTCCCTGGCACACATCTGACAGATTCATCAGAACATGTCCGTCACACACACAGAAAAACCCCAATCTAATTAAAAAATGGGCAGAAGAACTGAGTAGACACTTCTCCAAACAGGACGTACAGATGGCCACTAAACATATGAAAAGATGCTCAATGTGACTAATCATCAGAGAGATGCAAATTAAAACCACCATGTGTATCGCCTCACCCCTGTCAGAATGGCTCTCATCAATAAATCAGCAAACGAGTGCCGGTGAGGATGTGGGGAAAAGGGAACCCACATGCACTGTTGGTGGGAATGCAGACCGGTGCAGCCACTGTGGAAAGCAGTATGGAGATACCTCAAAAAATTAAAAACGGATCTGCCTTTTGACCCAGCAATCCCACTTCTGAGAATATATCTGAAGGAACACAAAACACTAACTGGAAAGGACATAAGCACCCCTATGTTTATTAAAGCAGCATTATTTGCAATAGCCAAGATTTAGAAGCAGCCCAAGTGTCCCTCAGTGGGTGAGTGAATAAAAAACTGGTACATTTACACAATGGAATACCACATGATCATAAAAAGTAAATTTTACCTTTTGCAATGGCATGGAAGGACCTAGAGAGTATTATGCGAAGTGAAATAAGGCAGACAATTATATGTGAAATCTAATAAAATAGAAAAAGACTCGTAAGATAAAGAGAACAGGCTGACAGGTGTCAGAGGGGAGGGGGGTTGGGGGGATGGATAAAAAAGGTGAAGGGATTAAACAACAATAAAAAAACAACTCACAGACACAGCCAACAGTATGGTGATTACCAGAGGGAAAGGGAGCGGGGGAGGTAGGAGAGGGTAGAGGGGCAGGGTAAATGGTGATGGAAGGAGACTTTGGGTGGTGAACACACAATACAGTATACAGATGGGTATTATAGAATGTACACTGGAAACTTACATAATTTTATTAACCAATATCACCCCAATAAATTCAATAAAAATGTTTTCAAAAGAAAACACCCCCCTTTCCCAGGAGGTGCCAATCCTAGGTTGGATGATTAGTGCCCCCAGTCCACCTGCAGAGGGTCCCTCTCTGTCCTGGTCATCATGGAGCCACAGGGAGATCCGGGTGCTCAGGCTGTGCTGGGGCAGCGAACCCCAAATTGAGGCTGTGCCCAGGGCAGCCAACAGCTGTGCACGTGGGACCTGGTCGCACGGCTCTGCCTCGGCACTTTAAATCTTCGGTAGTTTATTAGAGATATACTTCTGCCAAAAGTTATGGGGCACAGCTCAAGTGGTGTGCCCAGGAAACTCAGTACCTTAGATGGTCCTACTAGAAAAGGTTGACTAAAAATGAATGAATTATCCACTTCAAAAGTTGGGAGAAAAACAGAAGAGGAAAAGATAAACTTAAAAGTAGAAATCAATAAAGTAGACGATAATAGAAGATCGAGAAGAGCGACACAACATAAATTATTTTCTTGGAAAAGTTTGTCAATGTTTTATCACCTGTGAAAAAAAAATCAGTCAACAAAGTAATAGAGGAAGCAAGAACAAGGCCTGTGAGCCGTGGGGAATGGGCGGGGGTGGAGGAGTGTGTGTGACTAAAGCTGCAGCCAGGATGGAAAGTCCTGAAAAATCTTTCGGCTACAGAGTTGGTGATTTAGACAAAGTTGATGACATTTCTAGAAAATTAGAAATAGCAAAAACCAATCAAGACTTGTACTATAACAATGAAAGGAAATCTGGTTAATAATTAAGATATTGTCACACAAACACACACTTGTGCACACATGCACGAGCCGCATGTGTGCACACTCACAGCAAAACGTGGGCAGCTTCATAACGAACACGAGTACCTCCACGGAGGAAAGACATACACCTAGACCCAAACTCACGCCATGCAATGATCTTTCAAAATTCATTAAAGTTAGAATTTATGTTTTTCAAAAGACATCCTATTCTCTCTCTCTTTTATACATACACAAGTTTTATGTATGTCCTTATATGCACCTATACATCAGGCAGCTTCATATGTGTTTGTAAATCTATATGACAAGCCATGTCCAAAGCACGTAACAAAATCCTACAAAAGCAACAAGAAAAAGACTGACAATCCAATTTTTAAAAAGATTTTATTTCTTTATTTTTAGAGAGCGGGGAAGGGAGGAAGAAAGAGAAGGAGAGAAACATCAATGTGTGGTTGCCTCTTGCATGCCCCCAACTGGGGACCTGGCCTGCAACCCAGGCATGTGCCCTGGCTGGGAATCGAACTGGCAACCCTTTCATTTGCAGGCCAGCACTCAGTTCACTGAGCTACACCAGCCAGGTCCCAACTGTTTATTTTAATGGCTAAAAACTCTAAGAGATACTGAACAGTAGAACATATGTAAATGGCCAGTAAGCATGTGTAAAGAAGAATGTGCTTTTCTGGGTTTTTCTTTTTTTGAAACACAAATAAAAGCCATTATGAAATGTTATTTCAACCACATGAGAATGGCTAAAATTTAAAGGGCTGACGGCACCAACAGCTGGAAATCTAGATGCATAAACATTGTTGGTGGGAATATAACTTTGTTAAACTACCCGGCAGGAGAATCTAAAATTGATATACATTTTAAAAGGTGTTCCAGCAAATCAAATGGAATTTACCTCAAGGACGTGAGTTCGACCCACCAAAGTACACGTGGTGTATGTGAACATTCACATCGGGGTTGTTCAGAAGAACCCAAAACAGACAGTCCTGGTGTCCAGCAGCCCATGGCTAAGTATTGTGTGTGCAAACAAGGGATACACAGCTGGAAAAGAGGTGACTCACTGCTCCCACAGCAGCAGGATGATCCCACGTGCACAGACTTGAACGTGAGTTGTCAAACGCAGAAACACACACCAGAAAGGACTCCACTTCTGATAAGTCCCCCAAAGGACAAACTGACCTGGGCACCGCAGGTCAGAGTGGAGGTGATGCTGGGGCCGTGGCTGCTGGGAGGGCAGGAGGACAGGCCCTGGCTCAGCACAGCTCTATCCCGTGATCTGGGCGGAGGTTTCACGGAAACACACGTGCAGAAATGTACTGCAACGCTCCTGTGACTTTACAAGAAAAGTAGTGTAACGTATCTGCAGGTTAAGCAGACAGCAATAGCTACAAAGCAACCAAAGGGCAGCTCACTCCAACCTTTCCCAGAGAAAAGGAAAAGTAAAGAACTCTCATGAACTCTTTTAACGGGCAGCATAACCTGCACGTCAGAGCCAGACCGGGAGAGAATGAGAAAGTAAACACACGGGCTCTTCTCACGAACACAGCTGAAAAATCCCTAAAGAAAATTCTGCCAAGATCCATCGGGATTTGTCGAGTTGAGTTTGCTCCCCAGGAACGCAAGGTGGGCTGACCAGGCACAAATCAACCATTGCCCTTTACCACCCTAACAGGTTGACTAGGAAATAATGCATAGTGACGACAAGAGAAACAAATGCCTTTGACGACACTCCACATCCACTCGGACCTGGACCAAGTAGACACCATGGCAGACGAGAAGAGGGGAGCCCCTTGGCTTGAGGAAGGTGCCCACAGCGCTGCCGCGGGCCCTGATGCGTCACACTCGTCAGGAGGGAGGCCAGGCTGCCTGTGTCCACCCCATGGACTCCAAGCCTCCTATAAGAGCTCTCACTGGACTCACGCATGGGTGCGCAGAGCCACAGTTGGGGCTGGTGACAGAAGCCCCTCTTGGGGTCAGACTGTCGGGAGGAGACCTGAGCCTCAGGCCAGGCAGCTCCCTGGATGGGAGGACCAGACTCACGGCTCAGACCAAAGACTGGAGGAGCTGGTGCTGGGCCTTTCCTGGGGTGACTCTGAGGTGACCTCAGGCCTGAGACACACAGCAGGTCTCCTGAACGCTCCAGAGATAAAGGGGCTGCCCTGCCACACTGTTCTTGCTGCTGATTGGGGGAAACAAGGAAACCGTGAGCCTCCTATTGCATGGTGGGAGCTGACGGAGACCTCATCTCAGCGAGCCTGCAGCTTATCCAGAGACAAATGGGGAGGGGCGGACACGCTCCTCTCTAGTGGGAGGAACTGCGAGGTCTCAAAGGAAGGGAGCTGCTGTGTAATTCTACTGTGCGGAGGGCAGGGACAGGTAAGAGGACCACGGACTCACTGTCACTTCCCCCAGTGCCCCCACACAGGCTGAGGGGGGGGGGGCATCAGGTCCTGAGTGTCCAGCCTACACTGGTCGTCCCTCTCCCTAATGACTTGGGTCCTGGGATTGGTTCCAGGTTCCGGTCCCTGCCGCCACATCCTCCAATGTGAGGTTTTCCCTGGGGACCCGGCTGTCTGGCACAGGAGCTCCACCCTGAGCAAATCTAAAGAGTATTTGAGGGCCGGGTTTGTGGCAGTGAAAACACTTGCTTCTATTAGTCTCAGGTGATGGAGAAGGTGCGCAGGGACTCGAGGAGGAGTGTGAGCGCCCTCTAGTGGATTCTTCCTGCTAGAAGAGGAGAAGAGGGTGGGGTCCTTGAGAGGTTAGGGCTGACTTTGGACACAGGGCACATTCAGAATCAGAAGGATTGGAACAGAGATGCAAGAGGAGGGGGAGAGGGAGTGGGCAAGGCCAGGAGAGATGAGAACAGCAGGCTGACAGGAAGCCTCCTGGGAACACTGAGGGCAGGGCACACAGCAGGGCTCTCCATCTCCTCAACAGTGATATTTGGGGCTGGGCATTCTCGTTGGGGGCCTCTGTGCTGTAGGATGAGCAGCACCATCCCAAGGCCTGCACGCACTAGATTCCAATAGTACTCTCCACCCCCACCCTCCCCCGTGTGAAGAGCATTTCCTCTGACATTGCTCTACGTCCTAAGAAAAGGGGAGCGACGGTGGGAACATCGCTCCTCGTTGAGAACCACTAATCCACACTAATCTCTAGTATCAACTACCCAAACGACACCCTGTACCTCTCCATGTGCAAAGAAGAGAAAAAACAGACATCTTTGCTATCAAGGAGAAATTAACTTTCATCAACCAAAAATTGATTTATCAGGAGAAGGAATATTTAGAGGTAATTAATCGATGGCTGCCTATAGCTTACCAGCTGGAAGACTGGGGATAGTCAAAGGGTGCAACCTCCAATAAGAATGACACCACGCGGCTGTACCGCAGAATCAGACAGGGAGGTTCCGCAGACACCGGGCAGAGGAAACCCATGCTAACAAGTGTGTGCATGCCACGTCATTACACTGTCTACTCAGATGTTCTCACCGTCTCATAGGAGCCTTGGAAATGAACGCAAAGTCTCCACTGTCATTTGGAAGAAATGTGTTAGTGGAAAGAATATTATATCATAGGAGTTTCTCTATATTTTCAGAATAATATACCATGGGATCATTCCTTACATATGAACACCCCAAAATAAACTTCGTTGGTAGCTAGACAGTGTTGGGATTTATTTCCAGCCCCTGTGGGCTGACAGTACCCTGCCCCCATCCCTGGCTCCTCTCTGAACAACAGGACCTTTGGTGCCCCCTTATTAGGGGACAGGTGGGGCTTTAGAGTGTCCTCACCATTCCTCATCAGGCCACATCTCACCCCTGTCCCTCAAGGGGCTGAGACCCACATTCCATTCCCCTGACCACCTGGCCCTAATGCCTTCTGGGAGCCAAGTCTCATAATGGCTGTGGGGCTCCTCAGCTTTGGAAGGGTTTTCTGGGCTGAACTGGTCCTGCCCTGGGGCAGCTATGGGCTCTTGGTTCCTGGAGAGTGTTTTCTGTTATTGTTGTTTGTTTGTTTTATCCTCACCAAGGGCATGCTTATTGATTTTAGAGAGAGGAGAAGGGAGGGAGAGAGGAACCCAGATTGGGGTGCAAACCCACAACCTAAGCATGTGCCCTGACCATGAATCAAACCCATGACCTTTCAATTTATAGGACAATGCTCCAACCAACTGAGACACACTAGACAGGGCCCTGGAGTTTTTAAAGTCACCTATAACCCCCACTGCTCATTAAGGACACTTCTGGCTCTCTCTGGTCCTTCCATTTCCCTCATCTGCCTCCTCCATCACTCCAGCCTCAGTGCCCTGATCTGCTCTGCTTCCTTTAATCTACAGTCTCCCCAGATTCTCCTGCTAACAGCTGTGTCCAGGCCCACCCTCCTGGCCAATAGGAAAGGACTCAGAAATCACTTGCAGCCGCAGCCTCTGGCTCCATCATGAGCCAGTTTCCCAGGTCACCAGGAGGAAGAGCTCCCACTGTGCCTTCATCCAGGACTCCTTCCCTCCCTGACACCAAGAAAAGAAACAGGCCAAGTGACAGGGACACTCATGTAAACTCTTGATCTGCTCTGTATATAACTCAGCCAGGGAGTCAAAGGAAGAAAGACAGATCTCAGTTCCCAGCAGCTCACAAGATCACTCACTCTGGACTCGTGAATGACATCTGTGTCCTGCTCTGAGGTTCCTTTACCCCCACTGGAGTCTGAGACCTCCCCAAGGTGAGGCTGGTGACCCTGCATCCTCTCACTGGCTCATGCCCATTTCACATACGCATGTCCTCACGCTGACACCTTGATCATATATGGGGTCCTCCCAGGCAGTGAGTCTACCAGCCGCCTCCCTCCTCTTAGATGCTATCCAGTTTGAATAAATTTGATCAAACTCCAATTCTGCTGTTTGAGTTAGAAAGGAAAGGAAGAGCACACGTCATATGTCCCTGTGGGGGCTCCTGCCCCTCTGCCTGACTGTGCACAGAAACTGCTGACAGGGACCTTCTTCCTGAATGTACTAACATAGCACATGTCGTTCTGGGGGTTTGCTTGTTCGTTTTAGCAGTTTGGCATCATTCCTCTCTTCATACAACAGAGGCACCAACACGTGCCCTCTGGTCACTTCTGTCCTCTTAGCAGGATGCAGTCTCTCTCCCCAGGGGGTCACTGATTCCAAAGCCACTGTAGCTTCTTCCTTTGGTCACAGCGTCACCCTGGCTGGACTGCAGGACTTGGTCTGTGACCTTCAGCATTCCCCAGACAGAGAACTTCCTCCAGAAACTGGTCTTAGATCTTTGGGGCATGAATAATGATTGTCACATTTTTTTTTCTCACCATTTAACTCTATCTTGTGACAGCCAAACACAAACAGCCCATGAGGGCTGTATTTCCAGCAGGTTGGTGCTTCCCCACTATGCACAAGTCACCCCTCTGCGGTTGCTGTTGTCTGCATATCTGAGGAAGGTCCCTGCCCTCGGCAGTAGGAGAAAGAGCAGTAAGGACACTGAGTCTCCGGCATCCTATTAATGGGCCTGTGCGTGGACTTACCTCACTAACTGAGTTTCAGCCCTGGGTCAGCAGCTCAAAAGGCACCAGGGACAGGTGGGGAGGGACCGACTTGTCTGACTTTGGGGCCAAAACTGGAGGGGCAGTTTTCTCCCAGATAGAAGTGCTGGTAGAAGCCACGTTTTCTTTGCCGAGCCCTCCCCACA
Source organism: Desmodus rotundus (assembly GCF_022682495.2). Classification (NCBI taxonomy): domain Eukaryota; kingdom Metazoa; phylum Chordata; class Mammalia; order Chiroptera; family Phyllostomidae; genus Desmodus; species Desmodus rotundus. Next base: position 30,420,613 of record NC_071398.1, on the reverse strand, counting down.
AGCACAAGGAGGGGCCGTATCAGAGTCTCCACCAACCTGGCTAACATTCGCCCTGCCCCAATGATTCCCTGACATCCCGCCCCACCCAACTTGTGGGCCTACCCACACTTTTCACACAAATGGCCTGTCTTGGCTTAATCTAAAATCTCTCAAAGCCCCACCAAACCCAAACAAGCAGCATCTGGACTCACTGTGCTCCGTACCTCTTGCTAAATGGCCCCAAGCAAGGCAGTAGTGGCAGCCAGCTTCAGTTGGCAGCTTGGCCTCGCTGGGCACCTACAAGCCAGGCACAAGTAGCAGCCACTAGCAGATGGCTCTGTAGCTCATGTTAGGTGGCCCTAGTCAGGACACAGTTGGGAGCAGACCTTGGTCTGTACCTCCCGGGAGGCCTCAGAGCCAGCATACCAAGTGGAACACTTCAGACCACCCCAGAGCATCATCCAATCACCTCCACAAGTGACACACTCAAGGGGTGGGCTCAACAGGCACCTGAGCTCCACGGAAATGAGTTCTGTTCCACTGGATCAGCCCCTGCACAGCAGTTTCTCTGCTGTGGTTGCTGGCCTGTCCTTGCAGCTGGTCAGGCTAGGGGTAAATAGGGGTAAATACTCCCAGGGATGTGCCAATAGCAATCAGGGCTCAACTACAAGAAGAAGGTGCATACAACCCACACGGCAGCACACCCGCTTCGGTGATCAGGGAAGCCGCATCACTGGGCCCCACAGGACACCTACCACATAGGGCCACACTATCAAGCCTGGGAGACATAGCAACTCTACCTAACACACAGAAACAAACACAGAGAGGCTGTCAAAATGAGGAGACAAAGAAACATGGCCCAAATGAAAGAACAGATCAAAACTCCAGAAAATGAACTAAACAAAATGGAGATAAGCAATCTATCAGATGCAGAGTTCAAAACACTGGTTATAAGGATGCTCAATGAATTTAGGGGAAGAATAGATGAATTTAGTGAGAACTTCAGCAAAGATATGGCAAGCATAAAAATGGAGGCAGAAAACAAAAAAGAGCCAGTCAAAAGTAAAGAACACGATAACTGAAATGAAGAATACATTAGAGGGAATCAACAGTAAATTCGATGAAACAGAGAATTGAATTAGCAATTTGGAAGACAAAGTAGCAGAAAACATACAATCAGAGCAGAAAAGGGAAAAAGAATTAAAAATGAGTATAATTTAAGGGACTTCTGGGAAACATTAAGCATATTAATATGTGCACCATGGGGGTGCTGAATGGAGAAAAGAGATAGCAAAAATTGAAAACCCATCTGAAAATTAACGACAGTAAACTTCCTTGAACTGGTGAAGGAAATAGACATACAAGTCCAGAAAGTGTAGAAATCCCAAACAAGGTAAACCCAAAGAGGCCCACACTAAGACACATCCTAATTAAAATGCCAAAGGTTAAAGACAAAGAGAGAATCTTAAAAGTAGCAAGAGAAAAGCAGTTAGTAACCTACAAGGGTAAAGTATAGCATAGGGAGCGTAGCCAATGATACTGCAATCATTGTGAACGGTGCCAGCTGTTACTAGATTTATTGGGATGATCACTTTGTAACTATATAAATGTCTAATCCTTATGTTAGTACTTCTGAAACTAATAAAATATTTAAGTCAATTTTAATTAAAGATTAGAAAATTATTTTAAAAAAGACTGTCAGCTAATTCAACAGAATTTTTGCAGGACAGAAGGGATTGGTATAAAATATACAAAGTGATGAAAAGTGAGAACTTATAAAATTATTTCACCCAGAGAAGCTATCATTTAGAATCAAGGCTATGAGAGCTTCCCCATCAAGAGGAAGTCAGAGGAGTTCATTGTCACCAAACCAGGACAACGCTCTGGGGGAGGCCCTTCCTTCACTCCTTGGACAGAGTGAATCTGTCATAGTCAGCATCGGAGTGACACGGAGTGTCAAGCTCTCTCCAGGGCCTACGATGGGGCCCTACTGGCTCAGGAGTGAGGGCTTCCCAGACACACCTGGGGAGGACAGATGTAAACTACCGGGGCTGACATCCCCACAAACCCCCTTTTCTTACCCAGGGCCCCAGCTCTCAATGCCTCTTACTCTATGTTTCTGCCCCAGGGGCCCCTGTGCTTCCCACTTCACCCCACCCTCTCACATGGGGCTCCCCTCCGAGCAAAGCTTCCAATAACATGTCTGGTGCCTCAATCCATGGATGGGACAAGAATGGGACTTACCTGAGACCAGGAGCTCCAGGGCATCACTGGGGTGTGACCACACTTGGGGGTCTGTTCCTGTGACAACCATAGTATCTGAATGTCCATCTGAGGGTCACAGGGCCCACAAGGAACAGGGACTGGAACTGCCCACTGAAGTGTGGCTGTGAGTCCAGGAGAGCTTGGGATCTCCTTCCATAGTCAGAATCAACCTGTCAAATCCGTGCTGTGAGCCACACTGGAGGGTCACATTCCCTCCTGAGGTCACCCGGGCTCAGCAGGACTGAGAGGCTCGGTTTGCTGTAGGGTCCAAGGAGAAAAGAAGGCAACTGTTAAATGGGGCTCACACTTCCCTTGCGTCCCTTGGGCCTGGGCTGTGAGAGGGGAGACACTCTGGGGCATCCTCATTCCTGAGGGCAGAGCCTGAGGCTGGGACCCCTGAGTGTCCCCTCACCTGTCACCATCAGCTCCAGGAGGCCACTGTGGCTGAGATAGTAACTGTGCTATCTCCCTGCATCAGGCTCTGTCATGCGTGTGATAGAGAACTTGGCTTTCTTCATGGGATCCAGTGGGGACTCCCTGCCCCAGGGTGCTGGGCTTCCATCTCTATCCAGATGGAACTCTTTGGCCCCCAGGGTCCCCTGACACCAGATGGTCATGCTGCTCTCCCAGGGGTCACAGAGCCTGGCTCAGCCCAGACAGTAGACTTGGGGAGGGTTCCTGGAAGGAAATCAGAGGCTTGGGCACGTTTCTCAAACCCAGTTCCTAGCTGTCAGCCCCAGGACCCCCCAAGTGTCCCCCATTTGTCAGCCAGGATCTTCAGTTCTCCATCCTATCCTCAGCTCCCTGTGGGGAGGCCCCTTGTCCCCAAGTGTCCCCCATTTGTCAGCCAGGATCTTCAGTTCTCCATCCTATCCTCAGCTCCCTGTGGGGAGGCCCCTTGTCCCCCATGAGGAGTGGGACTTGGGACACCTGGGAATAGACTCACCTGCCAGCAGTGGGGTCCTTAGGCTCACACTCAGCCCTGGAAGAGAGATCTTGTGGGAGATTTGGCCCTGAATCCTAAACAGAAACCTCTTTCCTGTGAGCCTCCTGAGTCCTGGGGTCTCCTCAGGGAGAGGGTTCCTCCCAGACTAGGGCTTCCCCTCCCCTTCTCAAAGCTCACCAAGGCACAGCAGGGCCATGAGTGTGGGGGTCATGGTGTCTCTTCCTCTGGACCCAGCTATTCAGAAGGAGGAGACCATGGTGTCCTCAGGATAGACAGACACACAGGGTGAGGCCACTCAGAGGCTGGCCCTCCCTGTCACCAAGTTGTCCTGTCAGCAGCCCCTCAGGAAGGAAAATAGCTTTTCCCCAGGAGTCTGGCTCTCGTTTCCATGATGGAGCAGGAGATATATCCCCAGGCTTCCTGAGGCGGGTGTTGCAGGTGAGGTGACCCAGGACACATCCTTCCCCGTCAGAGCATCCTGCATGGGGTCTCTTTTACCCTCAACCTGTCCATCAGCACATCCCTGTGGGGTCCCTACCGTGGACAGTGGTCACCCAGGAAGATGCTTCAGGAAGACGTGAGTCCTGGTGCCCTGCACAGGTCAGATCCGCAGAGACACTCACCATCCAACTGTGCAGTTCAGGTCAAGCGTCGGTGTGACCACAAGCACCAAGGAGAAATTCAGAAAAAATAGCGAAATAAAACATACCCTTTCTCCTGGCCCCCGAGTGTGGCTTTCTTTCTATCACAGCTGCCCTCCTGGACTTTTCTTTTTCTCCTGGCGACAGCATCCACCTTCCCAGGAACGAGCCTCCAAGTCTTTCCTGCCTCCTTAGTTCCCTTTGTTTTGGGGGATAAAGTCTCCTCCTCATCCTGTAGTCTTGACTTCATGCTTTAGGGGACAATGACTTGAACTAGAGTTCCGATTTCTACTTAAAATAGATATTAATTTAAATACCCATCACCCAGTGCCCACTTAACCTCGAATGGTAATGTCCTGTCTCTGAGCCTCAGTTTCCTCATTTCGATCCTCAGAGTGGGTGTGAGTCAGTGGTGCTGGCTTCAAGGGAGGGAGACATCCATTTTCAGGCCAGATGAAGATGTGAGTGGGTTGGGACATGGGAGGATCAGAGTGTCCACAGTCAAGGGCAGGATTGCTCGGCCCACTCCAAACATCGTGTGCTCTGAAATACCCAGTAAAGCTACTTACCATAGTTCTAAAATATGTACGAACAGACAAATACAGAAAAAAAAAGAACTGCAAGTTCCCCAAATTGAGAGGAAACCACAGCAAAGAACTGAGACCAAGAAAGGGTCAGGTTATCTCGTCTCTGCAGTGGCCAGACAGTGTCCAGTCTACTCCACCCTGGCCACCTGGACATTGGACCAAAGTGGTATCATGTTAAGCAAAAATAAGGTACTTTTATGTATATTATCAAAATGAAATGGAGACCTCTTCCCCAGGACTGGGCAGGCATGGGTTAAAGGTCAAAAATGGGATGGTGAGGATGCCCAATTCACATAGTACCTGATAATTTTTAAATGCAGTAAGGCTTTTCCCTATTTTCCATTGTTATTTTATTATTATTATTACTATTAAATATATATTAATGTGAACATTTCTAGTGTGTCTGTGAGTGGAGCCCATTTTCTGTGTTGTGTGATTGTTGCCCCCTGCTGGCCGCCGCAGGAAGTTCATGTATCTTTCATCAGGGACTCTCCCTAGCATGCGTTCCAGGAAGACTGGGACCATTAGTCAGCCAGGAAGCAGCCCTTAACATCATGGGGACCACCGTGAGTCAGTGAGTGGGCTGTAATGAAGCCACGAGCCCTGTGAGCCTGCCGGTGCAGTGTGCCCCCTAACCCTACTTTCTGTGAGGTGGGCATTGCCTTCCCTGACCCCATCCACCGTCATATCCTGGCTGCTCCACAGCACTGGCCTTACAGGCTTGCTACTTGGGGGGATGAATTGAGGGTAACACTAAGTCCATTACTCACAGGAAAAGATGCTCCACAGCCTGGCCAGCATTTGCTGCTGTCAGTGTTCTGGCTTCGGGCTGTTCTCCTAGGTGTGTGGTGTGTCTCCCTGTTTCAATTTGTTTTCCTTGGGGACACGCAATGTGGAATCGACATGACTTCCAACATCATTAGTTAACTGTCTCTTTGTAGAGACAGGATATTTGAGAGACTGGGACATCAGAGACATACTGAGGAGACGTTGAAGGGGAGGCTCACATGCGAGGAGAGTAAGGGCCTCACACAAAGTCATAGCAAGGCTACAGGTGCCAGGGTTTTGCCTTGGATCAGCTTCCACCCATCCCTGCAATAACCTACTTTGTGTTTTTCCTCTCAGCTGGCAGTGTTTCCAGGGCCCATGGCTGAGATTTCCCACCCCAGGTCTTCCCAGGCTCAAGCAAAAAATAAAAAGGGAGAGAAGGAGGGAGGGAGGGAGGAAAATATAACGAATAAATCAGTGATAGCCAACACCAAATTCGATAACGGAATGTTAAGGATCAGTATTCAGGGTTTGCAACGAGACCATCAAACCTCACGCCAAATCCATTGGTAGGGAGAGCAGGACTTCCTCTTATTCAGATTGCATCAGAACTGGCTCATCTCTCATTCTGCCAACTGTAAATTTATTCATCAGTCCTGTGTTTCTCTGTTAGATCTAAATATTCCTTTCCGTCTCTCTGGAGTTCTGACGTGAAATGTGTGGGATTTTCAGTGTTTGGAATGAATGGTCTGCGTACAGTGCTTGTACTGACCAAAGTATTCATCCGCCTGAAACATTCCCCTCCTCTGACCATGCCAGACGAATGTTCTCTGCATCGCTTTGCGAGTCATTCTGGGGACTTAATAAATTCACTGTTTATTCATAATTTTTTTTGCATTTTATTTTATTTTTTAAAGTATATTTTATTGATTATGCTATTACAGTTGTCCCTGTTTTCCTCCCCTTTACCCCCCTCCACACTGCACCTCCCTCCCACCAGCAATCCCCCCCTTTGTTTCATGTCCATGGGTCATACATATAAGTTCTTTGGCTTCTCCATTTCCTATACTATTCTTACCCTCCCTCTGTCTATTTTGTACCTACCATTTATGCTTCTTATTCGCTGTCCTTTTTCCCCCATCTACCTCCTACCCCCTCCCTGCTGATAACCCTCCATGTGATCTCCATGTCTGTGATTCTGTTGTTGTTCTAGTTGTTTGCTTAGTTTGTTTTTGTTTTAGGTTCAGTTGTTGATAGTTGTGAGTTTGTTGTCATCTTACTGTTCATAGTTTTCATCATAGTCTTGTTCTTAGATAAGTCCCTTTAACATTTCATACAATAAGGGCTTGATGATGAACTCCTTTAACTTTACGTCATCTGGGAAGCACTTGATCTGCCCTTCCATTCTAAATGAAAGCTTTACTGGATAGAGCAATCTTGGATGTAGGTTCTTGCCTTTCATGACTTGGAATACTTCTTGCCAGCCCCTTCTTGCCTGTAAGGTCTCTTTTGAGAAGTCAGCTGACAGTTTTACGGGAACTCCTTTGTAGGTAACTGTGTCCTTTTCTCTTGCTGCTTTTAAGATTCTCTCCTTCTGTTTAATCTTGGGGAATGTAATTATGATGTGCCTTGGTGTGTTTCTCCTTGGGTCCAACTTCTTTGGGACTCTCTGAATTTCCTGGACTTCCTGGAATTCAATTTCCTTTTCCAGATTAGGGAAGTTCTCCTTCATTATTTGTTCAAATAAGTTTTCAGTTTCTTCCTGTTCCCCTTCTCCTTCTGGCACCCCTATGATTTGGACGTTTGAACGTCTGAAGTTGTCCTGGAGGTTCCTAAACCTCTCCTCGTTTTTTTGAATTCTTTTTTCTTTACCCTGTTCTGTTTGAATGTTTATTTCTTCTTTCTGGTCCAAATTGTTTGAGTCCTGGTTTCCTTCCCTTCACTATTGGTTCCCTGTACACTTGCTGTTATTTCACTTTGCATAGCCTTCACTTCTTCCTCTATTTTTCAACCATCCTCAACCATTTCTGTGAGCATCCTGATTATCAGTGTTTTGAACTCTGCATCTGATAGATTAGCTATCTCTTCATCACTTAGCTCTATTTTTGGAGCTTTTATCTGTTCTTTCATTTGGGCCATATTTTTTTGTCCCAGTGCACCTGTTATGTAGTAAGGGGTGGAGCCTTAGGTACTTACCAGGGTAGGGCAGACCATGTGGCTGTCTTGTGATGTTGTATGTGGGGAAGGGGTTCGAAAGGGAACAATGCCGCCTGCTCAGGTCTCGGCCTGCTTTCAGTCACTTTCCCCATTACCCACAAGCAAATTGGGTCCTTTTGGTGCTGATTCCCGGGTTGGTGGGTTTGTGTGTGTTCTAGGACCCTGTGGATCTCTCCATGAACTCTCCTTTGAGGCTGGGAGTTTCTCCAGCCACTGCAACCCTTACAGGTTTTTACCTGTGAGGTAAAAGTGAGAGGATTTGAGGCTTTATTAACCTAAGTTGGAACCCTGGGTTGCAAGGTCTGTCTTGCTCCCCAGTTGTTCCTCCCATTTTATCCGCATGCAAATGTGGTACTGTGGTGGACCATTCCTCTGCCTTGCTGCTAGTCTTCTCCATCCTGGCTGCCCGTCTGCACCCCTCCTACCAGTCTGGTTGAATGTTTCTTCTTTAACTCCATTATCAGACTTGCATACAGTTCGACTTTCTGGCAGTTCTGGTTATTTTTTTGTTTTTAAATTGGTTGTCCTTCTTTTGGTTGTACGAGGAGGCAAAGTGTATCTACCTATGCCTCCATCTTGGCCAGAAGTGCTGTTTATTCATAATTTATTATTTTTAAGATTTTATTTATTTATTTTTAGAGAGGGAAAAGGGAAGGAGAGAGGAAGAGAAACATCAATGTGAGATACATCGATAATTGGCTGCCTTTCATACATGCCCTGAGCAGTGATGGAACCCACAACTTAGGCACGTACCTTGACCAGGAATTGAACTGGCGAGCTTTCACCTTTCAAAACGATGCCCAACCAACTGTGTCACACTGGGCATTGTTAGCATTATTTATTAGCATCTAACAAAGAGTGCAACATTTTGTTCAAAGGACAAAAAGGTGAACTAGAGAAGGCCTGATGGAGATTTTAAAATGTAGTGGAAGAGAGATACAGCACACAGATAATTAAAATTCAATAAGTCTCTAGAGTATTCTTGTGACCATTGGAGAAAATGCTGTTAATGGGGAAATGCTTTTTTATTTTTTATTTTTATGTTTTTGTTGACACTATTATAGATGTCCCCCATTTCTGCTACCCACCCCCTGCCAGTCCACACCCTCTCGTTTAATGGGAAAATCTTGCCTGACTTGAAAATTAGACAACGTGAATATTATTCCTGGCAAGTCTTTGAAATAGTGGGCAACACAGCCAATTCTGCAATCCAGTTTCTGAGTTCTTCTTACAACATACCAACTCTTGGATTCTGATGTAGAAGTCTTTATTGATTCCCATGTTTTATATTAATTAGGTCATTCACTCGAGTGGCCAAGAATTGGAGGATGTGATTAGCTTTGTCCCCAGAACGTAGGTTTCAGAACTGTGCTTCCAGGAAAGGTTACCATCTGGCCTCCTCCAGGTGGCCTGAGATTGGATGTACAGTGAGAGAAGAGCCCTTCTGGAGAATTTACTTTCAGTGGGTGCAATCTATTTTCCTGGGTAGGCAGCTAGAGTTTAAGGGGCTACTTACTGCATGAACCTGAAGCGTAAGTTGTTGACTATGAGATGCTTGGGCATGGCAATTGAGCTGGTCTCTGGACCAGAAAGGATTAAAGAACCAGAGTTCATAACAGTGGTATTATAAGGATTTGAAAAAATCAACTTATCTCGCATGTCTTTGATTCTGTCCCCCTTTCTCTCTCCCTTCCCCTCTCTCTAAAAATAAATAGATAAAATCTAAAAAAGACTTTACACCAATCTTAAACAAATTAAAAAATAATCAGCTTAACTTTAAGAATCATCAACAGCTTCACAAAGACTACCAATTCCCAAGCAAAATAAATAAAAAAATTAATGCCTAAATATATCTTAATGAAACTGAAAATAATAAAAGCAGTAAAAAATTACATTCCAGAGAGATCTTTAGAAAAATCTCCCAATATCTGGAAACTAAATAACACACTTCTAAGTAACCCAGGGGTCTATGAATCAAAAGAGGAAGTACTTAAACTGAATGAAAATCAAAACATAGTAAAAATGGTAGGGTGCACCTGAAGCTGTATTTAAAGGGAAATTGAGAGCACTAAACTCTTACCTTAAATACCTTAAATTACGTAAGTTAGAAATAAACAACAAAAAGATCTCCAAATACTTTGACATTAAGCAGCATTCTTTAACCCCAAGGAGGAAAGAATTTTGCTTTTGGCCTGGAGCAACGAGACTGAATTTATCCTTTTCCTTCAGACAACTGGAAAACTGGACAAAATCTATGAAATAACAGTTTGGGTTTCACAGTCTCCCTTCTCTTTCCTTCCTTTCCGCCTCTGCCCCCTTCTTTATTCCTTGCTTCATTTCACAAAGCATTTGAGGAATATCATTTTCTCATTAGAACAAAACCTTGAAGCTGGTGGCTGGCTCTTCTGTTTTGTGTCACAGGGGACCTGGTACAATGTCCACACATTGTAGTGTCCAGTTAATGAAATGATTGCCAGCCTGTTCAAATCATGACCTCATTTTTCAGCACATAGAATCTCTTAAATTTGTATTTTTATTTTCCTAAGCTTTCTAATGTTTTTACTTGATCCTCTCAAGAATTCTGTGTAATGGGTGGGCAGATTTAGTTTTCTTACTGTTCATATGGGAAATGTACAAAGAATCACATCACTTATACCGTGCTTGACAGAACTTCCCAATTATTGGTGGTGACAGTAAATTAGCAGTTAGTTAGGTCCATTACTATTTTTCTCCCTTCTGGATTTCAACCTGAAGATAGTAGAGCATGCCTGACCACAAAAAAGTACACTTGAAAGTTAATGATATATAATTAGATTTGTTAATCCATTAAAGTTTCAAAAATGTGAATTACACTACAATAGAACCCCGTACTTAATCTTTTTACTATTTTAGGATCCTCATGTCATTTTAAATGTTCTATTCCATTTCTTTCTCATAAGAATTTCCACTTACACATAAATCACCATGACACATAATCCTAGAGCCTTCCAATTCAGCCTCAAGATTTTTTTGGATAATACAAGTATTAAGCCCCTCACTACCAGAGCCTTTTAAATCTTCAATAAGGAACATGCTCTGCTTCTGCGGTCCTTAAGAGCAGGCTGCTGTAAGGTATTGCAGACAAACATTCTGTGACTGAAGGGGCAGCTTGCTTCAAGTGCATTGCCTCAAGATTACCTCATATTCTTAGAAAGTTATAAAAGAATTAGGCATGTTCTTCAAGTCATATTGCATTAGAAGGAAAGTAATGATTTCCTTAGGGCAATAGTGAGGATTTGGCCTTTTATAGCTCATTGTTGAAGACAAGATTCAGGAGCCAGGTTTCTGTGAAATTCTGCAGCTCCATCTTGGTCAGCTGCTGCTGCTGCTTCATCTTCTTCTGTTTTGTTTGTTTTTTAGTCATCACAGGTGTTCTCCTATTCTCTGACAGGTAGTGCTGGAGATTGTGGCAGTCAGAATCCTATTCTACCTTTTCTTCCCATAATATCCCCAAATTTCATTTTCCCCTTAAATGGTTTTTGGACAAGGCTTGGCGTTGTTTGGAAAAGCATTCTTCCCTGGTTGTTTAATGATTAATAAATTGATTAGATCTAAGGTACTTTCTTTAAGGCTGAGCTCTGTGGCAGTTCACCTACAAAGAAGTTAAGTCATTTTTTGATTTATGCTTTCTCTTACCCAAATGTTTGCTTGTAATTGTCCTTAACTTGTCCTATTGCTTTAATTAGAAGCCATCTTCTAATTAATGGTAAGCAATTTCACTCTACTCTGTTCAAACCATAGCATTCCATATCCTACAAATGGTTTTCCCATTTATTATGATACTTTAGTCAAATACTGGACTATAATTTCCTAGCAGGCAGTTCTAGTTCTTTAGGCTTAATAAACAGACTACCCTTGGAGGAGAGGTGTCATTAGTCCCGTTCTACTGATGAAGAAACAATCCCCCTAACACAGGACATCGAGGAAAGTCCCATAGAAAGTGAAATGGCAGGGCTGAGGTTTTCTTGTTGAGCACAATATTCCTGACAGGGGAACTCCAGAGTTAAAGATTTTAGCTTTAGTTATAGTTGATAGGCTTCAGTGATTAACTCAGGTGGAAAGCTGTAGTTCCAGGAACTGGAAGGCATGGCCTACATGACTCCAGGAGGTGGACAAGCAATTCAACCTTTGTGTCCCAGGGAGTCTGCAAGCGTCAGAGATGGTATCTGAGCCAAATCCCTGATGTAAACAAAGAATTGTTGATCAGTAGATGAAGGAATACTGTGAAAATCGCCACCTGACTGCAACTCTTATCTGATTAATCTTTTCCCAAACCCCGTATCTACCTATTCTTTTCTTCTCTTTAGTGAAAGGTCTGCTTGAGATAAGACATTGAAGTGGTTTTTAGGATATATATCTCTCCGTCTTCTCACATCACTAGCATCTGAATACACTCACCCATAGATATTAATCTTTGTCTCTAGTCATTGGTTCTGGTAATTACAGGCAGCTCAATGCCTACTTTTCCAGTTTCATACTCCGCACCTAAGAGCACTGGCAGTGTTGGGTGGGAGAAGGGACTGTCTTCACTTAGGGTCTGCCAGTCCTTGTAAGGGCACGAACACCTTTCTGGGTATGAGGCCACAACAATTATTTCATTTTGAAAGAGTCTAAGGTAGAAAGAACTGTAGCCCCCTTACAGAGTCGGCCAATTGAGTCATTCTGCACAGGTTAAGCCAACTGCGCAAATACAATAAACACGGAAGGCACCCTTCAAGCACAGGTAAGGAGTCAAGGTGGAGGGGAACTCGGCGCGGGTCCGCTTCTTTTGGTCGGGGCCAGGCACTTCCTCCGCTTACGCCAGCCAGAGCACGAGGCTCTCACGGCTATTTCCCTAGACTAAGGGAAAAAGCAGTCGCAACCGCGCCTCGCACGCCCGGAAGTGATGCACTTCTGCGCGCCAGCCCCGTAAAGGTACTTCCGGCGAGCCGAGCTCCTGTCTCCTCGATTCCTAGGTGTCCGGCGCCGCTTCAAATAGGCACGATGGGCAAGAAGGGCAAGAAGGAGAAAAAGGGCCGCGGCGCGGAGAAGACGGCCGCCAAAATGGAGAAGAAGGTCTCCAAGCGCTCACGGAAGGAGGAGGTGAGCGGCGCCGGCGGGACAGACCCCGAGCGCGCGTCCTGCTCCGCGCGAGCTCCTTTGCTCTTGCCTGCTGCCTTCCTTGGTCCGCTGTCCCTGGCGTTGCCGGGTCGTTGGGCCGGGTGCTGGAGCGGCTGGGAGTTAGTGTAGGAGGACCCGGGGATGAGCGGGCGCGCCTGTGCAGGGGGCCTGATCTGGGGGCAAGGCCTTAACTTCTGAGCCGCACTCCTCATCTTTAAAAGACGGTAAGTCTTACGGCGTGAGCATCCATCCGTGCAGTAAGTGAAACTCTGGGGCTTCCCGTAGCAGTTGATGGTAGCCACCACTCTCTCCTTTCTCATCTCTCTCTGCCTCTGTCTGTCTCTCTCGCTCTCTGTAGGATTTGCAAGTGGAACCGGGCTGAGCTTAGAGCGTTCTGCTTTCTATCGACTTGTTCTCCGGCCCCCTAACTTGGGGCAATTTATCGTGGTTTAGGAGTGTTTGCTGTGTGCCAGGCACTGTGCTCTCTGGGCTTCAACCCAGGCATGTGCCCTGAGTGGGAGTTGAACTGGCCACCCTTTGGTTCGCAGGTCAGCAATCAATCCACTGAGCCCCACCAGCCAGGGCAGGAAGGTAATGTCTGAGGTGAATGACACTGGATCAGGAGCTCCGAACTAATTGTGACTCCAGTGTTTCCTCCTACTTCTGGGTCTTTCTGTAAAATTCCGGTCATTCAGTAATTTGTCTTGAATGCTTAAGGCAGCACGCTTGGTTGGCATTAGGGACGTGTCAGTCAACAGGACAGCCGTTAGTGTAACTAACTACCCACATAGAAGTAGCAGGATCATGGCCATTTTCATAGACTGCTGTGAGGGTGAAAACTGGCAGAGTCTCTTTGGACCTTACTTTGTCAATGTGTAGACTGGTGGAAGCTGCAGCCTAGTAGTGATGCACGTGAAGGTTACCTTGGAAAAACTTCCCTCGGCTACACAAAGACGGGGCAGAATGGCCATGGTAGTGGTATTTAAATAAACACAAAACTGGAACTGACCCAGATGTTTGTTGATGAACAGGCTGGGTAGAGAAGCTGTGATGGAGCGGTAGCTCTGCCACAGTGAAAGTGAGTGATTCGGTGTATCAAACTGTTTAGCAGAAGGGCATTTACATGGAACTGAGAAATGTAAGATAATACAGTAATCCTTACTTAACCTTGTCCATAGCTTCTGTGACCTTCAGTGAACTGACATAGTACAGGCATACCTTGTTTTATTGTGTTTCTTAGATACTGAATTATTTTACAAATTGAAGGCGAGTCCCTCCACCAGCAAAACACGACTGTAATTCGCTTTATTGTGATACTTGCTTTATAGTGGTTCTCTGAAACTGAGCCCACAGTATCTCTAAGGTGTGGCTGTATACGGAAATCACTTTTGCTCTAGGCTAACTGATATAAGCAAGGGTTAAGTTCCTATGGCAGGGGTGTCAAACTCCTTTTCACCGGGGTCACATCAGCCTCACAGTTGCCTCCGAAGGGCCGAATGTAATTTTAGGACTGTGTAAATGTAACTGCTCCTTAACTAGGGGCAAGGAACTCTACATTCGGCGCGCTGAAGGCAACCATGAGGCTCATGTGGCCCCTGGTGAAAATGAGCTTGACACCCCTGTCCTGTGGCATCTCATCAGTGTTCTAAAGAAATGATGTTATGCGATGTCCTTTTATATATATATGCAGTAAAAGTGTAAAGAAATGCTCGAGGCTCTGGCTAGGTTGCTTAGTTGGTTAGAGCATTGTCCTTTAATGCCAAGGCTTGGGTTCCATCTCCGGTCAGGGCACACACAAGGAGCAACCAGTGAATGCATAAATAAGTGGCAGGACAAGCCCGTCTTTCTCTCTCCCTCCCCCTCACTCCCTCTCACTCTCCCTCTCTCTTTCTGTCTTCCTCTCTCTCCCTCCCTCCCCTTCCTTCTCTCTTCATTCCCTTCCTCTCTCTCTCTCTCAAATCAATAATTAAAAGAAGAAAAAAGAAATTTTGGAGAGTAATGAGCACCCAGTTCCAGATAACGGCTCCCGAGGTGGAAGTGGGGGGAGGTGGCTGTTTAGGCCAGGGGATTGTGTTCTGATAAAGGAACTGAGAGGAAGCCAGTGAAAGTTGGGGTGAGGAGGGGTGGGAAGTGAGGCTGGAGAGGAAGGAAGCGTGGTCTGCAGGTGTCTGTGGGTGTGGGAAAGCCAACTAACCTACCTTCAGTGTGGCACGTGGAACCAGGGGGAGAGGGCTTTGAATGTATGGATGTTGGGGGGGGAGTAAGGAGGAAGGCAGGGGGTATATCCCAGGTCGCAGCATCAGCTGAGCTTTCAAGAAAAGCGTAAGGATAGAGGGGGACTTTCCTCCTGACACACAGGTCATGTGTCACCTTTCGGGGACCGGGGGAGGTTAATAGAGGGAAACAGGGGGGTAGGTTGCAGGGCCACCCAGCTGTGCAGGTAAATCTTAAATCCTGTTTGCAGTTGTAAAAACAAAGACCGTCCCACACAGAGTGGCTGCAGCCCATAGTTGCCAAGCAGACTCTGTTCTAAGCAGACTCAAGTCTTGCTTGGAGCTCTTGGTGTTTTGGTGGGAGGGAGATGGAAACAAAATAAAAACTAAATGAGCAGGCATTCTCATATCAGGTACCACTATGCAGACAGTAAATCGGGCTGGTGGGGTTGCCCAGTGTTGGGTTTCTGAGAGGTCGCTGAAGATGCTGGTGTGAAGTCAGGGTGGGCTTGTCTAAGTGGAACACACTTTGCGGGAGAGTGTGGGGGTTTAGAATGCGATGATGTGCACATGCACCCACACTTTGCAAGAAAACCACCTGTGAGGTGAAGCTCTGAGTGTTTTTGCATGTGTCAGATTCTGTCTGTGGACATTGGGAAAGCTGCCCCAGGCTTTTGACCCCATACTAGGGTTTAAGGATACGTCTCACATGTGGTTGCTTATCTGCCTCTAGGAAGATCTTGAAGCTCTCATAGCCCATTTCCAGACACTGGATGCCAGAAAGACCCAGGTTGTGGAAACGCCCTGTCCCCCACCTTCACCAAGGTGAGTGAGCAGAACTCTGCATTATAGCTTCTAATGGTTTTCTTGTATAAATTGGAAGTCCGCTGTCAATAGGCAGCATGTCTTCATAAATAACCAGGTACTTGGGACATTTTCACCTTTGAAACCTGTTCTGATCAGCTCCCACAGAACATGTTTGCACTTCTTCAGCTCTCTTGTCATGCAGAAACACGGAAATGAGGTCTCAGCAGCTGCTCACCTGGGACTTTGTGGCAGATGTGAAAGCCCCGGGTTGGTAACAATTTGTGACTATGGTGTGTCCTAAGGAACTTTGCTTGGTTCTTAAGGTATTTTAAAAGTGCCTGTCACAGGTGGAAAACTTAAAGTCACAATAGCTTTTAGCTGTGTTTGTTTATAATGCTTTTAAAGTCTTGTGAAAAATGTGATTATTAAATGTAAATTGTATGTAAGCCATTTTAAATGGATTTGTAAATTCTGTGCAAACTCCAAAGGATTTCAAACACTTGTGGAATGAGTTGAAAAGAGCAGGCTTTGGGTTTCATCTCACTTCTTATTCCTCTGGGTCAGTTCTTGTCCTCGTCCTTGGAATTCCAATTGTTTTATAGTTTGATTTCAGGCTCTGTAATTCATATATTTGCCAATAGAGCAGAGGCAAGACAGCGAATGCACTGAGTTAGAAACCTAGGAAAGGCCCAGTGACCCTAATAAAGAAATACTAGAGAAGGGGAAACACGTTAACTTCACAGCATCTGGGACTGTGTGTGTGGTTGAGAAATGATTTGCTTCGTTTCCCTCAGAGATTAGTCCCAGAGCTGTCGACAGCCTGAATGGAGGCCCGGGGTCCAGAGCTTCAGGAAGGGAGGTGGTTATAGTGCTGCCTTCAGTTCAGTGCGGGGCAGGTGATGTCTCTGCCACCTGAATTCTGCTGACCTGGACCCGGGATTTACTTAGCACCTGCCGGCCGGGTGGTGTTGGCGACTTGATTAACCCCGGAGCCAAATGACCTGATGCAGCAGCTTTACAGCAGCTCCCAAAGTTGGAGAGTCTTTCCTGTTCTTCATTTAATAAATTCCACTGGGAATCTTTTTCTGTTTTCCCCTTTATTCAGCGTGTTATCATCGGGGCCAGGTGTAAGTTGTACATGTGGTAGATGTATTTTTTTCATTTTAATCGTTGAAGCAGATAAATTCTTGAGATCTTTGAGGCTTCATATGTGTAACACCCCTGAGTGGAGCCACTTGTGGACCGATAATTTTTGGATGACATTTCAGAACTTTTCCTAAAGTAGCATTTGCCCCAAAAGCCAGATTGAATATAAGGATGTAATTTGAAAGGTTGGTGATTCCCTGGGTCAGCTGGGAATGGCCCCTTACAGTTGAAGGAGCTGAGGTATAATGAGATCAGGCCTTTTGGTTGGTGATCATATTAACTTCTTATCTCCTACCTCTCCGTCACGTTATGGTAACAAAGCCATGAAAATTACCAAGTTTTGTAGGTGTGTGTTCCCACGTATCGGCTGAGATGTAATTTAAGGGGGAGAGGAGGATGCGGTGCTCATGTGCCTGTGTCTCGCAGACGGTGGGTGTGGATGGGCTCGGACAGCAGTGACACTTCTGTACGCTGCAATGGAATTGTTTTCCTAGTGGTGCGTGTTACTTTCCCACAGAATATTAATGTGTTAATTGAGGAAAAGATTTGTGTGCAAAGAACTTTGGGGAACACTGGTGTCCTTTTTTTGAATATTTTTTCATTGTGATAGAATATATATAAAACATAGAATTTTCCACTTTAACCATTTTAACCGAACAAATCTGTGGGATTACTTACATCACACTGCTGTGCAGCCGTCACCACCATGTATTATGTCCAACAGTTTCATCACCCCAAATAGGATCTCTGTTCCTATTCAGCAGATGCTCGCCATTCCCCCTCTCCTGTTGCCTGGGGACCTCTACCCTACTTCCTGTCCCTCTGATTTGCCTGTTCTAAATATTTCATATAAGTGGAGTATGCAGTATCTGTCCTGCTGCCACTGGCTTTTTGCACTCAGCACAGTGCCCGCAAGCTCTGTCTGTGTTGTAGCAGGAGTCTGAACATTGTTCCTTTTGAGATCGCACAGTGTTCCGTGTGTGGGTGACCACATTTCATCCACTCATCCACTGATCCATTGGTGGACGCTTGGGTTGTTTCCACTTTGGCGCTACTATGAATAGTGGTGTAATGAAGGTTGCCATTTTCACTTTTCTTGACCACATGCCTAGGAGTGGAAAATTCTGTTTAACTTTTGAGAGACTGCTACAGCAGCACTATTTTAACACTGGTTTCTTTACTGCAGAATTGCTCAGCCTGTTAGATGTTCATGTGTATGATAAATCTCCAGGGAGAAGTATTCAGATTTTCCAAACTTACTTGACCTTCAGACTTTTTTTTTTTTTTTCCTGAGAAGCATGTTTCAGAGTTACTGTTACTGAAGGCACCTTGGGGAGTGCCACTCAAGAGGATTTTGAAGGAAGGGCGTATTTCAGTGACTGGCCTTCTCAGTCACCGTAGCTTTCATTCCTTTTCAGGGAAGTGGGCAGGATATATGTATGATTTCCTTACAGCTTTTCTTTTGTCCTCATGTGTGAAATAAGTGGAAAGTTATTTGCCATTTTTTCCAGATAGAAGTTGTCTAGGATGTATATTGAAATGCTTAAATCCTGGACTTTTAAGAGCAGTTTTGATTGTGATTTAAGAGGATAGACCCTTAAAATAAGACAGTTCTGGAAAATTTGGCACATAAGTAGGATCCCCTAGACTTGTCGCTACCTGATGATTTTAGCCAGAGGCTGTGGGAGTAGGCCTGGTGCAGCCCTCCTGGGACAGGGAGGCTGGGTATTATTGTCTGGCCCAGACTCCTTTTTTAGGGTAGTGCCTTCTGTTTTAGCCCCAGGCTCCTCTTTCACAAAAGTTTAGAAAAGGCTGGTCCCTGGTAAAGCCCTCTGGTGGGCAAATGAATGGCTCTCTCGGATTGGGCAGCCAATGGTTTGGTTTTGTGTTGACCCGCTGCTTTTGTCTCTTGCAGGTTAAATGCCTCTCTCTCCACTCATCCTGAGAAAGATGAATTAATCCTTTTCGGAGGTGAATATTTCAATGGCCAAAAAGTAAAGTATATATGTTTTTCTTTTCTTCCCAAATTTCCACGGGTCTCTTTTGGAGTAAAATTAATTTAAAGCAGAGATATCAAATACTTGTTGGTCCTTTAACTCCCCTCCCATGTCCCACCTCCTGAGCTCTCAGGACTGGTATGTGATAATGTCCTTGACAAGTAATAGCATCCTTTAGTGACCTTTAGGGTCCCTCCTCTCACTGCCTGCTTGAGGTTGACCAGCACACTAGCCCTTCAGTTTCATTGTTTGTGCTGTTTTTCCTTATGATGGGTTTCCAAAGTTGTTTTGAGTAGGAAAAGTACTGATTTAGAGCTAAGTTTTATTTTTAAAAAGGCCAGAAAGGCTCTGGCTGGTGTGGCTCAGTGGAGTGAATGCCGGCCTGTGAACTGAAAGGTTGCTGGTTCGATTCCCAGTCAGGGCATATGCTTGCATTGAGGGCCAGGTCCCCCGTTGAGGGTGTGCAAGAGGCAACCACACATTGATATTTTCTCACCCTCCCTTCCCCTCTCTCTAAAAATAAATAAAATCTTAAAAAAAAAAAAAGGCTGGAAAGACTGGTGTTTCAGAGTTGTATATGAAACAGAAAAGCATAAAGTTCACCTGCACTGCATAGTAGACAGATGGTCCTTTTCTTTGTGTCATCATCCCAAGGGATCCAGGGGCCCAGCTGCACCTGTCCTGCATTGGTAAGATTTACATTGCTTTAGGAAACACATTTTCCAGGAAGGCTAGCGATTGAGATCCTTCTTTCTACTACTGTCACTTGCATGGGAGCATCATTCATGACGGTAAAGCTCCTCTTCCTTCCTGCAGACATTTTTATATAACGAACTCTATATCTACAACATCAGAAAGGATACCTGGACCAAGGTGGAAATCCCCAGTCCACCTCCGAGGCGCTGTGCTCACCAGGTATGTTGTCAGTATTAACCCTTGTCCTTCTCTGTGTTCCCGTTGGGACTTTACACTGAGGGTTATGTCAGAGACTTGTAGAGTTGGTAAATGACAGGCAGCCTGTGCAGAGAGGCTGGGCCTTGCACGTGGGCCTCACTTTGCTGTTTTCCAACTTGTACTTGTTACTGAACTTCTTCACATAGCAGTGCCTTCACCTGTAAGACGGGGAGACGGACACTGCTTCTCCAGGTAGTGTGAAGATCATATGAAATCCAGGCAAAACACCCAGTTTGGTGCTTGGCATGTCTCAGTCGGCAAATTGCTCCTTCTCCATTTGATTGAGAGAGGCCTCCATAGGCCCAAGGTCTGGTGTCTAGAGAGCTAAAAATGAGAGAACAATGTTCAAAAGAGGTGTAAATGCTGCTTGGAAAATAAATACTGTAAATGAATGAGTCGTAACAGGGATGATGAATTGTAGCACTAAATCAGCGTGTTGTTGCCTGGCTTCTGCTTGCCCCAGGAGAGCTCTTTCAGAACTGTTAACCTGACAGCCTGTCAGGGAAGGGGTCCTGGTTTCAGATTCTGTTTAGCTGCGTGAGGCCAGGCACTTGGTCCTGTTCATTATTATAACCCAGTATTTGGAACAGTGTTGGGGCTCAAAAAAACAATTGAGTGAGTGATACCTGTCCGGGGTGGAGGGAGATGATTGTATGAGTCCACCATGGTGTGCGTGGTTCTCCTCTTTCTGGTTCTGTGCCCAGAAGTAGCCTGCTGACCTGAGAGTGGGTAAGAGGAGGACCCAGCTGCCTGAACTGCATGACTGTCCTGTGCACACGAAGGCTTGCGAGCACTTGCACTGGTTTGTCTTCTGGAAAAGAGGAATTCACTTGTGTTCAGGTTGGAAAATCAGGTGTAGTCAGTTGAATTTTAGTAAATGAGTGGATTTTGACAAGTTTGAGTTTGTTCACCAGAGCCCACTGCAGTTCTGGAGTGTGAATACTCTGCCCCAGGCCTCTAAGCTGAGGACTAAGTCCTGTCCTGTCTCAGTGGTGCGCACTCTGAGTCCCCAGTGCCCCCGGATGCTTCGTCAGAGTCTTGAGCCCCAAGAATGCTGATATCCCGATGGAGCCGTCAAGTTTTGTGCCCATGTCACATAATGCAGGCTAGGGGCTGCTTCTGTGTTTATTTTCTCATCCATTTTAATCACAGTTATTAAATGTCCTTGAAGAATTGGAATCATGAAAGTCTTGGAGATTTTTAAGTTCAGTTTTTTGGCAGGGTGCTCAGCAGGCTCTGGTTCATATGCATGGATGTCGAGGCCTTATTAGTCTGGGACTTAATAACATCCTTGTAGTTCAGCTCGGCTTGCTGTTTTATGTTGTGGATTTCATAGTGAATCACAGCAATGGGAAATAGAAATTGGTTATAAAGTCCTTTGCCTAAAGTTCATTACCTTTCAGATTCTACCACATGAAATTTGAGACATAAAAGTTTTCTCATTATAGACTAGTTTAATGGAGATGATGTTAGAAGCCATGGTCTGTATCTTCTCTTTTATCAGTTAGAGGGTAAAAGAATAGAAAGGAAAGCTTGTACGTATACTCTACTCTTTTCTCCTAGATTCTGGATTTTGGGATGGGGTGAAATTTATTTTATGTGTAATTTGAGAGTTTAGATGCCCTTTGTAAAATGAATACAACCCAGTGAGAGAAAGTGAAGGGTCACAGCTCTGCCGAATGTGGATTCGGTGACCTGGTGAGAAGAAGGGAGTGGTCACACTGCGCTGCCTGGACTGCTGAGGGTGCAGGGAGTGAGGCTGTTGGGAACCCAGGGCTGGGTGAGGAGCGGAGGCAGACATCCTGAGTTCTGTCTTCTTACTCACCTGATACTTGTCTCCCAAAGTAATGACTAAAACTCCCTTGAAACAAAATGCGTTCTCTCATAAACTAGAAAAAAGTTTCATATGGCTTAATAAAAAATGTCTCCTGTGTCCTTAGGTCGGCCTTAGTGCATTAATGAACAGTAAGTAGTTTATGGGGAGGAGTCATTATATACAAAGCGCTTACCCGTGAGATAAGCGGAGTTCCACCCACAGTGCTCGTTTGCACTGCTGCAGGTGTTAGCCTCCAGCTAAATAATGGCTTCATTACATTCTGTCTGAGCAGGCATTGCAGGACTCCGAGATTTTTTCACTCAGGAAATGCTGAGTATCTTTTACATGTAAGGCACCATTGTAGGACTGGGACATAGCGACAGAAAAGACGAGTTTGCCTTTCCCTGTGATGTCCCGTATTTGGTGTTTACTTTGATCCTGATGGTGTCACACATTTTGAAGACTCGGCTTTCATGAAGCTGAAGCATGCGTCTGGCTAATGTCAAAATCCTTTCAGAGTCTGTGTGTTATTTTGGACTTCATTGTGTGTTGGTTTTGTTTGTTCGTTTATTTGGCATTTGGAAGGAGGGTTGTTAACTTAAAGCTTTCCACACGTGATTTTACTGCAATTAAGACAACAGCAAACAAACCCAAATGCTTGGGAAGCAGGTAGCCTCATGGGACAAGTAGGATAGTGGATGCTGAAGAGGATGGCCTTGCCTTGCCCCTGGAGCAGTGCCGCCCTACTCCATTCACTGGGTCACTGCGTTGTGCTTTGCCTGCGTCAGATCCAGACAAGAGACTGTTGTTGGTTGCCAGTTTAAGCAGTTACTTCAAAACAACTATGTGTATAAATATATATATATTTATGCATTTATTTTAAGTATATTTTATTGATTATGCTATTACAGTTGTCCCATTTTTTTCTTCCCCTTTATTCTCCTCATCCCCGTACCACCCCACACCAGCATTCCCCCCCACTTAGTTTATGTCCATGGGTTGTACATATAAGTTCTTTGGCTTCTCCATTTCCCATACTATTCTTAACTTCCCCTGTCTATTTTGTATCTACCATTTATGCTTTTTATTCCCTGTACCTTTTCCCCCCATCTAACTCCTACCCCCTCCCTGCTGATAACTCTCCATGTGATCTCCATTTCTGTGATTCTGTTCCTGTTCTAGTTGTTTGCTTAGTTTGTTTTTGTTTTTTTAGGTTCAGTTGTTGATAGTTGTGAGTTTGTTGTCATCTTACTGTTCATAGTTTTCATCATATTCTTGTTCTTAGATAAGTCCCTTTAACATTTCAAATAGTAAGGGCTTGGTGATGATGAACTCCTTTAACTTGATCTTATTTGGGAAGCACTTTATCTGCCCTTCTGTTCTAAATGAAAGCTTTGCTGGATAGAGGAATCCTGGTTGTAGGTCCTTGCCTTTCATGACTTGAAATACTTCTTTCCAGCCCCTTCTTGCCTGCAAGGTTTCTGTTGAGAAATCTGCTGATAGTATTATGGGAACTCCTTTGTGGGTAACTGTCTCCTTTTCTCTTGCTGCTGTTAAGATTCTGTCCTAATCTTTAATCATGGGCAATTTAATTATGATGTGCCTTGGTGTGTACTTTCTTAGGTCCAACTTCTTTGGAATTATCTGAGCTTCCTAGACTTCCTGGAAGTCTATTTAATTTGCCAGATTAGGGAAATTCTCCTTCATTATTTGTTCAAATAAGTTTTCAATTTCTTGCTGTTCCTCTTCTCCTTCTGGTACCCCTGTGATTCAGATGTTGGAATGTTTGAAGTTGTCCTGGAGGTTCCTAAGCCTCTCCTCATTTTTTTTGAATTCTTGTTTCTTCATTCTGTTTTGGTTGAATGTTTATTTCTTCCTTCTGATCCAAATCATTGATTTGAGTCCTGGTTTCCTTCCCTTCACTATTGGTTCCCTGTACATTTTCCTTTATTTCACTTTGCATAGCCTTCACTTCTTCCTCTATTTTTCAACCATCCTCAACCATTTCTGTGAGCATCCTGATTACCAGTGTTTTGAACTGTGCATCTGATAGGTTGTCTCTTTCCTCATCGCTTAGTTCTTTTTCTGGAGCTTTGATCTGTTCTTTCATTTGGGTCATAATTCTTTGTCTTGGCACACCAGTCTGGATGAATGTTTCTCCTTTAACTCCTTTGTTGTCAGACGTCCATACAGTTCAATTTTCTGGCAGTTCTGGGTTTTAAATTTGTTGTCCTTCTTTTGGTTGTATGAGGAGGCAAAGTGTATCTACCTATACCTCCATCCTGGCCAGAAGTCCTGAATATATATATTTAAAGGTATTTTATATTTAGAGCTTTCTTTCCAAAATACCTAAATTAATCACCCATAAGACAGCCTGGGGGTATAAACTCTTTCTGTAAGTTTGACGGTACAAAGGGGAGTGAGCAATGAGTAGGAGAACAGCCTGCATGTATCTCAGTCCCAGCCAGTGACTTCTTTCTTTCTGGAGTCCCGCCAGCTTTCTTCTGAAGAGCTGATAATAGGCCAGCTCATACCTCAGTTATCTCCTCTAATCCCAGAAGAATCCTTATTTTAAGGATATTATGGAAAGTAATTTTGTTGAAATGCTTTGACTTTTTTTTTAAAGCACTTAGTCCTTTCTTTCTTTTTAAATCCTTACCTGAGGGTATGTTTTACTGATTTTAGACAGGAAGGTAGGGAGAGAGAGAGAAACCTTGATCTGTTGCCTCCTGTACCTCCTTCAACCAGGAGTCAAATCCACGTCCTCAGTATGTGCCCTGACCGAGAATTGGATGCGCAGTCTTTTGATGTGCTGGGCAGTGCTCCAACCACCTGAGCCACCTGGCCGGGGCTGATTGGACTTCCTTTAAAGTAAGCTCTCTAAGCCCTGGCTGGTGTGGCTCAGTGGATTGAGTGCCAGCCTGCGAACCAAAAGGTTGCCAGTTTGATTCCCAGTCAGGGCACATGCCTGGGTTGCGGGCCAGTCCCTGGTCGGGGGACACGCAAGAGGCAACCAATCGATGTATCTCTCGCAAATTGGTGTTTATTTCCCTCTCTTTCTCCCTCCTTTCCCCTCTCTCTAAAAATAAATAAGATCTTAAAAAAATAAAGTAAGTTCTCTAATATATTCTCTGTGTTGCTGTTCTTATATATTTCATTTCCATACATATTAGAAGCCCCACAGTGATATAATGTTGTTTTTGCTTTAAATGGTTATTACAGAAATTTTAAAATGAGAAGAAAAATATCTTCTATTGATTTACAAACTTACGGTTTTCATCACACTTCATTCCTCATGTAGATCTGTGTTTTCATGTGGGAATGTTTCCTTCAGCCTAAAACTTCATTTACTATTTCTTGAAGTACAGATAAGTGGCAACAAAATTTTTTTAGCATTTTTTCTAAGTGAAAATGCCTTCATTTTATATTCATTCACTGGATATTTTTTCTTTCTTTTTTTTTGATATATTTATTGATTATGCTATTACAGTTGTCCCATTCCCCCCCTTCACTCAACTCCAACCTGCCCACCCCCTCCCTCCCACATTCCCCCCCTATAGTTCATGTCCATGGGTCATACTTATAAGTTCTTTGGCTTCTACATTTCCTACACTATTCTTACCCTCCCCCTGTCTATTTTCCACCTATCATTTATGCTATTTATTCTCTGTACCTTTCCCCCCTCTCTCCCCCTCCCAATCCCCTATTGATAACCCTCCATGTGATCTCCATTTCTGTGGTTCTGTTTCCGTTCTAGTTGTTTGCTTAGTTTTCTTTTGTTTTGGTTTTAGGTGTGTTTGTTAATAACTGTGAGTTTGCTGTCATTTTTACTGTTTATATTTTTATCTTCTTTTTCTTAGATAAGTCCCTTTAACATTTCATACAATAATGGCTTGGTGATGATGAACTCCTTGAACTTGACCTTATCTGAGAAGCACTTTATCTGCCCTTCCATTCTAAATGATAGTTTTGCTGGATAGAGTAATCTTGGATGTAGGCCCTTGCCTTTCATGACTTGGAATACTTCTTGCCAGCCCCTTCTTGCCTGTAAGGTCTCTTTGGAGAAATCAGCTGACAGTCTTATGGGAACCCCTTTGTAGGTAACTGTGTCCTTTTCTCTTGCTGCTTCTAAGATTCTCCCCTTCTGTGTAATCTTGGGTAATGTAATTATGATGTGCCTTGGTGTGTTCCTTCTTGGGTCCAGCTTCTTTGGGACTCTCTGAGCTTCCTGCACTTCCTGGAAGTCTATTTCCTTTGCCAGATTAGGGAAGTTCTCCTTCATTATTTGTTCAAATAAGTTTTCAATTTTTTGTTCTTCCTCTTCTCCTTCTGGCACCCCTAGAATTCGGATGTTGGAACATTTGAAGATGTCCTGGAGGTTCCTAAGCCTCTCCTCATTTTTCCGAATTCTTGTTTCTTCATTCTTTTCTGGTTGGATGTTTCTTTCTTCCTTCTGGTCCACACCATTGATTTGAGTCCCAGTTTCCTTTGCATCACTATTGGTTCCCTGTACATTTTCCTTTGTCTCTCTTACCATAGCCTTTATTTTTTCATCTAGTTTTTGACCAAATTCAACCAATTCTGTGAGCGTCCTAATTACCAGTGTTTTGAACTGTGCATCTGATAGGTTGGCTATCTGTTCGCTGCTTAGTTGAATTATTTCTGGAGCTTTGAAGTGTTCTGTCATTTGGGCCATTTTTTTTTTTCTCGGTGTGTCTGTTACTTAAAGGGGTGGAGCGTTAGGTGTTCCCCGGGGCGGGGTAACGCTGGTGGCTGTGCTATGACGCTGTACGTGGGGGAGGGGCTGAGAGAGAGCAGTGGTGCCTGCTCCACTCTCTACCAGACCTCAGTCACTCCCTCAGCCACCCACAATCAAACTGGGCCCCTGTGGTGCTGGATCCCGAGTGGGTGGGCTTGCGCACACTCCAGGCCCCTGTGGGTCTCTCCAACAACCTCTCCCATGAGGCTGGGAGTCGTTCCTGCTGCCGCCCCAACCCCCACGGGCGCTTTCAGTCAGAGGTTTGAGGCTTTATTTCCCCTGCGCTGGAGCCCTGGGTTACACGTTCTGCTTCGCTTCCTGCGGTTAGTCCTGTTTTATCTATGCGCGAATGTGGGGCCGCGGGGTGCTACCCACTGCTCTGCCTGCCCCGTTCTCCGCCACTCTGAGTCCGGCCCTCTCGGTTTCTCTGTGCTCGAATGTGGGGCCGCAGGGCCTGCTAGTGGTCAGACTGCTTGCCCTGTTGGTCCCACACTCCGCCAGTCTCGGTCCTGCCACGGCCACACTAGTCCTCTCTGCCCCGGTGCCCGTCTCCGCCCCTCCTACTGGTCTGGATGTATGTTTCTTTTTTATCTTCTTGGTGTCGGACTTCCTTGCCGTTTGATTTTCTGTCAGTTCTGGTTGTGCGAGGAGGCACAGTGTGTCTACCTACGCCGCCGTCTTGGTTCTCTGGATATTTTTTCTTGATGCTGCGTTCTGGGTTGATAGCAATTTTTTCTTTAGCACTTGAAAATGTTGTGTTTTCTGGCTTGCATTGTTCTGAGGAGAGGTAAGACTTAATTTTTCTGTACTCAGTCTTTTTTTCCCCCTCTATGGCTGCTTAAAAGATTTTATCTTTGTCTTTGGTTTATTAGGAATTTGATTTTGATGAACTTTTGTGATTTTCTTAAAGTTGAATTATATGTATGTTAGACTGTTTAATATTATCCAACAGGGCAATAGGTCTCTCTCTCTCTCTCTCTTTTTTTTTTTTTCATTCTTTTTTCTATTTTCATGTTGATCGTTTTTATTACCCTTCAAGGTAAGTGGATATGCTGTGAACTTGTGGATTATTCATTTTATGTGTGGTATTTTTTAGCTCTAGATTTTGTTTGGTTCTCGATTATTGTTTCCATGTTTGTTTATTATGCTCATGTTTTCCTTTAAATCTTTGGACATATTTATAAAAACTGGTTTCAAGTCCTTGTTTGCTGATTTTCTCATCTTTGTCATTTCTGGGTGTCTTTCTGTGGACTGACCTTTTGCCTTAAGTCACATTTTCCCACTGGGACTGTGTAGTTAGATGCAGAACTTTGTGAATGCTACGAGTTGACTGTCTGGATTTTGTTTTAATCTGTTAGCAATTGATGAGTTTTGTTTTGGCAGGCAATTACGTCACCTGCAGGTCGTTGTGATCCTTTTGAAACTTTTCTAGGAATGACTCAGCCCTAGGGCACAGGTGGCAAACACCAGGCCTGTGGGCTGAATCCGGCCTTCCACCTTGTTTTATCCGGCTGGCACCTTTTTTCTACCCAGGGGCAGCGCGGAGCTCCTTGTCCCTAGTTAAGGAGTACTTACATTTATACAGTCCTAAAATTGCATTTGGCCCTTTGGTGAAAATGAGTTTGACACCCCTGCCCTAGGGTATGCCCTTTCTGGGGTCTCTGCTGTGTGCTCTGGCTGTCCAGTGACATCTTTCACTATGTCTGGTTGGATACTGCCTGTTTCAAAGCTCTATGCAAGTGCAGGTCATTTTTAGGCTTTCAGCCTCACAGTGGTGATTCTTTTTCCAGCCTCTCCTGCACATATACAGCTTAATGCTCAAAGGCTTCAGGGAACCCCGTGCGGATTTCCAGGGTGCTCTCTGTCCAATACTCTGCCTACAAATTCTAGCTACCTCAGCATCTGTGAACTCTGACCTTTGTCTCCTCAGCTGAACAAGACCACCTGCTCTGTTGGGCTCCTTTCCCTGCACCAGGGTGCAGGGACTGCCTTCGGAGGCACAGAGTCACCGTTCCCACTTACCACCCTCAGGGTCACAGTGCTGCACTTCCTGATGTTGTACGACTCTAGTTCCTTCATAGATTTTGTCCAAGTTTCTCCTTGTTTATGTGGTACAGGTTGCTCCGTCCTTGTCGGAGTGGAAATCTTATGCCTGTTTCTTTATAGTTCTGATCTTCTCTTGAATAATATACTAACTTTTTTCTTTGAGGACCAGGTTAATACACATCCCTCAGATCACTGACTGTTGACCCATCTTCCTGTAGTCCTTATACTTTTGACGGCGACAGGCCTGGTATTGTGATGAAGAGGGGGGATGGGATGGACAAGATGAACTGTGGCTTACAGTCCTTTTTTCTTGCCTGGAGTTGGACTTCATTTTTTAAAAATGGTTTTTACACTGATATGTAAGTAATATTCATTGTGAAAAAAGAAAAGAAAGAGAAAAGTCCATGGCCCATCATTCTAGAACTGCTAGTTCATATTTCTTCATCTTCTCCTTGTATATCTATATTTCTACACATGTATATTTCATATTAGTTGGCCTATACATATAAATACACACATATGTATATGTTTTTTCTATGCTGTTCTTTCCAGTTGGTGCATTATTTATAGCATTACCTCATGGCATTGGATAGCCTTCTATAACATGATGATTCAAAACTCCATTGTGTTGTGGAGCTTGAGTGTATCACCTAACTTCATAAACTCAAAAAATGTTAGGTCTGGGCCTGAGCTAATCATCGTGCCTGCTTTAAAGATTTGAAGTGATCAGTTCTTTCCTCTAGAACTACTGAGGTTTTAGAGTGGTAGGAAGCTGGCTTGTCCCTTCATAGGTCAGTCATCTGTGCTGAGGTGACGCAAATAAAACTGAGTGAGAATGGGAGTGGAGAGAGGGCTGTGTTACTCTTAAGAATGCCGCCAGGACCCTCCACAGATAGTCCAGGACAGCAGCGGGGTCAGTGACAGAGCCTTGCTTCTGCAGTGTTCTCAAGTGCCAGCGGGTCAAAGGCTCCGTGCTGCAGTGGAGCTCTGGGTGCCTGGGGCTGCAGCCTCCTGACAGCCACTGCGTGACCCTCCCAGTGAACCTGCCTGTGGAGGTACGTGAGGGCAAGTAGGCATTCACACACTGCTCAGCAGCGTCTTGGTGCCCAGTGGCACCCGACCCAAGTCCCCTTCCTTAGCCACACTGTTTGCTACCATGGCCACTGTTTCCAGGCTCCTCAGCAAGAAGCCCCTTGGCTGTTTCCTGGCCACGTGCCTTTGGTGTGAAGGGTTTGGTTGTATCATCTGCTTCGTTGTCTGGACCCTGTGGCTGGTGACTCCCAGAGTAGGCTGGCCCAGCACCTGCTCTGTGCCAGGTGTTGACTGAGTAAGCGTCACACCCCACACTTGTAGGGTGCTTGCAGGAGAAGTTGTTTCTGTGCAGGCTGTCCCCTCAGATACTCAGTGTACAGGTCAGCTAACCATAAAACCAGCCACATCGTGACTGTCTTTGAAGCTGTGCTTTCCGTCAGGTGGCACGTCACTGAACTTTCTCTGTTGGTCACTGGCCAGCCAGTGGGTTGTGTGGCTCTGGAGGGTCCAGGCACTTGGGGGTGGTTCCAGTGGGACCTCTGAGTCATCCTGGGTCTTCGGCAGAACCACACAGAGGGCAGGCACTGAGGAGAATGGACAGTGCAGGCACTCTTAAGATGAGATCAAGGCTTGGAATCTAAGTGTCCTTGGGTGAGAAAGAGGCAGGTCTGGAATTCTGGGGGAGGGGTTCCAGTTTTATGTGTTACCTTTTGGACTTCATATCAGCAATCTTCAACACAAAATCCAACCCAAAGCTTAAAATCCCTGGGCTAGATAGTGTATGAATTGCCTTTAAAATGACCAATTGTGTTTCTTGTATTGGCACCTATAAAGGTGGTTTTACATGACGTAGCACCCACTCTTATTGTGGCTGTCTGAAATACATTCCTGTACCCAGCGATTTTCAACTTTTTCATCTCATGGCGCACATAAACTAATTACTAAAATTCTGTGGCATGCCAAAAAAAAAATTTTTTTTTCAGTGTGACAAAAAAAGTAGGTATAACTTTGACTCATTTAAACAGGACAGCTATAGTTGTGTTGGCTGCTGTCATTTTATTTCACGGTCTAAGGGAAGAGAGATCAGCGCCCCTGACTAAATAGTCCCGTACTGCCTGTTTTAAAAATTCTTGTGGCACACAGGTTGAAATTTGCTGCTCTTACCCAATATTTCCCTCTTCTGGAAAGGCCTTTTTAATCACATGCTGTGACTGGCTTCTCCCTCCTTGTGGGGGATCCACATGGCAATCCCCAGTCTAGAGTCTGGAATGTTGCCCTCGCCCTGTGGAGACGCAGCTTTCAGTGGGGTGATGGACAACTCAACTACTTGGTTCCCCGTCCCAAGAACACCAAGATGGCTTGGACACACTTCTGTCTTTCCATCCTGTCATTTCTGATTCTAATGCATGGCATGGGTTGTTGGGTAGTCTCGCTTCACTCTCGTTCAGTTGGTGAGTAACCTTGGAATGTGAAGAGTAATTTCTGCTCATGGGATGTGAGCCCTGGTGTTCCTGTTCTCAGCCGCTTTTCCCCTCGGGTTGGCACATTAGTTTGTGGAATGTTTGGCCCGTGAACTCTTTGTTCTGTGAATACTTTGATGTTCTGGTAAGCCTGGTAATATTTTGAAATATGCACGTGTGTGTCTTGAAAGTTTGACGTGGTGCGGTGCAGGGTCAGTGTGGCTTAGGTGCCACTCTGTCCTCTTCTGTGGGAGAGCCTCCTGCATGTGCAGCCCAAAGGGAATTGTCCTCACTGCTTCCGTGTACCTTCCTGTTATGCTTAAATGTTTAAAAAATACACGTTAGCCCTGGCTGATGTGACTCAGTGTATTGAGTGCCAGCCTGAGAATCAAAGGGTTGCTGGCTCGATTCCCAGTCAGGGCACATGCCTGGGTTGTGGGCCAGGTCCCCAGTAGGGGGTGCGCAAGAGACAACCACACATTGATGTTTCTCTCCTCTTTCTCCCTCCTTTCCTCTTTCTCTAAAAATAAGATAAAATTAAAAATCTTTAAAAAAAATAAATGTCAATAATGTTACATAAACATTATATATTACTTGTCTTATTCGTGAGTGGTTTTAGGTATACAATGCTTAATAGCTAGAAAAGGGTTAATGAGGACAGGTAAACAGCTTTGTTACAGATATTTAATAAAAATTACTCTGTCAGTTTGTGTTATAACTGATGTAACTTTTGACACAACTATGTCCATTTTAATGGGATGTGGGGTTGTCTAAAAATAAGTGGATGTTAATTTTGCCATTCTAGGAATGCCTGAATGTTTATTAGACTTTGACTTAGGAGGGTTTGTTGATGAGGGATTTCTCCCTCAGAGGCAGGAGTGGGTGCTGGCCATGGCTACCAGGTGCTGTGTTCTGGTGCGGCTGCTGCTCCACCCCTCTGGAGCTGGCCAAGAGCTGTGCGGCTTTGCCCTGACCTGTCACCTTCCTTGTCACAGGCTGTGGCGGTACCTCAAGGTGGCGGGCAGCTGTGGATCTTTGGAGGGGAGTTTGCTTCTCCTGATGGAGAGCAGTTTTACCACTACAAGGATCTCTGGGTTCTGCATTTGGCCACCAGGACCTGGGAGCAAGTCAGGTAAGGTGCTGCATGATAAGCAAACCTCTGGGCCCGGCTCCTGTGTGTGCCAGCATGCTTGGTTCACAGTGATGAGATTGGATCCGGTAGAATTCCAGGACTTGAGGAGCATGAATTGCAGAGCCCCAAGGGACCAGCTTCAGTGGTAACTGCAGTAAGGGAAGAGCTTAAGTTTTTCTGCACCCTTCACAGAGAAACCCGACCTGGCCGCTGCTGCCTGACATCTGGCTTTGTAGAAGATGTTGCCAGGGTCGCTGGGAGCAGTGTTATATTCAGACTTACTTTCTTGTTCCTCCTGTGTCTGCATTAAATTGATCATATTTTAATGCAGTTCTCCTGGACCATCTGTTTATCTCCTTAAAGGTGTTCTGGACTTCAGCTTGCTGGAATGGAGCTATGGTATTTACTAAAACGGAGTGCTCCTTGTAGGTCCAGTTCACATAGAAGCAGTGGAACCAGTGGATGAAGGACGAGAAGGCCTTTATATCGCTCTTCAATAAACTAGGCTCAGCTCTCACTGGAGCCTGATTTCTGCATCTTTCAGTGACATTGGTATGTGGTTGTCACATTTACCACTGCACTTCACTTCTAGTGTCAGTGGTCAGCACCGCACACCTGTCTTTGGGGAGACAGACATTGTGTCTACGTATAAATTATTTATGAGAAGAAACCTAGGAGAGGGCCAGATTGGGAGAGTTAGTTGGCTTCATGCTTCTGGGGTGGGCGTGCTGCGCGCTGGCCATGTGCCCATGTTGCAGGTGTCTTCTCCGACCACTAGAGCCGCAAACCAGAGTTTCTTCTCCTCAGTGGAGCAGGCAGTGCCCTGTGGGACTCACTAGTGGTGCGGAGTGTTTTAGGGTCGTCAGAGGCAAGCATCCCTCCCTGAAGAGTCTGCTGGGTTGTTTGATAATGAGCTTCTTAGAAGACCACCATGCCAGGCTGTGGAGGCCTGATCTGATTGGCTCCAGGCCTAGAGTGGAACATTGTAAAGAGTCCGTTGTGCTAGTGGGAAGTGTAAATAGGTGCCCCAAGCCAGGCTGCCCTGCTGGAGAAGGCCCGGTGGCAATCTGAATCAAATTGGAACCAGAAAGACCTTGGTGTGCATTACCAACTACTGACTTCACTTCCTTTTCTCTTAACCTGCTCTGGGAAAGCGTCATTATCTTCCAAGGCATAGCATCAAGAAATTATTTTCATATGATAATTGATTTCATTACATACATATTGAAACTTGGTCATTTTCCCCCTAATTTAAAAAAAATATTTAGGCCCAAAGCATGCAAGCTATGTTGTCTTGTTTTGCTTCAATCATTTTTTTTCAAAACCCAATTTGATTTGCTTGTTTGTTCATTGCTGGTGAATTGATTTTTGGTATTTTCTCAGCAATTTTATCAGTTTTGGTTGCTGTTTGCCCAGATTTATGGATGAGGGACAATAAGCCCTCTCCGTGAAAGAATGTGTACAAATCTCACGGCCATCCAGGGGCCTAGCAGTGGTGCTAGCACATCTGTGCGGTGTTCCTGCAGGGACGTTCTGAGCTCTTTTGTGACATGCACACTTTCTTGTGGCCTTCTGCCTTTCCTGCTTCTAGAACATGCATTGCGGGTGTTACAAGGGAGCAAGGAGGCACTGTGGACATATAGTCACTCGGGGAGTGAACAGCTCGCTGTGGCCACTGTCCCCCCGCCAGCCAGAGATGGCGACGTTGCCTCCGTGTGCAATCCCAGCTGCCTCCCGTGCTGTTGGCTCAGTTATGCTTACGCGGCATTTGAGGCATCTGTCCTAAATCGAAAATTGTCTCTGATAAACATGTCTCTCATTACTTGAATACTTGCTTATTGTGAGAGTTTTTTTTAAAGGCATAGTGTAGAGCCTATTAAAAACTACTGTGAAACCACAAACTACAAAGATAAAATGCAGTTGCCATTCTTACCCCTGTATTTTATTTTAAAGGCATAGTGTAGAGCCTATTAAAAACTACTGTGAAACCACAAACTACAAAGATAAAATGCAGTTGCCATTCTTACCCCTGTATTTTAGTCTAAATAGAGTGGTGAGGCAGGAAGGAGGTATGGGCTCTATTTTTTGTCTAAATCACTGTTTTTTCAAGCCTTCCTTCTTGGGGTGGTCTCTGGTTCCTGTGGGTGAGATGAGCAGGAACTGGCAGAGTGTTGCTTTGAGCTGTTCCCAGGGTAGCCAGGGTGTGATGGGCGCATTTTACCTGAGCCTGTGGTCCCTGAGGGCCGTGGGGAGTGTGTCTGACCAGAAAGGTACAGCCCGTTGAGTACAGGACTGGAAGTGAGATGGAGGGCCTGTTCCCAGCTTGGCCTCTTACTTTGTTTGCCAGGAGAGTTTGAATGCCCAGGTTAATTTCTGTGCTTCCGCTGCTCAGCAAACTTCAGATGCTGGTGCTTCACATATTTATGGTTGTGCGATGCCTTGTGTTTGTGGCTTACTCAGTTGTTAAGTCCCCTGCCTGATGGGATGCAAAAGATCATAAATGGCCTGCATGAGATACTGTTTGACAGATGTCCTCTTCCCTATCTTTGTTGTCTCCCACCCTTACTCATCTTGGGTGCTTACCTCCAGCCTTCCTAGAATGCTCGGTGCCCTGACCATCCCTGCAGCTGCAGCCCTTCCACCCCCTGCCTTGTTGAGGGGAGCGCAGCTCTGGTGTAGCCCCTTCTCTTGCTGTTACAGTTGTCTGCAGTCCATCACCATCAGGGCCTCCCAAGTCCGTCACTGCACCAGGATCCACAGGAGATCGATAGACCCGACCATAGGAAATGTTCAGGTTTCTGTGTGGGAAATGCCACCGCAAGGAAAGTGGCGAGTGGTGACAAGTGCCGAGAAACTGCCTGCAGCATACAGTGAGCTCGTGTTCAAAACAGAGGCCCTCTATAAGGGAGTGAGCAATGAGTGGCCTGACAGGAACTTGAGAAAGGACATGAAAAGGCCAGTCACAAATGGCAGACATGAAAAGGAGATGTCCGATTCAGTGTCGGTGAGGGTTGGGAAAACAGGCTGGTGCCTCTTGGAATGTAGGCAGCGTCTGTCATTTCATCATGTTTTAAATGTGCATACCGATTGGCCCCAGATTCCCTTCTAAGAGTATACTGTAAAGAAATACCTGTCTCATGTTGTATAGAAAAGCATGTACACCAGTGCCTGCGAAGAAACGAGATGCAGAACAACACGTGCCTGAGGAAGAAGTCTGAGTGTGAACGGACCTGCTCGTGTGTTCAGGAAGTGGGCCTGAAAGCCTGGTGCTCACAACATGCATGCGTGCAGGTGCACACACACACACACACACACAGGGCAAAGTCTGGATTGTTTGGTCTTTTCCAATGAAAAGATTCATTGGTCTTTTATTTTCACCTGTTATAGGGTTACTTCATTTTGATGACTATGGCTTTGTGGTATATTTTGGTAGCTAGAGGGTTTTTCCATTTACTTAAAATATTTCTTTGTCATGTACTCATTCTTTCCATATGAGCTCAGAATCAGTTTTTCAAGTTCTATTTTTAAACATTTCAATAGGATTTGATTGCTTTTATTTATAGATTACGTTTAGGGAGAGTGGACATCTTTCTAATCCTCACTCTTCCCAATCAAGAACACTGTACTTATCTCCATTTAGTGAGGTTCATTTTTTATCCGTCAGTAAAGTTCAAAACAGCCTAGAAGTAGACTTGTGAAGTCAAAGGTGTAGGTATTCCTAAAGACTGTACTTTGTGTTCTTGTTGTCTCCCCAAGACACTACTTGGCACCTCCACACTTATTTTGGGGGGCCTCTTTCCCAGCAATCCTCAGCATGCAACATTCTTGTTTGGGTGCCGGTCTTAATCGTTCGGTGGTCACCCTCGCTTCACTGTGTAGCAGGTGCTGGACTTCTGGTGGGCTACCGCACGGAATAAGCAGCGTTTCTGGCCTTATCTGCACTTGGAGGGGCACTTTTAAGGAAGGTTTCCCAGCAGGTGTGGTTGGGAGACGTGTCAGCCTGGGGAGATGGCTGGGCGCTGAGAGAATGCCTCTGTTACTCTACTAGTGATTCTCAGATTTTCACGTACCAAGTAGCACCTAGGAAACTTTGAAAATGCACATTTCTGCCCTCATCGCAAACATCAAGCCTGATTTATAAAGGTTTAAGATGGGGCTCAGGAATCTGCATTTTACATTAACCCCTTCCCAGCCCCCTTAGTGACCCTCATCCATGAGACCCTAGACCACAGCTGGAGCCTTCGGTTACTGGTCCATCAGCCTTGGTTACTGCTGGGTCTCATACTGGTTTTGAGCATTGTTCGCTGATGTGAAGATGTGTGCTCCCTTTCAGAAGTCAGAACACTCATGTGAAGTGCTTCTTAGATCCTTAACAATTCAAATTATGAAAGTATTGCTGTTGTAATTTACTGACCATTCCAAAATGAAAGTATCACCTAACTGTTGTCAGCAGGGCTGTGCAGGCTTAGTTGACACCACCCAATATAACCTTGGGCAGGTGCAGGTAGACTGATAATTACAGTTGGTCTGTTGGATCCGGGGGCTAGGTTACAGTGTGTGGGGTTTGGACTTGGAGCTGCTGCTGCTCGTCATTGGACTTGGTTACTAGTGCAGAGGGGTAATGGCCACTGTTGAAAGAGGACTACCACTGACAGTTTATCCTCTCCTTATTTTTGTTGATCTGAAAAAGAAAGATAAGCAGATTTAGCCAAAATGAAGATTGATTTTCCATTTCTGGGGAAGACTGTTCAGCCTGGGAAAATCCACATGATGTGGGTTTGCATCACTTGAAAAGCACAGGTGGAGTTCACTATGAACTATATTTATTTTGTTACCAGAATTTGGCTGGGTGCTCTGCGTTCAGTTTTTTAAAATGATTTTCACTCTCATGGGGGTAGTTTTACAGCTGGGGAGACTGACAGTGAGGAAGGTTACGTATTGGTAAAGGCCAACAGAGACCACGTTAAATCTGTTTCTGTATTTAGTCCCTTTCTTGGCTTTTAAATAGGCTTTTCTCTTTGGAGGGTAGGATGGATTCTCTCTTCCTAGCTGGTGACTTTTGATTTATATGACATGTTTTTTTCAATGCCATTGTTCTGATTCACGCCAGGCTCCCAATGAACAAGTGTATTGCCCCCATCCTTGCATGGGCTGGTCTGAGGAAACGATAGCAGGGACAGGCAGGGCCGGCCTGGAGTAGTGAGGTCAGACCTGTTCTTCTGAGGTCTGAGGTCCAGTGGTGCGAGCTCCCTGGCAGGCCACTGAAGGGGTGCCTTGAACAAGCAACACCTGCAACTTCCTGTGTTTAGCAGCGGTGCTCACTGGTGGCCGGGTGTGGAGATGAGCACAGGCTCTGATTGCATCCTGCCCGTGCCTTGTCCTGCAGTGGAAGCTGAGTGACCTGAGCAGGCCTTGCCCTCACCCCAAGTGGTGTCACAGTGCCTTCGTGTGGGCACAACAGGAACCAAACGCAGCCATTAGCATCCAGGCAGCACCCTGCAGGCTGGCGCACCTCTGCAGCCGCTGTCCACTCAGGACAGCCTCTCCAGGTGGTGCAGATGACCCCAAAGGGACCAGAGGCAGGTTTTGTGTTTGTAAAAGTGCTCTGTTTTTTTAATAGTAAACTGTAATGAAGTGAACTATATATAAAGAAAAGCACACAGTCGTGCAGCTTGATGAATTTTATAAAGTAAATGTGCCTGTCTGCTCAGGTCCAGGAAACAGTGCAGTTAGCATCCTCAAGCCCCAGTGCCCACCCCAAGCACAGATTGGCTTTGCTTGGTTTGCACAGCATGTGAATGTATTCTCACATTTGGCATTTTCGCTGAGCATTATTTTGTGAGATTTACTGTGTCGCATATGGGAATAGTTTATTTATTTTGATGCTGTATAATGTGCCATTATAGAGAGTCCCTGTGTGTTTTCCCTGGTGGTGGCAGCGGCAAGATACCAGTTCACAGTTTTTATAAGTGGTGTTGCTCTCAGCATTCTTTTACACATCTTACGATAGGCACATCTATGTATTTCCATTAAGTTTATGTCTAAAGAGTAGTGTAAGGCAGTGGGGGCACAGGGTTGCACACGTTCTGCTGTAGCCTGCCCTGGCAGCTGTTCCCCACTCTGGTGGGACTGATTACAGAACCGTGAGCTGGGCGGGAGAGCTCCCGCTGTTCCACCCAGGCCAGTGCTTGGCATTTTCCTCTCGGGTGTTGCCATTCTGGTGGTGTTTCTGTAGCATGTTGGACAACAAATAGGCACTTAGTACCCTTTTATTGTCTTCAGTTTTGCACATTTTCCATTGTAGCAACAGGCATTTATGCGACATCGTAACAGTTTGAAAGTGAGAGGAAAAATCATAGGGTTACTAACATCAAGAAGACCAAAGCTTAAATGAAATGCCAGCTTTCAGCCTCCTCATTTTACACTGGACGTGTTCCTCCAGCTTTTGGCCGACATTTTGAGGTTCCCGTCAGTATATCTTCAGTGGGAGGTGCCTGCAAAACTGCCCTGATAATTTAAAAAGAAAAAAAAGGCCTGATTTGGTAACATAGGTTCTATATACTAACTTTTTGTTTTTATAAAACATACAATCAGTCTTTCCTTCCCTGACTGTATCTGCTCCAGGGGGTAGGGAAGCAGTGGGTGGGTGTCTGTGCTTTAAATGTATGTGCACTTAGTGAATTTGAGGGAACTGGACACCAGAGACGGGACTCGGCATCTGCCCTGCCTGCCCTGCCACCCAGTACAGAAGCTTTTACCTGTTTCACAGTGGGGGACCTGCAGAGGGGCTGGGAGAGGAAAGCCATTGAAAGAATTACCTGTCCCTCCCACTTGAGCAAATGAGTGGCTGATAACTGAAGGTGTATCTGTGATTATCAGCAAAACAACCTTGAAAGAGTGAAACACTAGAAAAGTGTCTTAGCCTGTTTGGGCTTCTGTAACATAATACTACGAATTGGGACCTAAACAACAGACACCGATTTCTTGCAGTTCTGGGGGCTGGAAGTCCATGATGGAGGCTCCGGCAGATTGGATGTCTGGTGAGGGCCCACTTCCTGGTTCAGAGACGGATGTCTTCTTGCTGTGTCCTCACGTGGTCCTTTTTGCTCCTGCAGAGTTATTTCTTCCTGTTGTTTATGAAGGCCCTGATCCCATCATGGGGGCCCACCCTCCTGACCTCATTTAAACCATATCACTCCCAAAGCCCTGCCTCCAGATACCATCACACTGGGGTTTAGGGTTTCAAGCTTTGAGTTTGGGTGGGGGAACACAAACTTTCAGCCCAACAGCTAGCATCTGGAGTTTACAAAGGTCTTTCCTTTGACATGAGTTGGTGTATCAGTGAGGGTCTAATGAGGAAGACACAAATGTGATTGGTCACACCTGTGGTGGACAAAGCCAAACCAGTGGGACAGCTAGAAGCCACATCTCACTGTTTGGCTTGGGAGGTGGAGTGGGGTTGGGGCTGGAGCTACAGGAGATGCTGATGCTCCTCAGAAGGTGCCAAGGTGGGGGAGAGGGGCCGTGCCCTGGTTCCTTCCCTTTCCTCCGTGCGCCTTCAGTCTCCCCTGCTGCTGCTTGCTCTGGGGGACTTCTCTGAGAGAGAGCAAACCCGGGAGCCCTGGGAGAGGAACTGCATGTGTAACCAGCCAGGGCGCTCAGGCACTTTTACCCCCTTCTTCCGTCACAGCTGGCCTGCCCTACCAGTTCTGGTTGCCTTTTTGTTAAGGTTTGGTTAGGTCAGCCTGCCACACTCAAAAGCCAGCATTTCCAAAGGCAAACGCCGCTTTCCTCCTTTACTCCCCGGAGGAGATGCAGTTGGGCAAAGGGAGAAAGATTTCGACACCCTTTCTCCATTTGTTTCTAAAGTTGGTGCCATCTAGCTAGTCCACAAAGGAGGAGGTCAGGCTACTTATAGAACTCAGCTATTTTCAGATGTTTTTCATATGCCTAAAAAAATGTCACCTTTCAAAATATATAATTCGGTGTATTTTAGCATATTCACATAGTTGTACAGCTACCACTGCTCTTGAAATATAGAGTGCCTCTAGTACCCCAGAAAGACTCTGTTCCCACTACAACTCACCCTACACTTGTCCTTTCCCCCAGTCTCTGGTCACCTTTAACCTGTTTCCTATGTCTGTGGATTTGCCCACTCTAGATACTTCATGCAACTGTAATCCTACAAGGTTTGTTCTTTGTGGCTGACTCACACTTGGCATAATGTTTTTAAGGCCCATCCACCCTGCAGTACGTGTCAGAATATTCTTTATGGCTGCACATATTCCGTTGTTTTCGATGCACCACGTTGTGTGTATCCACGAGTTGTCTCCACTTTCCAGCCGTGGAGGAATTCCGCTGTGAACATTTGTATACAACTAATACATTTTTATATGCGTTGAAGCACCTAGTACCTGATCAGTAAAAATTGATTGGATGCAGTGTACGAGTGTGTGCGCCATGGGCACACATGCACTGTTTTTCCTTGGTTTGGGAAAGGAACCAGTGTTTGTGTGGTCTTTAGCTGAACCCACTTTGTGTGTGTATCTGAAAGCTATGTCTGAGAAAAGTTGACATCCTAAAAAAGAATTATTAGCAGAATGATTCAGAGCTCTTTTTACAATCCTGTTGCAAAAGGCAGTAATGAGTTAGCTGAATCAGATCATGCCCCATAATTATAAAGTATGTGAATCTTGGGGTGTGAAACATGCGTGTGGAAATGGAGACACACACGTGCTTTGCTGTCT
This sequence comes from Desmodus rotundus, assembly GCF_022682495.2. NCBI lineage: Eukaryota > Metazoa > Chordata > Mammalia > Chiroptera > Phyllostomidae > Desmodus > Desmodus rotundus. The sequence goes on along the minus strand of NC_071398.1, from coordinate 30,379,962 downwards.
GACTTCTCCAGTGAGCTGGTTGGCTCATTGTCTGAGTCTTTCTGGACTTCGTAGTCAGGCAAGTTTTTTTTTTTTTTTTTTTGTCAGGCAAGTTTTAATGACAGCTGTGCAGCACCTGGGAGTGAAGCCAGGAGCCCCTAGAGAGGGAGCGGAAGCTTGTGTGGAGCCCCCACTCCTTGTCTGCTGATTGATGACTGTCTTAATGTGGTGTGCGTGAGGGGGAGGGAAGACCAGCACGACGAGAGTGACTGATTTGTAGAAAAATCAAGGGGTAAGGCAAAGGATATATGAAATTGAAGACTGTCGTTAGGGTAAGTGGTCAATTTTGGGGCCATAGATTTCTTTAGTACAGTACCTCTGACTTCATTTGGTGTAGTTTAGTGTCTAATTAATTGGTTGTTGAAAGTGCAGGTTTTGGGGCCAGATTGCCTCAATTTAAATTCTGGCTGTGCCACTGACTAGCTTAGTGTGTTTCTTGACTTCTAAGTCCTGATTTTCTCAATTATATAAAATGGTATTAAATATAATGTCTGCACCATGCATTTATTGTGAGGAATGAATGCACACAGCATAGAATAAACTCTCCACAGATAGTTTTCTTATGAATGGTAACAGTTAAAAAAGAAATAAAACAACGGTTTGTTAAACTACCTGGATTCTAGAGACTGCTATTAGTTATTCTGTCAAGGTGATACAATACCCTGTACTTACGAAGCCTCAGATTATTTGATTGATTTGACACTTGGAAAAGTGGGGCCAAATGCCAAAGGGACACTGTTTGAGATGAAAAGAGTGATGCTTTTTGCACACAGTTCCTGCTTGGGCCAGGCTGTACCATTTTTAAAAGGGGTCTTTTCTGGTCGAGGATGAGCCACTAGACTGAATTTCCTGTCTGGTGGGCCTGTGTAATGTTGACTCAGGTTTTATGGGATAAATTGTTCCTTTGTTCAGTAAATGTCCCAGGGCTTCCTGGTATAGCGTGGTACAATAGCATGTAATTTTGTAAGGTGTAAACTTTGAAATACCTCAAGGAAGCATTTACATGCCAAGGGCTTAACACTCTGTTTGTACTCGAATTCCATGGAGTTATTGGATGCTCGCGTACTTTCCGTAAATGTCACCATGTGGCCTGTTAGAAGGGGCTGGGTGACACTGAGTGGCACCTTGCCCTGTTGGAATGCTGTTCTGCACATAACTCAGCCGCACTGAAAGCACACACTCCCACAACGTTGCACATGTATTTTTGTGCTGCCTATAGATCTGGCTGCGTACAACATGGGGATTTTTTAAGACTCCATATTTAGGAGTGATGGCAGTTGAAAAGTGCCTGTTGGAGATTCAGATATAAACAGGCTTTTTTTGGGTGGCTTTATTTTTCTGAAAGGGTATGTGAAGTCTTTTTATGGAAAATTTTCCCATTTTGGTTACAAAGCAGAGTGGTACTTGGCTGCTGCTACCAAAAGTAAATTAAGTCCTCCATGCCTGGGTCACCAGAGGACAAAACACCCATAAGGTTTGTGGGCAGAAATCCCTTATCCTAGTGCATCTCAGCTTCTGGGAGTCATTTAAAGATGATAGCTTATTGACACTTTTCCATAGGTCTCTGGGCCTTCAGGTTCTCCATTATTAGAGTAACATTGGTAGCATTCGGCTCTCCTGCATATTTTTTTTGAAGTAGAATTGGACCATCCTAGTTGTTGAATTGTTCCCCATGTTGTACTTCTTAAGCATTACATCAAAGAATTTATTTAAAGGGGAGGTTGCTTCTTGCCCAGCACGTGTGGCTGCTTCTCAACTTCTCTGTTGTGCAGTTGTATTATGTGGCTCATTCCTTCAGCACCCAGCACAGAGGAGATGGAGATGTTGTGCCATCCATTTCAGTCTGGGGGGTGGGGCCGGCTCCGAAGAGGGCCCTTTTCCCACCATGCAGAGTGCCTGTCGAGGCCAGTGCTTGGAGACGGTGTGAACCTGCAGGTGGTGGTATCATGGCACACCCGGACTCTCCTTCCAAGCCTTGTTCGTTTGGCATTTTTATCGTGAATTTGAATAGAAAATACACTTACTAATCTGTGGGAGAGCAAATAAGTTGTTGACAAATTCAGCATCCAAAATTATCCTGTGGACCAAATCTGGCAAGAGGTATTTACTAGCAAGAGGTAATCTAGAAGTGGATTTTGTAAAACCCATCCACTTGTGATAACTCTTAGCAAAGTGAAAATAGAGGGAACAACGTAATAAAGGCTATATATGACAAACCTACAGCTACCATCATACTCAATGGTGAGAAGCTGAAAGTGTTTTAAGATCAGGAACAAGGCAAGCGTGTTCACTTTTACCATTTTTATTTAACATAATATTGGAAGTTCTAGCCACAGCAATCAGACAAGAAAAAGAAGTAAAAGGCATCCAGATTGGAAAGGAGGAAGTAAAACTGTCATTATTTGCAGATGACATGATATTATATTTAGAACCCCAAAGAGTCTATCAAAAGCTAGTAGAACTGATTACTGAATTAAGTAAAGTAACAAGATACAAAATTAATATTCAGAAATTATTTGCATTATTAACACAAATAAAACTGTCAGAAAGAGAAATTAAGAAAATCCCATTTGTAATTGCATCAAAAATACCTAGGAACAAATTTAACCGAGGAGGTAAAAGATGTGTACTCAGAAAACTGTAAGATATTGAAGAGATAAATTGAAGAGGATACAGATGGAAGCATATACTGTGCTCATGGATAGAAAGAATTAACATCATTGAAATATTCATACTTCCCTGGCCAGATAGTTCAGTTGGTTAGGGCATTGTCCTAGTATGATAGGGTTGTGGGTTTGAACCCCAGTCAGGACACATACAAGAATCAACCAATGGCCCTGGCTGGTGTGGCTCAGTGGATTGAGTGCTGGCCTGTGAACCAAAGAGTCACTGGTTGGATTCCCAGTTAGGCACATGCTTGGGTTTCGGGCCAGGTCCCCAGCCCGGGACACGTGAGGGGCAACCACACATTGATGTTTCTCTTCCTCTCTCCCTCCCTTCCGCTCTCTAAAAATAAATAAGTAACATCTTTAAACAATAAAAATAAAATATTTTTTAAAAAAAGAATCAAACAATGAATGCATAAAGAAGTGGAATAACACATTGATGTTTCTCTCTCCCTGTCCCCATCACCCTCTCCCTCTCCCCTTCTCCCCTTCCTCCTTCCCTCTTTCTTCCTCTCCCTCTCCTAAAATTTATATGGAACCACAAAAGACCCCAAATAGCCAAAGCAATCTTGAGAAAGAAGTAGGAGATACCATGACCAAACTGTACTACAAGGCTATAGTAATCAAAACAGCATGGCACTAGCATGAAAACAGACACACAGATCAGTGGAGCAGGAGAGAGCCCAGAAATAAGCCCACGCCAATATGGTCAATTAGTCTGTGACAAAAAAGGCAAGAGTATATAGTGAGAAAAACACAGTCTCTTCAATAAATGGTGTTGGAAAAACTGGACAGATTCATGCAAAAAAGAAAGAAAGAAACTAGACTACTTTCTTATGGCATATACAAGAATAAACCCAAAATGGATTGACTCGAGTGTAGGACCTGAAACCATAAAACTCCTAGAGGAGAACATAGGTGGTGAATTCTAATGACATTGCTCTTAGTAATATTTTTTCGGATATGTCTCCTTAGGCAAGAAAAAAATAAACAAGTGGAACTACATCAGACTACAATGTTTTTGCACAGCAAAGGACACCAAGGGAAACCATCACCAAAATAAAAAGAAAACTTACTAAGAAGATAATTTGCTAGTGATATACCCGATTGGGGTTAATATCCAAAATATGTAAGGAACTCATACAAATTAACACTTAAAAGACAAACAATCTGATTTAAAAATGGGCAGAGAACCTGGAGAGACATTTTTTCAAAGAGGACATACAGATGGCCAATAGACATATGAAAAGATGCTCAACATCATTCATCATCAGAGAAATGCAAATTAAAACCACAATGAGTATCACCCCCCACCTGTCACAATAGCTATCATCAAAAAATCAACAAACAAGTGTTTAAGAGGATGTGGAGCAAAGGGAACTTTCATGCACTGTTGGTGGGTTTGCAAATTGATATAGCCTCTATGGGAACAGTGTGGAAGTTGCTCAAAAAATTAAAAATAGAACTGTCATGTGGCCCAGCACTCCCACTTCTGGGTATTTATCTGAAAAATCCAAAACACAAATTTGAAAAGATATATGCATCCCTCGGTTCATTGCAGCATTATTTACAATAGCCAAGATATGGAAGCAGCCCGTGTCCATTGATAGACGATTGGGTAAAGGAGTGGTACATACATACAATGCACCATTACTCAACTGTAGAAAGAATGAAATCTACCATCTGCAACAACATGGATGGATGTAGAGGGTATTGTGCTGAGTGAAATAAGTCAGACAAAGACAAATATCACATGATTTCACTTACACGTGGAAACTAAGATACAAAATAAATGAACAAACAACACAGAAATGGACTCATCAGTAAGACGACAAACTGGTGGTTGCCGGGTGGGAAGGAGGTTGGGGGAGCTGGGTGAAAAAGGTGAACGGGATTGGGAGGTAAATTGGCAGTTACAAAATAGTCATGGGGAGGTACAGTACAGCTTGGGGAATATAGTCAGTAGTGCTCTGACAACTGTATGGTTCAGTCCGCAGGATACTAGACATATTGGGGGATCACTTCATAAGTTATGTAAATGACTACTATGCTGTACACCAGAAACTAATATTGATACAGTATTGAATGTCAACTGTAATTGAAAAATTCTTAAAAATTTAAAAAATACTTTCAAATATGGTTAATAAACTAAATACAAATATGCTATCAATAAAAGGCTAAAATTTTAAAAAAGCTTTGAAGTGGGATAAATTTTTCATGTCAATTGCATATAAAAACAGGATTAAGAAATATGACTTAAAAAAAAAAGCTGGCCTTGCTCCTAGAATAGAGGGATTTGGAACTGTAATTCTGGTAGGCATGGACATACGATGAGGCTACCCAGAGGCCAGTGTTAAAGGTTGAACAGGTATTGGTGACTTTTGGCTGGCTTTTCATGGTGAGCCCAGTGGTCATTTTGAGTGACACATTGAGAGATGTTAATAAGTTTAGGGCATTAGTGGAGAGAGACCAGTATGATCAAGCTTTTGAAGAAAGGTGAGAAGTGAATTTGGTCTGGGTTGGAATGAGGGAAGGCTCTGAGGGGGGTGTCTCATAGTGCTGTGTGATGAACTGTTCATCTGAAATTTGATGAAGAGGAGATTACTTAGATTGGGCAGCTCAGGCTTCCTTTTACTTTGAGATTCTGCATGCTGATGTATTCTTTAGGGCACCTGGTTTTGACGGCAGCTGTACAGAATGGTGCATCCTATAACTGTGGTTTGGGCTATAACCGTTCCTTGCAGCCTGGAGTTGTTGAGGTATTTGGGGGACATGGGACTTGACAGTGGGGTTCTGTAGGTGGGAGAACCAAGCCTAGAGAGCAACCAGTCAACTGGGGTGAGCAGAGGTACCTGGGCCGTGGGGGTTGATTCCAGCATAGAAAGAATCTGTTTATCAGGTTGGTTATTTTCTCGTTTTTGAGTTTTAAGTATTGTTTGCATATTTGGGATAACAGTCCTTTATCATACATGTCTTCTGCAAATATTTTCCCCCAGACTTCTTTTCTAATTTGCTTGATACTGTCTTTTGCACAGCAGATTTAAATTTTATAAAGTTTAGCTTATCAGCTATTTTACATTTAGGTCTATGATCCATTTTGGATAAATTTTTGTGAAGAGTGTAAGATCTGTGTCTTGGTTTGTTACTTTGCTTGTGGATGTCCAGTTGGCCCAGCACTGTTTGTTGAAGAGACTATCTTTGTTCCTTTGTCAAGGATCAGTTGACTGTATTTACTGGGGTCTATTCCTGTGCTGTCTGTTCTGTTCCATTGACCTGTTTGTTTATTCTTTCACCAAAACCACACTGTCTTGAGTGGTTTTGAACTCAGATGGCATTAGTCTTCCACTTTGTTCTTCTCCTTTAATATTGTGTTGGCTATTCTGGGGCTTTTGCTTCTTGTAAACTTTGGATCAGTATATTGGTATTCACAAAATAATTTGCTGGGATTTTGATTGAGATTACATTGCATTTAGAGATTAAGTTAGGAAGAACTTACATCTTGACAGTTAGTGTCTTCCTCTCCATGAACATAGAATGTTCATCCATCTATTTAGTTCTTTGAGTTTGTTCATCAGAATTTTGTATTTTTCCCCATATAGATCTTGTATGTATTTTGTTAGATTTATACCTATGTATTTTATTTTAGGGTGTTAATGTAAATGGTATTGTTTTAAATTCAAATTTCACTTGTTCACTGTTGGTTTATAGGGAAACAATTGACTTTCATATATTAACTTTGTTGCCTACAATTTTGTTATAATTTCTTATTAGTTCTAGGAGTTTTCTTTTCAACTTCTTTGGATTTCTTTTTGGGTTGGCCAGAAAGTCTGTGTTTTTTTCGTAAAATAAAAGACAGAGTTTTCATTATCACCAATAACTTCATTGATTTGGATATTTTGAGCATGTCAGCTATCTTCCACGTGGTGTAACATTTATCGTTCTCAGTTAATATCTTTGATTTGTTTTGATCGCTGTCAATTTCAACTGGTCTGCCTGTCCATGGAACATCATCCTCTGAGAAATCTCCAGCATGAAATTTTGCAAACCACTTTTAACACATTTGATCAGTCACAGCACCTTCTCCATACACTGCACAAATCTTTTTTTTTTTTTTTTGCATTTCAGTTGTGTTTTTACCTTTTTGGAAAAAATAAGGCATAATACGCTGAAAATGCTGTGTATTTTCTTCCACCTTCAATGTAATGGCTACACACAAATTCACCAGTTTTAATAAGTTTTTTAAATGCGCAGTGATGTGACAGCTGTCACATTATAACCTAACAAAATTGTTTCAAACGAAGTTAAAGACAGGTGCTACTAGAGCGATCTTACAGAAAAAAGCAAATGAACTTTTTGGCCAACTCATAGATAGATGATTGTGTGATTTGCTAACAAAGATAGTTTTGTATCTCCCTTCTCATTGTGTATAAATTTTATAGACTTTTCTTGCCTTACTGCATTAGCGAGGACTTCCAATACAGTGCTGAAAAGGAGTGGTGAAAGGGTTCATCCTAGACAGGGCAAGCTTTGAGTTTTTAATTAAGTGTGGTATTCGCTGTAGGGATTTTTTCTTTTGGTAGTTCTTTTTCTTAAAATATATTTTATTGATTATGCTATTACAGTTGTCCCATTTTTCCCCCTTCACTCCTCTCCACCCTGCACACCCCCTCCTGCCCACATTCCCCCGCTTTAGTTCATGTCCATGGGTCATACATATAAGTACTTTGGCTTCTCCATTTCCTATACTGTTCTTACCCTCCCCCTGTCTATTTTCTACCTACCATTTATGATACTTATTCTCTGTACCTTTCCCCCCTCTGTCCCCCTCCCACTTCCCTGATGATAACCTTCCATGTGATCTCCATTTCTGTGGTTCTGTTCCTGTTCTAGTTGTTTGCCTAGTTTGCTTTTGTTTTTGTTTTAGGTGTGGTTGTAATAACTGTGAGTTTGCTGTCATTTTTACTGTTCATATTTTTTATCTTCTTTTTCTTAGATACGTCCCTTTAACATTTCATATAATAAGGGCTTGGTGATGATGAACTCCTATAACTTGACCTTATCTGAGAAGCACTTTATCTGCCCTTCCATTCTAAATGAAAGCTTTACTGGATAGAGCAATCTTGGATGTAGGTTCTTGCCTTTCATGACTTGGAATACTTCTTTCCAGCCCCTTCTTGCCTGTAAGGTCTCTTTTGAGAAATCAGCTGACAGTTTTATGGGAACTCCTTTGTAGGTAACTGTGTCCTTTTCTCTTGCTGCTTCTAAGATTCTCTCCTTCTGTGTAATCTTGGGTAATGTAATTATGATGTGCTTTGGTGTGTTCCTCCTTGGGTCCAGCTTCTTTGGGACTCTCTGAGCTTCCTGGACTTCCTGGAAGTCTATTTCCTTTGCCAGATTAGGGAAGTTCTCCTTCATTATTTGTTCAAATAAGTTTTCAGTTTCTTCCTCTTCCTCTTCTCCTTCTGGCACCCCTATAATTCTGATGTTGGAACGTTTGAAGATGTCCTGGAGGTTTCTAAGCCTCTCCTCATTTTTCTGAATTCTTGTTTCTTCATTCTTTTCTGGTTGGATGTTTCTTCCTTCTGGTCTATGCTGTTGATTTGAGTCCCGGTTTCCTTCCCATCACTGTTGGTTCCCTGTACATTTTCTTTCATTTCACTTAGCATAGCCTTTTTTTTTTTCATCTAATTTGTGACCAAATTCAACCAATTCTGTGAGCGTCCTAATTACCAGTGTTTTGAACTGTGCATCTGATAGGCTGGCTATCTGTTCGCTGCTTAGTTGAATTATTTCTGGAGCTTTGAAGTGTTCTGTCATTTGGGCCAGTTTTTTTTTTTCTTGGCGTGTCTGTTACTTAAATGGGCGGAGCGTTAGGTGTTCCCCCAGACGGGGTAATGCTGGTGGCTGCACTGTGATGCAGTATGTGCGGAGGGGCTGAGAGGGAACAGTGCTGCTTGCTCCGCTCTCTGCTGGTTTTCAGTCACTTCCCCCGCTACCCACAAGCAAAGTGGGCCCTTCTGGTGCTGATTCCTGGGTGGATTTATGTATATTCTAGGACCCTGTGGGTCTCTCCAACGAACTCTTTGTGAGGCTGGCAGTTTCTCCCACTGCCACCTCAACCCCCGCAGGTGTTTTCAGTCAGTGGTTTGAGGCTTTATTTCCCAGCGCTGGAGCCCTGGGATTGCGCAGTCTGTTTCGCTCCCCCTTTGTTCCTGCCGGTTTATCTGTGCGGGAATGTGGGACTGCTAGGTCCGCCAGCCACCGCCTCGTGGAGTCCGCTAACTGCTGCCTTGCTGGCCAGCTGCAGCCTTGCCCACCCCAGTCTTCCAGCCACCACTTTGTCAAGAGTCCTCTCTGCCCAGCTGTGTGTCTCTGCCCATCCTACCGGTCTGGATGAATGTGTCTTCTTTTATCTCCTTGGTTGTCGGACTTCCATGCAGTTCGATTTTCTGTTAGTTCTGGTTGTTTTTTGTTTTTAAATTGTCCTTGTATTGGTTGTGCGAGGAGGCACAGTGTGTCTACCTATGCCTCCATCTTCTTTTTTGGTAGTTCTTTGTTAAGTTCAGAGTGTTCTCTGTTCTAGTTTACTGAGGCTTTTTTTTTTTTTTTTTAAATAATGAACAGGTGCTTTGTCAAATGGCTTTTTCTTTATTATCGTGTGATTTTTCTTTTTTACTCTATTGATGTGGTGGGTCATATTAATTGATTTTTAAATGTTGAGCCGGACTGGCATACGTAGCATAAACCCCACTTGGTCATAGTTTTGTACTTTCTGGATTCATTTTGCTAGTATTTTATTGAGGATTTTTGCATCTTTGTTTACTAGAGACGTTGGTCTGTAGTCTTCTTTTCTTGTGATGTCTTTGTCTGGCTTTGGTATTGGGATAGCACTGGATAGAGGATAGGAACTGCCCTCTGGAAGACATTATAGAAGATTGCTGTAATTTCCTTCAGTGTTTGTTAAACTCACCAACAAACACATCTGGGCCTGGTGCTGTCTGTTTTTGAAGGTTATTAATTATCGATTCAATTTCCTTAATAGATACATACCTGTTGAGATCGTCTGTTTCTTCTTGTGTGTGTTTTGGCAAATTGTCTTTTAAGGAATTGGCCCATTTCATCTGGGTAATCAGATCTGTGGGCATGGAGTTGTTCATACTGTTCTTTATTCTTTTGATTTCCATGGGGTATGTAATGATGTTTCCACTTTCATTTCTGGTATTAGTCATTTCTGTCCTCATTTTCTCTTAGCTTGGTTAGAGGCTTGTCAATTTTATTGATCTTTCTGAAGAACCAGATTTTGGTTTTGTCGATTTTTCTCTACTGATTTTCTGTTTTCAATTTCATTAATTTCCGGTCTTATTATTCTGGTCTGGTTTCTTATTATTTATTTTCATCTGCCTGCTTTGGGTTTGATTTTCCTTTTTTCACTTCCCTAAGGTAGAAATTTAGATTATTGATTTTTGACCTTTCTCCTTTTCTAATATGTGCATTCAGTCCTATACATTTATTTCTTAGCACTGTTTGTGCATTCCACACATTTCGATAAGTAGTTTTCATTTTCATTCAGTTCAAAATATTTTAAAATTTCTCCTTTGACCCATATATTATTTAGAAGTATATTGTTTAATTTCTGCATATTTTGGGATTTTTCAGTTATCCTTCTGTTACTGATTTCTAGTTTAATTCCAAAGCAAACTTTTTATGATTTTTATTTTTATTTTTAATTTTTTAAAAGATTTTAATTAATTTTAGAGAGAGGGGGAGGGAGGGAGAAAGAGAGGGAGAGGAACATTAATGTGTGGTTGCCTCTCACACACCCCCAACTGGGAACCTGGCCCACAACCCAGGCATGTGCCCTGACTGGGAATTGAACCAGCAACCCTTTGGTTTGCAGGATGGCCCTCAATCCACTGAGCCACACCAGCCAAGGGCTGATTTTTATTTTTTAAAATTCATTAAGGTGTGTTTTCTGGCCCAGAACGTGGTGTGTCTTTGTGAATGTTCTATGTGAGCTTGAGAAAAATGTTTATTCTGCTATTGTAGGATGAAGTAGTCTGTAGGTGTCAGTTATATCTGGTTGATTGAGTTAGTTGAGTTCAACTATGTTCTTACTGATTTCTCCCTGCTGTATCTGTCCATTTTTTAGAGAAAGACATTCATTTCTCCAACTATGACAGAGAATTCATCTGTCTCTTATTGCTATTCTAGTAGTTTTTACCTCACATAGTTTGGGCGCTTTGTTGTTAGGTGCATATGTGTTAAGAATTGTTGTCTTTTTAGAGAATTTTTACAATGTCCCTTTATAATGATGTAATGTCTTTTTAAAAATCACTGATTAACTTCCTTTGTTTTGAAGTCTGTTCTGTCTGAAATGAATTTAGCTACTCTTACTTTCCTTTGATTACTGTTAGCATAGTTTTTAGCACCCATTTACTTTTAATCTGTACGCGCCTTTAACTTGGGTTTGTTGTAGACAACATGTAGCTGGCTCTTGTGTTTTGATCCACTCTGACAATTTGTGACTTTCAATGACTGCATTTAGACCGTTGACATTAGAACTAATTATGCTACAGTTGGCTTAATTTTTATTACATTCATTATTTTCTATTTTTTGCCTTGATATTTGTTATGTTTTTCTTTCACTGTCTTTGCCTTTTGTGGTTTTAATTGAGCATTCTGTATGGTTATATTTTCTCTCCTTTATTAGCATATGAGTTATACTGTTTTTTTTAGTGGTTGCCTGACATTTACAACTAATCCAAGTACACTTTCAAATAACACTATATGACTTCATGAGTGATGTGAATAGTTTATCGTAAAAAATAACTCTAATTCCTTACCTCTGTCCTTTGTATCATTGCTGTCATTCATTTTACTTACATATAAGTACACAGAATGAAATATGTTGCCTATTATTTTAAACAAATTGTTATCTTTTAGATCAATTAGGTAAAAATTTTTATTATTTTTCCTTTTTTTGATGCTCTCTTTATTTCTGATGTGAATTATTTCCCATTTCTCTGAAGAACTTTTTGAAAACGTATCTGCAGGTATGCATTGTTTACTGACGGCATGTGTTCTGAGGAATGTGTCGTTAGGTGATTCTCTCATTGTGCAAACATCACAGAGTGCACTTACATAAACGTAGATGGTACAGCCTACTACACCCCTAGGCTAGGTAGTCTGGGCTGTTGCTCCTGGGCTGCAAGCTTGTACATCATGTTACTGTACCGAATACTGTAAGCGATAAACATTGAAAACGTACAGTAAAAATACAGTACAAAAGAGAAAAAACAATGCACCTGTATAGGGTGCTTACCATGAAGGGAGTGTGTAGGACTGCAAGCTGCTCTGGGTGAGGCGGTGAGCAAGGGGTGAGTGAATGAGAAGGCCTCGGGCGCTACCGTGCACCCCTGCAGACTCTGTAAACACTGTGCACTTGGCTACACTATGTATGTAAAACACACGTACATCGTATAGCTGTACAAATACATTTTCTTTCTTTATATCCTTATTTTATAAGCTTTCTTCCATTTAAAAGTTTTTAATTTTAATTTTATTTTCTAAACGGTTTTTGTTAAAAACTAAGACACAAACACATGCATCAGCTTAAGCCTGCACAGAGTCAGGGTCCTCAGCATGCGGCCTCCCACCTCCGCATCCATCCCACGGGAAGGTCTTCTGGGGCAGTAACACATGTGTCCCTGTCATCTATGATAATGACGCCTTCTCCTGGACGACTCCTGAAGGATCTGCCGGAGGCTGTACTTGAGGACGTCCCACTCCTTTCAAAAATATGTCCATGGAGGTTGGCTAGGTTTGTTTTTTATTTTCATCATAGATTTGCTTGTAAGCACATAATACACCATGAACATTCCTCTCTATTAAAGAAAACCTGTCAGTGTTGGGGTTCATGTTTTCAGCATTTTTAAGGAGCTCGTTGAAGTCTGCAAAAGCTCCTGGTCAAATTAAATGGTACTTAGTAAGTGCTTGCAAAACAGAAATCGGTCTAAAAAGTGGTCTTTTGTTTTGTTTTGTTTTTAACTGTAGATCACCAGGAGGTCCTTCAGGTCGGAGTGGACATCGGATGGTAGCCTGGAAGAGACAGTTAATCCTTTTTGGTGGCTTCCATGAGAGTACAAGGTTGGTGCCAATAGCAGGAAGCATTTTCTTTCCTGGAGTAGTAAGGAGTAGACTTCTTATGGGAAGAATCATTCTGAATACATGTGGAAAATGCCGCCCATCTCCTAAAACCAGTGCCAGCTTCCTGGGCTTGCAGCTCAAGTAGCCAACCAGGGCCCCACACGTAGGAGGGCTTGGGCTTGGTTTACTGCTCTGTTCTCACTGTCTTGAAATTCTGAACAATCATTGAACAGGCCCCGCATTTTTATTTTGCCCCGAGCCCTGCAGATGGTGTGGTCAGTCTTACCTAACACAGGATTCTCCGACTTAAGCCTGGTACGGGATCCCCTGGAGGGCTGGTTAAAACTCTGGCTGCTGAGCCCACCTCAGGTTTCTGACTCAGTAGGCCTAGGGCCCGAGGATCTGCATTTCTGCAGACTTGCAGGTGATGCTGATGCTGCTGGCCAGGGGACCCTTCCCTCAGTGGGGAATGCAGTGCTACCTGGTGGTCTGCAGGGGTGTCTGAGGAGGGGCCTCCACTTTCCTCCAGTGTCATGGTCACCTCGGTGTACACCACACTGGTTTCCCAGGCCAGCCTAGCGGGCTCCTGATTGTCTTAAGCCTGTTGTCTGTACAGATACCCTCTTGAATATCCTTAGTTTAATCTAGAAAAACCAGGCATACGGTGAAGAGGTTAGTAGTATTCCTGTCACCGTCGTACTACAGTAGCATTTTGGGTAGTAAATGTCCAGACTAATGCCTGGTGAAGGCCATGTTTGCAGTGCTTTTTCTCTGACCATGACCTTGTCAAAGGAGGTGGATGGATATCTTTCTCTGAGTGCCTCATTTTTGCTCTCTTCTCTCCTCCTTTAAAAAATAGCATTCTTATCAATTTGTTCGTTGTGGAGGCCCCATTGACACTTTGTCATGTTATACATCCATTTGCACAATTTTTTTGATAATGACTGGCTTATGAAATGAAACCCTCACACACACATGTGAAGAAGGAGGCACTTGGTGAGCGAGGAGTGAGTGCTGTAATTTTTCCCCACTCCCACATCCTAGGCCGAGGGTTGTAGTGTAGTTTGGCTCCATTAATGCTTCCATTTTCTTCATGAATAAAGAATATTTTTATGAATTGAGAAACAGGGATATAAATTCTTAAATGCTTTTGGGTGGGATTTTAAAAGTATAATTCATATTAAACAAGGAGTGATTTTGTACCTTTAAAGACATAACTTGGGCATAATCAAGCTTTAGTTTTATGTCTTGTGATGCAGTTTACCAAGTGGTTTTCACACATTCTCTTAAAGCTATTTCATCATCTCAAGTGAAAGTTGAAGAAGCCAAAAGAGCTAATAAGGAACAGAACTTGGCCTTAACCAAAGATTGCCGATTTTCAGTGGGTCTTGTGTTCTGCCCTCCTGCCCTCCCCCCGGCTCACCGCCCCAGCTCTGCCCTCCTGCTGAGTAGGAGTTCAGTTACTTGTTGCCATTTGGGTCACAGCTTGGGCTATTTTTAAAAATTAATACCCAAGGGATGGTCATTTTTATTTATTCTTGGAACTTTTAAAAAAATTTTTATTGTTATTCAATTACAGTTGTATGCCTTTTCTCCCCATCCCTCCACCCCACCCCAGCCAAAGCCCCCTTCCTCCCCCAGCTCCACCCACCCCTTGATTTTGTCCATGTGTCCTTTATAGTAGTGTTTATTCTTGGAACTTTTTTATAAAAAGAAATAACTGCCACGCCCTCCTCCTGGTGCTCCAGGTTATAAAGCAAGTGAAGTTTTACAGTGCTTGTAATTTGCAACCATTTAAAAATCAGAACTTTTTTCAAAGCTATTGTTGTCTGTTACCTTGGTTAAAATTATTGTTTATGACGTATTTCAAACATAAAAAATGAAGACACTAGAACAAATAGCTGTGTAGTCACTGTCTGTGTTGAACAGGTGAGTTTGACTTTTAAAAACCAAAGAACAGTTGACAGTTACTGTATGTTCAGAATAGGATATTTTTGCTGAAAATCTAGTGGGAAATCTGAGGAAACAGTGGAATGTGGTGAAGTCTTTTAAAAACTACAGGCTTCTCTGTTCTACGCACTAAAGGGTGCATTTGATCATGCTGCCAGTCAGAAAGTTTCGGTTTCTTGTCGTCCACCAACGGCTTGTTCTGTTTCACATGCTGTGCTTTGCACAGCGTTTGGGGGTATAGGCAGGCACAGTGGTCCTTCTGCTGTGGAGCCCAGTCTTGGAGTATTGAAGTGCAGTGTACAGGACAGAAATTCCTTCAGACTGGGTTGGAGCTGTTTGCTTCCTCCATGTCTTCTTTTAAAAGTTAGTTCTAGGCGCTCCCTTCTGAACAGCTGGAGAGTGCCTGTTATTCTGTGGGTGTAATTTTGACCTGAGGCCTGTGGCCATCTGTCAAATTCCCCCGTCAGGACACAGCATTCTCCCTATGTGTCGGGCAGAGCTGCTGCTTTCCCTGCACCTGGGGCACTTGCAAGGCCTTCTCTGCATTTTGAGTCCAGGAGCATTAAACAGGACAGGGCTGCCGTGCTTCCTGAAATGCCTCAACCATGTCCTTGTTTTTGTTGCCTGTGCTGATGGAGTCGAAGGATTTGAACCTCTGGCATCTTTCAGTTTTGGGCCTTCTTGACCCCATTTCTCCACCCAGCCCAGGGTCTCTTCACGGCTTTTGCCAAGCTGTAAATATCTCCGTCCTGAGAATTCATTTAGGTCTGTAATTCATTGTTAAACTTAAAATTACATGCATAGTAACCTAATGTAATTATTTGCAAGATGATGATTTTATAAACTATGTAAAGAAGTATGGTATAACTTTCAGATTAGAAAGACTTTCAGATCCGGGCAAATTACTATGTTTCTATGGTCTAGCATTATTTTTATCTTCAAATGCAAACTCACATATGCTTTCAGTCCTGTCTTGGATTTAAATTTTAATTAAACTGACAGTACAAATGGTGGAAAACTTAACTTTAAATTAGGTCTGCTTTTTAATGTCACTGTGTTTTTGTCTGTGTGACTTTATTTATTATAACCAGAGATTACATCTATTACAATGACGTGTATGCCTTTAACCTGGACACATTCACGTGGAGCAAGCTGTCCCCATCAGGGACTGGTCCCACACCCAGATCGGGCTGCCAAATGTCTGTCACTCCCCAGGGCAGTATCGTCGTCTATGGGGGCTACTCGAAACAGGTAAGGTGTGGTGTATAGGAAAGGACAGTAACTTCTGTCTGTTGCCTTTTCAATTTCACCAATAACTTACTGCATATAGTTTCATATAAATGATTCTTTTTATTGAGTTAGAGATGGGCAGAGATGGTGTTAATCTGCTCTAGCCATATTATGTTCTAATCTACATGCCTGAAAAATGCTGCACTATGAATAATTTGGTTTGTGGGGATCTCATGCTGTATGTCGTTCCACTGCAGAGTAGACCACGACTTGTGTCTCCTTTCCATTGCGAATGGGCCTTTTCTTTTCTTAGCTGCAAGCAGTGCCAGCCTGCTGGCATGCGCATCCTTGTGCGCACCTCTCGGGTGCACACGCTGCTGCAGGGCGTCCAGCCTGTGGGCCCTGTGGGGCCCAGGATGGCTGTGAGTGCGGCCCAACACAAAATCATACACTTACTTAAAACCTCTTTTTTCCTCATCGATTTTTGTTAGTGTTTGTATGTTTAATGTGCGGCCCGAGACAACTCTTCTTCTTCCACTGTGACCCGGAGATGCCAGAAGGTTGGACAGCCCTTTTAGGGGGTCTCCTGCTGGCTGTTGCCTCCCTACAGTGTGCCACTCACAGCATCCAGCCCCCCAGCATTCTCTCACTTGTGCTCACCTGCACTTCGCCAACGTGTGGGCGGGTCTGACCCTGAGAGGGATGTATTGGTATCTCACTGTAGGATTTTTCTATGTTGTTTTTTCATTTTGAAAACTTTTCCAACATTCACTGACTAGAAAGAATTAGTGAATACTTATGTATCTTCCCACCTAGATCCCGCTATTGATATTTCACTATACATGTTTTATTACATATTTGTTCATATCTGTACTGCTGTGCACTCATTGTTTTTTATGTATTTTAAAGAAAAGTGTGGAGACATCTGTACACTTCCCCCCAGATACCAGAATGTGTGTATTGTTAAGTTGAGTTCACTGTTTAACTTTTCAAATACCTACAGTGAGCTACACACATTTTGAGTGTGTACTCTTTGGTTATGACAAATGTGTGCACCTGTGAGCCTTGGTTGCCGTGCCCTCCCCAGCCACCCCCCGACCTCACCACCCTCCAGAGACAAGTACTCTTCTGGCCTTTCCCCCCTGACATTCGATTTGCCTATTCTGGAACCTCGGGCAGATGCAGTCATACAACATGTGTTCTTTAGAGGAAGTCTCCTTCCACTCAGCATGTTTTGAGATTCCGCCACATTGCACGTTCATGCTGGTTAGTGTTTGCTACACACCACAGTTTGTCCATTTTTTTATTGGTGGACTCCTGGTCTCTTTGTACTTTTTGAGTACTCTGAGTAAAGGGCTGTGAGTATTCCTGTGCAGCTCATTCTCGGCTGTGCATTTTGATATTTCTCGGGTAGGTTCCTAGGAGTAAACCTGCCGGGCCACGGAGGGGTGTGACTTCATAAGAAACCACCACGCCTCTTCCCAGAGTAGTTGCCCGAAGCCGCCTGAGAGCTGTGGCCGCTCCACATCCTTGTCGGCACTTGCTGGTGTCACCCTTTTTACTTCCAGCCTTTCTGGTCGATGTCTGCCGCCTCGTGTGGTTTTAATTCTCACTTCTTCCAGATGAAATGGGCCCTCCAACTTGGTGGCTGAGCAGGCTACTGGGGGGGGGTGGGGGTGGGGACAGCTGTGGCAGGGAGGTGTCCTATGCCTACCATCTTCCATACCCCCACCCACCCCAGTGAGCAGTCAGCCTTGGTTCTGGAAAGAGAAAATTGACGTGTTTTCTCAGCTGTGGCCGGCCCAGCCTCAGCTAGGTGTTTGACAGGAGGGTCCTGAGAGACAGACTGCTGTGGCCGGAAGCTGTGCGGAGCACCTAGATCCAGTCCTGTATCGCAGCACATGCTTCGTGGAGTAAACCAGGACAGTGCGCACAGAGTGAACCTTGTCGGGCTGTTGTGGCTTTAATTGAAATAGTGCCTAGTTCTTGGTGCCTGCTTTTCTCCAGCCCACCACATGAACTGGCCAGGTGGCTAATCCGAGTCCACTTACTCCAGGCCTGTGGCATTTGGATTACAGTGGAAGGCTTGTCTGTTTGGGGTTCATGGGGGGGATTTATCAGAAGTAGTGAAAAATTTGAGTTGTGAATTCTATGAAATATTGACAAGCGATTAGTCTAAGTAGGCAGTAGGCATGGAATAAGTGACAGTAGTCTGCTCAAGTCCCTTTTGGAGCATCTTTCACAGGGAGCCTCCTGGATGGGAGAGCTCCTCCTCACCTGGTGTCACCACCTGGCAAGGGGGGTGGCTGGGCGATCTTCATAGTGGGCTGATGACCTGCTGAGCACATTGTCCAGTGACAACGCCTTGGAACCGTCTCAGAGCAGCCTGCACAAGTAGGGTCTTCAATCATGAGCGTCAGAAAGAACAGCCTCCTGTGGTTTCTGTGTTTCGTGAATGGTCCAGCTGGGGACCTCACCCATCACCGCGCCTGGTTTTGAGAAACTGCTGCCATTGTAAATTCAGGGGAACCAGGATGAAATTCTGATAACTTTATAAATCTGACCTCCCATTGGCCAAGATGCTGAGGGTGGCTGGAAGTCAACCTATAACATCAGCAGGCAAGAGAACGAAGTCAGCCTGCCACCTCAACGCTGCTCCAGACACGTGAGCTGGGAGGAATCCATGGCATTTTAAAGTACAGTGGTCTCCTTATGTGTGGGGAGTATGTTTTAAGTCTGTCTCCCAGTGGATGCCTGAAACCATGGAGAGTACCAACCCCTGTGTATACCTCATTTTTCCTATACACACATACTTATGATAGAGTCTAATTTATAAACCAGATGTAGTAAAAGAGTAACAACAGTAACTAACAATAAAATAGAAGAGTTACAATGATGTACTGTAATAAAGTTGTGAGTGCTTGCTCGCTCCCTCCCCAGTAATTTCTGTGTGTTTCAGTGCAGACCTGTCCCTGAATCTGGCCACTCAGTGACTGTGCAGTGGGTGTCTTGGTGTCACTCGGATCGGGGTTCCTTGCTGAAGGCTTTCTGTAGGCTCAGTGCTTTCCGGCACCATGTGCGGTCCTCAGTGGCAGCACATTGCTCTGCTCATGTCTTCCACCCACAAATTCGATGCCTTTTCCACCTCAACTAACTTACATGTGCTGTGGCCTTAACTTTTGCAGTTTGAGGTGTGACAGCAAAAGCAGCATGAATTTCTTTTTCCTTCTTAGCAGTTTCATGGTTAGAAGATTTGTTCTTACTGTACATCTTAGCAACCTCAGCATACAGGTTTTTTTCTTCCCTTATTAAGTCAGGAGTGCTCACACTTAATGGAAACACGGCTTCTTGTTGGCATATGTGAATTGCTGGCATCACTACCCCCATGCTTTGGGGCATGAGTAAGCAAATAAGGTTGACTTGAATACACACTGTGATACCATCACAGTCGATTCAATAACTGATTTGATTGTGACTAACGGGCAGGAAGCATATACAGTGTTGAGGCACCAAAGGAATGATTCACGTCTCTGGTGGGATGGTGTGAGGTTTCATCCTGCTATTTCATGCCTTGCAGTTTGAAAATGTGCGTTGTTTATATGGTTGACCACAGGTTAAATGAAGTGGGGGGAGTGAAACCGTGAGTAAGGGGAGGCGACTGTAGCTGATCCTCGCCTGTCTGCGAGATGACTCGAGCACACATGCAGATGGGGCTGTCTCTGTCAGTTAGCTGGAACCAGAACCGCCAGGCTGGCGGGCCTCCTGCCCTTGCTGTTAGTTGTATTGCTATTTCTTAGCTCTCAGGACTGGAGCTTTATGTGTTCGCACAGTTCCTGGTTTGGATGTGTTGTGAGGCTGCTCTGATCAACCCTGGAAGAGCAGGTAACTTGAAGCTAGCTTCTCTCTTTCAGGGCTTTTCATTTTGTTTGCATCTTGACCAAGTTGCAGCTACTTTCTATGGAACCTCTCCTGTCCTTTGGGGATGAACTTTGGAATGCCCCAGAGAGCGAGATTACTGAGTTTGGTTCTCTGGAGTGCAGGGCCTTTGCTCACGTCAGAGCTGTTGCCACCTTTTCCAAGGACTGGATGCACTGAAAATGGGAGTCTGGGGCAGCCTGGGGTGTCTGTTCCCATGACAGTTGAAATGAGTCCATCTCCGAGCCTAAGACTGAGGGAGCCAGAGCTGCTGGTTCAAGGACGTGGGTACAGAGCTTGGGTGTGGGCTGTGAGGGCGCAGCCTGGGGCTGGGGTGGGGGAGGGTGGTATGGGCAGCCCAGTGCTGATCTCTGGGGTCTCAGAGAGATGCTGAATAATTTCAGAGACAGTTGAGGTTTTTTCAACTTGATGTTGTGACACTTGATACACATCTGTCTCTCAGATGTTTTTGGATCCCATTAATACTGAATAAGACAGAAATTTGTGAGTGGAGGAATAGTTCTGCTCTGTGGAGTGAAGGCCTGGGTTACTGCTGTGTGGCATTAACATCAGTCCCCAGAGCTGCTTAGAGGAGGAGGCTCATCCTTAGAGGAAGGCTGGATGGACCCTCTTCAGAGCTTCGACTCGCGAGGTGGAAATTTGGCATCTCCAAAAATTCATGCAAATTCTATTTCCTCTTCTAGTACAGTTTACCCCAGGGAAAAGACTAACTGGGTAAAGTTAAAGTCAGTGTGATTTGCAGGAGTAGAAATATCTGGCACAGGTGATCTACAATAAGAGAATAGCAACACAAGGCAGCTTTTTGTTCCTTTTGAGAACAGGGAGATTGGATTTTGGGGAAGTCACCACACTTTAAGAAAAGAAATCTCTTTGAAGGAGGAGTTAGAAAGTTACTGGGGTGTGCTGACCTGTTAACTAGTCAGCTCCTGTTGGAAAGGTGTGGCATTCTCGTCCCCCAGCCAGAGCTGTTCCTGGCTGTCACTCTGGAGGCTGTGGGCATGGGTGAGCTAGTAGCCCTCCTTAGGAAGGGTTCTGGCTATCCGGGCCTTTAAGGGGGTGTGTTTAAGTGTTCTGGCATAAAAGCCTGTTGGTTCTGAGAAGCAATCATTGCTGTCAGCAGAACAGTACAGCTAATGTCAGCAGGTACCGTGACAAATATGAGGCCAGAGAGAGTTTGGCTGAAGCATAGCTGTTGTCTGAGTTTCTAATGACAAGAATGATGAGTAGAGATGTCACTGAGTTCCTTCCCCTCCCCCCTCCCCCCACCAGTGGGAGAGGCCTCTGGGTGTGCATTTAGTTCCTAATAAAGCTGGGTCTTTCAGTCTGGAAGGGTGGGTAGGCGTGGAGTGGCAGCCATTTCCTCAGTGTTAACCTGCTAGAAAAAGAGAATATCTAGTCGTAGGAACGGTATAACATGCAGAAATTGCATCAGTTGAATTGTGCAGATGTTCCCAGAAGAAAAACAAGAGGCTTGCCCCAGTTTTCACTTCCCAAGACTCCAGCTGTTTCCCACACACGACTCTTGTTGAACCTCCTTGGTGTTAGGATACTCTTGGATTGTTTGTTTTGTTTCCAAAAGAATCGCTTCCCCTCCCTTATAGTAAATGCGGTACATGCTCATTAGTTAAAAGAAAAATAATTGTGCGTCTACATTTTCTGACTCTGTCAGCTGAGTGGGTCAAGAAGCAGCAGCACCCAGCAGCAGTGAGTGCACCCGGGGCCCAGATCTTAGTTTCTAGTACCACCTTCATAAAAAGAGCCAGGACTCCTTGGAGAAATGGCCAATTCTAGGACTAGGGCAAGAAATATGCCAGGTGAGTCTGGAGCATCCTGTAGTGCCAAATCCTAAGAAAATATTTATAAGAAACCCACATTGATGGGGTGTGTCAAAGGAACCAGGAGCCAACTGAAAGAGTTCCCAGTGGTCGAAGCTGGAACCATTTCAGCAACAAAATGCAATGACGCTGGATTGCAGCCCGATGTGCAGTGTAAATAACCATGGGCCCGTATGATACAGACAAATGGTTGAATAGGTAAATGGGAGGAGGAGACAAAGCTGCGGTGCAGCGTTCCACAGACATCGGGCGGACAGCGTGACCTCGGAGAGGTGGAGCGTGACTTCCTTCTCTGCAAATGGGGGCTTCAAAGTGGTGTCCCCTTGAAGAGGACAGTGTGGAAGGTTGGCAGTGGGGTGGGCGGGTGATAAAGTGATGGTGACAGCATGCATCCTTGATGTGATGTGATGAGAGGGGTGCTGTACCTCTGGGACCCACCACCAAAAACCCCACAGCCCTGTGCAGCCCGGAGAAAAACAGCACTCTGCAAAGCACCTGGCCTGCACTCCTCAAAACTGCCGCGGTCATCGGAAGCAAGGCACGTCTAAAAGCTGTCAGGCCCAGAGGAATCGGAGGGTCCATGACTACTCAGTATAGCACGGTGTCCCAGAACAGAAAAGGACAGTAGGGGAAACTAAGGAAATCTAAATAAAGAATTGTCTCAGTTAATAGCGGTTTGTCTCTTGGTTCATTAATTGTGACAGATGTGTCCCCCTAATGTAAGATGTTAACTGTAGGGGACCTGGGTGCAGGGTAGGTGGGAATCCTTGGTGCCGTCTTCTGAATTTTTCTGTACAACTATTCTGAAATTGAAATTTTGTTAAAATAGGGAATTTAAAGTACAAATACAAAGAAATTAAGTTTTACTGAGATCCTGCCACCCAGGGTAATACATTTGCCAAGTGTTTGGGTGGCAGCTCCGGCGTGAGGCCTGGGACGTTGCTGTGGAGAATGAGGTGTCTGGTCTGCGTAGCTAATAACACTGGTTTGGAGCTGTGAAGACCCTGCGTTCAGACACCTGTGCTTGTTTTAAAAGCTCAGACGTTTTCACATGGGCAGTGGCTGGCTTCTGCAGCATTAATTTGGTCCTTGCAGTGAGGCCTGCATCACATGATTGGAATGATGGGAACTGAAGATACGACGCAGGGACTGAAAATGGGGAGGTCGCTGTGTCGTGATACCATTAGTGGTCCCACGGGGTCTCCATTAGAGCCCCCATCCACTTAAAGCAGGTTTGCTGTGGAAGCCACAGAAAGCTGTAGTAAGGAAGAGCACGAGAGTGTTTCTAGCACGATCGTGGTGGTTAGAATGGCAGATTTTTACATTTTAAAATCTACTCTTAGGTCTTGTGGCTGGTGCCCTGCTACTTCTCACATGACTCCCCTTTTCCTTTGCAGAGAGTCAAGAAAGATGTGGACAAAGGCACCCAGCATTCAGATATGTTCCTGCTGAAATCTGAGGAAGGGAGAGAAGGTTCGTGGACTGTGGGAGGGGATGGGCCCATGGGCGGCCTGCGTGTTGCTACAAAAGGCAGGGCAGAGAAGCCAGCCCAGCTGCCCCTGTGGATGTGGGGTTGGTGTCAGTCTCCTGTGTGCCGCCTGGAGCTGTGCAGAAGCCGTCCTCACCCCTGAGCAGGCCAGGCAGGACACTCCATAAGTAACCTCAGCTGTCCGCTTGTCTGCACAGCAGAAGTGGCTGAGGAGTGTTCACCCTCTGAGGGAGTTGAGGGTGGGCTGGCTTGAAAACACTGCCAAACCAAGAACTCCCCTTCGTAGAGAGCAGGGACCTCAGCTTTCTAGTCATTTCTCTTGTTCTTGCTCAGGATCAAGTGACTGCTGTTAATCTGTAGGCTTCTGGAATGCTTACTGTGGGGTTGACACCCCCAGCGTTCACTTTTTCAAGCTCCTTTACAAAAAGCAGAGTCGTGGTTCATTTGGGTGATGCAGGTCTTGTGATGAGAGGACTGGACTGGACCCAAGGGATCCAGGATGACCTAGGCCTGCTTTATGACCTCTAGTGCGTTATTTCATCTCCCTGTGAGATGTCTCCTGTAAAATGAGGGGTTGTTGTACAGAATACCTTTATCTCTTCTGCTTTAAAATTCTTCAAGCCAAGGTTTTAGAAATATTCCTACCCAGGCGCTTCTCAGGTGCCAAGTTATTGCATGACTAACGACGACATCTGCATTTTCAAGTGGAAACTTAGGTTTAGAGCCATGTAGCAACTTGCTCAGTTTATACATCAATGGACTTAAACTTGAAAGCTGGACTATGTTCCAGAGAGGGAGACCCCAAGCTTGTGTGTTGCCCCAGCATCCTGGTCATCAGGCCCTTGACCCCTGGTGAGAAGGACATGGTACACCATGAGCTGACGCATGCCCGTATGTAGGTGGCACCCAAGTATGTCTTACCTGGTATGTGCAGGGCACTCTGACGTGCATCCTTTCCTGTCTCCTCCAAGCATTACGATGCTGGTGGTAGTGAATCATCCCAGGGCCCACTGATGGGCACAGCATGGAGTCCCCCTGTGCTGTGCACCGATGGAGGACACGTAGGCAGGACACAGTGGAATGTTTGCCACTTGCTACTTTTGTTAAGTTTTTTTAATGGTTGTTAGAGGGAATAGCTCACTTCCTTTTTCTAGATGTGGAAAATATACCCCCACATTTTGTGCTAGGTCACATTTTGAGGGTGATAACAGAAGTTAGACACAAGCCAGAGGGAAGACAATAAGGTGGTGTTGCCTGTAGGAGGGCCTGTAGGCATGCAGCCACGACCCAGCAACCCACGCAGGAGGGAGGGAGGATGGAGTGAGAGCCCTCATGGAGGCCAGGGTGCAGTGAGGGCTTCTCCCAGCACTGGGTGTGCCCGCCTCCACGCTGTGCCTCATCCCTGCCTCCATTCACGGCTGGGAAGTGCTCCCCTCCACGCTGCGTCTCAACACTGGCCCATCCGCAGGTGGAAAGCGTCCCTAGAGGGCAGTGTTTGAAGGGTTTGTGGAAAAGGTGACCCTCGTATTGAAGTTCAGTACAAACTAAACTTCAGGGAGAATTAAAGTCGGGGTGGGTCATTGAATTGTGTTTTGTTTTTCTGCAGAGGGAGCAAAACTTGCTGTATTTTTAGCCACAGTCCTGCATTTTTCATCTATCCTAGTCACTGGGGGTTCTGGGGACATTCATGTGATTGGCTGGCCCTTGGTGCCCTTCCATCCCTCCATCTTACCTCTGCTCCTGCTCTCCTGTGACAGGCAGATGGGTGTGGACCCGGATTAACCCTTCAGGTGCCAGGCCCACTCCCAGGTCTGGCTTTTCTGTGGCCATGGCACCAAACCACCAGACGCTGCTCTTCGGCGGTGTCTGTGATGAGGAAGAGGAGGAGAGCCTGGAGGGCGACTTCCTCAACGACCTGTACTTCTATGATGCCACCAAGAACCGCTGGTTTGAGGGACAGATGAAGGTAAAGTTGGGCTCCAAAGTGGTTGCCATGGTGTGTTGTGCACCAGACATGAGGCCTAACATGGGGCACCTGGCTGTCACCTCCATAGGTGGCACTGGGCAGAGGCTGTGTGGTATTATCAGCTGGTTCTGCCTCCCAGGCCAAGTGTTGAGATACCCAGGTCCCCAGGTCCTTCTGTGCGGCTCTGTGAGTTGTCACTGGAAGCAGGGAACTGATCACCTCTCTCCCTGCTGTGGCACCAGGACCAGAGAGGCACATGTGGGCCCTGTCCCAATAAGTGGGACCCCAGGGGCTTTGGGTCTCAAGCTGATGTGGTCAGGGCCCAAGGCCGAGGGAGGGTGGCTGTTTATTTTGGCAGAGGCTCAGCCCTGGGTGAGGCCCCAGTGCCTCTGCTGAGAGTTGGGTGAGTGTGAGGGACTGATCTTGGGCTCACCACCTCTGAGGGGTGACATTGGGTAGAGGCACCCCCAGCAGGTGGAATGGGGGTGCAGCCCTACAGCTCTCTGCCAGGACCGGGGGTGGGTGGTGCTCCGCACACACTCTGGAGCTCGCAGGCCACCCTGTCTAGCACTAGAGGGGGCTGTTCTGCGTTTTGTCAACAGGGACCCAAGTCGGAGAAGAGGAAGCGCAGGCGGGCCACAAAAGCAGAGCTTGAGGGTGCTGACCAGGAGGAGTGTGCGGAGGCCAGTGCCCAGGCACCGCTGGAGGTGGTCAGAGAGGTGGTCTCAGAGGACGGGACTGTGGTCACCATTAAGCAGGTGCTTGCTGTCCCGGGCCCATCAGAAAAGCCACAGTTGGATGAGGACGACAGCCCTGAGGAAGCAGGTGGTTCCTCAGTGGGACCCTGCCCCCGCTCCAATGCCATGCTGGCTGTGAAGCACGGCCATCTCTACCTCTATGGCGGCATGTTTGAGGCCGGCAACCGACAGGTCACCCTCAGTGACTTGTACTGCCTTGACCTGCATAAGATGGACGAGTGGACGGTCCTGGTGGAGGCAGATCCAGGTGAGTTGTCGTGGGGTAAGTGCTTCCTCGGGTTAGGGTGAGAACACTGAGAACGTCTTCATCAAGTGTGACCCCAGGTGCCACCCAGATCCACCCTGGGCCGGCGGGCTGTGTGCTCTCTGGCTGTTCACCTGCGGGCAGGCCCTGGCCACAGTGGAGAGGCCCCTCCTCTGCACACCCACCCTACTCCAGGCGCTGAGGGAGCGGGCTGGTTACCTCCCAGGACACAGGCTTGCTCTTGACGCCACTCCTGTGAGCCTCAGACCTTTCCGGCACTGCTCACAGGAACATAGTTGCAAAACAGGTTTACCTGTGCATTCTTCTCATTGTCGGCAGCCTGCTGTGCACACTCGAGCAGCCCTGGCTGGCAGCCCCTTTCCTGTCTGTGACCTGAACCTCTGGGCCCCACTTGCTCTCTGATCCAAGCTGCCGTGTTCCTTCACTTTCACACTACCACAGGCTGGCGCCAGTTGTACAGTGCTTAGTTCTTAAGTCACTACTCATTTCTTTGAGATCTGAGACTAAAAATTAAGTTAAAATCCACACATGTAGGGGAAGGTATAAAACGGCTGGTATAGGGTTTGTTTCTGTCTTAAGCAAAGTGAGGGTGGAGAAAACTCCAAGATGGGTGTTCTGGTATTGCCAGTCTCATCCTCATCATCTCTGTTAGGGTCCAGGAAAAACAATGTGTGGTGACATGGTGGGGGCAGGCAGCTTGCTTTCAGGTCGAGTTTCTTCAGTGAGAAGGGGGGATCCTCAGGAGCTCCCAGCCTCGGTCCCCCTGGCCCTGGGTGCACCGACGCTCTGTGGATGTTCATTTTGCTCTAAAGAAACTCAGGAGTGGCTGGAGGAGACCGACTCGGACGAGGACAGCGATGCGGCCGAGGGCGCCGAGGGCAGAGAAGAGGACGAGGACAGAAGTGAGGATGAGGGTGAGTGTATTAAAATGTGACTGCTTTGTAGATATGCTCTGGAGGCGAGCCTAAGTTTTTAAAAAAGACATTCGCACCTGGAGCACGTTGGAGCAACTTGTTTGAGCGGTGCCAGTGCGGTGTCGTTTCTGTAAGGCAGGTTCACTCCGCTGGGCCACGAGCAGGTGGCCTGCACTGCCTGACCCAGGCCTCCTTCCTCAGCTGAACATGCTTCTTATTCTCCTTCCCCATGAAAGAGCCACAGCACCCTGTGGTGACGCCTGGCGAGCAGTTTGCAGACTACCTGCCTAGGACCGAGCAGTACTGGGTGAGGCTTGCTCGAGACGATGCTGGGCCAGAAGCAAAGGAGAAGAGAGTACTAAAGGTAGCCCATGCCATGGCAAAAGCTTTCTTTGATGACTCTGCATGAGCCACCAGGCTGGGCCAGCAGCTAAACTGAATGAGGCTGTCTTCCCTGGCATCACTGTATAATTCAAAATAAACTGGACTTGGAACAAGGCTACCGCCAAGGTTGTCTTCTGTGTGGCCTTGAAGCCCCTGAAGTCCTGGTGGGGCCCATGGGGCAGGGCCAGGATGAGGGTGGGCCACCCACACAGCAGGCAGCACTTTGAACATGAAGCGCCTACAGGAAGCACATTTCTGTTCTACTAATACTGGAACATTTGTGCTTTGTGTGGGGGTTTCCCTTCTGCAAAACCAGGAGATAAGTGTTCCAATTGACCACATGGCAACAACCTGGAGATTGACTTTTTGACTCTTTCTAAAAATTATCAGGAGTAACCTCCAACTGCCTGCATGAGTTTCCTTATTACATGTAAAGTAAAATAACTTTTGGCTGGGTGGTCCTGACCCCTTTCTGTCAGAACAGCCATCGGCTGTTCTTGGGGCTCTCTTGGTGATCAAGCACACCCGAAGATTCAGGATCGTTCCCTTAGCCTTGTTGGGGAGGAGGTGGTGGAGCCATTCTCTCTTCCTCTCCCCTTGGGCTCAAGGCTGTTATTTGCAAAGTGACAGGAAGGAAAGGTGGGGGGCAGCTCCCCACTATCCCCACGTAGCGTTGCTGTGTAGCACCTGCCATGGGAGTGGGAGCCCTCCCTGCAGAAATCGTGGTGCCGTGGTGTGCTCACACACTGGCTGGTGCCTGCTCCAAGGGGGGTGGCAAGAGACCTCCTTTCATTTGTATAATTGGGGTCAGAATTGGGCTTTGAATTACTACCTGGTGCATTTTGTCATCTTAAATATCTTCTCAACAATGAGAACATAGGATCTTAGTTTTCAGTACTGGGGCCAATCCCATTCATTACCTGTTCAAGAAAAAACAAGTGGGAATGCTTGCCTCTGGCAGAGCAGGGCGTGGTCCTCGGCTTCAGGGGAAGGACCTGGGCCAGTGTGCCCCTCCTTCCACCTTGCCTTTACCTTCTCATGAGGCTCAGCCCCTACCAGCTCCCATGGGTGTGACCTGTGTGACCTGGAAGGATCCAGAGGGGAAATGGGCTCTTGCAGGCTGAGAAATAAGAAGCTCTTCTCTTGCAGTAGCCTGGCCGCCACAGCTGCCTGCCAGAGCCTCTCTCTGGGTACAGGGCCTTGCAGGGCCCATAGGAGCCCTGGTCATCGGGAGAGGCCAGTGGGTATTAGGCAGCGCAGCGCTTGGCTGGTTGGCACGGCTGTGTTGGGTAGAAGGGTGAGGTGTTCTGGCATTACCCTCGTATTTTGGCAACTTCCTTGGGTACTTGGGCAGCCTGAGTCCTTTTCTGGCATTCTGGGCAGAGTCTAGCTGGCAACTCTTTGGGCAGGGCTGAACATCCAGCTGAGCGCCACAGCTGGCCCTTGGCAACTGCACAGAGGCTTCAGGGCCTGTCTGCCCAGTCCTTTGAC
Organism: Desmodus rotundus; assembly: GCF_022682495.2. Classification (NCBI taxonomy): domain Eukaryota; kingdom Metazoa; phylum Chordata; class Mammalia; order Chiroptera; family Phyllostomidae; genus Desmodus; species Desmodus rotundus. The sequence continues at coordinate 30,350,893 of NC_071398.1, read as the reverse complement.
ACAAGCACACGAGGCTCGGCTGTGCAGCTGCTGGGGCTTGGCTGAGACTTTGGGAAGAAATAATTGGGAGATCTAGGCGGCTCCAGCTCAGTTATCTGTCATCGGAGGCCATTTTTCTTAGAGGAGCCTGTAGCTAAATGATATTTGAAAGAAGACAATAATTTTTAATCAACTAAGTTGAAAGAGAAATAACCCTCAAAGAAGAAGCATCTTGTATGTTTTGTTGTCATGCCCACGGGGCTGTTACTGAAGATGCAGTTTGAGTGAAGAGGTTGATCAGAAACCATGAGGATTAAATAAACGAGCTTCCAGAAGAGGTGCTATCTCCGCTGTGTAATTGCTGTGGTTAAAACAGCAGTGACAGTGTGCCTTCAGTGTGCAGCAACTGGGGAGGTGGGAACTTGACACAGGACCAGGTGGTGCCCCACGAGCATCGACCAATGCCCTGCCGCCCGTCCGTTTCCTGGTGATTGGTTTGCCTGGCTGAATGCTCTCGACACCTCAATGTCCACCTTAGCCAGGAGAGGCTGGTACGAAGCCCCCTGCCTTGCTGGAGCCGGAACAGCTGGGAGTCGGCCAAGATCAGGTCAGCAAGGGCCATGCAGTGGAGCAGCCTGCCTTGCTGTCCTCGGCAGGCTGATGGTTGTTGGTAAGCGCCCCTTAACACCCAACCCCTCGGTGGGCTCTACCCTTTCTCTTACTGGTGCCTGTCAACTTGCCACTTCAGCCCTGAGGACACCACGCCAGAGCTCCGTGGAGGGTTCCCTGGGGCTTTGAGAATGACGAGTTCCCTATTCCCCCCACTTTCCAGGAGCAGCTGAGCCGCTGTCTGGGTCAGGCTGAAGTAAGAGGAATTTGAAGGGGGTGGGGAAAGGCCATGGCTCTCTTGGGATTGGGTTGGATTGAGTGAAAATCAGGGGGACTACCAGTTAAGCTTGAGAGTGTTCATCATTTAAAGTGCTGCCTTTTTAAAGTGGCAGTGGTGTTTATTGCAATTTGACATCCGACTTTTTTTTTAACTAAGTTGGTATAAGCAGAAAGTCAGTGGCTAGGTGACAGTGGAAGTGTATCGAGGGGACAGGTACTGGCAGGGCCTGCTGGTGAAAGTTAGCCTCTGCAGGGGCATCCCGCTCGGTGGGGAGAGGGGCCCTCAGGAGGCTGCCCTTGTGAGATTAGGAGCCAGCTTGGTTTGAAGCCCCCCAAGTGTGTTGCAGTAAGAAGGCGACACAAGTGTTGATTGTGTCGGAGGATGGCAGGGAGGGGACTCTTGTGTCCTCGCATGACGGAAAAGTGATGAGCTGTCACTCCAGCAAGTCCGGTCCGAAAGCCTCCTGCATCAGTCTGAGTTCCTGTGTGCACTGGGGGCTGTCCCGTGACTCCTGCCTCCCCAGGTGTTTTACATCGGGAGCAGGCTATGTGTGCGCCGCTGGGCACCAGAGACCAGTCCCGTCTTATCCTGAGTGTAAGCCTTGGTCTTCTTTTGTTTGTAAGAGAGCTGCGGTAGTGCCTTCTGAATCCAGGCCGTGCCTGGTCACCAGGGATCTGACCGTGGTGTCCAGTGGGAAGCTGAGGCACTGACCAGAACAGCTGGTGGCCCAGGTGCTGGGACCAAGGGGAGCTGGGTTTGGGGTGAGGAGTCACCATGGAAGTTGTTGCTGTTGCGCTGAAGATGGGCACATTGAGCGGTGTGTGGGGACTGTGGGCCTCGGTGTGGTGGGGGGGGTGGGTCTTGTCCATGGAGCTGAGCCTGGAGAGGCCACGGTGTGTCAGGGGAGGGTGCCGAGGCAGAGAGTAATGGGAAAGAAAGATACCTAGTAGCCGCCCTGTAGGAAGCATAGATGTTGATGTTTAAGAAAATTAAAAGAGGTTTGAAAAAACAATACTGTGAGATCCGTGGGGCCAGTTAGTTGGCAGAGGGGAGTGATCACTGGGCAGGGCAGGAGTCCTCAGGCACTGAGTTTAGGGTGAGGAATCGGGGCCCCGAGGCCGCGGATGGACAGGGACTGTCCAGTCACATGGGGGAATGCTGCCATGGGAAGGTGGGGGGCACATTTCAGGTTTGTGCTCACAGAGCTTTCCTACTCAAAACAAGAAGATCCTCCAAATATGGCGGAGGGACGCTCTTCGTTATCGGAGGCTCGGTTCTGTAAGTTGCAACAATCCATCTTGAAATCTTGCCACTAGAAGGAACTTGCAATAACGACACTCATATGTGAGATGATGCAAGTCACCTGACTTTCAAGTGGCAGCGTTTGTTACTAAGACGAGCAGAGCTTCTCTTTAACCACAGCAGTGTCCCTTTCTTTCAGGTAGTGGGGTATGTGGTAGTGGTAAGATTGAAACACTTACATTCATTAAAGAAAATTATTTTATTTTCATTTTGTAAGTAACCAAGCTATTTTTCCAGCTAAAAGGAAAAGGCTGAGGTAATGTTTTTAGCTGCTTCATTAATAAGAAAAACAGAACATAGTCCACATTCTCTTTTGCCAGTGCACAGAATGATCGCACAGTATTAGCAAACAGCTTACATGCACCACGGGAAAGAAAATGGGAGAAAGAAAATGCAGATTGAGACAGATCTGTGTTCATTCACAAAAAAGGCATCTACGTCAGGGTTAGTGGTTTCATGGCTAGAGTGGAGATGAGTTTCACACGCAGCTCACCTGAGTGGTGAGGATGTGTGGGTTTTATTTCATTCAGGCTACACTGGATGGCCTTTCTTTGGAAATGGTGACCGGTGCAGATAAGCAGGGTCCAGCTGGAGAACATTGTCAGGTTTAGCTCCGTGTTCAGGAGGCACTGGCCGGTCAGTGGTCAGGGGTGCACGTGTCCTGTGTAAGCCACAGCGTGTGTGAGGGCCGGATAGAGGCAGGGGGCGGGTGCAGGCCGTACCGCTCTGATGGCGGCCGCGGCCACACTGAAGAGCAGCTCACTCAGGGCCCAGTGGGACGAGCTCAGGCCCAGGGCTGGGGTGCTGCAGTGCCCCAGAGGCAGCCGGCACAGAGCTGGCCCTCAGAGCCGATTCCTTCCTCCTGAGCCCCACACTGTCTTCTTCCTGACCTGTTCCGATGTTTGGGAGACCCCCATGGGGCAGCCCTCCTCTCGACCCTGCCCTTCACAGTCTCATAGAGTATGGTGTAGGAGTCATTCATGGAAGGTCAGTGGGTGCCTGGTGTGCCTGCCCATGGGAACTAATAGCATTTAGAGAGGAAGAGAAGTTCTTGGGTTAAGTGTTCTTGCAGTACAAGCACCCTAATCTTAAGTGCTGACCTCGAGGAAGCAGCCCTGGCTTATCTGCCCTTAGTCAGTGTGGATGAATGGCCAAGGCTGGTACTGCCGGCAGGGTGGCAGGGAGCTGGCTCCAGCGAAGACTGATCTGCCTCCATGGGTTTGGATTGCTGCTGTCACCACATCACCAGGCAGTGGCAGCGCAGCTGGAGACCTGCACCCGTGTGTGGCACAGACATGATGGGAAGGGCCACAGGAGAGTGCACAGACGTGATGGCAGACATGTCAAGCGTGGGACCGGAACCTGTGGCCCCGGCGCACAGTGAGCTGTGTGTCTGTGTCTCAGGCAGTGGGGTGTGGTGGGGCAGACAAGTGAGGTAGGTGTGTGAGGTCTGCCGCTCTCACCCTGCCTTGCTCGCCATCCCGAACCCCAGACCTGGGCCCCCTGCACCCGACTTGCCCATGGCAAGCTCCTGGCCACACCGTGCGCTGCCCCTGCTGGCTCTCTGCGTGTCTGAGGGTTAGGAACATGTTTGCACGTCTGTCTCAGGCACTTCCATGTTGGGGTTTCTTGTGGAAGCAAACTCTGAAAACAGCGTTTGTTCTATGAGCTTGGAGAACATTTAGCCATCTTCCAAAGCGTTGCTTCCGTTGCCTACAGGGGTGTCTGTTCCCTGTTCTAGGCACCTCATGCGCTCTCACCTCCTTCTGCACTTTTCTCTAGGTGCCAGGTGTCTCCTCCGTGGCTTTCTGAGTCAGGGCTAACCCCACGTGTCGCAGTGACTGTGACCCTGTGCTTCCCTAGCTTTCAGGCACCCCTTGTATTCTGTAGTTCATATCATCTCAGCATACGGATACACTGTAAAAATACAGCTGCGTTTTGTATTTTTAAACAACGGCAACTACGCTTTTTCATGCTTGTGTTAAGGCTGAGTTAGGGACACTTCTTGGCACTTGGGACAGATCATTTTTTCAGTCTTTGCTTCCTGGTGGTCTTGCCTGACACGTGGCCCACCCTGGGCAGGAGAACGAAACTAACCAGACCCCTTAAGTTCATCCCAGTCAGCTTCACCCTCATTCCCTTCTTATCTGGGTTCTTGATCCTGTTACTTCACCTTTATGCTTAATTGACTAGGAGCCAATCCTTGTACTTGGCAAGATTAAAAATGACTCTGTGGTGGTGGTTACTCAGTGTCACGAAACTGAGGTGTTGTCAGCCGTGCTCCACACTGTGGGGTCAGGCAGTACACTCAGCTGTGGAAACAGAGGTCACGGAATCTGGTAGGCACCTGAATGTAGGCACCCATGAAGTTCTGGGACCGAAGGCAAGGAAGATCGGAAGACAAGACCTGTGAGAGTTAAAGAAACTGAGCTTCATGCAGATAGAACAGAGCTTGCTCCTTCCACCCTGCGTATTGAAAAGTGTGTTACTGTGCAGGTGAATGAAATAAGCAACTGCCCTGGGAGGAGGGCGCTGTGGGCATCTCAAGGAGCACCCCCTGGGCCTCTGGGGGCCCTCCCAGCCCTCAGGGACAGGGCGAACCACCTTGGCAGGAACACCCTGCCCGGAGTGATAATGCTGGTGGTAGTGGCTTGGATGTCTTTAAAGGATCAACAAAAACCCAAACTAAAAAAAAAAAAATGCAGATAATTTCATCTGCTTTAACAAGTCCTTAATGTCTTGGACTTGTGGGATCGGAGCCCCTCCACCAGGCTTTCAGTGAGGCCCTGTTTGTCAGCGGGGTGGCCATGTAACCTATTGCCCACACTGGAACTCTTTTGAAAGGGAACAGCACTTTCACAGCCAGGCGGGGACATCAGGTGTTAGCCAGGACATGGGGCTGCTCCACCTGTCCTCCCTGGGCTCCAGGCAGGCGCTGGGGAGGTGGGGTCTGAGGGCTGGTGAGACCTCATACTTATCTCGGGTTAGTGCGTGTCGGAAAGAACCTGTCTTCCTACTGCATGTGTGTTTACTCGCACCCCACACCACGGCGTTTCAACAAAACCCAAGTGTGCTGGTTGTTCGATGCAGTGTGGACGTCTTCGGAAACGGAGTCAGAGTGCTTGCGTTTCAATGGCTCTCCCCTCCTGAGTGGTTTTGGCAATGGGCGTTGCATTTTTGTGGCTGCACTGGATTTTTCTATATCAGCATCATCTTCCTTGGCTTATGCATTGCATAACTCATCCCTGAATTTGGGAATCTGTGTGCTAATGATTAAACACTTAGAACTCAAAAGGATGGATAAAGAATTTTTCAGGGGCCTGAAATCAGCCAGGTCCTGTTTGGTCACTAAACAGACTGAAAAGCACAAGTAAACCCAGTGCACAAGGCTCCTCTCGCTTGTGGTAAGTGGGACCAGTGAGCCACCGACACGTACAAGCTGCCTGGTGACCTTAGAGGTCAGTGTCCTTTCCAGCTCTTTCAGGGTGAGGTGTGAGTGTAGGTTCCCAGCCTTGGGTGGGTGAGGAGAGGTGGGCCCGGGGTGGTGAGCCCTCCTCCCCACGGCCCCGGCCCCGGATCTTGGGTTTCTCGATTTTTCTGCCTCGGATTTTTACATCCAGAGCATGTCAGGGGAGAAATGACTCTCACGAGGTTGCTCTGGGATTAATTAAAATTTGTCAGCACAACTTGTCAGCACTCTGCACCACTGGGGGCCAGCTGTGACACACATCTATTCTTCCCCACAGTCTCACATGTCCTCGTGAGCTCACCTCACTCACATTAACCAGGCACGGGCATGAGAGAAGCAGGTCAGCTTACCTGGCCCTGGAGTGAGGTGACTGGCGCCTCTGCCGGGAGAACCCGAGGCTCTGGGCAGGTAGGTTCTAGAAGCAAGCTGGACTGATCGAAAGCATTCAGCCTATCTGCAGGGGTGCTGCGAGGCAGCCTGGTCTTTCATCACACTGGAGCAACTAAAAATGAGCTTTCTGGAGTTGCTCAGAACCAGTATGTCTTGGTCTTGGTGGAATCCACTCGGAATTCACAGGGAGTGCAGGGAAATGGCTCTGCCCTTTGCAGGTACGGAGGAGGGTCGATTTGGTTTTCACATGTGTGTGGCTGGCAGCTGGACTAGTGATGGAGACATCTAGTCATGAAACCACTACTGCTTCTGTTGAAAGACACATGTTTCTGTGCTGTTGCTTTTATTCATCTAACTACTTCATGGTGTTTGCATGTAAATACGTCCCCTGCATTTGTAGGTACCATCTTTGTCATGCAGTTATTGGAATGTACAAAAAAAGCCTATGATCTTTACAAAGAGTTGCAAACAGATTATAAAACACATATCCCAGCATGGATGATTCTTAGAGCTGCAAGGAGCAGGCATCTTTATTTGGTTCACTTCAGGTCTGCAGCAACCACTCGATATTAAAAAAGAGGAATGGAAAATAAGATGTACAAAAAGATGTAATACCCCTTTAGAAAGCAACGTTACCAGAAATGTATTTCCTATGGATCCTCCCTCCCTCTCCCATGTCCCTACTCCCCAGAAAAGACCCCACCTAAACCAAACTGTGAGAAGGAATGGGGAGTGAATGTATAACAGAAAAAAAATAAAACTGAATTTAACTGGAACATGCTCTAATCTTTAGTTTATTTCTGGTTAAAAATATAGCAATCCAGTGCAGTGTAGTAAAGAAATCTGCTTGAAAGATAGCAGAGAAACAGCTAAACATAAGCAAAGCAAGGCAGAGTCATAGAGGGCTGTACCCAGGACGGCTGTAGGAACTCACTTTGAGGACCTTCTCAGGCGTGAGCACAGGGGGACCTGTGGATGGACGTGCCCATGGCCTCATAGACACGTCCATGCACACAGGCGGTCTGGCTCCATAGCTAGGGCCAAAGGACACGGAAACATTCTGGAATCTTGTTCTTTTGTTTGGGTGACAGAGCAATGCTGGTCGAGAAGGCAGAAACACCAGGGACCTGTTTTTTGACTGAAACAAGTTGTGTTACGTGTTTGTGGGGAGATGGATATGCAACAATTCCTCAGGAGTTTTCAAGCCACTGGGTTTCAACCACATTCCTGTTCTGGGACCAGAGTAGCCCCAGAGAATGACTGAGGCGTCTGGAAGGAATAGGCATGTCCGGGGGGGAAGTTGCAGGCACAGAACAAAGATGTGAAACCCGTGGGCTCAGTGACAGTGAGATGATGATGTCATCTAAGGGCCGCAGACATCTGACAGGGACATGGGAGCCCGTATACCTGTCCTGCACAGTACATACAGGAATGCTGTGTGCCAAGAGCCCAGACTTGATGGGACCTCACACTGCACCCTGCCCTCCAGCACCAGCCCCGGGCTTCCACAGCCTCTGGACGCCTGCACGTGGCACCCCGGGGTCTGATGGGAGGCTGGGGAAATGGGGGTGGCCGAGGGGGAAAGAAGGACTTTAAGATTTGGTGTGGGGACCTGGCCTTGTAAGGAGCGCTGTGGGGCAGTGCTGGGCAGGGCAGGGTTAGGACCTGTTTCGTGGGGAAGAGAGGCTAGACCTCTGCTTCCTTCATGGTGCAGCACAGATTTAAAACAGAAAAAGGCCCAGGCTGCTGCCAGCCAGGGTGGGACACCCTCTTCCCCGTGCCTCACACCCATACTTGTCACCCGCTATTCTGGAACAGAGAGGAAACGCAGAGTTCACTGACTCCCCTCATTACACCTCATGGCAGCTGCTCCCCCCATGGCTGGGCACAGTGGACCCTTGGAGGGGTCTTCCTTGGGCTGCCTCCTCCTCCACGTCCCAGGCAGGAGTGTGGATGACATTGATGACGACGATTTTATTTTTTTGCTGCTGATTTGCTGGGATCCCTTTTCTTCCCACTTCAAGCTGGAGGGTCGGCGTGCTGGCCCCTTCCGCCATGCCGCACAGCAGAGTGTCACACAAGCAAAGGGTTCTGGCAAAGATCCAAACCATTACCCAGAGAAAAGGCAGACTGTGAGTGATACCCAGTCGTGGTGTTCTGTGAAGAAACTTGGAAGTAGCCGTGGGCTATCCGAGTTATGATTCTTTCCTTTTTTGTTGTTTTGCTTTTAACATCCCCCTTTTGCACACCAACTGGTATTTTTGCTAATGTGACAATCTCGATCAGATGAAAAAGTTAATAAACAAAATGGCGACTCCGATGTTGAGCAAGATCACCATGGCTACCAGGATGGGTGCTGAGCCCTGGAACAGAAGGAGAGGAGATGTGAGCCTGAGGCCTGGTCTGGAGTGTTCTCTTTCTGGCCAATACCCCCAACCCACCCTCCCAGCCCCAGGCCACAGCAGGAGGTCTGAGAGGGCGGGTGACGGGTCTCTTTAGGAGACAGCAGAAACCTGAAGTCCGACTCTCCAGAGCGAGCCCCTCAGAGGTCACACTGAGGGGAGGGGTGCCTACTTGATTGTCAGTCTGCAGCTGTTGCTCTTGGACCCCTCATGGCTCTGAAAACTCGGGTGTCCCTTCCAGTGCCCCTGGTCTCTGTTTAAGTAAACATCCCCTGCCCACGTTATTTTTGCTCCCAGCTCTGTACAGCTGGGACTTCAGATGCCACTCAATTCAGACACAGCCTCTCCAGGGCGGCCCCTAAATTCATCCTGAGGTCCCATAACTGGCAATGGGAGAACCCTCTAATAGGCCTACAAACCCATCTTCCTCAGTGAAAACCTTCCCGTGAGCTACCTGAGCTATGCGAGCTCTCTCACTGCCATCCCCGAGCAGCCCCAGCCCACCTCGTGAGGAGGGTTTTCCTTCAAACAGTTCCTGGGGTGACACGGGCCCAGGGCGCACTTAAGATCACGGGCACTCCTCTCGGCTCCTGTTCTTGAAGCCTCTCAGTAAGGGGTACGGTGGCTGTCCCCCAGGACAGGATGAGAGGCGGCACCCAAGGCCTCTGCTGGAGGCTCCCCACCACTGCAGGGTCCCCAGCTGCCACTCGGGACCAGATACTGGTCCGGCGGAGTAAGTAGAGTTGCCCAGCTGGAAGTCTTGCTTCTACTCAACAGAGCTTCATGTTGAAGCGCTTAGCTGTGCTGACACAGTTAAGTGGACTGAATGTGGAACCCTCCCTGCACCTCCCACCCCTGCCCATCATTTGGCTGTTCTTGAGATGGCCACGTACACACACCACGTAGACAAACACCACATACATATGGGCGCACATGCACCTGCATTGCCAGCTGCTGGGATGAGGAAATGGAGTTGCAAGCACCAGCTGGGGCTTGTACTTCTGAAGGGGCTAGGAGGGTTTGGGCATGGGGAGGGCAGGGGCATTTTAGGGAGCGGTCCACAAGCAAGAAAGGCACGCTCACAGTGGTGTCAAGGGGAGCAGAAATGGCCTCGGGCCAGCAGACCATCTGAAGGCAGGAAGCCTCTCTTCCAAGGGGCACTACATCCTGATGTGCCGGGACAACACCCAGCTGGGGCCCGGGACTCCTGTAGTCTGGACGTGCGAAACGTGGGTGTGAGGCTCTGTCTGCCTGTGAGGCGGCCCCTGCCACTCCCCTTATACTAGTGAGACTGCAGGTGGGATCGTGGGGGACCACACGGGGGCATTACCCTGGCATGTGGGTCTGAAGTGTTCCATTGGCCCTTCCCGCTGCTACCTGACCAAGGGAACAAGGCTTATCTGCTTACAGGTGGAAGCCACCTGACAAAGGGTCTTCTGGGTGCAAGAGTCCTCCCCCACTGCCCTCCTCACAGAGTCCTGCCCAGGGGACTCTGTTCTTTCCTCCAACCTGCACGCATTGGGTCAGGAGGGCTTCTAGGCAACTCTCGCACCTGAGAGGCACAGCCCTCACTCCTGAGCAGCCCCAGTGTCCCGCCCCCCAACCTGGACCACAGCTCCACCCAGAGCCACTGATCCCTCAGGCCTGGGGTGGGTCAGAGGCCTCATTCTAAGGAACTCCCAGAGAACGGCTGTGTGGTGTCCTGGGCTGTGTGGGTGTCAGGTGGAGAATCGTGGCTCTGGTAGGAAGGGGACTGACTTCCTTGCTTTCTAATGTCTCAGCCATTAGAAAGCAGGCTTTGTTGGAGCGAGACACGTGTGTTCTGGCATATGGGGGGACCACAGTGCCTGGCCCATGAGTAAACAGTGCGTCCTGGACAAAGGGGACCTGCCCCAGCTTGACACACCACCTGCTCCCTGTGTCTGGCCCCTCTGTCCCTCTCCAGGACTGGGAGACATCTCGGAGACAGTGCTGGTGAGGGCTTCTTACCAGGAGACAGCCTGTAGTGCAGAGAGGACCCTCCTGCACACCTGGGCGTTTTGAGCGAGCTGGGGGAATGTCTGGGTGAGGAAGGGGCCCCCTGCTGCCCAGTGTTGAGTTGGGAGCTTCCCCAGCTGCCCACGTGCTTTCACTGCAGCGATCAAGCCTGGGAGCAACCCCCTTGAGGACCTGCCTGAAGGAAATGCCACCCCAGCCTGCAGTGCCTTCCTGTGGGTGAGGGCCCCAGCTGTGGCTGCTAATGCCATCACCCTGAGAGCCACTCCTCCTGCTTTTCCTGCCCCTGGCTAGAGGAGGACTCTGGAAGTCTCAGTACTCGGTTTCAGGGTCGGTGGACCTGGGCGCTTGCTCCCCAGCACTGTCGGGCATCCACTTACCGTGCTGGACTTGAGCTCATCCCCATTCTCCTCGTCGGATTCCAGTGCCACAGGCGAGGACTTCTGGGGTGGGGAGAAGGTCAGGTCCCAGCGCAGCAACCGGGGCTCGGCCCTGTCACCCAGCCGCAGGCTCTCCAGTCTCTGCACCGCTGGCTCCGTGCTTGCAGCTGGCCGGACGTTCTCCTTGTTCTGGGACTTAGATCTCAGTCTCTGTACCCCAAAGCCCCGGTCCTCACCCTGGACCCGACAGGCAGCCCCCCTGCTGTAGCGTCTCTTCTGGGGGTGCGCTTCCTGTACATGGGAGTCCACCCTCAGCAGGGGCTTCATTTCCATCTCATAGTTGCTTAGCTTTTCCTCATCCAGCTCCAGCAGCTTGGCGCCCCCTGAGCTGGGGTTGCCAGCTCGAGGGTGGGAAGTCCAGGAGAATGCAGGGGGAGACTCCGTCCGCCGCTCCCGGGGTTTGGGGTTGCCGGGCTGCTTGTGGCCTGAGCCCCGGGTGCGGAAGTCCTCTGAGGGCTGGCCACTGCGGAGGGTGCCGCTGCGGACCCCCCTGGAGCCCCCTGCCTTTTCCTCACCCCAACTGTTGCGGCCATAGTCCCCTCCTCTGCCCTCCAGGAGCATCTGGATGTCCCCGCCTCGCCCCTCATCCACTGATACCTGCCTCGAGAAGTGGGCGACCTTGTTCCTGGAGGCAGGGGCCGGCGGTGGGGTGGCTGAGGGGCTGGCAGGGAAGCTCTGCAGGGGGCTGTCATCGGGGGTCAGGTCTGAGGGGGTGGTGCCCTTGCGGTACAGCTCCGGGCTCTCCTGCTGCATGGGCGTCCCTATGGAGATCCCCTCCATGTCGTCACTGGAAACCTGGTGCTTCGGCCGCTGGTACTCGAGCCCTACGTGAAGGAGGAGCAGGCAGCACACACAGGTTGGCTTACTCAGATGGTAGGCCTGGTCTCGCCTGAGGATGGCAGGAGAACAGTCCGGGACACGGTGGTTCCCAAAGCCCCTCCATGGGTCCCAAGGCCCCCACCCCATAAGCACTTTGAGGAGGACTAGGTCACCACAGGCGGTCCCCAGCTGCGGGGCAGACCCAAGGCTCAGAGTGCACAAGGACTTGGGGTCAGCCCACTGAATGGGGATCTCAGGTCCCACCCGCATGGGCCCTCCTGAGGATGGAAGGAAGCATCTCCTGCTAGGTGACTTAGGGGGTCTCATGGCCAGGTGGTGGAGGGGAGGCCACAACATCATGGCCATTGGCCCTGTCCAGCCAGGATACCTTCACCTCAGGGCGGTCTAGGCCTCCTGGTGGCCTGTCCTGAGAGAACAGGGGCATCCTCCCAGCCTGCAGTTGGGCTTCCCCCTGCTGCTTCCACACTGGAGCCTCTGAGCCAGGGCGGGAGAAGGCCTTGGGGAACACAGCACCCTCAGTGTGGCCAGAAATTTCTTGGTCCAGCAGGGACCAGGTGCCCCGTTTATGAGGGGACATCCACCATGCTGTTGGTGGCATCCCTGGTAGCCTGAGGCTCCCACTCTTACTTTGGGGTGTGAGCAGCAGCAGGGACCAGAACAAGGCCAAGCTGCAGACACCCGTGTGCAGTCACTGTGGTGGTTCCACAAAGGGCCGAGACCCCTGGGGAAGCCTCATGTGGTCCTGGATGGGGAAATCTGAGACCGTGAGTGCTGGAGACGTGCATGGGGCTCTGGACAAGCAGTCAGTCCCCCAGCATCTGCACCCATCTGTCACACAGGGTGTGGCCCGGGGAGTGCAGGTCTCATTCAACTACCACACCTGTGCAGCTGTGGGACAGGGACTGGGCTGCAGGAACCACCACCACCATCTCCCTCTCCGCCCCCTGCCCACACCCCCGGTTCCCAGCACAGAGAAGGGAACAGGCTGGAGGGTGTCTGAGGAGCCACATGGATGACTGCCCTCCCTGTGGGGGGCCCTACGGACACCACGTGGGGGAGTCCTGGCCCCATCACAGGGCTCCGTGATCTCTCCCCCGGCCTGCCCCCACTGTGATCCTGACTTCTGGGGCCCGGGCCCCTGCACCTTACACCTAGGGCCCCAGACGAGCCTGGACACCAAGTCCTGCAGGGTCCTGTGGCCTCCCCCAGGAGACCAGCTGTCCACTAAGAGCCCTGGGGTCAGCCCTGGCCAGCCTGTGGGTCCCACACCCCAGAGAGAGGCGCCCTCGTACTCAGGTCCAGCGCCCTGGCTGTCAGCACCGCTGGCCTGGAGCTCGCTCTCAGCTAAAAGTAGTTCCAGAGCTCGAGGTACTCCTGGAAGCATCCTTGTGAAAGTGCAGGACAGAATGTGTGTGGCTGAATTACGACAGCTTTGTCCACTGTCTCGGGTTCTTCTGCCTCCCAGAAGTAGGCCTGGCCTCCCACTGCCCCAAAGGCCAGGACCCTAGCTGTGAGGCCAGGAGCTCCCGGGCTCTGGGAGGTGAGCTCAGGGTGTGGTCTCAGGACCGAGACTGCACAGGCCGATTCCACCCTGTCTCCCACTTGCAAGCATGGCCCTGAGGGAAGCGGCCTACCTGGTCTCCAGGGTTTCCTGCTGCAGAGGAAGCTTCTGAGGGAGACCAGAGGGAAGTGGGGCAGAAAACAGGGCAGCGGGGAGGGCTGGTCTGGCTTGCGAGGACCTCAGCCCCAGCAGGCCTTTCTCATCTTCAATGCCCTCTTCTCAGCCCTCTCTGCCTCCCTCAGGCCTGTTCCCCAGCAGCGGCTTCTAGCTCCTCCCAGCTCCCACCACGGACACGGCAGAAGCTCCCCTCACTGTTCCAGAGCCGCTCTGTCCAGCGTGCCCGCCAACAGGCACGCGTGGCTGTCTACACTTACAGATTAGCCACGATCAAATAAAACTAATGACGCTGGTTCTCGGCCACACAAGTCGCAGCACCCACATGTCTAGTAGCTACCTCAGTGGGCAGAGCAGTTAGAATAGTTCGTGCATCATAGAAAGTTCTAGAATAACACTGAGGGAAGGGGAGGGAGACGGACCGCGTGCACACTCAGAGTACACAGACATTCCGCATCATGGGAAGCGGGAGAGTGATGCTTGGAAACACGTGCACGCAGGGACACAGCCCTGGAGGCAGGGAGGAATACTGAAACCACACGCTCTGACACGTGTGTCTGAGGGAGGCATGTGTCTGAGGGAGGCATGTGCCAAGGCTCCTTGCAGGGACACACGCCATCACGAAGGACAGTGAACATGAAGTGAGATGGCAATGGGCAGAACCTACTGGAATGTGGCCTTTGAGGGCACCTCGCTGCCCCATGCCCACGTCACGCCCCGACTCACCATTTTCCCTGTGCTGGAAGGAAGGTGAGAACTCTTTGGCAGTGATCCTGGCAATCCGTGCTTCCTCCTGGGCCTTCTGGGCCGCGGTGAGGGCTGCCTCGGCCTTGGCCCGGGAGTGGGAGGTCCTGGGTGGGGAGAGACAGGGAGGCGGTGAAGGCACACAGAGGGCTGGGCAGCCGCTGGTCCCCACAGTGGGCTGGGCCAGGACAGGATGCTGGGCGCCCTGCGGGTTGTGCCCTCAGACCTCCAGATCTCTCCATTCATTCACTCATTCAGCGAACATCACTGGGCACCAGCCAGGCCAGACACACCACCAGCGCCTTTGGGCACAGGGCAGACCACAACCTGTGCAGTGCTCGGGTCCCAGATGGAAGTTCGGCCTTAAAGGGGAGACTTTGTCCTGGACAGAGCTCCGCGGCCTGTGGCGAGGAGTGTGCCTCCTGCCCTGTGCTGTATGCACTGACTAAAGGCTGAGACCCATGGCTGACCCGTCTCTGAGTCTCTAGGGGTGAGCAGGTGCTCAGTCAATGGTGACCTGACAAGAAACACACAGTTTGGGGGGCAGTTGTACCCCACTGTACCCGGTAAGTGACTGGCCAGCCGGGCTCTTGAGCAGGGACAGAGAGCCCGATGGCACGATTAGTCGGTTCCCAGCAGCAGGTCAGGCCAAGGGCAAAAGGAACCAAACACTCCCCCAGCCCCAGGCGCGGGTCCAGCCCAAGGAGGCTGTGGCCAGTCCTGCTGGAGGCCATGTTGCTGCTGTTGAGGGATTTTCCAGACACATCCAGATGCCTAGTACCCTGTGTCCAGGTGTCTCCGTCAGGTGTGAACTGGGCTTCCCTCATCCCAGCAAATGGCACAGCCACGCCCTGAGCTCTGCCCTGAGAAGGAAGCACAGGTAACATGAGACTGCAGCTGGTCCCTGGCCCCTGCCACAGCCTGGCCCTCCTTCCACTCAGGCACCCCACATACACAGGCCAGGCTGGGTGTCCCCTTGGCCATCATTGGGCACCTTCTGGAAGCTGCTGTCACTGACCTGTCTGTGGAAGAGACAGGCTTAGAGTTTAAGAAGCTTCTCCAAGTCTGCATGAAATACGGTCCAGGGGCTGAGAGAAAGCAAGTCTGTTCCCCACCAACCCTGCCCAGAGATAAATCCTAACTCCCACCAGCATCTTTTTTATTTTTTAGATTTTATTTATTATTTTTAGAGAGAGGGGAAGGGAAGGAGAAAGAGGGAGAGAAACATCAATGTGTGGTTGCCTCTCGCACACCCCGTACCGGAGACCTGGCCCACAACCCAGGCATGTGCCCTGACTGGGAATCGAACCACCCACCAGTATCTTAATGTGGGTGGGGGGCATGACATGGAGCATGGGCAAAGCCCCTCCTCAGAGGAGCCGAGAGGCCAAGTGAAAGTCGAGTGTCTCTCTGCCCCGTTTCTCCTGTGGTTTCACAATGTCGGTGATACCACCGACCCCATGTATGGGTGTGGGGGGCACATGAAATCCCCAAACACAGGCTGGGGGTAGGGGGACATCATCAGAATGGGTTTGTTCACATGTCAATAAACATTCTGAACACAATGCACCAAGTAGCAGACCCGGGGCCGCCCTACACCAGGATGGATCCGGTGACGAGGGCCAGCAGTTAGCTTGACATGGTGGCCCTGAAACATGTAGCCCAGTGGTCCTGGGACTCTGACTCAGGGCCCCGGGGTGTGGGCAGCCCCAGTTGGCCCGTGCCTCTCCCCAGCTAGGCCCACATGAGACGCTCCATTCTTCATAACACAAGGCTGGACTGGGTGCCCAAGGCAGGACAATGCCATGAGTCCCTAAGTCTCACTTGCCTGGTGTCCTGGCTCCAGAGGGCACTGCTTCCCAACACCAGAGAAACTGAGGCACAGTGACCAATCCCCCAAGACAACAGGTAGCCTGCCCCTCAGAGGTCTTCCCTCAAGGCTCCTCTGAGCAGACCGACCCTCCCAACACCCAAGTTCCGCACAGGCTACGGGCCTGACCAGGGGCCCGTGCTCCTTATGAGTGACAAGTCTTTTCAAACTTCTACCACACTAGGAACAACTCTAGTAGAAGAAAATAAATGTATATGACATACATGCACAGCACGAACATGTGTCCAAGAAACGGGAACTGCCGAGGATGCCCACGAGGCAGCCTCCAGGGTTCCCGTTAACGTGCCTCCCAGGCACACCCACACCCCGCCCGCTGCTCCAGCGCCTGGGAGCGGACCCCAAAGACTGAGAAACCTGGAGAAAAACCTCTGCAAAAGTGCGGCATTGCGGAAACCCTCCCCTTCACAGGGTTTCTCTCCTAGAAACGGGGAAAAGATGACTGTCATTCAAGAGAGCTACAGCCCCATGTCCCTTGGGAGCATAAGCTAAGAAGCACCACCTTCTGGAAGATTCCTTTGGAACCCTTGGTTGAAATTACAACAGAAGAGGGGCAGGAGCCTCATGGAGACAAAGCCATTAATAAAGCACTAATTATTAATGCTCCATTTGTATCAGTAATAAATCAATTAGGTAGGTCATTACCGCAGCCTTTAGCCCATCCCCGCCACAGGCTCCTGAGCAACCTCTCCCACCCGAAGCCAGAGTGTTCCAGTCCTGAGGTCCCTGAAGGTCACGGGCACGAGTTCATGAACAATTTGGGCTGGAAGAGGTGTGTCTGTATCTCGAGAGCCATCAGCTCCTCACATGAGAAACTCAGGTGGAAATCAGACCCAGTGAGGGCCAGCGAGAGGCTTCAGTGGCCCCGACGGGAAGTCGGGGGGGCAGGGACGGCAAGCAGAACAGCTCTCTGCCACTTCACCGGCTCCTGTCCTGGGCTGAGACCCCGTGAGCAGACAGCTGTGGCAGCACGGCTGCCCCAACCTGGAGACTCGGAGGCTGGCAGAGGCCCTGAACAGCCCCCCTGGAGGGACTCTGAACTGGGGGCCTTTGGATGGGTCCACGTGTCCTCTGAAACTGCTCAAAATGCTCCACGTGCTTCCGCCAACCCTGAGGCAGAGGGCTCACGGCTTCCATCAGATTCTGTGAGGCCCTGTGGTGCCCAAAGCTGAGACAACCACAGTGCGAACACCTGGTCCCAGTGGAGAGAGGCGCAGCACGTGGCCCGGGAGCCGTGCTGCCCGCTGCGCAGTCTCAGCCCAATGCCCGCAGCAGCCCTGCCGGTCCTGTGCGCACCTCTGCTGGAATGACGCGGCTTCTCTCCAGAACTTGCCATGGGTTGGTTTTTTGGTTTTGTTTTTGGTAATAACTGTTTTATTGAGATATGACTCACGTACTATACAATTCTCCACTTAAAATTCAGTTTTTAACGTGTGTATTCACAGTTCTGCAACCATCACCACAATTCTAGAACATTTTCGCCCCCGAGAACCCTGTTCCCTTTTCCAGTCACCCCCACCCCGCCCATTCTCCCCAACACCTTCCCACCAGCCTCAGGCAACCTCCAGGCTCTTTCTGTCTCAGTAAATTTGCCTATTCTGGACATACCATGCCCAACTAGGGTTTTGGGGTTTTTTTTAAGGCTTCCTTTTTCCTTTCTTTAAAAAAATTGAGGTGTAATTCACATGACATAAAGCAAACCATTTAAAAGCATTCAGTTCAGGGGCATCTAGCACATTAGTGTTGTGCAGCCACTATCTCTACCTAGTGATAGAACATTTCTGTCACCCCAAAAAGGAGACCCAAACCCATCACCAGTCACTCCCATTCCCTCCTACGTCTCCAGCCCCTGGGGGGTTCTGAGTGACAATGCATCACCACGGCCGGGGTTCAGTTGCACCTGGCTGCTGTGTGGAATACCAGGGCCTACCCCCAACTGGCTGAGTGCCCCAATCCCAGGGACCTGGGGTAATTAGCTGGCCAAGGAGTGTCACAGCTGACCAGATGAGTGTCCCCAAAGCCCTGTGCCTGGCTGGGACCCAAGCAGGTGACATCCACCCCAAACCGCCCACATACTTCTGTCCATCCAGTCTGGGATGGGCCTGGCTCTTAGCGTCACACAATACACTCATGTCAGACGATGGGCTGCTGAAAAGCATGTTTCAGGGGCTGTGAACCGAGCAATGGAGACAGTGAGCGGCCAGGCGGTCAGGGGAGACAGCACAGGGGCCTCCCAAAACTGGTGGGAGACTCTGTGAGCGAGGAGGCTTCAAGAGTGGGGGGTTGGGAAAGGCTGAGGAGCGGGGACAAGGCTGGGGACAAGGAGAACCAGGCTCATTCGTGTCTTCAGTCATGCTCGTCTTTACAGCATTTGCTTATCTTGTACTCTGTCTCCTTCCAACAAGGGCCGGCAGATGAATGAACCCATCACAGAATAACTTAAGGTCCCGAGGAAATGAGGGGAGTGGACAGAGGCAAGAAGCAGGAGGTGAGAGTAGCAGAGTGTGTGCCCTGGGCCACTGAGGGGTGCGAGCTCCCAGGAGGCCCAGGCAAGCAGGGAACAGCATCACTGAGGATCAGGGTGCATGTCAGCCCAAATCACAGCTACGACCGGGGAGAGGACAGCCAGGCCAGGCCCTGAACCTGGGCCTGGGCCTGGAGGAAGTCTTACTCAGCCTCACAGCTTTCCTTGGGGTCTCCTCGTCATGACCCTCAATGCAGGCGGCTGGGGCAAGCAAAGGGAGTTCAGTGAAAATGAATGGAAGAGCTTGACGACCCTGTAGACCAGCACTCAGGGCTGGAATGGGCCCAGCACAGCTCCGTGGAGATTCCTCCTTGAAGTCGAGCTTGGATGGCTTGCGGCAGGCATCCCCCTGATAAGAATGTGAGACAGAGCATCCTCTGCTGCCTGCTAACAGCACACTCCACGTTCTTAACAGTCACTGTTGCCGACCATGACAGACGCTGATGAAGAGAGCCCAAACAAGGCTCTGGACTATGGGATGGGACTCACCACCCTGCAGAGAGGGCGAAGTAGGGACACGGACCGACTGAGGAGGGAAAGGCAGGGTGGGTCAACTCAGGGCAGAGCAAGCAGCTGCTGGGCTGCAGGGGGAAAGGGGAGCTATGGATGGTTGTTGAGGAGTAGCAATTCGAGGCTTTGGAGGGACAGTGTACACTGAAGTCCACAGCTAAGCGCAGCACGCTGGACTGGACAAGGTTGCTCACAGGATGAAGTTATAAGGAAACGTGAGATTTTTGTGTGTTTTAAAGTAGCAAGTTTGATGGTTCCTCACTTAGAGGAATAATGTGAACTTTTATTATACTAGTGCCACCTCACAGAACTCAGCTTAAATCCCCCAAAAGCTGGGCTAATGGGACATCATTCCAAAGCATTCTGCACACGTGCATTCCAACAGTATGCCTGCAGACCCCTGTGTAGGACTTCCGGTCCCGTCCTCGCCGGACACGTGTAGCTCAGTGACAGCAGCCTTTCCTGGGGAGGGGGCAGGAGGTGGGACACATCCAGAAGGTCAAGCGAAGACCACTCTTTCACTGTACATGCTTCTGTTTTGTCCTGAACCCCTGGAAATAAAAACCATCCCCTCTCGCCTGGCTGACTCCCAGTGCGGCAGGTCTACTCCGGGGAGGGCCCACTGTACACAGCATCTTCGGGCACCCTCGGCTCTGCTGGATGGGTCCCAGATGCTGGCCCTCCTCAAAGCCAGCATGGCGCGGTGTGCCAGGTTCTTCCGCCCCTCAGGTCCCATGGCCCTGTCCTCACAGCGCCCACGGACCCACCCTTGATGGGCACCTTGATGAGACGTCATGAAAGTCCCCCAACACCACGCACTCCTGGACAGGAAGGCATGCACCTCCCCGCTTGCTCTGAGCTCCTCCAACACGCAGGGCAAGTGAGCGAATGGGAAACATCCTAAAGGGGCCACTATTGGTTTCCCCAGCTTTGCTTAGTCAATATACCACAAACATTAATTCCATAATATCGTACATGTATTTACATATATATGTTCACACCTACATAAAAAAGAATATGCTGTGCCAACCCTAAAATAAAATTAAATCAAGACGAATGCATTTAATAAAGAAAACTCCCCAGCGCATCACAAAGGTTAAGTTTATGAGACTTGCAGGACTTGGGCCAGCAGCCAAGCTCCTGGATGGGTAACAGCTGGGCTTGGCTGGGGGGCAAGACCCCTCTGGCTAGCACCTCGGGGGCAGGGCGCAGCCAGCCACCGAACTCCAGGGGCTTCCTCGTTGCTGGCCACTCTGGACTGCACCTCGATCATGTTCTTTCCCCTGCCCCCAGAGTGGATGGGGCCCTGCACCCTGCCCGCACCCTGCTCCCACAACCAGCTGGGATCCCAGAGAAGTGGCCATGCAGAGTGCACGGGGTCCCCATGCTGCTGCGGACCAGTGGGCAGGCAGGGGCTGGCTTCTTCAACTCGGGAGTCCAGCCCTTGTAGGCAGCTCAGGGGACAGATCTGCAAACTCAGAGGCTACAGAGAAGTCAAGGTCACAGATGCACAAGATGAGGGGCAGGTGGGGCACGGGACGATCTGCCCACATCCCCACAGGCCCACCCTTAGCACCTGTACTGTACGGGAAGATGTCTCTCCAAACTTCATCCTTCTGGAACCTGGGAATGTGACATTAACTTGGAAATAGCGTCTTTCAAGGTATGATAAAACCCCTTCAGCCTGGCTGCCCCCCTTCCGACTCAGCAGGTCAGGGGTGGGGCTTGGGAGTTGGCTGCTGGTGGTACTGGATGGTCAGTCTGAGAACCTTTGTGCGTGGTGGGAGGCTCTAAATTCTGTGCCCCTCTCACTGCCTGCTGCGTCTGTCCTCATCCAGGGGTGGCCCTGCCCTCCAGCCCCTCTGTACTGCAGCCAGACACCAAGTGAGCCAGCTCAGCTCGCCCCCACCCCAGCCCCCAGAATGAGGGCGCACCTGCCCCAGTGCTGCCCCACTCTGTCTGCAGAGGAGCGGGGCATGAGAGCTGCTGGCGGGTCTTCAGCCTCGCCACCCCTTCTCCCACGTTCAGACCTGGATTTTCTTCCCATGCCCGGCTCCTTGTTCTTCCCCAACCAGCGTCGACTCCTCGAGGGCAGGTCTGCGGGACATAAAGGTCTGTCGTGCTCCACTTTGGGCCCTATAGGACGAAGCCCCTGGGCACCGAGCTGTCAGCAGTGCTGATGACCAAGGTACTAAAAAGGGCCTGGAGGTTTTCTGAGATCGCCATTCCCACCCATTCAGCACTTGTTGAGCACCTGCTGTGTGCTTGCTGCAGCCCCAGAGCCACAGAAAGAGGTGGAGAAGACAAGGAAGCACAGTAGAGAAGATGGGGTGCAGCAGAGGGGCCATGGGACACACGGGGTGGGGTTTGTGCTGGGCCTCATCCTGGAGGGGCTCACCCTCACTGGCCCTCAACCCGCTCTATCCAAGCAGACACACTTGACTGGGGTCAGAAGTCCCCCACACACTGCAGTGGGACACCTGGCATTGTTCTTCAAGCGTTCACCTTGACCTCCATGACAACCCTAACACAGGCACAGGGAGTATCACTCCTCTGACAAATAAGGAAACTGAGGCACAGAAACCTGGGCTTCCATATTCCATTGGTGGTTTGGCCTAGTTGATGACCCAAGTTCTCTTCCAGCTCAGAGAAGTGCCAGGAGTCCAGGAGAAAGTGACTGGTCCCAAGGGTGGATGACTCAGGGTGTTGTCCTCCCCAGCCATCTGCTTTGGGGTAAATGTGTCTCCCTCCAAATTCATCCGAACCTGTGAACATGGCCTTATCTGGAAATGGTACAGATGTAATTAGTTCAGATAAGGTCATACTGCATGAGGGTGGGCCCTAGATCCAATGGCAGGTGTTCCTGGAACAGCAGGGGAGACACAGAGAAACACAGGGGAGAGGCCAGGTGAAGGCATAGAGACTGGAGCGCACAAGCCAAGGACACCTGGAGCCCCTGCCTCACAGAGCTTACACTGTCTTCCTTCCCAGCAGCCTTTGATACCTTAGAAGTGGCCCAGGACGGGTCACACTGGAGATGTCCTCTGGACCTCAAAATTGCCACCTCCTCCTTCTGTTTTTTTTGTAACAGCTTTGTTGAGGTTTACTCACATAATACACAATCCACCCACTTACAATTTGGTGGGTTTTAGTGCATTCACAGAGACGTGCAACCATCACCACTACCTAATTCTTGAACATTTCCAAACCCTCTACTACCCTAACTGGTGTGGCTCAGTGGGTTGGGCGTTGTCCTACACACCGAAAGGTCGCCCATTTGGTTCCCAGTCTGGGCACATGCCTGGGTTGGAGACCAGGTCCCTGGTTGGGGACATGCAAGAGGCAACCAATCAGTGTTTCTCTTGAACATTGATATTTCTCTCCCTTACTTCCCCTCTTTCTAAAAATAAATAAAAAATTAAAAATCTTTAAGAAAATAAATAAAAAAGAAACTCTGTACCCATTAAAAGAACTCACTCCCATTCTTCTCCCCAAGTCTCGGAAGCCACTGTCTCTAAGGGTGTGCCTGTCCCGACATTTTGTATGATGGGGCTAGGCAACACGGGCCTTGTGTCTGGCATCTCTCACTGAGGGTCACGTTTCTGGGGCACAGCCACTGTGTCATGTGTGTCCAGCTTTTCAGGGCTGAGCAACGTTCCATAGCACGGCTCTCCCACTGTACGGACGTGCCCTGTGAGGCTTATCCAGTCACTCGTTGGTGGACACTCGGCTGCTCCCACATTCTGGTGATTGCCAATTGTGCAGTGTGAACATGGGTGAACATGTCTCTGTGTGAACGTGTGTTTGCTCTTTCTCCTTTCCTTTTCTTCTCTTTTCCCTCCTTTTTGGCTCCTTCTCTCCTCATCCCTTCTCTCCTCTTTCCTCCCTTCCTCCTGCCACCTGATCCTTCTTCCTTTTCCTTCCCCTACGTGGCCCCAAGAGCCAGACAGGTCTCCGAGCCAAGGCAGGCGGCTTGGGCTGGCTATCTCCCTCTCTGGGTGTCAGGGGTGTCAGCTTGCTGCACCCAGACCCTCTGTTCTGAGATGAACTGACCCTGAACCACTATCCTCTGGTCTGGGCGCCCAGCGGATGGCTGGGGTGGGTGGGTTAGGGTTTCTGCTGAGGGACTGGTTCCCTCGTTATTGCCAGGGGGCAAGCCAGCTCATTGGCAAAGCACCCTCAGGAGACAAAACAAATGCATCCAGGTAAGGCCCTTGCAGATTCAGACAAGACTGGGCTGTGGGGGAGGGAGGGCAGGACCAGCCTCCGGTGGGGTCATGGACTGAGTCCCCATCCTCCGCCAAGTCCCAATTCCAGGTGTGGGCAAGGCCACGCTCCCTCTGGAGGTTCTGTCATAGGGTCCTTCCTGCCTCTTCCAGCTCCTGGGGGCTCCAGGCATCCCTGGGCTTGTGGCTGCATCACTCTAAGGATGTCTTCCCACGAACTCTCCCCTGTGTGTCTGTGGCTCTTTTTCTGTCTCTTACAAGGACACCTGTCATCAGATTTAGGGCCTTTCTCACCCAGGATTATCACATTTCCAGATCTTTCACACTCAATTCCACCTGCAAAGACCCTTTTTCCAAGCAAGGTTTTGCTCACAAGCTTCCAGGGGATGTGTCTGTTGGGAGCCTGGCTGCGTAGCTGGAGAGGGTGGCAGGGCCGGCGCCTGCCCGATGCAGAATATTTCCATTCTAACTGTCAGTGTGCAAGGCCACCGCCCGCTGGCAGGAGGGCAGGGCCAGACCTGTCTACGTCCCCTCCACCCACACAGGGCCTGTGGAAGGACAGGCATCTTTAGGGTAGGATAGACAACCATAATTTCCTTGAAGAAAAGCTGATATCTCAGAGCCAGAATTTAGGGAAATGCAAGTGCGGGAATTATAACATCACCTTAATTCACACTGGCCCCAACCCTTCCTTTCACAGGCAGCAGGCCATGCCAGTCAGCCTTTGTCTCTGCATCATCAAATATGTGCTAAGGAGCCGCCTTCCAGCTGGAGCAACCATCTCAATAAGGATCGATACACGGAGATGTGATAAGGCCTGTTATGTAAGTAAACGAGCAAAGTGCTCACTTACAGAAAGTCACACCCACTTGGCTTCCCATTGACAGGGCTGAGAACCAGCCCATGAGCTCCAGCTTGGGCAGCAACAACAGAGCCGACACTTCTGGCTGCCTGCCAGGCTCCTACACTGTCTCGAATGATCTCCTGACCTGAACAGCCACCCAGGTCTGTCCTCCTCACTGCCCACCCTCAGTGTGCTCAGGCCCCTCATACACACTCTCCACTCACCCCGACTCCATGAGGTCGGTGAGGCCCTCTCTTGCAGGTGACAAAACGTGGGGCCTGAGAGGTTGGGCAACTTGCCTGGGGTTCCCAGGGCACGATGGAAGAGCCCAGGACACACTGGGCAGGTCAGGGACAGACAGATTTCCGCATTGTAATGAAGGGTGCACCACTGTTGAGTAGAAACTCATCCCGGTGTCTCCGTGTGGCTCCCATCAATCAGCCTGCTAGGCTCCCCGATTCAGGATCCGGCCCATCCCACCCCTACCAGTCTGTCGCTCACCGTCCACATCTTCTCAGCCATGGAGGGGAAACGGGCCAGACATGGACAGGAAATGGGCAGGACATGGGAGGACTGTGCAGTCGAAGCTCTTCCTTGGGAGAGCTGCCGACTGGAGCATGCTGACAGATGGGCGACCCAGCCAAGAGGTTGAAGCTGATGACACAGGACATGAGCACTGATGGGAACCACATCTCCATATGACGTTTCACAGATGAGAAAACCAGGGTCCATGGAAATGAGGGGACACACCAGCATCGCACCCAGAGTAAGCGGAGTCGGGGTCTCAGACCCCAGGGCCCTGGGCCCCCACGTGGTGGAACTGGGCTCTGACAGCTTCCAAGAGGCAGGGTGGATTTTCTTCCCGTTTTAAAAATGTGTTGTTTTTCCCTTCACTCCTGGAAGATCTTCATGTATTACAAAGGGTACACGTGTATGTCATGGGATGAACTGTGTCTCCAAACTGCACCTGTTGAAGTCCTCATCCCTGGTACCTGTGCACGTCGTCACCTTATTTAGAAGTAAGGTCCTCACAGAGGTAATGAAGCTAAAATGTGGTCTTTAGGGTGGGCTCTAATCCACTTACAAGAAGAGGGACTAGGACACGGACGAGGGAAGGACAGGGGAGGAGGCCACCATCTACTGGTCACTGCAAGAGACCTCAGGCAGAACCAGGCTGCCAGCACCTGGATCTCCGACCTGTGGCCTGTAGAACCAGGAGAGAAATCTCTGCTGTTTTAGCTGCCTGAGCAGACTGACGTGGTATTTGTTGTTGCTTTCCACAGACTCCTTTTGTTTGTGGACTCTCTTCCTCTCTGGCCACTGCTAATCCTGAGCTCACACCTTGGTTCGAGCCAATCCCACTGACCTGGTGGCTCAGGGATGCTCCCACTAAACCAAATTCCAAGGCAAAGGAAGAAAACCTCTCGCCCTGCCTCCAAAGCAAGCCCTGCTTCCAGACCACAAATCTCATCACAGACAGGGAGACAGCCCAGCCCAGAGCAAGTTCCTCTTCCTCTACTGCAGTTGCCAAGGCAACCCTGCCTCCTGGGGGAGGGGCCCACAACAAGGGCTGGGTGTGCAGCAAGCCTCTGGTCCCTCTAAGCCAGTGCCCAGGGCATGACCCAGCCCTGGAGGCCAGGCCCAGTGGTCAGTCCCTGTAGGACTGGAGCCCCTCTCTTCTGGATTTAGGATCCCCAGGCCCTTCAGCCCAGCCTCAGCCAGCAGAGGGCTCAGCCCACAAGGAGAATTAGTGTTGTTCCTATTTTACAGATGAGGAGACTTAGGCCTGGAGAAGCTGGAAGCCAGCTTCCGAACTCAGTCTCCCTGCTCTGTGCATCTGCCCATGAGGTGTGGCAAGCTGCCCATCTCCTCAGGGGGCCCAAACCTCATCTCCCAGGACCCCCGAGTGAGGATACCAGGGATAGCCAGCCTGTGCCATCTCCTCCTCCCCCCTTTGCCTCCCTGCCTGCTCCTCCAGCCAACCCTGCCCCCTTGCTGCCTTATGAAATGTATTTTGGTAAACAGGCTGCCAGTCCCACTTAGCTTGGGCCCAGTGCTTCTTTCTGAACGAGGGGCTGCACCTTTGGCATGCCCTGTGACTTCCTCCCCGGGAGTCCATGCTCTCCTGAGTCATCTACAAGCAGGTGGACCCTCTCCAGGTTGGGCTGTGAGAGGAAGGGGTCAGGGCTGGTGCAGGGTGGAGGGACGCTGGCAGGGAGCCCGTGGCCTCAGCGACAACGGTGCACACTGGAGTGTGTTAAGCTGAGAGCGGCCCCGTCCTTGCCCTGCATGGGGAGCCAGGGCCTGCAGAACTGGAGCCTACTTTTAACGAGGAGCTTGTGTGTTTGGCAAAGTCTCAGAAGGACCAGCTGATGGCACAGGAGAACGTGAACTCCCACTCCTTACTTCTTACATTCTGCCTGGGGTGCCCCCTCAGTGGGTCTCAAAAACCACACAGTAGGGGGAGGACACCCTGAGAGTCCCTGGGAACCTGCCAGGGCACAAAGAGGTCAAAGGGCTTGTCCCAGACAAACCCAGCTCAGCCTTTGCTCCCACGTGACACTGCTCCCAAGTCCAGGGTTTGGGCCATCGTGATTCAGGGTGTGCCAGAAAGGTGCGGACTTTCGTGGGAGGTCCAGACCTTTACCTGTGAAGAGACCTGGGCTGGTCACCAGGCCCCACGGGCCTCAGTTTTCCCATCTGTAAAATGGAGCCATCTCAAGGATTAACTGAAGTAGCACAGGCTACTCTTCCTTTGCACATGCTCAGCATGCAGTAAATGCTGGCAGATCTGGAAGCTGTGTTCTTTCGGGCCTGGACATTAGTCCTTACCCATCAGTGGGGAACGGGGGTGTAGGTGCCTAAGCCAGCCCTGTTCCCTCCCTGGGATGGGGGGTGCTCCTCCCCCAGGGTCCTTCTTTGCTGCCCCCATGTGACTCAGACAGGACTTTCCCCAGGTGTCCCCCCTCGGCCCCTACAACGGAACTGAGAGGGAGCAGACTCCTGCCAGGACCAGTGGTGATCTGGGCACAGGCCTGCAACCACAGCCCAGTGCAGACAGCCCCCCGCCCTCCGTGGGCCGCTGCCACAGGGTCAGGCCCACCCAAGGCTCAGGGGCAGCACTGGCAGGGCGGGAGTGTCAGGAGGAGCTGCTGTGTTCAGAGCAGGCAGAGGGGCCCTGGCCATCCTGGGGTAGAGTCCTGGGGCACTGTCCCCCATTTGCAAATGGAAAATCCCTTCTCGGCACAGCCCTGAGGCTGCTTCATCTCAGGAACCCAATGGACAAGGATGCCTTGGAAATGAGATTAACATTCATGCCGGAGGTGCCATGGCCCCTCCTGAGCATACATCACTAATCAATCACTGCATTCTTTCCAGGGGCTCTGGCCACAGCCTGGGAGCCCTCCGTGTTTTCAGGCACCCTGACCCACCCATCAGAATCCACTGACAAGTTGTGAGCTAGGCGTCTTCCCTGGGCAGACTGCTACTTATTTCTGTATCAGCATCAGCTTGTGAAGAACCCTGGGCAAGTCTGATTATCACAAAAACACCGTGAACAGAGCAAACGTCATCCAAAGGGACTGCTTGCTCCATCTGTGCCTGACCCCAACCAGACTGGGCTGCACCTGCCAGAGGAGGTCAAGGGCTCACCTGTGCTGCCCATGGTTAGGTCCCTAAACCTGCAGCACCTCCATCACTGGGGGCATCCAGAATGCAGATCCTCCAGCCCTCTAGCCCTGCTGAGTCAGGAAGGCCAGGCGTCTGCCTGAACTAGCCCTCCAGGGGGTGCTAACACACACAGGCCGGGGCCCCAGAAAGGCCTGTGTGGTCCTGCACTGCAGCCCTGATCAGGCTAACGCTGGGCCACGGGAAGAGCAGAGGCTCGGGCCTTCTTTGAGAGAAAGAATACAAAATGCCTGCATGGGCGTGTTGTTAAAGCCACACGATTGTGCTCCATTGGTTCCTGGGATCTACTTCTAGGGGAGGGAGGCCCAGCCTGGGAGCGGAGGTTGGGGGATGCTCAGGGCGTGGACTCAGCAATGCTGCAGCAACGTCCGGGGCGGGGTGATGGTGGTGGTGAAGGTGAGCTGTCAGGTTAATTCAATTTGTAGCAGACTGAGTCACGTCATCGAAAATGAAGCCCTCCTCAGAAGGCCATTCCTTCCCAGACACAGGAGAGATGGTGCCATGCACGGGCGAAAGCGGCCTTCCCAGCGCCCACCTAGTCCCAGCGTCCCTCCCAGGTAGGCCCAGGGGCTCGGGCCAGGCTGGGGTGCCACACACACCAGTGTGCTGGCAAGATTCCCCCCCACACACACCTTTGGGGCTACTGTCTCAGGGCCCAGCTTTACTCCCCACGGGGAACGTGCACCCGGACTCCCTGGGCGCTCCCGCCGGCACTCACACACAGGGGTTATGAAGAGGGGCATCTCTCACCGTTAGTCATTCCCACCATTTGTCATTCCCACCGTGTCCTTCACTGCTATGGGCAGCGGGCAAACTGTCTGGGAAGGCCCATCAGACAGACAGGCAGAGGTTCCTAGGTGTGTCCTCAACTCGCAGCAGCCTTCCCACCCCTCCATTATCTGGGCACCACAGTCAGGGATCTCACAGGCTCCGGGGCTAACTGTGCGAGCCTCTGTCTCTCCCTCGGCCAACAGCTGGTGGTCATGGAAGGTCAAGCATCCACCCTGAAGCTACTCTGGTGGCACAAGAAGGCTGAACCCCCAATGTCCGTGTAGGGCCAATCCACTGTGCTTCAGCTCCAGGTGGTAGGAGGGGACGCCGAGACCACAGACAGGAAAGGCCTGGGCGTTAAGTCACTTATACAGCAAACTTCCTAGAGTTCCACAATGTGTCAGACCCTGTGTGAGTACCAGGCACACAGGAGTAGGGAAGACCCAACACCTGCCCTGGGAGGCTTAGAGGGCAAACAGGCATCAATTGTAACCAGTTACAATGAATGCTGCAGAGAGAAAGATTGCTGAGAATGCATTCCCAGGGGCTCACACCTGGTCAGGGAGGGCTTCCTGAGGGAGGTGACAGTGAGCTAGATTTGAAGGACTAGCAAGAGTGGCAAAAGTCAGAGGCTGGATGGGGCATATGGAGGTCTTGAGTGGGAATGAGGGGCATGGTGCACCCAAGGGCCCGAGTAGAGAAAGGAGCTGAGGCAGGAGGTGGATCACAGAGGCCTCGTTTATTCCAAGGCTAGCGAGGGGCCTCTGAAGGGTCACGGGCAGGACGGGACCAGCTCTGAGGTGTGTGCTGAGAGGAACCCTGTTGCGAACACGTTCGGATGCTGCCCCAGTCACAGAACCGACTGATCGCCTCCCTCTTCAGTGTATGTGATGTCTTTGCATCCACTGCCTGAGCTAATCCGCATGAGTAAGGCAGGGGATTGGCAGGATTAAAAAGAAACTCATTAAAGTCAAAAAAGAACTCAGAGCCAGACGGTATACAATGAAAGTAAACGGTACACAATGAAAGTAAAGTCCCCTGGTGCAGTTGCTCTAACGGGGTTTTCTACCAGAGCCAGGACACGAGGGAAGGAGCCAGAATCCCACCCAAGTCCCTGGAAGGTGCAGGTCATTCGGCCAGACCTGGTGTCAACATCAAAGATGAGTAGGTCACACAGCAGAGCTGCCTGAAAAGCTGGAAAACATTCTAGATCAAATTGAGACAACCGGCCTCTCTTCCTCCTTCCCTAGCCCCATTTCTTCTCTTATTAAAAAAACCTTCAAAGAG
The DNA here is from genome assembly GCF_022682495.2 of Desmodus rotundus. Classification (NCBI taxonomy): domain Eukaryota; kingdom Metazoa; phylum Chordata; class Mammalia; order Chiroptera; family Phyllostomidae; genus Desmodus; species Desmodus rotundus. The sequence goes on along the minus strand of NC_071398.1, from coordinate 30,321,031 downwards.
AAGAAAAAGGCCAAAGTAACGAAAGAAGTGGTGGCTGGTGCACCAGTGGGCTCCAGCCAGGCTGACTCACAAAGGCAGCCAGAAACAGATGGGGTCAAGGAGGTGCCACATGGAGGAACATCAGCCACCAGCACCCCGGACCAAGCCTGGGGATGAACCAGGGCTGAGGTTTGGGACTGGAGGTTGGGGAGGGGGTGGAGGGGTAGATCTGAGGTCAGGAGGTGTCTCAGCCCACAAGATGAGTGTCCCAGGGCTGAGCAACAACAACCACAGGCTGGGGGCTTAAAACAGCAGAAGTTCTCACACAGGCATGGAGGCCAGGGCCCCACTCCCTCTGACGGCCCCACGGGAGATCAGTCCCAGGCCTCTCTCCCAGCTCTGCTGTTGCTGGCTGTCTCTGGTGCACCTTGGCTTGGAACTGCATCACTCCAGTCTCTATCTCTGTCTCCACACGGCCTCTGCCCTTGTCTGTGTGTCTCTGTGTGTTTCCCCTTCTCTTCTCTTAAAGGACACTGTCATTGGATTTAGGACCACCCTCATGCAGGAGGGTCTCATCTCAAAGTCCTCACCTTAATTATATCTGCGACTACGAAAAAGGTCCCTAGTTCCAAATAAGGCCACAGTGTGAAGTTCTAGCTGGATATATCTCTTAGGGCCACCATTAACCTACTGTGGAGTATTAATGCTCCATTTCTCTGTGACCTTTGCTCCCAGGCCCTATGTCACATCCGGAAGGCAGTCTTGACCCCGACCCACCACCCCCAGGAGCATTCTGGGCTGTGTAGACTGGTGTCCTGACCCAGGAGGATGCGATGGGGCATCGTGTGCTGGCATCCAGACCCCCACTCACCAGCTGCTTCGTCAGGAGCTGGCCATGCCTCTTCGAGCCTCAGTTTCCTCAACTGTAGAATGGGTACAGTAATGAGGGTCCTTGCAGCGTCTCTGTAAAGAGTCATGAGACAGCACACAGCCCTGGGGTTCTTCGTGGATATTTTGTGTGTGAGGGGCTTTTTTTAGCAGCTTTATTGCAGTATAATTTATGCGCCATACCATTCTCCCACTTACATGGTACAGTTCAGTGGGTTTTTGTGTTTTTGGAGTTGTGCAACTGTCACCATAATCTGACTTTATAACACTTTCATCACCCTCGAAAGAAGCCTTGTGCCCACCGGCAGTCACTCCCCGTGCCTCCCAGCTCCGGTCAACTGCAGTCTGCCTTGTGTTTTTGTTGTTTTGTTGAGTGTTGCTCTCCAGGAGGAATTAAGGAGCCAAGGGCTGGCAGGGGAGAGGCTCAAGCAGGGGTGTTTGAATCTGTGTCAGTGGGCGGGGGACGGGTGGGACAGTGGGTGTGCAGGGAAAGGCAGGACCGCGACCCCGTGGGGCAGGGCCAGTGCTCCACATCTCTACTCCCCCACCACGCCAGGCCACCTTTGAACTCCTTTCATTATGGAGTTCTTTTTTGAGTTAAAAGACACTCTTTGCTGTAAAATCTGACAAAACTCTAGAAAAACATGCTCCTGGAACCCAACAGAAGACAGGGGAGTGCAGAAAATTTGTCCCTGGACACAAACATCCACAGCACTGCTCACTCGCTGCGGGCCACCAGCCCTGAGCTGGGAGAGCAGGTCTGGTGGGCTCAGTGGTGGGGCAGAGGGCGGACCAGTGGGCTGCCCACGTGCAGGTGCCAGGGCCTCAAAGAGGGGCAGGGTCCGCCCAGAGGGCGCAGAAGCTCTGATGAGGAATGCTGGTCTGGACACAGCTATGGAACAGTGAGCGTCGGCCACGCTAGGGGAGGGACACAGGCTCTGCAGCCTGAGAGGCAAGGAAGGACTGGCCAGGAGGAGACAGCTCCAGAATGAAAGGACAAGTGCAAAGGCCCAGATTCAAGGGAGGGAGCCAGATGTTAGGGGACTGAGGGAGGTGAGAGTGTGCTGGGAGGTGGGGTGGGCCACAGCGTCTGCCTATGGGGAGGGAGCAGGGTGGTCGAAACAACCCTGAGACAGTGGGTTTAAAACCTTCCACTGTCACACGCCGCCATGGGGACACACAACATGGCACAGGGCATGGAGTAGCCGAAGCGCACGTATGCGGGGACAGCAGTGTGGGCACCGCCCGAGGGGTGGGGGGCTGGGTGGAGGCAGAAATGGGGGGAACTGGGACAACTGTAATAGCATAAACAAGAAAATGTGATTAACAAAATTTCCACTATTGTGGCTGGATGTTCTCTTTAAAAAAAATATGCAAATACAATACAGCTTCTTTAAAAAAGTTATTTAAATAAAAAGTATGGAGAATGAATATAAATTTCCCCCTTTAGCACTGTCCTCATTCAACACCCCACAGATAACAACCCTTAATCCTGGTGGGCTCTCTGCCAGCTATTTTTCTATGCACTTAGAGACAGGCACACACATCTCATTTTTGAAATATAAATGAGTTCATACTCTACGTATTTTTTCCTATGACTTGTTTTTGCCTTTAATTTGTCATAGGTATCTCTGCTTGTGAGTTCACCGAGGCATTTCTTACTGTTTTTAATGTCTGCATAATACCGCACTAAAAACCCGACACAAGTGTTAGCACACCACACTGTTCTGCCTCTTGCTTTTTCTGGGTTTTTTTTTTAACCTAACACTACATCTTGGAGGGTGTTTCACATCAGCAGACACAGAGCTTCCTTGTCCCTTTCAGTGGATTTTGTGCTGAGATACAATGAGCCCGCCCCTACTGAGGGACATGCGGGCTGTTTCCCACTCTCTGCTTTTGTAAGTCACGGTCTAGTGATACCCTGGTGCCTTTGACATTTTACACACAAGTCTCTCTTCAGGATACATTTCCAGAAGTGCAGTCGCTAAGTCAACGATGCCGTTTAAATGTTCCCATAGTCTGAACTTTGATAGAGATGATAATTTTGCTGTCCAGATAGGTTATACCAATTTCCAGGAGCAGTACAGAGAGGGCCATCTCCCGACATCCTCTCCAATTCAGTGGGTTATCAGCTTTTTATCCTCCCCGAGCTTACAGGTGACGCATCCTTGTTATCATCTCTCTGTGACTCTAGCCTGCTCTTTGGTTGTTTGGAGTGAGGTGGGTTTTCCCTTGCTGCCACGCAGGAACTTTCACAGAGAAGCTCTAGGAGGCTGCCACTGCTGCCCCCCCATTTCACAGGTGAGAAAACTGAGGCCTCTGGAGGCGAAGCCCTGTGGCTGGTGCATTCACCGTCTCTGGCTGGAAGCCCAGCTGCCACCTGAGCCAGGCAGGCCCAGAGAAATGACCCTGTTAGGCTCTGGGCAGCTTGTTTTTGGGGTGGGGTGGAAAGGGGCACATCCTGGTTGCCATGGCAACCCACAAGCTCCTGCTCATTAGAAACTGGAGTCTCCTATAGAGTTGATTTCCCAACACCATTTCTCCCTCCTCCCGCCTCTCCTCCCCTCTGGGCTGCAGTCTATGTTTAGACTGAGCACCCCCTCTTCTCCTCCCTCACCCCACACCCAAGCCCCCGCACACCAGGAATAGCAGGCAAGCAGCCCCCCACAATTAGCCTACATACCCATTGAACAAGTGCCAAGATGGCTAATAAGGGTGCTGCGTTTCCACCCAGCTCAGGCTGCGCCTGCCTGTGAGCGCCCCTGTGGCTGGCGTGGACAGGGTCAGGGGGTGGGGTTGGGGAACCAGAACAGACAGGATGGGAGGCCTGGACAGATCCTGAACGCAGGATGACCCAAATCAAACCCTGGGTACTGCCTTTCTCGGGCGCAGAAAGGTCGGCTGGGCCATATTTACTTAAAACCAGTCAGGGAAGCTGGCGTCCATGTCCACTTTAGTTTGCCTACTCAATGCCCTGCCTGAAATGTGATTTTTGAAATAACTCAGTTACATTCAGTTAAAACAAGAGCCAGTCTGCCCACGAAGTCTGGACTGGGCCCAGGGCCACCAGGCTCCCCTCCAATGGGCCTGCCACCCCCAAGGCGGGCGGACAGGCAACCAGGAGGGCAACCCACCAGCCAGGGTGTACTGGAGTTGGGACAGGGCGGGACAAGGGGCCCCTGCCATGTTGCTCGCCAGACAGGCTGTGACCCTGTCAGTCAGGGTGGGCCATGCTCTGGTCCCCGACCCTCCAGGCCCCCAGGTCCCTGCCAGGGCTGAGGGCAATGGTAGGACATGGGATCGGTCACCATCTCAGGATGACAAAGGGGCAGCCTGCCCCAGGTACCAGTGTGTGGCCGAAAACCTGTCTGCAGGAGCTGAGGCTCCAAGAGTCCAGCACCTGTCCCATGGGACTTCACTTACCCAGCGGTTTCAAAGCTACAGTGATTCAAAATGTCAAGATGGCGACACGGGGCATTCAACCCAAGCGCAGGGCCCTCCTGGGGGTGGGCCCGGGGGACAGCACTGTCCGCACAGCTTGCCAACTGCCACTGCTGCCCTCTGCCTCCGGACTCAGGGAGGGCCCCTCCATCCCTGACCAATGCCACTTCCTCTGGGAAGTCCTTCCTGTTCCCACCTCTCCCCACCCTCCTTAGAAGCTCCCAGAGCCCTGTGAGAGCAGGGAGCTGTGTGCCATGCACCAAGCCCAGCGGCAGGTGTAGGGAGGGCCCCATCCAGGCATTTGTTGCCTTGAGGAGGTGATGTATTTGTGCGGTTCTCCAGCATCACCCGGCTCCTCCCCGCCAGCTCTTCGGGACGGGGATGATGGGCCCCTCAGCAGTGCCTGGTGTGCAGCAAGTGCTCAGGAGGCAGGTGTCTGATGAATGACTGGATGGAAAGGAGGATAGGACAGCCTGAGCACAGTGTGGAAGGAGGACCGAGAAGAGGCTGCCAGAGGACGGTGCTGCAGGTGTGGGCAGACCCTTGCCTGTGGCCCACCCTCATGGGTCCTCGGCCCTGGCACAGTGCTGTACATACAGCAAAATCAACACATGTTTGTTGATAGAGTAAATGAAGTAAGACCAGGCCAGGCCCTAGGGGACCTTGGATAGCAAGCAGGGATGTTAATCAGGGGCCATGCTCTGTGCTCCCAGGCCTGGCAGAGAGCCTTCCACTGGCTAACTCAGTGCAGATTACAGGTTGGCTTCCCCTGGGATGTTAGTTGCAGAATAAAGGAAAAGGCCATTTATAGGAGGAGCCATCTTTCTTGCAGATTCCGCCTGGGCCACCGTCCCCGCTGCGGCGCACTCATGAGTCGGAATGTTAGCTGCTGCTAACCTCTGTTCACCCTCTGTGCCAGTTCAGTCCTTCCTCACGGCCCGTCATCTTTTCTGCTCCTGTGCAGTGGAGGCCAGTCTCTGTCAGGCCTTGGGCTTCCAGGACCCAGCGGTGCAGCAGGGTGGGCCTAGCTTGATGCTGACCCGCTACAGAAAGCTCCGTCCTCCATGTCTCCGGCAGTGGAGGGGGCCGAGACGCTCTGGGGTAGAAGGAAAGGAGACAACTTCCTGGACACAGCCCCAGCGAGGAGGGCTGGCCCAGAGACCCCGATGACTGGGGATGACTAGCTGGAGTCCTCAGGCAGGCAGAGACGTGGCTTCACCTGCAGACAACCCAGCCCGGGCTCCACATGCAGCTGGACACCTACTGTGTGACACTGGCACATTCCTCTAGCCTCTCTGAGCCCTTAAATGTAAAATGGGGGGTGGGGGCCATAGACTCAGCACACATAGGCCTCCCACAGGGCCAGGCACCAGGGATGTGCCCTAGGAATGTTTGCTGCTGCTACTGTTCTTGCTGCAACCAACATTCTTCTTTCCTCTGCCCAGACCGCCCAGATCAGCTTGGCTCCCCCTTCCCCTTGGGGCTGGGCAGCTCTCACACAGCATGCCACTTGTTCCACGCGGACCAGCTATCACTGGGAGCCAGGCCTGGAGCAGAACCAGTGAGGCAGGACGTAGCTTTCGCTGCAGGCCAAGGACCCTCAATGCCCTGTACTTCCTGTGAAGCACCCATTGGAGCACCTGGTGCTAGGGTCACCCCACTTCACAGAAGAGGACACTGAGGCACAGCACAAAGGAGGTGCTGCAATCTGCCCAAGGTGATAGGCAAGGGGCCGAGGGGTGATGGGATCCTAGAGCACCTAAAGGTGACCAAGTCTCTCCTATATTCAGTCCCTCCAAAGTCAGGTGTGGAGGAGACAAGACACCCAGTCTGGGCTCTCAGCCCCACCCAGCAGGCAGGCTTGGAGATCAAAGATCCCTCACCGACTGTCACCACTGAGTTTCTTGCAGGGGGCGAGGGGACCAGGGGCTTTCAGCCCACCCCAGTGCCACAGCTAGCTGCTTCCTGCACCACCACTCTTGTGAGAGCCCAGGGCAGACCCCACAGACTACAGATGTCCCTTGTCCCACTTGGCATGAGACAGGAGACGTCAGCAGCATCTCAAGGCTTTCGAGTCCATCCAGAGAAGCTGGGAGAGATTTCCTTGCTAATTTTCAGTTCTCCGAAGGCAGAGCTGCATGAACTTAACCTCAAGGGACCTCAAGAGGCTTAATCAGCTGTTTGTAAAGTGGCTTGAGCTCCCTGGAGACCAGATCCAGGCCTGTGCAAGGGGTCAGCTGGAGGAAGGCCGCCCAGCATGTCGGCCGAGGAGAGTGAGGACTCGGAGGCCTGGGTCCAAGCCCAGGTCCCTTGGGGAAGCCCCTTCCCATTTTCCCAGTGGGAGGGATAGGGAGGTAGCCCTTGAGTTCAGCTGTTTGGTCTGTAACATCAAGAGCACTAGGGGCTCAGCAGCAGCCATGAAAGGACCCAGTTAGAGACTGACCGTCGGTTTGACCGGCCAACGTGTGGGCCCTACTCTATCAGGGAGGGAGAGGACAGGACCATAGGTTGTGAGCATTGCCTGGGCCTGAATCAGCTCCTTCAACCCCCTCCAGACACAGAACAGGGACAGGTGATTCTCTCCTGTTTCACAGGACAGGAAGCAGTGGTTTGCAATAATAGACACAAAGCCAGATGACAGGCCACGCTCTCTGCTGAGTGAATTCTCCCCTGACCCTGGCATGACAGACAGCGAGATGGTATCGTCTCTCCAACAGACAGGAACTCAGGCTCAGCCATGCTCACCAGCTCACCCACCCAAGTCCTGCCAACAGCTGGGATTTGAAAAGGACCCAGAAAGTGTGTTTCTGGGGAGGCTGAGTCTACAAGCCCGGGACAGGCCTACGTGCACCCCTGGCCCAGGACAGCTGCATACAGGAGACGCAGCCTGCTGACTGTCCGGGAGCAGCACTGACTCCAAGTGCCAGCGCGACTCCATTAGGGTCTTGGGACTATCCTGGACTGTCCGCCTGGGCTTTCAATGCTATCACGAGTGTCCTTCCATGAAGCGGGCAGAGAGGGACTTGAGACAGAGGAGGAAGAGGCCATGTGACCACAGAGGCAGACAGTGGAGTGATGCTGCCACAGCCAAGGACACCTGGAGCCCCCAGGAGCTGGAGGAGCCCCTGAAGGGAGCGCCGCCCTGCCCACACCTGGATTCCACCCTTCCGGCCTCCAGGGCTATGAGCGGATACGTGTCTGTTGTTAAGCCCTCTGTCTGTGGTGTTTTGCTGCATTGGCCTTGGCAGACTAAGACCCCCACCCCGCTGCCATGGGGGCACACAGGCACTGGGGCCAGAAGGCCTGGGTTCGAACCCGGATCACCTCAGTTTCCCCATCTGCAGAATGGGAATAACAACGCTGCCCACCTCAGGGGTGACTGGGACAGGTAGATGAGGGTTACCACGGGCACACTTAGATTAATGTCAGTTTATCTGAAATTCCACTATCACTAAGCATTCTGGTCTGTATCTGTTAAATCTGTGGGTTAAAGGTAATACCGCACATCAGCAGTCAGCACTGCTAAGTAGAGAGTTCGGCTGGAGGACACTGGCCACCTGGCTGCCTGGGGTCAGGGTCAGTGATGAGACCCAACATCAACACTGAGAACAGTTGGGATGGTCAAAGTTCCGACGTGGGACAGAGCTTACAGGACAGCAGCCGAGGTGCTTTGTCAAATGGCCTCACCAAAGGTGGGGGGACGAGGCAGAGCCCTGTCTGCCAGGTGCAAGTTGGGCTCGGTGGGGATGTGAGCGGAAGCGAGATGAAGGCGGCAGGGAGGAAAACAACAGTGTTAGAGGTTAGTGGAGCCGAATTAAAACAGCAGGTCCAGAGCAGCTACCAGTGTGGATGTCCTCGATTGGTGCCCTGAGCACTGCCATGGCAAGAAGGCTCTAGTCCTGCCACTCTGCAGCGAGCTCACACCTCCCCCAGAAGATGATGACACCAGTACCTCCTCCACGTCAGAGGGAGAGGCTTGGTGTGGGGAGAAAGGTGGGTGACTAGCTCTCTGGTTTGTCCACGTAAGAAGCAAGTGCTGAGTGCCACCTATTAGCTAGGATGAGCCAGATGAGCCCAGAGATGGGCGAGACATCTCCTGCATGCAAGACATTCTAAGTTTTGTGCAGTGGCAGTTTGGAGGGGACAGAAATGCAGGCTGGGCCAGGGGAAAGGCTGACCCTGGAGTTTCAGCAGGCACTTGGGTGCCTGGGTGTGACTCCAGCTCTGCCACCCACTAGCTGGGTGGGACTCTTGACAAGTCCCGTGACCCCTGGGGCCTCAGTTTCCCCACATGTGTTACACTGATCCTAACGCCCATCTCACCCAGGCCATGTGAGGATAGCAAGAGCATGTGGGCAGCACTTAAGGGGTTATTGACTCTGGTGCTCCCTCCTGTCCCACCACTAGCCTCTGCTGAAGCCACTTATTCAGCTGTGACAATCTGTCCACCAGGTGGTGCTATGGGTGTGGGGGGCACCGTCCTGTCCAGCTGCTGAGGGCAGGGCTGCTGACCCAGCATCTCTGAGACACCGGCCCCGCCCAGGCCTCCTGGAAGGATCCCTTAGTTCAATCTTTACTGTGCCTCCGGTGGCAGCACCAAGTGAGACACCTGGGGACATGGGCAAAGGAGACACAGGCCTAGCCTTCAACAGCAGAGACAGCTGCCTGCACACACCAGCCACGTGGCCTTCGCCTCCACTTTCTCTCTGTGAAGCGGGACGGTCACTGGATGGCATGTCAAGCTCAACTGAGATGATTATAAACAGACGCTGGTGCCACATGAGAGGATGGAGGTGCCGCTGAGCCAGAGCCCTGGGGCAGGAGAGGCTGGAGAGCTGGTGCTGTGGATGGGACACCACACGTGTGGAGCTGGTATGGCACCTGGCTGCATTGCTGTCCCTACCACCATCACTAATCTGCACCTTAAACCTCAGAGTGGCTGACAGGTAGCACAGGAGGGCCTTATAAGCAGTGGGGTCTGCCTGGGTAAAAGCCTGGGATCTACTTGTTTTGGGGAGTTTAAATTCTTGTAAAAATGTTTAATTGTTTTGGAAATATACAAATTGAGGAAAGGGCAGAGCTGAAGGAAAGAAGCAGGAATGTCGGGAAAGACTTGCTCTGAGTGAGCTCCCAAGAAGATGCCAGGAGGTGGGGGTCTGCTCCCAGATTGCTCAGCCCGGAGACAGCAGAGGCTGCGGGCCCTGGCCCTGTGCTCTCAGCAGGCCCCTGGTCCCAGGGCTCTCCCCCCCAGTCTCCCAGGATGCCCTGGGATGCTGTCAGCTTCCCTGGCATGAGGGGACCTGGGTGACACTGGCCCTTGGCTCCCAGCTTTACCTGCACCTGTCCCGTCACCTGCAATACCCTGCTGTCTGCGTTCACCCAGAGTTTCTGGAGGATGCAATCGTGCATAAGAAACCACACAAATTATGCTACGTCCAAATCGTTCCCTCACATATCAGTCATGTTGGAGCCAATCCGCATTTCCAAAACCAGCATTATAGCAGAACTGACTATACAACCACTGCTATCCAGAAGCCAACCTGGAAACAACCCCATCACCCTATCCTGGGGTGTCCAACCCGCGGCCCGTAGGCCACATGCGGTCCAGGAAGGCTGCGAATGCGGCCCAACACAAAACCGTAAATGTACTTAAAACATTATGAGATTTTTTTGTGATTACGTGCTTCAATGTATTTAATGTGTGGCCCAAAACAACTCTTCTTCTTCCGGTGTGGCCCAGAGATGCCAAAATGTTGGACACCCCTGCGGCCTACCCAGACCTAGAGCGAACCTTGCCTGATGGTCCGCTAATGTCAGCATTTCGACAGTGTGAAGGCGGGCTGGGGCACAGCTGGTGCCTGACAGCATACTGCGAGGGGTGGGCGCACGGCTGGGGGTGCCAGACCCTAAGGGGCCCTGGCAGTTGCTGGGAAAGGCCTGTGCTTTCCCCTGCAGGCAATGGGGAGCCCCAGAAGGGTTTTACGCTGGGACGGGCCTTCTCAGGTCAGGGAGCTGCTCCACGGAGGGTGGATTTCAGAGGGAGGCAGAAAGGAGACTGTGGGACCCTCAGATGAAAGGTGATGAGGGTCTGACTGACTTTCACTTAAAGGGTAAATGGAAAGGCCAACCTCAGAGACGGGGCCCTCACCCCAAACCCTCAGGGGACACTAGGCTCTGACCCAGGACTGACGGTGATCAGTAGGGCTCACTCACCCCGATCTCCCGCCCTATCTACCCCACAGGACCTTGCTCCCCCTACAAACACCCTAGAAGTTGAGCCAGGACAGCAGAAACACACACAGAACTAACCTGGCATCGAGGGCCAATGGTCTCAAGAAATCGGACATATGCCTTGTGAAATCAGGTGGCGGGGGAAACCCCTCCAAGTGTCCTTTTGGATTCAGTTTCAAAACCATTGGCCACTGGTTCACCTGGACCTCAGAGGGTGACAGAACACTTCCTGGCCAGGTGCCTCATACTGAGAGCCTCACCCACAACACCTCCCTCGCCCAGTCCCGGGTCCATGTGGCACGCCTCCCACGACAGGGCTGCTGCTGGCCCTGCAACGTGGGTGGCCCAACACAGGGAAGTACAGGCAGAGCCTGAGCTCTCGAGCCAGGCCCGTGAGCTTCACTGTGCTGGGGGTAGGCACTTCCAGTGCCGTCCCAGGACCATTTGAAATATGTAAAATAAGGCATATGCAGTTACAGAGGAAACCGATTATTCCAAAATGTTCACTGACTGCATTGTGAGCGAGTCACATTAAGTCCTGCTTCTTGGAGAGCGAATGCAGCAGACACGCTGCAGCAATTGGCCAATTTAGGAGTGGTGCTGGGCGAACCCCACCTCGGGGTGTGAAAGTGCTGTCTGAGGCTTGTCCTGCGGCAAAGCCACAGGCCCTGGTACTGCCACTGGGGCCGGGGTTTGCAACTGGGGAAATGCTGACTTCTGTGTAGAGGTTAGCACAAGTGCAGATGTGATTCTTCCCCACGCTCAGCATTGCCCAGGGTTCTGGAGCAACAAGTGGAGGATGGGACTGGACACCCTCCCCACCTCCAGGAGTCCTGGGAGGGCCTCTCAGCAAAGCAGGGAGGGATGGCCCAGAAGGGGAGAGGTGGAGCCAGCTTGGCCTCCACATGACTTCGCTGCCCCTCACCCCCTTGAGGCCTTTCACAGACTAGGAGGAGCAACTCCTGGCAGACATGAAGGGGCAACTCTGAGAAGGGGCACCTCACATGGCCTGGGGAAGGGTCGGGAAAGCCCCCAAAGAAGCAGTGCCTGGGCCACAAAGGAGAGCAGGTGGGGCCACTGCGGGTGGGGTCACCAAGCCTGAGAGCACAGCTACAGTGGGGGTGTGTGGGGTGTGGAGGGGCCAGGAGGAGGCTGGTCAGTCAGAAGAAATGCTCCCACACTGCAGACACCACCAGGGCTCCAGGACCCTCCTCACAGTGCTGGGAAGCGCTGATGGTGCTGAGCTGGGAAACAGGGAGCTCTGCCCCATGGGAGCCTGAACCAGGCTGCAGGAGGAAAGTGGGTGGGAGCGGAGAGAAGAGAAGCAGGAGGTGACCCACGGGAGGGAAGAGGCACTGGAGCGCCACCCTGGAGGCACAGTCACGGGGAACCAGCATGGCTTGAGCAGGGGCTAGCTGGGGCTGGAGGAGGCAGGGGGTCCAGGGCGTGTCCAGATTTCTGGCCTGCCCAGTTGGGCCGGTGGTGGTGCCTTCTACTGCGACGGGAAACCTAGATTTAACAGAAACTGGTACAAAATGCTGGAGGTGCACACCCACTACGATGGCCACTATCAAAAACAAAAACAAAAACAAAACCCCAGAAAATAACAAGTGTTGACAAAGATGTGGAGAAGTCAGAACTTCCTGCACTGTTGGTGGGAGTGTGAAATGGTACAGTCACTGTGGAACTAGTCTGGTGAGTCCTCAAGAAATTAAACATAGAATTACCGTAGGACCCCGCAGTTCCACCTCTGGGTACATGCCCCAAAGAACCGACAGTGGAGCCTCAAAGAGATATGTGTGCAGCCGTGTTCAGAGCAGCCCAGGTCTCCACAGGTGCATGAGTGGAGAAGCAAACTGTACCCTATACACACAGTGGAATAAATTCAGCCTTAGAAAGGAAGGGAATCCTGACACAGGCTGCAACATGGGTGGACCTTGAGGACATGATGCTCAGTGAGGTGAGACAGACACACAAGGACGGATACTGTACAATTCTGCTCACACGAGGCCCCTAGTGGAGTCAAAGCCGTAGACGGAAAGCGGAACAGTAGTTGCCAGGGGTGGGGGGAGGCGGGTATGGGGAACTGGTGTTTAATGGGGACAGAGGTTCAGTTTGGGAAGTTGGGAAAGCTTTGAAGGTAGACGGTGGTGATGGGTGCACAACATTGCGAATGCATTTAATACCGCTCGCTGAACTATACACTTAACTGTGGTTAGGTGATAACATGTTTGTAATGAGTATTTTACCACAGCTTAAACAACTGAGAACAAAAATGCCATAGCCACCAAGGATCGCAGAGGGTGCACAGCGCGTTCCAGAGAGGTTCACCTCGGCAGCCAGGGCACCTGTGCTGTTCCCTGCAGGTCCCTCCCCAGGGGCAGCTAAGGGGTGAGCACGTGTGCCCCTCCTGGTGACCCCCATCCTGTACGCCCGATAGATATTGCTAATCAATAAAGGCCCTTCCACGGACCCAGACTTGGCCTCAGAATCCTTCTCAGCCCAGAGCCCAGGGTAGACCACCCACCAGAGATGGCACAGCCACTCCCCCAAGCTGCTCCACAGCTACTCTAAACCAGAAGCAGCTCCAGACGCAGCACGGGCTGTCTCAGGCAATCGTGGTGTCTCAGCCTGGCACCTTGGCCAGCGCCAGTGATAACCAATAATCAAGGTCATGTGGATTGTGGCACCCTGCGGTAATCACTCCCAGTTCAGACACTTCCTGTAATTACCCCACCAGCACCAGCCAGTCATACCACCTGCAGGGTAAATAACCAGGAGGGAAGCTTCAGTCGGAAAGGGGAGGGACCCGTGGCTGTGGGGGCAGACAGCAATGCTCCAGCCCCTGCAGCAAGTCCAGACTGCACCCTGCCTGCCCGCCCACCCTATGGTGAGGGTTCAGACCCTCCTACAACCCTGTCATCAGGCCCCAAGCAGGCAGCCTGGAGAAGGAAGGGGTCAGGAAGTGAAGCTTGCTTGTCCAGCACCCCACATGGTGGGAGCATGGCCCTGCACCCCACCTCCCGGCCTGCCAATGCCCACACGTAGGGCCACCTGGAAGTCCTCCCTTCTCCTTCACTGTCCTCCCTTGCCAGTCATCCCCCAGATCTGTGTCAGCATGCACAAGGCAGAGGGATGGGAAGGGGGGTGCTGAGAGACGGAGAGACAGACAGAGATACAGTCGAGAGACAAAGAGCAGGGTAGAGACAGAGACAGAGACACAGTGAGCGAATCCTTGTCCTAATACCCCTGAGTTTCACCAGAGGATGGAGAACACTGAGTTCTCCACCTGGATGTGCTGAGTTTGGGGGCCAAGTCCTGCTTGGCTGCGAGAGGCTGTGACCTCAGGAAGTAACTTCCACTTCTTGTTCCCTTTTCCTCTTCCTGTAAGGACACAAGTCCTCCAGGCCCAGGGGCCCACCCTTGGACCTCACTTAACCTGACCTCAATTACACCTTAACAGCCCCATCTCCAAAAAGAGTGGCATTTGGGGGTCAGGGCCGCACATATGAATGGGGGAGCACACCATTCAGTCCATAGCAGACGGTGTATGAGGAAGGAGGTCAGACTGATGAGACAAACCACAGCTGTTTAAGGTCAAGTACATGCAGCAACACGGATGGACCCTGAGAGCTGGTGCTGGTGACACAAAAGGACAAATACTGCGTGATTCCAGTCATATGGAATGTCCAGAAGGCAAAAAGCAAGAGTCGAGGTTCCCAGGGGTGGGGGATGACTCCTTATTACTGAGTACAGGGTTTCTGTTGGGGGTGGGCTATCGAGGCTCCACCGTCGAGCAGGGCACCCCACCCTCGGCTGCCCAGCCCAGGACAACTCTGCAAGGGCTGGACGAGCAGGTGGGAACGCAGCATGGCGGGGGTGGGGTGTGGCGGGGCAAGGTGTGCAATGGCAGCGGGGTGGCAACTGAGGTTCCTCAATGCACACTTGGTGGCAGGTGTGTGTGCACATCCCCTCACCTTGTTTGACGCAGGACCTCCTACAAGGCCGGAAGTGTGGACCTGGGGCAGCTATGCTGTACTCTAGGCAGGGCTGGGCCACTGGCTGGTGCTATGCGTACTGGCCACTAATATTTTGAATGTCACCCCCTTGGGAATAGTTATGATTGTTTAGGGAAAACAGGAAGTGGAAGGTAAAACAGACCTGACTCCTGTTCTATGGACAGGGAAACAGGATGGAGGAGAAACAGCTCTGTCAGGTGGCTGAGCGGGGAGGGGGCAGGGGTGGCCCGGGGTGGCAGTCTCCATGTGACCATCACGTGGATCACGCTCCTAGCAAGCTCATCATTGTGGCTGAGTGGCCGGAGGGCAGGGGTGGCGAGAGGGGCTGAGAATGCTGCACAGCAGTGGAGGTCCCCACCTCCTGCGGGGTATGGGATCCCAAGAGGTCAAGGAGAAAGCAGAGCAGGGCCTGGAGGAGGCTGAAACAGTCCCAAGTCCCCAACTGAGCCCTTTCCAACCCCACAGTGCCACACAGCCCTTGGCTAAGTAACTGCTGGGTCACACCCTTTGAGTGCTTGGCAACAAAGAGAGGCTCATCTGTGGGACATTTTCCCAGAGGCAAATGGGGGTGGGGAAGGGGTTTTGGGGGCCTTCCTCAGGAGTCCTTGTTGGCAGGTCACCCGCAAAGTGACCAGTGCCTGTGCTTGTGGTCACCCTAAGCCTGGTTCCCTGTGAACTCCCCTCCAAGAAGAGCAGGCCCGCAGATCTCACCTCCTGAAGACTCCGGGCACCAGCGGTCAAGGTCTGAGAAAGGGATGGGGTGCCAATTCAGGGGGGCTCAAGGCTGAAGCCCTGGGCCCTCCCTGAGGACCTCCCAGGCCCCCACCTTTGCTATGAGGATAGGGGAGGAGACCAGGACACATGGTCCCTGCTGCAGGGACCCCACCCCGGCAGCACTGCCCCGGTCTCAGCTGTAGGCCCAGCAAGTCCGCCAGGGCCAAGTGTTGTCCCCATCACAGGGAAGTGAGGGGACTTGGGAAAGTCACAGGTACTAAGCCACAGGGCTGAAATTCATTCAGCACAAACATAAACTTGTAGCCTTTTTTTCAAAGATAGTCTCATATTACACATATGATTTTAAAGCTCATAATTTTTACTTTAGCCTTACATCAAGAACCTCTTAGAAGGCAGCTTTGCTCCAGGGAAGGAGTACACTATGTCGCACTGGTCTCTGTATCACATACACATACATGTTCAAAAGTATCTGGAATGAAGGGTGGTTGTGGAATTACACAGACTCTTCCTGTGGATGCGTGCACTTCCACACATGCAGGAAAGCATACCAGTGACAGGAACCGCCAGACATATTAACAGCGGCTCTGGGTAGTAGGGCTGGTGACTGCCTTTTTACCAGACTCCTTAATACAAAGAGGAAGGAAATAGTAACATCAAGAGTAGCTGGAGAGAAGAGTGGGGAGAGGCCCCTCTCCTGGCTGGGGGCCGGAGAGGGAGGACAGTCTTGCTGCAGAGTCTGGGCATGCAGGAGTCTCACATGCTTGCATGCCAAGTCCCTTGCCTACCAGCTGCCTCTCTGGGTCACTGCCTGGCACTAACGGCAAGTGAATGCCGGGGCAATCCTGCTCGGCTGAACTGCAGGGCTGGCTTGGCCTCAGTCCCATCCAAACAGCACAAAGGGAGCAGGAGCTTGGGGACAAGCCAGCACCGGGAGAGGCCTTGACTCTCTGGGCTCTGAGGGACCAGCCAGCAGCCTGGAGGGAACTCATCAGCCTCCCTGAGGGTGGGGCCTGGTGCTGGGTGCAGGGAGCCCCCACAGTGCTGGGGCAGGATGGACTTCAGCTTAAGCAGTCAGTGTATCGGTCAGGCTGGGCTAACAGCTGTAACAAATGGGCCCAATGACAGATGATGGCTCAGATGAAACAGACGTTTACTTCTTGTTCATGTCCAGTCAAATCCAGGTGTTCCTGAAACAGGGACCAGGCAAGGACCACAACTGACTGTTGGCCTCACAAAGAGGCCTCTATGTGCCCACTGTCTTCAGAGTTACTCAGCACACTGAGGAAATATTCTTGCAGAAACAAACAAGCAAACACCATCAAAATCCAATCAAGCCTCTTGGTCTAACTACCAGTTTTAGGAAATCCTCAGGGCAGAGGGACATATACACAGACCCTGAGCACTCAGCAAAACCTGGACTGGGCAATTCCACCAGACAAACAACCTAGTTGTCTCAAGGAAAAAAGGCAGGGAGGAAAGCTAGAGCTTAAAAGAGACCTAAGAGACACATCAACCAATGACAGCATATGGATCTTATGTTAAGCCTGATTTAAACAAATAATTTAAAATGAGGCAGCCATGGCTGGGTGGCTCAGTTGGTTGGAGCATTATCCCATACACCAAAAGGCTGTGGGTTCTATCCTTGGTCAGGACACATACCTAGGTTGAAGGTTCAGTCCTGGGTCAGGGCATGTATGGGAGGAAATCAATTGATGTCTCTCCCCCTCCCCCCCTAAAATCAATAAACATATCCTTGAGTGAGGATTAAAACATTTTTTTAAAAATGGTAACCTTGCCTTCTGGTCAGGATGGGGGCTGTAGGTAAACATGCCCCACCCCCTTGCACAGCTACAGCAAAAATTACCACTAGGCTACAAAACAAATATCACCCAGAATTGTCAGAAAATTTGGCTGTATGGGAGTCTGACAACCAAGAATTTAAAGAAGCCACATTCATCCAGCTGGGCAGGAGGGATGGGGATGAGGAAATGTAGAGCGGTGCAGAGAGGCAGAACGGGCAACCCCACACCCACATGTGGTGGGTAAAAACTGGGAGGGACACCTTGGGAGGGAGGGATCCCAGCCCCAGACCAGACCACCCAGCCCAGGGTTCCAGTGCCAGGAAGATAAGGCCCCAAAACTTCTGGCTAGAAAAATCAGTGGGGGTTGGGGCAGTGGAAGAAACCACAGGATTTTCAAGAGACTCCTCTTAAATAGCCCGTAATGGACTTAGAACTTACGCAGACTCTCTGGGATTCAGCTAGAAGAGCATCAGTGGCATACAGGGAGAAATTGAAGTGACTGGCAACAGGGTGCCAGGAGACAGCTTCCTCCCAGAGAAAACTCCAGAGGCCAGGCAGTGGCATCATCCCCTCTCCGAGCCCTCCCCCCCACACAGCCATGGAGCAGTAACACAGGGTACCCCACCCTGGTGATTACCTAAGGCTCTGCCCCATCCAACTTACCAGTGCAGTTTCCTACAACAGACCATGCTACGAAGACAGAGAGTCAAAGCAGCTCTACCTAATACACAGAAACAAACACAGGGAGGCTGCCAAAATGAGGAGACAAAGAAATATGGCCCAAATGAAAGAACAGAACAAAACTCCAGAAAAAGAACTAAACAAAATGGAGCTAAGCAATCTGTCAGATGCAGAGTTCAAAACACTCGTGATCAGGATGCTCCAGGAATACACTGGCTACTTCAGCAGCATAAAAAAGACACAGGCAGAAATGAAGGTTATATTAAGTGAAATAAAGAAACATCTACAGGGAACCAACAGACAGGAGGGGATGAAGTCGAGAATCAAATCAACAATTTGGGACATAAGGAAGAAAAAAGCATTCAATAAGAACAGCAAGAAGAAAAAAGAATTTTAAAAAATGAGGATAGACTAAGGAGCCTCTGGGACATCTTCAAACATACCAACCTCCAAATCATAGGGGTGCCAGAAGGAGAAGAGGAAGAGCAAGAAATTGAAAAATTATTTGAAAAAATTGTGAAAGAAAACTTCCCTAATTTGGTGAAGGAAGTAGATATACAAGTCCAGGAAACAGAGAGTCCCAAACAAGATGGACCCAAACAGCACCACACCAAGATACATCATAGTTAAAATGCCAAAGGTTAAAGATAAAGAGAGAAACTTGAAAGGACCAGGAGAAAAGCAGTTAGTTACCTACAAAGGAGTTCCCATAAGACTGTCAGCTGATTTCTCAAAAGAAACTTTATAGGCTAGAAGGGACTGGCAAGAAATATTCAAAGTAATGAAAAGCAAGGACCTACAACCTAGATTACTCTATCCAGCAAAGCTATCATTTAGAATGGAAGGGTAGATAAAGTGCTTCCCAGACAAAGTAAAACTAAAGGAGTTCATCATCAGCAAGCCATTATTATATGAAATGCTAAAGAGCATTATATAAGAAAAAGATCAAAACTATGAACATTAAAATGGCAATAAATTCACAACTATCAATAACTGAATCTAAAAAACAAACTAAGCAAACAAGCAGAACAGGAACAGAATCATAGATGTGGAGAACATTTGGAGGGTTATTACTTGAGAGGGGAAGGGAGAGAATGGAGAAAAGGTGCAGGGATTAAGTAGTACAAACTGGTAGGTACAAAATAGACAGGGGGAAGTTAAGAACAGTGTAGGAAATGAAGAAGCCAAAGAACTTACATGCATGACCCATAGACATGAACTAAGGTGGGGGATTGCTGGAGGGAATGAGGGTACTGGGTGGAGGGGGAGGGAGGGGGGAACATTGGGACAACTGTAATAGGATAATCAATAAAATATATATTTTTTAAAAACAGTAACCTTGAGGGGAGGGGTGGGTGAGGGTTCAGAAAAACAAGGTGAGTCAGAGCTCCTAATGGTTCAAGCCAAGTGAGTGGCCTATGGTGTTCATTAGACTCTTCTCTCCACTTCTGTATATGTTTGAAGTGTTCCATAATACAGAGTAAACATAAATTAAAAATGCAAAGGTCTGTCCAGAAAGTATCCAGCCAGGTGCTATGAAAACTAGACACATTTACTGAAGAAGATATAAATTACAAGAAACACTGTACATAGGAAAATGACGCCTCAGTCCCCTTTAAAGTAGGCACCTTGGGACCTCACACAGTTTTCCCAGGGTCTCTTCCACTGTTCAAGACACTCTGCACAATCCTTTGTTGGAATTGCCATCAGCTGCCTGTCATGTTTTCCTGAATCTCATCGATGGCCTGAAATCTCTTCCTTTTCAAAGGTGATTTTAGTTTTGGGAAAAGCCAGAAGTTGCAGGGCACCAAATATGGGCTGGGGGGGGGGACTGAGTCACTTGGGTGATTGATGTTTTGCCAAAAAACTGCATGAAACGTGATGAGTGGGTATATTGTCATGATGAAGCTGCCAATCGCCAGTTGCCCATAGCTGCAGCAGTTTTTGTCATGTTGCATCTCTCAACCAATGAAGAACACTGAGGTAGGTAGTACTCCTTACTAATTGTTTGGCCTGGAGGGGTGTACTCATGATGGACACCTTCCCAAACAAAAAACACAGTTAACATGGTCTTGATCTTCTGTGACCTTGCCACGCCTTCTTTGGGTGTGGAGAACCAGGCACCTTCCATTGGGATGACTAGGCCTTCATTTCTGGATCATAGCTGTAGACCCACAATTCATCTCTGGTTATGACCTTCTTGAGGAATGTTCAAGTTTAAAGCAAAATTTGAAGCAGATTCATTGCTCTACACAGTCATTTTGAATGTGATGGCCACATGGTACACACGCTCACTCAATGGCATCTACCGCCCCCACAGACTAGCACAGTGCAGCTGTCATTGTTCACGCATGCACATTCCAGTCCACACTCCTTGGCTGCCAGGTTACATCGACGTGGTACATTGGAGGCAGGCACATGATCCAGCATGATCAATCAGAAAATCCCATCCCTTGTGTGCAGTGAGTGGGCAGGTGACTCCAAAGAGTCAGTGGAGCCATTCCAGGTCATTTCTATACAGGTGCGGGGGGAGAAAAGACTTTCCCCCCTCTAGGACTGAGAGCTGTAAGGGTTATGTGGGAACAAACCTGCTGGTCTTTCCTACAGCGTCTGCACAGAAGCTGCTGGGAATGCAATTAACACAGAGAGGAAAGCAGGACCAAGAGAGGAAGAGAGAGGCAGAGGCCTGACATTCCCTGAACCCTGACCCTGCTGCACCCGAGCCAACCTGAGAATGACAGCCAATGCAGGGCCTTGTGCTTGAGCTCATTTGAGCTGTGATCCTGTTGCTTGAACTGAGATCTGACTAATGCAGCCGGGTCACATTTTACAGACGTAGGTTTGGAGAGAACCTCAGTGGTCAAAATGAGTCTTCAAAAACACCGATCGGTATACATTTAGGGGTTCTGTTATACAACATATGTAGATCTTTGAAACTATGGAAACTAAGTTAGACAAGGTGCTTACGTAGTCAGACATTCCCATTTCCCATCTCATTCCTTTCATGCCTGCTCTGCTTCTCCCTCCTGCCTCCAGGCCAGTAGGGTTTAACCCATAACTTTAGTGCCCCAATGGTGTGACTTCTCTGGGCACTAGACAGTGGACAGAGGGAGACCTGGGACAGATGACCCATTGCCTGGCAGAACCCATTAAGGGGTGTTTGGAGGCAAGGGGCCATTTTGGGCAGAATCTTGGGTGCTGGGGGGTGGGGTGGGAGGGAGAATGAAAACAGACAAAGCCTGGACCTCACCTTGGAAGAGAGGCTGGGACATTTTGGGAACAGTGACATCTCTAAGCAGTGGCGGGTTCTTTTAGTAACTGAGATAACAACCTCTTCCATCTTTCCAAACCACCTGCAAAGTCCATCACACACACACTCTCCTTGTGTAGGTCATTTTTCATGGAAAATTCATGCTCGGCAAAAGGCAGGAAAGCTGGAACAATGCCCACAAGCTTGGGGGCACAATGTATGAGCATGCGAGAACCTGAGGACCAAGTAAATTTGGGGGGTGGGGAGGGTGGGCTACCAGGCTTGAGCTGACTCTGGGCTGTCCTGGTGAGCAAGTTCTGAAGGGCATGCTCTCTGGAGGGCAGGCCTGACTCCAGATGCAGGAACTGTGATTTGCAGAGCAGCGGAGATGAAGAAACAGGAAGAAAGGCATTTACAACCACGGGAACAGCCTGGCTGTGGGGCAGTGTGCCATGTACAGTGAGCTGAATGGGTCCCCAAATTTACATCCACCAGGAACCTCAGAGTATGGCTTTATTAGGAACAGAGTCGCCCTGGGTGGGTAGCTCAGTTGGCTAGAGCATTGTCCTAATACACAAAGAAAGGTTGAGGGTTTGATCCCTAGTCAAGGCACATACAAGATTCAACAATGAATACACAAATAAGTGGAACAACAAATAGATGTTTCTCTCTCTCCCCCACTTCCTCTCTCTCTCTAATAATCAATAAAATAAAAAAAATTGTTTAAAGGAATAGGATCTTCACTGATGTAATTAAGGTAAGGTCACACTAGATTAGGATGGGCCCTAAATCCAATGATGTGTTCTTATAAGAAGAGAAGACACAGAGAAGAGAAGGCCACAGGAGAACACAGGCAGAGACTGGAGTGATGAGGCCACAAGCCAAGGAAAGCCTGCAGCCACCAAGAGCTGGAAGAGGCAGGAAGGATCCCTCCCTAAAGCCTCAGGAGGAAGCAGCACTGCTGACACCTTGATTTTGGATGTCTGGCCTCCAGGACGATGAGAGAATAAATTTCTGTGGCTCTAGGCCCCCCAGTCGATGGCACTTTGCTATGGCAGCCCCAGGACCCTCACACAGAGATGATCAGGAGTATCTCACAAAGGACCAATGACCCAGTGTGGCTGGAGCCCATGGTACTTGGGGATGAGCATGGCGAAGACACTCCTTTCGTCCTCCGACAGCCACCCACTGAACGCTGCATCAGTCAGCTATTTCCACAATAATCCTGTGTAACAATTCCCCTCCCCCAAGGTAGGTGGCTTAAAGTAATCATTTATTTTTTGCTCCTGCATCTGAGTCACCCCAAGGGTCCCTCACCCCCCAGGGAAGGCGGGGTGGGAGGAGGGAGGATGGTCGCTTCCCAGGGCATGTTGTTGAGGCATTGGCAGGAGTACAAGAGAGATGAGCGTACACAGTCTCCCCAGGCCTCAGCGTGGGGCTGGCACATCATCACTGCCATCCCATTCCATGGACCAAAGCCTCCAGTGGGAGGGCCAGAAAGTCACAAGGCAAAGGGCGTGGGCCTGGCACTGGGGAGAGAAGTCAGGACCAAAGGTGTAACCTACCGCAGCACCTTTGTTTCGGCTGGACTGAAATGAAATTAAATGAAATTAAATAAACTTCTCAGATCTGGCCAATGGGGGTAGGGCCATCCCAGGTACTGAGTGCACTGTTTCACTCAGGTGGGGAAACTGAGGTTTGGTGACTGTCAGGAATTGAGGTCCAGGGGGTCCTTTCCATGCCTCTCTCTGCCTGCTCTAACACATCACAGGAAACAGAACCAGGGGTTCTGTCTTTCCTTGAGACATTGTTACTCTTCACAACAACCCCATTGGACACACACTATCTTCAACCCATTTTCCAGAGTTGAAAATGAAGGCCCAGGGAGTTTATGCACCTTGCCTGAGGCCAGAGAGCTAAGAACAGCAGAACCACTTACCATTTCCTTTAAAGATGGAGAAGAAATGGGGTCCAGTTGCAAGAGGAGGGCTTGGGATTAGATTTACAGGAAAAATTCCTGCAGTCACCAAGTCTGGGGACATATCACCAAGTCCATTTCGGGGTCCCTTTCTTAGGGCTTTGTAAAAGGCAGCAGCTTGTCTTACCTGGAAGGGAGCTCAGGGGAGGCCAGATTAAAGGCTCCACGGCACCTGCGCCAACTCTGGTTTCCGGGACCTCTGGCCCAGGACTCTCCTGGACGCAGCCAGCATGGGGCTGGCTCCCAGTTTCCCCACATCACCCAAGGTGCTTTGTAAGTGCCAAGTGGGAAAGCTGCCTGTGGGTGAGTCAGAGGCTCTGTGCATTCTGTCTAACAAGTGGCGTGGAGTGAAATGGGCCAGATCCTAATCGCATCTGACAGTCTGCATCCCCTGACCCCATGCTCGAGGGCGAGACACTGTGCGGCAAGGACCAGAAGCGGTGGAGGTAGGGGCAGGGGCTGGCTCCCCAAGTCCCAAGCCCCTGACACCTGCCAGCCCTCAAGAAACACCATAGAGATGCACAGGCCCAAGGTCAGGAGTTCCTGGATCTCTGGGATGGAACCCAAGGTTTGTGGGGCATACCCGGCCCTGGGGCAGCAGCTTCTCCCCCCACCAACTGAGCCCTTGGCTGGCCCTGCACCCAGGCATTTCCCAGGATCGAGCATTCACTCCCTAGTCTTTCCTTCTTCGTTTTTGTTTGTTTGTTTGTTTGTTTGTTTCTTATGTCCAGAAGGCAGAGCTGGAACAGATGGCTGTCGCCCAGGGTGACATGTGGTGGGCCCTCCCCGGAGGCAGGAAGCTGCTTGCACCCTGCACAGAGGGCCCAATTCCACAGGGCCTGGAAGCTCAACTGCAGAGCAGGCCGCCTTGGTTGGGCGGGGCGGGGGCGGGGGGGGGGGGGGGTGGCAGGAAGGGGATGGGCATGCCCATTCTGGAGGGGGACACCTGGGGAACAGGGGGAGGGGGGGAGGGGTGAAATGCCCTGTTTCCAGCCAGAGCATGGAGTCACGCGTTTCCTGTGGAGCTGTGGCAGGAACACGCTCAGTGGCTTCAAACAATACACACCGATCACTGTAATGCGCTGGGGCTCAGTAGTCCAAACCGAATCTGCTGCAGCTGAAATCAAGGTGTGGGCAGGGCTGTTTGCTTCCGGAAGCTCCAGGGGAGAATCAGTTTCCCCGATTTCCCAGCTGCTAGAAGCTGTCGGAAATTCGTAGCCTGTGGCCACATCGCTCCGATCTTTGCTTCCACCATCCCAGCTCCTTCCCCAACTCTGACCTCTAAAAGCAACCCCTGGGATTACACTCACCTCCCACCAGATAATCCTGCATAATCCCCTCATCTCACCGCCCTTTATTTAAGCACTCCTGCAAAGTCCCTTTTGCCATGAAAGGTGACATCCACAGATTCCAGGGAGTAGGACATGGACCTCTTCAGGGGCCATTATCTGCCTGCCTCAGGGACAAACCCCACATGGCACAGCAGTGGTTAAGGCCACCCCAGCACCTCCTCCTGCAGGCCTCCCTCCCAGACAAGGTAAATTGGTGCAGCCTTTTTGCCAGGCCACAGGCTTTAAATGCACCCATCTCTCAGCTAGCGGTGCCTGCTCTGGGAGACTAGGCTGCAAACATACCCTCCCAGCAGCAAAGGCGCTCAGACAAGGATAGTCTCTGCTGCCTGCTGTGTGAGACTGAAAGACCGGATGCACCAGACAGGTTCATAGACAGAGGAGGGGTTGGGGCAATGCGGGGCATCATATAGCCAAGAGAGGAACCTACAAGTCTGGATTTGCCGACATGGAAAGATGTCCTTGATGTGGGTGAGGAGAAAAGAAAAACAAATGACAAAACAACATGGACAGTGCGGCTCCATCACTGCACATGCATTAGAAAAAAGTCTGAGAAGACTCATTCTCTGTGAGGAGAGGAGCAGGGCCTGGTGGGACATGGTTACTTCATACCAATCTGCTTGACTGTTTTAATATTTTACAAGAATATATTATCATTTTAATAATATTTTTAAACCAAAAATACCACCCCTCCCCCAGTTTCAGACCCTCAGAGGTCCTGTTGCCTTTGAAATGCAAACATGCCCTAGTCAGCCCCAGGAAATCTTCTGGCAGGTTATCAGGCTCCACCTGGACCCCCGGGCCTGCTGTAGTTCTGTGAGTCACAGGAGCAGGGGAGCCACCACGGACAGCTGACGGCACACAGACAGGGGGCCCTGAGACCTGGCAGCAGAAATACCAGCTCCAGGCTTGGCATACAGCAGGCACTCAGGAATCCCCCATGCATTTGGAAGCCCCTCCCTCAATGGGCCACACCTGAGGTCTGCACACTAAATCCTTCCCATTCCCGGGACAATGCTGTATTTAAGGAACATTTTCAGGGAGCCAGCCAATACCCCCATATTCACAATTGGGGGCCCCCGAATTTGGTCCAGGTCTGAAGGGGCTGAGACATGGAGCATGGTGGGAGGCGGCACCCCAGACATGAGGTCTAGCCCTAGCTCTGAGCCCTGGCACTGCCCTGTAATATAGGGGGCCTGGCTCTCGGCCACACTGCCCACTGGGCCTGCTTTCCCACAGTGCTGGCAGAGATGGTCCCATCCTTCCAAGGGCCTACCTGCCTAGCGGGAGGAATCTGAGTGCAACAATCAATTAGCCATGTCTGCCATGGTTGCAGGAGGAGGAATGGCTGCCAAAGTGCCAAGATTTTGTCATTTCCTGTCTAAATGCCTATCAAGGTCCCTCCTGCCTCCACCTGCCTGCGATTCTGCTCACTCAGCAAAGCATCATAAGACGGGTGTCAGCTGACAGCCCTGTAACTGCCATGATGATCCAGCCAGCCTCAGTGCACAGGAGCAGGTGCCCTCCCCCGGCAGGCCACCTCCAGGACAGACAGATGCCCTCTGAGCCCTGAGCCTCCTAGCCCAGCCCTACCTCCGTCTCGCACACCCATGTTCCTCCAGCACTGTTCCCAGGGGAACAAGAGATCCTTGAAAAGCACAGCTCCCCGCCCCCCCACCCCCATCCCATCCGCCTCCTCCTCAGCCCCAAGCACAGTGAGCGGTCACTCCCAGGAAACAGAGCTGGCTCCAAGCTCTAGGCTTTGGGTTGAGTGCCAGAGGGAAGCCAGGCCAAGAAGTGGGGGGTGGAGATGTGGAGCGTCTGGAGCACCATCCTGCCCAGTGTGTTCTGGCTATCTGTCCCCCACCACTCCAGCCACCAGTCAACCTGAAGAGCAAGTTCAGGAGCCAACCTGGTCCCCTGCAGGGACCTCTGGGGGCCGGGGGGTTGCACACAGTGAGTTTTCATCCTCACCTTCACCCTTCACAAACACCCCCACACCTGGGTGCCATGCTACACACTGCACACACACCATCTTGTGTGACCCCCACAACGCAGGACCCCGGGGCAGTTTATCTGCACCACGCTCTGCAGAGACAGTGACTGGCCCACTCACAGAGCACGCCAGTGCATCAGGACATGGACCACCTCTGTGGGGTGTCTGGGCCCGGGCAATGAGACCTAAACCTCAGGGGTACACAGTTCTCTCTCCCATGAACCTTGTGGAAGACGCTGCCTTGCTGGACCCAGGAGGGTCTACCTCGCACCCTCAAGCATCTGTGGGCACCAAGAGGCAAGCAGGATCCCATGGTCCCTTGGAAAGAGCTGGTCACTCAGCTGTCACAATCCCCGCTCCTTGTGAACTTGACCCAGTCACCCTGTGCTCCAAGATGGCCATGGCCGCTGCCACACCTCCAGGTCCCCAGAACCAAAGGAAGTAGCCGGTTCCCTGACAATGAAAGAAAGTGGGGCCTAAGCAGTTACACATTCACTCACAACATGACTACTGCGCAGACTAGAAGCTGTTAAGGCAGACACCCTCCCAGGCTCCAGGGAGTCCGCACTGAACCCCTGGCCGGGGAAGTTCATGTTCCAGCAGAATGGAGTCAATACATGAGAATAAACCCCTCCTCCTGTCAGCATTTTACCTCTTCGCAAAACCCTTTGACATCTCTCCACAGTAACCTTTGAGATGAATCGTGGAGAGGGCAGAGAGAGGGGGCACAGCCAAAGCAACACCACCAGATTCCCATGGGACCCTCGCAGGGCCCCAGGGTCCAACGAGCCAATGCGTTTCACACCTTGGCCTGGCCCTGGGCAGACACAGCCCGTGGGCCCCAGCGCTATCTCCCACAGCTCTGGGTGCAGCATCAGACACCTTCTCAAGCCTGAGCCATTGACCCAGGTTGCTGCTGAATGTCCGGGGCCACCACTGGGAGGACAGAAGGGAAGGGGCAGACAGGCCACAGTCTGCCCCGACTCTGGCTGAGTGACAGGGCAGAATGGGGTATATCACAGCCCATCACTAACGGGGGTTCACAATGGGGTGCAGAGGACCCTACAGGAGGACGTCATGGGTGAAGGGCGGTAGCACCCTCTGCTCTGATCTCATCTCATCCACACCAATCAGCCTGGTGCACCTGCCCTTCACCCTGGCCTTCCGCTGAAGACCCTGTCAGGGCACCCTCCACTTTCTGCATTTGTCGCCAGCACATCTGCAAGCATCTCCTCTCCCCTGTGGCTTCCTGTGAGAGAGAAGAGCGGTTCTCGACCCAGCAGTACCAGCACCCTAGGGAGTCCTCGGAAATGCAGGTTCTCAGACCCACACCCAGACCCACCCAATCAGAAGATCTGGAGGTGGTGCCCTGCCATTTGCATTTTACACACCTCCTGAGGGTGCTGAGGACACCTGACAATCACCTGGAGAGATCTGAAGGGCTCTGCAGCCCAGGAACTTGGCATCTCGGGGTGGCCAGCATGTGTCTGAGCATCCCAGGCAACTCCAGCACGTGAAAGGGGAGAGCGGGGGGCAGGGAGCGGCGGGGACTTGGGAACCCACTGCAGACACTGCCCCAGGAGGCATCCTGGCTCCCCCTTAGCTGTGCCGCTGGTCCCTGGCCGTGTGGGCCTTGGGCCACTCTGTGACACAGAGAGAATGCGACTACCTCTCAGAATGCAAACCCTGTGCAACCCCGTTTACCAAGAAAGCCTGTGTCCCCTCCTGGGAGCACAGGGAAGGCCCCGCACACTCTAATGAGGACACACCAAACCGTTTCTTTCTGACTCAGCTCAGCAACCCATGCCCTGCTGGTCACAGCTCCCTTGTCACCTGGGGGACTCTTTCTTGGCTGTGACAGTGACCAGAGTCACTATGCAGCCCCACGGGGCCACTTTCACACTCCAGTAGAGGGTGGACCTTGGGGCTTTGGGGACACTGGTCCAGCCATCCATCTGCTGGCTTCACTCTCAAGGATGAAGCCTCTGTTCCCTCCTCCTTTTTTTGAAATCTAAGCCCACTGAGAAAATGCAGGATGCGCAGCTCCACCTGCAGCCTGGAAGGAGGCCCATTGTCATCCCCATCATGGTAACTGAAGACACTGTCACTTCCTGCCTCCAAGGAGCAACCCTGGGCACCAGGAGGCCAGCATGACTAGGTGGCGTCTGTGGATGTGCAGAGACACCCACCTCCCTGCGAGGCTGGGGACTGGAGGGTGGGAGGGGCGGCATGGCTCCGGAGAGCACCGGGGAGGACAGTGGAGCACACCAGGCCCCACAGGAGCTGAGGGCTCTGTGTACTGCCCCTCCCATCCTCTGATGGGAAACCTGGCCCAGAGGGGTAAGTCTCTCCCCCACGTAACTCAGCAGTGATGGGCCCAGGCTGGACATAGGTTTACAGGCTCCATGAGCTCAGACTCTGAGAAGCCATTCCAGATGCCGCCTAAGGTTTGCCCTCTTCTCAGACATGTTTTATATGCTAGACTCAGACTTCGTTCCATGACCTGGGAGACCCACCTAGGAGGGGATGGAGGGGGTACGGGGCTGCATCCCCCCAGCACTGTGCGGGTCCAGGCTATGCATCCCCCCTCCCACAGTGCCCATGTCTCCGTGTGTGTGCCTGAACGTGTATGTGAGGGTCAGAGCTGTGTGTGTGTGAGTGCTGCGAAGGTTTATGAGAGTGCGTGTGTGTGTTGTGTGTGGGGTGTGTGTGAATGTGTGTAGGTACTGAGTGGGACATTCCGTCAGCCAGTCTCGTTCTCACAAAGGGGCGGGGCTCCAAAGCCCCAAGTGTAGCAGATAGGTGCAATCAGGAAACCACTTTACTCCTACCCAACCACAGCCCAGGCGCTGGCCACACCCACCACACCCGTGACTGGACTTAATCCTCTCCATCAGCAGTGACCAGCCCTCTCCCCTCCCTCAGCCAGTGCCCCCCATGAAGTAACACACTGGTAAGGCCTCCCCAGGAGACGCGGGAGCACCACAGCTGGCCGGCCAATGCACCACAGGTCCCGAGCTGCCCCAACTTCTCTGTGCCCCTCTTGCCCCCCTGGCCCAGCACACTGGCCCTCTCCTGGTCCAAGCTGCTCATCGATCAGCCTCACGAAACCCCACACTCTCCCCCTGGCCAGAGGAGCGGGGAGGCCCCAGGCACAGGAGGGGGCTGTCCTCAGGTCCCAGGCCTTCAGGGCAGGCGGGTGCCGGTACTCCTGTTTCACAGGTGAGGACACTAGAGCTCAAAACACCGAAAACCTGCCCGAGTGGAGCCCCCTGGGTGTGCTGACTCTGAGCTTTGCCCACACCACCACCTCGGCTCCTTCATGAGACAAGCAACCCCAACTTCTGTGGGGTTTGTCAGAAAACTCCTCAGTCCTAACAAATTGGCCTGGTTGCCAGACTCTAAAATCAAACCAGTTCTGTGCCCCCCAGACCCACGGCTGAGGACTAACCTGCAGGCCAGATGGGAGCTGTCACCAGCATCCAAAACCTTTTTTTAACCCTTACCTGATGAAATGTTTATTGATTTCAGAAAGAGAGAGAGAGACAGCGGGGGGAACCTCAATGCAGGAGGGCAACATTGATCAGTTGCCTCCCATACGCACTCCAACCGGGGACCAAACCTGTGATCTAGGTATGTGCCCTGACCAGGAATCGAATCTGCGACCTTCTGGTGTACAGGACGAGGCTCCAGCCAATTGAGACACCTGGCCAGGGCCCCAAATCTTTGACAAGGCCATGTCCTGCTCTGTAACTACTTCTTGTCCACTGAGGTCAACAAAACAAACATAATACAAAAGGTAAAAAAAAAAAAAAAAAAAAAATCACTGAAAGGAAAGAAATATGGCAAAATGCCAACAAGAGTCTCTGGCGACACATCAGACCAGACTTCACGTTGCTTTGCTCCTTTCACACTCCATTTTCCAATTTTTCTATATGGGGCAGGCATTACATTTATATTGGAAAAAAATAACGGTTGAACCTCATCTGATCCTAAAATACCAGGTGAGTAGTCATAAAGCGGCTTCTATTTACTTCTATCACCTGAACGTTTCCGGAGAAGCAGAGAGGAGGTGAACGCAGCAATTTTGACCTGGGTGTTCGGGTAGTGATGCTATTTTTCTGTCAGCTTCTTGGAATGGATTCATCTCCTTCTAAAGCCTCAGATGCTATGAGTGGCAGATATTCTGCCAACAAACCACAGCCACCATTTCTGTCCTTTCACTACGGATCAAAGGTCATTGACAACCAGAATCAAATGGGCTAAAATTTTAATTAAGTGACGAGGTTGGGAAGGCCTAAGCGTAACTGAGCCGGGAGCTTTCCTCAAGTAACTCTAGGCCTGCCCCTGGCTGAGAATACAGACTCATCCAGAAAGACGCTTGTCCTGGAAGCTCCGGCCTGGGCACCCTGAGGAACCTAAAGCAGTCCCCAGATCCTTTTCCCAAGCGCCAGGACTCTCTTGGCGGATCTCGAGGGCCCCACCCTGACTCGGGAGCGAACAGACAGTGCGGGCTCCTGGTTAACTCAGGCAGGAATTGCTCCTTTAGAAGCCAGGAGTGTGGCAGCCTGAGAGCCCTTGAATTTCAACAGGACAACTTCCTTCAACCCGTGGCAGGCACCTGCCTTGTTCCTGCGGTCCACAGCCTCCCACAGTTTCACCTGGACCAGATCCAGACTTATGAGGTCACCTCTGCAGCTCCCAGGGAGACAGTCCCTGGGCACCCCTTCTTCCAGCTCTAAAGCCCCTATCCCTGTACCAACACCAAAGATACCTCAAAATCCAACATGGTGCCCACCCACATCAACTCTGGACTCACTACTTAGGGTCCTACAGCTCTGCTGACCCCAAACTCAAAAGTCCTGCAACCCATTTGGAACAGCTGCTGGCTCACAGTACCAAGGCTTGCCTGGTGCCTATAGCCAATTTGTTCAGCTGTCTCCCAGCGCCCAGGGACAATCTGAGCTGGAGGCCAGGTGGCCAGGGCAGCTTCCACCCTCCTTCCACATCCCAGCAATGCTGGGCACTCTGTGCCCAGCTGGGAATGTGGCCACGGAGGCACTGCACCTTTTTCTTCACCAGCACTGTCCTATGCAACTTACCAGAATGGCCCACTTCTTTATTCATCAAGATTTTACATTAAACGCAAGCATATAAACAGACAACAGAGATACCGCTCTACTGGAGCGGGGGGGGTGGGGGGGGGGGGACTGTAGGACTGAGAACCTCTTGCCTCACTTCAGAGAACTTCTGAGGAAGCCCAGGATTCCCAAGGGCATAGTTTGAGAAATGCCAGTGTAGGCCTTTAACTAGGCAGCATGATTGACTAGATCAGGCCCAGCGGGCAACTCAGAAGCACCCTGCTGCCCCATGCCACCTTCGCACTCTCCTACCTGGAGGCCGCAATCTCCGCCTTCTGCTTGGCAATGGTGGCAGCCCGCTCCGCCGCCTCCACTGCCCGATCCACCTTCTCGCGGATCTTGCTGGCACGCAGTGGGATGAGGTTCTTGCGCTTGCCACTCACAAGGATGTTCTGCTTGTACTTGCCCTCTTCCTTGGTGCCGTCGGGGAAGGTCATGCAGCCGTAGCCATGCCGCCGGTTGCTGGCCCACTCACCCTCATACTTGAGCCCATCTGAACGCTGGCTCACGCCAAAGCCCGCCCGCTTGTCGTTCTTCCACTCGCCCACATAGGTCTCAGTGGTGGTGGCGTCAATGTCGTCCTCGATGACCGACAGCTCGGCCTCGCCCTCGCCCAGGCTGATGGTGGAGTGGATGTCGCTGGCCGTGGAGCTGACCGTGCTCATGCCGGCCTCGCTGCGGAACGAGCTCTGCTTGCTGCGCTGGCTGGCCAGGCTGCTCTTGGACTCTGACTTGCGCAGCTTCAGTCCACTCAGCAGTGAGCGCCGGAACAGCCCCTTCTTCTTGCTCTTGAGGATCTCAGAGTCACTGTGGGCCACTAGCACAAAGCCCCCTCGGGACACAGCTGGGGAGCCGGCCACCGCGGGGGAGGTATCTGGGTGCAGCGCCGCGCCGTTGGTGTGCTCGCTGCGCAGAGAGTTGATGGATGTCCTCAGGGGTGAGCGGATGACTGCCGCCATGCCGTAGGGGACACTCTGCCGCACACCATAGCCTTGGCGCATGCCTCCAACCCACTGGCCCTGGTAGGTCCCTGTGGAGACAAAGGAGACAAGGTGAGCTCCCAAGAGAGTGATGGAGGAGAGGCACCTTACATGGTGGACAGAGCCTCCACCGTCATCTCTGTCTTGGGACAACTTGGTGAGGCTAACAGTGAGGCTGACAGGCCGTGGTGCATTTTTACAATTTATATCACCAATGGTTGTTTTTAAAGACACATCCATGCTGCTTCCCACAGTTGCATTTTGTTCTCTCCCTTAGAAGTTGGGGAGAGGGAAGAGAGGCCTAATAGTCTGTGATATACAGACAGGAGACAGAGTCAAGAGTAAACTGGAGAGCTCCCCCTGTGCCCGGGCAGAAGGCCACCCCAGAAAAGACTGGGAGAAGAAAGAAGAAGCACATCGGCAGCTACAGGGACACAGATCTGGGCTACAAACTAAGTACTGAAGAGGCTGCTTTGCAGGCAGTAACTTCCCCATTGCCAGAGGCATCCAAGAAGACTTTGGAAGAGCACTTGTTGGAGACACCTTTAACTGCATGGGGACCTAAGTGCTTGGAGACCTTAAGGCATTGAAATTGGCAGACCTGATATCCCCAAAAGAATCAAAAGTGGGGACTTGAAGAGATATTTGTCACATTCATAGCAGCACTATTCACAGCAGCCAACAGGCAGAAACACCCCACGTGTCCACTGACCTATGAATGAATGAACAAAGTGGGGTCTATTCATGGTGTGGAATGTTATTTTCCCCTAAAAAGGAAAAAATTTTGGCATGTGCTACAACATGGATGAACCTTGAGGACACTATGCTGAGTGAAACAACAGGGCAAAACCTATACGACTATATTTATTATTACACGGAGTAGTTAAATTCATAAAGACAGAAAATGGAATGGTGATTGCGGGGGTTGGGGGAGGGGGAAATGGGGAGTTGTTTAATGGAAACAGAGTTTCTGTTTCAGGTGATGGAAAATTTTTGAAAACAGAGGTGATGGTTGCATAACAGTGAATGTAATTAATGCTTTTGGACTGTGCTCTTAAAAGTGATTAAAATGGGGGACTTCTGGTCAAGGTAGAGGCATAGGTAGATGTGCTTTGCCTCCTTGTGCAAACATAGAAAGAATTATAACCAGATCTCAAAAACAAATAACACCCAGAACTATCAGAAAATCGAGCGGTATGGAAGTCTGACAACCAAGGATTTAAAGAAGCCACATTCATCCAGATGGGTAGGAGGGGCGGAGTTGCAGAGATGGCGTGGAAAGTTGGCGGAACGGACAGTCCCACATTTACGTGTGGTGGATAAAAATCAGGAGGGATACCTTGGGAGTGAGCAATCCCAGCCCCAGCCCAGACCACAGAGTCCAGGATTCCAGCACTGGAAAAAAAAAAAAACCATTACCTCTGGCTATAAAAACCTGTGGGGGTTGGGGCAACAGAGGTAACTGCTGGATTTTCACTGCTTTAAGGGCCCACACGGTCTTAAACCATATGCACACCCCAGGGCAGCAGCTGGAAGGCTGTCAATTGCATACAGAAAGTGGGTGAAGTGACTGGAAATGGGGGGAGTGCCAGGCAAAATTCCAGAAGCTAGGCATTGTCCCCTCTCTGAGTGAGCACCCCCACCCCCCCACCCCACCCCCCGCTGCATGCATAGCCACAAAGCAGTGAAGCGGGTTGCCCTGCCATGGCGATTACTGAAGGCTCTGCCCCACACAATTTACAGGTGCCTTTTTTACAATAGGCCACACTACTAAGACAGGGAGTCAACGTAGCTCTACCTAATACAAAGAACACAGGGAGGCTGCCAAATTGAGGAGGCAAAGAAATAAGGCCCAAATGAAAGTACAGAACAAAACTCCAGAGAAAGAACTAAATGCAATGGAAATAGCCAACCTATCAGAGGCAGAGTTCAAAACACCAGTGGATCAGGATGTTCAGAGAACTCACTGAGTACAACAACAAAATAAAGGAAGAATGAAGGTTACAGTAAGTGAAATAAAGAAAAATCCACAGGGAACCAACAGTAAAAGGAAGGAAGCCTGGATTCGAATCAACGATCTGGAACAAAAGAAAGAAATAAACATTCAACAGGAACAGAAAGAAGTAACAAGAATTCAAAAACGAGGAGAGGCTTAGGAACCTCTAGGACCACTTTAGAAGTACCAACATCTGAATCATAGGGGTGCCAGAAGGAGAAGAGGAAGAGCAAGAGATTGAAAACTTATTTGAAAAAATAATGAAAGAAAACTTCCTTAATTTGGTGAAGGAAATAGACATACAAGTCCAGGAAACACAGAGAGTCTCAAACAAGATGGACCCAAAGAGGGACACACCAGGATACATCATAATTAAAATGCCAAAGGTTAAAGATAAAGAGAGAATCTTAAAAGCCACAAGAGAAGAGCAGTTAGTTACCTATAAAGGACTACAAAAAGACTATCAGCTGATTTCCCAAAAGAAACTTTACAGGCAAGGAGGGGCTGGCAAGAAGTATTCAATGAAATGAATAGCAAGGACTTACAATCTAGATTACTCTGTCCAGCAAAGCTATCACTTAGAACAGAAGAGCAGATAAAGTGCTTCCCAGACAAGGTAAAGCTAAAGGAGTTCATCATCACTGAGCCATTATTACATGAAATGTTAAAGGGGCTTATTTAAGGAAAAAGATCAAAACCATGAACATTAAAAAAGCAACAAATTCACAACTATCAATAAGTGAATCTAAAAACAAAAACAAAAACAAAACTACGCAAACAACCAGAACAGGAACAGAATCATAGGTATGGAGACTGTTTGGAGGGTTATCAGCTGGAAGGGGGAAGGGGGAGAATGGGGGAAATGGGCAGGGATTATGAAGCATAATTGGTAGGAACAAAACAGACACGGGGAGGTTAAGAACAGTATAGGAAATAGAGAAGCCAAGGAACTTCCACATGTAACCCATGGACGTGAACTAAGCAGGGGGATTGCTGGAGGGAAGGGGGTTACCGGGAGGAGGGAAGCAAAGAGGGAAAAACTGGGACAACTGTAATAGCATAATCAATAAAATATACTTTAAAAAGTGACTAAAATGGCATATTTTATGTTATCTATATCTTACCATAATAAAAGAAAAAGAAAAATTCAGCAAAACTGGGCTCATATTCTTGCTTTGCCTATTTTCTCTGTGACTTTAGGCTAGTTCCTGGACCTCTCTGACCCTCCGTTTCTTCATCTGCAAAAAAGGAGTCTAAAATTCCTCATGCCATAAGTCGTTGTAAGAATGAATGACCCTCAGCATGGTGCCATACATGAAGTAAACCTCAAGCTGCACCTGTCCTACTTGTTATTAGAATTATCACCAGGCCTCAGCAAGGCACCCATGAGGGGACCCTTCACTCCGCCTAGGAAGGGCTTTGGGGTGAGAATGGAGGTGGGGTATGTCCCATCGCTCTTCCAACCCACTGTAGCGGGGGCTGCAAACCAGAGGCTGAGGCTAAAACTTGCCACTGTACAGGTTTTAATTGTCCTACACAGCATTTTTATTACAAAATTGAAATTAATCGCCAACATTTCAAAGTCAAGAGATTTCACATAAAAGTTCAATTTGCTTGTTTCTCCTAAAAAGTGCAAGATCTGGCAACCTTGGGTCTTTAATTTCAGGTAGCAAAACTGGACTGGAGTGCAGCAGTAGTTGCCTCCTCTACCCCTTCCAGTCGGTCCCACCCCCACTGCTCCCTACTGTCTCCCACCCAGGCCATTTCCTTTATTTATGTGTCCTGCACTGGAGGTAAAGTCCAAACTCAGTGTGGAATCCCAATACATGGTCCCACATGACCTGTCACTGACTTGTCACCACTCTACACAGCCATCACCCCCAAGTCAGAACTGGTCCTGGCCACTCAAGGACTTTTCTGTCTCAGAGACCTTGCCCGTACAGCCTGTCCTTACTCAAAATCCCCACCCTACTATTCACATCACACCCAACCCAGCCCAGCTTGCACCCCCTGCTCAATACAGCCTGGTGGAACACTCCAGCCCACAGTGTTCCCCTTGAGCACCCACAGCCTCAGGGCATTTGTCCAACACTGCATGGGCAGACTCAGGAGAATGCCTGGGCTCTTCCACGTTGCTGAGTGCATTTTCCCTGCTCACCAGATTACATGCTCCAGGAGGAATGGGCCGTGCATTCTAGACACCTCATTCTCTATGCAACGTGAGCCCAGCCCTCAGAGGAGGATGTGCAAACAGCCCAGAATTGGCCAGGGCCCGAGACAAAGACCTGAGTGCCCTCTGCTCCAGCAGAAAGCAGCCTGCCCATTTTTAAAAAGATTTTATTTATTTATTTATTTTTAGAGAGAGGGGAAGGGAGGGAGAACAAGAGGGTGAGAAACAGCAATGTGAAAAAAAAACATCAATCAGTTGCCCCTCACACGCCCCCAACCAGGGATCTGGCCCACAACCCAGGCATGACGCCTGACTGGGAATTAAACTGGCGACCTTTCAGTTTGTGGGATTTAAAACTAATGCATGGGAGAACCAAGATGGCGGCGTAGGTAGACACACTGCGCCTCCTCGCACAACCAGAACTGACAGAAAATTGAATGGCAAGGAAGTCCAACACCAAGTAGATAAAAAAGAAACATACATCCAGACTGGTAGGAGGGGCGGAGAGGACTCGCGTGGCCATGGCGGGACCGAGACTGGTGGAGTGTGGGACGAACGGGGCAGGCAGTCTGACCACTAGCAGACCCTGTGGCCCCACATTCATGCACAGATAAACCAGGACGAACAGCGGGGAGCAAAGCAGACAGCGTAACCCAGGGCTCCAGTGCGGGGAAATAAAGCCTCGGACCTCTGATTGAAAGTGCCCGTGGGGATTGGGGCGGCAGCAGGAGAGACTCCCAGCCTCACAGGAGAGGTCGTTGGAGAGACCCACAGGGGCTAGAGTGTGCACAAGCCAACCCACTCGGGAACTAGCACCATAGGGGCCCAATTTGATTGTGGGTAGCGGAGGCAGTGACTGAAATCCGGTGGAGAGTGGAGCGGGGCGCCATTGCTCCCTCTCGGCCCCTCCCCAACATACAGTGTCACAGTGCAGCGACCAGCGTTACCCCGCCCCAGGAACACCTAAGGCTCTGCCCCTTTAAGTAACAGACACGCCAAGACAAAAAAAAAAAAAGGCCCAAATGACAGAACACTTCAAAGCTCCAGAAAAAATACAACTAAGCAAGGAAGAGATAGCCAACCTATTGGATGCACAGTTCAAAACACTGGTTATCAAGACGCTCACAGAATTGGTTGAATTTGTTCGAAAACTAGATGAAAAAACGAAGGCTATGCCAAGAGAAACAAAGGAAAATGTACAGGGAACCAATAGTGATGTGAAGGAAACCGGGACTCAAATCAATGGTGTGGACCAGAAGGAAGAAACAAACATCCAACCAGAAAAGAATGAAGAAACAAGAATTCGGAAAAATGAGAAGAGGCTTAGGAACCTCCAGGACATCTTGAAACGTTCCAATATCTGAATTATAGGTGTGCCAGAAGGAGAAGAGGAAGAACAAAAAATTGGAAACTTATTTGAACGAATAATGAAGGAGAACTTCCCTAATCTGGAAAAGGAAACAGACTTCCAGGAAGTCCAGGAAGCTCAGAGAGTCCCAAAGAAGCTGGACCCAAGAAGGAACACACCAAGGCACATCATAATTACATTACCCAAGATTACACAGAAGGAGAGAATCTTAGAAGCAGCAAGAGAAAAGGATACAGTTACCTACAAAGGGGTTCCCATAAGACTGTCAGCTGATTTCTCCAAAGAGACCTTACAGGCAAGAAGGGGCTGGCAAGAAGTATTCCAAGTCATGAAAGGCAAGGGCCTACATCCAAGATTACTGTATCCAGCAAAGCTATCATTTAGAATGAAAGGGAAGATAAAGTGCTTCTCAGGTAAGGTCAAGTTCAAGGAGTTCATCATCACCAAGCCATTATTATATGAAATGTTAAAGGGATGTATCTAAGAAAAAGAAGATAAAAAATATGAACAGTAAAAATGACAGCAAACTCACAGTTATAAACAACCACACCTACAACCAAAACAAAAGCAAACTAAGCAAACAACTAGAACAGGAACAGAACCACAGAAATGGAGATCACATGGAGGGTTATCAATAGGGGATTGGGAGGGGGAGAGACGGGGAAAGGTACAGAGAATAAATAGCATAAATGATAGGTGGAAAATAGACAGGGAGAGGGTAAGAACAGTGTAGGAAATGTAGAAGCCAAAGAACTTATAAGTATGACCCATGGACATGAACTATAGGGGGGAAATGTAGGAGGGAGGGGGTGGGCAGGATGGAATGGAGTGAGGGTGGGGAAATGGGACAACTGTAATAACATAATCAATAAATATATCAAAAAAAAAAGAAAAAAAAATGATGCATGACCTAGGTGCCTCCTAGGAGTGGAGCCTGGAACTTGTGAACATGATTTGTTGGGGGGCGGGGGCAAAGGGGGTTGGAAGAGCAGGGAGGAACCAAGAGGAGGTGGTCTCAGCTGGACCCCTGCCTCAGCCTGATGGCATGGGGAGCCGAATGGAATTCATTCCACCCTGAGGTGAGGGAGTTGGACTTCTTGACCCTGAAAGCTAGGGTTGGAGGTACAGGATGAGGCAGCTAAGGTAAGGATGAGGTCCACTGCCATCAACACAGGAAGCTATCCCTGATTGGGGGAAAATGCCAAGCACCCACTTCCCTCCTCCCACCCCTGCCTTGACCAAGGGTTTTCCTGCCTCAGGCAGCAGTGGCCCATGCTGGATGCTAGGCAGTGGGCACCTCCTCCCCAAGGAGGCCTTGCACCTGCATGCCCCACAGCACCCCTGCCTGCACCACCACCCCAGAATCAGCCAGTCTGACTGTCAGGAAAGAACAGTCAGCAGACAAAGGCAGTGGCCGATTTTGTGCCACTCAGCATCCCAGCATGGCCCGTATTGGGTGAACACTCCAAAGCTTGCCCCAGTCCGGGGTTATGAGAAGGATCCTGGGACCTGGCTCTGCAGCCTGGCGGCTTCTGCCCTGCCTGGGCATGAGGTGGCCTGTGGGAACCTGGCCCTTTAACAAGGCCAGACTGCTGTCTGGATGGTGGTCTTCCTGTTGCCCCCCTCCAGCCAGCGGAGGGCTACCATTGTAAGGACTCTCGCCTCCTAAGCTCACCCCTGGCTTTCAGCCCCTTCTACTTGTGAGCTGGGATGGGGCTGCCAGATAAAACACGGGGCACCCAGTTAAATCTGAGTTTCACGTGAACAACAAATAATTTTTTAGGGGACACTGCATGTGTAACATACTTATACTAGGGAAGATCAGACTGGTGACCTGAACTTCAAATGTAGCTGGGCACCCCACGATTTTTGCTGAATACGGTCACCCCAGCGGGGACCGCCTAAGATGGCACCTAGGGTTTTGCTGAGACAGGGGTACTAGGAGGCCCCTCCCAAACTGAGGATCCCTGCAAAGGAATCCTCCCCTCCACTCTGCCCCCAGCACCTCTGCTTCCCCTCAAGGAGGCTGGGCTTACAGATAAGGATGGAATGAAGGTTAAAGAGCGAAGGCACAGGGGACAAACAAATGGGGACTCTCCATACAGTGGAGTATTATTCAGCCTTAAAGAGGAAGGAAATTCCGACCCAGGCTATGACATGGATGAACCTTGAGGACACCATGCTCAGTGAGATGAGCCAGTCACAAAGAGACAAATGCTGTATGCTTCTATTCACATGAGGCCCCCAGAGGAGTCAAATTCATAGAGACAGGAAGGAGAAGGGTTGGTACTAGGCACCGGGGGAGAGGGGTGCAGAGGCAGTGTTTAGAGGGGGCAGAGTTTCAGCTCGTGACACTGGGAAGGTTCTGGAGATGGGTGGTGGGGATGGTTGCAGAGCACTGTGAATGGGCTTAATGCCACTGAGCAGTACACTTAAAAACAGTGAAAGTGGTAAATTTCATGTTATGTACATTTTGCCACACAAAAGAAGTGAAGGTGCCCACAGGAGCTTCACACATGGCCTGGGGGAGGCCATGAGGAGCAGGGGCTCCTGTAGGAGTGAGGAGGAGGGTCTGGACCCCAACCCCACACTTCCTGGGTCTGTGACCTTAGGAAAGTGCTTTAACTTCTCTGTGCCTCAGTTTCCTCATCTGTAAAGTGGAGGAAGGTGGCTGTGTGGAGAAAATGAGGGAATCAATGTGAAGTGCTGGCTGGTCATTAACAGTCAATTAACAATTATTAATCATCATCATCAAAATCTCAGGGAATAAATAGCACCTCACTCTCAGTCCACGCCATGAGCTGGATATCACCATTACTGTCTCCCGACCCCCAGATGTGAAGACACAGAGGGAATCTAACAAAAGACCGAAGACAAACATTAGCTTGTGCTGAGTGACAGAGAGGGCAGAGCAACGGTTCCAGATCCAGGCTTTGGTCTGTCCCTCATTCTCTCCCTGAGTTCCCGTGTCATGTCACCTGGCCTTCCACGAGCCACCCAACCACGTGTCCTCGAGGAGCTGAGTGACCAGGACAAACCATAGTCTCTACGAGTCTCAGTTTTCCTATCCATGAAGTGAGGACAAGCACTCAGCAACTTATTCCTAAACCCTGTGACTCTGGAGACCCTTTGATGGGTTAGCTAACACCAGGAAGGGTGAGTGCTCATGCAGGGTGCGCCCTGGGCCCAGATGGGGCGGGGGGGGGGGGGGGGCGGCAAGGAGAAAGGACCTTAGAGCACTTCGTGTCTTGAACAGGCAAACCCACAGAGAGAGAGAGCAGGCCTGCGGTTGCCGGCACTGGGGGCAGGGAAATGGAGATGTGGTTCCTTTTGGGGTGATGAACATGGTCTGGAATTAGATAAAGGTGGTATTTGCACAACATTGTGAGTGTGTTAGATGCCACTGAACTGTTCACTTTAAAATAGTTAATTTTACATCATGAAGATTTCATATCAATTTTTAAAAAGATATAATGATTGGTAGAGAAATGAAAGCACAGTAAAAAAAATTATGTATATATAATTTCAAATTCTGAAAATGAGACAAAAGAAGAGCTGATCAACTCTTGCTGGGGTGGTACACCCAGAGGTGCTGGAGCTCTGGGAGAGTGGAGCCCACCACCGGAGGGTTCTCACTTCACTCTCCGACTGGTTTATCCAGCTGTGCAGTGGCGGCGGTCACTGCACCCATGCGCTAGGTTCACATTCTGTACCATGCACACTTCAGCACTGGGCATGACAGCATGGCTAAGCCTACCATGCCCAGAGTTTGCAGCCTTCTTGTGTTTGCAATTTTGCCCCCAGTAGGAACATATCTCTGATTTTCTAACTGATGTCAATAAAAACATGGATTTCAACATATAGAAACACTCCACATCAGCTCTGCTATGACTGCCCTGGGCAGTTCAGCTTCATGGCACCACTGCCAAGGGCGGTAAAGAACAGGAGAGAGAATGCCAGCCAGCTGGGCGAGGCTCTGACCAAAGGGAGGCTCTGGGGCGTCTGTGCCCACCCTCACTGGGCCTGCTCTCTCATGTTATTTCTCTCTCTCTCTCCCTCTCATTGAGGAGGGTGTGGGTGGAGGTCCCTGTCACCCAAATCTGGACAGGAGGTCTGAGTGGTCTCAGGTGAGGAAATAAACCTCCCTAAACCTCTCCTGTCAAATACCAACTAGAATGATCTAGATAGTGAAGAAGAACAGATGAGACGAGACCACCAGTGGGCCTCACACTTGAACAGCTTCAGCATCCCCCACCAGCTAAGTTAAAACCCAAGTTTATGACCCCACACGGTGGGTGTCCCCCAGCATCTGCATTCCTAATGAGCTCCCAGGTGAGGCTGATGCTGTACTCTGGGGACCCTGCTCCCAGTTTCACTCCAGCACCTGGCACAGCACCTGGCTTGTGTGGGCACCAGTGGTGGTGGTTGAAGAAATATCTGGGTCTGGATTTAAAACCCAAAGCCCTGAGCTAGAGCACAGCCTGGCCAGCTTGGCCCACGCTGCTCAGCCAGCTAAGATCCAGCGTCACTCACACACAACCTTATTTTCCTCCTCTGCAGTACCCACCTATCAGCTGAACTTCTGAAACCTTCATCACAGGCCCAGAGGACCAGCCTCATGGTATATGCAGTCTCACTATGTGCCAGCCTCCACAGCTGGGACAGCATCAGCTTGGAGACGCTGCCCCAATGAAATGGCCCCTGGTCTTCTAGCAGCACCAGGCTCTAGGCAGGTGTTAGACTGGGCTGTGAGAACCCCATGTTGAAGGGCATATCCCTGCAGGTAACAATGGCATTTACAAAGCTCCAAGCCCCCTTTTTCACAGGTGGACCAAACTTCCTGTGCTCCCCCCTTCCTGTCTCATCTTTCCCAAGCTCCAGACAGTGGTCAGAGGGGCCATCTGACCATCATGAGGACGCACCAAACAATACTCCATTATTTCTTTTGCTTTGCAGTTCAACCAGGAAGTGGTTTCCCCTGAGTTTGTGGACACAAATGTTAGAATGCACTTCGTCTAAAGTTAAAAAGACCACCACAGCCATTTCACAGCACAAGGGCCAACCCCAGCATCTCCAGGCCAGGCAGGGCTGTGAAATGACCATGAGGAAGTTACTGCTTCCCAAATGTCCCCAAAGATAAGATGAAAGTCACCGGTTGTGTCTCTATTTCTTAAAAAAGAGAGAGGGGAAGAAAAAAAATACACATTCCCAGGCCCTAACTCTGACCTACTGAATCAGGATGGCCAAAGATGACCAGGTGACCTGTAACTGTCACAGCCTCCAGGGAGCTCTCCTCATCAGGGCATCCCTGGGTGTTAGGGACGTAGAAAAGGAAGATCTGGAGGTGAAGACTAGTTCAAGGTCACCCAGCTCATGGGCCAGGGCGGCAGCATTGTGGCACAGGTGGGTGTACAGTGTTCTGGAACCTTCCTGAGTTTACTCTGTATCCTGAACCCATCTCCACCTTCTCTACATCATTAACAATGGTCGCCACTAGTCCAACACATGAGTGCTGCGCAGTGGTGTAAGTGACGAGCCAACCCTGTCCTGCAGGACACTTAAATAGTTCTTATCTTTGATAGCTAATCTTGTACACAATGCACGTTATATCCATAGGATAAGTTACTAGAATGAAATGGCTTGGTCAAAAGGAAGGTCTTTCAAAAGGTTTTTGGTAAACTGCCCTCAGAAAAGATTATTTTCCCCACATCACCAACAGCACCAGAATGTATCACTTTTAAAAACCTGTTTTAGCTGGCCTCTGAAGAGTTATAGCTAGTGGCGTTTGTTAGGGATGAACTATGCTCCCCCCAAATCTGTACATTGGAGTCCTAACCTCTGGAGCCTGAGAATGTGGCTGTACTCGGAGATATGGAGTTTAAGGAGATAATTAAGATAAAAGGAGGTTGTCGGCAATGAGCACATGAAAAGATGCTCAGCATCACTGATCATGAGGGAAATGCAAATCAAAACCACACTGAGTATCACCGTGCACCCACTAGAATGGCTACTATCACAAAAAAACAACAAAACACCAGGAAACAGCAAGTGCTGGAGAGGATGTGGAGAAACAGGAAGCCTTGTATACTGTGGGAAAGTCTGGCAGCTCCTCAAGAAATGAAGCATAGAATTACCATATGACCCAGCAATTCCACTTCTGGGCACGTACCCAAAAGAACTGAAAGCAGGTATATGCACATACACAACAGCCGAGAAGTGCAAGCAGCCCAAGTATCCATGGAAGGATAAATGAATGAAGCAAATGTGTCCATCCGTACAGTTGACTATACCTCAGCCTTAAAAAGGAAGGAAATTCCTTCACACACTGTAACACAAATGAATCTTGAGGACATCATACTAAGAAAAGTAAGCCAGATACAAACAGACAATTATTGTATGACCCCACTGGTGGGAGATACTTAGAGCAGTACAGCGAATAGGGAGATGGTGCCAGGGGCTGGGGGTGGGGAAGGGGGACAGTTAGTGTTTAATGGGGTCAGAGTTGCAGTTCCACAAGACGAAAAGCTCTCTGGAGATGGATGGGGGTGATGGCTGCCCAACATTCTGAAGGTATTTAATACCACTGAACTACACATTTAAAAATGGCTAAGAAGATAAATTTTGTTACGTGTACTTTACCACAATTTAAAAAAGAGATCATTAGGGTGTGCCATAACTCACTAGGACTGATGTTCCTATAGGAAGAGGAAGTGACACCATGTGCAGAGG
The DNA here is from genome assembly GCF_022682495.2 of Desmodus rotundus. NCBI lineage: Eukaryota > Metazoa > Chordata > Mammalia > Chiroptera > Phyllostomidae > Desmodus > Desmodus rotundus. The sequence goes on along the minus strand of NC_071398.1, from coordinate 30,276,297 downwards.
CAGTGAGAGGGAGGCCATTGGCAAGCCAGGGAGAGAGCCTCAGGAGAACCCAGCTCTGCCGGCACCATGACTGTGGCCTTCCCACCTCCAGGGATGTGAGACGATAAATGTCTGTTGGTTCAGCCCCCAGTCTGTGACCTTCTGCTATGGCAGCCCTAGAAAACTATTACAGGATTCTCAGTCTCTAGGCAGCTGAGGTACCTATATAAGGAAGAAGTAAAAGTTAGGAGGACAAACCAAGAGAAAGGATGAAAGTCATATTGCTAAGAACATATAAACAATACATTTTAAAAGAGAGCCGTCTCCCTTCTTACAGGACACAGGATGAGAAGTTTCTGGAGAAATATTACAGAATCAGAGGATCATGCCTGAAGGGCCACCAGGCAGAGAGGAGGGTGGGGTGAGGCACAGACCAGATCCAGGACTAGTGGGAGGAAGTCCTCACTCTGAGCAGAGACCGGCCTGCTTCCCAGCCCACCCACCTGGAATCACTACGCCCAGGTGGGAGAGGAGGATTCCTCAGAAGAGACTGAACTGGGCTAGCAGTGAAGGCTCCACACACACGACTTCCAATCAGCTTTCTGGTACCTAACTCTGAGAGATGAACAGCCGAGGGTTGTCAGACATTTGGAGAAAGCCTCCAACGGGGAAGGCAGAGACCTAAACATACAAATAAGTGGGTATAAGTGCATTTTTCATGACTCTGGGGGAGTCATGCAAAATGTGGAAGAAGACATCAGCGATGCCAGAAATTACATCTGCAAATCAGTTACTACATCCATAAAATGAGAATCAATTTTTAAAAAATCAGAGAAAAAGAAAGAGCTCCTGGAAATTAAAAGTATGAGTGGCTAAAATCACTATTTTGGTAAATTAGTTGGAATATAAGTTCAAGAAAATCTTTTAATAAATTGGAACAAAGAGGTAGGCAAAGTAGTAAGGAATACTGAGAAGATTATAGTCATCCATAAGGCCCTAAACCCATTTATTAGGAGTTCCAGAGATCAATAAAAAAAATCACTAAAGGTATAAAATGGAGGAGCGCCCCGGAAATGGAGCATGAGAGTGTCCGGGCTGAATGGGCTCGCAGACACTTCGCACGACAAAGGAAAATGACTCAGACTGACACATGGCATTGTGAAGGTTCGGAAATCCAATGAGCAAGACCCAAAATGCTCCCAGAGAAAAAGAAAAATAGATTGCATGTGCAAGACTGAGAATCAGAACAGCATGAGACACTTCTCAAATACCAAACCTGGAAGCAACACCGAAACCTGGAAGTCAGTGGGAAACGGTCCCACTCCCACCACTAGATTCTGAAAAAAATAATGATCAATCTAGAATGCTACACACAACCAATTTATCAATCATCAAATCATCAAAACGGGATCTTCCATGCATCCTTTCTCAGGAAGCTACAGCAGGATGCACTCCACCAAAAATGAGGGACTAAACCAAGAAAGAGGAAGACACAGGGGAGATCCAACACAGCAGAGACAAAGGAAATTTCCAGGAAGAAGAGGGATTAGTGTGAATGGGGCTACACATATGTATATATCCCCATATGTATATATGACTTGCAGAAAGCAATAAATGAAAATATACACATATATACAAAGTGTATATATATGTGTATATATATTATTTGTAGAGTTTGTTTATGTGAAAAGCTGCTTGTATTTTCCTGAGCATTTGTAAGGTGGGGAAACAACTAACTAGTGATTTAAAAAAAACCTTCAATTGCAAAAATGAGGCAACTATTAAATCCAGCTGTGTGTGAAAAGAATCAGAGTGCATTGCTTGGCTAAACAGTAAGCAATACTGAGCTTTTAATAATGAAAAACTGACCATGGTTAACAAAGATACTGTGACAAACACTGGAGTGGTCAGGAAAGGTATGAGGAGGAGGATTCTGAAAGACTGAAAATCTTCATGAACAACAGTAGGAAGTCAAAGGACAATGGCTAAAAGTGATTAGGAACCAAGAAAGCAGTAAAAGCACATAGCAACTCGGAGGCAAGTCTCTGAAGATGCAGCTGACGGAGTTCAAAGTGCAGTTTGGGGCCACAGCAGAGGGAGGGGCCAGGGTCCTGCTGCTTTTTGTTCTAAGCACTATTTTGGTTTTAGCACTGACTGACACCTTAACCTGTGGGCACACAGTATCCTTTAAAGATGAAAAATTTCAAGGGGAACTGGAGGGAAGACAAATTTCAGGGGGACAGGAGAAAATTCTCACAATGGTAATATTATCCCTTTTTTCCAGCTTCAGACACCAAGGCTAAGAGATGCTTTGTGCTTCGTGGGGTGGGGATCCGAACCCAGCCCCCCTGCCCCCCTACCGACACAAAGTCCTGATCCTCTATGAGGACAATGGCCAGAGGAATGCTCAGCCCATATACTTAAAAGGCTGGTGGGGAAAAATAGAAAGGAGGGGCAGAATTGGCAGTCAGTGGTCTCCTGTGGGGGACGGTGGGGAGAAGCTTCCCAGAGAAGGCCTCAGACAAGTGCAGACTGGAGGCAGGAAAGGGACTGTCAGAGGCCACTCAAGAGGCCGCGTGCATCTCAAGCAGACTAGCTAGGAAGCAACCTGAGTAGGGAAGGGGCTGAGAGTCAAGCAGACCCCAGTGGGAGGGGCAAACACGACCTGCAGGGTCACCTTCCTGCAACCCAGGTGAGAAGGCATTTGGGCACAGGCAGTGTGTTCAGCCTCACAGACTCGGAAAGCATGATGACCCACCCAGGGGCGCCCACCTGCACAGTGTTCCAGCCGTGGGGGTAGATCCCAATCTCCACATCGTTCATCGTGGGAAGGGCTTTTTCTTTTTGAAAATAACAGACTATTTTTAGAGCAGTTTTAGGTTTAGAAAAAAACTGAGTGGAAAGTATAGAGATTTTCCACGCACCTCCTCACCCCCTACTAGACACACAACTTCCCTATTACCTTGTCACGTCGATGAGCCAGTACTGACACTGTTAGCCGGCCTGCGCAGTGCACAGGAGGGCTCGCTCCTGCTGCTGCTGTGCATTCGTGGATTTGGACAACGTATGACCACGTGTGCCCAACATTGTGGTGTCATAGTTTCACTTTCCCAATCCTAACCCCTCCTCCCACAAGCCCCTGGCCACCACCGATCTTTTCACTGTCACCATGGTGTGGCCTTTTCCAACATCACAGACTTGGAATCATACAGCATGTAGCCCTTTCAGACCGGCTTTGTTCACTTAGTAACCTGCATCAAAGCTTCCTCCATGTCTTTGTGGATTTGTGCCATAGTTTGTTCATCATTCCCCTACTGAGGGCATCTTTGTTGCTTCCAGATTTGGGCAATTATGAATAAAGGGAAAGTCGTGTTCGCATAAAAATGAGTCTAATCTCAGAATAAAGACTGTTGTTTCCAATCAAATTTTATCTTTAAAACTTCCCTGTGTCGGCTGCCTTCGCAGTTTGGGACACCTGGACAACCCTCCTGGACCCCGCAGTCAGGGACTGTGGTCACTGTGTCCGAAGGGCAATGTCGGCTGACATTTGCTGAACCCACAGAACACAGTGCCAGTTGTTAACCGTTTACAACAGCACACAGACTCAGAGAGCTGAGGGGATTTGTCCAAGGCCACACCGTAGGAAGATCGGTGGAGATCGGTGGAGATCTGACCCTCTCCACCTAGCTATCCCAAGGGCTAACAGGGGCTGTGGGGACATGGGAGCCCCATCCTGTCTCCTTGTCCTTGTCATGAGGGGGGGCCACAGCTATGCCGTTGGCTGGTCAGTGCAAGTCTGGGAAGAGAGGCTGGTCCGTAGACCTCAGCCAGGTGTCCCGTCTTCTGGAGGTGTGCTGGTTCCATACTGTTCCCTCCAAGCCACACTCCCTAAGGGGATAGGGTCTGCTCACCTCATCACCCTGACCTCAGCAGGGAGGGCAGCCTTACCCACCTGTCAATAGGAATGACACCCCAACTCTGCTGAGTGCCCTCTAAGAACTTCCATGAGCCCCTTACTTGGTTCTCACAATGACCTGTGAGGGGGATTTTACTATATCTTTGTACCCATTTTACAGATGTAAGCAGAGGTGATGAGGTCGTCACTTGCCCAAAGTTGTGACATTGAGGAAGAGGCTGAGCTATGACTCCTGCCAGGAGTGTCTGATTCCCAAGCCCACATCTGGATGATTATTCTCCACTGCCCCCCACCCGGCACTGGGGGCCAGTAACCGGGCAGTGGCAGGACGCTGGGTTTCATTCAGAGCAGGCCTGCTGCTGCTTCTAATACCACTGATGTTAAATGCTGCCTTCTCCCGATGGTGAACAGCTCAGGTGTGCAGGCTGAGGAGACCTGGGCATCCCTTCTGCTAGCTCCCAAGTGTCGGCCCCAGGTCCTCAGCAAGCAGGGACCACCCTTGCCCCCCAACCCAGGTTTGTCCATTCCCTGCTGCCCCTCCACTGATCCTCCCTCTGGGAGTAAACAGGGGAAGCAGGAACAGAACTGCAGCACAGAGAGGGTGCTACTCTGTATTCTGCCACCTGGGGGCACCTTCCCTGGACCCGCACTCCCCTCTTGGTCATCCAGCAGGTGCTGAGGCTCATCAGCTGCTGGAGGCTCACAGGGCTGGCCTTTTTGAGGTCAGGGGTTAAGAAATGCCTGTGAGGTGAGGCAGTAGGGAGTGTGGGAGGAGGGAGGAAAGGACCCTTCGCTGGTGTGGCTGGAAGTCAGGCAGGTCTGGGTTCAGGTCCTGGTCTTGTGACCCTGGACAGACGCCCTGACCCTTGCTTTCCTCAGCTGCAAAATGGGGATAAAAATTATTTCCCTCTGAGCTATAAGAGAGGAGGACAGCGCGGGGAAGAAGAGCCAGGCTGACAGTTAACAGCAGTGAAAGCTTGCACAAGTGACCTAACTTCACTGTGCCTTAGTGTCCCCTTCTGTGAAACAGGGGCAATGATAATATCCACCCCCAGGCTTGGGTTCTGATAAGTGGACGGGCACAGAGGGAGGCCACGGATAGCTCCCCACAAATAGGGTGCCATGGTTCTCCTGTCAGCACCCGCGCCACCTGAGAATTTACTGAAATGCAAATTATTGGGCTGGACCCAGGCCCACCAAACTCTGGGGGAGGGCGGACAGCCAGACATGTCACACGCCTTCCAGGTGACTGTGATGTCCCTCAGGATCCAGAATGCAGGATGTCCCATTGGCATCCCCTGGGGAACATGGCAAACTGGTCGCTGACACCCAGGCCTCCCAGAGACACAGATTCAGTGAGTCAGGTATGAGGCTCCATGGGTTCTGAAGCTCCCAGGTGATTCCTTTTTCAAAACCAACAATCACTTTCTTTTTTCATTGTTTTTGAGGACCATCAATCCTGTTGCTGAAAGGCAGCTGGAGGGTCCCGCCTCCATTTTCACTTCAGACAGGTGGCCTCCCTCTCACGCTCTGCGGGAAGCCTCACCTTCACCCGCCCCTCCTTCCCCTCAGCTGCTGGCGGCCAGCCTTCAGGCTCAGGGTCCACATGAAGATGGAAGGTTTGTGATAGGACAATAGGATTTATGAGCCAAAGTTGCAGGAGGAGAGGCATGTCCACTGACAACCATACACAGGGGCTCCAGACTTCCCCAAGGCCATCTATGGGCCCCAGTGAGACCTCCACTGACCTCAGTTTCCTGAGCACTGGACCAGATGAGGTGCTCAGTTTCCTGAGCACAGGGGAGAGGTGAGGCCTCTGTAGGGGACTCCTGTTCCACAGGGACTAGTGGAGGAAGTTACCCACTAGACCCTTTGGTTTGAGCCCAGCTCCCCCATTAACTGGGGGGCTGGGCAACTGACCTACAGTTTCCACATCTACAAAGGGTGATGATAACAGCTCCTAACCCACAAGGCTGCAGCAAGACTGTGACTGGACCTGAGAACCTGGAGTGGCTGACATGAGTGAGGGCTGGGCCCCTGTGTGCTCTTTCAGCCTCACAGAGGCCCCCAGGTGCCTGTCATCTCCTCATGGAAGTCCCCTCCAGATGCCTGTCATCTCCTCATGTAGGTCCCCCCCGAATCTGTCCTAAGAACAATGGAAGAGTGGTTGGGAGCAGCTTGTCCAGCAAGAAGGCAGCATCACTTCCATCCCAGTGACCTCTGATGCAGAGCTCAATCACTGGTTACGGCTCAGCTGTGAGCTTCCCCAAGGCTCCTCGGCCCTGCCCCTGCCGGCCTCAGCTTCTTGCAGCATGGAGATAACACCTCCTACTCTAAACACTTGTTTATTCTCTACCACCAATATCTACTGCCAAGTAGATATTGTACCTACCACAGGCCAGGGGCTGACAATATACAGAGAACAAGAACCTCTTGGATCGGAGCTTCAGAGAAATAGAGAGACATTCCGTGAATACCAACACTATAAAGAAAAGCAGAGCAGGGCTTGGGGGAGAGGGAGAAGGGGCAGGGATGTGGTCAGGACCACCCACACAGGCCACACCACATGCTTCCTGTGCCTGCAGACTGACTGTATGCTCACGAAGTCACTGCTGTCTCCATCCTGTTCAGATTTTCCCAATGACCAGCAATAAACCCAACAGGGGGAACTGGTAAGGACTTCTCAGCTTACAGAGTGGGATACAAAGTCTATATTCAGAAATCAAAGGCATTTTTGTACACCAACAATGAAATATCAGAAATAGAAATCAGGGAAAAATCCCATTTACTATAGTAACAAGAAAAATAACCTAGGAATAAACCTAATCAGAGAGGTAAAAAGACCTGTACTCAGAAAACTACACAATACTGAAGAAAGAAATTAAGGAAGACACAAACAAATGGAAGCAAATACCATGCTCATGGATTGGAAGAATTAACATCATCAAAATGTCCATACTACCTAAAGCAATTTATAGATTCAACTCAATCCTTATTAAAATACCAATAACATATCTCACAGATATAGAACAAATATTTCAAAAATTTATATGGAACCATAAACGACCCCAAATAGCCTCAGCAATTTTGAGAAAGAAGAACAAAGTAGGAGGGATCACAATACCTGATATCAAACTGTATTAAAAGGCCGCTGTAATCAAAACAGCCTGGTATTGGCATAAGAACAGACACATAGACCAATGGAACAGAACAGAGAGCCCAGAAACAAACCCAAGTCTTTATAGTCAATTAATATTTGACAAAGGAGGCAGAAGCATAAAATGGAGTAAAAATAGACTCTTCAGCAAATGGAGTTGGGGGATCTGGACAGCTACATGGAAAAAAATGAAACTTGACCACCAAACTTACACCATACACAAAAATAAACTCAAGATGGATAAAAGACTTAAATATAAGTGGTGACACCATAAAGTCCTACAGGAGAAGATAGGCAGGAAAATTTAAGACATTCCACACATCAATATTGTCACCAATATGTGCCCTGGAGCAAGGGTCATAAAGGAAAGAATAAACAAATGGGGTCTCATCAAATTAAAAAGCCTCTGCATGGCTAAAGAAAACATCAGCAAAAGGAAAAGAGAACAAACTGTATGGGAAAATATATTTGCCAATGATATCTCAGACAAGGGTTTAATCTCCAAAATATATAAAGAACTCACACGACTCCACTCCAGGAAGACAAACAACCCAATTAAAAAATGGGCAAAGGACTTGAACAGACACTTCTCCAAGGAAGACATACAGAGGGCCCAGAGACATATGAAAGGATGCTCAGCATCATTAGCCATCAGAGAGATGCAAATTAAAACCACAATGAGATACCACTTCACACTGATCAGAATGGCCATCATAAACAAATCAACAAACAAGAAGTGCTGGCAAGGTTGTGGAGAAAAGGGAATCCTAGTACACTGTTGGTGGGAATGCAGACTGGTGCAGCCACTGTGGAAAAACAGTAAGGAATTTCCTCAAAAAACTAAAAATGGAACTGCCTCTTGACCCAGCAATTCCTCTGTTGGGATTATACCCTAAGAATCCTGAAACACCAATTCAAAAGAACCTATGCACCCCAGTGTTCATAGCAGCACAATTTACAATAGCCAAGTGCTGGAAGCAGCCTAAGTGCCCATCAGTAAATGAATGGATCAAAAACTATGGTACATTTACACAATGGAATACTACTATTGTGTATTGTTCAATACTAATTGAACAATAAAAAAATTGTTTTTAAAAAGAAGCTGAATGGGAATGTAAAATGGTACAGACACTTTGGCGAACAGCCTGGCTGCTCCTCAAACAATTAAACCTAGAATGACCATATGGCCCCGAAAGTCCACTCCTAGGTGCCGACCCAAGCGCTGTGAAAGCACACATCCACACAAACACACGTGCCTGGACATTTGCAGCAGCGTTACCATGAAAGCCAAATGGTGGGCGCTGACATACACGTGGATGGACCTCAGGCACATTATGGTGAATGAAAGAAGCCAGTCACCAAAGGCCACATATTACACAAAGCCATTTATATGCGATGCCCAGAAGAGGCAAATCCATAGAGAGAGAAACAGATCAGTGGTTGTCAGGGGTTGGGGGAGAGGGAAATGACAGCTAGCACGGGGTTTCTTTCTCAGGTGATGAAAATTTTCTAAAATCGACTGTGAATACACTGGGAGTCATTAAATTATATACTTTAAATGAGTGGATTGTATGGGGTGTGAACTACATCTCAATCAAACTATTAAAAATAAAGCTGCGGGTTAGTGGACCCCTCCCTCTGTAATCTGTGCAAAGAGAGCGCTTGGTGCGAGGCAGCGCCAGCTTCCCTTTGCCCTGGGCAGGGGTACAGAGTCTCTGCCCCTCCTAACAGATATCACAGCTGCCCTGCCCACCCTCCACTTCCTGTAAATGCCCAACGCCTCTGGTTAATCATAAGCCCCTCCTTGCCCAGGCCCCTTGAGGGCTCTCACAAGATGAGTATTTCTCATCCTGTGAGAAAGCTTGCTCAGCTGACCGGGGCCACTATAGTGGGGTGTGTTTCCAAGCTGTGCCCCAAACCTCTACAGAGCACCCCTGAGGTCTGGCCAGAGGACCCTGGTGGCCTATGCAGAGAAGGCTGGGTTCAGGACTCCCTGCAGGACACAGAGGGGGAGTGTTTGATTTCAGATGTGACATTCACTCCTAAGAGCAGGGCTGGTGCAAGGGCCCCCAACCGGCGTGTACAGACTCACTGGGTCCATGGCTACAACCAGGGGGTCATGGGGAGAGAAATTCATCTTATTTTTTTTTTTACTAACTTTTCCCTGAGGTGTAGGCAGGCAAGTGGTGTATGGCAATCCTGTGATTTTGTCACCAATAGAAATGGCACGTCCTGTGAGAGTGGCTGTTAACACCCTGGGATAGTGTTACATCCAGGCCTGTCGCAGCCAGAGCGGGGCCGGAGAGCTCAGGATGAACCTCACACCCACCCTGCCGGACACAGGATCGGCCAGCCAAGGGTGGACACGGCCAAGGACACACAGTGCCCACAGCCCCTGCCTGCCTCTGTGGCCTCACCAACACCACTCCAAACTTGTGCTGTTCTGGGGAAGGGACATCCAGTACTGTCCTTCATGCCCCAGGAGGCTGCTGCCCAGAGCAGGGGAACACTGAGGGCTCCACAGGTGGGTTGATAAATGGATTAGAGACCTGACCCTTTCTGGGGTCCCCCTACCTCCCATGCTACCTAGCTCCTCCTTCAGCTCCCAGCCCCTAGTCCCTCAGGGAACCTGGCCAGACCCCACCCTAATCCACTGGCTCAGGGGCAGAGCACTCCTTCCAGGCACCTGCCACAGTCCTGGCTGCACAGGCAGGAGGGGCTGGTCCCCCAGGCTGACAGGCCCTCGAGGGAGGGGCTGTGTCTATGCTCTGCTGTCCCCCAAGGGCCCAGAACCCCGTGGTCAGCTGGAGACTGCTGCCAGAGTCAGCAGCGCCCACTCTCACCTACCTCTCCCTGTCCTGTCGTCTCAGATTCAGGTCAAGGGGAGAGAGCAGAACGTCTGGTATTCCAGAAACTTCCCTCAGACATCACCAAGAGTTCTTGGGGCCACCAAGAGGAGCAGGAAATGCCAAGAAAATGGGAAGAGTGGCGAGGGGGCAGAGGCAAAGGGGGGTTTGATGGTGTGAAGGCCCAGGTGTTCCCACCTCTTTCCTAAAAGGCCCCCCGGCCCCTGGGCACTGTCCTGGCTCCCAGCAGGCCAGGCTGTCCCCTTGTTGGGCATAAACACCAACCTCAGACAAGGTCACCTGAGACCTCGATGAAGAGAGAGGAAACAGGTGACCACGGCACCCACCCAGCAGCAAACACACCCCCTTCTCGGCTACAGTGAGGGGTCACAGCTTCATCAGAGCTGCCCCCCACTGCAGATGAGACTAAGGGGATCCCCACCAGAGAACTGTCCCCCTTTCCAACAGCACATTGAGAGTGACCTTCACTCCCTTAGACCCTTCCCAAACTGCCCACCCCCAGCTCATTCCCCACTCTAGGCTCTTCCAGCACCCTCTCTCCACGATCCCCTGGGGAGGGTCCACCCTCACTGCAGCAAGGAGTGAACTTGACTGTTCTGCCCCAGGTGAGCTCCTGGGTCTTAGACAGAGGGCTCCCATACCCCTGAGGGAGTTCTGGGTATTTCCACAGGATTCCTCCCCTCTGGCCACTGTGGGGGTGGGGAGGCCTGGGGGTGTCCTGCTGCCTTCCTGAGGGTCAGAGACACCAGGGCTCGCCCACCACCAATACCCACGAGCTCAGAAGCACCCAGACAACCGCCCACCCCAGCTTGTCCAGAAGGCAACACTGTTGAGTGTTACTTCAAAATCCCCCACACTCCAGGGACCCAGTTTCTAGTTAATGCTCCTCACAGTCCTGAGGGGCAGGTGCAGGACTGGAAACTGAGGCAGGGAAGGGGCATTGGAACAGCCTGGGCACTCAGCCCCCACTGGGCCCTGCTCCATATTGGGTCTATGTGACTGCGAACGCTGCCTCCACCTCCATGCAACAGGGCACCCGGCTGCAGAGGTTGCTGTGCGGACTTAGGGAGAGGTGCTGACGGCGCTCAGCCAGGGCTGCTACAGTGCAAGTGGGCAAGAACTGCAGCTCAGACAGGGTGGGGGGAGAAGTCATCCGGGTGTCCCTGACGGCAGGAGCAGCTCCTTCTCCCTCTTTCTCCAGCTCTCTCCTCTCTGTCCCCTCCCAGCTCCCCCTCTTCACAACCCACCCCATCTTTCTGTCTTTACCCCCACTCCCCTCTCCTTACCTCTCCTTCCTCCCTCTCTTTTCTCTTCCCTCTCTCCTGTCTGTCTGTCCCTCCCTCCCTTCCTCCCTCCCATTTGTCTCTCTCCTCTGTCTCTGTCTCTCCCTGAACGCCCTCCTACTGTCTCTCCCCCAATTTTCTCCCCTGGCTGGCACATTCCTGCTTCTCCTCCTGCTGCTCAGGTCTCCAGCTAATAGGACACGGTGCCTGTGAACACCTACCTCATGGTCCTTGTCACCAGAGCCACCCCCAGCCCGAGGAAACCCTGACCTCTCCTACAGTTCTGCCACATTCTCTTGAGGATACACACACACGCACACAATTTTCTCCCAGTTAGGCCCTGCACCGTGGATGTGGCCACTCAGCCTCCACGCAGGGTCCCCACCCCGTCTGTGGGATGCTGGAGCTGAGGGAGATTCCCAGCGGTGCTGTGGGCTAGGGCCTTCATCCCCAGTGGGTTTTCCTTCTGTCTTGTTACTCCTAACAATAGAGTTGATTCTGTGTAGGCCCAAGGGGTCAAGCCAGGCCTCTACTGCCCAGGAGTGTCTGACCCCCAGGTGTGGTCCCTGGTGCTCTGGCACAGCCAAAACCACGCTGGTTCCCAGGCGGCCTTGCTCCCTTTGGTTCTGAGCTCTTAATAATGCTTCTCTGGGAGCATCTGTGATACCCTCAGTCTCAGGTTCTCGTGGGGAAGTCACTTCCCCAGGGGCTTTCTAAGCTGCCCCAGATAACCATCCAGTCTCTCTGTTAGCCTGGCCTGGGCCCCCTTCCCATCAGCATTAAAACTTGAGGAGCCATGCCCCCCACAGCACCCTGTGGCTATCTATTCACTGCTGTTCCTAGAGCCAGCTCACTGCCTGGCACACAGTCAGTGCTCAATAAATATCCCTGTGGGTCCTAACCTCCCTGCAAATACCATGGTTGTTCTTTCCCTGCTGGTAACACAGACCCTGAATGCAGCCCATCAAAGCCTCTGCAGTGAGAACTGGACAGGATCACCTGACCTCTCAGCCAGTGGGCAAGCACCTGCCGTGTGCTTGGCACCGTGTTAGGTACTCTGGGGACAAGAAAAAGGTGCCCACACAGCTTATGTCAAAGAATCCACCACCTACTGGGGGAGGCCACATGCAAACAGCCATTGTGGGGGGTGCTCAGAAGTCAGGTGTTGGAATCTAAGTCAATGGATGATGGATCTACATTATCTTAAAAAAAAAAAAAAAACCCACCCTAACTGGTGTGGCTCAGTGGGTTGGGCCTCATCTTGCAAAGCAAAAAGTCACCAGTTTGATTCCCAGTCAGAGCACATGCCTGGGTTTAGGGTTTTGTACACTCCCCCCCACTCTGAGCATGTACGAGAGGCAACCAATCAATGTTTCTTTCCCTCTCTTTCTCACTCCCTTCCCCTTTCTCTAAAAGCAAATAAATAAAAAATATATATTTCAAAACTTGCAACTCAACACTAAAAAGAGAAATAACCCAATTTTAAAGTAGTCACAGAGCTGAAGAAACATTTCTCCAAAAACATACAAATGGCCAATAAGCAGATGAAAAGATGCTTAGCATTATTAGGGAAATGTAATCAGAACCTCAGTAAGATAGCACTGCACACCCACTAGGATGGTCGTGATCAAAAAGACATAGTAACAGGTGTCGGTGACGATGCGGAGCAGCTGGAATCCTTGAACGCTGGTGATGGGAATGGAAAATGGGGCAGCTGTCCTGGAAAACAGTTGCTTGAACAGGGGAAACATATGACTCAGTAGTTCCATTCGTAGTTATCTACTCAAGAGAATGGAAGACATATATCCACATAAACACTTGTACAAGAATGTTCATAACAGCACAATTAACAGTAGCCCGAAGGTGGGCCAACCCAGAAGTCCAAAAACTGATGAACAGATAAACAAATATGGTGCATTCACACAATGAAATATCAGTCAGTCTTAAAAAGAAGTAAAGTTCTGATACATGTGACATGGATAAACCTTGAGAACATTATGTTAAGTGAAAGAAGTCACACATTATGATTCCATTTGTGTGAAATATCCAGAATAGGCTTTTTTTGTGTGAAAAATCCATGGAGATGGAAAGTAAACTGGTGGTTATCAGGGGTTAGGAGAGGTGACTACAATGGGGAGGGACTATTTAATGCATTCAGGGTTTCTTTTCTGGGTGACAAAAGTGTTCTAAAATTAGGTGTGGTGGCAGTTGCAAAATCTTGTAAACAGATGAGAAACCACTGAATTGTACAGTTTAAAGGGTAACTTTTGTGATATGTAAATTATATCTCAATAAAGATGATACCAAAAAAAATGTCACTGTGATACCATCTGTCTCCTCTCAGGGGACAGGCTTGATCAGGTACAACCTCTGGGACACTGTGGGTTGGGGCGGACCAGAACCCCAAGAGCTAGGAGGTGGGCTGAGCAGGAGGACAGTGGGCAAAGCAAAGTGGGGAACTGCGAAGTGCAGAACGGAGGCTCTAATCTACCACCGGTGTCTCTGAGGTTCCAACACAACAACGGCAGCAGCGGGCATGACAGCTTACTTAGGGAGCATCTGTGTGTACCAGGTGTATGCTCCGAGACCCTCACCTGGTCTCACTTTCAACCTTCAGGAAGAACCCATGCAGGCTTGTAACAGAGGAACTGGAATCTGAACTTAATTCTATGCCATGTGATTCCGAGGCTTCTGGGGCGTGACTTGAGTGAGTCACTCTAACTCACCCACTCACTCCATCTCACCCCGCCTGGCTTCCTGTCTATAAATGGGCAGGCACACTATCCTGTGGACCTGGCCTCACCTGACTTGGCTTCCAAGTAAGGTGAGGGTGTGATAACGCAATGGATGAAAACACTGGCCGCATGGCCAAGACAAGCAAGTGTTGAGTCTCTGTCCTATCTCTGTCCTTACTGTCCACCCACCTCCTACCAGGTACAATGTTACTCTTGGTCTAACTACATCTTCCACCACCCAGCTCAAACCAGCCATGCCTCCTGCTCTTCCTCTCCAGTGATGCTGCCTCCCTGTCACTACACCTCGGAGCAGGGTGGTGCCCCATTTAGATCTAGACTTGCAACCCCCACCTTACCCTCACCCTCGCCTGGCCATGTGCAGCTTGTCATGTGACTCTTAGCCCCCACTCCTACTCCTCCCCCAGGGTGGCCTCTCTCTTAGATAGGAGCTGGCAGTCCTGGGCTCTGTCCTCCTGCTCAGCCCACCTCCTAGCTCTTGAGGTTCTGGTCCTCCCCAACTCACTGCCCCTATCTAGATCCAGGCCATCATCCCCTCTCCCCTGGACACCTGCTCCCCCAGGATCCCCCCAGCTTCCAGTTTCACCCCCCTCCCATTTCCTTCCTCACCCAGCAGCCAGGTAAATTATCTAAAAACAACCCTACAATGACCACAGGGCCCAGCAAGTACACTCCTGGATATTTACTCCAGAGAAATGAAGGATTATGCTCACACAAAAACCTCTACACGGAGGTCTGTAGCAGCTGTATTCCTGATAGCCCCAAACCAGAAGTGCCCCAGATGCCCCCATCCGGGGACTACTTAAACACACGGTGGTCCATCCACACCGTGGAATACTAGGCAGCAATGAAAAGGAATGGACTATTGACACAGTAATGACCCACACGAATCTCCAAAGAAATAGAGTGAGTGAAAAAAGCCAACCCCAAAGATTAGATACCATATGATTCCATTTATAGAACATTCTTGAAATGGAGAGCAGGTCAGGGGTGGCCAGGGGTTAGGAGATACAGGGGCAAGAGGGAGGTGGACATGGCTATGAAAGGATAAGTGGGGGAGTCTTGTGGTAACGGAACATTCTGTGTGTGACTGTGCCAATGTATCCGTGCTCTGCCTGTGACACTGACCTAGAGGTTTTCAAAGATGTTACCACTGGAGGAAGCCAGGTGTAATACACAGGGATCTCACTGTATTATTTCTCACACCCGCATGTGAATCTATAATCATTTCAAAATAAAAAAGCTTAATTAGAAAACCACAAACACCAGATAGTTTTGCTGCCCTGCTTAAATTGTTCAGTGCCCTTCCCTGGCCTCCAGACAAAATCCAAAGTCGTGGAAAATCATGGAAGATCTCTGTGCTCAGACCCCTTGACCCTCTCCCCCTCAGCCTGCTGAGGCCACATGCCTCTTCCTTTGGTTCCTGGAACCAGCCAAGCTTGTTCTGGCCTCTGAGCCTTTGCACATGCTGTTCTCCCTCCCTGAACGCTCTTTCTCCCATGCTCCCCACCACGCATATCCTCCGGCTCTCCACTGATTTGCATGCATCATTCATTGTCCAACCTTGACTTCCAGAGCTATCCCCCTCCCCTGCTACAGGTGCAATGGCCACACTAGGGCCACAGGGAGCAGCCCTGCTGACCAGGTATCTGCCCTCTAGGAGCTTTCCACCCAAGGGGAGGAGACAGCCCCAGAAGCCACTAATTACAGGACACAGGAGCATGCGCAATACCGGAGGGCCCAGAGGCACTGCAGAGGCCAGAGGAGGGATGCCCTACAGTGGGCAAACCCACCCTTACCCCACACCACCCTCACCAAAGTACATTTCGACTACTGCTCCCCCCATCCCCAAGCTACCCACAAGCAGCTAGGCCTCTGAACTCAACAGTGAGCAACCAAATGCCCAGGGGCCGGGCCACAGAAAGGTTATGCACAACAGTTAGCTAGACAGTCTACAGGCTGGCAGGGGGGTATTAGCTCATGGCCCCTTGGCTTTTTGCTTTTACAACTAGTCTCCAAGTAAGGTGAGGGTGTGATACCTGCTTACCTGGTAGCACCCTTCCCTCTACCCCCACGTATTCCTGGGAGGAGCCTCTTGCCTCTCTTAATTCCTGAAACCCTCCCCACTGAAAAGCCCACCTGGGCCTCCCCACAGTCAGACTGCTACCCCTATACCTAGAAATGCCTCATGTCATTTATAGTGGTCCTCACCCCTGACACATGGACTGACTGGGAGGGTCACAGCTGGTTCTTAAGGTGTGCCTTAGGACCCCCTGCATTAGGTGTGTGACCGTACTGTAAACTCCTGAGCTCTCTCTTGAGAAGCCTGTCCAGGGGCCTGGCCCGGGCAATTCAGACTGGCGACCACACATTGCCGAGTCCCTGTTCCCACATCTCCTGCTCTGCCCGCCCCTGGCCTTTGGTTTGGACACACAGGCCTGCAGGAGTCCTCCTCCCATCTCCCACTTGCTGTGCTACTGAGATCCATCTCTGCACATTTAAGTGCCTGTGGAGAATGGAAGGGCTCATGGATATGGATGGGCCCCTTATCCTGGGGCCCATGGATAAGTCCCAGAGAGTCTGTGAACCCAGTAAGCGTCCACAAAACATCACATGTGTGCGGGACATGTATGTGTCCTGGGAGGGGGCCCTCAGCTTCATTACACTCTCAGAGGGGCCTGGAAGAACACACAACTTTATGGCTGGCTGGGGAAAGGCCCACCGAAGGCCAAGTTTAGAAAAGTGTGGTATCAGCCTTCCCTGATTCTCCTGCACTGTGAGGCCCTGGGCTCCTCTCTGGGCCTCTCAGCTTCCTCATCTGTCATGAAAGGAAGTGGCTGGAATAACTGCTCCATTGCTGGGTGCTGGAGACAGTTCTGGGTCCAGCTGAGCCCTGCCGTCCACATATGTCCTCATCAAGCCACATAACCCCATGAGTCTTATTTTTCTCATCTCTTAAATGGGAGCACATGGCTTATCTCAAAGCACTGTTTTAAAGAATAAAAGAATTACCATGTATGATAAAGTGCTGTACTCAGAACAAAGTGGACATTTAAAATTCTTTCACAGGGATATCCCTGGCTTTGTGATTCTAGGCTCTACTTACGTGTTTTGGTGCTGGGGACCACTTTGTGTGGTACTGGAAACTGTAGCCCCATGTGAGCAGGCCCTGAGAGAGACCCATAAGTCTCAACCAGAGCACCAGGAATGTAGGAGGCAGGCAAGACCCGATAGCACGGAGGTGCTAGCTTTGGTAGCATGGAGGGTTCCCATGGGAAATCAGGTCTAAAGAATGCATTGTACCCCTTGAGGCTTGCTTTGCTTTGTATAGCCTGTGATATAAACCAGATGTTTAAGTTCAAAACTTAAGGGAGTGAACTCCTAATCTCATGAACCACGCCTTAACGACCCTCTGGTGTCAGCATGTCTAACAGACCCTGACCTGAGGCAGATCTCTGTGTTTCCTCAATTGTTATCTATAGATAATACCTGTTTTCTGTAACTATGGCCTGTAGGCATTGATTGATGACATTTGCATGCATGCTGTATACCCCTGCACATACCAATCCCAATAAAAGCCATTTTAGAGAAGGGCTTGGGGCATTCTCCACTAGAGGGAATTACCACCCCCTTCCCCGCCAGAACAACAGACTGTGTCTGGATGACTTCTTTCTCATCAGCGGTGGCCCGGAGAGCTCCGCGGGATGGGGCATCCCACATTTTGGAGCACGTTCAAAGTGAAGTCCGTGAGGCACTGCAGTGAGTTGAATAGTGACTCCCCTAAAAAAAGATACATCTGCACTGTAACCCCTGGTACCTGTTAATTTGTCCTTTGCAGATGCAGTGAAGTTAAAGATCTTGAGATGAGCTCATTCTGGGTTTTGGCTGGGCCCTAAATCCAATGACAAATGTCCTGCTAAGACAGGAAGAAGAGAAGACACAGAGGAGAAGGCCAAGTGGTGGCGGAGGCAGAAACAGAACACTGCTTTCCTTTACTGTAATGCAGCTATTGTTCTTGGAAGCTTTCTAGTCTATTTCAGTTTTTTAATTGAAGTGCAACATTAATTTCATGAGCCACTTGACCCAGAGTTTACAAACCTCTGTCTAGAGCAGCAACTCTTGGCCCTGGCTGCTGTTGTCACATAAGCAGGGTGGGTGCCCCCCTCCAAGGTCCTGCTGGAGTAGTGTAGGATGGAACCCCAGATGCATCCCAGTGATTCTGATGTGCAGCTGAGGATGCTCTGGAAGAGAGGTCCTCAACCTGAGCTGCACATTAGAACACCTGGGCAGTTTACAAAAGACCCCCAGTGCCAGCCTGCATGCAGACCACCTCACACAGCCCAGGCATCAGTGTTTTTCAAAGCACCCAGATGACTTCATGCACAGCCAAGATTGGAACTGCTGGGCTAGAGTGGTGCTCCCCACACTTGAACCTCCTGGGCATCTCCCCAGCACTTGGACTCTCACTCTGGAGGTCTGCATTGGGGCCTGAGAGTCTGCATTTGTAACTGTCTCCCAGGGGACCATCTTTGGTGATTCTACTGTGCAGTGAGGTTAACAGGCACTAGCCTAGAGCCGTGCTTCTAAAGGTGGGCTCCAGACCAGCAGCATCAGCATCCACTGAAACTTGTAAGAAATGGCAATTCCCAGGCAACATCTCAGGGGTGGAGTCAGCAATCTGTTTTGCCTGCCTTCCAAACGCACCAGATACACAATCAAATTTGTGGAGCACTGGCCTAGAGTGACAGGCAGTGGCAGGCCAACAAACACCCTGCCCAACTCCTGTGCTCCTCCAGCTGCACAAACTGACCCTTGAGTCATTGGGGGGGACCTCCAAACACCAGGGGACCCCTGTGGGTCCCTGTGACATCCCTGGGAAGGCAGGAGATGGCACACGTTGAGAGGTGAAAAGTATTATGTTTGCATCATAGAAGTGAGAACACTGAGGCTGAGAGGACAAGCCTTCTTCAAGTCAGCAACTTCAGTCTCAGAGCAACTGCTGAACTGCCCACCCTCCCAGATTCAACCCAGGTGCACCCTCCCTAGGTACCCCTGCGGCTCACTCAAGGACAAACACACTCCCTTCCCATCTCAGAACTCTCACCTGTGACAGTGTCATGCAGGACCCCCAAAGTCTGGCGCAAGAAACCCTTAATTATTTCACGTATTTTAGTTTTGCATCCAGACTGCATATTCTTTTTGGTAGAAGTCATGTCATTCTTTTTCTTATATTGTATTGTTTAGTTGTTTATTTTTCCCAATAGCCTACATTACTGCAAACTGTGTACTGCATACGCAGTGCTACAGACTGAATATGTGTCCCCAACATTCACATCTTGAAATCCAAACTCCCAATGTGTTAGTATTAGGAAGGCACTCCACCTTTTTAGAAAAGACGGACAGAATTAGGTTGAAAATTAGACAAAGACCCCCAGGGTTCGTGAAGGTAGAACCCCCACAAGTGGAGTTAGTGCCCTCATTAAAGAGACCGTAGAAAGCCCCTTTGTCCCTTCCACTGTGTGAGGACACAGACAAGTTGGCAGTCTGTAACCAAGAAGAGGGCCTTCACCAAACACCAAATCTGTCAGCACTTGGCCTTAAACTTCCAGCCTCGTGAGAAATTAATGTCTGCTGTTTATAAGCCCCCAGTCTGTGGTGTCAGTCACAGCAGCCTGAACAAACTGAGACACGGAGTCAGTGCTCAACAAACATATGCAGGGTAATTCACCGAAGGTGGAGCTGAGTTTTTCTGGGTTTGTGCCTTGAATACAGTAGGAACTCAGTAAGTGCTTCTCTGTGACTGAATGAATTAAGCCAAGGAAAAGGTAGCAGTAAAGAGATAGCAAGTGAGTAGATGAAAGGGTATTTTCTGCTCAGCTCTACTAGCACTTTGCAATGAACGCTGCTCTTTAAATAGTGCTCCAAAAATGTCTTCTGATCACGATTGGTTTCCACCATTAGACTATTATTACTCCATTATTCATTGTATTCAACACCATCCATCTTACTCAGGTAAAATGCTGGCAAAGACTCTTATGACCAATGACAGAGCCAATAACAAAACAAAACTGATCAAGTACTTATAACAGCAATGCTTTAAAGAGAGTTTTAAATGTTCCCTTTAATGCCTATGTCCAGTTGTAAGTTCTTGCAGTGAGACGGGTGTATGAAATGATGGCAGTGAGTGAAATTATCAAATGCTCCTACATTTCCCAGTCCATTCATTACACAGATATTTACTGAGGGCCACTAGACGCTGGCACTGTTTTAGTCCCTAGACACACAGCGGTGACCAGCAGAGACAACAGATCCCTTCCTGCAAAAAGCATACTTGCATTCCACTAGCACTGTCCAGTATGGTACCATGACAACTCACATGTGGCCACTGAGCATCTGAAATGTGACCAGTGTGGCTGAGGCACTAAATTTATGAGTTTTATTTCATTTTAACTCATTTAAATTTAAATTCCAATAGTCACATGAGGCGAGCCACCGGCTTGGGCAGGGCTGGTCTATATGACTAGTCCATTGGTGCCAGTTTAAAGAGAATGAAGGAAAACAGTTTCTCATTGCTGATACAGACAAGATCACTCCTTTGCCTGCTTTTGGTTGTGCACTTATAACCCCCGCATGCTCTGTGGAAACTGAGCACATACAACACGAGGCAGAAGTAAACCCCAGACTTCAGAGCAACTTCTACAAGTCTTACTGAAGGACCCCACCCCAAACCCACCTATACCGCCTGGGAGAGGCTCTCCCAGTCCAGCAGCAAATACCAGGAGGGCACTCAACCTTTTTAGTGAAGACTGACAGGATTGGGGTGAAAAATAGGCAAACACCCCAGGGGTGGTGTTTCTCGGAGTAAGGAACCCCCACACAGACAGAACGAGAGCAGGCAAACTTCTGTTAGCCAAGTGTACAGGAGGGGTCAGAGCCAGGCGGTCACTGGCCAGGAGACTGGTTTGGCTGGAAGAGATGGCCTGGCAAGAATTAGAGCAGAGCCAGCCTCCCAGGCAGGATTTGTGGGGCGCTCTCCAAGGTGCTGAAGATACTTCTCTCTCTCTCTCTCTCTCTCTCTCTCTCTCTCTCTCTCTCTCTCTCTCTCTCTCTCTCTCTCTCTCTCTCTCTCCCCCCCCCCCCCCAAGGGAAGACAGGTGGACCCAAGGGAGCCAGCCCCTTGGTTTAAACCACACAGCCTGTTTGTGGCAATGCCAGAACCCCCAGAACCCCACAGCACTCCCTTCATCTACCACGTGGCCTCTCACAAACCAAACTACAAATGGGGGGAGCAGCTGATCCAAGAAGGGGTGGACCATTGTGGCAAATTAAAACAATCACCACTCTTTTTGTAGTGCTCACAACTCTAAATATCTTGTCACTTAAGGACACGATGAGTTTTATATGCAAAATTTCCAGCTCAGAGTTGGTAGCTAGTTCTCTTTACTGCAGCAGAGGCCTGGAGGAAACTGAGGAAGTAAAGGAATCTTGAAGAAAAGTAGCAGAGGTTCCTGGCCCTCCCTTTAAGCCACTACCACCCTTTGTTTTTCCAGGGTCTTTTCCTCTCTCTAGCCTCATGCCCCTTTCTTCAGGTTAGCTTCATTAACTGTTCACGTCAGCTAGGGGCTACTCACTAACCCTGGATGGAGTGGCTATTTTCGGAGGGTGCTGATCCTCACTTCCTCACCAGTCCTGTTAGGCTTCTTAATATAAAGCCCGTCAAATTGCTCCAGGCTGCTCTGGGTGAGGGAGTCTTCAGTAACACTGCTCTCTCAGCTATTATTGGCAACAAAGAACTAGTTATTTGCCTTTTCCTTCTCCTTTCACCTCATGGAGCCTTCTCCCTCTCCAAAGTGGCTGAAAGAGAATTTCTGAGGAGATGCTTTTATCTCCCATTGCTGAGTGCTCAATTTTTTTTTTTTTATTTCTAGAAGGAGTTCCGGTGGGTGTAATATGTGGATAGGCCCGCTTCCTCCTAACCTGGACATTTGGATTCAAAAATTTACTCTCACATATCCATGGCTAAGTACTAAAAATATGCTCAATGGCTGTTTATTTTGTTTGGATAAAGGGCTTCCCCCCCTTCCGAGGGGCACTGGCTGCATAAACGTGTGTTTAAAGTGGAAGCACAGCATTCTATTCCATCTGTAATCTGAGTCCTCCCTCCTCTAGGGCTGGCACTCTCCCTTACAGGGATGGCTGTGTCTCAGGAGCAGGAATCAGTAGGGATTGGAGTACATGGCCAGAGAACAAAGCTGGGAGGGTGCACGTGGCTATGTTTTAGGGACAGGATGGAAAACATCTCTGGGGGACAGGTGTATTGTGTGCCTGTGTGCGCAGGCGCGGGGCGGGGTGGGGGATCTGAATTTCGACTGTGGGTGTGTGTGATTTGTGTGGGTGGAGGGATCTGGGCGGGTGAACGGAATCTGTGTATGAGGGGGAGAGGCCGGGTGTGTGAGATGACTCATATCTTTCAGCCCGTGGGAGGGTTTATTTGCTGGGGCTAACTTTTGGTCCCAGGGGTCCTACGCACACGGCAGGCAGGAGGAAATATTTACCTGTGCAGCTTAGCGCAGGAGTCCAGCAAGTGGAGGAGAGGCAGTGTGACTGGTGGGATCCAAGTAGAGGTGTCTGAGTGTGTGTGTCTGCAAATGTGCCCTTGCCTACAACTCTAGGCTGCTGCACCCAGAGGAGAGGAATGGGTGTGGAGGAAGAGGGGCAAACAAGAAGGCAGTTTAGAACCAGGTAGTTTAGAAAGGGGTGTTCCACACAAAAGCACAGGCTCTGGAATCACCATCCTGAGAGTGCATCTGGGTGTGGCCCAATGCTCATCTGCCTTCTCTGAGCCTGCACTTCCCAGTGTGGGAAATGGGAGGAATAATCCTGAAGAGGAATAGGAATCAAGTGCTATAATTCACGCAAACACTTGCATATGCCCTGCACACAGGAAGTGTTTAATATTGCCATTTATTATCCTTTCAAAATCATCATTGTCGTGTCTAGCTATTGGTTCTAAAACATAATCATTACATGTGACGTGCCCTGAATGTGAACTGTAATAAGAAAATAGTCATAAATAATAATGAATGCTTACTGGTATAGCCATGTACACCACCTCAATTAATCCCCACCTATTTTACAGGAATTACTATAAGCCCTTTGAACAGGTGAAGAAACCAAAGCTCAGAGAAGTTAAATAACTTGCCCAAGGTCACAGAGCAAAGGCACAGTGGGGTTTCAAGCACAACAGCTGTAAACTCCACAGCATGTGCTCTGCCACCCCACACCCCCAGCCTCACCACCTCTGTGAGTCGCCAACAGACTGTGGAAGCCACTCAGCTCACTTCAGTGAGCAATGCCTGCCTTGCGCTCATGGGAGGATGAACCTGAAGGAGGAGAAGTTGGCAGAAGTATCCCCAGTTGAAATGGATTCCATACCAATTCCAGCTAAATGTGGAATACATTTGCTATCTGTGCATTATTCATGAATATCACTGTTTTCCCAAGTCAGCACTGGGAGCTGGGCTGAAGTTTGGGAGCTTTGCTGATGCCTGCCCAATATTCCCATCTCTTGTGCACAGGAAAAGTTGGATTAGACCTTTAACTCATTAAAGGCTCTGCCCTCTCTGAAGGAAGACTCATCACAGCCCACCAGCTGACTGGGGAGAAAGCGTAGAGATTCACTGTTTTGTTCCAGCAGATTATAACCCACTTTAGCTGTGCTCGTTCGATGGACTGCTCAAAGGCACATTCTCCATAGTCACCTCCTTCCTAATGAGAAGTGGGGGGCCGTGTTCCAGCGAAGTGGCCCCCAATGTCTGGGCTTGATTATCCCAGGCTAGAAGGGTCAATTTGACTTTCTGTCATGCCATGTTGCAAACCAAAAGAGAGCAGCTGGCTCTGGTGCCCTGCATCTGTGTGCCTGCCTCTGCTGGCATACAGGTGGTGTGATGAGGACAGATTGGGGTTCAAACCCTGAACTCTGCCACAAAGGTGGGGCACCTGGTTCTTGGGCCTCGTTACCTGCACCTGTGAAATGAACATGATCCCCTCCATCACGTGACACTCAAGCAAGAAGATGCAGAGGGGAAGTGCTCTAGGCAGCTGACCACTGCTTATCTGGTTGGATGGGGGACAGGAACCCAGGGTTGTAAACTCAATAAAAGAAGCATTTCTCACAGCAACATGTCAGACCCTGAAGTCACAGCCAGCCACAGGATCAGACCCTCTCTCCCCCAGCAATCACAGTGTGACAGCCACCCTCCTTCTCAAACGGAAGCTCCATGAGGGCAAAGATTCGTCTGCTTTGCTCACTGCTAGTTTCCCAGAGTCCAGAGCACCTGCTAATTGTAGGCACTCAGTAGATATTTGTTGAATGAAGGACAGAATTCCACAGGACACTGAAGATGTCCAGGGAAGGTAGGCAGCCTGGTGTGCTAGACCTCACCCTCAGATATTCTGGGGAGTTCTTGACTCCTTTCCTCCACATGTTCCCGCATGCGGCCCCCTGCACAGGACTACAAAGTCACTCTCCTGGCTCAGGCACAGCTGGGAGCACCTCTGGAGGGACAGATCTGCAGAGCAGCCTGGCCAAAGCCCCGGGGTGACAACTGCTCCTAGGCTCCAAAGCGCCCAGCTGGGAGCGCCAGGCTGCTCAACCGCCCACCTCAGCCACCCACACCTGCTGCCCGGGCCTCGCTGTGCCTGCACATGGGTGTGCGCACACACACACACCCACGACCTGGAACCCAGCAGGTCAGGCTGCTCGCCTGGCCCCCATGGCCCAGGGTCAGGGAACTCTCCAACCTGATCAGTGAAAACAACAACAGCACAGTAGAGGCCACCTGGGACCAGGGCTGGGCAGGGCTGTGACAAGCAGGAACATTATATAATTAACTGCCCCCATGCCTCCTCCCCTTTGAGGAATAATGAACCCTACCTCTCAGTTGCATAAGCCAAAATAATAATTACTCTCCAGCCCTCTGTCACTCCTGGATGTGGCCGGGGAGCAGGTGTTTAGCACTTGCTTCATGCAACTGGGAGGCAGCGAGCAGGCAGGGAAGACCACACGTACACTTATGATTTCTATGCCCACCAGAAGCATACAAGTCACTGCTGTGCCCCACTGCATGCCTCAAAAATTACAACCGCTTCTGAGAATGAGCTCCCAGATTGGGGGCTGAGGGCTGTTGCCTCAGAGAGCAGGCTTGTTTGGGGTCTGGCTTCCAGGAACAGCAAATGCTCCATGCCTCTCCGATGCACCAAGGAGTGGATACCAGCATGTCTGGGACAGGGGTAGCTGCAAGGCCAGCAAGGCTCCCTGCACAGAAATCTTACAGCAGTGGCAGGCAGCTGGTTGACAGCTTCCTGACTTCCTGCACCGGCTCAACCCTGAATGTGGTGGCATCTTAGAATGAAGGCACAGACCATTCCCTGAACTAATGGGGAAAATGATTCAGCCACTGAACGGTGAGATTCCTGGGCTCTCGCTAAACAGATGGGCCTCCCTCCCTCTCTCCCTTCAGCAGCCTGCTCTGACAGCACTAGCCCATGTCCAACCACCTAGAAGTTTATTGCCTTGTTGTGTTGGTTTGGATTCATGCCCCCCGCCTCTAGCTCTCCTAATCGCTTGCTCCCTTTCCTTTGGCTTGGGTTGATCAGGTCTGTGTGAGGCCCTTTGGCACCGTAGGAAAACAAGAAGCAAAGCTGGGGCCTGAGTCCAGGAGGCCCACACCAAGGGAGCTCTGTCAACAAGGGGAAGGGGGCCTCTTCCAGCCCCCGTATGCCCTCAGTGGGTCCTGGAGGAGGCCCTGGGCCCAGTCTGGCCTTTCCGTAAGTCTCTGGCCTGCTCTTGGATGATGCATAGACACTGCTCAGCTCCGCAGCTCCAGGGCCTGGCTCTGCTTCTGGAAAGCCCCCAACACCATTCAGCTGGCACAGGGGTGCTATCTCCCACCAAGCAGTGGGGCAACCTGTAGCCAGGGCAGCCGGGTCTCAAGGAAATCCCGGGAAATGCCCAGTTGTCCAGGGCCCCACTGGAGGGAGAAGCTCAACTTCCCCAGAGATAAACAGAAGAGGGAAGAGAAGGTCCCTCCTCCGCCCGGCCCCCGGCCCGACCGCACCGGCGCACCTACCTCCATCCGAGTAGGTCTCGGTGCCGTAGCCGTCCTGCAGCCCGTTGCTCCAGGTCCCTTCGTACTTGGCCCCGTTGCCCGTGCACTCCCGCACCCCGTAGCGCCCCTTAAATCCGTGCGTCCACTCGCCCTTGTACACCCACTTCCCCTTGCTCTCCAGGCCGATGCCGTGGCGCTTGCCCTGCGCCCAAGTGCCCTGGTACGTGTTGCCGCTGGGCCAGGTGTAGACGCCCAGTACCTCGAAGCCGTGGCTCCACGAACCGGTGTATTCGCCCTGGCCCTTGGGGCCGGTGCAGACGCCATGGCCGTGCGCCTTGCCGTCCTCCCAGCCTCCACAGTAGGACCCTCCATCGTCAAAATTAAACCTACCCCCACTGGACATGCATGTAACTCGGTTTGCAAATCCCGCAAACGGTGAAAAAAAAAAAATAAGGCTATCAACAAACCGGATTCTTGGTGGCTGGCTGGTTTTGTTTTGCTATTTTTTTTAAAAGAAAGAATGGAGAAAGCAAAAAACACGGCGAGCAGATCCCGAGCGGCGGGCGGCCGCGGCGCCGGCTTCGGTGGAATTTAAGTCAATCGGGGGCGATTATTCATTTTCGAGCTGCGCCGCGGAGCCTGACCAGCGTCTCGCGCTCCCGCTGGAGACAGGACCGGAGGGGAGGAGGGAGGGGGAGGGGAGGGGAGGGGGAGGGAGGGGGCAGGAGCAGCAGCGCTGGTGCAAACGGCTCCACCTCAGCGCGAAGTGCCCCTCAGAGGCGAGCCCGCGGGGCTGGCCGCGCAGGCCCGCGCGGGGACCGCGGCTTACGCTCGGGGCGCAGCCCCCCACCTGCGGCTGCCGCGCTGCGGGCGCCCGAGGGCGGCGGCGGCGGGGCCGGCGGGCGGCGGCACGGGCGGCGGCGCGGGCGGCTGCACCATATTGGGGGCCACGGGCCGAGCCGGGGCGGCGGCGGCAGCAGCAATGCGGCGGGTCGGGCGGCAGAGGCAACAGCGGCGACAGCGTGCTTTTTGAGCCCGGCCTGCGCGCTCGGGCCTGCGCGGCGCGCGTCCGCACCCCGTCCGCGCGCCCCCGCGCCGCACCCCGCCCGCCCTCGAGCCCCCGCCTTGGCCCCCTGCTCCTGACGCACCCGCGGCCTGGAAAGGGGCGCTGCCCCACCTGGCGTGGGGCTGGGGCGCCGACAGGACCGCGAGCGCTCCACTCCCATCCCTACCCTGCGCTACTACCCGCCCAGCTTCCCCATTGCCCGGGCCCGCCTGGAATTAGGGGTCCAGCCAGTGCACCCCAACCCCCCCTTTTCCCGGGACTTGGATTTAAAGGGACAGGAACTGCGTAATGGGAAGGTGCCCAGCACCCAGGGTACTCTCTACCCCTACTGGGAGCCGCGAGTAAAAACCGGCCGAGTAGGCCCGGGGAGCTCGGGGGGAGCGCCCGAAAGATTCCCGCTCCCCAACCACGCGCCTCGCTCCTCCCACCTGGCTCCAATCTACGACGCCTGCCTATGGCTTGACTGGAGAGGCTCTTGGCAGACCACAGGTGGTTTTCCCTATGACAACCCGTCCTTTTCCTTACAAACAGTTTGACTCCATATGTAGGAGGAAGGCGTGGGGGGTGGGGGGGCTATAGCCTCAGAAAACATGTCCTCTCCCCGTATATTAAAAGAAAGTCTGGTCACACGGACATATCCTGGAGTAAAGGTACCCCAATCCCATTTCTCCCCTGCGCCCTGGACAACAGGTAGCCTCCCACTCCGGGAGTGGTCACGGGAGTAAAGTGTGATCTCCACTCCTGCGTTACTAGGTCTGTCTCCACACATATTCCCATCCCCACCCCACAAGAGATAGTGTCTGATTCCTGGATCCGAGTATCCTGGGACCAATTTAAAATGCATTTCCTGGACCATATAATCCGCAGGCAGAGCCTGCGTTCCCAGCTCTCTGGGAGCGCATGTGGCAAATGGCAGCAACCAGTGATTCGGAAGGAGACTGCACGGGGTCCGGGCTAATTGGAATGAGGGCAGGTGGCTCGGGCTGTGTTGAGCCAAGAATTGCAAACCAGGCGGTGGAGCCTGAGATTTAGCACAGCAGAAGGGGTGCAATGAAACCTCCAATTAGCCAGGGGCTCTACTCAGCAGTCTCCTGCCTGCATTGTTCTCACCTTTGGGTAAATAGGCTCTCACGGGAAAACTAGCTCCTCCTCTGACCACCAAAGTTCAAGCTCTGACTTCTTGTCTTGCCCTGGGCATCCAAGCCCCCTCCCTAAATGCCACTGGCCTGGTTGGCAGTCACCTCCTCACCCACCGCCCTGGAGAGGGTCCTTCAGGGAATTTTCGGTTTAGCTTTGCGATTTGCAGTTACATAGATTCAAAGCACCTTCTCAGCCCCGTCTCCCTGTGCTTCTCTCTCAATGCCTGGGGGTGGAGTTGTTGGGTCAAGCACCTCTGGGACTTAGTAGAAGTTGCTCTCCCAGAGAATTTCCTTTTAACCCTGCAGTGCACCTGTGCTTCCAGTTCTCTACTTCCTGGCCAGCACTTGGTATTATCGGATTTATATTGGGTTTCCATTTATTTTATTTTGTTAGTCTAAACGGGTATGAAGTAGCGCCTCAGGGTTGTTTGGTGAAAATGAAAAATTACGTGTAGTAAATATGTAGACCAAAGGGCTGCAGACTTCTCTCACAAGATTCAGGTTCAAATCCTGCCTCCAGGGCTGGCCAACTGTGTGCCTTTGGGCAGTCACTTAATACTTCTGAGTTCAGTTTTCTCATCTGTAAGATAGGTGCAATGGTAGTTCATATAAGGGTGCAGTGAGAATTTAAGTAGCTGGGCGCTCAGCACATGGTAAGCACTGAAGAAATAGGAAGTCCTATTGTTATTAGGAGCCCAGCCCCCCAACAAAGCTCATGGGTTCCTACATGGAATCCCCAGTCTTCAGCCTGCTCCTCCAAACACTGTTGACATAAAATTGCTCTTTCTCTTGTATACTCTGCACTTTTTTCCTTCCATTTTATTTCCAACCCTTTTTTGCTGATTCAGCAGCCCTTCCTCACAGGAGCAGTGGATTGCAACTGAGATCTTATTGGAAAATGGTGATTGGTTCCAAACAGTTATTGGTCAGCACCTTCTGCCTCTGGGTAATGCATGCCCTTCCCCTGGTAATTCCAATACAACCCCCACCCCCAGGACCGACCCTTGCTCCGTCCAGTGCATGGTCAGGTTAGCTCGAGCAGCGACAGGTTTCACTGTCGGAGTTGCAGATATGAGAGGCATTTGTCTTGTGCAGTTTGGAAATCGTTCTCCCGTAAAGCAGGGCTGGAGGTACTGATTCATTTTGGAAGAAACTCTCCAAGGCTCTAAACATAGTACCACCTGGCAATTTCAAAACAAAAACCAGGGAGAAAAACTAGAAACGATACCACCATGCGGAATTTCATGGCTGTGTGCATCAGGCTCTGGGAGGGACATCTCACACCAGTGACCCCAAGGCACTCCTTGGGGGACCTGGGCATTTATGCACCCTCCCTTCGCAAAGACCAGTTTGGAGCCTACCTAAGTGAAGTGTCTGGCCAAAGGGAAAATAATGACCAAGCAGGATTCTAGCTCCAGTCTGGTTTTCCAGCCTGTAACTTTTCTGGCCTCCAGGCATTGTACTGCCATTTCCTTCACCCTCTTCCGTGACCATGACTGGGAAGTTTTCTGGTTTCAGCTCCCGAGAAGCTTTCTGTTTCCATGTAAAACAAATGCACCCCCCTCCCCCACTTCATCTCCAGAAGCCCGTTTGTTTCCTTCACTTACCTGTCTTGTAGTCTGTGCTCGTGTTTACTCCGACACCGTGAGATGTCCACATCAAGATGTCCCATTCTGGGGCTTCTCCTATAAAGCCACATGGACACTCCTGCTGAGAGGTGGGCCCGCTGGCGAGTGCAGCAGAAATGATACAATGTGACTTCAAAGGTCAGGACATAAATGGTGACACAGCTTCTGCCTCATGGTCGCAGATGCTAGAGCTTGGAATGGAGCCACCATGCTATAAGGAAGCCCAAGCAGCCCATTGAAAGGTACACAGGAGAGAAACAGGGCCTGCAGCCCACAGCTCCAGCCGGCCTCCCAGCCAGCGCAGTACACATGCACAGCCACATGAGTGCACCATCTTGAACTGGATCCTCCAGTGCCCGCGGACCGCCCCCACGAACACCACATGGGGCAGAGGTCCCACCCAGGTGCTTTCCCTGCCATGTCTTGTCATAATTTCTGAACAAAATTAGTGATTCTTGTTATGTTAAGCTAGGGGTCGTACCAACTACAATACAGCTCAGGGGCCAAATCTGGCCCACTGCCTGTTTTTGTAAGTAAAGTTTTATTGGAACACAGCCACCCCCTCTTCACTTACATATGCCTGTGGCTGCTTTCCCACCCCAATGGCAGAATTGAATCATTACAGCAGGGACCATATGGCCCATAAAGCCTAAAATATTTACCATCTTGTTCTTTACAGAGTTTGCCAAGCCCTGTGTGTTAGTTGACTCAGGCTGCCATAACAAAATACCATAGACTGGGGGGCTTAAACATAGAGATTTATTTTCTCACAGTTCTGGAGGCTGGAAGTCTGAGGTCAGGGTGCCAACATGGTTGGGTGCTGGTAAGGACCTTTTCCTATGCCTCTCACTGTGTCCTCACAGTTGGGCAGGCAGGAAAGGGAAAGAGAGACAAAGACCCAATGAGCAGCGGAAAGCAAGAGTGCTCTAGTGTTTTCCTCTTGTGAGGACACTAATCTATGGGACCAGGCCCCACCCTTAAGACCTCATTTAACATTACTTACGTCCTTAGTGCACATCCAGCCACATTGGGGGTTGGGGCTTTAATATATTGATTTTCGGGAGTAGGGGACACATTCAGTCTGTGAAACCCTGCTTTAAGCCACTGAGTTTTGGGTGGTTTGCCACTCAGTAGTAGTAACCAAAACAGCCTGTAAACTTCATGCAGAAGCTTATCTTGTGTGGTTCACTCTCTGCCCCCAGGAGCAGGTGCCATGGGTGTATGATACACTTTTGTGACACAAATGACCAACCCACGAGTTGGTGGTAAGTAGCTTGGTGATAGGGAAAACACCCTCTGGGTATCGGGGGACCTGAATTCTGGTCTTGGTTCTGACACTAACTTGTGTGACATTGGGCAAATCTACCAGCTTGCCAAGGCCCAGTGTCTTCACCTGTAAAATGGGAAGCTAGATGGTTCCCCTGGTCTACCAGTTCTATAGTTCTAGAATTTTCCTCAGCACTCATTGCCCCTCTTCTTGCAGCCCAATGTGACCCTGCACTGCTGCATTGGGGGCAAGTTTATTTACGGTCTCTGTGCAGTGGATTGCTCCTCAGGACCGTGCGTGTGGCACATGTGAGCTGCTGAGGGAACCTACAGAGGGGCCCTTTTTCTGGTGTCTCCCCGAGCCAGTTTCAGGGTGTGGTTGATCAGTCCTGTGGCAAGCCAGAACTATTCCTCTTACACAAACTCGTGAAATGTGGGAGGTCGATGTGGCCAGAGCTCCAGGAGCAGCTATTAGAGGGTGTCTTCTACCTCATCCATGCAGTCAGTCCCCTTTGCTGCCGGGTTTGAAAACCAGCTCAGCCACTTACTTGCTGGGAGCCAGTTATGGGATATCTCTGTGCCCCTCTCCTCATCCCCCCATCTTTAAAGTAGCACCAACACCTGTTCCCACCTTGCAGGGTTGGGGCAAAGAGGAACTGACTTGACACAGGTAGGAAAGGTGTCGGGTGGTCCTTAGCACATTGTTGGTCCTCAGTAACTCATAGTTGTTATTATTCCTTCCCTCTCCAGGGATGGTTGTTCCCAAGAATAAAGATGGCCATCTGGTACAGGAGCTGCCGATGGCCCAGAGGTGCTACAGGTGCCCTGTGTCCACCCTCTCCCATTCTCTCCTCCTCCACTGCACAGCTTCTGGTTGTAACTCTCCACCTGCCCATACTCAGGCCCCAGGGAAGAGACAACAGTCACTTGGAGGTGCTCATAAGGGTCTAAACCCTTGAGATTGTCCTGGGGCTCTTGGTTCCCCCCAAACCAGAGGCAGAGAAAGATGCCAGCCCTGGGTGGGAGCAAGGGGGCAGTCAGAAAGGAGGGGCATTGTTGGCCGGTTTCTTGAGAACCTTATTTCATCAAAATCCTGGAGTAACCCTTTGGGGTTCAGATGGTGAGCATCCTTCCTTCTGAAAGATGGGGAAACTGAGGCTCAGGCAGGTAAAGTGAGTACCCAAGGCCACAGACAGCTAGCAAGTATAAGCGCCAGGGCTTGACCCCAAAAGACAAGGAGAAATTGAGGGGAATCTCACTCCTGAGCTGCCAGAACCCAACCTTTGGGCAGGAATGCTTTTTTTTCAAATTCTCACCAAAGGACATGCTTATTTATTTTAAAGAGAGAGGAAGGGAGGGAGAGAGAAAGGGAGAGGAACACTGATCGTGAGAGAGAAACATCAAGAAGTTGTACTGGCCCTGGGACCCAACCCAAAACCTAGGCATGTGCCCTGACTGGGACTCCAACCCGTGACCTTTCAGGTGACCTTTTGGTTTACAAGATAAGGCTCCAACCAACTGGGCCGTACCAGCCAGGACTAGGCATCCTTTGTTTTTGATTAATTGCTAACCAGCTCCAGGGACAAGGGTCTGCTAAGGAGAAAGGTTGAAAAACCTTAATTGGAGCTTTGAAATTCAACTCTAAGACACCTGCTGAGTGTGTTTTTCCCTCACCGGGCAGCTGCCTAGGCCCACATCTTAATCTCAGGAAATGTCAGTAATAACAGTGGCTAAAGACACTGCCAACTGTGCGCTGGGCACTATCTAAGCATTTTCCAGTTGTTAGTTCATTTATTCCTCAGGACAACTCTGATAAGTGGTTCCTAGTGGATGCTTTTATCCCCGTATCATGGATGAGAAAACTGAGGCAGAGAGCAAATAGTAGTAGGGGTGACTTGCCTAAGATAGGCAAGTAAATTCTTTTTTTAAAAAAATACTCACCCAAGGATATATTTATTGATTTTAGAGAGAGGGGAAGGAGGAGAGAGAGAGAGAGAGACATCAATGTGAGAGAGAAACATTAATTGATTGCCGACCATACACACCCTAACCAGGGATCAAACTTGAAACCTAGGTATGTGCCCTGACTGGGAATCAAACCTGCAACCTTTTGGTGTACTGTGTAATGCTCCAACCAACTGAGCCACCCGGCCAGGGTGGTAAGTAAATTCTTAAGGAAATGGTTCTGCAGATCTTGACATTCCAAGTTCAAGTGTTTCCAGACTCATGTGCTCTATTTGTCTTTTCCACAAGGAGTGCCAGGGACCCCTACCCCTGACCATCTTTTATAAGAACAGCCGGTGGGTGCCTGCTGTGAGCTTGGCTTGGTGGCCCTAAATCCCTACCTCATTCAAGCCATGTCAGCCCCTAGACTGACTGCCAGTAAGTGGTAGTGTGGATTCAGAGCAGGCATACGGCCATCCCTTTCCATCCTGCTGTCCTGCAACAAACCCTCATCCTTATCCCTAAACCACCTTCTCCATCTCAGCAATTGGAGTCATAGCATCAGGAGGTAGCAGCAGTAAGAGCCACCACTCTGCTCTGCCTGATGCCCATCCCTTGAAGGTAACAAGCGTTACAGCAATAGCAGCAGCATCCCGTTCAAGATACAGAATGTTTTCCTGTGCACCTCATATCACTGTTTCCTTCTACACATCACAGGGAATAGCTATTCTGACTTGTAGCACCATAAATTTGTTCTGCCTTTTCCTTGAACTTCATATTAATGGAATCATACATTAGTGTCTGGCTTCTTTCATTCAATATTATGTCTCAGAGTCATCCAATATGTGATGACTCCATTTGTTGTTCTTTTCATTGCTGTACAGTATTTTATTTTATAAATATCCTACAATTTATTTATCTATTTTCCTGTTTATAAACACGTATATTGTTTCCAATCTGGGGTTATTTTGAATAAAGCTAGTATGAGCACTCTCGTACTAGGAGTGAATTTTCTGAGACCTTGGATAGATGTATATTTAATTTCAGCATTTAGTTTTCCAGTATGGTTGAGCCAATTTGCACTCCCTCAGCAGAGGGTGAGAGTTCCAGTTGCTCCACATCCTAACCAACACTTGGTAATGTCAGTCTTTTTAATTTTAGCCAATCTAATGGATGTAGAATGGTATCTTATTGTGATTTAAATTTGCATTTCTTAGATAAACACTTTGTAAATTAATGAGGCTTATTTTTTACTTGTATTTTACTATTCAATTTTTATTTTAGATGTTTATATTGATTCTTATTATTTATTTGTTGTAGTTATTTTTACAGTTTCCTTCTGAGAACATCATATGCCACAGATTTTCTATTAAGATCGCTGATGTAAATTTTTCTTTGAAAATAAATCTATCCAAGTTTTCTAGAAAAGGGTGGGAGAAGTTTACTTAGAGAATAATATTATGCAGTTAATAGGCCAGCAGGGATGAGAATGTAGCAACTTAATGGAAGAAAGGTAGACCACTTTGACCTCAAGGATAAAGGTGAAAGCAGGCTCTGGACAGAAACCAAGAAGTGAAAAGTCAGAACCCAAGGCTCTCCCCTTTCCTGGGCCCCCCTGTCTGTCCTCTTGGCCTGTGTGCTTTATGTTTCTGTTCTCCATGCAGCAGTGTTCTCTGCCGTGGTCTGCTCTTTCCAGCATCTCTCAGTCCAGCACTCTGACAGTCCATAACCTGGGCTCTGTGGATCCTCATTCCTGGGAGAGAGATTCAGCTCAGGCCAGCATAGGTCAGGTGGCCATTCCTGACCCAGTCAGCTGTGGTCAGGGAGAGGGGTCCTGCCTTGTGACCGCAGGAAGAAAACATAACTGGCATTTCTAGGGCAAGTAGAGGAGGCACATTCTGAATAGAAATTGGGATGTATATTCTGTTGATGGGACAGATGATTTGACATTGAGAATGGAAGAGTCATGAAAAAATGGCAGACATCATTTTACTTCCTTATTTACCAAGAACCAAAATTATCTACGTCCCCAAATGAGCACTGTCATTTGTCATTCAATTTCTAGATGAAGACAGTTATGAAGAAGAGGTGGAAGAAAGGAGGAAGAAGAGGATAGTGCAGAAATGATTCAGATGGATTGCAAGAAGGAAAAAGAGAGGTCGTAGTAGTGGTGTTGATGGTGAAGATGATGGTGGTGATGGTAATGGTGATTATGATGATGAGGTTGACAATGATGATGGTGATGGTGACGGTGATTAATTTTACATTGATGTTCCTGGTTCTGTGCTCAGTGCTTTGCATTCACTATCACATTTAACACTAAAACAACTGTATGAGACTAGTACTATTATTATCCCAATTTTAGAGATGAGGAAACATAATGTGTGAATAGGTTAAGTCACTTGCCCAAGGTGGACATGAGCCCAGGCAGCTGGCAATCGAGCAGGGGCTTGCAACCACCACACTCTTCTGTCTCAAGTGTGTGAATGCCCCCTCGCTGGGAAGAAGACTTTTTGTCTGTGGTTAAGCACAATGTGATTTTGGTATTCGTATTTGTAAAATGTGATGAATGGTTATATAGCACATGCCTGCGAACAACCACCCAGACCAAGGAACTGAACATCATCAGCACCCCCAAAACCCACGATGCGTCCCTTCCCAATCATAACCTTCTCCTCCCCCAAGACAGAACCATTAATCTGAATTTATAGTAATCTTTTTTCTTAATAGTTTTACCACCTGTGTATATGTATTCCTAAGCACTATAGTTTAGTTTTGCCTGTTGTTGAACTTTATGGCACTAGAATTATACTACATGCATTCTCTTTTCCCAACATTGTGTTTGAGGTTCATTCCTATGGTTGTACATTTCTGGGGTCCATTTGTTCTCTTAGCTGTATAACATTCATTTGTATAAATACCCCTTCTCCTGTAACTGGACATTTGGCTTGTTTCCAGTTTGGGGTTATTACAAACAACTGCTTCTACCAGTTGGCCTATGTATTCTGAAGTGTGTTCACACATGTCCTTGCCCAGGAACAC
This sequence comes from Desmodus rotundus, assembly GCF_022682495.2. NCBI lineage: Eukaryota > Metazoa > Chordata > Mammalia > Chiroptera > Phyllostomidae > Desmodus > Desmodus rotundus. The sequence goes on along the minus strand of NC_071398.1, from coordinate 30,240,147 downwards.
TTGTTCACTTTCAGGGCTCACCATAAACTTCCTTTTCCAGGGAATCCTCTTCTCTGAGCACCTGTGCATTTGTCACTCTGCTATGTAGTTACCATTTCATTCGAGGCCTCATTCACTTATATAGGGAGAGAGAGTGCTTCAAGGTGAGACCCTGTCAGATCCCTCTCCTCCCCCTTCACACCCAGCATGATGTCCGGCACACACTAGGAAAGCAGTGATTGCATTTTGAGTAAATTATGAATGAATAAACAAATAAACGAATGAACAGTCAGCATTCCCCTGTACATCTGTAAAACCGAAGCTTGTCTGTCATACAAGTGAATGGTGGAGCCCAGAGGTGCTGTTAAGATGTTTACTCAGCTGTGGCTGTTTCTGATATGTATTTCGACCTTGTATGACACAGGCCGATATCACACACATGGCACCTGGGGACACAGTCTCTAGGCAGAGGAGTGGAGAGGATTACCAAGGCCTCACTCACCCTTCCTGCTCAGTAGGCGGTATGTTGGATGCATAAAGACATCCAGAAAAATGCTTCCAGCCACATTGCCTTTTTCTATTACCTCCTTTTCTGCCTCCCAGGGCTAATAAGTGTGATTAAACCTCATTAGAGCGAGACAGCTAGTGGTTTCCTCATGCCTTTGCCTTATCTATTGTGTATTCAATTTGTCCATCCCCAAGGAAGATTAGTGAGCAGGTGGTAGCGGGAAGAGACCCATGGACCTGCTGGTTCATCAGAGAGGAAGATGAAAGTCATGGAGTATGGGCAAGGGCTGGGGCAGGAGCTGAGCTGCCATAGGTTGATGGGTGTCTCCAAGGGTCAGAGCCTCGGAGACACCCATCAAAGATGTGCAGGGCCTCAGAGATTGGGGAGGTGAATCCAGAAGTCATAGCAGTGGATTGGAGGCCTGGCCAGAATAGACCAGCTGGTGTGCAGGCCAGACCAGGTGAGTTCCCTCCTACCTTATCTGTGATGGGTTTCATCAGAACCCACTGGCCTCAGGATAACATCCAGCCTTCTTAACATGGTTGACAAGGCCTCCCTGACTATGCCTGCCTACCCCACCTGCCTCCTTTCTCTCTCCTCCCTACTTCCTGCTCCTATCTCCCATCCTACCTAGGCTAGCCTCCTTTCTCACATATTCTGTCGCCCCTGCCCACTACATACTTTCATATCTCAGCTTAGTAACTCCTTTTCCCAAGAAGCCTACCTGACCCCCTACCCCACCAAGGCCAGGATGTATGCTCCTGCCCTGCGCTCCCAGAGCTCCTTGGACCTTCTGACTCAGAGCATTTGGCTCTGTGTGGTTCCGGTTTGTTTTATCATCAGCTTTCTCTGCTAGATGATTTAGGGCAGGGGCTGTGACCACTGTGTTCACATTCTATCCCAACTCAGTGTCTGTACATAGTATGTGCTCAATAAATATGATTTGTGGTGATTGAATAAATAAGGTGGTCAAGTATTTGCTCAGGATCATGGAGTGACTCAGAGGTAACTGGGTCTGGGAACAGCTCCTTCCCTCTCTCAGCCCTGTCCCCTGACCTTGCCTTCTGCATAGACAAAGGCCTCCCTCTCCTCCTTTCTAGTGGCTACCTCTTGTGTGTATTCAAGCTTGCAGTGGACACAGGGTTGTTCAGCATCTGTTACCCTTTTCTTAGGCAAAAACATTCAGATTGCTTCCTGATCCTCAGCCCATGTGTTGAGTAGTCTTCACCCCAAGCTGCTGACCTGCGTTAGCCCCTGAATCACGTACTACCTGAAAGCAGACTGATGTTTGAACTTACCCATTTACTGAAGTACAGAAGCCGACAAATTCCCTTTTGCTTGCATCACTCTGAGATGGGTTTTCTAATATTTGCAAAAGGATTTTTTAACAACTTTATTAAAATATAATTCACATACCATGTAATATATACATTTACCATGTGTAATTCAATGTTTTCAGCATAATCATCAAGTTGTGAACTATCATCACAATGTAATTTTACCTTTTCATCATCCCAAAAAGAAGCCTGTACCTATTAGCAGATGCTCCTTATCCTTCCTTCCCCCAACCCCTGGAAAGCACTACTCTACTTCCTGTGACTGTGGATTTGCTTATTCTGGACATTTTCTATAAATAGAACCATACACTATGGGCCTTTTGTAACTGACTTCTTTCACTCAGCATGTTCTCAAAGCTCACCCATGTTATAGCATGTATCAGGACTTCATTCCTTTTTAATGCCAAACAATCTTCCATTGTATGAATGGACCACATTTTATTTATTCATTCATCAGTTGACGAATTTATTTGGGTTGTTTCCACTTTTGGCTGTTGTGAGTAGTGCTATGAACATTCATATACGGCTTTTTATGAGGACATATGTTTTCATTATTGTTAGGTATAAACCTGTGAGTGGAATTGCTGGGTTATACGGGAGTTCCATTTCACCTTCGAGGAACTGCCAGACTGTTTTCCACATCAGGTGCACTATTTCCCTAGTGATTAGTGACGTTGAGCATCTTTTCATGTGCTTATTGGCTACTTGTGTATCTTCTTTTGGGGAAATATGTATTCAAGTCATTTGCCCTTTTCTGAATTTATATTTTATTTATATTATTGAGTTATGGCTTTTTATATATTCTGGATACAAATCTCTTATTAGATCTGTCTGCTTTGCAAACATTTTCTTCTGTGAGTGGTCTTTCACTTTCTTCATGGAACCTAATTTCTGTAGCACACAGTTTTTATTTTGATGAAGTCCTATGCACCTGTTTTTTGTTGTTGGTGGTGGTGCTTTTGGTGTCATTGTTAAAGGACCTTAACTAACACACCTGCCCTCTTTGAAAGGACTGCTCACCCTCATCACTGTGGCCTCCTCGATGTCTTCCCTGCATGGTGGCCTTGCCTCACAAACGAGAACCCTGAAGGTGGGTGAGGGTGCAGGGTTCAACCAGTGATGTCAGGATTGTTTAATGCCCCGCCATGGTTCTTGGGGAAAGCACTCCAGGCACCTGGACAGACTTACATCACTTCCTCAAGACATTCACTCTTGTTTCCCATTATGGTCAGAGCTGATTGGACACACGAGGGCTTCCTAAAGGAAGGGCCAGTAAGATGTGGAAGACACAGAGAGGGGCCAATCAGAGAGAGTGAGCACAAGTTAGCTCTACTCCCCTATAAGGGGCTGAGGAGCCTGGAGCTTGCTTGAACCTGACGACTCTCCAGGCCCCCATTACAGCTTCTGTGAGCAGCTTGCAGCCAGTGTCTGCCCTTTGCCAAATGAAGGGCTGAGCAGATTAGTTTTTTTCTGTGCTCTACCTCTCACCTTACCCACCTCTCCTGCCTCCAAAACATAGACCTTTCACCCTGAACATTCAACAACTCATTCAACATTCATTCCAGAAACCTGAGGCCAGGGCTTGGGATGTGGCTGAGAATAAAACAGGTGTGGGCTTTGCCATGTGGCCAGAAAACTATCACACTGTAAAAGCTCTGACAATGGAAATTATAGTTACTGATGATGTGGGGAACAGGCTTGGCTGGTAAATAGTTATGTCAGTTAAGCACCTCCTAAACTGAATAAAGAGCTGCATAATAAAGAATTTCTGGAACCCTGGAGTGGACTCACAAGATGCGTGCTCAGTCCTAACTTTGCCCTTTGCTAGCTGCATGGACTTGAGCAAATCACTAGCCATTTGGAGCCTCAGAGTCATCACCTGTTGAATGGGAAGATGAATCAGCCCCTTCTCCCTGCACAGAACTAGGTTGTGCACACATTACAAATGTAAGTGATGGTCTGTGCTGACCTGGCAGGAGGTGCCGACAATCCCTCCGTTTATGAAAAGCTGTGTGCCAGGAGCTGGCCTAAGCATTACCCATCGAATGAGTACAATAGGCCCACAAGGGAGGCACCCCCAGAAAAAAAACAGAAGCCCCAGGAGAGGGGAGGCAAATTCTGTTGGTCCAGGGTTTCTGCAGTTCCCTAGAGAGTCAGGGAAAGAGAATAGTGGCTCTCATTACCTCCCACCGGTCCAGCTTCCCTCTACCCATTCTCCCTGCAATCAGGCCACAGCTTTAGGAAATGAAAGGTAGCTTCCCCTCATGAACAGTGTCAGAAGCCCCTTGAACACTGGCTTTCTTCTTCACAGAGCAGCTTTTTAAAATGTGTTTGGTCCATTTTATAACCATTACACCTAGTATACATATTTTGGAAAACACAGAAAAGCACACACAAGAAATGAAAATCTTCATCATCCCATCACCCAGCAGTTACAATTAATAATTGATTTATTTCCTTCTGTCATTTTCTTCTATGCGTAATTAACACAGATATATATTTGACTTATAATATTTTTGACTTATGATGGGGTATCGGGCCATATCCCCATTGTAAGTCAAAATGCTTTCATACGTCTAACCTGCCGAATGTCGTAGCTTAGCCTACCTTACATGTACTCAGAAACTTACATTAGCCTGCAGTTGGGCAACTGTTTTGAGTTTCGTCTTAAGAGTAATTGCCTTCCTCTTCTCCTTCTTGCCAGAAGCAGGAGACGAAGATGGGCATTTTTGTCTAGACATGATGAGATGAAAAATCAAAACTTAATATCCAAAAATTGCCTCCAACACTACCTGGTAGAGTATTGGTTGTTCACCCTCATGATCGCGGGGTTCAGTGGCTGCTCAGCAGCATCACAGGAGAGCATCACACCGCTTCTTGTTACCCAGGAAAAGAACAGAATTCCACATTCAGAGTAGGGATTCTACTGCACGTGTGCCATTTTCACACCATCGTAAAGTTGAAAAATCATAGGGACCGCCTATATTTTACAAAATTAGGGTCATACTGCAAGGGCTTACTTTTTGTACTTACTTTTTTTTCCACTTAGCATAAGTCCTGAACATTTTCCCATCATCAAATTGTCTTCTACAGCCCAACTTAAGGTTGCTCGTGTCCGTCATTGGCTGTTAACAATAGCAAACATTTATGTGTATGTGCAGCTTATATGGTGCTTTAGCATTTCTAATGTTTACATTGTGCTCATATGTGCTCCATGCTTTCCACACAGTACCTCATTTAAGCTTCACAACAGCCACCCGAACTAAGTCTATTATTATGGGCCTATCCAGAGGAGAAACCTGAGGCACAGAGAAGTGGAGCCACTTGCCCAAGGTCACACAGCTGCCAAGCGATGGGGCCAGGGTTGGAACCCAGGCAGTCTGGCTCCAGAGTCCACCGTGCCTCTAAAGTGCCCTCATTATGGGCAGAAATGGGATAGGGATGATCCTGGAAGTCAGACCAAGAGATGGCAGGAAGGCCAACTGATTCCAGACCCAGTGTGTAACTGATACTACCATCAGTGCCTCTGTCATGTCATCCTCAGAAGCCTGTGGTGGAGAAGGTGGTCATGCCTGTCTGTGTGGCCATGTGCACCTGCATGTACCTGCAAGAAGTGCTGTCAATCCATTTAACTTGGAACTCCCATAGCTGCAGAAACATGCGGAGGCTGTTGTCTTCTGCTCTGACTCCTGACCCCCTTGATCTCAAGCACCATGTTCTAGAATGAGGACTGAAGCTGCCCATGGCGATGCTGACCTGAGCCACCAGAGACAGGGCCTTCATTGGCCAATAGCAGCAAGAGTGGAACACAGACCTGGGCTCACAGGAAAGGCACACCCCTCCCCTGGGAAGCCATATAAGCCTCTGAGATTCTACAACTTTTTACAGGGGCAGGAAGAAGGGAGGAGAATGTAGACATCAGGCCAGTTTGGAGAGGTGTAGTTCAAGTGTGCCTGAGGCTCCTACTCGGGGGCTGGGTAGTATCTATGGTTCAAACTGGAGAGCAGGACACCCAGTTATACAGACAGACCACATTCTCCCTGGCCAGCCCTCAGCACTGGAGATGCATCATCCTGCTCCCTGACAAATAACACTGTGATGGATGCATTCACACAGGTAGACAGAGGGCACTGCTTGGGGGTGGGGGGTGGGGTAATGGCCCACAGTCAATTGGCTGAACTTAACTCCTAAGTCTACTGTGTCCTGGTTGAATACCTTTGGGCTCCTTAACTTTCGTGACTTCTTTCTTTATCAGGGAGCCACCTCCCAGGGACATGAATTGGGACATCCACTGTGCCTGGGGCAGGATGTCCATGGTAAGCACTGCATTGCCATGTCAAACATTTCCGTGTGGGCACGTCTGATTGATTCCTTTGGATAAGCTCCGAAATGCAGAACAGCCAGGTCAAAGGGCATTTTGCAGACCTGCTGCTGCCACCTGGATGGTCCTCCTCATTATAGCCGCTCAACCTTCCACATGGGTCAGAATCACCTGGCTCTGATTCTGGTTTGGCAGGGCTGATCAGGGCCTGAGACCCTGAGTTTCTAATGTGGTGCTGATACTGCTGGTCCAGAACCACCCACTGAGTAACAGAGGTCCCCAAGCGCTCACAGATTCTCTGCCACTCCCTTCTTATAGAAAGCCTGGGGCTCAGTGGGGCCAGGGCTGGACAGATCACAGCCCCAGAAAGCGGGTTCATGGCTGGCTGGTATGGAGCCATGGGGGCTGGAGAAGCCGTTCTTGGCACACTGCCTGTGTCTGCATAGTTCCTGCCCTCCCTGAGGGGCCTGAATCTCTGCCATTAGCCTCCAGCCCAGATGGGCTGTTTATGCGCCAATTCCTGCAAATCGATTCCACCCAGAGAGGATTAGTGAGACTGACTCTCAGTACCGAGGCCGGACAGCCAGGGTCCTGCCTTGTTTGTGGTGGGCCTTTCCCGCAACCTCCCAGACTTCGGGTTTCCGCCCTGCGGCACTGCGAGCAGGCCCAGAGAGCAGGGCTGGCCGAGGGAGACCCCGTCTGGACAGGAGTGTTTGTGCAGCGCCGGCAGCTCTGTCTCACCGGCCAAGTCCAGCCTGGGGAAACAGAGATACAGTGTATGCTGAGTTTTACTCCACCTGACAGGCTGCAGATACCTCTGTGTTCCTTGGGTGGGAGTCGGGGGAGGCAGGGGGTGGGGAGTGGGGTGCACAAAACCCAACAACTTTAATCCAGGTGGAAGCTGGGGGAGAGCACGAAGTTCTTGGTGTTTTGCTTTCTACATGAACCACATACAATTGCCAATATAAGGCCAGTTTTGCCTTCTGAAAGGGCAATTTCATGTGGTTCAATATTCGTCCTCACGGCAAAGCTTCGGGGTCGTTTTTATAAATACCCCATCCTCAGGACATGCAAGGCCAACATATTTGTACACGATCACATAGTGCTACCAACATTTACTGTTTCTCATGGAATTTAAGATGCCACCAAGCATAAGTTTCTCTGAGCCCCTCCAATTCCCACTGACCAGGTGGGAATTCCACTGATGATGCTCTGGGGAACTTTAATCAGTGCCCCCCATTTTCTCTTTCCAGCATTTTAGGGCTGCTATGTTCCACAGCACACTCCCTAGAGCCGCATGCCTGTGAAGACTGATGAGCCAACGCAGGACAGAGGGCCCCACCAGCCCAGCATCTGTCTCGTGTCAGTGCGAGCTGGCCTCCTTCTCTTATCTCCACCAAGACCTTGATGGTTAGTCCCAGGAGAACAGCAGGATGGGGTCGGGGAGGCCAGACTGAGAACCTGGGCAGGGGGCTGAGCTCTGTCTCATCCCAGGAGACAAAGATGCCAATATGTATCTGGCTTACTGACTCACCTGGCCCCCACCTTCCAGACGAAGGAGGGAAGAGCTTCCCAGGTGTCACTGTGCTGTGGTCACACTGGAGAAACAGGGTGAACCCCCCGACTACCCGAAGTTAGATGAGTTACACAAGCACCAAGAGGGTAGGACCAGTTGGTTATTCCTATGGTGGGGCTTTCTGGGGAGAGCAGGGCAACCTCCCATGTTTCTCCAAAATGACTTGAGGGAGCAGAGGAAGGGGACTGCCTGGGGTCTTATTGGGGTTGGAGTGGGGCCAAGAAAGGAGCTGAATGGAGCTATGTGGTTTGAATCCCCTGTAGTGAGGTGGGGATCAAGTGGGCTTTTTTACCAGCCTGCCCAGGTGTGGGGCAAAGAGAAATCAGGGGAAGCTTAAAGGCTTCCAGCACCCAGACTCTAAAATGGAGTCAGTCCAGTTCCCATCCCCATGCCTGCTGCCTGGTTCCAGATTAAAACATGGCCACAGTGTGTCTGGCAGGACACTTGCGACTTGTGTGACATGCTATGTGTACACACGTACACACACATCATGCAGGAAGCTTGAAGATCCCGTGAGTCTCCGGCATATTAGCATGTGGGTGTGTGCAACCCCTGCCCCCAGAGCATCCTCACAGCAGCTCCATTGTCAAAACACATGGAAGACTCTCAATTATGAGCAGTTTGACCAGACACCCCACACCACCGCCCCGTACCACCACCCTGACTGCGCAAACGTTAATCTCTTCTCTATTAGCTTGGGAGTGTTTTTTCAGTCCCATGCCTGTCTCCCTCTGGATGCCAGCATCCAGAAACCCATGCCATAAACTCTGTGTCGCAGAGCTTGCATAAAGATTACTGCACTATTCAACTCCTTTAGCACCTCTTTTTTCTTCACTCTATAATGTTTTAGCTTTATCCATGTTGCTTCATGCAGCTCTCATTCATTTTTAAAAGTAGTGCAGTACATTATTCCACCGTAAAACCAAACCCCAGCTTGCTTAACTATTTTGCATCCTGATAAGCTTTTGGTTATTTCTAATTTTTGCTTATAGTCATTGTTTTTCAGAGAAAGAGTGCAAGACCACTCAGCCAGGAAGTGGCGGGCCAGGAGATGAGCATAGGTCTTCAGACTTCAGATTTACATACAGTGCCTTCTACTTCATCAGCAGAGCATCACTCGCGAGCTCAGGACCTTGGATAGGCCACACATACCTCTGGTGAGGTCACCTGTTGTGGTGGTTTTAAAGATATGTCCACAAATTCTTGGATATTCACCCCTTGAGAGGAGGAGCTAAATTCTCCTGCCCTTGAGCATGGGCTGGACTCAGTCACTCACCTCTAACAAATAGAATATGGCAGGAGTGGTGCCACGTCACTTCTGAGATTAGGTTATAAGAAGACTGGCTTCTGTCTTAGTCTCTCTCTCTTTCTCATCACTCACTCTGTGAGAAGCCAGGTTCCATGCTGGGAGCTGCCCTATGGAGAGACATAGCAAGGAATGGGGGCCTCTCATCAATAGCCAGTGAGGACCTGAGGCCTTCCAGCAACCACAACCCAGCTGAAGCCCCACGTGACAGCCCTGACAGCAACCACATGAGCAAGAACCACTCAGGCAGCAACCAGATTCCTGACCTGCAAAAACCACAAGATAATTCCTGTTTGTTGTTTAAGCTCCTGGGTTTGGGATATTTGTTATACAGCAACTGATTACTGATACACTCATTTAGCATCACCCAGAGGCTAGGTGGTAGAACACAGGTAGACTTGGGTATCCAGTTGGCTTCACCACCAACAGTCTCAAAGCATCTCTTCCTCATAGTGTCCTGGCCTCTGAGGATGTGTGATGAACCAGAAGCCACAAGCATGGACCCCATCACAGCCTGCTGAGCTGTGGCTCCTCACTCGGGCTGAGCGCCTGGGCAGCATGTCTGTGCAAGCACTGATGGTAAATGCGTCCTCTCCCAGCCCTCCTCCATCCCTGCCATCCTCTGCCAATTCCCTCACAGCCCTGCCTGGCTGCGCCTCCGGGAACTGTAATCCAGTCTGCAGGGAGCTACCTCCCAGTTGAACTTTCTTCCCGAGTGTAAATTACTGACACAGAATCTGGCACATAAAGCATTTTGGAATTTTCCTCCATGTTATGAGGCTTTGGAGTCTGATGGACCCGGATTTCCAATCCCCCTCCCCTTGCCTGTCCTCCCTTCCCCTCACTCTCCTCATCTAAATTGGGTCAATAATTGCACCTCTTTCCAGGATGGGAGAGAGAATTCGGGCAGATCAAGCGAGCCAATGCTTAGAGGAGACCCCCCAGCGAATGGGCTGCATGGTCATCATTCACCTTATTAATATGACAACAGGAGGAGCTTGGCCGCTGAGGGAGGCCTGGGGCGTGGGCCTGAATGCGGCTTCCCTGGGACATCTTGGGTGGGGACTGGAGAGGAAGGGGCTCCAGAGCAGAGAAGGTCCCCTCTGTGTCTAGGCACCTCCCTGGCCTTCTCTCCATTCCATAGGGAGCCATGCCCCTTCTCATGCCCCTTCCACTGTGAAATCTCCCACACTCCCTGATAAATCTATTGTTTTTTATTGAGGTAAAATTCACATAACATGAAATTAACCACTTACAGTGAACAATCCAGTGGCGTTTAGTATATTCACAGAGTTATTGCCACTGTCACCACAGTGCAGTTCCAGAACATTTCCACCCCCCCAAAGAAAACCCATCCCCCTTAGCTGCCACTCTCCATTCCTGCCCCCCTTAGCCCCTGGCAACCAAAATCCTGCTTTCTGTCTCTACAGACTGCCTATTCTGGACGTTTCGTATAAGAGGAATTATGCACTATGGCGCCTTTTGTGTCTGGCTTCCTTCACTCAGCAGGAAGGGCTCAGGGATCACCCATGTTATAGTCTGTGTCAGCACTTTATTCCTTTTCATGGCTGAGTAATGTTCTGGCGTGTGACTAGGCCACACACTGCCCATTCGTTCATCAGTAGATGGACAGTTGTTTTTCTCCACTTTTGGACTATAATGAATAATGCTGCTGAACGCCCACGCACACATTTTCGTGTAGACGTGTGGTTTAGCTCTCTTGGGTAGACACCTGGGGGTGGACTCTTTGGGTCTGGTGATAACTTTCTGTGTACTTTTGAGCCCCCCCAACCCTGGCGGCCCCCTTCAGCTCTCAGTGCTCTCATGCTTGCACCCTTTCCAGGTCTCACATTTCATGTGACTTCATGGAAATATCCGCCCAGAGGTCTGTGAGCCCCGTTCCAGCAGGGATGGGGTTTCCCTGCGCCCTGGCCTGGCATGTGAAGACACCCTGAGTGTCTGTTAATGTGAGAATGGAGCACAAGTATGATCCAACAGGTAAGCAGAGATGTCTCCAAGGAGCCCAAAATCTAGCATCAGGGACCACTTGGCAGGTGCAGCAGACACGTGATTGGGCCCAGGGCAGAATGAAGTGCTGGGGGTTTATGCTTCAGGGGCAGCCCCGTTGAAAAGTAACAGGCTTGAGGTCCTACGCTGTGCCCCACACTGTCCCAACATGGCCAGTGGAGTGTAGCCCTAGCATAGTATAAGGTCAATGCCTCCCAAGTGGTCCTTCCCTTCTGCCTTGCCCTCCACTTTCCCACCCCGAATTTCTTGGGTCACTTTCAGATAAACTGAACCTCTCAAATCCTAGCTCAGGGTCTGCTCCTTGGACACCCAGACTAAGACAGCAAGGTACGCCCTCTGGTCCAGATGAGGACTGGCCTTGTCATTAAGAAAAATGAGTCATCATTCATATAAGAATTAACAGGAATCAAGAGGCTTTCCCAAGTTGGCTGCACCATTCACAGTTAAGTTCTGGTTCTCTGGGGCTGCAATGCCTATCCTGAAGACATGGGTCAGGCCAAGACTGGGGACAGGGAGGCTGGGTAGGGCAAGTGAGGTGCCCACTTCAGGGTCCTGCGGTACAGGCCTGCAGCCAATAGTGAGTGACCCCTCATCCTTGTGGCTCTGGTTTCAACTGTAGATAAGGCTCCTATGTACCCATGTGGGTGAATGTGTGTATGCACACAATGTTTCTGTGTGCGAATACATGTTTATGTGTGTGTGTTTGTGTGTATACATGTATATGCACATGTACTTGCACGTTTGTGTGTAAGCATGCATGCATGTGCACAGTGTGCATGTGTGTTATAAGCAAGTGTGTATATGTGTATGTGGGTGGGTATGTGTATGTTGGCAGATTACATGTATAAATGTGCATGTGTATATGTGTGTGTGCATGAGTGTATTGTGCATATGTATGTGTGTATGTTTGCACACCTAACAGTAGCTATTGAGCACTTAATCATGGGCCCTAAAGCATCCTGAGAACTTCACATTTAATCTACACAACAAACCTGTAATGTAAGTTCTACATTTATCCCCATTTTGCAGATGAAGGAACTGAGGCTCAGAGAGGCAGAATAGTCTTCCTAAAGCCACACAGCTGGTAGACATGGGAACATAGTGCAGAACCAGACACCTAACTCCAGAGCTCACAATCTGAACCTCTAAGTCAGGTATTTGAAGATGTAAACAAACCTATTTCCCCTTCTGAGTCACACAGCAGAGTGCTGCTCTCACCCGCCAACTTTCCTTTTGTTTCAGCTCCTTTGCAGTCTAGGAGAGCAAGAAATCCCAGCAGGTAGCTGGTCCACACACTCACTTTGCAGTCAGGAGGAAGGACTCCAAGGAGAGAGTGACTCCCCCAAGTTCACGTGGCCTTAAGTGATGGGTGTGGGTCCAGACCTGCTTGGAGCCTGGGTGGGGCGGCCAGAGGGGTAGGTGGGACACTACATGCCCTCAGACTGAAGAGCTGGCTTTTTCCAACACAGTGTGCACAGCTGTGTCCTTCCTCTGTTACTCTGAAGTGAGTCTCTGCCCACAGCACACAGTGCCTTGTCCACTCCTCAGGGCACCTCCCGCCTGACCATTCATTCTCCCAGAGGGTGGTTTTCTTTATTACCTTTACTGCAAGCTTTAGTGGGAAAGAAAGAGGCCAGAGAGACCAAAAGGCAGGGGGTGGTGCCTCCAGTGTGTATATTTAGCCCAAGCATTTGAGCGAGGCCGCTCCTTCTGGCTTCAGGCCTCATCTGCTTGCCTTCCCCCGGTCGCAGATCATGGGACCTCATGGGATCAGAGGAGGATAGAGCCTGCGGTGACAGCTGCCCCTGCTCCTCCCATTTGGCTGACAGACAGGCTGGCCTTGGCCAGAAATTATATGTTTTGGAGCTTTTTCTGATCCAGAAGCCTAGGACAGCACCGTGTTTGTGGTTTTTGTATGAATTCTCCTTGAAATCAACTTGCACTTTTTTCCTCTGATTTTTAAAACTGTGTTTCATTATGTAATGTATATTTATTGTAGAAAAATGAGAAAATATAAATACACATAAGGAAGAGTTAAAAACTTCACAATTTCACTACACGGCGAGGAAATGAACCAACTTGATCTCCACATAGCAAAGACGACTCTCTCAGGCAGGAAGCCAGACCCTCCAAGGTGCAGTGATCATTACTAAGAATTCAAACGGGCAGTATCAGATGCTAGGATGGCGGCCACCCTGGGAGTGGGGACATTCTACCGTTGGGACTATCCCCAGTGTTTGCATTTGTGACAGCACATCAAACTGTGTGTTTATGATTAGTGTACTTTTCCATGTGTACGTTCAATAAAAGCTTTACTAAATAAAAACTTGTCCCTCTCTATTCCCACAGATCACCAATATTAACATTTTGGGGTGCTTCCTTATAGACATTTTCCTATACATATATACATGTGTTTTTCCCCCCTAAGAAGATAAAACCTGCCCTACCTCCTCTGTTTTGACTGGCGGTGGGGGCAGGGGGGAAGGGGATAATGAGTGGGAGCAAGGACCCACCCTGAACCCTCCAAACAAGTGGCCCACCTCCCCGGTTGTTGGGGTGAGGGCAGTAGTGAGCTCTCAGTAAATGTGAACCCTTACTCTTCATTGGCTTTTTTTATTACCTCTAATGCATGCATCTCTCTAAATCAAGGAATCTCCCTGTGACCAAACATAAGGGAGTCCCAAATACAGGGAGATGCCCAATCAAATCCTCCATCATGCTTTTGGTCCAACTTGAATATAGAAATGTTTTAGACGTCAATGAAATGGTCATAGAAATGCATGTACAATGTGATTCATGAATTACATTAGAAACACACTTTTAGACTCACAAATGAGATCAAATGGTACATGTGGTGGAGACTGGCGTGCTGTCCATCCAACCGTTTCCTTCTTCCTCCTGGAGATACAGACTGCCTCCATTTCCTGGCCACTCTTGACAGGTAGTACAGTCACAAGACAGATATTGTCCAGTGGGATTTGGGCAGTAATATCTGACATCACTTCTGGGCCTGGCCTCGGTAACTCCCTCACCCAGCCTGCCCAGGCTCACAGCTCATCTGCTGGCTGGACGCTGGATCCAGCCCAAACTGCTGAGCCCCAGGGCATGGGGGACCCTTGAAAACCCACCAAACACTCGATTAGAACTCACGTGAGAAAGGATGAGCCCATTGCATTACTTCACATGATTGTTTTATTTGGTGCTCTGGTTGACGCACCTTAAATCAGTGCATTAATTTAGAAGTAATGCTTTTTCCATTTCACATTTCCTGAGTCAATTTTATTCAAATTCTTCACGCACATGGTCAACATCAGTGTCTGTATCTTCGAGAACTACTTCTTGAGACTTAGAACTCAGTTTTCCAAGGCACATCATCTTGTTTTCTTTTCTGAGTCCTTTGAGATTGACATTCCTTCAGGGTGCTGTTGACAACGGCTTCACCAAGGTACACATCTCCATCATAAAATATTAAGACTGTTTTTCTTCATTTGACTTGTAGGTTTAGATCTTTGGCCTTCACAATGGAAGCACTTACAATATTCCTTTTCAAAGGGATCTTTAAACAGCTTATTCACTGTAACATCTATACTCAGACTCCCCGCCCCCGGAGGAAGATTTGCTAGATCTAGGTTAATTTGGGGGGTCCTCTTATTGTTTCCTCCAGTTACCCCTATGAGGATCTGTGTCTGGCTTTGTTTGAGGTCATCCCCAAATAAGGTGTCCTCCCCAGACAAATTTAGTTGTTCAAAATAAAATAATTGAGAAAATGCAGACAACTGTAATTGAATAACAATAAAAATTTTAAAAATAAATAAATAAATAATAAAATAATTGAAAGACTGACTTGTAAAGTCATAATTATTAGGTGACTTTATTTTTAAGCTGATCTCTTTTACTTTTGTTATTACTTACTTTTTATACTGGAAATTTCTAAACATACAAAACTAGGTTGAAGTGTATATGATGGTCATTCATGTACACACCACCCCACTTCCACAGTGGTTGATAAATGGCTCCATGTTGTGTTGTCTCTGCCACATCCACCATGCCCTCTATTGTAAGGGACACACTTTTTCCACTGTTTTCAAATTCATTTTTTACATATTCATTTTTTACATATAAATTCATTTATACATATTGTTGGTATACAATCTTATATCATTGGTGTACAATATAGTGTTCAACATTTTTTATACCTTACATTGTGATCACCCCATTAATTCTAGTAATCATCTGTCACCATGCAAACTGATCACAATATTGTTGACTAAATTCCCCTTCCCCCTTTCACCCACTTCTCCACCCCTCTCTTCTGGCAACCATCCCTTTGATCTCCATTTCTATAACTCTGTTTTTGTTGTATTTGTTTGGCTTGGTTTGTTTTTAGATTCCATGTATAAGTGAAACCATACAATATTTGTCTTTTTGCACCCAACTTTTTTCACTTAGCATAATACCCTCTAGATCCATCCATGTTGTCACAAATGACAAGATTCTTTTTTATTGCTGTGTAATATTTTATTGTACATATATATGTACCACTTCTTCTTTATCCATTCATTTACTGATGGACACTTGGGCTGCTTCCATATCTTGGCTACTGTAAATAATGCTGCAGTGAACATGGGTGCACATATCTTTTCCAATTAGTGTTCTTATTTTCTTTGGGTAATACCCAGAAGTAGAATTGCTGGGTTGTATGGTATATTTATTTTTAGGTTTTTGCGGAATGTCCACACTGTTTTCCACAGAGGCTGCACCAGTTTGCAGTCTCACCAACAGTGCAAGAGGGTTCCCTTTCCTCCACATCCTTGCCAACACTTGTTTGTTGACTTTTTGATGATGGCCATTCTGGCAGGTGTGAGGTGACACCTCATTGTGGTTTTGATTTGTATTTCCCTGATGATTAGTGATGTTGAGCATCTTTTCATATGTCTCTTTGCCACCTGTATGTCTTCTTTGGGGAAATGTCTTTTTATGTCCTCTGCTGATTTTTCAATTGGACTGTTTATTTTTTATTATTGAGTTGTAAGAGTTTCTTACATACTTTGAATATCAATCCCTTAGCATATATATCATTTGAGAATCTATTCTCCCAGTCAGTAGGTTGCCTTTTGTTTTGTTGATGGTTTTCTTCACTGTGCAGAAGATTTTTAGTTTTATAAAATCCCATTTGTTTTTTTTCTTTTGTTTCCCTTGCTCAAAGGGATGTGTGCACAAAGATATTACTCAGACTAACATCAGATAGTTTACTTCCTATGTTTTCTGCCAGAAATCTTATGGTTTCAGGCCTTACATTTCAGTCTTTAACCCATTTTGACTTTATTTTTGTATACGGCATAAGAGAGTGGTCCAGTTTCATTTTTTTGCATGTATCTGTCCAGTTTTCCCAACACCACTTGCTGAAGTGACTGTTTTTATTCCAGTGTATATTTTTGCCTCCTTTGTCATAGATTAGTTGACCATAGAGGTGTGGGTTTATTTCTGGGCTCTCTATTCCATTCCACTGATCTATGTGACTGTTTTTGTGCCAGTACCATGCTGTTTTGATTACTATAGCCTTATAATATAGTTTGAGATCAGACAGCATGATATCTCTAACTTTGTTCTCAAGATTTCTTTGGCTATACAGGGTCTCTTGGGGTTCCATATAAATTTAGAATTATTTGTTCTGGTTCTGAGAAGAGTGACATTGGTATTTTGATAGGAATTGCAATGAATCTGTAAATTGCTTTGGGTAGTATGGTCATTTTAACAATATTAATTCTTCCTATCCATGAGCACAGTATATACTTTCACTTATTTGTGTCCTATTCAATTTCTTTCTTCAATGTCATAATTTTCCAAGCACAGGTCTTTCACATCCTCGGTTAAGTTTATTCTAGGTATTTTATTATTTTGGATGTAATTGTGAATGGAATTATTTTCTTCATTTCTCCTTCTGATTGCTCATTATTAGGGTATAGAGTGATTTCTGTATATTAATTTTGTAATAAAGGATACATTTTTAGGGTAGGGAGAAAATTGCCTTATATTAAGGCTATCTGGTATATTTAGTCAACATTATTTTTAAAAAACTATTTACTGTGAAAATGCCAAACATATATCAAAGAAGACAGAGCACAATGAACCCCATGTGTCCATCACCCGCTTCAACATGAGACCCATCTTGTTTTATCTCCACCTGCCATCGCCACCTGCCCCTCCACCTGCCCTAGCTTGTTTTGAAGGAAAAGCCAGACAAATTGTCCTTTCATCCAGTCAGTGTCATTGTTCATGGTTGTCTTTGCTTACATGTTTTGAGGCACAGGAATGAGACAGTCTGGGAGTCGCCCGGGATTCAGGTACCAGTGCACCTCTTACTAGTTGTGTGACACTGGGCAGGTGACTTCCCATCTCTGAGCCTCTTCCTATATATAGAGAAAAATAACAGCGCCTTCCTCACAGCACTGTTGAGGACTAAATGCAAAAATGTCTGTGAAGTGTTGAACATGATAAATTCTGATTAGTATTATTTTTCTCAGTAATCTCTTTTTTAATATTTCAAAAGCTGAGGCGGGGGCAAGCTAGAGGTGGAAAAGCTCCACTTTAGTCTGTGCCTTGCTGGAGGGGGTGTGAGCCCCTTGGTCAACTGAGGAGGCCAAGAGACCCCCCCCAGAATGGAGGAGCTAGTGAGGGGCACCCCCTCACCCCCAATGAATGTGAGAGCCCAGTGGCTTTCCCTCAAGAATTCAGCCATTCCTCCAGGGGCACTGTTGGTATTCTGGGGCAGGATAGCTCTTTCTGGTGCTCCCAGAACTACAGAATGTTTAATTTCCCCGGCCTCCTGCCTACTAAATGCCAATAGTGTCACCATGTCACTGGATCAGTCACAACAGCCCAGACGAAGTCCATGGATGAGTTAGTTCTTAGGCACCACCTGGCCCCCTAGAAATGCCTGTGGGAAGCTTTGACTGGGGAAAGAGTTGGGATCCTCTGGTCATGGTGAAGGCCAAGACTGTCCCTTGTTTTTCAGTGTCTCAACATCTTCATTTGTACCATAGTCTGGGGTCACCCCCACCAAAGTGTTCTGTGCCAGCTCCATCTCACTATTACAGGCAGACTGTGTCCCAAAAGTCATGTTGGAGTCCTAACCCTCAGGGCTTCAGAAAATGATCGTATTTGGACACAGGGCCTTTCCAGAGGTAACCAAGTTAAAATGAGGTCACGTGGGTGACCCCAGTGCACTATGACTGGTATCTTCATAAGAAGAGGTGATTAGGACACAGGGATGTGCACAATGGGAAGACAATGTGAGAATGCAGACAGACGTCTGCAAGTCAAGCCTGGAACAGACTTCCCTGACAGCCCTCAGAAGAAGCCATCCTCTGACACCCTTCTCCAGGACTTCTGGCCTCCAGAACTCTGGGAGAATCCATTTCTGCTTTTAAAACTGCCCTGTCAGGAATCAAATACACTCACCTGGCCAGGCCTCCCAGAGCCAGGCAGGTGGCCGCTCTGAGAGGTTCACCTAAGGAAGAAACGCCTTCCTGCTAGAGTCCAGGCCACATGCAGTCGGGTGGCACTCAGCTCAGACTGTGGATACCGGCCTAGTCAGATGCCTACTGTGGGCACACGCCATCTGTCCCCCCACACAAATAAATCAGGCCTGTTCTAGTAGCAGCGTGATCCATTCTGAGGGAAGGGGTTTCTCTCTCTAGCCCATCCAAACTGGGTGCTGGTATTTGTTTTTTTGTTTTGTTTTGTTTTGGTTTGGTTTTTGTGCCCTTTTATTTTTTTATTTTTTATTTTTTTTCCGGCTGACTCCCCTCCCTCCCCCGCCTCCACCCTCCCCCTTGATTTTGTCCATGTGTCCTTTATAGTAGTTCCTGTAATCCCCTCTTCCCACTGTCCCCTCCCCACACCCCCCTGCCCATTGTTAGATTGTTCTTAACTTCAATGTCTCTGGTTATATTTCGCTTCCTTTTTTCTTCTATTTATTATGTTCCAGTTAAAGGTGAGATCATATGGTATTTGTCCCTCACCATCTGGCTTGTTTCACTTAACATAATGCTCTCCAGTTCCATCCATGCTGTTGCAAAGGGTATAAGCTCCTTCTTTCTCTCTGCTGCATAAAACTCCATTGTGTAAATATACCATAGTTTTTGGATCCACTCATTTGCTGATGGGCACTTAGGTTGCTTCCAGTACTTGGCTATTGTAAATTGTGCTGCTATGAACACTGGGGGTGCACAGGTTCTTTTGGATTGGTGTTTCAGGGTTCTTAGGGTATAATCCCAGCAGTGGAATTGCTGGGTCAAAGGGCAGTTCCATTTTTAGTTTTCTGAGGAAATTCCATACTGTTTTCCACAGTGGCCTCACCAGTCTGCATTCCCACCAACAGTGCACTAGGGTTCCCTTTTCTCTGCATCCTCTCCAACATTTGTTTGTTGATTTGTTTATGTTGGCCACTCTGACTGGTGTGAGATGGTACCTCTTTGTAGTTTTAATTTGCATCTCTCTGATGGCTAGTGATGCTGAGCATCTTTTCATATGTCTCTGGGCCCTCTGTATGTCTTCCTTGGTGAAGTGTCTGTTCAAGTCCTTTGCCCATTTTTTAATTGGGTTGTTTGTCTTCCTGGAGGGGAGTCGTGTGAGTTCTTTATATATTTTGGAGATCAGGCCCTTGTCTGAGGTATCATTAGCGAATATGTTTTCCCATACTGTTGGTTCTCTTTGTAATTTGGTGCTGTTTTCTTTAGCCATGCAGAAGCTTTTTATTTTGATGAGGTCCCATTTGTTTATTCTTTCCTTTATGTCCCTTGCTTTAGGGGACATGTCTGTGAGGATGTTGCTGCGTGGAATGTCTGAGATTTTCCTGCCAATGTTTTCCTCGAGGACTTTTATGGTGTCACGACTTATATTTAAGTCTTTTATCCATCTTGAGTTTATTTTTGTGTATGGCGTAAGTTGGTGATCGAGTTTCATTTTTTTGCACGTAGCTGTCCAGATCTCCCAACACCATCTCTTGAAGAGGCTGTTTTTGCTCCATTTTATGCTCCTGCCTCCTTTGTCAAATATTAATTGACCGTATAGACTTGAGTTTATTTCTGGGCTCTCTGTTCTGTTCCATTGGTCTATGTGCCTGTTTTTATGCCAGTTCCAGGCTGTTTTGATTACAATGGCCTTGTAATACAATTTGATATCAGGTATTGTGATCCTTCCTGCTTTGTTCTTCTTTCTCAAAATTGCTGCAGCTATTCGGGGTCGTTTATGATTCCATATGAATTTCTGAAATGTTTGTTCTATATCTGTGAGATATGTTATTGGTATTTTAATAGGGATTGAGTTGAATCTATAAATTGCTTTTGGTAGTAAGGCCATTTTGATGATGTTAATTCTTCCAATCCATGAGCATGGTACATGCTTCCATTTGTTTGTGTCTTCCTTAATTTCTTTCTTCAGTGTTGTATAGTTTTCTGAGTACAGGTCTTTTACCTCCTTGGTTAGGTTTATTCCTAGGTACTTTATTTTTCTTGTTGCTATATCAAATGGGAATTTTTTCCTGATTTCTGTTTCTGCAGTTTCGTTGTTGGTATACAGGAATGCCTTTGATTTCTGAGTATTGACTTTGTATCCAGCTGTTTTGCCAAATTCATTTATTAGGTCGAGTAGTTTTTTGGTGGAGTCTATAGGATTTTCCATGTACACTATCATGTCATCTGCAAACAGTGACAGTTTCATGGGTGATGGTATTTGAGTAAATTGAGGAACGATTTGAGATTTTGCGTGATGGAATCGAAGGAAAGAAAAAAAACACCCACCAAGATGGCTCTTTTCTTCCTCTTGTTAAAAACTTAAATTAACTAGTTCAAGCAGGGAATTCACTTAACTTGGGAAGCACATCCTTAAAATTCAGACCCAGGACTTATGTTTTTACTTTCACCTTGATGATCTAGCACCTCCTACCTTTTAGAAAAGGATTCTGTTAGGGAATCCTTTCCAGAGCCAGTTCAAGAAGCCATTAAATAATTTAAGTTTATGAAAAAAGAGGCCCCTTTTCCTCTTTCTTTTGTTCTTCCTTCCTTTCTCCTGTCAAACATACACCTCAGGGTTTGGCCAACGTTTTCTGTAAGGGACCAGGTAGTAAATACTTTTGGTTTTGCAGTTATGTGATTTCTGTCGAAACTGCTGGGCTCTGTGATTACAGAACCCAGGCAGCCAGAGCAGTGTGTAAATGACTGGGCACGGCTGTGTTCCAATAAAACTTTAATTTCAAAAACAGGCAGTGGCTGGATATGGTCTGCAGGCTATAATTTGCCAACTGCTGATTTAATTCATCTAAACTCAGAGATGCAAAAGTGTCTACCTTAATTCAGCTGCTTCAGCCATGGGCATAAAAAGCTCCATGGCACTTCATTGGGACATGTTCTGCCTTGGAGGTCAACAGCTGTGACATTGGGGCAAGTTACAAATTCCTCTGAGCCAGGCCTTGGTGGTGATTGGGACATACAGCATCCCATCTCCAGGGATCACTGTGGGAATGACTGAGCTGATGTGTGTGAGGGGCTCAGCCCAGTGTCTTACATATGAATGGACAAGGGCCTACAGTTATCATCAATGCAGGCAGCCCTGCCAGAAGGAGAGAAGGGTGGTTTCTCCTTCAGGCTGGGGAAACAGGTGTCCTTCTGAGCATGGAGAAGGAGGCATTGGAGGGAGGCAGAGTTAATTAATAAATGAGGGCCCTCTGGGGGCAGGAGGGAGCTGAATTGAGAACAGGTAGGAGGGAGCAGACAGGAAAGGAGGAAAACTCTGTCCTTTGCCAGCAACATCAAGTGGCTCCTTTTTCTAAGGCTTGTCTCTCCCCACCATTTACTGTTTCCATGACGGCAGGGACAAAGTGAACTTTTCTTGACTGTGTCCAATAAAAATTACAAATAACAAAAAATAAAAGGCTTTCTCTGGGGAAATCAAGAAAGAATGGGGGAGGGAGGGTCCTGGAGAAAAGGAAAAGGGGCCAGTGAGGAAAAGCATCCGGACAGAAACAAAAAAACAACAAATGCACTGTGTAAACTATATCTGAGTAGTGATTTTAAGAAATTACATGAAGACATCATTGGAGAAATTTGAACATGACTCACTATTAAGGAAATATTGCTAATTGTGTTAGGCATCACAATGGCATGATGGTCACTTTTTTTAGTCTTTATCAGTGAGACAGCATACTAAAATACTTACATGTGACTTCTGGCCAAGATGGGGGCATAAGTAGATACACTTTGCCTCCTTGCACAACCAAAAGAAGGACAAATTTAAAAACAAAAAATAACCAAAACAACCAGAAAATTGAACTGTATGGAAGTCCAACAGCCAAGGAGTTAAAGAAGAAGCATTCATTCAGACTGGTAGGAGGGATAGACACAGGCAGCTGGGAAAGAGAGGACATGCAGCAAGGTGGCAGCTGGTGGACTGAGCAGTCCCAAAATTGTGTGCAATAAACCAGGAGGAACAACTGGGGAACAAGACAGACTTTGCAAGCCAGGGTTCCAGTGTGGGGAAAAGAAAGCCTCAAAACCTCTGGCTGTAAAAATCTGTGGGGGATGCGGTGGTGGGAGAAACTCCCAGCCTCACAGGAGAGTTTGTTGGAGAGGCCCACAGGGCCCTAGAACATAAACAAGTCCACCCACCTAGGAATCAGCACCTGAAGGGCCCAATTTGCTTGTGGGTAGAGGGGGAAGTGACTGAAAGCCAGCTGAGAGCTGAGCAAGTAGCATTGTTCCCTCTCAGACCCCTCCCCCACATACAGTGCCACAACACAGCGACCTGGGTTGCCCTCTCCTGGGGAATACCTAAAGCTCCACCCCTTACAATATAACAGGTGTATAGACCAATGATATATGGCCCAAATGAAAGAACAGATCAAAACTCTAGTAAAAGAGCTAAGCAACAAGGAGATAGCCAACCTATCAGATGCAGAGTTCAAAACATGGTAATCAGGATGCTCACAGAAATGGTTAAGTATGGTCACAAAATAGAGGAAGTGAAGGCTATGCAAAGTGAAATAAAGAAAAATATACAGGGAACCAACAGTGAAGGGAAGGAAACCGGGACTCAAATCAATGATTTGGAGCAGAAGGAAGAAATAAGCATTCAATCAGAACAGAATGAAGAAATAAGAATTCAAAAAAGTGAAAGAGGCTTAGGAACCTCTGGGACAACTTTAAACATTCCAACATCCAAATCATAGGGGTGCCAGAAGGAGAAGAGGAAGAGCAGGAAATTGTAAACTTATTTGAACAAATAATGAAGGAGAACTTCCCTAATCTGACAAATTAAATAGACTTCCAGGAAATCTAGGAAGCTTAGAGAGTCCCAAAGATGTTGGACCCAAGGAAGCACACACCCAGGCACAACATAATTACATCCAAGATTAAAAATAAGGAGAGAATCTTAAAAGCAGCAAGAGAAAAGGAGACAGTTACCTACAAAGAAGTTCCCATAAATCTATCAACTGATTTCTCAAAAGAAACCTTGCAGGAAAGAAGGGGCTGGAAAGAAGTATTTGAAGTCATGAAAGGCAAGGACCTACATCCAAGATTACTCTATCCGCCCAAGCTATCATTTAGAATGGGAGGGCAGGTAAAGTGCTTCTCAGATAAGGTCAAGTTGAAGGAGTTCATCATCACCAAGCCCTTATTATATGAAATGTTAAAGGCACTTATATAAGAAAAAGAAGATCAAAACTATGAACAGTAAAATGGCAACAAACTCACAGTTGTCAAAAACTGCACCTAAAAAAAACAAAAACAAAAACAAAAATGAACTAAGCAAACAACTAGGACCAGAACAGAACCACAGAAATGGAGATCACATGGAAGGTTATCAATGGGTGGGGGAGGGGAAGAATGGGGGAAAAGGTACAGGGAATAAGAAGCATAAATGGTAGGCAGAAAATAGACAGGGGGAGGGTAAGAATAGTATGGGAAATGGAGAAGGCAAAGAACTTATATGTACAACCCATGGACATGTACTAAGGGGGGGAGAATGCTGGTGGAAGGGGGTTGCAGGGTGGAGGGGAATAAAGGAGAAAAAAATGGGACAATTATAATAGCATAATCAATAAAATATGCTTTAAAAATAAAATACATGCAAATAACATGAAGTCTGGAATTTGCTTTAAAATTTGGGGGCAAAAAAAGGAGTGGAAAGTAGTAGAAACAGGATTGGCAAAATGGCAAAACATTGAGTTGAAGCTGGATCATGGCTACATGGGGTTAATTATGCTCTTTTGTATATGTTTGAAATAGTCTATAATAAGAGGCTAAAAATAACTTTTCTTTAGAAAGCATTGGACTGTAAGTGTAGAGGTCTGCTGTATGACTAGTGTCTCTAGTAAACAGGACTGTACTGTACACTTGAACATTTGTTAAGACTGTAGAACTCATGTTAAGTGTTCTTACCACCAAAAGCCAAGAACCCACAAGCAACAAGAAAGGGGCACGAAGAAACATTTGGAGGTGATGGTGGTGACTTCATGGTGTATGTGTATGTCCAAACTCATCCAATTATGTACATTAAATATGTGCAGGATTTGTATATAATTATATCTCATTAAAGTTTTATTTTTCTTTTTAAGAAGAGCAAGTGGCAGAGCTAGGGGGAAAAACACAGGTCCCCCAAGCTGGGTCCCACAGCAGGAGGAAAAGGCTGCGATCTGTGTTTCTGGATCCTTCTCTGGCCACCTCCAGTCTTGGTAAGTGGCAGGGAGTAGTGTAGAGACACGTCCGCTGGGCTCACTATGTCACTGTGGTGGGCTGAGTAATGGCCCTGCAAAACGTCTGTCCTGATCCCTGGACTCTGCAGACATGTGACCTGACATGGCAAATGGAGTTTGCAGGCGTGGCTAAGGATCTTGAGATGGTGGAGGGTCCTAGATTATTGGGGTGGGCCTTGTAAAAGGGAGGCAGACAGAGATCTGACCACAGGAGGGGAAGACAGTGATGTGCCACAGGATGCGGGGAGGGGTGATGCGCTGTGATATGGGGCCATGGCCCCCAGGCCTGTGGTGCCTTGAGAAGCCAGAAAAGAAGAGGAAACGGGTTCTCCCCTGGAGCCTCCTGGAGGAAACAGCCCTGCAGTCCCTGGTTTTAGTCCCTCAAGTCCCCGTTGGGCTTCCAATCCCCAGAGCTGTCAGAAAATAAATGTGTTGTTTACTCCACTAAGTTCATGGTCATTTGTTACAGCAGCCACGGGACACTCAGGTAGCCACCCACCATCTTTAGAAGGTAGAAGAGGTTGCAGTGGGTTTGGGTTTCAAATGATTCTCTCAAGTCCCTACATTAAGGACTACACAGATTGGTACCCTGGTGCTGTTGGGATGTGTGACCTCTCGTGGTGAGTGGCATCATCATCATCCTCACCATCATATTATCACAGTATTACCAGCCCAAGGCCTGACCCCTTATTCCCATTCCATCTGTGAAGTTAGTGGGCTCACAGTGGGCACAGAGTGACTGGCTTTTTTAAATCGAGCTCTGCCGTGTGCCCCGCATCCTCACACAGTCCTATGTGATGGGGACCATCCCAGCCAGTGTGCAGATGGCCAGTTCCCTCGTGGGTTCTTGGGGCACCACAGCCATCTGTGGACCCTTCCCCAGTTTTTCCACAACACGAGTGTTGCCAAAACCACCATCCTGACTTGGGCAGGTAAGGATTAGCTCCTGGTCCACCCCAGGGCACAGGGCAGTGTGGAGCAAAGAGGGGGCCCTGAGGGCAGTCAGTCCCGGGTCCAGGTCCCTGCCCCTCTGCCCTGGCATTTCCTCCTCCTCAAAGAGAGATGACAGTAGTCACCTATCCAGGGTGCTGTGCAGACCAAACCAGACCATGAGGGCCTCTGGCCTGGCCCCACACGGCCACCGTGGTGATTATTCAGTGAACTAGCCTTTGTAGCTACAGTTCCTGACCAGGAGGTTTCAACACTTTTCATTGACTGAATAAGTGAATGAACAAGTATATTCATTCAATTAATATTTATTGAATGCCCTCTGAGTGTAGATCACTGAGCTAAAATTTGAGCAAATGAAGAAAGAAGAGAACCTCAGCTCTCTGAGCGGATCCCTGTGCTGGTCGAAATGGAACTGTCTGGGGAAGCTGTCCCTTCTCCCTCCCTGCCACTGGGGGGCCCACAGGCTCTGTGGATGCCCAGCGTTTCCCTGCAGGCGGGCACCCAGCCAGGGCTGTGGGTCTCCAGGAACCAGTAATTCCTCAGCTCAGGAATATAAACACATTCCACTCAGCCTCCTCTGGGGGAGCCACAGGCCCCGCGAGCAGACTTGGAGGACTGCTGTCCAAAGGCCACTGTGCAGCCAGCCCAGCTTCCCAGGGGAGCTGGGGGAGCCAAGAACATTGTCAAGTGGACCCCATGCTCCTTTTGATAGGCAAACTGAGGCCCAGGATGGGCCAGGACTTGCCCAAGGTCACTGGGGAGTTGAGGGTAGAATCCAAGCCCTTGATACTCAGCCAAGCATGGGTTCTGATGGACTCCCAGGCCTCACTACAGCAAGAAACACAGCTCAGGCAGAGGAAGGCGGGTAGCCCTGCAGTGGGGGCTCCCCTCTCTGGGCACAGGATAGTGCCAACTGACATGTCCTGGTGGACTTCCTTGAACATCCAATGTGTTTGCACAGAAGCTCTGGTGTCCCCTCTGGCCAGTGCCTGCTTGGACCTCTCTCTGTATTTGTTCATGTGGCATCTTCCCCCCAGGAGCCTCTGTGCTCTTTGCAGTCAGGAGCCCCTCCCTCTGTTCTGCAGAATTTCTCCACGTCAAAGGGAACTTTCTGGTACCCTGAGTGCCCGAGTGACTGAGAACCTTCCCCATCAGGCAAAACATGATCAGGGGGCTGGATAAGATTTCTGTCCAGGGCTCTGTGAAATTCCCTAGAAATAATGAGGTTTAATCAAGCTCTGCCCCCGCCTCTGCCACCATGTATGAGGACTTTGCACCAGTTGTCCTTCCCAGGAGACTCCTGCCACCAGAGAAGCATGACAGCTCTCTGGGTGAAGAGCCAAGGTCATGGGCAGCAAATCTCTGGGCCAGACACCACCTTGAGACACTGCAGAGGCCACTGTGTTTATGGTGGACTACCAAGGGCACCCTGGACACTCCCAAGACACTGGCCTTCCCAGGGCTGGTCATGTCATTACATTGGGCACTTCTCCCCACCAGTGTCCCTCCTGCAAGAGGATGCCGAGTTCTCCGAGGCCGGCCTGTAGCCAGCGCGTGTTAGTGGAGTGGCATGCTTTTTGGTCACGGAGATGACTGCTGGTGAAAAGGTAAAATGGTGCAGCCCCTGTGAAAACAAGTCTGGTAGTTTCCCAAACGGTTTAACACAGAATTGCCATATTGTTAGTGCTGGTATTTAGCTGCTGTATTTTGCTGTGTATAATGTGCACCCACGTTAGTGTGCTCATTATACACATGATTATTGTACCCATGGTATATAATCATTATACCCATGTATAATGCAAGTCCTTATTTTTCCCTCAAAAATTTGGGCAAAAGTGCATTATACACAGCAAAATATGGTAATTATTTAGAAAAGGAAAGGGAGATAGACACTGAGTTTAATAAACTGAGGACCATAAGCCGGTTTGCTTCGCCAGGAAGCTACAGCTTTTCACACTCCAGGGGACCACAGAATTGTGCTCCACCAAGGAGATTAACACTTCTCCCGTCCCCCTCCAGTATAGGATTGTTGGGGGGCACAGGGGGAGCTGGTGGACCATAGAGGCCTGACAGTCTAACTAGGGAGTGTAAACCCATCCAAAGCCCATGAAAGCTCAGGAAGTTGACTGGTTCTTTTGAAAATTCACCTGTCCTTCACAGGCCCAAGCTAATATAATCCCATGGGAACAAAGAAGTCCTCTCTCTTGCCCACCCCGTAACACACTCGCCCCTTGCACTCAGGTGTCCTCTCTCCATAGCCACGTGGCCCTAGCAGCCACAGAGCCCCTGGCCAGGAGCCTCCTCATGCAGACTCCAGGAGGGAGCCTGAATTCTGCAGCACAGCAATGGACCACAGCTGGAAACATGCGCTAGGCTAGCCAGTTGCTGGAGTGCACCGTACTTTGACAGGGCACAGGATCTCTGGACATCGACTCTATTTCTGGCCCTGATTTTCCATGGCAAAGAGATGGAGATAAGACATTGGGAAGTCAGTAGGGGACTCCCCTTGATTTCACATCATCAATAAACCATCCCGCAGAGCCCCATCCTCCCATGCAGGCCCCAGGACACTATATTCTCATGACACAAGAGCTCACTTTACACTGATAGCAACGTGACCTAGCAGTCCATCCAAGGTTTATACCCAACAAAAAGAAAAACAGACAAAAATTTGTACAAGGTTGCATATAATAGCTTATTCATAATAGCCTAAAGGTGGAAACAACCCAAATGACCATCCATTGATGAATGGATAAACAAAATGTGGCCCATCCACACAATGGAATATCAATCAGCAGAAATAGGAATGGAGGGCTGATACGTGCTACGAATTGGGAGAACCCTGAAAACGTCATGCTGAGTGGAAGAAGCCAGTTACCAAAGACTAAATAGTATATGATTCCATTTACATGAAATATCTGAGTCCACGGAGACAGAAAATACACTAGTTGTTGCCCAGGGCTGGAGGGAATGGTAGGGGGTTGGGGTGACACCCATTGAGTGTGGGTTCTTTTTTAGGGTGATAAAAAGGTTCTAAAATTGACTGTGGTGATGATTGCACAGCTTTGCAGACATGGTAAGCACCATTGACCTATACACTTTTCATGAAGAAATTGTGTGGTCTCTGAATTATATCCAATGACGTTTTAAAAGAAACAAAAGTAATGGAAGGCAAGGATGCGGTGCAAATGGAATTTTCAGAAACGTTCAGTCTCTAATTATAGAACTTTGTAGAACTAGCAATATTTACCAAAGCCGTACACACATACCCTGTGATTCCAGTTTCATTTTCAAGCACATACTCAGCAGAACAAGTGCCTTTGTTCACCAAAAGATACGTACCAGAACATTCATAGCAGTACAGGTGGTGAAAGCCCTAACCTGGAAACGATGCCTGTGTCCATCAATAGTAGAATAAATGAATTTATTCTCTTCACGCAACAGGGTCCCATGCCACAGTGAACATGAATGAGCTAAAACTACTGCAACACCACGGATGCATCCCATAAACACAGCAATGAGTGAGAGAAGCACACACTGTCTGATTTCATTGTGCGGCTCTCAGGAACCAATCCTCCATGTTGAAGGTTGCGTCGGTGGTTACTCTCAGGGGTGGGCAGTGTCTGGGGGACAACAGAGGGGGTTCTGGGAGCCTCTGATGTTCTGTTTCTTGACCTGGGTGCTGTTATGTGAGTGGGTTCACTTTGAGAATTCAACCAACAGTACACTTAGGGTTTGCATACTTTTGCTTGTATTCAAATTTCAGGGACAGTCTACTAATAAAAATATGTTTAAAAGTTAATGAAAGAAAACAACCCAAATGCAGATCAATAGATGACTAGATAAGCAAACTGTGGTATGTCCATACCATGGAATATTACTTGGCCATAAAAGGAGTGAAGTACTGATTCATGCTACAACATAGATGAATTTTGCAAACATTATGCTCAGTGAAAGTAACCAGATACAGAAGGTCACATATTGTCTGATTATCTTTACATGAAATATCCAGAATAGGCAAATGCACAGAGATAGAAAGCAGGTTCATGATTACCAAGGGCTGAAGGGAGGGCGAATGGTGAGTAACTGGTAGGGGGTACAGTGCTTCTTTTCAGGGTGATTAAAATTCTGGAATTCGATAGTGATGATGGTTGTGACAACTCTCCAATGCATCAAATGCCACTGAACTGTATACTTTACAATCGTTAAATGTTGCATCTTATGTTTTAAAAAAGTTAATTAAAGTATCAAGGGTTGAGCCCAAGGGAGATCTCTGATAAGCATGTCTTCTCTAAACTACACCTAAGTGTGTATTTTTATTTTGAGTACTTACTATGTGCCAAGGTCTAGGATGAGCCCTTTTCCTACCATATTTCATTTCTTTTTCAGAACCACCCTAGGGAGTCATCCCCATTTTACAAATGATGAAGCAGACACCCCAAGAGGTCCACTTCCTGTCCAGTCAGGGGGTGGCTGCATGGGGTTTGAGCTGTGCTGTCTCAGGTCACACCTGAGGCCGATGGGCAGCTGCCCCTCCCGCTCTGTGCAGGAGACCCACTTGCTGAGGTCTCTGAGTTCCTCACACACAGCCGGCCTGAGGTGACTGGCAGGTCAGATGTTTGTGGTGGAGAGCAGGGCTGTGAGAAGACAGGCAGTGTGTGCTTGGACACACCCACACCTCCCCTCTTTGAGCCTTTTTAGTGGGTCCCACGGCAGGGATGAGGAGGGAGTCTGGGGCCTCCCACCACAGCATGCTCGCCACTGATGAGTTGGGTGTCTATAAATGACACCACAATGATGATAACAATGACATACTTTGCTCCAGGGACATCCTTCTACATGCCAGGCCTTATCAGACACTTCATGCATCACCATCCCCTTTGATTCTCATGGCAGCCCAAGAAATAGGTCCTCCTGATTTCTCCATCTGACAGCCAAAGAGACTGAGGCTCCAGGAGGCTAAGTCATCACATAGTTCCAAGAGGCAGAGCAGGGATTTGAACCCAGAAAGTTGGACTCCAGAGCCACCTGCTAACAAGCAGCTTGGGCTCTGAATATCCCCCTGAAATGGCAGAGTCAGTTGAGCACCATAAACATTTGGAACCTCTCCCAAGCGGCAGGTTACATAACAAGAGAAGGGAGGCAAGGGGCACCTCAAGGTCTATGTCCCAAAACACAAAGCTCTGTAACCTCTAGGAGGGTGGTTAGTTCTTAGATGCAAGAACCCTTCCAATTATCCACAAAGCTGTCTGCCGCTTGGGGATGCAACCGTTATCAGTGCTGGCTCGCCCTGCATGGCTGAACACATCTAACTGGGGGAAGCAGCAGGTGGGTGCCAAGTGGGCCCTGGTGTAGACCCGCCTCCCTCTGTCAAGGTAACATATGGGGTTGGGGTTCAGTCCATAGAGAGAAGCGGTCATCAGGGCAGGCAGCCTGGGCCACAGTAGGCTTTTTTATGTCTAGGTTGATGCCCATTGATGAAAAATCTTCCCCTAACAGAATCAGGTCATTCTGGGCCCAAGAGGGTTCTTTTATTCATTCAACAAACATCTATTGGCTCTGTGCTGATTGATTTTATGTCAACTTAGCTGAGCTCTGATACTCAGATATCTAATTAAACACTCTGGATGTTGCTGCAAGGATGTTTTCGGATAAGAATAACATCCGAAATCAGTGGACTTTGAGTAAAGCAGATTGCCCTCCACAGTCTGGGTGGGCCTCGTCTAACCGGTTGAAGGCCTGAATAGAATAAGAGACTGACCTCCTCCAAGCAAGAGGGAATTCTGCCAGCAGATGGCCTTCAGATTGAAACTGCAGCACTGGCACTTCCCTGGTTCTCCAGCCTGTGCTGGCCCACCCTGCGGGTTTTGAAATGCCAGCTTCTATAATTTTGTGAGCCAATCCCTTAAAAGTAATCTTGCTCTCTTTCTCTCTGGCTCTGTCTTTTTTTCTCTCAGGATGGATAGATAGATAGATAGATAGATAGATAGATAGATAGATAGATAGACAGACATCTATACATTTATAAATACACATCCTATTGGTTTTGTTTCCCTGACAGATTCAAGCATCTGCTGTCTGGTAGGGCTGGAACTCTGAGTGGCAGCACAGCCCCCTAGGGCCCCAGTCTGCCCTATCTGTTAATGTGGGAACGCCAGACTTCCAAAGGCATCATGCGACTACACAGGACAGCTCAGGTGGAAGACTTTGTCTGCTCTCAAGAGCAAGGGTGTCTGGCATGACAGAGGTTCCTCCCAGACAGCTGTGTGATCTTGACCAAGGGACTTCGTGTCCTAGACTTCCATTTTTTTGTCTGTGAAATGGATTAATGACAGTGTTACATCGTGGGTGATGATTCACTGTGAGGATTCAGCAAAACCTAATATATGGAAAGGGAATTGTATCTAGCCCATAGTTGGCCCTCAACAAACCACATCTGGATATGGCTCTGTAGTCCAGCAGGAGCCTGACTGCATCAAAATCACCTAGGAGCCAGGTTTTGGGGCCCCCCTGACTCACTGAATCTTCCTCTCTGGGTGGAGGAGCCTAGGATCTGCATTTGAATCACATCTATCTCCAGGTAACAGTGTTGACAACCCCAGCTCATCATAGGGGGCTGTCAAAGAACACTTTGCATGCAGACAGGACTGTGTCTGGACAGGCAGCAGCAGGCGCCTGACCTCACACCCCTGGGCCGAGTGAGTTGGCCTGGGGCTGGGCACTAGGCCACCATGAAATATCACCTGCTAATGAGCTACCCCATTATGTCACAGACTGCCACCCCACTCAGATACCATCTGCCTTCTCACCTGCCACCTGACATGTCTCCATTCTCCCACCAGCAGGAAAGGGGGCATCCATGCTGCCCTGGGCCTCCTCCAAATTGTGCCCAAATCCTGCTCCATGGGGCACTCTGAGCTCAGGCAAGGCTGTGTACCAGGCTGCAGTTGGGGAGTAGAGGGGTGGGACAAGTGTTGGAAAGGTCTGTTTGTTCCTGAGAGGTAATTTGAGTTACCTAGCATGACATTCAAAAGCACACAGGATGCCAGCCCTGTTTCCACGTCTCCCTTCTTCTTACCAGAGCTCCAATTTTGTCCAGGGAGCTGAGGTCCCAGCTGAAAACGCACAGGTCCCTGCCTTCCCTGCAGCCAATGGCATGTGCACTCAGGGGTGGGGCTTTTGAGAAGCTGGTATCTGTGCCTTGCAGACCTCTCCTCACCTGGAGGCAAGAGCTGCTGGCAGAAGAGCTGTCATTACATGGCCATGAGGACAGGAGCTGGATGAGGTCACTGTTGTCAAAGTGGAGCTGCTGTCCAACCTGACTGCCTGCATCTGGACACCCTCGGGCACCGTGACGAAACACGTTCCTTGTGCCACTGTATCAGAGCCTGCTTTGGTCCCCACAGCCATGCGTGATTTCCAACCAGATCTGCAATACAGTGAGAATCTTCTTCTCAGCCCTATCCCAGCTCCCAGCTGCCCCAGAGACATGCAAAGTGACCAGTTTCAGGGGTCTTTCCAGAAAAGTTGAGTGCACATATAAGCACATGTGATTACAGGTTTTCTTTTCCTCCCAAGTGAGATAGCACAGAACACACTGTTCCGCATGTATCTACTCTGCAACAGAGCTTAACTTCATCCCAGACAGGGCATGTGGTTACAGGGACGTGCATCCGTCGTTGTGTGAGTTTACCTGAAGGCATGTAACGGGTCCCCCACCTAGGGACATAGGGCTGCTGCCAATCTTTCCAGGCACAGGCTTTGTCAATGACTTCTAAAGGTATTATGTGGTCAGATGGTTACGACTGTGATGGAAGGAGAATTGGTTCCATGAAAACCAGGCTCTGAGACAGGGAGAGTGTTAGCTGGGAGGGCACCTTTCTACTTTCCTTCTCAGAGTCCCTGACCTTGATCTGCCCCCAGGCCTGGCCCTGCCAGAGGAGGCCTGGCTCCTTCCTCAGGGAAGTCTGGCTCTTCCTGGGCCTCACCTGGGATCTTTCCTGCTCCATTAGAACCTGCTTCCCCCTCTGTTTGCCTCCCTCCTGCCCTGCCCCTCCTCTGGCCATCCCCACTGGGTCCAGCCCCCACCTTCTATTTCCTGGACTATTGTAACTGCTTCCCACTGGTCTGCCAGTCCTCTCTCCAGCCCCCTTCTCACACCCAGGATGTCACTCACCCCCTGCTCAGAACTCTCCACAGAGCCTGTTGCTTCCAGGGGCAAGGACCACCCCCAGACTCCAGCTCCTCCACCTGCTCAGCGAACAAGAGTCCTTCAGTTTCGCATCGGTGTCAGCCCTGCCCCGGCAGCCCACCTGCCCTGCCAGCCTGGCCTGGCCACTCTGGTTTGTTGCCCCTCTTCCCACAGACTCTCATCCCAGTTCTGAGAGCAGCTGAGCATCGCGTGTGCCACAGTATGCTGGTGCTCTTCCCTGCACCCTCTTACTTCATCCCCAATTGATCTCTGGAGGTCAAGCTGCTGTTGCTCTCCTTGGGCAGAAAAGGAAACTGAGGCTGTCTGTGGTAGTGTCCCCTGGGCCTGTCACATGGGCTTTGTTAGTTTAAAGAAGAATAAATGAGGTGAGCAAGGAGTTGGAAGAGGCAAGAAAATTTCTAGTTTCCATAGCAACAGAAAGGATGCAGCACCATGAGCAAAGGGGATGGAGGATGGGGGTAGTCCTGAGAGCAGGATAAATCATGGAATTTCAAGATAGAAGGGACCTTCCATTCCTAAATTCAGTTTAGGAATTCTCTGTTGGGGATGAGTCCCCTCCAACCCCACAGAGACATCTGACAATGACTGGAGTAATTTTTGGTTGTCGTTTTGGTTGGCTGTGGGTGCTATTGGCATCTAGACCAAGGATACTGCAGGACACCCCACAGTGCATGGGGTGGCCTCCCAGCAGAGTTATCCAACCCAGAACACCAACAGTGCCAAGGCTGGGAAACCCTGATGTAGTTCTGCCACTGTTCTGGGTTTGAATCCTCTGCATGACATCCTCCCACCCTCTTCAGAGCGCCTTTCAGTATTTGCGTAACTGCCCTCCAGTGACGGGGGCGTGTGACCTCTATGAACACCAGTCCGAGTTCAGCATCAGCGCCAGAACAGCAGGACATCCAGGGAAGAAGTTACGCACATGTCTCCAAAGCAACAAGCAATACTCAGCTCAGACTAAGGGCCTCAAGAGAAACAAGGTGCCAGTGAGGTAAGACGCCAGCTTCTGTGCTCAGGTTCTCCACAGAAGGGGATACTCCAGGAACCAGGCATCTGGAGGGAATCCAGAGGGTCCTCTTGGTTCTTGGCCAGGGATCTCTCAGTCTGTGGCTTCAGGATGGGAGTGGGATAGGCAAAAAGGAAGTGGGACTTGGCCATCTGCACTTCCAGATGTAAAATTAAATTTCTGAAATATTAAAGTCCTGTTAACAGTACTCATGTTGAAGGATTTAGGGGGAAATATACATACTCTGAAATACATCCAAAAAACAAGAAGGATGAATAGGTAGGTGGGTGGGTGGATAGCTGGACAGATGGATGGATGATGGATGGGTGGATGGATGGATGGGTGCACAGATACACGATGAAGCAAGTATATAGAGAATATTTTTATTAAAATTCTATGATTAAACCCATGTTTTTTTATTTACAATTTAAAAATTTTTTTAAAAATATATTTATTGATTATGCTGTTACAGTTGTCCCATTTCCCCCCCTTCACTCCACCTGCCCACCTCCTCCCTCCCACATTCCCCCCCGCCGTTTAGTTCATGTACATGGGTCATACATATACGTTCTTTGGCTTCTACATTTCCTACAGTATTCTTATCTTCCCCCTGTCTATTTTCTACCTACCATCTATGCTACTTATTCTCTGTACCTTTCCCCGCCTCTCCCCCTCCCAATCCCCTGTTGATAACCCTCCATGTGATCTCCATTTCTGTGCTTCTGTTTCTGTTCTAGTTGTTTGCTTAGTTTGCTTTTGTTTTTGTTTCAGGTGTGGTTGTTAATAACTGTGAGTTTGCTGTCATTTTTACTGTTCATATTTTTTATCTTCTTTTCTTAGATAAATCCCTTTAACATTTCATATAATAAGGGCTTGGTGACGATGAACTCCTTTAACTTGACCTTATCTGAGAAGCACTTTATCTTCCCTTCCATTCTAAATGAAAGCTTTGCTGGATACAGTAATCTTGGGTGTAGGTCCTTGCCTTTCATGACTTGGAATACTTCTTGCCAGTCCCTTCTTGCCTGCAAGGTCTCTTTGGAGAAATCAGCTGACAGGCTTACGGGAACTCCTTTGTAGGTAACTGTGTCCTTTTCTCTTGCTGCTTCTAAGATTCTCTCCTTCCGTTTCATCTTGGATAACGTAATTATGATGTGCCTTGGTGTGTTCCTTCTTGGGTCCAGCTTCTTTGGGACTCTCTGAGCTTCCTGGACTTCCTGGAAGTCTATTTCCTTTGCCACATTAGGGAAGTTCTCCTTCATTATTTGTTCAAATAAGTTTTCAGTTTCTTGTTCTTCCTCTTCTCCGTCTGGCACCCCTATAATTCGGATGTTGGAACGTTTCAAGATGTCCTGGAGGTTCCTAAGCCTCTCCTCATTTTTCTGAATTCTTGTTATTTTATTCTTTTGTGGTTGGATGTTTCTTTCTTCCTTCTGGTCCACACTGTTGATTTGAGTCCCGGTTTCCTTCCCATCACTATTGGTTCCCTGTACATTTTCCTTTGTTTCTCTTAGCATAGCCTTCATTTTTTCATCTAATTTGCGACCAAATGCAACCAATTCTGTGAGCTTCCTGATTACCAGTGTTTTGAACTGTGCATCTGACAGGTTGGCTATCTCTTTGTTGCTTAGTTGTATTACTTCTGGAGCTTTGATCTGTTCTTTCATTTGGGCCATTTTTTTTTGTCTTGGCGCGCCTGTTATGTCGTAAAGGGGCAGAGCCTTAGGTGTTCACCCGGGCAGGGTAACGCTGGTGGCTGCACTGCGACGCTGTACGTGGGGGAGGGGCCGAGAGGGAGCAATGGTGCCCACTCCACTCTCTGCTGGATGTCAGTCACTCCCTCTGCTACCCACAATCAAATTGGGCCCCTCTGGTGCTGATTCCCAAGTGGGTGAGCTTGTGTACGCTCTAGGCCCCTGTGAGTCTCTCCAACGAACTCTCCTGTGAGGCTGGGAGTTTCTCCCACTGCCACCTTTACCCCCATGGGTGTTTTCAATCAGAGGTTTGAGGCTTTATTTCCCCTGCGCTGGAGCCCTGGGTTGCGCAGTCTGTTTCGCTCCCCCGCTGTTCCTCCTGGTCTATCTATGTGTGAATGTGGGGCTGCAGGGTCTGCCAGCCACCACCTTGTGGGCTCCGCCAGCCGCTGCTTTTCTGTGAGTCCTCTCCACCTGGCTGCCCGTCTCCGCCCCTCCTACCGTTCTGGATGAATGTTTCTTGTTTATCTCCTTGGTTGTTGGACTTCCATACAGTTTGATTTTCTGTCAATTCTGGTTGTTTTTTGTTTTTAAATTGTTGTTGTCCTTCTTTTGGTTGTGTGAGGAGGCACAGTGTGTCTACCTACACCTCCATCTTGGCCGGAAGTTGTAAACCCATGTTACAGATGAGGAAACCTAAAGGTTGTGGAAATTGCTCAAGGTCACCCAGCCAGTAAATCATGAGGGCCAGGATTTGAAGCCAGGTCATCTGATCCAGAGCCACGCTCCACACTCTGTGGGTCTTGTTCCTTCCATGGGTGACACCGAGGTCCCTGGCTGCTCCAGGGTCTCTGTAGGAGAAATACCCTGGCACCGATCTCTCCAGAGGAGGGATCCTAGGGGGTTTGTGTGAAGGCAGCCTTGATCATCCCTAACTGGGGGGTGGGAGGGAGCTGGTGAAAAGGTGAAAGTTTCCCTGCGGCACGCATTGGCGCTGCCCCTGATTGGACACTCACTTAGATACTGAAATAGAGCAGTGAGCTAGAGAGGCGATCCCTGCACTCATGCAGCAGGCACGTTACTTCCCTCCTCTTCGTTGACGTCATTTCCTGGGTGTGCTCTCAACTGAGGGTTCCTGGCCCCTTTTTATGCCATGGACCCTACTGGTCTTCTCCTGAAGCTTATGGGTCCCTTCTCAGAATGATGTTTTAAATGCACCAATAAAATACATAGGGCAGAAGAAACCAGTTATATAAAATTTTTAAAAATACCATTTTAGATAAAGATCTAGTGATATGTGTTTCTTTGCTAGCACCTTAAACAATAAGCTCTCGTACTGCCTTCTCTCTCTGCCTTTGGGACTGGCCCAGCAGGAGGCTGTGGGCACCTGTGGAATGATGCGTCCTGGTGCACTGGTTCAGTGTGTGTGCTCCTGGGTCTGATGGACCTGGGTTCCAATCCCGAATCTGCTATTCCTGAGCTGTGGCACCTTGAATGATGATGTTGACCTGCACACCCTTGGTTTTCTTATCAGTAAAGTGGGGATGATCACAGCATCTGCCTGGAGAATTGGAGGTGCACATAGTGTTACTTACTCTGAATCTGGCATGACCCCATCTGAGGTTTCTGTGGGTGTCAAAGTTGCCTCCCAGCTAATCCTAATGAATCTGGGTCCTGTATGTATCAGTTAAAAGTTGGTGAATCTTTGGCTGACATGGTTCAGCTGGTGGGAGCATCTTCCCATAAACCAAAAACTCACGGGTTCAATTCCCAGTCAGGGTGCATGCTTATGTTTGGGTTCGGTCCCTGGTCAAGATGCCTTGATGGGATGCCTTGTATTGAGAGGCAACCCATCAATGTTTCTCTCTCACATCGGTGTTTCTCTCCCTCTCTCTCTCCCTCCCTTCCTCTCTAAAATCAATAAGCATGTCCTCAGGTGAGGATTTTTTAAAAGGTAGTGAAAGCAAGGGTGTAAATTTTTCCCCATCTACGTTCACCGACCACTGCAGTCCCTCCACGAACCCCACGAGCACTCGGCGTGCTCCCGCAGGAATCGAACCTGGCCGCTGGGCTGGTGTGGACCCTTGGTCCATCCTGTCTTCCCCAAGCAGTGGGAATTTTTTAACCTCTTGATCCCAAATGGCGGTGTGATCATCCAGGCAGTGGCCTTTGCACCCTTCCCCACCCCCAGGCTCAGCCTGGGCCCACAGACTGAGGTTTTGCTTTCTATTCCTCCTGAAAGGGAAGCAGGGCCAGCCCTGAGCCTGGGACAGGGCCGTCAGGGTCACTCTGACCTTGAGCCAGCAGCCGGGCTCTCTCTCAGCAGCTGGAGAAAAGAGAAGCTGTTTCTGTGCTCTCCATATCCCTGGGGTCCAGCAGCCAGGAAGGCCACTCAGGGCCAGGCCCCTCTGGTCACCAGCCATCCCAGCTGTGTTCCTGAAAGTCTTGGCAAAATGAGAAAACGCTGGCCAGCCAGGAAGAGGAGATGTCATCCTGCAGCGGCTGCGAGCTAGAGTGGGTGGGGAGGCATGGTCTAAAGCTGGGGTCAAGTCACCATGGGTAGGAAGGGATGCAGCCCACTTAGGAGCCCAGCCACTCCTCCCCCAGGCAGAGTAGAAAGGGAGGGTGTTTCAGGCAGGGAACTGCCTGGACAAGGCAGGGCAGTGGCCTTTAGCTACAAGGACTGTATCCTGGGAGGAGAGGAGGTTAACTGACCAGGAAGGAGAAGCTCTTCCAAGATACAGCAAACACAGCCTAACATGTGGCCTTGGAAGGCAGGCTCTGGGATTCAAAGACTGCTCCTGGCCATATGGCCTTTGGTGAGTTGTATAACCTCTCTCTCACTGTCTCTCTTTTAATAGTAGCAGTATGGTCTCCTAAGCTGTGCCTCAGTACAGGCTCTGGGGCTTGCTGATGTGCTCTTGATGTGCAAAGCCCGAATGTTCTGCCAGTTCTTTTTGAGCAGTGACACCAGGAAATTGACAGCTAAGTGGATGTGGTGCACAAGCTCATCATCTGTTGTCTTCACGTGGCCACCAGCCACCGCCAGACGCAGCACCTTTTTCATCAGAACTTGATCGTGCGTTTTACTTCATTGACCTTGGTCACCATGTTCTCATTGTGGGTCAGCAAGGAAGAGAACTTGCCAGCCTTACTCAGGCTGAGGCCTGGGATTTGTGGGATCTGCCTGATCAGAGACTCTGAAGCCAAAAAAAATCCCACTTCTTGGCCAGCTTCTTATTCTTGTTGAGTTTCTTCAGCGCCTCGATGTCCATGTGGAGGCTAGCCACAGCCTTGGTCTCGGCTTCATCACAGTGCTGCTGGCCCCGCAGAACACACCCGGAGAACTTGGGGCAGGAAGTGGACTCAAGCCTGATGGTGCCAAGAAGAGAGTCTTGAGCGTCGGAGGGTCATAGTTCTTCGAGCTGATCTGCAGCTCCACTGTCTCTAAAACTGGCAGTGCTCACTCTGGGTCCCGTGCAGGACTTCCTGCACCACCTCCTAGAGTGTGTTGCAGGAGACTGCGCTGCTCATAATTCCTCATGCTGCAAAATCCCCTCCTGTCTTTTCTGATGAGATGTGGGCTATAAAAGCATTTAATCTGAAGAGCTCTTGCAGGGAGCAAATGTGACAACTAAGTGCAGTAAGTGAGGAAGGGTGTTAGCCCCTCTCTGGGCCTGGTTTCCCCACCTGGAAACTGGGAGACTGGACTGTGTCCTACCTCACAGGACCCTCGAGATCTGACTGGGCCCCTTCCTCTTCTGGAAATAGAGTCCAGCTCCCTTCCTTGACACAGAGTCCCTGCCCTCTTCTAAAGGCCTGTTTGGTTAATTTTAGTGCATGGATTTTAAAGAAAACCTGAACCCAGAGGAAGGGCAGAAGCAGCCCCTCCCATGCCACCCTGACTATCAGGGGGTCCATCAGCACCATCTTCCAAGGCAGGGCCACTTCTGTCTACGCATGTCGGACTCACGGAGCAAGCACAGGCAGCCTGACTTCTGGTCCTCCCCACCAGCGTGTCGGGAAGCATTTTCTGACTCTTTCATAATCCTGGGAAGCACTGCTTTTCCTTGCAACATTTATTTATGTATTTATTGCAAAATACCTACTTTTCTCATTATAAGAGCAGTACATGCTCATTGCCAAATATTCAGAAAATAAAAAGTCTAATGAGGAGACAGAGGAAAATAATATCGCCCTTAACCTCAACACCCAGGGGGTGCCGCTGCTAACTCCTTGTGCTCACATAACCAGGGCATGATTTGTCTTAAAACCTCTATATCAATTAATTTGTTTACTTAATTACAAACTTAAGATCATATCTACATATGTGCTTGCTGTACAGATATTTTTCATTACATATACATATATTCACAGGTATATTACATATATTTATGCAATATTCTTATTTCATTTTATAGTCATATCTTCAGTGAAATTAGGAAAACAAGGGCACTAAATCAGGGTTTTAGATACACACAGACGCAGTTCTGAGTGCTGTGGCTGCCTTTCTGACATGACCCCGCTGTCCTGCAGGCCTCTCCACGCTGGCTGTGCCCCTCACTCTGCTCCCCATGGGTGGGCAGTGGCTGCATTCCTGCCTGAAGGCCTAGAGGCGCTAAGGGCTCCCCCTTACCAAACCTGAGCTACTTCCACTTCCTTTGTTAATCTTCTGTAACCCTATCCACATCGTTATAAATTGTCCCTTCACTAAATTCCTTGAACCTGCCCATCTGTTTCTGATGCAAAGATTGAATTCCATTCTCTCCAAGATCAGCTGCTTCTTCACCCAAGTCTCTGCTGGACAGTGAGGTGGTTTCCGAGTTTTTCACAGTGATTATAACACTTCAGTGTACTCTCCCTTGTGCGTGTCTTTGAGAGACATTCTGGGACGTGAACTGCTAGACCACGGGTCAGACCCAAGTTAACACATCTACCCACTGCTCCAATTGACCCGTGTCCCATCTAAAGGAAGCAGCATTGCTTGTTTTGTCTCCTAGCCTTGGACATGCTCATTGTTTCCAACATTTTCACTGGCAAGTAACACTAAAAGCAACATCTTTACGCCTGAAGTGCCTTCTGTATCTAAGAACGTTCTCCAGTTCCCTAGATTTCTTGACTGTCTACAGAAAAGGTGCACAGGGACCTTCAGGCACATGATTGGTTGCTCATTTAAAACAGCCAAACCCCCTAAACTGAAAATCTACGTGAGTGCAGAGTCAAACAAGAATCACTGCTTATTTCTAAAGGTCTGTGTATCCACTGACATCAGGATAGAGTGGCCCCCATTTGAGTCCCACGGAAATATCTAACCTAAAAAAAAGCAACAAAAATCTGCCTTCAACATTCTCTCAGAACTGTGGCTTCTGCTGTCCAGTTCTCCCACAAATGGGAGCAAATTCTTCCAGTTGTAGGCAAAGATCCAAGGGCCAGACCAGGCAGGCCCACAGTGCAAGGGAGATGTGGACCTGGGCCCCAGGGTCTCCAGTTGGTGCCCTCCCCCTTGTTGCAGGCCCAGTCTCTGCTCACTACTGCCAGCACTTGCTGTTGGCAAAGGTCTGTGGCCAGTCCTTATGCTCAGCGGCATGAATATACGTTACCGCAGGGGCACCGAGAAGGTCAGTCTCTAAACTGAGTCTCTGCCACGTATTGCCAGAAAGTCCTGTGTTCCAGTGTGTGCCTGCATTCCACCCGACCTTCCAGTTGGATCCGATGCCCCCGAAGTGCTCATGTCCCGCTGAGAACCCTGCAGCCTCTGTTTGTCTGTTCCCAAAGCTCAAGAGTGGAACTTCTGTTTTCTCTCAAATTCTGGGTTTTAACCTGTAAACTGCATGTGAGCTCTAAAAGCCTGTTGCACATGACTCCTACTTGCAGGTGGACTTTCCCCCCTGAGCTCTCCTGCAAAACTCTCTCCATGTGAGTAAGTGCTGGGTCGGAGCCTAATGCTCTCCTGGGGTATGGTCCTCCCACCAGCTCCTCCACCTGCTTCCCAGTTCTGGGGCTAAGTCACTGTCAAGAGGAAATCAAGGAGTCGGTAGTCTCTTTTCACTTATCTATTGTTTTGAAAAACACTTAATACTTACAATAGTTACCGAGCAACTACTGAGCCCCTTCTATACATGTGCTGGACAGGCTATGTCTGATGCCATCCTCACAACAACCCTGTGTATTACTGGCTCCTCTTACAGATGAGAAAACTGAGGCTTGGAGGGAGTGTCCCCTCTCATGCCGTGAGTAGCAGAGGCAGGATTCTTCACCATACTGAAGCAGGGTGCAGCCAAGAGGAGGGCCCCAAGAAGGAATTTGTAATGGGGTCCAGGACTCAGGGTGTCCAGGAAATATTAGAAAAATGTATGTAGGATGTCTTCACCCCCACAGGCCTGAGCCAGGGGGGATGGGACACATGGAACAGGGCCATTCAGAGCTGTTTTGGGTAGCAAGAGCTTTGCAGCTAACCCCTGGCACAGTCATTTAACATATCTATAACCTTTAACTGGTTTCATGGATGTGTTAAATAGCTGTGGCCCTGCTTTGAGCCAGGGAGATGGGAGTGACTTCCACCCAAGATGGGTCTAGGAAGCAACTCCCCCTGGTTACAGGGCCTGCGTGAGAGCTTGGAGATGATTGGCTCCATGCCATGGGGCCACACCTGCCCGGACTTACTATGGCAGCCCAATAAAGCTGGAAGAATACGGGGATGCTGGCAGGTGTAGCTGACTGTAGGAGGAGTCGGAAATGGGGCTGCAAAGGAAGATGGGTGCTGGGATTTAAACCTAGGCGCGGCAGCCATAGAAGGAGGAGGACCACAAGGTTTTGGGGGAGAAAAGAGTAGACCATGTGGCTCTGAAGTAAATGGGAGCACCACGAGGCTCTGAAGCAAGTAGATAGATAGAGGTCCATGTGGTTCTGAAGTGGGGAAAAGGACCACGCGGTTCTGAAGGAGAGTAGAGAGGACCACGAGGTTTTGGGGTGCTTCTTCTTGCCACACAGCTTAGGCAGCAGGAGAGGCTTTGCAGCCATAGAGAAAGGGGAGAGAGGACTCTTGCTGGTGGGCCATGAGAAGGTGCCACATGGCTTTGGATTAACTGGAGATTGCAGCAGCCACACAGCTGATGGTGCCCGGAGCCTGAATCACGGACTTCTACTTCTTTTCCTGAGACACGGTACCCCAGACTGGGCACAGGGAGAGGGAAGGACTGTGCATCTGTGGGTATTCTAGAGGACTTTAGTATCTTGTTGAAGACATTAGGTCATTATTCTAAGTTTGTGTAACATTTAAATAAACAATTCCTTTCCTTTTCACCAGTCTCTGGCATTGAGAGACGTCTTTC
The DNA here is from genome assembly GCF_022682495.2 of Desmodus rotundus. Lineage (NCBI taxonomy): Eukaryota > Metazoa > Chordata > Mammalia > Chiroptera > Phyllostomidae > Desmodus > Desmodus rotundus. Next base: position 30,196,145 of record NC_071398.1, on the reverse strand, counting down.
CTCTGGCGGCGGGCATTGCGAACCTAGCAGGTGGGCGTAGGGGAAGGAACCTCCAGAGACAGAAAGGGGGAATCCTTTCTGTAATAATTTATCGTGAAGGAACCACCCCCCGCCCCTGCTCTGTAACAATACCTCTGCCTGAAGCAGTACCTCAGGTGTGTCCTCAGAGCAAGCAAGGGCCAGGGAGGGACACGCGTTCCTGAGAAGAGGTCAGCGTGCAGGAGCAGAGCAGAGTTGTGCTCTGAGACTGGGCAGGAACCACGTGCTCCCCCACTGCCAAGCCAGTTCTCAGAGAAAAAGAGCCAGGAGCCAGGGCCAGGCCTGCCTCCTTCCAACTCCTGTGCACACCCTCTGAGGAAGCTCCCTGGGGCTGCCCTAACAAAGGATCATAAATCTCAGGCTTAAAACAACAGAAATCTGTTCTCTCACTTTCTGCAGGCCAGAAGTCTGAGATCAAGGTGTGGGCGGGGCCTCACTCCTTTTGAAAAGTCTAAGGCAGGATCCTTCTTGCCTCTTCCAGCTTCTGGTAGTGGCCAGAAATCTTTGGCATGCTTTGGCTTCTGGCTGCATCCCTCCGGTTTCTGCCTCAGTCATCACATGTCTGTGTGTCTGTCTCTGTGTCTCTTCTTATAAGGACATTGGATTTAGGGCTCATCTAATCCAGTTTGAATGACTTCATCTTGACTTGATGGCATCTGTGAAGACCTTATTTCCAAATCAGGATACATCCACAGGTAACAGGGATTAGGACTTACTGTATTTTTCAGACTATAAGACGCACTTTCTCCCCACAAATTTGTGAGGAAAATGGGAGTGCGTCTTATAGTCTGAATCTAGTTTACCTGGCTCTGGCGGCGGTGGAGTGGGTTTTTTTTTCCTATTTTCCTCCTCTAAAACCTAGGCGCGTCTTATGTTCAGGTGTGTTTTATAGTCCGAAAAATACGGTAAGTACATCTGTTTGGAGGGACGCAATTCAACCTGCCCCACCCTCTGATGAACTTGGCAAGGGCTCACCGAGGTGCCTGCTGCAGGCCCCGTGCTTTTGCAGGGAACCTCATACCCACGCAAAGTCCCCGTTTGTCCACTGTTGCACCCACTGACGCAAGAAACAGACGTTCGGAGACTTTCAGGACGTTTACAGAGATGTTACTTTAATGGCCAACTCTTTTAACCTGCGCAGGGGCGGACTCTCTATGTGTCCCGGAGACACGGTGCTCAGAAGAGCTGCAGATGAGAGCCTCCCCGAACGCTCACAGGCTAGCTCTTTTATACACGCGAGAAGCAAGCAAGCAAGTTACAAAAGCGGGAGTTGCTGTTATCTCTGCATAGCTCTTGGCTCTGGAGGAACATTAACCAGATGTTAAAATTTTCTTTTGAAACCCTGTCTCCTGTCGATAAGAACCACCTGTCCCACTTAATTTGTACCCTCAGTTTAAAGGGTCCAAACCTGAGATGAGTCTGGCGCCTAAAGTTTTATGGCCCTCTAACTAATTGGCCGTAACTCAGAATAAGCCCTCTGCAAATCACGTATTGTTTACCCTTACTTTGGCCGACAGTGTTGTTTCTCTCCCCTATCTATTCTGGTGACCTTCAAGAGGTTTTCTGCTTAGCAATGCCTATAATTGCCTAGCTCTCTTGCCTAGCCCTCAACATCCACCAGGATGGGCTGCCTGCTCTGAAACACTTGGATATGGAAGAGGCTGGACCCTCCCAAGGCACTGGGGGTCTAATGGCAGAGACCAAGGTGCACAGCAGGAACTAACTCCCAGAGGGGGCTCGGTCCGAGAGGCTGTGGGGTCCAACATGCGGAGTGTGCCGGGTGTGGGATGAAGACCATGTTTCAGGGTCAGGCACTGCTCCCAGGCATACACTCTTTCCCTCCCATGGGTACCAACTGTGGAAGGTACCCCGATCTGCTCTGCTCACCATTGTGCACAGCCCCCAGCACAGAGCAAGGCCCCGTGAACAGGAGGCACCTACAGGAATGAACCCCTGGTTTGGAAGGAAAAGCTGGGGTTGGAGAGGCAGGAAAGCCTGTGGAAAGTGGGGGAAAGGAGAACTGTAACAGCCCCCACCACCCCTGGGGGGTTGGGCATGCCCCAACTTCCTGCTGCAAACTGCCACCTGCTGGAAAGCTTGGGTAGGAACATTCACGAAAGGCCTGTGGGCACAAGGTCCTCATGCCTGAGCTCCCATCACTGTGTTCTTCCCTCAAAAGTGACTTCTATTGACGCTGGGGGCTCATTCCTCATGTGTCTCTCCACGCCCAGCGGTGTCTCTCTCTACGGCCCCATTGGCAGGAATGGTCCTGTGCCCGTGGATGGTGGGGCTGGAAGGGAAGCCAGCTTGGGGGAGCTAGTCAGGGCTTCCTCCCACACCCAGAGCCTCAGCCCCATCCTTAGCACACACTTACATGCATGAATTTACACACTGTTCACACCCATTGCCACACACTGCTCACACTCATACACATATATTCATATTTACACTCACTTTCTTTCAAACATACTCATAGTCACACACTTTCATTCATGCTCATACACTCATACACATTGTCACACACTGACACACGTACTCATATAAACACTTTCTTCCCCACACACGTCCACTTACCTGCACATACTCACATGCGTACCCTTATACTCACCCACATACACACAGATGTGATGCAGCCCCCACGTGTCCCACACCAACAGTCACGCACATCCCAACACTCACATTGCCTGCCTCTCACCCATACTCTCTCACGCTCACACACCAGTCCCCTGCCCTTGCCTGTGCAGAGGTTCTTTCTCACTGAGGAGTGAGGCGAGGAGGGAGGCAGCAGGTTTTCACCCCTCAGCACAGCAAACGACTGTGGGTAAACCTGGACCACCTTTTCTGGGCATCTTGTTAAACTTTACGGAAGTAGTGTCATGCCACATTCACCAAGGAGCTTTTCTGATTCAACATCATGTTTTGGAGATTTATCGATGTAGCTTTGGCTCATTGATTATAATGGTTCCAGCATTCTGTTTGGCAAGTTTACTCTAATTTATGGACTCATTCTCTAGTTGGCGGATGCCTCCAGGTTGCCTGTTCTTATAAACAATACTACTGAACCTTTGCGCTCGTCTTTGTACACTTGTGAGCATTTTTCTATGGCCTGTACTTAAAAAGTGCACCAGTTGGGTCTTGTACATTTTGTGCATGATTTCTGTTCTCTTGGATGCTTCATGCAGGGACTTTCTCTGCAGCAAAGGATCAGACACCTGTTTTCCCCACCCTTTGCTGTTACCTGGTATGGTCAGGTGTTCAAGTTTTGCTAATCTATTAAGTAAGAAAAGATATCACATTGCTGACGCGGATTGCGGCCCGCAAGATCTGCTGTTGAGGTTTCAGTATTCAAACACACGTACACACGGACTATAGAAATCCGGTGGGGGAAAAGGGGCTACGTGGCCACTCTCCAAGTTAGAGAGAGGCCCCTTCACCCCCGACTGGACAGGCTTTATTGTTTTTCTAGGCCTCCTACGTCAAAGATGGTCCTCATTTATTATTCATAGGTTTGTTTTGGGTGGTTATCTTTGCAGACACAGGAGAGGAAGTCACTGAATACATCAAAGGAGGACATTTGCAATGTAAAAGGAGAAATGGTTGAAATGGCTTTGTCCCATACCTGGAGGGTCTAGCCCAGATTCTGTAAAGATAAAAATACTCAGTAAATATTTGCTTCCTCAATTCAGGGTGAGGGAGTTTTTTAGCAAGAGCAAGTCTCATAGCAGTCTAAGTACAATGCAGGCCTGATTTCCCACTGGAGAACTTATCCATGGATGTGGGTCCTGCCCGCCAACCTCGCTCCCCACTGGTTTTCCGAGTGGGGGCTGAGCCACATTTCCCACGCTTGGAACATTCCCCACACATTGTGATTTTGATTTGTGTATTCCTGATGACTTGCAAATTCCTGCATTTTGCATCTATTTCTTTACCTTGCTTGTTCTCTCTTCTTCCACTTCCCTGGTCGTGGGTCCTTTGTCCACCTTTCCATTTGGCTCCTTGTCTTTTATTTACAGATTTTCAGAAATTCTTTAGATAGTCTGATACTAATGCTTCATCAGTTACTTTTATTGCAAATAACTTCTAATCTGTGACTTGTATTTTCACTTTATTTACAGGAATATGTTTTGAACAGAAGTTTTTTAATTTTAATGTCAAAGTCATCCATTTTTTCCCCTACATTTTGAGAATCTTGTTAAAGAAATCCTTGCCTCCACTAAAGTCATAAAAATATGGCATTTCCCCCCAAAAGCTTTACACATTTTGATTTTTGCAGTCACAGACCTCTTTGCCATTAAAAGCCAATCTGCCATCAAAGAACTGTCACAGGTTGCTTCCCCCCACTTGGCTCCTGGCCCAGCCTCCTTGCCCTCCTCTGGGCAACTTTCTTCTCTCTCCAACCCCATCTTTCTTCATTTCTGCCCCCTGGCCCATGCCCCCCCACTCCAGTTCTCTTCCATCAATCATGCAGAGCAATTCCGCTCTCCACAGCCCCTCTCCCTGTGCCCAGCTCTAGCCTATTATGAGAGAGCCCTAACAACACATCAGCTATTATTTGCATATGTGTGATTTCTCAGTCTGTCATAAAACTTGACACAAATGCCCAAACAAACGCCCTGCCCAATCGCCCTGCCACACACATCTGCTCAATCTGCTGCCACACACAGTCTAACCAATGCCCTGTGCATCACGCTCTGCCCCTCCACGTTGTTTTCTGCCCAAGGAGCTGACTGTGCTTCCCGTAGAATGGACACACCCTTACACGCTGGCTGCGGGCTGCCCACAGGCACCCTGGTGTAAAATTATCATGAAGGAGCCAAGCAAGATCCAGTGTTTACTCCTTGGGCTCCCTTCCTGCAAGACTTCCTCAGGTTGGTGTGTCCCACAGCTGAAGGTCACACCGTCTCAAGGCTGTGCACTCCATGCACTTCCCCCTCCAGGTTCCAGCATTGCCTGCCTGCCACCATAGTCCAGGCCTCATGGCGGGAGCAGCCCTGCAGCCATCCCCCCAGGGTGCCTGCATGATTCCTTGTGCCCCCTGACTCTGTAAGTCATGCCCAGTAGATACATACCCTCCTCTTCACATCCCTGACCAAATGCGAGGGTGCTGTGTGCCTCCTGACAGACAGACCACGAGCTGCCCTTCCTCCTTCAGGAACCCCTAAGTCTATGAACTGAGACAGAACCCCCAGAGGAAGTCAGAAAGATTCCAGTGACAATCAACTTCACTGGCAATGACCATGTGTGTCCTGGTTAGATCATTGGTCTCAGTCAGATGGGATGTCTGAAAGATTTATGAGGATGGGTCAGTGCACTACAGGGCCAATCTTGCCACCAGAAAGTCAAACTGTCCCTTAGCCTCTTGCTCTGCCCTGAGCTCTGATGAAAACAGAAGGGTGGAGGGAGGGGAGGGGGTCAGCAGGAGGGCCTGGAGACAGGCCCAGGTTTTCCCAAACACTTTGTCAAGGTCAAAGGCAGTAACCTCCTCCTACCCCCACCCTGCCTGCTGGAAAGTTAAATTCCATTAGAGAGCAGTGACAGCTGCCAATAAGAGATAGAGCCGCAGCAGCAGGAAGGGCAGGTGCTTTGAAGCTGGACCTGCCTGGGCCAGGTGCCCAGCCTTGCCGTTTTCTAGTTGGGTGGCCTGGGCAGGTCCTTGGCCTCTCAGAGCCAGGATTCCTGGTCCATAAAGCAAGGACAGCAATTCCACCTTGTAGAATTGTTGAGAGGATTATAGAAGTGTATGTGAAGCATTTGACCCATGGCAAAAACTTAGTCATCTTTAGCTTTAATAGCCTCAGTGGGTAGCATTCTTATGATTAATACAAAAAAAATGGAATTGCGAAACATGTTCTTTGAACATAAGAAAAAAAGCACATCTATTTCTTTCTTTTTAAAAATGTATTGATTTTAGAGAGAGAGGGCCTGGGGGAGGGAGAAAGAGAGAGAAACATTGACTTGTTGTTCTACTTATTTATGCATTCATTTGTAGACTCTGGCATGTGCCCTGACCAGGGGTCAAACCCCACAACCTTGGTGTATTGGGACGACGTTCTAACAACTAAGCTATCTGACCAGGGGAGGCACACCTATTTCAATGTAGAAGCTAATGACCATTGACCTCTACAGCTTTCTCTTACAGATGAGGACGTTGAGGCCCAGAGAAGGTGAGTAGTGTGCCCAAGGTCACACAGCAGTAGGAGAAATCAGTCTGGAACATAGGCCTTCTGAAGCTGTTTCCACAGCCTCATGCTGTGGCAGACACATCCTAGGGTGACCTACAGTGAATCACACCGTGTTATCCCCTCACCTCCAGAGTAAGCAGGACATGTGATCTGCTTCTTACTAGTAGAATATGGGATGTCACTCCCACAGTTATGTTTCATTATATAAGACTGACTTAGCAGACTGGGGTGAGAAAGATTCCCCCGCTGGTGCTGAACAATTAATAGCCATGCTGTGAAAAGCCTGTGGACCAGGCCTTCAAGCAGGGGACCGTGGGAGCCTCCAGGACCTGAGAGTGGACCTCCAGCTGACATCCAGTGACAAAGTGAAGTCTTCAGTCCTCCAGGCACAAGGAAATAAATCATGCCAACAGCCTGAGTGAGCGCTGAAGCTGAGTTCTGCAGGCGAGCCGCCAGATGACAGCGCAGCCTGGCTAACACCTGGACTGCAGCCTGTGAGCCGGAACTCCTGACCTGCTGAAACTGAGACAATAACTGATTTGCTTTAAGCTGCTAAGTTTGTGATAATTTATTGTGCCTCCCAGAAAACTAACACAAACATGATCCTTCCGAGTCTTCCTAAACTGTGAGAAGACATCCCACTCTTCCTACATACAGTAGACAGCCAGCCCCTTTGTCCCTCCACAGCCCTGTTATTGAGTGACTGAGCACCTGAGATCTGGGCTAGCCCGGGTCAGTGCCAGGTATTATGCTCTTTCCATTGCTCACATCGTAGGAGACCCTTGGCTTCTACCAGGCACACAGCTGCGACAATGAACACTGCACCTCCCAGCCTCCTTGCAGGGAGATGTAGCCATGTGACTGAGTTCTAGCTTGGGGATCAGAGCAGAGGTGATATGTGCAACTTCTGAACTGTGTTTGTAAAGACTGGCGAGTGTCCTTCCTTGTCCCTCTCCTTCCTGCCAACTGGAATGCGGCCCGTGGTGAGCCAGCCTGGTCATGCACTATGTGCCATAGTGCGTGCTGTGCTCACCACCCAGACCGCCCTGCAGGACTGAAGGACTCACTGCCCCTGACTCTGGGGGACAGCCTTCTCTGGAAATACCCTCCGCCGAAGAGCTGCCTTGACTGGAGCCACACCCCTTCTGGTCCATGTGGGGGCACAATGGCCCCACCCCTTACCCTTGCTTGGGACACCCCTGAAGGGATATCCTAGCCTTGGAGCTCCTCGTGGGGCCTGTGGAATCTGCATCACAGCAGGTTCTCCCCTGCCCAACAGCACCCCCAGGACCCCTGCTACACAACGATGTCCACCTGGGGTCTAAACTGCAGCACCACAGGACTAGGGGAGCAGTGAGTGAGAGGGCTCCTGAGCCATGCCAGCTTCACCTGGATATGAGAGAGACAGAGAAAGAAACCTGATCGTTGCTGTGGTGGTTATCTTTGTTACAGCACCCTAGTCGATAGCCTAATTAACATACCTAGCCACGTGGAGACATGGGCAGCTTGGACAGATTTAGTCCCTGCCATTATGAGTGCCTTTTAAAATTCATCCAGCCAGAAGGCTATGCCTTTCTGCTTTGCACGAACACATCTTGTGGACTGGCTCAGGCCCCACCTGCCTTTCAGGCTTGAAGACGCACATGGGAGAAGACTCAAGGGCCTGACAGCAAGATTAGCACAGGACTACAATGTAGGCGAGGACAGTCATAGTATAAACGGGTGGCCAGCAAAAAGTAGAAAATCCTCAGGGGGATATCTTCCAGAAAGTCATCTTGATTGGGCCACGTGTGGCTCATGCATGACCACGTGGCCCCTGCCTGAGCTCATGCCTTCACCTGTAGGTTGATTTGCGGACCACACACAGCAGGTCTATATGGGAAATTAGGGTTAGGGGGCCATTAAGATACCTCAGATAATATAAGACAATCTCTGTCAGCACTTGCAAAGATTCTGCTTATCTGAAAAGACCTTAAATTTTAGTATCAATTACACAGTTATATATTTGTCATAACATATAAACAGATAAATAGAACATGGTGATGACTAGAGCGCACAGCAATGCTGGAAGGTGCAGAGAGGAGCCTTATTTGGGAGAATCTGCCGCAGGCCAATGAGAATGCAGGCTTACCTACTGCTGAGCTGTGTGGACCTGTTTGATGACTCCTGCTGGGCGCCCAGCCTCCAGTGGATATAAGCATGATTCTGTGCCTCTTGGACTCCTCACACTCTCTGTTCACGAAGATGCTCTGTAAATGGACGACAATTTGTTCACTGATGGTCCCTAAGCCATGGGGAAGTGCCTTTGCCACTGGGATGCCCAGTTGCTGAGAAGCTGCCAGTCTGAACCAAATTTTGCAGAATTGGTTTCAACAGCACAGTAGATGATGTCAGTGCTCCCTCCCAGATCTCTCGGACTCCTTTTTACCAGGTTTGTACCCTCAGAATTTTGGCACATGTAGACCTCTGTCACCCACAGCTGTTGTTCGGAGGACTGCCTTGGTCTCTCACAGGCCACTGTGCCGTCACAAGTGAAATGCCTGGGAATTCATGTCACTCTAGGCAGCCCTTCACCAAGTCGGTGGGCTTGGTGTGGGAGAGGGAAAAACCTGCCCCCCGGGGAACCCTTGTGTGGCTTCTGGCCCTCCTGTCCTATACCCCTCACCGCCACTCCTGTTTTCCCAGGGAACACTCCCCTAACAATCACTCAAAAACAAGTCTTCATGTCAAGTTCTGCTTCTGGGAAACTTGTCCTAAGAAAAGAGATTTGGGTCAGCATGCAGATTCCTTAGTATGTCCAACAAAGTAAACAGCACTGCATGCAGCTATTTTAAAAAGGGAGAACAAGAAGGAGAAAGAGGAGGAGAGGGAGGAGATGAAGACAAAGGAAAAGATGAAGGTGAGAAGGAGGAGCAGGAGAGGGAGATGGAGGAGGAGATGAAGACTGAGAAGAGGAGATGGAGGTGAAGGAGGAAGAGATGGAGGAGGAGGAGGAGGAGCAGGAGCAGCTATAGATTTGGAGACACCTTTAGAATATTGGAGCGTTGACTGTTATATATAGACTGTTGAATGAAAAAAGCAAGGTGCCTAAGAGTGGATATAGTATTCTTATTTTTGAAAAGGAAGGATAAGAATGTATATTGTATGGGTTTTCATCTCCATTAAAAAAAAAAAAAGGGAAACTCAGAAACTAATGAGCCCTGGCTAGTGTGGCTCAGTTATTTATGGCATCATCCTGTAAACCAAAGGGTCTTGGGTTCAATTCTTGGTCAGGTCACGTGCCTAGGTTGTGGGTTCTGTCCCCAGTTAGGATGTGTATGAGAGGCAACCAATTGATGTTTCTCTTTCACATCAGTGTTTTGCTCCCTCTCTCCCTTCCCCTCTCTCTAAAATCAATAAGTATGTCCTCAGGTGAGGATAAATAAATACATCTAATGAAAGTAGATACTTAGGGTGCAAGAGTGTGAGAGTTCATAACCTCTGTATATATTTAGATCGTTGAGTCATGTAGATTTTCACCATTCCAGAAAATAAAATACAGATTCCTGTGTTTCACCCTCCAAAGAGCCTGAAGCAGCTGGTTTGGGGTAAAGAGCCAGAATCTTGAAAGGCTCCTCTGCTGACGGATGCTTTCTGCCAGGCTTGGGGACATTGTTCTGGATGATTTCATCAGAGGTTTGAACAACACCCAACAGCCAGCCAGCAGCTGAACACTCAGGTGGTGCCGTTTTCTGGGACAGGAGCCAGTCCACTGGAAGCACCATTGAACGCTGCCTTTCATTCCTGGGTGACTCCTGACAGTGTGTGTGAGCCAGGGCTCCCAGGGTGGAAATCCACTGCCTTCCCTGGCCTCCTTCGCCTCTGCAGGCCCAGTGCTTGCTCCACATCCCCGTTGCCACAGCAACAGCAGACACAATGGTTTCTGTAGAGTTCGGGTCTATAAATAATTTCTTGATTAGTGTTTTCAGTGTGGATGGGGTGGGCTCGGCAGGGCGGTTTGTGGTGGCCAGTGGGCCAGGCCATCATGCACAGGGAACAGCCACACTTGGGGAAGCAAGGTTGCAGTCTGGGAATCTGCCTACTGCCCTGCTCCATCCATCTGGGCCAGGGCTGCCTCACCCCATGCCACTGTAGTTTCTGCATCAGAGAACATATGGGGCGCTGTTTCTTCTCACCTGTGCGTGCCACAATGGGCCAGGGGGCTGTGTGGGTTGGCGTAGTGGAAAGGGTTAAAAAATCCCTTTGGGTGACTTGAAGATTGAAGAAGGCTCAGAGGAGCAGACTTGGAGCTGTTTCTGCGCTGGCAAGAGTAGTATCTTTTTAATGTCCCGATTTGGCTGGGTGAGTTCTGGCAGAACAGGGGACCAGGGGCAGGGGATCTGGATCCGTCTCTCGGTGCAGGCAGCAGTTCTGACGATGTTCTCGAGATGCCCTTTCTACCTGGTCCTCTCATGTATTCATGTATTTATTTATTTTAATAACAGTGTTTCCAGCAAAGGGCTCCCCTTCCCAAGCTGAGAGTTGAGGAGGTGTGTTTTGTCAATCAAGCCAACTGAACGCCTTTGCTCTCTGATGACAGTGAATGCCCTGAGACTCTAGAATGGCTCCTGGCCAATGGCACGCTGCGTGGCAGTAGGAGCAGGGCCTTGCTCTGACACAAGGTGGGCAGGAGTGTGACAGGGGTAGCCATGAAATGACGACCTTCAGCACCAAGACAGCGACTCCTTCTGTGTAGCAGTTCTATCTCTCAAGGTCCCCTCTGACCATGCCCTGGCATGTGTGTGCCAAGGCACATTCCACAGGTGTGCAAGGAGCAATGATGCTTTAAAGTGTGGGCCTCTCTGTGCCTGTAGTCTCAAACTTTCAAAATGGGTTTGCATCTCAAGGAAAGAAGATGGACCTGTTGTGGGGATGCCTGGTTGGATTGGACATTGGTGTGGTGACTGCCACCTCATGAATATAAGAACTCAATGTTCATCAGATATAGTGTCACTCAGGTGGGTGGGAATGACCTTGACGTGGAGGCTGTGTGGTCTGAGGGCTGTAAGTGGGTCTCGGGAGGTTTCCCACAGTTGACTGCAGCAGTATCTCACACACTGACAGCATGTTCTCAAAGTGCAGATATGAGGCTCCTGCACCAGAGAGGCTGACTCAGTAACTTTGGGTGGGGCTTGGGAAGCTGCCACGAGTGACTGAACCCTTAGGCTGGGACAGCAAGGCATGTGCATCCCAAGACATATGCAAGATGATCCATTGGAACTGCAGGAAGAAACCATTATAATTTCAACTTCATCTCATCCTCCTAAAGTTTCTCTTTGATGTTTGATAATGTGCATCAAATGGTAGTGGCACAGTATGGATATATGCTTTATAAATGATACTAGTAATAATAGCTAGTCCTTGGAGCACATCCCTGCTCCAAGCCTTTTACAGCTAATCATTCACAACTCTGTGAGATGCTATTACTCCCTGCGATGGACTGAATTGTGTCCCCCCCACCAAATTCATATGCTGAAGCCCTAACCCCCAACAGGGCTGAGTCTGCACTAATGAAATAAAAGAAGGAAAGGTCCTATAGGATTAGCGTCCTCACAGACGAAACACGAGAGAGCTTGCTCTTTCCCCACTGTGTGAGCACAGAAGTGAGAAGGAAGTGATCGACAAGCCAGAAAGAGGGCTTTCTCCAGACACCAAGTCAGCCAGAAACTTGATCTTGGATTGATGGCCTCCAGAACTGTGAGACAATCCATGTGCCAGTCTGTGCCCGTTTGTTATGGCAGCCATAGGAAACCAACACCCGCCTTGCACAGGAGAGGAAACGAAGGTGTGGAGAGGTAAGAAGTCTGGCCATGGCACGGAGTGCAGCCAGGAGTGGGGGATGGTAATTTGGCCCCAAAGCCCAGGCTTTTAATTACATATATTGGGGCATGCTCTTTTAAAATTTATTGTTTAACTCATATTGGAATATGTTCAAAAAGTCTGGAAACTACCAGATTAAAATGAAAGAGTAGGAGAGTCTGTGGTAGACAGAATAACAGCCTCCAGTGAGGTCCATGTCCTAGTGCTTGGAACCTGTGAGTACTTACCTTAACGAGCAATTTACCTCCTTTGGCAAAGACACTTTGAAGATGTGATCAGTTAAGGGCGTTGACAATGAGAATGTATCCTGGATTATCCAGGCAAGCCCTAAAAGCAATCCTAAGCATCCTTATCACCGGGAGGCAGGAAGTCAGAGAGGAGAGAAGATGATACACTGCGGGCTTTATAGGTGGAGGTAGGAGCCACAAACCAAGGAGTGTGGTGTCTCTAGAAGCTAGAAAAAGCAAGAGAATGAATTCACCTCTAGAACCTCCAGCAGGAACACAGTCCTGCGGGCTATTTTGGATTTCTGACCTCCAGAACTTTAAGATAATAAGTTTATGTTGTTTTAAGTGACTACATTTGTGGTAATCAGTGACAACAGCAGTAGGAAACTATCCAGAGAAGAAAACTGAAGATTTAGGGGGATCATCAAGGTGATGATAGGGTTCGGAAGAAAGCGATTCCCAATTTAGAGCTAAAAGAAGCTGCCTGTATGAGGACTGTCTGGGAAAAGTCCAGCCATTGTTAATATAATGAGAACGGTTTGTGCCACATTGATGTAACCTGGCAGCCAAGGAGAGTGACTGGAATGCGCATGTGTGAACATGATGACTTCACTGCACTAGTCAGTGGGGATGTTAGACGCCATTGAGTGAACATGTGTACTGTGTGGCCAACACATTCAAAATGACTGACCAAGTAGAGCACCAAATCACCATCAAATTTGCAATAAGCTTGAACATTCCTCCACAGAAATTATTCAGATGATTCAGAAGGCCGCAGCTATGGGCAACTGGTGATTGGCAGCTTCATCACAACAACCCACCTGCTCATGCATCACATCTCATACAGAGTGTTTTGATGTTTGGCAAAACATCGAATCACCCAGGTGACTTCAGCCCCCATACAACCCAGATTTGGCACCCTGTGACTTCTGGCTTTTTCCAAAACTAAAATCACCTTGGAAAGGGAAGAGATTTCAGATCATTAATGAGATTCAGCAAATTCGACAGGGAAGCTGTGGTGATTGGGACAACTGTGTGAGGTCCTAAAGTGCCTACTTTGAAGGGGACTGAGGTGTCATTGTCCTGTGTATGTTTCTTGTATCTCCTTCAATAAATGTCTCTATTTTTCATAGCACATGGCTGGATACTTTCTGGGCAGACCTCGTATACCTGCTTCTTTGCAATGTGACTTTGCAAATCTGCAGAGGGCTTTGGCCCATAGAATACGGGGGAAGCGATGTTGTGCGACTTGTGACATCCAGCTAAGGGTTTAGTTTTTCACTTCAGAAGTCTGAAGACGAGAGTCGGGGTTGATGCAGCAACTGCACAACATCATCTGCATAGTGCGGCTGTGAATTAGTGTGTGGCTTTCCCCCTGCCTGGGGTTTATGAGCACAGGGCAAGAGGGGCTTGGCTTCAGTTCAGCTGGTTTGGGTCCCATGCTCAACCTGGGCCCAAACCCTGCAGCTGGACAGATAGTGGTTACTGTTGGCCCAACCCAGGTCATGGGCTTCCCACACAGAAAGGGGTGTGCTACCAAGCAAATGGGGAGTCTGGGAACAGGGACAGGAGGGGCAGACTGGATTACCCAAAGTGACTGCTGCAGTATCTCCTATCCCACATGCTCTTCTTACAGTGTGGGATTTTACCACTCCTCCCCAAAGAAGTGAGGCCTAGATTTCCTTCCCTTGAATGGAAGTGGCCTTGTGACAATGGTCAAAGTGATTTTATGTGACAACCGAGGCTAGGTCATAAAAGGTGACTTATCTATCTTCCACCTGCTTCTCTTGAGACATCACTCTTGGAAGCCAGCCACCATGGAGAAGTCACATGCAGGTGTTTGAACTGAGGTCCCACCAGACCTAAGAGTGAGAGAACTTTCGGCTGAGCCCAGTCCCAGCCACCAGGTCACACTCAGGCTTTGAGCTGTCCCAGCTGAATCCACATAGAGCAGAGATGAGCATCCCTGCCAAACCCTGCTCAAATCACAGATGTATCACCATAAAATACATATTTTTTTTCTTTTAGCCAGTAAGTTCAGGGTAGTTTGTTAGGCAACAACAGATAACTAGAACCAGAGGTGGTGAGTGTAGGAGACAAGACAAGCACTATTCATCAGGTGCTTTCTCCTGGGGAGGTGAGAAGTGAGACAGGCAAGAGAGACATGGGAAAACAGAAATTTCCTGACTTGCTAGTATCAGAGCAAGGTCATTGGATCTGGGTGTGTCTGTTACTTTTAAATATTAAAGAATCTAACCCAATCATTTGGTTGCATTACTAGCTGGATTAAAGGAGACCCAGAGAAGTATTTCCGGGATGGAAAGAGAGTGAAGCAAGAGATTTATAAGGCTAATGCTGCAACAGCCTTGCTCTCCATGCTCCCATGCCTCCTGCCCAACCAGGTGGAACCCACAGTTTCATCTGGGCTCAGACCCACCCACATTTTTGTGCCAACTCTGGCCTTGGGCAGAATCCTTTCTGGGCACAAGTGGCTCTGAGATGCATTCTGTCAGCAATTTTCAACCTTTTTCATCTCATGTCATACATAAACTACTAAAGTTCTGTGGCACACCAGAAAATATATTTTCTTGCCAATTGACGTAAAAAATAGTATAATTTTGATTCATTCACACTGGATGGCTATTGTTATGTTGGCTGTTGCCATTTTTTTTTTTTATTTGACAATCTAAGGGAAAAGAGCTCCATGCCCCTGACTTAACAGTCAGGTGTCACATAGTTCAACAACTCCTGTGGCGCACCTGTTGAAAATTTCTGGGTTCTGCTCCTGCTGACAGCACACCATGCCTCTTGCCTACGTCATGCTCCTGCTGCTCGCTTCGTTCCCCTGGCCCTTCGGTTTGAGATTTGAGTTTTTAATTATGGATATGACCTTGTTAAAAACTCTTTTACCATGTCTAATTACAGTATTTTTTTCCTGTAGATTCATGTTTTTAATGAAGCCACATCACCTGAGAATAATGATAGTTTAGTGTTTTCCTTTCCAAACCTGACAACTTTTATTACTTTTCTTATTTCCCCAGTCTGGTAGCTCCTCCAATACAATGATAAACAGAAGCAAAGATAGAGTTAACCTTGTCTTGTTCCTGATTTTAAAGACATGGCTTTGAATATGCAGCATTAAGAGTGATATTTACTGTAGTGTTTTCATAGATGTGCTTTATCATGTTAAGAAAGTTTAAATTTCTTCTTAAGTTGCAGAGTTGGTATGATAAAAGGATGTTGATTTTAGCATTGCCCTTTTTTATATATCAACGATTGGGGTTGCTACTATTGTGTATAAAATTTTTGTGCCTATTTTCATGGGTGATTTTGACCTATAATTTTTCATTCTTACACTACTATTCTTGTCAGGTTGAATATCAAGATAATACTGGCCTCATAAAACATGTTTGGAAATATTCCTTCATTTTGTATTCTTTGGAAGAGTTCATGTAAGACTAGAATGATAGACTTTACATGTTTGGTAGAACTCATCTGTAAAACTCACTGGGTCTGGTGTTTATGTTGTGGGAAGATTTTAAACTACTATTCAATTTCCCTTTTATTTTATTTTTTAAATATATTTTATTGATTATGCTATTACAATTGTCCCATTTTTTTCTCTCTTTTATTCCCCTCTGCCCTGCAACCCCCTCCCATCAGCATTCCCCCCCTTAGTTCATGCCCATGGGTCAAACCTGTAAGTTCTTTGCCTTCTCCATTTACCGTACTATTCTTACCCTCCCCCTGTCTATTTTCTGCCTACCATTTATGCTTCTTATTCCCTGTACCTTTTCCCCCATTCTTCCCTCCCCCACCCATTGATAACCCTCCATGTGATCTCCATTTCTGTGATTCTGTTCTGGTCCTAGTTGTTTTCTTAGTTTATTTTTGTTTTCGTATTTGTTTTTTTTAGGTGCAGTTGTTGACAGCTGTGAGTTTGTTACCATCTTACTGTTCATAGTTTTGATCTTCTTCTTTTTCTTATATAAGTCCCTTTAAAATTTCATATAATAAGGGCTTAGTGATGATGAACTCCTTTAACTTTACCTTATTTGGGAAGCACTTTACCTGCCCTCCCATTCTAAATGATAACTTGGACAGATAGAGTAATCTTGGATGTAGGTCCTTGCCTTTCATGACTTTGAATACTTCTTTCCAGCCCCTTCTTTCCTGCAAGGTTTCTTTTGAGAAATCAGTTGATAGATTTATGGGAACTTCTCTGTATGTAACTGTCTCCTTTTTTCTTGCTGCTTTTAAGATTCTCTCCTTATCTTTAATCTTGGGTAATGTAATTATGATGTGCCTGGGTGTGTGCTTCCTTGGGACTCTGAGCTTCCTGGACTTCCTGGAAATCTATTTCCTTTGCCAGGTTGGGGAAGTTCTTCACTATTTTTTCAAATAACTTTACAATTTCTTGCTCTTCCTCTTCTCCTTCTGGCACCCTATGATTTGGATGTTGGAACGTTTAAAGTTGTCCCAGAGGTTCCTAAGCCTCTCTCACTTTTTTGAATTCTGTTTCTTCATCCTGTTCTAGTTGAATGTTTATTTCTTCTTTCTGCTCCAAATCATTGATTTGAGTCCCAGTTTCCTTCCCTTCACTGTTGGTTCCCTGTATATTTTTCTTTATTTCACTTTGCATAGCCTTCACTTCTTCCTCTATTTTGTGCCCATACTCAACCATTTCTGTGAGCATCCTGATTACCAGTGTTTTGAACTCTGCGTCTGACAAATTGGCTATCTCCTTGTTGCTTAGCTCTTTTTATGGAGGTTTGATCTGTTCTTTCATTTGGGCCATATTTCTTTGCTTGGCACACCTATTACATTGTAAGGGGTGGAGCCTTAGATATTCGCCAGGGTGGGGCAACCCATGTAAAACTCACTGGGTTGCTGTTTTGTGGCACTGTATGTGGGGGAGGAGTCAGACAGGGAATAATGCCACTTGCTCAGCTCTCAGACAACTTTCAGTCACTTCCCCCACTCCCCACAAGCAAATTGGGCCCTTCAGGTGCTGATTCCTAGGTGGGTGGACTTGTTTATGTTCTACGGCCCTGTGGGCCTCTCCAACAAACTCTCCTGTGAGGCTGGGAGTTTCTCCCACCACTGCAACCCCCACAGATTTTTACAGTCAGAGGTTTTGAGGCTGTATTTCCCTGCACTGGAACCCTGGGTTGTGCGGTCTGTCTTGCTCCCCTGTTGTTCCTCCTGGTTTATCTGCACGCAAATGTGGGACCGCCTGGTCTTCCAGCCGCCGCCTTGCCTTATGTCCTCTCTGCCTGGCTGCCCATCTCCACCCCTCCTACCAGCCTGAATGAATGTTTCTTCTTTAACTCCTTAGTTGTCAGACGTCCATACAGTTTGATTTTCTGGCAGTTCTGTTTATTTATTTTTTAATTTGTTGTTGTCCTTCTTTTAGTTGTGTGAGGAGGCAAAGCGTATTTACCTATGCCTCCATCTTGCCTGGAAGTACTACTGTTTAATTTCTTTATTGGCTATGGGACTATTCAGACTGTCCATTTCCTTTTGAGTCAGTCTTGGTCAATTAGGTATTTTCTAAGAATTTTTCTATTTTCCTATTGCTCTCCAAATTGGAATAGCCCTTGCCTGGCCACTCCTAGGGTTTATTCCTGCCTTCTAAATTGTAAGCTGATCTCTCTGAACTCACCTCCTAATCTCTTTGGAACACAAGTGCCCTCCTGCTCCACTCTTTCTATGTTGGCATCTGTATCAGAATGATTTGGGCTGCAAGTAATAGAACATTTGACTAAATAGATCAAACAACAAAGTCATTTTACTAATGCAAGTGAGAAGGCCAGAGGCAGGCAGTTCCAGGGCTGGTTCATGGGCAAACTAAAAACCACTGAAGACCTGAACTCTATGCCCCCATCCTCAGCATATTGCTTTGATTCTTAGGTCTGTCTCCACATGGTTATATGACAGCTGTTAAAGTTCTGGGCATCGCATGTGTGGGCATCTCATGCTCTGCTTTCCCCAAAAGCACCTCCCCAGCAAGCACCCCCTGCCCCCGGGTTCTGTTGTCTGCAGCGGGCTCTGAGGGGAATGGGACAGGGAGGATGTGGAGCTTTCAGACTGTTTGGTGGGCATCAGGCCCTGCAGCCATGAGTGAGAGTGGCTGGTGGGCAGAAAGCCACCTCTGCTGTAGCACCTTCAGGCTCCACCCCAACCTTGTGCCATCTGAACTTCTCCTGAAATCTCTGTCCTATTGCCACTCAGGCCAGCTTGACAGAAAGTACTAGAACCTGAGGTGTGCTGGTTAGTGTTTAACAACTGGCTCTCATGGTGGGGGAAGCCCTCATGAGAAGGTTTGCTAGTTTTCAGGGTGTAAATTCCCTCACTGTGCTAATTTCAAGCTGCCAATGTGACACCACTAAACACAGATGTGGGAAGAGATGCACACAGCTGGTCCTCATGAGCTGGCCTGAGCTAGCTCCAGGGCACCCCTCACTAAAACCCAGCTAGATTCTGTAAATCTGAGCAGAGTGGAAGGGGATACCCTACCCTAGCCAAAGGGTAATAATTAAGGCAGTAAAGGGGCTGGCTTGAGACAAATGTTGAGTACTTACTGTGTGCTAGTCACTGCAAGAATTGTCTTGATTCCTCATAACCGTCCATTGTCTGATGAGGAAACTGAGATTCAGAGAGATTGGGGCACACACAGTGATTGATGAGGAATCAGATCCAAACCCGAACAAAGGAGCAGATTCAGAATAGATTCAGCCAGCTCTCAATCAACACCTACAATGTGAGAAGGGCCAATGCCCTGAAAGTGGAGTATTGTTCATAATAGCAAAAAGTGGGGAAAAAACAATTATCCATCAACTGGTGAATGGATGGACAAATGTGGTCCATCGAAACAATAAAATATCATTCAGCCATAAAAAGGAATGAAGTCCTGACACATGCTACAATGTGGGTGAACCTCAGAAACATTGTGCTAGTCACAAAGGACAAGGTATTGTGTGTTTCCATTTACGTGAAATGTCCAGAATGGGCTCTACAGAAACAAAAGGTGGTTAGCAGGAGCTGAAGGTAGGAGTGACCACCAATGGATATGGGGCTTCTGGGGTGATGGAAACTTTCTGGAACTAAAGCAATGATGGTTGCCCAACTGTGTGAATACCCTAGACACCACTGAACCATAAAACAAATAAAAAATGTGGAGGATTAATTGAAAAGGGATTTTCTTTGCCTCCCCCTCCCTGAGGCTGTGGCTTTCATAAACTTATGATTACTGATATGACTTTCCATGCCACCCAGGTACTGTGCTAAGTTAGTACTTTACATGCATCTTTCTCACTTAGTGAGCACTTTCTCACTAAGTGCTGTCAACCACCCTATAACTGGACAATGTTATTAATCCCATTTATAGATAAGAAAACTGAGACCCACACAGAAATTCATCAATTGGCCCAAAAGCACCCAGCCAGCTAATGGTCAAGCAAAGACTTGGACCCAGGCCTATCTGACTCCATCTGAACACTTCACTGTGATAAAATGAGGCCCAGCTCACTGGAGGAGTCCTCTTTCCCCCTCCAGAACTCCTGAATTCCTGTGACTCAGCAGCTTACAAGGTTACTTAGCTTAGAAGCTTCTGTTTTCTAACCCCCACTGTCCTTCAGCAAGAAAGACAGAGTGCTGGCAGGGCCCAGGATTGCCAGAAAGAAGCCCTGTACTAAGGTAACAGGGTCCCCCAGGTGTGCTTGCATCACCCATCCCCACTCCAACAATGGGTGTGTGACACAGGGTAAACTCTTTCAATCTCTCAGCCTCAATTTGCTCAAATAATGAGGGCCTCAGAGATCAGCAGTTCTCAGGGCAGTGGTGCTGCCTCTTAGGGGGTATTCTGGAAATTTGCAGGGGTTCAGTGACTAATGTAGTCTTCCAAATGAAGAATTTCTCCAATCCTTCCATTTTCCAATGTCTTACCAGACCTTCATGTAAATGAAAAACCCTCCTATAATTTATAGGTCTAGAACCTAGCTCCATCTTCTTTTTTTTTTTTTTAGAGAGATAGACATTGATTTGTTGTTCCACTTATTTATGCATTTATTGATTGATCCTTGTTTGTGCCCTGAATGTGGATCAAACCCACAACCTTGGTGTATCAGGATGATGCTCTAATCAACTGAGCAAGTGAGCAACTACCACGTGGTCACGGAGAGATCATTACTTCTTCTGTTTGGAATTTTATTAAGAACTGGTCACCATTTTGGAAAATCACAACATCAGCAGTGATGCCTTCATGGTATTTGAGCTTTTATGTGACGCACAAGTGTTACCGTGATTGTCCCTCTGGTGCAAGCATCTGACCATGTCATCATGTTTTGTATGGTCGGACCCGAACATTCCCTTTTGAAATCCATATTGTTTTATTATAAGTGATTTTCATTTTTTATGTTTTATTTATGTTACCATTAGGGCATTGAAATTGTTTTTTGCGATTGGAGTGTAGCGAGGTCATGTTCACTATAAGTTTCATTTCAGAATACAAAAATAAACATTACGAAATATTCCTTATAAGAGAAAAAAGAGGTGTTAGGGCTATAAGCCTTGAAATCATTGAGCTATGTGATTTCTTCAGATCCAGGACAACTTTTGAATCACACCTGACCTCAGAAAACTTTTTCCATGATTCTAATAAAGTCAAGTGCATGATGCCATTTAAATAATCCCCAAAGCAACATTGCACCTCCGTGGCCCATGTGCATTTAGAGGCTGATTTCAATTAAGTGACCTTATGGACTGTCAGAAAGCTTCCTTCTGTCCCCTGGTAGAAAAACCACTCATTTGTAACACTCACTCACACAACCATTGCCTTGTTTACTTCCTTTTCACCTCAAGAAAGAGAAAAAGTCAATACCTCAACTCTCAAAATCTTTCTTACGCCCTCTTGTGCTTTGACAAGTTCAGTGCTTAACTAGAATGTTTTATTAAAAGAAAAAAAATAAAGCAATAATAAATGGAATCCCAGGGGTCTTTGGTAACAAATTTTGATGTGCTTAGTGAGTTCATGCCATGTGACATTCCTTTCTATTAATCATTTCTCCTGGCTTATCTCCCCCCATCTCCTCTCTCGTTTGTTATACTCTAAGGCAGCCAGCAGAACGTTTGGGTGCCGCCTTTCCCATCTGTGTGGAACAGAATGTTCAAAGAGGTTGGTGTCAGGGAAGCTGCGCAGAACTGGCAGATGTGCTAGGGAGTGAAAACAAGCAACAATGATGCAGTGAAGAGCAGAATCAACCACGGCCAGACAGGAAACAGACTGCAGTGAAGGATGCTTTGCATTGAATAGTGCCCTCCAAATATTCGCTATTCACATCCACCCAGAACCTCAATGTGACCTTACTTGGAAGAAGGGTTTTTGCAGGTGTATAGTAAGGTTATGAGTAGGTCACACAGGATTATGGTGGGTCCTCTTCTTATAAACAGAGGACGAGACATGGGAAGACACAGAGGGGAGGGCCAGGTGACAACAGAGGCAGAGGTTGGAGTGATGCATCTACAAGCCAAGGACCACCAGAGACTGCCAAGAGCCACCAGGATCTGGAAGAGGCAAAAAGGATCCTCCCCTAGAGCCTTCAGATAGAGCCTGGCCTTGCCAACACCTTGATTTCAGACTTCTGGCCTCCAGGACTGGAAGAGAATAGATTTCTATTGTTTTAAGCCCCATAGTTTGTGGTCATTTGTTATGGCAGCCACAGGACATTCATCCAGGGTTTATGAAGGAAAACCAAGAGGGTTAATGTTATGGGCTGAATATTTGAATCCCCCCCAAATTTATATGTTGAAACCCTATCCCTAATGTGATGATACCAGGAGGTGGAGCCTTTGGGAGGTAACTAGGATTAGATAGGACTTAAGGTAGAGTCTCCGTTAATGAGACCAGTGCCCTTCTGAGAGCCAAGAAGGAGCTTTCTTCCCCCCTGTGCTCTACAGCATGTGGGGGTACAATCAGAAGTCCACAACCTAAAAGTGGGTTCTCACCAGAACCCAATGATGCTGCACCCTGCTCTCAATCTTTCAGCTTCCTGAACTGTGAGAAATAAATCCCTGCTATTCTTAAGGCCACCATGTTATGGTATTTTGTTACAGTAGCCTGAGCTGACTATCACAGTAAGTAAGCTGGTCCCCATCCCTTTCCACCTAACCCCCAGCCTCTCCATCTGGCCATCAATTGCCACATTGATTTTTAGAACCTGAAGGGCATGTGGGAAGGAGGAAGCACCTGTCTGCCTCTTGCCTTACTGACAGGGAAGTGGTTTATAAACTCATTGAACCTCAGTATTATTTTAGCCCCAGCTGAATGAACCACTTCCTCCTCTGGGATACTTGGTGATAGCAATAATGACTAGCATTTATTGAGATCTTACTGTAATCCTAGAACTATTCAAGTGAATGTATAAGAATATAATTGTTCTATATTCTATTAATAGTTCTACTAATAAGATATGTATATTCCATATTTTATCTTCAAAATGATTATATTTCATTGAATGCTAGATACCATTGTTGTAAGATGTAACATATACCATTGTTATATACTATTAAGAATAAAAAAACCCTGTCAATTCAATGTCAGGAATTTGTAAACACATCCCAATTGTAGACATGTTAACATGTGCATCTTAGAATCAATGAAATTTGGTATTATCATCACTCCTATGCTTTGGTTAAGAAAACTGAGGCTAAGGTCACACAGCTATTAAATGGTACAACCAAGATTAAACCCCATGGAGGTTTGATTCTGGGGCCTGAACTCTTCTTCATCAGGGTACACATAAGGGCCTCTCTTATTAGGAAATACTGCCAGCTCTACAGCTTTGAGTGTTTTTGGCTAAGTCTGTTTAGTTATCACCCAATATCCATTCACTCCTTCTTTCTTTAACATTACAACCCTTGAGCTTCCTAGCCGCCCTTGCAGCTAGATGTGGTCATGTGACTAAGTTCCTGACAATGGGACATAAGCAGAAGAGACAAGTCAAAATTTTGGGCCTTGTCCTTACAAGGAAGAGGGGATGACCTCCATTTCCCATTCTCTCTTTGTCTTGGCTGGAAAGTAGACATGCTGGCAGAAGCTAGAACAGCTGCCTTAAGGTGGAGACCACATACTGGGGTTGGCAGAACAACAGGGTAAGTATAAGAGCACCTAGAATCGCCTTGTTGGCCTGCATTGCTTAATATTGGGCAATTGGGAGAGAAAAAAAAATAACTTATTTCTTGTTTAAGTCACTGTTTTCTTGGTCTTTGTTATTGCAGCCAAAATATAACCTTAATTAATACACAGCATTATGTGCCCTGGAGGCTCAGTCCCTCCCTCCAAGGGTTGCAGGCTTACTAAATGAAAATGTATTAATATATGAAATACTCAATGCAATGCTAAGCACAGAGCTAGCCCTAGATAAATGTTAGTTCCTCACACAAACTCAGCTAACTCAGGCATTAATTACTTGCATATCTTGACATTCTCCTGCTTTCTCCAAATTCTACCCATGTATGGTAAGAAAAAAGCATGAATCTTATTTTTCTGGGTTCCTTTTCCTAACTTCCCATAACCTGTGCCTTAACAAATAAAACATTTTCTTGATAAGCAGAGCAATTCCCAAATAAGCTGTGGACATGCCATTTTATCCTAGAATGGTTACTCCCTTATGTAATAGATACATCTCCTTTTCCTTGCTGAGCCAACGCTGGCCATGCTCTGGCCAACTCTGTGGTTCTGACCAGGCTGACTATCTTTGTCCCCACCGTTCACCAGGCCAGAGCATGGTTCATGGTTCAGCCAAAACAGCCAGAGGTCTCCATCCCTCTGGCCACAAAGGTTCATTTAGAAATGAGACTCTGCCCAAGCTGGATCAATCTGCATCTTTACTGAGAATCAATATACTAGTTTCCAAGGACTAGTATCCCAAAAGAGACCAAGCCAGGCAGAAACTGTATGCCTTTTAAAACACTTGGAGGTTAAATAATGTCACTTCCACCATTTTCTATTCATTGAGATACTTACAAAGGGCATTCAAGGTCAAAAGAAAGGAAGATAAACCCTCCCTCTTGGTGGAAATATGTCAGTACTATCTTTTATTTATTTCTTAATAGATTTTTAAAAAATCCTCACCTGAAGACATGCTTATTGATTTCAGAGACAGGGGAAGGAAGGAAGAGAGAGGAGGAGAGAAGCACGGATGTGAGAAACATCAGTCAGTTGCCTCTGGTACACACCCCAACCAGGGACCAAACCTGCAACCCAGGCATGTGCCCTGACTAGAAATAGAACCCACAACCTTTTGATTTACAGGACAATGGTCCAACCAAATGAGCCATATCAGCCAGGTCATCAATATTATCTTTTAGAAGAGTGTGTGGAATGGGTTATATGTTGATGCGGCCAAATTTGAAATACACAACCTGCCACAGAAGCCTAAGGCCACCATCATCCTTACTCAAATTGATGGGGATATGTAGACTAAGCCAACACACAGAGGGGAGCAGAGCAAAGAGGGGAGACCCTGGATCCAGTTGTGCCTGAAACTAGACTCACCTATAGATTTTCTTTTTTAGTTAATGAATCAATCAATAGTATTTTAAACTTAAATATTTGAGTTAAATTTCTGTCATTTGCATCAAAAAGAGTCCTGAAAAACATACAGACTCCAAGCTCTCTGAGACACTTGGCTAAGCCAGGACCCTGGTGGTTAGCAGCACAAAGAACTAGGTGGTGGTTTGAAATGACATGTTTTCCTCTTCTCCTGGCTAACTAGAATCCCTAGGCCAAAGTCCTCAATGTGAATTTGCCACTCTCTTTAGAAGGCAAAAATTGATGATGGTTTTTTGTTTAGCTTGCTTTTAAGCAGCCAAAATGTTCCCTTCCGCTGTGAGTACAACACAGGGTGGCCTCTGGAAAGCCCTATAAAAACGATCCAGATCAAGGTGATAGGTAGCTCCAGAGAGCGCTGCCTTGGGGCCTGGAACATTCCTCAGGTTGGGCCTGGAGGGAGATGCTGGGCCTGGAGGGAGAATACCAGCCATCATAGCCAGAGACTGTTCTGAGCCAAACATCAGGATTTGCACCCCATACTCCTGATCTTTACGGCAACTTTCAAGGGGGGGGGGCTTATCTCCATGTTACACAGGAAGAAACTGAGACAGACAGAAGCTATGCAGCTTGCTCAAGCTCCATAACCAGGAAGTTGTGAAGCCAGACATGTGGTTTTCTGACTGCAGAGCCCACATTCTTTCATGCCAAGCTAGTGGGGCTGGAAAGAACACAGGAGAAGGGCATTCTCCATGTAATGCACGAGAAGGGAAGGACTGGAGGGTTGTCTGGTATGTCCAGAGCAAGAAGGGGAGGGACTTATCATTGGAGTTGACGCTGGGGAGGCAGGCTTGCTGGTGGTCAGAGAGGCAAAGGCTGGCATCCCACCAAGGTCATTCTTCAGTGGCCTTGGTGTAAATGGAGGCCCTGCTGCTCTGAGCATGGTTTCAGCTGCTGGTAAGTGGCTGTGGACTGGCTCCGGCTTGCCAGCCTCCCTGGCACTTGGCTGGGTAGACAGATATGAGTCACTCTCAGGTCCTGCCAGAGCCCCCTCCCTCTGCCTGGGGCGTAGACAGAGCCAATCCCATGTCAGCAACGTGTGGCCCACGGGTTCAGGACCTGGGAACGAAACGGGCACCACGGGAGATGCCCCTCTTGTAAGGACCTCCTCTCCTTGTGGGGAGGACCCTGGAGGATTTCTCTGAGGACCTGGGCTGGTCCCACTGCACCACATCAGAGGTCTGAGATCGGGGCTGGCTGTGGCTCCAGTGAGCCACGTTGCCCTGGGCAAGTGCCCTCCCCCTCTGACTTCCAGTTGCTCAAAGTGTAAAATGGAGCAGATTGATCCCAGCAGCATCTGCCCTCCCCTGCACCCCTTCCACAACCCCTCACTCTTGCCCCCACCGTCCATTGCTTGTTAATCTTACCTCCCAGATTCTAGCAGGCTGTGATATTCCTCCTGTCTGTCCTGTGATCTGTTATCCATTGTTCCTTTCTATTCTGCAAATGAGCTCGTCTCCTTCCAGTAGCCCCCATCCTTGGGCCCCAAAATGGTCAGCAAGAGTCAATTCCTGTTGCTTGCAACCCCAAAACCCTGGCTGAAAGAGTGACTGGGCTGGCACCGCACCCTGCCCCTCCTGGCCACCCTACATGGCTGCCAACGTTCCAAAGGGAACCTGTGTCTTCTCAAGAAGCCTGTCACATAAATGGTTTTATCTGCTTCTCATGGTGGCCCAGAGCCCACCCAGTCTCCAGAGCCAGGCAGGAGAAATCCAAGGGTGGGTGGGTGGGGGAGGGGAACCCAACATGGGAAGTATGGCAGAGAAGCACCGTTATAATCTGGGCAGGAGCTTTCCAGAAGCAGGGTGCGGCCTCATGTGTCAGAGCTGCTGGAGAACGAGAGGCAGGATGTGATTAATGTCAGCTGTGGGTGTGACAGCCCGCCAGCCTGAGGTGTCATTGTTACAGCAGCACAAACGCAGCCCTCCCCACCCCATTGCCCACCCAGCCCTGCTCTGTGTTGAATCCCCTCTCCTCCCTTCAAGTATACAAATCCACAGTGCCAGGCGCTTAAAAATAACCTGAAATGTAGGCATGAGATGGAACTCCAGAAAAAGAGAAAGCTCTCCTGCCTTGGAGCATGTAGGCTCACGAGTGGTCTGTGCCTGGCACGGACTGACAAGAGGCTGCTCACCAGTGCCTCTGTTCTGCATGAGAAGGGGAAGCCTGCATAGTAAGCACCTAGCCTAAAGCTGGCTTCATGATTCAACATGGCTGGTATGCTGTGCATTGCCTCTTCCCATCCAGGGCCACTCCACACCATGGCCAGGGAAGTGGGGGGCTGACCTGAAGCATAGTATCCCCCTGCCTTCCTTGCCAATGGGAGCCCTGGCATGAGATTGTAGGGAGGAAGAAGATGGTGGCCAGAGTACTTATTTCCTACCTTTCTCCCTCCAAGGTCAGCACAGGCTAGCTGTGACCTTGACCTCTCTACCCAACGTCCATCCTGCTTGGTCAGTGATGTACTTGATTATACTTCCTGCCATATGTTTTCTTTTGCAGCATTGTTAATAACAGTGGAAAAACCAGTAGGAGCTAAAATGTCCAAAAATAATGGTTAATTAAGTTAATTATAGAGAAGGCACCTAAGAATACTATGTAGTCTTTAAGAAGTATCTTGCAGAATGAGATGCCACATTTCTTTTGGCCTGAGACACTGCCATTCATTACATGTATCACCCATTTCATAACCCCCTTTTATAGGGGGAAAGAAAGAGAAGAAACAGCTGGCACATTTCTTTTGACATTGATTCTGAAACACGTCCTAATTTCAGAAACATCAAAGTGTGGGAAAATATGCAATATGGTAAAATGAAATGATTTGGAGAAAATGTTCTCAATATATTTTTAAGTTTAAAAAAAAGTGGGTTAAGGAACATCCTGCCTGGTATTAAGAAAAACTAATAAATGTACATATATAAGCTAGTCATTCAGCAATGAGGTGAGTCTATGAAATACACACGCATAGAAAAACAACTGGAAGGAAACCTACCAAGAATCCCGCAGCATGTGCCTCCAGGGCATAGGGTTGTGAGAGCTTTTGGGTCTCTTTGAATTTTTCTGTATTTTCTAATTTTCTGATTTTCTAATCAGGTGACTAAAATAACAATACCTTGCACTTGGGATCTGTCCATGGGTCAGCACTGACCTGCTCTGCATGCTTTACAACGACGGTCCCATTCCGGCCTCACAACTGCCCTTTGCGGTATGTGCTACAAATGCTTGTTATTGCCATTTCGCCAACTGAAAAACTGAGGCTCAGAAAGTTGGAGTAATTTGCCCAAGGTCACGCAGCTATCCAATGGTGGAGCCAAGATTCAAACCATGGTCAATCTGATTCCAGAACAGAGGTCCTGAGCCATCACGTCATAGCCCCAAACCGGTGCTCCCAGTGCCGCTTCTTCAGGTGAGAGTGTGTCTAAAAACCACGCCACCTCTTCGCTGGCCAGGAAGTAGGCCGAGGCTTGATCGCAGAGGGCCCTTCACGTTGTGACCCAAAGGCTGAGCGCTGGAGTGGAGGACCCCAGTCTCTCTGGTCCCGAGCGACCAGTGGGTTTGTGACATAGAATAACCACGACTGGGCTGAGAAAGCTGAGACTGCCAGCCCAGTTGACTCAGCCTCTCTTGGAGGCATTGTGGGCTGAGGCAGGACAAAGAAAGTGGATATTCCCACAGTGCCATGCTTTGGCAAGACCCCTGCACCCCCTTTTGTGGTTTCTGCTGAAAGGAGCTCTGCCGTTTGCTCAAGAGATAAACATTCCTAACATCATTTCTTTTCAGCTGGGCGACCAAGGGAGCAGCTGGGAGTCCTCCAAACAGGAAGGGGGGCGGGGGGTGGGGGAGCGGAGACAGTGTGTTCATTTTCTGGAACTCAGCTGGGAACCTTTCCCTAGAAGACCCCAAGACACCGTTCCAAACAAACAAAAAGGATGCCAGGGAAACTGGTAACTGGGAACCCAGAGAGGCCTGTGCATCCCAGGGAGAAGGATGGTCGGACAGTGAATGTTGGTGTGGCTGGGGTTGGACACAGTCACCAACTACCAAGCTCCTCTGGGCACCAGACCCTGTACAACAATCCAAGGTGGGGCAGGATTGTCCCGTGGACCAGTTGAGGAAAACTGCAGCTCAGAGGTGAAGTGACAATCTCATGGCCAGAACATAGCCTGAGCTCAGAATGATGCTTTCCCATCTCCTTTCAATCTGCCTCAAGTCCCAGACTCCTTTAAGAATATGGTGAAAGGTACAAACCCTCTATTTTTAAAAATGGGCATAGACATTTACGTGCAGATGTTGTGCATAAATTCAGAGAGACTCCGTCAAGTTCTCTTGGAAGCCTTTGACAAGGATCTGCATCAACTCCAAACACACTCCAAACACGTTCCAAACACATCCATCTCCACCCTCCATCTCTGTGTCCAGGAACAGGCTCCAGGTGGAGGGGAGAGAGGGATGTTGATCTCCACCTCCTACCCCAGCCTTGAAGGAGAGAATGACCCAGAACTGGTTTTTTTTTATGTAGATGTATGAAGGGGAACCCCCCAAACCCTCAGAATTTATTTATAAAAAATTGTGTATTTATTCTTACACATTTGAACTTCAGTCACCTTCAAAGTACTCTCCATTTGCTGCAATGCACCTATCAAGATTTTTTTTCCCCCACTGCTTAAAAGTTGTTGGACTCATTGATTTTGAGGCCTTTTAGTGCTTTTGCTATTTTTTTGTTTTGCCTCTTTCTCATGGGCAAAATGTTTCCCTTTGAGGACTTTTTTCATCCAGGGAAACAAAATAAAGTCACTCAGGGTGAGATTGGGTGAATAGGGAGGGTGTGGCTTGGGGGTCATGCCATTTTTGGTCAAAAACAGCTGAACACTCAGTGTTGTGTGAGCAGGTGCGCTCATAAATCACCCAGCATAAAATGGGCAAACACGTTGAAAGAGTCTTCAAAAAAACTTCACTAAAGCTGAACACAGCCTCTCACAACAATGGCAGCTGGTGCACTGATACAGATGGGTTCCTAGAACACTCACCTGGTGGGGGAAGCCTGTACTACAAGGGGCTCACCCTCCAGAAGATAATTCCAATTTTGGAAGGGGTCCCCCCTTGTATTGCACACTTATGATCAGAAATCTACGTGGTTGGAGAGCCACAGCTGTCTCCGCAACATTTCTGGCTATTAGAAGCTCTTGTCTCTTCTCCAACCAATCCCCACTCTGTTGAGAAGTAGGGATGATGTGGAGAGGGGAAGGGACTCATCTGTCAAGTTCTAATAACATGTAAAAAAAAGTAAAACTCTGACGAACACCTTTGCTATACAACGGCTTCTCTGCATCAACAAAAAATGTCTAGAACTGCATGATTTGCTTATAGTCATCTCCTTAGGTAGTTCTGATTACATAAAACAAAGCTAAAATATGTCATAGCATCATTTAATTTGGTGTGTTTGTTTTGACAGCTAATAGACATGAATTCTTTAGGGCAGCAGTCTCCTAAGTTTTTGTTTTGTTTTGTTTTGTTTTTTTACCATGAATCTCATCAGGCAAAAACTTTCTATCATGCGCCCACAATATATATGGTCTGTCCAGAAGGTATCCAGCCATGTAATGTGAAAAATAGAGACATTTATTGAAGAAGATACAAGATAGGGAAAACTGCAGGACAATGACGCCTCAGTCCCCTTCAAAGTAGGCACCTTGGGACCTCACACAGTTCTCCCAATCAGCATCAGTTGCCCTGTGGTATTTTGCTGAATCTCATTGAAGTTCTGAAATCTCTTCCCTTTCCAAGGTGATTTAGTTTTGGGAAAAGCCAGAAGTCATAGGGTGCCAAATTTCAGCTGTATTGGGGCTGCATCATCTGAAAGTTGATATTTTACCAAAAACTCTGCATAAGATGTGATGCGTGAGGGGTCACATTGTCGTAATGAAGCTGCCACTTGCCCATAGCTGCGGGTTTCCGAATCATCCAAATAGTTTCCGGGGAGGATGTTCAAGCTTAATGCAAAATTTGATGCTTATTTCCTGCTCCACTCAGTTATTTTGAATGTGATGGCCACACAGTACACATATTCACTCAACAGCATTTACCACCCCAAGACTATTAGCACAGTGAAGTCATCATTGTTCACGCATGTGCATTCCAGTACACTCTCCTTGGCTGCCAGTTTACACTGATGTGGTGCTAACCAATGGCTGGACAGTTTCCGGATAGACCTCAAATGTGCATTTGAAAATTTATGAATGTACACATGCATCACTATTCTCATATTTTATGCATAATCATAAAAACCATATCAAAATGAAAATTTTGAAAGTGCCGAGTAAAAGATTAAAGGATGTTTTTAAATCTCTTGCTAATTGTGGCAGCTTTCATCATCACTAATACCTCAAGGCAGAAGGATGCCTTTGGGGTGAGGATTTTTGTGAATGGTCGTGGGTTTTTCACTGCACATTTCAAATGGATTTCTTGATAATTTGGAATTTGGGGCTGTCTTTCTTTCATGTCTGATTGGATGGCTGTTTTGTTTTCACTCTGGGAGAGATCTGATAAAGAGCTTATTCTGGAAATAAGACAATTGTCTCTGCAATTTTCTTGCTCTTTACTTGTGTTTGATTTATTAGTACAATATTTCCTTCAGTCCAGTTTCTTTCCGGGAATCTTGTTAAGGCATGTGTCTAACTTAGTTAGGACTCAATAAGATAGGTACATAACCTGCAAGTCCACTTTCCTGAGCCAGTACTTCACAACCCGATGTCCTAAGAGCTACAACACTGGCCAGGGGGACATTGTTATGCATTCGTTCTCTTCCTCAGGAGATACGTTAGGAGATGGGTGTGTGAGCACCTGAAGCATGACCAAACCTAAGGGCCACAGCTACTCCCCCTCTGGGTTACTTCGGGGTCTTTTTGCCTTCTACTCCTACAGCATATGGTCAACCAATGCCCTGTAGCATCCTTCCCCCTTATCCTTCAGGCACACATTCCAAGGCCCCCAGCAGATGCCTGAAATTGCAGACACTACTGAACCCTACACATACTGTGTTTTTTCCTATACATACATACCTTTTCACTAAAAGGAAGCACTATATGGCTTCTCCACCACTACTTCTATGCTTGGAGGTCATTATTAAGGAAAATAAAGGCGACCTGAACACAAGCACTGCGATACCACAACAGTCAATCTGATCATGGAGACGGCTACTAAGTGACTGCCACACAGGGAGTGTCTGCAGCGTGGCAGCACCGGACCACAGGATGAGTTACAACCTGGGCTGGACGGCACAAGATTGCATCACACTACTCAAAATGGAGTACAATTTAAAACTTATGAATTGCTTATTTCTGGAATTTTCCACTTAATATGTTTGGCCCGTGGTTGACCATGGGCCCTTGAAACTGCAAAAAGCAAAATCTTAGGAAAGGGTGACTCCTATATTAATGTCTCTCTGCCAAACCAGTCAGTGCAGTCTGTTCTCCTACCTAGAATCTCGTGGATACAGAGAGCCAGTGTCAATCCAGAGCCAGGAGTAGTAAAGCCGACTCTCTCTCTTAGTCTTCAGAAATAATCTAGAATCCCTGGTCCTCAGCAGAGCATCTCGTACCCAGGGAGCACGATCACCAACTGGACCATCGAGCACAAGATTGGACATTTAATGCACATTTCCTCCCCTCCACCACAGGTTTGCTTATACACACTGTAGCAAGCTGAATAATAGCCCTGAGGGTGCCCATGTCCTAATCCCCAGAACCTGTGAATATGTCACCTTACACAGCAAAGGAGTTTTGCAGGTATGATTAAATTAAGGGTTTTGCATTGGGAGATTATGTGACGGGCTCAACGTCATCACAGAGTTTTTAGGAAGAGGGAGGTAAGAAGGTCAGTAGAGAAGAAGGGGATGGGATGATGGAAGCAGAAGTTGGAGAAATGCATCCTGAAGATGAAGGAAGGAGCCACCAGCCAAGGAAAGCAAGTGGCTGCTGAAAGCTTTAATAGTCAAGGAAACAGACTCTCCTCTGGAGCCTCTAGAATAAATGCAGCCCTGCAGACACCTTGATTTTTAAACTCATAAGACTCATTTCAGACTTCTAACTTCCAGAACTGTAAGATAATTAAGTGTGTGTTGTCTTAAGCTACTAAATTTGGAGTAATTTGTTACAGAAGCCATAGGAAACTCATATACCCACCCAGGTGGAAACATAAATCCGTCCAATGGTTCTTTTCTAGTTTCCTTGGACAAAGCAAGGGAGCTCACAAGACTTTGAAGCCTGCCCTCATAGGAAAATTGAAACCTGTTTCAGAGTATGCCAAGATGTCCTGTGACTACTAGGAGATCAATTCACTTCATTTGAATTCACCTTGGCCACATTCCAAGTGCTGTAACAAATTGGCACCCGAGTTTGTAAATTCAACAGCTTCACTTAGGAGCCTTGACTGTTCATCCCAATTTTATTGGCCTAAGCCCAGTTGTAATGACATTCATGGGCACTGTTCTTGGAGGCCCAGCCACACATCAGTTATCCATGTTCATGGTCAGCAGCCCTGCAAGGCACCACCTGTTACATAAGAAAATGGAGTCTCAAGAGAGAGCAAGTGTCACACCAAGGCCACACAGCTAAAAACTGTAGAAGCCAGGTTTCCAAAGCTCTGGGTTTTCTCAGTTCTCTCTCACTTCCAATGTCACTGACTGCTAATGACCCAGAGAGAATGAAGAGGGTTCCGCACAACCAACTCAGGACCAGGGCATGACACAGGTCTGTGTTCATGCTAGTGACGTGCAGGACTATGTGAGTGCCAAGTGAATGATGAGGATGAGAAGGTTTCTGCTCATGCACCTAATCCTCAGTAATCCGTGGCAATGGGTTAATACAGGGTCCAGAGATGCTCCTTCCCTCATCCTAGTGTGGATACTTCTCAGGGAAGTATCCACGGGGCAGACAAGAAGGAAGAAAGCATATACCAGGCAGCTGTGAGTCTATCTCCCACACATGGAGGTGATTAACCTGGCCAACTTGGCTTTCGGACAATGTTGAAATGAGCGCATGTGGTTATCTGAGGCTAGATTGTACCTGCTTAGCTATAGAATTAATGATTGCAGAGCACGTACATGACAATCAAGAGTTGACCCTAACAGAGAGTGCTGGCCGCAGTGCTTATGATGTTTAAAGGGTGGCAATAGCCCTACAGTGGTGCAAGCCCTTCCTCATCCAATCTTGCCACCTCCTGTAAAACAGCAGGATGGTCTAGTGGAGAGACCTCTGGGATCAGACAAATCTAGGTTGGAGGCTGGCACAACAGCATACCAGATGTGACCTCCCGCAAGTTGTATGACCTCTGAGAGCTTCAGTGTCCTCATGTAGAAATAGACCCCTAAATTTGTTCTGCTTCCCACACCCTCTGCACAGCCATGGGCTTTAGGAGAGACTGGGTCTAGCCCCAGAAGCCATGTCCAAGGGCCATCATGGTGACTCAATTCCTCTTGTCTGTGGTTTGTTTAAGCATGGGCAGGTGGCAGAATCTGGCCAATGAGCCAAGGGGCTTTGGGGAAAGGTTTTGTTTTGGTTTTTGGTTTTGCCCTTAATTTTGATACCCAAAGACAGATAATCTTTTTTCTTTTGTTGGATGTTGGATGTGATCCCTAGAACAGTGTAGCCACTTGTGAACATGAGGAGAGCCAGACTAAGGTCAAGGTTGACACACAAAGGAAGGCAGAAGGTATAGACAGAAAGTGCTTGAGTCTTCAACAACGTCCTTGAACCAATGCATTAACTATCTCTGGAGCCTTCCTGTCCGAGGACTTGTTGACAATGAACTTCCTTTTCGTTCAAGCCCCTTTGAGTTAAATTTTCTGGTACACATAGCCAAAAGCAGCCTGCGTAATGCAGGGCTCTGTTGAGGATTAAATATATAAAGCATTGACTGTAATGCCTGGCACACAATGGCTTTCTTTGCTGTGCAAGGTGATGACATGAAGAACAAAAACAGCAAGTTACCATGATTCCAAGGGCTTTTCTCCCCAACGAGAGATATAAACTGTGTAAGGGAGATAATGCCTTAGACCTCTTTGCCAGGCCCCGGTGTCTGCTTAATAAATGCTCTGCTCCTGACCCAAGGGTAAACAGTGAGGTTTGCCTGCCGCCTCAGGTGACCATGGCCACAGTTATAATGCTGGGAGAGAAACCATCACAAAGCAGAGGTCATTCACATTGGTCAAAGGGCACAAACTGACCAGTATAAGATGAACAGATTCTGGGAATCTAATGTCCAGCGTGGTGACTACTTGTATCATAGACTTGAAATGTGCTAAAAGAGTAGATTGTAAGTGTTCTCACCACACACATAGAGAAAAAGGGTAACTGTGTGAGGTGATGGGAATGTTCGTTAGCTTGATTGCGATAATCGCTTCACAAAGTATCCATTTATCAAATCCTCAGGCTGTACACCTGAAGTATCGATATACAGAATTTTGTCAACTATGCCTCAATAAAGCTAGAGAAAAATAAAATAAAATAAACACAAATAAAGAAATGAAATACTGACATGCTACAGCATGGATGAACCTTACAAACATTACGCTAAGTTAAAGAAGTCAGTGAAAAAAAGACCACACAATGTACGATTCTACCTGTATGAAATGTCCAGAATAGGTAAATCTGCAGAGAGGGAACTAGGTAAGCGGGCGCCTAGGGCTGGGTGGTTGGGGAGAAATGGGAAACGTTGGCAATGGACACAGGGCTTATTTTCTGGATGATGAAAATGTGTTAAAACTGACTGTGGTGATGGTTGTACAACTCTTACTTCACTAGAAACTATTGAATTGTACACTTTAAATGGGTAAAACGTGTGGCGTGTGGATTATGCATCAATAAAACTGTTGTGAAAATTGATATTTAAAAGCAACAATGGGAGACAACCAAGATGGCGGCATAGGTAGACATACTGCGCCTCCTCGCACAACAAGAACTGACAGAAAATCGAATGGCAAGGAAGTCCGACACCAAGGAGATAAAAAATAAACATTCATCCAGACCGGTAGGAGGGGAGGAGATGGGCACTGGGGTGGAGAGGACTTGTGTGGCCATGGTGGGACCCAGACTGGCGGAGTGTGGGACGAATGGGGCGGGCAGTCTGACCACTAGCAGACCCTGCGGCCCCACATTCGCGCACAGATAAACCGAGAGGGCCAGACTCAGAGTGGCGGAGAACGGGGCAGGCAGAGCAGCGGGTAGCACCCCACGGCCCCACACTCAGTGCACAGATAAACCGGGACGAACGGCGGGGAGCGAAGGAGACCGCATAACCCAGGGCTCCAGCGCGGGGAAATAAAGCCTCAAACCTCTGGTTGAAAACGTCTGTGGGGGTTGGAGCGGCAGCAGGAGAGACTCCCAGCCTCACAGGAGAGGTCGTTGGAGAGACCCACAGGGGCCTAGAGTGTGCACAAGCCCACCCACTCGGGAACCAGCACCAGAGGGGCCCAATTTGATTGTGGGTGGTGGAGGGAGTGACTGTAATCTGGTGGAGAGTGGAGCAGGCACCATATCTCCCTCTCGGCCCCGCCCCCACGTACATTTTCACAGCGCAGTGACCAGCCTTACCCCGCCCCCATGAACACCTAAGGCTCCTCCCCTTTAACAGATGCGCCAAGACAAAAAAAAAAAAAAGGCCCAAATGACAGAACACTTCAAAGCTCCAGAAAAAATACAACTAAGCAACGAAGAGATAGCCAACCTATCGGATGCACAGTTCAAAACACTGGTTATTAAGACGCTTACAGAATTGGTTGAATTTGTTCGAAAACTAGATGAAAAAATGAAGGCTATGCTAAGAGAAACAAAGGAAAATGTACAGGGAACCAATAGTGAGGCAAAGGAAACTGGGACTCAAATCAATGGTGTGGACCAGAAGGAAGAAAGAAACATCCAACCAGAAAAGAATGAAGAATTCTTTCAAGAATTCGGAAAAATGAGGAGAGCCTTGGAAACCTCCAGGACATCTTGAAACATTCCAACATCCGAATTATAGGGGTGCCAGAAGGAGAAGAGGAAGAGCAAGAAACTGAAAACTTATTTGAACAAATAATGAAGGAGAACTTCCCCAGTCTGGCAAAGGAAATAGACTTCCAGGAAGTCCAGGAAGCTCAGAGAGTCCCAAAGAAGCTGGACCCAAGGAGGAACACACCAAGGCACATCATAATTCCATTACCCAAGATTACACAGAAGGGGAGAATGTTAGAAGCAGCAAGAGAAAAGGACACAGTTACCTACAAAGGAGTTCCCATAAGACTGTCAGCTGATTTCTCAAAAGACACCTTACAGGCAGGAAGAGGCTGGCAAGAAATATTCCAAGTCATGAAAGGCAAGTACCTACATCCAAGATTGCTCTATCCAGCAAAGCTATCATTTCGAATGAAAGGGCAGATAAAGTGCTTCTCAGATAAGGTCAAGTTAAAGGAGTTCATCATCACCAAGCCCTTATTATATGAAATGTTAAAGGGATTTATCTAAGAAAAGAAGATAAAAAATATGAACAGTAAAAATGACAGCAAACTCACAGTTATTAACAACCACACCTGAAACAAAAACAAAAGCAAACTAAGCAAACAACTAGAACAGGAACGGAA
Source organism: Desmodus rotundus (assembly GCF_022682495.2). Taxonomy (NCBI): domain Eukaryota; kingdom Metazoa; phylum Chordata; class Mammalia; order Chiroptera; family Phyllostomidae; genus Desmodus; species Desmodus rotundus. The sequence continues at coordinate 30,158,615 of NC_071398.1, read as the reverse complement.
CCACAGAAATGGAGATCACATGGAGGGTTGTCAATAGGGGATTGGGAGGAGGAGAGAGGGGGGAAAGGTACAGAGAATAAATAGCATAAATGATAGGTGGAAAGTAGACAGGGGGAGGGTAAGAATAGTGTAGGAAATGTAGAAGCCAAAGAACTTATATGTATGACCCATGGACATGAACTATAGGGGGGGAATGTGGGAGGGAGGGGGTGGGCAGGATGGAGTTGAGTGAAGGGGAGGAAATGGGACAACTGTAATAGCAGAATCAATAAATATGTCAAAAAATAAATAAAATAAAAGCAACAATGATGATCATTAACTACCTTTTCTTGTATTAGTGCAGTTTTATTTTTGTTTTGTTGTTAATTTTTTCTGAGACAAGGTGTGATCTTTCAATTTGCAGATTCAAGAGGTTTGTGTTCTCTTTTTTGTTTTTCAATTATAGTCAACATACCATATTATATTCATTTCAGGGATACAATATGGTAATCGGACATTTATATAACCTACAATGTGATCACCCTGATTAGTACCTACCTGGCACCATATATAGTTAATACACACAACACGGTGATACAGTGCTATTGACTATTCTCCCTATATGAACTTTACATCTTTGCGACAATTTGTAATTTCCAATTTGTACTTCTTAAGCCCTTCACCTTTTTCACTCAGCCCCCCAACCCTCCTCCCATCTGGCAACCCTCAGTTTGTTCTCTATATCTATGAGTCTCTGTTTGTTCATTTATTTTGTTCTTCAGACTCCACATATGGGTGAAATTACATGGTATTTGTCTCTCTCTGTATGACTTATTTGACTTAGCATAATACCCTTTAGGTCCAACCATGTTGTCACAAATGTTGAGATTTCATTCCTTTTTATGGCCAAGTTATATTTCATTTTATATACATGTATGCATTCAGGTAGCTTCCATATCTTGGCTATTGTAAATAACACTGCAATGGACATTAGAGTACATACATCTTTTTGAATTAGTGTTTTGGGTTTCTTTGGATAAATGCCCAGAAGTGAAATAGCTAGGTCATAAGGTAATTCTATTTTTAATTTTTTGAGGAACATCCATACTGTTTTCCACAGTGGCTGCACCAATCTACATTCCCACCAGCAGTGTACGAGGGTCCCTTTTCTTCACATCCCTGCCAACACTTGTTTGTTGATTTATTGACGATAGCCATTCTGACAGATGTGAGGTGATACCTCATTGTATTCTTAATGTGCATTTATTTCTCTGATGATTGGTGACATTGAGCATCTTTTCACATGTCTACTGGCCATTTATATATCCTCTTTCAAGAAAAGTCTATTCAGGTCCTCTGACCATTTTTTAATTGGTTTGTTTGTTTTGGTGTTAAGTTACATGTTTTTTTATACAAACATTAATTCTCATATGTCTGCAGGTAGGCTGAGTGTCAGCTAATCAATAGGGCAGCCCTGGACTCACCCATCCGGGAGCACGATGGGGGCTGGCCGATCCAGGCTGGGCTCAGCTGGGATGGCTCTGCTCCACATGTCTCTTGCTCTCTTCTCGGGACCAGCAGGCCGGTCTGGGCCTGCTTCTCTCAGGGTGATGGGTGAGGCACAAGTGAGCAAGTGCAGTCTCCAACCTTTGGTCAGATCCTGGCCACTTTCTTTCCTCATCTCCTTTGCACCCAGGGTGGACACCGATACAATGTTGGCAAATGAGATTTAAGTAGAAATCTATAAGAGGGTTTCTCAGAAGGTGTTTGCTTTTCCTCATAAAAGAACATCTACAGGTTTCATCCCTTCCTCCCTTTTTCTTGTATTCAATGCAGGACGTGATGCCCAGAGCTGCAGCAGTTGTGGCAGCCATATTGCTACCATAAGGAAAGTCCCAAAGAACCGAGGATGCTGTCCCTCCCATCACTGAGTGGCACTCCTGGAGCAGCACAGGCTCATCTCTGGATTTCTTGTCATGTGAGAAAAACAAACCCCTATATGTTTCATGACATTGTTTAGTGCAGCCAAAGATATGTCTCAGTAAAACCCCACCACAACTAAACAGGGTGGTCTAGTGTCAAATAACAACGCTGAAACAACTTGATAACAGTTTCATGTCCTTGATTCAGGGGAAACCAACCCATGGGCTGGGGGAGTACAGGGCCCCCTAGCAGTGGAGAACTCCTCCCAAGCGCTTTTGAGAAAGAGTGAGTTTTATGATCTGTTAGGAGAGGCAGTGGGGAATCACAGCATAATTGTGCAGGAAGTCAGGGGTTTGCTAATAAGGCCATTAGGCCCTGCTTTCTGAGGTAAGCTAGCTAAGGCTGAGTTGGAGGACTGTGACTGGTGCTTATCAGGTTTCCCTGGAATGTGTTTTCTTAAGTTCAGGCTGACTTAGGTTAAGATCTGTGACATGGGCCGGGCTGCTGAAAAGGACAGCCTTCGCCCTGTGGGTTCTTTTTATCACTAGTATCTATGCTAAGTAGAACACTGCGGGAATGAGTAAATCGTACACTGGGTTTCAATCCGAGTTTCATTGTTCATTCAACAAGTCTGCATTGATTGCCCTACACTAGTCATACACTAGTCACTGTGAGCAAATGGACCTGACCGCTGCCCTCTGAGAGCTGCTGGTTAGCAGGTTACATGGATAAAGTCATGTCTAATGACAGAAGCACGGGTCGACCGTGAATAGAACTGTTATTGCAAAATGTTATCACACATGTAATACAAGAAAAAAATTGATCAAACATATATTTGCTCAAAAACTTGAAGACGTGTGAATCAAATCAATTATTTTCTGCACCAGCAGTCAGCTCCCAACACAGACTGACCAGTGTATTGACTGCGTGATCCCTGACGGCCTTCTACCTCCGTGAATTCCAGGGTCTTCATCTGCTGATTAAGAAGTTAACTCGCCTGACTGCTAAATCCTCTTCCAGCTCAAGTCTTTCCTAGCCTGGGGTTAACACTATGTTACAAGGAAATATTAATATTTTGGAAAAAAAATCCACTTTACAAGCATTTGGGTGGAACCATAATTATTCATAACAAATAATTGTGAGAAAAGATTTCCCACTAGTTGGAGAAATTGACACAGTACCATCATCTTTATAGAAGAAAATGTTTGTCTGGGAGATGCATTGTGCAAACTTAGCTGATGAAACAACCATCAGCAAACATTTGGTAAGTGCCTACTGTGTACAAGGTATCCATATAAAGCTGAGAACCCAAAATGATTTTTTAATATATTTATTGATTATGCTATTACAGTTGTTCCATCCCCCCCCACTCCACTCCATTGTGCACACCCCCTCCCTCCCACATCCCCCCCCCCCCATAGTTCATGTCCATGGGTCATACATATAAGTTCTTTGGCTTCTACATTTCCTATACTATTCTTACTCTCCCCCTGTCTATTTTCCACCTATCATTTATGCTACTTATTCTCTCTACCTTTCCCCCCTCTCTCCCCCTCCCACTCCCCTGTTGATAACCCTCCATGTGAGCTCCATTTCTGTGGTTCTGTTCCTGTTCTAGTTGTTTGCTTAGTTTGCTTTTGTTTTTGTTTCAGGTGTGGTTATAATAACTGTGAGTTTGCTGTCATTCTTACTGTTCATATTTTTTATCTTCTTTTTCTTAGATACATCCCTTTAACATTTCATATAATAATGGCTTGGTGATGATGAACTCCTTTATCTTGACCTTATCTGAGAAGCACTTTATCTTCCCTTCCATTCGAAATGATAGCTTTGCTGGATAGAGCAATCTTGGATGTAGGTCCTTGCCTTTCATGACTTGGAATACTTCTTGCCAGCCCCTTCTTGCCTGTAAGGTCTCTTTTGAGAAATCAGCTGACAGTCTTATGGGAAGTCCTTTGTAGGTAACTGTGTCCTTTTCTCTTGCTGCTTCTAATATTCTCCCCTTCTGTGTAATCTTGGGTAATGGAATTATGATGTGCCTTGGTGTGTTCCTCCTTGGGTCCAGCTTCTTTGGGACTCTCTGAGCTTCCTGGACTTCCTGGAAGTCTATTTCCTTTGCCAGACTGGGGAAGTTCTCCTTCATTATTTGTTCAAATAAGTTTTCAGTTTCTTGCTCTTCCTCTTCTCCTTCTGGCACCCCTATAATTCGGATGTTGGAATGTTTCAAGATGTCCTGGAGGTTTCCAAGGCTCTCCTCATTTTTCCGAATTCTTGAAAGAATTCTTCATTCTTTTCTGGTTGGATGTTTCTTTCTTCCTTCTGGTCCACACCATTGATTTGAGTCCCAGTTTCCTTTGCCTCACTATTGGTTCCCTGTACATTTTCCTTTGTTTCTCTTAGCATGGCCTTCATTTTTTCATCTAATTTGCGACCAAATTCAACCAATTCTGTGAGCTTCCTGATTACCAGTGTTTTGAACTGTGCATCTGATAGGTTGGCTATCTCTTCGTTGCTTAGTTGTATTTTTTCTGGAGCTTTGATCTGTTCTTTCATTTGGGCCATTTTTTTTTGTCTTGGCGGAGCCTTAGGTGTTCATGGGGGCAGGGTAACGCTGGTTGCTGCACTGTGACTGTGTACATGGGGGAGGGTCCCAGAGGGAGCAATGGCGCCTGCTCCACTCTCTGCTGGATTTCAGTCACTCCCTCCGCCACCCACAATCAAATTGGGCCCCTCTTGTGCTGATTTCTGAGTAGGTGGGCTTGTGCACGCTCTAGGCCCCTGTGGGTCTCTCCAATGAACTCTCCTGTGAGGCTGGGAGTTTCTCCTGCTGCCGCCTCAACCCCCACGGGTGTTTTCAACCAGAGGTTTGAGGCTTTATTTCCCCTGGCTGGAGCCCTGGGTTGTACAGTCTGCTTCGCTCCCCTGCTGTTCCTCCTGGTGTATCTATGCACAAATGTGGGGCCACAGGGTCCGCCAGCCACCACCTTGTCGGGTGTGCTAGCTGCAGCCTGGCCTGCCCCATTCCACAATCCGCCACCTCACTGGGTCCACCAGCCACCGCCTTGCTGCAAGTTCTCTCCATCCCAGCTGCCCGACTCTGCCCCTCCTACTGGTCTGGATGAATGCTTCTTCTTTATCTCCTTAGTTGTTGGACTTCCATACAGTTGGATTTTCTGTCAGTTCTGGTTGTTTTTTGTTTTTAAATTGTTGTCCTTCTTTTGGTTGTGTGAGGAGGCACAGTGTGTCTACCTACACCTCCATCTTGGCCGGAAGACCCAAAATGATTTTTTAAAAAATCTATCAAGCCTGCTCTCAAAGAGCTTAGAGTTGATTTAAATCTTTAGTACATGTGTATCAACAGGACTGACCTTCCACTGGGATGTGCCGGCACGGCGTTGGAGTGTTGTATGGCCAAGGGATGGTTCTGCCGCTTCTGTACAGATGTCCTGGTGGAATGCTATTCCTGCATAAAACAAAAGAAGTTTCAGTGCCAAGAATCAGATGTGTGAAGGAATCACATGTGTGATATATGAACCAGTGGTTTAAAATAATGTTAGCCACAGAAACCGCTCTTCAAACAAAATCTTAATCTGAAGCCAAATACATATTACATATGAAAGCATACAAACATACATGTGTATATATTAGAGGTGCCGTGGTTAAAATGTGAGGGCGAAGGCCTCTACGTGGTCAGGAAACCCACAATGTGACAGGCACACACAGTGGAGAGGACACAGCTCTGTCCTTGCTGGCTGTCTACATGGGATGAATGGCCTCTTTGAGCCTCAATCTCTTCATCTGTAAAAGGAGAACTGAGACGATGATGCCAAGTACCCTGACTCCAGGAGGTCTTGACAGGTGGTGTTAGCTCCTTGACATCAGAGCCACCTGCATCATGTTGAAGAAACTCGCTCTCCAGTGACCCTTCTCACCCATGACTTTTAATCGGGGCCCAGCCTTGATCTTCAGTCAACCTAGAGGGGACAGGGCAGCAGGATTTGGGATCAGGAAACCTTTGTTCTCGTCCGAGCTCTGGCAGCCAGTGTCTACTCTCCTTCCCCAAGACCCAACTGCCTCCTTTGCCAGGTGAGGATAATGATCTATTGATTTCAAAGCATGTCACAAGGGTTAAATGAGGCATGAAAGTGCTTTGTCCCCTGGCATTTCTGCCCTTCCTGCTTTCAGTGCCAAAACCCTTAGCTTGGACTTGGCAGGAGGCACAGTGTGCTGCCAGCCTCAAGACTTAGCTCTGTCATTTGCTAGCTGTTTGTCCTTTGGCAAGGGACTTACTGCTCTGTGCCCTGTGCACAGAACCCACTCGACAAATGGCAGCAACCATGATGACCTATTGCCATTATTGTTCTCTGACTTGGGAATGCTTTGAGCCAAGCCGGGGGTTGGGGTAGGAGAGAGGGTGGTGTCTGTGATATAAACACACACCCACACACAGAGGAAAGGGGTCCCCATTTTGTGACAAGAGCTTGTTCAAAGTCCAGGAGAGATGAGACAGTTCTCACCCTGGCCCTGACTGTTTATATAGTGCTGAGCCTTTTGTGGAGCCCCTCCCTACTCTCCAGCCATCTTGTAAAGTAAATGGTTTTATCTCTATTTTTCAGAGAATGGGGAGGGTATTGAGAAAAGGGGGTGAATTGTAAACGGGGGTGAGAGACTTGAGATTAGAATCTGCTCACTCCAACCTCTAGAGCTCCTGCCCTCAACCTCTTTGGTCCCCCAGAGGGAAGAGGAATGACCCTCTTCCTTCCCCGCCAGGTCTGGGGAGCTGCCTGTGGGCAGAGCATGGAATCATCTATGAAAGCGTTCAGCAGCAGGTAGTGGAAAACACACTAATTTGAACAAATATGGGTTTATTTTTTCTTGTGTGATAAGCTTGGTTGAGCAGCTGAAGGATGCCAGGCAGAGTCTGGACGAGTCTCCATGCTTGTCATAGCAAGGTAATAAGATGGCAGCCAGGGACCCCTAACGCCGGAGTCACGCTGTTCAAAGAGGCTCTGATGGAGAGGGTGAAGAGGTGTGTCTGACACAATTCCCCTTCTGTTAGACAAGCAGACGTTTGCAGAAACCCCTAGACAGACTTACTCGGGTCTTATTGGCCAGAACTGGATCACATGGTCACTCCTGGATGCAAGGAAAGTGGGCATGTAAAATTTTTGTCTTCCACCTTTGTAGTCTGAGGCAGTGAGAGGACAGGTTGGGAACGGGTGGTTTGTCAGCAGCGCTGTACATTCCCGGCCCTTGCCTAGAAGACAGCGGGTGTCTTGGGGTTGCCGAGGATCTCTTGCCGCCGGATACCTGCTTGCAGACGTGCATTGCCTCTTTGGTGTCCCTGGTGCATGGTACCCTCGAACAGCACCTGGACATTGTGGTGCAGCACAGCCGAGGTCTCAATAAGCTTGCTCTCGTAGACCACCACACAGACCCGGCCCTGTCATGTAGGTGGGGAAAGGAACACACCAATAAACAAAGGGCGGGTGCGTGAGGGTCATTATCCCAACTGCTAACATTTACTGAGTACCAGCTACAAGCCAGTTTTCACACCTGTCATCTTTAACTCTATCAGGTAGAGCTACTGGGTCAACTCTATGAGGTAGAGCTTCTGGGAGGTGGAAAGTAACTTGCCCAAGGCTAACTAAGTGTACCCAGGGCTGTGATGTACAAAAGCCTTTGCTGCTTACTTCTTTTTGGAAGGTGGGGAAATGCAATTTCCTGGGACATTACCCTGAAGGAGGAATTAATTGTGATATGACTTGACCAAGATTCCTTCTATTCCCAGGAACCCAGAAAATGCCAGGATAAAATGTGGTTAGACACACCCGGTTCTCTGGTCTTCATAACTAGTTAACTGCAAGAAGAGGGCACATGTGTCTGATTTCTATCAATCTCTGAAGCCACTATGGACACCCCAAAGCTGGTTCATTTTGGTAGCTTTATGTCTTGCACAGGGGACAGACGTTCTTGTAAGCTGAATGGATGAATGTATGAATGGAGGTGCAACAGAGAAAGAAATGGAATTGCTCAATCCCAAATCTGTTTCTGCCCCAGTTTGAGTGCCCACCCCAAGAGCAGAGGTGTGTTAATTCTACTACTGCATGACAAGTGAGCACAAACTTAGTGGCAACAGCACCCATGCAAAATATCATCAGACAATCTGCAGGTCAGAAATCTGAATGGGCTCAACTGGGTTCTCTGCTCAGGTCTCAGGTGAAAACTAAGCTGTCATCCAGCTGGGCTCTAGTCTGTTGGAGAATCTGCTTCCAAGCTCATTCAGGTGTGGCAGGACCTACTTTTTTGAGGCTGTAGGTCTAAGGCCCATGCTGGGTGTAGGGCAGGGCCACTCTGTGCTCCTGGAAGCCACTCACATTCCTTCCCACATGGTCCTGTCTGTCTTCAAAGCAGCAATAGTATGCCCTGTCCTTCCAACCCTTCTAAAATCTCTGCCACTAGCCAGAGAGAACTTTCTGCTTGTGAAAGTCTTACCTGACTGGGTCAGGTCCACCCAGATAATCTCCATGTTTTAAGGTCACTTGACCTTGGACTTTACATCTGCAGAATCTCTTCTGAGTAGCATCTAGATTACTGTTTGGATAACTAGGGGGTCAGGGAACCTAGGGGGCCATCCTTAGAATTCTTCCTACCCTGGAAGGTCTTACGGGAGGTTAGCTGCGAAGACAGCCCCTCCCCTGGATCTCTGGGCAAGCAAGGCACCATCTTTGTCCTTCCTGGTATGAAATGGGCCCTCTTTTGGCATGGAAGAATTTGTAGGAATTCACCTCCTACAGTGAAGGAAAAAAACATAACAGAGTCCTAACCTCCAAGGATAAACCCAAATATTCATACTGAACAAATCTGTCTTCTGTAAGGCTGTGGGACAGGCCACCTATTAGTTCAGACTTAGAAGAGTTGACCATTGGATTTCCTCTTCCTTCTTTTCTGGACATGTTAAAGTGACAAGCTGTTAGTGCTTTTCAAAATGAATTCTCTGAGTGAATTTGAATTTCCCAATGCAGCAGAGTCTTCATCATTAGGCAGAGATGATTCAGACAGCAACATAAGGTGTCTATGAAGGGTCCTCAAGCTCTCAGCGTGCAGGCCGCAGGGGCTCCAGACATTCTGCTTTTCCCCTCACTCTACTGGGTCCAGGAGTGTCCCCCTGGAACCAATGAATGTGACTTTATTTGGAAACAGGGACTTCGCAGATGTAATACGCAAAGTTAAATGAGGGCATACCGATTCAGGGTGGCCCTTAAATCCAATGACTGATGTCCTTATGAGAAGAGGGAAGTTTGAACACAGACACACACAAAGAGGGCCACAGGAAGTCGGAGGCAGAGGTGGGAATGATGCAGCTGCTAGGCAAGGATTATAGGCAATCACCACAAGCTGGGAGGGGCCTGAAACATTCCCCATCAGAGCCCTCAGAAGGAACCAACCCTGCTGACATGCTGGTTGAAAACTTCTAGCCTCCAGAACTGAAAAAATAAATTTCTGTTGTTTTCAGCTACCAAGCTTGTGATACTTTGTTACAGCAGCCCTGGGAAACTAATATACCCACCCACTTTGTGAGTGTTTTTTTAATTTAACCTCTGGTTGGCCATAGACCACACTACTCCCTATTTTATTCTACCACCTAGTTTCATTCATTTAGTTTCTGTCTGGCTCTTTAAAGCATTTTTTAATGTGCAACCTTTGGTTTAATTAGGACATTTAATAAAACTGGTTCCAAAAGCAAATACTTCATACTCCACATGAGAGTAAACTTCAAATGGATTGGGGATCTAAATGTGAAAAAATGAACCCATATACATAATAGAATAAAACATAGGCTAATTTCTTTGTAATCTGAGTGTAGGGAAAGGTTTCTAACCAAAACTCAAAATCTAGGTGCAATGAAAGAAGACATCGATACATTTAACTACATAAAAATAAAAGCAACTCTTTCAAGGTTTAAAAAAACACCTAAACTGAAGTCAAAGGCAATCGACAAACTAGGAGAGAATATTTTCAACTTAAATCACACATAATGGGCTAATATCCCTAATATCTGAACAACTCTTAAAAATGGACAGAAACAGAGAACCAAGATGGCGGCGTAGGTAGACACACTGCGCCTCCTCGCACAACCAGAACTCACAGAAAATCGAATGGCAAGGAAGTCCGACACCAAGGAGATAAAAAATAAACATTCACCCAGACCAGTAGGAGGGGTGGAGACGGGCAGCTGGGGCGGAGAGGACTCGAGTTGCCATGGAGGGACCAAGACTGGTGGAGTGTGGGACAAACGGGGCAGGCAGTCTGACCACTAGCAGACCCTGCGGCCCTACATTTGCGCAGATAAACCGAGAGGGCCGGACTCAGAGCGTTGGAGAACGGGGCAGGCAGAGTGGCGGGTAGCAGACCCCACGACCCCACATTCGCACATAGATAAACCGGGACAAACGGCTGGAACCAGGGCTCCAGTGCAGGGAAATAAAGCCTCAAACCTCTGATTGAAAACACCCGTGGGGGTTGGGGCGTCAGCAGGAGAGACTCCCAGCCTCACAGGAGAGGTCGTTGGAGAGACCCACAGGGGCCTAGAGTGTGCACAAGCCCACCCACTCGGGATCCAGCACCAGAGAGGCCCAATTTGATTGTGGGTAGCGGAGGGAGTGACTGAAATCCAGCAGAGAGTGGAGTGGGCGCCATTGTTCCCTCTAGGCCCCTCCCCCACATACAGCATCACAGGGCAGTGACCAGCATTACCCCACCCTGGGGAACACCTAAAGCTCCGCCCCTTTAAGTAACAGAAGCACCAGGACAAAAAAAAAAAAAAATGGCCCAAATGATAGAACACCTCAAAGCTCCAGAACTAATTCAACTAAGCAGCAAACAGCCAACCTATCAGATGCACAGTTCAAAACACTGGTAATCAGGAAGCTCACAAAATTGGCTGAATTTGGTCAAAAACTAGATGAAAAAATGAAGGCTATGCTAAGAGAAACAAAGGAAAATGTACAGGGAACCAATAGTGAGGCAAGGGAAACTGGGACTCAAATCAACAGTGTGGACCAGAAGGAAGAAACATCCAACCGGAAAAGAATGAAGAAACAAGAATTTGGAAAAATGAGGAGAGGCTTAGCAACCTCCAGGACATCTTGAAACGTTCCAACATCCGAATTATAGGGGTGCCAGAAGGAGAAGAGGAAGAACAAAAAATTGAAAACTTACTTGAACAAATAATGAAGGAGAACTTCCCCAGTCTGGCAAAGGAAATAGACTTCCAGGAAGTCCAGGAAGCTCAGAGAGTCCCAAAGAAGCTGGACCCAAGGAGGAACACACCAAGGCACATCATAATTCCATTACCCAAGATTACACAGAAGGGGAGAATCTTAGAAGCAGCAAGAGAAAAGGACACAGTTATCTACAAAGGACTTCCCATAAGACTGTCAGCTGATTTCTCAAAAGAGACCTTACAGGCAAGAAGGGGCTGGCAAGAAGTATTCCAAGTCATGAAAGGCAAGTACCTACATCCAAGATTGCTCTATCCAGCAAAGCTATCATTTCGAATGGAAGGGCAGATAAAGTGCTTCTCAGATAAGGTCAAGTTAAAGGAGTTCATCATCACCAAGCCATTATTATATGAAATGTTAAAGGGCTGTATCTAAGAAAAAGAAGATAAAAAATATGAACAGTAAGAATGACAGCAAACTCACAGTTATTATAACCACACCTAAAACAAAAACAAAAGCAAACTAAAGAAACAACTAGAACAGGAACGGAACCACAGAAATGGAGCTCACATGGAGGGTTATCAACAGGGGAGTGGGAGGGGAAGAGGGGTGGAAGGTAGCGAGAATAAGTAGCATAAATGATAGGTGGAAAATAGAAAGGGGGAGAGTAAGAATAGTGTAGGACATGTAGAAGCCAAAGAACTTATAAGTATGACCCATGGACATGAACTATAGAGGGGGAATGTGGGAGGGAGGGGATGGGCAGGATGGAGTGGAGTGAGGGGGGGGAAATGGGACAACTGTAATAGCGTAATCAATAAATATATTTTTTAAAATGGACAGAAACAAAGATCCAAAACCTGATAGAAAAATGGGAAAAGAACATGAACAGGCAATTCATTTTTTAAAAGATATTAGAATGGCATCCACACCTGGTTCTCAGACCATGCTACAGACTGAGTTTCCTGTTATAATTTAATAAATGTTTATGCCCAAACTAGGCAAATAGATTCTGTTGTTTGTAATTTATCAGCACAGGCTACCTCCAAATATCGATCCCCCTCGAAGTGTGGAGACTTTCCAGCATATGGTACCTTCAAAAATGATTGACACCAATCTCTGGAGACAGTTTTAAAAGAGGGGTTCACTGATGTATTTTTGAGCAATCACAGTTTAATTGCAATAAGAGTGCTGCCTTGTGGGGTGACTACTTTAAAGGAGAGGGAGTTACTGGGTTGGGTGAGCTCTGGTATGTTTGTTTAAAAAGAAACCTTCCATATTTTGTGTTATAGCTTGTCACTCAAATATGTTACCTGCCTCTGGAATGTATTTTTCACCCACACGAATCTGGGTGTGTCTTGTGTCTTGAGACTTCAAACCAAGCGGTGAAGACTTGATTAGGATGACACTGAAGCAATTTAGTCCCTCCATCTTTATCTCTGCTTGATACCTCTTGGAAACCCAAGCAGGATTCTACAGAAGGTGAATCCAGTTTCAGTCTGGTGCAAAGTTTAGGATAAGCAAAACTTCCTTTTGAAACTCATTCAACAGAGCACAGTAACAATCTGCATGCCCAACCATTGGGGACTAGTTGAATAAATCATGTTACATCCAATCCACAAGATTCTGGGCTGCCCTGAAAAACCATGATTTATAGAAGAGTCTACAACATGGACAGGCATCTGGGATAGGTAAAGTGAAAAAACAGGTTATGAAATGTAAAGTACAATCCTATTCTTCTGGAACATGCCACATTTTTAGAACTAGGTGTGCATAAATATATATGAATACAAGAGTGTCTAGAAAGATGTATTTCAAAAAGTTAACATTGGTTAAGACTGAGAAGTAAGTTTTTTTGTGACTGTTACATTGTTTTTTTAGTTAGATATAACCTCTTTACAAGGAGCATGCATTACTTCATAATCAAAAAACAATACAGGAATATATATATAATATATACATATATTTTATATATATATATATACATATATATACACACTCTAATTTATTTGCTTTAAAATACTTTAGAAAGAAAATGTTATGCCCAGGTGACGTGGGAAAAGTAGATGAAATAGGAATGACAAAATGTCATCTCTTTTGAAGCTGGGCAATAGGGATATGGGGAACCTCTACATTATTCCTTGATTTGGGATATTTTTGAAAATTTCCATAGTAAAAAAAGGTAAACACACAAAACCGAGAGCAACAGTGAATTAATTGTTGACTTTCAGAGTATTTTATTACTATGGTAAAAGCAACATAGAAATGAGAAAAACAAACATACAACAGAAGTAGGCTGCAGAACTTAATGATGGGAATCCATGATCCCTGAGCTGTGTGACCTCTCTAAGCCTCAGTTTCCCGACCTGTCAATAGGGAGGTTCCTTGCTGACTGGTAGGCATGTAGTATGAACTTAACTCTGATTATTATTGTGGTTGCTGTTGGCTGGTCCAGAGCAGCGCATTAGAAGCCTGACAGAATGACCTCCACTCCAATAGCAGTTTTTGAACTAGAGTATGAGGACCACCAGAGAGCTGGCAAATGCAGAGTCCAGGGCCCCTCTCCAGGAGTCTGACTCAGTCTGTACCTAGAGTCAGGCTTAGGAATCTGCATCTTAAATAAGAGCCCAGGTAATTCCTACTAGGGAAATACCACATGTAGCCCAAGGCCAGACACCCTAGGGAGCAGGTCTGCACGGAGGAAAGTGTGTGGCCATGCAGAAACAGGGCTGGATGCAGTTTGGGACAACTGCCCACTTATGATTCCCGGTGGACTTTGTCATCAGTCACAGCTAGGAAAACTGGCATGTGACAGGCACCATGGGAGTCTTTTGTTTTGCAGAAATAGTGAATAAATGACAAGTCACCTTTGTGCTTTCCTCCAAGAGGGACAGAGTCTGGGCAACTGACTTAGGTTAGAATTTGGTTCCAACACATGTGAACTGCATGGCCCTGGCCCATGGCTGACCGCTGAGTGTCTGTGAAATGGGAACAATGATAGCAGTATCAGAACCAGTCACAAGGGGTTGAGGCTGTCACAGGAGGCTATCAGAAGTTGAGGCACTGGACAAGAACCCCTGTTAGTAAGCTTTGGGACCCACTTCTTAAGGTTCCACGTTAGAAGTGGAGGTCCCTTTGCCTTCTCAGTCACAGGAAAGCAGGATCTAGGACAAAGGAAGAATGTAACTCAGTAAACCCATCTCACTTGAGACCATACACGTCCTGATGATATACTCCCAGGGCAAAATAGGCAGCAGACCCAGGCAGGGAGCCTGGGTGTGCACCTTCAGCCCCAACTGTTCAAGGAACCCTTGTCTTAATCCGTGTCTCAGTCTTAATTCTGTTCTCGTTTTCCTAATCCCAACCTGGCCTCCAGGCTCCTCCTGTCTGCCAGATTCTAAATGCAAGGCTACAGGGTGTGTATGGGTGGGTCAGGGGTGGGTGGGGATGGAGGGAAAGGGGCTGGCTATAGGTGGAGTCCAGACGGCCAATCTGGTCTCAACCTGGTCTCAACCTGGTCACCACCCACTTTGGTAATTTAGTCAGTGTCACTAATTCAGACACAAGAAGTAATCCCAGGCACATCATATCTCTACGGCAAAATCACTTGTTTGAGGAATTTGTGAATTCCAAGTCCCTGTCTTTCTTGAAAATAGTACTAATTTATGCTTGAAAAATTAGCCCTATGGAATAGGGCTAATTCCAGCCCTATGGAAAATGCAAACAGACATATCGTCCCATTCTAGACTGAGCTGCCCAAAGGCAGGGCCCACTGCTCCATCAGCCCCTGGCCTGAGTTAAACACAAGGCAAGTATGGCCTGAAGGAGCAAGTGAATCTGCTGTCCCACTCAGCCTTGTGTGGGGACTCTCTCCTTATCCGAACACACAGCCCCACCTTTTACCTGTATTTTCAGTTTTGCTCATGAGGAGGCATGCCCCACCCTGTGACCTACCCTGTGCCCCTCTCCCCAACCCCCTCCCACAGACCCTCAGCCCCTCCACTAGCCAGGAGTCACCTTTTTCAGAGAAAGGGAAAGTGAGAACCTCCAAATAGCCCAGAGATGGAGTCTGCTTTAAAGTAGGAGCCCTGGCTGGGAGAGCAGGTACCAACTGTCAGGTGGGTGTCCACCCCTATCTCCTGGGAGACTCTTGGCTGCTTCCCAGGGAAGGGAACGGTGTGCAGAAGGCACAGCTCCTACAGACAGGGGGCCTGTCTCCTTTGGGGCAGGGAATTCAGGCCACCAGTTCCTTCATGTTGCAGGAGCTGGATCCCATTCTCCTTAGAGGCCCCCAAACCCTTAGTGGAGTCTGATCCTGTACAGTAACAATTTATTATCCATTGAGCTGGACTGAAGTGGAGCTTTGGGGAGACATGACATGGTATGTGTCCTGAAACTGCCATTACAAATAAGCACGAACTTGGTGGCTTAACACAACAGAAATTTATCCTCTCACAGTTCTGAAGGCCAGAAGTCCAAAGTCAAGGTGTGGGGAGAGCTATGCTCCCTCTGAAGCCTCTATGGAAGGATCCTTCTTGCCTCTTCTAGCTTCTGGTGACTCCGGGCATTCCTGGCTCCAATCTCTGCCTCCATCTTTACGTGGCCTTTTTCTCTGAGTCTCTGCTTGTTCTTTCCTGTCTCTTAGGACACTCTCATTGGGTTTAGGACCTACTGTATCCACGATCTCATCTGAATTCTTACCTGAGTTATCTGCAAAGACCTTATTTCCAAATAAGGTCACATTCTGAAGTTCCAGGCAGACATGGTCTCTTGGAGGGTATACTATTCAACCCAGCACAAACATTAGGTAGCAAATAGCATAGCAAGAAGTGGTAAAAAGGCTGTGGGGAGCTGGGGAATCTTGATCCAGTGACTTCTGTGCCTCAATTGTCCTAGCTAGTGAGGGCTCCTGAACATCTCTGAGCTCCACTATCAGCTGGGGTGGGGGGTTCCTCTTTTACATATGAGGAAACTGAGGCTCCTCATATGTAAGTGTTGAGTGAACAGCCAAGGTAGCCCAGGGGGCTAGAGCTGGGACTGAAATCCAGTTTGGTTTGGCACCAGAGCTTGAGGGTTTCACAGACAAGTTGGGCTGGATTTGAGGAACTCCAATGCTGATAAGATCCTAAGATCTTTCCATTCTGAGGAACTTAATTTACCAATAGAAGGCAAAGGTGTTAACTATCTTAATTTTCATGTTCCTTCACTCCCTCATATCATAGATTTTGGGATGTGACTGCTTCCTTGAAATCACTTGAAAAAGTGAGGTCAAAGAGAACAAAGATTGATTCAGTTATTTGTAGGAATTATTAATCTGGACTGGGAAAATAAAGCAGGGACACCCAACTGGACCCAGCCTCACCCCTGCTACCTATGTGGATTTTATACCCTGGGGAAGCTATCCTGGATTCCTGCTCCTTTGTACACTGACCGAGAACACCAGGGTGGCTCTGGGGAAATTTTTCAGAGGTGTAGAGAGGAGTGGAAAGCAAATTTTCTTTTTCTGCCAACTATGAAGTCCCAAGGCTGGATGGAGAATGTCTTCTTAGGAAGTTTCTAGTACCTTGGACCATGCCTGAAAAAATTTATTTATTCAATGATTCTCTATCGTGCATTGCTCAGAACCGGGTTGTAAGCTTCCTAGGGCAGTGAGGGCACCACTTTGCTTATGGCTGCCCAGCAGGGCTTAGAACCTGGTACACACCAGGGCTCCACAGAGTTGCTGAGAGAACAAACTCATCCTTGGTCACAAGACGTCAAAAGAAGGGCTCCAGATGTAGAGCAGGGGAGGAAAGAATTTCTTGTTCTGGGTTTTGGTTTCTTTACTTGTAGACGGTAGAACCGCTGCTTGCAATGGCAGAATTTAAAGGTGGTTGGGTGCCCCACCTTTCCCCAGCCTGTAATCCGGTCCCAATTCAAATGCCACGGAGAGTACGGCTCATTTGCTCTTTGATCTCTGGTGTATTTGCATCCTCTGGTTCCTAAACTAAGTTAGTAATCCACTGAAAGGAGGCTTACTTAACGGAGAAAGCTTGTTCCCACCACATACCCAAGGCAGGCCAATAGCCTCAGAAAATGAGGGCGCCCGCCCTCTGTGAGCTCACAAGCTCCCGGGGCGGTTATTATTACCCTTATTTTCTTAGAAGGCACCCAGGGCTCAGAGAGGCCAAGCGACTTGTCCAAGGTCACACAGCTTAGCAGGCTGAGCAAGGATAAGGACTCGGGTCCCCGGAGCCCAGTTCCAGCGGCTTTTCAAAGACACCCGCTACCTTCCTATTGTGCCGCTTAGGAATAAAGCAGGTTGGATGCCTGGCTTTTACCTAAAACAATGCTCTACGCAAATCTGTTGGAACAAAAGCAACCAGGAATCCGCCCCGCATTTTCCGTTCCTCCGGCTCCGCTGGCCAATCGACTCCGCTGGCCACGGAGGGGAGGGACAGGGCGATCTTACGTGATCGACAGAACTGGAGAGGCGCGGCCGCGGCGGGGGTAAATCGAGATTGGGGACCCGAAACAATCACGGGCCTAGAAGCAGCAGTTCGAGCCAATCAGCGGGGGGTGGGAGGCGGGCCCTGCGGGCCCCGCTGTCGCGAGAGGCAGCCACCCCGCCCACTTGAGCCTCGTCCCGGTGTCCGTCAGCGGTGAGCACGGCTGCGCTCGCTCGGATCCGTCCGCGGCGCGAGGAGCCTGTGCGCGAGAAGCCCGGGCGCGAGGCCGCGCGAGTGCCGGCGCAGATCCCTCCGCCGTCCGCCCGCACGCCGCGCCCCGCGTGTCCCTCCAACGCCGCTCCCGAGGCATCAGTCCACCCGCTCGCGGCCTCCGTCCTAGTAACGGCCGGCCAGCACCAGCGCGGCGGCGGCGGCAGTGGCATGGCCTGGGCAGCTCCGTCGGGGGGCGGCCCGCAGTGACAGACCCTGCGGCGCGGGGGGAGATGGGGGCGGCCGCCTCCTGGGCGACGACGACGACGACGACGAGGAGCAGCCGCCGCCGCCGCCGCGCACCGGCCACCGCTGGGGACGGGCGCGGGCCAAGAGCCCGCCCGTGAGCGGGGGGCCCGAGGTCGCTCGCCGCCCCCGGCCGCCCCGGGCCCCCCAAGCGCCTCGCGCGCGCCCACCCGCCCGCCCCTGGCGGGGGTCTCACCCGCGCCGCGCGCCCCCGGCCCAGTCCGCGGCGCCCGCCCTCCGTCACCCGGCCCCGCCGCACCCCCCGCTCGCACCCGCCGCGCCCCGCGCCCCCGACCCCGGGCGGCGGCCTCCGGCCCCGGGCGGCGGCGTGCCACGGGCGGCAGCATGGTGGAGAAGCGCTGCCCGCTGCAGAGGGACGGTGTGTACCGTTGGTTCTCGGAGCTGCCGTCGCCACAGCGCGTGGAGTTTCTGTGCGGCCTGCTGGACCTGTGCATCCCTCTCGAGTTGCGCTTCCTCGGCTCGTGCCTCGAGGACCTGGCGCGCAAGGACTACCACTCGCTGCGCGACTCAGAGATCAAGGCCAACAACCCTGCCGATCTGGGCAGCCTCACCAACCTGACAGACGAGGTGGTGCGCAGCAAGCTGCTGGTGTCGCTGGCGCTGCTGGGCTCGGAGCAGCGCGAGGCGGCTGGCGTGCTCTACCGCACGCTCACACACATCGACTCCATCATCCACAACTACGGGCTGCAGCTCAACGAGGGCCGCACGGGCGATGAGTTCCTGCTGCTCTTCACCATGGCCTCCAACCACCCGGCCTTCAGCTTCCACCAGAAGCAGGTGCTGCGCCAGGAGCTCACGCAGATTCAGAGCAGCCTAAGCGGCGGTGGCGGAGGCCACGGGGGCAAGAGCGCGCTGCCCACCTGCCCGTCTTGCCACAAGGTGAGTGCCCACGCGGGAGCCAGGTCCGGCGCGCCCACCCGCACCCCAAGCTTTCAGTCCGCTCCTCCAAAACCCACTCACACCCAAGCCTTCACCCCACACCTCAAAATTACACTAGCTCCCCAAGCTTTCACTTGGGGTCCCAAACGCCCACCTGTCCATTAAGCCTCCACTCCAAATCCCCACCCCAACCTTCCGTCCTGTGCCCGGAGTCCCCACCTCGCAACCCTAACCACTTATCTCAAGCTTCCGCTCCACATTTGTGTCCCAAGCCTCCACCATGTATTCCTACCCTTTCCCAAAGCCCTGTCCCCACCTCGACCCACAAACCAGTCTGGCACCTCACGCCCTTGGGACTGTTGCATCGGTCTCACCGGGGTCAGTAACGGGATGTCAGGGAGGTCCGCGCTCGTGGCTCCCCTAGATGGACATAGCCCCAGTCAGAGGTCATAGCTCCTGTGCGGTTCTTTTAGGCCTTTGTCTCCTCAATCGGGCTCTTGGGCGACAGATAACATTTACATATTGTGTCGCCTTGATTTCTCCAAATCTGTTGTTTGTTACTAGAAAAGGAAACCATTGTGAGATGGAGATGGAAGGCACTAGAATGTTCGCAGACATTCGCGAGTATAGTGCGGCACCCCAGACCTGGGTGTCTGTTTCCCTTAAGTGGGCAGGTGTTGCGGCTGGAGGGGGGGATGGGGAGGGTTGTAGCGCAGCGTGTGCACGGGTGTGTGAGCACATGTACACATGTATTCCTGTATTTGTGAGTGCATGCGTGTGTGTATACCCACTGATGAGTGTGTGTGAGTGTATTGGTATGTGTGTATGTGTATTTATGAATGCACATGCATATCTGTGTTTCTGTTTGTGTTTAACAGACAGTGGCATGTGAAACAGTTTTTTCTCAAGGCCTGCCTTTGTGGGTGCTGAGGGTATCAGTCTCCTAAGGAATGCTAGGTTAAGTTAAAGATCTCCAGTCTCCAAGTTAAACAGGAAGGGCATCATGGTCATCCACTTAGAAATGTGAACTTTTGTCTAAATGTTTTAAAACTATGTAAACAAAATGGGGCTCAAACTTATTTTAAATGGCCCTTTGGGACCCAATGCCAAAATTGTGCTCTGAGAAAAAAAGATTTTTCTTTGACCAAGTGTGTCTCATTTACGGTTTCCCACTGAGTTGGGAAACAAGAGATTACAGTCAGGACCAGTAGTGCTGAGTATCTTTCTTTGATAGTGCCTAAGCTCCTTTAAGTTAAATGTTTGATACTCTCTGGTTTGTTGTTGGTGGTTTTAAGCTATCTTTCAACCCTGGATTGTGGCTTTTCTTTAATGTCTTCCTCTAAGAAGTGGTTGTGGTCCCTGCGTTGGTTTTAATGTGTCTTTTTTTTTTTTTTTTTTTTTTTGGTGACATTGACCTCCGAGACCATGGTTTTCTTTTTAAGAGTGTTCAGATCCCACCCATGTTGTGTACTGGGCAAAAAAATGTTACCATGGCTAAAGCAAAGAGAAAGCTGGGTCCCAGGGAATGTGGTGATCTGTAGGGAGCTCAGTAAGCTTTGGGGTGCCAGTGGAGTGTCACCTGTTCATGGGATTTCAGTCCCCTAAGGTCAACTTCATGTGCTGTTAGTCTGTAGGTTAAATGTCACACACGGATAACGTTCATGGCTGTGATTCCCGTTTATTCAGCTCTTGAGGGGGGTCTTTTGTATGTGCAGATGCGTCGCTTCATTAAAAGCAGAAGGTGATGGTCATTATTTTGGTGGGGCAGTAAGCTAAAAGCTAGGAGAAAAAATATCATATTTTCTATCAAGTCAGAAATCCCTTTGATGTGATGAAGGGGCTGATCTATCTATCCTCCCACCCACCTACCCAAATGGGCACTGAATTGACCAAGTGACCTTGACCAGAGCCCTCCAACCTTCAGTGTTTCTCTATTGGAGGGCAAACTACCTGCCTCATGGACTTGTTTGGAGGGTCACATGAGGTCACGTGTGAAGTGCCCAGCAGATGTGCAATGAGGGCTTCCTTCTATCCTCTCTGACTTTTTACAGAGGAATGCTAACTTGAGCAAGGCATGTTGTTAATAGAGTGAAATGTTTATGTCTCGGAGTGTTCATGTTTTCTAAATTGATTTTTGGATACTTAACTTAGAACTAACAGTATTTTTGCTCATCCTTGGGAAATTGGAGAATTCTGCCTGACTTTAATAACGAGGTTATAGTGAGTAACCTTGGGGCTATTGCTTCCTTATTTCCAAACAGCCATGGTATCTAGTTTTCCCTACATCCTCTACGTCACTGCTAAACTAAGTTCACATAAGTTTCTGTTCCTTTGCTGATTTAAAGTTAAGGCCTGACATTGATAAAAAACTCTTCTGTTGCTTGGAGTAAGCAACTCAGAGGAAATCTAGCCTTTAAGCATTTTGCTGCCTTAGTTTCTCTAAATCTAACACTTAGTGTAAACCTGAGAAAGCAGTCCCATTAAAGCCCTGTTTGTATTTCTTTTGTAAGCTGTTGTGTTTTGTTTTAAACTCTGGGCCTAGAGACTTTGTGTTTATCTTTTAGATAAAGATGTTGACTGCTTCATCCTTTATCCTATTTAAAGTGACACTTCTTTTAACTATATTTACTGCTGTTGGCATTATTTACATTTGTTTCGCCAAACCCTTACTATGTTATTATAAAATTCTTATTGCTCTGAGGAGTTGCAAAAGAAGTTTAAAAGTGTGAGGAATGTAAAACAGACATTTTTACTTTTCAGAAGGAGAAGTATTGAGAGCGGTAGAGCTGGTAGTAGATGGCAGCTGCTTTACTGTACTCAGTCGCTGACAGGTACTGCAGGTATGCTGTTCCTTAAGGCACGATGGGAATAGTGATAATGGTTGGTTTGGACTTAACACTACCACTGTCTTTCCACTTTATTTAAATATACAGCCATAGTTTGGGAAGAAATTTAAGCTTATCCTTTGTAGTCTTTTCTCTATGTAAGTGATAACGTGCTATGGCCATATATGCTTAATTTTTAAAATAACAGCTTTATTGAGACTTAACCCGTATATCATAAAATTTACCCTGTTAAAGTAGGCAATTCATTGGCTTTCAGTACATTTAGAGAATTGTGCCCTCCCACCTTTGTGTTTCCGAATCCTCATGGTAGGGATCATACTGGAACTATTTTATGAGATTGATTTCTTTAAAGGGCATGCTGAAACAGTGATTTTAAAGTGTTCACTGGAGGAATGTGGTGGGTGGTAGTCTTCGTTTGGGTTTCTTACCCTTCGTTCAGCCAGGCCCCTCTCTTTGTTGCTTGTACAGTCTTCCAGAGAGACTCTGTGTATTAACAAACAGATAACTGCCGTTTATCTGTAACACCTAATTATTTGGTGTTACTCCCCTTTCTCTTGGTAGTCCTTCCTGGTGACCATTCCATGTCAGTGCATAGAGCTTCTTCATTCTGGCTTATGTGTTATTTAATCAGTCCCTATTGGTGGACATTCTGTTTCCAACTTACCATTTTAGACAACTCAGGGTCTTTGACATATTACATATGTGTCATCTGTTGGGTTGGCCAAAAAGTCTGTAACATTTCTTCTGTACAATGGTTCTAGTAGTCCTTGGTTGTCTTTAACTTTATTTGAAACAATAATGTTAGATTATATTGTGACAGTTGTCATATCAGCGTGCATTTGAAAATAAACTTACCAGAATTGGTGAATTTTTGTGCAGCCATCTTAATTTCCGGTGTATTATGCTTTATAATTTCAAGAAAGCTAAAAATGCAACTGAAACACAAGAAAGGATTTGTGCAGTGTATGGAGAAGGTGCTGTGACTGATCAAACGTGTCAAAAGTGGTTTGTGAAGTTTTTTGGTACCATTGCCATTTTGGCCAAATAATTCTTTGCTGTGGGGCTGTCTTGTGCATTGGGAGATGTTCAGCAGCACCCGTGGCCTCTACCCACTAGAAGTCAATAGCAGAAGATAGATGACTTACTCAAAATATCTAAATCAATAAAGTTATTGGTGAAAATGAAAAATGTCTTATTTTTTGGAAAAAACTAAACGGGCTTTTTGGCCAACCTAAAACATATGACAAGCAGTATGCATAGCCTTTCACATTTCAGTAAGTGCACCTATAGAGTAGAAACCTGGAAGTGGGATTGGTGGTTCTGTACTTCTGTAATTACTTTAGATATTGCTGAGATCCACTTTTTGGAATTCCCACAGCAGTGTGTGAGTGCATGTTTGTATGCCTTCAGCTAGTATAAAGAGTTAGCGCCCCTCATCCCCTTCCCCAGATCTCTGCCATTTGGTTAGGTGAGAAACACACCTCAGTGTAGTGTGATGTTATTTTGCAGTCCTTTTTTGAGTGAGGTTGAATATTTTTTCAAGTGAACCTTTATTTTTGGCAAGCTCTCCATATCCTTTGTCCATGTCTGTTGGGTTGTTGACCTTTATTGTTTTTTTAGGAGCTCTTTTAAGTTTCAAGGAAATTGTCCTTTTGTCTTTAGAATTTGCAAATATTTATTTTCCAGGGTTTTTTCCCTTTGCCTGTGGACTTTTGCCATGCAGTTTTTTGTTTTTTTGTTTTTTAATTTATCAGCCTTGTATGGCTTCTGGGTTTTGTGTCATAATCAGAAATGCATTATACATTATGCACGGTATGTATATTATGCATATGCCTTATACATTATACAGATAGTCCCTGTGGTTTCTTCTGGTTCAGAACTTGTGTGGTTTCTCATTTTACATTTAACAGATTCACCTGGAGTTTATTACGGTGTAAGGCAGAAAGCTAGTTTTATGTTTTCCAGATGACCGCCCAGTTGCCCCAGTGCCATTTGTTGAATAATCCATCTTTTCCCTTCAAGATTTGAAATATCTTCTATAATTTGCTGCATTTCCCATATATATTTAGGTTTACTTCTAGACTATATTTGGTTTCCTTGATGTTTTTATCTGATGAATTCTTTGTCAGTTTCATTGGATACTTTTCAATCCTTATCTTTTTTTGTCTCTCATTTGTTCTTTGGGTTCCCCACCCAGTGGAATTCCTAGGAGAGAGTGTTTTTAAAAAAAAAAAAAAAATATGTATGGTTGCTGAGGTGCCTCCCCCACATTCTGGCTTAAAGGAGTCTGGGCGTGGCCTGGGCAGCCCACTGAGAGCCTTCATTAGTCCTCTGATTAGGCACCACTGATTTTCCTCCTGCTTCTCTGAGTATTTTGCAGCTGCTTTCCTAGCCTTCTGATGGTGTTCCTCTCCTCTCCGTCTGTCTTTTCTCTTTTTACCTTACAATTCATGACATTTTCAGCTGTGATTTTGCCACTCACACTGATAAATACAAAACCTGAATGTCCAACTAGACGTGAGCTCCAGCTTGGAGGTTCCAGGTAGCTCAGTCTGCCCAAAGGTAAGTTTCTCTATTCCCACCTGGGACTACTCTGCCCTTGTCCCCATTCCCCCTAGTGAGAAGCCCATGCCTTTCATAGATCGTTTGCCTGCCTTCATATCCCTCCAACCAGCTTGTTTCCAAGCCTTAACCATCCTGTAGATTTGTGTTCTTCAACACGGCCACAACCCATGTTCTCCCTGTCTGTCCTTCTCACTCCCTCTCCTTCAGCCTATCCCCACCACACTTGGCATGATGGTCACACTTATGGCACACTTCTGTGTATGCAGACTTAGATTTTGGGCGAGTTGCCAGGGAGCCAGGGAATGGATAAAATTAGTCTTCAGGAAACAAGCACCACCCTAGCCTCATGTAACTGCACTCTCTCTTGAGTCAAGAGCACATGCTGGAATGTAAGTGATGATCTCCTTTTAGAATTCAGCTGACATCATTGTTTAAAGTCAACAAGAGAAAACTTTATAGCTGCTCTATTTTTTTTATAATTAAGTTAACACTTTTTTAGAAATGACTGCGACATACCCAGCTTCTCACCTTGACCTGGGTGTTGTCAACTGTAACGCCTTGTAGTCTCCCTGACCTAGATCTAGTCACTATAACAGCTAGTCTTCCTGGCCCCACTCTTAGCCTCCAGCAACAGTTCCAATGGTGTCACTGGAATGGTCTTGGTAAGATGCCTATAGGATTCTTACTCTCTGGTGTACAATTCTTGCCATGATGTCCTGCAGTCTTTGTGACCTACCCGTTGCCTACCTGCCCTTATCTCTGTGTGTACTTGCAGTACCTTATATTCCCTGTGTTTTCTCTCTCCACTGAGCCTTTGCAGATGATGTTCTCTCAGATGGGGTTACCTGGTGCCTACCTGAGGCACCCTAGCCCTGTCTTCTTGGCTCATACATACTAAACTTTGTTTCTTCCTTCTGTCCTAGAACTTAGCATGCTGTATTATAATAGGCTTCTTTAAATTTCCATGGCCATATGATCTCACCTTTAACTGGAACATAATCAATAGAAGAAAAAAGCAAACAAAATATAACCAGAGACATTGAAGTTAAGAACAATCTAACAATAGCCAGGGCGGGGGTGGGGGGGGGTGGGGGCGGGGACAGTGGGAAGAGGGGATTACAGGAACTACTATAAAGGACACATGGACAAAACCAAGGGGGAGGGTGGAGGTGGAGGAAGGAGATGGGTTCACCTGGGGTGGGGTGGAGGGATGGGGAGAAAAGGCATATAACTGTAATTGAATAACAATAAAGGAAAAAAAAATTTCCATGACCAGACTTTTACTTACTACTGGAGGGCAGAAGTTGTCTTTCTTTTTCGATCCCAGAGCCCACAGTCTCTGCCACCCCTGAGCATCTGTGAAAACTAGTGGCAAGGAGGTGCTGGGTGTTTATGAAAGGCTATCCTAGTGAAAACATTTTTTTTTTTAGTGCTTTTTTTTTTATGGCCCTATTGATAATAGTACCTGTTACCAACTCAGGGTCTTCCTTAGTTGCCTGTATCTAATGGCCATTTCTCTTACACATTTCATAGCTGTAGATGCTAATGAATTTTAACATTGGCATTCCACTTTATTATTTTACAAGCTGGCATGCAAAAGCTTTCACTGGGAGAAATTCTCTGAACATGGTAGTTTGGCTTTACGTTATCCCATGACAAAACCAAGTTTAATGGACAAAGTACACAGAGAGCTGGGGAAGGGCATATCACCTCCTGATGCTCTGATAGACTGTCTCCCTTGCTATCCGTGCAGGTCAGGAGTAGTGTTTGTAGTTCGGAGAGTAAGACTGCTTTGAACTTATTCCTGTAATGTTTCAAAATTGTAAATCTTGGTTAGCCTAGATATTTTAGTTTGCTCTCGAATGGCAATAAGCTAAATGAATTATCCTGATTAAAGGCTGTTAATTATCCTGATTAAAGTTTAGTTTATATTTTTTACACTGTAAATAATGACAGCAGATTAATTTCAAGAAGGGAGCATTATAGACTCATCTCCTAATTATTTGGGACTTACACGTAAAAGCTTCAGTAGATTTACTAGGAAGAAATTATTATAGCCTCAGGTTTCTTACTGGTTCACAAGTCAATTAATTAAAACATGTATATGTAGGAGCTACTTCTTGAAATATTAAAGTCTTGAGTAGAAAAAATAACTTTGAAAAAGGAAGAGAATTAATCTATGGGGAAGGAGAATAATCCCTTTTCCTCCTGTGGGCATTTAATAAAATATAAAAGTTTGGGAATAACGCTAACAACCTAGCTATAATAAAGTTAATAACATTGACAAGATACTTCGAATGCACCAGTATTGAAGTTGTGTGGGAAGCTCTTTGTGGTATGTGCACTCTACCTGGACACAATAAAATTTCAGAATGCTGTTCTGTATTTATGTGCTACCTTGAAAGGGTGGATTCTTTGGACTCCAGCTTCCTGACAGGGTATTTTCTTGTATGGGTACTGTTGCAAGGTGTGGAATACCTGAGAACATTTACTTGTGTGGGATTTTTCTTCTTTATTTTGAAGGCTAGGCATGCAGCTCATGAGGCAGTGTACTATTAATATTTGTATTGGGGAGGCTAATTTACCGATCAAAGTGATTTTTGTCTTTTAGAATTATTAATAAAGAGATGAAGTAGAAAACAGGTAGTCATAAAGAGGGAATGATGTCAATGATAGATAACATTTCAAATATTTTCTATGTATAAGGCACTGTTCTAAATGTTTTGAATGTATTTATTCAATCCTCATAACAACTCAGTGAGTTAGGTTCTATTTTTGTCCCCATTTTAGTGGTGGGAAAACAGACACAGAAAGGTTAAGTGTAAGTAATTTGCTAAAGGTGACATTTGTAAGTGACTATTTTTATTATGTGATGCCAAAATTATGTTTAAAAATATTTCCCTACATTGTCAAAAGTGAGGAGAAACCTAAAGAATATGAAATGAGAAGAAAAAGGGAGGCCTAAGTTCTGTGTAGCTTGCAGAAGTAGGAACTGACGTCATTCACAGTTTTGTTCACACTGCCAGTGCCCAGCCACCACTGGGCCTGCTGCTGATTACATTTGGGATCTACTGTCTTTATAACATATTTCCTCCCCCCACTACCTCAGCCCCCAGTTATTAATTTTTATTCATTCAATAACCTTTAGTGATAATCTTCAGTACTAAGCTCTGTTTTTTAAATTTAAATTTAAAGTGAAAACATTTTATGAGATGCACATACAAGGTCTGTCTGGAAGAAGTCCAGCCATTGTTAATATAACAAGAATGGTTTTCACCACATCCAAGTAACCTGGCATCCAAGGAGAGTGGACTGGAATGCACATGTGTGAACAATGATGACTTCATTATACTAGTCTGTGGGTGAGCATGTGTGGCCATTGCATTCAAAATGACTTACCGAGTAGAGCAATGTATCTGCATCAAATTTTTCATTAAGCTTGAACATTCCTCCACAGAAATTATTCAGATGATTCAGAAGGCCACAGCTATGGGCAACTGGTAATTGGCAGCTTCACCACAACATGCCTCATTATGTCTTATGGAGAGTTTTTTGGTGAAACGTCAAATCACCCAGGTGATTCAGCCCCGCTACAGCCCAGATTTGGCACCCTGTGACTTCTGGCTTTTCCCAAAACTAAAGTCACCTTTGAAAGGGAAAAGAGTTCAGACCATCAGTGAGATTCAAAAAAATATTACAGGACAGCTGATGGTGACTGGAAGAAGTGTGTGAGGTTCCAGGGTGCCTACTTTGAAGGGGACTGAGGCATCATTGTCCTATGTACAATTTTTCATGTGTCTGTTGTTCATAGTACATGACTGGATACCTTCTGGACAGACCTTGTATTTTAAGTGTCCATTTGAGTTTTGATAAATGCATAAACCAGTGTAACCAAACCACCGTCAAGATATATAACATTTCTGTTATCCCAGAAAATTGCCTCATGCCATTTTCTGGTCAGTTCCCACTTTTACCACTACCATTCCCCCGCTTCCCAACCTGCCCTTTTTTCTATTTTTTTTTCTGTTCTACTTTTTCCCCACCATTGGTTAGTTTTGCCTATTCTGGAACTTCATTTAAGCGGAATCATAGAATTTCATTTTGGCCATTGGCTTGCCTTATGCTTGCATTGTTGCGTTATTTTTAGCATTTGGTTTAGGGGTTACAGTGTGTATTCTTAAGTTTCCACAGTCTCTCAAGTGTACCTCTCAGTCTTGCAATTGCAACCATTTACCTTCTCTGTCCTTCATGCTGCGGTTATCATATGTGTTACCTTACACATGCTATAATAAACCCCACAGTATAGCATTTTTTGCATTAACGTGAATGCAATGTTTAAAATTAAGGAGAAAAGATAGCCTTATATACTTACTAACATATTTACTATTTCCAGTGCTTTTCATTCCTTACTGAAGACCCAATTTGTCCATATCCCTTCTGTCCGGAAAACTTTTCTTCAGCATTTTTTGGAGTGCAGGTCTGCTGGCAAGAAATTCTTAGTTTTCTTTTATCCATAAATGTTTTGCTTTTGCCTTTTTGCTAAAGGGTCTTTTCATTGGATGTAGGATTCTGTGTTTTCATTTTTTTTCTTCCAGCATGTAAAGAATATGAGGCCCTGGCTGATATGGCTCTGGATTGAGTGCTGGCCTGTGAACCAAAAAGTCACCAGTTCAATTCCCAGTCAGGGAACATGCCTGAATTGCAGGCCAGGTCCCCAGTTGGGGCGAGTAAGAGGCAACTGATGGATGTTTTTCTCACACATTGATGTTTCTTTCCCTCTCTTTCTCCCTCCCTTCCCCTCTCTCTAAAAATAAATAAAATCTTTTTAAAAAAAAACAATTAAAAAAAAGAAATTGAGACAGTGTCTTCTGACCATAGTTTGTATTGCTGGTCTGGTATATCTAACATGCTATTCTTCTTTGGTTGGCTTCAAGATAGTCTCTGTGTCTCAGTATTGGAGCAGCCTGACTATAATGTGTTCAAGTGTTAATTTTCTTTTCAAGTTTTGTTGAATGTATTGGGGTGACATTGGTCTACAAAACTGTATAGATCTCAGGTGCACAATTCCACAGTACACCACCTCTTTCCTTCTGCGGCTCTGGTTGTAAGTATATTAAACCTTTTGATATTCCACGGGTCTTGGAAGTTTTGTTCATTTCCCCCCCTCAAATATTTCTTTGTTTTTCAGACTGGATAGTTTCTGGCAATCTGTACTGGTTCTCACTGTCTTCTGTTAATTGCAAACTGCTATTAAGCTCATCCAGTGGATTTTTTAGTTTAGGAATAGCATTTTTCATTTTAGAATTTCCATTTTAAAAAATGTTTATTATTTTAAGACTTTAAAAGCACTTTTAGGTTTACACAGATTAAACATTAAAGTCATCCAATGTCCACGATTTACATTAGAGTTCACTCTCGGTGTTGTACGTTGTATAGGTTTGGACAAATGTATAATGACCTGTGTCCATCATTATAGTATGATAGAGTATTTCCACTGTCCTTAAAATTCTCTGCGTTCCACTTGTTCATCCCACCTTTTCCCCCAACCCCTGGCAGTCACTGATCTTTTTAGTGTCTCCATAGTGTTGTCTTTTCCAGAATGTCTCATAGTTGGAACCATACAGTGTATAGCCTTTCACATTGGCTTCTTTCACCTAGTAATGTGCATTTAAGGTTCCTCCATGTCTTTTCATGGCTTGATAGTCATTTTTTATCACTGATTCACTGGATAATAGGTATTCTCTGCATGTGCACCATTCATTATCCATTCACCCACTGAGGGATATTTTGGTTCCTTCCTGAATTTCCTTTTTAAAATAATTTCTGTTTCCCTCCAGAGATATCTTTCTGGTTTGGACCTCGTGAGCATATTTTCCTTTGTGTTCTTTTTTTTTTTTTTTTAATATATTTATTGATTATGCTATTACAGTTATCCCATTTCCCCCCCCACTCCACTCCATCCTGCCCACCCCCTCCCTCCCACATTCCCTCCTATAGTTCATGTCCATGGGTCATACTTATAAGTTCTTTGGCTTCTACATTTCCTACACTATTTTTACCCTCCCCCTGTCTATTTTCCACCTATCATCTATGCTACTTATTCTCTGTACCTTTCCCCACCTCTTCCCCTCCCACTCCCCTATTGACACCCCTCCATGTGATCTCCATCTCTATGGTTCTGTTCCTGTTCTAGTTGTTTGCCTAGTTTGCTCTTGTTTTTGTTTTAGGTGTGGTCGTTAATAACTGAGTTTGCTGTCATTTTTACTGTTCCTATTTTTGATCTTCTTTTTCTTAGGTAACTCCCTTTAACATTTCATATAATAAGGGCTTGGTGATGATGAACTTCTTTAACTTGACCTTATCTGAGAAGCACTTTATCTTCCATTCTAAATGATAGCTTTGCTGGATACAGTAATCTTGGATGTAGGTCCTTGCGTTTAATCTTGGGTAATGTAATTATGATGTGCCTTGGTGTGTTCCTCCTTGGGTCCAGCTTCTTTGGGACTCTCTGAGCTTCCTGGAAGTCTATTTCCTTTGCCAGATTAGGGAAGTTCTGCTTCATTATTTGTTCAAATAAGTTTTCAGTTTCTTCCTCTTCTTCTTCTCCTTCTGGCACCCCTATAATTCGGATGTTGGAACGTTTCGAGATGTCCTGGAGGTTCCTAAGCCTCTCCTCTTTTTTCCAAGTTCTTGTTTCTTCATTCTTTTCTGGTTGGATGTTTGTTTCTTCCTTCTGGTCCACACCGTTGATTTGAGTCCCAGTTTCCTTCGCATCACTATTGGTTCCCTGTACATTTTCCTTTGTTTCTCTTAGCATAGGCTTCATTTTTTCATCTACTTTTCGAACAGATTCAACCAATTCTGTGAGCATCTTGATAACCAGTGCTTTGAACTGTGCATCCGATAGGTTGGCTATCTCTTCGTCGCTTAGTTGTATTTTTTCTGGAGCTTTGAAGTTTTCTGTCATTTGGGCCTTTTTTTTTTTTTTTTGGTCTTGGCGCTTCTGTTACTTTAAGGGGCGCAGCCTTAGGTGTTCATGGGGGCGGGGTAACGCCTCTAGCTGTGCTGTGACCCTGTATGTGGGGGAGGTGCCGAGAGGGAGCAATGGCGCCCGCCTTACTCTCCTCCGGATTTCAGTCTTTCACTTGGATACCCACAATCAAACTGGGTGCTGGTTCCCGAGTGGGTGGGCTTGTGTACACTCTAGGCCCCTGTGGGTCTCTCCAACGACCTCTCCCATGAGGCTGGGAGTCTCTCCTGCTGCCGCCCCAACCCCCACGAGCACTTTCAATCAGAGGTTTGAGGTCTTATTTCCCGGAGCTGAAGCCCTGGGTTGCTCAGTCTGCTTCGCTCCCCACCGTTCGCCCCGGTTTATCTGTGTGCGAATGTGGGTCCCGGGGGTGCTACCCACTGCTCTGCCTTCCCTGTTCTCCGCCACTCTTGAGTCCGGCCCTCTCGGTTTATCTGCGCAAATGTAGGGTTGCAGGGTCTGCTAGTGCTCAGACTGCCTGCCCCGCTCGTCCCACACTCCACCAGTCTCAGTCCTGCCACGGCCACGTGAGTCCTCTCCACCCCGGTGCCTGTCTCCGCCCCTCCTACCGGTCTGGATGAATGTTTATTTTGTATTTCCTTGGTGTCGGACTTCCTTGCCGTTTGATTTTCTGTCAGTTCTGGTTGTGCGAGGAGGCGCAGTGTGTCTACCTACGCCGCCATCTTGGTTCTCCCTTCCTTTGTGTTCTTGAGCTTCCTTGTAACAGCCACTTAGTACTCCCTCTCATTCTAGCATGTGACTCACCTTGTGCTTGGCCTCCTTTTTCTCTGTTTGGGTCATGTTTTTGTTTGTTTACATGTCTAGTACTTA
This sequence comes from Desmodus rotundus, assembly GCF_022682495.2. NCBI lineage: Eukaryota > Metazoa > Chordata > Mammalia > Chiroptera > Phyllostomidae > Desmodus > Desmodus rotundus. Next base: position 30,126,373 of record NC_071398.1, on the reverse strand, counting down.
CAGATTGATACTTGGATTTTGTGAATGAGACATTTTAGAAAATGGATTTTGTTCTGTCCTCCTGAAGAGTACTGATGTTGTTTTGTTTGTTTAGCCAGCAGTAAGTATGGCTAGACTGAAACTCCAGGACTCTCTTCCCTGTGTTGATCAGCAGCTGCAATCTCTGTTTAGTTCTTTGGTCTTAGCTTAGCTTCTTGGAGCCTGCCCCAGGCATGCATGTGTCAGGGCTCACTGGGAGATGTGGGCAGAATTTGTATGCAGAATTGGTGGTCCCCTTCCCAGGTGCTCCCCTTTCTGAGATTTCCCTCTCACTTTCCAGCCATGGTAGTCTACTAGAATTCTGATCTCTGGTTTTTCAAGTCAGTGAGACTGGTGTTCTGTCCGAGCTTTAGTACTTTTTCTCACGTGGGCTGTGCCTGCAGGATATAAAACTTCCCCAGTGCAAATCTCTTATTTCAAGTGTAGATCTGCCTCTAGTTTTTGCTTGCTTTTGGTTGTGTTCAGTTTGTTTCTTTTTTTTTATACTTTGTCCAAACAGAGTTTATGGTTATCTGCATGAAGACTGGTCTGACTATTCAACCACTATTGAAAGTAGAATCAATCACCTGCTTTTTATATAATGCCAGTGTTCGTGTAAATATTGAACATGTGTTCTAGGGAGGATTCTCTCTCATGATGTGTAGCAGTAAAGGAGGGTTTTACACTGACATTTGTTGTTATAAAGAATCAGGTTCTGTGCAGAGGAGAACAAATGAGCTGGCCTGGTGCCTGGAAATTAGAGGGTCATTTGGAGAATATGAGATGATAATTTTAACGTTCTGGCCCTTCCTACATGCTAAATAACCAGTGGAGAATTAGGTGTATGGATGAACTTGCAGGAGAAATGTGAAAGGGCAGATTTGGGCTCTATTTCACTTAGAATCATGGAATTCGTTTGAGGAAATACCATTTACCTGTTGGATCAGAGTCTGGTTATATCTACTAAAGGAGGTAAATCTTGAATTTCTTGACCTCCAAAGTGTTTTCTTTCTCTTCATTCCAGTTGAGACTTTTCTGGCCTGATCTTTCCCTGCATGGCTGGCCATAAAGGAGATTTGGTTTCAGACTCTGGGCAGCTTTGCCTTGCTCATTATAGACATCCAGTCAAGACTCATTGAATGGAATTTGTGGCTCCTATAGACATAAAACCCAAAGGCCTGTTTTACTGGTATTTTCTGGACCTTTGATACTTCCCATACATTTCTGGTTTATTTCAATTCCTGATCTTCCCCTCCTGGATCCCTAAATGTTCTGCAGTGGAATTTATATTGTGGCTAGTACCCCACAGGGATCGTGAAGCAACCATTTAAATGTGCTAACTCCTCTGAATAGTTCATGTCAGGCAGTTGAATATTATATTGGGAACCAAAATGGTTTATTATAACACAGTTTACTTATTATGATTAGAGACCGAGCCAGTTTCTCAAAGAAAATCCTAATATTTAAATATACTTCTGGCCAAAATATGCACAATGACAATATTGTGTATAGTGTGCACTTAATGTCAGAAGTCCTGGAGGTAAAACTAACCTACATGAATGCCTCATCTGCCGTCCTTATGGGTGTGACCTTCACAGGATGAAATTCCACCTGAAGTTGCATGTGGAGGAGGAGCAACCGCAGCCTCTGCATCTGAACTTGTTTTCACTGTTAACAATTTAAGTTTTTCTCGAAGGAGGAGGGACTATCTTCCTAAATGTGTTGTTTTATATTCAAACACAGTGTTGCCTTCACAGTTTATTTAGGTTGGGTTGTTTGTTCCCACATGGCTATGCCTTTCAAACTTCTGTTTTTAAAAATGCGTCTGTATTTTCCTTTGCTGTCCCTTGTGGCCTCTTACTGCTAACATTGTACCTTTCTCCAGCAACCATTGATTTCTTTAGGCTCCCCCTACCCCCACCTTAAATTTGCTGCCTATTACTTGCTCTGCCCTAGGAGAATACACCTAAGCCTGTTGGAATTGTGTTTAAATAAAGCTGTCATTGTGAAAGACTGGGTAGTGTGTCTATTCAGACAAAAGCCTTTCTTGGTACACCCTGCTCCTCAGTTGTGTCACCAACCCGGGTAACTGTCTGTTTATTGAGCACCTGCTACATGACAGGCTCTGTAAACTTTCCAGGTACAAGATATTTTAATCCTATAAAAACCATAGGAAAGTGTCTAAGATGCTATTTAACCCAATTTTACGGGTTTCCTTAGCTTAGGAAGTACCGTCTTTAGTCAACCCAGGGCTTTTGCCTCAAATCCATGTTGTGCTGTACTTCAGAGTCACCTGAACAGTAAGTAATTCTGGACTCTTTCAGAGCTGTTTGTGCAGAGGGCATGCTCCCCTGCCCCCAGGTTTTGGTTTAATTAGCCTGCCTGGGGGTGGCCTGGAATCTGAATTTCTTAAAGTTCCTCGAATGTGCACAGTTAGGGCTGGGAATGCCTGGTATTGTAAGAAGCTACCCTGTTCCGCAGGCTGCTTGTGGAAGAACTTTGCTTTATAATCACTTTGCTGGAGCTCATCTAGTTAAGTCCTTGGTACCCTTTCCTGACATTTTTGAGCAGTAATCTTTTTTCTTCTTTTTCTAATGAGTAGAGCTCTAGGGTAAGAAATATTAAAAGGAATGTTTTCATATGGAAAACAGGTTTTGGGTAGCATTGGCTTTCACTTGGCCTAAGTCAGCAAATAGCTTTCACTATTAAACTATCTATTTTCTTGTTCTGGTTTTTAGAGACACGTAATTACTATTTTAATAAAATGCTTACAAATCACTCTTCTTTTTGATTTCATGTATTTTTTTTCCCACTGAGTTAAAAGTGTTTAACAGATGTTATTCTTTCCTGTGTAGAGACGGATTACTTGGAAAACAAATGGAAAATAAAGGACTCTGTCTGTAGACACTTTGAAGTTCATGTTCTTACTTGAGGGTACCTGGCCCTGCTGCCCCTTTGGCACTCATAAGCTTTAGTCAGGAAGGTCTTTTTGCCCAGCTCTTCTTGCCTTGGGGCACTACCCTTTCTGATCTTGTTCCTGAAAGGCCCTTCCTGTAGGTCTTGGCTTGACCGGCTTCTCTTCCAGTTAGACCTCAACTCTGCTGTTATTTCTGGATCACCAGGAATCATGCCACCCCCCTTATTTTCTTTGAAATTATCTTACTTGTTCTCCCATGAGACCTCACATGTCATGTGGGCGCTGTTTATCACCTCTGACAGCTCCTCAATAACATCCAGCTTGGTCGGAAGGTAGCAGACAGTCATCAACAAGATGAGCAGTTTTGGTTTTAGAGTGTGCTTCTATTTTATTTTTTTATATTGTTCATATCTTATAGGAAGGTACTTACATGTAGACTTAACATTTTAAACTTTTTTCTAAATTCTAATAGTTAATGTTTATTGCAGAAAAGTTGGAAAACAAAAATTTTAAATCCCCTAGTGATAATAAATATTATTAATATCATGCTGCATTTTCTTGTTTTTTCAATGCCTGTTTGTATATACACACAATTGACATATTATAAATTCCACCTTGTTTCAAAACAGACTCATAGAAACAGAGACCAAAGGGATCATTGCCAGAGGGGACAGGGTTGGAGAATGGGTGAAAAAGGTGATAAAAGGGAATATAATCAATAATATTGTGGTAAGTGACAGACAGATGATTACTATTGTAGAATTAGTGAGGTGATCACATGGTAAGGTATAAAAATGTCAAATCACTATACTGTATGCCTGAAACTACTATAATATTATATACCAACTATGGCATTTTTTAAAAAAGTAAATAAAAATAAATGACCCCCTAAATATCTGTTTATTTCATTTATCTAAGTGTGAGCATTTCCCATGTCTTATAATTTCTGAAATTATTTTTTAAAGTCTACATAATATGTAATCATGGGGATGTAAATTTATTTAAATATTAAATCTTGCTTGATATTTATGTGCATATTTGTTTTTGCTCTTCTAAAGCTAAGATGATTCTCCTTGCACACAAACCCTTGTATCACTGATTATATTCTTAGCATAGATGCCTCCCAGCAGGATTAGTGGATTCAAAGGTACAGATGGAATGAGAATTTGTTACATGTACCTAATTGCTGTCAAGACAGCCGCATCAATTTGCACTTGCTAGTTGAGGATGACCTTGCCCCCCCTCTTACCATTTTATGAGCACTGACTCCTAAGACATTTTGTCTAACTGTACTTCAAATAACCTTCAAGCTGTTGTGTGCTAGTTTTAGAACAGGTGATTACTTGTCATGGTAGTCATTTTTAAGTGGAGTGTCTGTTTAGAAGAGAAGGCACCCCATACACATTCAGACCCAGATTGCGGGGGAGCAGACGTGGAAACTGGTGACTGTCTGGAGCTGTCTTCTCCTCCCTGGATTGAATCTGCATCAACTTATAAACCCCTGTAGCTATATGACTGCTCCCTACTGGACAGATGACCTTGGGAAGTTGCTGATGAGCATCTGTCTTACTGTTAAAGTGGGGGTAGCAATAACTGCCACTGTCACATAGATGCATGTGTATATAAGCATATTGCAAAAGTGATTCGGTAAGAAGTATGGTTATGATACCACAAAGTGTGGTTATGATACTAGTATTTTTTATTTTATTTTCCATGGCCTCTTACAAAGTGTTCACATCTTAGGCATTCAGGTGTCCACCCTGCTTTTTAAACTTAACTCATATCTTAATAGACTTTTCATGTCACTGTCCCTTTTGTATATAGCTGCCCAGTATTACAGGCATACCTGTATAATTTTATTTAACCAGTCCCATATTAATGGCACTTAATTATTTCCAGTCTTTTGCTAGTACCATACATTGCTATGGTGTAAACCTTGTATTGATGTTTTATTGAATGTGTTTGGGTGTATCCGAGGGTAGGTTTTTGGAACTTTCAACTTCACGTATGAGGGAAAGGCACACCTTTGTCTTTGTGTAGGCATTCCCCCGTGAGTGTGGGGGGGGCCTCACCACAGAACCACTGCCTGTTAACACATGGGCTGTCTTGCTGCCTGCCTACGCATCCCCTTCCATTTCTTTTCTTACTGCTGATCATTTAATTACAGCGCAGCTAAGACCTTGACACTTTGGATTCTTAAGAGATTAACCATTGCTTTATCAGGTTTTTTCTTAAAACCTCCTCCACCTCACTTGTGTGTTGAACATTTGAGTGCATGCTACATGCCTAGTCCTCTGCTGGGCACTGTGAGGGCACATATGTAAAAGATAAGTTTTGGGGTCCATCTTCAAGAAACTAGTAGGCAGGCAGAACCATTCTGCACATACCGTATTTTTCAGACTATAAGACGCACCCCCCAATTTGGGGGGGAAATGGGGGGTGCATCTTATAGTCTGAATGTAGCTTACCTAGCTTGCTTGGGGGTGGCAGTGCGGTGGTGGAGTGGGGTTTTTTCCCTCCTATTTTCTTTAAAACCTAGGTGTGTTTTATGGTCTGTTGCATCTTATAGTCTGAAAAATACGGTACTTCCACTTAGAGTTAAGCATTGCATTTATTTTAGAGGGATTGTAATGTGGGCATAAAGTGATTAAGGACTGCCTTCTGTAGACCTCCAATTTGGGCTGGGTTCAGGGGTTCCAGTTAGAAAGGAGGTTGCTTTTGCCTTAAAAGTCCTAAGGCTTATAGTAGAGAGAAGGAATTGGAAGAGAGTAGAGTTTCTCAACTTCAGCACTATCGAGGTTTTGGCCCAATAATTCTTTGTGTGGGGGCTTGCCCAATGTGTTATAGGATGTCTAGCAGCATCCATGACCTCCACCCAGGAGATGCCAGTAGAGTCCTGCCCCCAGTTTTGACAACCAGAAATGTCTCCAGACATGGCCATATCCCCTGCGTGGATTGCCCCCAGTTTTGACCTACTGCAGAGTCACAAGCATTGTTAATTCCTGCCTAATTGCATAGTGGTAGCAAGTGCTACATTTCCAGTTGGAAGCTAGCAAAGTTAAAACTGTAATCTTCCCTGTGGCCTCTAGGAGTGTTAGGATTAGTGGAAAATAAGACTTTATAAGTAAAATAAGGATAGAAATCTAGAAGAGTTCTAAAAATTAGGTAAAGGGGTTCAGACTCAATGCAGTAGATGGTAAGAAGCTACTTGTAGGCATCATAAAGACACATTTCCCCTCCGTGAAAAACACCTGAACTGTAAAGTGACTTCTGAGGATTTTTCTGTCAGGTTCATTTTTATGAGACAGTGCTTATGTTAATACTTTTCAGGTAAAAAAAAAAAAAAAAGTGAGGCGGGCACTGCTGGTTGGAGTGCTTTCAATATGGTGGTCTCTTTGCACTTCAGTTCAGAAGGGAACATCTGTGCTTGTCACGGAGCCCTGATCTGAGGGTGCACTGACACATCAGCTCATCTGCCAGGCCAGAGCCCTCCCACTCCCAGAGGCCATGGGGAAGATCACAGCTTTGCTTCCACTAGTCTCTAACTCAGGGGTGTCCAACCTTTTGGCATCTCTGAGCCACATTGGAAGAAGAAGAGTTGTCTTGGTCACACATTAAATACACTGAGGCACGTAATCACAAAACAATCTCATAACATTTTAAGTAAATGTACGGTTTTGTGTTGGGCCACATTCATAGCCTTCCTGGGCTGCATGTTGCCTGCGGGCCGTGGGTTGGACGCCCCTGCTCTAACTGGAAATGTAGCTTTTGCTGCCATTATGAAAACAAAGAAACTCACAGTGGTGTTAACAGTGCTTGTGACTTGTCATCAGTAGAAATCAGATCAATAGAAATCAGATGTCTTCATATTGCAGTGGCTGAGCCTTTGTGCTATCATGGCTTCAGGTTACATGGCACCTGCTTGCTAAGTGTGTTAAAGAAGTTTGTCTCTTAGATTTTAGCTATTTTTAGTATAATGGGCTTCATTTGCAGTCCTGTGTATGTTATGCATTTAATACATATCTCTGGGCTGGATCAGTAGACTTCATCAAACAGCTACAGGTGGTTTGTGTGTGTGTGTGTGTGTGTGTGTGTGTGTGTGTGTGTGTGTACAAAGTAAAAACCCTGCTCTGGCGCTTATTGCCATTTTCGGAGCCATTTCAAATGCCTGTTGGTGGCATGAAATAAGACTTTTGCGGACTCGGGGCCCCAGTCAGCTTACCTGTGCTTTGGGGTTCTTGTTCAGTCCAAGTGCATGCTAGCATGCCCCATTTGGATGACTTTGACTGATCTTTAATGAAATAGATTTTGATTAGAACTCTCTTCTAAAAATTGTGGTTCCGGTCCATGAATACTAAAGTGAGTTTTAAACACAAAGCTTTAAAGTAGACTATGCAGCATCAGGTCTCTTATCAGATTCATGGGCTGAGGAAAACCCTTAAAGAAAAGTACGAATATCTGAGGGAGAGAATTAGCAGGAGTCATGCTGTCTAACACATGTCCCTTCTCTAGGGTGATGGTTTACACGGTTGTCATCTTCGTCTCACCCTTGGAAGGGGCCCTTGAGTTCATCTGATCCAATTCTCTGCACACAGCTGGATTTCTTTTTACATCCTGCCTAAAAAGAAGTTGTGAAGCCCTGGCTGGGTAGTTCAGTTGGTCGTCCCAATTCTCCACGGTTGCGGGCTCCATGTTGGTCAGGGCAGATACAACAATCAACCAATAGATGCACAAATAAGTGGGGCAACAGATTGATGTTTCCTTCTCTCTCTCTTTCTCTCCTTTCCTCCTTCCCTCCCTCCCTCCTTTCTTCTGTCCCTCTCTTCCCCTTCCTCTCTCTCTAAAATCAGTAAATTAAAAAAAAAAAGGTTGTTGTGAATGTTCTGATCATGATAAACTCCTTTATCTTGAAATACTCTGGCAACACTGGCATCCCCTGGGAGCTAGTTAGAAATGCAGAATTGTAGCCTGTGCCTGCCATCCCCATCCCCCAGCCCCGCCCTACTTTCTGAATCAGAATCTGCATTTTAACAAGATCTGGAGGCATTTTGCACATTAAAGTTTGGAAGCAGAAGCCTAGTCTCTATTGAAATAGCTGTAAGAATGAGAGGGTTTGCTGTCTCAGAGCCAGGGTGTGAGCTGTGAGTCCAGGTGGTGGGACTTTATAGCCCATTACGGTCTCCCTAGGTGTGTGACAAATGTCAAACCAAAATCACTTTCCTGTCAGAACCACAGAATAGAGTGTGTGCCTCGTGACTAGTAGCACACTTCAGAGTCAGGTTTCATTCACGGCCTAAGCTTTGTCAGTCCTTTATTAGACCTGAGGAAATACTCAGATGATTGTGTAGTACATAATTCAGACTACAAAAATTTTACTCTGAAATAGAGGTGCTTTTCTGTTAGGTGAAGCCTGAATTTCATTAAAATTTGGTGGATACAGTCATATATTTTACAGCTATATATTAAGCGCCTTTTTTTGTGCCAGGCACTGTTTAAAGTATAGAGGATACAGCAGTGAACAAAGACAAAATGTCTCTGCCTCACTGAGCTTTGAGAAGTCCTTGCTAAGAAGGTGACATTTTAGTGTAGATGTGACAGCAATGAAGGGGCCATTTCAGGCAGAGAGTACAGCCAAGGCAAAGGCCTCCAAGCAGAACCTGGCTGCTGAGTCCACCTTTGGTGGCTGCAGTGGATTGAGCACAGGGAATGACAGGAGCCCGGCCCTTGTAGCTCAGAGGAGAGGCTGGTCGTGCAGATGCAAAGAGTGGTTAGCTAGTCTGGGATGCATACCGAGTGTTCATTTAGAAATAAAGCAAGGTGCTTGCGTAAAAAAAGACTTTGAACTTAATGGAAAACATCCATCAAGGTTGAGTTGGGCGCTGTGTTTGGAGAGGCTTTTCTCCTTGTCTTCCTCGCAGTAGCAGAAGACGACATTTGGAACTGATCAAGTCTTCATTCTCATGCACACGGAGCTGCTGACTGGAGCTCTGCTGTGAGCATGAGTCAGGGAGCATCTGAGTTGAACACGTCGGTCACATGGGCAAATTAACTTAACCAAAAATAACCCCAAAAACAGCATTTCTGGGAAAAGCAAGTGAAGACAGCTTTCAATGTAAACAAAGGAGCAAAGTAAAGATAAAGGCTTTGTGAAAAAGTGAACATTTGGAAAACTAAGAAGAAATGCTTTAGGGAAAAAATACTAAGGAAAACAAATACTTCATTTGCAGTAGTTATAATTTTGAAGAGTTTTCTTTCATGTATTTATGTCAGATGCAGTGGATGTGTTTTGAAAGGGTAACTCGAGGTTTTACCTTTCTCTTTGTGGCATGACAATTGAACACACCTTTTAGCTTTTCCTGTGAATCCACAAGAGGAGCTTCCCGTTCTCTCTGGGTTTTCTCTCGCCTTTGCTGAGACTTGGCAAGATGATGGGTGCAGTCAGAAACCTGGATGTGGGGCTATCAGCAGTTCACACCCTGGATGCAATTAGCATCACCTGGGGGGTTTAACACACTAAACAAAATACCACAAGCAGTGTCCCAGCCCCACTCCAGAAACTCTAACTTAATGGGGGGGTGTGGGACTTGCTGGTGGTATATGTTCTTCCAGTGCCTTGGGGGTTCTGAATGCAGCCAAGGTCAAAAACCACCCTTTCAGTCCAACCCCCCTTATTTCACAAGCTGTGTTCCCCTGGCCACAGCATTAAATGCATTAAACACATTCTCCTCCACTCACCTGTTGCCTCCTTCTCCCCTCCTGCCTGCAGGCTGAGTGTTGGGAGGCTGGTTTTCTGTTTGTGGCTGTTGGGGATGTTTCAGGGTGGGAAATCGGTATGTGTAGAGAACAATGTAGCGGTCATGTGTTTGAGCTCGGGGTAGGAGAGGTTTGTCGCTAATCCAGACAGCTTGGGCTCTTCTTAGGAACAGGATTTAGAATTACTTACCAGGGTAGCTAAGAGAACACGGGGGTTCTTACGAGTCAGGCCAAATAGGATGGAATCTGCTGTGGTTATGTTAATTATGTAGTTATAAATGTTAACTTCCAGAGTTGTTTCCCATAGTAATATTTACTATTGGAACTACAAATCATGCTTTTTGAGTAATTACTTGTACCTATTCTATTATCTTAATAGGAAAGAAATTCATTTCTGGAGTACTCTTAACATTGGATGTTGGAAGAAACTTTGCCAAATCTAAGGGGAACAGTCCAATTTAGTTAAATTATCTAAGCGATTTAAATTTTGAACTTTCTTGATAACTAACACCTTGGTAATGTTATCAAAAGAATTGACTTTTAGGGAGGTATTGGGTCAGTGTGGTCATTTTCTTGAGTTATATTAACTTCCAGTTTACCTGGACTTGTGACAAGCTCCTTGTCATGCACGGTATCTCCTGTGCGGCTCAGGACCTATCAGTTCTGTGCTGTGAGTTGCACAGCAAGACTTGTCTGCACAAAGCAGGGAGGCCTTCCCGCTGCAGTGGCTTTGACAAAGATGGGAGTAGAGAGAGCTTGTTGTATACATGGCATGTGGTCTTACTGCAGTTCTCTGTGAGTGATTGGAGGTCGCTCTGTATTTCACATAGCAAATGCCAACCTAACCCTGCAGGAGGGTGGCCATCTCGCCCCTCCCCACAGCTCTCTGCCTCAGGGCCCCTGCCTCCAGAGCCTTATGCTGGTGATGGGGTCTGTACTTGCAGAGCACTTAAAGATTCTTTTGATCAGCTCCCACCTTGCTCTCCAGGTAAGCTAATGAGAATGAAGGCCAGACAGCTCAGGGACACACATGTCTCAAGTCAGGTCTGTTTAAGAATCAGGTCTGAGAGTCACGCTGCTTTTCCCCTTCACTGTGTGTGTAGTGTAGTGCTTCTCCACCTGTGAAAACTCAGGCCTCTTTTGCTAAACTTAAAAATCTTAACTTTCCTCTTTTATTATTTGAAATTTTGATATGCATTTATTGTGACTCCAAAGAAGTTAAAGCATTGGCTGCTGTTTTCTTCTAAATCCTCTTAAGTCATTAATGTATTTTGGATACAAAATTTTCAAATACAACGTTGTTATTAAGGGGAAAAAAATAAAAGTGCATCCTCCCTGCCCCACCCAAGAAAGTCTCCTCTCTTCTCCCTCCTCCCTCTCCTCAGGTTACTACAGTTCAGGGTTCGAGGTACCCTTCCAGGCCTCTTTCTGTTCATTTACGCACACGCACACACATTCACTTTAATCCTGAGAATAGGAGGAGGGGGTGGAATAACGCTCTATGGCTTGTTTAATCTTTCCATATGCTAACAAGCTTCCATGGTGGTTCATCTGTGGATGCACTGTCCTTGGTTAGCTGGCTCTCGATTGGTGGCCATTTCAGGTGTTTTCTGCTTTTCACTATTGCACATGCTGCTGCAGTGAGTATCTTGCCCTTTTCTCTCACATACATCTTGTTCATGTGTGAGTGAGCGCTTAGTTTGGTGAATTCCTAAAAATGGAACTGTAAATACAATTTCAGAATATGCTTTTGTAAATGTCCCCTCAATTAGATCCAGGTGTATTCCATTTTTTACTGTTGTTTTTAGAGCATTTTATGATTTATTCAAGATTTGTAAAAGGCAGCATTAAGTCCTGCTGTGTAATTAATTTTATAGGTTATAATCGTGACAGCTTGGCTGACATAGTTTTATCAAGTGAACCATGCACACAAGACATAAATTCCCATGTTTGCTTAAAGTTCTCTGGGCTATTTTAAAATTTCAGTGGTGAGTAGTAGATGGGTGAAAGTAGATGGGTTTTTTCTTTCACAGAGAGTGCATATTATTACTCTAGTAAGACATGTTTTACAGAAAAATTTAAAAACTATAGTAAACATAAATGACTTTTAAATAACCATGAAAACCATTCCATATGAACCAAATGGAAGAAGGTAAGATGATTTTATTTTTGTCCTTTTAGGTCACTCCAAGAACTGAGACCCCTGTCACCAGTGTCAGTAATAGTTTGGAGAATGCACTACGTACATCAGCACATTCCCCTGAAGAGTCGCTGCCCAAGAGGACTGTAGGAAAACACTCCAAAGGTAAGTCTGTCCATCTGCAGGGCTGGAGGGAAGGAGTTGTACGAAAGTGTGGGAGGGGAGATCTTGCAATGGTATTTGGTTAAATGCTTTCAGATCTTACAGTAACGTTTATTGTAGTAAGGTGTATTATTATTCTAAATCCTGTAAGTAAGACATGAACGTATCTTGGCTGTAAAAATCTCAAACATTGATGTTTATTAAGGAGGGAAAAAGAAAGTTGTTACATCCTTCCCCATTCCACACCAAAATAAGTCCTAAATTCTAGAGCAGCACTCCCCTGAAGAGCTTTCTGCGATAATGGAGTGGTCTATATCTGCACTAACTCGGTCGCCACCAGCCACACAGCCTTTTGAGCACTTTCAAAATGTGGCTTGTGCAACTAAGGACCGTATTTTTTTTCCGTGGCAGTTGCAATTGCAATTGCAGTAGCTCAGTGTGGACCTTGGCTGCCACATTGGGCAGTGCAGCTCTGGACTTGGTGGAGGGCATGTTTCAGAGGAAGCAGTGAGTTCCTTGGTTCTCATGTGCCTGACTTTTGCAGCCAACCGGACAGTCACAGAGTCACAGTTTGCCACAAAGTTGGCAAGCTGTGTGGAGGTATGGGAGACTTTCCGGGAGAGTGAAGGTGCTGTGTAGCACTAGATGGCTTGACAGTGAACCCCAAGTTTGCAGGGTCGTCAGAAGGGCCAAGATGCCCCTTGACGGTCATCATGAGGCCCCAGAGCATTTGCTCCCTCACTGGCTGGGCTTCGTTCCTTCCCCCTTTTGTTTGTGTCTGTTCTAGAACTGAGCTCTGCTAAGGTGGGAGCCATGCCTGCTTGTTTTGTCGCCTGCTTGTGTTGTGTTTTCTGTTCTCTGTGTCCCTCCTGTCTCAGGCACAGTGCCTTACTAGATGCTTAGTAAACACTTTGTTTTTACAATAAAGCCCCATTTTGAGAAAGTCATAGGGAGCCACCCATCCCTGGCTTGGTGCATATGCTGGATATGTCTGTCTTTAGTGCCTGCACGTGTGCTTATATATACACGTAGCCGTGTCATGGTGTTAAAGTGGTAAATCCTTGTAGCAGCCCTGGCAGCACAGTCCGCTTGTTCTATGTACTGTGCTCCAGGGACCGTCATTCTCAGGACGTAGCAGGGCCTCAGCTCCGAGGATGGGTAGTTGTCACTCAGTCACAGGCACTTTCTCCCCCTAAAACTGCCCTTGTCCTTTTTTCTTCAGTGTGTCATCCAGGGAGCAGGGCCTCTGATGGGTTGTTGCTCCCTTTGTCTCCAGACCATCCAGTGTAGAACCTGTGCCCTGCACCCTCCTGATCTGAAGGGCTGGCCTCTTCTTCACCATAAGTAACACCACAGTATTTTTTCCTCGAGATATAATTATCAACAACCCCTCACTCTTTTTTAAAAATATAATTGCAGAATATGTGGCTGTTACCTCTGTCACTCATATCTGTGTGTGTTGGTGCCCAGAGAGATGGTGGGCTGGCTTTAATATCAGCTGTATCAGCTGTGCCAAAACACTATTAATTATCTACAGTTTTCTCCATTCAGTGGTCATAGGTAATAATGGTTTCTCCCATCCAGAAATTGACAAGCAAGTTAACTTGGTTTTATTAGTCACACTTGTCCTACCATTCTGTTGGGCGTACGTCATTGCTCTTCTGGCAGTCTGAAGTTCCTCTGAGTATTAATACAAAGTTTTTTCATGGTCTGTTCTGTAACCCACCTGTGTTTTTGTTTTTCTGTGTGTATTTGGAAGTCTTCACTAATACAGCTTACCTTACAAAGAGTTCAGACTTCTCCATTTCTTTTGTATACAAGCCCAGGGAATTGCAGTGAAGACAGTCATAAACCCTGACTGCTCTGGTCAGGCTGTGTCCCGAGCTGAGGACCTAGATGAAAGTACGTAGTCTTCTGAAGAGTTCTGTAGGGGCTCAGTTATACCTATTTAATTCTAACAACAGTTCCATCAGGAGATTATTACTCCATTTTACAGATGGAAGAACTGAGTCACAGATAAGTAACATTCCCAAGGTAAGCTGGGATTCCAACCCAGAGCTAATGCTCTTACCGCTTATGTGAGACTGAAGAGAACAGAAAATGAAAATCAAGGTGCAGTGCTTAAAAAGACACATTAAAAAGTGAAAGTGTTACCCTTTTTTCTATACCATTGATTGGGAAGATTTTCAAGTACTAGCATAGAAAGAACAGTAGAGTAGTGGCCCATACCTGGCTTCAGCAACAGGTAATCAACAGTGTATTCCTTTGGGGCCCTGAGTTACTCAGGTGTGATGCACGGGGCCATTGTACACACTCTGGGAGAGCTCCAAGTCTTCCCAAACCTAGTCCCTCATACTTATTATTATTAAAACTTAGGGAGATAGTTACAATGTATAAGGTGAGATAGAAACTACTTTTAATAATACTCTAAATGAAAGACGTTCTGTAAGTAACTTTGTTCTCTAGACTTCAAGTAGTTTTTTAATTACCCTTCTGTGATAACAGTAAAAGAGAGTTTCATTAAACTTAATTAAACTGCAGCTCATTTACCAGAGGTTCTGAAAGTGTTTTTATCCCAGGACCCTTTGAATTCTTAAAAATTGATTCCAAAAGCTTTTGTTTATATAGGTTGTATCTATAAATATTTAGCACACTGTAGATTAAAACTGGTATTTAAAAAAAAAAAAAGATTTTACTTATCTTTAGAGAGGGGAAGGGAGGGAGAAAGAGAGGAAGGGAAACATCAGTGTGTAGTTGCCTCTCACACACCTCCCACTGGGGACCTGGCCCGAGACCCAGGCATGTGCCCTGACTGGGCATTGAACCAGCGACTCTTTGGTTCACAGGCCAGCGCTTAATCCACTGACCACACCAGCCAGGGCTATTTTTTAACCTAAAGAAATGCTTTATATTGTGGGCCAATGAGGTTCTTTTGTTTATCATGCAGCATTTCGTCATGACGAAAAGTCATGTTCTTTTTTTTAAATAAAACCCAACCCAGAGAACTAGAACATGAATTCTAATAAGATAAGAATTACAATAAAGCCTAAATTCTAAAATACCAGTAGTATATTATTTTTCTTGGGTTGTATTGGGGATTCTAATGTGCATTTGTAATTGAGAAGCCTTGATAATTTTAATTTCTCTATTGACTCTTTATTCAACATTTTATTATGAAGACATAAAAACATGTAGTAAAGTTCAAAGAATTTTACAGTGAACAGCTGCCACTTAGGTTTCACAGTTTCATTTTACTTTATTTGCCTCTCCTTCGTCTGCCCATCTCTCCATCGATCAAGACATTGCGTTTTTTGGTGCATTTCCAAGTAGGTTGTTAACCATCGCAGTAGTTCTCTCGACCTGCCATAGGTGTCACATACGATCCTGTGCGCTGTATGCCCACAACCCACAGCCTACTTCCTGGAAGAAGGGTGGGTTCTCCGTGACCCCTGACTTCAGCATCCTCCTCTCTGAAGCTGCTCTCATGGAAGGTCACAAATGACTTCTTAAGTGACAAGTTGGTTCTGTCTTCACCTGGCATTTGTGATCACCCCACTCCAGACTCTGTCGTCCTACTTTGGTTTTTTTCATTGTTAAATTGTGGAACATCAGACGTACATAAGCCCTGGTGTAACGTGCTGCACAGGTTTCCTGACAGCTCACCTGGTTTTCCTCCTGCCTTTATGTTCACTTTTGTTTCCTTTGCAATTGCTGTTGCTTCTGCCCCTTACACATCAGTGCTCTCCAGGCTTTTTCCTGGTCCCCTACTACACACTGTCTGAGCAGTCTTCTCTGAGCCTGTGTTGAAGCCACTGTTGATCTGTTGATGAATTCAGGAATGAGTCCAGCTGAGACCCTTCTCCTGGACCCCAAATCCCTGTGAACCTGCCAGTTTTTGACTGTTTTCCACCTAGATGGTTCACTGGTACCCCGGTCAGAATGCTTAGAAAGCAGTCATTACTTTCATTGCTACCCCCTAAAATGGGTTTCCAATTTTCGTGATTGATACCAGCATTCAAGCCCCTTGGGGCAAAACCTGGAAGTCCATGACGGTTCTCGCTCCCTCTTGAGGTGTCTCAGCCCTTACAGTCCTGGCAGGTGTGGCCCTGTAAGGCTGTCACAGCTTCTTCTCACTGTCCCTGGGCCCCCATCCTGGTTCAGGCCTCTGTCTGCTCTGCCACCTGCGGGTTCACCTCTCCAGCCCATTTCCTGAGCAGGGACCTCTCCAGCAGTTTGGATCATGGTCCCCTGCTTTAGGAAGCCTGTCAGCAGCACTGATGGCAGCAGCTGATGTCATACAGCACTAAGTACCAGGCGGTGCCACCCTGCAGTTTGCGTGTATTCATCTAGTTGATACCACAATCGCATGAAGTGAAAACCATTATTTCTTTTGTTCCCGGATTAAATAACTGCCCAAGGTCACTGAGCTGGGAAGTGTCATGTTTCAGACCGAGCCCGGCTGACTGCGGAGCCTGTGAGTTTACCTTGACCTGTAGGGAGGTTCATGTTTCTTTATGAGCCTGGTGTGAGATTGGTGGGCTGGTCCTGTTTGTGCCTTCACCTCCTTGGGACTGTCCTCCCCTCTCTGCTCTCCTGTCACCCTTATCTTCATGGCATGGCTCCCGCTGTGACGAAACTTATTCAGATACCACGTACTGTCATACGTGGGCCTGGGTCACCATGTTGCTCTGCCCAAGTGGGCCTTTCCCTTTGAGGTCTAGCTCTCAAGCATTACCACTTTGAACTCTGTACTGTTTCTACTACATAGCTGGTACTGTGCTGAACGTATACTAATGCTGAAGAAAATATCTGTCCCTGATACATAAATCAGTGAAATTCCTCAGGCTCCAAAATTCAACTATCTTATCACTAAGCACTCAGATGGAAAATGTGTGTTCTTTCCTGTGTTTGCTACTTTAGAAATATCTTGTACCAGTGCTGTTTTTTCTCAGTTATGCACTACTTTTGTTTCTATCTCTACTTCTGGAGAACTAACAAATCAAATAAGGCAAGGTAGCTAGATGATTAAAAAACAAAGAAAATATGATAGAGTTCTTAAATATAACATGATATATATCCTAAAAAGATATATTAAAGGATCAACTTAATCAGTATAGTAGTGAATGTTCACATTTTAAGAATAGCTGAAAGAAGCAATGCTTTTAAAAATTATCACCATTAACACAGGCAAGTAAATGAAAGTGAGAAAGTTATGTTGGTATTTTAGAAACATTGTTATTGAGCTGTGACTTTTTTAAAGAATATTTTTCAATTTTGAAATGAAAACTACATTTCACTAATAAAATTTTAAAATGAAGCATTTGAAATATTATTCTGATTTAGTTTCTTTATTTCAAGTATGAAGACTTGAGTTCTACTGTATAGAACTTAGGAGAAGGAGAGTGTGCTAGAAAATTTTTTTTTCATTTTTTTCCTCAATTATCAATAATACCTGTATTATGATTTAGTGTAGTTTTAGTAATTTTTGAAGTGGTTTCTTGTTATTGGGCATATGGAATTAAACTATTTAATAATGATACATCGAAATCAAGTAAAAAACATATTTGGCAGAAAACTACCAACTACCCAGTTTTTTCTAGAAAAATTTAGAAAGGGAAAATATTTCAAAAGAGTGTTTCATTCTTGAACATATTAAAGCCATTAGCAATAGGTGTCTTAAGTACTGATGTGACAGTTGGCTCTTATCAATCATTTGAAGATGCTTGGTAGCAGAAGTGGCCCTTAGGCTGTGGCAGTTTTATCCACAAGCTCCCTGGGCTGAAATGAAGAGAATGTGTTCCTGGTCCTGGCTTTGGCACCTGCTGGCTTTGTGGTCTCTTGGTCACCATCCCAGGTCATTTGTGACTTTTTTGCCAGCCCCCATCCCCATTTGGTTGCTTGGTCCTGCTTCAGGTCTTTCAGTTGCTTGCCTGGGCTTTTTTTATGACACATCTGTACTTTCTCTTTACTCAAATTTCCCTCCCTATTATTGCAGTTACATTAGTGTATTGGTTTTTAAAATTAGTTATTCAATTATTTAAAAGTTTAATTCAATTATACACTTTATTAAAGGATATGTGATCTATCTTATAAGATCTGAGAATTTCTAGTGTGCATCTTGAATGAAGTAAAGAAGAAAAGTTTGAACAAACAAAATTTTAAAAAGGAAAAAGCAAATCATCCTTTTCTTTCTCATTTCCACATGGTCTAGCCTCACACCCCTTTGTTCCAGCTCCATCTGTCTTACAAAGATGTGCTTCTACACAGTCGAGACCCCAGCCCCACTTCTCCCGCGCCCCAAGTTTCTCCCCCGATGGACGCTCCAGTCCTTCCCAGTCCGCTTTTTAGAGCGCTGCTCCTGGCGTGACTGTCCCATCTCCGGGCACATAGAAGTGTGCCCTCTCAGTCTTGAGTCTTTTCAGTCGATGCAAATCCTGTCTTTACAGTCAGTCACCTTTCACTCTGTTCTGTCCCTTCAGGTGATGGACTGATTCTCTAGCCCTTAAAATGTGCACGTTTGCTTGTACTCCAGAAGGTAGTGGGACTACTGTGTGGTCGTAGATGACAGTCTGCAGGACTGACCAGGGAGGTGAGAAGGAAAGGGGGGTCATTTTATCTACCAGTAGACTTTAAACAGATTATAAGTAGGTATTTGTATGCATATAGATATACACTGTAACATTATGAAATTACATTATAGAAATTTGGGAGGGAAAGCTACCTATAATTTTACCACCAATCAAAGTTATTCCTATCATTGAAATTATTTTTTTAAGAGATTTATTTATTTATTTTTGGAGGAGAGGAAGGGAGGGAGAAAGAGAGGGAGAGAAACTCAATATGTAAGAGAAACATCAATCTATTGCCCCTCACATGCCCCCTAACCTGGAACCAGACCACAACCCAGGCATAGCCCAGACCAGGAATCCAACTGGCAACCTTTGGCTTTGCAGGACACTCAACCAACTAGCCACACCTGTCAGAGCTCATTGCTGTTATTTTTGATGATTTATTTTTAGTCTGTTTTTCTTTTACATTTTAAACAATTATAATCATGTTTCACATACAATTTTTAATCTTTCCGTTGATATCACAAGCGTTTTTTCATGGTTTTGTTTTTTATAATTGTGGTCTTTAATATAGCTCCAAAATTGAGAACATGCTTAAACATCTCTGAAACTTAATTAGGTATCTCATAACCCTGCCCTCCCACATCGGCCATGGTCACTGCTGATAATCTGCTACAGAAAATCATTCGGCAGGTGCCTTCCTGCCTTTCCACTCCAGCAGGCTCCCCTTCTCCCATTTTCAGAGCCCTGTATAATAGCGTGTGTCGTTTTAGGGGAGGGCAGCACGGAGAGAATTTCACTGTAACAGAACTTTTAAACCATTTATTTGGTCCAGGGCTGCCCAGGTGGCTAAAGCTACTGCAGCAGCTCCTCATACATACAGAGCTGATACAGAGCACCATGTTGGTTGGTCTGATGATTTCTTTGAAGAGTTCTCACAAACATTTTAGTCCTGGAGTTGAGATGCCTCTTTTATTTCAAAACAGCTGAATAACGTTCATCTGCTTTTCACATTTTGCTGTTCAGATATGAGTCACTTCCTGCTTTCAGTCCAGATGAGGGTTTTGTGTTTGGGTTTTTTCCCCCCTATAAATCCTAATATTATTTAGTTCTGGGACATTTAGGTACACATTGGTATTCTGTGGCCAGGGGAAATGCTGACTACATTTTTCTGTATTCATTGACTTTGTATACTCTATTGTTTAAAAAGTTAAAGATCTGGATTAGAGCGATGTCATTGCGGGTTAAGTTTTTTAAAATACTGGCTGGGAAAATATAAGAGCTGTTTATTTGCTGACGGTCTGACTGAGGAAGTCAAACAGGAACAGTGAGTAGTTTGAGTGAAAATAAGGTGTACAAGTTCTAAATGTAGTGTTTTGTTTTGCCAGAAAGGAAACATTCTTATTTTTTAGAGAATTCCTTCCTGTAAGGTGCTATTTTAAACTTAAAATACTCTAAACCAAATGGGTTCTAGTGTCTCCCAAGATGCATATGAACCCTGATGCAACTAGACAAGATTAGGAAAGTTTACAAGAGAGTAATTTAGCAAGCAAAGGGTCTTTCCCCCTTCAGATTGTAACCTGTATGAGCACAACCACCACCTGTCTTGTTCACTGCTGTATTCCCAGCCACTAGAATGAGACCTGGTCCATAGCAGGAACTTCATAAGACATGTTGGTGAATGAACAATTGTTGGTTTAGAGCGGAGCCTGGCAAATTTTTTTCTGCAAAGATCCAGATAGTAAATATTTTTGGCCTTGGGAGGCATACAGCGGCTCAGCTTTTGGGGGTGGAAAGCAGCCATTGACGGTATGTGAGCAAATGGCATGGCTTTGTGCCAATAAAACCATTTATACCCACAGGCGGAGGGCAGCCTGCAGTTTGTCAGCCCCTGGCTTAGAACAGCACTGTCCAGTAGAACTGTCTGATGACTGAATGTTCTGTGTCTGTATGTCTGGTGTGGTGGCCACTAGCCACACATAGCTGTTGACCACTTAGAATGTGGTTAGTGCAGCTGAAGAATTAGATTTTAATTTTGTTCAGTTGAAATTAATACAAATTTACATGGTCACATGTGGTTAGTGGCTGCAGTATTGGGCAGTACAGGGTTAGAACCTCCCCCAAAGCATGTTACACAGAGCAGTTCATTTTCTCTGGGGTGTTCATATGTATAGGGAAGAAAGAGTTCTGTGGCCCCAAGTAACTGGGGAATTGTTGTTAACAAAAAGATTTATTTGTTGTGTGGCTTCTCAGAGCCTTTAATTTGCAGATGTACATAGACAGTCTACAAGGAGCTTTTCAGATTTTTCCTCCAAACTTTTTGATTATGAAGGTGTTCAGGGATGGCCCTGAACATCTTACACAACTGGTGTTCCTTGGAGAATACTTTGGAAACATTGGTGTGGCAGGCCAGGAGATCAGGCATCTGTAGGAATTGTAACAATAGTTCTGATAAGTTGAGTATTTCATATTGGACAGTTGGGTTGAAAGATCTATGTAAATCCTCACAGAGCACTGCCAGATATCCTCTAAAAAGAGTAAAAATCAATGGGGGAAGGTGAGTTTAATGTATCATTACATTTCTGAGCAGAAAAGAATGTTCTCACATATGTGAAAAGGGTGGTATGAAGACACTGATGACTTTAGAACTCTCTGTTAATGGTGGTTTGTCTTTTTTGTCATTGTCTGTCTGTGCAGCCAGTCCCTGACAATCCTCAATGTGTATGTTCTTTAGAGGCAGCACTAGGAATCTTCACTGTTCCTTCTGTACCTGCCGCCCTGTGCACCTCTAGGCGTGCCCTGTCAGAGAAGGATGAGACCGCGCTCTGTTGACAAGAAGATTCAATGAGAGGCTCTGGGCAGCTCTGTCTAAAACAATAACAGTGGAAAACATTGAGCGTTAGTTTTTCAGAAATTGGAACAGATCATAACTAATCTTCGTTATAATTAATATTCATACTCTTGTGCATTCAAATAAACTTATGTTCTCTTTCCAAGCACTGTTTTCTTCCTTTTCTATAATTTCTATTTATTTTTTCCCTGTTTTTCTTGCTTTACTTTTAAATTCACCCTCCATTCCTCAGCGTGACAGCTTTTTGCCTTCCTCTTGAGTTTCTCATTCCAGGTGAACACACCGCAGAAGAGACTGAGCAGCATTGGGCATTGAGAGCCTTATTTTGAAAATTGCTAAAATATCAAATGCTAAATAAAATAATATGTACCTCAAGATTTTATTTCATTTTTATAATTTTGTTTGTTGTTTGTTGTTTTTGTGTGTTTCTTTTTTTTTTTTTTTTTTTTTTTTTACTTTTTGCAGTGAGTGTTGAAAAGATAGACCTGAAGGGATTATCACACAAAAAAAATGAAAGAAATGTTGAATGTTCCTTTGAGGTAAGATGCTAAGTTTTTTTCCCCTTTTCTCCTCTAAGGGATAGGAAAGAAACATTTACCATGAATTGATACTTTTATTTATCTAAATAAAAGATGGGCCTTTTTGCAAAGCACTGTCAGTGCTGTGGGAGAGAGAAAGCTGGGACTCAGCCCGTGGGTGGGCCACCTCCAGGATGGGGCTTGTTGGGCTTCCGGCCCACAGGGTGCTCACTCTATGACCTCAGTGGCTTCCATGAGGGGGAGGGGCCTGGACTCTAGAACTGCCTGGCATTAACAGTCAAGTTCTGTCCCTGTTGGCCATGTGACTGAGGACAATGCTGAACATCTGTGCCCCAACACCTCCAGTCAGTAAAGGAGGAGGGGCTTTGGGGAGAATTAAAGGAGACAGCCCCTTCAGAGCACTCAGCATAAGGTCTGGAAACAGTAGAAGCCTGCAAACAAAAGCTGTTCTTCTGTACCCACCAGATAGCAAATGCTTCTTGGTCTGTATGGTGAACATTCTGTAGACTGATATGCTCAGCTGCTGGTAGTTGGTTACCTAAGTTGGCTGAAGTAGAGAATCTTAAAAATTGCGACGCAATGTATATTAGGGTTAGAGACCCTCAGTGACAATGTCTGAAACAACAGGGAGGTGGCCTGGTGCTGGTATTGCAGTTATGCTCTTGAAAATTCCTAGGGTCCAGGTTTCCTCCAGCTGACTGCTTGGATATCCCTAGGAGGTGAACCTTAGCCTCTTGGCCCAGGATGGCGGCTAGGGCTGCTGTCCTCACATTTTCATTCCACATAGCAAGATACAGCATGAAGAGCAGGGGAAAGGTTTTGTCTTTCTTTAAGGAACATTCTTAAAAGTAGCTACTTGATTCTTCTTATGTTTTGTTGACCATGACTTAGTTTCTTGGTCCCACTTAGCTATGGAAGAGGCTGGGAAATGAATTTCTGTTACTTGCCCAGCAGTATTGTGTGAGCGTCTCCTTTAACCATGCACCTGAATACTGATTGTTAAGGAAAATCTGCTTCCCACATTATTGTGGAATGTTCCCAGGAGTGAAAGCTTCTGCTTAGTATCTAGTATGTATACTAAGTGCAGTTTACTAGTGAGCATCTGCCATATTTTGCCGTGTATAATGTGTTCTGTCTATAATGCACACCCATATTTTTGGCCCAAACTTTCAGGAAAAAAGTCTTTTGTTTTAATTTTTAATTCAACTTTTTATTTATATGTAGATACTTGTTCTTTGTATTATAAAGGAATTTTAGCATTTACTTTTTAACATAGTATGGTACAAGACATTTTATGTAACACATAATTATAAGACACAAGAATATATACAAGGTATTTCAGGTACTACCCATGTATAATGCACACCATTATTTTTCCCTCAAAAATTTGGGCAAGAAACTGCACATTATACCCGGCAAAATACAGTAGTTTGTATACTATGTGAAGTTTACTAGTTTTTCAGAGTGTAGCTAATTCAAAATACTTTAGACACTTTTTCCACTAAAAAGATAAAATCTTCCTTTGATCTGGGAGGTACTGCATTGTGAGAATCAGTTGTTAAGCTATAGATGACTTTTCAAAATATACGGGAAAGACTTAAGTTAGGTTTTGGAGATTGTTAAGGCTTGCAACTAGCACTTGAGACTTAGCACCCAGAGAACCTCGGAATCCCAGCATCTTCCAGGCCTAGTAGGCATTGGGAGCCCAGGAAGTCTCCAGACCTGGACATGCTGTCCCTTCCCCTCTGCTCTCTGCCTTTGGCCATCAGGTTTTCCCTGAAGGGCCCTTGGCAGAACTTACCATCTGCCTCTACAGGGGCTACCATCGGGAGACTGCTGAGCGTTGAGCATCTCTGGGGTGGCTGGCCCCACTCACAGTCTGTCTGATCATCTGGGCTTTGATTCACCCCCATCTTCAGTCCTGTTACTTGTGGCAGGGAATCGGGCTTATGCGGTGTGAGATGCAGAAACTGTATACAACACAATCGCCTGCAGCTGCTCGCTAAAAAATGAGCTTTAGCAAAATAGACACTTGGCCTCTCATGGCTTCTCCTCCGAGGAGGGGATTATGATCAGGAGAAAGAGACAGCAGCAGACTGGCGGGGATGGGGCCTGTGCCAGAGTCCTCTGAAAGCTAGCTGGCCAGCTCTGAAGGGGCCTAGAGCTGTTGGCCTGTAGGCCATGCCCAGCTCTGAGGTTACTGCACTAGACCAGGGACTCTTGCTTAGTGTTGACATTGATAACTATTACATGGGGTTAGATGTTCGATTTAAGATGTTTTTACCCCAGTGATTAAGCTGCAGTGTCTGAAAAGCTGACTTTTCCTGATGTGATGACTGATTTTAAAAGTATTCTCGTGTTCAGGAAAGTGTCCTTCACTACCCAGCAATCCAGCTGTCGGTTCTTTTGAGGTGCGAACTTGATGTGCCCAAAGGAATATACAGTCCAAACTGCATTTGTTGGATGGTATTCATGGCACAAAGGAAAAATAATCAGCATTTTAAAAAATTATCTTATTTATAAAACACACTGTTAATTTGTGCTGCTTAAACTGTGTGTGTGCCTGGTGAGTTAAAGTCTTCTATTCTTAAATAAGCAGCTGCTTATGGGATGCAGGTATGTATTTTTCACATGGAGGAAAAGTGGAACCACCGTGTGGTTTTACAGCTCCTGCTGTTTCACTGCAGTCACTCTAGCGAGCTGCCATCAGATTATACGAGGAGAAGGCAATGCATCTTTAAACTTTCCGTCATTTTAATGGCCCCACAAGAATAAGTCCCGGTAGGATTTTTCTGCTTTAGAAATCAAGTTGATTCTAAAACTTATGTAGAAAGAATTATAGAGTAGTCAAAACAATTTGGAAAAGAAGAAAAAAGTTGGAAGACTCACACTTCCTGAAGGTTTTAAGACTTCCTGTTACACTGCAGGAACCCTGACACGGTGGTGTTGCTGAAAGGCATCGATCAGAACAAAACAGTCCAGAATTAGACTCAAATGCAAATGGTCCATTGATTTTTGACAAAAGTATAAAGGCAGCTCAATAAAGAGGATTTTTTCAACAAATGGCTTTGGAACAGATACTCATATACAAAAAAAATGAACCTTAACCAAATCTCACCTCTTATACAGAAATTAACTTAAAATTGATTTTAGACTTAAAAGTAGAACCTAAAGTTATAAAAGTTCTGGAAGAAAGCATAGGAGAAAACCTTGTGACTTAAATGAGGCAAAGGTTTTTTGGATACAGTACCAAAAATATCCATAAGATACAAAATAAATATATTAGACTTGATCAAAATTTAAAACTTGCTCTTCGAAAGGTGCTATTAAGAAAGTGAATAGACAAGGCATGGATTAGGAGAAAACAATTGCAAATTACATATCTGATAAATGATTTGTATTCAAAGTACATAAAGAACTATCAAACTCAATAAGAAAACCCAATAAAAAATGAGCTGATGATTTGAACAGGTACTTCGCCAAGGAAGATGTATGGATGTCAAAGAGCACACATGAACAGATGTTTAGCATCATTAGTCGTTAGGAAAATACCCATTAAAACCACAGTGAGATAATACTAGATGCCCATTAGAATGGTTACAATTAAAAAGACTCACCATACCAAGTGTTGGCAGGTATGTGGAAGAACTGGAACTCTCCTACACTACTGGCGGGGATGTAAAATGGTACAAGTACTTTGGAAAACAGTTCGATAGTTTTCTTTAAAGTTAAACATATCCCTAAAATACGACTCATCAGTTCCACTCCTAGGTATTTACCCAAAGGAAATGAAAGCATATGTTCATACAAAGACTTGTGCATGAACGTTCATAACACCCTTACTTGTAACACCCCGAGCACCCTCCACAGGAGAACGGGGAAACAGACCATGGCGTCATACTCACACAGGGGAGCGCTGCTCAGAGTGAACAGCAGTGAGATGTCCATACACTCACTAACACAGGTGAAACTCAGTTATGCTGTGTGAAAGGAACCAGGGTCCCCTCACCCCTGCCAAAAAAAATTTAAAAAGCTTCATTTACATACAATTCTAGAAAATGCAATCAGTGGCAGAAAGCAGATCAGGGCTTCCTAGGGAAGGGCAGGAGGAAAATTTAAGGGTGAAGGATACGTTCATTATGTTGATTGGAGTGATAGTTTCATAATGGGTATAAACATGTTGAAACATCAAATCGTGCCCTTAAAATACAAGATTTGTCCAGAAGGTATCCAGCCATGTACTATGAAAAATGGAGACATTTATTGAAGAAGACACAGGATACAAGAAGCACTGTACATAGAACAATGATGCCTCAGTCTCCTTCAGAGTGGGCACCTTGGGACCTCACACACTTACTCCAATTGCCGTCAGTTGCCCCATCATATTTTCCTGAATCTCCTCGATGGTATGAAATCTCTTCCCTTTCAGAGGTGATTTTAGTTTTGGGAAAAGCCAGAAGTTGCAGGGCACCAAGTCAGGGCTCTAGGGGGACTGAGGCACCTAGGTGATTGGATGTTTTATCAAAAAACTCTTTACAGGACATGATGCATGAGTGGGCACGTTGTTGTGGGGAAGCTGCCAATCACCAGTTGCCTTTAGCTGCAGCCTTCTGAATCATTCCAGTAGTTTCTGTGGGGGAATGTTCACCCTTAACACAAAGTTTGGTGCAGATTCATTGCTCAACTCACTCGGTCATTTTGAATGTGACAGCCACACAGTACATACGCTCACTCAGTGGCATCTGCCACCCCCACTGACTAGTACAGTGAAGTTGTCATTGTTCATACATGCTCATTCCAGTCCACTTTCCTTGGCTGCCAGGTTACATCAATGTGGCACAAACTGTTCTTACATTAATGATGGGTAGACTTTTTCTGGACAGACCTCGTATGTACAGTTTGATATCAGTTCTAAGTTAATAAAATTTTTAAAAAAGAATTACCTGCCTTTTGTCCACAGAACCGTAATTAATCAAGATTAAAGAGTCGTTTGTATATGGAAATAAACAGCTATTATTCTGTGACCAGAACAATAAAAAAATTCTTATTAGGAGTGTCTGCCAACCTCAATGAGATGTGGCAGTTCGTTGCTAACAATATGGAAGGACTCAGTGAAATATTTTTTCTGAAAGCCTTCATTCAGGGGCAAATCAATGACTCTCTGCCCCGCCAATTTTCTCAGCCTTGTTTATCTGTAGTTTTAATTTTTATGGATCATTGTTTTCCAGGATACAAATTAAAGGTTACTCTTTTATAGGAAGACCTAATGCCAGATCAAGATGATTTCAAAATACACTTATGTACTACAGATAGGAATTTTGAGTTTTCTGTTCTTTTCCATGTTCGTTTCCATGTTCTTTTCCATGGAGATGGTTTTGTTTTTGCTGAAGTTGTAATTGCTAGTTACTAGTTACTGAGGAAACCAAATCAGTATATAGGAAGCAAGTGACAGAATAAAATCAGTATGTAATTATGTATGTGTGAAATGTCCAAATGTTACCAGATTTTCCAAAATCACAATTGAGAAACGAGAATAATTAAAAAACGTTTTTAAAACATTTTCTTTACTTATTACATGTGAAGGAAAGGGAGGAAAAAAACATCAAAAGGCTACCCAAACCCTTGAAGCACCTACTAGATTGTAGAGCTTTATTGACTTAAGAGGAACTATAGAACACTGTGAATTGAAAAGCATTCTTTTTATGCCATTCTTCCTTAAGAACCTAGCCATTGTATCTATTATAGTGCTTTATCTTTTCTTTAAAATTTAATTTTTCATCTCTAAACAGTCTTAATTGCTCAGGATATTTTATCACTTAGCAAAGGGTGACACTTGGTGACTATTATTTAAATTTAGTTGCTGGTTTCTTTGGATACACACACACAGTTTCAAGAGTCCAGTAATTGTGCATACACTGCCTGGAGTCGCAGGGAACTGTTTCTTTTGATATGTGCCTCAGTGGTTGTGTCACAATTAGTGTGACTATGTGAAGGTTGTTGGTACTGGAGCCATCTGATGTGTGCTTAGTACTTTTTCATTCCAACGTTATGTTTTCCCTGGAGTTATGTGTCTCGTTTTGCTTGTTTTTTGTTTTTTTGTTTTTTGTTTTTTTGTTTTTTGTTTTTTTGCTCAGGGGCAAGTGCTTACAAAAAGGCTTCACCCCTAAGGTTTTCCCTAGGTGTCTACAGCTCCCCTCATTGAGATGTATCCAGTCTCCCATTGGTTTCGTCTTGGAGCTGTGACTCTTTTCCGACCTGGACTCAAGTTCCTCAGCCCTGAGCCCTGTACGCAGTTCTCATCATGGGGTCCCTTTTCATCATCACCTGGAGGTTCCTTCCTCCCTCCCAGCTCTGGTCCCATGTTCTTGGGTCATAGGTCATCTTTTGTCTTAAGTTAGTCTTGGTTTAGTAGTTAATATGGTTGTTTCTTAGAAAGGGAGCTGCAGTCAGTGTATGAGACGTTTCATGTCTGGAAGTGCCTTTAGCTGTTCATCCTGACATTGAGAATACAGTTCTAAATTGGGCGTCTTTTTCCTTAGGACTTTGGAAGCACTGCTTATTGACTCTCTTGCAGTGTTGCCGTTGGGAATCAGAAGTCTATTTTGGTTCCTGATCCTGCATTCCGACCTGTTTTGCAGTCTCTAGCAGTTTTCAGAACTTTCTTAGTCCCAGGTGTTTGTTCATTTCTTGGAGACGTGCTTGGGTGTAGGCCTGTAGTCATCATATGCTGAGATACAGTGGGCCCTTTAATCTAAAAACTCACATCCATTAATTTGGGTACTTTTCCCTGAAGCAGTCTTTTTTATTTCCTCTGCCCCCTTTTTCTGTTTTCTTGTTTTGGAACTCTGTTATCTGCATATTGGGCCTCAAGAATGGTCTCTAGGTTTTTTGGTGTTGTCTTTTTCCCCTTTATATTCTTCCCCTTTGATTTTTTTCTTTTTTGATCTACTTTATGAAAGATTACCACATCTTTCATCTTTTCAGTTGAATTTATTTCACTTTTGCTATCCTGTTTCTAATTTCAAAGACTAATTGTTCTGTGACAACTCTTTTATCATAACATCTTGTTCTTGGTTATGCTTTCTTAGTTCCCTGAGAATAATAAGGATGGTTTTACTCCTGAAGTTTTCTTCTCTATGCACGGTCTGTGCTTCCTTCAGGCTGCCATATCCTGTGTGACTGCTTTGCCCATCTTCGTGGTTGGTTTGGGATTCTCAGAAGCCTGGCAGTGGGGTGTGGTGGCACTGAGTCTCCCGCTCGCCTTAGGGTGTGGCATGAGCAGTGCGAAGGGGCTTCTGGCTGGCGGATTCTCATGTAGGGTGAAGGAAATGTCACTCCACATGCTTTGGAATGTGATGCTGTGTGGAAAAACAATTGAGGTGAAAAGTCAGTCAGAATTATACTCTTAAGTGTGAAGAGATCCTAAGTATGTAGCTATTTTGTGCATATTTTGCTTTTTGTGTATGCTTAGGATGTGTTAGACCTGTCTCAGTAAGGCCAAGTAGCTCTTTGATTAAGTGGTAGGAAAATAATGTGCCATAACTTGATTGGCAACATGTTTTCTCGGTACATAAAGTAATGGGGTTGATTATAACTTGTGCCACTTAAGATTTGACAGGGCATGTGTCTCTGTAGCACGTGGCGTGACGTAGGGCTTTTCTCTTGCATCCATGCCCCTCTGTGGCCTGTCCCATCATCTGGTCCAGGGGCGTGGGCTGGCAGACGAGGCAGAGGATGTGAGCGTGAAATAGTACTGCTTCATCTGCAGAGCACAGTAGTGTTGAACCCAGCCTGGGGCTGAGCTCTTGTTTCCAGGCCTTGGCTTCCTGTCTGCCTTCAGCTGAAGTATCAGCTCCATTTGGAAGTAAAAGAAAAACATATCAGTAGCAGACAACCTATGATAATTGTACTTACTTAAAGTACATAATTGTTGGGGATGAAGGTTGTCGATTCAATATAAAGTGGTCTGTGCATGCTGCCCATACTCTCTGGGCATTGGGTTTCATGTTTTAGTTGAGTTAGGACGCACTCATGGGATGCAAATGTGGAAGGAAAGAGAAAAGGTTCAAACTAGAACATTATTATCGTAAGGAAAAGATAAATTTTCCACACCACAGAAGATGTCAACAGTGCTTTGAGTCACACATCTAATGATTAAAAAGTGTTCACCCTCAATCATAGATGTTACTTGTGTTATGTGGGAAGCAGCTTGCCCCCCACCTACCACCACCAAACTTCTTTACAATGTTGTTGTAAGATTTGACTGTTTTAGACAAAAACAGTTTGGGTGTTTTCATTTTAGTGTAGGTAGTTTTTAGATGGCAAGGCAAGTTTGTTCAAAGAATGCCAGTGCTTGCCTTATTGGTGAATTCCTGTAGGTGTTGGGAATTCAAAGATGAAGGTGGTCCTTTTCCTTGGGTAGCTTGTATTTGATGGGATCTTGAAACAAATGCCTTAGTAATCTTTGTGTGGTGTGACCACTACTGAAATAGAAAGGGACTTGTGTGGATTTCAGCAGATAAGAGGGTAGAGGGGTAGATGGCAGTCTTTCCAGGACAAAGGAGACCCACAGTGTACACAGTGAGGACAGGTGGGGGGAGCAGAAGGCGTTTTTGGTATCTCCAGGCTGTATTTGCTCTAAATCAGTGTAAATATAATGCTTTCTTTTTGGTAATAAAATACAGCATATTTGGTTATTTTATTTCCTGACTTGAAACCGTCCAGTGGCTTCTTTTGGATTTTAGGGTAAAGTTCCTATTTCGTGGTTGAACGTTTCTTATTCTGGCCCCTCCCTCCCTGTCATCGCATTCTGTCCTCTTTGCTGTCTCATTACTTTAGCAGGCCTCCTACTTGCCCATCTGAATTCAGCTCATGCTTTTCTCCTGTAGAAAAGCCTTCTGATGATGTTCATGGGTGCCATCCCCCTTCCGCTCATGCTCACCTAGCACCTTAGGGCGAAACACGGTGAGACACGTGGAGAGAAAACTGAAGGAAAAGACCCGGCCCTCTCCCCCAGGGAGCATAGTCTGTTTGAGGAGACTGACATTTATGAAGAAATGAAACACAACTACCCATTTTATACATACAGGCAAGGGAAAACAGACATGTATAGTCAGGTCTTTGGCATACCAGGCGTTGTGGAACTTCTTGCAGAAAGCCCTTCTTCTGATGTTTTCTCCCCGAATTCTTCCTACACTGCCCCACCAGGGAAGATTTTCTCTGCTGTTTAGTATTGATGCCCTGGCCTGTTACAGATTTACTCCCATGGGGCCCCCAGTTCTGTGAGCTTCCCGAGGGCAGGGGCCACATACAAGTGCTTGCTGTGTGGATGCCTGGGCTGATTTCTGGTAACGTCCTGATTTGCATCCACAGTCATGCACACTGACCTGAGAAGAGGAGGTCCACTTGAGGGCGATGTACAATGGGCATCACGAGTAGTTGTCAGTGACTTGTTAGAACTTTGAGGAACAGAACTTAGAGTCCACGCTTGAGTAATTTGGCAATATTTGAGTAATTGCAAGAAAGACAAAGTTAAGTTTTGGACCTGAGTGAGTGCTCTTTTCTCTAACAAGTCAAGGGATGTGTAAATGCTCCATTCACAAGACGCACAGTACATTAGGGCCTGTTGTGTCCAGACACCTACGCCCGCGAGAATGCCTGGACAAGCATGCTGAGGATTATGTATGTGGTGTCTGTTCTTAAGGTTTGTTTGTTTGTTTGTTTTCAAGGTCTTGTGGTCTGACTCTTCAGTAACATCCGTAACCAAATCTTCCTCTGAAGTGACTGAATTTATTTCAAAGGTAAGGTGATTAAGGGCTTTTCTAAAAATGAGAAGGCACTGGTTCCCTGTGGTTGGTAATACTGCCAAGTGATTTCAGTGGACGGCTTCCTTCAGCTAGCATAGTGAGTGCGTGCCTGGAACTTGCGCCTGTCCACAGGAAGTTCAAGGTCTGTGTCTAATGGAGTGTGGCAGTAAACACACGGTCCTCGATGCCAGTCTGGACCCCTCCCAGTTGCTGAGAATGAGCTGAGGCAGAAGATGCGACTGCACAGATGACTGAGGGTGTTTGGTTCAGTTTGGTGTGGTTGCTCTTCAGCGGAGGCTGAGGGAGAGACTCACCTAGTCCCACCTTTACCTGTTTCACACGTTGGATTTTCCTGTTCATTTTAGGGTTGATTCAACAAATACTACTTGAACAAAAGCTTCCACTACTAAATAAACACCTCTTTACCTACATACACACATGTACATGCATACATATGTACTTACCTACATGTATCTGAAGTGTCTCCAAAGTGAGTCTTACATTTTCATTATAAAATCAAGGCTATACAGTGAAACCTCAGTTCTTCAACTTAATTCATTCCAGAAAACTGTTCAAGAAGTGATTGGTTCAAAAACAGAATCTCCCTTGTAACCTGATAGATGTGTGACTGATCACACTGGTGTCAGCCTGAAAGGGTTGTTGGGTCGAGAATAAAGACCCGAAGTTTTTTAGACAAGCAAGATGTTTTTCCACGAACAGCTTGGTCGAGAACCGAATTGTTCATGAACCAAGGCGTTTGAGAACCAAGGTTTGACTGTAATCCTGTAAGAGAAAATCCCATTGGTGGACCCTGGTTTAAAAGCTTGGACAGAAGGTGGTTTGATTCTGCCTGTCCAGTTGGCCTGTCAGGCACACAAGAAGACCACAGTGCCATGCTCTCTGGGGTCACTGACCCTCCCTGGATCTCACTTTTTCTCTGTAGCATTTAGAACACTAAATTTCCTCTCCTTTGTGCCTGTCCTCTCATTTTGTTAGAAAGAAAAAAAACAAGTTCTCTGGACTCCCTGATGCTGGTGGGAACTCTGACCTTGCATTGGTCTTTTGTCTGGGTGTTTGCAGTGACTTGTATTCACCCAGCTTTGGGTTCTCTGGCACTCTTGGAGGTCTGGTTTGCTGTCTTTTCATTAATTTTGGAAAATGCTTGTCCATTATCTCTTTATATACTTCCTGTGCCCCACTCACTTGTACTTCTCCTGGACTTTAGTTACATGTACTTGGACCTTTGATATTCTCAGCTTCTGGGTGCTTATTGTTTTTCTTACATATTTCACTGTTTCACTGCTTCAATATGGATACTTTCTGTTGCCCCATCTTCCAGTTTGATGTCACTCCTCAGTTCAGCCCAGGCTGCTGCTGAGCCTGTTACATTTGCTGAATTCTTCATCTCTGATACCATAGTTTTCTTGTTTTTTTTCTTTGTATTTGTTTTTTTCCCTCTCTCTTCTATTTGACATGTCTTTTAATAAACTTCCCATCTCTGCCAAAATTTTCTAATTGTTCATACATGATGTTCTTTTTTTTTAATAAATATTTTATTATGTTAATCATAGTTATTTTAAAATCCCTGTTTGATGGTTCTAGCATCTGAGTTAGTTTTGAGTCTGGTTCTGATGGTTATCTTGGTAGGTTTTTTCTTCTTCCTTTTTCTTGGGGTATGCCTTACAATTTTTGACTGAATGTTAGAAATCATGTTTCGAAAATACAGAGACTAAGGACATGCTGTCACTCTGTCAGGCCATCAGTGGGGTATTCGAGTTGCTTCAGTCAGGAGTTGAGCTGGGTTTGGGTTTTGTTGTTACCGTGGTTACCATCCATGTACCACAGGCTTCCAGTTTCTCTAGCAAAGAGCTGCTGGTACCTTGGGCCTTGAGCGGGTCCTAGAGTATACGAAGGTTCTCAATGGTCTTGCGCCACACTCAGCTTTCAGCAGTCTTATGTGACTGTGGCACAGAGCGGGGGGTCTCCCTACTCTGTTGACTGCTCTGCTGCCCTCGCACCACCACCACCACCACCACCACCACCACCACCACCACCACCACCTCAGGAGACAGCTGTTGCTTGTTGCCTGGTGATGGACTTTGGGTGGGGAATCTCCCTCCTTCTGGTCCAGCCTTAGGCGCAGGCGCAAGGGGCTTTCTCAGCATCCTTTCTCTTCATTCCCCAGCAGCAGCTGACCTCTGCTTTGTGGTGGTACAGGGATTCCTCGGTAATCCCGAGGAAAGGGCCTACCTCCACCCAGGTAGGCCCTTTCCTTGGGATTAGTGGGGTTTTGCTTTTACCTACTCCCAAGCCAGGGTATCTTTGCCCGTGGCCTGGTGCCAGGAAGATGTCCTGCCCGCACCCCCAGAGGCAGGAGGCAGGATAGTATTGCTTCTGCCTCATTCCTAGCAACTTGGGGTCTTTGCTTGGGCTCTGGGAGCAGGAGCAGTCTTGCTCCGCCTGCAGCAGTTTAAGGACTTTTGTTGTGGATTGAGTGAAGGCTCCAAGGAAAGGCACGGGATTTCCTGCCTAACCCCCAGGGGAAGCCAACTCATAACTGTGCCACCTGTGGAGGCTCTTGCCAGTCTGCCTGTGAAAGAGAGCTCAGGAATGAGGGTACAGGCCCCTTGTGTCTGGGGCTCCTAGCTGACAGATGTCTGGCCCACTCTCAGCCTGTGGGAATGTGTCCATCTTGGCCAGTCTCTTCTACCTCCTTACATGGCTGCCACCTCCTCCTAGTGCTCTGTCACAGCTAAGACAGGACACGGTGGCCTTACAGTTCAGCTCTCTGGGCTCAAGGAAAGGTATGACTGTGTAGAATATCAAGATTCCTTGATGTTATGGTGGGAGTGTTATGTTTTTTTGTGGCTTTCTACATCCTAAGTGGATGTAGAACCCCAGAGCAGCTAATAGAGTGGTACTTTGTATCATACTAGCAGGTGTCACCATCTAATACCTGCCCAAGTTTTTCTTACATGAAAGAGTTCTGGTTTTATGAAATGAATTTTAACATACTTCCTGTGCTTTACATTTCTTTCAGTTATCTCAGCTATACCCTGAAGAAAATTTGGAGAAATTCATTCCTTGCTTAGCTGGCCCAGATTCCTTTTATGTAGAGCGAAACCACATAGATCTGGAAGCGGACCTGAGGTAACACTCCTCACCCTGCCCCAGGGCCATAGGGAGCAGCCCTGCTGGTGGCACAGTAGAGGCGACATCTGCAGTGTGGGCGGGGCCAGGCAGGTCCAGACCTGAGCTGCCTGTTCATCTAAGGAGCTCTTGACATTATATGTTACTCTCGATGATTTGCGTATTCTACTTTGTTTCTGGGGATTTTCATCTGTTATGGGGAATTTGAAGTCTCTTAATAATGTAGGTGTGATTTTGGGATACGAGCAAAGGACTTTCAAAGTATGTGCTACTTGCCCTGACTGGGCAGCTTAGTTGGTTGGAATGTTGTCCTGATACACCAGGGTTGTGGGTTCAGTCCCTGGTCAGGGCACATACAGGAAGCAACCATTGAATGCATAAATGAGCAGGACAATGGCGACACACTCACAGATGGAGAGCAGATGACAGCTAGTTGGTAGGAAGAGGTTAAGGGGTGGAGGGATTGAGCAAAAAGGAAAAAGGACTTATGGGCATGGAAAATAGTGTGGTGATTACTTGGGGGAGAGAGGTATAAGTGCTAAATGGTAATGGAAAAAAATACAATAAAGATCAAATTTTAAAAAATAAATGAAACAATGTATCAATGTTTCTTTCCCTTCTCTCTAAAATCAATCAATAAAAAAATGTATATTCTACCATTTCATGTAATTTTGACAGTCTTATAAAATTATATCCGATAACTATTTCTGCCCTGTAGTTGAAAGTTAAGACTGATCCAGGACCTAATAAAAAAGTCTCCTAAGCCAGGTGTTTCTGGACCCTGGGTACTCTCCTGGCATACGGGTTTTATAAATGTGCAGGGAGAAGGCCTGCTGCCTGGGCTCTAGATCGGGCACTGACACCTCAGCACCTGAGACCCAGTTGCAGCTCAGTGGCTACAAGTTCCTAGTGATTGTGATGGTGTGGTTTGCGTTCATGTTACGGCTCACTGACCACATAGTGGGCTGGTGAAGGCTTGATTCATACGACCTAATGCAGTATAAGTAACAGAAGGTGCATGGGAAATAATATGAATCATACTAATTAAATTGAGTTAAATCAGAATGAATATAGATGAAGGCACTACTGTTTATTACTTTTTACCTAGTATATATTTCTCTTAATTGAAAATTTAAATTTCTTTACCCAATCAGTTTTTGGTAATATTTTAATGCAGATAAACCCCTTTGTTTAATTTTTAGGTATTTGGCTTCATTACCTTCTCACGTACTGAAAAATGACCATGTTAAGAAATTTTTCAGCACTTCATCTCCCACCCAACAGCTTCAAAGTCCAAGTGAGTTTGTAAAATGTGATTAAATAAAAATAAGAACATTTTTATTGTCTGTAAATTTTATGACATTTATTTCCACCCACAGGTCCTGGCAACCTTTCCCTTTCTAAAGTCGGTACCATGATGGGCGTGTCTGGAAGGTGAGACTTCTACCATGTAACCAGCACCTTTTGAATAACATTGTTACTTCTGGTTGTGTGTAAATAATTGTTTCCAGAGTTAAGTCATTCTTGATCTTAGTCTTGAATAATGTTGAGAGAGGAGTTGCACAGAGATAATCCAATTTAAAGTTTCTCAAAAAAAAAAAAGAGAGAGAGAGAGAGAGAAAGAAATGGTTCTCTGAGCCACCGGAATTGGAATTCCCAAGGATCCCTGTTGCAAGTGCCAGTTTCTGGTCCCTGTACATCCTAGGGAACCAGATTTCTGAGAACCTTCATTTTTACAAGCTCCAGGCATGTGAGTATGCGCAGGATGCCAGAGGGCTGCTCTAGGGTCCTCTGTTCTTGTGAGGCCTGGTGGCAACTGGAGGAGTGCTCAAGTGACAAACAGCTTGCATGCCTGTCCGAGAGCTGATCTAATGGGCTGACATCACAGAGAGTGTGCGTGTGAGCGCACAGTTGTGTGAAGAGCTAGGTAGTTAATGAGGTCTCTGAAAGCGCTGTCTTCGCTGACTTTCTTCTTTAGTGCACACCACTTAGCCTGGCATATAGGTTTGTAGTTTAGGGTAAAAGGGGTAAGGAAAGAAAGTAGATGTTTTGTGTTCCTTCCAGCTTCTAGGATTACTTTTTTTTAATTGAGTACTAAAGATTCAGGAGTCAATTTTAATGTATGATTATGAGTATCATCCTGTGATACAAGGACCAGAAAGAAACTAGACAGCTTAGCCAGAAGTTGGTCATCACACATACACACACACAAACACACACGTACACATGTATACACAGACACACGTAGTCTTAAGCACATGCATACATGTGTTCTTAGTGATACCATACAAATACATGTATATGACATGTACCTTCAGACATCAACCTACAGTGTGGGGGTGGAGGGTGGGGTGGGGAAGTGGCAGAAGGGGCTCCAAGGCTAGTAGTAGATGTGACCACAGATGCACTCCAGGATGTGGAAGCTGGTGCATGCATGCCTCTTACCGTGATCTTCAGGGGAGGCTGCGGTCTTTTGAAACCACCTGTCCACTGTCTTCACAGGCCTGTTTGTGGAGTGGCTGGCATCCCATCTTCTCAGAGTGGCACCCAGCACCACATGCAGCACTCAGCTGGTGCGGCCACCTTGCCCCACTGCTCCCACGCAGGGGGTGGGGGCTCAGCACTGGCCTACCGGACCCAGATGGACACCTCGCCTGCCATCTTAATGCCTTCCAGTCTGCAGACTCCTCAGACCCAGGAGCAAAATGGGATTTTAGATTGGCTGAGGAAACTGCGTTTGCACAAATACTACCCTGTCTTTAAACAGCTCACAATGGAGAAGGTATGTTGGCTATTAAGCAGGCAATGTAGAATTTGCTTGTTTTCTCAGGTAACCTGTCTTTCTTCTGACCTCATTCCTAGAGGAATTGAGTTGGATTTCTAAACTGTATGTGGTGTGGAAATGACAATACCTGACATCTAACACCTACAGATGCACGCCCTAAGTGCTGCATGCTTGTTGTAGGCTGGCAGTGGATGGAATTTGAAGGCTGCCTGCAGCTGAAGGAAAAACTGGAACAGGATTGGTTGTAAACAAACAGCTTTTTTAGGTAGTTTGGGATCTTTACCAGTTAGGTACTCTGTGATGTGAAGGACATTATGTCTCCCATCAGTCCTGCAATAGGTAGAAATAGTGAGTTCTGCTGACCACACCCCCACCCCCATCCTAGATGCCCCTTGGTGTAGGCCTGTGCATGGGCTGAGGCTCAGCTCAGGAAGGCCAGTTCTACGAGAGGCCCCAATACTTTGGTCCCAATAAGTGGCTCTCTGATGATCTGGCTTGATTTGGATAATATAGCTAAAGGAATAGATGGATTTCAGGGCTTTCAAGCAGCCCTTCATAGAAATTATCTTTTATAGAATGTTCTGATTAGGGGCATGTGTTCACTGTTAAATTCTGAAGTTTTAGTATCACTATAACCCAAGTTAGACTTGTATGCAGTGTTTGAACTCTGAGCTCCCCCTGTTGGATAAAATGACTTCGTGACTTTTATCTAGGTAAAAATTTCCTTTGTCCAAAAATCTAAAACTGAACTTAGAAATCCAGCTGTTACTGCCTAATAAAAAAACAAATTTTAAGTATATTTGCAGTAGTCTCAGTTTAGGGTTCATAGATCTTAAAAACAACAGTGTTTACTACCCTTGGTCATGATTACTCTGATGCATCAGCTAAAAGGGCTGCAGTCATCAATGATGTCATGGGCTATCTTGAGCAGAGTATCATTTGTTCACTTAGTGTAAGGCCAGGTTAGTTCTGATTCCTCTACTCTTCTGGATTACTTGCCAAGTGACAAAGTTGCCGTTGTCCCAGATTTCAGGGAAAAAGAGCTGTTAAACTGTCCTCCTGTCTGCAAGAGGACAAATACTTGCATTTGAGGGGGAGTCCCAGGGAGGAAGGAGGCACTTCCCTAAATTGCAACTCTCATCACCTGCCCACACATCATGGACCTTCCTTGGGGACCCTGTCTTCACCAAACCATTGTGAGGTGCCTATGCCCCTTAGATGCAAAATGAATGTCTGTATTTTGAACTAGGAATACCAAAACATTTAGCAAGTAAATGTTTAAGTGTTCCCAAGTCTTTTATTATTTAGTTAAGTTTCATCTGTTCACATATCCTAGAGGTAGAATCAAAGTTCTTTGTTTCTAGAATCCTAATTAATTCTCAGTAACTTTGTAATTTGTTTCTTCTATGGAAGTTTCTGAGCCTTACCGAAGAAGATCTAAATAAATTTGAATCCCTCACCATGGGAGCAAAGAAAAAACTCAAGACTCAACTGGAGCTGGAGAAGTAAGTGTGAAGTTGTTTGTGAAGTATTTGCTCGTTTTAGTTTCTGACATGCTGAACAGAGAGATGCTAGGATTTGGGATTTTGTTACGGTCAGTGATTGGATTACATTTGATTGCTTATCAAACTTTAATGCTTTTACAGTTCTGGGAGTGTAGCTCTGGTTTGCTAGGTAAGGCCCTTTGCAGTGAACCTGACAAGTGAGAATGTGTCATTTTGCACCTGGAAACGATTATGATGAAAGTCACCTCTGTGTGGAATAGATGTACATAAGCAGAGTTGGTGATACATGAGAAGGTTTTTCAGCAGAATTGAAACCTCACCTGTTTGCATGCTTTCTTCTTGCACAGGGAGAAGTCAGAGAAACGGTGCATGAACCCCTCAGCCCCACCCACTGTCACCAGTAGCGGAGTGGCCCGAGTGCCCCCCACCAGCCACGTGGGGCCCGTGCAGAACGTGCGGAGCACCCACGCTGCAGGTGTGCAATTGCTGGGTTAGCACAGTGCTGCTCTCTCAGACACACGGACTGCAGTCTGTTCCTTTTGATAATCATTAGACCTCATAACACACCCTTTTGCCATATACTTTTTTTTAGTATTTACAATTACTATTAATTATTTTAGCTTTGGCAATCTACCGTAGGAAATTAGAAGGGTCATTTCACTTAGAAGCTGGAGACTCGTGACTCACCTGAAGTTATTTGGGTAAAAGAATTAGATCCAGAAACTGCTATGATGAGAGGGGAAGAGCAGCAATTATACAAAATAGATGAAAGCATCTCTCTTCCCCAAGATGGGGCACAGAGGTCATGTTTCGGTCATTGCCTAGCAGGTCTGTTTTGAAATTCTTCTTAATGCCTAACCACCAGCCTTCCTGCTCTGGGGACTTGAAGTCCAGTGATCTGATTTTTCAACCACCATCCTCCTCCTCCTCCCGCCTGTCTGTCTGTCTCTCTGTCTCTCTCTCTCTCTCTCTCAGAAGAAAGTTGAGGACCCCCGTATAAGTTGCTCTGTTGTTTTCTTTATATAATAGAAATATCAAGAGAAAACAGTAAAGGAGGAAAGAAAAAAATGCCAGTGTATCTTTTAAGTGGTTATTTGACTAAAAAGATCTTTATGTCCCTCAACCTCATGAAATGGGGTGTTTGTGGATGACTGCTTTTGCAGCACTGTGCTAATCTGGGAACCTTTTTTCTTGTTACCTCGTGTTTGAACAGGGAGGCATCTGAGCAACTGGCTGAGATGGTTTGCATCTGCTGTATAACCAGCTGCCTGACCTTGGGCAGTTGGTTCTCTAAGAATGTCAGAGCCCTGTCTGAATACGGAAATAATCATACTGCCTTCTTGGGTCTGATGTAGAAAATCAGTGTGTAATAGATGTGCATGGAGGTGGGTGAGGAGGGATACCTGTCAGAGTCCTGTAGCACACGGACTTGGGAGGCACTTTCAGACTGTCACCTGTGTCTCCTGTGCAGCACTGCGGGTGGAAGTGGAGCAGACGCCTCATCAGACGGCCCGGGAAGGCAGCTCCTCAGAGTGCTCCAGCTCTTCGCCCAGCCCGATGGGGGTGCAGGCCCGGGAAGAGAGCTCGGACAGTGCCGAGGAGAATGACAGACGTAAGGATACCTGGCACGGCTGGCCCAGCGCTGCCTCTGCCCTGGCCTGTGGGACTGTGCTGACCTCTGTGTTTCCATCTCTAGGTGTGGAGATGCACATGGAAGGTCCCGATAAAGAGAAGCCTGTCATGCTATTGAATCATTTCACTTCAACTTCCACTAGACCCACGGCTCAGGTTCTTCCCGTGCAGAATGAGGCAAGCTCCAACCCATCAGGCCACCACCCCCTGCCTCCTCAGATGATGACTGCAGCCTCGCACATCGCACCCATCCGAATGCTGAACTCTGTGCACAAATCGGAAAGGGGAGGCACAGACATGAAGCTCCTCTCTTCTTCTATGCACTCACTGCTCTCGCTAGAAGAAAGGAATAAAGTCTCTGGACCAAGAAGCGGCATCAAAGTGGACAAGAGCTTTGGCAATGCCATGATGGACATGTTACCCACGTCTGCCCCCCATCAGCCCATGCAGGTCCTCTCTGGACTTACTGAGAGCAGCTCCGTGTCACCCACCGTGTCCTTTGGTCCTCGCACCAAAGTTGTCCACACGTCTGCACTGGACAGGGTGATGAAGCCGGCCCAGCAGCCAGCCCTGGTGGTGGAGACAAGCTCTGCTGCCATGGGGACATCCAGCACGGTCTTCCATGTGGCTCGGCCACCAGTGAAACTTCTGATGTCTTCATCTGTCCCTGCGGATTCTGCCATTTCTGGGCAAACCTGTTCTAATAACGTGCAGATCAGTGTGCCCCCTGCAATAATAAACCCTCGGACTGCTCTGTACACAGCCAACACCAAAGCTGCCTTCTCTGCAATGAGCAGTGTGCCCGTGGGCCCCCTGCAGGGCAGCTTCTGTGCGAACAGCAACACTGCCTCCTCCAGTAGCCACGCTTCCCCATCCTTCCCAAACATGGCCACTGTGCCCAGCTGTCCCGCCCCCAGCTCCAGCCCTGCACTCTCCTCAGTACCTGAAAGCAGTTTCTACAGCAGCAGCAGCAGCAGCAGTGGCAGTGGCTCCCCTGGGAACATTCCTGCCTCTGCTCAGAACCACCACCACCACCACCACCATCAGCAACCACCGGCACCGCAGCAACCCTCACCCGGCCCGCCGCCTGGCTGCGTCGTGTGCACATCCTGTGGATGCAGCGGGAGCTGCGGCTCTGGCGGCCTGACTGTCAGCTATGCCAACTATTTCCAGCACCCATTCTCGGGGCCGTCCGTCTTCCCCTTCCCCTTCCTACCCTTCAGCCCCGTGTGTGGCAGCGGCTACGTGGGCACCCAGCAGTATGGCAGCAGTGCGTTCCCAGTCATGCCCTCACCCTATGGCAGCAGCGTGCCCACCGAGCCTGTGCTGGGCAACCAGTCCACTTTCACTGTCCCTCCCATGCAGAGCTTCATGGCAGGGGCGGCTGGTGTGTACCAGGCCCAGGGCTTGGTGGGCAGTAGCAATGGTTCCAGTCACAAAAAGAGCGGCAACCTCTCATGTTACAACTGTGGGGCCACCGGTCACCGTGCTCAGGACTGCAAGCAGCCGTCCATGGACTTCAATCGGCAAGGTAAAGGCAGGCCGCGGCTGTCGAAGCTCCGGAGGCAAACTGGCTACACTAGTTAGCAGTGCAGCGCTATCCAGAGAGGTGCAGGAAAAGGGTTATTTATGAAAATAATAGTAAACGTTCTTCTTTTAAAAGCAAAAAGTAATTTTTCAAATGCTCTTTGAAAAAGCATGAAATTCTCGGTAGGCTGTGAGCTCCCAAAAGGAGGGTTACTTTGGTTCTGAGACTGTCTTCATGATTTCAGCCTGCTCCTTATTCTAGAATGTGACGAGCTGGCTGTGGAGAGGGGGTCTGGCCTGATGGCTCCTTGGTCTGTTCTTCCCATGTGAATGGGGAGTAAGTATGGGTGATTTAATGTCACCCCAACCTTTAACTGAAAGCCTAGGGTGTAGCACATAAATTCAGATGCTGCAGATGGAAGTCAGTGTCCCCACTCCATTCTCCCCCCTGCAGGGTGCCTGTGACTGTTGGTGTGTGCACGTGGGTGCACGATACCGTCCTCACTGCACTGCCATCTTCTTCCTTACCCGCTCTCTCCCATCTGCTCTCTTTTGTTTTCTTTAGTCAAATTCAAGTGTATGTCTGATGTATTTATTACAATGGGTTTGTTTTTGCTGTTGGTTTTGGAAAGGTCATCAAACTGGGCATTTGGGAAAATTGATCCCAGCTCTGTGACTATTCGCTGTGCAGCTTTGAGTCACTTGATCTCTGTAGGTGTGAGGGTTGCTTTAGACCTGTGATTACCAGACCTGCCTGTGTATCTTAGTCACCTGGAGAGCTTTAAAGACAAACAACTTAGACTCAGTAGGTCTGGTGGCAGGTGCAGGCGACTGGGCAGTGGCCACCGTGTTGATAGAGATGGTGCTGCATCTCCTGAAGCAGCGAGCTGGATAGCCCACCAGCTATGTGCTGTCGGAGTCAGAAAAAGAGCTGCTAAAATAAAGGAATGGATTGGTAACTCTTCAGTTATTTCATCCCTTGTCTGATTTTATAAACTAATAAAATAGCCACTGGTCTAGGTTTTTGGGTGGGAGAGGGGGGGCAGCAGTTGTTAGAAACAGGTGGTCTAGATTTTCAGCACCTGAATCTTGACCAGTGACTCTGGAAATAACTTTGGACAGATCAGTTGTTTGTGGTAATTCTACAGTGATTCAAATGTGATCTCTTTTTTTCCCTCTCTCTAGG
Organism: Desmodus rotundus; assembly: GCF_022682495.2. NCBI lineage: Eukaryota > Metazoa > Chordata > Mammalia > Chiroptera > Phyllostomidae > Desmodus > Desmodus rotundus. Next base: position 30,082,833 of record NC_071398.1, on the reverse strand, counting down.
TACTTTTAGGTTGAAATATGCCCCTCCAGCAGAAAGTCTGGACTCCACAGATTGATATTTTTCTCTGGCAACAGAACACTATTAAGCCATGGAGACATAAGGAAAATTAAATACAAAACTGAGAAGTCTAGTTGCTGTTGAGCTTAATATTTTTAATCCAAAGGTGCTTTACTTTATTAGACTGGATAGAAAACCTAGCGTAGGAGTGCATCAAACTCAGTTTTATTGCCAAAATTTTAGATTGGAGCTCGATGTCAGGACTTGCCTAATGGGTATCTCCACCCTTGGTTGCAATGCAGAGACCTGCCGTCTCTGGAAGAGCATTGCCATAACTGGTCCTTCTAGGCTCCCACGTAATTCCAGGGCAGCTACGCGAGATCGGAAGTGAGAGCTGAAGGTTGGAGTTCTCCAAGTGGAGTTCCACCAGTCGGACTGTTGACACCCCTGGGTGAGGGAAAATGTCACCTTCGTTTTGTTTTGTTTTGTTTTGTTTTTGTTTTGTTCCTAAAGTGGTTAGGCACTAATATCTGGGCTTTTTAAGGATTGCACTACAGAAGAATGTACACTGATGTCAATCTCTGCAGTTCTGGGAGACTCACTCCCTGAGACCAGTCAGTGCAAGACATTCAGAGGATCTGTCTTTACAGAGTTGGCACCAGCAGGCCACGTGACTTAGTACACAACAGAGATTTTAGTATTTACTTCCCTCCTTAGAACACTTTGTAGCAGTTTCAGGTTTTTAATTTTCTTTTTGCAAATAAATTTAAACTACATTATTAAGTAGAAATAGTTACTCACAACAACTAATTTCTAAGGGTCCAAGTCCCAGAGAACTCCTAGTTGTCAGAGCTTTGCAGATATGTTCTTTATTGGCCCTTCCACAGCTTTGAGTCCTGTTGTCTTCCACCATGAAGGAACTCTCACAGAGACAAGGTGACGGCACGGCCTTTGTGACTTGGCTGTGACAGATGCCATCTGTCCTTAGCAGAGTTTGCAAGTTTTTTTAATCTCACACAGACTTCCCAGAGACCCCAAGGCTTACTGCTAACAGATTCGCACTTGAGACACACATGTTAACAATAATACAGTCCTGTAATTTATGAGCAAAAGATTGGAAATTTTCTCCTGTCAGCTTCGTTTGTATCAGGTTGTGTGTTAATAGTTTGTTCTGTTAAAAATTACCTAGAAGACCAATAGAAAGTGGTGGACTCTGAGAGAGACCACGCCAACAGGACAACTACAGGGTTTGCAGAAGTCTGGTTTTAGCGAGGTGAGAAGCAGTCCTCCCCACACAGTTCTCACTTCCACCCCACTGCAAGGAGAGCTTTGTGGTCTGAAATTTAGGGACTTAAATCTTTAAGACTTAAGGGAATTTTCTGCTCAAATAACATTGTTTTAAATGCTGAAGCCTTCAGTATTAAAATATTGATTGGTAAGGCCTTGCCCAGGGATTTTTCCAGATGAATATGTATTTTTTAAATAAATAACAATGTTCACACCATTCTTAAAATGGGACAATCAGCCTCAAGCAAAATTGATGTAAATTAAAAGAATACCCTAGAATTTGAGGCATTGGGATGTGAGGCTTCACATTTTGAGATCAGTTTCCTGGCTTTATGGAAACTAAAGTTGAAAGTTGTAACATTTTTTTTTATAAAAGGCTTTTAGTAGAGTTTTTTAGAGTTTTATTTTAGTAGAGTTTTATTTCTATGCAATGCAGAATTGACAGACCTCTGTATTCTCTCTCTTCCTGGTACACAGTATTATCACATACAGTTTTTAAGCAACGGTGATGCTTACAATATCTTTTGGGGGGAATGTTTTGATCTCTAAAGTTATAAACACTACAAAAATGTCAAAATAATGAGAACTGACACAACTTTGCCTTAAAGAATATTAGACTGGAACTTGTCATATTATGTTAAAGGAAGACTTAGAGTGTTCATTGATGTTTACGATTTTAATATTTCTGAAGGCCGTTACAGTGGCCTGGATATGTGCTGAAAGCCAAACTTTTAAATTTTTTTGGTTTTTTAAACAAAGAAATATTTTAAATAAATCCTATTTCAACATAGTGAAATTGTTGAAAACTGTCTCATAGCAAAAAAAAAAATCATATTTAGGTTTTTTGTTTTAGTGGTCAGTATTGGGGAATGAAAGTGTGTGTTGTTACCCTTACAACTATTTTGATAAATATTAGAGGTTAGTATTAAATACAACAAAAAATTAAAACAAACTTTGATTTGAAGTATGACATTCAGATTGAGGTATATAAGTTCAGACGTTGTGTGGCTGTGTTCCAGTTATCAGAGGTCTTAGAAAAATTCCCAGTTTCTTTGAAAGTGTGTGTGTGGTGTGACGTTTCCAAAGAGGTCATTCCAAGTTGACAATTGTAAAATGTAAATATGAGGTACACAGGACACAAAGCTGCTGATCCATCAGATCTCTTCCCAAGTGAATCACATACTTGGACTTGGGAATATTTGCTAGCAGCATTATCTCTGATGAATTTCTCTCCAAAAGCAACCAAAGTCAGTAAACCTAAAAGAAGCATTTTGCATTTCCTCAGAAGATGTCCTCACCAGGTAGAAACACAGATCAGACAGATCCTTTCAACTACTTAGTCTTTTTCCTGAAATCGCGGCTGTTTCGAAGTGCTGTGGCAACCAGGTAGGTGTGGCACCAGCCACTTTGCTTTGTGTAGTCTGTCATATATTAAAGTTTCTAACCCCATTTTTATCTCCAAGAATGGGGAAAAAGGAATGTACAGATCAAAGTACAATACAATGTTGGGGTGAACAACTATTTAATCTTTTTTTTGTAAAGCAAAACACTCAATTTTATATACCTTATTTTCTAATTTTTATTTCATGGTAGTATTGAAAATTGGAAAGTGTTTAAACATTAAAACTTCTCATTGTTAAAGAGCACTGAGGAAATGGGAGCTAGCACTTCTAATAAAAATAGACAAATTTATTTTTTAAAAGCAGATATGTGATTGGGTATTTAAAAAACCAGCATCATCTATAATCTCCAAAAGATTACAGGAGTCAGCTTGTTAATATAGTAGTTAGTAGGTTGAATACTTTAATTCACTATATTTAGAATTCTATAGGTCTTTTATCGCAAGAAGTCAACATAGTTAGTTTACACTACACATTATGTATGGAGGCGCAGTAGCAGCGGTAGTAACTTTGCCTAACGTCACACAGCTGTAACATGTTTCCTGTTTGAGCACAGGCTGATCGAGGCTTGCACTCGTCCACTCACTCCAGTGTTTCCAGTGAGCACTTGCCGAGAGGAATTGGGTTGTACCCTACCCTCCTCACTCCCTATCATTTTGTCACTCTTCCTGCTTTTGTGGTGGTTTATTAGATGCCTTGCTAGTTTTACATACTGATAACTGATGGCGTTACATGTTGAAGAGTCTTAAAAGGTTATAAGGGAAACCATGTCCCTGCTCACCTTGACCACCCGTCTCAGAGGATGGGCCTGTGGAACCTGATCCCTTTGGTCATCCTTTCCAAAGTACAGATGACTCCCAAAGAATGAGTCAGGTGACATTTAAAGCCATGGGTTCTGAAGAGGCTCAATTATTGACAAGTCCCAAGGTTCTGAAAGAAAATATCTTTAATCAACATTCATAAAACTACATACTGTGCTGGTTGAGGCCAAAGGTCAATGTTACTACACTGTTAATGGAGGGAGGGGAGTGTTGGTTCTCCGTCCTGGGTATTGTAACAAGCCCCTCACATGCATAAGTTCTTACATGCACAAAGACAAAGGCTTTGGTACTGAAACTGAAGACCTCGTATACTCAAGAATCTTCACAGCTTCTATTGGACATATTTGCTTTTTAGGAATGAAGGAAAAGTCTCCCATTTTTGAGCCATTCTTTTATGTCAATTCTACAAAATTGCATGTAACTTTATAAATATTTTTTAAAAATATAGTTTTGTAAATATTTAATATTCTGCTAATTTGATTTTGAATTGTAAATGTCAAGTATTCCGTTTTTGGGGTTTTTATGTTTTATTATACTTTGTTAAAAAGGAAAAATTGTACATTTTTAGAATGTTTTTATGAGTAAATTTAATGTACTGAAAATAAAAATTGAAAAAAATCCTTTTCTTTTATGAGGTTTTTGTCTCAAAATATGAAGCACGTGTCTTTTCAAATAAACCACAATTCTTATTCTCCATACTAGGGAGTCAATCCTTTCTGCCTTCTTCCCAGCCTTACAAAAGGGATACTTCATCTTAAATCTGTTTTCTGTCAAGTTTCGAAGGATTTTTTTAAAAAAATGTCCTTGATGTGGACAGAAATTTGAATTACTGATTTGGGGTTTAACGACGTTACATACAGCTTTAGGGTTCATGACAGTCAAGGTTGGGGTTAATCTAGGTATCTCTTTTTAATTTTTAGATCATTGTTTATTTTTCATTTACTGCTGACATACAATATTATATTAGTTTTAGACATTATATAACTTAAAAGTGATCGTCCTGGTATATCTTGTGCCAGTCTAACACCATACTTAGTTCTTAGAATATTATTGACTATACTGAGGATACTATACATTACATCCCTATGACTGTTCTGTAACTGTCAATTTGTAACTTTTTAAAAATATATTTATTGATTATGCTGTTACAGTTGTCCCATTTCCCCCCCTTCACTCCACTCCATCCTGCCCACCCCCTCCCTCCCACATTCCCCCCCTATAGTTCATGTCCATGGGTCATACATATAAGTTCTTTGCCTTCTACATTTCCTACACCATTCTTACCCTCCCCCTGTCTATTTTCCACCTACCATTTATGCTACTTGTTCTCTGTACGTTCCCCCCTTTCTCCCCCCCCCACTCCCCTGTTGATAACCCTCCATGTGATCTCCATTTCTGTGGTTCTGTTCTTGTTCTAGTTGTTTGCTTAGTTTGCTTTCGTTTTTGTTTTAGGTGCGGTTGTTAATAACTGTGAGTTTGCTATAATTTTTTACTGTTCATATTTTCTATCTTACTTTTCTTAGATAAATCCCTTTAACATTTCATATAATAATGGCTTGGTGATGATGAACTCCTTCAACTTGACCTTATCTGAGAAGCACTTTATCTGCCCTTCCATTCTAAATGCTAGCTTTGCTGGATACAGCAATCTTTTTTTAAAAATACATTTATTGATTATGCTATTACAGTTGTCCCATTTCCCCCCCTTCACTCCACTCCATCTTGCCCACCCCCTCCCTCCCACATTCCCCCCCTATAGTTCATGTCCATGGGTCATACTTACAAGTTCTTTGGTTTCTCCATTTCCTACACTATTCTTACCCTCCCCCTGTCTATTTTCCACCTATCATTTATGCTATTTATTCTCGGATACAGCAATCTTGGATGTAGGTAGGTCCTTGCCTTTCATGACTTGGAATACTTCTTGCCAGCCCCTTCTTGCCTGTAAGGTCTCTTTTGAGAAACCAGCTGACAGTCTTATGGGAACTCCTTTGTAGGTAACTGTGTCCTTTTCTCTTGCTGCTTCTAAGATTCTCTCCTTCTGTTTCATCTTGGGGAATGGAATTATGATGTGCCTTGGTGTGTTCCTCCTTGGGTCCAGCCTGGGGAAGTTCTCCTTCATTATTTGTTCAAATAAGTTTTCAATTTTTTGTTCTTCCTCTTCTCCTTCTGGCACCCCTATAATTCGGATGTTGGAACGTTTCGAGATGTCCTGGAGGTTCCTAAGCCTCTCCTCATTTTTTTGAATTCTTGAAAGAATTCTTCATTCTTTTCTGGTTGGATGTTTCTTCCTTCCTTCTGGTCCACACCATTGATGTGAGTCCCAGTTTCCTTCACATCACTATTGGTTCCCTGTACGTTTTCCTTTGTTTCTCTTAGTATGGCCTTCATTTTTTCATCTAATTTGCGACCAAATTCAACCAATTCTGTGAGCTTCCTGATTACCAGTGTTTTGAACTGTGCATCTGATAGGTTGGCTGTCTCTTCGTTGCTTAGTTGTATTTCTTCTGGAGCTTTAATCTGTTCTTTCATTTGGGCCATTTTTTTTTTTTTTTGTCTTGGCGCATCTGTTGCATAAAGGGGCGGAGCCTTAGGTGTTCACCAGGGTGGGGTCATGCTGGTGGCTGCGCTGTGACTGTGTACGTGGGGGAGGGGCCAGAGGGAGCAATGGTGCTTGCTCCACACTCTGCCGGATTTCAGTCACTTCCTCTGCTACCCACAATTAAATTGGGCCCCTCTGGTGCTGGTTCCCGAGTGGGTGGGCTTGTGCACGCTCTAGGCCCCTGTGGGTCTCTCCAATGAACTCTCCTGTGAGGCTGGGAGTTTCTCCTGCTGCCGCCTCTACCCCCACGGGTGTTTTCAATCAGAGGTTTGAGGCTTTATTTCCCCATGCTGGAGCCCTGAGTTGTGCAGTCTGCTTTGCTCCCCTGCTGTTCCTCCTGGTTTATCTATGTGCGAATGTGGGGCCTCAGGGTCTGCCAGCCAGCACCTTGTGGGGTGTGCTAGCTGCAGCCTGGCCTGCCCCGTTCCACAATCCGCCACCTCACTGGGTGTGCCAGCTGCCGCCTTGCCGCGAGTCTTCTCTGCCCCGGCTGCCCATTTCTGCCCCTCCTACTGGTCTGGATGAATGTTTCTTTATCTCCTTGGTTGTCAGACTTCCAGACAGTTCGATTTTCTGTCAGTTCTGGTTTTTTGTTTTTAAATTGTTGTTGTCCTTTTGGTTGTGCGAGGAGGCACAGTGTGTCTACCTATGCCTCCATCTTGGCCGGAACTCTGAATTTGTAATTTTTAATCTCTTCACCTTTTTCACCCATTCCTCAAACCCCCTTCCCATCTGGCAACCCTCAGAATTTTCTCTGTAACTATGAGTTTGTTTCTCATATGAGTGTGTTATGAGTGTGTCTCTGTTCCACTTTCTCATTTTTTTTTTAGATTCAATTGTTGATATGTATTTATTGCCATTTTATTCATACTTTTTATGTTTTTTCTTAAGGAAGACCCTTTAATATTTCATACAGTACTGGTTTGGTGGTAATGAACTCCTTTAGCTTTTTCTTGTCTGGGAAGCTCTTTATCTGCCCTTAAGTTCTACATGATAGCTTTACTGGGTAGTCTTGGTTGTAGGTCTTCGCTTTTTATCACTTTGGATATCTTGTGCCAATCCCTTCTGGCCTGCAGTTTCTGTTGAGAAATAAGCTGACAGTCTTATGGGAGATGCCTTGTAGGTAACTAATTTTTGGCATTTCAATTGTGATGTGTCTTGGAGTAGGTCTCTCTGGATTCATCTTGTTTCTCTTTGCTTCCTTGAGTTACATATCTATATCCTTCACCAGGTTAAGTTTTCTGTCATTTTTTCAAGTAGGCTTTCATTTCTTGAGTTCCTTCTTCTCCCAGCACCCCCGTGATGTGAATGTTGGTATGCTTGAAGTTGTCCCACCAGCTTCTTAAACTATTTTCATTTTTTTGGATTCTTTTTGTTCTGACTGGGTGTTTTTGCTTCCTTAAATTCCAAATCACCGATTTGATTCTTGGCTTCATCCACTCTACTGTTGATTTCCCTGTAAATTATTCTTCATTTCAGTTAGTATAGCCTTAATTTCTGAGTGGCTCTTTTTTATGCTATATTGAAGTTCTCACTGAGTTCATTGAATATCCTAATAACCAGTGTTTTGAACTCTGCATCTAGAAGATTGCTTGTCTCCATTCTGTTTAGTTTTTCCACTGAAGTTTTTGTTCTGTTCTTTCATTTAGGACAGGGATGTCAAACTCATTTTCACCGGGAGCTACATCAGTCTTGTGGTTGCCTTCAAAGAGCTGAGTGTAATTTCAACTCCTTAACAGTTAAGGAATAGTTATATTTATACAGTCCTAAAATTATTTTGGCCCTTTGAAGGCAACTGCAAGGCTGATGTGACCCCCAGTGAAAATGAGTTTGACACCCCTGTTTTAGGACATAATTTCTTTGTGTCCTCGTTTTGGCATCCTCCCTATGTTTGTTTCTCTCCCTATGTCTATTAGATAGAGCTGCTATGACTCCATGCTGTAATTTAGTAGTTGTCCTGTAGGGTTCAGTGGTACAGCTTCCCTGTTTGCCAGAGCTGGGCACTCCAAGTGTGCATCCCAACCCCCTGGGCTGTGTATACCCTTCTCTTGTAGTTGAGCCTTGATTGCTTTTGGCATGTCAGTGGGAGGGATTTAAGCCAGGCTGATCTGCAAGGACTGGCTGCTGCTACTGGGGGGGGAGCAGCTGTGCAGAGGCCCACCCCACAGAGCAGGACTTCAGTGGGCCTCTGGTACCTGCTGAATCCACCCCTTGAATGTGTTGCCTAAGGAGGTGGTTGTGTGGTGCTTCAATGTGGTCTGACGCTGTCCACCCGGTGCCATGGCTCTGGGTCCTTGCCAAATCAGACCATTTGTATGGAAAAGCCACTGGCAACAGCTTGGGTGAGCTGAAAGCTGGGTGGGGCAGGGTCTCAGGGAAATCACCAGGGCAGGCAGGCAGTGTGAGTCAGGTTGATGGACACTCAGATAAGGCACCACCTGCCTACTGTCTTGGGGGAAGGGCTCGGCAAAGGAACAGTGGCCTCTGCCAGCATTTGTGTCTGGGAGAAAGCTGCCCCTCCAGGCTTTGCCATGATGTCAGATGATTCAGTTCCTACCCCTATGTCCCTGGTGCCTTTTGAGCTGCTGCTCTAGCGTTGGAGCTCAGAAGGAGTGACTCCAAGTGTGTGGGCCCTTAAAGAGGCATTGCCTGGGACTCCAGAAACCCTCTGCATCACTGATCCACAATTTCACCGGTGTTTACAGCCAGAAGTTGTGGAGTCTTCTCTTCCTGGCACTAGAACCCTGGGCTAGGGGGCCTGGCATGGGGCCAGGACCCCTCACTTGTCAGCAGGGAACTCCACAGCCAAGGTCTCTCCCCTGATCGACCACACATGGTTATAGACCAGCCTGTTCTGCATCTGTGCCCCTAGTAGTCTTGATGTGGCTTCTTCTATATATCCTTAGAAGACTTCCATTCAGATTTCAGGTGGTTCTGAATGATGGTGGTTCTGTAGTTTAGTTGTAGTTCTGATGTAGATCTAAGCATCTTTTGAACACTTCCAAATGTTTATATGTGAATGTGACTTTAATGTGCCCTGCCATCTAAAGCTGTCCTCTGGATTTGGGAGGGTGGCGGTCTGAATAAGCCTGGGACTGCATTTTTGACATGAGCAGTGCCAAGCACTAGAGGGAGGACCTTTGTGCCTTTTCCCATAGATGTCCCTAAGACTTCTTGGTTTTTTCCAGACATGGTCAGGGATACTGTCAGGTAAGTATCAGGAGACACAGCTGGCCCATCCTAGCACCTGCTGGCAGCCCCTGACATGGAACATCTTGCTCTTTGGTTACTTCCAGGGCCTCTGGGTTGTCTCTAGGGAATCATCCAGGCCAGGCCTCTGGGGATAGGAGACATGCACATCTGCTGACCAAGAAACTTGGGGAAGCAGAGCATTCCCTTAACTCACTCCCTGTACTCTTCCACTAACGTTACAGAGCCTATTTCAATTTGAGTTGGTTCTGTGCCATTTTCCAAATAAGTAACACTGGCCACTATGTTGGGAACCACCCTGCCTGGTTTCAGAAGCTGTAACCCCCATGGCTAAGGCTGAGTGAGAGACTTTGGGACCGTAAGCCACTAGGGAGACAAAACTTACCTTCCCAGCTGGGGCACCACCTCTGCCCCCTTTACTTCACCCTGCTTGGCCCCAGGTAGATGACTGGTTAGCCAATGATAGGTAAGATTCCTCAAGGGAGAGATAACCTAAGGCAGGGTTGTGATGGGGCACTCAGAGGACTTGGGGGACTACAGAAAAAAGGGGGTGATGGACCCTCGCCCCTTGGCTTTGACATAGCCTGAGTCCTCATTCTATCATTAAGAAGTCTCCTAATCCCATGGCTGCCTTACTTCCCCCACCTGATTTAAGCTTGAAACAATGCTGGAGGGTGGTGCAGCCCTGGGCAGGAATAGGTGGTTGGGGGTGGGGTGGGGGGGAGACCAAGCCTAAGAAAGAATAAAGTCCTGTGAAACCTGCTTTGCTAAGAATGCCCTCAATTTTCTGATAAGGGTCCAAGCATGAAATGAGTTTGTTTCTCAAAGTTTTACAGCCCTTTAGTTAATGGACCCTGACTTGGAATAAGCCCTCAGTTCTTTGAATGTTATCTATTGTTTGATCAGTACTGCCTGACAATGATTGATAAGCTTTACATATACGTACTGTATTCCTAGCAAATTAAACCCAGTAAAAGCCCATTGAGAAAGAGGCTTAAGACCCTTCTCTTATGAGATTGGCCACCTTTCCTCCCCAAGCAGATCATGTCTTGGTAGACTTACTCTCATCCATAGCGACCAGGGGGGCTCTGTGGGCGGACCCCTCCCCCCACTTGGCTTGTTTGTACACTATCTTTACTTGATGTGGCTCCTCATAGCAACTGAGGTACCATAAGCCATGTAATGCCTCCATGACCACAACACACACACATACTCTTGACACCTTCATGTTTATTTTACTTTGTTGTTCATTCAGGGTGACTTAAGTTTTTAAGTGTTTACTCCCACAATACACCCAGGTTCCACATCCATCCTACACATACTTCGTGACATGTAAGTTCTAAGGAAAATGTAGAGATTTTTTAGAAGTTTTATTGATTTGAGAGAGGAAGGGAGGGAAGTGGGGGGAGATAGAGACATTGATTCATTATTCCACTTACTTATGCATTCATTGGTTGACTCTTGTATGTGTCCTGATTGGGGATCAAAGTCACAACCTTGGGATACTGGGACAATACTCCAACCATGCCTCCTGACCAGGGCCCTCAACCAATTGGGAGAACTTTGACCAAGGTGAAGAAGGTGCCCATGACAAGGCAGAGACTTTCAAAGGTGGATGTCCCTCCAACTCAGCTGCTGTCCCACACAGCAAAACCAGTCTGGGTGCTCCTCCTTAGGAAGGATATTACTTGTTTGGCTTAGGCTACTATAGACAATATGCAGGTTTGTAAGTCTCAGACACTGATCCATTAAACTGAGCTTTGATTAGTCTTTAATTGTGCCTTTATTCACCTTAGTTCATTAAAAATGTACTTGTTTTAAAGATCCTATAAATATAGAGTGACCACCCACTAATATAGGATATAAGTCACCCCTCTCGCCTCAATATTTTTTTTTAAAAAGCAGAAATTTCTTATAGGAATCTTACTGATCACACAGTAGTTACAACAATGTCAGATACAATGACGTATACAATCTGAACAAGACAGGCCGATTAAGAATGTACATAATGTAAAAATATACATATTAAAAGTTAGCCATGTAGACAGACGCATGCAGCAGGAGTAGGTGATGGGAGCTTGGGGGTTGAAGGCCCATATGCAGTAATATTGCCTAATCCCTCCATTACAACAAATAATTTCCACTAACTGATGCAGGTATTCCATACACATCTAAATACACAAGGGCAGATCATGACCCGCTACATGTAGTCTAAAGTGGTCTGTGATCTCTTTGTGATACTCCCATAAAAATAGTAAATAACGAAGCCCATGCAGGTAGTAGGAAGCATTGGTTATTCTAGTTGGACTTGGAAAATAAGTTTTACTTTATGACATTAGTATCCGTGAAGAGAATATATATCTCCTTTCACCGCCTTCTTCACAACTGACACACACTTACAGTGCGGGAATTTCAATGGTGGTTTGACCTAACAGTGATAACTGAAATAATCTTTAAAATGTGGTAACTTTTTAATCACATATTTTAGTCACACACCTAACGTAAAACATGGATAATCTGTAGCTTTAAGCCTAAATGTAGAAGTGCATCTGAATTTTAACGTTTTTAGTTTGAGGATTCTGTAGTCCTAGCCCTGCCCTAAAGAATGAAACTGATACAATAGCTTGTTTAATTACCAAAGCAGGCACTAGTTTGAACTCTTTGATCAGAGAATATCTGAAACAGAAGAAATGTCACTTTTTCTTCTCTGGGTCTTTTGAGAAACTAGACCAAAATAAGCTATTCAAGGTTCCTACTGAGCAGTGATATTTTTCTGTGTATTACTGCCTGGAGAACAAACCAAGTAAGAGCTTCCTAACACTGCGAGTGTTGACTTGGGGTGTACTCACTAGGAATCAGGAGGAACCTTTAACAGAAGTTCACTTTTCTTACACACCCCTATTTGGCCTGCTTCTTGCCAATTATTATGGCAAATGTGTTTTGGGGGGGCTATGCTTGACAACTTATGCTTAAAGATCCTCTTAGAGACCTCTCTAGTTAGGTAGAAACCCTTCAATTAAAAAGTTGGCAGGTTCTGTGAACCTAGAGAAAAGATTTACTGTCTCTGAACACTCAAAATGCAAGTTCCTATTGTGGAAAGAGCATTAAAATAACTGAAGATCTATTTTATTGGTAACTCAGAATGCAAAGTATTTTATTTTTAAACTTCTAAATTTGAAAACAAGACAGCCTAGGTTAAATAATATAGTTTTCCAAAGCTGAGTGTGCTCATTTGGAGCTCAGTTTTTCTGCTTGAAGTACAAAAACAACTTTCTAAAACTCCTAGGCAGGAACACTACTGTTTTTGATGATCTGTGATTAGATGAACTGATCAATCTCAGTTGGTAATATCCCTTTTTTTCCTGTTGGTAAGGGTTTAAAAAATTCTAGAACAGATGCATTTTTCTAGTCTTACACCAACCATTTCATTCCAAATGTCTCCTGAGAGGCATATACCATATACAGGAATCCATCTTCATCCTTCTCACTTTCATACACTTCTGAAATTGGTGTGGATACGCTCACCATGCTGTGCCCATTCACTAACAGGAAGAAGGCTTGATTAGCGTTGAGTTGTAAGCGCCTTCTATTGAAAGAAAATGTGAAAAAAAAATTAGTATCAGTAAGTAGGGAGCATATGTAAAAATATCACTCACCCCGAATGATTTAAAAGTGTAACTATTTTCTAAATGCTGCTTCTGGCAAATTAAAGTGTATACCTTACTGATGATGACTCTAATATTTCTTCTCACAAAGCACAAAACATTTTCTATGATTATATTAACAATCAATATTAGTGATAATCCTTGATAGGTTATTCTTATTACCTTTCTCGAGGCCATTTTTAAACTAATATGCTGTCTGAAGAGCCATTAGTGTCTATAAACTGTGAGAAAAACAGTTCAAAATACTTGTAAACTAAGACCTAAGCTGGTATAATTTATTACCATGGTACCAAGTCTACATTCTCTTTTACTAATTTTGCTATACAAAACTTGTAACCCTTCTAGTTAATGGACAACATCCACACTAGCTGTTATAAAAGGATCAGAAAGAAAGGACATGAGATCCAGCAGGTAAGAAATATTAAAAAACTGAGAAATGAAACATCCTATAGTGTTACTAAGCTTGCATAATTTTAATCAGAGCTATAGATTTATCTGTAAATGTTATAAACAATGAAAAGTTACTCAAAGAAATAAAAAAATAAAGAGATGATTAAATACCTAATTATTTTGATGAGTTCACTCATGTTCACATGATCAGGTACAAGAAACTTGGTTTTATCCAGGACAGGAAGCTGCTTCTCACCCTTGTATCGTTCTATTATCACCTAGAAACGAAGCCAGAAAGGTGATTTTAAAATAGCCATCAACAGAGAAAAATAAAATACTTCCTATGTTATAATTGGCACATGCCAAAATGGGGTTTAAAATAGCACGTTTATTAGTTTCCTCATAGCTCTCCTGTGAAGAGTGATCATTTATTAGCTTAGACTCTCTCCTATACAATGGTACACGAGAGACAACGTAGCTGCCTCCAGGGAGGTGAGCAGGGTGGCTGCAGGGTGGAGGAAGAAACTGCTATGTATTCTTTTGTTATTTGGAACTATATATTGCAGCTGATCAAGGCCTGATAGGTTCATGGTATTCAGGCAGACAGAAGAATATTCACAGAACTGCTGGGATGTCTGACATGCCTTTATTCACCAGTGGGCGAGCTATGCACACTGTAAGCCGCATGTCCCCCTGCATGTCTCTGTGTGGCACATGTTGTGGCCCTTGCTTCCTAGCATGGCACCAAGCAGGGAGACCCTGGCCCCTTTTAAATACTAGAATAAATCTGCCTTCAAGACAGAAAATTATATAACACAGCATAATTCTGTGTATAAGAGCCCACTTCCTGTTACGGGAACAGTTTACGGGACCCAGTCTCAAGGCTATGAGAACACTATTTATCAGGCCCGTCCAAGGTTATGGGAACACTGCTTCCCTTAGTTACCCAGACACCTGGGTGAGGAAGCCAGACTGCCTCCACTTACCCTACAGGAACCACGAAAATATACTACCTAGTCAGAAAAAAGACCCTAAGTTTTAGAAGAACAGAGAGGCTGGGTAGCAGCTTAAAGTGTAAAGATCTGAATCTGTCTATATCAATTGGAACACCACCATTTCCTGTGACATGGAAAGGAAGCTTAATAAAATTGTAAGATCTTAATTATGGTAACAGACTCAGTTTTTTTTTAAATACTAGAGACAATCCTAAATCAATATTTGACAAGTAGAGATCATGATTAGCCGATTCCAGGGACAAATTTGTTACTTGAGGATTTCTTTCATTTTCTTGCTATTCCTTTAATCTGTATTAAAGTCAAGAATCTTGAGCTATGCAAGAAACAAAAATAATTTCAAATTATGAACTGAAATAAATCCATTAGCTCCTTGTCATACTTCCTTTCTATAGAGAAAAAGAAATAGATTTTTTTCCAGTTCTAAGCCACTATAAACGCTCTGGCCACATACTGGTGACTGCCTTTGAGACTCATTATCATCTCTTTACTGAGTACCACAGAAATCCTTCTTCATGTACAGCAACTCTGACCTGTAACAACATTTGAGAAGTTGAGAGATACCAATGGAAAACCTTTACATGTTTCTTCGGAAGAGGAAAAATGCTTATCTGTACTTTGTTCCACTCTATGGGACTTACATGAGGTTCTGTGTTAGGGCCAAGTCAAGCTGTCATCACCTCCCTTGTTAAAATGAAGAGCTTACCTAGTAGAGCTGTGTATTCAGAACATAATATCCACAAGAAAGTATCAGTAGGCAGACTGCATCTGCCTGGGGTTAAGTGGTAGCAGAAATCAGAGACAATACAGAAATCTTAGATTCTTGGCCCAGGAAGAAGCAGAAGTAGTCAGAGAATGGGAAGAAAAATTCAAGACCTTAGAATCCTTCCATTAAAGGAACACATAGCAGCCTGCAAAAAATGCTGGATAAGATGACCTTGGGTACCTCCTCCCTTCAGTTGTGAGCCTGGTCTGCTTGGGGAGAAGCTGTTGTAGCTGCTCCTACTCACCGTGTGGTGATCTCCATGAAAATACAATCACCTTTAAAGGACTGGTTTACTTTTCAGTTCTTTTTTAAAATTTTTTTCCCTTTAATCCTTCTAATTTGGGAGAGCAGATGTATAACACATAGGATAAGGTACCTGACTAAAGCTGAAAAGTGCCTTCTTGATATTTTATTTAGATGGTAGGGCTATGGACAGGAACATAGAAGAAAAAGCCATCATTGGGGAATGGAGACTGAAGGGCTAGGGAACTGCCTGTGCCTTGTCTGTCCTTTTGTCCATTGTTTGTCCATCCACCCATCATATTCTCAACATGTGAGTGGCTATGAGTCCGCTTCTCAAACTTGTTCAGCATGTCACAAGCACATACATGGAAAGACAAATATGTGATTTCTGCAGAAAAAATAAATAAACCCTGAAACTACTAGCAGAAAATATGATTTTTAATGTACACAGATATTCACATTTCAAAAGGAATCTGTGGAACAAATCCTGGTAGACTGTTGCGCTGGCTGTTTGTTTCCAAGGCATAGTACCTTTTCTGGTTAAAGGACAACATCCAATATTTGCAACACCTGCTATAACAAATAGATATAGCAGGTACTCAAAAGTAAAGAAAAACGTTAAAATTAAGTAAATTCCCCAGAAGGCTCACCTCTAAGCCATACATTGACCCCAAGGCTAAGGACATATTGTGAAATTTCCAACCAGTCCAAACAAAATAGAACGTGTCTTACTATGGAATCCTACAGGTGTGAAACTGCTGAGCAGCCCCATCTTATTCACTTTTCTGTGTATCTTTCAGCCCCAACCCCATGGATCTTTCATCTTCTTTCCCCTCACTTCAGTACGAGATGGCCAGTCTCAAAGCCAAACATGAGAACTTCTATAGTATTTAGCAGTGGACTTTGTAAGTGGTCTGTAAAAGTTGCAGGAGGTAACAACCACATACCCAGAATCTTGCAACTGTTTCCACCAACCATATGGTATGGGATTTTTCTCCCCATAATTGAGGATATGGCAGCTCCTCTCAGAATTTTACTAACTAGTCCAAGATCACTTAGCAACCTTGACCCTAGGGGGCCTGAACATGGCCTCTGCCTGAAACCAAAAGTTCCTTTTGAGAAATTCTCTCTAGACCAGTTAGTGCCTCAGCAGAAGCCTATTTAAGGTCCACCACAAAGGACCCAGGGCAGAGAACACTGTTGGCTAGGCACAGCAATAGGCATCTGAGGCCACTACACGTGACAAGGATGATCAGTATCTTTCCTTTATCTCCTGCAAAGAAGCCAAATACAAGAAGAGACTTCTCCAGGGCATCAGAAGTCAGGCAGCCTGGAATATACAGTCACACTTAAATCCTGAGAGCTACTCATTTGCCCGCAGCAGTAGTCTTTGCTTTCTTTAGAAGAAAGCGGACATTTCCTTCCATTGATAAAACACTAACAGTTCTAGCCCCTCTTGTCCTGTCCCCACAAATACATTTGATTTGTGAAGTGTGTAACATTAAGACGGCAAACTCAGACTTAAGAGGAAACAGAATAGGATTATATTCAAAACTAGATTAAGAGATCTCAGAATTACCCTGTCAGGTAGTTGCATACCGCAGCACTGCACTGAATTTATACTGAAGCAGGGCTCTCTTCTTTATTCGTCATTAACCAATGAAACATACATAGGTACCTGAAACTACCTACCGGGATTTTGGTCGGATGCTGCTCTCGGATAAGTCGGACATCTTCTACTCTTTGTTCTGTAATGAAGAGACATAGGTGTTATTAGGCGCCCAAATGCATCTTCTTGCCTGCACTTTTTTTGGTGCCTTTCATATTTGAATTCTCTCCTTAGCTGTGGCAGAGCAAAGCAGTAGACACATCTTTCCTAGAACTGAGAGAAACCAAGCAGTAACACTTCTGGCAAAGGTTAGTATGTAAGGCCAAAGGCAATTACATGAAAACTAATATGCAATTAGATGGCTCTATCAGCTGGTATGACATAAAACCAGGGGAAAAAGAATGCCCAATTTAAGTTTTAAATGGTTTTGTACAGTGCCCAAAATAAAGGTTTAAAGCACAAAGTCTACTGCTGGATACTTTGAGAATATCTCTGTATTCTGCCCCTTAATATAATCACTTATTAATATTTTCAAATAATTGTACTAAGCTCTCTGGGGAATACAGGGAGGAAAACAAGCTAAGTCCAGTTCCCAATAAGGTATAATTTGAGACATGTCATATATAAAGCAATACATGAACATATGATTAAGATGGCATTAATTAAAACCTAAGGCCCTGGCTGGGTAGCTCACTTGGTTAGAGCATGGTCCTGATACCCCAAGATTGGGAGTTTGATCCTTGGCCAGGGCACATACAAGGATCAATTAATGGATACATCAATAAGTGGAACAATACATTGATATCTCTCTCCCCAGAATCAATAAATTTTTTTTAAAGACCTTCTAAATATCACCTTGATTTACCATGGTAGGACTCATTCTCGTGGTATTTGCAAATAAATGATCAATGTCATGAACTTCCTGAGAAAGTGCTTATGCTGGTGGCTCCAGAAAAAAGGCACTATGAATTTATTTTAACATTGTTGCCAATTTGGTTCGGATAAAAGAAAACATTTTAGTATTCTTCATAAAAGCTACTGAAATAATTCCCATATTCAAATATAAACATACAAGTTCTATTTCTACTTTCCCATCCAACATTTCTAAATCAGCTCCTAAGATAAATTACTAAATATAAACATATTTGCTATAGACAAAGACTGCAAGCTCATGGGTTCCTACCAGTGCATTCTCTTCTTTTAATCCTCACCCAAGAACATTTTTCATTGCTTTTTAGAAAGAGAGGAAGGGAAAGGGGAAGAGGGAGGGATGGGAGGGAGGGGGAGAGACGGAAAAAAAACAAAAACAAACCACAGACTGATTGCCTCTCATAGGCTCCCCAACTGGGGATCAAACCTGCAGCCTAGGTATGTGCCCTGACTGGGAATCGAACCTACAACCTTTCAGTGCAACCCTCTCGGGACACTACTACCACCAGCAGGGCCCAGTGCATATTTTTATTCAATACATGAGAATAAACAAATTTAGCTATTGTTAAAAATAAACTTAACCTAGTAGCTTTCATCTGTGATATTATTTATAACAAAAAATGTATATTTGGTCCTGGCACAGAACTCCCAAATCCCTTGGAATTTCGTAAGTGATTAAAAAAGTCCTTCCTTATTTATAACAAGCCCCTTTCAACCACACCTAAGTTTATGTTAATGTGGTAACTTTGGGAAAGCATTTAAGGGTTGGGGCTGGTTGCCAGGGGGACCAACAGTGATTAGAGAGTTGTAACTTTCAGCCTAACTCCCTGACCGCCTGGGAGGGGAAGGGAAGGGGGACAAGAGGCTAAATTACACCAATGGCTAATACTTAAATCAGTCGTGCCTATGTAATGAAGCTTCCATCAACATCCAAAAGGATGGGTTTGGAAAGCTTTCAGGTGGCCCACACCAAATAGGGACAGGGAGTCTTCTGGACCTTATTTTGTGTATCTCTTTATAGGCTTGTTCATTCATATGCTTTAATATCCCTTGTCATAATTTGGTAACCTAGTAAGTGAAAGGTATTCCTGAGTTCTCGGGCAACTCTGGTGATTTAACCAAAAATGAGGGGGTTGTGGGAATCTCTAGTTTGTAGCCAGCTGGTCAGAAGCACAGGTTAAAACCTGCACTTGCAATTAATGGTTGATGTGTTAGTGGGGGAGGAGCATCCTTGTGGGACCGAGCCCTCAACTTGCTGGATCTGAGGCTAACACTGGGTAAATAGTGTTAAATTGTAGGATACCCAGATGAACTGCTTGATGTGTAAAATACCCATGTCTGGTGTCAGCAGTGTTTAGGAGGGTACTCAGAGTAGAGGAGACATACAGGAGGAGGATCTTTTCCTTTACATCACCCTTTGAATCCTCTATTTCTGAGGGTGTGGATTCCTTTTCATTGCTCTAAGACCTGTCCCTATGACTCTCCTAGCCTAGAAAAGGTGCTCGACCATCCAGACGTAGCTATCAGCCCTCTTTACAACAAAAACCTCCATTTTGTCAGGGTAGATTCTTTCAGAGGCTAGGGGAAATCAGAACTTAATTAATTCACTCTAGCAAATGGATGGCAATTCTTTAATATACCCTGAAGAATGTGCCATATTTAAAAGTTTATCCTAATAAATAAATATAAAAGGTTAAGTGGAAACATTTAGGCACAAGGGGAAGAGACTTTTTTTACACAAGGAAACAGGTTTATTTTGGTTAATGAAGAAGGAAAAAACAAAATAGACTCTAAATGTGAAACTTCAAACTATAGCACCAAAAGTTTTTTTTATCTTGATTTACCCTTAAAATGTGGCCCTAAAAAGAAGACAAAAAAGACAATTTTATTAAGACAAGTGATATCTTTAAGCTGAAGAGTAACATAGAAATGTCTTTAGTGTCTTGGCCCAGTGATGCTGAAGCAATTTAATTAAACATGGTATATGCAGATACCTTACTCTTTTTGATTAGTTATCTTCAGAGACCAAGGGTACATTTGACAGGAGCACACCAGATCAAAGACACATAAAAAGAGTAATTCATTTACTCAATTATTTTCTTAGTGCTTTAATGATCTGTTTATCATTTGTCTTCCTCAACAAACTGCCCCTGGCAGTCATGGACCCAGTGCTAGTCATGTCTGTATTCCCTCAAGGCCCAGGCTTATACATAGAAGATGGTTAATAACCACACATAAAATGGAAATACTGCTCCAAATGCACATTAAGATATGCCTCCCCAGATTCCTTTTCCTCCTATCTCTGAAAACCCTTATAAGCCATACAGATGAAAATAGATAGGAGTCTAGGAACTACTATAAAGGACACATGGACAAAATCAAGGGGGAGGGTGGAGGGGGGGTTCAGCTGGGTGGGGTCGAAGGATGGGGGAGAAAAGGCATACAACTGTAATTGAATAACAATAAAAATTTTTTAAAAAATAGATAGGAGTCTAAGGTACCTTATTTACCAACACATTATCTGCAAAGTTGCTTTGAGATTCCCCAGAGCAATTAAAATAAAACTTCACGTACATACATTTCCAGGATTTATGTCACTGAGTGAAACAGAAGCATAGTATTTCCCCAATCTGTCCATAAATCATAAACATAACATTCAACCCATCAATGAGTGCCACAGCTTGCTAAGTTCATGGAGTGCTACCTAGGTTTTGGCATAAATCTCACTCTCTAGTCAACCTATTAGAGCTATTTGTTGTAGACCAACGCACAAGCTTCCTCTGAGACATGCAAGGCCTTTCATTATCAGTGGAGGAGCTTAAGACCTAAGTTTACCATCGAATCTCAGCACAACAGTGTTTGGGAAACAGTTCTTCTGATTTTGAATAAACTGGCCAACCCCAGAAGAAAGTGGAGTGAAATTATTATAACATTTGATAAGACCGAATCCAAAATTGTTTGCTCAAATACAACTTTTTAAAAGATTTTATTTATTTATTTTCAGAGAGTAAAGGGAGGGAGAAAGAGACGGAGAGAAACAGTGATGTGTGACAGATACGTTAATTGGTTGCCTCTGGCACCCGGTCAACCAGGTTGGTAACTGACTGGCCACAGCCAGGCATATACCCTGGCTGGGAATCAAACTGGCAACCTTTTGGTTCACAGGCCAGCACTCAATCCACTGAGCCACACCAGCCAGGGCGCTCAAATACAACTTTTTAAGTTCATTATATTTTTCAAACCATCTGCAAGGACACACTATGCATCTAGACTGAGAGTGTGGATCCACTTCCACAAAGAGAGTGTTTCAGAAATGATGGCTCCCTACAGAGGACGGAAGAATTCATCTCAGAAGGTCAGAAGTGCAAGTCCAGACTCTGCCACTAGGTGGACCGAGATCTTCACCTCTCTGGGCCCCACCCAGTTTCTTCAGCTACAAAAGGAAGGGGTTGTTTGGGAGGTGCCCTAAGATCCATTTCAACCCTTTCTATTTCGGTATATCAATAGAACTGTATTCAGTTTTAAATTAACCTAAACTCACTCACTTGGAAAGAAAGAACTGCTTAAGCTAACTGGGGCTGGTCTTAGATTCTATAAGGAGGTTCTCCCCAAAGAATTGGTTCCCCTCACTTACTGCGCTACAAATTTCTGAAAACTGTCAATTGCCAGTGCTGTTAACGATAATCAGGAGCAAGGGAAGGCAGAAATCATTAAAAAACATTTCATACTTTTCTGCAAAATTACTAAAGATATCTTAAAATGGCGGGGAGGAATGGTGAGCTAAGGGGAAAGCCCATATACAATAAATGTAGTGGACAAAAGTAGGTTTACAGTTGTTCATATGTGAAAATGCATGTGGGTTATAATTATTACAACAGTTTTATTAACTCAAAAGGATGTCACAATGGCACAGTAAGATATGACTAATGGGGAAAAAAAATGGGACAATGCTGCTTGTTTACTCCCAGGGCCATAGATTCGAAAGCCTTCTAATTCATCAGAAAATACTTTTTCAGAATCTCGTAAAAATACCTTCAGCAAGGAAAGTATAGTTGTAGTCATTGCAGTCATGAGAAATGGGCATCTTTCCCACACAAACATGTCCAGTTAACTCTCAAATGCAGGGCTAGTAAGGACGGAAGCCAGATGCTGCCAATCTGCTTCAAATGCTGCTCTGGGGGTTGCATAAAAGCTAAACAATATGTAGAGTTCAGAAGGGTCACTGAAGAGAAAATTCCTAACAAAAAAAGCACATCCAAGTCTTGTGGACCAACAAACTGCCTCGAGAGGTTGTTTGAGGCCATGCTGGGCAGGCTGACGCGAATTTCACTTACTGAAACTCCTCGGGCACAAGAACTCAAATACTTACCAATAATGAGATCTGGAAAACCACATCCAAGATCAGATGAATGCGAACCTCTTCCTAGAGGTCCGGAATCTACACAAAGGTGCCAATGCTCGAGATGGCGCATAAGATCCCACGGGACACTCCCCGAGCAGTGGGAGGGCCCCGGGGCCCCTGCTCCACTGTGCTCCCCAAGCCGCTGTAAACAAGTCCTACACAGACATCCACGGAGGCCGCTCGCTGCTGCAGAATTTTCTTGCTTAAAAGGAGCACTAATCCCTTCTTTCTCGTCATTTTTGTGGGGGAGTAAATATCGTGATGCTCCTTTCATTGTGAGCCAAGAGCCAGGAAACCTAAGCGGGGTTTGCCGTCTGAAGTGGTGGAGACCTGATCGGATGTACCGGCGGTGTAAACGTAAGGATGTCCTCACAGGCCGGGAGCAAAAGCGACCCCCGCCCCAGCTCTCCCGCCACGAACGGGCACGAGACGTCCCGCCACGTCCGCTGTGCTCGGGCCGGTGCAGGGACGCAGAGACGGCAGATTCGGGGCTCACCCGTGTTCACCCCTCCTCTCGACCACGGCACTGACTTTCCTCCTGCCACAGGCGATCAGGACAACGCACCTGGAGATGAGTCACTTGATCCCAGAGCCACCAACCACTTCAAAGGGCCTGGCACTGCCGGCGTCCAGAACAGCCTCCCCACATTTCTTACGGGGGTTTGCGCTTTCGGGACGGACAGTCACCCCCGCCCCTAGCCTGGAGCGCCGACGAGGGGCCACAAACGATTCAGCACCTCCGCGCAAGCGCGCGCCCCGGGCCAGGTGAGAACGCCCGGGGCCCGGCTCTCTCACGCCCCGCCCCCTGCCGCCCTCGGAGTCCCCCCTGCAGGCCCTCCCCGAAAACCCTCCACCCGCCAGTCGCTCGACCCGGTCCGCGGCCCGTCAGGTCTCGAGCCCCCACCCCGAGCCCCGCGGGCCCGGCCCCTCGGCCCTTCAGCCTTCGGCCACCCAGACCCCCGCCCCGCGGGCCCTAGCCTTCCACCCGGCCCGGGTCCTGATCCCCGCCACCTCAGCACCTCAGCCAGCCCCCAGGCCGGCCTGCCGTCTCGGCTCCTCAGCCCTTTCGGGCGCCCGTCAGTTCCCGGCCCTGCCGGGCCGGGCCCGCCGTCTGGGCCCCTCCAGTCTCCCGGGCCGGGCCCTCCGTCAGCCCGCGGCCTCCAGCGCGGCTCCTCGCCCTCTCTGGCTCCCGCCAAGCCCCGGCCCTCTCCGGCCCAGGCCGGCGTCTCGGCCCCTGAGCCCTCTCCGGCCCCCGTCACCCCCCGGCCCGCCGCCTCGGCCCCGCAGTCCTTCCGGGCCCGGCCGCGGCACCCACCGAAGGTGCGACGCTGCTTGAAGGTCTTTTCCGACGGCATGGCGCGGGAGGCTTAGGAGGGACGGCGAGAGAGACGGCCCCTGCAGCTTCAGGTGGCGGCGGATGCGACAGTGGCGACAGCGACTTCTCCTGTGTCTCCTCAGCCCGCAGCCGCGTCAGGTGACCAGCGCACCGCCCCTGGAGGCGGGGCGGGGGGGGCGGACTCTGCAGCCGCCATGTCGTGCGTGGCGGAAGCGGGCCGGCGCGCGCGGTGGATGTCTGAGTTGGCAGCACCGAGGGAGGACGTTCCCTCGTGGCCCGCGGCGGGGAGCACGAAACCGGACCAGGCAGCCGGCTCTGCCCCTCGCCCCACGGAGAGGCGGGGTGCGATCCCCGGAGTCCCTGCCGCGCCGTGCTGTCCTTCGTGGCCAGCTGCTCTGAGTTCGTGCGCTCGTGTTTCCAGCGCTCAGTGCTGGTGACTGTTAACGATTCCCCCTGAAAAAGAGTCCTTTTCTGCTCCTGCTTCCCGAGTATCGCTGATCTAGGAGCTGCTGGTTACTTTTGTGGTGTAAGCTTTTTGTTTGTTTTCCTTCCGGATCAAGTATATTCAGCTGGGTGTGTGCGTGTGTTTTAATTTTAAGAATCTCCACTGGTAACTTCTGTCACGCGTTGTCCGAATTAGGAAAGACCTGCAACTGGTTATTTCAGGTTTTGTTTACTAGAATTTAACTTGGAAGAAAGTCTAAGGATAATTGTTTGGGCTTAAGACCTTCCCAGTGGGTGAATTCCTTCCGACCGGAGGCTACAGCCCTTAGGTGACTTCTGGAGGCCCTGGGCGGTTTTGGTTTCTGGGTGCCTGCCCAACATCACTAGTGTGCTGACTTCTCTTAAGGATTTTCCAGTCTCTCAAATGCTGAATCTTACACGTTTCAGCCACTAACGAGCTGAGCAACCTTGAATAAGCCATTTTTCTGAGTCTCAGACTCGCGTAAAGGGGCGATATTTTAGAACTCCAAGTGTTTTTTGAGGAGCAAATAAAAGCCAGTAGAATCTACATCACTATGCAGTGTTTAGTTCTCAGTTCAGTTATTGCCCATCTCAACATCTGATGAACGTACAGCTATTTCAACAGCACCTGATTCTTTGGCTGTTTTTGCTCTTTAATATCTAATAGTTTGTAAGGTCAGCATTATTTCCAGGTCCACCCACCCCCACCCCTTTAGTTTGAAAAAGCCTTTCTTATATGCCTGTTTGATAAAGTAATTGGATTATGTTAGTATACATTATTATACAAACATACAAAACTTTCTAAGATGCTTTTCTCAAAGTGGTTTTAATACAAAGGGATTTCTCTTTATAGAGAAGCAAGTGTGCTGGAGATCCTTGTGTAATTAATTATTCCCCCCACCAGAACAATGATGTTAGTTGTGGCTCTTTATTCTACCCTGTCCACAACAGAACAGGGCATCAGTGCATGTGTCACTTATTTCCCAGGTATTTTTCCCTCTTTATGTCACAGTTCTTTACTTTCCAAATCTGATAGTATTTAGACATTTCATCTGGTTTCCAAAGTTCCAAAGGAAGGTTTTAAGCTCCCAAGTGTACTATCTTCGTTGTTTTGTGTTTATTCTATGAGGATTGGAAAAAATATCTGTGAGATCCAGTAAGTGCTTATTATGTACCTACCTTCTGCCAAACACAAAATGATCGGTTTGAAGTCAAAAAGGATTTTTTTATGATACTAAATATTAGCTGGTGAGTGCTTTCTTGGCTTAGTGCTACCTTGTAAGAAATGGACTTCCTGTTCTCTTGCTGGACAACTGTTTCAAATGCAAGAAGAGGGGAAATCCATTATCGGGCTTTGGAGGTGGGGGGAGGGGCAGGAGGGCTTCCTGTTTTCCTGGTCCCTTAGGCATCCGTTCCAAATTACCAGAGGCCTTGCGTTCACTGTCAGAGCCTCAAAGGATTAGCTTCAAGGACTGTGCTAGGGATGGGACAGGATTACTCATTGTGATTTTCAAGCACTGAAGTCCACATGTACAGTGGCTGTTACAGTCCTGCCCCTAACCTTAAATTCCAACTTCAATTCCAACCTGAAATTCCAATTCAATCTCCAGTCAGGGCACATAATAGAAGTAACCGATGAATGCATAAGTAAGTGGGACAACAAATCGATGTTTTTCTCTTTCTCCCCTTTCCTCTCTCTCTAAAATCAATAAAAAAGAAAGTAACTTCATGTAACTTTTGAATACAAGTGTGCTTAAGCATATGGTGAAAAATTTCTTGTGCCCCAGATTGCAATTTAATAGAAGTTTGATGAAGTTAACAATAGTCAGAGTGGTAAATTAATTGTTCATGAATTATTTTATGCTAGCTAATATAAGCATATTATAATTAATTTTTAGGTAAATAACATAAATATGACTTCCTTAAAATAATCCATATAAAGGGGGAAAAGCAAAAGCACATCTTTCATTTCAACTTATTGTTTTCCCAGGAATCTCATGGTGCTTTTAAACTATCAAATAATCATTGTAGAAAGCCAAGCAGTGTCAGTTTTAAATAACTCTAGCCCTATTCCTTTTTTCATAACATTAAATGACGATAATCATGGGGGACATAATTTAACTGATAAAAAATGAATATGACATCCCAGCATTAGTGGTGTCACATGGCTTAAATCATGCCATCTAGCTATTTCTAAGAATCTATAAAATGGGGCATGAGACATTAGCCTGCAGTCTAGAACACATAAGGGTTATTTTTGCCACACTCAATATGGAGGGCAAGTCACACTGAGAAGCAGTTCACCTCCTCAGGTCTGCCTGGCCTGTCCCACCTCTCCTCTTTCTGATTGGAAGACATATTTCACCCTGGAAGTTGTCTGGGCCACTATTGGCCAGTTGTCCAATCAGTTGTGTGTCATCTCTTTGCTCTTTAGAACAAGTAAACAAACAAGTATTGCCCAAGAGGAGTGCAGGAGCTATTCTCAGAAAGGATTCAGTCGGGAGGATTTTGAAGTTGGCCCGTAATAGGTGCAGTTCTGTGGGAGTGTCTTCATTGGTTCCTGTGAGGTTTTGGGAGAGAGCTCCCTCTCCCGGTGAAGCTCTGCCTCTGGGGTACAACTTCAAAAAACAGCAACCCCAGTGCACGCAGGAAAGCCACCATAAATCACTCACATAACCTAACATTATTTCTTAAATGAATAACAACTGATGGAACTGGGTGACGTTCCACAGGTTTTTTGTTATTGTTGTCTGTTTAATTCTGACACACTTCAAAGGATGGCTGTTTTTTTCAGCTTTTGCCCATATAAGGGATGTAACTGTTCAGACTCATTTTAAACCTTGAACCTCTTGTTTAGCCTTTGAATATGTTCCCGTCTTTCCAGTCACCTTGACTGTTTCTGCTGAGCAATGATAAGATGGCATTTTTTCACATCTAGATTCTGAGAAACAGCATGAGTAAAGTTAACGTTGTTTACTACCAATTGGAAAATGCCCTCCCTGTATTCTACTTATTTTCTTAGATGTTATCAGTGCTCACTAATAAAGAGTTGATTATTGTAGTCTCATAGTGTTAACACAAATGCTCTCTTCTACCTAGTTTTTCCTCACTTTAGTATGAATGCCCCCTCCTTAGTGTTCTTTGTAAAGGATACAGTTCTGTATAAGGGATTATAAAATTGTTCAAGGACAAATAAAGCTTTCAGGGTTCAATCTGTAACAGTTCTCTGCTATGTGCAAAGTCTTTCCCTTCTGGTTCCTTTACACCAAGTGGGTCACCCAGGCGCTGACAGCTGTCGTTTTCTTCCTGTTCTGGTGGTCTGCACCAACTCGGTCCTTCAACATCTTTGTGAGTTATTGTACGCAGACTTCCTGCTGTAAAGAATACATAGATATACTTTTTAACTGTATAGTTATATATTTCAAATTATCAAGATATAATAGTTCAACCATTCTATTAAAGATGGACACCTGAGCAAAATATTTTGTATATTTTAATAAACTGTAAGCTCTTCTAGAAGAAAATTATATTTTATTAATAGGGCCTAGTAGGGAATAGATATATATATTTTAAAAACTGACTGAAATGTAACAGTGGCAAGGATCATGCTTTAGAATCTATGGATCCACATAGAAAATAGCACCTAGGCTAGTCAGGCATTCTGTAAATATTTATTATGTTAGTTGATACATTGCTGAGATACTTCTTAGCTTGGATGGTGATGGTGATAACCCACCAGTCTTTTCTATATCTGTTGGGCTCATGTTCCTCCTTGCTTAACCTTTTAGCCAGTTTGTTTGTTTTCATTAACAAACATTTAGTCAGTAAACATTCCTTTATTACATGAAACGTTAGTATATCTATCATGTTAATAAAGCTGGTGCCAAAGGAAGCAAATGTTTACAATAAAATGATGGTGCTGTAATAAAGGGACCAGCCTTCCTAGAAGGGGGTGCCATTAGAGGACAAGAGGGAAGAGGGTTGGTTTTAATGGCACAGACTGGGGAGATGGGACTTCCTGGCAGAGGAGACAGCTTGAGCAAAGTGACAGAGATGTGACAAGGCATAGTGAATTATGACTAAGGAATCTGGTGGCTCCCATTGAAAGAAGTGTGTGGGGAAGGAGATGAGGCCAAGCTAGGAGGTTAGGACCAGGCAGTGAGCTACTTGGTGTGATGTGATAAGGAGTCAAGGGGCCTGCTAAGTACTTTTAAATGGGATGAGTCTGCTTTTGTTTGTTACTAATTTGGTGAGTTCTGGTAACTGCACAGGAGGGATTGAAAAATCTTCTAGATGTAGGGAGGTCACTTTGCTGCTGTTTTTCAATTATGTGGACCTGAGATGGTCAAAATTCGAACTAAGATACTGTTAGTTTTGTCAGTAGATGTACTTCCTCATTTATGGGATTCTGTGGACTAGAGTAGGCTCCCCTCTTTTCTGCTTGAGATTTCTTTATGGAGGTGGTACTGGATAGCCAGGACTTTGTGGAGACTGGGCCCAGGGGAACTGGCAAGCTTCCTATTTTTTTTTTTTTATTAGATTAGCAAGACCCCATACTTGACCAGAAACCCTAGGGTGGCCAGTGGATTCTTAGCTTCCATTTAGATCAGGGGTGTCCAACTCATTTTCACCGGGGGCCACATCAGCCTCACCATTGCCTTCAAAGGGCTGAATGTAATTTTAGGGCTGTATAAATGTAATTACTCCTTACCTAGGGGCAAGGAGCTTGGCGCTGCCTCCAGGTAGAAACAAGGTGGAGGGCCGCATTCAGCCCATAGGCCTTGTGTTTGCCACCTGTGCTTTAGATTCTGGGCAACTTCTCCAGCACTTCGGGTTATTGAAGTAAGTCTGACCAGAAAGGAGTTGGGTCCACACGCCCGGCCCTCTTCTCTGGAAACAACTAATAACAACAGTTTCTTGTTATGAGCAATTTAAGGTGACGCCACTGTCACAGGTGGCTTTACAGATTCTCTAGAACACACGTGCCCTGGATCACAGGTAAACAGGGTAACTAGGGTATAACAGGATCACTAAGAGATGACACAGGATTTATCAGCTAGCATGATTTCCCCTTTCGCTTTAATGAATGAATGTTAGTTTTTAGATAAAAGAGCTGACAGTCACAATTCAGGGTTCTACATTGCTTACCCAGTTTGTAGGGCTTTAACAGTTGGCACTGGTTCCTCTTGCCACTTAATCACGCCTTCTGTGTGCAGCAGGCCTTGGGCGTCATCTGGAGCTTTCCAGGGGGTGGGGGTGGCGTTTCTTGGGGGGGGAAGGTGTGCTTGGGAAATCGTAGGGGCCAGTCCTTGCGGCTGTCCTCAGGGGAATGTCCTAGAGGTTGAGGTGGGGGGTCCTCGGGACCATGGGGGGTGGTCCTTGGGGCCATCCTCGGGAAGGCAGACACATCTGAAGGCATTCCAGGCGAGGGGTGTCCTCCACGAGCCTGGTCCGTGCAGTGGGGAGCGCGTCAGCCCCATACTCTGGAGGTGGCAAGTTTAGTCCTCACATGTGGCTACAGACAGCGCGCCGTTCTGCTGCCCACCAGCATGTCTTCAGTTGGGAAGGGGCGGCCGTCGCGCGCTTGTGGGTGACATTCTTTACCTGTGCTTGGTCCGGGAGCAGGACCAGAGGCCTTCAGACCTCAGGTGAGCCGATACCCAGGGCTACTAGGGAGTCACCAGCGTCTAGGCGAGGGCCCCACGGATGGCCCCCTTGACAGGCGTAGGGCCCCTCTGGCAGGCGGGGCTTGCGGGGGCTGGTCCTCTGTGGGTCCCTCCTAGGGGGCGGGGCCGAGACTAGATGGAAGTGTTGGGGGGTTGGTAAAAGAGGCTGGGCTCTAAGTGGGCGTGACTAGGCTGGGGGGGGTGCTGGCTGGGCTCTCCGCTGGGCTGGGGCGGGGCAGCTCACAGCTGCGCCGGCGCACGCGCGGCGGCAGCAGCTGTTACTCTGACCGGCATGGCGGTGTGCGCTCGTCTTTGCGGCGTGGGCCCTTCGCGGGGATGCCGGCGTCGCCAGCAGCGCCGGGGCCCGGCCGAGACAGCAGCTGCGGACAGCGAACCAGACACAGACCCGGAAGAGGAGCGCATCGAGGCTAGCGCGGCGGCGCTGTGCGGTGGGGGCAGCGGCCGGAGCACGAGCCCCTCGCCGCCCCCGCGCTGCTCCCTGCTGGAGCTGCCTCCGGAGCTGCTGGTGGAGATCTTCGCCTCGCTACCAGGCACGGACCTCCCCAGCCTGGCTCAGGTCTGTACCAAGTTCCGTCACATCCTGCACACCGACACTATCTGGAGACGGCGCTGCCGGGAGGGTGAGTGCGTTGTACTGGGGGTACGGGCCTGGAATGGGGGCTCGGAGGTCCCCAAGGGCCCTCGACGGGGACCTGCTATAGTTCGGGGGCCCCATGGGCAGGGGCTCATCTGGGCGAGGATGGGACTAGGGTCTTGGGTCCCCATGGGCCCTGGATGGGGACCTGCCGCAGATGGGGGTTCCAAGGGGCGGACCCGGCTGTGCGGGGGTTGGGGGGAGCAGGGGACCCTCAGCAGATCCGGGGAGCAGGGGACCCGCGGCAGATCCAGGGCGCGGCGTGTGGGTGAAGTGTAGTTCCCGGTGGGCAATGGGGTGCTCAGAGAGGGTGGAGTGGTCTCTCAGCTACCAGGACAGGACGCAGCGGAACCAAGGGAAGTGACGCGAGCTGGGGCAGGGGTTGAGCGGTGGTCCCTGTAGGTGTGAGACCCTGGAGATTCAGGCCAGCCCGGGTAGTAAGCTGATGATGTCCTCAGACATCCACCAGCGCCCTCCGCGTCCCCAGCCCTTTGGGGGAGGGTGTGTGTGTTGGGGAAGCTGAGGAGAGCGTGAGGGTGAGCTTGAGTAGTAGGGAGCAGAGGGGGCCGAGGGTTTGGAGGGTCTCCTGAGGAAAGGAGTGGGTCTGCATACAGGTGAGTGGAGCGGGCAGTGCCGGAGGGGTTACTGTCCCACTCAGGGGTGCTGGTGGCAGTGGTGAAGATGGTGAGTAGTTTTATAACAAATCCTAGGAGGAAAGGTTCAGTTAATCCAGAAAACAAGGCTCTCTGCGTTTAAACGTTAACAGATCTTTGATATTCAATAAGGTCTCATATATTGGTAAACAGGATAGGCAAGAAGAAAATCTCAACGCAGAACTGCAAGAGGATGAAAGTAAGAATCATCAGGGAGCATTTGAAGTCTTGCTTTCTTGGCATATGTCATCAAGTTGGCTCAAATAAACTTATTTTTTTTTTTTTTAAAGTAATCATCAGAGCCTCTACAATCAAAGATAAACTCTTAAAATTTTGGAAAACATCTCTCCATATGCAAATATAAAGTCATGTATATGTTTTTACTTAAACGAGATCATACCATATGTATTCTCTTAGAGACAGTTTAGTATAAAAAACCTTCATATTATTCCCCTGCATACATAGGCCATAAGACTACTCCCTTACTGGTAGGTTTTTAAATTTGCAATTTTTTCTTGTCATAAACAGTGCTATCAAGACTGCCTTTGGGCATTTCATGGGAATTTATGAGACATATATCTTGCAGAACTTCTGAGATTATTTTCTTAGTGTGTATTTCCCAAAATGGGGTTGTGGGTAGTAGGATGTGCACATTGGTAACACCTTAGGTACCCTTTGCCCAGTGGTTGGAATTGCATCACCCGGAAGGCTACAGGAGGCCTCTTTTCTCAGATCCTCCCCAACAAGGGGATCAGCTAGTCATCTTCTCTCTTCTGTTAACCTCAGTGGCCAACAGTCTGGATTTATAGTCATAGGGGTGGGCTGTGTATCCACTGAGGGATCCTGGATAGGCTGCTTCACCTGCCCAAGTGGTAGTGGGAAGTACTGTCCCATAGGATTAAATGAGATGATGCATGTGAAGCCCTCACTCTCTAAATGGTAGGTGTTTAGTTATCATGACTTTTGGCCATTTTTATTTCACCTCTTGTGAATTTCTTATTTGTGGGTTGTTGTTTGTTTTGTTTTGTTTTCTCTCTTGTTCTCTTAGGGAATCTGTTACCACTTTCTTTTTTTTATCCTTAAACAGGGACTTTTTTTTTTTTTTTATTGCTTTTGAGAGAGAGAGAGAGAGAGAGAGAGAGTGAGAGAGAGAGAGAGAGAAATTTCGATGTGAGAAAGAAACATTGGTTGCCTTCTTGTATGTGCCCTAACTGGGTATCAAACCCGCAACCTGGGTATGTGCCCTGACTGAGAATCAAACCCATGACCTTTTGGTTCATGGGATTGCACTCTCCAACCACACTGGCCAGGGCAGGGAGTCTGTTGTCTTACAAAGTTGTAAGAACTCTTTGAATATTAGCAGTATTAACCTTTTGTTATATATGTGGCAAGTAAATTTCCTTTGATGTTTTAAAATAGAGGCAAAAAAAGGTTCCATTTTTTCTTTATCTGTGATTTCCATTTGCTTTGTTTTGTATTTTGTATAACTGTAAGACCCGGATTCGGCCCTGGCTAGTGTGCTCAGTGGATTGAGTGCTGGCCTGATTCCCGGTCAGGACACATAGTTGGATTGCAGGCCAGGTCCCCACTTGGGTGGCGTGCCAGAGGAGACTGATCGATGTTGTCTCTCGTGCATTGCTGTTTCTCTCCCTTTCTTTCTCCTTCCCTTCTCCTCTCTCAAAAATAAATAAAATCTTAAAAAAAAAAAAAAAGACTCAGATTCATCACAGATGTTCCATTGTGCTTCGAGGTGTTTATCAGTCAAGCAAACCTGTGTTGTGGTCTCTTGGGAACTGTAATGTACATGTGTGTGTAGTTTTGTGTAATTAGAAAACTCAAAGGCATGTCACAGGGTAAAATGACCTGGAGTTACAACTCAAGGTAAATACCCAGAATTGTTAGTGGAAATATAAAAGGTCCTGATGAAGATACAGAAGGAAGTGGAGCAGACATGGAAGGACCCTTGAGTCCTTCCTTTCTCACTGCTGCATTTTTTAGCTCAGCTTTTTTGGGACAACAGACATGACGGTGGAATCCAGCCATCTTGTTCATCCATGTAGTCTGACATGCTAGGGGAATTTTCATTTTGAGAAATCTAAAAAACAAAAGATAAAAATGATAAGACAAGCATATTCCTAGCCACTCCCCTGAAAAAGTCTTTTGTCATGTTTACTTTTGATTCCTCTACCTTGTTTTAGGAAAACATCTCAGCTGAGACGCAAGTCTCTTCTGATCACCACTCTCCTTCCCATTGTAAGAAACAGCCACTGTTGTGGGTTTAGTTTACTTGTGTGTAAACACACCTGTATACATCCCCAACGTTACGTTGTTTTGTGGTGGCTTACATTTTAGCACTATATCATACTGTACGTATTGTGCATTTGCTGTTTTCCCCTGTCAACCTGGGTTTATTTAAAGTTCTGTCCACGTTAATACATTTAAGTCTGGTTAAGTCTTTTTAAATGCTATGTGCTGGTTCATAATTTGAAGAGGCTACACTTTTGTTCCTTCCCTTTATAATTATTTTTTTTTACTATGCCCATTGTGACAGTGAATAATCTCTGATATGCTTCCTTGGGTGCAGATAAGTTTGGAAATTTCTCTGAGGACTATATCCAGGAGCAGTGTGGCTGGGCAATGGGCTTTGAAATTTGCAGTTTTATTAGATACTATCCAATTATTTCCTGGAGTGATTTTACCCCTTTACATACCTGTCACTGGAGCATGAATAGGCAAGTCACAAAATGTGAAATACAAATGCCCAATATGCATCGTTACAAAGTAGCTGCCTTCTGTGGTCCAGGTTATCTCATTTAATCCATTATCTGCTAGATTCTCTCTAATGTGAATAACACAGCTTTAAAAATGTGTGCCAGCACTGGCCCGGTGGCTCAGTTTGTTGGCTCATCCTCCCATGCACCAAAAGGTTGTGGGTTCAATTCCCGGTCAGGGCACATACCTAGGTTGTGGGTTTGTTCCACCCACTCCCCCTCCCTCTTTCTCTCTCTCTAAAATCAAAAAACATGTTCTCGAGTGAGGATTTAAAAAAAAAACAAACATGTGCCAATCTGAGGGAGAAGCAACATCTCATTTTAATTTGTATGTGCCTGATGACAAGTGAGGATGCATATTTCAAAAATATAATTACTGGCCATTTGGATTTCTTTTATTTGCTTATCCTTAATCTTTGCCCTCTTTTTCTGTTGTTATTTTTCTTATTGATTTGTGGATTTTATTAATTTAATCTGGATAGATTTCTGTTTAATATATTGCAAAACATTTTCTTGTATAATCATTTGCTTTTTAACTTCATTTATAGTGGCTTTTGTGCACAACGTAAATCAGAATTACATTTTAACTTTGGGTTTAAGTAATAATTGTCATTCTAAGGTTATGAAGATGGTCGACAGCTAGATTTCAGTTTCACTATTTCATTCTAATAGCTTCAATTTCCATTTTATCTAGTCAATAATTGGATAAGCCCATGTGGTATTCATAGATGGCTCCTAGAGTTAGTATAATTGTGTTTGGATTTATATATAAGAATAGTTGTGTATGAGACAAATATGGTCTTACTTCTCTGAGCCTCAAAACGTCATCTTTCCTGAACTAGACATTTGGTTATAATGGGTGTTAATGAGGCCGGAGTCAAGCCCCTGTGGGTACAAAACCAAAGCTCTCCCAGCTTTGGTGAATAGGAGACAAGACATCAGGCTGTTTGAGGAGGTGGATGGTCCTGCCTCATCAGGTTTCCTGGAACAGCCTTGGGGTCTGGCCTTGGCAGGAGTATAATGGTGGCTCCAGTTTTTAGTGTCTTGAAAGACTGAGTGAGACTAAGTAATGAGTTTGAATGTTTACTATTCAGTGTTCACATGTTTGCTTTCTTCATTTATATAAGTGGATTTTCCAGAACAGGAAACAAACCACAAAAAAATGGGAGTGGGAAAGAGGATACCATGCACCTGTGTTCGTGCTTCAAAGAATTTGGGCTGTGATTACCTGTCAGAGTACCGATGAGGCTTGTATGTTTAATAGCTCTTCCTAAAATGGTAGGATGATTTTGGGGCAGTTGGGAGGGAGATAACACCAGAAACTTAAAATGAAGTACAATGGGGAGATGCTCACAATTTCCAGTGTTCTAGCAATAATAAGTTAGTGATAGTAAATCCGTTATTTCTGTAGAACTTTTTATAGGGCTTTTCTAGCCCCTTGCATGTAGTGTTTTCTAGTGGTATTTCTCTGGGCAGGTAAAAGGGTTGCTACTGAAAAGCTGAATCTGTTCTCCTGGTTTGGGGCAAGTATATGACAAATTGGTGATATTTTTCCCTCTTATAGGAAACCAAACCAAACCCAGTTGTGTAGGCAGGGCAGATAGATGGAGGGCAAATACTTTTTGATGCATCATTTCTCTGGCTACAGGCCTCCTGCAGTTACTTGCATGTGGAGCTATAAATAAGTCATCGTTTCACAGAGTACCCAGGGTGGAAGCCAAGTGCGTTATTTTGCCTTTGACCCTGACGGGGCTTTTTCATTTAATACTTCACCATTTAGTTGGGGAATTGTGAAATGCTTGCCAATTTTAACACTGTTCATTTATGTAATATTTTATGAAGTCTATCTAAGGCTAATGAGTTTACAAAATTCAGACCATAGTTCTAAATCAGAATATTTAAGTAATAACAGAAGATAAATTAAAAACAAAGGAAATGCTTATACACATATTTTTATGTTCCACAGTGAACTCTAAATATTGAGTCACAAAAATTTCATATTTTTCAGCTCAGTGCTTGCTGCCAGCATCAGGTTTTTAATTAATAATATGTAATTCTTCCATTTCTTTCTTTGATGGTAAGTGGTTTTTTTTAATGACACATGGAATAATATTTGTATAATAGTTCAATCAGCTGTAAGTCTAAAGTGGGTTTACTTTCCATCATACTCAGAAATATCTTTTTCCCATAATGTGTGATCTTTATGACAGAAATGGGAAATTAAAAACCAATAGTTAATTCTGTTTTGTGCAGGCAGAAGAAAATGCTATTTCCATTCTGTTTGATGTGCTAATGCAAAATTCGAGTAATGTGGCTTTTGTTAAATATGGCTGAAATTGGAAGAGCTATCATGGAAGAGGGGAAATGGGCAAGTTGTTGGCCACTACCATATTTTGGTTTTAAGGTTGGCTTGAGAAATATTTTTTGATTCCTGTTATGTGGATACTTCTAGAGCCCACCGGTTTTGGCGGTAGGGAGGACAGTTGGATAAACATACTGTTCAGGTCACAGAAGCACGTGTCTCAACCATGAGAATAGGAAGCCAGACCACCTCCTGGACATACAGCAGGATCCAAAACTATAGGGAAAACCTTTATTCTTTTCTTCTGCTTTGCTAACTGAAAGGACAACAGTCCCCTATTGTATTTGCAACTTGAATCTCATATGCTGCTTCATAGAGAAACCTAGTCCTTTCAGTTAGCAAAGTAAAAAAGGATAAAGAAAAGTGGTGCCCCTAAAAACTTCCTGTTATTTAACTTTAAAAAGCGAGCTGGAAAGTGAATCTGGTACCCAGAAAGCATTGAGTAAAGATTTTCCCTTGGCCTTGTATAATTGGTCAGACACTGGTGACTTGCCAAAAATAATTGATTGGTTGTTAGAGGTCCAGGCACTGCCATTTTTTACTTTTGTTTATAAAGTGGTTACGTAATGGATTTGAGGATCTGAGTTTGTCTCTCTGGCTGTAAAGGGCATGCAAATAAATACAAGGGTGTCTTTGGGCGTTGGGAGAGGAACAAGTGTCCTCCCCAAAACCAGGCCCTTTCAGGAGATGGCCTGGGTTCCAGACTCATGAGTTAGAATCTTTTGCAGTGATGCCATCACTGTCCACCCAGTGGCAATGGAGAGTAAACCTGGAATCGCCAGGCCTGCTCATCTGGTATTAGAGGAATAGGGACGTGTCTGGAATATTAGAAAAGAGCCAGCGTGAGATGATTGCAGTCAGACTCATGGGCACATCTGGTCTCAAAATGGGCACTGAGAGAGAGCAGGTGTGCGTGCACTCATGAAGAACAGGTGTCTGGGACGACAGATGGGCCTTAGCCTGACTGGGTCTCCCGTGGCTAGGGGGTGCCTGTCATGGTAGCCGGGTGAGGGTCAGAGTCATCTAGCTGGGAGAGTGAAGTTTCTCAAGGTTCCTATTGGCACTGAGATTGTTTATCTTTGCAGGGCTGGAGCTTGTTGGGAATAAGTCAAATTGATAATGTAGGTGGTTTCATCTATCCTTGGGAACTATTTGTTCAGCATCCCGAATGTTCTAAGGTGTTTAATAGGAGACACCCATGTCCAGGTTTTGGTTTTTACATTCTTTTCCATCCTAAGATGAGCTGTTTGCAGAGTGTTTTTCTAGATCTGCTACATTATTATTTTTTTAAAGAGCATTACATGCACTTACGGTAATAGCCAAGTAAAGCAGCTACTGGATAACACATGGGGGTTGAAATCAGGGCTGTTGTTGAGGAGTGTTCTTGGGTATCGCTCGGAGCAGCTGTGTCAGGACACCTCGGCGCCCTACTGCTCCCTCCCATCAGCTTCTGCCCCCCACCTTTGACTTCTTAGTAGCCTCAGAAGTAAAACTTTAAACTCTGTTTTATTAAGGGTTATAGTTATCCCCTAACTTAGTACAAACAAAAATGCAGCTTTTCTCACCAATACTACTTTTTAAAAGGTTTTATTTAGAAAACTGTGAGTTTACAGCAGGTAGGAAACAAGCCAGCAGCGTTCCTCCAGTCCACACTCCACCCCTTCTCCCTGGCTCCCTCCTGCTTGCCAGGTGCCAAATCTGGGTTGCACCCTCCTTTCCTCCTGCCTCTGCCTTATCTGGTGGCACAGTGGCCTCCTCACTGGACCACTCCCCCACACCCACACCCACACCCACATTTCTAGGTACATGTCTTCTGGCTCCACCCACAGGTTAGTAGTCCACTGTGTAGGCCCTGTCCCTGCTGCTTTTCTCCCTAAGACTCTTCAGTGTTTCTGTGTTGCCTATGGACTCCCATCTCTGGCATTCTAGCCCCTTTAGGACCAGAAGAGAACCTCCCTTTCCAGACTTATTTTGAGTGCCTACCAGCCTGCTTCAGATGGCGTCTTAGTACTGTGCCTTTCCAGGGTGGCAGAGTTCCCTCATAAGTGGCATTTCTTGTGACAAGGAGGTTAATTCCCCTCTAATTATAGTCTCCTGATACTGAGACAGTGCACACAGAGTAATGACATTAACTTCTTTGTCCTCTTCTGTTCCCGTGCAAAGTGTGTGCAGATCTGTGACGCTGCCACGAGCACCATCTCCACTGTTCCATCTTCTCTTTTAGGGAAGGAGCCCAAAGAAGCAGATGTGTCTTGGTCTCTCCTGTGGGGGTAAGAGAGTAGAAAAGAGAGAGAAAGTTCTTCTAATTCATTCCCACCCATAGAGGCTGACGGGATTCAATGCATATTCAGAAACGTGCTGTGGACACAGAGGGCTTTTGGTAGGCCCCATCACACAGGACGGGCCTCATCGGACAGGAAGTGCGTGATGAGACCTTGGCAGCCCCGGCAGTTTGGTGCAGCTTCAGTGTTGACTTGACTCAGGCGAGACCACTGGGCTGTTTTTTAACCCTTGGCAAAACATCTTTCAAATAGCTTTTTGAAAAACTCTGATTGGAATATTTGAAGTGGCAATTTAATTGTTTGTTGTGGTAACATACACCTAAAATAAAATTTACTACTTTAATCATTTTTTAAGCATACAGTTGAGTGGCATTAAGTACGCTCACGTTGTTGGGCAGTCGTCACCCTCCATCCGCTCCATAGCTCTCTCCATCTTCCTAAACTGAAACTCTGTCCCTGTGAAAACTGACTCCCCATTTTCCTTCGCCAGTCCCCGGCAACCACCATTCTCCTTTCTGTCTCTATGAATTTGACAGCTCTAGGGACCTAATATAAATGGAATCATGCGGCATTTGCCCTTTTGTGATTGGCTTATCTCACTCAGCATAATGTCCTCAAGGTTCATCCACATCGTGGCACGTGTGGAATTTTCTTCCTTTTAAAGACTGCATAATATTCCAATTTATGGATGGATCACATTTTGTGTCTCCATTCATCTGTCAATGGACACTTGGGTCTTTCCACCTTCTGGCTATTGTGAGTAATGCTGCTGTGAACCTGGCTGTACAAATATCTCTTCAAGTCCCTGCTTTCAATTCTTTTGATTATTTATTGGAAGTAGAATAATAGCTGGATCATATGGTAATTCTATGTTTTATTATTTGAGAAAATGCACCAGACTGTTTACCAGAATAAGAGCATTTAATTTTATAAATTTCCTCAAGTCCAGCTTACTCATTTTTCTCTACCTTCTCAACTTTTTGATACTTTGTTGCCATCTTTTTATGTAGACACTTTCAAGAAAGAATTTCATAAATTGTGCACTAGATTAACAAGGAAACTTTTTGAATTGACAGCCTGCAACACCAAATCCCACACTTACAGAGCAGCAGTAGGCAGCATGGTTTGGTGTGCTAACTTTTAATCATTTCAGATAGGGTCTCTGCCGAAAGGTGGAGTTAGCACTTGTTAGTTTTTCTGGAAGGAAGGATATGTGGTACTGGCAAGTAAAAACTGGCCTTAAAACTATTTTCAGGGCATTTTCCCTTGATGACGTATGGGAAGATTTATAGAACAACCAGATGATGTGGAATTGTTCTTAGCCACTCTTTAAAAAAAAAAAAAAAATTCCGTCACGTGGAAAATACCCAGCATTTCTTACAGGAACATCTGGGTTAGAATGACATTATTTCACTTTGGTGGATTTATTGTGATCTTTTGGAAACATCAACAAAAGTCTACTAAGGATTGCTGTATTCATTAGCACTACATAATAACTTTGCTCTTTTTCTGATTGTTAATGGCGTATTTTGTGGATGCTTTATCTGGTTGTGTAAGTTCATCGCCTATATGATATTAGCAATACTATTTGTTGACAAAGTATACAGAGATTCATGATTTGGTCATCCTGGCTGAAAACCTTAGGGTCACTCAGAAGCCCAAGCGATTAGTGAGGGGCACTGATAGTTTCCATCAGGTTAGAGTATCCGTTGGACTCATGTAGAAACCATAAACCAGCCCTGGTTGGTATGGCTCAGTTGGTTGGAGCATCGTCCTGTACACCAAAAGGTCATGGGTTCAATTCCTGGTTAGGGCATGTACCCAGGTTGGGAATTCGATCCGCTGTCAGGGTGCATACAAGAAGGCAGCCAATTGGTATCTCTCTCCCCGCAACTCTTCTCCCTCTTCCCTCTCTCCCTCCCTCCTTCCTTTCTCTCTCTAAAAAGCAATGAAAAAATGCCCTCAGGTGAAGAATAAAAAAAGAGAGAGAGAGAGATCATAAACCAAGTCACCAGTCTTCTGCAATCTGAGCAGAGAGGAATGCCCAAGAGACAGTCCCAGTGCCTCACAAGAGGCCTGGCTTTTGACTTCAGGCGCTGTCAGCAACAAGAGCACAATGTATTTTCAGCTCTTGCCCTGTATGGAACTGTTGGTCTGAAGCACTAACACATTAAAAAAGTGTGCAATTCAAAGGAGGACACCCTCCCACCCCCCTGCCCCACAATCAAATTGCTTTGTCAGCAAGGCAGAAAGAGGCTGGTCCTTGGCTGCTTCATACACTGGTAGCCCTCTGGAACTGAGAAAAGGAGCTGGCCTTTCAAAGCCACACAGAAAACAAACCGAAGCACCAATATTACTATGTGGGTGACAATTTTGAAGTGCATCATTTGTACAGGAGAAGGACAAGGTGTGTTTATGGAGAGCTGGACAAAGTAGTGATAACTACTGGTGGTGGTCTAGAGGCGCCCCTTGGCATCACAGAACCCTAGGAAGTGTGAAGATAGTTTAATGTAGAGCAGAGCTGTTCTCAATAGGAGTGGGGTAGACCAGTTGTTCCTGTTTGTTCCACCGACCAGAGGTGATCTGCAAGGATTTTGACAAACTGTGCTCTCTCAGACTGCTGGTAACTCATGTTACATTGTTACATCCCTGCATTATTTTATCCCTGCCCTAGATTCTCAGACAGTGTATTTCATGATTTGTGTTACCTCACAAATGCTTATAATCTCTCTAATCCTCCAGAGTGGAGTCCACATTCCTCTTGGCATGAGGCTAAAGCAGGTGTATGTTGCCTGATAATGAGCAAGGCCATGGTTTTAGGTCTTTAAATTTCATGTGTGTTCATCAGTAGTGGAGTAGGGGAAAGCAGGGCCCCCAGGCAGGCCTGATCAAAGGGGTGTGCAGAGAGAATAGTAACCACCTCGCCCCATATAG
Organism: Desmodus rotundus; assembly: GCF_022682495.2. Lineage (NCBI taxonomy): Eukaryota > Metazoa > Chordata > Mammalia > Chiroptera > Phyllostomidae > Desmodus > Desmodus rotundus. Next base: position 30,041,374 of record NC_071398.1, on the reverse strand, counting down.
TTTCTCCAGACTGTGTGCATCTTGAGCTCTACTTTGTGTACTGTCAAAATCCTGACAGTTATGGAAGCATTTGGGTTAATGTTATCCATTTTATTGAAAAGATCAGGCTGTATATACAAGTATAATGGTTGCCTCAAGGAAAATAATGTGTGGTTGAGTTTTAAAAAAGAAAGAAAGACCAGACTTCGAGGAGGTTCAGGCATGATTGAAAGTGATGAGATGAGGGGCAGTGCTGTATGGCTACTGGCCAAATGACTGCTGAGTCACCAATGTCCTTGAGCCTCAGTCCCCCCCCCCCGCCCCCCATGATGCAGGCACAGTACTGGCCTTAGAGGTAATTGTCAGGATTTTGTTACCAGGCCATTCTGCGAAGCCCCAGTTGAATGCCTGCGCCTGGTATGAGCACAGTGAGAGCCCTGGTGATTATTACTGTGCAATCCCAGGGGCCCCCTGTTCTTGTCATCGAATGCTTGCTGAGCACACACCTGTGCCAGGGCTGTGTTCACCACTCTGAGGTGTTCCCACATCCAGGCTTTGATTCTGGGTCTGCCATCACAAGCCTATGTTCCTTTGTGCAAAACAGTAGCCTCTGCCCCTGTTTTTTCATTGTTAAAATGGAGATGACTGTAGCACCTCTCTCATGGGCTGCTGGTGGAATAGACTGCAGTGGTGCCTGGCAGGAGCTTGGCATGGTGCCCAGCATGCACAAAGGTTGGTATGAGGCAGGCGTTGTCATTATTAGCTTTTGGCCAACAGGCAGTTCTGTATTAGTGTGGATTAGTTCAATTACAGTTCTTTCCTTCCAAAGCCTTGCTGAAACCTGAACAGAAGGACCCGAGGTTTTGTTTGGGAAGTGCTGGCATGGTAGAGTGGGGGAGGGTGATTTTGAAAGGTGGGGCCATGGTGGGGTGAGAGAAGGGATAGGGAGAAGGACGTAGGAGAGTCTGTGCTGTCAGCCAGGTGAGGGGGGAGGACAGGGAGGTGGGGAGGGTGTCAAGGATGTCTCCTTACCAGCTTTTATTCTAAGGTAGCTGGTGCATAAGAGCAGAGTGTGTCCAGCTCCTCCTTCCAGCATCTTTCCTAGGTCTTCAATTGCAGGAACTGTGTTTTTGTTTAATAGAAATAGTAGTGTGGTTAGCCAAACTGAGGGTTAAGCAGGTCTTTGTGGAACCCTGATGCCAATGACAATCTTATTTTCATGGGAACATGCATCATTTCAGACCACTGAATTTCTGCCACACCATATTCATAAGCTGGGGATTGTCTGATTTTGGGATTGTGTGATCAGAATTACAAGACCAGACCAAGGACTACGCATGCACCCTGCTTCCCTCCCTCCTTCCCCCAGTCTTTCCTCCCTCTTCCTCTCTTTTCTCCTCCCCCTTCTATCAGTCTGTCTATTTCTGTTGCTTTGTGATTTGCTTACTGTACTGTCTAGCGAATGTCTCTTGTTACAGAGTACGGCGTTTGTGAAAACTTGCGGAAGCTGGAGATCACTGGTGTATCTTGTCGAGACGTCTATGCGAAGCGTAAGTTAACCTAATATCATCCATCATTAACTTCGTTCCAAGAGCAGACACCGTGAGTATCAACGAAGGATCATAAGTTAATTTGACCCAAACTCAGTTTCATTCTCGGACACCTTGATTTTCATGTCATAATCGACGTTTTGAAGACGGCACTGGTAGTAACGGCACTGGGAGGGTGGCTCTCCTCCGTTCCTTCCTGGGCCAGGCAGTACCCTTACTTTCAGCCCATCACAGGTGCCAGGACCCTTAGATCTGAGAAACATGTCTGCCCTAGGAACAAACTCTGGGGTGCTTCCAGGGGTCCCTCCCTGGGGATTTTGGGCCCGTAGCCTGATCAAATGAGCAGATGGCTGATAGGAAGTGGGACATGAAGCCACACGCCCCTGGATGCCTGTGGGCCCGCTCCTCCCTCCAGCCAGGCACTGGACTCCAGCCCTGTGTTCCGTCTTTCCTTCAGTTTCCTCTGGACGTGTGGACACCGCCCCCTCCCAGCCCCCATTTCTGAACCTCGCTGCGTGACTTTGCAGCGTCGTCAGCAGCTCTCCCTGAGCACTCCCAAGTTTCCCTGGCCCCACCTACCTTCCCAGCTGGCCTTTCTCAGTGCCCCTGTGCAGGAGGCCGTGAAGGCTCCTGTTAACGCCCAGGTCCCCCTGGAGCAGTGGAGTCACAGGGAGCAGCCTGCTCATTCACCACCCACCCCAGTGGGATGTGGCAGGGATTGTTAGCACCCAGGACTGGGGATCAAGAACAGAGTAAGAAAGACATGGTGACCCCATTCTCTTTGGCCTAAAGTTGACCTGTTGGCCTCCCTGAAGAGGACCTTATGTGTTCATCTTAAACCCATCTGAGAAGACTTTAGTTTCCACATTCTTTAGCACTTTCTGCCCAGTTCTGCATTGAAAGCAGACCAGGGGATGTCCTGCTACCAAGTGCCTCACCCAGGAACTGAGGGCCGCGCTTCTCTATGGAAACCTGTGTGGTGGTGGGGGTGGCGAGAAGCAGGCAGGCAGGGGAGTGGGGCTTCGCTGTGGGCCAGGCTGCCGTCTGTGCGCTGAAGTGCTGCCAGCGTTCTTCCAGGTCGGGGGGCTAGTGGGTGTCACTTTCTGCATTCTGTCTTTCCGTGGGTCTGTTGCAGTCAGAGTCCCCTTGTGAGGGGCCCCTCCTCACGTGGCTGCACCACCAGCACAGGCAGAGGGCAGCATTTCTGCAGAGCGGCTGACCTGCGAGGAGACTCGGGGCCCTGTTCAGTCCCTGCATCTGGGCCACGCTCATTGTCTCCTCCTTTCCTCATCCCATCAGAGACTCTCCACTCGAGGACCCCACGGCCATTGGGGTTGCTGGATTGGCTAGTGTTTCTGGGTTAGAATTTGCTCACCCTTGGGGCATTTCCTGTCAAAAGTCTCCAAGTTCTTCATGGGCCTTCCTCTTCCATCACGATTCTTGGTGGCTCAGCTGTGCCCCCTCCCACCTGCCTCAGGGAGCCTTGGAGAGGCTGTTGTTGGGACCCCTCTGCCCTGCCTCATTTCCGCCCCAGTTCTGCCTACTCCTAGCACCCCTCCCCCCTCCTGTGGGCCTAGGGCTTCACCTTGCCCTCAGCCACGATCTTTAAGCTGCCAGCTTGTGCCTCCTGCACTGCCGCCCCAGCTCTGGGCCCCACTGCAAGGCTGCTCTGCTCAGGACCTCCTGCTGCTCCTTCCCCTGCACATTCAGACTTTGGTTTCTTCTGTTGCCTCTACTTCCCATCCCACCAACCCAGGGAGACGTGTGTCTCTCCAGAGGAAGTGAGTCGCGAGACCCGAGTGGTGATGTCTCCTCATGACATGGACAGGGAGGAAATGTACCCTCCCTGTCCTCTGGTCTTACTGGCGAGAACAATACCTCTATGATTCCCTCAAAGCCCAGGGTTTCAGGAGCAGGTAGCTGGGTGCTCCCCGGTTCCCTCCCCACTTTATCCTGTGGGAGCCCACACGGTCTGGGCTGCACCCTCCGTTCCTCCGTTGTTTGCCCAGAGCTCAGTGTCTTCACCCGCATCGGAGCAGTGCAGCCTTGCTGCTGGCACTGGTGTCAGTGAGTGAGAACCAAACTCTTGCTGTGGCAGCCTCTGTGTACACACACTCAAGAAAAGTTTCATGGCCCTTGGGGATGGCCAGCTGGCTTTCATGGGTATCTAATGTGACAAGTTCTTATCTTTGATAACTGCTTTTTGAGTATTCTGAGGCTGTTTGATAACATTCTCTTCAAGCAGCACAAAGACTGTTCTCTCTTTAAGAGTTGTGAGCACTCACAATAGCGTCCTGGAGGGAGGCAGGTGCTCACGCGTCCTGGGCATTACAGGCTGTGATGCCCAGAGGACAGCCCGTGTGGTGAATGAGGCCCCCACAGGTCTAGGCGGGGGTTGGCTGGGCCCTCTGGCAGCTGTCCTGTAGAGGGGCCATGTGGGCACAGGTGGGCAGGCAGGTGGGGTTTGTACACGCAGACCCGGGGAAAAGCCCTGAGAAGGAAAAACTTACCTCCATAAGTCAGGGCTGGTAACAGACTGAAGAGAGAGAGGCCGGCCACTGCAGTGTAGTAATTAACGGAGGTTATTGGGGGAGACTTAGGTACGAGCATGTCTGGGGCAGCTGCAAGATGAAATGGATCCCCTCACCACTCAACAGGCACCAAAGAATTACACAGGGAAGAGGGGTGGTAGCCACAGGAACTAGTACGTGAATGCTACCAGGTAGGGGAAACTACATGGTTGGCCCGGTCGGGACAACCACCTGTTCCAGGTCCAGTACACAGCAGGAGGCTAGAGAGGCTGCTGATTTATGTGTGAATGAACATCATTTTTGATCGGCCAATCTCTAAGTGGGGTTTGCAGAAACAGCCTGTGTTTTGGCTCAGGTCCAGCTTGCATGACAGACAGTCATGTCAAGCGAACAGTCTCTTCTCCACAGGTGTGTAGGGACTGCCAGGGAGAAGGGGATGGTGTGGCCAGGGGTGAGTTGGGAGGTGGGCCACAGACTGGGGACAAGTGCTGTGGCGAGGTGAACCCACACACGTGCATGGGGATGGCAGGCAGACAAAGGAGGACATCTGGAGATTTCTTTTGACTAGTTATTCTTCACCCCGCAAAAATGGTTGGGAAATCAGAGAATAATTAATAGTATATTTAGTACCCTAAAGAGTTTCATTTGTCACCAGCTAAAGCAGGTTTCACGGTGCAGAAGCATGTTTTTGTGAGTTTGCTTTGTAGGACTTATCCAGGAGAAAATTACTTAGCTTCGGGACTAGATAGTTAGCTGGCTTAGGTGAGAGTGAGGCAGCCTTGATTCAGAAGTGGAGGATCTGAGTTAGGAGCTGGCAGATGTTGTCCGTAGTCCAAAGCAAAACAAAACAAACACAAGCAAAGGAAAACACTAGGCATACACTATACAAGCTAGATATCTTAGTTGGGGCATAAGGGTTCCTAGAACAGCCACTCCTAAGATCCACAAGCTGCGCCCTCTGCTCTCCTACCTCAGTGAGCTCCATTGAGCCGTGACAGCTGCGGGAGAGTGAACACGGAGAGGGTCCCAGGGTTGCCTGCCATTCTGAGTTCCCGGTGTGAATCTGTTGATTAAAAGGGGGATACATCACGTTTTCTCTCTAGCCAGACCTCTCATTTTTGGCAGGTGTTTGCCTCCCAAGGTACCAGGGTTGAGTATGATGGCGGAGAGGGAAGGAATGTTGAGTCATATGAAAACTTTATACCATTGTGAGAGCGGAACCATCCTTAGCCCTTTCCCTGCTGTGTCTGTTCAGGTGTAAACCCTCGCGTGAAGTCGGGACGTTTCATGAAAATTCTTCCCGATTACGAGCACATGGAGTACAGAGACGTGTACACCTGCCGTATGTACCTCCTGCTGCTTTGGCTTTGGCGGGGGAACACAGTGACAGTTTGCATGGAGAGGGACCCATAACTTGTAGCGCACGGATGCTTTGGTCCTAAGAGCGAGCTGACTTTGGCTTTTGCTGTCTTTTCAGCTTTCCTCAGCACTCTCTGTGGATTGGCCACGACCAGGATCACACCTGGGCCGTGGCCTGGGCCAGGTTTCCGCAGCCTCTTTTATGTTTGGGGTGGTGTCAGTGTGGTCACTATTGATGCACGTTTTAGCGCTTGTCATTTACTTGAGGCCGAGAGGAGAGAGCAGAGTTGAGGCCTTAAGACCTTTGTATTCCAAAATGGCATGTGAGTGGTTTACCTCTAGGATAGTCATGTTTGGACAGCATATGTGAATGTGAAAAAATTACATACAGCTGTGCCCATATGCACACGAGAAAAACTATGCAGGAACAGTTGATTATTTAGAACCTGATTCCTCTTGATTGGCACTACTTGGGCTCGGAAATTTTCCTAAGCCATATTCCATCGTGGTTAAGGGTATCTCCACTTCTTACTAGGTTGAGCTGAGATGGAGAGTGTGGATTTCAGTTTTCAAGGAAGACTTTAGAAATACCTGCTTGCAAAGACTCCCTGCTGCTTATTGCCTCAGCCCCGCTGAGTGTGCCCTGTGTTAGCACCCCTTGCGTGGACCAGACCCACTTCTATGTCTTATGAGGGCACAGTTTCTAACAAAACCTACTTGGAACACAAGGAATAGAGTTGTTTATGGAATTTCTCCTTACCCTGCCAGGCTCTGGACGTGTAGCTAAAGTGCTCACTGCTCCCATTTTACTTACTCCAGGGAACCACTGTGGAGGCAGTGTGGAGATGCCAGGACTGGTCAGCGTGCTTTCGGTGGTGTCTGAGCCCTGTGCATGACTGTGAACACCACCCACAGTGTTTGTGTCATCAGGCCCAGAGCTGAGCTGCCTGAGTGAAGACGGGGCAAGGGGGCTTGTCCGGAGTGCGTATGAGCAGTCAGGAGGAGCTGGGCAGCTGCGGTTGGGCAGCAAGGGGTGAGTGGGCCAAGTCTGAGGCATGAATTCTGTTCTTTTCCAAACCCCCTTGGAAGTAGCCTCTCTAGCACATCTTGTTATAGACCAACCTGCCCTCCCTGCTTGGCAGTCAGTGAGCCAAGGTGCCTTCTGCAGGCTTGTGGGAGAGAATGTGACATAGCACTTATTGATGAGAACCATCAATCAATCCCCACGGCTATACTGACGGGAACAGCCTGGCGTGGGCTTTTAAATACAAGTGGACAAGCACTTAGGGGCTCATTAAGTCATACATTTGCTGCAGGATTCTTCTAGAACAACAGTCTATCTGGAACTTATACCCAAGACAGAGAATGGAATTCTGACCCACCTCTGGGAAGGTGACTCGGTGGCTGGGACCTAGGAAGTGCCTAGGGCTGTGTGGTGTGTTCTTTTTGTGCCCAAGGGCTGGCTGCTCAGACACTTTCTGCAGCTTGTAAGGGTGTGTCTTGAGTCCAGACTTTTCACCACAACTTCCAGAGCATCTGCACTTTAGCCACATATTGGATGTTCCCCAGCTGCGGGTAGCTGACAGCTTAGAAGAGACTGCTCTAACTGGAGACTGCCGTCCTCTCTAAGGCTTGAGTGTAGGTATAGAAATGTACAAGTCCTTGTAGAAAACTTGGAAGATCCAGAAAATATATGAAAATATAATGTAAGCATTGGTTGCATTTCTTTGTGAACATATTTAAGCTGAGTGATCTGTTACCTCCATGACTATAAGGAGAAAAAAATTACATGGTTGCAAAAGAGAAGTCATTTCAACCCCAGTTTCAAACCCCTCTGTGCCCCGGTGATCGGCATTCCAGTGCCCCTAGAATGTTCTTATGGAGTGCAGCTTAGAATTTCTTCTCTGCCGTTAGCCAGACTTTCCAGAAAAGTCTGCTGTGACAGTTGGCTTGTGAGGAGCCTGGGACCTTGCCCTCTTTCTTCCTCCTCCATTCACGCCATTCCTGGAGCTCTTGAGAACTTGTGTCCCCTGGTCTCAAAGCCTCTGGGCCGTGTTCTGTGGGACCAGGGAGGATCAACAGTCTTGAGTACACGACGCTGTCCTGGGGAGAAGCATGTCAGCATCGTCTGAGGATGCAGATTCCGGCTGCTAGGAGCTTTGTGGCCTCAGAATAGTAGTTTTTGCAGGGTCAGTTTTGTTTATTTTTCTCAATATTGGGCCATATGGTGCTTCATATTCTTGATAATTCGTGTCTATAAGAAGTTGGAAGCATCATATAGGGGATGTATTGTCCTTACGACATGTTTAACACATGTCCCTGTGTGCAAATTGATAGTGACTGTTGAAGTGCATTTGGAACTTAAAAATAACTAACCATAGCGCTCTGGGTTTTGAGGTTCTGACCTAGAACCCTGGTAGTGCTCCACATTGCTCTAGTGGATACAAGGAATTTGGTAGAAAGTTGCCTACCACACGGTGAGGAGGTGGACAGGCCACTTTTCCCTAGTGTCCAGCTGAAGGCCATCAGGCAAGAGGAAATTACCTTGTTTTCAGGAGTGAGCCTCCTACTCTAGTCAGGGGGAGCCCACATTAGAGTTGAAGTTAGAGAAAACATGTTTCAGCTCTTGCAGCCAAGCAGGCGTGGCTCCCTCTTACTGGTGGGAGATTAGCCTCCTTCTGCCCAGGCCTCCACCTGATTGGATGGGGCCCCCCACACTGGGGAGAGCAGTCAGTATTGCTGATGTTAATGTCCGCCTCAGCCAGAAACACCCTCACAGGCACATTCAGAATATTGTTTGGCCAATGTCTGGGCACCCTGTGGTCCAGCCCAGTCAGTGCGTGAAGTTAACCAGCACACTCTGCCTGCACAGAGACCCCAGGCCCAGAGATCCCGTCAGTCAAGGCCTTGTGTAAGTTGGTTGCCCATTAATTCACTGACTTATTCACCCAACAAGTGCACGTGCAAAGGCAGAGGAAAGTGAAGGGAAGGACATTTTCCCGAATGTTTACTGCAGCTCGTCGTCGCTGTGGTGGGACTTCAGGTTGGCACTAGGTTTCCTTCTCTCCAGTTGTCTTCAATGAATATGTGTGCGTTGCTTTGGAAATAAGGTGGGGGAGTGTGGTGTTTTTAAAAAAGAGAGATGACTCAACTTAATTCTGTGACATTGTGGACTCTGCCCCACCTCTTAAGGAATCCCGCGCTTCCCCAGCTGCGTAAATGGACGGGAGGCTCACCACTTCATAACGTCGCCCCGTCCACGTCCTACAAGACAGAAGTTCCCTGTCACTGGAGCTGCTCACGTAGAGGCTGGGTTTCAAAAGGACCCTGTTGTCTGTTTTATTATGCTTTTCAAAGACATTTTCATTCGTAGAATTCTTTAGAAGCTTTTGTAGGTAAGCTTTGCTTAAATCCACATTTGTTTACAAGGCTCTGTTACAAGCCTTTGTCATGTCTTCATGGTTCTGTCTTCCTCCTCCTGCCCTTTCCTCTGATGTACTTTGAAGTGAAGACTGGCTGGCTCTAAAACGAAGACCTGCTCTCTCTCTCCCTGTAGTGCTCCACAGATATAGACACATCTTGGGATTGTGGCAGCCAGATATTGGGCCCTACGGAGGACTGCTGAACGTGGTGGTAAGTCCGAGAGCCTCGCCTGTGGTGCTTCTTGTGAAGTCAGGACTGCTGCCCCACATGGACAGAACTTAGTGCCTTTTCTACCAGAAGGGCAAGTCAGCTGCTTTCTATATGACACGAGAGCAATCACAAGGAATCACTAGTTCTCATCAGGTTACTTTTTGCGGCCCTAGCTTATTCTCTGAAGAGCACCTCTCTCCCACACAGTGAGGTCTGCATGTACTCTGAACGGTGCCTCTTAAACAGAAACCCTAGGGCCAAGCACATGCAGTTAATACTCGGGCAACTCTGGACAGGCGCCTGATGTCCCAGTGAAAACAGTCAGGTGCCCCCCGGGGAACGCTGGTGTTCTGCCCCTGCTTTCCTTCTCACTGGCTCATGCCAGAAGCCCAGTCTGGGATACCGGCTCCACATCTTGTAATACTAGTGAGTCTGCTTTGCCGTGGCCCTGGACAGCCTCGGTGTGCCTCTTCTGAGCCTGGTCCAGATGGGCCACCTGGTGACTCTGGTTACTGTCACTCTGTGTATTTTGGTCACCAGGTAGGTTTTGGACAGGAATAAGTATTGCTTTATACTCTTTGTATTTGGTGGAAGCATTCATTCAGAAACATACTTTACATATGTTACGTTAATATCACTGGGAAAAAGCCTGACTTTTAAAACGTTCTCTCAGGGACAACCCAACAGTTCCCAGCATGGGCATATTTTTTTCCTTTTAGTTGGGGAGGGTGATAAATGTATCCCATGACTGAACCATGGCAACTGGCTCTCACCTCAGACCGGTTAGCTGCAAAAGTGAATAAATTCTCTCATCCTGTTGCTAGAGCTAGAAGCTGTGGATCTAGGCTCTCCTGGGAAGGCAAGAGCGACTGCTAGGTCATTTCAAATGGGGCTGTCCCTGTCCCTCCACTGAGAATGTAGGGGCCTTCGTGCTGAGCACATGTGTGGGGACTGCATGTCCTTTGATCTGAGCTCTATCACTTCTGTCACTCACTGTTTCAAACACACAAGAACAGCGGGAATGGTAGGGTGAACTGCCGGTGCCCCCCACCTGGATTCAGCAGTTATCGGTAGTGCACCAAGTTTGCGGCCTCTGTCTCCACCCCTTGGCTCATCCCTTGTCTCCTCCCTGTTTTCAAGAGGTTTCAAACAAATCCCAGGCTTGTGTCACTTCATCTGCTCATACTTCAGTGTGGATCTCTAAAACTATGGGTGTTTTCCTACATATCCATCAGTTCTTATCACACCTTCCAAAAGTAGCAGTAATTCCTTGATGTTACCTGAGACCCAGTCCCTATGTAAGGTTCCCTGATTGTCTCAAAACTGCCTTTTGACAGCTGGTCCATTCAGATTGGGACCTAAACCAGGCCCTGATAATGTGTTTATGTGTTTGCCTCATGACTCTCTCCTGTTGCAAGTAGCACCCCCATTTTTTTCTCAGGTCAGTTGCCCTACTTATTGGGTATCACTTTCTGGGTTATTGCTCTTGCTTCATTCTCATGTCATTCAGCTCCTCTCACCCCTGGCCCCCACTTTAGATATGGAAGTTCTCTCTCAAAGGCTTTCTTGGATGCAGGTCTAACTGCTTTTATTCTATTAAAAAAAATTAACATTTTCAGCTTTATTGAGATATAATTGACAGAAATATAAGATTTATAAAGCACACTTCACGGTCCCACCATCTAGTTAATTAATGTATACGTCGTCACACATGCAAAGTCTATATTCTCAGTAAACTTCAATGATCAATCGACTGATACTAACTATAGTCACATTGTTTTTCACTAGATAACTACTTTGCAGTTAACAAGCACTTGGTGGTAGGGCCGTGCTTGTGCCATTGTGACAGGTCAGGGGCATCTCATTGTTTGTTGGCCCTGAGGTCCTCCATGGGCCTGGAGTGTGGAGACGTGGGTGGTCACTGTGGACAGCTGCGGGTGAGGAACCTCTGCCTCCGTGCCTCACATACCCTCACGTGGACATACGCCCTTTCTCCTCACTACAGGTGGACGGCTTGTTCATTATTGGTTGGATGTACCTCCCTCCCCATGACCCTCATGTGGATGACCCAATGCGATTCAAGCCTTTGTTTAGAATCCACCTGACGGAGAGGAAATCACCCACGGTGGAGTGCATGTACGGCCACAGAGGGCCCCACAATGGCCACATCCAGGTGAGTGTGTGCGCAGGCTCCCTTAGACACAGCAGCCACGTGCAGGCGAGGGGCGAGGTCTCCTCTGGTCTTCCCTGTCCTGGTGCCAGCTGAGTTTGCAGTGGTGTCCGTAGCTACAAGCCTGTGTCCGTACAGATCAGGGGAAACAGGGCTCTGTGTTATTACCCCCCACCCCTTCCGTGTGTTATTTATGCTATGGTGCTGTGATGTAGCTCCCAAAGGATCACTAGCTGGACCCCTCCACTGGTTCTGCATCCAGTATCCAGTTAAAACCATTTGTTGTTTCCAACCACACCGTTCCTCACTGTTTTTTTTTCAAAACCGCTGAGACTACGAAATGATAGCCTCTTTCCTGCTCTATGAGTCCCCTTAGAAAAGCACAAACACCTCTGTCTTGGATGCACTACTCCTCTGAGAAGGAAGTGCATGCTTGGGGTAGTTCTGAGCTCCCTTCTCTGGACTGGTCACAATCTGTATGCGTCCTGGGCTTCTGTAGATGAGTGGGGGGGGGGGGTGCATCAGGGAGGAGGGGCTCATTATCTGATGGAGATGCCATGACTGATTTATTCCCCTTGCTGCTTTGTCATGGATGCTCAAGATTGTGAAGAAGGACGAGTTCTCCACCAAGTGTAACCAGACGGACCACCACAGGATGTCTGGTGGGAGGCAAGAGGTGAGCCCGCACCCCTTCTGTGCACAAGGAGCAGACATGACGTTGAATGGTTTGACATCATCAGCATGCCATCAACATGAGGGCCCTCTCCCATGGTTCATGCTCATGTTGGCGCAGAAAGTGTGTCTGACCCTTTTGTCAGCAGTGGCCTCATATGGATGTGTGTTTGTTAGGAACCGCCCTGCCTGGTTTCAGAAGCTGTAACCCTCCATGCCTAAGACCTTGGGACCCTAAGCCACTAAGGAGACAGTTTATCTCCCTGGCAGGGGCACCGTCTCTGCCCCCTCTCACTTCACCCTGCTTGGCCCTGGGCAGATGACCGGTTAGCCAATGATGGGTAAGATTCCTCAAGGGAGGGATGACCTAGGACAGGCATGGTCACAAAGGGGCCCTCAGGGAAGGACTTGGAGGGCTATAAAAAAAGGGGATGATGGACCCTTGCCCCTCAGCTTTGACATAGCCTGAGTCCTCTTCTGTCTGCAAGAAGTCTCCTAATCTTTTGGCTGACTTACTTCCCCTCCCTGACTTAAGCCTGAAACAATGCCTTAAGCCTGAAACTATGCCAGAGGTGGGTGCGGCCCTGTGCTGGAAAGGGCGGGTTCCCTGGGGCAATCAGGCCTAAGAAAGAGTGCATAAAATCCTATGAAACCTACTTTGCTAATACCCTCAATTTAAATGATAAGGGTCCAAGCATGAAGTGAGTTTGTTCCCCAAAGTTTTATGGCCCTTTAGCTATCTGACTCTCACTCAAAATAAGCCCTCATAGTTCTTTGAATGTTATCTATTGTTTGATCACTACTGCCTGACAATGACTGACAGCTTTGTGTATACGCCCTGTATTCCTATGCAAATTAAACCCAATACAAGCCCATTGAGGAACAGGCTCCTGGTCCTTCCCCTTTGAGAGATCAGCCACCTTTCCTCACCAAGCAGATCATGTCTTGGTAGACTTAATTCTCATCTGTGGCGGAGGGGTGGGCTCTGCAGGCAAAGCTCCCCCACATGTGTACACAAGCACAGGTTTTTGTTTCCCCGCCAACCCTCAGAATGTATGACCAAAAGGAAAGTTTTCACTAGGTGCTTCTCCTTCACCACCTTGTGGAGGGTGTCCACGTGCTGTGCAGGTTTCTTCTTGGAGCTGAGTTGCTGGGAGACCAGAGGGCTGTTCTCAGGGCTGTGCTGTTCTCCCCATAGGTGGACCTGGTGATTGAGATTTTCAAGCCAGGCCTCACAGTGGGTAAACCTGTCTGTCAGCTACACCAGGAGTTTTTGTGCTTTCTTTTGTTTGCACGAGTAATTTTACCTTGACTTTGAGTTGTAGTTTTCTGAGGATCTAAGTCATACTGCCATTTCAAAATATTTCCACTGCTTAAGAAAAACTTGAACTTTTAAAGTATAGTAGACTCATTATAGCTTTTATCTATTTGTTGGGTGTGCATTTCTCAGGCAGTTTTTGAGTCTCTGGTGGCTCGTGGTAGCTCATGGTTGGTCCCTTTAGCATCCTGCTCATGAAGAAATCAGCAAGTAGTCCTGCCCAGCCCTTCACATGGGCTCCACACTTCATCAGTACCAGAAGCCGGCCCCGTGATGTCATAAACTGCACCCACAGGGCTTGACAACTCTCCCACTTGCTTGCATGCAAACTCTAGGCCCATGATTGCTGCCAGCTCTATGCACCTTTGAAGGCCAAGTCCAGGCTGTTCTGTGAGGAGCAGTGTGGCCCTCGGGCTGCCCCAGACTCTGCCTCCCCAGTGCAAACGCTGCCTGGCTTGTCTTCATGGATGATGGCCAAGGCCCAGCCACCATCTTGCTTCCTCTCCAGGACTTCTTGAAACCTGGGGGTTGCAGGGAGTAGCAGAGACGGGCAAGTAATCACCCAGTTACTAGAATGATGCATTATTATCATCAAATATGCAGTCAGCAGAATTTGGCGGGAAAAGTGCTGGCACAGCCCTTACCTAGGAGTCGTCTCCAAGCCCATTCTCCAGCCTTCCTTTGTGTTTTTTGGCATTTCTGATGGAATTACAATTTTATTCTCTCAGCTGGATTTTTTAATCTTGTTACTCCAGAGATACTTTCCAGTCTCATTAGAACCCTTCGCAAGATTTGTTTTTCATTCAGCATAGCATTCCATCATCTAGCTGTGATGTAATTGGATGTAACCATTCTCCTGCAGGTGGACATGGGGTTTGTCTCAAATGTTCATGTTTCTCCTGTTACCCTCTTGACCATGTGCTTGAGTGACTTTCCCTCTGGGAGCCTCAGTCCTTATCTCTGAAATAGAGGATATGATTACTTGTGCACCCCAAGTGATTCTGGAGGGTTGAATAGGATACCACACCAGGAGAATGCCAAGTGTCATTGCTGTCATCCCACTGTCTGAACTCTGTGCAAAACCTTATGTGGATTTTGGATCATGCAGAAGTGGGATTGCCAGGTAAAGGCCCTGAAGGTGTTCCAAATTCTCGTTATGTGTTGTCAGTTTGATGGTCCTTGTGTACGGCCCACCAGGGCGAGTGAGCCCAGCCTCCCACACTCCTGTTGGCTCTTGTATTGGCCTTGCTAGAGGCAAAACCAGGTAGCATGTGGACTTTGGGTTAGCTCTGATTCTGTCACTTACTAGCTGGGTGACTTTGGGAAGGTTTCTCTACTTCTGTAAGTCCCAAGCCTCTGTAGAATGGGGAAAATGTTAATGCCCGTCTCCTAGGCTGTTTGTGCAGATTAAGACAGTGATTGTGCAGTGCTAGCACATGGTGAGTCAGCCCCAGCTAAATATTACACTGATTCTTGTCTTACATGTTCTAGGCCCCTGTGTTTTTCCTTATGCATACACACCTTGTAAGATTATTTTGTAATAAACATATGTATTTGAAAGTTCTTTGTTCTGAGTAATTGGGACTGGCTGGTATAATGCCTTTGACCTTTTCATGCAAAGTAAACAAGATTATGACTATTCACAAGCCATCTTCTCTTTGGCATTTAGCTAAAGTCTGATTATTCACCATGGCAACATTGCAATCCTTGTTTATTACATTCATTTGCTTCCATTTTATCTGTTATTTATCTATTTGATTTTTTAAGGGCCTTTCTTCCATGAGTTGAGCCTTTAAGTGGAAGGTGCTGACTTTAGTGAAGTATAATTTTTAAAATTGTTTTATGGTTATTGCTTTTTGTTTTCTAAAAACCTTTGCCTATCTTCATGTGACAGAGAATCCCTCTCTCTTTCTGAAGCTTGGTAGCTTCACATTATGTTCAGGTCTGTAACTCATCTTACATTATTTTTTGTGTATGGCATGAGGTAGGGATCATGGTTCTTTTTCTCCATATGCATGTCCGGTTCTTGGAGTACCATTTGTGGAAAAGACTTTCTTTCCCCACCAGGTGGCTAGATCAGCTTTGTCAAAAACCAGCTGGCCAGATGAATGTGGGACTGATTCTAAGCTCTCTGTTTAGTTCTATTTATATATTTGTCAGTTCACCATCTTGATTACTGCAGCTCTGTCATAAGGCATAATGTGAGCTAGTGTAAGTCCGTCAGCTCTATTCTTTTGCAAGACTGCTTTGGATGTTTAGGTTCTTTTCATTTCCCTATGAATTTCAGAATCAGCTTGTCAGTTTCTACAGAAAGGCTAGCCTGGTGGGATTATGATTGACATTGAATCTGTAGGTCAGTTTGTATACAATTGTTGACTTAATGTTGGGTCTTCCAGTCCGTAGAGACTTCTGACTATTAGTAGGCCTCTTTACTTTCTCTCGGCAGTCTCGGGGTTTTCAGAGTGGAGGTCTTGCATATATTTTGTAATACTTATTCCCAAATCCTGTGGTTTTGTTTTGTTTTGGGCTATGGTAAATAGGATTTAAATTTTTTATTTTACAATTTTGTACGGCTAGTATATAAAAATTCAGTTGATTTTACATATTGACTTTGTAGTTATAACAGTTTTGTTCAGTCACTGTTGTAGTTTTTGTTCTTTGCCAGATTTGGGCCAGTAACATATTAAAGCAGTTGACAGATTGTAGCTCTTTTGCTGTTTTGGTAAATAGCTTTTGCTTCTGTTTATAGAGCTAATTCTAGATAATCATTAGAAACACTATATTGAGCTAGGAACTCAGTTCTCTGGATTAAGTTAAATGTGCAGAATCAAGCAATTAAGCACTAAACATCCTTCACAGTGTTTGATTCCATAATGAATTACTGAGCTTTGGGGACTCAGTGTTTATAAAAGCTCCCTCTTTGTGCATATACTTACTGAACATACAGCATAACTATGAAGGCACATTTGAGAAAGGAAAATCCACCCACAGTCTCTTGACTCCAGCTGAACCTATCATGGTCCTCATCGGCAGCTGCAGAAAGCAACTCTGGCCAGCTTGCCCAACACGGGATTTATCGACGCAGTCCTGCTGTGCCTGCTGTTCTCGCAGAATACTGAGAGCTAGGCTCAGAGGCTGTGCAGTGCCGAGCCAGCTCGGTGTAGAGGCCTCTTCTTTTCTAGGTGGGCATGAAGTGAGGTTCATGTGGCTGTTCCATGGAAGGTCAGGACGTGGACTATGGCCCTAGCCTTACCTGAAGGGACCTCATGTCCCTGCTGTATCCCCTGAAGTCTGGGCTTGTGTGCTCTAGGAAAACAGGGACCAGAGCCCCTCGTTTTTCGCTGGTGGCATGCCTCCACAGGAAGGGAGGCCAGGTGCTGGGAGAGCAAACATGTGGTAGATTCCCATTCTCCTGCTCAGCCCCGTCTTCATGTGCCCACCCAGCTGGGTTCTTTTGTCATAGGTGTGCCCACAGCATCACCCACAACTCTAAAAATGCTGCTTTGTCCACTCAGCATCACAGTGAGCAGCCTCCCCGTGCCTGTGTCATGGTGGTTTTCATGACCTGTGTTCTCTTGGAAGGAGTTCCGAACATGGCTGAGGGAAGAATGGGGGCGGACGCTGGAGGACATTTTCCATGAGCACATGCAGGAGCTCATCCTGATGAAGTTCATCTATACCAGTCAGTATGAGTACGTGCAGCCCCCCTCTGTGGGTACCATGGGCACAGTCCCTCTCTGTGAGAGTATTGTGAACTTAGTACCTCCCTGTCCGGCTGCTGTGAGCACCAGCAGCCCATGCCCACCTTCTCGCCTGCCCCCCATATGTTTTCTGTCTTATTTATCATCAGCATCCACCAGCAGGATGCTCTAGTTGCCCTGGTGTGTGTGCTTAACCCTTGGGGTTGTTTTCCCACCTCCGCCCTGGGAGACCTGCTTTCCCACCTCTCTGTCCCTGGGCACTGTCCCTGCAGCCCATTTAGCCTCTTTGCCATGTCCCCTGCACAGTCTTGTATTCCTGCCCCAGGGTGACAGATCAGGAGTGTCATTCCCTTCCCTCCACTTCGAGCTCCAGTCCAGCGGACTTGGAGCGCCTGGCAGGGACACCTGAGCTCCTGTTAAGCCTTGTTGGAATTAGAGAAGATGTGAGGGTGCCCTGCACACGTGGGTGGGTGAGCATGGCTCAGGAACATGGGGTGCCCCTGCTCCCCACTCACCTGGCCATGCTAGGCCACCCGCCTTGCCCACTCCCCGTGGTGGGGCAGCAGGGTGTGGGCTCTGCACTTCTGCAGCTCCGTGCGGCTCTCACACCACCCACTCCCCCACAGCAACTGCCTGACCTACCGCCGCATCTACCTCCCGCCCAGCCACCCAGACGACCTTATCAGGCCAGGCCTCTTCAAAGGCACCTATGGCAGCCACGGCCTAGAGATTGTCATGCTCAGCTTCCATGGGAAGCATGCCAGGGCCACGAAGATCACAGTAAGTCTTGGGGCTGCCAGGCTGGGTCCAGCCCTGTGTGGATTTGTCAGGCCAGCCTTGGTACCTTGTGACTCAGGTTGCACCCTGACTCCTCAGTAGAGCCCAGACTGCAGCATCGCTTCCTCAGGGAGCTGGTTGGGAATGCAGATCCTCAGGCCCTACCCGGACTCACCCAACCAGGGTCTTGGGATGATGAGCGCTTCTGCTTTTCCACACTGAGATACTTGGGGAAGTTGAGAAAACACTGATGCCCTTGCCCCACCCTACAGGTTCTCATTTAATGGGTAGGGGGCTAGGAGCTCCGCAAGCTCCCCAGGTGACCCCAAGGGCCTCCCCATTGGAGACCCCCTTTGGTAGCACACAGGCCCCACTGCCTGTCCTGGCCTGAGCAGCTTGAGAAAGCAGTTGGAGGGTTGTTGAGTGGAGTAGGCCCTGTGTTGCCCTCTCCAGGGCCCCCATTCACGCTGTGCTTACCCGTCATTTGCATAGTCTGTTGGGGTGAGTTTCTGGCAGATGCAGTAAAGCCTCCTGAAGAAGTAGCACCATTTCCTAGTCCTCACACAGTGCTGCTCTTGAGCCTGTGTCCTCTGAGGTCCCTCTGCTTTTGGGGGAGCTCCTAGTGAGCAAGAGCCTGGAACGAGGGCTTTGTCCCTGGCACAGTGGGCTCTTCTGGGGGGATCTCGGCGTGCCCCAGGACTCACGTAGAACTGCAGGGCCTGGGGGATCTCCTGGAGTTCACGCTTAGGAGCTTCTGTGTTCCAGGCAGACCTCTCTGGGCTGGCCTCTCAGGCCTGCTGCCATCTGCTTGACCCTGGGAGGGGGTGAAGTTCTCTAAACCTCTGTTCGATTATCAAGGGCTAGTTCCCACCTGAGGTCTTTGAGTGCAGGTGAGCCATTGTCCTGTGGACCTCTAGCATGTCCCTAGTAGGTGCTGTCATTTTCTGGCCTCAAAGATCCCTTCACAGATGGGGACACCTGCTCTACGTGCTAATTTTAAGGGCTTCTAAAATATTTTCACTTCTCAAGGGGTTGCTTCTAAGTCAGTAGGAACACTAGAGTGAGCTCTCCTGGCTGGAGGTGGGACCTAGGCTGGAGTGTGTCTCTGCTAGCCTCTGAGCCCTGCTCACTGCCACCCACTCGCTCCACAGGGTGACCCCAATATTCCTGCAGGGCAGCAAACAGTAGAGATTGACCTCATGCACCGCATCCAGCTGCCTAATGTTGAGAACCTCTGCAACTTCAACGAGCTCTCCCGCATCGTCCTGGAGGTGCACGAGCAGGTGCGCCAGGAGCAGCAGCAGCAGCAAGAAGACAGGACTGAGGACAGCGAGGGTGCCAGGCCACCCACTGAGAAGGTCTGGGAGCCCGGGGACAGAGGGGCTGCAGCTTTGAAGGAGCAGCCTGTCCAGTTTGTTCTTCCTGTGGGTGTGACCTCAAGGAACGAGGACTACCCCCGAACCTGTAGGATGTGGTAAGGACACGAGGGTGGGCAAAGACCAGGCTTCAGGGTGGGCCTGGGCTGACAGGCTGGCATGGGGGCTTCCTGCCCCGGAATGGGAGCCTCTGACGGCTCAGTCCAAGCCCCAGCTCAGACCCAAACATATGGCACTGTTTCCTGAGCTGCATAGTCAGCTGTCACACCCCCTTGGGGAACCTCACACTGGGTTATTAGAATTGCCAGGTGTGAAGACTCCTCCCAGAATGCCTCGTGTCACCTAGTGTTACTAAGGTGAGGGGGATATGAGTCAGGATGTCAGGCAGCATTGAAGCAGACAGTGAGGGGGTGGACTGTCCCTCAGCCCACACCTCTCCATGTAGAAAGCCTGCTTGGAGTTCACCTGGATGTCCTTGCTGGTAAGGCCTGTTGTGGGTTCTCCGTTCATCTAAGGGAGGTAGTTTGGACGTCATATTATTATTTGTTCCTGTGATTTCTCCCCTCCCTCCTTCCCTCTCTCCCTTCCTCCCTCCCTCCCTTCCTCATTTCTGTTATTTTTCTGCCCTCCTCGGCTACTTTGGGCCAGCACCTAATTTGTCACCAAAGTGAACCCCAGCCCAGACAACATGTGGAAAGGGGTTGGCATTGCTGCTTCCCTCTGTGCAGAGGTCAGGATCCCTGATCTTGGGACAAGACCTCCCCCAGGCTGCCAGCTCCTCACTTGACTTGCCATTCTTACAGTTTTGTCTAGGGCCTCTGCTTTCAGCCACTCAGTCCCAGCCCTGCCATTCAGGCCATTCCCTGGCAGATGGATTACGAGACCCTTGCCCCAGGTCCCTATACTTTGGGCTACATAACTTTGGCTAAAATCAGTAAAATGAAAAAGGCCCTCAGTTGCACTGGCCCCAAGGGCTCAGCGTGTGGCTGACGGCTACCTTATTGCATATGCAGGTCGAGGACCTTCCACTATCACTGAAAGTTCTGTGCAGTTGCCTTAGTGGATATTTTGAGGGAACGGTCTGTCAGCTTCCCGGCATTACAGCTGACTCACCACCTTTTTCAAGTTACGTATAAGTCTGCTTCCCTTTATCTCTGGGCCGACTGCTGTGCCGTGTGCCCACAGGGGTCTGAGCGGCTGCTTACGTATAGACTAACGGTGTGCACTGCATGCCAAGCTCCTCGAAGGGGATTTAAGGTATCTTGTGGGCTTGGCAGAAAAAACATTATTACATTTTCTTCTTGTTACACAATTATGATACAAGTGACTGAATTTGGCTTTTCCAGAGGGAGGACATACAGATAGCATTCCAATATAATTTCACCTGATGTAAATTTTTTTGTAGACTTTTAAAAATTTTAAAACTATAGTTGACATACAATATTATATTAGTTTCAGGTGTATAGCATAGTGATTCAACATCTATATTCCTTACACTGTGATCACCAAAATAAGTCTAGTAACCATCTGCCACCATACAAAGTTGTTAGGATAATGTTGACTATTTTCCCTATGCTATACATTACATGCCCTTTTGAAAGGCCATAAAAGGAAAAGGCTCTGTTATCCCTGTAAAACTGACAACTCCTAGGAGCTCGTGGCCAGCCCACCAGCAGGCTGGGGCCGTCCAGTCTAGAGTCTGGTCCAATCCCCTGGCAGAGCCACAGGGTGGTCCTCCAACCCATGCTGAATATCAGCAGCTCCATGGCTTGGGAGGGCCTGCTGCGATCCTTCCCTGTCTGCTTTATGTATCTGGGAGACCTTGCTGCAGTGCCAGTGCAGCAGACATTTGCTGTGTTCTCTAAGCCCAGTGGGCATTCTTTGGCCTCCCTGAGCGCTGTAGTGCTTTTATCCCACCCAGGAAACCCTCCAAAGCACAGGCTGCTCTCCCCTCTCCCACCCAGCAGAGCCTCAGCGTGGCGGGAGGAGGTGGGGGGGTCTCAGGCACCCTTCCACGTGCTGGGAGATTCAGGCCAGCCCCTGACTTCTTGTCTTCGGCAGAAGCATCAAGTTCTTTGTAAGAAGGACAAATGTATTTCAGCCTGATTTAGATCTCAAAACTTGGCCATATAGGTATTTGAAAGTTCTACTTTGTGAGTTAATGCCAGTTGCATGCCAATAAGTCTTTATTGATTATATTTGAAGTGTGCATATGTTGACATAACTACCCTGGGAATTAAGATTTTTGTGACCCAGGCCTGCATGATGAAAACATGCTTTGGGACAGAGTCATGAGGTGTGGCTGCCTGAGACCTTCCTTCTGTAGCTGGGTGAGGTGGTAGGAATCAGCGACTGGCAGGGTGAGCCCAACTGTGGAAGCTCAGTACGCCCTCTCATATGCTCTGTAAGTGAATGTCCGTCCCCCACCCCCCCAGCGCCCCACCCCTCTGCTACAGTGGCTCAGTGTACTGGATGTTGAGTGTTGTGCAGGGGCCCCATGAGGACAGGAGCTCTTGGGGTGCCCGCTGATTCTTAGCTTCTTGCTTATTACAAAGAGCAAAATGTGGCTTGAATGGAAGGAAAGGGTTTTAGAGCACTCCAGCAAGACCGGTTCTTGACTTGGGCCAGCACAGTGCCTTGAAGCCCCTCTCACCCTTCTCTTCCTTGTGCTTTTCCTCTCTCTTGGTTCAGTTTCTACGGTACAGGCCTCATCGCTGACCATGGCTTCACCAGCCCCGAGCGCACCCCCGGGGTCTTCATCCTGTTTGACGAGGACCGTTTCGGGTTTATCTGGCTGGAGCTGAAATCCTTCAGCCTGTACAGCAGAGTCCAGGCCACCTTCCGGAATGCAGATGCACCGTCCCCACAGGCCTTTGAGGAGATGCTCAAGAACATTCAGTCCCTGACCTCCTGACGGCCCCTCTCCCTGCTGGGGGTGGTTCCAGACCCAGCCACCTAGGAAGAGCAACAGCATGCACTTTTGAGATTCAACCTTCCGACCAGAACACCCACCTTCTTGTAGGCATCTCAGCCCAGCCACCTGAAATACTTTCTATAGAGTGTGCAACATAGGCCTGCACATTTGTCAGTAGCTGATGGGAAAGTGGAGCTGAGCATGTCTTATAACAAAACAAAACAAAACAAAACAAAAAAAGAATTAGAGAAATTGAGTTTGTCTTTGGCTCACTGACAGTTTTCTAGGGAAAACAAAATCCTCCTTCAGGGAAGTTCATGCCATAACTCAGTCTCTTGATTTAAGGGGTCCTGTGGGGGTGGTGTGCCAGTTGTACCTTTTGCTCTGCAGGAAGCAAATGGAAGTGGCCGTGAGCCTTGAGGGCTTTGGCTGGGTGAACTTCTGTGCAGCCTGGGCAGGAAGGGAGGGGCAGTGTTTGTGGAAAGAGAGCCCTAGCGAATCGGGGGTATCAGTCTCAGGACTGAGGACTGAATTCTCGTTTCTCTTTTTTTTTTTTTTTGCTTTGTTTTATTTCTGTTTTGTTTTTGTTATCTCTTTTTTTCCTTTATATTTTTTTTCACTTTTTTGGAGTTCCCATTTCTCTACTGACTCACTTGGATTTTGGACAAAAGCATTTCACTCCATCTCAGTTTCTGAATCAGGGGAATGGGCTAGCAGTATGGGTCACTAGCGAACCTTGCTGTGGGCTTTTGAGCAGCAGCTTGGAGGCCCTGTGAACAGCACCCCCAGTCCTGGTCCGTGGGCAGCACCCATGTGCTTGCCCTGGCCTCTCTCCAAGTTTAGAATCTTCCCTGCAGATAGTTCTAGTCGGTACTCATTGCGTATCGCCCCCCCCTTCCCTGCTACGTGCTCTGATATTAGAACCGCACGCTCAGTCACATGACCCAGAACTGGGTCAGAGCCACGTCTTACGACCCTGTGGTGGTTCCATCTGCACAGTGTACACTGGCGCTGTTCTGGGAAGTGTTAAAGTGTCAGAAGTGGCTGCATGTGAGGACTGTGCAGCCCCTTAACAGCCAAGAGGGCAGCTTTCTAAAAAAGTCACACTGGGCATCAGGGTGCACTTTGGAGACCGAGACCCTCTTGCATTGAGACCCTGAGCACTGACTCTTCCACTGGCACTGTGCCCATGTTGGGTTGACAACTGTGTTTGGAGACCCCCTTCTGAGGTCCCTGCTAATCTCAGTATCTCCTGAAGAATGGAGCCGTCAATGTGTGCTGGCCTCCAAGAATGTTTCAGCTCCCCCTGCAACCTGCAGAGAGCCATCTCCACACCACCTGCCCCCACGTGTGCTTT
This sequence comes from Desmodus rotundus, assembly GCF_022682495.2. Lineage (NCBI taxonomy): Eukaryota > Metazoa > Chordata > Mammalia > Chiroptera > Phyllostomidae > Desmodus > Desmodus rotundus. The sequence continues at coordinate 30,018,037 of NC_071398.1, read as the reverse complement.
GTGAGGCAGGGCCGTTTTTTCCCCTCTTCGTGGCTTGTCCTTGTTGGCTGGGTTGTGCTGAGTGTGAGGATCCCCAGGGAAGGGGGCAGCTTTGTGGTGCCTTCATACAGAGACCAATCTGAGCTGTCTTATGAAATGTGTCCTTTATTTTCCGGGTTAATTTCTTCTTTTCTTCTTGACTGGCCTTTTTTTTTTTTTTTTTTTTTTAAATAAAAAAGTCCCCACTGCCCTAACTTCAGTTCATTTAGCAACTTTGACCTTCTTTTGCTTCCCAGTGTCACAATCGACAGGCTCTGGGACACATTCCCTGAATGGCAAACTGGCCCTCCCAGGAGGTTCTGTGGAGACCCGGAGAGGCAAGTGGAGAAGATTAGGTCCCACCTGGGCAGCTGCGGGGTTCAGCCACCCAACACTTATCAGCTGAATCTCATCAGAGATGCATACCCAGGGCTCACCTTCCAGATCCTTCTAGCAGGTCCTGCAGTCAAGTTGAGGCATGGCCCCAGTTTCCACATCTTTTGCAGGGCCGAGCCTATAAGCAGCACTGCTCCTGTCTTGCAGTATGACGTTTTTCTCTTGTGCCGAGTGTGGCCAGCCTGGGCTACGCGTAACTACGGCTGTGAAGCTCTGAGGAAATGAAGATGAAGGACCACTGGGCATGCTGACTCTTGTTCTCTAAGTTTCACCATTGTTTAAGTAAAATCAAGAAAACGCCTATTTTACCCCAAGCCTGAGGCTCGCTCTGAGGGACTCCTCCATCTGAGGCCTCCCCTAAGCATTGTAAAGTGCACACGGATAGAAGATGAGCACTTCTGATTATAAACCAATCTCAAATTGGAATGATGTAACCTGCCTCTGGTGTTTGGGTCTATACCTGGTTTCTACTAATAATGACTAAAATAACCCTTGTTTGTAGGCTGTTGGCTGTGTTCACATCAGCCCTGTCTCTGGTGTGAGGTGAAGCCCCCAAAGCCTGTGGGGCCTATCCATCTGGCAGTGGCCTGCAGTGACGCCAGGCACCCTCTGTCCTCACACCAGGCAGCTCAGGACCAGGCATGTTCGCCTGGCCAGCGTGGAAGGCAAGAGCGCACAGTGGTTTGACTAGCCAGGTGCAGGCAGGCCCCCATTCCCACTTCATGCAGAACTAGCCCAAGATTTGAGTTCACGTGACAGGCCTTTTCTTTCTCTGAGAACTTGGAGTTGACTGCTGAGGCCCAGACAGCCAAGACCCCTCCCTTAGCCAGCTGATTCTCTCCACCCTGAGGACACTTAAGAGTGAGTCACTTTTTAGTGCTCATGAACAGTGACAGAGGAACAGAAACCTGCTCAGTCTCTGTTGTCTTTAGGGGAACTCGGTCACGGGTACCTTGGGATTTCCTGAGTTCCTTGTGGCCGTGGTGTCTGGTGCATAGACTCTGAGCAGCCCACTGTATGGCTCAGAGCTTGGAGAAGGCAGTCATGTTCTCTTGGAACCTTTCACTACCTTCGTGTTCCAGCTGTTCGGAGTGCTATGAATGTCCTCATAGAACCCTGACCTGCCTTGAGGAGAAAACACCCCAATTCATGGGCCATCCAGGTGTTAACATAGGCTAACCCCTCTCTCTTTGTGGGAAAAGATCTGGAGTATAATTTTGACTAAACACTCAGAAGTATTTAAAAAGTAGAAGAAAGCCACTGTTAGGACAAGGATCTCAAGATCTGAGCAGTTATTACTATTACTAAATGCTATTTTTGCTAAGTGTTAAAATGTAACACAGTATTTTTTTTCAGAGGCAGCTGTAAAGGATGAGCTTAATCAGAACCCAACCTGATAAGTTTAGCCAACTGCCAAGAAGTAATGAATGTGCGATTTACCAAATAATGTATACAAGCAATGGCTAAGCCTCCCTTGGGGGAGACAGCTCTGGATGTGAATCTGTCCTGTTCACTTGCTTCAAGGAAATGAGACTAGCCAAGGACAACCACATCTCCTTGAATAGAACACCCCAAGTGACAAACCCCTTGAGTCTGGTAACACCACAATGCCATCAGTTTGCCTGACACTGTCATTGGGAATGAGATGTGCACACGTGTGCTTGTATTTGCACAGGCACAGATCACACGGCAGCCTTTGGGCACTGAGGACTGGGGCCCTCCCTCTGAGCCCCTGGGAACTCCTGGAGACTTCCGATCAGAAGATGGCTCTGGCTGCCATGTTGAGAAGGGGCTGCAGGTGAAGAAAGTGGTGGGAGATGTCCCCCAGGAGGCTGCTTTGGGAATTCTGGTAAGGGTTGACACAGCCTGAACCCTGGGAAGTGACAAGACTCTGGGTGAAGAGTTGTGGACTGCTGTACTGGGTTGGGAGGACGAGAAGAGCTGATGCCACTTTTGCCCGTGCGCCACTGGCTCAAATGCAGTCTCAGGACTGGCCTGCTGGTGACTCAGTCCTGGAGTCCACATCACAGAGCCACCATGACAGCTCAGTAGACAGCAGGTGCCTGTGGTACCGAGAGGCTGTCCAGATTGCTGGGAGTGAGCTAAGGACGGGGAACAGGAAGGGCCTCTTGGGGTAAGATGGTGAACAGACGGGGGCCAAGGCAATATAGTTGGGGGCGGCGTTGCCCGGGTAACTGAGCATTCCACCTCCACCTCCACCCCCAGCAAGATGGTGGGCAGGAGGAAGTCCTTACACTGGGCACACGCAAGGCTAGCAAGATAATTGGGTAAGAGGGGAAAAGCCTTCCTATCCCCTTCCAGTACCACATTGGGGGCAGCACATGCTCAAATAGAAGCTAAAACGGTGACAGGGGAGGTGCTGATCAAAGAGACCTGTCAGTCTAGCCAGGGGAGAGAAGGGATTGGTTGGGAGGTGGATCCACTGAAAGCAAAAGAAAGCACCTGGTCCCTCCCCAGCTGATACAGACCCAGGGGAATGAAGAAACGTTCTTGCCCACCTGGTGAACACACTGGTCGGTGTGTTTGTGGGACCTTGTGGCCCTAGAAGCCACATTGCCTATGGCGATGCTGGCCCCACATACAGGAACAAGAGAGTCTGGAGCTGGAGAGCAGCCAGGAACAAGCTAAACACCAGGCTGACTGCTCCGCAGCCACCTGTGGGTCCCAAAGGACAGTACTTTAAGGGGAACAGGAACTCTGGACTCTGTCTTATCTATTTATTTGTTTTTAAAAGTGAAGGGAGGGAAAAAAGAGAGGGAGAGAAATACTCTGCAAGAGAGAAACATCATTCAGTTGTCTCTTGTATGTGCCCCAACTAGGACCAAACCCTCAACCAAGGTATGTGTCCTGACCAAGAATCAAACCTGTGACCTTTAACTTTACTAGATGATGCCCAACCAACTGAGCCACACCAGTCAGGGTGGACTCTGTCTTTTGTTTTGGTCTTGCTGAAGACAGCTGGGTTTTGTCTGGGTTTTGTGGAGGAGAAGGGCTTTGAGACAAGAGTGTGCCATTCTCCCACATTGTGCAACTTCTAAAAAAAAAAAAAAAAAAAGACAAAAACTTCTTTCTTTTCTCACCAGCCTCTGCCTCTAGAGGCAGCCTCTGGTGGTAGCAGGCAGCTGAACTCCACTTTGGTTGGGTAACACGTGGACACGCTCAGGGCAGCTGCCACGCTGACCTGGGAACCCAGGCAACAGAGGAGGAATTTACAGGACACCCTTGTTCAGATAGTCGTTCAGAGAATGCCTGCTGAGTACTATGTGGACCGGCCAGGAGGCAGGCTTGGACCTAGAGCCAATTCTTGTCCTCTCCTCTGGCTCCCTCCAGGATGCAGGATGAAGATGAAGGCTGGCTGAGCCCGGTGGATGCTCCTCATCACCACAGAGCTTCTCTCTGTTCGCAGTTTCCATGGTTGTATTGGAAGGCAAGCTTCCGTTGATGGCCATAGGCAAGTGAGACACTTCTCAGAACCCGCCTTCTAGAGGACACTGGTGATCTCAGGAAAGCACTAGGATGTGGGTCCTTGGTGTGTGTGGGGGGGGCGGGGGGGTAGGGGGTGAGGTGATGGTGACAGGCATTTCAAAATGAACCAACTCAGAGCCTGGCTGGCTGGCTTGGGCTGTGCCCCTTTCACAGTGCTCTGATGACAGTCAGGAGAAGGATGATGGTGGGTTCCACATCTCCTGGCAGATTGCAGGGGGACACAGTGAAGAAGAGAGCCCATGATGCTGAAGCTTTACAGCTCATTGAGGAGGGAACACTATTCACAGACTGGGAGGCGAGGAGAATCAGGGGCACCATGAAGCATGTGATCCCAGGAGGAAAGGGTAAGGGTTTGGCAGCAGAGTCTCACAGGATGCTCTCCCCCCAGTGGGGACCAGGCACATAACACAGAAGTCGCCCACTAAGGAACATGAAATTAAAAAAATTATAGTACTTAGATTTTATGTTAAAGTTATGTTTTAACTTAAGCCACAGGATTTAGATTTGTAGAGCCCTTTTCTATGCCCGTGGTGAGTCAGTTAGGCTGAGTGCTTAGGCCGAATGCAAGTCCTCCTCATGCTCTCATGTAGGGACCCTTGGTTGGTGAACACAGTGCCCATCTGCACCAGGGACTCAGGGACTCAAAGCCCTCGCTCTGCTCTTCCCTCCCTTCCCTGGGAACTTTGGACATGGGAGCCAGCACAGAAATGTTTGACAGCCACAGGCTTCTCTGGTCCCACTTCCCTCCCCAGAGACAGTGGCAATGAGCCAACCCTTGCTTAAAGTGGGAAGAGAAAGGGAAATGGGGCGGGTTATGATTTTGCCATACTCCGGTAGTGACGGTTGATGTGCCTGGCTCTCCAGCACCTTTCATGCTGTCTTACCCCATCTCAAACTTCCTATGGGATGGGTTCTGTGGTTATCACTAGTTTACTGATGAAATTGAGGCTTGGAAAAGTTAGGAGATTTGCCATATATAGCGAATAAGAGGCAGGGCAAGGATTGGGATCAGGCCCCTTGTCATTCTGAACACTTGGAGCAGGGTACGTGGGGTCTCCAGGTCACCAGCTGGTGTGGTGGTGGAATTGGTTTCCTGGCTTTCAACATCATACAGGTGGAATCACATACATATTTTGGGGTTTGGCTTCTTTGTCTGTGTGCTTAATTCATCTACTTTGTTGTGGGCTGTGAATGTATGTACTTTTTATTGTCACACAGTGAATATGCCATACATTTTTAAAGAAAATCTGTTCTCCTACGGACATTTGGGTCATCTCCATTTTGGAGCTGTTAACAGATTTCTGTGGATGTTTTTGCCCATGTCTTTTGGTGGATTTAAGTTCTCATTTCTCTTGGGTCTGTACTTGGGCAAGAAAATGCTTTGTCATCAAGTATTCAAGTTTAGGTTTTGTAGTGCCGCCAGTTTGCCGACACGATTGTATCTATTTCATGAGCAATGTATGGGGGTTCCACCTGCCACATCCTCAAAGACTTGGTATCTTCAGTCCTTTTAATTTTAGCCCTTCCTGGTTGGGATGGGGACAGCAATGAGCTATTCTTGACATGAAAGGGCAAGACTGTCCCAGTAGTAATGGCCAGGCTTCCGGGGGGGCATGAGCCTGTCCTCTATGCTACTGCCGTGTTCTAGTGGGCTCAGGAGAATTGAAACAGCAGGGTTGCCAAGAGTGCTCCAAAGTGGGCAGAAACCAGACAGCTACCTGGAAATAAAGTGCTGGGCTAATGAGGAGATTCCTGGGTGATTTTGTCACGAACTATTAAGAGACCAGTGATGACTTTTATGAACACACAGATACGGGGTTAAGGCTTCAGATATTTAGCAGCTAATATGGTAGGGGCACTGCCCAATCAGCATGGGTGCTGGCCAGAAGAGCATGTGGGTGAGCATGTACGTGTGTAGTGGCTTGGGCACTCAGTCCTCCTCACAGGTCACCACCTTCATGGTTAAATAGTGGAGCCAAGAAAGCTGAGCAGTGCCTGTGAGCACCCTGTTTGCTCCATGGTTAGAACACAGCACATTGGGGTGTTGTCCATCAGGGCTACAGTTCCTTTTATGATGGTTTGGGCAAATAACTTGAATACTATCGAGAGTATTCAAGTCAACATGAAAATACTTAAAAGTGTGTAAAAACGCACTTCCAAGAAATACAAATTGAAGCTTGTGAGAAACTAGAGGAACATATAGAGGCAGAATGCATTTGGTTTTACAAAAATATAAAGACATAATCCTGTTTTCATTTTAGCAGCCTTGCAGAGCACGCACGTGTGCAGGGGAGTGAGGGTAGAGGGAGGGGACCCAGGAAAAGAGGCCAAAGGGTTTAAAACAGCAGCGGGACCTTCGGGATGACAGATGTTTTGAGTTACACAGCCTTTTAGACTGCAGGTTGCTCAAGAAATACACATTTCTCTAAAAGTCACAATTTGAGCCCATCGGTAGGGTGTCAGATTCAGTTAAATGCACAGGTAAATGCGAATTTCATTAAAACAACTTAGAACTTTAAATACAGATATATGCCAAATCCTGCGTGTGATATACTTAGACCGAAATGCTGCCTGGCTCGTTGACACCAACCTTTGGACCGCGTCTGCAAGCCCCCCCTCCCCCCAACCAAGGCCGCAGGCCCCACCTCCTTCTTCCAGGGGACAGACCCACCCCCGCCCCAGCCTGGAGCGCCCCTGGAACAATCTGTCGGAAGTGGTGAGTGGTCATTTCCAGCGGGGGTTAGTGGGCTGGAGAGAACGAGGAAGAGTAACCCAGAGGCTGACCCCCACCCGTGCTAGCCCGCTGGGCGGGTAAACGAGGACGAAGCTGCTGGTCCCAACTGCGTGGTTCGGACCTCCCTTCCCCGCCAGGACTATCGGCCAGCAAGACTCAGAGGTCAGTTCCACCAGGAACCAATCAGCCACCATCTAAGTGCACATGCTTGGGAGGCAGCGCTTTATTGGCTGGAGACCCACCAATCAGCGGGGCAGAGAGGGGCGTTCAGAGGGGCGTTCAGAGGGGCTGTAGAGCTGGAAGGGGGTGCCTCGGAGCGCCGCGGAGGGAAAGGGCACCTGTGGTACACGGCCGAGGATGCGGGTGGGGGGCGGCGGGGGGCGTTGTGTGGGTGTGTGTGCACAAAAGGGCAATTTCTTGTTTCATTGTGAATGTCAGCGGAAGGTCTTCCGGCGTGGATGTATCCAGGTGCTCAAGAACTGTGGTCAAGGACTGCTTCCATCTCTCGGCTTCCCTTTCCTGTGTGCTGGCTTTTCCCTTGGAGGCAAGATGACCACCAAGACCTCTAGAGCCTTATATCCTCAGCAGAAAAGGAGATTGTCTTTACCAGTTAATTATAGGGCAAAGTCCCAGAATGAGTTTCACTGGACTTGGTAGATAAAACCATTCCGAGCCAAAGTCTGAGATAGGCTGGACCAAACTTTCCTGCCTGGGGAGTCCAGGCTTCCAGCCGGTTGGAACCAGGGAACTGAGGTGGGCGTGGTCCCCCAAGGAAACAGCAACGCTGTCATTACCAGCCAGCTGCTTGGACACTGGGCAGGACAACCTCCCACATTCTCTGTGTTTTCAAATATTAGCTGGATGAATTCTCAATGACCTGAAGCTATTGTTGTAATAAAATAGCAATAAAAATTTTGATAATGAAACACAGAAACACTTGTATCACTCTTATGGTTTCCATATAACAAAACACTTTTGACACATTCCATTCATGCCCACTGGAGATTCCATATGGCCAACATTCTACAATTTGTGGGGAGAGAATGAGGAACTCCAAGTCTGTCATCCCAGAGACAAAGCACCCAGGTTTTTATGCTGGAAGGAAGTAAATGTGCAGCATTGACAATGCTTTTCTCCAGTATTCTAAGTAAGCTTGGAGGTGACTGATGAAGCATCATAGGTGTTGTGATTGGCAGCTCCATGTTTTGGGAAGTTCTCACCGGGTTGGAGTGTTGCTGTCTTTCCCAAAGTGCCTAGCACAAGTTTAGCTGGAGTGTGCCTGAGCAAGTAGATTCAGGAATGCAGGATTCCGAAATAACCCAACATCAGGGAACCCCCAGACATTAGCACATGATCCTGCACGCACCTTCTGTTATCATCACCCTCTACCCCCTCTCAGGCTTGAAAAGATGATCCCTTCCATCCCTGGGGTTTAATGATATGAACCAGTTCCAGGAAGGCTGGCCCAGGCCCTCACCCTCGCACTCCTGTCCCCAATTTACACAGAGCCCAGGGCTTTCTAAGCCTTCCTTTTCTTCTTTTCTAGGAAGAGCAACTTCCAAACCTTTGAGGAAGAAGTGTGCCTCACAGATCTTTCGGTAAGCAAAGCAAACCCTTGGCTACTTTACAACCCAACCCCAACATGCTCCTGGGGTGGGGAGAGTGGAGAATGTGGGTCTAGAAGCAGCGTCTCATGAGAGAATGTGTCATATACAGGAGTTCCTGGTTGTAGGGGCCATCGCTGAGCCCCTAAAATCTCTGTAGGGTTACCCATTGCCTATCCCTAGTCCCCAGTTCCTCATGACACTTTGAGACAGGTATTCAGGAGGCTGGAGAGAACCAACACTGCCACTTAAAGTATCTGCTGTGGGCATCAGCACCTTCATCTGCCCATGGAGAGGATGACTTCCCCTCCCCTTCCTGCCTGTAGGTGTGGGGAGGATCACATGGGATGGATGTGGAAGTCTTTGCAAATGGAAAACACTGTATTCAGCTTGACACATAACCACAAACAGAGCTATCATCTCCCCACTAGAGTTGGTTGTACTTCCCCATTTTCAGTGCTGGAACTTGAGACTTGCTCATGACAGTGTGGCAGTAAGTGGTCACCAATCCCAGCTCCCCTGTTCTGCAGGCTCTGGCGATCCCCCTCTAAATGACTTTGGAGGACTAGCCAGGGTAGCCTCCCTTTTTCTGAGCTGCAGCCGGAGACAAGGCCTTGTCCCTGCCCTTGGACACCCTGCCTCAACCCTGGCTCTCTCTCAGCAATGATTTACTCTTCCAGAGAGTTCCTTGGCTCACATTACAAATGCAGCATCACTTTCAATTCTGTCTTTTCTGGCTCTTGCTCAGATGTGTCCCATCCCCAGCACTGTTTACCAAGAGCCCATCTGCTGTGGGTACCAGTCTAGATTTGGGGGCAGCCTACAGGTGCCCAGGGCTGAGGCAGCACTACCTTACTGGGTCCCTCCGTCCATGGGACCCTGAAACAGGTAGGTGACTTGAACCAGAGGTTCTTTACCTGGGTCCAAGGGGACCAGTTAACCCCTCAGAAGCATAAGAATTATCAGTATTATATGAATGATATTTTAAAATTTGTGGAAGATAGTTTGTGGTTTTTATAACCAGATTCTTTTAAAGAACAGATTTATGGAATTATGGTTGACATATGATAAACTGCACATATGTAAAGTATACAGTTGCTAAGTATTGACATATGTATACACCACCACCATTGAGATAATGTATATATGCACAACCCTAAAGGGTTTCCTTATGCCCCTTTGTAACTCCCATCTAACTCTTCCTGCCCTGCCATCCTCCCCTGGCAACCATGATCTGTTTCTGTTGCTATAGATTAGTTCACATTTTCTTGAGTTTTATATAAATTTAATCATATAGTATATATATATTTTGGTCTGGCTTCTTTCACTCACCACAGTTATTTTTGAGATTCATCCATGTGGCTGTGTGTATAAATAGTTCATTCCTTTTTACTGCCGATTAGTGTTCCCATTATATGAATGGACTACAGTTTATCCTTTGTTCAGTGAAAGACACTGGATCGCTTTCAGAAGTTTTGTCTACTATAAATAAAGCTGCTATGAACATTTGTGTACAAGTCTTTGTATTGTATTAACATGCCTTCATTTTTCTTGGGCAAATGCCTGGGAATGGAATTGCTGGATCATAATGGTAGATCTGTACTATCAACTGGTTTTCCAAAGTGGTTGTGCCATTTTACGTCCCCTTCAGTAGCATAACGTTCAAGTTTCTCCACATCCTTGCTAACACTTGGTTTGGTCAGTCTTTTAAATTTTAGCCATCTTATCTCATTGTGGTTTTCATTAGTAATTCTACTATGACAAACCGTGTTGACGTCTCTTCATATGATTTTGCAGATCTTATTTGACGTGTGTCTGTTCAGATACTTTGCCCATTTAGAAAAAATGGGCTATTCATTTTTATTACTGAGTTTTGAGAGTTCTTTATATATTCTGGATGCCAGTTCTTTGTCTGATATTCAATGAGCAAATATTATCTCCATGTCTTTGGCTTGTCTTTTTATCCTCTTAATTTTTCAAAGAGCAGAAGTTTTAAATTTTGATGAAGTCCAATTTATCAATTTGACCTTTTTCTGGATTGTGCTTAGGTGTGCCCACCCCCAGCAAGCAGTGGATTCTGCTTTCTAAACATTTCTAGAAATTTTTGTCTGATCCAAGATGAGAAAGATTTCTTCCATGTTTTCTTCCAGAAGTTTTATAGTTTACAGTTCATGTTAGTTACTGTGGTCTATTTTAAGTTAATTTTTGTATATGGTATGAGGTGTGTATTGAGTTACTTTTTTTTGCATATGGATGTCTTGTTGCTGTAACATTATATGAGGTCTGTCCAGAATGTATCCAGCCACGTGTTATGAAAAATAGAGACTTTTATTGAAGAAGATACAAGATACAAGAAACATTGTACACAGGACAATGATGCCTCAGGCCCCTTCAATGTAGGTACCTTGGGACCTCACACAGTTCTCCCAATTGCCATCAGCTACCCCATTGTATTTTCCTGAATCTCATTGAAGGTCTGCAATCTCTTCCCTTTCAGAGGTGGTTTTAGTTTTGGGAAAAGCCAGAAGTGGCAGGGTGCCAAATCTGGGCTGTAAGGGGGCTGAATCATCTGGGTGATTTGATGTTTTGCCAAAAACTGCATGAGACATGATGCATGAGCAGGAGTGTTGTGTTGATGAAGCTGCCAATCATCAGTTGCCCATAGCTGTGGCCTTCTGAATCATCTGAATAGTTTCTGTGAAGGAATGTTCAAGCTTAATGCAATCACCACCCTGTTGTTTGTGTCCATGTGTTCTTTTTTTTTTTTTTCTCCATCTGCCACCCTCTAACCTTCCCACCCCATAGCTGTCTCCTGCTCTTTGTGAGTCTGTCTCTATTTTGCTTGTTAGTTCAATTTGTTCATCAGATTCCACATATGTGTGAAATCATATGGTATTTGTCTTTCTCTGACTGGCTTATTTCACTTAGCATAATGTTCTCCAAGTCCATCCATACTGTCCCAAAGGGTAAAATTTTATTCTTTTTTATGGTCAAGTAGTATTCCATCGTGTAAATGTCCCATAGTTGTTTTATCCACTCATCTACTGATGGGCACTTGAGCTGCTTCCAAATCTTGGCAATTGTAAATAATGCTGCTATGACCATAGGGGTGCCTATATTTTTTTGAATTACAGTTTCAGGTTTCTTCAGACAAATTCCCAGAAGTGGAGTTGCTGAGTTAAAAGAGAGCTCCATTTTGTATTTCATATTTTTGATAACATTGTTTTCAAAATTAAATTTATGATTTCTCATTGTATTTAGAAACACCATTGATTTTTGTATTTTGATCTTTTATCCCACAATATTGCTAAACTCACTTATTCTAGTATCTTTTTTTGTAGATTCCATCAGATTTCCTACATAGATGATCTTGTCACCTGCAGATCAACATGGTTTTATTTCTTCCTTTCCAAGCTGGATGCCTTTTATTAATTTTTTTGCCTAGTACAGTGTCTAGAACTTCCAGTACACTGTTGAGTACAATGAGGAGACAAGACATCCTTGTCTTTTTCCTGATCTTCGAGGGTTTTCACCATTAATGACAGTTATAATTAATGGTGAGAACCCTAATGGTGAAAATTAGCTCTAAGTTTAAATGCCCTGATAGGGCTGAGAAAATTCCCTATGCATTCCTAGTTTGCCGAGAGCTTTTATCAGAAATGAATGTTGGCTTTTGCCTTTGTCTATTGAGATCATCATATGGTTTTTCTTTTTTGGTTTGTTAATATGATGAATTAAATTGATTAGTTTTCAAATTCCTAGGATAAACCTGATCTAATCATGTTGTATTATACTTTTGATATATTTGATTAGAATTTTTGCATCTGTATTCATGAGGAACATTGGTCTGCACTTATCTTGTACTGCATTTGTTTTTGTATTAAGGTAATGCTGGCTTTGTAAAATGAGTTGGAAAGTATACCATCATTTTTCTGAAAGACTCTGTGTAAAATTAGCAATATTTCTCTTTTGAGTGTTTGGAAGAATTTGCCAATAAAGCCATATGGGCCTGGAACTTCCTTTGTGGGAAGGTTTTAACTACAAATTTAATTTATCTCATAAATACAGAGCCATTTAGGTTATCTGTTCCTTCTTGAGTAAGCTTTAGTAGTTTGTGTCTCTCAAGGAATTTCTCCATTAGGTCACAGCTGTTGAATTTATTGGCATGATGTTGTTCATAATGCTCTCTTTTATTGCCCTCTTAATATCAGTAGAATCTGTAGTGATGCCATCTCTCTCATTTCTTGTTTTTTAATAAACTCTCAAAGAAGGGGTCAGTGACATCAAGATAAACTAGGTCATACTGTTCTAGGCAGTGATGAAAGCCACAAGTTATTGTATCATTTAAAGTTGGGCAGGGCAGGTATTATCATACCCCTTTAGCAGATGGGTAAACTGAGGTCCAAAGAGGGACAGGCCCATGTCTTAGGTCACATAGTCAGTCCACAGTAGATCATGGATTAGAATCCAGGTCTCTGGCTCTGAGTCTAGCCCCTACTGAGGTGTGCTGCTGGGACCGGAAGGAGGTGCCTCTAAGCGGGATGGAAGGAATAGGGAAGTCAGGGTGCCAGCATGTCTCACCACAGTGACTGCCCAGCCTCCTAGCTGCTCTCCCTACCTCCTTCCCCTCTAGCTCTGACTGCCCATTTTCTGCCCTGGAGCCCTGTGCGTTTTAGAGCCATGGATCTGGTCCTGTCACTCCCCCAGAGTTTCCCATTTCCTGAGTATCGATCCCACTGCCTGACACAGCCACTGGGGTCCTTGCGGATCTTGCCTCTGCTTGGCTCCCCAGCCCCACTTCTGCTTGTCCCAGGGGCTCCTATTCCCCAGGGGCTCTGATTTCCATCAGAGAGAATGTGTTACATTGGAAATACAGAAAAATGACAGTGATTTCACCCAGCGTCTTTGGCAGAAGATTCTTCCAGGATTGGTTTATGACTTAACGGTGTCTTCAAGACCCAGTTTCTTTTCATCCTTCTGCTCAGAATGTCAGCTGTCACCACTAATGTTTCTAGGTGGTGGCTGTGAGTCTCTTTCTTACACTGCAATGCACACAGCAGAAAGTTCATAGGAGAGCATAGAAAGCTTACTCTCCCATCCTCTTTCTTATCAGGGATAAAAAAATTCTCAGATATTTTTCTTGGGGTTGAGCTACTGTCCAAGGAGCATGCAGTGAGGGCAGTACTAAAAATGCAGAATAAAATGTTTTCAGAAATCCCAGTCAATTTCTCTTTCATCTCTTTGACTTCACCCCAGACCCATCCCTGGCAAAGTGCCAACTGGCTGATGCTGATCGCTTGGGATGGGGCACTTAGCTCCATTAGCAAAATTGGGTTCTTTTACCAAGAGAGAGGAAGTGATTGCTGTACAGACAACCTGTGAGGTCTGCCCCATAAAGGTGGTTCTGTTATCCACATCCTCCAGGGCTCTCAAACAGCCACCTGCTCTTCTGCTGCCTTCTCCCCCTAGCCAGCCCCCTGGCTTGGCTTAGTGACACTTCCTTGGAAAGGCTTCTCTGGGTTGGAATGCTTTCCCATCTCCTTCTGCTCCCCTTCATCCTGACATTTATTATTTCTCATGGATGGTGTGGTGTACTGACCCCCGTGGGCCAGGTGGGGTTTTATGTGCTTCTAACACAGCGCCTGCCATGGAGCATGCACTCAGCAAGTGCTTAGTGGATTGGGTAGAACTGGCCAGAGTGGCCTCCTCCTGCTGGCCAAAGGGTCCCAGGTGAAGGGGTGACTGTGCTATGGTAGAAAGAGGTGCAGAGGTGGGGGAGGGTCCCGAGTGCTCCAGGCCTTGTTACAACTTCTTTGCTTGAGTCCTTGGATACCTCAGCCCTTCCCCTGCAGAGTCATCTGTACTTTGCTGCACATCTCACACAGGCCGCCTGGTGCTCCCCACAGCCTTGGGAAGTCAACAGGGTCACTCAGAGTAGTTTTTGTTATTTTCTATAATGTGTGACATGAGCATGTACTTGGAAATCCAGCATGATCACCAGTGATCTGTAACAAGTCACCCAAACTCCTGGCTTGGACCCCCCAGTCACTGTCACTACTTGTGTATCTGAGGGGCCTCTGCTGGGCAGCTGAGCCCCACATGTCTCTGATCTTGGAGCTGGTGGGCTTGCTCAGGCATGGTCTTCTCGTGGCAACGACAGGGGCGAGGGCAGCTGGAAACGTGCAAGCATCTGTTGGCCCAAGTCCATATCTGGCTGCTGTCCTCCCTCCTCCTGCTGCTGCCAATCCAGTGCCTGGTTGAACCAAAGCTGAGGGTGGGGTCTACCCTGTCCCCACTGGAAGGATCTGCAGAGTCACATGGCAAAGGGGAGTCTCCAGGGAGGGGTGAGGAACTGAATATGGCCCACCACAACTCATATAAGAGCAATATGACACATATATTCTTTTAAAAATGCAAATGGTAGCATGCTGCACTTACAAGGCTGCACTTCCCACTTAACGTCACATCCTGATAGACTAGACTGTCTTATTGTTGCCAAAGGCCACACCACTTCCTCCTGTGCCCTGTCCTGTCATTTATTGTTCCTTATTGGTGGGCATTCAGGCCGTTTGGTCACAACAGCCAATGCTGCAATGAGAGTTCTGTGCACACATTTTGCAAATGCACACGAGCCCCCTGGGATACAGTCCAGGGGTGGATTGCTGGATCAAAGACAGTCATTTGAGACTCTGATCAATGTTGTCAAAATGCTAGCAGAGCCCTCTGTGAGGCTGAGAATGCTGAGGCTTGGGGGGCTGAATGTTGTGCCCAAGGGCTGCTCCTGGGGGCTGCCAGGCTCAGGACAGAGCCAGGTCTCTGCCTCCAACCTGTGTGTCCTCTGTGTCCTGCCCCTGCAGGTGGTGGGTCGTAGGGGCAGGGGGACCACAGAGGTGCTGGTGCCTCCTGCCCCAGAATGTTATGAAGTGGGGACCTGCTCCCTCAGCTGGGGGGTTGGTTGTGCTTGTGGGAAGCATGTAGAGAGGAGCTCACCAGCCTCTGTCCCTGAGGCTGTTTGTCTGGGGCACAGCTCCATGCCCCTTTGGACCTTCTCTTCCCTTCCTCTCTGTTAGATCCAAAAGATGGTCCTGGTTGATATCCCCAAAGCCACCAAGGTGTGCCCCTCCCCAAGTCACCACTTTGGGGGCCACTTTCCAGTGCCTAGGGATCAGGCTGTGATGCCATACTGGGTGCCCCAGGTTGTGAGGTCTTACAAGAAGATAAGAGGGGGGCTTTTACAGCAATGAGGCATGTGAGTGAGGGTGGGCCTTGGGAGGGATCCTGAGGTGAGGGGAGAGGATGCTGGGCTCTTACCCCACAGAGGCCTCCACTGGTGTCCTGTGGGGAGGGGTCCTTTGAAAGCCACGGCAAAGCAGCACAGAGGTAGCGTATGGGATGGGGCCAGGCCATGTGTCCTGGTGGGGCTTGGGAAGGGGGTACACTGCCCTCTGAAGAGAGTGCCTGTCTCTGCTGCCTCTTACCCACCATTTCTCCTGCCACCTTCTCCTCTCCCACCTCCACCTCCTCTTCTCTCTATTCTGCCACCTGCCTTATATGCTCATCTCCTTGCCTCCTCCTTTGCACCCCCTCCTCCCTCACCCCTTTCCAACTCTCCTGGCCTGTCTGAGCATCCTGTGCTCCTAGCCTCAGCCCTGACAGGCATGGAGGGTGGTGGTGGGAGGGAGGGTGTCAAGGAAGGACCATTGCCGAGTTTCTGTCCTCACTCTTTGCTCTGTTCAGCTCCTCCAGAGCTCTGGGTTCCAAGGCAGTGAGTGCAGGTTGGCCAGGTCCAGCCATCCTCGCATCCCGGCTCCTTTCCTCCCATGTGTGCCCTGGGTGGTAGTTGGGGGCTTCCTTCCTGCCTTCCCCCACATTCCAGGTGCTGGTTTTCCATCATCAGGCAGTAAACTGTCCCCAGAATTAAGGCCCAGAGTCCTTTTAAAAGGAGACCGGGCTGGCATTTTGTACTGGGCATGCTCCCTTTGGAGGTTTCTAGACCAAATTAGTCCCCCCACGGCTCACTGGGGTGGACACGTTTGCCCACATGCTTTTCTTTTAGGTGGCAAAAAGGCGGCAGAGTTTTAAAGGCATCAAAGCTAAGTCTGCCCTGGGAAGGTGGGGTCTCCTGACCATCAGGATGGGCATGTGGAGACTTCTGTCATCCCGGATGCCTGCAACACAGACATATCAATAAACTGGCACACACAGCACTTCTCCTGCCCTGACTGTCATCAGGCGTCACTAGTCACCCGCCATCTTTTCCCAGTGACCCCAGGGAAGCCTCAACCTCTACCAATCTCTCAGCATTGGCTTTAGGATGAAACCAATTTGCAATCGGGACTTAGATGGTATTTTTAAAATCTTCTTTTTTCTTTTTGGAGCTGGATGGCATTTAAAGTGTTTTTTTAAAGCTCTAACCATCTATAATTTGTCATAGTGTGTGTGTGTTGTATATACATAGATTTATGACAGTATATTTATATTTTCATGACATAGTACACATTCCCACATTGTATAGTCATGACATACCATGTGTTCTATCTCTGTACATTCATGTTTGTGACCTCTTATGTGCACATTCATACATGTGTGACATAATACACACAGTCATATGTTCACGATGCAGTATATATTCATGACAAAGTGTATTCATGTACGTGCATATTTGTGGCCCAGTACGTAGATTCAGTTACACACTCATGTCACACTGCACGAGTAGGTGGCATCTGCGCCCTGACCGTCCCATTTGTTGTCTGTAAAACAAGTGGGTTGGACTTGCTCTCAAAGTGCCTTTCCAGTGCCGACGGCGACCTGTCTGCTTTCTCAGCACTGCATGTGAGTGAAGGAGTGGGTGTGTGCTGTGGGCTTGTGCCACGTCCTCCCTTGGCATGCTGCAGCCAGACTGCGTAGTGGGCACCGCTTGGCGGATTCTGTACACACAGGAGGGGAAGGATGGGTCCGAGAGGTCGCCAGGGTTCCAGTGAGGGGCGAATGATTTGAGTGGCCCTGTCAGGGCCCAAGATGCGCTAGGTGGGAGAGTGCTTGGGAAATGAACGGCCACTACCCAACACACCCACCTCTTCGTGTTGCAAAAGATTCACATTTTTCCTGATTATAAAAGCAACAGAATGAGGAGGAGTGGGGACTGTCACAGCCTTTGCCAGGGGGGTGATTTGAAGGTGTCTATCAAATTTCATGATGGGGCTAACCTAATCCAGCGAGCCCACGTCTGGGTTGTGTCTGGAGACACTCCCACGTGCACGTCTGCCTGCAGCCAGTGATGTCCACGGCAAAATATTGGAAACAACATAAGCACCTCTCGGTGGGAGGATGGACATCAGTGGGGGTGTATCGGAAACGTGGCACCTAGAGTGTCCAGCTGTTAGGGACAATGAAGTGGGCCCCCTGGCACATTGCACCAGAGAGAACAGAAGCAAGTCTCTGTGGTCCGTACAGTAGGGCTCCATTAATGTGCATTCACAAATCGAAGCCCTGGTAGGGTGTAGATAAGGGCTGGGTGGTGTGTGTCTGAGCTGACAGTTGATGGTAACCCATGAGGCCGGGAAGAGGGTAGGTAAAGTCCCCACAAAGAGAGACGGGATGCATAATGAACTGAACAGGAAGCAAGGTGTTGGCTCTAGTTTCAGGTAAAAGAGCCAAAAATCACTTTATTTAAAAAACTCTACACCAGCAGAAGAACAGTACGAGCAACTGCTATTCTGACCATATAATCACACACATTTATGGGTTTGTTTTTATTGGTTGTTTTTAGCTTTTAATGTTATTCTGTGTCTTTGAGAAAAGCTAAAAGTTCAGTTTATTATTGAATCATATGTATCAACTGATATATTGTTAAAAACAGTATCAACTTTTACTCCAGCCACCATTTTATACTTCAGGCAGTTTATATTCACAATGTTCCAAGCCCTCCGAGGGGCCACAGGCCACGGTTGAGAGGGCAGCCTCACCGCACAAGGAGAATTAGCACGTGTCTCTTCCCGCGCTTCACACAGAGGACTGAAAAATGTGTTTCTCTGGGCCTCATATCTATTTCTATTTTAAAAAGAAAATCCATATTTCTTTTCCTGTATTTTCCTTGTAAAGAGAGGGCTTATATACTTTTCTTCTCTATGCTTTTGCAGTTAAATTTCTTATACAGAAAATACATTTGTTACATTTTATATTAACAGTGCACCTTTGTATCAGTATAATTAGAGTGTACATTTTATTGTACAGCATATTAATAGTATAATAAAAATAAATGAGTTGTAATACCAGAAGGCCACGTGTTGAACACAGCAGGTCTTGAGCAAGCTGGAGCGTGTCAGGGGGGTGGAGTCGTTGGAATCTCACTGGTGGTTGTGGTTGCTGTTCACTGTTAGTTATGGGAGACTTCAAATACGCAGATAAACCCCATGTTCCCATCGCCCTCGTCCAGTCATCAGCTCCTCACCAACCTGGATTCACCCGCACCTCACCCACTCTGTTTACCCCTCAAAAAAAAAAAAAAAAAAGAACAAAAAGAAAAGAAAACGATTAATGTGAAGCAGATCCCAGCTGAATTGCTTCCTTTCATCCATAAATATTTCAGTATGCAGCTCTAAAAGATAAAGACTGAAAAAACAGCCAGGGGGCCCCACGATCACCCTTGAAATGAGTAAACAGCCCTCTTCATCTCCAGGAGTGCTGGCTCAGCATCCACACCCTGGGGCTGTGACCACCCTTGCTGGGACACTTGGCCTCCTGCCCTGGGTTCTGGAGGGTTGTCCAGTGTGCAATGTACAAACGTAGGATGGGCCTGTCCTCACACCCAGGTGGGGCCTCACCTGCTTTCTCTGCCTAGAAACCCCCCTGGACTCACGCTTCCGGCATAACAGATGGTGGATCTGCTGCAACAGATGCCTCTGCCTCAAGTGTCTGCAGCTTCAGGCCCCTCACCAGGATGGACCGCTGGCCCAGGGGAGGGGAGAGGGTCCCCAGACCTCCCTACTGCTTCTCTGCCTCGGCCTCCTGGCCTTCCTCCAGGATGTCTGGAGGGTCATTGCTGTCATTCGGTAAGCAGGCTTGGGTGGGGGCAGAGGTGTCCTGGGCCCATCTCACTCCCTGGGCTGCTTCCCCCAGGGTCTGCTGGGGTTTAGTTGAGTCTAGGATGTGGGAGAACTTGGCTGTAGTTCAACAAAAGGGTGACAAATGGGTGTTGTTATCACTGTCCAGAGTTTTGTTCATACCCAATGCAGGTGCCTTTTCATTCCAGCCAGGTTAATATGATAATATGATAACCTGGCTGGAATGAGAAGAGCCACGCAGATATGATAGAGCTGATGGTGGGGACTGGGACACCTTGGGGCTGCCCACCCTTTTTTCTTCACCTCTTCTCTGTCACCCAGTTCTACAATTCTCTGGCCCCCAAAGACCACCAGCTCTAGTCCCCATACGTTTTCATCGCGTCAGCGTTAGAAGTGTATCTTAGAGCCAGCTCGTCCCACGGGCCCTCTGGGGCTGGAGCACACATTCGGGGTGGGGACTGGCTGCCTGTCCCCCAGCCCTGCCCCAACCACAGAGGCTCCATGTCGGAAAGCCCTGACCCAGTCTGGACCCCACAAACCGTGACCAGGTTCCATATTCTCACCCGGAAGCTGCTGAGTCCCTCCTGCAGGAGCCTCCAGGGTGACTCTGGGGTTCAAGCTGGGGCCTCCCCACATCCAGCTTCTTCCTTCAGTCTCCTCTGAAAAAGTCTTCCTCCCCTTCCTCCTCCTCTGAACTTCCCCTGCCCTAGTTCACTCATGTTTCCCAAACATTATCCCTATCCAGCCCAACTCCTTTCTAACACACCACGGTGTAAATAGATGACATACAGATACATATTAATATGTAAATTTATGCAATTCTAATTTACATGTTTTAACTTATTTGCTTTTTAATTGCCTCGTCCATGTAATTGTAAGGGGAATATTCTAGAAAATGTCTGGTACCCGAAAACAGTTGTAGGTATTGTTTCCCCAGTTGTCTAGTTTTCGGCAGGTTAGCTTTGTCTTTGTCACTCTGCCGTGGCCAGAAGTGGAAGTCCCTCTGCCCTGTGTCCTGCTTGTCTGTTCCCTGGTGTTGGACTCCCTGGGGTAACAGACAACCCTGTGATGCACGTTCACTTAGGAGTGACCTGGGCCGCAACTGCAGGGCCTGTGCTCGCAGGAAGGGGCCGGGCAGGGGGTCTGCCAGCTTGGTCTGACCTGTGACCATGCGTAGGGCAGCACTGTGCGACTTTCCCCCTTTGCTTTTCGTGAAGATCATCTTTGTTTTTACGCTTGCTAACTCGATGTCAAATTTAGTTGGACTCCCCTCTGCCCACTCTGGGAAGAGCAAACAAAGAAACTTGAGTGTTAAGTAGCTGGTCAGGGTAGGCCACAAGGAGAATTGCGGATGCCGGCAGTGGTCCACTGTTTGGAGAGATCCTGCCTGGCTGGAGTGTAGGTGGGATGCCCTGTGAGGTACCCCAAACTAACACAACCAGCTTATCTGAGGAGAAGCCACCAGTCGCCCATCAGATGGCCTGGCAGAGACTTGCTAGAACTGAGGAGGCCTCAGGTGGGCGGGCGAGCTCAGAACCTTCCCAACGGGGAGCCCCAAGGAGCAGTGGTCCAGCACTCGCCTTCTCGATCACACCTGCTGTAGCTTTCATGTCATTCCATTCTTCTCCAGTTCTGCAAAGCTGGGACTCCCCTCCTTGCTGCAGAAGGACAGAGTGGGCTCTGAGGGGTTGAGTGGCTCTCCTGAAATCCAGTAGCGGGGAAGTGAGCAGCTAAGACTACACTCTGGTGTCGCCTCCCCGCATCCCTCTCCTGCCTGAGCTCCTTAGGACTGAGCACACTGGGGACCTGGGGGCACCCCCTCCACTGTGGGGGACCCGCCACAGTCCTCCCCATGGAGGCTTCCTGACAGGTGCTGCAAGGGCTGTGTATGCTCAGCTGGGGAAAACGTCCTGGTAACTGCCTTTCTCTTTGCTTTCCAGCCATTTTTGGGAGGCTTGAAATTGGGATCTTCAGCTACTATCAGAACATCAACAAAAATGTCAATCATACCCATAGCAAAGGTCTTCAAATCAAGGAGAGACTCTGACAGCCACCGTTTTCTCAGATCACTTCGTTCTCACCCAAGATTCCATCCAAATTGCTTATCATCAGGGGATTCTTGGTTGTATGGAGATTCTGTGAATGTGGGTGAGATTCTGTTATAAATGTGGTCAGTACATGTTATTTGTGAAACTCTGGAGTGGCCATTTTTATTGATAATGATTTTCCCTCATGAAGGAGTGACTTGTCCTCTACCTCTGTGTCCCTGTGGGGTGGGGGCCATTTCCAAGTTCCCCTGCTCTCTGCTGCAGACAGCAGACCCTCGGCAGGAGGGACCTGACATGGTTTTAGCATCTGTTTCAGGTGGCTCTCACTGTAAAGAGCATAAAACTGTATGTGAATTGAATTTTTAAAGCTGAGATACTATTCACATATCATAAAATATACTTTTTAAAGTTATGATACAGTGGTTTTAAGTATATTTACCATGATCTAATTCTACATATTTTTCATCACCCCCAAAAGAAACCCTCTACCTGCCAAGCAGCCACTCCTCCTCCCTGCCTTCCTCAGCCCCTGAAACCACTAACCTGCTTCTGCTATTTCCTATTCTGCACACTTCACACAAGTGTAATAATGTACTATATGGCTGCTTTGTGTCTGTTTCTTTCACTTAGCTTGACGTGTTCAAGGCTCACCCACATTGTAGCAGGTATCAGTGTTTCCATTCTTTTTTATGGCTGAATAATATTCCATCACACAGACAGATCACATCCTGTTTATCCGTTCATTAGTTGGTGGACCTTTGGGTTGTTTCCACTCATTGGCTACTGTGACTAGTGCTGCTGTGACTATTTGTGCACAAGTTTCTATGTGAACATATTTTTATTTCTTTTGGGTGTGTACCTAGGAATGCTGGGTCATATGGTAATTCTGCTGAATGTTTTGGGGAACTGTCTCAGTTTTCCATAGTAAAAAACTGATTTTATATTTTATATTCCTGTTAGTGAGGCATGAGGGCTTGGATTTGTCCACTTCCTCTCCAACACTCATCTCTCGGTTTTATTCTAGCCATCCTTGTGGGTGTGAATAGTATCTCATTGTGGTTTTAACTTGCATTTCCCTAATGACTAGTGAAGTTGAGCATCTTTTCATATGCTTTTTGACCATTTGTATATTTTCTTTGGAAAAATGTCTATTCAAAACTATTGTATATATTTTAATTGGATTATTTTTTATGTTGAATTTGTGTTATGTATGTATTCTGGATACTAGATATTTATCAGACATATCATTTGAAAATATTTTCTCCTATTCTGTGTGTGCCTTTTCACTTTCTTGATATCCTTTCAAGTATAAAAGTTTGTAAATTCAGTAAAGTCAATTTTCTGTTTTATCTGAGGTTGCTTGTGCTCTAGGTCATATGGTCATTTCTAAGAAACCTTTGCCTAACAAGTTCGCAAAGATCCAACTTCACAAAGACTTACCTAGTTGTCTCTTAAGAGATTCATAGCTTAACTCCTACAGTTAGATTTTTTATGTATTTTGAGTTAACTTTTGTAATGTTTCTACATGGTTTGAGGTAGGGGTCTGGGTTCATTATTTTGCATGTGGATATCTAGGTATCCTACATAACATTGTTTGAAAGATAAAATTATAGAAATGGAGAATAGATTAGTGGTGCCAGAGGTTCAGGGGCCAGTGAGGTAGGAGGGAAATGCGTGTGAATATACAAGGGCAACATGAAGCATCATGTGATGGAAATATTTTGTATCTTCACTTTTACCAGTTGTCTGGTGTGATATCATACCATAGGTTTGCAAGATGTTACCAACCAGGGCAAACTGGATGAAGGTTAGCACGGGATCTCTGTTGTTTCTTGTAAATGCATGTGGATCTACAATGACCTCAAAATAAGTTTCATTAGAAAAGCAGTACAACTTGCTCTGGGAGATTTTGAGAATACAGAAAAGTACAAAGATGAAAGTAGAAACCACTTGGATCCCCCATGCTGAGCTAACCTCTCTCGCTGCCCTGGAAGAAAGGAACAGATTCCCACAGGAGCCAGACTCTGGGATGTGTGAATGGGGGTGTCCACCTTGGAGACAGGAGGAAGTCTCATCGGGAGAGGACAGGGTGACTCAGACATGCAGGAGGATGAGGAATTCGGTCCCAGGGCCAGAGGCTGGCCCTTCAGGGTGTTTCAGGCACCTCCTCCCCTCTGAGCTGGCTGTTGCTGAGGGCCTCCACTTGTCTCCTGGGGAGCATAGCTGTGTTCTCCTGAGTACATCTTCCGTGACCCAAAGGCGACATTAGGCATCATTTGCTCAGTCAGCAAACATTGGTGCCTACTATGCACCAGTCACTGGGGAGAGAGTGTAAGAAGGTGTGCCTGGACCCTAAGAGGCTCTCAGGCAGATGGCCAGTGGCGTTAAGAGTGAAGTACATGTGAGCATGGGTGTGGGAGTGCAGTGACATCATCCATGTCACATCCTGCGCACATTCCCATGCTGCCCCAAGGACCAGCACTCCCTGACTGGGGTGATCTTTGGCCGTGGGAGCCTGTGCGGGGATAGGCTGATGTGTTGGGGAGTGACACCCAGGGAGCAGCCTCAGCCAGTGATGGTGAGAGGTGTGGATAAACACCAGCCTCTTCACCCTCTGAGCTGTGCTCTCCTCTGTCTCCTGGAGGTCCCAGTGGACTGAGTCCCAACTGCCCACAGTGGTCACCTTCCTGGTAACGTCCTTTGTCCTGGCTCCTTTCCTTCCCTGTCTCACTTCCCCACTTCCTCACAAGCCTGCCAGGATTACCTCCCAACAAAGCGCTCGTCCTCAGCCCTTGGCTCAGGCTCTGGGTTGGGGAACCTTAGATGAGACAAGCCATGCTGACTGGGTCTGAGGGTCAGGGAGGCTCCTGGGGCAGGGCCCCCTGAGCTGAGACTTGAGGACGAGTCTTGTTATCCGAGCAATGAAGGGCGAGGACAGACTGTCTGGGCAGAGGCACATGGTGTGGAGGCATCCAGGTGGCAGTCTGGTGTGGGCCACCCACATAGGAAGCTCATGCTTGAGAAGGGACAGTGAGAGAAGATGGATCTGGGGCCAGATGGTGGGAGGCTTTCAAAAGGTCACAAGTGCAGCAGATTTGCATTTGGGAAAAGCCACTATGGCTGAATCAAGTTGAATGGAAAACAGGGTGAGAGTGGACGCCGGAGAGCCCCTCAGAGGCTACAGCAGAAAACCTGGCAGAGACGGCTATGTGGTGGATGTGGTACCCAGACCTCCACTGGGGCAGCGGTGACTTTCTTCCAGGCATGGAGGAGGGTTTGGTGCCATCTTTTCAGAAATCTTGCAGATGTGCTTCAGGGGAGTGACAGCCACTTGTCCTCAGTGCAGGGAGAGCTTTGCTGCAGTGGCCCAGCCAGACATGCTGTGTGTTTATGCGACCTGAGCCCAGGCACCCCCCACCTGCATGCGTTTTCTTGAAGCTAATGGGAGGGGCCACGAGAGGGCACTGTCTGAAAGTCTCTGGTCTGGCACCCTTCAGAGGGTCAGGGCAGGAAGCTGCTCCATCGCCCAGCTTGGCCCTGGCTTACCCGCTGTCTCCTGGGGCTGCTGACTGCTGTCTCCTGGTGAGGCCCTGACGTCTGCGACCTTCTGGGCAGAATGTGTTCTGAGCAGTTTACAGGGTTTTGGGAAAGATGTTCCTGTGATCCATGGCACCTCAGAATCAAGCCAGGGAGCGCAGAGACACCTTCCCATCCCTCCCTTCTCTTTTTCCCTTCTCCTCCCCTTTTCTCTCTCTCTATCCCACACCATTTACTGATCAATTACCATGTAGTACAGCCCTATCAAGGGGAACTTTCTATGATGGAATGTTCTAGATCTGCACCTTTCAGTACAGGAGCCAAAAGCCATATGTGGCTATTGAGCATTTGAAATGTGGCCACTGAACCTGAGGGTCTGAATTTTGATATTTGTTCTCTTCAATTTAACTTTAAATGACCATGTGTGTGCCCTGGCCGAATAGCTCAGTTGGTTAGAGCAGCGTCCCTATACGTGTAGGTTGTAGGTTTGACCCCCAGTCAGGGCACGTACAAGAACCAACCAGTGAATGCATAAATAAGTGGAACAACAAATTGATGTTTCTGTCTCTCTTTCTCTCTCTCCCCTCCAAGATTAATAAAAAGAAAACTTAATTTTGTTAGCCCTGGCTGGTGTGGCTCAGTGGATTAAGTGCCAGCCTGTGAACTGAAAGGTCGCTGGTTCGATTCCCAGTCAGGGCACATGCCTGGGTGGTGGGCTAGGTTCCCAGCTGGGGTGTGTGAGAGGCAACCGATTGATGTATCTCTTGCCCATCGATGTTACTCTCCCTCCCTTCCCCTCTCTCTAAAAATAAATACATAATTTTTTTAAAAAGAAAAGTTTATTTTAATAAAATAAACAAACAGCCATGTGTGCTCAGTGGCTAGCACATTGGGTAGCAGAGATTGTAGCCCTGTGGATGCTGCCCTTGACCTGTCCTCCCTGCTGGCCCACATGACAGCACTGTGGGACCCAACCAAGGCTTCATGACCTTCTAGAATGTTCCCTAACCTTGGTCACAGCATTTGCTTTAGAAATGCTGATCAGTTCCTTGCCTTTCAAGCCTTTTTACTGTGAACGTGAGGGCAATGGCTTCCCTGGCTGCCTCATCTTCACCTTGAGCTCTCAGTAGGTCCCAGGTAACCTGAAGGCTCACGATGGCTCCCCAGGTGGGGCGGCCACTCATCCCAGTATAGTGTGGAGACCCAGGCTGCAAGAGGGCGGCAACCTGCCACCCTCCCTTCCCACGGAGACAGGTCAGCTCCCAGAGACCTCAGCGACTGGTGGGCTGCTCCATCCAGGCCTTGCCTCTCCTCTGGGAAAGGGCATCTCTGGTTTTCTGAGAAGAAGCCTGTCTGCTGCCTGCTCAGGGACTGAGGGCAGCCCACTGTTGGAGGAAAACCATCCTTTGAAAAGATTATGCTGGAGAACATTGCTGAGCCGCTTTCACAGGTGAAAGCAGCCTTGCTGAACCCAGAATGTAACCGAGAGGCATCTCAACATCCATCAATGGGGACATCTTTCCTCTCCCGCCAAAACGCTGGCCATCCCCTCTGGCTTGTCCCAGACAGGGGCCCTGGCCCACACCTCTGTCCCATGTGGCGGTGGGTGATGACGGGGCAGGACAACGGGCTTTCCACTACTGCAGGGAAGTGTGTGGAGCAAGGGGGGTGTGGGCTACAAGCAGGGGACACCTTGTAGGGGCAGGGTCTTGGGAGGCTTCCTAGTGGCTGGGACTTGAGACGGAGAACAAATGCATGCAGCAGGCAGGGGACAATGTTCTGGGTAGAGGGAAGACCAACTCCTTGAGGGTGGGGGCAGCGTAGGGGATCCTTTGGAGGCTAACGGTGTTTTAACACGCAAACAGGCTTTTTCAAGTGCAAACGAAGGGCTCCAAACTACTGGTCAGAATTAGATTCTTGGGACTAGAAAGGGTCCTGCGAGAGCCAGAGGATCTCTTGCAACCTCCTGCCAGGAAAATACCCTAAATTCTCCTCCCAGAAAAAGACCTTTACAGCCAATTGAGAGTTGGTCCCTCATTGTAAACCCCTTTCCCTTGGCTTCCAGAACAACGGTCAGCCTCTTCCTGCCAGAAGCTTTTCCCATATTGGATGAGCTTTCCCATCCAGCGAGCACTTGGCTCCTCGTCTGTCGTGAGCACGCGGCCACAATGGCAGCTCGGTCCCCACCAGCTGCTGCATGGAGCGGCTGCGAGCTCCCGGCCCATGCAGTTAGCCCAGAGAGCACAGAGGTTAATGGTGCTTTCACACTTGACACCAGCCACGTGCTCCCCAGCCAAGAAATGCAACAGTCTGAGAAGAAAACAGTCTCGGATCTTTCCACAGCCGCTGAACCTATGGTGATCTCAGGCCAAATCAGGCTGCACTTGCTCTGCTCGACTTTTGGCAGAGGAAGTAGAGAGGGCCCCGACTTTGGGAGCCCGCAGATTGGAGAACTGGCATCCGAACTGCAAAGGGCTATGGCTGTCAGGTTCCTTTAAGTGGCAGGTGTTTCTGGTTGAGAGTTTTTTTCCCACTCAACAATTTATCTGCTTTGTTATTCATTGCTTGTTCAATAGGCCTCTTCCACCCTCAGGTGTAAGAGACAAGAACCTGGACATCTTTTGGGGTCATTCTGCTGATCATAGCTCCCTTGAGGTAGCCCTCCCCTAAGTCTTCAATAGCACATTCACTGATACAAGTTTTCTGGAAGGTCCTTAGGCTTTAAGCCAGAGCCGTGTCTGTGGCTGCACTTCTGTGGTGGCCTGGGAGCGCAGGTGTTATCTAGGGCCCTGATGCCCCTGCATTGCGCCAGGCTCCGTACGAAGGACAGTGGAAGAGTGGACACTGGGCAGACGGTTAGCAGTCTCTGTCAAGTTTAATCTTGAGAACAGCCCAACAAGGCAGCCGTTTCATCACGGCTTTTTCAAAGATGGGGAAACGCAGCCTCACAGAAGTTAAGAAACGTGTCAGACCATTGAATGCCTGAAAACGAAGGAATTCTGTGGTAACGGGGCACAGGCAGGGTACTGAGAATGCCAAGGCCAGAGGAGTGACCGGGTGCTCAGTTCCAGTAATCATGGCATGTCCCTTCGCATGGAAATCACCTGTAAAATCACAAAGGAGCTTCGTGTACATGTGCTGCAGGAACAGCGCTGTCTGGGACCTGGGAGGTGTGATTTAGGGCATCGGAGGCATAGGGATGCTGCCAGTCACTCCCAAAGGTCTGGGGGGACCATTTCTACAAATGTAATAATCTGCTAACTTACCTGGATGACTCTGACATCGGAAGTCACCTGCCGCTACCCACCGCTCTTCTGCCTGCTCCAGCTTGATGATCACATGGGTCTGGTGCTGTTCTACCCTGTGCGTGACAAATGGAGCCGGGCTTGGACCAGCTGGTTGGCTTCCAAATCTCTGAGTAGAAAGTGCAGCCTCAGAGGCTGCTTCACAAGGGGACCTGGTTTGACCTTATCAGAATTAGAACCCTTTGATGGAGAAGCAGAGATACAAGTACTCTACCTGGTACCCAAAAGAAATTAGATGGTCTTCTTGCTTATTTCTTCAAACTCTAGGACAACATCATTGACTAGAAGCCCCCACATAGCACCAATTCAGAGAACAAGCTCTCCTCACCCACGGAGATGAGGTGGCTGTACTTCCCCAGCATCATGTCCCTGTAGGTTGTCTTCTCAGCAGGGTCCAGCTGCTGCCTCTCCTCCTGCGTAAAGTCTACAGTCACATCCTTGAATGGCACTTGCCCCTGTAACAGCATGAAATTGGATGGTGGGAACTGGGTGACGTGGAGAAATGGGGACAAGAGCTCACTGAGCTCACAGGTACAGTCAACTATGAACGTTGCATACCTTTTTAGGTTACAGATTGTGGAAGGAAAACAAACCACACTGGAAACACATGGCCTTTGGGTTCCTTCTCATGTCAAACCAAAACCAAAAACCCTTCAAACCAAAAAGGAAACTGAGGTCTGATTTTGCAACTGAAGTGTCTGAGTTTTGGAGGCCATACCATGAGTAAAACATCATTCCTGCTCTCAGAAAGTTTATATCCTGATAAGGACACGCCATGTAAATGAACATAACCATTTTATCCCTTGTCCTTTTCTTCACTGGGTTTGCTGGTGGCTCCATCTCTTCCCTGCCTCTTCACGCTGGCGTGCCCAGACCCTCCCTGATCACACCCCTTCCCACACTCCCTGTTCTGGTGGGTACCTCCGCTGTCAGCTCCTTGAGCCTCTGACTCCTATTCTTATAGCCAACTATCTGCATGACTGTTTTCAGCTTTCTTTGAATTTTAACTCAAATATCTAATTTTTTGTTAAAATTTGTTGCTTGCAGGAAAGCCCGAGGTGTCATTAGTGATACATACAACATGGAGGGTGGTTTAACAAGAGTTGCCAGATTAGGCTTCCCGGGTTCCGATGTATATTCTACAGGATGAAGGTGAAGGAAGGGGATGAGGTGGGAAAGGTACCAATGGCAAAAAAGGAAGTAGCATCAATATTAGGAGGTTGGTATGGGGCGAAGACCAAGAGGGCACTCTGTCAAGGACAGCTCTGTCACAGTAAGAACTGATTCTAATTCAAGAGAGTTAGTTGAACATATACAATTACTTCCTGCCTAAGACTAAACCCCAAAAGTCCAAAACAAAGAAATACAACCAGTGAGTACATTCTCACAGGAGCACTGGATCACAAGAGGGTACCAACAACTGGGGGTTCTTCGAGGAAATTCTTGAGATATGGAGTAGAGTGGATGAGAACTCAGAGCTGTGGAACACACTTTGTACAGGGCAGGTGCGGGGTTGCAGCACCAGTGAAGAGCAGACTCGCCTGCAGAGCCCTCGCGAATCTCTAGGCCCAGGACCCTGGCGATGTGGCAGCGCACAGGGCTGCGCAGGGTCTTGGCGCGGTGTCTAACAGCGGTGCAAGAGGCAGCTGGGGTGACGGCTTAGGCCTGGCTAGAGCCTGGCGGGAGCCAAGCCTAGCCGAGCATTGGGAGGCTGGGGGCAGGGGAGAGGGTGGGTGGCGGCGATGACACATGCAGTGTGCTGGCATCGTGACTGTGGTTGAGCGTGCCAGCAAGTCGTACTGCTGGTGGCGGGCTCCACCCCTTCACGATAGTCCTGTACCAGTAGGGCAAGGCTGATGAAGCTGGCCAGGGCTGAGCCTAGGCACACCCAGTGGCCTCGAGCCGCCCCACT
Organism: Desmodus rotundus; assembly: GCF_022682495.2. NCBI lineage: Eukaryota > Metazoa > Chordata > Mammalia > Chiroptera > Phyllostomidae > Desmodus > Desmodus rotundus. The sequence goes on along the minus strand of NC_071398.1, from coordinate 29,987,913 downwards.
GTCCAGACCCCTTCCCCACACCCCACCCTCACTGAGAGAAGAAGTATACCTCCCGGTGTGCGAGCTGAAGCTCTCGCTGCGCTTGGACTGGAAGGGCGACGACGTCATCCTCTTTCTGCTAGGTCTCCACCTCGCACAGAACATGCGACTGCTGGCCCTGCAGAACTGCACCTGCTACCCGCCCAACTGCCCTGAGACTTGGCTCTTCTCCCACTTCTTCACCACTGGAGGTGGGGGCTACATGCAGACTGGAGGGAGCTCAGCAACTCTGCCACACTGCTCATGCCCAGGAAGTTCTACTACACCACCCTGCTGGTGAACCTGCTACCTGAGTGCGTGGGGGCATGTGCAGCATGGAACCACATGGAAGACACCTCTGCACATGTGCGCCAGGCGCACACCCACACCCCAGGAGCTACCGCCCTGCCAGGAGGTCATGGACTGGTCAGGCTGCACGCTGCAGGAGTTCTTGGACTGCCTCTACAGCCTGGCCACTAATGACCAGGTGTGCATGCTGGCCGGCCTGAGTCTGGTGGGCTGCCACAACCTGCCCTTCATCCCCAAGGGCAAGTGGGCCCAGCTGCTACTGAAGAGTGCCAAGAAGAACCTATGGGGCATGGCCTTCTTTGCCCTGATGGAGTTCCAGCAGACATTCAACCTCAAGTTCATCTGGCCCTTCATGCAGTACAACAGCCTTGCGGGGTGGGGGGGCATGGAGGTGGATGAGGACACTGCCCAGTGTATGAGGAGCTCAGCAACCTCGACATGCAGCTCTGACTACGCCAAGGACCTGTTCCAGCAGCTGGAGCACAGGGAACCTGGTGCCCCAGAAACCTGGAGGAAAGCCTGCTGCACTGAGCCAAAGAGACTCTGCTGTGAGACAATGTCAAAGGGGTGGGCCTTGCACCCACTGAGGACTGCATGAGCCACAGCATCAAAAAGCGGTAGTTGCAGCCCCTCAGGGGCAGTTGGGAGAGGGGAGGTGAATCAGATAAACTCACAAGGGGCTGCCTAGTACTCAGATGGGAAGAGTCCCAGATCTGCTTATCAGAAGGTAGGTACATCCTGAACAGAGGCAAGGGATGGGCAGTGCTGGTCCAGTGGGGCTAGTTCTCATGGTTTCTCCCTGGCTTGGGGTCTGAGACATCAACCTGTGCTGCCCACTGGCTCAGAGGAAAGTGTGCTTGAAGGATGTCCCAGTCAGGGGTGCAAAGACCAGGGGCAGGTGGCATTCCTGCTCTTCAGGCTCCCACCTCATTGTCACAGCAGCTGAAAGTCTGAAGACAAGAAAAAGACAGGGGAGCTGAGAGTGGGGATTGACCTCGGCAGACCAGGAGTGTGTTTCACGCCCACTCTGCACATACCCACTCTCCTCACTCAGGCCAGTAGGGGTTCCTCATGTTCAAGCTATCCCAGCAGCCCCTGGGCCCCATTGCCCCAGGCCTGAATGAAGGCCCCTCCCTGGGAATGTGAGCAGCCCTTTGAGGTGTTGTCAGGAATGGAGCTCCACACTTGCTCATCATCAACGTCAGGGCCACCTATCTGAGGCCAGTGAGACTCTAGTCCTGCCCTTGGAAGCTCTGTTCCCTCTTGGGCTTCCTGCTCTGGGTCAGGAGATCAGGGCATACCTCCTGGCTCCCCCTCCCACCCCTCTCACAGTCATCAGACTGAGGAGGCTGTGGAGAATGTATCCAGGAGTGAGAAAGCTCCATCCGAGCTGGTCTTTGGGGTGACCACCCAGTCAGACCAGCTCAGAGGGTAGGGGAGGTTGTAACTTAGGGCCCCCTGCCCTGTTCTCCTTTCTGACCCCTGGGACTGGTTAGTGGACTGCCCTGGCCCTAAGCCATCACTTGTGCATTTACTCAGAGCTCCTACCCTACTGCTCCCCCTGCCCCATGTATAAAAGTCCAGTTAAGCCTCTGTTGGCAAGAACATGGCAGACCACAGCTGCTGCCATGAGCCATACCTCGGGGCCATGGTGGTTCTGAATGGCCAGGAAAGGAGATTTGGGTTAGAAGGAATGGCTCTAGGTGGCTCCCAGGTACCCACATTTACAGCCCTCCCCACCCTGAGTTCTCCCTGCATTTCCCTGTCCTTCTCCTCAAAAGCTGGTCAGACCCTGTTTCCAGTAGCCCTACAGTTGGAAAAGCCATGTTCCAAGGCCAGGCCAGTGTCTTATCTGAGTGTGCCCTCCCTGGGTGAGGCCCAAAGCCTGCGTTCTGGGGAATTGAGTGTGAGTCCCACCCTTAGGTGGACGGGTGGGTGCCCCATGTCTCCAGGATAGGAAGCACATGTGCCCAGAGGCCACAGCCTGCCTCAAGGAGGGCAATGAGGGCCACAGGCAAGGGGCCAGCAAGGGCAGCAGCCTCATAGGCAGATCCTGCCAGTGGTTCCCTGCCCCAGGCTCCCCCTGCCACCCCAACTGTCCCATCAGGGAGTGAGGAGTTGGGGAGCAAGGAACCTTCTATAGCACAGGAAAAGCTAAGCTGGTGTCAAATGAGGTGACTGCCCAGGAGGCAGCGGCTTTAGTCTTTGCTTCTCTGGCTTTGGTCCTTTGAGCTTCTTCCACTGGCCACTTCAAATTGTAGTCCAAAGCTGAGTCTCTCCTTGCAGAGCTGTCAGCAGGCCGGGATGGGCGTTGTGCCAGCCCAACCCAGGACCATCCCCAGGAGTGGGTGTGACATGCTGAGGAGGCGAGCGCCGAGGTGATTTAACGGCCCTTTTAAAGGGAAGTGAAGGACAACGTGGTGGGTGGAAGTGTCTGTTCTGATGCTCAGCATTTGGGGCAGGTGTGCTCCAGGGAGGAGGGTGGATGTGTTCACCAGAGCTCGGGGGTGGCTGACCCCAGGGTGTGAGTCCAGAGCTCAGGCCTCTTGTGCCTGGCCTAAGACAGCTCTCCTTGCAGCTCATTTCCTGGGTGTGTGAGCCTGAGTGAAGGATCTGTTCTCTATATATTGGAATGTTGTAACTTACGGCCTATTGTTCCAGTTCACAGGGAAACACAGGTCCCTCCTCAGTTTATTTGCTGCATCTGGAAAGCGGTTCTGTCTCAGGCCAGCACCCAGGCTGAGGTGCTCAGAGATGGTGCCAGCTGGCTGTTCCCCCAGCCCCTTCAGTCTCTAGTCTGGCACATGCCACGTATGCCACCTGCTTTTGGAGGGAGGTTCCTTGTGCCTAGAGCGTCTCCTCTGATGCCATGGTTGGGCTCCACAGATGGCATAGGGCAGCTCGACGCAGGGGCTCTTCCCAGGGCTGAGGGGACAGAAGTAAACACGCAGTGAGTGGACCACTCTCTGCCCATGCAGGCTCTCGACGTAAAGCAACCTGAACAACTTCACTTGGTCAAGTAAGCGTGGAGAAATTGGAAGCCTTGTGCATTCTTGGTGCCAATGTAAGATGGTGCAGCCACTTTGGACAAGGTGTGGTAGTTCCTCAATAAATCAAAAATGGAATTATCATACGATCCAGCAACTCCAGTTCTGGGTCCGTGCCCCCCCAATATGAAAACAAGGACTTGAAGAGCTGTTTGTATGCACCTGTTCAAACAGCATTATTCCAACAGCTAACACGCGGAAGTAGCCCAAGTGCTCCCTGACAGATGAAGGGATACACAAAATGTGGTACATACACACATTTTCACACACACCACAGTTTAGAACTTTAAGGACAATAAGCCAGTCACAAAACAACAAACACTGTATGATTCCACATGCACGAGGTACCTAGAGTCCTCAAATTCCCAGAGAAAGAGAGCAGAAGGAAGGTGCCGGGGGGAGGGCTGGGTGCTGAGAAGAAATGGGACGTTAGTGTTTAATACGGACAGAGGTTCCGTTTTACAAGGTGAGGAGTTTTTGGCGATGAGTGGTGGTAATGGCTGCACAAGAAGATGAGTGTACTTAATACCACTGAACTGTACATTTAAAGATGGCTAAGAGAGCAGATGTTGTGCTATGTGTATTTTACCACACTAAAAAATTTGGCAAAAAAAATAATGAAGTGATGCCTAGCTAATTACATACACTGCCCATTCACTTCTGCAGCCATCCCTCCATGGAGGAGAGTGGAGCGGAGTGGGGTCATCAGTTGAGTATGCTCACAGTAGCTTTAGCAATTATTCTGTCAAACACTGAGATGAAGAAAGTCAAGAAACATCAGCTGAGGAAAACAGCACAAATAAAAGATGAGCATCAAGAAGAACAACTGAACAATGGAATCAAATTCGAAAAGGAAACAACTTACGTTATTTTGCATTGGTTTATATTTTTTTAATAAATTAATCAGGGTGTTGCTTCCATAGAAAGAGAACATTCTGCTAAGAAATAGCCACCAGATAATACTTAGAGATTAAAGGCTGGATTTTTGAATTTAAAAAGTCCTCAGCTAAGAAGCTTGAATAACAAATGGGACATAGAATATATAATTGAGGAAGTCTCTCAGAAAAATAAGAAATTGAAATGCTGAAAGAAAATTAGAGATAAGAAAGCCAGATCTCACAGACCCAACATGTTCAGAAAGAGAGAGTGTGGACGAGGAGCAGAGGGAAGAGTAAAGGCAGAAGTGAGAGTGAGACCTGAGCTGAAGACTCTGGATGTAGCCTTCACACCCCAAGGGGCCAACTAACATGCACAGAGTAGGGGGAAACACAGAGATGCAGACAATTCCTGATACAATATCCAAAGGATGAGAAAAAAATCCAAACAAGTGACAGAGAAAGTACAGGAGACCCTTGGTAACTGACATTCTGTTTCTCACAGAGAATGGCCTACAACTTTTAAAAGAAAAAGGATTTTGAACCTAGAACTGTACACCGAGTCAAACTATCATGTAAGCCTAAGAACACTCTAAAGGTATTTTCAAAAGAGCAAGACAACTTATCTAATAAACCAGCCCCTTCACGACACTGAATGATGTACCCCAATGACACCCAGAGCGCCAGCAAAGAGGACCGTGGGAATGCGGGACCCTCAGAGAGAGACCAGCGCGCACGGGCATTCAGTGCTGGGAGAAGGAGCAGTTTTAGGGCCTGCAGACACTTGCCTCACACTTCAGAAGGGAAGTGCTCAGGAAACATGTTCCGTTCTCCTGTTACTTGTGGTGCAAAGGCTCTGTGCTCTCTGACACGGCCCCACCTGTCAGCCCCACAGGTGAGAGTCCCTGGAACGGCAGAAGGAGAGCCAAGTGGTGAGCAGGATGTCCAGGTTATTCCGAGAGCAAGCCGAGTGAGCTTATAAATCACCCATGGGGCGGAATAAGCTCCTGGGTTAAAGTCGTCCAGAAGGCAAGAAGTGGCAGAGATTGGAAGACTGCTCAATTAATCAGTAAAATTACATGCCAATATTACTTACATCAACACAAATATCCAAATTCAGATATTAGCACACAGAACCCAATACCAGATTGAAAAGATCACTATAATAGCTAAATGGGACTTATTCTAAGAACAGACTACTTTAATATTTGGCAAACCATTAATATGCCATTAGAATACAGCTGATAAGAAAAATCTTGTATCTCCAAAGATGCTGAAAGAGCCTCTGATGATACTTAAACTGCATATCAAATTCAAAAATGAAAACTCTCAAGAAAATGGGAACTAATACTTCACTAGCATGAATATACGTACATGCATACACATGAACTCTTATAGCCTAATATGCATAATGTGTCTGATGTATACCTATGTAAGTTACATATACAGGCACATATGCACACTTTTACAATTTATGAACATACACACATGCTCACACGCACACACACGTTTATGCTTCAGTCCTCTCGAATCTAAAGTCAGGATGTTACTTAATGAAGAAACACGAGATGTTCTTGTGAGAGGTGGGACACGCACAAGGTGCCTTAGAGTTCCAGCCAAGGAACAGGGAGGGAAAACTGAGACAGTTAAGAGCTGAGATATTGGAGGAAATAAGCAGGAAAATACAACCCATACAGAAAATAATCAAGCAACTGAGATGGGCCTAGAACTGACACAGATGTTGCAGTTAACAGAGAATATTGTCTATTAACTGTATTCCGTATGTTGAAAAAATTGAGTAGAGTCAGAAGAGATATTTTAGAAGACTCAATTTGAACTACTACAGATAGGAACTAGAATATCTTCTTGAAATGAAAATTACACTGAACTAGGTTAACAGCATCACCAAAAAAAGAGATTAGTGAGCATAACGACATTTCCATCTTTATTGTTAAATCCAGGGATAAAATCGGAAGTCACAGGGCAATGACCTGCTCATCCTTCAAATATTCCTGTCACTCTTTTTATTTGGTTGCCAGCTAACAACACAAACAGTATTCTCTAGTGAAGATGTCTTCACTTCCCATTCCTTCTTCGGTTCTCTGTGTCCTGGCTTTGTCCTCACTGCTTTCCCCCACACGTTGGTAAAGGCTGGCCTTGACCTGATTATACTGAACCCAGTGGGCATTTTCCAGCCTGTTTCCTCATGTGACCATTCATCTGCCTTTGACAGATGTTTTTCTCCTTTACTTGGCTTTTAAAAAGTTTTACCTGTAAGTAGTTTCGTATGTATCTTTCAATGATAAGGAGTCTTTGAAAAAGTGGGTGGGGATACCCCATGATACCATTCTTTCTTTTCTAAAAAGATTTTATTTATTTATTTTTAGGAAGAGGGGAGGGAGAGAGAAGAAGAGGGAGAGAAACATCAATCAGAAGCCTGCCGCACGGGTGCAACCGAGGCACATGCCCTGACTGGGAATCAAACAGGCAACTTTTCAGTTTGCAGGCCAGTGCTCAACCCACTGAGTCACACCAGCCAGGGCCCATTCTTCCTCACATAATATTTAATGTCCAAAGTTTCACAGTTTTCTAAAAGCTTTTGGTTTGTTCTTTTCAGTCAGTACACAAATAGAGTCCATATGTTTCAGTTGGTAGATAGGTTTTTAAATCTCTTCATAGCAACTACCCCTATATGTCTCTAGTGTTATTTCTTAGCAATTTGTTTTTTTTGGGTTGTTTACCCTCATTTTCCACAGTCTGGATTGTGTTGATTGCATTGCCATCTGCTTTGATTTTACTTTTTAAAATGCCTGTGTGCCTTGTAAAGTTGGCAGTTAGATCAGAAATTTACTCAGACTACATTCAGTTCTTTTAGCAAGACTGTCGTCGGCGACACCTGTCTTTTCTCTTCCGGAAGCACGTGCATCTGCCTGTCTTTGATGTTAGCCTGTGGAGGCCGATGTTCATTGCTGTGACCCACTAGTCCCTCAGGGGAGACAAAATGGTAATACTCTCCTTTACCATCTCCTCCTCACTTACCAGCTGGAATACTTCTCTAAAGAAAACCATCTTCACTCTACTTGGATCTGTGGTTCATACAAGAAAGACAATTTCCAAAATCCTGAGTGACAGGATTTGATGTCTGCTTCATTTTGTTATTGTTATTAGCTCACAGGTTTAAGTGAATTTTCAGTATTTTGGTATATTACGTTGTTACTCTTTTTGATGATTAAGTGGGTCCATCTTTGAATCACTTCACGTTAGTTTCTGAGTCCTTTTGAAACTTTCCCTATACGTTAACATTTAACAGCATTCTCTTTTATTCAACATTTAATTGTGAAAAAACTTCAAATTGACAGAACAGTTACAAGGGTGGTACAAAGAACTCCCATACTCGTTTGCGTAGACACAGTGTGGAGAAGACTGTCCACCCAGACACTGAAGTCCGGTTTCCCCTTAATTTAAAGACTGTCTGTAATGTCACCGCTGCATGAGGTGTCCTGTAGCGCCAGTCCGGTCCTTAGCTTGATAGCTAACGTCTTCGAATCAGTGACCACAGATGACTCTGATAAATAAGGGATAGGGGTGTATCATGCTTATAGGTGACACATTTAAGTGAAATGTTAGTTAGTGCATAAAGTTCTGTGATAACACATAATATTAGCCTGGGATAACTTCCCAGGCAAAAAGAACCCCACACCCGGCACTCAGCCATGCTTTCTCTTTGGCTTCCCTTCACTCAGTTACTCAGGTGTCATGAGCTGCCCCCGTGTCCTAAATGTGTGCACCTCCTGTGCTATTCCGACAGCCTGTGAGCACCCCCTTACTTCACTGCCCACTTCTTCAGCTTCTTGTCTCCCCTGTCATAGCTGCGGCCTAAAATGTTCCCGCATCCACAGCTGTCTACTGTCCCCCACCGCCCGAGTTCCGCCGGCGCTCCTGGCAATGCTCAGCGTGCTGTGTAATGCATGTTGTGGCTTGCCCTTGGCCCTGTTCCTTTGGAGGAAGCTCCAAAGTCCTGGGAATTTCCTGAGCGACAGGAGTGTCTGCGAACTGTGCTGGGCCCCAGGAGTGCACCTGCGTTTGTGCTGAGGAGGTGACTCAGGGTGGGGGCCAGTCAGGCCAGAAAGACCAACCTTGTGATTAGAGGTCAGGGGTGGGTAAACACATCTGTGTGCTGGGAGGGAGGTCCAGCCTGAGGCCACTGGGGACTTGGTGTCCGGGACCATCCCATCTCCCAGGATGCTTGGCTTTCCTCCGTGATCCTCTATTCATGATTTTAGCTCCTCCTTCTCCACGCCCATCCCATTTCACAGCTTGAGCTCATCCCCTCTTCTTTCTCTTTTTTATTTTGCTCAGAATTTCTCCAATTTCCTCATGTCTTCCCCATGGTTCCCACCTCAACACAGGCTCTTGTCCTCTGACCACGTGAAGCCGGTAGGGGAGGCTGTGAGAAGGGCTCCCATTAGGGTTGAAGGTTGTGAACACTGTGTGTGTTCTCTGGTGCCAGTGGGTCCACGTTTAACAGCCATTTCCAGGGAAGTGCATCTCGTTGAGTCACCTGTGCTCTGTTTTGAATTCCACATTGTTGTCTAGGTGCCCATGGTGCTTTGTCCTCCTCTCTGCTCTTCCCATTCTTCTACCTCAACATCGTGCCCTTCTTCCCTGCTCTCAGACTCTAGCTGAGGCAAGAGGTTGGCCTCAACTTCTTGTTTTTCCTATTCACCTGGAAAACCATTCAGGATTATTTATTCCTCAGAGTTAAGAAATTTGCTTGAGTGACATCAACCCCATTAGGCTACATTATCCCCTGACAGTGAGCAGCTAATCAAACTGGGACAACCACACACCTCACAGAGGTGAGAATTTCATCTTCATTGTATTTCCTCAAGAGATGCATTGCACCGTGCTCTTTAATGATCTGAAATAACACACAAACCCGTCAGCCAGGCAAGTTCAAAAATTACAACTGAATTCTCACAGTTCAATAATAGAGGCCAAACAAAACATAAAAATTTATTTTGACAAGAGTATGGGTGAGCTACCCACCTAGATCTATGGTAATTGATACCACATAACAGAAAAAACCACAAAAACTCCTCCTGGTAAGGTAAAGAGAATTACATTTTACATATTTAAAACAGCTATAATAGTCACCCAAAACCTCAGTAGGAAAAACATGTTTTCAAAACTTAGACTATTTCAAAACTATTTAATATAAAGCTATACATTTTAAATAATAAAGATATAAATATTAAATATGAGAATAAATATAATAACCTTATGGGAACATTTTCAAAATAAACCAGTAAAATTTGGCATACATTCAGCTGTCACAATCTTACGGCTCTAATCTGGCACCCCAAATATTTCCTTCTGCTCGCAGCCCCTAAACTCCACCTTCCGACGGCTGTAGACTGTCGAAACCAAGTGTATAGAAAACGGGACCTCCTGCTTCTCCCTCAGGGGAGATGTGAATCAAACATCTGAAATTTTGGGTGTTGACTTAGAAAGGGGCAAAACCTGAAAAAACCCTGGTTTCCAATTGTCCTTAAATGGACTCCTAGAAGTGTTCCGAAGAGCAGGGCATAATAACTCTCCAGCTCTTTTGGGAATATTCTGGGCTCTGCTAGATTATCTGCACAGGAGGCTCCTCTTTCGCTTCCTCAGGCCTGTCTTTAGCGTCTGGATTGACTTCCTGCTGAGAACTGGAATCTCTTGTGGGTGCAGCGACCTAGAAGTAAGAGAGAGAGAGACAGGATGTCACATTTCAAAAAGGCAACTCTCCAGATAGAAAGATGATCTAAATTCTCAGTCAATTCCAAGCAGAGTTTAAACTAACCTATAAATCCAATTGTCTCTCTAATCCTCTGTTCTCAATCCCCATCTCACACTTTCGTTTTTCAAGTATGATTGTTGAAGTTTGATGACCCTGAGTCCAAAAATTGCTTCATATACCCAGTGACCTGCTTCCTAGGAAGGACTCGAAGTGATTCTGTTCAGGGAGCAGCCCACAGAGGGAGTCTGGCTTCGCCTTACTCACACCTTGGTCCATTCATACGAATGAAAATCTGAACTTGTAATCACACTAGAAACATCCCTGACACATCAACATCACAAACCATGGGGCCAGGGGCCTGCTCCCCAACGCTAACCTTGGATTCTAATGTTTACCCATAACACCTGGTCTAAACTTGGCTAATGCTGCAGTCACAGTGCTTGTGTGCCCCCAAATTCACAACCCCTAGAGTGATGGTGGCTCAGTTGGTTGGAGAGTCGACCCATACACCGAAAGGTTGTGAGTTTGATCCCTGGTCAGGGCATGTACCTAGGTTTTGGGTTGGATCCCTTCTTACACTGATGTTTCTCCCTCTCTCTTCCTTCCTCTCTCTCTAAAATCAATAAACATAACCTTGGGAGAAGATTTACAAAAAGAAGAAGTGGGGGCCTTTGGGAGGTGATCAGGTCATTGGGTGGAGCCCTCATGGATGAGATTATTGCTCTTATAGAAGACCCCAGAGCCATGCCTCAGCCCTCACACCGAGTGCATGCCTGGCAGGGAGTTGGCTGCGTGCAGCAGAGAAGAGGGTCCTCACCAGAAGGCGACCTGATCTCAGACTTCCAGCCTCCAGAACCAGGGGAAGTCAAGGTCTGTTCTGTGTAAGCCACCACTCTCTGGTCTTTTGTTATAGCAGCCAGAATGGTCCGAGATAGCTAGTTCGCAAGGTTGAAAGCAAACCTTTGCTTAATGCTATGCCCAAAGCTGTAACTTAATGTGTGGGTTGTAGTGAGCCATGTGGAGCTAGTCTTTCTCAACCTTTGCTCATTCTGACAAACTTCCTGGACCTTAAACTTGAGGGGAAAATGTGTAATTGTACAAGAGGAGAGATTGTGAGCCGGGGAAAAACACTCTGGTGATGTGGCCATCAGCAATTTGTTTGAGAGTAAATTTGGATGAAAATAGAGCTATTCATGATTTATCTTTCATTGTTGCATGTAGAGATGGTTCCATCTCATATCCCATGTTACACATTTACTTTGTTGTAAGTAAGTCGCTATAGTTGGTATTCCCGAGGGATAATGGGCCCATTGAATTAACAGCAGGAAGTCAAAACACAATATAGGGAAAAATTTGGAAACATATGCACTTTTCACAAAACTCAGCATTCCAACGAGCTGTCATTTGGACCCAGTTACTTCAGTGAAATGATTTCAGCCAAGTCTTGAGGCCTGGCACCCACATATCCCATCGAGGAACCTGGGTGTGGTTTGTCAACTTGTGGCTGGGAGCCAAGTCGGTGCTTGGCTGTGTGCCTGGTGGGTGTAGTTCACAGTGTGTGGAGGGTGTTGGGGAGGGGTGGGGTGGATGAGTATGGGTGCAGCAGTTAAATGTCTTGGATTTCCTAAAGGGAAAACCAGTCATTCCGTCTGGACCTGTGCGGACACAGCCCTGCCTTTTTGCACACCTACCTCAGGCTCCCTGATCTCAGAAAGGAGACTGCGATCTCGCCTCCACACCCACAGCTCGGGATCAAAGGCCTGGATCTGGAAAGACAAACAGCTCCTGAGGAGATAACGACTCTCTGGGTGGACACCATCGCTCCCCTTGCCCAGTCCCCAAATCTCTCTCATCCCCCAATCCAGACTGTGATCCCCCATGATCTCTTCTCTCTCCAATCTGGCTCCTCCTCCGCCAGATCCCCACAGCCCACCTACCTCTTCACACTCTTCCTTGGTGACCCATGCCCTGTAGCCCATGGAACGAAAGAACTGAAATAGCAGTTTGTGGAACAAGGGACGCCGGGCGCAGTTGCTGTCCCCATAGAGGAAGGAAAAGATGGCCTCTTTAGGAGCGTGGTAATTCTCTTCCATATCAAGAGCCAGGTAGCTGGGGAAAGCCATCAAGGTGTCAGTCAGGAGCTGGACAGGAAGGACCCCTGCCTGAGGTCTGCTTCTCAGAAAGGACACAGATTAGATCAGCTTCACACAGGACCCACAGGAGCCCTCTCCAGTGTCACAGAGTGCCACCCTGTGATCAAGAAGCCCCTGTGAAGCCCCTGAGACCTGAAGGGCACCTCTCATACCTTGATGATGCAGATAAGATTCAGGGGAAGCCCGCCCCCATCCTTTAACCTGCTGTGTGTGCACACACCTGTCTCCCTGTAGTGTAATTTCCTAGACAGCTCCTGCGGGCAGGGCCCGACTGGCCCATTGCAGTATTCATCACTTTCCTACCAAGTGACCAGCAGAGGACTTGGTTCCTCAGCGCACGCACTCAGCAGCCCTTCTTGAATTCTGTTTCCAACCTCATGTTTCTGGGCACTTGAGATGCACTTGATAAGGTTTCACAGAATGAATGACGTAATGCTCTGTCTCATAGTCAAGTGCAAAACCAAGTACCTCAGAGACTCAATATAACTTAAACTTTGCAACATGTAAAGAACTGTGCTCAGTGTTTTAGGGAGCCATTGATGTTTTGACAAGACTGCCTTCAACTCTGGTCTAGTCTGATGGGATTAAAGGAGAAAGGTGGAGATGAGAAATAATTGTAATCCAAAATATCACATTGTGATAGAATTTTAATTAAAGTGCTACTGGGCTGCAGAAGTCAGGGGGGTCTGAAGATTTTGGTGTTAGAGTTGGTTTTCAGAAGAAATCATTTCTTTTATTTTCTTATGTGTAAAAAAATACCAAGACCTAAAACACAGCATAAAATCAGGGAAGGGCAGCGAAACAAAGATTGTCACGTCTTGGTGGGGAGCAAATGTGATGGGGATCGTAGAGAGAGCTGACTTGAAACTGAGAACTCTGGCCTTGGTTTAGAACAAAATTAGCCAATGACATTGTTGGGAGAGGGGTTAGACCGGTGTTTTAGAACTACCTTCAGAGAGACTTGTGAGAAACATCCCTAGGGGTCATGGTTTTTCCTGCTCACCCGAGGGTATGTTTATCGATTTTAGAGAGAGGGAGAGACAGAGAGAAACATCGATGTGAGAGAGAAACATGGATCGGTTGCCTCATGCAGGAGCCCTGACCGGGATCGAACCCGCAGCATTTTGGTGCACCAGAGACACTCCAAACAGCTGAGCAACCCGACCAGGGCCCTGGGGAGCCTTTCACAACAGATCTGTTGTTTAAAGAGGGCCTTGATCCAGGAGAAACACCATCACATTTGGTAGCGTGATGAGGTGGGGGGTGGGGGGAGAGAAAAATTAGAAATGGTCAGTCTCGAGCCTGTTCCCTCAGAGGAAGAGTGGAGTCAGTTCTTTATGAGGCTTTTATGTTTTCTTTTTCTTTGTTCCATCTTTTAACTGGCATTAGGGTTGTTGGCTTTGACAAAGAACAGTATAATAAACACTATACTAGTCCTATCACAGGTATAGACACAGTACACAGTAGAAATGGTTGGAAGAACAGAATAAAGGTCGGGGGCCCACTCCTCTCCCCGCACTCCCCAGAGGACGAACGCTGACTGATGGGCTTCAGCACAGCACTCACAGGGCCAGGAAGAAGTGAATTCTCTGGTACTGCCAGCAGAAGAGGCCCGCGCGGCTGAAGTAAGCGATGACCATCGCCAGCAGGTACTGGTGGAAAGAGGGGAAGAACATACCAGAGGGCTCACGTGGTGAAAGGGGAAGAACAGTGGGACAAGGGAATGGCTGGTGCTCCCAGGATGACAAGCGCTGAGGGTTTCAGGGCGTGTGTGTAGGACAGCCAGCATCACGGGGTCTCTGATAAGCTGGAGCGAGAGGGAGTCCCCAAGAGCTGAGAGAACAGGGGACATGATATGTCAGCAACCACAGGGACAGGCCTTGGGCTCAGATGCCACAGGAGCCAGGCCAGAGGCAGGGCTGCCGTCCACACTGCAAGAAACGCCTGGGTCCCTGAAGGGAAGTGGTGACAAGGCATCTGGTTGGACCGGGAACTGTGGGCTCAGGAAGTCCCTCTGTCCCAGGATCGAAGGTGGAGCAGGAGTACCAGTTACCTTGTCTGTGAGCCTCAGGCTTCTGTCCCACTCCAGGAACCCTTTCACGACAGGATCCTCTGTGCAGAGGGGGCAGGTGTTAGCTTGGCCACAGGAACAGGGTTGCTGGGGGCGCGTTGTGGGGCAAAGAGGAGAACTGTGCCCTTCTTGGGGAAGGTTCGGGATTGTGGCCAAGGCTGAGGCGGACAGGAAGAGGGAAAGAGGAGATTGTTCCCTGGGCAAGGAAGCAGGGTGACACCGCCCCCACCCACCCAGTGTGGGGGGACTGGGTGACAGGTAGGGTGGCAGTAGCATATCCGCATCACTCGGATCTTAGGAAATCAGTGCTGCTCCCTCATCACGCATGAGTGTGCCCCTGGCGCTGCAGTAGCCGGTCAGTCATTTTCTCAATGGACAGCACATCAGGGTGCGGCGGTGGCTTCATTATACACAGGTGCAGGTATTTAGATTCAAAGGGCTGGTCAGAGCTAAGAAGTCTCAGAGGGTACAGTGGAAACCAGGCCTTGTAATCACAAATGCAAGCCCTTTTCAAGTCTAGCCTAATCCTGCATTACTTCTAAGTGTCCCCAGTGAGCGACCAATAGGGAGTCCATGTAGGATAGAGAATGTACCAACTAGCAGGGGGTTCCTTGCTGTTGGAAAAATACAGGTATTAAATTTGTTTTAAGAAGAGGGGTTGGAGGGTGCTCTCCAGGGTATCTTCTTACTGAGCAGCCTGGCAAAGGCCTCGTGGTGTTCTGGCAGCACCGTGGATGTGCGCTTCTTCTTCAGCGTCATTTTCAGGCCACACACCGTCTCTATGACCCAGACGTTGTCAGGCCCAGCGGCCATCTCCTCCTCTGCCTCCTCCCCTGCCTCCTCCCTGGTTGACCGCTTCCTCTTCTTCCTCTTACAGTCAACTGTGGTTGGAGGCAGGGGGCTGGAATCCACACAGGGGGCTGAGTAAAGAACCCAGGGTACAATATGAGGCTTTTTTGCCTTGGGAATTCAGCTACTGGTCACCTAAACCAGATGCCCAGTCCGCCGGACCCATCCCCTCCTCAAACCCCTCCATTCTCTCCAGTCTCATAGGCTACTGGCCTTCTCCCTAGCCGTCTTTTCACCTTTCTCCTGTGGTCCCCCTCCACATCCACCTTGCCATTGTTCTACATCTCTGTCCTGAAAACTGTTCTTTGTTAGAGGTCATTTGTCCCATGGAAGGGGAACAAAAGGAACCATCATTGTGTCCTCCCTTCCCTTCTCTCATCTTTGACTCTCATCTCCTAACCCTCTTTTCTTGCCTCCCAGACTTTCCTTTCATGGAAAGGAAACTACTTGTCCCCAGCTCCTGTAGTTTCCTCCAATCCCTGGCTTTCTGAATCTCCCCTTTCTTTCACACGCACCCTCCTCACCCTCCTCACACCTTCCTCCTTAATGGGCACCTCTGTCAAATCCCTATGCCCTGTTTCCTCACCTGATGGTCCTGGGTTGACCTGAATTACTGTCACCTCCAGGGGATACCCTGAGGTGCTCGGCTGGGGGCTCAGGTTGTCAGACTGGAGACTCTGTTCACGGCCGGCCATGATTTCTTTCAAACTCTTCTTTCAGGAAATCTGGGTGATCACAGGGCTGGAGAGAAGAGGCTGTTGTCCACCCTCGCTGCCCAGCGCCACGGAGTTTGATCCTTCCAATCAGGAAGGTCGGAAGCCTCTGATGTCATCAGTCATTCCAACCTGGCAACCAGTTTGAAAGATTCAAACACATATGTGTAACTGCCAAATACGTAACTGCCATACATACATGTAACTACCATGTGTGCACTTCTCCTGGACATCAGGGGTAAACAGTATCTCCTGCGTCTGACCCAACAACCTCAGACCAGCCTCCAGAACTGTCCTCAAGGGTCAGCATCGCTCTTTACCTCCTCCCCAGCAGACACTCTGTTCTCTCCATTCTGAACTTGAACTACGTTGGGATGTCTTCTTTGCCATTCCTATTTCAGAGTGTCGCTTGGTGAGAGAGGGAGGAGACAAGGGCATTTAGGGAAAGCAGAAATGCTAAGACCTTGCAAGAGTGGGACAAAGGTGTAAAAAAGTTCCTGGGTACAGGGACTTGTCAGATTAACAAGTTACTTTAAAACACTGAATTTGGTGCCCTGAGCCCAGTGTGGCTCAGTTGGTTGAGCATCAACCCTCAAAGTGAAAGTTCACTGGCTCGATTCCTGGGTTGCAGGCTGGTCCTTGGTTGGGGACCTGTGCAACCGATCGTTGTTTCTCTCACACATCAATGTTTCTCTTCTTCTCTCCCTCCCTTCCCCTCCCTTCCGCTCTCTCCAAAAATAAATAAATAGAAATCAGGGAGAAAATCAATCTGGAGCGGTACAACCACTTCGGAAAACAACGACAAAACAACAAACACGGAATTTGGCAAAGCTCAATGTTCGTAGACGTGATGTTGAGGATTCTGTAGTGGGGGAGATGCATCCTCTACCCTCAGGCAGCTTTTTCCCAAGAGAATTGTGAGAACCTAATCTCCTAGAAAGCTGTACAAGTGCTCACATCCTTCAGATGGTGTCTACAGTTTCTGGGAGTCTATGAATCGCCCAAAGCCGGCCCCCAAGTCCAATGAAGAAACTCTAGTGCACATATCACAATGTTCAGCCTGCGTATCACTCTCGGGCCAGAATTTCACTGCCACGCAGGGATCCTATGAATAAAATGTCAGACGCACAGAAAGATTAAGTGGAAAGATCTCTGATTCAAGACAGAACAGGATGTTCTCTGTGAAGGTGGGGAGTGCAGATGTAGAAAATCGACTGACCAGCTCGGTGTCCTGCAGGATCAGGGAGACAATTTTTCTGGATCGCCTGCCAGTCTCTTACCCCTGCTATTCACCTGGGCACTTGGGCAATGAAACTTTTCCTTCCTTCCTCCCTTTCTCCCTTCCTTCCTTTCTTTTCTCCCTCTTTTGAACAATAGTGTGTGAGAGATACATCCATCAGTGGCTCCTTGCACGCCCCCAACTGGGGACCCGGCCCGCAACCCAGGCATGTGCCCTGATTGGGAATTGAATCAGTGACCCACTTTGGTTCGAAGGCCAGCACTCAACCACTGAGCCACACCAGCCTGGGCCTTCCTTTCTTTCTTATTGTGGTGAAATAACGTAACAAATTACCGTTTTAACGACATTAAAGGTTAAATTCTGTGGCAATGAACACAGGCATGTTGTTGGGCCACAGTCAGCACCAGCCATCTCCAGAACTGTTTCATCTTCCTAAACTGAGACTCTGCACCCAATAAATACTAACTCCTCATCATCCCCCCAGGTCCTGGGAACCACCTTTCAACTTTCTGTCCCCGTGAGTTTGACTACAGTAGGTGTTTGGTGTTTGTACAGTTCTTTCGGGCTTAGTCAGTCAGCATAATGTGTTCAAGGTTCATCCATGTTGTAGCCCGTGTCAGAACTTCCTTCTTCTGATAGGGGGAATAATAACCATTATATAAACCATACTTTGATTATCCACCCGTCTGCTGTTGGACACTTGGGTTGTTTCCACCTTTTGGCTGTGAGTCTTGCTTTTGATCCAACATTTGAACTTGGACGAGACAGTCAGGATGTACCCAAACTTTTATTTTGTATTTGGATCATGCATGTTTCTAAACAGCCCATGCCAACCATGAGTGAGGTCCAATCGGTTCATCCAGAAGACAGTAAGGCAGATCCTCGACAAGTGAAAAATAGAACCATTGTATGATGCAGCCATCGCAGGTCTGGTATTCATCCAAAGGAAACGAACACTGGACCCTGAAGAGAGACCTGCACCTCCGCGTTTGGGGCAGCATTCTTCACAGAGGCCGAGACCGGTGCCTCCCAATGGGTGAATGCGGACAGAGGGTGTGACACGTACATACAACGTGGAGTGTTGCTCAAATGCAAGAATGAAGGAAATCCTGCCATTTGTGACGATGTGGATGGGCCTTGAGGGGATGATATTAGGTGAAATAAGCCAGACAGAGAAACATGATCCTCCTCCCCCTTCTATCAGTCTGTCTATTTCTGTTGCTTTGTGATTTGCTTACTGTACTGTCTAGCGAATGTCTCTTGTTACAGAGTACGGCGTTTGTGAAAACTTGCGGAAGCTGGAGATCACTGGTGTATCTTGTCGAGACGTCTATGCGAAGCGTAAGTTAACCTAATATCATCCATCATTAACTTCGTTCCAAGAGCAGACACCGTGAGTATCAACGAAGGATCATAAGTTAATTTGACCCAAACTCAGTTTCATTCTCGGACACCTTGATTTTCATGTCATAATCGACGTTTTGAAGACAGCCCTGGTAGTAACGGCACTGGGAGGGTGGCTCTCCTCTGTTCCTTCCTGGGCCAGGCAGTACCCTTACTTTCAGCCCATCACAGGTGCCAGGACCCTTAGATCTGAGAAACATGTCTGCCCTAGGAACAAACTCTGGGGTGCTTCCAGGGGTCCCTCCCTGGGGATTTTGGGCCCGTAGCCTGATCAAATGAGCAGATGGCTGATAGGAAGTGGGACATGAAGCCACACGCCCCTGGATGCCTGTGGGCCCGCTCCTCCCTCCAGCCAGGCACTGGACTCCAGCCCTGTGTTCCGTCTTTCCTTCAGTTTCCTCTGGACGTGTGGACACCGCCCCCTCCCAGCCCCCATTTCTGAACCTCGCTGCGTGACTTTGCAGCGTCGTCAGCAGCTCTCCCTGAGCACTCCCAAGTTTCCCTGGCCCCACCTACCTTCCCAGCTGGCCTTTCTCAGTGCCCCTGTGCAGGAGGCCGTGAAGGCTCCTGTTAACGCCCAGGTCCCCCTGGAGCAGTGGAGTCACAGGGAGCAGCCTGCTCATTCACCACCCACCCCAGTGGGATGTGGCAGGGATTGTTAGCATCCAGGACTGGGGATCAAGAACAGAGTAAGAAAGACATGGTGACCCCATTCTCTTTGGCCTAAAGTTGACCTGTTGGCCTCCCTGAAGAGGACCTTATGTGTTCATCTTAAACCCATCTGAGAAGACTTTAGTTTCCACATTCTTTAGCACTTTCTGCCCAGTTCTGCATTGAAAGCAGACCAGGGGATGTCCTGCTACCAAGTGCCTCACCCAGGAACTGAGGGCCGCGCTTCTCTATGGAAACCTGTGTGGTGGTGGGGGTGGCGAGAAGCAGGCAGGCAGGGGAGTGGGGCTTCGCTGTGGGCCAGGCTGCCGTCTGTGCGCTGAAGTGCTGCCAGCGTTCTTCCAGGTCGGGGGGCTAGTGGGTGTCACTTTCTGCATTCTGTCTTTCCGTGGGTCTGTTGCAGTCAGAGTCCCCTTGTGAGGGGCCCCTCCTCACGTGGCTGCACCACCAGCACAGGCAGAGGGCAGCATTTCTGCAGAGCGGCTGACCTGCGAGGAGACTCGGGGCCCTGTTCAGTCCCTGCATCTGGGCCACGCTCATTGTCTCCTCCTTTCCTCATCCCATCAGAGACTCTCCACTCGAGGACCCCACGGCCATTGGGGTTGCTGGATTGGCTAGTGTTTCTGGGTTAGAATTTGCTCACCCTTGGGGCATTTCCTGTCAAAAGTCTCCAAGTTCTTCATGGGCCTTCCTCTTCCATCACGATTCTTGGTGGCTCAGCTGTGTCCCCTCCCACCTGCCTCAGGGAGCCTTGGAGAGGCTGTTGTTGGGACCCCTATGCCCTGCCTCATTTCCGCCCCAGTTCTGCCTACTCCTAGCACCCCTCCCCCCTCCTGTGGGCCTAGGGCTTCACCTTGCCCTCAGCCACGATCTTTAAGCTGCCAGCTTGTGCCTCCTGCACTGCCGCCCCAGCTCTGGGCCCCACTGCAAGGCTGCTCTGCTCAGGACCTCCTGCTGCTCCTTCCCCTGCACATTCAGACTTTGGTTTCTTCTGTTGCCTCTACTTCCCATCCCACCAACCCAGGGAGACGTGTGTCTCTCCAGAGGAAGTGAGTCGCGAGACCCGAGTGGTGATGTCTCCTCATGACATGGACAGGGAGGAAATGTACCCTCCCTGTCCTCTGGTCTTACTGGCGAGAACAATACCTCTATGATTCCCTCAAAGCCCAGGGTTTCAGGAGCAGGTAGCTGGGTGCTCCCCGGTTCCCTCCCCACTTTATCCTGTGGGAGCCCACACGGTCTGGGCTGCACCCTCCGTTCCTCCGTTGTTTGCCCAGAGCTCAGTGTCTTCACCCGCATCGGAGCAGTGCAGCCTTGCTGCTGGCACTGGTGTCAGAGTGAGAACCAAACTCTTGCTGCGGCAGCCTCTGTGTACACACACTCAAGAAAAGTTTCATGGCCCTTGGGGATGGCCGGCTGGCTTTCATGGGTATCTAATGTGACAAGTTCTTATCTTTGATAACTGCTTTTTGAGTATTCTGAGGCTGTTTGATAACATTCTCTTCAAGCAGCACGAAGACTGTTCTCTCTTTAAGAGTTGTGAGCACTCACAATAGCGTCCTGGAGGGAGGCAGGTGCTCACGCGTCCTGGGCATTACAGGCTGTGATGCCCAGAGGACAGCCCGTGTGGTGAATGAGGCCCCCACAGGTCTAGGTGGGGGTTGGCTAGGCCCTCTGGCAGCTGTCCTGTAGAGGGGCCATGTGGGCACAGGTGGGCAGGCAGGTGGTGTTTGTACACGCAGACCCAGGGAAAAGCCCTGAGAAGGAAAAACTTACCTCCATAAGTCAGGGCTGGTAACAGACTGAAGAGAGAGAGGCCGGCCACTGCAGTGTAGTAATTAACGGAGGTTATTGGGGGAGACTTAGGTACGAGCATGTCTGGGGCAGCTGCAAGATGAAATGGATCCCCTCACCACTCAACAGGCACCAAGGAATTACGCAGGGAAGAGGGGTGGTAGCCACAGGAACTAGTACGTGAATGCTACCAGGTAGGGGAAACTACACGGTTGGCCCGGTTGGGACAACCACCTGCAAAGGTTCTGTCCTGCCCCCGTGACAGGGGAAGAGATTATCTGAGAAGCTGATGGCTTGTCCGAGGTGTCCGGTCTGTTGGTGGGACTGCTAAGAGGACTCACAGTCTCAGGCCACATGTTGTGCCCACTGAAATACAGTTAAATCAAGGCAGGTTTCTTAGGAAGAGATCCTTTGAGCAGTACACTCAAATTTGTATAAATAATTTTTTGGATGTTTTTCAGACCCCTTTCCTTTTATTTATTTTTAATTTTTTAAATTTTAAAAGATTTTATTTATTTATTTTTAGAGAGACGATAAGGGAGAGAGAGAAACATCAATGTGTGGTTGCTTCCTGTGTGCCTCCTACTGGGGACCTGGTCAGCAACCCAGGCTCATGCCCTGACTGGGAATCGAACTGGTGACTCTTTGGTTCACAGGCCCATACTCAATCCACTGAGCCACACCAGCCAGGGCATGTACAAATAATTTACTTAGCTATGCCTGAGTGTATCCCTTTACTCAGAGCATCCTGGGGACTTTCTGATCATAAATTGTTAAAAGACTAACAAAATTCCTTTTTTCATCTTATGCTTGATTATGGAGGACTATTTTAATAGGCTTTGATATTTATTCACTTATGAGAAATGTATCCACTCAGTCACCACAGAATCATGCGGGAGTTACAGACATACAGGTGGGTGCTCCCTCATCATTCTTCCAGTCACTTCTGAAGGTTTAAAGGGACAGTCTCCCATAGGTACCTTTCATGGAACTTTCGGGTGAGTTCTTATGTGGGATGAGCACTTCCTTGGCAGGCCAGATCACTCATAACTTCATTGCCTTCATTTCCCTTCTCCAGGTATGCCTCCACTGTTACAGCCCTCCACATTTTTCCAAGAACAGCAGAATATGAATACATTTCTGGTTAGTTTTTCTCATTACATAGTTATTCCCTAGTTTGTTTTATAAAATATCTTAGGTGCATATAGTTCGAACTTTAAAATGGGAAAGTGGAACCAGATAAAGGACATGCCCAGACAAACACAGAGCGGCAGGTCAGCACCATACATTTCTGTCGTGTTTGTATGTGTGGATGGCGTGGTCCTTTAGAGCTCTTCAAGTCAAAGGACAGGCGCGCGTCCTGGTCTTGGCACTCATTGTAAAAAAATGGCAAGTACCGCCCACTACTTGACTTACATTGAGCAGCTGAAACACTTCTGTTTTCTCGTGGGTTTAAAAAATCTCGTTGACTGTGATTGTGGCTAGCCTTCCTAACTGACAATTCCTAAGCCATTGCCACTGGTGCCTTGTGCCCCTTGTAAGCAAGGGCATGCTGCCCAGGGAGCACTCAGTGCATAGAACTTTGCTGGTGACCAAAACACTGTTGTCCCACAGATGTATTGTCCTTACTGCTAGATCCAGGTGTGAGATGAGGACCATTCGGAGGAATGGCCTTCTCGTCCTTCAAATAAGTGTCCTCAGATATCTCTGATCGCCTATCAGGGTAGCACAGCAGCCTGTGTGGTGACGTCTCTGGTGAAGAGTCCTTATTCCCATCCATGTTTCACCCTGTAGCCTATAGTCTTGGTCCTGTCCCTGCCTCTCCGCTGAGTCCAGCCCGATGAAGGTCTCTGGTGATCTAGTGTACAGACCCGTGGAGATCAGCCAGGTCTAGCCTTGGACCAGTACCGTCTTGCTTATCTGCAGTCTCCTCTGTTGGTTTCTGTGACAGATCTTTCCTCCGATGTGATTTTAAGAGGGAGTTTTGTTCTCCTTAAGAAGCTTCTATTCTCCTTGTAGGAGGTAATTCGTAGAAATAATTGTGGGAGATCATGGAACCCTCGCAACCAATACATGGGAAACTCTGGGGGGATGAGGAAGCACGGTCTGCCCGTAACTGTCCCTTCACTCAGCTGAGAGGGAGGTGTAAGCCCGATGAGGCAGTGTGTGGCTGAGCAGGACCTGAGTAGCTGCAGAGGGCGGTGCGATGCTCCGACCGAGAACACTGAGGGTGGACCAAATGAGGCTCCTGCAGCGCCAGGAAGAATCCTTGTTTCCCCAGAATGTGGGCCTTCTGTTGAGGAATAGTGAGAGATGTGAATGGAGGTGACCGTGAGGTTGACGGAGGGGCCACCAGTGAGGTCCTGGGTTTTGGTTTTGTTCTGCAGAGAATCTGAAACCTTTTCATTGGGGAAGTGAGTCATCTGATAAAAAGATGTCACCTCTACACACTGCTTATGTGAATGGCATGAACTTGGGGTTCTAGCGAGATGCCAGGAAAGGACTATGACTTGGGGTATGCTGAGAGTATGTTGGGAGGCTTGGGAATTTTTCTTGATCATGAGTGAAGTTTATATTGAATATTTTTACATATTTAGAAACTTCCCCCCAGTAACAGACTATTTTTCAGGCTGTTTTAGGTTTACAGCAAAGTTGAGCAGACAGTACAGAGTTCTCATATACCCCTCCCTCTCACTTTTCCCTTTGGTTACCATCTTCCTTAGCACGTTGCTGCAATTGGAGGGTCGGTATTGACACATTACTATCTAAAGGCCGTAGTTTACACCAGGGTTCACTCTTTGTGTTGTACGGTCTAGGGTGACAAATGCATAATGACAGGTATCCACCATCACCGTGCCACACAGAATAGTTTCAGGACCCGAAAGTCCCCTGGGTGCCACCTGCTCATCCCTCCCTCCTCACAGCCCCCGACAACTGCTGCTGTTCACACTGTCTGTATGTTCTGCCCCTTCCAGAATATGGTATGTTTGGAACCATACGGGATACAGCCTTTTCTCGTTTCATGTGAAGGGGCTCTTCATGTCCACTGTTGGGCTTTCTATCATGACACCGTTTTGTTTTCTTCTGCTTTTCTTGCTGACGTATAAAGCAGTCTTATATGTTTATAAATCTTCCCAGTTTGGTTCACGTTAGTAAACATTTTCTTCCAAGTTTATTTGTCTTCCCCCCTCAGGATTATCATATAATACTGTAATACTTTCACTGTGAGAAGTTGAGTACTTTGTACTTTTTACATTTCTCAGAATGAGCAAGTTTGCGTGGGTGGGGTTCCAAGTTCAAGAGCACCGTCCTCAGTGTGTACTGGGGTGTAGCATCTGTCTTTGCAGGTGGGTGGAGTGTGCTGTCTGGTGGCTCTTTCACGTCGGTTGGTTCTTAGTTTCCCCTTCCTGGCTCTGGAGTAGTGTGTCCGTCGCTTTCTCTGCTCAGACCGTGTAGGCGGTGCACTAGCTCCTGACTCTGGAGGCTTTGTGTGCCTGAGATGTCTGTCTTTTTCCTTGACGTTTAGAGGACTCAGTCAGAGGTCCTCGGACTGCAGTTCTCGGCCCCAGTAGGCTCTTGCAGTTCTTTGTCATTTGGTCACCATCGATACACGTTAGTTAAAGTCCTCTTGAGACTTTGCCATTTACAATCCTCTGGGGGATACTCTCTCTCTTTTTTTAAAAAAAATGTTACTTATTTATTTTTAGAGAAAGGGGAAGGGAGGGAGAAAGAGAGGGAGAGAAACATCCATGTGTGGTTGCCTCTTGAGCGCCTCTTACTGAGGACCAGGCCTGCGACCCAGGCATGTGCCCTGACTGGGAATCGAACCAGTGACCGTTTGATTCTCAGGCAAGCCCTCAATCCACTGAGCCACACCATCCAGGGCTGATGCCCACTGCCTTAAAGTTAAAAGTGCTCATGAAGCTTCTGTTTTAAGCCAGGGGAAGAGCAATGCAACTTTTCTCTTCTCTTTATGCATAAAAGTGAAGTTGGTCAAGATACCTAAACCTGTCACCAAATTAAAAACCAGCCTGGAACATTCATGGTGATGCCATTTTCAAGCAGCAGCAATGTATTACACACCTGCTATAGGCTTCCCCAGTGCAGTGAAATACAAAATGAGGGTGGATGTTGCCTGGCTTGTTTGTTGCTTTGGTGAGTGTGGCAAACACTGCAGATTGGCTCCTTCTGTGAGCTGTAGGAGGAACAGGTTTGGATGGGAAGAGCAGCTGAATTTCAGGCCTGTTGAGCTTAAGATCTGAGACCTACATGTCTAGAATTTAGCAGAGGAGTCTGGGCTGGTGATATAAATTTGGGAAGTGTCGCTATTTAGATGGTAATGAAAGCCAGGAGGCCAGCTGGGGCCACCATGAAAGCAGTGAGTGCAGATGGCAGAGTGAAGGACCAAGAGCTGAGCCCCAGGGCCCTCTGTCTCAGGGTGACCTGGGGGAGAGGAAGATCCAGCCAAGGAGCCTGAGGGGCAGTGGTTGGCGAGCATGAGCAGAACCCACACTGTTCATGTTCTGGAAGCAAACGGGCACAGTGCAGTGTGTTCCTGCGAGCGCCCCTCAGGGCTGTGCTCCCTGGCATTAGGGGCTGCGGCTGCCGGTCTTAGTGTCTGACTGACAGCTTTATTTCCTTCACAGTCTGTAATATAAAAAGGTACACAGTGTTCATAGTTGACTGTACGCGTGTGAGCTTGGTGAGCTCTTGTTCTTGTACGCCTTCTCCACGTCACCCAGTTCTCATCACGCTGCCATTACAGGGGCCAGAGTCATTCAAGGGTGTGACTGTAGACATCACCCAGGGGGAGAAGCAGCAGCTGGACCCTGCTGAGAAGACAACCCACAGGGATGTGCTGTTGGGGAACTACAGCCACCTCATCTCCGTGGGTGAAGAGAGCCTGCTCCCTCAGCTGCTGAGATGTATGGTATTTTCCTCAGGTTTACTGACTTCAACTTGGATGGGACAAATGTGACTACTGTGTTTTGGGCACCTGGCAGGGCATTTTGGTCTTTCCCTTTCTGATGAATGGTCCTAATTTTGGCACAGCTCAGGTGGGCACTTCGGTTGTGTAGTTCGTAAGGCAGCGCTTCCCTCAGACGTCAGGGGTCCGGAACCCAGCATCCAGGCTCACGTGCTCTTTCATGTCTGTTAACAGGGTGTCACACTATCAAAGCAGAAGCGATCATCAAGTTGGAGCACGGAGAAGAGCTATGGAGAGTAGAGGGAGAATCCCTGCTCCAGAGTTACCCAGGAGGCAGTGAGGAACTTGGCAGTTTTTCTCAGGAATTTTTAATGGCCCCAAACCTTTAGAAGTGACTAGACATAGTCATTTGTGTGCCTTAGCTGCTTGACTCTCACTCCCAAGGTGTCTTCCTCCCCCGCAAATACTTATGTTTGTAGAGCTTTTCCATGCTTACCTCCCAGAACCCAAATCCAGTCACTTCCTTCTCCCTCTTAAACCCCGAGTCTCTTGCCTGGTGGGTGTGGCGCAGCTGGTTGGAGAGGCACGCCACACACCAAAGGGCTGAGGGTTTGATCCCCGGTCAGGGCGTGTATGGGAAGCAACCAATCTGTTTCTCTCTTGCATTGATGTTTCTCTCTCTCTCTCTTTCTTCCTCTCTCTCTAAAATCAATAAACAGATTTTAAAACACTAAACCCTGGGTCTCACTCACTCTTATGACATTTTCAGTAACCCATTGTCATAGATTCTTTTTGGTTGTAGGCATTCATAATTTTATTATTAAAAATAAATTATGTGGCCCCTATGTTCTTATTACCTTCCTTTTTTCTTTACTGTGAAGTGCCTCAGACATGTTTCTGTCCCCAGTTTCACTCTTCACTTCTCCATCTCCAAGTCAGATTCCAGCTCTCCATTGCATGCCGCAGCCAGGAAGTTCTGTTCACCGCTGTTGTGGTGAGCACCTGTGCTTGTGACTGCAGGACCTGGGGCTCCCTCTTTCCCCAGATGCTGGTCCATTTCATCTCTCTTATTTACTGTTCTGTTCCCAGTGCCTTCCATAACGTCCTGTCATAGCAGGCACTCAGTAAGCGTGATGTACTGAGAAGACTTGGGGCTCACTTATCCTCCTGCCCCCACCACAAATGTGTCTAAAGGACCTGCTTCTACCCAGGGTTTATTCTTTAACGGACTCCTCCTGTCTCAGGTGTCTGGGTTTTGTGTGTCCGTTTTGTGCTGCTCCTGTCCGCCTGGCCTTCTAGTCCAGTGTTTCCTGTGACAGCAGTCGCTGTTATCACTTGTCTCACAGGATGGGCCTGCAGTGACTCCCCATTAATCCCTAAAGGGAACTGAAATCCTCAGCCTTGAAGAATCCCACTAGTAGCCCTGTGTTGCCTGGAAAAATTAATTTTCTGTTGTCCCCCAAAATGCTGCTGAACTTCTCTCATGTCGGGGGGCAGTGCTCTGCCCACAGAGCCCCCTGGCAATCGTGGATGAGAATAAGTCTACCACGACATGATCTGCCTGGGGAGGAAAGGTAGCCGATCTCTCAAAAGAGGAGGGCCTTGAGCCTCAATGGGCTTTTACTGGGTTCAATTTGCACAGGAATACAGGTAAAGCTCATCAATCATTGTCAGGCAGTAATGATCAAACAACAGATAACATTCAAAGAACTGTGAGGGCTTATTCCGAGTCAGGGTCAGTTAGCTAAAGGGTCATAAAACTTTGGGAAACAAACTCATTTCATGCTTAGACTCTTACCAGAAAATTGAAGGCATTCTTAGCAAAGCAGGTGTCACTGGATTTTATGCATTCTTTTTTAGGCTTGATCTCCCCCAGGAACAGCCTGTTCCTGACCAGGGCTGCACTGCCCTCCGGCATTGTTTCAAGATTAAGTTGGGGGTGGGATGGGGCTCGGGGAAGTAAGGCAGCCAAGAGATTAGGAGACTTCTTGCAGACAGAATGAGGACTCTGGCTATGTCAAAGCTGAGGGTTGAGGGTCCATCACCCCTTTTTCTATAGTCCCCCAAGTCCTTCCCTGGGGGCCCCTGCATGACCATGCCTGTCTTAGGTCATCCCTCTTCTGAGGAACCTTATCCATCATTGGCTATGCAGTCATCTCCCTGGGCCAAGCAGGGTGAAGTGAGAGGGGGAAGAGGTGGTGCCCCTGCCAGGAGGATAAGCTTTGTCTCCTTTGTGGCTTATGGTCCCACGGTCTTTTACTCAGCCTCAGCCATGGGGGGTTACAGCTTCTGAAACCAGGCAGGACGGCTCCCAAAACACTCAGTCCATATCCCTAAATGTGTCCTGTTCCTGTGGTGATCGCCCCCGCAGCTCTGTATATCAGTGGGGTGGCTGCATTTGGCCAGACAACACATTCTAGTCTGAGCTCAAATTCCCAAACCCTTCCCTCCTCGAAACTTCTTCTCCCAACTCTCACCATTACTCATCTCCTCCTTCTCTCAGTGTTGACTCCACCTCAGGGTGATACTTCCCAAAAAGTTAAGTCTGTCTGATCAAAGAATCTGTTATTTGACAGTATATGTATTTTTGTGTGAGTCTCATTTCTCCCCTGGGTTATAATCCTGTAAAGAAAAGAACATGTTCTTCCTTGCCATATTGTAGAACATTTGGCACACATTTATTTCTTGGCTATCTGAGGAGCCAGGTAGGTGGCAGAACTTTTTTTCCATCCATTCAGAAAAAATTTGCAGGTAATTGTTTCTTAATATGCGTGTCTAGGTCACAGCCCCATATATCTGCAGGTATTTGAAAGATACCCATATGATTCAGATTTTGCAAGACTGCTTCCTAGGCTGTACTGTGTATTCCCTGTGGCACTGTGGTAGGAGGTTCCCGATCGTGGTGGTCCCGCTCTTCAAATACTACATGATCAGCAAGTCCCAGGGGTCAGCCTGACTCCAGGGAAGCCTCACCTAATGACTTTAGCACCCCTTAATGATCAGGGATTAGATTCATTATTTCAAGGCAAGGGACTGTAATGTATGGATTTAAACTGTATTCATCCTGGGACTTCATTTAATTTTTACATTATCCTATTTTTGCTGAGAAGGAAACTGATGCTGAGAAATGGTCTTTTGCCCAGGGTCACACAGGACCACACCGGGCCACATGGGACCAAGGTGGAGGACCATACAGGTCCACATAAGACCACATAGGACCACACAGGGTCACACTGGGTTACATGGGGCTACATGGGACCACAGAGGACCCAGGATCTGACACTTTCCAGCCTACGTCTCAGCTTGCTTGTAGTAGGGTTCCATGGGACAGTCATTGCCTGAGCTGCTCGTGGAGAGTTCCACTGTCAAGCAGGTTTGGGACTATATGATGTATACATGTGTCTGAATAGACCCTCCCCCCCACACGAGGGGTTCCCACACCTGCCAGATGCGCTTGTGAATCGTGTCTGTTATTTCAGTGAAGGAGTGTGTCCTCTGCTCTGTGCTGCATGTAACACGCTCTGTACAGACACAGGTGCAGCACATTTCTAAGAGGGCCACAGTGCAGGTGAATGCAACAGCCACACCCACTTCCCACACCTGCACTGGACGTTGTTCTCTTGGGAATCTTTGCCAGGCTGAGAGGTAGAGAATGCTGCTGCGTTGCCACTGTAGTTGGCATTGCTTAGTCAGGCCGAGAGCAGCTTTTCACACATTTGCGGGCATCTGCGCTGCCTTGCTGCAATGGCCTGTCCGAAGCCTTTGCCCACCCCTTCCCCCGTCTCCTGTGGCTCCAGCTGAGGACAGCTGGCAGTGCCAGTCAACATACTACATCTTTAACAGGGATCCCCCTGGGCCCCGTGTGTTACAGTCAGGTGTTTCTACTTTGTGGTGGGATATGATAGGGGCTGAGCTCATGGACACAGGCATGTGTGAAGCATGGAAAAGCAACACGGCATAAAACACATGGCACTCTGGACCCCGTGGTCTGTGAGCATTAATGTTTGTGAGTTGGGGAAGCGATGGCCAAAGCATCATGTGCCTCTGATTTTCATCAAACTGGGGACTGAGACGTGATGTTTCTCAGACACTGGTTTCTTCTCCTGCGGGTCTGACTACCCCACATCGAAAGACGATACAAACAGAGACAAATATTCTATCTGGTGGTGTCGGCCCGCGGAGGACGAGTGAAGGAAGCAGAGGAAAGGAGGGGGTAGTCATGGGGTCATGGGGTGCCCTTTCTAAAGGGCAGACTCTGGGCAGAGGGTTGAAAGGGGAGGGGCAGGATTCTGGGGGAGATGATGGGCAGAAGGTTGGCAGGTGCAAAGGCCGGAGGAGAGACCCATGGTGTGAAGTGAGAAATTTCAGGAGCCCATTTTGGCTGGAATGGAGAGATGGTTGACAGTTGTCAGGAATGGAGGCTTGGAGGGGCCAACTGAACCCTGGTCATGAGGCCTCCTTGTCATGGAAAGGACTTCGGTTTTCTTCTGACTTGGGGAAGCCCTTGGGGGGACTCCAGGTCTGACTGGGTGGCAGCCAGGATTAGATTCTAACCTTTGCCCTCTGGTGGCCGTGCTGAGAACTGGCTGTGGATGGCCTTGGAGAGGCTGCCTGGCAACCTGGGAGGGTGGGAATGTGCCCTTGATCCTGAGTATATTTTGCGTATGGAGGGGATAAGCTTTGCTAATGGATTGGCTTGGAGTGGGAGCAGGAGAGGAGATACCCGGGAACCTGAAGTTTCATTTACTAAGCTGGGGAAGGTGGGGAAGGAGCAGGTCCTGTGCTGGGCAGTGCTGAGTCACAGGCTGTTAGTACTTTCAGTCTCAGTGGGAGGGAGAGGTCAGTGCTGGAGGTGTTACCAGCTGGCTTGTTTTAGAGCCCAGGGGCTGGTACGATCACCTGGGGAGTAGGTGGGTGTGGGTGCGATCACCTGGGGAGTGGAGAAGACAGAGACTGGGGGGTGGGGGGCGGCTGCTGTGGGTGCTCCCACCTGCATGCTTCAGGTCTTCCAGGACACCAGCGAACGGTAGGGTCTCTCCCACCAGCAGTTCTGGATGTAGAGACAGAGCACATGCTGTGCACGAAGTCCCGGTTTGTTAGACTGGAAAGACCGAGATTGGTAACTGAATGGTATTCTGTGTTCCTACACCACTGAGTAAGTGCTACAGCAATCAGGTCTGACGTCACAAAGGCCTGGTGACATTTAGCCACATGACCTGCGAGTGGTGTGCTCTCGGGTTGGTTATGTTACTTCCCTGAGCCTTACTCTTTACATCTGAGAAATGGGGCATTGGGTTTCCGTGAGGATCCAGTGAGATAATGTGAATCAAGCACTTTGCAAGGCCTGGAGGGCTAGTAGCCCCCTTTGCCCTCCCCCACTTCCTTCTCTTCCTCCTCTCCCCTCCACCCCCTTCTCCTCTCCCATTTCCTCCCCTCACTCCTCCTGCCCCTCCCCCCCCCCTCTGGCCCCTTTGTTCTCCTTTATCTTCTCCCTCCTCTTTTCCCCCAGTCTTGTCTCCTGGTCATCTTTGGTCATCAGTGATCACGTACTAGAGGTGCTCTCTACAGCCCAAGAGGCCCAGCTTTGGGAACCTGCAGTCTGAGTGCTCTGGGCTCGGACCAGGAGGACCATCCCTGTGCCGAGTCGCTGGGGCGCTTGCACTCCAGGCAATGATAGCTGCCTCTCCGCCTGCCCTGGGGGCTCAGGGCACAGGCCTCAAATTTGCTGTTTTACTCCACACTTCTTGCCGGGGTCTGGGAAGGGTTGTTATTTTATTAAGATTTGAAAGCAACTGGTATGAGTGGAGGGAACACTCTGTAGTTGGCCTCCCTCTGTCCCGAGCTACCTTCCCAGGGACCCACCTGAAGTGCTAAGGAGTTAGACACTAGGTGGCAACCTTCTCCCAAGGCACCTAGGACCGGGGACAGTAATCAGAGGAGCGAGTGCTGGGGGAGACATGGGAGTCACCTTGTGCCCGAACAGATCCTCCTTTGGGCCTGTCCTTGACTCTTGCATACCCTCCTCCATCCTCGGATACCTAACAAATGGAATGTAAGCCATGAGTATGGCTTAAAGTTTTGCAGAGGCACAGAAAAAAAAGAACATGCAAAATTAATTGTAATAATACATTGCATTTAACTGAATTTGTGAGAAACATCCTTTCAGCATGTAACACTGGCCACATTCCAAGGGCTCACTGCCCACAGTGGCTGCCTTACTGCACAGGGCAGCGTGGGAAGCTGCCCCTCATGGTGGGTGGGGATGCTTGGTGACTGGACAGTCTGAATGCCCTAAATTCAAGCCCAGGCTTTATCTCTCACTACGAGTGTAGCCCTGGGCTCGTTTCCTAAGTGTTGTTACACCACTTCACCCAGTGGTAAGCTGGGCCTACAAATACCCACATCATATGGCTTGGGGAAGGACTAGCTAATGTGATATGTGTGAAGTATCTGTGGTATAAGAGACTGTCAGCCTGCTGGCTCCTCCTCTGCTCCCTGGTCATTTCGAATGTGGCTTTTGAGCAGGATGGTCTGGTTTGAATTGCTGTGTCCAATCTGTGCCTGTCTCCTCACCTGTGAAGTGGAGGCAATAGCTCTGCCTCAGAAGGTTGCTGTGGTGATTAAATGAGTTAATAATTACAGAGCAGTTTCAATGGTGCCTGCAGGCTATTGTAAGGAAATTCTTGTTTAATAAAAACAAATAACTGTCACAATAAAAATACAAACAAACTAGGAATAGAAGAAAACTATCTGAACATAATAAAAGTTGTATATGAAAAACCCACAGTGAACATCATACTCAATGGTGAAGGACTCTAACGTCCAGAACAGGACAAAGATGCCCCCTTTCACCAGTTTTGTTCATCAGAGTACTGGAAGTACTGGCCAGAGCAAGTAAGCATGAAGGAGGGATAAAAGGAATCCAAATCGTAAAGGAAGAAGTAAAGTGATCTCCATTTATAGATGATATGATATTATATGTAAAAAATCCTAAAGATTTCACAAAAATATGTCAGAACTAATAAATAATTCAGCAAAGTAGCAGGATGCAAAGTCAGCACAAGAAAATCATTTGCATTTCTGTTCATTAACAGTGAACAGCCCACAAAAGGGAATTAAGAAAGCAATTCCATTTACAATAACATCACAAAATAAAATACTTCAGAATAAACCTAACCAGGGAGGTGAGAGACATGTATGCTGGAAACTACGAATCATTGCTGAAACAAGTTAAAGAAGACAAAAGTAAACGGAAAGACAACCTATGTTTATGGATTGGAAGACTTAATATTGTTGACATGTTAAGAATCTTACTACCCAAAGTAATCTACAGATTCAACATTATCCCTATGAAAATCCCAATGATACATTTTGCAAAAGCAGAAAAACCCATCCTAAAATTCACATGGAATTTCAAGGGATGCTGAATACCTAACACAATCTTCAAAAAGAATAAAGCTGAAGGTGTCATACTTCTTGATTTCAAAACTGACTATAAAGCTATAGTAATCAAAACAGTGTAGTATTGGCATAAAGACCAACATGTAGACCAATGGAATAGAATAGAGGACCCAGAAAAAACCCTCGCACACATGATTAACCAATTTTTCAAGATCATTTAATGGGGAAAGGGTAGTCTTTTCAACAAATGATGCTGGGGAAACTGGATATTCACATGCAAAAGAATGAAGTTGGGCCCTAACCTAACACCATAAATAAAAATTAACTCAAAATGATTCTTGTATGTGTGCTGAGTGGGGATCGAAGTTGCAGCCTTGGTGATGCTCCAACCAAGTGGGCTATCTTGCCAGGGCAAAATTAACTTAAAATGAATCAAAGATCTAAATGTTAGAGCGAAAACTATAAAACTCTTATAAGAAAACTTGGGGGAAAACTTCATGACAATGGATTTGGCAACAATTTCTTGATAATGACACTAAAGACAGGCAACAAAAGAAAAATAGATCATTGGACTTCATGAATATTAAAAAAAATTCTTTACCAAAAGATACACTCAAAAGAGTAAAAAGGCAGCCCACATAATGGCAGAAAATATTTGTAAATCATGTATCTGATAAGAGATTGATATCCAGATATATAGAGAACTCAATAACAAAACTCAATAACAACAACAAAAAGAACAAACTGATTCAAAAGTGGGCAAAGGACTTGAATAGACATTTCTTCAAAGAAGATAAAAGATAACAGATGGCCAGTAAGCATGCACACAAAAACACTTGACATAAGGGAAATGCAAATCAAGTCCACAATGAGATACCACCTCACCCATTAGGATGTGGCACATAAACATACATCCTCTGGTGGGCAGGCCTTCACTAGGGGAGTGGTCTGGGAACCCATCTGTATCAGAGTACCTACCAGCTGACATTGTGGTGAGAGGCTGTGCTCAGCTTCAGTGAATGCTTTTTTGAAGACTCAATGCACTTGCTCATTTCGTGATGGGTAATTTACGAGTGCACCTGCCCACACCATGCTGAGTGTTCAGCAGTTTTGGCCCCAAAACGGCATGACCCCCATGCCCCACTCTCCCTATTCACCGGATCTTGCCCTCAGTGACTTTTCCACACTCCCCTACCCCCTCCCCTGGCTGAAAAAAGTCCTCAAAGGGAAATGTTTTGCTGATGTGGAAGAGGTGAAACAAAAAACAGCAGAAGCACTGAAAAGCATCAAAATTGATGAGTTCAAAAACTGTTTTGAGCAGTGGGGAAAAATCTCAATAGGTGTATTACATTAAATGGAGAGTACTTTGAAGATGACTGAAGTTTAAACATGTAAGAATAAATACACAATTTTTTTTTATAAATAAAGTCCATTTTTTGTTTATGTACATATGCATACACACACACAAAATAACAGATGTGGAGAAATTGGAACACTTGTGCACTGTTAATGGAAGGTAAAATGGTGCAGCCCCTGTGGAAAACAGTTTGGCAGTTCCTCAAAAAATTAAAAAATAGAATTACCACGTGACCCAGCAATTCCACTTCTGGGTATATACTCAAAAGAACTGAAAGCAGAGCTTCAGAGGGATATTTGTACAGCCATGTTCGTGGCAGCATTATTCACAACAGCTGAAGTGTTGGAGAAACCCAAGTTTCCACCGACTGATGAACGGATAGAGAAAATGTGGTCTAGACATCCAATGGACTCTAATTCAGTCTCAATAAGGAAGGAAATTCTGCTACAACATGGATGACCCTGGAGGACATGATACAAATGAAATAAGCCAGACACAGGAAGACAGGTATTGTATGATTCCACTTACGTGATGCTCCTAGGACAGTGAAATGTATACATAGAGACAGAGAGTAGAATGGTGGTCGCCAGGGCTGGGGCAGGGCAAGGACTGTCAATTAGTGTTGAAGGGGGGCAGAGCCTCAGTTGGGGAAGAGGAGAGTCCTGGAGGCAGATGAGGGTGGTAATAGCCCATCATGCATTTATTTAATGCCTCTGAACTGTACACGCCACATGGTTAATATGGTAAATTTTTGTGTGCTTTACCCCAATTAAAAACATGAAAACGAATCACCGAGTTGTTGGCAGTTATGATGGGTGGGGTCATTTGCACTCTGTGCTCACAGCTGTCCTCAGCTGTGAGTGTTGTGCTCTCTGTCTCCTGAGGCCTAGGGGACTTGAGGGGTGGTGTCCAGGACAGCAGGTTGGTGAAGTCGGCCAGTCTTTGGACGGGGGATTCTGTTGGCTTGTTCTACATGTTTTACAAGGTGCCTACTATGTGCTAGGGGACATCCCAGCCCCTCATGTGCTTCCAACACCCAGTGTGAGGCCTCTTAATTGGCTTCAAATGTAGCTGAAGTCTTCCTCAGGCACTTCCTGAGCTGTCTCACTCTCAACATGTGTTTAATGCTTTACTCACAGGCGTGGTGACATTAATTCCAGGGGAGCGTTAATGATGTGTGTGTTTGGTGCAGTCCCCAGCGCCTGACCCTTAGGTGCTAGATCTGTTTGGGGCCATGTGAAGTGTTTTGCGTCACTTGCAAGAAAGCAAAAAGAGATGCTGTTTTTCCTCAGGAAAAGAAGAGGTGTTTCACAGTCAAACCTTGTTCTACTGTGGAATGTTTGTCAATGACCGTGGAAAGCAAACACATGGAAATTTCTAATACTTCTTTTAAAGGAAGGAGTCAGGCTTGTCAAAACCAGACAATTATCCTATCCCTCCACTTTCTAATTCGTTCATCAATCCAATCATCCACCCTCTCATCAACTCATCCATTCATTCTTCTGTTCATCTATCCATCCTCCCGTCCATCAAATCTTCTATCCATTCACCTACCCATAACCCATTCATTCATCCTTTCACTTATTTATACATCTACCCATCTACCCATTCATCACTCCATCCCACCATCCATCCACTACCCACCACCCCATCCATTCATCTTTCCATCCATCAATCCATCCATCAATTCTTCCATCCATCCATCTACTCACCTGTTCATCCAATTATCCTTCGTCCATCCACCCACCCATCCACCCACCCACCCACATGTCCATCACAGGCTGAGGCCCACTCTGTTTTGCCAGCCCTGGGGTCACTGTATGCATCCAGCCAGCTGGAAATGGCCAGTGATTTCACCTTTCTGAGCTTACCTGTCAAATGAGACTATTTTGGTGACACATTAAGCCTAAAGCCTGGCCCAGAGCAAGCAAGTGTTTACTATGTGTAAGCCACAGCTATCATCATCAATAATAATAATAATAATAATAATAATAATAATATACTCTGAAATAAGTACTGTATCCCCCTCACTGTACAGAGGAGGAAACTGAGGTAGGGTACTCCAGCTCTCTGCCTCTCAGAACACAGATGGGAAACACACAGGAGCCTGGCTGGGCCAGACCTCTGGAACTGCCCCTTGTTACCTGAGTTACTGTGACTTCTACATCTCCTGGGGGTCCCTTAGGGCTGAGGTGCCAAGGGCTTGCAAAGGAGGAAGCCAGGGGCTCTAATTTTCTACCTCTGGAAACAGTGAACAGGTTAAAGACAAAAAAGATTTTCATTTCTTCATTTATTTTCTGTAAATAGCTCCTTTCCTTCCTATTCCCTTTAAATCATTTTGAACAAAGTTTGCTTGGGGCTCCAATCTTCTTTCTAGTTTCTGTCCTTCCAGGGGACAGAGAAGCTGATTTTGACCTTGGTCTGGCACAGATGGACCCTGTGTGTTCAGTCCCAAGTTCTTCCTTGTTAGGTAAAATTTAAGACCATCTGCGATGACCTGCAGAACTAATATTCGGCTTTGAATCTTGGTTGAATTTCTGAAATGCATATACGAGGTCCAAGCCTGCTAATGCGCTGAAATAATCACCCTTGGTGAGAGGGAGGTGTTAATGCCTTAGGTGTTTGCCTGCCAGGTGTCTTTCGGTTAGTGGGAAATATAGGGTCAACCTCTCCGTTCATTTGCTCTCAACTTTTGGTTTTCCCATTCTTTTCAGGAGTTGCTGACTTTGTCACTCGTCCAAATTGATGGCAGCCACTAGATGATGGGCCAGAGGAAGACGTGGGTGTCTCTGTGCTCCCAAGTGGTATCCTTGGGAACAGACTCAGGAACATCGTGGCAGCCAGCCTCCATGATACCCAATGGTCCTACCGCTGGAATCCATACCCTTGTGTAGTCTCCTCCTTCACTGCACCAGGGTTGGTCTGTGTGACCAAAAGAATCTGTGGAAGTAAAGCCATGTCACTTCCCAGATTAGGCCATAAAAGTTACTGCAGCTTCTAAGCCAGTGGGTATCTCCCTCTCTCTTTCAGCCTCTCTCTGTCTCTTACTGTCTCTCTCTATGTCTGTCTGTGTCTTTGTCTCCTTCTCTTTGTCTGCCTGTCTGTCTCTGTTTCCCCTTCTGTGCTTCTCCGTTTTCTCTTTCTCTTTTGTATCTTTTGCTCTGAGGAAGCCAGCTGCGATGTCATGAGCAGCCCTATGCAGAGGTCACATGGTAAGGAGCTGAAACCTCAACACCCATGTGAGTGACTCAGGAGTGAGTCCTCCGGCCCCAGTAGGGCTTTTGGATGACCACAGCCCTGGCCATCAACTTGGTTGATTTTTCCTGCAGAAAATACCTTATATCGAGGGAGAGCTGGAGTCGTTCATTGACATACCTCCAACCAAGTGGATGGGAAAACAATCATTTATATGCTCTGGCATGTAAGAACATTGTTACAAAAAATGAGCTAGAGAGACTTTGCTACAGTTATTAATGATTATAGGAGAATGTTTTCTATGATAGAAATAGAGAAGGGAAGTGGACTGGTGTTTTTTGAGTGCCAATAATAATGATAGTTACTGTTCACTGTTTCCTACCTGTCATCTGCTCCACAGACTTTTTTGCATGCGTGATCTTAATTCATTTTAACAGCTGAGGGAACTGAGGCTCAGAGAGGTGCAGTGACTTGCCCAGGGCCACACAGCTATGCAGCAAGTGAGGGTGGGCTCACCCCAGGGATATCTCCTTGTGAGAGGGTAAATAGTGAATGGATCATACATGGAAGGGACAGAATCTCAGAGCTTGAAGCCACCAAGGTTCTATAGACTGTGGTCGTGTTCTCAAAAAAAAATGTGTAAACTTGAGACATATATACTGACAAAATATTTTTTCCCAGATGTGTGAACTTATACGAAAAAAATTTTAATATTCAGATTGAATCATATTTAAGAATGCATTTAATAAATAGCCTATTTTGGAAAGAAGAAAATTCCATGAAGGAAAACCAAAAATTGTGCAGAAATATTTATACCTGTTGATGCCAGTAGACACCAAATCTGAGTGGTGGGAAATTGGGATGATCCTGGACGTGTGATTGTCGTGGGTACATATTCCAGGTGAACTGTGGAGTCAGCACTTTGGTTGCCCTTCCTCCAGGTGATGCAGCCAGCTAGGCTTCAGCTCCTGCTGTTCCTGTGTCAATTAGAGTTGTATTCCATATTATTTTGTATTGGTTTCAGGTGTACAGCATAGTGGCTAGATAATCATATACTTTACAAAGTGTTCCCCCTCCCAAATTTCCAGGCCCCACCTGGGCCCATACATAGTTATTACAATGTTATTGGCTATATTCCCTATGCTGTCCCATATTTTGCCATGTATAATGTGCTCCTATGTGTAATGTGCACCTACGTTTTTGGCCCAAACTTTCAGGAAAAAAATCT
This sequence comes from Desmodus rotundus, assembly GCF_022682495.2. NCBI lineage: Eukaryota > Metazoa > Chordata > Mammalia > Chiroptera > Phyllostomidae > Desmodus > Desmodus rotundus. The sequence continues at coordinate 29,948,884 of NC_071398.1, read as the reverse complement.
TTCATTTTAATTCGAGTTTTATTTATATTTAGAAACAAAACCGATTACTGTATTCCATGGTATTATTTTGCATATCAGATATCATCATTGCTTTCTAGAGTTACTTTTTTTTTTTAGAGTTACATTTTGAATGCATAAGCATAAATAAATGAATTAGAAACATTTGTCCTGACTGGTGTGGCTAAGTGAATTGAGTGCTAGCCTGCGAACTGAAAGGTTGCCGGTTTGATTCCCAGTCAGGGCACATGCCTGGGTTGTGGGCCAGGTCGCCAGTTGGGGGTGTGTGAGAGGCAACCAATCAATGTATCTCTTCCACATCGATGTTTCTCTCCCTTCCTTTCTTCCTCTCTTCCCCTCTTTCTGAAAATAAATGAAGAAAATCTTTTAAAAAATTTTATAGATACAGAATTAGTGCTACCCATTATAACGCACATTCTTATTTTTCCCTCAAAAATTTGGATTAAAAATGTGCATTATACAATGCAAAATATGGTACTTTACATTCCTGTTACTATTTGTACTTCTTTTTAAAAATATATTTATTGATTATGCTATTACAGTTGTCCCATTTCCCCCTTCACTCCACTCCATCCTGCCCACCCCCTCCCTCCCACGTTCCCCACGTTCATGTCCAAGCATCATACATATAAGTTCTTTGGCTTCTACATTTCCTATACCATTCTTACCCTCCCCCTGTCTATTTTTAACCTACCATTTATACTACTTATTCTCTGTACCTTTCCCCCCTCTCTCCCCCTCCCACTCCCCTGTTGATAACCCTCCATGTGATCTCCATTTCTGTGGTTCTGTTTCTGTTCTAGTTGTTTGCTTAGTTTGCTTTTGTTTTGGTTTTAGGTGTGTTTGTTAATAACTGTGAGTTTGCTGTCATTTTTACTGTTCATATTTTTTAACTTCTTTTTCTTAGATAAATTCCTTTAACATTTCATATAATAATGGCTTGGTGATGATGAACTCCTTTAACTTGACCTTATCTGAGAAGCACTTTATCTGCCCTTCCATTATAAATGATAGCTTTGCTGGATACAGTAATCTTCGATGTAGGTCCTTGCCTTTCATGACTTGGAATACTTGCCAGCCCCTTCTTGCCTGTAAGGTCTCTTTTGAGAAATCAGCTGACAGTCTTATGGGAACTCCTTTGTAGGTAACTGTGTCCTTTTTCTCTTGCTGCTTCTAAGATTCTCTCTTTATCTTTAATCTTGGCTAATGTAATGATGATGTGCCTTGGTGTGTTCCTCCTTGAGTCCAGCTTCTTTGGGACTCTCTGAGCTTCCTGGACTTCCTGGAAGTCTATTTCCTTTGCCAGACTGGGGAAGTTCTCCTTCATTATTTGTTCAAATAAGTTTTCAATTTTTTGTTCTTCCTCTTCTCCTTCTGGTATCCCTATAATTTGGATGGTGGAACGTTTCAAGATGTCCTGGAGGTTCCTAAGCCTCTCCTCATTTTTCCGAATTCTTGTTTCTTCATTCTTTTCTGGTTGGATGTTTCTTTCTTCCTTCTGGTCCACACCGTTGATGTGAGTCCCAGTTTCCCTCACATCACTAGTGGTTCCCTGTACATTTTCCTTTGTTTCTCTTAGCATAGCCTTCATTTTTTCATCTAATTTGCGACCAAATTCAACCAATTCTGTGAGCTTCCTGATTACCAGTGGTTTGAACTGTGCATCTGATAGGTTGGCTATCTCTTTGTTGCTTAGTTGTATTTTTTTTCTGGAGCTTTGATCTGTTCTTTCATTTGTGCCTTTTTTTTTTTTTTTGTCTTGATGCACCTGTTACATAAAGGGGGCAGAGCCTTAGGTGTTCACCAGGGTGGGGTAACGCTGGTGGCTGCACTGCGATGCTGTACGTGGGGGAAGGGCCGAGAGGGAGCAATGGCCTTTGCTCCACTCTCTGCCAGATTTCAGTCACTCTCTCCGCCACCCACAATTAAATTGGGCCCCTCTGGTGCTGATTCCCGAGTGGGTGTGCTTGTGCACACTCTAGGCCCCTGTGGGTCTCTCCAACAAACTCTCCTGTGAGGCTGGGAGTTTCTCCTGCTGCTGCCTCAACCCCCATGGGTGTTTTCACTCAGAGGTTTGAAGCTTTATTTCCCCGCACTGGAGCCCTGGGTTGCATGGTCTGCTTCGCTCCCCCACCGTTCCTCCTGGTTTATGTATGCACGATTGTGGGGCTGCAGGGTCCACCAGCCACCACCTTGTGGGGTCTGCTAGCTGCAGCCTGGCCTGCCCCGTTCCACATTCTGCCATCTCGCTGGGTCTGCCAGCCACTGCCTTGCTGTGAGTCCTCTCACTCTGGCTGCCCGTCTGCGTCCCTCCTACTGGTCTGGATGAATGTTTCTTCTTTATCTCCTTGGTTGTCGGACTTCCATACAGTTCGATTTTCTGTCAGTTCTGGTTGTTTTTTGTTTTTAAATTGTTGTTGTCCTTCTTTTGGTTGTGCGAGGAGGCACAGCGTGCCTACCTATGTCTCCATCTTGGCCGGAAGCTCCACCATTTGTACTTCTTAATCCCTTCACCTTTTCCATCCAGTCCCTCAACACCCCCCCCACCCCAGTAACTATCAGTCTGTTCTTTGTATCTATGAGTCTGCTTCAGCTTTGCTTGTTCATTTATTTTGTTTTTTTTAAGATTCCATGTGTAAGTGAAATCATATGGTATTTGTCTTTCTCTGTCTGATGTATTTAACTTAGCATAAAACCCTCTAGGTTCATCCATGCTGTTGCAAATGGTAAGATTTCATTCCTTTTTATGGCCAAGTCATACATATTCCTTTGTATATATGTCCCACAGCTGTTTTACCCACTTGTGTACTGATGGGCACCTGGGCTGCTTCCATAGCTTGGCTCTTGTAAATAATGCTGTAATGAACATTGGGGTGCATATTCTTTTGAATTAGTGTTTTAGGATTTTTTGGATATATATCCAGATGTGGAGTCTCTGGGTCATGAGCCAGTGCCATTTTTAATTTTTTTAAGAACCTCCATGCCATTTTCCATAGTGGCTCCACCAGTCTGCATTCCCACCAACAGTTCACGAGGGTTCCCTTTTCTCCACATTCTTGCCAACACTTGCTGTTTGTTGGATTTTTAAAAAAGTTTTAGTTTGTAATAACTTTAGATTTATTGAAAAGTTCCAATGATGGTGCAGATTTTCCCAGACACCTGGCACCCAAGTGTCCCTTAATGTATCTTATATAATCACGGCATTTGTTAAAGCTAAGGAACCAACATTGCTATTAATTAAATTCCAGATAGTATTTGGATTTCACCAGTTTTCCATTGATGTCCTTTTCCTGTTATGGGATCCAGTTGAGGACACCACAGTGTATGAGGAGTGTTCTCACACTCCTTTTGAGTGAACTTGAATTTGTTTTTAAAATCTTGGACTCCAGAGCTGAAGTTTTTCTGGCTAGTCAGGAATGCACTCAGCATGTCCTGATTACTTCTTGTAGTTTAAGCCTGTTTCCTCCAGTGGTGTGGGGGTCTCAGTGGGTAGATACATTTTATCTGCTGGGCCAGCTCTGATCTAGTCACTGGTCTGCCTGGAGCTGTGTGTCATAGCAAGAACAAGATCACACCTGGGCTCTGTGATCAACTAGCAATGTCTGTCCTGGTTGTGGGAGTAGAGAAGTGTGATATGTGCTGAGTATCTGCCATCTGGCATCAGAATGTTTCACACTGAACATTCTGACCCCACGTCCAGAAGGAGAATCTGTATTTGAATGTGGATATGAAATGGGGTGTTTCTACCATAATAACCACACACAGCCACAGGGTGGTGGTGTTGGTGGTGATGATGATGATAATATAAAAGTAACTAGGTAGAATGTGTTGAGTGCCTCATATGTTCCAGGCACCATATGAACTGTGCTCCGTGAGTATTGCACTTACTCCTTATAACAGCCCTGTGAGGCAGGGTGAGGTTATCATTCCCATTTTACAGACAACAAAACTAAGACAGGTAAGTTAAGGGGCTTTTTCTAGTTCTCACAGCTTGTAAGTTTCTTTGCAGAGGAGCCCTTGTTCAGGGAAAGCAGGCTTTGCCAAGCCCTAGCTGCTTAGAGGTTCTCCGCCTCAGCCCTGTGTCACATCCCCTTCTCCAAATGTGTTCCTCATCACCTGATAAGCAATCCATGTTGAGTGCTGGCCACCACAGGCTTATGTGGGATCTTTTCACAGGGTTCGGAGCAAGAGCAGGACTGAGTGCAACTTCCCAGAGGAGACAGGTAGGGAGGGCCATGCAGATGCATGGCTAAGAGAATTTCTGCTGGATTCAGTTCAGAAACTGTCCTTAAATGGGTAATGTTTGTCTGTGCCAGTGGTGCAAGTTAAAATTTGGTTTTAAAGGAAAAATTTCCATCCCTTTAAAGGGACACCTTCACTGATTACAAGAATAGGTTTTTAGGTAAATTTCTCAGTAGTCAGGGTCCTAATGACCTGTGAAACCCTTCTCCCTGAGTCCTTACCCGGCCCCTTACGCCAGCCAGACTGGTCCACTAGTTTTCATTTCCTTCCTCCTTCCATTGCTCCACTCACTCTCCTGCCAGGAGAGGCCTCCCTACCTCCATTTCTCCCTCTCACAGTCCCTTTTCTTGTGGATGCTGCTCTTTGGACCTCGTCTCATCCTTCCCCATACTATCTCCAGCCTGGAAGTCTTTAAAATGTGGTAATGGGTTTTAAAGTTCTCGGTGCTTAGCTTAGCACTTAGGGTAGAGGTGGGGCAGGAAGGTTCTTTTTTATTTTTTTCCTCTTTTTCCAAAGACACATTTTCACTGATTTTAGAGAGAGAGAGGAAGGGAGAGAGAGAGAGAGAGAGAGAGAGAGAGAGAGAGAGAGAGAGAGAGAGAGAGAGAGAAACATCGATGTGAAGGAGAAGTATCTATCAGTTGCCTTCTTGTATGTGCCCCAGCTGGGGATCAAACCCTCAACCTGGGTATGTGCCCTGACCATGAATCAAATCAAAAGTATGACCTTTCAGTTTATGGGAAGACCCTTCAACCCACTGAGCAACACCAGCCTGGGCAGTTCTTTTTTACTTTTTAAAAGATTTTATTTATTTATTTTTAGAGGGAGAGAAAAGGAAGGAGAAAGGGAAAGAAACATCAGTGTGAGAGAGAAACATCGATCAGTTGCCTTGTGCACTCGCTGGCCAGGATGACCCTGAAACCCAGGCATGTGCCCTGACCAGGAATCGAACTGGCAACCTTTCGACATGCGGGACAACGCCTAACAGAGCCACATGGGTCAGGGTGGAGCAGGAAGGTTCTCAAAAAATGAGCAGGTCTGTAGCAGAGAGGTCTGTAGCTATTTATTCAAGACTGCAGGAGCTCCAGGCAGTATCTGTGGCCAGAGCAATGATTAAAAACACCCCACATTTATTATACTCTTACTGCACTGCATGTTGAACATAAAACATTTTATTTCACCCTTACTGTAATCCTCTGGGTGGAGTGTTTTATCCCTTTTTATAGAGGTCATGGAAACTAAAATTACTTGCCTAGGGCCCCAGAGCCCCAGGTATTGTTGTTGATACTCAAACCCAGCAGTGTCTAGAATGCAAGGATCTTAGGGCTGAAGAGGATGGTGGGGCCAGGACTGCACCGTCTGGGGCAAACTCCTCCACACACCACCTCAGTTTGTCTCCTGGCTGCCTGTCCAGATCAGCAGTCCAGGCTGCCGTGTGCTGAGCTCCTCTATACCTTTTCCCCTTGGCTAGGGAGCTGCAGCTCCCAGTCACAGAGCTAGCCTACTCCTTGAAATGCTATTATGAAGACAAAATAAAAATCAGTTACCTAAAGCTTTGCAGAAATCTTTAAGTGTGTTAAGATTTATTTTTATTTTTTATTTTTTAAAGTATTTTTTAATTGATTATGCTATTGCAGTTTTCCCAATTCCCCCCCTTTATCCCCCCACTGCCCTGCAACCCCCCAACCCTACAGCATTGCCCCCCTCCCCACTTTAGTTCATTTCCCTGGGTTGTACCTATAAGTTCTTTGAGTTCTCTGTTTCCTATACCATTTTTTATCTCTCCCTGTCTATTTTATGCCTACTAATTATGCTTCTTCTTCCCTGTACCTTTTCCCTCCTATTCCTCCCTTCTCCCTCCCCACTGAAATCCCTCCATGTGATGTCCATTTCTCCGATTCTATTCCTGTTCTAGTTGTTTGCTTAGTTTTTGTTTTTGTTGTTTTTCTTTTCTTTTAGATTCATTTGTCGATAGTTGTGAGTTTGTTGTCATTTTATTTTTCATATTTTCAATCTTCTTTTTTTTTAGAAAAGTCCTTTTAACATTTCATATAGTAAGGGCTTGGTGATGATTTAACTTGACCTTATCTAGGAAGCACTTTATCTGCCCTTCCATTCTAAATGATAGCTTTGTTGGATACAGTAATCTTGGATGTAGGTCCTTGCCTTTCATGACTTCAAATACTTCTTTCCAGCCCCTACTTGCCTGCAAGGTTTCTTGAGAAATCAGCTGATGGCCTTATGGGAACTCCTTTGTAGGTAACTATCTTCTTTTCTCTTGCTGCTTTTAGGATTCTCTCCTTATCTTTAATCCTGGGTAACTTAATGATGATGTGCCTTGGTGTGTTCCTCTTTGGGTCCAACTTCGTTGGGACTCTCTGGGCTTCCTGGACTTCCTGGAAGTCTATTTCCTTCACCAGATTGGGGAAGTTCTCCTTCATTATTTGTTCAAATAAGTTTTCAATTTCTTGCTGTTCTTCTTCTTCTGAAACCCCTATAATCCAGATATTGGAACATTTTAGGCTGTCCCAGAGGTTTGTAGGTCTCTCTTCACTTTTTTGGATTCTTGTTTCTTCATTCTATTCCCTTTGGATGTTTACTTGTCCCTTTTGTTCCAAATTGTTGCTTTGAGTCCTGGTTTCCTTCCTGTCACTGTTTGTTCCCTGAATATTTTGCTTTATTTCATTTTGGGTATCTTTCTTTTTTTTAAATTTATTTTTTATTTTTTGACCAAGCTCAGTCAGTTCTGTGAGCATTTTGATTACCAGGGCTTTAAATTTTCCACCAGATAGGTTGGCTATCTGCTCATCACTTAGCTCTCTTTCTGAAGTTTTGCTGTTCTTTCATTTGGGCCATATTTCTTTGTCTTGGTGCACTGGCCTGGTTGTTCTGGTTGATTTTTTCTTTAATTTCTTGGTTGTCCGAGTTCTATGCAGTTTGATTTTCTGGCACTTCTGGTTGTTTATTAATTTTAGATTGGTCGTTATCCTCCTTTTGGTTGTGTGAGGAAACAAAGGGTTTCTACCTACGCCTCCATCTTGGCTGGATCTAAGTGTATTAAGATTATCCCACCCAATATCAATGCTGTGAACATTATGTAACCAAATTGTGTAAATTGTTAAATCCCACAAGTTAGTTGGTCATTGAACGAACTGATTCTTTGGGGCAAGTGGCATGAGGCCATTTGACCCAGTCAGGCTGCTGTTAAGCTCATGCAGTGGGTGGCTGGGATGCGATTCTGGTGTGTGGCATGAACCTAGAAATCGTTGGCTGCAGACAGAAGGGGTGAGTGTTTATCTACCGGCACTCATCTCCTTTTAGTGAAGGGTGATATGTTGTTTGTACTTTTATGATGAAATGGGCTTTTGGAGGCTTTCCAGGAGGCAGTAACAGAGAAACTGGGCAGAAAGCAAGACATGTGCAGTGCAGTGAGCAGGGTGGTGCTGGCATGCACATGTGCACAGTTTGTTGCTGCAGAAGTTGCTGAAACAAAATGGTGGGCTCAGAGAATAGCCTGTGGGGTACGGACTGCTGAACATGCCAGCCTCCCAGATCCACCAGCTGTTCCCCAGACACGCCCCAGGCTTTCCCACTGCTCCTTTGCCCAAGTGGTTCCTCTTTCTAAGTCAGGTCACATTTCTCCCAGGCAAAATGGAAAATGGGTAATTCGTTTGACCAATATCCCATTTAAAGAGTTTTCCATGAGCTGTATTTACTGCTCTTAGTGTAGGATTCTGGCACAGAGTCTAATGAAAGTTGTTATTCCATTCACAATAATGTTATCTAATGTTAGATTTATTAGGTTCACAGTATTATTTACGTGTCAAGGGCAGGTTGGAGAATATTTGCTGGCTGGGTTGCTGTAGAATTTGTGTGTGGTTTATGCATTCATCTCAAACCAGCTAGACTTCTTGGGCTCCTCCCAAGGTCAAACACAGAAGTCCAAGTGCTCATCACAAGACAAATGGGAATTACAGATGTTGGGGGATTAAAACATTCCTTTTTTTCAACCTAGGCTGTTTGAGGTTCTCTTTGTCCCTTTCTCTAGGTGAGTTTATTTTTCCTGACTGCCGTTGCTAACCAAACTCTGTCTGCCTCATTTGCAAGCTCCAGAGAGGGGGACTGAATTTCTGGAGGTGGAATTGATGGTGTTACAAAGCAGGGCTTGAAGACACAAAGCTGGTTGGCACTGAATCCACTTCCCTGTGAACTCCATCTAGGAAATTTACATTCGGCCTTTTGGGTTCTCTGCTTTGGAAGGAATTTTAACTCTGTTGTATAGTAAATGTGATAAGCGCTACTGAACACTTCATTCATTCATTCATCCATCCATTCAATCAACAATTATTTCCCAAGCACTTACTACATGCCAGGGCTGGGCTCAATATTGCACATATGTGATCTTGTTTAGTGTTCTTCATAACCCTCTGAGGTAGGCAGGCTTCTCATTTCACAGGTGTGGTTGGTTTGGTCAAAGAGATGGAGTAAAAATTTCCTCCAACGCGGAGAACCAAGATGGCGGCGTAGGTAGACACACTGCGCCTCCTCGCACAACCAGAACTGACAAAAAATCGAACGGCAAGGAAGTCCGACACCAAGGAAATAAAAAAAATAAACATTCATCCAGACCGGTAGGAGGTGCGGAGAGGACTCGGGTTGCTGTGGCGGGACTGAGACTGGCGGAGTGTGGGACGAACGTGGCAGGCAGTCTGACCACTAGCAGACCCTGCAGACCCACATTTGCACACAGATAAACCGAGAGGGCTGGACTCTGAGTGGCGGAGAACAGGGCAGGCAGAGCAGCGGGTAGCACCCAGTGGCCCCAGATTCGCACACAGATAAACCAGACAAACGGTGGGGAGTGAAGCAGACCGCACAACCCAGGCAAACCTCTGATTGAAAACGTCCGTGGGGGTTGGGGCAGCAGCAGGAGAGACTCACAGCCTCACAGGAGAGGTCGTTGGAGAGACCCACAGGGGCCTAGGGCGTGCACAAGCCCACCCACTCAGGAACCAGCACCAGAGGGGCCCAGTTTGATTGTGGGTAGCAGAGTGAAAGATTGAAACCCGTTGGAGAGTGGAGTGGGCGCCAATGCTCCCTCTGGGCCCCTCCCCCACGCACAGCGTCGTCGGTTACCCCACCCCAGCAACACCTAAGGCTCCACCCCTTTAAGTAACCGACGTGCCAAGACCAAAAAAAAAAAAAAAAAAGGCCCAAATGACAGAACACTTCAAAGCTCCAGAAAAAATACAACTAAGCGAGGAAGAGATAGCCAACCTATCGGATGCACAGTTCAAAACACTGGTTATCAAGACGCTCACAGAATTGGTTGAACTTGTTTGAAAAGTAGATGAAAAAATGAAGCCTATGCTAAGAGAAACAAAGGAAAATGTACAGGGAACTAATAGTGAGGCGAAGGAAACTGGGACTCAAATCAACGGTGTGGACCAGAAGGAAGAAAGAAACACCCAAGCAGAAAAGAATGAAGAAACAAGAATTCGGAAAAATGAGGAGAGGCTTAGGAACCTTCAGGACATCTTGAAACGTTCCAACATCTGAATTATAGGGGTGCCAGAAAAAGAAGAGGAAGAACAAAAAATTGAAAACTTACTTGAACAAATAATGAAGGAGAACTTCCCCAGTCTGGCAAAGGAAATAGACTTCCAGGAAGTCCAGGAAGCTCAGAGCGTCCCAAAGAAGCTGGACCCAAGGAGGAACACACCAAGGCACATCATAATTCCATTACCCAAGATTAAAGATAAGGAGAGAATCTTAGAAGCAGCAAGAGAAAAGGACACAGTTACCTACAAAGGAGTTCCCATAAGACTGTCAGCTGATTTCTCCAAAGAGACCTTACAGGCAAGAAGGGGCTGAAAAGAAGTATTCCAAGTCATGAAAGGCAAGGACCTACATCGAAGATTACTGTATCCAGCAAAGCTATCATTTAGAATGGAAGGGCGGATAAAGTGCTTCTCGGATAAGGTCAAGTTAAAGAAGTTCATCATCACCAAGCCCTTATTATATGAAATGTTAAAGGGAGTTACCTAAGAAAAAGAAGATCAAAAATAGGAACAGTAAAAATGACAGCAAACTCACAGTTATTATTAACGATCACACCTAAAACAAAAACAAGAGCAAACTAGGCAAACAATTAGAACAGGAACAGAACCATAGAGATGGAGATCATATGGAGGGTTGTCAATAGGGGAGTGGGAGGGGGAGAGGGGGGGAAAGGTACAGAGAATAAGTAGCATAGATGATAGGTGGAAAATAGACAGGGGGAGGGTAAGAATAGTATAGGATAGAAATGTAGAAGCCAAAGAACTTATATGTACGACCCATGGACATGAACTATAGGGGGGGAATGTGGGAGGGAGGGGGTGAGCAGGATGGGACAACTGTAATAGCATAATCAATAAATATATTTAAAAAAAATTTCCTCCAACACTATCTTTGTGCTACTTTTCTCTTACATTTCACTTACACATATGTAATACACTCTACAAGACATTGTTTTTATATTTTTATTAAATAGTTAATGATATTTTATTGGCTGTTCTAAGGTTTAGAATATGCATCTTTAATTTTTCACAGACTACCTTCAAATAATATATGACTTCATGTATAGTGTAAGAACTTTGTCATAGTCTACTCCCAAGATTTCTACCATCTTTTGTGCTACTGTTGTTATACATTATTTTTACCTAGTCTATAAATCCACAATCTTTTGCTTCCTATTTTGCATTAGACACTCAATATTTTTCTAGAGTGATTAAAAAAGACTTTTATACTTACCACCATTTAAATGATTTCCACAGCTCTTGATTTTTTGGTGTAAATCCAAGTTTCTTGGATCATTCTCCTTCTGCCTAAAAAACTTCCCTGTTCTGGCTAGTGTGTCAGTTGGTTGGAGCATTGTCTTATACACTAAAAGGTCATGGGTTCGATACCTGGTTGGGGCACATACCTAAGTTGTGGGTTTGTTCCATGGTTAGGAGCATACGGGAGGCAACCTGTTTATGTTTTTTTGCACATTGATGTTTTTCTTTCTCTGTTCCTTCCTCTCTCTCTAGAATCAGCAATTATATTGTCAAAAAAAGTTTAAAAAAATTAATGTCTTGCAGCACAGATCTACTGATACATAATCCTCTCTGATTTTGTTTTTTCTGAAAATTAAATGAAATTGCTCTCATTTATGAAAGATATTTTTTTCCTTGGGGGTAGAAGTCTGTGTTGACATTTATTTTTTCTCTCAAAGCTTTAAAGATGACTTTTCATTGTCCTCTGGATTATATAGTTTTAATGAAAATTCTGCTGTCATTTTAATATTTGTTTCTTAATTTCTTTGGCTGCCATTAAGATTTTTCTTTTTTTCTTTGTCTTTCAGTGTTTTGAATATGATGTTTTTTAAAAAATATAATCATTTTGGGGGTTTTCTGATCTTTTTGGATTTGTGACTTGATACCTTTCATTGGTTCTGTAAAATTCTCAGCCATTATCTCCTCAAAATAGATCTTCTATCTCTCTTTTCCCCTGGGATTTCAATTACATGCATCTTAGATTATTTATATTGTTTCAGGTGTTTTGAACTCTTCATGGTTGTTATCATCATCATTGTCCTCCTTCCCTCTCTCCTCCTCTTCCTCCTCTTTTCCCTTCTCCAAATTCAGAAAGTCTGGTTCACATCCAGGAGACAGGTCCCATCCATCTGGCACTGCTGCCAGGGGGAGGTGGCCCTTCCCAAGGCCCTGGGCAGTGTGAGGAGGGAGTGGCAGAGGCAAAGAGGACTTCTTACTGCATTACTTGATACAGTAAGTAGGTCCAATTTGTCTGTTTTTTATTTTCTGTCTTTGCTTGTGCTTTTGGTGTCATATCTAAGAATCCACTGGAATTTCAATGTCATGAAGACTTACCTCTGTTTTCTTTTAAGAGCTCAAAGTTTTAGCTCTTACATTTAGCTCCTTGATCCAATTTGAGTTAATTTTGTGCATGGTGTGAGGTAGGGCTCCAGCTTTACTCTTTTGCATGTGAACAAGCTTTGATTTCCTTGTTCAAAGAATATTTGACTATTGTGTGGAGAATAGAATGTAGGGGCAAGAAGGAAGGAGGGTAACTAATTTCCCACTGTTATGTGTTTGTCTGCCTCTAACAAAAAGTATGCTAAATGCTAACTAATAAAGTTGAGGGAATGGTTTAAAAAGCACCACACTGCAGCCATTATGGTAGTAATCGATTCTGACAAGAATCAGTAGTAGATGCTACGACCACTAGGTGAAGGCTTCTTTTCTTTCTTTCTTCCTCTTCCTCTTTCTTCCTCTCTTCCTTTCTCTCTCTCTCTGTCTTTCTTTCTTTCTTCTCACCCCTCCCTTCCTTCCTCCCTCCCTCCCTTCTAAATTTTTATGAGTTTATTTGAGCCAAATTGACGACATATGCTGAGGAGCAAGATCTCAAATGCTCCCGAAGGCTTTTTGAGTGACAGAATATTTACATGGTCTCAAAGAACCTAACCACAAGAAACTAATTACAAAGGGAAAGAATGAACTTTATAGTGAAGAAACCTGGCAGATGCCATCTTAATCAACAGTAACATCATCATTAATAGACAAATGGACTTCACGGGCCTCCTGACCATGCAGACTGGTGACACACCATTACTTTCTGGACTCCTGCTCAGAATGCATACCCTGAATCTAATCACAACTTCATATCAGACAAGTCCAAAGTGAAGGTCATTCTACATAATAACTGGCCCAAGAAGAACCAGAAAGACTGAGGAATGTTCCAGATGAGAGGAGCTTAAGAGACATGACAATGGAATACAATGGGTGGTCTGGGGTTTCTCTGCTGTCAAGGACATTATTAGGATAGTTGGTGAAATTCAAGTAAGGTCTGTGGAATATATAGTGTCATTATAACAGTGGGTTTTCTGATTTTTGATGTACTGTACTAAGTGCTATTGTTGAGAAAGAGAATGTCCTTGCTTTAAGGAGGTACATGTTGAAGTACTTAGGGGCTAAAGGGTCATCTTTTTTGCATGACAACTTACTCTTAAATGCCTCCAAAAAACAATGTACAGGGAGAACAAATAAGGCAGATATGGGAAAATGTTAACATGAGAGGTATCCACGTGAAGGGTATATGGGAATTTTTACACTATCCTGAACTTTACTGCAAATCTAAAATTATCAAAATAAAAACTCTAAATAAAAAAGAAAGAATATTCTCCCTTAAATACTATACATATATTCGAGAACTGTAGTACGTGTCACGACAGGTTGCATTGGTGATCACCTTGCGCTACCTTGCTGGCAGGCCCTCTCTCTTGTCACTCCCACCCCAGCGTGCTGGCCCAACTCTCAGAGCAGTTTTCACACCAACCGACCCCCTCCCAAAATCTTGCACCCCTGCCTGTGGGCCTCATGTTGCTCCAGTTGGGACTTGCTGCCTCTTCAAGTTACTGATAAAAACAGCCACTACTCTTGGGTATGTCCAGGGTGTCAGGTAATCTTTAGTCTTCCTGTCAACCCCTCCCCTTATACTGTTCTACAGACGAGAAAACCAAGGCTCAGAGGGATGATGTCTGAGCCAAGCTGTAAGAGCAGGCCTGTCCAGCTCCACTGTTGAGCAATCTGCCTCCCTCTCCCGTGCATCCCATTCTCTTGTTAGCTTTTTATCGTCCATCTTCCCTGCATCAGCCCTTTGAGGGTAGGGCCCTCGTTATGCGCTGTGCTGTTTCGAGAACCTGGCTCAGTGCCCGCACTGTGACAGGAGCTCAGTGAATATTTCCTGGATGAAATACCATCACAACTCTTAGCCCACTTAATACATGGGCGTTGGGGTTAAACCTTAGCTCACCTTCTGGTTCTGCCACTGAGAAGCTGTGTGACCTTAGATAAGTTTACTAACCTCTCTGGAACACAATTTCCAAATCCATAAAATGCATATTCTTCTCCTACCTCATAAGAGTTATGGTGAAGCTCTAAAGACACATGCACATAAAGTACTTATTGCAGAAACTGGCATTGTGTAGATGCTCAGCTTATATTTACTGAATGAATGAACGAAAGTTTCAAGTGGCGTCTGTTTCTAGGGGACCCCACACTCCGCCTCTGTTCATTGGAAGCTGTGCGAAGGGACTTACCTGGAGCTATAACTTACTGTAACAAATGACAAGGGACTATTATCTATGTATTTATTTATGTTTGTCCGTGTCCTCACTCCTGCGTAAGTGCTGGACATGCGTGGACCCTCCCTGCCTTGCTCAGTCTGTACCCTCGAACGCCTGCAGCTGTGGCTCCCGCAGGCGGGCTCGTTTGCTGACTGGCTCATCTCATTTCACTTCGCGACAGATTTATTGGGGCTCACCTCTGTGCCAGGTCCTGTGCTGGGCACCGATCACCTGTCTGTCCTGACACTGTCTGCCCCATGTCCGGGCCCAACCTGGCCGGTGGACGGGACTGCCTCGTCCTGGTTGTGGCCCTCCAAGGGCCGACTGGGAAGCCCTTGCACTCTCGCGCCCAGGGGCCCCTTTGGGGCCTGACCTTTGGGACATGCTGTCACGCAGCCCTGGGAGCCCATGTTGCCGCAGCTCCTGAAGCAGCTAAGTGAGACCAGGGAGGACAATCCAGCCTCCTTTTTTCATGAACACCTGGGTCCGCCTGCCTTTTCTCTCCTAATTGGGACTGAAGAGGCTAAAGTTCCTACGAGGGCGCCAGGACCCCGGGCGGGACGCCGGCCGTCCCGCGCCGGCTGGCCAGAAGGTGGCGCTGTCCCACACTCAATGGAGCCGGAGGTGAGGGAGAGAAGTCGGTTCCCCCCCCCCCCCCCCCCGCCCAAAATACTACTTAACGATCAAGACAAACCATGGGCGTTTGGACCAGTTATCTGAAAGAAAAAATTCTGAAAATAAAACAAGTTAAAGCTTTCGTTCACTTCTGAGTTCTGCTAGCATCCTAGAAGTTAGAAGAGATGCTTTTCATAAACTCTGCCTGGAAATCTGCAGGGAAGGCCGGTGAGGCTGAGAGCCCAGTGATGTTCTCGTGAGTGCCAGAGAAGATGGGCTCGGGTCACTCCCGGGCTCCGCGTCCCTGGGAAGGTAGCGCAGCCCTCGGAGCCTGGCCTCCTCCTCTGCGAGGCGGATGGAAAAGGCCAGAGCCCAGGGGTCGCTGGGAGGTCGGGGCGAGCGTGCCAGGTGCCAGCCCGGGCCTGCGGGAGAAGCACCTGCAGGGCCGCGCGGCGCCTGCGCGCGGGCGTGGCTAGCGGCGGAGGGGGCCTCCGACCCCTCCCGTCGTGGAGGGGTCCTGGGGGAGGCCAGTGTTGTCCCAGGGAGGTCGCATTCTCGGGCGTCTGCCCTGCAGGGAGACGGGCGTGGAAGGTGAACCCCCACCCCGCCACTCCGGCCCCAGAGTGGGGCCGTCTTTCAGGCGGTTCGGGCCGACGTGCTGGAGGCAGCTCGGACACAGGGGCGTCTGTTCTGCGGGGCGCGTCGGCTCGGGCACCACGGCGGAGGGGACGATTAGGGCTTCTCCGAGAGAGGACAAAGGGAAGGGCGTTGAGGGGAGCACGGCCCAGGCAGAGGCGTGGCGCCGGGAAGGTTTCGGAGGTGGCACTGGGGCTCGTGGAGTGCCCGGACCTCACCCGCCGCCGCGTGCAGGGTGGGGCCTTCGGCAGCCCCCCCCCCCCTCCCCGCAGCCCGGCACGAAACGGCGTTGCTCCGTCGTCGCTCCCCGGAGCCGGTGCGGAGAGCGCAGTGGAGGTCCCTGCGGCTTTTCTCAGAGCCCGAGCACTTCCGCCGAAACTGAACGACTGGCCGAACAGCCCGATTCCGTAAACCCCGCGCGCCTCCCTCGGTGTTGTCCTTCCTTCTCGAGGCTCGGGTGCTCCTCGCCCAGGGAAAAGCCTCCGCGTGCCGGCCGGGGCCTGAGTCTCGGGCCCCAGAGCACGCGCAGGTCGCTGCAGGAGGGCCCGGCCGGCCACGGGAGTTTGCCCAGGCCCCTTCCGCGGCTCCAGGTTTTCTGCGCAGGACCGGCTACCTCATTTCTGAGACTGAACTCAGTGCACGAACGCGGGGAACTCGGGGGTCGCTGTGACTTAGGGCCGTCACTTCAGCCCGGCGTGCGAGTCAGCGAACAGTGGCCGCTGTTCCCAGGGGCTCGTTCACCTTGGACCCTCCCGCGCGCCCAGACTCAGGCCCCTCCTGAGCCGGGCGCTGCACTCTGGCCCGTGGCTTGCTGTCAAGGGGCCGGGTCAGCCGTGGCCAGCTTCGATTTACCTGGTTTACCGTGACGGGGACAGCGCCGGGGGTGCTTGGGCTCCAGGCCGGGGACACCGCGGCTGCCTCTCTGCCCAGGTGGGGACAGGCAGGAACCCGTGGGTGGAAGCACCCGTGATGTAAACGTTCGGAGGTGAAGAAAGGGGCTGGGCGACCCTGTCCGTAATGGCGGCCGTCTCAGTGGAGCACTGGGAGGGGAGACCGGGCCCAGCGCCGGCCCCACAGCAACCTTTTGGTTTTCACACTCGACATTGAGAAGCCATTAAATGGAAAGGAAACCTGCGCCCCTTCCCTCCACAGCCACGCCAGCCGCCGTCCCCAGGCACCTCACAGTGCAGCTTTTGTTCAGGGTCCGGAGTGTAAAACTGGAGTGGCAGATTGTCGGCGCGTGCATTTCTAATTTCCTGGCTTTCATCAGCTGCGCCACTCGAATGACAATGTTTAATCCCAAATGCTTCCTTCCCATCCCCCCCTCCCGCTTCATAAACGGGATGCCCTCACCCCTTATTTTGCAAAGTAGACTTCGTTTCTATTTCCTCAACCCTAACGAAAGGTATATGACTTTTCTCTCATGTATTCGCAGTTACACAAAACCCTCCTGAACATATTAAGGGGCCTTTCTTAGGAGAACTTGACTTCCACGGATTTAGTTTTATTTAAGTATCACTTTGCTCATTTCTCCATCCACACTGACCATTTTAGAAGGAAGAGTCATTTACATTTTACTTCTGGGGGTCGGATCTCAGAGTGAAAATTCCATGCCGTTTTAATATATATACCTGCACACATGTACACACATATACACATATGAATGTCTCCGGGTGGTTCTAGCCCTGGTACTGGCTGGGGTGAGGAAGGGTTTCAGGCTCGAACTGTGGAGGAGGGTGGCAGTCCCAGACCACCAAGGGTCCATAAAAGTCAGGATATGCTTCTCTGTGCCTCTCGAGGACCTTTGAGGAATCTTGAGTTGTTCTCCAGCATGCATGTGTGGGGGGGCAGTCATGTGTGGCATGGACGTGCAGGACACTCATGTTCCTGATGTGTGTCCCACCAGCAGGCTTGCCCCTTTCAGCTGAAACTAGCTGCCACATGCATAGTTATGGCCATGGGCAGGGGCTTCTGGGAGAGAGTGCCAAAGGCAGTGGACTTCTGGGGTAGCCCTCGGTTACTTCTTATGGATAAGGGCTAAATTAAGAAAAAATATTGATAAGCCTAAAATACATAATCTAGTGATGAAAGAGAGGCTCTCAGAAAATTCCCCCAACTTTGGGATTCCATGTAAGGACACAGGCTCTCATTATTAAGTCGCAGCTCTATGATCCTTTGGAGTTGGGCTCACGCCCAGCTCTGCCACACGCAGGCTCTGTGACTGAAGGGACCTTCCTTAAGCTCTCTGAACCTGGTGTGTAGAACGGGGGGATGGGGCTTGAGCTGTCTCACAGGCTCACTGTAATGATTGCTTTAAAGTATCTAAGATACTTATAGTGGTGCACTGCCAAGCCTGTAGGAAGCCCTAAAATGAGATTTCTGTGTTGTCAGGGCCAGGCTGAGGACAGTGGGGTTTCCAGCTGAACAAGTTAAGGTGGCATCTGCCCTCAGGTGCCAGCCCTGCACTTGCACAACACTGAGAGTGAGGGCCACCTCAGATGGTGCTCCCTGGGCACCTGTTCCCCCACCCTGGGCCCTCCTTTTACCCAGATACATGTCTCGCCAGCTTTGCCAGGTGAGGGGTCATTTACCTCGCAGGGATTACAAACCCACTCAAGCCCTCCTGGGTAGTGTGAGCTCTTGGAAGTCAGTGACTGCCCCTTATTCATCTCATGCAATTGCGTACAGCACTCTGAATACAGTAGGTGCTATGTAAATGCTTACAGTAGGTGCTACATAAATGCTTACAAATGTGAATTGAATGATGGGGCTACGTGGTTAGTTTTGGGGAGGAGTGGGCTCCAGAAGACAGCTGTATGTCTGGGCTGGGAGTACCCCACATCTCAGAGCCACACACCCCACATCATCAGTGAACAGGTGGCTGGGTGCCAGGTCTCCCCTGTCTTTTGAAATAAATGTTCCACACAGTGTCACAGCTTCCCATGGGACTTCTCCATCTGTGTCTTTTTTAGGCTTATTTAGAGCAACTATCACTTCCTCCTCTCTAAAGCCTCCCAGATGCCTATAAAAACCCCTGGACCACATGGCAGAGTTCATCAAAGAGACCAAGGCCCCAACAAGGGGATGTGTTTGGGAGGTGGAGGAGGCAGATAAGGACCCAGCACACCTGGGAAATCTGTCATGCATGGTAGACTTTGGGATGGAGTTAATGGGGAGATGCTTCAAGATTAAACTGGGGTGTTCACGTCAGGGCAAGACTATGGAATAGGTCCCCGTAGGACAATTCCTACAGCCCAGGGGCTGTGGGTTCCTAGGAGAATTGGGCAATTAATAGATGTCTTGGGGCCATGGAGACTGGCAGTTTTGATCATCTGGGCCAATGTGGTACCATGAATGTGGGGCGTGACTGTAGGGGGGTGAGTGTTCTGCGGGTTGGCAAGTCCATATGTGCTGACTGAATAACGGGTCTTGGTAGTTGGCTCTGCAGTTGCTGGGACATCTGTTCAGCTTTTGACCAGAAGCCAGCAGGAGGTCTCCCTGCCTGATCCCTGAAGATAGTCTCACCTACCTCTCAGGAAAGAGACAGTGAGAGCTCTAAAGCAAACAAACAGAAAACCCGGTTTCAAACGCTGCTGGTGTCCTGGGGGAGGTTTCTTTCCCACCTTTAATTTGGAGATTAATTTGTTTTAGAAGTTCCTTGGCTGCATTGTGCGTGGTGTGCACGTGTACGTGTGTGCATGTGCATGTGCGTGAGTGCGTGTGAGTGTACGTATAAGGAAGGAAGTGTGTCACGTTCTTCTGAAACCAATTACCTTCCCAAATTTCCTTTCTATGTCTTGAAAATTGCCCTAGCTTGGGGCACCTCTGTCACCTCTACAGTCTTCCTTGAAGAGGCTTTGAAAAAATGAAGGGGACCTGGGTCACCCCAGAGCCTTGTCCCCACAGTGGCTCCATGTCAGGAGTGTCCTCACCTGTGTATTTTGAGTTTTATTCACCCAAAGTGGTGATCTTGGTTAATACAAATACAGAAGCAAAAGCTGGGAATTCTCTGATTTCTACCTTCAGCCCCTTTTTATTAGTGAGTCGTTCAGACATAATAGCTCACTGTTCAGGTTGTTCCATTGGTCCCCACTGCTGCAGGTGGGCAGTCAGTGCTGTGCCGCTTTCTCCTCTGGATTTATTAATTTTAATTTCGGGTTATGAGTCACCAAAGGCTCTCTTTAAAAAAAATGATGTTTGAATTCTCATGATTCAATAGCTAGTATTGGTTCTACGTGAGTTTCCTTTTTGTTTTCCTTTTTTTTTTTTTTGGTGGGGCATCTGGATTACTTTATAGATTATACAAGCCAGATAAGAGTATATTTTCAGGGTTAAAGATTCAAATGATTCTGAAGTTCAGAGTGAAAAGTTCTATCTGCATGGAATTACCCTAAATGGTTAGATGCCTCCTTCCATGTTCCTTCTAGGCACTTACAATTGGCCATGGATGGCAAGACCTCTGTTGCTGAATGCCGCATCAGCTGAATATGTGCGTGTGTTCATTGGTTCAGCTAATATTCCTGAGCGCCTCTGTGTGCCAGGTGTGATGCTGGGAGCTGCAGGTTCAATAACGAGCAAAGGGGCCCCCATACATGTGCTGTGCTGGGACTTGAGTTCCCTTCATTTAACAAAATGTCTCAGTGCCCTCTCCACGGCCATCCTTGCATGTCTGCTCTGTACTCTTCAATGTCTAGAGGTAACATTGAATTTTGATGGACCTTAAATTGATTTCCAATAGATTTGCCATTATAAAAAAATGAAGCAATGTAGGTCTTTATTTACATCTCTGAGCACCTGTGTGTTTTCCAAGATTTAGAGATTCCTTGGATAGTGAGACACCACACACTGACCCTTGGATGGAGGACGTTCCGGTTTGAATGCAGAGTTTTCAAGTACAAGTTTTCATGGAGTCTTCACTGCCAACCTAGGAAGCAAGTACTGATATCCCTACTGTTACACGGATGAGGAAACCAAGGCTCAGAGAGGTCAAGAAGCTGGCCCAGGCTCATACAACTCGGGAAGCAGCAGGGCTGAGCCTTGAATTCAGGCTTTGTGGTACTTAGGCAAAAGTCTTTCATTTCAGCCACGTCTGGTCTTGGGCTTCTCTGCTCAAGGTCTGAATCTCTGGGAGTCATCCTGAATCTGTGGGGCCAACACATTCGTATCTCCAGCTTCAACAGAAAGCTGGGCCGTTCCACATCCCATGCTGATTTCATTCCTGGAACAAGGGCATGTTCCTGTTCTAGGGTGCTAAGCCATGACTCTCCGGGAACATTATAATATCACAGTATGAGCAGCTTCCAAATGTCCCTTTTCTACATCTCCCACGGCCCTGACACCTGGGTCAGTGAAGACCATTCCTGGAGAGGAAGGACGCCCTTTGAACCGTTCTGTCAGGCACATGTCCCTCTGCTTGAATTACTTGTCTTGAAGGCGAACAATTTTCAATAGTCCAAAGTCGGGGTTCATCACTAGCAAGAGTGCTTGACGTGTTGCTGTTTTAAAAATTAAGTACGTGGAGTTTGCAGAATGGCTGCGGCCTTTCAGTTTTTTAATTAAAGGTTCAAAAAGTGCTTTCATGCTCTAATCCCCAGGGGGAGGGGAAAGGCTGTTTGTTCTGTCCCTGGGCCTCCAGGAAATCTGGCCCAGACCACCTACGGGAAATTAGCCTGAGACCTCAGCTGAGCTGGGAGGTGACAGGAGCCTCCGCAGCCTCCTCTCTTTGCGCAGCCGTCCGCAGTTTCACACTACATAATCTAATCTTTCAAGGCTGTTTTCCTCTGGAGAGGCAGGGAGCTGAGTAACCAAACAGACACAATGCTGCTAATCCCTCTTTCCTGAGGTTGAAGGGTTTAACTCCTTGCCTTCTGTTTTTCTAAATTTTTATTTAATCTTTATTGTGTTTTTTTCCATTACCATTTCGTCCCCTTTTACCCCCCTCCCCCAGCAATCACCACACTGTTGCCCATGTCCGTGAGTCCCTTTTCCTTTTTTCTCAATCCCCCCACCCCCTAACTGTCCCCCACCCCCAGCTTGCCTTCTGTTTTTAAGCAGGGAGCTCGTAGTGGGCTGTTGGGATGGACATCGGAATTTTGTAAAACACATTTGGTTTAATACTCTGTGCCAGTGGGATAATCACAACTGACCCTGCTCAGTGTCCCTGGTCCTCCTGTGAGCCCAGCCTGGCTGTAAGCACTTCCAATAGAGTAACTGGGTTGCTCTGACCCTGGGAGGTGGATACCATTACTGCACACAGAGAGGTTAAGTTACTTGCCCAAGGTCTCACAGTGTGGAGGGAGTTGAGGGCTGGGATTCAAACCCAGGTTGGCTGCTTCAGAATCCATGGTCTGGACCCCTGTGCTCCTCATTAAAGAGGAAGGGCTCAGGATAACTGAACACCCTGCTTAGTCAATTTCATTTCATTCATTTATTCACTTCTGTTTGCATTCAGCACCTGCCATGTGCAAATGCCAAGGTGATTTAGATAGTGGCGCTCATTGTTCCCTCCTCCCCCCACCCTGGGGAGCTGGCAGCTAAACATGGAAATGAATAAATCTAGAACTAATTTTGATGCAGGACAGCTGAAGCCAATAGCTGTGCAAGGGCCAGAGGGGTGCAGAGGAGGGGCCAGTTTAACTAGGATAGAAGCAGGAGAAAGTCAGAAAAGGTTTCTCCAGGTCAGGGGAGGAAGGTGGGAGGAAGGTGGGGCATTTGCTAGGGAGGGGTGATGATGGAGTGCACGGAGGGTGGACAGAGTGGCACACATAGTGCTTTCTGGGAAACTCTCTGGACACGGTGGACCACTGTGAGAGGGAGCAGAGCAGAGGCAGGGAGGAGCCTGGGCTTGGTTAGTTTGGCCTGGGCCAAGTTTTAATCAGAATCTCTCAATTTTTCGGGCAGGCCAAGTGAGTAATTCCATTAGACTTGCTTGCTCAGCGTCTTAGAAACCAGTGTTACCAGGAGACACATGGTACAGAGGGGTCCCTACTGAAACTATAGGATGTAGGACTCTGTTTCTGCAAAACCAGCAGCTCTCACCCACTTATCAAAATATCCACAGAGCCCTGCCCAGGCAGCTGAGTTGGTTGGAGCACTGTCCTGTGGGATGGATCCTTAGTCAGGTCACATACCTGGGTTTCGTGTTCACTCTCCGGTAGGGGTGCATATGGGAGGCAACCGATTGATGTTTCTCATATCAATGTTTCTCTTCTCTCTCTGTTTCTCCCCCCCACACTTTCTCTCTTTCTAAAATCAATAAATATATCCTCGGATGAGGATTAAAAATAATATATTCACAGAGTGCCCCTGACGAGGACCTCTCGATGGCTCAATTGTTGCTGGGGGACTCAGCCAACTTTGCCCCCTCTCCCCAGGAGACCAGGGGGGCTCTAAGAAAAGCCCACCCACTAGGACACAGGTCAGGGGCAGGTTCTTGACCCTCATCCATCACAATGTGACTACTGGCTGGTGCAGGATGTGAGTGGGTTCCAGCTGGTTCCATCTCAGTGACAGCAGACAAACCATCCTTGCATTTTCACTCCACAGCGCCAGCCTGGCTCAGCACGCGGAGGGACCCCAGTGGAACACCCGGGCTGAGATGTTTCCCTGGCTTGGCAGAGCCAGTACTGAAAGTGCCGCTCTGCCAGCTGGGTTCACAGGGGTTCTGCAATGGGAGAACACAAAGATATTTGGAGCTGGAAATTGCTGTCCACTGTTTTGAAAGGTGCAAAATGTTTAAATAATTACTTCCAAACACTGGGACCTCCTTCCTCCCCTTCACCTGAACTGTGAGTCAGCTTCCTCTTGTCAAACTCCTGTTAGTCTCTCCTGCCTCCTCCCCTCCATTTCCTTTGCCCTTCACAACCCTCTCTGCTTCCCCCTCCCATCTGGAGCTTGGAGTGAGTTCTAAGGGCACCTCATTAATGGCTTACATTTGTTCTGACTACTTCTTTCTTTGCTTGTTTGTTTTCAAGCATTTCTCTTAAATAACCACATAAAGAGGGGGCTCTGTTTGTTTTTCTTGCTTAGTGTCTCCCTGCCCATCAGTTCCTTACCAAACAAAGGCTTTGTGATCCCAGTCCTGCCAGGACTAATGGGAAGTGAGAGCCATGCCCCCCTCCCAACCACCAGGACTCTAGTAGACACACCTGCTCTGGAGAAGATGCTTCATTTGGAGGGGCCGTTTGCCAGGTGATGATGCAAATAGAAACAGTTCACCTTCATGTGCCAGAACAACACCCATTTCATAGATTAGGAACCTGAGGCACAAATAGTTGCTCAAAGTCACACGGTATACATTATGCACATGGATACAAATCTGTGGTCTATTTGAACCTGCACTGTCTGGTAGAAATAGGAGCCACATGTGTAGTTTTAAATTCTCCCATGGCCATGTTACAAAGAGTGAAAGTGAAATTAATTTTAATAATACACTTTATTTAAATCAGTATGTGCAAAATATCCTTTTGACATGTAATCAACATTAAAAATGCTGAGTGTGATGGACAGAATGTATGCTCCCCAAGCTTACATATGGAAGCTTTAACCCCTAATGTGTTGGTATCTGGAGGTGGGGCCCTCGGGAGTGATGAGGTTTAGAGGAGGTTGTGAGAGTGGGGCCCAGAGGGTGGGATCAGTGTGTTTTAGGAAGAGGAATAGACCAGAGCTCTCTCTCTGTTGTGTGGGGGACACAGCCAGTGGTCAGCAAATACCACTAACTAGGGTTCCACTAGGAAAAGCCAGTTGTCAGGTATTTCCCTGCACACCACTCTGTCCTTGCAGAGCAGGGTTGGCTGAGCTTCTTCATCTCAAGGAGACAAAGCTGAAGCAGTGTGACAAGTTCAAGTTAGACTTAAAGCTTGCCTATGACTATTTCAACGTATTTTTTAAAGATTTTATTTATTTATTTTTAGAGATAGTAGAAGGGAGAAAGAAAGAGAGGTGGAGAAACATCAATGGGTTGCCTCTCGGCCCACAACCCAGGCATGTGCCCTGACGGGGAATTGGACCAGTGACCCTTTGATTCACAGGCCAGCACTCAACCTACTGAGCCACACCAGCCAGAGCTATTTCAGTGTATTTTTAAACTTAATTTCAGACCCTTCCCTTGTCAAACACAAAAGAAAAAGTTGTCATGTAAGTCCTAATCTCTTGCTTTTACTTGCTTAGAATGACCCTGTTTTCTTTTCCTCTAGAACTTTATTATGTATTTTAATAGTGAAAAATATTACATTGGAACAACAGGGAAATATTGAAAGCATATTGTAAAAATACTAAGTTGTCCTCAGAGGCAAATTTGCACACATGTGGATTAGTAGTGTTTATAAAATGTATAATGGAGCTATATTGTTTTCAATGCTAATGAAATACATCAGCCACTGAAAGTCTTTAAAAAAAAAAAAAGAGCTTAGCCCTGCCTGGCCTGGCTCAATTAGTTGGGTGTCGTCCTGCAAAGCAAAAGGTCACCAGTTCGATTCCTGGTCAGGGCACCTGCCTGGGTTGAGTGTTTGGTCCCTGGTCAGGGTTAGGTCGGGGTGCATACGAGAGGTAACCAATCGATGTTTCTCTTTCATCCATGTTTCTCTTCCTCTCTTTCTCCCCCTTTCCCCTCTCCCTAAAATAAAAAAATAAAATCTTAAAAAAAAAAGAGCTTAGACCTTTGTGTGAACTCATTTCACCTCTTCATAGATTGGGAAAGCAAGAAAATAGCCTTGGCTGGAGTGGCTCAGTGAATTGAGCATTAATTAGCCTGTGGAACTGAAAGGTCGCTAGTTCAGTTCCTGGTCAGGGCACATGCCTGGGTTGTGGGCCAGGTCCCCGGTTGGGGGCGTGGGATTGATGTTTCTCTTGTGCATCTCTTGTGCATCAATGCTTCTCTCCCTCTCTTTCTCCCTCCCTTCCTCTCTTTCAATAAATAAATAAAATCTTTTTTTAAAAAGTGGGAAAATATAAGAGAAAGAGGTGGTTCAGACATTCCGCTTATTCCAATGATGAAAGGCCACTGAGTTTTAATTTCATCTTTGGCACAAGAGATTTAGTTTTCTTTCTGTTCATTTATTAATTTGTTCAACAAATATTTGAATCAGATCCTGAGCTAGAACTGGGGAAACCGCGGAGGTTAAGACTGATGTGGTGCCTGCCCCCAGGCTCCAAGTCTGGGGGGGAGACAAATAAGTGCTGTAGAACCACAGCGTGGTCAGAATTACAAGGGGAAGTGCAGGTGGATGGGAGTTTGTTAAATGGGAGTCTAAGCCATAATGGGGGGTGTCTGGCTGAGGGAGGTCAGGCCTGGGAATTGATGCTTATGCTGTGACCTGAGGGAGGAAGGAATTGGCCAGGCGAAGAACAGACAGGGAGGGACAAGGATGTTGAGGGCAGAGGGAACGGTGTCTGCCAAGGCTGTGAGGCTGGCAGGAGCTTGGGGAGTCTGACGGAGTCTATGCCCTGACAGAGGAGACTGTCTGTGGGAGACCCCAGCTGTAGAAAGGGATCTTACAGTATCCCCATCCTCACCCAATTGCTCAGCAGGCAGGCATAGCACCCACAACTGCCCATCTAGTTAAAAGTCAAGGGAAGTTTCCATCTCAGAAAGCAGACCTGGAACTGGGGTCTCAGGAGAACCCTGAGCCTTTCATGGAGAGAGGGAGTCTGCCCATTGCTCTCTGTGAACATGCAGACTTCGGGCAGGGCTCTTCCTCCAGTCGGCAATGCCCCCACTCTTTGTTTCTGTTTGTGTAACTTCCCATAGATTTAGCTCAGTGATTGTGGCACATTCTGTACCTTTTCTACATAGTACCCAGCCTTCCTTTTCCTTTCTACCAGAACTCTGGCCAGGTCCAGGGCACCTAGCCCCAGCCCCAGCCCCGTCTACATCAGGAGTCAGCAAACTACAACCCAAGGGCCACCACCTCTTTGTGTAAATAAAGTTTTATTGGAACACAGCCACACTCATACATTGATGGATTGTCTGTGATTACTGTCACATCACAACCACAGAGTTGAATAGTTGCGACAGATACCTTATGGCTTGCAAAGCTGAAGATATTTACTACCTGATCCTCTACAGAAAAAAGATTGTCGACCTGGGTCGAAGTGAGCCCTTCATTTCCCAGCTTCTGTTGAAGCTGGGGGTGGGGTGGGCTAGGTTGTGAAGTGCTGAGCAAGTTAGGCAGCTTCTCTGAGTCTCAGTTCCTGATTTGTAAGCTCTTTATGTACATTATTTCATTTAGTCTTCACAAGAGCTGGTGAGGTAGGTACTATCCTTATGTTGCAACCAAGGAAAAGGAGGAATAGAGCAGTTCAGTAACCTACCCAAGATCACACAACTTGAAAATGGTGGAGTGCAAATTGGAATCCCATCTGGCTTCCACATCAAGGTCTTAACATCAGACCCCTGGAGTTGAGGCTCATGGGAGTGGGCAGGAGGAGGGTAGCCATGTGGCTACCTATGGCTCTCTGATCCTAATTAGCATTCACACTGGAGAATGAACTTGTCCACACCCTGCTCCTGTCCCCTCACGTGTAGCTTAGAGGAGGGTTGAGCATGTAGGCCTGGAGTCCAACTCCCTGGGTGGAGATCCCAGTTCTACTGTTCACTGAGCTTCAGCCTTCCCATCTGTCTAATGGGGAAAGAGCATTGGTAATCAATCATAGGGCTTCTGGAAGTGTTGCGGGGCTAACATGGGTAAGTGCTTTGTATGTAAGTGCTTAATCACACTAGCCATTATCATTCATTCAAAACCAGCCTTTGCCAAAGGGGAAAGTAGAAGCTTCAACTCCACCATTTGGTGAATCAATTATTAAAAAAGAATTGGGAGGAGAAAGTGAAAACCATTGTAAGGGACTCTATCTGGGGACAGCACGTTGACACGTGGGTCTGGTTTTAACTCGTTCAGTCTTGATGAGAGAGGTGCTTTGGTTATTCCTAGGTTTCTGATGAGGAAAATGAAGCTGGGACAGGAGCATTCTCTGGCTCACAGCCCCTTGCTGGCAAGCAGCAGGTGAGCACTCTCTGCGGGGCCCTTTCTTATTCTCTGTGCCCAGATGGGGTGGGCAGCCGGAACTGTGGCCAGTCCCAGTCCCACTGGCCAATGACCAGCACCTCAGAATTCAGTGGTTTTTAACTCTGATAAGAAGTGGAAATCCAAGCCTGAGCGACTCACCTGGGCCCACAGGGGGAGTTAGGGCCTAGATCAGCGCTCAGAGAGGCCAGGTTTACAGTCTGAGTCCCAGGTTACTAGCCCATGAATTTCTACTGCGTCAGTTAAAAAGCAAATGGATCCGTTTAAGTGAAAATGCTTAGAGGCAGGAATTTAATTACTCAATGACTTTTTTCTTTTCTTTCTTTAACTATTGAAAGTAATTAAAAAATGATTTTGAACATGTATGGCTGACACTTTGCCAGGAACAAGTCATACAAAAAATTATTCCTCTCTACATCATATATTCATAAATCCTGGCTGGTCATCTGTTCCCATAAGACCATTTGGAGCCCACCTTCAGGGATTTTTATTTTTTTGCCAAAGAAATTAAGATTTGAAATTTTTCTTTGGGAAAGAAAATCCTGGTGTGTGTGTATATATTTATATATGCATACATACATTCACATACATGTGTAGATCACACACATCTATTCACATTTGTGTGTACACATGTGTACACACACATGTCCACATTTGTGTGTATATGTGTATGTGTGTCTATATATGCATGAACATATATGTGTATAGATAAATATATACATATGACTATATATGCAAAGTATCTTGGTTACAA
This sequence comes from Desmodus rotundus, assembly GCF_022682495.2. Taxonomy (NCBI): domain Eukaryota; kingdom Metazoa; phylum Chordata; class Mammalia; order Chiroptera; family Phyllostomidae; genus Desmodus; species Desmodus rotundus. The sequence goes on along the minus strand of NC_071398.1, from coordinate 29,920,431 downwards.
GCTAGTTTTTAAGCTAGCTTATAATGAATAATCAGAGGTAGCTAAAAGCCAAAGACAGTAATACTGGTTTAAATATTGATTTTAAAATCATAACCTCCAATTGACATTAGAACTGACTTGCACTTTTGGGTCACTTCAAACTTCCCCCCTACTGTATGCGACATTGGCACTCGCCAAAGAGATTCGCCTTCATCTCTTCAGCTGCCAAATATAATTCCATTAACTGTGACATATTTCTTTCCAGTGCACACGTATTTTTATGTGCCCCAGTTAGTATGTGTAAGTGCAATTTTGCATTTTGCTTTTTTCACTTGAAATTATATTGGAAGCAATTTTCCAGGTATTACATAGTCTTTAAATTACTTTTGCTGGCTGCATAGTATTTCATCCACTGGATACTGAGGTTAATTAACCACATTCCTATATATTTGAACCTTGAGGCTATTATAACTTTTTAGTCTTACTAATAAAACACAGCCATGAACACCATTGTGTAAAGATTTTACACCTGAGCGCCAGTCAAAGCAACCACCACCTGTTAGTCTCTCCCGCTGTCCCGGGGATTTCCTGTAGCACACACTCATGAACAACAGCTTCTCTTGTCTGCTTGTCTGTGTCCCCTCTAGAGTGAAAGCGTTGGGGAGCAGGTCCTGTTGTCCTGGCCTGCTGGAGTGTTTCTGTCCCCATGGCGGCCTTAGTCACAGCCAGTTGCCTGCCTTATATGGGGCCTGAACCGGGGGCCTGGACTCAGCCCCAAAGCCTGGGCAGGAGTCCGCCTCAGGCATGTGGCAACTCTGTGCTCAATTTTCTGTAACCTCAGAGTGCTCTAAAAAATAAAGGCTATTAATTAAAATAAAATCTTTCCTGGTCTGTTCAGGATCTTAAACAAACAAGGGCCAGTTCAGATCTCAAACAAAGGAGGCATTAACAAGAGAAAAGCTTATCTAAAATATTTGTGACAGATCGGCCCAGGGGAACCTGGACAAATGTGTAGAGCTCTAAAGTCTCCTGAAGTCCGTGGTGGTGTGCCCTGTTCACAGCTCTAGGGTGAGGAGGAGGGGAACTCCAGGGGGCATCCAGAGCAGATCGCAGTTCGCCTTGTTGAACTTGACTATTGAAATGTTTGTCCTCTTTCCCTGTCCCTTGGTTTCGTAGATTCCTGTCTTTGTGCAGCTCGGCTGGGCTTGTTTCTCTGTTTCCCTGTGTATATGAAATGCTTTGCACCAAAGGAAAATTATACAGTATAAACATTTATCCAGAAAAATGGTTTGCAGTGTTACCTCCCTGGAGTGCTTGGCCGAGAATGAAAGGCTGGTACATGCGCCTGCTGGCCGAGGACAGGAAATGGAATCCTTTGCTCAATATATTTCCAGCTTTTATGAGGCAGCTTTAGTGGAGACGTGTCAACTTCTCGCCCGAAGTACAGGCTGCAAAGGGCCCTACCCGCAAAGCCAGACAAATGCCCTGCGGGTGGAGAAGGGTCGAGAAAATTGGTGCAGGAGTCTTGGCAGCTAAGTGATGCTCTTGGTGACTTTCATTTGAGCTTTGAGTAAGCCCCTGAATTCCGAGGGTCCTGAGGAGGTGGTGGTCATTCTTGAGCTGGCCCTCTAAGACCACTAACACTGACAGTGTCACCTTTGGATACATGGCCACATGTTGCCCTCCCCCTCAACTCACCCCCACTCTGGCACTTCCTTTCTCTGATTTATTTTCTCCAAACACAATTGGAGGTTGAATTGTGTCCCCTGAAAAGATATGTTCAAGTTCTAACCCAGGTACCTGTGAGTGTGACCTTATTTGGAAATAGAGGCTTTGCAGATGATCAAGTTAAGATGAGGTCATTCAAGAGGTCCCTAATGCAATAACTGGCATCCTTATAGAAGAAGGGGACAAAGGAAACACAAGGAGAAGTCCATGTGACAAGGAGGCAGAGATGGGAGAGATGCATCTACCAGCCAGGCCACGCTGAGAACTGCTGGCAACACCAGAAGCTGAGAAAAAGACAGGGATGGATTTTTCCCTACAAGTGTCAGAGGGCATGTGGCCCTGCCAACACCTGGATTCTGGGCTCCTGGCCTTCAAACCATGAGATAATGCATTTGTATATCTGCAAAAGCCTCCAGTTTGTGCGACTTTGTTATAGCAGCCACAGGACACTCATACATACTGACTAACTAATTACTGATGTTTAGGGCCTGCCTCCTTACTCTTTCTCTGGTGGACAGGGCTTGTGTCTGCTACAGTCACTGCTGGACCCTATGTGCGGGCACCTGGTAGGTCCTCAGGAGCTGTTTGTTGAATGAATAGATTCTCAGGGATAGTCAGCACCCCTTTCCTGGAGCAATCTGGGGGTCCTCATGCAGTTCGTTTTTGGAGATCTTGAAGGCACACTGAGAGGAGACTACCTGCTCCATCCCCCTCCCTGGAATGCACCAACCAGCACCCCTCACATGCCCTCTCCCAGCTCCTGCACACAGAACGCAGAGCATCACTTTATCCACGAGTGCACATGGAGCACATGGCTCTTCTTTCTTTTATTTAAAAAAATTTTTTTCCCCTGCCCTCATTCACACTCATCATTCTGGATTATGCATTTTTGCCTGAGGAGCCCCAGGGAGAGGAGAGGAAGGAGGGACACACAGGGGAAAGGAGGTGATGGAATCATTTTTGTGATGCATCAGAAGAAAAAAAGTACGTTAAAACAAAGACACCAAGATCCAAGGGGGAGCGCCTCCTCTTTTCACCCACAAAAGCAAAGATGCTCACCTGACACTCTGGTAACAACCAGGCTGTGAGCCCTCTGCGTGCAGCAGGGACCCTTCCCGCTGCATAGGGTGCCTCGTGCTGGTCAGAGCCACAACCTCAGAAACAGGAGTCTAGGGTTTCCTCCAGGCCAGGTGTTCCTCCTTCTGTGTGCTGTGGAAGATGGAGAAACATTTGCTCTGGGAGCTGGGGACACTCCAGAAATAGGGGGACAGCAGGACACGCCTTGTAACCAGGCTGAACATGGGCAGCTTCACGGAGCAAAGTCCTGGTCCTCATCTGCCGGGCTTGGCGGCCTCTCATAGAGACTCCTGTCAAATGCAGGGTTTGGGGACAGCCAGGGAGCAGCCCCTTCTTATCCTCTCTCCCATGGCCCTGAGCTGGAATGGGAAGGAGACAGACTGCCACTGGGTTTGAGAAGCAAAATGTAGGACAGGATCCTCGGGGCCCAGGGAAGTGACAGAGTTCCATGGAATTGGAACTGGGACCCAGGAGACCTATTTCATTAATTGATCATTTAACAAAGACTTTTTGTTAACTTTTTGCATAACCCATTTGTCCTATACATATTTATCTATCAAGCACGCACTCTGTGCCAGGCATCATCACGAGTGCTGAGTGTGGAAAGAACCCAGAGCCCCGCCCACGTGGGGCCCAAGTTTCGGTGATTACTAGAATCTCACACTGAGATGGCGCTCACATGTGTACTCAGTCATCCTCACACATTTTTGTAAAAGCCAGAAGTGGCTGGGAGAAGAACTGGCATTGGTCACAGGGAAGGAAGGTAGGGCACTTCCTGGCTAAACACAAGCTGAGGAGGGATGTGACTGCCACAGCAGAGGGAGGAAGCATGTGCCTGGAGCTGACAGCCTGCCTCACCCCCGCCCCAGCAACAGCCCGTTCTTCCCCCAAGCTAGAGGGAGCTGCAGGTAGCCCTTGTATCCTTTTGTGCATATGGCTTTTTAAGTTATGATTTCATGAGGAGGGGGTCCATGGCTAAGGCCTGGGAATGGGGCCTGCTCAGCTCAGTCTTGGTTCTCAGTCTCAGTTCTGCTCTGAGTGGTGGAGTCCAGCTGCATTCTTACCTCACTCCAGACTTGTGTCCTCAAGCACGGGACCTCTCCTCCCCCTAAGTAAACCTCATCGCCAGCCCTTCCACCCTTTTTGTTCTCTTGCCTGTTTCTAATGTCTGGGTTCAAATCCCCTTTGCACTTTGTCGTGGCTGGAAGGGCCATTTGCTTAATTTTTATGCACCTCAACTTGGCTTACTCACCTTAAAGCGGAGGGAATTATGCTGACTGGTGCCTGGCCTTTAGAGGGCGCTCATCAGAGGCTCAGTGTCCTCCAGCAAGGAGCCCAGAAAGACTTGGGCTGGAGGCAGGGGGCAGGGGCAGGTGTTGTTGCCCCCAAATCAACAGGTGTGCCCCTCAGTGTGTGCTCCTCACGGGAATTCTGTGAAGCTTGAAATTCCCCTTAACATGGTGTAGTGTGAAGGCTGAGAGAAGAAATAAGGGAAATTGAATGGAGAAGATGAGACCGTCCCAAAGCAAGGGTGGCCCCTGGCTGTGTGATGCATGGATGCACAAATGAGGGTTAAGTGCCCCCTAAGCGAAATGCCACAGACGTGTCACCGTTTGCTTTCTGTCAACGTGGTTGACTGCATCAACAAACTGCAGGCCATTTGCTGCGCTCATTTTCTGCAACCAAGCCAGCAGGGCTCTTCACCCCTCTCCCACTGCTCTGGTGAAGGAAGAGACTCCTGTTGCCTTCTTTCTGAAAAATGGATAAGAAAGCAGTGGTTGGAGTTGCTTTCCCTCTTGAGATTTTCAAATAAAATCAGAGCCTAATCCCTCCTCTAATACCAATTTAGTAAGGGCTGGGTTAGAATGTAGTCAACTCCGTTTATGAACACTGGTTAATATTTCTTTATAGAAAGCTATACTATTTTCAGAAGCATTTCAGACAAACATCCTAAGAAGACTTAGTGGGCTCAAGATGTTTACCTTGGACCCAAATCTTATTTCTAATTAACCGAGTCTTCAACAGTCCATCAGAGAATGTAGTTACCTGCCAAATTTCACACCTAAGGGGAAAAAATATTCCCAATAAAATTTTCCTTAAAAAAAATCCACTCGCTTTTACCACTAAGACGTTCTCAACATATTTAAATCAATCCCTTTCCATGAACACACAGAAAACTAATGTTCTCGGTCCCAAGCCTATCTTTGTGGCTCCCAGATTTCAGGGAAGCCATTAATTCAACATTAAGTTTTCAGCAGACACTGACGCGGGGACTTCACGAAGACAAGGGGACTGAGTGCGGGCACAGTGAGTCCCTGCTTCCAGGCTGCAGACACACGTTCCTGTGATACCTCAGGCTCTGGGAGAGTTTAAATGACTGTGTTGTTTTAATTCACCTTACAAAAGCAAGTGCTTATGGAAACTCAAGCTTTCCTTCCCTCTGTTCAGAAGGATACTGATTTTGTAGACAGGGTGTGTGTGTTTTTCTCTTGCTTCAATATCCAGCAGTTTAGAGTCTATTTCAAGGTATAGGGCAGGCTGGACACACAATTTTTTTCTCAGCCATCAGCTTCCTGGGGTAGGACTTGGGGATCTGCAGGGGTTGAACATTTTAAACTTTTTGTTTATTGCTTCCCTCCTCTTCATGACATTGGGACCTAAGGAGACTCTCGTTGAATACTGATTGAATAAAAAAGTTCATCGAATGGGTATAACAGCTTGTTTTATCAATAATTTTCTAACTTGTAGCTATAAAGATTATTGGATAGTAGCTCATTTATCTTACTTCATCAAAGGTACCTGAACACACACGCACACACACACACACAGCTCGTCCATTGGCATAGGTCATAGAGTAGAAACTGATCCCCTTTTAAATAAATTTAGCTTTTTGGCTGGCCTGAAAAATGCTAAACCCAAAAAATTCATATTGGTGAATTAAATTCTCAAGTCTGTCTCACGTGGTCTGGCGGAACCAGGAATGTCTGCAAAGAAGGAAGTGATATTTTTGAAAGAGCTCAGATCTTGACTTCACCACTTCCTCACTGTGTGGCCTTGGAAACGTCAGTTGCCCTCTCTGGGCCTCAGGTTCCTTATCCATGACACGATAGAATTGGAGTTGACAGGCTCGGCCGTCGCACCAGTTCTGACATCCTAGAAGGAGAATGTTTCCTTTGCATTTCTGAAAGGTCGACCAATAACACATTGGCTTTCTTTTGCTGGCATTTTGGAGGAAAGTTCTTTTTATATTTACTTTTGCATTTCCCTTGCAATCGGCTATCTGTCATCAAGTAATTTTGTTACTTGTTTTGGAATCTGAGAGAGCCAGTATTTATTTACTTTACTATTTATTCTTTACCTACTTTCAGAAAGAATTTGAAATCATTTACTTAAACATAAAATACAAAGCATAAAAACCACTAATCCCGAATGAAAGGCAAGAGTGCAGAGAATAAAGGTGCTGAGATATAGATAAATTATATAAATAAATCCAGGTGGAGGGAGACTATAGAAGATAAACTCACAACTTGGCTCTGAGCTCCCTAGTAGCCAAGGCAAAAAGTGAAACTAAGATACCCTTGTTATTGATGCTAAGTGTGGGGAAGCGGAAATCCAGGAAGGGTGATAGTCTTAGGTTGCTTCACCAAGATGATCCCTTAAAAGTTCCTGGAACATTCTTGATCCCAGTCTGAAAGGAAGATTTTTGTGAGTATTTGAAATTTTTTTGCTCAAGTTCAAATCTAAGAGGCTAGAAGTTATTGACCTTCAGTTCCCGGTGGTCAAAAAATGTTAAAGCTTGCTGGCAAAAGTATAGATGGTAATTGTTGTAGGACTTAAGAACTGATAAAAATAAGCAAATTTTACTGAGAGAGAATATGAGACATGAAAAAAATCCCACCCAAACCCAAAACTATTGGGTGGAGGTAAAGAGACCTGGATCAGAATCTCAGCTCTGCCAATAATCTCTGTTTCAGGGAAGGTCCCACAGCCTCTCTGGGCCTTGGTTTCCTCATCTGTAAAGTAGAAGTGGGAAATTCGTATCCTTTTAGATATCCATTATGACAATTCTACTCATGGGACTATAATGAGAATCAGAGGGAGCATTTTTTTGTCTTCCTCAATTAGACCTGTTTAAGGCACAACCCTTGTGTATCAGAAGTTACTCTGAGACCTTCATGTATGACTCCCTTGAAAGTAAAATGGCCCCATTCTATATTAACCTCTTGAAATAAAAAAGATTTTCTTCTTGTCATGTGTAAATTTTCCAACAGAAGCACATTTCTGGGATCCCAGGCGTGCACATCTGGAGGCAGGTGAAATCCGCCCAGCACAGACAATGGACAGTGTGCCAACGGCTTTCTCAGGCTCCAGCAGAGCCATCGTAAAGCTGAAATGCTGCAGAGATGTTTTTCCAAGAAATTGTCCCCGGGCAAAACGTTGCCCCTTTCATTGTGGGGAGAAATGGTTTCAAAGATTGGCTTTTGTTTTTATGGAAAATGGTGAAAAATTTGAGGGAAAAACCACAAAACCCTTTGCTTTTATTGAAACCGCAAAAATTGATTAAATTTTTCTAAAAAAAAAAAACCTCCGTTTTTGCTGAGGGCTGAACTTTCTTCCTTGAAAGGCTCTACTTTACTTTTCTCTTTTTGAAATGTCTCCTGAGAGCTTCATGAAAGGTCTTTCTGTTAGCTTGACTGAGCCAAGCCCAGGCATTCCGAGGCTCCACACAGAAGCATAATTTTTGAGCCCAAACCCTGTCTTTTGGGGATGTCTTCTTGCCCTGATCTCCAGACATTGGCTTAACTCTTCCCATATTTTCAGGGGGCACACTGCCCGTGAAGCTGGTGAGCATTCCCAGGCAGCCCCTGGGGTGCTCAGTAAAATCCCTGAACCTGACTTGACTTCCCAACCCCTCTGTCTCTCCGCATTGCCGCTGCTTCCTGCACAAACGGAAAACTCTGTGCGTAGATGCTGCCTTTGCCAGCGGGGGCCTTGAAAACTGACTTCATGAATTAATTGGTCCCCCACCTGGTGGCTGGTGAGGTTCTGTTCCTGGGCAGGAGACAAACTGTCTGTCCCAGCTGAAATCTGTCTTTCTCTTTGCCCACAACGGATGCACTGCCAGCTGGGCCAGGGTACTGCTACTTTCACATCGCATTTAGTTTTTCTTAATAAAAGCAGCCGGGGAATTCTCCTGTGCTATGAAGAGGCAGTTGGTTCCTGGCCACAGAACAGATCTGTCTTAATGCAAGTTGGAAAGTACAGGAAACAGAGGCCTCCTGTGAGCATTTTTAGGGGCCCCCTAACTCAGCACAGAGAGTAGGAATTCTGACCTGGTGTGCTGAAGGGCCCTCGCATGGCTGAGAGGGCCTGGTCTGCGCAGGGTTGCGCCTGCCCTGTCTCTGTTGGCATGCTCTCTCCATGGAAGGGGCTTTCCATTCCTGGAGCTGCCTGTTGGGTTCCAATCCCACCTCCCCACCGTCTCTTCCTGGCAGGGTTCTGCAAGAATCAGAGCTCTACTTTAAGATCTCTGAGCTCAACCCACATCCTATACTCCTTGTGGTCCCTGTATGTGAGTTTTATTTTTTATTGATGTACACAATACCTGTCAGTTTCAGATGTACAGCATAATGGTTCAATATTTATATACATTATGAAATGATCCCCATGATTAATCTAGTTATCTCTGTCACCATACAAAGTTATAATGTTATTCACTATGTTCCCTATGTTGTACATTATATCCTCGCAACTTATTTCTTTTATAACTAGAAGTTTATACCTCTTATGCTATATGTGAGTTTTAAACCAAGAGAGTTGCATTATTTAAAAAAAAAAAAAAACAAGCAAAGATTTTTCAGCCAGAAGCATTGTTCTGGCCTGTCTTCATAGTAGGTGAAACCTGCTATGGTTCAGCCCCTGTCTGTCTAGGAAAAGCTCTTCCAACCTCACAGAGGTGTTGAGGGGTTGGAGCAAAGAACCCACCCTAGTCCAGTGGATGCCCTTTCCTGTCCTGTCAAGCATGTGATGCAGTGTGTGACAGCCTGGGGCATCAGAATCCCAGAGCCCAAATCCCAAGCTGTGCTGAAGTCCAGGAAAAGGACTCCAGTTGCCTCCCTTCTCTTCCCCATTGAGTTCACTTTCACCCTGAAAAACCCTTCAGACCCTGGATCTGCTCCCCAAAGCTGGCCCATTCCCCGTTCTATTCTGGATTATTATTATTCAAAACACAGCCTGCCCGTTCTGTCCCTGGGTAAGGAGAGTGTTAACAGGCAAACACTGCTCCTCTGATCATCGACCTGTAATTTCATTACCTTCTCCATCGAACGTAAATATTGTGTGATCAGGGGCTCGGGCGCAGCTTGGAACAAGTCTTCCTTTTGCTCTGTTATCTGATTATCTTTTAAGAAAACACCTCATTGTTCAGATTCAAGAATAACAAGTTTTCCCACATCCAGTCCTCTCAACTCTTCATTTTTCTTCATTCTTTCTGTCTTGTTTAGCATCGTTTAGTTACGGAAACACGCCTGTAAGCGATTTGCACATCTGATAATCAGATTTTCTCTTGTTCCCAGTTCTTTCTCCATCCGCTTCCACCCCCGCCCCCACCCCATTCTGCCACATCTGGAATGGTCCCCTGCCACTCCATGCCCAACTGGCTGCTGAACTATTTCCAAATCTCATCTCTTCTTTCCGGCCCTGGCTGCCTCACATGCTCAGTCATCGAGCACTCCAACCCTCGGCCCTGTCATTTCTAATCCCTCTCCAGGCAGATGACCATGGAGCAGAGCCTTTGTCTCCTTTCTTTCCTTCTGAATTGGTCATGTAAAAATATAACTTTCAAAAGATAAAATCATGACTTTCAAAGTATGAAATGCACACAGACACAAAATTTTACTATTTAGGTCACTAATACGTTGGTAGGACGTTAAAGCCGGTTCAAAGACGAATGTGAAGAACAGACAGGTCGATAGAGATCAGGAAAAGTGAAAGGAATTCTGGAATAGGTACACACCTAGTTTATACCTTTGGGGCAAAAGAGGTGTGTTTGGAATCATCTTTCCTACAGGGTAAATGAATTGAATCTCTGCAGACAGAATTTATTTGTGCTTCTGTGGACAAGAATCATTTGCACTATTCAAGGTTCTATCAGGCATAGCCGTTAAACAGCCTCCTCAGAGACAAAGGTGGCTCTGGAGGGTTTACTGGGCAATTCCCAGCATTCCAGTGAAGTGTCCATTGATATTTCAATTCAAGTCAACCAACAATCAATTTCATTGATTCCAATGAAATCCAGTAATCTTTTTTTACCTATTTACCTATTAAGAAAAGTTTCATACTTTTTCTTAATAGTCACTTTCTATTTAAATCTATTCTGAATACTCACATGGAAAGAGTGCAATATCCAAACCTCATTTTAGGAAAAGCTTAGGAGAACATAGTCAGATAAAGGGGAGGGAATCACTAGTTCAAGGTAAATCTTCTAAAAATGACACTATAGTCTAGGAAATTCTTGACACAAAGACCTTCCATGGCTCCCTATTGCTCACGTGATAATTTCCAGATGCTGCCATGTGGCATTTAAGCTTTTCTACAACCTGGCCATGATATATGTTTAAATCTCCAAAAACATTTGTTAAAATAATACATGTCTATGGCAAAAAATTCAAAGATTACAAAACCATGTAAAGTGAAGACTAAAAGCTTTCTCCATCTCTCAAAGCTTTAGCATGGACCCAAGAAAAAAGAATAATTGGTTGACAATCATTGATTCCTCACTGAGGATCAACTCGAAGTTTGTGTGAAAATCACTTAAGCATTTTATCAGAAATGTCAGTTTCTTCCCAGAAGGAAGTTGTGAATGATACCATGGCTTAAATTTATTTAACTTTGGTTCCCCACATTGATTTAACCATGGAAATCCTTTCATTCATTTCCCCCCACCATGTTGAAACTAAGGTCCTATAGAACACACTTTGCAAAACACTCCATAAATTAATTTGTTAATACAATTATCCAAAGGCTGAAAATAGTCAAAAAGAATGCTGAGTGTCCTTTCGGCGTGGTGCTGGGCACTGTCCAGCTTGTCTGCCCAGAGACTTCCTGATTTTCCAGGGGAGTGTGCTTTTGTTTGGCTCTCTGTTATTATTTGTTTGGATATTTTTCATGTAAGAGTAGAGTCAAACTTGGAAGAAAATTATAGAAATAAAAATAGAAATTTATTCAATACCAATGAGTTTGTCAGAAAAAATGACCCCCAAACTGGCTTAATTTTGTTAAACTCACTTTCCCCAAATGTCTTTGTCCATGGAACCCTTTATTACATGATGAAGTAACTCATTTATTGAGCAAGCTCTTGACTGTCACTGCTCTGCTCCCAATTAAACCTACTCTCCCAACATGTTGCTCCCTCTCCCTCTAGGTGAAATCTTGGGCAACTCCATACCCTTTCTGGCCACTTTTAAATAAAAAGTAGTCTTTTCCTCTAGGCAATAAAAGTCCAGTCCATGATAATGTCAAAACTCCAAACCATAATCCAATTTAAGATTTCTTCCTTCCCCAGATCAGGCCCCACTCAGGCTTGGAATCCTACAAAGGGGCAGGTGGGTCCTGGTTGGCATCTTCATTCTTGCTTCACTCTTGCTTCCCCTCTCCCCTTCTCTACTCCCTTCAGGGTCAGCATGTGAGAGGTAAGGCTCCAGAAAGTTCTCACTTAACAGGTCTACAGTTGGGATCCCCTGCCTCAGCTTTCAGAATAACATAGATTCCAAATGCTGAGTGTGTGGGTTCTTTGACTCCGATCATTGGCGGGTTTTCTACCCAGAGCTCCCTCATCACAGACTTCATCCTTTGATGAGGGAACATAATTAGCAAAACAGCAACCTAGTCTATCTGGGCTGCATTTGTGGGATACTTTGCAGGAGGCAAGAGACCACAGTGGTGAAAAGTGGGGACTCAGGAGGCCCATCATGGGTTGAAAATAGACTGTATCTCCCGGCTGTGTGATGGTGGCTGAGAGGCTCCACCTCTCTGTGCCTTTGTTTCTTCACCAATAAAATAGGCAGGATAACTGTACCAGCCATGGTGGGGTGCGTGGCTGACTGAGTTAAGCCTTGCCAAGTGCCTGGAGCAGTTCCTGACCCATTAGGTACACTCTGTGTATGGGTTGTTTTCATACCACCTTTTATCACCTGTCCCCTCAACTCCCACGGCTTTCCTCTGAAGGACTCACAGACACAGATTTGAAGTTGTGTCTTAACAGACAAAGTGGAAGTGGGGAGGTGGTCACTGACTTATTGTGGTAATTTGCCCAACATCCCTCCTTCGCCTGTTTCTGTGGTTGGGGCCTGCTAGCTGTGGCAGTCTGCTATCCCTTAGCCTGTGTGCTGAATCTGTGTTTCACTGTGGCATGGGGACGGGATGTTACTCATCTGGTAGGGATGTGGCTAAATATAAGATAAATATTTTTCTCCATGCTGGTGAGTTTCCCAGGGCTGAGGGTGGGAAAGTCAGAGGAAGAGCTGAGAGTTGAGAGGAGTTTTGGCTCCTCTGGAATAGAGTTCTAGGTAGATGATGGAAGATATTCTTAGCAAGAGCCAAGAGATGAAGAATGGAGGCTTAGGGGTAGAAATAGGACTCAGGTGGCCTCCAGACATCAGCCTCCTCATTGCCTCCCAGTGGCTCACCTGAAACCTAGCCTATCCGCACCTGATTTGTTTCTCTGCCTAAGTTCATTAAATTCCTGTCTGTTTCCCTTGTCCAGATAGTCATGAGGGGAAAGACCAGGTTTCTTTTGCTCATGATGGTGTCCCCTGACCTGGCGCATGTCTGCACACAGTAGGGGCTTAGTGTGTATCTGTTGACTACTGGATGTAGGAATGGCTTCTGGGAAGAGAAAAAGGATCCAGGCAGTGACTTCTTTTGTGATCCTGGCCATGAGGACTTGGGCTGGAGGATGGACATTTGACTGCAGGTTGGCCAATCAAATTCTCTCACTTAGAAATTGGGGATTTGAAGGCACTACTCTCTGGGAGTAGCTTGAATAATGGGCATATCACTTGGCAGCTACAGGGCACTTATGTTCTGCCATGCCCACAGAGAACCCGAGAAAGTGGGTCTGCAGGGGCAGAAGACACCCACACAAGAACATGAGAAGCATGTATGAGGACTCTCGTGGTGGGGCTGGGGGAGAGAGGGAGAGGCCATGGGTGTCTGTCTTGATTTCTAAAGGCCTTTGTTCCTGGTTTATTAACCTGAGACCTGAGTGTCTCATGAACTACCCGTGTGACCTACAACAAAGCCCCTCTCTTTGGCTCAAGCTAATTCGAGTCAGTTTCTGTCCCCTCAACTCCCAGGGGTTTTACCAAGATCCATTTGTTCTCCAAAGCCAGATAATCAGGGAGCTTGCAAAAAGGGAGGCCAGAAGCCCATATAGCTTCACACGTAGGACAAGGCTTCTTAAGTCCCAGGGTGAAATTCCTCCTTTCTCTCATACTACATGGCAGCCAGCAGTGAAAGGGGCTGCTTTCTCCTTGAAACATATGCTCCAGAAAGGGATTTGCAGAACTCCATAAAGAGAGGGTTCAGCCCAGGTGGGTAGGGCCCTGACACATATTCCAGCCAGGAATGGCAGGGACTCCATGGAGCAGGGTAGACCTCCTTGACGGTCCCACCAGGGCCAGGTCACCCCCACAAGCTTTTATGGGCACTGACTTTCCACTCAGACCCATGTGACTGCTCCGAGCTTCCCTCCAGGATGGTGCTGACTCCCCCACAACATTTACACCCTATAAACCAGCACCGTGACCCAACTGGGGCTGCTTGTGTGAGGTGATGCACGGTCCCTGGTAACAGAGAGTAAATAACTCAGCAATGTTTCCTTGCACTTTTCCAGCATTCGTTCGGTCTCAGAAGAAATAAAACAACCAACTTAATGGTGTTCTTTAATCTTCTGCACCAGTGGCTTTCTTTATAAGGTGTTATACAGAGTCCGTGTAAATCCAAACTCTGCAATGGGGTCAGTGTTTCTCAACAGGTGCCGGGTGGGTTTGGGGGTAAGGTGTGCTTTCCCCCACCCCCAACCTCCTGAATAAATACAGAAGCAGGGGTTTATTTTCCAACACAGCTTTCATTTACAAGCCATATAGCTGCTCATGGCCAGCTGCTGGGGCCGTTTGTTCCCCCACACCCTGTTCCCACCCCAGCTTGACTGAAATTAAGTGAAAATGGGGATTTATTGAGAGGATGAAATCCAAGCCATGCAAAGGGCAGGAGTGGTCCTGCGTCTCTGTGTCAGCTCAGCTGGGGAAGCCTGAGAAAGGTCTGTTGCTCTCACATCCATTTCTCTCTCACAGCACTCTTTTCTCTCCTTGTCAAAATAGCAGAAGTGACAGCATTTGAGCCGTTCTCCTCCTAGGTCATAATAGCCTCAATGTGAGAGGGACAGCTCCTGCTCCTTCCTCCCAATATTGTGAAAATCCTCATGGAAGCACTCTGATTGGGTCATAGGTTTTCCCCTGGGCCAATCAGCTGAGGCCATGGAGGCGGAGTCACAGAAGAATGTGGCTGCCTCCATAGAAGAAGGAGTTAGAGAAAGGAGAAATGGTTTATCTGAGGAGGTAGGGTCATGCCTCGAAAGAAGTAAGGGTGCCAGGATGACAAGAGTAGAGATTCCACTGAATGCCCCTAATATGGTCCTGCTACTAACTGGAGCCAGGGGCTGTCAGGGAGACTGGAGTCCACAGAACCTCCGGCTGGCCCCTGGCAGCTCAGGGACCCCAATATCACCCTGGCAATGTGGGCATGGATGAAGGGACCAATGGTGGTAAAGTCTGTTCCACATCCCTTACCTCAGCCTTTCTGGACCCTATTTCTGCCCACCTCGCCCCACAGTCCAAAGGATTATCCAAGCTTGGGCTCCTCAGAGTCTTATCTGTGAAAGGATGCAGGGGTCTTAAAGGCTGCTTGTTGGCCTGATGTTCTTGTCACCAGGTCCTGAGGTGTGGTCTCTTGGACATTCACACTGCCAGTACACAATCAAAAGATCAGAACACTGAAACATTTTTTCAACTTTGCTGAAACTGTCATTAAGTCATCACTTAATGTTGTGGCTAGGTTCTGTGACTTTAAGGGAGACAATATGTAAGGAGACAAATTATACCATAAGCTAATTGATATGAACAAGGGTTAAGTTCCGATGGAATATCATCAACATTACAATGAAACAACATTGAACATAACAAAGTTAATCAAAGACCTGCTGTAACTGAGTGGCAAAAGTGGTGAGTGTTTAGGTCTTTGTGTATCCCACTTAATGGGGGATGCTCATATGTTTTGCTGCAGAAGTATCAACATTCTTGATCGCAGGTATTGCCTAGACCCATGATATATACCTCATTGCCTTTCTAAAATCCCCCAGACTCTGAACTCTGAAATACATTTGGCCCAAGCGTTTCAAATAAGGGACATGGAGCCAGCGTGCTTGGCGTCCTGCTAGTAGCCTTATATGGGGTGAAAACTGGCCAGTTCCTAAGGTAGTTGTGACACAAAATGCAGTAAGGCAGAGTAAGCCTGGAACTGAGTGCTTGGAGCAAAGCAATCCGTAACTGTTGTTGAGTCTTTGTGGCACCCCTGAGGCTTGGGTTTTATCACATTTTACAGACGTGAACACTGAGGCAGGGAGAGGTGAAGTTACTTGCCTAAGGTCACAAAGGTAGAAGCAGCGTGGCTATGACTGACTGATTCCAGAACCGAGCACTTCTCATTGCCTAGCTGCCTGCCATGCAGGGTGCAGGGTCTGCTATCCACAGCGTGCCCCCTGGGCCCCCCTCAGGTTGTGAAATAGAAGCTAGCATTTCTTGTGCCAATACAGTTCAGAACAATTCATACATGTTACCGAATCCAGTTCTTGCTACAACCCCAGGAAGTGGGTGATCGGTTATCTCCACTTAACAGCAGGGAACCTGAGGCACACAGAGGGCAGGCAACTTGCCCTGGGTCAAGCAACCAGAAAATGAAAAAGCCTCTACGAGAGGCCTTTGGTTTTGCCCCAGGGCCTGTGAGATCATCCTTTTTACTGAGTGGCCTCTGACTTCGTGATGAAACACCTGTATAAATAAGCCCTTCCCTCCTGTTTCCCCACAGCGTTTCAGCCTCCAAAGTGCTTCCACGTGGTTAGCACACCGAAGGCGTCATTCTGTGTTATGGCAGTTCAGACAAGGTTGAGTGACGAGCAAAAGGGCAAACCAAGAGTGCAGGGTATGTGCCATCTCCCCATGCTTCTGGGGCTCATGGAATCAAGCTTAAGGGAGCTGGAAGCAAAGAACCAAGGTTGCTGAAAGCTTCCTGGGATTCCAGCCAGCCTATGTGTCTGCTATCTCAGCCACTGCTTGGTGGAGAGAGGCTGTTTTCACACTGAACAGTGTATGGAGCCATGCTGAACATATCACCACCAGCCAGTGGTTTATCAGCCATCAGCCTGGACACAGCTAACGTCACAAAACAGAGGCAAGAGGCTCTTGATGGAAGAGTCTCAAAAGCAGTCTTGCCTAAAACATCACACCTGAACTTGATTGGCCCTCCTGCTCTAACCACCAATTTACAGGATACGGGAAGGATGGAAGAGCAGGTTGTACCACACCACGGGGCTGCTGGCAGCCCAAGCCAGACTGTGGGAAACACTACAGGACAAATGACCTGGGTTCTTCAATCAATCCCTCTTCCTCAGTCATTCTATTACTCTGTCCACACAAACATGTGTACCCAGGGCAAGTTACCTAGACTCTCTGTGCCTTGGTTTTCCTGCTTTTCAATGGGGGTAACTACATCACCCACTTCACACACACAAACATATGCAAATACACACACACATGTACATACACGTACATATATTTGTGTGTGTATTACATAGAGAATTAATAATCTGTATAATAAAAAGATTTGAGTTCTATCAAATGACTATAATTTGTGGCTCCTATTTGTGTTATGATTCAAACAAATCATTAGAAATGATTTATAATATTATGAGAAGTTGGACATATGAACAGAGTAGATAATTGATGACATCAAGCCATTGTTCTTTTCCAGGTGTGTAACTACTAAAATATGGATGCATAGGGTAGAAAGGAAATAAGATTGGACAGAAGTTGGTTCTTTTTTAAAATTTTATTTTATCTTTAGTTTATATTGATTATTATTTAAAATCCTCACCTGAGGATATGTTTATTGATGGGGGGGAGAGAAAGAGGGGGAGAGGGGGAGAGGGGGATAGAGAGAGAGAGAGAGAGAGAGAGAGACACACACACACATTAATGTGAAAGAGAAACATCCATTGGTTGTCTCCTGTATGTGCCCTGACCAGGGATCGAACCTGCAACCTTTTGGTGTATGGGACGATGCTCCAATCAACTGAGCCACCCGGCCAGGACTACACTAATCATTTTTGAAGCTGGAAGCTGGGCAACGGGTACACTGGGGTTAATTGCACTGATCTTTCTATTTTTCCACATGTTCACATTTTTTTTTATAACAGAAAGTAAAAGAATATATTTACTTGCCTAAAGCAATAGCGATTTTGGAAACAATTCAAGCAACATAAAGCTAAGTAAAACATAAAAGTTTCTCATTCTTCCAATTTGTTCCCCATCCAGGTGACCCCAGGCTAAGAGTTTGATGTATATCCTTCTAGACTTTCCAATGTCTCTATAAACAATAATATATTGTACTTTTTTACACAAATGGGACCATGCTACACACATAGGTCTACAACCTGCTTTTTCCCTCAACAATATATCATGACCAATTTTTCATGTTCTAGCTCCATTTCTTTCTTTTACTGCAGAGTATTCCTTTGTATGGATGTACTATGATTTATTTAACCATTTCCTTTGGGTACACTTTTAGGTTGATGTGCTTCGGTGACTCTCCTTGCACGTGAATCTTGGTGAATTGGTCTGAGGATCTGTGTAGGACACATTCCTGGAAGGAGAATTGTGGGCTAGAACGCATGCTGCCAAAATGCCCACCAGAAAGATTGTTCTCTGCCGACAGGAAGGAGCTGACCTGTGTCCCAGCTTTGCCTCAGAAATACTGTTGATTTTTCCTCTGATCCTGCAAGCAATACATGACTTCTGAAGGAATCTGGAATACAGAAAAATGAAAGAAATAATAACATCCACTATCTTTCCATACCCAGTTGCTATTGCTATTTATTTTTTCCTTTAAATATTTTTTATATTTATTGATTTTAAAGAGAGGGATAAAGGGAGAGAGAGAGAGAGAGAAACATCAGTTTGTTGTTCCATTTATTTATGCATTCATTGGTTGATTTTTATATGTGCTCTGACCAGGGATTTGATCCTACAAGCTTGGTGTATTGGGATGATGCTTTAACCAACTGAACTGCCCAGCCAGGCCCTATTGCTGTTTATTTAGATTGTTTCCAAGTCTTTGCTGTTGAAAGTCATGCTGCAGTGGACGTTGCTGTGGATAAATCTTTACCCACATCTTGCTCATTTCCTTAGGAGATATTTGAACAGCAGGAGTTATCGAGTAAAACCTTTTGGCTAATTTTAGAATTCTTGCACTATGTTGTCAACAAAACAAATATGCAATTGTATGTATTAATTTTGACTATCACGGGCAATGTAATGGAGGTCCTGTCACAACACACCAGCATTGAATATTACCATCAATGATCTTTCTTTTTCTCTGTTGCTCATTTGCAGGTGAAATTTAGATGTTGCTCTTGACGTTTTCTTCTTTTGACCTGTGATTCAGTTAGGGTTATGGATTACTAATCACTAACATAGTTAATAACAGAGGCAACCTGGGCTCACTTCTCAGCTACATCTGATGGCTCACCTTTTTGGAGCCCTGGTTTCTCTTCTGCAAAATGGGGATATCCTGTATCTACTATGAAATGAGATAATCCACAGGAAGTGCTGGGTGGGTGCTGATCTCCGATGACAATGATACCATCTGCAAGAGATTGGAACTTTGGAGCATAGGATATAGCTGAGAAGACCAGACTTAAGAAATAAAAGATTAAAGACAGGAATTCAGGTACCAAAGAAGACATGGTAGGTGACAACAAAGGAGAGGCCCCTGAGGGCTTCCTGGCAGAGGTGGCAGTTGCGCAGAACCCTGAAGGACAAGCGTAGGAAAGCTGGACAACAGGGCCAGGCAGGATCATGAAGGATGGGAATGATGTGCTATTCTCCTGCTCTCCAGCCAGTCACTGCTTACACTGGGCATCCATCACCCTAATGAGGGCCGAGGGGAGGAGACAGGAACTACTGCACAACAGGAATAAAAACACTTGGCTCTCTGATGGGATGAATTCAGTCTCACTGGGCAGTTTTGTTTTGAATAATTAACTAACATAGCTGGGGTGATTTTATAACAAAGACAGAAAAATATGGAAAAGTACTTTGCAAGAGGAAAAAAAAATGAGACTTTTTTTCCAGTTTCATTAGCACCGACAGGAATACAGCTCGTAAATGTTATACAACATTTCTCAGAGGAAGCTTGTGCAGTGTGTGTGCAAAGCATGAAGAATGGGCAGTGAGAAAACTGCATGTGGCTCTTCCACACAGGCCAGATCGGGGTCCAGGATCAACACTGCCATCCTGAGAAGTCTCCCAGCAGCTAAATATACCCACGGAGCTCGTCACGTGGCCGGTGGCTTTCCCAGGAGAAGGTACTCAGATGGGGGTAGCGTGAGCACTCAAAATGGGAGGGAGGCTACCCTCAGGACAGAGGTGGGCTTGCTGGTTCTAATGGCACAGGATGCTTGCCATGGCTAAGGTGCCGTGATGGGCAGAATGGGAAGATGGACAAAGTTATGAGCAGAAATCACAGGTCATGCAGATGCTTTCTGGAGATTTGGTGAAGCGTGGGAGTCTGTAAGTGAGAGGAGCTTATGGGTTCGTCTGTAAATTAGGATGGTTTAGTTGGTCAGAGGACCGGCCAAACTGCCTTTGTGTATTTAGTGGGGTTTTTAAACATTTTTATTTATTGATCTTAAAGAGAGAGAGGAAGGGAGAGAAACATTGATTTGTCGTTGTACTTTTTCATGTATTCATTAGTTGATTCTTGTTCGTGCCCAGACCAGGGATTGAACCTGCAACCTTGGCATATTGGGATGACGCTCTAACTAACTGAGCTACATGGCCAAGACTTAGTATGGTTTTGGATTAATTCCTTAACCTCTTAGAGTCTGTAAAATGAGTATACTAATACTCACCTCACAGTGATAATAAATAAAAGAACATGTCAGATCAGGTAGTGTTCTGGTCATCTAGTGCTGTGTAACGAACTATCCCCACATGTAGGGGCTTAAATGACAGCCTTTTATTGAGTCTTGTGACTCCGTGGGCCAGTGGAGGCTCAGCTGCCTGGGGCCCTCATAAGGCCCTATTCTCCAGTTGTCTTCCTGAGGTGGTAGCAGGGGCAGTGGTGAGACTAGCAGTGTGGCTCCTCGGCATGGTCTGTCCCCATGTGGTGTCTCATTCTCCAGGGTCTCTTCCCATGGCCAGTTGTTCCTGCAAGGAGATTCAGGGCTCCAAGTGCCAGGTCTTTCTAATACCTGGGCTTGGACTACCTAGATGCCACTTCCTCCACATTCTGTTGACCAAGCTGCATCAAGGAAACAGACACAAGCTCCGCCTCTCATGGGAGGGACGACTGGTACACATGGGGCAAGGCAGAATTGTTGGGAGCACTCTGGAGATCCCCTTGCTCGGAAGCTTCTCACTGGGGCTGGCTGATAGGTGCAAGGTGCTGGGGTCATGGCTGTGGTTAAATGTTGAAATTTCATCAGTTGTTCATAAATGACACTGCCCAGAGGCCCCACATGCCCTCCTATTGCCCCTGCCGTGCCCCAGGACCAGCCCCAGTCAATCTCCTCATGCTAAAGGGTGACGTTGGGCATAGTAGGGGCTTCTAAGACCTGTTTCCAGTGTGTTCTTATCAGCTGGTGCCTGTGGCTTGCTGTTTGCTAAGCATTTTGAATATCACTCTTCAGGGCACATACCCTCCCTAGTAAGTGCTCAATAAATGGGAACTTCTTTCATTATACCTAATGTTGTTTTGTTGCTATGTTAAGGAAAGGGTGTGTGTGTGTGTGGCAGGGGGGTGTCCAGAGATTGTGCCTTGGAGAAAAGAGGCTTTGCTCCAGAGAGTCGGCATGATTCATACTTCCTTCTGGAAAAAGCCCCAGTGATCACATAAGAAAATCAAGGATTCCTACTGGATTTTCTACTTGGTGAAGGTCATTGGGGCCTCACACTGCAAACTGAGAGAGGGCAATATGGAGTCAACACAGAAGGGACCTCTGTCCTGGTACAGTCCCTTGGCTTTCCTTCCCCGACGGCGTGTTGCTGGGTGAGCTGGTCCAGACCTGGGCCTCCTCCCAGCCCTTCCAGCCCGTTTCCTGAGCTTGCTGACAGAGCCGTCTGCACAGCACTCGGGTGCACATTCCAGGCAGTCTTGCCTGGGAGGCCGTTTCTCCCGGCCCAGTTTCAACAAACACAGACAGACCACCACAATCTGGCTCTTGGCGTGGGCTGGCACTGTGGCCCCTGGTGACGGACAGGGAGCATGCATTGCTTGTGGCCAGGGCAGCAGACGTGAGCCTTCCAAGCAGTGACAGCTCTGAGCAGGAGAGGGTGGCTTGGGGAGCAGCCGCCCCCTGGGGGCTGCAGGTCTTGGGGCCAAGTGCAGAGAGGGGGTCCTTGCTCCCTGGCCAGGGTGAAGTCCATATGTCAGGGAACTCACTGGAATGTCGCAGGGCTCTCTGTGATTCCCATGGCCGTGGCCCAAAAGCAACCTCCAGGCAGATGGGAAACTTTGCCTTTTTGTAAGAACATGAAAAATTCTTTGAAGACTGCACATCTCTGTGTCCTGTTTGGAAGAGGAGGAGGCCTGAGAAAATAGAAATGCGCATTCCATTAGGGTATCAAGTCTGGAGGAAAGAAGGATGGGATTTGGGCCTTCCCGGAAAGTGCACAAGAATTAAACCTGTGGAGAGAAAATTTCCTGTGGAGAATGAATGGCTAATGCCTGGAATATGTTACCAAAGGTCTCACTTTTTGGAGATTTTTATAAAGAAAATAATCTTATATTTTGGGAGGGTGATGATGTGTTGTTTTTAGGGGGAGTTTATGTCATTTCTTTAATTCAAGTCTCCACAACCATGGCAGACATTGCTGACTGATTTCTGAGTTCAACTCACTGACCTTAGATCTAGCCTTAGAATCCTTCTTAACACAGTTCTCCATTTCCACACAGTAAACTTGAGTGGAAACCATTTTTCCACCTCTGGACTCTAATGCCTACAACACTTATCTGAAGAGTGCTATGCCATCTACCCAGCCTCATGCCATACCCTGTGCCCCCAAATCACCCTCAAGGAAAGTAATGAATGAGTCAGCCAGAGTCTCAGCCAGTGAGGGGTTCTGGAAGGGGGCCCCATGATCACCTTCCTAATCTATGATCTTGTCACTGAGGATACTCTCTGTAGACCATATTCCACTTGTCTTGTAATTGTGCCAAATGCAATGAATATTTTGGTTTTAGTGGTATTTCATTGACTTAGTTTACTGTGAAATAAATTAATTGACTTGAAGACATTGGATTATTATAAAATAATGATATTTTACTGGTTTTAGTTGATTGGTTTTAACAATGGGGTGTGTGTTACCGCTGTTGGTTGGGACCTCAGGTCTGATGGGAGGACATTTGTTGGGAGCTCTCCTCTGTCTGATTTTCAGCCCCTTGTCACTGGCCTGCATCCTATTTCTGAGCAAAACATCACAACTAGTGTTCTCAGGCAGACTGTTCTCCCTTGCCACCCCCCTGCTGGCTTCAATATTGGGGTCAGTCTATTCAAAAATTTGGCAGAGGAGAGTTGCATGCAGGTGACAACCATGGAAGCTTTTGTTACTCACCAATTTTCTCTTGCAGGATTTTAACAATTATAGAAATATTGGCATGATGTCTCAGTAGCTCCAAGAATCAGAGAAACATGGGGAAAAAGAATTTATTTGTGCAATGTTTGTTTGTAGGGGTTCCCTAGATGTGGGCACATCTTCAACCTAAGGAAATGCATGGGTGAAGTAATAAATTGCACACATTTGAGTTTATGTAAACCACACAAAAGTACAGCATTGTAACCGCCTCTAAAACAGGCCACAGTGAAGTGATATCAGGGAAGCTGCCTTCCCTGGAGCCTCATTTTTCTTTGCAGAGAGAACATGGATGAATGGGAAGATCCCTGGATGTGGACTCAGGCAGACCCAGGTTCAAAGCCCACCCCGTGGAGCAGCGGGGTGGCCTTGGGAAGGACAACCTCTCTGAACTCGGAGTCTCTGTTTTCAGATCTCTGCAGTGGAATGATGATGTACATTAAATGAGATTGCAGCTACAAAAATGTCTAGTATAGTGCAGGTTAGATCTCAACAGAGTTGTTATTAGCAAAAGGGTGACGGGATCCGACCGAAAAGGGAAAATATTAAGTGTTTCCCTTTACATGGGATGACCTATTAGAGCTTTGAAGAGAGAAGGTGTTAAAATGCTCCGACCACCTTGACTTCTAGGCTGTTTCTATAAGAAACCAAATGCTGTGAATGGTGAGCAGCTATTCTGTTTTTCAATATTTCTTTGAAAGGGAAATAGAGGAGGTTTTTGTCCAAAAGGGGCTGCTGTCTTCATCTGCTGCTGTGTGCACGATTCAAGGTATGACTTGACTGCTTTATCTACAAAAGTTGCAAAATGGTTCTATTTTGACTGAAATACTATTTTGGTTAAGTACAATAGCATGAAGTCCAAACACATCAGGCTGCACTTGTCAGCTCTGCTGCTTACAGGGTGTGTGACCTTGGGCAAGGCTCTTCCTCTGTCTAAGCCTCAGTTTTCTCATCTGTAAAATGGGGATAAAAATACCTCTTTCAGAGGGTTGTCTTGAGAAATAGTAGGGTCATATGCATGCCCATAGTATTGAGGGAGGTAAAGAGAGCAGATTTTAGGTTACTTTACCCATCAACAAACTAGCATTTCCATGAAGGGGAAATGACATTTTGATGAAGTTTTAACAAAACACATGAGGCAACTTGGATGAGAACTTCCTGGGAGGGAAGCTCATTGAAGCACTGACTATCTGTGTGGACAAATTTGCCCTTGGAGAAGAAATTTCCAGCTTCTCTCACACTGTCTGTGGGCCGCCATGGCGGATGAGAAAGAGGAGGTGCTCTTTTGAATGGACTGATGAGAGCAGTAACTAACATTTGCTGAGCAGCTTCTAGGAACGCTTTACATACATTACCTTGCTAAGTCCTAGCAATGGCCCCATGAGGTGTGCCTACGGGGGACCACATTGCTAGCCTCTGCTTTGCTGCCATCTGTTGTGTGGGGGGCTGTCTAACCTGCACTTGTTGACATGGTTGAGGGTGGAGGGCGGGACCGCTCTGTACAGTTGCTCAGGTTGGGCACCCAAGGGCTCCATTCACATCTCAGATATTAGATATGGAGGCTTATTATGACATTTTCAGAAGATGGTAGTAAAGTGAACTTGTTCCAACAAAGAGTATGTTATAGCCATTTTATGATAGATTAAAGAAGGAGCACTTTTTAAAATTCACACCAACGTGCTGTATGGGCTAGGAGTGACACAATTATTGGATGGAGTCACTGCCAGCTTCATCTGGAGGAAGGGAATCTGCATTCTAATGGGGAAATTGGGATTGCTATATTATCTCTATGTCTGGTAGCAATGTGCCTTTAATCAAGTATGACCTTGCTAGTAGACATTCACAGGAGGCAGGGAATATGATGGTTAAGAGCAGGAATCAGGGACAGATGGTGTGGGTTCAGATTTCAGCTCTGCCCCATACTAGCTGTGTGTCTTTGGGCAACTTGCTTAACCTCTCTGTGCCTCAGTTTCCACCTCTGTATTTTGTATTTAGCATTTTACTATTTCAGTGACAATGACACAATGCCTACCACACGAGGCTGTGGCGAATCTTAAATGAGTTAGTATATCTAAGTGCCTAGAACATCACCTGACCTTTAGTACATGTTAGGTTCTTTTGTTAAAGGGCCTGAAGGCCTTTTCACAGATGGATGATCTGGCAAATGTGAGGGGACCTGTTTTCACAGCTTGACTGTCACTCGAATGTACCTGATCACTTGTAAGTTCCTGCATTTCCTGGGGGAGGTGGGTTGACAGTTGGGGCAGCCTTCAGGAAGATCAAGATATTTTAGCTCGTGCCCCTTGTTCCAAAGAGGATTCATTCAGTACAATTTAGGCCCTACCATCATGGCTTAATAGCATCAACTGCACATTTTTACTGCCTAGATCTTGATGTAGTTTTGTAGAGGGAACTCATAAAGGGTTTTATACATTCTATCATGATCGTTAAGTGTGTGGTAGTTAAAAATAGACATGTAAAGATACACAGCGTAGGCTCTAAAACACCCTCAACTGTCATTAAAATGGGAATGAATCCATTTATTTGGATTTCAGTGAGTTTATCGTGTGTGTGTGTGTGTGTGTGTGTGTTTAATATCCAAAGAGTCGTAGAAATGGATTTTTGAGTAGGCAGTTGGCCAGGCCAAGGCTCTGTACCCTGTGGGCACTTGTGAGCACTGAAAAAGCCTTTGGAATTTGATCCTGATTGAAATGTAGTTATTTTTCCAACTGCAAAGAACAGTTTTCTCCAGTAAACCTGGGAGGGGGAGAGGGTTTATCTCTTCCTACCTTCTGCAGTGTGGACCCTCCACACTCCATTAGTCAATGCCCTCATGTAGGGAGAACCCTTGGAAAACAGTCAATATGTTTGTTTCTAAACTTACCAAAAAATGTTTGCCATGATATTTCCCATCAGCCTGTGATGAAATGAGCCATGTGAAATAGAAGTCAACATCTGTGGGATCCTGTAGAGCCCCCAGGACCCAGTAGGTCTGAAAAAACTCTGTGAAATACATTGGTAGGTGAATATACGCATATTTTGGTCAGTGCATGAAGAGGATGGACTTCAATGGAGCAGTTGGAAGACACTTGGCAGAGAACCCAGCATGCCAGGCATGAGCCAGGACCTCAGGATGCAGGCCAGAGGACATGGACATGGGCCAGCCCTGGCATCAAACCCATGACTTTCCAGCTGTGGGACAGGGTGCGGGTCTCATAAACTCTCTGGTCTCTCGTCTGCAAAGTGAGAACAGTGATTTTACCTATGCTGCTGAGGGTTTTCAAGAATTAAAGGAGCAAATGCAGACAGAATGTGTAGGATTAATTGTGTGTGGTCAGTGCTCGGTATGTGTTAGTTGTTGATGGTGATGATGATGATGTTGATAACGATAGTGATGATGATGATTATGGTGATGATGATGTGTTCCTTGCTGGTCTGGATACTTTGACTGAGTAGATGATTACCTTCTAGGATGATGTGAAGGAACTCAGCCACTCCCAGATGTTTTTTTCTGCTTATCACTGGAATCCCACCATTGATTAGTTGTTCATTGGGACTCAGCCTTGCAACCTCTCCAACATCCCCAAATTCACCAACCTTTGCTTTATGATATTTATCTTTACATCTTGCTTAAGAAATCCTTCTCAAAATTCATGTAACTATTCCTTTATATTTTCTTCCAAACATTTTAATATTTTGCTTTTTATAGCTAGCTGTTTAATGCATCTGGAGTTTACTTTTGTCTATGAAGTGAAATAGGGATTTACTTTGTTTTACTTTGCAATAAAATTCCTACATTGCAACATCTCCTTCACTTTTGTTTTTGCTGTTGTTCATAATGATTTTCAGCATATTATATCTCTTTCCAACCACTGGGAGATGAATTTGGCAGCAAAGTAAATTGGGAATTCATTGTTTGATTTTAAGCTAAGGGAGTCTTTTCACAGATATGTCATTATTCAAGTCCACCACTAGATTATATATCCATCTGTCTATCCATCCATCCACCCATCCAACCATCCATCTATTCCAAGCTGCTTGTGAGTCTGTATGCTCTTTCAGTATGAATACTCAAGTCCTTATTTGATTTTGGAAAAATTTTAGGTGTTACTTCATCTAAAAACACTTTTCTCTCATCATCTATTCTGTTCTTTAGGAAACTTATTAAATATTTTTGTAGTTTCTCATTATCTTCCATATCTCTTAATATCCTTCATGTTTTCCACCTCTTAATTTCTGTATATTACATTCTGTGTCTTTTTTTAGCCCTGTCTTCTAATTCACTAATTTTCTTCTTCACTGGGTCTAATCTATCAGGCCAAAAGGACAGAGATGGTCACATGTGGGACAGTGATATGAAAGAGCTTGGAGACAGATATGATTAGGAAAAGAAGGAAGCCATGCTCACTTCCCAGAATCCTGGAGAGATAAGATCAGACACAAGTCCCCTGAATATGTGATGGGAGCAGAGCCAGGGTCTTCTGAGCTAGCATTTGGCTACCTAGGTATTTTCAAGAGTTGTATGATGTTTGATTTAATGTTAATTTCAAGGTGTTTAGCCTTGGCTGGGTCGCTCAGTTGGTTGGAGTGCCATCCTATACACCAAAATGTTGCAGGTTCAATCTCTGGTCAGGGCACATACCTAGGATGTGAATACATGAGGCAACCCATTGATATTTCTTTCTCATATTGATGTTTCTCTCTCTCCCTCTCTCTCTCTCTATATATATATCCCTTCTTCTCTCTCTAAAAATCAATAAACACATCCTTGGTGAGGATTAAAAATATATTTTTTAAAGATTTCATTTATTTACTTTTAGAGAGAGGGGAAGGGAGAAAGAGAGGGAGAGAAACATCAATGTGTGTTGCCTCTTTTGTGCCCCTACTGGGGACTTGGCCTGCAACCCAGGCATGTTACCTGATTGGGAATTGAGCTAGTGACCCTTTGGTTTGCAGGTTGGCACTCAATCCACTGAGCCACACTAGCCAAGGCATTTTTTTTAAAGGTGTTTATTTTTTATTTATAGCTCTTAGGGATTGTCATGGGAAATTTGCAAAAATGGTGATTGTGTTTGAGTGATGGGGAGAAAACATGTTGACAAAATACCTGCCTTGGATTTTAAACTGAAACAACAACCTCAGAGGTGTTTTGGGACCAAGGATTCCTGCTCAATACATGTTTGTGCTCTAAGACCTTAAACATGTGCCCCCCAGTGAAGGAAAAGCATAGGACTTCCCTTGGGCTCTGCTGTGTGACTTGTTTGAGTAATTCGACTTGTCTTAGCCTTGGTTTCCTCACTTGTAGACTGAGGAGACTAACTGAGCTTTGCCTTCTTGCCAGGAGCATACTGAAGGTCACTGACATAATAGATATGAATGTGCTTTGCAAACTATAAATGTTTTGGATGCTTGTATGTCATGTATGGGTGAGCTTTGGGGTACCTTCTCTCTTAGATGCTTGAGTTTGGTCTTGGCTTTTAATCCTGAGTGGCCAAGGGAGGGAAGACTTGAATTCCAATGGGATTTGAAACTCATTCAAGTGTTCTATACACTTTCTAAGTCACAGGTTGGCTCTTATTAGACAATGGCTATGATGACCCCATTTCTTTCTGGCCTCAGCACAAGGGCTCATTACTCATCAGAGGGGCTGATCACACATCACATAGCCGGAGCCTGTGTGACAGCATGCAAAATCTCCAAGTGACATTGTGTTGGGGGTTGTGGGAAAGGTGCCTGAAAAAATTACAGAATTGTAAGTCTTTATTTCTATGATGAATAATAGCAATGATTATGGCTTCCATTTGCTGAATGCCATTGATGTACTAGTCTCTTTACACATGTATTAACTTCAAAGTAGGTAGCATTATTTTTATTTTACAGGTGAGGAACTTGTGGCTTGGAAAAGTGAATGAGAAGGGACTTTCTCTAAGTCACAAAGTTTGGAAATGGCAGAATTGGGAGTGGGATCAATGCTTTCTGACCACAAAGTCCATGTTCCCTTTCGAACACCATGATGGTTTAGATCTGGTTTTGTTTTTAGTCAGCCAACCAATCAGCCAGTTAGTAAACAACTACCCACTCAACCAATAACTAACCAAGAAGTAGCCAGGCAGCTAACCATCCACATATCTTTCCACCCAACCAATCAACCAATTATTAATTACCACTCATCCAAATAATAACAGCCAACTAGTAATCAGTCAATCAACCAACCAACCAACTAATGAATATCCACCCATTTGACCAATAGTAACAAATCAGTAATTAGTGAACCAGCCAACTAACCAATCAATCAGCTAATCAACAAGCAGGTACTAATGAACCAACAATGTACATTTCTGTCAGTCATCCACTCAGCACTGAGTTTTGGGCTGGAGAGAACTTATTGTCCCACTCTCAAGGAACTCCTTTTCTGTGGCAAAGCGAGGGTCACTGTCCTGCCTATCACAGCTCCACCAACTGTTTGTTCAGCTTCTGCCTCCTCAGCCGGACTGGAAGTTCTTTAGAGTGTGGGTGATGCCTAGAGCCAAGAACAGGAGCAGCACATTGGTGGCGGGGATGGAGGCGGAAGGCTCAGTTAATACCACACACATGCACACAGAGATGCGCATGCATGTATACACATGCATGTATACACATGCATGCACATGCATAACATGGAACAAGTCAGAACACTATGGAGTGAATGAAGTGGCTAAGACCCATCTCAGAGGACTTGTGTAACAGGGAGGTTAGATGATCCTCTGGTCTGGAGAATTCTCTCCTGGGTGTAGCAGAAGAAATACTTGCAGGCAAGTTGTCTCCTGCTGAATGCTCTCACTGGGCTCTATTCTGGACGGGAGCATGCTGTGGTGGAAAGAGCCTGGATTGGGGTCAGGGGTCTGAGCCCAGCTGAGCTACTAACACCTTGGGTGGCCTCAGACGGCTGGCCTCAGGCACCCCCCCTCCACCCTCACTCCCTCATTTTTATGGAGGAGGCCACCGAAGCCCCAAGACCTGAGTTCGCCCCTCTCCAAGGCCCCTTCCAGCTCTGGCATTTCCAGTCTTTTCTGGCTCCTCATTAACGGAGTATTTTCATTTTCCAATCCACATTCCAGCTTCCTCCCGCGAGCCTCGACCCCTCTGGCAGGGGAGCGGGCACCATGTGAAATTCTCTGAAACGCACACAGGGAACCTTGCCCCATCTCCCACCGAAGGGGCCAGGGGCTAATTGGCAAGCATGGCTGCATCCTGTATCAGCCCCACAGACGTGCACTCTGGGCCCGGGAGCCCGGCGCTGCCGGGAAACTCGCACCCGTCTCTTCGTATCTGTTACAGGCCTCGCGGTTCACCGTCTGCTCGGAAATTGGGTAAGTGTTTTCTTACCCAAACTTGAGTAACCGCCGTTGAAATGTATGGTTGGAAAGTCTTGGCTCTCAGGGCAGACCACACAGTGACTCGCCCGGTGAAACTCAATGCCCTGGGCCTACTCGGCTTTACCTAAGACACTGCTGCAGGAAGAAATGGCTTTGGAGGGGATGAATGTCTTTCCATCTATTTCTGAGGGGTTTTATTAGTTGGAGAAAGGCTGAGGGGTGTTGGTGTCACTCTGTTTCTTAGCCAGGCCTGACTTTTGGCGTAGGGGCAGGAGAAAAATCCCAGAGAGAGTGAAAGGGCATCCCTGGGGGCCCCGGGGTCTCAGAGGCTGGTGGGGGCCGCCTGATGCCTGTGTTCAGTGGGAGTCGGAGAGGATTCCAGCCCCGGCCCACTGAGTCTTGTGCCACATTCTGGCAGGCTGTTCAATATCCAGCACGGGCCCCGTTTTTAATCAGCCTCTTTCACCCACACAAGCCAAGAAAAAGCTGTAAAGTCAGGAGGAACGCTGGCATCTGTTCCGTGCCTCAGAACAGAGCAGATATTGTCTCGGCTCTCCAGTTCTCTGCGGCCCTCATTCCTGCTGACCACACAAATGGTTCCAATCAGTTTCAGAGGCTCTCCTGGCTGTTTTAAGATGTTTGCTCCCTGCATTCTCGGGTCAATTACCCTCCAACCTTGAAAGTCACCTTCCCACCCACCCTCTCTGGCTGACACAAAAGGGAAGATTAGGCATAAACTGGATGTGCGCTCACACACGCCCACCCGCTGGCCTGCTCGTACCCTGGGTAGATTTTAATTTTCCATGAGCTGAGATGCCCTACTGAACAGCTGCCACCCCTGCCCGAGGAGATGCCCAGGGAGAGGGTACAGGTCCTCTGGATTCTGTGTGGAATGTCAGTGTGGATGGTCCTCTCCTTTGAATTTGGGAAAGATGGTTCAGGACCTGTGAGATTGCATTTTATCTCTCAGGTGACCCTTACCTTTCAATGGGGCCACACCCACCTTTCTGTGCTGTCCCCAGGGGCTTGGGCCATTCCTTTGTGAAATCTTTTGTGCCCATCAACAGCTCTGCAGGGGACATAGGGCCTCAAAGTCACTGGGGAGTTAGGACGCTTTCCTGCTTCATCAGAGAGCACCGAATCTAAAGGCCTTTCATGCCAAGCTTCCAGTGAGCAGACTGACAAGGCAGAGAGGGGCTCATTGCTACCTAACACAGTCGGATTTGTTGATATAGCAGCAACCTGGACTTGGAAATCAAGTCCTACCACAGAGGATGGCCTTCTGATCCCCATGCCCGCGAAAGGGCTGTCTGTGCGAGAAAGCAGTCATTCTCGGTGAGACTTTCTGGATAGGAGACTTAAAGCCTGCTTTTTTTTGTTGAGCGATGGAAATCAACCTGGAGAACACCTTAGGGTGGGACAAACATGGCTGCAACTTGCTGAAAGCTGACCGGTTGCCAGGCGTGCTGTCAGTGTCTTTTTCTAGTCTTTAAGTTTCCTTTTCTGTTGGGGAAAGAATGCTAAAGTCCGATTTCCCACAGTGGGCTCAGCCAAGAGGGGAGTCAGAGAGGGGCTGGCTCTCTCCCTGCCCTTCCTCCATCAGCCCCTTCCTCTGACTCGGAGAAATGAAGTTTTCAAATGTAGCTTTGAAAGTAGCTAGCAAATGTGCCCAGCTTCACTCCTCCGCCCCCCTGCCCCCAGCCCCCTTGAGATTGTATCACTGAGGGGAGAAGGGTCAAAATTCTCCACTGTATTTATCACAAGGGGCATGAGTAATTTTTTCTTTCTTCAGTCCAGGGTGTGGCCATTGAATTTAGAGACAGAGGCAGGGAAAGAGAAAGAGAGAGAAACATTGATTGGTTGCCTCCCTTAAGTGCCCTGACCAGGGATCGAACTTGAAACCTAGGTATGTGCCCTGACCGGGGATTGAACCTGCAACATTTTGGTGCACAGGATGACACTCCAACCACCTGAGCCACCGGCCAGGGCGTGGGTAATTTTTTTTAACATTCTCACCATCGTCACCACCATACATCACACGACTTCTGTGCAGCAGGCAGGCCTGAAGTCCTGGCTCACTTTGAGAAAGGGCTGTGTGGGCACTGACTGTGTGCACTCCACTGCCCACAGCAGCCGGGCAGACAACATAAAGGACTGGGGTTCGGGGTGTAAGGATGTGGGTGGTGAGACTGTGGTGAACTCCCAGAAGGCAACAAAGTCCTAATCTTAATCAAACAAGGGGAGGATGAAACAAACTCGTGTGAGGAGTGAGTCCAACCTGAGGGTCTCAATTTGCACCCTCTAGCCTGGAGAGTGGTCTTCTCAGGTTTGGTGAGTTTCCTAATCCTGGACAAGGAGACACAGGCAGCTACTTGTCAGGGGTGGGGAGGCCACAGGCTCCAGTGGGAAGGTGCAGGTTTTGGAATCAGGTAGGTTTGGGTTTGAGCCCCCGCCTGCAATGTCGGCCACGTCAGTGACTTCTGAGTCAGAGCCCCTCCTCATCTCAGTGGCTGTCCTAGGCGTGGAAGGCCACTGCGGAGAGCACGCAGCTCCTTGCTGAGTGCATACGAAGTGCTAAGGGTTGCTTTACTGCCATTGTAATTGGTTTTGGGGGGACTAGTTGCTAAGACAAATTCAAGTCTCTCCACTTTTCTCCTCCCACTCATATGATGCTGCACATACTCACGCACACACACTCACCTCTTCCTCCTCTAAAACACACTCTCACACATACACTCACACACGCCTTTCTTTTCCCTCAAAACCACACAGACATGCATACTCATACACAATCATGTATGCAGTGTTACATACTCTCACACACATGCACACACTCACACACTTATATACACACTCACATACACACTCCCACACTCATACACACACTCTCACACTCACTCACACACACACATCACTTTCAATCCTGCAGCTCCTGTCATCGGCCCAATCACAGAAACACCCTCTCGATCATTGTTTCATGCATTCCTGGGGAAATCATTTCCTTCCTCCTCCAGAAGATGCCTCATGATATCAGCTGAGAAGAATGAACTCAACCCAGTGGCTCTTGGGGGCCAAACTTTGACCCAACAGTTTGCTGGCTCTGGGCCTTTCTGAGTAACAAGACCCACCCCAGCATACCTTGCCTGCAGGCCACCCAGTCTTTCCCTCCCCTACAGGAAGCCTGTGGGTGGGCTCCCTCCCATTGGGCTGCCCAAACTAGGCAGCTCCTCCCCGTCACTGTTAACCCTTTCTTGTGATGGCAGAACGAAGGAGTGAGTGTCTTCTCTCACCCAAGGCTGTGGTGGGCCCCCACCTCTCTCCTGGGTTGGGCTGGGTAAGAAGCCCAGTTTCTCCCACTCTAACTGGGTCTCCTGCAGGACATGGTCGGCCAGTGAGTGCCGTAGGCTTGCTTGGTGTAAAGCAAAACCTCCATATATGCTCATTGAATAGATGTTCCCCCCCCCAAAGCAGGCTTGTCTACACCTGGGCCTCCCACTATCATGGGCATGCAGTGGGCACATTGATTTTGCCCACTCTGCATCCAGCTCTCCTTTGCTCCTCTTCAGGAATCACCTTCCCTCCACCTCCAGCCCACCTGGTTCCCATGGACGCTGGACGAGGTTCAGCATTGAGAACACTCCCTCCTGTCTGACCACAGGGAGGATTTAGAGACGTCTTGTGACCCAAATGAGTCCAGTGAGAGCCCTCAGTGAGGGTCTTCTGCTGGAATGTGGCAGAAGAGACACTGCCTTTGTCCTGGGATGGCCACGCTGTGAGGATTTGAACCTGAGGCTGCCCACAGTTCCTTGCCATCCCAGTGGGAGAACCCATGCAAGGAAACCAGCACAGAGGAAACCAGTAGAAGGAGGGCCGGAGCCCAGGGCCTGGGGCCACTGGCTGAGCCTCTTGGTCCCCACTCGCTGCAACACGGACTGTCTAGTTAGGAGAAGCAATTTAATTCCCTGACTGGGGTGAACCAGCTTAAAGGGGACCTTTTTGTCTATAACCTGACGGGTCTCAATTAACACAGGGCACTGGCTGAGAGACACTGACACATCTACTTAGAAGAGCTTAGAGAGTCTGATTTAAAACCAGACGTTTATGGTGATGGCAACAATAATCACAGGGCTGGCACTGACTGGTGGCCTCATCCTGTGCTAGAGATCATGCACAGGTTTTTGTTTTTATTTTTTGTCAGTCTTATACAAATGTAATTAATTTAAAATTAAAAAAAATTCAATTACAGTTACATTCAATATTATATTAGTTTCAGGTGTACAGCATAGTGGTTGGACAATCATATCCTTTACAAAGTGTGGTCCCTGACATTTTCAGTGCCCACCTGGCACCATACACAGTTATTAGAATATTAGTGACTATGTTCCCTATTCTGTGCCACACAGTCCTGTGACTGTTCTGTAACTGTTAGTTTGTACTTCTTAACCCCTTCACCTTTTCACCTAGCCTCCCAGCCCCTATCCCATTTGGCAACCCTCATTTTTTCTCTCTGTATCTATGAGTTTGTTCCTATTCTGTTTGTTTATTTTGTTTTGTAGATGCTACATATAAGTGAAATTATATAGTATTTATCTTTCTCTGTCTGACTCATTTAACATGGCACAAAACCCTTTAGGCGCATCCATATTGTTGAAAATGATAAGGTTTCATTCTTTTTTATGGGTGTGTAATATTCCATTGTATATATGTACCACATCTTGTTTATCCAATTGTCTATTGATGGGCAGGAAGGTTGCTTCCATATCTTGGCTATCATAAATAATGTACAATGAACATAGGGATGTATATACCTTTTCTAATTAGTGTTTTGAATTTCCTCAGATAAATACCCAGACGTGAGATTGCTGGTCAAATGGTAATTCTATTTTTAATATTTTGAGGAACTCCAGATTGTTTTCCACAGTGGTTGCACCAATTTTCAACCCCACCAACAGTGCATGAGGGTTTCCTTTTCTCCACATCCTCACCAACACTATTGTTTTTGATTTATTGATGATAGCAATTCTGACAGGTGTGAGATGATATCTCATCATGGTTTTAATATTTGCATCTCTCTGATGACTAGTGATGTTGAGCATCTTTTCATATGTCTATTGGCCACTTGTATGTCCTCTTTGGAGAAGTGTCTATTCAGGTCCTCTGTCCACACACCTTAAAAAAAATCTTTTAATCTCCATCCAGGATATGTTTACTGATTTTAGAGAGAGAAAGGGAGGGAGAGAGAGAAACATCAATGTGTAAGAGAAAAATCCACCTGTTACCTTCCATATGTACCCCTATTGGGGATTGAACCCACAACCCAGATATGTATATGCCCTGACTGGGAATTGAACCTGCAATCTTCTGGTGCATGAGATGATGGTCTAATCAACTGAACCACCAAGTCAGGGCTTCTGCCCATTTTTCAATTGGATTGTTTGTGTTTTTTTTGGTGTTAAGTGGTATGAGTTCTTCATATATTTTGGAGATTAACCTCTTATTGGAGTATCATTGGCAAATATATTTTCCCATTTAGTATATTGTCTTTTCATTTTGTTGATGGTTTCCTTTGCTTACACAGGATTTTAAATATTTTTTTCTGAGTAAGTCATTAAAACCACCCTGTGCTGTGCACACTATTCCTGTATCTACCATCACCATCATCATCATTGTTATGGACTGAATGTTTGTATTCTCCCAAATTCATACGTTGCAGCCCTAAGGTGGGAGTAGTTAAGTTTAGATGAGGTCATGAGAGCGGAGTCCTCATAATACGAGTGGTGTCCTCACAAGAAGAGGAGGACAGACCGGGTCTCTCTGCACCAAGTGAGGACACAGGAAGAAGGCCGCCACCTGCAACCCATGAGGAGGACTGTCACCAAGAGCCTGATAGTGCTGGCACTTTGATCTTGGACTTCCCAGCCCCTAGGACTGTGAGGAATAAATGTCTGTTTTTATGCCACCCAGTCTATAATATTTTGTTGTGGCACCCAAACTGGTTAGGACAGTCGCCATCAGCAGCACTGTGGCATCATCACCATTATCGTCGTCGTCACCATCACCACGGTCAACATCATCACCATCATCATCTCCATGAAACAAGCTTTGCATATTTTCACAAGCATGCATTCGATTTCAGCCCTCTGCTCCTTTGCTCCAGCGCCCTCTTTAGCCTGATCACCTCATGTGGGCGGTGGTAGAGGGAGTGTCTATAGGCTGGAGCTCTGAGGATAGGCCGTCCAGGTTCATGTATTAAGTATTACCTGTGTCCCCGGGGCAAGTGGTTTAGCCTGCCCAGGCCCCGATGTCCTTGTATGCACAGTGGGAATGATAACAGGATCCTAGTCCAAGTGCAGACACTGACTTTCATGGTTAGGAAGTCAGGTGTGCAGTTTTGCCTTTCCCTATTTCTCTTGAGGTCCCATGTCCACTGAGCACAGAATATTCAGTCTGCTTGTTCCAAGGACTCAGTCTTCTCCAAGGCTTTCCTTTTGGACAGGCAGAGCCCTCTGCATCCCTTCTCCTTTCTTTATCCCCAGGGAGATCTAAATTCCTGCCTGAACTCACGTAGCCTCCCACCATAAGGGGTGGGCACCTGGTCCACATGTCATTCAGAACATTTTTATCCCACCAAATAGAGACCCAGTACCCTTGAAGAGGTCACCTCTTATGTTCTCCTCTCCCCAGGCTCTGACAATCACTAGTCTGGTTTGTTCATTCGTTTGTTCGTTCATTCACTCATTCATTCATTCATTCATTCATTCATTCATCATCATCTGAGGACATACTTATTGATTTTAGACAGAGGGGAAGGGAGGGAGAGAGAAACATCGATGTGAGAGGGAAACAGATTGGTTTCCTCTCACATGCGCCTCGACCAGACACTGAACCTGTAACCCAGGCATGTACCTTGACCGGGAATCGAAACCACAACCTTTCAGTTTACAGGACAATGCTCCAACCAACTGAGCCACACCGGCCAGGGCTACAGCTACTTTAAATCCACAGACCTGCACTCATCTGACTTCCACAAGCCTTGCTGGGTGTATGGGCCCCTTGGCCACTGAGCGCAGTTGTATAGGTTGTGCGCTGCCTGGTGTCAGACACCATTCACATTCAGTTTTGTAGCTCAGTGTCTTTGAGAAGGAGTGTCCTTTTCAAATTTGCACAGGGGTGCCACCTGGGCCAGCTGCGGTTTGTGCAGTAGATCCTCCAGCTCCCCAGCCCACCTCCCATTCTCTCCCTCCCATTCCAGCTGGCCCGGAGTCTGTACCTTCAGCCACCAGATGCATTTGACTGTCATAGCACATTCCCCCCACATTTCCCCTAGCATTTGGGTCACAGCAATGACAAAAATTCAGGAGAGGTTCCATCTCCATGGTGTTTGCTTAAAGAAAAATATTTTCAAACCTTGTTAGCCTCTCTCGAATTCCTGTCAGGTCTGCAGGGGGAGAGCCAGGCCACGCATCCGTGGGAACTGCACATTCGTGGGCATGATCTCATTGGCCCGTCTCAGCAAACTTGCACGCAAGAAGGGATTCTGTGCCCTCTTTATAGATTAGGAAATGAGGCTCAAAAGGTGAAATGGCTCGCTGAAAGCCTCCCAGTGAGGAGCACTGATCCTACATAGTGTTTATTGAGTGTCTGTTGTGTGCTAGGTGCTGGTCCCCCCCGTATCTATCTATGCAGTGAGTATCATCCCCATTTTACTGATGAGGAAAGTTGAGGCTCTGAGGGGGTAGAGGGTCTGGCTGCTACAAAGTGCAGACCCTGCTCTCCTGACCTGAATGTCGCCTGATGGGTCATTCTTGGGAGGGTGGGGTGTAGAGACACCATGGAGAAGTTCGATTTCATTTTTGGTTTTAAGCTTAGTGTCCAAATGTAATTTAAGCTCAAGAGTGGGGCCCCAGGCCAGGTTCCTATACTGAAACAACATTGAAAGTTGATTCCCAAATGTTTGCTGAATGTAACTGACATGGAGGGGAAGATGTATCTGCTCTGGCTAACAAACTGGGACTCTTACTGGTTTTGAATTTGCGGCAATATTATATATATTTTTTATTTCTTAGCAAGAATGTACTCTTGCAAGCAGGCAAAATGCACCATTATGAATCTTATGATTTGAGGTTTTTTACACCAAACTTCTGCTCTTGTTCCCTGGGTGGGGGGTTGGGTTGTGTGGTGGGTGCCTTTGAGGTGCAGAGTGCTTGCTCATGCAACCTCTCCCACGACCTTTGGGGCAACCCTGAAAACTGGGGATGAGTCACTCATCCAACCAAAATGCAACAAGCATGGAATGCATGTAGGCCCTGGAGTGCAGAGTGGAGGTAAGATGACTCGATTCGTCCTCATGGTGCTTCCATTCTTGTCTGGGAGTGAAGGACAGTCAAGAAGGAGACGGAGACAATCTGGGTAGCGATTAAACACCTGGGTGGCAGTCAGCAGGACACTGTGATGCCAAGTGACTGGGGTCAAAATTCACTTTGATAGGAAGGCACCTCTGAGGTCACTGGCATTGGCAAGAAAACTTGCATGAGAGGAAGGCGTCAGGCAGAAGGAGAGCCTGGGAGCAGACTCTCAGACGGGGAGCAGGGATGTGGGAAAGAGCTTGACCTGTCACCCCTGTTTTACAGACGAGGAAACTGAGGCTCAAAGAGGTAAGACAATGAGGTCCAGGCTTGGACTTAGGTTTTCCTTCCCAAATCTGGGGTGTTCTGTCTGACCTGAGGCTGCCTTGCCAATGGTCTGAACCCTCAGTTCAAAGGTCCAGATGCAGCACGGCTGCAGGCTTGGCTGTGCGATCAGTCTGACGGTCACAGACCGTCCCTCAAAGGGCCTGAGGAAAGGGAGGGGCTGTACGGTCACTGCCAGCATCCTTTCTCACTGAGAGGGGACAGAAACCACTGAGGATATTTGTACATCAACGGTTTCCATCTCATTGCATGGAACTGTACTGTCCCAGGACTTGGGACACTTCCACATCAGGGCAAAGGGAACAGTTGCTTCCAGCTAAACATCACTTTTTTTTCCCCCACCACTTGAGCAGTGGTTATTGGGTGCCACCCCAGGGCTGTCTGGCCACACCCGGGGTTGGATGTTTTGGGCTGCCATAGTGACTGGGAGGAGCTACTGAATTTAGGGACCAGGGGCCAGGAGGGCAAAACGTCCTGCAATGCGTGTGGCAACTCTGCAGGGTTGAGAACCATTCCACCCACGATGGCGGGGGGGGGGGGGGGGGGGTGGCGGTGGCCAATGAGAACCCATGGGTTGGGGATTTTACCCACAATGCTGCCTCTGCAGCTTGCATTTGCTGCGGACTGGGAGGCTCTTAGCCCACCCTGGGGGTTCAGCAGTACCCTGCTGAGAGCTCCCATTTCCACAGGGAAAACACCCTAGAGGCCTCTGGTTGGGCTCTAATTTCCCATTTCTGGTAGAACTCCCTTCTGGGTTTGCTTGGGGTTCTTCTCCATTCTGTTAAGATTCCTCAGGGTGTATAATTATTACCTCGTTCTAGGTTCAGGACTAAACTGGCTGAGCATGAGTTATGGTTCGGCAATTTCCAGCAAACATGCGAATTCTCTCCATCTTGCCTGGGGAGACTCTTTCCCTCTCCTCTGGACACCAACCGGAGCAGACTCCGCGCCCCACTGCTCTGGTCAGAGTCCATGGTTTGGGGGACTTTTCTTTTCATTAGCACAGATTCCAGAGCTGGTGGCCTCAGGGCACTGGCACTGACCACTCTTTCCTGCCTTAGTATTTTTTAAAAATTGACGTACACTAAAATTGACTTTCTGTTTGTTATACGGCTCTATGAACATTAATACCACTCCAGAAATCTCACTTGGGCTCCCCCTGCACAGCCACAGCTCCACCCCCCCCCCCCCGCCCCCCCGTCACCAGCCCCTGGCAACTCCAAATCATCTCCCCACCCTGGTCATTTGCTCTCCCAGAATGCCATGGTGGTGGGACTGTAGACTGTTCAGCCTTTTGAGCATGGCAGTCGGTCTCACTTGGCTGAGGGGCGCAGCTCCTGCCTGTGGCTCTCTCAGACCCTTCGTCCTGTTGGGAGGACCCTGAAGAAGGGTAGGCTCTTCCTGGTCAGCTCATCCCTGTCTTAGCCTCGCAGATGGAGATTCAAACTGCAGTCTGCCCTTGTAAGCTGTGAGGGGGCTGGTTGGAGTCCAGCCCAGACATCCGAGAGGCTCTGTGAGATCATGCAGGAGCTAGGACCACGTGGGGACCCTCCTCCCAGAACCCCCAGCCGGGGCCTCAGGTCAGGACTGGGCTGACGAAGCATCTTCTGGAATTGTGCTTTTAGGCCCACACCCAGCACCTGCTGAGCCCAGGAGGGGACGAGGGCGTGTGCAGTCCCTCTGCCTGCCAACGCCCAGTTCCCGTAGTGCGGGTCAGATCTCAGTGCTGGGAGGGGAGCAAGGGTACCGAGGGAGGTCCTGGCAGTTTTCAAGTCCCGTTCCCCTCCCTCCCACCCCCCCACCCCCGCTGCCAAGCTGCATTCCAGGGCATGGGATATGCTCTCTTCAGCAGGAGAAGTGGCAAGGGGAGGTTTTAGTGGGAACAGAGTTCAGGACCCGGAGCTCTCCCTGGAACAGCAAGGCTTGGGGAACCCCAGCCCCAGAGAAGGGTGGTGGGAGGGACCTGTGGGGAGTACAAGTTGAGCGTTGGATTCATCCAAAGCTCCTCTGGATCTGCCAGCATCAACCGTGGAGCCACAAGCTAACTACACTGTCATTCTGAAACTCCACTTTCTCATCTGTAAAATGGGCCTTTGAAGGTTGCTGTGAAGCACAGAATGCAAAAGTGTGTATGTTAAACAGACTTTGCCAGGAGCCCTTCAAGTGATGGTCGATGACTGGCTCCCTCTGCCCTCTTCTATTTCCTTAGGGCTGCTGATTGTCTTTTTACCATTCTGATCGGTGGGCCCTTGTGAGTGGGCACAGTAAGGTGTAACAGACATTGGTCCCCCGAACAAGTACAGTCTCACTTTCACCAGCACCAACGGGATGTGATACCCACCAGCTCTGAGTTGGTGGAAGAGGGTTCTGGTGGCTTTTTCCTATCCCCACTTGTCCCCTTTTCCAAAGATGCCCTTGAGATTCAGCTGGTAAGTCAGGTGGTCTAGGAAGCTGACAGAAACCATGAGGTCACAAAGGTGTCCCCACAACAAGGACTCCTTGGCTGTTCTGTCCCTTTTGCTTTTGTGGCCTCCTTGATGACAGGCTGCATCAATGTGGGTTGCAGGCTTGATCTCATCATCAGCACTTTCACCAGAAATGCGAGCCAGGCCCAGTGGGGCCAATGGGAGGGGAGCAGAATGTGCCAACTGGGAGCTCCCACTCTATCTGGGGGACAAACCGTGTTTAAAAGGGGCAGAATCCATCACACGCCATAGGAGAAA
This sequence comes from Desmodus rotundus, assembly GCF_022682495.2. Classification (NCBI taxonomy): domain Eukaryota; kingdom Metazoa; phylum Chordata; class Mammalia; order Chiroptera; family Phyllostomidae; genus Desmodus; species Desmodus rotundus. The sequence goes on along the minus strand of NC_071398.1, from coordinate 29,878,912 downwards.
GGAGGAAAGGAGTGGGGGCAAGACTAGGAAATGGAGTCGGGTGAACCTGGATTTGCACACATTAGTTGTGTGACCTTGGGCAAGTCCTATCCTCTCGAGGTCTGTTTCCTCATCTGTAAATAGAGGAAATAATAGAAATAATCTTTTCAAATGAAAATTAAAACCACAGTGAGGTACAGGCATTTCTCACCTCCTGACTGGCCAAGACCCAGGAGATGGACAACTCACAGTCCTGGTGATTAGATGCAGAAGTGGGCATTTTCACACATGCCGGTGAGAGTGTGAGTTGAGACCATCTGTAAAGAAAGTACTTTGGAAATTCCTATCCGAATGTAATGTACACATATCCTTGAACCCAGCAATTCCAGCTCTAGAAATTTATACATTAAGATTATAATCACACATACATGGAATGATTACAAAGATATCAATTCAGCATTGTTTTTAATAGCAAAAATTTCTATCAGTAGAAAATGCATTAAGTAAGCGATGGCTCAGTCACACAGTGGACTGTTACATGGCTGTCCAATAGAATGAGACAGAAATGGACGTGCTGATGTGACCCAACTTCCTCCTGGCAGACCCGTCCAGGGCTCTTCTGCTCCCGCGTGCTCCTGCTGGCCCACCCACCTCTCATCTTGGTGGACAGTCCCCTTGCACACCAGTTGTTTCCCTTCTGAGGACCCTGCACACCTTTTTGTTCTGCCTTAGGGATTTGTCCACGCTGCAGCCAGGAAGGGTAGGGAGATGAACTGCCCAGGAGCCGACCCTCCACCCGGAAGGGGTGGGAGTCAGCCCCTGCTTCCCAGCACTTGGAGGAAAAGTCAAGTAAAACCCCAATGTTCCTCAGAGGCGCCCGGCAGGACTGAGCCCCACCCCTGCAGGGAGGGCCAGGGTAGTGAGTGTCTCAGAGCAGGCGCTCAGCCCGCAATGGTACTGGACTCATTTCCTGTGTATCAGTGTTTCCGGGTATTTTCTGTTCAAGGCAAGGGACACAGGCCCTTTATTATTGATAATAAAGCAAAGCTTCTTTTTAAGGGACATGTCCTTCAGTTTAAAACGTTATGGGTGGCAGAAGCTGGTCACAGAGGGCCATGCAGTGTGGGATTCCATTTAGGTGAAATGCCCAGAAGAGGCAGATCCACAGACAGAGGGTTGTTGGCAGGGGCTGGGGAGGGGAAAGAGCAGTGAATGCTATCGGATGTGAGGTTTCCTCCTGGGGTGACAAAAGAACTCAGGCACTGGGATGGCTGCACCACATCATGGATGTACTTAGTGCCACTGAATCGCACGCTTTAACATGGTTAGAATGGCGCACTTTATGTTACGGGTATTTATGACAATAAAAACAACAACAAAGTAGCGGGCAGGTTTAAAGATGACAAGTCAGTAACAGCACAGCTGGCCCTTGTGCTGGTGTGATGCCCGTGGCGTGGCTGAAGCCGGGGTGGACTCGGCAGGCCAGCTTGGGAGGGACGCTTTGGCTCATTGTGCCGGGCCGTGCCAGCCCTGACCTGTGGTTTCTAACTGGACTCCCTTTGATCTCCTTGCATGATTTCTGGTTGTTGTTCCAACGTGGCAGCCCTGAGCTGGGAGCCCTCTCTATGAAGCCCAGTCTTGAATGTTGGCCCTGCCTCAAGCCAAATGAAGGTCAAAGAAAACAAGATTTATTTCCAGGGAGAAGCCAAAACTATGTTTGCTGTAACATCAGGCATCAAATGATGATGTGGTCCCCCCACCGTGGAAAAATACTTCCATCGAGTTTCTTCTATTAATAACGGCGGTCAGCCCGTAAACATTAATGTGTCAACGGCCTCGGAGCTGAGCTACCTCAGAGGCCTTTGATCACCCTCGTCGTGGCCGCTGGCCCTCAGAAATGTTTTCACTCCATATTTCCCCGTGATGGGTTTGCAGGAAGGTAATTAAATTATTAAAACTTTAATTGCCTTCCTGTATATAATTATCGCCTGTTAAAGGACACTTTTTATTCACAGGCTGAAAAGCCCTATTTTTTTTTTTCACTTTTTCTCTCCAGAAATGACCTTGCTATGCATGTTCTAAACCATGAATAGGTTGTGGGAGATTTTTTTCTTTTCTGTCTTTAATATCAGTCAGTTTGGAATGGTGCTTTTTGACTCTGAGGATGAAGATGATTTTGCCTTCTCAGTCCATGGACGACCCTCACCTGGCCCCTGTGGGGGAGGGCACAGCAGAGGGTCCACCTCCCAGGGACAAGGGCATGGTCATTTCCTGTCAGGGGCTCCATGATCCTGGAGGCACATTTTGATCGCCTCACTCAATTCCTTCATTTTACAGACAAGAAAGGAGCTCAGAGAGGGTGCCTTACTTGCCCTGGGTCACACAGGAGTCGGGCAACAGGGAGTTAGGTCAGGTCTGCTCTGGGGGAGTCAAAGGTGTGTTTTTCCAATTAATTTTGACCTGTGCATAAAGATTTTTGTTATTTTGCTTGTCCCTAATGTCCAGCAAAGTGCTATTCTCTCTTAGTATTGCCCTTGCCATCTTTACAATTCTTTGCTAGAGGGAGCAGGCAGAAAGGATCACAGCAACTGTGGGGTCCCGTGACTCTTTCAAGAAACTTCCAAGCTTCTTGGGTGGCACCAGGAACCCATCTGCGTAGCACGATGGTTTTCAACCTTGTCAAACCCAAAGTCTCCTTTTATAACAACTATTTACACCACCTCCCTTCTTATCCTGAAATGGGATTCACATAACTACCTACAAACACAATTTCAAAAACAATGCCGTAGCGCTTATATCAAGGAGAAATGAAGGGGGAGTTTTGATTTAAAATGTGTGTTTCAATACGTAAGCACTCAAGCTTGCCCACTCTAGAGGTCTTGACCGTGTTGTCAGATGCTTTCCTTAACTTTTCATGAATGAATCTGGGTTTTAAAGAAGATACTTCTCCGTGACGTATTGTCAAGCTCTTCTTTTCAGACTTGAGCTTTTGAAAGAAGGACTAAGTGTATTTGCTCGCAGACTCAGAGACTTGTCGTGGGCAGGAGCTGTGGGGGCGACAGCCTCAGAAGGAGCCCTTCTGAGCGTCGCATGGATGGCTCAACTGCCGCGAGGGCTCACCAGCCCTCAATTTCTACTAAAGTTTAAAACAAAGCAAATTGTAGTCTTCCCTTGATTTACAGGTAGTTGCATTCTTGGAAAATTCAGGGTTTGTTAAAATCATTTTAAAATGCTTTATATTGGTATGTAAAAAGAGTCACGTTGCAGACTCAGGAAATTATAAAATAAGTAATTTTCTCAGAACTTCCATCTCTATGCATGTCCCGTCACACAAGAGGGACAGCTCCTGGGTGAACGAGCCATCTTGCCCAGTGCACGGTGCCAGTCATCTGTGGCCCACACTGCTCCTCCCATCACTGCCAGCGGCACCCCATCAGTATTTCAGCCGAAAGCGCCCCTGGTTTCCAAATGCCCTCCAGGCAGCAGCACCGCCCTCACCCTCATGGAGAGATTCTTGTGTCATGTTACTGGTGCCGGGGACTTGGGTAGCAGGAGTTAAGATGGTACTATTTTATCTCATGGTTTTGTGTGTCAGGCATTGGGCAGGGTTTGGCGGGGCAGTTCTTCTGCTGCACGTCACGTCCGTGGAGGTCACCTGGTGACACTCAGCCAGTGCCTGGGCTGCCCTGGGGGCTGAGGCAGCTCTGCTTACGTGTCTGGTGCCTTGGTAAGTGTGGCTGGAAGGCTGGCTCAGCTGGAGCTGTTGGCGCCAGGTGCCCTCCCCTGGATGGCAGTCTCAGAGTGGGTGTATCAGCTCAGGGCTCCTAGACTGAGTGTCGCAAGCTTTAGGCATCGCAGCATGTCATTGGCCAACCAACTCCCCAGGGTGGGCCTTGACTCAGGAGTTGGGAGCTGGACTGCCTTTCTGTGGGAGAAGAGGCAAAGGCCACATCCATCTTTACTGGGTCCCCACCCTTTCTTTTAGGCTTTTGTCTGTGGGCTATGGCTGACTTTTCTCAGTATGGCCGTGTGGGGGCTGCGTCACCACAGATGAAAGGCACTGGCTAGTCCTTTATAATTGAGTTATAACATTTAAAAACCACCCACATGCCTACTTTTCAAACACGGCCCTAACGCCTGCATTCACGTGGCTGGGTTACAAGCCAGCATCATCGGCCACAGGCTCGCTGAGTGGCCAGTCTGGTGCTCGGTGAAAGGAGTCTGTCTCATTGCAGAGTGCAGCCACCGCAGGGGGATCCAACCAGGTAGAGGTGATTTGCCTGGGGACCCCTGAAAAATAAATACCTAGCTCACATCACTGCGGAAACCCATCCCACTTTGGGTCATCTCTCTTGGGAGTCAGATGTGTCTGTGGTAGGGGTACTGGCCGCCCAGGAAGCCCCGCCAACCCAGGGCCACCCAGGCACTGGAATGTAGCTGTGGATGCTTGGTGCGCAGTAAGAGATGTTTTTTAAGACAGCTTTCTTGAGATAAAATTCACCTACCACACAATTTACCCATCTAGAATGTACAATTCAGTGGTTTTCAGTAGATTCATAGACTTGTGCAGCCGTCACCACTATCAAATTTCAGAATATTCCATCACCCCCAGCAGAAAGCCTGTACCCGTTCATAGTTACTTTTCGTTCACCTCCCCCCAGCCCCTGGCAACCACCATCTACATTCTGTCTTTGTGGATTTACCTATTCTGAGCATAAATGGAATCAAATATGCAGCCTTCTGTGATGGGCTTTTTCCACTCAGCCGATGGTTTTGAGGTTCAGCCGTATTGTAACGCGTGGCAGGACTTCATTCCTTCTCATGGCTGAATCGCATCCGTCATGTGGGTCTGCTGCATTTGTTCTTCATTCATCTGTGGATGGACTGAGACATTTGGAAGGGTGATCTACCACTAAAGTGGGTGCTGGCGAGCAAGTTGCTGTGGACCCCACATGGGGGCAGAGCTGCTGAGGCCAGGACTGAGAAGGGACATCTAGTCTAGCTGGGTCCTTCCACACACCCCGGCCTTCCAACCATCTGCACCTTTTCCTGAAATATTGAGGGAGGACTAAAAACCAACATCCAAACCCAGTTCTTACTATTTGCTTCCTGGTCTCTACTTAGGAAAACTTGTGCCTATCCCCTACTCCCTTTGTTTGAAATACAGAACTGTTTGATTTTTTTAATCCTCACTCAAGGATATATTTACTTATTTGAGAGAAAGAGAGAGAGAGAGAGAGAGATATCAGTTGTCTCCTGTACACACCCCAACCAGGGATTGAACCCACAACCTAGGTATGTGCCCTGAACAGGGGTCAAACCTGCAACCTCTTGGTGTATGGAACGATGCTCCAACCAACTGAGTCACCCAGCCAGGGCTGTCCTCTGTCTCCGTTTCTCTCTCACATTCCCCCCACCTCCACACCCTACCCGGTGGCCAGATCACTGCTGTATGTGATATAATTGTATAGTTCTGTCAGGGGCATTGCTGGCAGCAGGGTCACCAGACCAGCAGTCCTGTGTGGGGCCTCTGCCTATCCTCAGCTCATGACAGCAAAGGCCACCCACATTACTACTGGTCTGTCCCTAGTGGCCTGATGCCATCCTCTGTCCCAGGAAGCAATGTGACGTGTCCTGTCCTGAAGGGTTCCTTTTCTCTGTGAAGATAGTTTGCACCCAGGCCAGGAGCTGCCAGGCCTGCCTCTGGTTGGGGGTGTGTGTGGGGGGCGCTGGAAATCATCTCACAATGGCAACCAGCTGGACTCGTCCAGGAGGGAGGAAGTGTCCTCCACAGGTCCGTTTGGTCTCGAGGTATTATTTCAAAGGTCTCTGTTTTGAAATTATGAGACCACCAAAAAAGCATGCTGGGGCCAAAACTGACTGTAAAAGGTAATAATTGTTAATAACTTGGCATCCGCCCCGTCATCTGAGCAGCCTGGTTTTGCAAACATAAAGGACAACATTGTAAGAAAATAGGAAGGCCGCAGCCTGGCCTGTAAAACCGTTAACCACACCATAACTAAGTATTAAATGTGAGTTTTAATTCAATTTATAGCTTTAATAAGGGTCTTTGCACCAACTTAGAGGGAAGGAGAGCATTTGAGACTCGTAAAGTCACAGAAACATAGTGCTGTGAGCATCCTGCTATTTTTATGATCACGGCAGCAAACTTGACCTGGACAATCCTGGCAGGTTTTCTGGGAGCTTCGGGACGCTTTTAACGAGCAGCCATGTGGTTACACGTTGGGGTGCTTTCACCTCTGGAGCTGGTCACTGTTACAGGTTAGCCGGCAGAGTGGTCTCTGATGCCCTTAGCTCCTGGGGGCCGACTGAGTGGCCTCCAAGGTCAGCTGTTCATCCCACGTGGGCCCTCCAGGTGCCAACCAAAGCTGAGTTTCCTTTTTACGTGGGTTTTGGCCTTGACCTTCAATCTTCCCCAGCAGACCCCACACGCTTTACTCTAGGGCAGGTTTCAAGGAGTTATGGAAAGAAAGATTTTTTACTTAAGGTGTTGGCAACATGCATGTGTTGGGTTTGTCGGTGGGGGGCGGGGAGCGCTCGGAGGGGCTGCCTGCAGACTCCTGTGAACCTGGATTGCACCCTCTGCGGCCCAACCAGTGGAGGTAAGGCTTGTCAGACATGATGGTTTTCTATTAAAAAAATTACAACTTGCTTTTTTTTCTCCCATAAAATTACAGGTTTATAAGTAGAAAATCATGACAACTCAGAAGCTTGTCTTTAAGAAATTAAAACCCATGTGTGACCCTCACATTTAGGGCTCAATTCGGTTGACATTTTGGTCTTTGGGCTTCCATTCTTTTAAAGCACAGATGCCCCTATTTTACAGTAATGATGGTGGCCAGGCTGCCCGCTCTCTGCACACTGGGGCTTGTGACAATTGTTTAATGTGACCCTGGCTCCTTAACACTGCAAATAGCATTGTGGGGTAGGTTTTTAGGGACTCGGTAACTAAAGCCCGGTGAGACCAGGTGGCTGTGCATGGCCATGGTGAGGTCGAGGTTGGAGCCCAGTTGTGTGTGATCCCAAAACTGGTCCCCAGCCATCATATCTGCTGATGCCTTAAACCTATGGCTTGTTCAGGGCAGTCTCACACTTAGTTATGTAAGTGCTGCACTTACTTATGAATTGTCCCTGTGGCCTCGTGGGACGAATAAATGGATGAATGGATGGATGGATGGATGGATGCATAAATGTAAGCAAGGGCGCCTGAGTGGCATTTCCAAGCTGGGCCTCGGTGGGGAGCCCGAGGGGTGGATGGTTTACCACCTCAGACCTTTCACACCTGGACAGTGGAGTGGGTGCTCATCTTGGCCCACACCCACCAGTCAGGGAAACTGACCCTAATGGCTACCCCTCCTGGGTGACCTCATCCTCTCCCTGCTGGCTGGCCCACTGCTGCCCCTGAGAGGAGGAGAAACCATGCCTGGGTGGGCAGCCTCCCTCCCCAGGGCTCTAGGACCCCCTTGCTCCTCCGGCCTGGGACCCTGTGTGCATGTGCTTATTTTACTGAAGGTCTCTCTCTGTCCTCTGTGCGTGGACTTACTCCAGTCCTCTGTGTACTATGATCAGAGAGGGCGTTTGTAATTTTGTTGGATATATTAATAAGAATTGAAACAAAGAGGGTTTTCTGATTCATCTTCAGGTCACTATAAAATCAGTTTTCAAAAACTTGGCTCTGACTTTCAATAGCTGTGTGACCTTGGGCAAGTCACTGAAACTCTCTGAGCCTCCACTTCCTTATCTGTAAAATGCAGGCAAAAATTGAACCCATGTCTTAAGATTATTGTGAGGATAGAACATAGGGTACTTAGATTGGCTATTACTATTAATTACTAGTTACTCATTAATTAATAATATTAATTATCAATGTTTAGTAATTATGCTAACAGTTGTAATAAGGAACATTGTTATTTAATAGTAATATTATTACCCAAGTCACACTCCTCTCCAGCTTTTGGTGTATAATGTTTTCTTCCCAGAACTGGCTTAGAATAAATTTTTGGTACCAAAAGATAGATCAACTTTCATTTTTTGAATGGGTAATTCAAAATAAAGAAAAGGAACTGTTTAGCTACAGTGTGGTGCTTCTGCAGGGCTGCTGGTTCACCTTCTCTAGACCCTGCTTCCCCACCCCCAGCAGAGGCCCTCTGCCTCCACATCTCCAAGTAAAAACGGCCCTCCCCCATGGCGTTTTGTTTCGAAGTCTTTCCCAGGCCTTGGGCTTTCATAACTCATCTCCCAGGGTTTTTGTGAAAATAGAAACCAGTGTTTTTTAACAGATGACTTTCAGAAGTGTGTGACCCTCTGTCCAGAGCCAGGAATTTGCTTTCTCATTCCTGTGCATAATATTCATGGGGAAGGTTCCAGGTGGGAAACACAATTCTCCAAGTGGGGAGTGAGAGAAGGGGAAGGAGCCCTCTGCATGCTGTGCCCTTTGGCTGCTGGCATCAGGGACTACATGTTTGCTGAGCAAGACCACCCCTCCCTTCAGCATGTGGGGTCCTGAGTTGGGGCTGGCTCCCACTCCTTCCCCAGCAACTACCTCTGCTCCCTTCACCCTCGGCTTTCTGCCTCTCCACATGGGTGACATGCTTTTCCCTGCCAGGACTTTTGGTGACAGGTAAAGAATCGAATCACACTGTCAGTCACCTTGGTGTCTTCCTTCCTCTTCTCCCAGACAGTCCCAACCATGCCGCATCGTCCCCTTGCATTGCTACCATGCTGGCCACCCCCATCCCCAGCTTGGCCCATGTGAAGGCATCCAGTCCTGTCTCCCATCATTCAGCCAGAGAAGGCAGGGGAGGGGTTTCCAACACCAGAACCCATCGCTGCCCCGTCAGAATCTTCCCACAGCTTCCTCCTGCCCTTACGAGAAAGTCCGAACCCTGCCAGCCTCCCCAATCTCTCCCCAACATCCAGCCTGCCCCCACCTGGCCCGCTTGCCTCTCCAGCACACTCTGTCCCATGAGGGACCCTCTACATGCCCGTTCCATGGCCTGGAATTCTGCCCTGGTCCTCTCACAGAGGACTCCTTTCCTCCTTCACTCTGTAGCTTCAAGACATCTTTCCTGACTGCGCTGTCCAGGCATTTCCTACCTTTCCTTTCCTTTACTTCCTGCTGATTCCTGACTGGCACTCCTTGTGGGCAGGATCATGCCTTTCAAAAAATTTAACATCTGGCTCCCACCAACTGTGAGCCCTGCAAAGGCAAGAACTTTTGTCTCACTGGTGCATCTTAAGCACTTCATACGTGATGCAGTAAATATTTGTTGAGTGAATGAATGAATGAATGAATGAACATTTATGGGGGTTACCCTTTTGTTTCGGGCTGATCTTTGGATTGGATTTTTCCTGCCCAGAATATTCTCATGGATACTCGAGAGAAAGAACTCCCCACCGAACCACACATTTTGGCCCTTACCTCTCACCTGTAGCAAATTTACCTGGATTGCAGGAGTCAGCCAGGCAGACCTGTGGGCATCAGGCAGTGCCATCAGGCAGTGCAGTTGGGAGGGTTTATGGCACTGAGGTGCTCAAGGCTCATGTGTGTCCTGAGAGCCCCTCCCTCTGCACAAAGCCGCCTGTGGTCTGGGGGTGGTTCTGAAGCCCACCACGGAGTTTAGGCTCATGCTGTGCCTCCCTCCTAGGAAGTCTCCTGGGATTCTCAGACTCTGCTCTCCCAGTGCCCCACCTTGTCCAACTGAAGCCCACCACTCCAGAACACCTCCTACATTTTCGAATCCTGGAGCCCTCCCTGCCCACCCTCACCATTTCTGGAGTGCCTCTTGCTGATCTCAGTCCCTGTCCCCTTTCTGTCACTGAGGTGCCAGAGGAAAAGCATTTTTCTTTAAAGAGAGCACAGCCTTCGGAAGTGATTTCACTTCTCCCAGCAATTCTACTCCCAGGTGTCTACTCATGAGAACCAAAAACACACATCCCCACAGAAACCTGAGCACACATGCTCTTAGAAGTGCTATTCATAATAGATGAAAAGGGGAAGCCACTCAGCTCTCCATTAACCGATGAATGGATGAACAAATTGTTGTTTATCCATTGATGGAATATTACTTGGCCCTGAAAAGGAATGAGGCCCCAATACCTGTCACAAAATGGATGGACCTCCAAATGTGTTGCGGGGAAAGAAGGCAGTCACAGAGGATCACAGATGATAAGATTCCATTTGTGTGAAATGTGCAGATCAGGCAAATCCATGAGGATGGAAAGTAGCTTAGTGGTTGCCAGGGGCTGGCAATAGGGAGTGCCTATTAATTGGTAAGGGTTTGCTTTTGGGGATGAATACAATGTTCTGGAACTAGATAGTGATGATGGCTATACAATTTTGGAACATACTAAAAGCTACTGAATTACATACTTTAAAGAGTGTTATGGCATGTGAATTTTATCTCAATTTTAAAAAGAATCCATTGTTTTCTTATTTTAGTCTGATTCCAGCCTCCCTCTCCCCAGTTCCTCTGGTCTTTGCTGGGCACAGTTTGGACTACAAAACTTTTGTTTTTCTAGTGAAATACACCCACAGCGTTTTCTCGAGACCTGCCGTGGAGGTTTAAGCGTAACAGTAGGTCTGAAGTCCCCTGGGGAAGGCAGGGCAAAAGGGATGAAAGAGGACAGAGCTTCTCTGCAGCGAAGCCAGGGCCTCTGGCCTCGGGGTCCTGCCCACCGTGTCCCCATGTGGAGGAGGGTGGGAGGACAACCTGGGGGCACCCCGGTTTTCTGTTGGTCCCTCTAGGGGGGCTAAGTAAAGGGGTCTGTGGCTGTGTCCATGGTGGCGAGCAGAGTGTGGGTGGGTGTGGGATCTGAGGCCAGAGTTACCTGTGCCTTTGATCTCTGTAGAAGAAGGTCCATGACACCTCAGGCTCCTTCGGAAGCAGCTGCAGGTGGAAATAACATGGAAATTTGTCAGCCTGGGTCAGATCTCTGCTCTGCCCTTTAGGAGCTAGGAAAAATCCCCAGGCCTCAGCTTCCCCTTCTTTCCAATGAGGATAGTGATGATGTGACAGTAAACGGGGGGCTCTTAGAGTTGAGATGCATCCAGGCCCCCAGCAGGGCTCTCTGACCACCGCAGCTGTGACAATGTCACCACATAGAGGCTCTCAGTAGAGCAGGAAGCAGCTGCCCAGGGCAGCATTCATCCTTTCCCCGGGACGAGGTCAGTAGGACACCCCTTGGTGCCCAGTTTCATTGCCGTCTGGCTTCTCAGGGATCAGCACTAGATGGGTTTAGGCCTGGGGTCAGGAGACCCGGACCACTCCCGGGTTGTCCCAGAGGAGTGTGATGGGGACACTCAGGCTTAGAGTGGGACCCCCCTCAAATGGATGTTAGTTTAGTTTATTTTTATATTAAATTAATACGTTTGAGTGGGCAGTATTCCTGTGGTTCAAAAATCAAGCTGGAATGAGTTCCCTGGAAGCTTCCCTCTGGTCTCATCCATCAGCCGATGCCTCCGTACTGGGAACGGCTTTGTCCACTTCTCCCTCATCCTCCACGCTCATGGCAGGGACCAGAAAACAGGGCGCTGAAGGAGGAGGAGCCTTTACAAACAATTTCATCGAGGTGTATTTTACATCTCACGAAGTCCACCTATTTCGGGTGTACAATTCAAAGATCTTCAGTAACTTTGCATGGTCTGAAATCGGTTTTAGGACGTTTTCACCCGGATGTGTCCTCATATAAGTCAGTAATTCCACCAGCCCCCGGCAGCCACTCATCCACTTTCTCTCTAGTTTTGCCTTTTCTGGGCATCGCACACGCATGGGATCTTAACTACGTGGTCTTTTGTGTTGGGCTTCTTTGTCATAATGTCTTCAAGTTTCATCGCGTTGTCGCGCCCATCAGGGCTCCACTCCTTCCCATGGCTGAGCCCTACTCCATTGTGTGGCTAGACCATGCCTTCTTTATCTGCTCACCTGTTGATGGGCTCTTGGGTTGTTTCCCGCAAATAGGTTGTTTTCCTCTCTTTTTTATACAAAGGATAGCATTACTTTTATATTCATAGATGATCTTATACATGAACACTGATATATCTGTACATGTACACATGTGTGCATGTATAAACATATGTATATCCTTAGTCTCATACCTTGCTTGCTTCACTTAATAACACACACCAAGATTCTTCTCCTTTTTTAAATCCTCTCCCAGGGACATGTAATTTTTTTTTTTAATTTTACAGAGAGAGGAAGGGAGAGAAAGAGAGAAGCATCAGTATGAGAGAGAATCATCAAATGGGTTGACTCCCAAATGCACCCCACCCGGGGATCAAACCTGCAACTTAGCTACATGCCCTGACTGGTGATCAAACTCACAACCTTTCAGTGTATGGGACGAAGCTCCAAACAATTGAGCACCCAGCCAGGGCCCCAAATTCTTCTTTAGATCATTGTTCAATGATGATTTCATGCCACTGTTCCCAGCTATGGACACAGACTCTTGGTGAGCTGTCCTCTGTCCAGTTCCTGGAGAGGGCATGCTGCATCCGTCTCACTCACTGGCGGAGACTACCATACGGGTATTCTGGTCTTGTGGACGTTACACCCCATGTAGGGAGTGAGGGCAGGACCCAGGACCACATCTGGCACCTGGAAGGAGCTCAATGGGCTTCTCTATCACAGATTAGAGGAAAAATGTTCCCCTCCCCCCAGCACAACCCTGCGAACTTTCCCTGGTGCTGCCTCCTGGCTTCTTTGGGAAGGGTCTGCCTTCCCAGGGCAGCCCCAACCTTGCTGCCAGCCTCCCAGCCTCCCAGCCTGATTGTGCTGCAGACTTGGGTGCTTCCTGAGAAGGGGCTCATGGTGGCAGACCTCTGTGAAGCTGACTGCGCCACGCTGTGGGTTCCACTTCATAGGTCACGGCCAGTCCCGAGAGGTGCTAGAGGCTCTGTGGGGAACGGGGCGGAAACAGTCCCTCATCATGAGGACAGCGACAGCTCCGTTGGCAAGCAATGTGTCGGTTTAGGGCACAGTACTAAGCATTGTGTGTGAATGGCCCGTTTCCCCTGCTCATGGACCTGTGAAGAAGGTGTGTTTACAGAAAAGAAATCAGACCCTTTGCAGAGCTCAGTGGCCACTCTCCTATCTACCTGCTCCACTTCCTCCAGAGAGGGGCTCCTGTCCCTGAGCCCCTGCTGCTCTGAAGTGGTAACAAAAATAGGGATGACCACAAAACACACCACTGCCACACGTGCCAGTCTCATCATGTTGAGGGTGTGCTGTACACCCCACAGTGTTGCATGTTCCCATTTCACAGGTGAGACAAGCGAAGCTGGGCTGGGAGGAGTGGCTGAGCCAGGATTTGAACTCTGCAAGGGCCGGACGTCAGCAGCATCGGGCAGAGCATGGACAGGACAGAGGGAGGGCGGTAGGGGCTGCAGCTTGGCCCTCTGGAAAGCTCCCCGTTCCTGCAGGGGGCTCTGGTCATTGAGGGGGCATGTTCCTGCCCCTGCCCTCCTGGCCTTTATTCTGGCCCAGGGCCCAACACTCCACTCTGTTTTCCAGACAGGAAATATGAATCAAAATAACATGACATACTCAACTGTAATTAGTGCTGTGTCGTGAGGCTGAGTGAGCTTAATGAGGAGCAGGCCTCTGCAGCCAAACCTGCCAGCCGTGCCCTTCTTCCCTCCCTGTCTGCCCCCCAGCACCATCCATCAGCTTCTCACCCCCCTCCCCAGGTCAGTAGAGAGGGCAGGAGAGAGAGAGTGAGAGTGAGGGCCAGAGGGGGGAGACAGAAGAGAGAGAGGCGAGAAAGGAGGGGACGCCCTTTGCGTGTTATTTTGTTTTGCTGTTTGGACACAAGGGCATTCTCTGGATACGTGGATGCTCAGGACTCTGATAGCATCTTGTACTCTTTGGACACCATTCGGGGTTTCCTACAAAGGGCTCTGGCTGTACACAAAGGGGCTGACCCCTGCAGCCTTTCTCACTAGAGGGCTTGCTGAGGTCCCGCCATTCTCCCTCCCCGCTCTCTGTCTCTGTGTTTTCTGTTTTTCTAGGTCTCTCACCTATTGTCTGGGTCTCTCTTGGTCTCAAGTCTCACTCTGTCCCTTTCTCTCTATATTCTCCCTCTCTCTTTGTCTTTATCTTTGTGTCTCTCTTTCTCAGCTCTTGTTTCTCTCTTTGTTATTCTTCCCTTCTCCCTCCCCTTTGGGTTCCCCCAAATGAAAGGATTCCCGAGAAAGAGAGAGGCTAAGGCTGCAGGATGTCCCCTTCAGGCCCGCCCCTTCCTGTGACCTCCCAGCTTGCACCCTTCTCCTCCCTTCAGCCCCTCAGTCCACCCCCTCCTTCCCAGAGACCCCCCAGAAGCTCCCCTCCTAGAAATGCCTCCCTGCGACCACCCCTCGCTGGCTGACCTTCGCTTCCCTGGTGGTCTTCCCTCTGGTCAGCTAGGTGAAAGGTCATTGCTGTTGGAGGAGGGCCGGGGTCTTTGAGAGCATCTAACTGGGTGTTCCCCACATGAGGTCCTGGGACCTCTGGGAACCCAGGGCCACCCAGCCTGGGGGATGGAGTCTGAGCAGCTCCCTCCTTCGTTTTCCACATTCCCTGTCACACACGTGGTTCAGAGTCCTTGTGGGAAAACCCGTCATGTCAAGCATCAATGGAGCCCTGTGGTCCCACCTCTCAGGGGACCATGTTTGTATCAGCTACACCAGCAAGAGTTTGAGCGATTTCATCCTTGCTTTTCTGACTTGGTGACAGTTTTGCAACTAAGAGCACAACTCTTAATCATCAGACTTGGGCCAAGTCACTCAGCACAGCTAAGCCTCCGTTTCTTCGTCTGTTAAATGGGAACACACAGTGTTGAAGCCCTGCAGGGAGGAAGGGAGGACTTGGTAGGTGTGAACGCACGCCCAGATCTGGTGCAGGCCCTGAGAAAGGGCTCAAGGAGGAGTCCCAGTGGTATGTGTGCCAGGCCCGGGGCTGGCTGTGTTTGTGCACGTGAGATCAGGGAATTGTCGTACCAGCCCCCAGGGTGGGTGATGTGTCACCCTCTTTTAGAGACGTGAGATCAGGCTCAAAGAGGCTGAGTGACTCGGTCAAACTCCACCATCATGAGCTCGCTTATTCATTCGTGTTTTCACCCAGTGCCACACAGGGATGCTATATATCGAACACTGTGCTAGATACCAAGGCTACTGTGGTGAACAGAGCGGGGGTGCTCCCTACCCTCAGTCCCTTTCAGTTCAGTGGGGGACAGACGTTCCATACCTTCACGCGGGGAGCTTAAATCATGTGACAGAGGGCTAGGAGCTCCTATGACCTGGCCTGGGGGTAGTGAGCCAGGCCTTCCCTGAGTACATGGCTTTGGTGGTGAGATTTGCCCAGTGAAGAGGGGTTAAGAAGTAAGAGGGGGGAGCAGTTCTGGCAGAGGGAACAGCATGTGCAAAGACCCTGGGGTGAGACAGAGCTTACCACACTCACTTGTGGGAATGGGACAAACTTGCAGGGCTAAACAGTGAAACATAGGAGTTCACAGCTGGGGAGGTTGGCTAACGGGCTTGCAGGCCACTAGGAGGAGGTGATTTTTCCAGCCCAGAGTGGCCCAGACTGTGGCTCATAATAGCACCAGGACAATCTCTAGGTATCACTCCTCAGTCCAGGACCTGCCTCAGTGCCAACAACCTGGTTGATGTCTGATGGTACATCTCTCATTGTGAGTAGCTTCAGGTGCTTGCTGCTTCCATCAGTGATTGGGTAGATGTCCTTGATCTGGGCGTCTGGTGAGTGTCCAGTTTAGAGAAGGGCCACTGTCTGTCATTGTCAAAGGGTGCTAGGGCTGCTGAGGGAGTTTGTGTTCCCTCCAGTACAGGGAGTGTGGCATGCACCCAAGATGGCTTGGTAGGGGTGGGGATCACTGGCATCTCTGTCCTCACAGATGAAGTTCTCCTGTCTGCCCGAGGTTGTGGTGGGGACACTTAGTTCGCTGCAGGGTAGGTGCCTGGATCAGGGATGCTTGCACACTCTGTAAGTTAGAGCTCTATCCTTACTGACTTTTTACAGCTCTATTGAGATGTAATTTACACACCATGAAAGTCACCCATTTAGGTGTGCCCTGGGATTCAACTCAACAATGGAAAAGAACAAATTACCTACACATAGCGACACAGCTAAAGCTCAAACACCTTATGCTAAGTTGAAGAAGCCAGATGAAAAAGAGCACATATGCAGTACTTTAATTTACATGAAATTTATAGGAAAAAAATATATCCTCATTTTGAAATATCTGATATACAAAAATTCACTTGGATTTGAAATCCATTCTTTTTTTTTTAAAAAAAAATCCCAAGACATTTGTTTTGTATTTTTGTCCATAATAGAAGATGATAAACAGTAAGTCTTTAAAACAGTTTCAATTATTAGCCCTGGCTGGGTGGCTCAGTTGGTTGGAGAGTTATCCTGTGCACCAAAAGTTTGTAGGTTTGACCCCCAGTCAGGGAACATATAGGAGGCAACCAATTGAAGTTTCTCTCTCACATTGAAATTTCTCTCTCTGTCTCTCTCCTTCCACTCTCTCTAAAAATATGAACTAAGTGTATCCTTGGGTGAAGGTTAAGAATAATAAATAAAAATATAAGATTCAATTATTATACATTTTAAATAGTTGTAAAAATTGGTTACATTTAAAAAAAATTACCTTCTTATGTAAAGAAAATGTTTCTTTGACAGTGATTAATAACACTGGGAAGAAATCACTACAGTGTCATGACCAGTAGTGGTTGTTGGGATGCCTTGTCTGTGTCCCCTGGACATCCCATTCTAGCAGAGGAGTTTCAGGCAGCTGGTGGCCCCCTCCTCAAGCCCCGGCATTTTTCTTGTTTTCTAATTGAGAAATTCCTTTGGCTGTGGGAGATTGCTTCGCTTTCACTTGGCGCGACCTGGAAGTGAGGAGATGGGCATGTCCTATGTGGAGGGGTGGTGGTGTGGATGGTGGGATGAACAGGATCGGTAAATGAGTGCCCCTGGCTCCCTGCCCTCCAGCGGGCAATCCTGTTGGTAGGATCATGTCATCTGCAAACAGGGATAACTTTACTTCTTCCTTTCCAGTTGAGATGCCTTTTATTTCCTTTTCTTGCCTAATTGCTCTGGCTAGGACTTCCACTACAGTGTTGAATAGCAGTGGTAAAAGCAGGCATCTTTGTCTTGTTCTTAATCTCAGGAAGAAGTCTTTCACCATTGAGTGTGATGTTAGCTGAGGGTTTTTCATAAATATTGTTTATCATGTTGAGGAAGTTCCTTCTGCTTCTAGTTTTCTGAGTGTGTGTGTTTTTTTTAATCATGAGAGGGTGTTACATTTTGTCAGTTGCCTTTTTCGTGTCAATTGAGATGATCATGTAGTAGCCCCTGTGCCCTGTTCTGTTAATGTGGTGTGTTACCTGGGTTGAGTTTAATATGTTGGACCATCCTTGCATTCCTGGGATAAACCCCACTTGGCAATGGTGTATGATCTTTTCAGTATGCTGTTGGATTCTGTGTGCTGATATTCCCTTGAGGACTTTTGCATCATTATTCATAGGAGATGTTGGTCTGTGGTTTTCTTGTGGTGGCAGTGGGATGATTCTGGAGCATGCTCCACATGGTCTCTCAGGGGTCCCCAGTGGGACCCAGTTCCATGTGCTCAAAGTGGTCTCCTTGTCTTTAATGCACCCCTTACTGGCTTGTCTCATTTCTCTGTCTCACTCTCTTGTTTCCTCACTTGTGCTTCTTGGGGTCACCTCCCTCATAAACTACTTCCTCTCAAGTCCTCACATCATATCTGCTTTGAGGGGAACAAAAACTAGGAGAATCCAGGCTGGTGTGTAACCATTTCAAGCACAAAACCTGATTTTTAAAAATGACATTCACGAAGGCAAGATCAAGAGCTTAGGTCAAAAATGAAATTGCCTTTATTTGGAAGTTTTATATTCTTTCAATATATAAACATGTTCCCTAGCTTCCCTAAAAAATTTTTATTTTTTCTTAGCATAAGCTGAAAATATGATGCTTTCCCTCACCAGGTCCCTAGTAGATGCCCTCACCCCTGTTAGATGGTCCCCTGTAGGCTGCAGAACGTGAGCACATTCTGTGCGCACCACTGTGGCACATGCTGTGAGGGAAGCCCTGCTTTGGGCAGGGCAGGGGAACGGGGGAGTGGGAGCTGCCCAGTGTCTGTGTGGAGACCCTGCCCTTGTTTTCTGTTTGAAGCTAGGAGACAAGAGGACCTTAGGGTTAAATCCCCAGCCCTCTCCTAGATGCACCTACAGAAAAGTTCCTAACAGACCTCTCTCCACTCACCCACCGGATAATCCAGGAATTCCCACATTTCCTCTTAATGAGACCACACTTGCCTAAGGTAAGCGAGAGCTCACGGTTGGGCCATTTCATGGAAGAAACCTTTCTCTCCCTTCCAGGTTAGCTCTAGAGAAAGCCAGTGAGTGGGAACACCATCATTATCCCATTTATTCAGAACGGCCCCTAGGTCACATAAAAGTGGGCATGGAAGTCGCGCAGGAACCTGCCTCAGGTTTGATGTGCAGGCCCTGTGTTTTGTAGTGATTAAGAGTCTCAGTCAGGGAGCCAGGCAAGCCTCGGCTTTAGTCCTGCCACTTAACCTGCCGTGTTTCCTTGGGAAAGGCATTTAGTGGTCCTGAGATGCGGCTTTCCCTGTGTCGAATGGGTATACTCGGTCAGTTGCTGGGGGAATTCTGGGAGACAAGGCATGCTGGCACACTGCCTGGCACCTAGGAAGCACGTGTTCATGAACTTATTTATTAATCCAGCAAACATTTGTAGGATGTCTATTCTGTATCTGGGACTATTGTAGTGCTGGGCATACATCAGTAACAGAGCAGGAATTCCAGTGAGAGAGGCAGAGGGTAAATGAGAGGCATGTCACATAAGGTCAGATGGTGTTTGTGCTGTGGGGGACATTCAAGCAAGGCCAGGGAGAGAGAGGGGTGGGATGGTGTTGCTGTGCTGGGAAGCAGACTAGGGAAAGCCCCTGTGATATGATGACCCAGAAGTGAGAGACTAGGCCAAGCTGATATCTTGAAGAAAAGCATTCCAGAGGAAACAGTGATGCAAAGGCCCTGAGGCCAGTGGGGATGGGTCAGGATCAGCCCCAGGCTGTTGTGAGATGCAAAGTAGGCAGCAGGAGGTTTGGGGGCCTTGCCAGTGTTTCTTTGGCTCTTGGACTTGTCCTACATGAGATGGACCATTGGAGGGTGCTGGGCAGGGAGCAATGGGGGCTCCTTTACAGTGTACTGTACGAGGGTCCCTTTGGGTGAGTTATCTCATTTAATTCTCAGGCTCTCATGGCTCATGGCCTGGAAGGTTAGCAAATGTCACTGTGGTGACTATTATACTCCCACTGTCCAGGAACCATTTGCTGAGAAACCATGCATTGGACCAACTGTGCCAAACCATAGTTATACAGGGGGTGAATTTCATAGTCCTCCCCTCTGGGATGAATGGTGTCCCTTCCAGAGGGAAGTGCTAGTTGGCTCGTGAGGGTACAGGGCCAATCTGTTTAATCCAGCCCTTGGGTAGTATAATTGCCCATTTAACCTTTGTGGGGGCTTAATTAAGGATGTTTAGTCTGGGTGTGCTGCACTTGACTCATTAGGTTAAGCTCATGGCCTTCCTCTAGTCCGTCAATGGCCCAGACAGACAGTCTTTCTGAGGCGTCCCCCGAGAGGAAGGGGAAATGGAAGGTTTCACTCCAGCTCTCCCAGCCTGTGGTGGGTGTGGGCTGACCAGAGGGCACTTGTGGGTGGGGTGCGGAGGACAGCTGCCCCCAGATATGGGAACAGTGCCTGGGGTGGGGCAGAGCTGAACGCAGGCTTGGATGGTTTACTCAGATAAGGTCTGGCCGTAGTGTGTGTGTGTGCGTGTGGTGCGTGTGCCCACACAACCCTCCTTGCTCACATAGGAGGGGATCAGAATAGGGGTTAAACACCACTCTCAGCAAACTGAGGTATGGAAAACGACACACCCAATAAGATCCCAGGGACCATCTCATCCAGGGGTTGGCAAATGGTTTTTGTGAAGGGCCCACTGGCCTGTGAAGGCAGCCACAGGCTATGCCCAAAGGAGTGGGTTTGGCTTGTTCCAAAAAGTCTTTATTTACCAAAAGAGATAGTGGGCCAGAGTTGGCCTGAGAGCCTTAGATTGTTGACCCAGATCCAGTAGAACTTTCTAGATGAGGAATTCAGACAACCTTCATTCCATCACTCATAATAACTCAGAAGCTGCAACCTTTCTAAAGCCCCCTTCTCCAGCAAACTTCAGATCTTTTTCAAGGCCAAGTGTCATATTTACTATAGTATTTATGGATGTATGCGTTTTTTGGCACCTGATCTAATACATGTGAAATTGAGGTACCATTTTTATCAGATTCCTATTTGTTTTTTAACATGTCACTGATGAAGTGTTTGAGTACTGTGCTTGCTCTTAATCCATTTCTTCTCATAATCCTTATGGTCTTTATTGTCCAGTTTTGCATAGTGAAGTGATTTTAAGAAACACATACATGTGTCATGTTTCAGAAGAATTGACTGTATTTATAGCCCAGGCCTCTTGCATTGCAGTTCAATATCATCTCACCTGCATTAGTTAGGATTGGCTAGGCTTTGCTATAGTAACAAACCCTGAAATCTCAACGGTTTCTTACTGTAAAGGTTCACTCCTCTCCCCCCCAAAATACAGTTCAGGTTGGTGACTCTCTAGGGTGGCTTCCTCCATGCTGTGACTCAGGGACCCAGGACACTTTATGTGTCTCCACCCTGTCATCCAGTGGCCTCCAGAGTCACTGACAGTGTGCAAGAGAGAGCTGGAGGGTCCTGGAGGATGATTTTTAGACAAGGTCTGGGAGTAGCTGGAACACTTCTGCCCATAGTCGGTTGGTCAGAAAGCAGTCACACAGCCCCCACCTAGCTATTAGGGAGGCTGGGAAATGTGGTCTTGTGTGTCCAGGAAGGGGAACAGGATTTGATGAGTACATTGCAATGCCTTGGCCACATCACCTCATCTCAATTCACTCA
This sequence comes from Desmodus rotundus, assembly GCF_022682495.2. Taxonomy (NCBI): domain Eukaryota; kingdom Metazoa; phylum Chordata; class Mammalia; order Chiroptera; family Phyllostomidae; genus Desmodus; species Desmodus rotundus. The sequence goes on along the minus strand of NC_071398.1, from coordinate 29,857,881 downwards.
CCTTTCAATAATTCACTGGCATTTTATACTAGGCTCCAGGGATATAGCAAAAACACAGTAAAATAAAACTATAGAAATAAGCCCTGCTTTCACGCTCTCATGGAAATTACATCATAGGGGATAGGTACCGTATTTTTAGGACTATAAGACCCCCCCCAATTTGGGAGGAAAATGGGGGTGCATCTTATAGTCTGAATGTAGCTTACCCAGCTCGCTGGGGGGCTGGAGCTGCAGTGGAGCAGGTTTTTTTCCCCTATTTTGCTCCTCTAAAACCTAGGTATGTCTTATGGTCTGGTGCGTCTTCTAGTCCAAAAAATACGGTAGATTAAAAAAAAAAAAGATTTAATCATTTATTAAACTTGTAATGTATGTCTCCTGGTGATGTGCTATGGAGTAAAAAGAACTCATGGAAGTGGGAGAGAGAGCATTGGGGGTGGGTGTGATGTTACAAATTTTCATCTTTAAAAAGATTAAAAGATGATTGGTTCGAAACCCTCTCAGAAGAGGTGGTATTTGAGAAAAATCTTGAAAGAGTTTCAACGGGGAGCCATGTGGTGTCTGAGCCAGGGTGAAAGCCAGCAGAAAGGGTTTGAGGCAGGAACATACCAGGAATGTTCGATGTACAGCAAGGTGGTCGGCGTGGCTGGAGGGGCAGGAGGGAGGGGGACTTCGTAGGAGGTGAGAGCAGAGCTATTGAAGGGCAGATTGTGTGAGAAGTTGCAGACTATTCTCAAGACTTTCAGTTTGAGACCATTGAATGTCATGTGACTGCTGCACCGACACCCAGCACACCCTACTGTATCTGCCTCTGGGCTCTACCACTGACCCCTGGCGCCGGGTCCCTCCATAGGTGAGGAAAGCGGGGCTCAGAGAGGTTAATGATTCCATTTCCCAGAATCATTATAAAGCTGAAATGAGAACGTGGTTGTGTGTGTGGGGAGCTTCAGTCACTTTATGGTCATAGGCAATGAATACTGCGACTGTCCAGAGGGTGGACCCTGGGAACTGTGGGGGCAGTGAGTTACCTCTTGAACTCTTATTATACCTCAAAGTTCCATGGTTCAGACCCTTTGTCCGAAGACAGCATCTCACACACTCATTTAGTGGGTCTGATGGGGCTGCAGGCCAGGTGAAAACATTCTGGTATATTTTTTCCTCTGAAAAGGGGCAGGCAGGGAAGCAGCAAATAATTAAATTGATGTCGACATTTATTGCTGTGAAGGCAGTAAAAGCATCACATGGCTTCCTCATAAAAAGTCATAAGGCCTATTTACAGTCCCACATTATTTTTCTGGTAATCCAAACCAGAAACTTTCTCTGAAACTCTCATGTGTTCAGCTGAGAGCTTCATGACATGAAGAACTGACTGCCGGGGGGGGGGGGGGGGCGGCGGGGTAGGGAGCAGGGGGACGTGGGACGTACAGCAAACCCTCCTTCTCTTGATGGGGGTGGAGAGAACCTTGTTTGTTTGGGTTTGTGTGGTTTATTGAATCAGGGGAAATGCCTGTTGGCCATCACCCAAAAGGTCAAAAGCTGCAATTTTGGCATTTCGTGGGCAAAGGCAGGGATTCTATGCTTGGGCCATAGAACCCAACAATGTTTCTTCAGTTGTCCATAATGATATCTCACATTTCAAGGCCACTTCCCAACTTTCTCAAGATGTGTGTGCATAGGGTCATTTCTTGGGAGAACAAGTCAATCACACGTCTCAAAATTTAAAATTCATGTGCATCTTGATCCAGCATTTTCACATCTAGGAATCTACCCTGCAGATGAGTTCATGCATGTGCCCAAAGGCCCATGAATTTTGAAATGAATATATTTCACTTGGAAAATGCCAATGAATATATGCTGAAAATGGTAAAGACTTCTGAAATTGCTATTGGCAGCTGATTGTAAATAAATAATGGTACAAGCCTGTAAAACAAGACTAAGTAGCCACAAAATGATTAAGGGTGGCCTGTGCAGCATGATCCCCAAGGCACAAGGTTAAAAAGTAAGACACAGAAGACTAGGTTTAGAATAAGACCATTTATCTAGAATAAAAAAATCTATCTAGAATAAAAAAAAAAAATCGAGAACCAAGATGGCGGCATAGGTAGAAACACTGTGCCTCCTCGCACAACCAGAACTGACAGAAAATCGAACAGCAAGGAGGTCCGACACCAAGGAAATAAAAAATAAACATTCATCCAGACCAGTAGGAGGGGCGGAGACGGGCAGCCTGGGTGGAGAGGACTCGCGTTTCTGTGGCGGGACCGAGACTGGCGGAGTGTGGGACGAAGGGGGCAGGCAGTCTGACCACTAGCAGACCCTGCGGCCCCACATTCACGCACAGATAAACGGGACAAATGGTGGGGAGCGAACCAGACCGTGCAACCCAGGGCTCCAGCAGGGGGAAATAAAGCCTCAAACCTCTGATTGAAAATGCCCGTGGGGGTTGGGGCAGCAGCAGGAGAAACTCCCAGCCTCACAGGAGAGGTCGTTGGAGAGACCCACAGGGGCCTAGGGTGTGCACAAGCCCACCCACTCGGAAACCAGCACCAGAGGGGCCCAGTATGATTGTGGGTAGCAGAGTGAAAGATTGAAATCCGGTGGAGAGTGGATTGGGCGCCATTGCTCCCTCTCGGCCCCTCCCCCACATACATTGTCACAGCGCAGTGACCAGCGTTACCCCGCCCCACCCCGGGAACACCTAAGGCTCCACCCCTTTAAGTAACAGATGCGCCCAGACAAAAAAAAAAAAAATGGCCCAAATGACAAAACACTTCAAAGCTCCAGAAAAAATACAACTAAGCGAGGAAGAGATAGCCAACCTATCGGATGCACAGTTCAAAACACTGGTTATCAAGACGCTCACAGAATTGGTTGAATTTGTTTGAAAAGTAGATGAAAAAATGAAGCCTATGCTAAGAGAAACAAAGGAAAATGTACAGGGAACCAATAGTGAGGCGAAGGAAACTGGGACTCAAATCAACGGTGTGGACCAGAAGGAAGAAAGAAACACCCAAGCAGAAAAGAATGAAGAAACAAGAATTCGGAAAAATGAGGAGAGGCTTAGGAACCTCCAGGACATCTTGAAACGTTCCAACATCCGAATTATAGGGGTGCCAGAAGGAGAAGAGGAAGAACAAAAAATTGAAAACTTATTTGAACAAATAATGAAGGAGAACTTCCCCAGTCTGGCAAAGGAAATAGACTTCCAGGAAGTCCAGGAAGCTCAGAGAGTCCCAAAGAAGCTGGACCCAAGGAGGAACACACCAAGGCACATCATAATTCCATTACCCAAGATTAAAGATAAGGAGAGAATCTTAGAAGTAGCAAGAGAAAAGGAGACAGTTACCTACAAAGGACTTCCCATAAGACTGTCAGCTGATTTCTCAAAAGAGACCTTACAGGCAAGAAGGGACTGGCAAGAAGTATTCCAAGTCATGAAAGGCAAGGACCTACATCCAAGATTACCGTATCCAGCAAAGCTATCATTTAGAATGGAAGGGCAGATAAAGTGCTTCTCGGATAAGGTCAAGTTAAAGAAGTTCATCATCACCAAGCCCTTATTATATGAAATGTTAAAGGGAGTTACCTAAGAAAAAGAAGATCAAAAATAGGAACAGTAAAAATGACAGCAAACTCACAGTTATTAACGACCATACCTAAAACAAAAACAAGAGCAAACTAGGCAAACAACTAGAATAGGAACAGAACCATAGAGATGGAGATCACATGGAGGGTTGTCAATAGGTGAGTGGGAGGGGAGAGGGGGGGAAAGGTACAGGGAATAAGTAGCATAGATGATAGGTGGAAAATAGACAGGGGGAGAGTAAGAATAGTGTAGGAAATGTAGAAGCCAAAGAACTTACAAGTATGACCCATGGACTGAACTATAGGGGGGGAATGTGGGAGGGAGGGGGTGGGCAGGATGGAGTGGAGTGGGGGGGGAATGGGACAACTGTAATAGCATAATCAATAAATATATTTTAAAAAATCTATGCTGGTATATGCATAGAAAAATTCTGAAATGATGTGTAAGTCACTATTAAAAGTGACTCTGATGATAAAGGAAATTGAAGGTCTTTAAAATAATATACATGCATTCCTTTTACAATTAAAAACATAGTAAAATTCATTTGTTATCTGTGAAGGTGTCTATTGGATAGTATATTGAAGTCACACTTTCTAAATCTGACTCCAGCTGCCCCACTTACTTACTAGCTGTGTGATCTTGGGCAAGCGACACATCTCAAACTCTAAGTCTCACTGATTATAGGATGTCATCATCTCCTTTGAAGGGTAAGTGTAAAGTTTAAATAAAGTGATATTTTCTGAAACTGTTAGGTGAGATCTGATATACTACCCCACGTGAGACAATTCTGTTGCTTCATCTTTTTAATGTATCAATTATTGTTGTTGTCTTTTGTGAGAAATAGAAATGGACTTAACAAAATCGAGACAAAAAAGAAGAAAGAAAGAAAGAAAGAAAGAAAGAAAGAAAGAAAGAAAGAAAGAAAGAAAGGAAGGAAGGAAGGAAGGAAGGAAGGAAGGAAGGAAGGAAGGAAGAAAGAAAGAAAGAAAGAAAGAAAGAAAGAAAGAAAGAAAGAAAGAAAGAAAGAAAGAAGAAAGGAAGGAAGGAAGGAAGGAAGGAAGGAAGGAAGGAAGGAAGGAAGGAAGGAAGGAAGAAAGAAAGGAAGGAAGGAAGGAAGGAAGGAAGGAAGGAAGGAAGGAAGGAAGGAAGAAAGAAAGAAAGAAAGAAAGAAAGAAAGAAAGAAAGAAAGAAAGAAAGAAAGAAAGAAAGAAATAAAATTTAATTGGAAGGACATGGTGAGAGCATGGAGGAAAACTTGACAATTAGGTCTTGGAAAAGACTGGAACTAGAGCAGCTCTTGTGACTTGGGAATGAGATGAATCAGCTGCACCTATTTCTCTCCTTCATTTACTCTGCTTAGAATTCAAAGTCCCAGGACAGGGACTCTGATGGGCTGATGTTGGGTCCTGTGCCCACTCCCATGGCTTATGGAGGATTGTGCATCTTGATTGGCAGTTGGATTAACTAATGATGAAAGGGGGAGATAGAAGAGCAGTAACCAAAAGGAGATTCTGTGTGGGCAAAACGCCAAAATGAAATAAAATAGTGGCTGTTCTTTTACAATATTGAATTAGTCTTGGTAGGCTAACTGCTATAATAAATCAACATTTCAATGACTTAATAAGTGGGAGTTTATTTTTCACTCATGCTACCCTCCAATCTTATTGCTTCTTGGTGAAGTGGCTCTTCTGGGTCTCTGATCCACACAGTCTCTCAGGCTCCATCTTGTAGGCTCTGCATCTTTCATTGCGTCCTCTGGATCTGGCCATTAGACAGGGGGAGACCTGACAGAGGGTGCACTTATGGGCCAGGATCTGGTCATGTGTCCATAACTAACCACAACTGGGAAATTATCTAATTATGCGTTCAGGAGGAAAAGGAGAAAATCTGCTAACTCCCTTGCTGGGGTCTGCCACAGGTAACACAACATAGGACAAGTAATGTTATTGTCATTTCAGGTCTGAGGGTCTGGAAGTCTAACACTCTGACCTAAGGCGAGTCATTTCTCTCTATGGACCTCATTTTCTTCATCTGAAAAAATGGGAATGTTAGAGAGACTCAGGTTTTAAACTTTTCTTTGTCCCAGACAACTTTGCTCAACTGAAGTCCATTGAAAAACCCAGTATAAAAGTAAACCAGACAGCTGCAGATGAGGGGTGCCAGTGGGAGGCCCAGAGCCCTGTGTGTTCACCCCTTCCCTTGCCCTTGTGGCCTAACCCTGGACTATCTGGGGCTCTGGGGATCTCATGGGCAGGCTGTTGTCAGCCTATGTAGATGCTAGTTATGACGTGATCCAGCCAATCTCTGGACTCTTTAGGGAACTTTCACAACTTAACTGTGTTCTCACTTTGGAAAAATCTGAAGACATTTGAAATCAAGGCCACTTGGCTTCCTTCCCTGCTTGGCCCTGGGATGTGCCTACTCCCTGCTCAGAACCACCTGCTTGGCGCTCCAAACCTTACTCTACCACAATTTGTGTTTTTTTTTTACTAGGGGAAATGTTTAGCATAATAAATCATGTGGTTCCAGCATTCCCTCAACCACTTCCATGAAAAGGGGATCCTGAACTGGTCTTCAGACCAGGACTCACTGTTGGCAAAAGCACCGGTTCCCATGGCAGAGAGGCGAGAAGGTCTTCCCAAGGACTTTGCAAAGTCAGGGCAGCTGCACGGGCACATCTGCTTCGGTTAAAGAAGAAAAGACCAACGGTGAGGTGGTGGTATCACTTTCCAGGGTGGGGAGACAGTTCCAAACCAAGTTACAGATTTTTATGACAATAATTTTGAAAGGGAATTCATATAATCCTGGCAATTTAGACATTAACATTTCAAAGCTCTAATGGGCCCAAAATAAATATATACATATTTTCCTCCAATTTCAAAAACAATTATCCTAAACCCGAAACTACTTTAGTCCCGTTTCTTGAATTGATTTGCTTCCTTCCCGAAGCCGAGTGGGTTGAAAGACTCAGAGCCCAGAAGGGCAGAGAACTCCCCACAGCCCCCCACTGGCTCCAGGAGCCTTTGACCTTTCACTTGAATTTGATTCAAAACAAAGCTTTTGTTGCATTTAAAACTGTTTTATCCTTCCAGAGATGGCATAAACAGGAAGAGAGTTCCAAGGGACCCAGGAAATGGCTCTTTGTGCCTTAAAGGATTTTTAAAATGGGCCAAGAAATTCTCAAATTCTAGTATTTTCAAGTTCCCTTAAAAATACGTGCTTCCAGCAACAGGCAAGATCTGCCCCTTCTGGGCTTATCTGAACCAGGTGAGACTGGGCATCCACTTTGGTCACTGACCTTTCTTTACGTCTTCAGGAAGGGAAGGAGACTAGCTAAGGATGCAGTCTTTCCCCAGGTCTTCTGGCACCTTTACTTCTAGTGATGTGTCTCCAGAGACGCACACACGTTTTCTGGGTTTATGGATAAAGAGGCTCCAGTCCATGCAGAACTTCGACAGAGCTTTCCAGAGGAGCCAGCGGGAGTACTTCAGTAAAGTGCTAAGATGGGTCATGACTAGGGAATTAGGTAGACCTTAATTTAAGTCTCAGCTGTACTTATTTCCTCTGTGAACTTGGACATGAAAAAATAGGGATAATGATAATGATGATGATAATAGTAATAACAATGATAGTAATAGCTGTCTTGTGTGGGGAGACAATGCAGGTGAAATGTTTATCACTGTGCTTAGAAGTTAGGGGCACGTGATAAATGTTAGCTTCTGTCACTGAGGGAACAGTTGGGAAAGTTCTTGAATCACTCAGAAAAAGAAGAGATTCAATTCAGAGGATTAGGAGCTTTCAAAACTGTTGAACAGCTAAAGGAACAAGGATCAGGGGAGGCTGTCGGTCTTGCTTAGATTTGCCACTAAAGTTTGGCAAACCAGGAAGTCACAGGAACTGCAGATCACAGCTGCCTACAGTACTGAGGCAGGTGCTTGGTGGGGACCTCAGGCAGCTGCTGCAAAACCTTCATCTGCCAAATCCACCGTGTCTGCCCACTGGTGACAGGGAGCAGTGTCTTTAGGCTTTCCCCCACTTCTCAAGTCTTGCTGTGCAGCTCTCGATGGAGTCCAGTCGACAACAATCCTGATGGCAAAGGATTCTGGGAAATGTAGTTTCTAGGCTTCTAGTTTCTGTAGCAGGAGGGGCAGGTGCTGAATGGCTATCATCTCTGGCACTGAGCATTATCAGCCTGACCATTGGCATTTTACAATAAATGATATAACCACACAAACGGGGCCAAGATGAAGACTCAAAATGACTGGGACTATGCACATCAGAGGCTTGGGACACCAGATGTAAAAGTGTATGTACAATAGTTTGTAGCCAGAAATTGTTAGTGAAGCCAAAGATGTTGGGAATCTGACTTTGAGACCAATTATGGTACTTGGAAAGTGTGGGAACTGGGATTGTCTGGTGGAAAAAGAACCTCTGTGGTTTGGTGCCTGAATTATGGGGCTGACTCCCCTGCTCTGGGAAGCAACCCCCGCCCCCAGGACCTCTTCCTTGTGTGAGTTCTTATTACTCACTTTGTCTAACCACATGTGTGAGTCCCTTTCCTAATGGTTTACTCTAAAGTATCTTCTTAAACAGAGTTTTTAGCTTCTCGAAGTCAGGGAACGTGTCCTCAAATGTTCAGAGCTCACAGAGAAACAGTTCTTAAAAATAATATAAAAATATGCTCATTAGAAAAAAAAATCTGGGAAACTCAGAGAAACACAAAGAAGAAAACACAAGTCTCCCATAATTCTGCCTCCCAGAGTTATGTACTGCTAATGCTTTGATGGCTACACTTTCAATTTTTCCCAATGTTCACACAGATATAAATGTGGGATTATGTTAACACATTAATAAAACGTTATTGAGTACCAAAAGAAAAAATAGCTTTTGTACATTGAACACCTGCCAGGCACTGACTACGTTCATCGTTTATAATAATCATAAACATACTGATGGGCTGTTGTTGGGGGAAATGTGTTCTGTTTCCTGTTTCCAAGGTGGAGGTAGCCTCCACCCCCTGGCCTGGGCTGCTGGCCTCTTTGTCTTCATGAGCTTTTTCCCCTGTGGTCAACCCAGAGCTGTCCTCCCTCCCTCTGATGGGCCTGATGGAGCAGGAGGCATCCATTCCTGACTCTTCACACAGCCAGTTGTGTAGGGACACACCCCACCCAGAGGAGGTCTGTGGTTTCTGGCCCTGCCAGAAAAATTTGTGTAACTGGCCCAGCTGAGCTAGAGCTATGTTCTCCAATCCGCTTTATCAATAGTAAAAATGATACCTCTGTCCCCATGTGCTTGGTCTCTGTGACAATCTCTACAGTCCATGCTTGCAGTGGAAGAAAGGGAGGTTGTGTATTGACCTCTAGGCACAGGCTGAGCGTTCAAACACTTTAAATTAGTCCTTAGATGAGAGAGCAGTTGGTGTAATTATGGCTGTTCTTTCGGGGTGAAAAAAACTAAGACACAGCAAGGTTAGTCACCTGCCCTGGGTCACACAGCTGGTAAGCGGTCAAGCTGGGTCTTGCCCCAACTTGTTTTTCTTTCCTTTCTCTCTCTCCCTCCCTCCCTTCCTTTTTTCTTTCTTCCTCTCTCCCTCCCACTCTCTTTTTCTTCTTTCTCTCTCTCTCAGCAGCTTTACTGTGTCACGTACCATAGAGTTTGCTCATTTAAAGTGTACAATTTAATGGTTTTTAGTATACTCACAGATATGTGAAACTATCACTACAGTCAATTTTAGAATATTTTCACCACCTCAGAAAAACCCCTACTTTTCAGCTTTCACCCTTATTAGCCCTTCCTCCCTCTTCCCAACTCCAGTCTTGAGCAAGACTAACCGACTTTCTGTCTCTATGGGTTTGACTATTCTGCATAGTTCGCATCAACGGAATCGTACAGTGTGTGGCCTGGGTGTCTGGCGCCTGTCACTCAGCATGATGTTCGCGAAGTTCCTCCACACTGTCAGGTTATCAGCACTTTGTTCCTGTTTATGGATGAGCACTGTTCCATTGTGCCACTGTTCACCTTTTCTTTATCTGTTTGTCGGTTGGACACCTGGGCCACTCCCACCGCTTGGCTAGCACAGACAGTTCCATCTTTCCGGAAGGCTGTTCCCCACCCTCCCTCACAGTGGGTCGGTGGCTTTAACTGAGGGCAGCATGGATGGCAAAGAGCCTGAGCAGCTTCTGCCTTCTCAGACAGGCCACGGTGACAGTCACTAACCCAACCTACAATTTAGGCTCAGCCCAGAGAAGGGAGTGACTCAGGGCCCCCCAACCCCCACCCTGAGGCCAGACCACCAGGGTGGCCTCAGCACCATTAAAGTTGTTATTCCCTCAAAGAGGAGGAGTAACAGAGTGGGTTTAGCAGCAATAAAAACATGTCACAATTCTTTCCTCCTCCGGGAAATCTGTCTCTGGGGTCCAGCATTATTGCTGTGCTGGACAAATCTCAAGGGACATTGTGTTGTGATGTGGACCATGCTACAGGAGCTCTGGTTCCCCTTGAATTCTGAGGACCTGAGCAACAAAAGATCTGTGATGGATTGAGAAGAGGGAGAAAATGCCCCCTCCAGCCCCAAGGAGGTACTAGTGCCTGTCTGTCTGGGAGGAGCAATCCCAGAGAGAGGGGCCCTGGAAGGGAGGCCTTACCCAGGACTCTTGGGCCTTGAGGTTCATTTGGAATTGGCAGCCCATGTCCCCAGTGTCCCTGAGGGGCTCTGGCCCCCGCATGGGATCTGTGTGTTCCTGGAGTCTGTGGTGAGAGGGAATTAGAGTGGCCCATGTCGCCACTGTGACCCATGTCGCCGGCGGGGCTTGCTGTGCTCAGCAGCAGGGGCGGCCAGGCAGGCTGTTTCTGGAATAATCACCCTGCTCATTACAGGCTTTGGGTGGGCTCCTGGGGGTCAGGCTGGGTTTATTTGTCCATCTTGGGAGTCAAGGAAAATGTATCCCTTTTTGCTACTTCAGCAAAAGAGAAGTTCTGAGATGGCATCAGTGTGCCGCCAGGGACAGTAGCAAATGTGAAAATGGCAAAGCCAATGTTGAGAAAGCAAAGGGAGTTGATTAGAAAGTAGACTGGAGGTGGGCATCAGGGCTCCTGTCTCCTTCTCTCTGTGACGGCAACTTACAGACCTAGAGGGACCAGTTTAGCTGTGGTATAGTAACAGCACGCTGGGCACCAGCTATGATGATCCTACAAACTGGGACAGCTGAGACTCAGAGAGGTTCAGTAACCTGCCTGAGATCACACAGCTGGCAGGAAAAGGAGGTGATCTCTCTGAGCCCAGGTGTTTCTGACCACTTGTGTTCCAGTTGGGGCTCATTGCGAGCTGATTACTGGCCCTGGTCAGGTTCTCGGGCACTTGAAGACCCAGGGGAGACATAGGCTGGAAATGGCCTACATGTTCCTCTGGTCCAAAACTTTTTTTTGTTTGTTTAAACTGTGGTAAAACACACTTAACAAAATTGCCATTATAACCACTTTTAGGTGTGCGGTTCAGTGGTGTCGATCACACTCACGTCGTGTGCAGTCACCCCCACCCTAAACCTCCGTAGCTCCTCCGTCTTCCCAAACTGGAGCTGTCCCCATGGGACAGCAACTCCCCGTCTCTGGCACCACCATCCTACTTCCTGTCTCCATGGATCCGCCTATTCTAGGGACCTCAGATCGGCCAGCAAGTTTGTGGTCCTTTGTTATAGTAGCAATAGGAACAAGTACACTCTTATATTTGTACAATGCATTTCAGGGCTCTCTGACCCTTGGCAAATCTCTGTTAGGGGAGCCCAAGGAGAGGCTGCTGACAGAGGCAGTGTGTTCACTTTCACATCCGTGGGTGAATTCTCACCCATGTGGTCGCCCATGCTCTCCTGTCACCTTCACGGCAGCCTCAGGGCGCTGCAGGTGACAGCCACGTGATGGTTATTGGCCTGTTCATCATTACATCTTCTTCAGCCAGTGTCGGTAACTTATACTTTCCAAGTAAATTGTCCATTTCATCTACACTGTTGAACTTGTGTTGAAAAGTTGTATGTAGGAGTCTCTTAGGACTTTTAAAATCTCTGACCTGTGGCTATAGCTTAGCTTTTTTTGTTATTAATCCTTTTTATTTGTACTTTCCCTTCTTTTTTTGTTGATATTACTTGCCAAGAGTTTATGTTGATTTTATCACTCTTTTTGAAGAGCCTATTTTGGTTTTATTTTTATTTTTTCCCGAGCATTCCTATTTGCCAAATGTTCCAGAATGTTCTTGTTCCTCTCATAGGAGAATCTAGACAAACATTTTCTTCCCAGTCTCAAGATGTCTCATTACTTAAGCCCTAGAAATAAGACAGGACCTCCATACGAATGCTGGTTGAGTTTGAGTTCTATTTTGGGTGAACTGTGACTCTACAGTGAAAAAATGTCCCTTTCTTCTGCTGCTTTCTCTCACCAAACTTGGTGATGCTCTCCCTCAGGCTCCTGAATGGTGATATTTGTCTTTTTTTTTTTTGCCTGTATTTCAAGTGTGACACATGGAGATTCAAGTCCTAGCTCTAGTGCTTCAGTGCAGCTGTCAGTTGTATGCCCTGTGCAGTGAGGTTGGCAACTGATCTCCAAGGAGGCTGAGAACATGGTGATAGCCCTTGGAGTACCAGGAGCGGCTTGGCACTGAGGACCCTGAGACATCATGAATCGAGTCTTGCTCTACTTTCTGAGATGGAATTGAGAACCCTGGGCTGGTAGATCCAACCATTTTCTAAGACTTGAGTAATCTTCCCAACTGAAAAAGTGCCCTATTGGGTAATTCCATTGGCATCTCTCCCGGCGTGGCCGGAGAGACGTGGTCACCACGTTCTGAGTTCGGGAAGGAGCCAGTGGGGTGCCTGAAGAGGAGAAGCAGGCTCTGTGTCTGGGAGCTGGAAGAGCGTCAGCATGCCATCCAGATGTTTCCTTTGGTGGTGCTGCCCCAGCCTTGGTGTCTCCTCCAAGTTATATTCTTGGCAGCTTCCATATCTCTGTACCAAAGGCAGAGTGAAAGTGAAGTAAATGCCTAAGTAACTCAAGAATGGTTCCCAGAAAGGCCAGCCTCCTGCCTCTTTCAAGAACAGCTTCATGCTCCAGCGATGTGGCCACTGCAGGTGCAGGTAGCAATTGGGCTGGAAATGCCAGAGCACCTGCTCATGCAGACCCCTCTAACTGAAAGGGAAAACTGAGGCCAGCATGTGGAGGCTACCTCCTGACCCGTGTGCCCCAGAGGTTTGGGAACATGGGATCTGGGAGCGACAGCTCAGCAAAGCAGGAGGGCCTTCCTCTTCTGGTGGGCCTTGCTCTCTGATGTCCCTATGCTTGTCCTCCCTGCCAGGTCCCCACTAGGTATGATCTGTCTGTGTCCCCTCTGAGGGCAGCAGGACTTCCTGGGGGCTTGGAGACGCTCTCCTCCATCCTGGAGGCTGGCGTGGTTAGAGCAGCCCTGTCTCACTGGGGTTGCCAGAGCTGGGCTTCAATGTGGACGGTTCCGACCCATAAATAACCCGGGCTATGGCCCAGGGAGGGAGGGGCTGTTCCTTCTCACCATCTTCTTGGTCTTTCTGGTGCAGCTAAGGCCTTGGGTGTCTTCTCCATCATATCTCTATGCCTTCGGCCCCCACGGTCCCCGATGGAATCAAAACACTGAGATCTCAGGTCTTTTGAGCTTAGTCCACCCTCCCCATCCCCACCAGGGAACCTCCTAAAATGTCCTTAAAGACTTGTGATATATTTTTAATAAAGTTTTATAAAAGAATCAAGGAAGTGATCACTGGGCTATGGAGAACAGCTCTGTGGGGGTGTCTGGCCCTGCGATACTGTCGCTGGAGGACACTGCCCTAGCACGGGACCACCCTGGGGGCAGAGGACAGCAGGAAGAGGTTGAAGGGGACTCTTTTTAAGAAGCTGCCTTGTTTTTTTCCCACCCCCCCCCTGTTTGGGGGTTTCCATCACCTGAAACTGTTTGTTGGAGACTTAGTGTTTGCCTTGAGAAAATGAGAGCTGTTCTGCGAGAGGCAGAGAGAGTGGCCCCGGGGCAGGGACCTTGGTTTTTGGAAGGTCAAGTTCCTCTTTGCCAGCCTTGCTTTGAGAGATGGAGTCTGAGCAAGAACAGCTAATATAAAATAAATTAAATAAAAATAAAATAAAATAAAATAAAATAAAATAAAATAAAATAAAATAAAATAAAGTACACAAGCAGTCATTGCCCGGCTATGGCCAGAGAGGGGCACACTACTGCTTTCCAACCCACAATGGCCAAACTGCACCTGGACCAGACTCCAGCCTTTTCTATGAGCCAAAAGCTTGAGTCTCTGAATGACAGAGTAGATCCCAGCTGGGGAAGTTTTATTAACACCCTAGAAAATGACTTTTATGAGCAATTTTCTCCAGAAAAGCTATGCAAAGCCTGTGGTGAAGCAGGGTGTGGTAGGTTCCCCCAAAGATGTCCAAATCCTGAACTTGTGAAGGTGACCTTACATGGCAAAAGGAACTTTTCAGATGTGATTAAGCTAAGGATCTTGTGATAGGGGAACTCCCTGGATTGCCTGAGTGGCCCCTAAATGTAAACGCAAATATCTTAAGGGAGGAGGGGTTGATCTGGAAGGGAAAAAGCCACGTGCGATGGAGACTGCAGTGATGCAGCCACCGCGCCGCCCTGGATGCTAGCACCTCTAGAAACTAGGAGGGGCAGGACATGGTTTTCCCTGGAGCCTCTAAAAGGAACCAGCCCTGCTGGCGGCTTGATTTAGTCCAGAAAGTCTAGTTTTGACCACTGGCCTCCAGAACTGTCTGAGAGCGACTTCGTGTCGTGTTAGCCCCTGAGCTGTGGTGATTTGTGGCAGCGGCCACAAGGGGCGAACACCAAGGGAGGGTGGTCTGCGGGCCTGTAAGGAAGCAGATGTGCCCAGGGGCAGGAGCTCAGGGACCATGTGGGACTTCGCGGGACACAGCTGCTCAGAGCTTTCCCAAACACTCTTCCGTCTGCAGCTCAGAGCCACCCTGTGAGGTGAGCAGAGCCACCATCCCTCCATGGGTGGGGAAACTGAGGCACAGGAAGAGCGAGTGGCTTGCCCAAGATTGTAGAGCTAGTTGGTGACCGGTATTTTCAGAAGTTCGACCCCATGTCTTGTCCAGTCCACGATGCAGCACACCCCCAAATAAACATGTGCAACACCCTGAGGGGCAGGTCTTTTTGCCTAGAACCTTCCACACTTTTCTTCTGGAACCTGTAGGTCCAGCCTCTAGAGTTCATAGCCTTGGGGACGAAGGGTGGCAAAGAGCCCTGGTCACCACCCACTCCAGGGAGGAGACACATTCCCCTCCCCAGAGCAGCTAGGCCCCGACAGGCAAGCTGAGCATTCGCCCAGGCATGGTGCGGGGGCCTGGCCTCGTCGCTCTCTGGGTCCCATCTTGAAGCCTCGTTAGCCTGTGGGTTCTGGCATAGAGACTAGGGTGGGGCCAGAGAGGTTCTCGGAGCACAAATCTAAGGTGGCCTGCCCACAGGCTGACCTCAAATCGCGTGACCATGAGGGTGGACACTGCTGTAGACTCTGTGCCCTGGGCACCTCACCTCCCTTACCTGAGACGGCTCAGTCACTTGCTCCCTCCAGAGTCCGTCTCAGGACCCCAGCTCCACAAGCCAGCGCTTGGACTCTCTCAGTGGACTCGGTTACCCCTTTCCTGAACCTGCTCTGCAAAGACCCTCTTGTGCTGTCTCACTTTAATTTCCCCACAGCCCTGGCACTGTTGAGGATGCACGCTGTGCTGGTATGGTTCAGGCAAGGGACAGAGGCTGGTTCTGGGAGGGGCTGATGGGAGAAGAAGGGGGAGGAGAGAGGACTGTGGAGTAAGAGAAGCAGGCAGATGGTGCCTGCAAGCCCACAGTGTGGGAACAGAAGTGGGAGGGGGCCCGAAGGAGCTGGCTTGAAGGGTGTGATGATGGGCAGAGCTGGCTCTTTGCCATGTGAAGTGTAGAGGTGTCTGGGGGGAAGTGGGGTGCTGGATGAGATGCTTACTAGGGTGCCCAGGCCCATGACCCAGTTGAATGCAGGGACCAGGGCTCTATGGGGGGAATTTGGTCATATTTATCAAAATTATAGATGCAAACACTGTTCCCAGCAATTCCACAAAAATTAAGACTTTTATCCTAGGACTAGACTTGGACATATACAAAATGACACATTCACCAAGTCATCAATGCAGCATTGTCTGTAACCTTAAAAGATCAGACACAACCCCGATGCCAACTAAAAGAACTAGTGGAATTGTGCAATATCCACACAATGGAGGGTGTGCAGCCGGGAACAAGGGAGAGGGTGTCCTTTGTATATCCACGTGGAGTGGCTTGATGACGAAGACGGAGACGGGGATGATGGAGATGATGATGATGATGATGATAGCAGCAATAACAAACATTGAAAGCCTACTATGCATTGGGAGTGGCAATTCTTTTATTGAAGATATGTTATAAAGTGAACACATCAAGATGTAGACTTAGTCAATAATCTGTTATCATTTGGTAGAAAAGAACTTTCTGGAAAAAGTCTTCAGAAGCAGACACAGAGATGGGGGTGTTGGCAAACAAGGTGATTGGGAATGGTGGGGAGGGAATTTTTTACTGAATATTTGGTGTTTCTTTTACATTTTGTATCACATAACACTTTTACCTAATTTTTAAAATTTAATTAAAATGAAAGAAATCACGTAAGAACCATCAAATGAACTATTATATATTTTGGAGGGGAACCATAAAAAAGGCAATTATCCTCAACAAGCTGTGATCCCTGATAGCCACTTTCCCTTTCAAGTCAGACTGTTTTCCCTTAAGTGGAATTAGGGGTTGTGAAGCAAAAAAAGAAAGAGAGAGAGAAAGGAAAACAGAACTCTCCTTAGTCTTTCCCTTACAGCACCGAAGTAAGCTCCAGGACTCTGTTTTCCTAAGGACTTTTTAATGGGCTGCAACATGACACCCAACAGCTAAAGACTTGCCCTCAGAATTTTGGGTACTAGTCATATTGCAATATTACAGAGAGAACTCTTACTGGCACATTCTTCATTAACTGTTGTGGAAGGTATATAAGAGTAGCTAAGACATAGGGCTGTGGAGTCAGACCTAGGCTGGGATGCTCACTAGCTGTGTGACCTTGGGCAAGTGAATCAACATTTTTGATCCTTGATATGGGAGAATAGCACCAGCTTCAGAGGATTGCCTTGGGTACACGGTTTTTGATGTTGATATCATAATGACTGCCCTAATCAGACCCATGGCAACAGTCATTCCCATGTCCCAGCAGCTAAGATTCCCTGCTGGTACCTGAATCAAATACCCCTTGGGTCTCATTATGGTTGGACAGGGTACGGAGTGTGAGAAGTGACACTCTGGCCTCGGTGTTCTTATTTTGATGCACAACGCCATGCTGGTGGCCTCCTGTTGTGCTCACCCCAGTCTTGTCCAGAACCACCCCTCCTTCCTGCCATCAGCTCACCCAGCCACCTGGCTTGGACCTGTCTCAGTTCCTCACAGCTAGGCTGGTGTACACAGCTCTAAATATTTGCCTAGTGGAGCCAACTTTCCCTGCCCTCCGTCCCTGCTTACTCCCGGGACGATCACACACAGGAGCTAATTCGTGCCACATTTTCCACGGCAACCTCCCTTTGGAACATGTGCTGTCTAATTTGATATTCTTGTTGCCTCCCAAGCATGGAATCCTTTTAGGGTGGGTCTGTGCTCATTTCACTGATGGACACAAAGAATAAATCCTTAGCTCACTTTACACCCATCGCCCCACTTTTCCATCCACAGGAAGAGAATTCCTGCTGTTACTGCTTTGTGTAGAAAGAGGAAAAACCCTTTAAACTTTAAAGAGCACATTGAGTTAACAATGGGTGACTTTTTTTTAATGTTTAGAATATAATGCTCACCTACCTATTGTACTATTTCTGTGGGTCCAGAAGCCTAATGCATGTTTGTGCAACAGAATTTAAATTTTCTCCAGCAATTCCATGTCTCCTCCACCGAAGTGGAAAACACAGCCCTTCCTCTCCCCACTCTGTTCCCATTGCAGAAGCCAAATATATTAGTCATCTATTGCTGTGTAACAAATTATCCCCAAATTTAGCCACTTAATGCACCAATAAACACATGTCATCCCACATCTTTTCTGAGGGTCAGGAATTCAGGAGTAGCTTATCTTGGATTCTTTGGTTCCGGGTCTTTCATGAGTTTGTAATCAAGAAGGTGGTCAAAACTGTGGTTTCATCTGAAGTCCCTCCCACTTGGGACTGGAGGACCCACTTCCAAGACAGCTCCTCCCACGGGTATAGGCAGGAAGGCTTCAGTTCCTCACCATGTGGGCCCCTCCATGGTGCTGGGTATTTTAGATACTACGTTGCAGCAAAACTGTATTCTGAATTGTATTTCTGAGCATTGTTTTCTTTTTGAGTTTTAAATTACCTTCTGGACTTAAACTGTGAAATCTGTCTC
Source organism: Desmodus rotundus (assembly GCF_022682495.2). NCBI lineage: Eukaryota > Metazoa > Chordata > Mammalia > Chiroptera > Phyllostomidae > Desmodus > Desmodus rotundus. Next base: position 29,839,813 of record NC_071398.1, on the reverse strand, counting down.
CCTTGCAGTGTACAGCCACTGATGTCTCCGCTCAGACTTACATGATTCTTGTTTTTATTTTTCAGCCTGGCCTCCTAGTGGTCCCCTAGTATCTGCATAGCATAGTGTTCAGCCAGTGAATTTGGCCGAGGTTGTGCACGAAACCTTGAGCCCAAAGGCTTCCATCATTTGCGGGTGGAAATCTGTGGTCGGGGAGCTCAGTTAATCCTCAGGTTTGTAGTTAACTCAGTTCACAGCTCAGTTAATCCACAAGTCTCCTTGCTTTCACTGTCCAGAAAGCTTCTTGGCTTCTTTTCCCAGATGGGCAGGGATGAAGGAAGATCTTATCCCAACCTCTGAGCAGCTCTCATTTCCAGGATTCTTGTTTAACTGCTGGGCGCTTTGCTGCTCCTTCCACTGAGATCACTGCCTCTTGTGACTGGAGCTGGGAGACCCCTGCATGTTTCCAGCTCACTGCTGTTAGCTGACTCCCACCCCCAAATTGAGTGTGGCCCTGACAGCCCAGCTGCTGGTTGCCAAAGAGCCCCATGCTGGTAGAGCCCCATCTGTTGCTGATCAAGGGGAGGGAGTGATGGGCGGCAGCTTCATGCAAGCAGGCGGTGGACTCCGCGGGTTCATACCCCACGCCAAAGCTGCTTTTCAGGAACAGGCTCCTCTCAGTTGGTTGTCTGCCTGTAGTCAATTTCCAGAGCCCTGATGTGGCTCTGGAAATTGACTACAGGCAGACACACTTGGTTTTTCTACTTGCCATAGGCCCTTGATCCAGTCATGTAGTGACATATGGCTTCTCAGGCCACTGACCTTCCCCGACCTTTCATGGTTTTCAGATTCATTCCTTATCAAGCGGTGGCATTGAGAACTCCACTCCCGGCGTGCAGCCAACATGCTGGCTCTTCCTAAAGTGTCCAGGGCTGCTTCCTGAAGTCCATCCGACAGGGGCAGGGCTGAGCACGCCTGGGATGGAAAGCAACAAAGGTCCAGGAAGGGATCGCGGGTTTCCTGGTGGTAAGCGACATGGCATCTAAAGCTGAATGTGCTTTAGAGGCGCAGGGGAGTGTCCTGGTGTGGCGGTGACAAATGACGACAAACTGGGGGCTTAAGACAGAAGTGGCTTGAGGTTGAGATTGTCACCATTCCCTCTCCACACTGGGACAGTCGCTGTCACGGTAGCTGAAAATACTAGTAGCTTCTTGCTTTTGCTTCTCTTTGCTTGCCTTGATTTTGGATTGTAGGATCATCCTCCTAACTCTAGTGAAACAGCTGGTGATTTCCAGAATTACTGCTGAGACACCACTGGCTGGGGTGGTTGTGAGGTGAACCGAATGGGAGGGGCTTGTGCAGCTTCCGCAGGATGCGCCAGGCTCTTCCTGTGGGGGGCCTGGGCATCTCTGCCCCAGCGTGGTGCACAAACCAGGTACTCACACAATTTTCTCGGATGGTTGAAAGTTTGGAAGGTCAGAATATATGTGAATAAGTGTGGCCACAGCTATGACTGTCAGAGGGTCACTAGGACAAGAATTCGAGCAGGTACATGCAAGTAAATACAAAATCCAGCATCTGGGTTAAAAGATCAGTGGCCAGAGAACCAGATCAGCCTGAATGGGCTTGATGTGAAAAAACCTGCAGACTCCAAATAAGTGAACAGCAAGATGCTGGAACATTACAGCAGCTCTTGACTAAACTGGTACCGGTGGACACCAATCTGTCTAGAGCAGTATTTCCTTCAGTACATCAACTTTTGGTCCCCAAGATGCCCATTAATATACAGGCTCTGGGGTCAAATCGTCAGAGAACAGGCAATATCTCTGTGCCCCTCTTGGTGGTTTGAATTCTTGATGCCCGGTTGGCATAGTGAAGTCACCGAGAAGGCCGGCAGAGACATGTTGAAATTTGTTTAACCCAGTATTTGCCAAACTTACCTGATCATGGAGCCTTTTAGCCGCGCCTGCAAATATCCTGTAGGCTGTGTTTCCCTGTAGCCACCATGGAGAACTATCACGCGTAAGAGGGACACTTTCAGGGGCTTCGGAGACCAGGCTGACATGGAGGTTTGGGGCCAGGGTGTCCAAAGCTGGAACGGTGGAGTGGGTTGGGATCCCAGGGTGTAGAGCAGGGGAGCCCTGACGGGTTTCTGAGGTAAGCGACACCATCCACGTGGCAGCTTAGAAGTCAGGGCCTTTAGGACTTGGGTATGAATTTGGTTCACATGAGAGTCAAAGGCACTCTGAGGGGGTCCATGCCTTGTCTGTGTCTCATCATCAGCCAGCGAAGCCATTGTCACTCTTGCATCAGGTCCCATGTGTTTGCAATTGCCTGGGTCACACCCAGGGAGCAGCTGGCCAGAAAAGCCTCTGCTTAGGGGGAGCTGGAAGGTGAGGCAGGATGAGAGGCCCAAAGGAAGGGGACCTGTCCACAGGCCAGGCCAAAGAGGGCCCTGCTGCTCACACCCTCTGCCCCCACCTACAGGGTCCCTGTAAACACCCTTGGGCCTAACCGTTTGCAAGTCAGGATGAATACATGTGCGGAAACCTCCGCCCAGCCTTCCATGCTGGGCCCTTGGCGGGGCGTGGAGTGCCTGTGTTTTGGGAAGCAGCAGGGGCCTGTGACTTCCCCAGGGTCCTGGCAAGGGGAATGTCAGAGCCTGTGTGAGGGAGGAGGGGCCTGTGGGCCCTGACCCCTGTTCAACCAGAGCCCAAGAAAGCACGGCTCTGTGATCACAGAGTGTACCAGCTGGGAAGAAGCAGAGAGATTCTGCTACACAAGGGCAAGCCAAGCCTCGGTGTGGGGGCGGGGTCACCTGCAGCTGAGGTGGGCTTGGGATCCTGGGTCTGGACTTCGATTACAGGATTCCTTTGCCCACACCAGGAGCATTCTGAAAACCAGCTTCCTGTGAGGGAAACACAGGGCAAGACGTCCTTTCTGATTTGGCGTTAGTTTGTGCTGGTGAAGGAAGACATTATGAGACTTATTACTTAAAATTTCCTCACATTATAAAACAAAAGGAAAATAGTGATAAACACAATGATTTTTCCTTGAGGTTTTAAACACAAAACTTAATTTTTCTAGAAATGGAATTACCTTGTGTAATTTTTTATTACTGCCTATCAAATTAATTTTTTAAAAGCTTAGCCTTTAAAAATGTTTACAAAAGTACAACAAAGTTCCACATGCCCATCACTGAACACTAACAATTATCAGTTCACCAATCTTACTTCCCCCAAACTTTTACTCACTGCCCGGAGCCAGGATTGTTTTGAAGCAAATTCGTGATACTGTATCTTTTCATCTGTTACTATTTCAGTGTGTATCCCTAAGAAGTAAGGATCTCTCTCTTTTTATTTTACTAAAGTGTTTATGTTTCAATAATTGTAGATTTACACACATTGTAAGAAATAGCACAGAGATGCCTTCACACTCACTCTTCTGTTTAACATAACATAATATTATCACACTTAAACTACTTAACAAGTACTTCATATCATCTAGTATCCAAATAATGTTTACATTTCCCAAATGGCTTATAATTTTTCTTTTTATGGTTTGTTTGATTAACTTTTAATTAATTAACTAGTTGTCCAAGTTAATCACATGTGTCCAAGCTGAGTATCCAAAAGTAGTTGATGAATTAAAATTTTTTTAGCAGCATTGTTGAGATAGAATTCACATATCATATATCACCATTTAAAGTGTACAATTCAATGGATTTTAGTAGTTTTTATGGTATTTTTTTAAGATTTTATTTATTTATTTTTAGACAGAGGGGAAGGGAGGGAGAAAGAGAGGGAGAGAAACATTAATGTGTGGTTGCCTCTGTCGTGCCCCCCAATGGGGACCTGGCCTGTGACCCAGGCATGTGCCCTGACTGGGAATCGAACCAGCGAACTTTTGGTTCACAGGCCAGCACTCAATTCCCTGAGCCACATCAGCCAAGGCATTAGTAGCTTTTAATTAAAAAATATATTATGCATTCATTGTGGAAATTTTCAACACTACTAGTATGACAGGTCTCTGTTTGCAGTCACCTCTACCGGGTGAGTGCCTCCTTTTTATTATACAAGTCTAATAATAGTTAAAATAATCTCCCCCCTCTTTCTATATGTAAATACACACACACACACACACACACACACAAAAAGGGAAAATGCACCCTAAATCCTGCACCTAGACGTAATCACCAAATCTATTTCAAAAATTTCCTTCTCCCCAAGGGTGTTTTTTTTCCATTTAAACATGAAATTTAGACTATTTACACTTCATGTGCTAGCCTGAAAATTGTTGAAGGCTTGTTGCTGAGAGTGTTCACTTTGCTGCCTCCCTGAGTGAGAGGTCCAGATGCAGGCAGGAGTCTGATGATTATCCTTGAGGTTCCTAATCAAGGTAACCAGGGGAGAGAATTCAGGGCATTGGTGAATCTGCTTGGAAAAATATTGCATCTACATTTTCTCTAATCAAAATTTAGTATTTCCTTCTGTTATGGACAAAGGTAACAAACCAGTAGCATTAACAGAATCTATGACTTTGTCACCAATGAAGTCCCAGATATTTTTCATCAGAGTACAGCTGAGGCCACTATTTTGAAATATAATTTGAGCTCAGAGCTACTTAAAGTTAAGTAAATCAGAGCTACTTAAAGTTAAGGAATCTACTAGATTCTCTGTAAGACCTGTCTTTCTAAAAAAAAAAAAAAGACTAAATCACAATTAAAAATAGTTTGCTAACCATATATCAATATAATTGTTTTATTTGCAATCCTGCAAATTTTATGTATTTAAAAACATTCTATTTAAGAAGGGGCTCCTTGGTTTTTTAAGACTTCCAAAGGGGTTCAAATTCCCCCCAAAGGTTAAGAACCTCTGGACTGGAGAGAAATGTTTTCTCTAAGTCACTGATGATTTACTTTTAATTTTTAATTAAAAAAAAATCCACAGCTCAATTGCCTCCAGCTTCCCAGCCGAGCCTGTTCTCATTTTTCAGGGCCAAATGCAAGCCCGGCGCCAGAGTCCAGGGGAGAGAGGCAGCAGGAAGCAAAGATACTGGGATGTCTCTGTCGCAGAGGGAGCTGGGCAGGGCTATTTTCAATGGCTGCCTGCCCTTTTCTTGGATGAGTACACAGCTGGTTTTCACAGCTGAGCCCGCCCTCCCGGAGAGATCATTTCAGGAGACAATCCATCTCCATGTCCACATGTCCTGTTGACCTGGATCGTAGGCTGGACAAAGAGGGTGAGCAGCCACCCAGACAGGAGAGAGAAAACCCAAACTCCCCCATGTTCAGGAGGCGATGTGCCCACTTCTTTGCCACTGGTCAGGGCAAGCAGGAAGCCTCGTGGGCTCTGGGAATTTACATGGTCAGAGCGGCACGGAGAAACAGAGCCCTCGCTGCTGCATACCCCTCCTGTGTGCTGGGAGAGACAGAGCATCTTCCCATGTGATCTCCACAATATACCCACCTGTGTGACTCAGTCAAGTGCATGAGCTGGTTGGAGCCAGTGGAAATTCTAACCTTCTGCCATCGGCCCCAAGCCCATGGCTTTTCTATTGTAGCATAACTGCTGATGTACAGAAAATCACCTGTCTGGTTACCCATGCCCAGCACAGGGCTCAAGGGGAGAAATGGAAATCACGAAGGTTCATTGCAAAAGGGGTCAGCTGTTGTCCTTTAGGGAGAAATCAGACCCATCCTATCAACCACAGCCAGACCTACCTCTACAGGGTTTCCCGTGTGCCAGGCACAGTGCTAAGTGCTCATGCCCGTCATTTAGTTCAATCACTGAAGAAGCTCTGTGTAGAGGCAGTGGCACCCAGAAACTAGCATGGGCTCCAGGCTCACCTCCTGGCCCGTGGCCAGGCTCTGCCACCTATTAACTGTGGAGCCCGAGCAATGACCATGCACCTATGTGCCTCAGTTTTCTTATCTGTAAAATGTGGGCACTGATACCCCACTGCAAAGGGTTGCTGCTGCCAGAATCGAGTACAATTCTTAGAGAAAGCACTGTCGCAGGGTATTAGCATTTTATGGCTGCCGTAACAAAGTACCACCGATTTGGTGGCTGAGAACAACACAAATTGATTCTCTTAAAGTTCTGGAAGTCAGACATTCAAAATGGGTCATCCTGGGCTAAAGTCAAGGTGTTGGCAGGGCTGGCTCTTCTGGAGGCTCCGGGACAAAATCTGATTCCTTTTCCAGCTTCTAGAGGTACCTGCACTCCTGGACTCATGGCCTCTTCCTCCATCTCTAAAACTAGCTGTGTGGCATCTCTCTGACCTCTGATCTGTCATGAGATTTTTCTTCAACTCTCTTTCTTCTTCCACTTTCAAGGACCCTTGTGCTTACACTGGGCCCGCCAGGATAATCCATGATACTCTCCCTGTGTTAAGGCCAGCTGATTAGCAATCTTAATTCCCCTTTGCCATGTGAAGTAACGTATTCACAAGTTCTAGGGATTAGGGTGTGGACGTCTCTGGGGGGAGGCCATCAGCCCCCCAACCCTGTGGATGCCTTTGGGAGCAGCAGCCACGTGTGACAGTTATATCTAAAATGGTTCCCATTTTGGTGGTGACCACTGGAGGTTCCCCTAGAAGGCACAGAATGTCAGGAAGCCAAATTCATTGCTTCATTTGTTAAATAGTGTGCCTCAGGGCATGGCACTGGACTTAGGGGAGGCTTTCATGAGCAAGACCAACATGGTGTCTGCTCATGGAGTTTAAAATTCATGGGAAGACAGATGCTTGGAAAGAAAACACATAAAAACTTCATGATCAATTGCGACAAGGGCTCTAGAGGAAACAGGCAGGATGCCATGCTTGAAAGTAATGGAAGTGTGGCCTGGGAGGACCTCTTCGTGGAGGTGACATCTGAGCTGTTCCCTGAAGGATGACAAGGATCCAGACATAAGGGGGGAGGCACCGAGGCATGTCCTACACCACCTCCTTTAGATCCCCAGAGGGCTGAGCTAGTCAAAGATGAAATTGTCATGAATTTCAAGATGGCGAGGTCAGAGCCTTAAGCATGGGTCCAATATCTTTCCTTATAATAATTCTGCTTTTTTGTTTGTTTTTATTCTCTTATTTTTAGCTCAAGCTAGTTCAAGTGGGTTTTGTCACTTACCACAGAGGAAGTTTTGATAGGCAGGTGTGAACAGCTCACAGGTGCTTTCCTGGACAGCATCTGTCCATTCAGTGGAGCTGACTGGGAGATGACTCCAGAGCGCGACTCTGACGGTGCACAAAGGTCTTCTTCAGGAGGCTTTGTGCCAGTGCAACCCCGTTGATAGCTCCACACATGGCCTGAGGGTCTGCTGGTCCCTGGGCCAGCGGTTCCAGGCCTCTAGACAGCTACGTCTTGGTTTCTGCTTTTAGTGGGGGACTTACACATACCTTTTTAATGGAAAGAAGTGGGTCACAGGGAAGGCAGCATTTGGTGCAAAAGCCCAAGGCTGAAAACCCTCAAACACAACCAGTGCTTCCAGGGTTCCAACTGCGTAATTCAGAGAAAACAACTTGAATGATGGAAACTGTGACTCCAGCGCCTGGAGCTCAGCCTGGAGGCTGCTGTGGGAGGCCTGCGAAGGAAGTGTGGTGGCCCAAAGAGTGGAAAAGTATGACCATAAATAAAATGGGAGGGAGTTAGGAGGGGGGAAATCACCTGAGCAAAGCAGGGATAGGAGGTGGGTTTCTCTTCATGCACAAACTCTGACGGATTGGTAGAGACTTTCTAGAGGCCCATGATTGATCAGTAATGTCTGGTGAAGACACAAGATGAGAAGAATGAATGGACAGTTGTTGTCATTCTTGGAAAGAGTTTTCTCACTGGTAGAAGTGCCTCTCCTTCTGTTGTGAGCTTTTGCAACAATTTCGGGGTCTGGGGCCAGTTTCATAAGGAGAGCTCTGAATGCCAAGAATTGGAGACAAGGAATAGTTTTTTTTCTCTCCAAATGAAGATTTTTATTAATTTTTTTATTATGGTAGGCAATTATCTGTTTGTGTATTCTTTTAAAATAAAAAAAAATTACTCCTATTCCCCACCCTTTCCCCTTTGGCAACCATCAGCTCACTCTCTGTATCTATGGGTCTGCAGACAAGGGATCGTTCCAGACGCCAGCCTTTTGCTTTGGTCTTTCAGCCTCTCCCTTTGTGCCTTTGCTCAACCACAGGCCTGACATCTCCCCCTTGAGCCTTCTGTCTCGTCAGTCACACTTCCTTTGCCAGTTTCAGTTCAGCTTCCTCCCTGACACCTGCATTGGTCATTTCTGTTCCAGTGACTTCACACAAGGGAAAGCACTTGTCATGGCCTTGTGCTCGTCCTCAGGTACCTGTGACATCACTTATCCAACATGATGATATACAGGCAGCTGTGATGATAAGCGCACAGCTGCATACATCCATTCTCAGATTCAGCGCCCTGGTGGTCATGGACAGACCCAGCAACTGCCCAACAAGCTCTTCTGTGAAATGGGATTGAACACAGCACCTTCCCCACAGCAGTGTGCTAGGACTGAAGGAGATGGAAGGCACACGTCACAGTGCCAGGCATGTCACGTCTTACACAGCTTCCCTATTGTCACAATTGTGTAGAGTTTAGCACAATGATCGAGGCATAGTAATAACTATATTAATAAATGATGATAGAGTATTTACAACTTGGCCTGCCCTAGGAAGTCTGGGTGAGCAGCCCTCCTAGGCTCCCCACAGTTTGAGGTTAATCTTCTGGGGACCAGGGACTGATGCAGGGGGCAGAGAGCTTAGTTTGGTAACAGGAAAGACCCCACTCACCAGCCCCCAAAGAGTCATCTCAGCGATGGTAGTGGGTCAGCCTGATGTGGGGACCCCTGCCCGGGGAATGTTTTCCTTCCCTCCGTCTCCCGGAGACATTTCCTTGTCAATCAGGGCATTGGGAAGGTGGATGGGAACAATGGAACATGTTGTCCTGCCTCCTGTTGATCAGCTGCCCTGGCTGAGTTCACTTGGTGTGTAATCCTTGAGGCCTATGGAGCCCGCAGCAGCGGGTGAGGAGGAGAAATCTCTCCCTGTGTCATGGAAGTGGAGGCAGAGGTCTGCACGGGCCCACGTGTCCCAGCTGGCCCCTCCCCTGCCCCCGATGGGCACCATTGTCCTTGTCTTCTCTGGGAGGTACCTGAGAACACGTCTCTGCTGTTGGGAGAGTGAGGACCACAATGGTTTTAATGATGAGGCTACTTGGCAGGTTGCACTCACCTGGGACCCACCAAGATGCCCTTTTCCTCTTGTCCATTTTTATGCTTTGACATTCATATTCCTGCAGAGGCTGCTGTTTGTGACAGAGGGAAACTGCCCCAAGTGGGTTTAGATGGGAGCTGGAGGCCAGCAGAAAGGGAACCTAGGGCAGTGAGCCTTGTTGGTAACTCAGGTGTGACCTTGGCCTCATCACTCGTGTGCTCTGGGTCTCAGGGTCCTTGTCTGCAGTATAAAACCATGTCTGCATTGCATCAAGGAGGCAGAGAGGAGAGTGTCTCCCCGAGAGGTGATGGAAGAGGGAGCAACAAGGGTGTACCCAGCAACCTCACAGGGTGTCTGTGTGTGTGAGTGAGTACACGCTAGAGCCTTCCATGCCTGGCATGGTCTCAGCTACCTTGTCATCTCTGCTGCTTCTCGAACATCCATACTTCCCTGGTATTTGCTGGACTTGGAAACTCCAGGTGGCTATTTTAATATTTTTTAAATCCTCACCTAAGGACATGCTTAGAGAGGGGAAGGGAGAGAGAGAGAGAGGGAGAAGAACAACAATGAGAGAGAGAAACATCGATTGGTTGCCTTCATATGTGCCCCAAACAGGGACTGAACCTGCAATGTAGGCATGTGCCCTGACTTGGAATAGAACCCATGACCTTTCGGTTTGTGAGACGATGCTCCCACCAAGTGAGCCACATTGGCCAGGGGCAGGTGACCATTTCAAATAGAAAGAGAAATAGACATAGAGATAGAGTAGAGGTAGAGATAAAGGAAGAGAGAGCACAACAGAGGAATATAGCAGCGGCTGCCTGTCTTTTTGAGAAGCCTTTAGCATGGACAGTTGGGAGGGAGGGAGGGAGGCAAAGAGGAAAATGCATGGGTTTCTACTTCCTCGGGAGTGGGACCTGTGGGACATTGATGGGTGGCCTTTGTTTGGCTACAGGAAATTGGTCCTAAACTCCCTCACTTTTTGGAGAACAATTTAGTATCACTACTATGGAGTGTAGGGTTGATATGGGCTATTTATTATTAACAGTAATTATTACCACTTAGTAATAATGATGTGCAAGGCCCCAGGCAGATATGTTCTGTAGGGTTCTTAACTTAATAAGCAATGTGAAAGACTCCAAATCAGAGTGTCAACACCATTCTGGTGGCGTAATCTCATGTGACTATACTACATCATTTGGCACTGGGCCTGGCCACAGAACCCCAGGATGACCCATAAACATAAGTTCCCAAACTCCTCAGGGCATCTGGTCAACCTCTTGCGTAGGGTAAAATGTTGGAGAATGGGAGGGAATGAGGCCTGAGGCTCACATGTGTCCCATCCTGGCTTGGGGTGTCCCACTTGGATGGCCCTGTCCACCTGGCTGGTCTCTGCCACTGGAGGGAGAATCATTTTGAGGAAGGTGCCCCAAAGTGTGAGAGCACCTGAGGTGTGGGTCCTGGGGGAGAGACCCTGCTTGTCCAGGTCTAAGAGTTATATGATGTTATCAGCTATGAGTGGTAGAAACTGAAAAAGTAGCAGCTTGAAAATGATAGATGTTGATTTTTCAAGTAAGGGGAGTCCTGGAGTGGGCCGTCGGGGGTCGCTGGCTGCCTCTGCTCCACACAGTCTTCGGGGATCCAGGCTCCTCCCAGCTCACCACTCTGCCATCCAAGTATGTGGCCCCCATGAACCAAGGTGAAGGCCATCCTATCTGTTCTCCAGTCACAGGAAAATGCTGTTTTATTCCTTGGCTGGAGCGGCACATTCTGAATGGTTTTAAATTAAACAGGCAATTAACCTTGATCAAGTCAGTTCCATGAGGACCAGGGTCTGATGGGATCGCTCCATCTGAATACATGGACTAACAGCTGTCTCCAGAGGAGTCTCAGCTCTCTACTCTCAGTGTGGGCCTCAGGGTCCTGAATCTCCCTCCCCTGACTCCACCCTCTCCTGCTCCCTCTGCTCTCGTGTGACTTGGGCGCCTCTCTCCCCCACCTTCTCCCTTTGTCTCTGATGTTTATGATTTGTTCTACTGGAGGTAGGGTAGTGAATAGATGAGCTTGGGGTGGAGGCTGTGATGGAGGGAGAAGGTGACAACAGGGTGGCCACCCACCAGACAGAAAGAAATGTCCCTCCTTAGCCCTGGACTGGCTCTCCCCTGTGGTGCTCTCACATTTGCTTGTTTCCTTTAAGGGTGTGTGAGGCACACCCGCGGCTCCCCTCTGACTCTCCTCCTCTTCTCCCTGCCCCTTGCTGCTCCGAGGTCCAGCTCCATTCAGCCAAGTGACTGTTCACTCAGCACGTCCCATGTGAAGTATTTAGGATTCTCTCCCTGGGAGAGCTGGCTGGCCAGAACAAACTACAGAATCACAGTGTCTGAGTGTTATCAAGGCCTTTGGGACTGGTTGACAATTTGCTTTTTATTTCCGTGGGTAGGGCACCAGGTGCCATTTTTACCACATCCTCCTCGCCAGCACTGGGTATTACATTTCACTGTGTTTTAAAAGATGTACCCTTTGGAGACTTGTCTGTCTCACAGGTGGTCATCCCCTGAGATGAACAGACTGAACTCTCCCGGGTCTTGGGCACAGAGGTGAGGTCAGGCTGAGCAGAGCGGTTGAAAGGAAGGAAGGTGGGGATGTGGGAAAACAGAAATGCTCATGCTCTGCTGGTTGGAGTATAAACTAGTGCAAACCTTTTGAAGCTCACGCTGGTTCTTAGAGCTTGGACAAATTAAGCCTTCGCACATCCACTATGGTGGGTTGGAGACTGTCCCTGCGCCCCGTTAATCCCCAGAACCTGTGGATGTGTGACCTTCCATAACAAAAGGGACTTTGCAAGTGTAATCAAGTTAAGGACCTTGAGAAGAGGAGATGATCTTGGATTATCTGAGTTCAATGTAATCACAAGGCTCCTTATAAGAGGAACACATGGGGGTAGTGTGAGGGGAGGAGCTGGGGTGACAAAGCAGAGGTTGGAGTGATGTGGCCACAAGTCCAGGAACCTGGTGGCCTCTAGAAGCTGGAAAAGGCAAGAAACAGATTCTCCCTGGAGTCTCCAGAGGAACCAGCCCTGTGACACTCTGATTTTAGCCCATTGAGATCAGTTTTGGACTTCTGACCTCCAGAATAAATTCAGATGTAATAAATTTGTGTTGTTTTAAGCCGCTAAGTTTGAGGTAATTTGTTGCAGCAGCCACAGGGAGTTAAGTAGCCAGCAATTTTGCTCCCGGGTGTCTATTTCAAGCCGTTTTCAGGAGGTCTGTGAGAGGCATGGGTGAGGGTGTTCTCTACAACTCCGCTGTGGTGGAGCGAGGAGCTGGAGGGAGCTTGTGAGAGCCCCGAGGTTCAGGGAGCAATGGGGATGCATGTGTGGTGCTGGTCAGAGCCGGTGGCTGCAGGGCTTAGAGATGACAGACCGGACATGTACAGAGCACCACTGTGGTCCAACAGGACGGAGCAGGAAAATAAGGAGACATAAATGGTAAATGGAAAGTATCAGCACATCTGAAAAGTCTGGGAGGTGGTTATCTCTGGGTGGAGTGGTGCCTGGAAGCACATCCCAGGGGATTGCTTGGATGCTGGTAGCACATGATGTTTCAATCTAGGTGCTGGCCCTGGCCGTGCTCAGTTTGGGACAACTCTGCTGTGCATTTAGGGTAGGAGCACCTCCCTTTATAGATTTGTCCTGAAATTTAAAGTTTTACATAATCCACATACACAAAACAGTGACTCACACCTTTCCAGAACACCTTCAAATCCGTGGATAACATGAAGCACAGTGAGACTCCCCCTGTGGTGGGAGGGGCTGGGATTTGGGTTCAGGGTGTTCGAGAATCCAGGGAGATGATGACACTGCACCAAGGATTGAGAGGTCAGAGGTGTCAGGTCCAGAACAGAAAGGAAGGGGCTGCTGGAGCCCTTGGGATGTTGAGCTGGGAGTGCACGGGAGCCTCCTGGGGAGTGCAGGAGCAGTGCCACCCACCCTCCTACACCAAGAGTGTTCAGATGTGACTGCGGACATTCAACAGCCCAGGTGGATCATGAGGCACATAGCACAGTGACGTGGAGGCAGGGGAGACCACTGCCCCAGAGATGATCCCCTGTCATAGGAGGGTGACCTGGCCTGAATTGGTGGTCCCAGGAGGTCTAAAAGGGTCCATTGGTCTCAGCATGGACTGAGAGCCAGCAGAGGGCCTGGGTCCCTTATTAAGATGCTCGTGCTGTGAGCAGACCCATGGGAGACGTGGCTGCTGCAGCCATCTGGAGCAGAGGAGAAGAGAGAGTCTGGGCCCGAATGCTGATGAGCTGGCCACAGTCAGCTGTGTCCAAATGGCCATACCCTTCTGGGATGTCCAGTGAGCTCAGGCCAGGAGCAGCAAGTGTCCCCTAGACCCCTGCTGGCTTACCTCCTTCACCAAGGCCACCTGCAGAGAGGGGGCAGGGACCTCCTGCTTGGGAGGTGAGAGGCAAGATCACTCAAAACCTTCGGTCTCAGCAGAGCCCCCATGGCTTTCTAGACAAACACAGAAATGTTTAAAGAATCCACAGGGAGGTGTTTTGGCCTGGAGGGAGGGAAGGTTCTGGGCCTGACTCTGAGGCAAGCCAGGACCTACCCTTTACTGGGACAAATTAAAGCCACCATCCTCCATATCTCAGTGCCATTTCTCGGTCCTCCTGAGGTCTTGCAACAGGAGGCACCCCTTGATTGTGAAGCTGCGTTTGGGGGCACTATGGGTCACCTCCCAGAGCATGGGGCTTCATGGAAAAGTTGAACCCAGGAGCACACCCAGAGGAAATTCCAGGGTGCAATTGCTGACAGACGTGTCTCAGAAGGCAGCTGGTTACCTTGGCACCGTCCCAGCACTCTAGCTCTCCCTGTCCCGCCCTCCCACTCCCCAAGTTCTCTTTTTCCTCGGGAAAAATCACAACCAGAGAGAAGCCAGAAGGCACAACCAAATTGACCAGAAAGAACCTACTTAGTCAAGAAAAATGGCAAACCCTTACGGGTGTAATATCTCCACGGAGTTTAGCTGATTAAACAAAGAGAGTCTGAGCCCTGGCCAGTGTGGCTCACCTGATTGGAGCATTGTCCTGTAACCGAAGGGTTGTGGGTTCAATTCCCAGACACGGCACATGTCTAGGGTGCAGGTTCTGTCTCTGGTCCGAGCTCATACGGAGGCAACCAACAGATGCTTCTCTTCACATCAATGTTTCTCTCTTCCCCACCCTCTCTAAAAAGCAATGAAAAAATGTCCTTGGGTGAGGATAAAAAAGAAAGAAGAAAAAGAAAAAAGAAAGTCGGGAGAGCTACATGCAAACATTTTTAAGCTACCATCTTTGAGCACTTCGGATGCACCAGCACTTCCTTTTTCCTTTTACTGAGGCCAGAGCCATGTCACCCGGTGCAGTTATGTGAAGTCCACAGCTCAGTGAGTACATGTGTTCCCCAGGTGACCACTGCCCAGGGCGAGACACAGAGCATTCTCAGCACCCATGGGGGTCCCTCATCATCTTTTCTGGTCAGCACCCACCTCTTGAATTTAACACAATGCTGACTTCTTTGCTCTTAGCTTTGCTGCTGTTGAACTTCACACCCATGGTGTCACACAACATGAACCCATGTGTTATAATGTCTGCGACCCTCCCTGTGGTGGGGTAGCAGGTCCACTCTCTTCGGTTGCTGTGCGGACTGCACTGGGCAAACACAGCCAGGGTGTGCACGTGTCCCCCTGCTGATGCACGGGTTCTACCCCTGAGCAAAGTTGCCGTCAGCCTTCCTGTAGAGGTCCTTTGGTGTCCAGCTCATTCCCTGTGTGGCAGTGTCACAATAGCCCCATGGTGTGCACATGGTTGTTAACATCCCCACCACAGAGACGGGCACTGAGCCTGGACACGTTTCAGTGCCTTGTCCAAAGTCCCAGAGTAAAGAACAGGGTTAGAATTCCAGCCATATCCATGTGCCTGAGAACCGAGCACTTAGCAAAGGGCACAGCATTTCAGGGGCAAAGCAGCAAAGCACCCCAAAGTTGCAAAGCTTGGGTGACTTGCCCATGGTAAGGATCCGCCTCCTCCTCCTTGACAGAGGGGTGCCCGGCCCTACCCCACTTCCCGTCCTGTCTGTCCCTGCCCAGTCCAGCTGTGTGCTCCCGCCCCAGCGAGCTCCTGACAGCTGCAGTAAATGTTCCAGGGAAATGTGGCTCTCCTGGCTCTGGGGAAAAGCCCTGCAAATCCCGGGACAAACAACTCTAAGCTGGTGTTTAAAGCTGAGCCTCATGTTGGCTGCAGCGACTAAGGGCGGCTGGCGTTGGGGAACTTGATCGGTGCCAAGGCTGGGCACGTGTGTCCCCCATTGCCAGCCAATTGTTCTCTTGACCCCTGCTGAGCGCGGCTGGAGGCTGGACAGCTTCACCACGGCCTTGGGGGCCTGGTTTGCTGACCCCAGGGTGGACATGAGCAATGATGAGATAATCCACGTGAAACACCATGAAATGCCAGCGCAGCCCCATGAGTATGAGCTGGCTCATTGTTTTTAATTGTCCAAAATTGGGACTGCTGATCAGAACAATCCATTCCAAGGCCCCTTATCTGAGTCCCTTATCTGAGACCCTGGGGGCCAGGTCTATTTCAAAACTCAGAACCTGTTAGATTTTAGAACATTAAATCAGTGCTTATATTGTATATCACTAGCAGCCCCTTGGGATCCTGATTAGACTGGGGAGTGAAACTCACTGCAATTCTGCAGCAAACCAGTGTACAAGGCTGCGACCAGCCTCGCTGCTCCGTTCAGGGAGAGCTCTGCTGCTGAAAAAGCGTGCTGCACACTCAGGAGGAAGCTTGTGTGATTTGGGGACTGGTGTTAAGGGACTGGGACACCTCTCCTGCCCTCCTGTGTGGCGTTGGACAACATGCCCCGACCTGGGAGATGGGGTGAGAGAGTCCTCCTGGCCTCAGGCTGCTGTGAGGTGGGTGGGTTTATCTGTGCCAAGTGCTTACTTAGAGCAGAGCCAGCTAAAAGTAGACAGTGCAGGTGCCCTCCGTGATTACTGTTATTTTATCAATATTCATGCTAGTTCTGGTACTGCCAATTTCTGGCTGCCACAACTGGGTGCATTCTCGTGTGTGCGGTGGGGGCCTCGTCCCCGGTCCCCATCATGTGCAAGTTCACCCGCACTTTCAGCACTGTGTGTGTTGCGCGTGGTATAAGTGTGCATGTGGCATGTGTATATGTTTGTACGTGCGCAGTACGAGTGTGCTTGTGGTAAGCATGTGGTGTGTGCTGATCCCTCCGTCGGTCTGGGGTGTGTATCTCAGGCTTACGTGGTGTAAGCAGCTCCCTGAATGGCGTGGAGCTCTCACATATGGAGAGGTGTGTTTTCTCCCACAACACAGCCCCTCAGCCCACCAGCCACTTCTTGGTGCTCATTCAAAGAGAGAACCGTCTCTTCCAAGACTGGAGAGAGACCAGCTCCTTTGTTTGGCCTCTTGAGGAGAGCGGCAGGGCTGCCCTTGAAGCGTGTGATTTAATTGGCTTTCAGGGGCAGTTTTGCCCCACTTGCTAACTAGTGCCAGCTCCTTCGTGAAATGAAATGTTGCTGAGGTGTCTCATTTAACCTTCATTCAACTCCATGAGGCAGACGGAAGTCAGTGCCATGCCTGTCTCGTGGGTGAAGGACGGCTTCATGGGGTCGGGCAGGTCTGCACAGTCTTCGCAGAGAGAGCTGCCGTGGCATGGGTCTTCCTGGCTCCGGCGCAGCAGCAGCCCCTGCGGGCTCCAGTCATCCTTTGCTGTGTCACAAACCACCCCAACCTAGTGGATTAAAGCAGCATTTACTCATCTTTTGCTCACAAATCTGCAATTTGGGCAGGGCTCTGTGGGGACGGCTCCTCTCTGCTCTGCACAGGGTCAGCTGGGGAGGCTCCATGGTGGGTGGGTTGGGGGAGGGGACTCCATGACTGGGCTCTGGAATGACCTGGAGGCTGGTTTGCTTCTGTGTCTGCTGCGTGATGCCAGTTGCTCATGGGACCCCATCAGGCTTTGTCAGCCTGCCCTCTGCACTGGGTCTTCCTGCGGCTGCCCGGGCATCCTCACAGCCTGGAAGCAGAGTTCTAGGTGTACAGGGTGGAGGTGAAACTAGTCCTGGCAGTCATTTCCGCTGCACGTCACTAGGAGAGACCGCCACGAAGTCCCCCAGGCTCAAGATGCATTTTTCACCACTGGATGGGAGGAGTGTCAGGCCCTAGAAGCCTGCAGTCATTTCAAGTTCTCAGGACCCTTTAGGCTAAAAATACTTAGTAGACCTTATTAGTAACAATCTTTAAAATTTTTAAAAATACAATTTTATAATATATTCATTATGAACTTTATTTAATATATTTTTATTATTTATAATAAAATTCCATATCTGTAATATATTACATTTTTATATTTTACTTATTTACATTTTATACAACAGTATTAATACTTCATATATAACAAATGATGTATAATAAATATGATTGTATTTATAGATGTAAAAATATTTTTACATATAAAATATTTTGTAATAATTATAAAGTCTACCCCTTTAGTTACTGGCAATCTATTGCCTCTGATAAAAACCAGAAATTAAAATCATATTAGAATGTCTGTGTAAGTGTTGGTTTCTCACAAGTAGTTTCAGTGAAAACCAGCCACACCTCTCCCAGGAGGAAGCATTTTCTGGGGCCACTTTTGGGGGCTTGTTCTGGGGCCTGCTTAGGGGATAGATAGTTCTAGGGGAGGGTGACTGGCCCTGAAAGGGAGCAGCTGGGAGATCTGATACCTAAATTCTCCCGGTTAGTGCGCTGTCCCAGGTTAGAACGATGAAGGACAGGACAACTGCACACAGGCTCATGGATTGCCTCAATGCAAGGGAATGGACCATCTAACGGTCCGGGCCAAGTCCTGGGCATCCAGAGCTGGAAGGAAACTCGTGGACCAGGTAACCCTGTGCATCTTAAATGGGGCACACCAGCCCCACGGGGAGACAGAGTTACAGCATAAACAAGTGAAGCAGTGATTTTTCCTAGACGCCAAGTAATCCACAACATTTTCAGTATTCAAACAAACATGGATATATTTTCGAGTAGAATGTAAAATCTCCATAAATTTTCGGATAAAACAGAAGACTTCAAAGAAATTCCATGCTGGCAGCAGACTGGCTTGGGAAGATTTCAGATACCTCTCCCCCTCCCCAAGTCCTAGCTTGCTCGCTCAGCCTCAGGGTGGGTACTTGGGGGGAAAGCCTGAGAAGCAGTGTGATAGCTGGCAGTCCCTACTGCGAGCTTTCTGCAGCAAGGAGTACTGAGCAAAAAAGAAATAGGACAAAACGGAGGAATTGCTACTTCAGTCTCCATGTGGAGTTCGGGTTCCCCTAACCACCTACCACGTGTGGGCTGGTCTGAATCATGGCGTCCTGTAGGAGTAAATGCACACGGGCTGCTGAAGACTTAGCATGAAATAGAAGTACGCACAGCCTCTCATTAATTATTCATATTGATTACACAATAAGAAGACAGTATTTTAGGTATATTGGATTAAATAAATACATTTCATTTGTTTCTTTTTATTTCTTTAATGTGTCTACTACAAAATTTAAAACACCTGTGTGGCTTGCATTCTATTTTTATTGGCTACATTAGGCTAGAGTAGAAGGCGCCTCTGAATGTAATAGACCACGGAACACTTTCCTTCCTATAACATCTTGGGTGACTAGTTTGGGTAAAATAGGCTGCTGAAAACATTGCTTTAGGTAAAACTGGTCTCTTTACTGACCTCCAAACAAACACTGGGCCTTCCCACCTCCATTCTTTTGTTGACTCTGTTCTGCTGGGAATTCCTACTTCTCTTGACTGTTCCAGGTCAACCCATCCATCCTTCAATGTGCAAGTCAAACCCTTTTATACTGTCCTGCCCCTGCTCTGCTTCCTGCCGTTGAATATGGTTGAGGTGGATGGTGTTGCTGCAGCTATCTTGGGACTCTGAGTTGATAACCTCAGGAAGAAAAGTTGATGATGGCAGAGTGGAAAGATGGAAAGGGCCTGGGTAAGAATGACATGATTGTGTTGCAAAGTCAACTCCAGGCCCACCTCTTTAGCGACTTTTAAAAATGTAATACGGTCCTGGCTGGCGTGGCTCAGTTGGTTGGAGCATTGTCCCGTGGACCAAAAGGTCGTGGGTTTGATTCCAGGTCAGTGCACATATCTAGGTTGAAGTTGTGATCTCCTGTCAGGGAGCAGACAAGAGACAACCGATCGATGTTTCTCTCTTACATCGATGTTTTTCTCTCTCCCTTCTCTCTAGAAGCAACAAAAAAATTTCCTCTGGTGAGAATTAAAAAAAAATGTTATACAATTATATACTTCTACAATTTAAATTGCCCTTACTTGAGCATTCTATTCCTGTCCCAGAATGCTGCCTAACTGATATGAGCTCCACACTGTCACAAAGAAAAGGGACTCATGCAACAATAAAAATATGTAGTATAAATTAATGCTACTACTAAACCAGAAAGTGATGGTCTTACCTTCCCACATCACTGGCCGATCTGACTTGAATACTAAAGCAGGAGAGCAGCTGCAGCAATTTGAGTCCAGGTGTGGTGGCACCTGACCAGCAATAGCTCATTTTAAGTATCTTAATAACTCCGTGAGGCAGGGCCTGTTATTGCTTCTACTCTACAGAGGAGGAAACCATGGCTCAGAGAGGGAAAATCATGTGTCCAGGGCCACACAATTTGAGCTGTAGGAGCCCAAACCTTAACCACTGACCTCGAATGTTCTGTGATCTGAGCTTCTCTGTGTCTTTGGTTTGTAATGAGGCCGCCATATACTCTCAGTCTAACTCCTCTCCAAATAACTCCAGTGAAACTGGAAAAAAAGAGAGAGAATCTGTGAGCCATTTTTCAAATGGTGTGCCCGCTCCCCCCTCCCAGCAGGCTACCTACTGTTTATTTGGGGCTGCATCAAAGATGTCAGCTGTCCTAAGTTTTTCTTTCCTACAGGTAGGCAGTTCCTAAATGCACAGATCACATTTTTGATCTGAAAATAACCCATGAAAGGCATAAAAAAGAAAAATTGTCCAGCAGGTTTATAATCCTTCTCTTATGCCAATAAACAAAGGAGGCAAGAATGTGACAGTAAAGACAAGGCGACCAGCCTCCAAACATAAAACGCACTCATCTGAAAGGTTGAAGAGTATTCATGAAAAGGAACTTAGTTCTGCTCAAGTTCAGCTTTAAATGAGTCTGTTCATATTTCGTCTGGCCTGGGATAAACTTGTGGAATAAATCAGTCTTCTTGAGAGAGATGAGGTGCATTGGCTCTTCCAGAAAATAATCTAATCACACAAGCATCTTTCACAATGTGTGGTCTCCGTGGAGAAACAGATAAGTGGAATGGAATCTCTTTTCAACCAGTGTTTCAGTATTTTTTCTGTAATTGGCACAGTCAGATGTCCCAAGAACTACCTTCCTCCACATATTTGGTTCCAAATAGAATTACTGATGAATTTCTCTCAAACTCTCAAAACAAAAAAAGAGCCATGTAGGTTAAATATAAGATTTTTCTGCTTTTTAGAATGAACATAACTAGATGATGATGATGATGATATTAAGCATTTTTAAGTGGTGGCTATATGCCAAGCATTGTGACAAATGCCATGTGTGCAGGGATGAGCTCATGACATCCTTGCAGAAACCTCATAGGTTGGTTCCACTATTTTCTCCATTTTACAGATGAAGAAACTGAAGTTTAAATCCTTGCCTGAGATCACGCAGCTGGTACTGGAAGAACTCCCATTTCATCTTGGGTCTAACTCCAGAGCCTTTTCCCCTAACGGCCAATCTCCTCTGAAAAGAAGTGTCTCATTTTGGGTTCCCACAAGAGTCAACCCTGCAACAAGGATTTGGGTACTTTCCTGTCTCATGTACACACACCTAGGAACAGAACTGCTCCATCGCAAGTTAGCGATGTATTTATTTAGTTTTATAGAGAATGATAAGCAGTTAACCAAACTGGTGGCACTATTGACAGTGGCCATGTGTGAGAGACCCAGTGGCCAGTCGCATTTCCATGGCAGCTGATATTGTCCGTCTCTTTGGACCACAGTCATTCTGGTGGGCGCATTACATTATCTTAGCATTTGCCTTTCCCTAATGAAAAACGACATTTCACACTTTTCATGAGCTTATCAACCCTTTACATCTTTTGTGAATTGCCTCGCCATGCTTTTGCTTTTTTTTTTTTAAGATTTTATTTTTATTTTATTTTTAGACAGAGGGGAAGGAAGGGAGAAAGAGAAGGAGAGAAACATCAATGTGTGGTTGCCTCTCACATGCCCCCTACTGGGGACCTGGCCTGCAACCCAGGCATGTACCCTGATTGGGAATCTAACCGGTGATCCTGTGGTTCGCAGGCTGGTGCTCAATCCACTGAGCCACCCCAGCCAGGCTTTTGCTTATTTTTAAAAAATTGACAACTTTGTCTTTTTCTTATTGATTTGTAGAAGTTCTCTATATATTCTGGATATGAATCTTTTCTCAGATATGTGTATTGCAAATATCTCCTCCCATTTGTGGCTTACTGTTTTACTTTTTAAATTGTTACCTTTTGATGAACACAAGTTTTTAATTTTGATGAAGTCCAGTTTATCAGTTTTTCTTTTTGGTTGGTACCTTTTGTATCTTGTTTAAAAAATCATTGCCTCTCCATTTGTCTTTAAAGCAATGGTCCCCCAATGCTTCCTTGTTTTCCTTGAGGGTGTGACTAATTGGCGTTCACGAAGAAACAGAACAGCTTGCTGATTTCCTGGCCCCAGTCCTCATTCATGGGTTCTCAGTTATAACTTTCTCAGAGGCAGACCTGCCTCCTATGGGTCTTTGGGAGAGAGGCTGGGTTTATGGACTTTGGATGAGTGGGACAGATTCCCACTTCCACCAGAAAGTAGATCCATTTGGATGAAAATTCTCTTGAAGGAGTATTTTGCTAATTTTCAGATATAAAAGTGGAAAGTAGTTAGGTTTCACTAGAAAAGTGTGTCTTTGAGCTACTGGAGTTTTCAGACACTGTGTCTCTGTTTGTAAAATAAACAGTGAAAAGACGAAAGGAGAGAATGAATTTTAATGTGATCGTTAGCTGGGAGGGGGCAACCAGCATTCTTTGTGTTTCATTGCTATGCAAAAATGAAAGAAGGAAACTTAAAGCTGCCATCTTATGAAAACAGTGGCAAGTTTTTAGATGGCAGCCCTCCCAAGATTATTCCAGGGACAAGGCTGTGTTTTGTTTTGTTTTTGAGAAGAAAAGTTTGCTAAGAACCCAAAAGTTCTTTAATGATGGAAGTGAAGATAGTAAAGTACATGAAACAATTTTCTTTTGATTACAGAAGAGTCTATTTTTCCTTAGTTACTACACCCTCACCCTTTAAGTGGGAAAAAAGAAAATAGGGAAAGAAACTTTGTAGATACCTTAGGAGCCATTTATTTTCTTCCTTTCCTGTCTTTCTCATTTCTCTCTCTAAGTCCCTGCTTGTTCCATTCTCATTCAGGTACCTCCCGGGGCTCTGGGTCTCAGCTTCCTTGTTTTCCAGATGGGGACAGTTATACTACCATCTCAAAGGCTTGCCGAAGGATCAGACGTGTTGGTGCGGGAGGACGAGAGCAGCGCCCGGCACTTAGTCACGCTCAGAAGTGTCCATTGTTACTGTTGCCATTACCATCACGTCTTCACTTTAAGAAAGGGTGAATTCTTTTCTGTCATGTCTATTTTTGAGTACCTTTTCAAATTTTACAGTATAATGATTTGATTTGTCATGAGCAAATTAATCCTTTATCTTGGAGTTTTGTGGCTAATCATGAGGCTGACATTTGACTTGACATTTTTCTATTTGATTTTTGGAACAACTTTATATCTACAGAAATAAACCAAAGCCAATTGCTTATGACACTCTCCAGCAATTACACTGTCTTCCAAGAAATACCAACTTCCAAAGACAGGAAAACTGTTAAGAAGTGACCAGTAAGTGGGTGTTGACACCATACAGTCCCAGGCGTGAGTAGGGTTCCCACTGAGTAATATAAGCAAATAAGAAAACTGTCTCCTCTTTTTGGTTCTCTTTGCAAAATGCTATATTACAAAAGTAGTAAAAAAGAAATAGAAAATTTAGCCAAGACATTGGTCTAGGACATTTTATATCTATGGCCCCTGTTAAGTATAAATATTAATATCTTCAGTTTATGGATGAGGAAACTGATCTCAAAGAAGTTTTATGGTATATTGAAGGACCTACAGCCATTTTGCGATGGCGTGGTGGGAAGGAGCCAAAATATGTTGTGATTTACTTAACTGATTTAGAAACCAGATCTCTTGATGTGTAAAGTCTTCTGACCTTCTAGAAGGTTCCAGCATTAGATTTGATCAGAGGGCAAAGCTATTCCTCTACTGGGAGTTTTAGGATCCTCCTTGGGCTGGGCAAGTCCAAAGATCAGAGCGAGGATTATGTAGGCCTCTCTGTTCGAGCCTCACAGACATTCCTTCTTACTTGGGTGTTGGCATCCTGATACCTCTTCCCCAGTTTCCTTCTGTGGTGTTGGCCGAGTTGGCCTCACTCTCCCAGGTCCAGGGCTGAACACATTTATAAGATCCATTGGTAACCACTGTTCACCCCTGGAATTCACAGATCAGCTCAGGATGGGCACAGAACCCAGGACCACCGGTCGGGGGGGGGGGGCATAGCACTTCTGCTGGAGTTACTAGGATGTCTCTAACACAGGAGGGCAAGGCTGGGATTCAGAGCTGTTGCATCACCACCTTTGCAACTGTCTATGGGTCACAGTGAATCACAGACCAGCCTGGAGTCAAGGGACGAGGAAATAGGCTTTACCTCATGATAGGAGGAGCAACATCTCATTTGTGAGGTGGTGAAAACCTGGGGCCATTTTTTCAGTCTGTTGCATTTACTTTGGCTCACATGCTGTTCTAAATGTGTGTGATATGCATGAGCTTATTTAATTCATGCAATAGTCCTCTTAGGTAGTTACGTTATTGCTGTTATCATTATCCCCATAGCATATGGAGTATGATGTGGCTTTGAGGTCTGTCTTTTAGGTGAGCATGGGGAAGAAGAGGCTACAGCAGGAGCTCTATTATAATAGCCGAGTCTTGTATGCTTCTAAACTGTGACATCTGAGTGACCAGGACAGAGACTGACAGCAGTCATAGTTGGCTGAGGTCTCGCTGTCAACCCTCACAACAAAGTTCCCACCCAGTGCCAGGACCACTGTCATCCCTACCTTCCAGAAGAGGAGATGGAGGCAGAAGAGTTAAAGGGCTGTGTCAAGGGTATGCATCTAGAAAGAGACCAAGATAAGACCATCTGTGCTGGATGTCTTCTGTCTGCACTTGGGATCCTGCTCCACTTCCACCCCCGCTACCCCCGCCTCTCCCTCTGTGCCCCAGGAGCCTGACTTGTATGGACGGTGTCAATGGCTTCCTACTCTCCACCTTCTACTTGGGTTTGGCCAGCAGGAGGCATGGCAGGGGCGACGAGGTAGGAAGACAGAGGGCAGAGTGTTTGTTCCTTAGCTTTCTTCCTGCCAAGTCCCTCTACCCAAGACCATGGTTTGGTCAGGTGGCCCTCATTCTGCTGCTACCTTCTCTGGATTCTGGTACCTGTTCCCTCCCCTTGTGCCAAAGCCCTGCAGGTGGTATCACTGCTGCACCTACTGCTGGGGTTTCTGCACTATCCCTTGTTGGTTTCCTTAAGTTCTGCTTGCAACTTTGGCTGTCCCTTTGCTAAACTTTCTTCAAATTACCTCCTTTCAATGTGCCATCTGATTCTTGCTGGGACCCTGAATGAAACCCCACCTGACTCAGCAGTCTCTATGTTTAATATTTATTGAAAAGATGAAAAGACTGGAATACAAAAGTGCTAGGTGATACTCAAAGCTGAGTTCTTTGAATGATGAAACCAGAAGTCCAAGATGAAAATGAGGCAAAATGAGGTTGTCTCCATGCTGGCTGAAGGCAGGTGGGCCTGTTTCTGCCTGGACAAATACCAAGCATTGAATACTGTTTCTGTATTATTTCCAAAGATCTTGGATTGCATTTTAATTAATTTGCCTTGAAATTAACATACTCTGCTTTTTCTTGAACCAGACTCAAACTTTCCAGCATATCCTATTGCACCAAAATGCTTCCATAAATCAGGATGAATGTCGCATTGGAGACTGTGGGAGAGAGGGAGATATTTTATGAGGGTGTTTTATATTCTGCTCTTGAACAAAACTTTAATATGTATTTGCAGGAGGCATTTTCCATGCTGGCAGCCAATAAACCCTGAGGATGATCTGAGTGTGGTTGTTCTATCTACAAGTGACGCCTTAGAGCCCGGCACACCCATTTATGCTGGATTGAGGGTAGAGGAGAGAAGGGTTGGACAGACATGGATTCCAGTCCAAGCTCCGCCACCTACTAGCTGTGTGACGGAGTATGTTGTTGAACCTTAGTTTTCGTCTATGTAGGTTAAACCAAGGGTTCAGAGGAGACTCAGGCAAAGAGCAAAGCTCCCCAAAGTCCTCAGGCACTTCCTCCACACTCCAGCCACCATATTTTCTCCTGGGTGGCCCTGGTTGAGATCTCGGCTGCTATGGGCTCCCTCAGACTCTCAGATCTGCACTTTGTCTGGCAGGAGTTGGAAATGCTAAGGGGCTGTCCACAGAACTGGATCTTCCTGTGGAAATGGTCAAGAAGTCCAATTTGCAGAATGACTGAGAGGATGTCTTGTGCAAGAATGTGTCCAAACTCGGGTTCAAATCCTGACTCTCTCTTGTTAGCTAAGTACCAGCGGGGAGGTGACCCCCCTTCTTCGATGCTGCCTTTCTTGGATTGTGGACTGGGTGTAAAAACAGTTCTCTCAGAAGGTTGCCAGGAGGGTTCAATGAGATGCAAACCTGGATTCAAGGGGTAGGAACAAAGCCCTCAGCCAATGCTTTGCACAAAGTGAGTGCCCAAAGCATGGCAGCAAAGGCCAAAC
This sequence comes from Desmodus rotundus, assembly GCF_022682495.2. NCBI lineage: Eukaryota > Metazoa > Chordata > Mammalia > Chiroptera > Phyllostomidae > Desmodus > Desmodus rotundus. Next base: position 29,813,568 of record NC_071398.1, on the reverse strand, counting down.
ACAGAGAAAATGCACTCACAGATGCAGTAAATGTTTACTGGGCATGCCTGGTGGTGAAATGTACTGCATTGAAGCCCGCAGCAGTGGAGGGATGAATGAGATAAATATGGTCTCTGCCTTTAGGGGAAGAAAGACATTATATCAATGACACAAATAGCTCAATAATTACAATTTTTAATAAGGATGGAAACAAGAAGAAAGGGAATCAAGGGGAGGCTCCTAATTTAGGGAGAGTGAACAAGAGAGGAAGTGGTAGTCCTGGCCTACTAGCTTAGTTGGTTAGAGCATTGTCCTGATACACCAAGGTTTGGGTTTGATGCCAGTCAGGACAGAGGCAAGAAGCAGCTAATGAATGCATAAGTAAGTAGAACAACAAATTGATGTTTCTCTCTCTCTCTCATCAACAAATAAAATTAAAAAAAAGAAAGGAAGTGACATTTAGGTTGGAGATTGAGTTAGTTGAGGTGGTGGCAGCTGCCATGCGGACCAATCCGCAGTCTCAGCATCTAACCCATCAGGAGTCCAGGCCTCACTCATGTGACACTGGACTGCGGGTTTGGCAGCATTTCTCCACATGGTGATTCAGGAACTCTGGCTCCTGCCATCCTATAAGACATAATAATGAAGGGGTTCAGCAAGGTTGCAGAATATCAGACCAATTTTCAAAAATCACTTGTGTGTTTATACATAAGTAATAAACAAAACAAAATTAAGAAGGCAATTCAACTGACAATAGCACTAAAAGGAATAAATATTTAGCCATACAGTTAACTGAGGAATTGAAAAACTTACACAATGAAAACTAAAAACACTGCTGAAAGATATTAAAGAAGACCTAAATAAATGGAACAACACGTAAAGTCTGTATTCTGAATATATAGAAATAATGTATATGTAAGAGAAACACTTCCTAGATCATGGGGTAACTCAGGGGTGTTGACTGATACAATGTGTGTCTGACCGTGTGTCTCCAATGTATGAGAATGAATTCATAGGTCATGGGACAGCTTGAGATCCGTGATACAACATACATCTGAACATATAGAAATAATATATGTCACAAGTCTTCTTCCTAAACTATTCTTGAAATAGAAGGATAGTTGGGGGTTCAGTGATGCAATGTGTATGTGGGTATACGCACACAATGTTTCTGCATGGAAACTACTTCCTAGATCTAGGACAGCTGAGAGGCTCAGTGATATCTGAGTATATCTGAACGCACCCATACAATACGGTGCATATGTGTATACAGTGTATGACTGAAGCACAACAGTTCCTTCCCTATGTAAGTTTCTTCCCTCTCCCCCAATTTCTGGTTGTTTTAATGGTAGTTTAGTTACTCTTCTAGGCTTTTTACATGTGTTATTGTGTTTTATCTTTCAAAAAAACTTAGTAGTTGTACTCAAAGGCTCAGAGAGGACAGGGAATTGCCCAAGTCCACAGAGCTTCTTATTGGCAGAGCTGAGACTTAAATCAAGTCTGACTTGAAAGCTTTTGGAACCAGCTGCAAGGGTAGAATTGCTGTCCCTGTGTACCGTGCTCCCTGCTTGAGCCCCAGGGGAAGGGGAAAGTGCTGGCTGCATCTGCCACATCTGGGGAACATGGAGCCTTCATCACCCCCACCCTCTGCCCAGCTGTGGGTCCATACCTTCTGTGAAGGTGAAGACACCTTCTGTCTGACTGTCTGACTACTGGTGAAGCAGGGTAACATCCTGGGACCACAGCCGAGGCCTGGGAAATGCTTTCTGAAAGCTTCTGCGAAGATCACCATCTTCACGGAGCCTTGCATGCAGGGAGGAATATTAGAACCAAGTAAATCCAAAGACAAGAACAAACTCCAAACAAATGTGGACCTGGGGCTGCCGCCTGCATCGTCTCCCGGTTTTCCTTCCTGTGAGTTTCACTCAGGAGAAGTTCATCTTGTCAGCTTTCCCAGGGGTCAAATTCTGGTGGGAGGAAGGTGACCCCACTTGGCTGGGCTCCCCAACCCCTGGCCCCTGCTGGTCGGTGGGGCCTCCAGCTCTGCCTGCCTGCCTTTATTGCGTGGCCTTGTGGGGTCAGTGATGCTAGACTGTGAGTCTGGCTCGGCCACCTGATGGCCGAGTGACCCAGCAAACCTCCTTGTCTGTGAACCTGAGCATCCTCATCAGTGACATGGAGCTAATTGCCATCTCATCACATGTGATAGCTGTTAGGAACATTTAAGTGAAATCTAGAGTGTTCTAAGAGGTTGGCACATGGTGGACATCTGCTTAAAATATGCTTTTCCTTCTACGTGGTAAATAAATTTGCAAGAAGAAATATAATGAACTTGAAAGTACACTGGCCTCCCTGTGTACTTTCTAGACCACACTGCCCCACACCACACTGGGTTGCCTTCGTGCTGTAGAACATACACTCTCTCTCTGCAGGCTGAAATTCACCTTCATTGTTTTCTAGAATGCGCCCCCTTTGGGCTCTAGAATGTGATTATTGTGGTGTGCTAGAATGGTGGTCCTCAAACTGGGTCCATCCTGTGTAGTAGCACTTGATGTTCTCTGGCAGTGACTAGGGGTCGTCTTGGAGAGAATGGGGCAGTGGGCAGGGGGCGGGGGGCTCCTCACCTCCAAGAGAACAGCTGTGTTTTAAAGATCCATTTCGGGTCTTGGGAGAGATTTTGTTGGAAGAAAATGACCAAGGGGGTCAATTCGGGTCCTGGGCTGCAGACAGAGGCCGCAGGGTTAGAATGTTCTATGAGCGCCGAGTCACTGTAGTGGGAAAGTAGACATGTTAGAGGGTCCAGCTTACACTGAGAAGGAGTACAAAAGGGGAGATAAAAGCAGAAATCAAATCCCATTTTCTTCTAGGCTGAAGCTGACGAAGGCAACATAGGTTCCTGTGTGATCCCAGCCTTTGTAGAATGAAATACTTCTAGAGCATATTATGTAGTAAGAGATGGATTGAATTATCTAACTATCCCCCAGATTGCCTCACTGGGGAGAAGAAAGGAGTTCTGAGTTGATGAAATGTAAGACAAAAGGCAGGAAGCCTGGCACAAGCCCATTCTTACAAAGTCACTCATTGCTGGATTTTCCAGCTCAGTGATCACCTGCCATCACCTAAAGGGCTGAGGGTCATTCCTCGCTGATGGGTATGAGTGTTGTCTCTGGGGTGTTATAGGGCAGAGTCCTCACATTTACCTCCTGGTGCTACAGAGCATCCATTTATAGGGTGAGTTCATAGAGAAGACCTTCGCTGGGCACAAATGGGCCCTAAACTCTCAAACTCATTCTCATTTCCTCTTTTTGACAGCAAGCCTCACCTCAGAGTCATAGAAAGCAATGGTAGCTTACTTTTCATTGTATTCACATTATCTTTTTTAAAAAAGAAAAAATGATATTAGTGTTTTATTTATTAAGGTGTGGTATTTTCTTTTGAATATTTGATTCAGCAAAATGTAAGTCTAGTTAGAGAAAAATGGAGCTGGACCAGGCAAAAATCACTGAGAGATACTAAAAGCATGAAGAGTTTGCTGGAAACGGGGCATTTGCTTGGCTTAGCACGTGTTCCTACATATTACTTTTTCATGACGAAGGGAGGAAAAGGGGCTTTTATGGTGGGGAAGCCGGGGGACCCTACCTCAACCACATGATCAAAGTTCACATCACCATTAATGGACACAGGATATCACAAGTTCACCTGCATATTCTGATTCAACAGGCCTGAGTGGAGCCTGAGGATATCACAGGCCCTGATGTGCCCTGAGAAGGACACAATGTCACTTCTGGGACATTGTTGTCCACCATGCGTAGCCTGAATTTAACAATGAGAAAACGTAACACTAACCCAAACTGAGGGGAATGCTACATGACAACTGGCCTGTACTCTTCAAAAATGTCATGGTCCTGAGAAATAAACACAGGCCAAGGGATGCCTCCGATTAGAGGGGGTTAAGGAGATGGGACGACTAAGGTAATGACGTCACTACAGTCTGGGAAACAGTGCTATACAGGACGCATTGAAACTGGGACTCAGGGGGGGAATCTGAGTGTGAACTGTGCGCTTGCTGACAGCAGTGTGCTGGTGATGACTCTGAATTCCACGACTGCTTCATGGTTCCATGTGAGAACGCACTGTTTTTAGGACACATGTACCAAAGTGCTCCTGGTAAGTGGTCGTGACATCTGCCAACTTCTCTCCAGGGGTTCAGTGATAAAGAGAATATGTGTGTGTGAGTGTGTGAGAGAGAAGAAACTTAATATGCAACATGTGATTAGGTGAACCTAGTGGAAGGCAGATGTCCGGTTTGCTTGCAACTTTTCTGTAGGTTTGACATTTTCCAAAATAAAGTCTTTTTTTAAAAGAAAAAGAAAGTACTGGTAATTAAGCGCAGGTGTGACATGCAGGTGTGAGGTGGTTATAGCGTTCCTCAGTCTGAGGTTTGGGGGAACAGGGCATGCGCAAATCTCTCGGGAGTCCCCCAGCTTGACATTCGAGGGTGCCATGCCCACCAAATAAACGGCCTCCATATAGTTCACCAAACAAAGCACATATGTAATCTACCTGGGGAACAAAACAAACCGTAAGATTCAGCAAGTATCCTACGGGGGCCTATGAATACCCTCGTGTGCAGGTTCCTCTCGTAAACCGAGCACAAGAAAACACATTTGCCTTCCTCCTTCACCAAATGCTCTTGCCTTGTACAAACCACTCTGACCCCATTCTTCGTTCTTTTCTTCTCTCTCCCCCTCTCCTCTTCCTGCCTCCCCTACCCCCACCAGATTACCAGTGAGTTCTGTTTGGTTCTTGTCATCTTGCAGTAAGACTTTCTCGAAGAGCTGTTGGCCTGATTGCCATTTCTCAGGCAGTAAACAGCCCCCAGAGACATTGGTCTAGTTTCCAAGGGGGTCCTGGTGAAGGCACAGAGCTCTGGCCACAGCCAGGCAGCCGAGAGTAAAATAAAATCTGGGCCCTGGGCCCTGGGTCTTGTTAGGAAGTCCAAACACAACATCCTCTGCACTAAGCACCCACAGATGATGGTCCTTTCTGCTCCCAAATCTGGCAGTGACCCTGGCCAACCTTTGCAAGTGTTGTACTCCTGGGACCAGCCACCTTGTTGCGGGTGGGCTTCCAGGACTGGCTGCATATTTGGAGACATCTTAGGAAGAGGCCCAGGTGATAGGGATTTAGACCAGGGAGGCTGGGGTCAGCGTCTTTGGTGGAGAGACTTGCCGAGTGGTCAGGTACTGGGGCCTTCTCAGAAAGTCGGCTTCTGGTGTATGTAGGGAAAGGGCTGCCCTGCCTCTGCCTCCCAAGTGATTGACAAATGTGCTGGGGTGATGTAGGCTGAGATGTCTGCATTCAAGAGAATGGCTTCTGTTTCTCAGTTGAGTTTGCCAAGAAAAATGGGCTTGGGTTTTTTTAGGACCAGCTTAGCCATTCACTCTGTGCACTTGGACAAGCTACCTGCTCTCTTCTCTATGAATTAATGGTGTTGAACTGTACTGATGGCTTGTCCAGTTGTGTCCTGTGGAACATGAGGGATGTCATATGATGAAATATTATAAATCCATAATAGGATGTTATATACCAGCTCTGGTTCCCCAAGGGCATGGGGAGGCTTTTTTACAGCTACTTGAATATGGATAGTTGTAAGGGAACCAACTTCCACGGAACTGAACTTGCCTACCTTCCTCTTCTTTTCATTATTTGTGGCCTCCTCTCTCACAATTCTCTTCTCCTATTTTATCAAAGAAAAGCATAGGATCTTACTTTGATAAACACCCCATGGTTTAAGACAAAGAGTATGTGGTCCTCAGGAGGGAAAAGCAAAGAATGCTCCCCTAAGATACTTTATTTTTTAAAAAGATTTTATTTATTTTTATTTTTAGAGAGGGGAAGAGGGAGAGAACAAGAAGGAGAGAAACATCAACGTGTGTTGCCTCTCAAGCACCCCATACTGGGAACCTGGACTGCAACCCAAGCATGAGTCCTGACTGGGAATCAAACCAGCAACCTTTGGTTCAAAGGCCGGTGCTTGATCCACTGAGCTATACCATTCAGGGCAGATATTTTAAAGTCTTATTTTTTCCGGGTGACAAAATCAAGGTCAGACTGTGTCCCTTGACTGTCTATTTACCAATCCATCAACCTATGCATCTATCCATCCATCATCCACCATCTCTCTTTCCATCCATCCACCCATCTATCAGTCCATCCATCCATGTGCATTTCTATTTGACTAATCATCTTTCCTCTATCTTTTTTAGAATTAGATTTTATTGTAAGATGATTGTTCTTGGAGGCATGTATTAACACATGTATTTGAATGGACAAAGGAAGACACATTTATTTTTTCAGTTAGAAAGTATAACTGATTTGGATGGTTGACTTGAGGACTAGCTTTGTTTTTAGGTTATATGGCAGGCATTTCTCTAAATTAAATCAGCTCCATGAATTTGTAGCTCCAAAGTTTTGATGAAAATTTACAGTACACACTGTGCTGAAGAGCAAAACTATTTAACTCAGGATGAAAAATTTAGAATTGAGTGTTTGTGTCCTTGCATAGAGGCACTGGGAATGCAACATCTACAAATGTAGGTTGAACCTGGGGTGTTTGTTCCTGACTCAAACACCACACTCACTGGGGCTGTCGTTCGTGATGATTCTCTGATGTGATGATCACCCTTGAGAAGATTCTGAACAAGCATAATACAATCCTCCCTTGATGTGCATGGGGGTTACCTCCCTGAGAAATTCAGTATGTGCCATGACATGGTATTTATGTGTAAAATAGCATCAGATGGACTCAGATAATTATGAATAAGACTTTTAAATTCATGACTGTTCCGGGTACATTTGAAGTTCCTCTGGGACACAGAACAATTCGTCAGTGCAAGCTATTAAATTTGGAGGTAATTTATTTGGCAGCAATAAGCACTAAAACACATGTCATGGGATGATTCTAAAGCACAACTTTATCAAAATAATCGAATGCTTCTGGATGCCTTTTACCAGGTGGGTGAAAGCAATGCTTGCAGATGTTAAGGACCTGACTCATTCCACACAGCAAACAATTGGCAGAGCCAGGTTTGAGCTCAGTGCCCTTCTGAGCCTGCACATGCTCCCAACAGCAGCGCTTTGCAAACTCTAACGTGCACAGGGCTCACCTGGGGACCAAGTTCACCTGCAGATTCTGATTCCACAGGCCTGGGTGGAGCCTGAGGCTCTGCATTTCCAACCACCTCCCAGTCTGAGGTTTATATTCCATTGAACCAACTTTCTACTCATCATGGGCAAATCTGTTCCCAGTGCAAACCTTGGTTTCCTTCCAGTTGTAAACCCACTTCTATTTTGTCCAGCTTTATTGAAATATAATTGACATCCAACATGTACACCATGATGATTTGATACACGTGTGTATTTTGAAACAATAACCATAATAGAGTCAATTAACACCTCCATTACCTCACATTTAATCCCCTCCCCTTTTCTGTGGTGAAAACATTTAAGATCTGCTCTCTTAGCAACTTTCAAGTGTACAGTATAGTATTATTAACTGTATTTATTCCTCTTTTAACTGGAAGTTTGTAACTTTAACTGTCTCCTACCTCCATCCCTCTACAACACCGCCCCCCCCCCAACCCAGGCCCTGGAAACCACCATTCTACTCTCTGGTTCTGTGAATTGAGTAAAACCCACTTCTGACACTGAGGACTCCCGGGCACCGAGGGAGACACTGTTTCCCCACATCTCACACATTTCACCACAAACAGAGCTGCTGCAGTGCGTGAGGGTTCCAGTCAGGCCGCGGGTTTCCAGTCAGGTCCAATGCACAGGCCTAGCGAGTGCTCCCTGAGACTGGAAGGGAGGGCACTTTGTCAGTTATAATAAGTTGTTGACAGACGGACGCTGCGCAGGGTACGCCTGATGGCAACCACATGTGCTCTCAGGGACTGTCTCCAAAGTGCCAGTGCCATTTGTGTGTTTGCTGCTCCTGGAGGCCCGAGGACTTTGTTATCTTGTGGGCTGATTGGATCTGCAGTGCCGTGCCGGGCAGGCCAGTAAAGTCTTCACACTGAGACAGAGCACCTTTCCACGGCCCTTCTCCATGGTGCCGTGCCACATTTCACCACGCAGGAGATCTCTGGGGGAGAGGGAACATTTTGGCTGGGAGATCGGCCCAGCCCTGTTCCTGTCGAAGGCCGACTTTGAGGTGAGAAGCTGGTCAAGAGAAATTCCTGATAGGGAGAAATCAGAACCTTTGCACATTGCCGGTGGGGGTGTGAAATGGTGCAGCCACTGTGGAAAACAGCCTGGAAACTTCTTAAGTTACACATCGACTTACCATCTGACTCAGCAATTCCAATCCTGGGTAGATACCCAAGAGAAATGAAAACAGGTGTTCAAACAAAAACTTGTACAGGGATGTCCACAGCAGCATTATTTACAATAGGCAAAAGGTGGAAACAACCCAAATGTCCATCAACAGATGAATGGATAAACCAAATGTGGTCTATACATACAATGGAATATTATTCAGCTTTAAAAAAATGAAGTACTAACACATGCTACAATGTGGCTGAACCTCAAAAAACATTCTGCTAAGTAAAAAAAGCCAGTCACAAAGGTCACATACTGTATGAAGACATTCATAGAAAATATCCAGAATAGGTAAATCCATAGAAACAGAAGGCAGATTAATGATTGCCAGGGGCTGGGAAGAAGGGGAATGGGGAGTGACTGATTAATGGGCACAGGGTTCTTTTGGGGTATTAAAAATTCTGGAGCCCTGGCTGGTGTGACTCAGTGGATTGAGTGCCAGCCTGTGAACCAAAGGGTCACTGGTTGAATTCCCAGTCAGAGCCCATGCCTGGGTTGCAGGCCAGGTCCCCAGTAGGGAGCATGTGAGAGGCTAACACACAGTGATGTTCCTCTCCCTCCCTTTCTCCCTCCCTTCTCCTCTCTCTAAAAATAAATAAATAAAGTCTTTTAAAAAATTCTGGAACTACATAGTTATGATGGTTGCACAATATTCTGATGTACTAGTCGTCATTAATGATACATTTTATGTGATGTGCATTGTACCAAATTCTAATCACAGTGGGAACTGCAAAGGAGCATTTCAATTCACAAATGCATAGTTTGTCCTGTCGACAGTGGGCTCCTTAGACTGAAGAAGCAGGGTGTTGGAGGCACCCAACATGAATAACGAAGCGCTGATCGCAGATGGTGACTACTGACTGAACATGTGCTATATACCAGGTACAGTTCTGAGCACTTATGTGCATTATTTCTTTTAATCCACACAACAATTGCCCCAGAAGGAAGGTTCTATTTTCTTCTCATTTTACACATGAGAAACCCAAGGCATAGAGACATAAAATAACCCTCCCTAGGTCCCAGAGCTAGTGAGTGGGCAGCTGGGATTTGACCCAGAATCTACTCAACAAAGATCTGTGACTGATGTTGAAGAGAGTGAATGCTTGGCAGGGTCCAGGGTTAGGGCTCCCAGAGCCCTATGTCACTGGCAAAAAGAGGTCATTTTGGAAGCACCTAAGTGTCTTGCAGTGGTCATACTGAAAGAACTATGGACATCAACTTAGTCAGCTTTGGTTCCTTCCTCTATGGGATGAAAAGCCTGAACCCAAGGAAGCCAGTGACCAAGATGGAGGCACAAGGCCAAGGACAGATGGGTGAGGGAAGGTGGCCAGCGCTCTCAATTCTTCTCATATGTCCAAAAGAAGGCACTGTCATTGTTCCCATTTTTTTTTAGGTTAACGAACAGAGGCTCAGAGGGGCACCATCACTTGCCCAAGGTCACACAGCTCAGAGAGTCCAATCTGACTGAGGTGGAGCACCTGCTCTTCACACTCACTGCACAACGCAGCTCTCTGGAGTCTGCATTGAGTTCTGCCTCTTGTGATAAATGAGCATATGCTCCCATGGAAAATTAAAAAAAACAGAAAGAAAGAAAACACATGGAAGGAAATATAGATCACTCAGAGTGTTGTTATCTAGAGCAATCTACTGTTACCCCTTTGATACATTGCTTGCTATTTTTCTCTATGTAATGTGTACACACATGTATTTATGTGTTTTTACAAAATTAGGATCATGCTAACTATACAGCTGTTTCAGACTTTTTAGGTAATGTTTTGCTTATGTTTCCTTTTGATTCATTATGGGAAAACTTGATTTTTAATAACTGCATGGTCTTCCATCATCTGGATCTTCCAGAATATGACTACCTCACTAACGATGAGCATGTAGGTGGTTTCCTAGTTATTGCAACTGAAATCAACACTGTTTTGATGGTCCCTTAACATAAATGTATCTGCATATAGTAGGTATTTGATTAATATTTATGAATTAATGAATATGGATGAATGAATGGGATTTCTTTAGGTTGGATCCTGGATGTAGACTTACTTGGACTAAAGTAGGCTTTCCGTACCTTAGGTTTGCTTGTATAGTCCCTGTTCTCTTCTGTTGTCCTACTGTAATTAGTGATAGTGTCCTCTTTTACTCTCAAAAGTGCCTTGGTTTGGATGATAAATTACAAGGTCACCCTCATCAAGTGACATGAGTCTTTTTGAAGTTCTTGAAACACATCACGAAACTGCTATACAGATGTGTTGTACCAATTTACACCTACCTGTAACTTAGTCCTAAAAGAGGAAGGCTTGATGAAAATGTCTGGATGAAAAATTTGGGAAATGGACTTAGCTTTGTAAAAATGGAATTAGCTTTGTGAAAGCTAAATTTGTGAAATTCAGAAATGGCTGAAGTCAATTTCCTTTCCCTAAGTTCTCATGTTCTTCAGATCTACATTGGTCACACATTAAGCTTATTGTTGTTTATCAAACATATTAATAAAAATAAACTTATTGTAAATGATGACAGCATTTGGATGAGAGCAGGCATGATCCTGAAGCCATCGGGGTTTGGATCCCAACTCTATCGCTAGTTGTGAAGCTGAACAAATCCCCTATTCAGTCTCAATTTCTTCCTCTGCAGAGTGGAAATGGATATACCCTCATCTCAGAAAGCCATGAGGGTTAGATGTCAGGGTTCAAACTGGGAAAGCCAATTTCATGCTAACTGTACCTAAATCCAGTCCTTTGCTTAATGAGCCACTCACCCCATCTATTTAGCAGTAGCAAGCGGCCCTTTCTAGTTTTCTATGTATAGTTTGACTTTTCATTTTTGTATCAGTCCAACTTGGTCCCAGAGCCTGAAGGGGGTGCCCTCCCAGACAAACTTGTTGAGGGACTAGTTAGGCACATGGCAGTATTGAAAAGCTGCTTGCTTCAAAATGTATCCCATATGTAGATTTTCACCCTGTCTGAATCCCAGACCTTCAGAGGGTTGGCCCAGTAAGTGATGGCCAAGAGGACTGCATGATTAAGAACATGATTGCCTAAGAGACTGTGGGAGTGGCACACTCTGAGATTGCCTTATCCTGTAGCCAGACATTCGTCACACCTAGGGAGCTAGGATAACTCCTGTTTCCCTACCCTAGGAGGGCAGTAGTCCTGGAAACCATCTATTCACGATTAGCTGGAAATGTGAATTTTGAGATGATCCCTTGGCTGACTTTCAGATGCTAGAGGACAGGACAGTTGGCTAATGCCCAGCGGTACGCTCTGGGTGGTGGTATTTGGGGGTGCGGAAGACTGGCAAACTTCTGACTCTCCTTCCCAGCACAAGGAGCTAATCGAAATATGCCAGGGAGTTTGACCACTCCATGTTGGCAGTAATCTCTTGTGTTTTGGTCTGTGTTGGCCCTAGGAGCCTTCATTACGGTTGAGCTGAATCAGGAGCTCTGAAGTCAAATGTAGGTCATACCCAAGGGAGCAAATACATGTTCTCTTGGAGGCTTATATGTGCTGGCCTCCTGAGTGCCAGTTTCCTGGGTCAGTTACATACAAGCTTATGAGGACAAATAGAGTCTTCCTTCTGATCACAATATCTGATTACACAATTGATGGCTTAGTCACTTGTCACTGGCCTGGCACTCTCCCAGAGTTAGCCTGTGAGGTCAGTCACTGCTGAGTTATACAGATTTCCACAGCCCCTGAAGTGACCATCTGCTCCCTCCTGGAAAACAGAATTTGTCTTTTATCTAAATTAGGGAGTGGCTAAGCAAGTGGTCAAAAGTTGTTCTATTGGTAGGAAAAGGAAGAGTGCTTCAGCTCTTCTGAAAGTGGATTCAATATCCTCACCCAACTGCTGAACCCACAGAACTGGGCCAGGCTGCAGGGCTCTTGGCAGAATCCCATCCTTTGGAACTTGAAGCTGGCATGGACTACTTCCTGGGTCAAAGGGGAGGGATTAATGAGCTCTCAATACAGCCTAGAAACAGGCATTTTGACAATTTCAGTGAAATGAATTGAACCTTGGCAGCGAATTTTTCTTGGATACCATGACATCCAGACACTGAAAAGAAATGGACTGAGCAAACACAGAGTGCATTTGGCGATAACAAAAATGTCCTGGAATGACCTTTAGAACATTCCAACAAGACCCATATTGGCGCAGGTCAGAAGCAACTCTAGACAGAATCCTCAACCACTTGCATTTCCATCTTCCACTTATCTTGAGTGTAACCTGGCTAAGTTACTCTCTGTTATTAACACAGGAAAAAATTACTTTGTTGATTGGATGGGGTAGGTAACTTCTATTCCAAAAGCTAATCATGGAAACACGATTTCATTTAGTATTCATGTTTCTAAAACCTAGCAGGAAAACTATGGTAAAAGCATGTTCTTATCTCCTATTCCCCCACCACTCAGGGACAAGGTTATGTTGCTCCAGAGCAATGAAGTCTAAGGAAAGGATTCACACATACTTCTGAGCCCAAGAAAGAGCCAGAGCTGGTGTGCCAGGAGTGCTCTGCTTGCTAAGCTTCTCCACTGCTGAAGAGTTTGCTGGGCAATGAACCTACAGTGACATTCCTCAAGTGCATGCTTCACAGATTAAACTATTTCCACTTTATTTTAAATCTTCTCCATTTTCCTTAAAACTTGGGTTTATCCCTTCCTTCAACTGCAGGAGTGGGTTTGTCTTCTACTTTATAGAAGAAACAGAAGCCATCGGGCAAGAAACTCCTCAAGTTGGGCTCCCAAAGATGTTCTGATAGAGTGTATTATGGTTACACAAATAGTCGTATTTTACTTCCCTATCCTCCAGGTGGAGCATACCTCCATGTCCAGTGACTTTGAACTTGGTCGTGTGACCTGGTTTGACCAAAGGAGTGTGGGCAGAAATGACAAAGCACAGTTCTAAGAAGAGGCTTTGACAGTCTCTTCTTTGACTATGAGTCTTTGTTCCAACTTCTTGCTCTTGCCATCAGCCATGAACACATCCAAGTATCTGTTGCTCCTCAGAATCAGAGATACATGTAGCAGACTCAAAACTGAGCCCAGCTGAGCTCAGCCAAGATAAAGACTCACAAGTGAGAAATAAGTGTCCATTGGTATAAGCCACTGAGATTTTGGAGTTGGTTGTTATGCTAATTACCCCAGAAAAACTTGACGAATACAGAAACCAGTCTGCATATGTCAATATTTATACTGTTGCTGTTATAATGAAAAACTGATCATTCTTATGTCTAGTGTCCATACTTCCACTTGACTTTTCATTTCATTTTCTCAGGAACCCTAATAATCAAGTGTCTCTTGCTTCTCTAGCACCTTCTTTACTAGACACTTTTCACCATTTTAAACATGATCAGTTCCTTCTGGCTTTTATTAAGATATAAAAATCTGTGAACTGAAAATAAAGAGAAATCTTAAAGGCACCCAGAGGAAAAAAGGCATTATATACAGAAAAAAAAAAAAAAAACAAAAAAAAACCAAGATAAGAATGACAGCAGACTTCTTCTTAGAAACTATGCAAGCCAGAAGACAGTGGAGTGATGTCTTTAAAGTGCTGAAAGGAAACAAACAAACAAAAATCAACCCAGAATTCTATTCCCAGTGAAAACTGTCTTTCAAAAGTGAGGGATAAATAGTGTTGGCAGTATAGTGGTGAGCATAGCTGCCTTCCAAAGATGAGGGATAAATAAAGGTTTTTTTCAGACAAGCAAAAAAGTGACAGAATTTTATTACCAGAAGACTTGCACTACAAAAATATTAAAGGAAGTTCTTCAGACAAAAAGGTAGAAGAAACCAGTCAGGGTAAACTGAAGCCTGGAAGATGGCAGCGAGATAGGTGGGAGCAGAGTCCACTTCCCATCAACGCCAGTGAAATACCTAGCTGATCTGAGGAGCAGAGCGAACAGCCAACAGTATTCCAGCATATATGAAGATCGGAGACCAAAGATAGAGGACATTGAAAGATCAGACGGTAAGAAGAGTGCTTAAGGACAATAAGGTCCCTGGGACCAGCGTGGGGACCAGGGCGGCTGAAGCCCCGGCCCGGGCGCAGGGTCTGCTGCAGGATTCTTGGTAGAGAGCCAGGCTGGGCTGTGTGAGCAGCCAGGTGCTTGTTTGGACTAGGGGGGCTTGAATAGGAAGAATTTCTCGAAAAGGAAAAGAAAATAGAGGCACTCGGCAGCTAGTTAGAGAACTCTCGGCAGCAGCTGCGGCCTCTGGCGCCCCTCCCCCCTCAGCCCCTGGATGGTGAACACGGGATAAGCAGACCCAGCGCTCACCTGAAGCCCGGCTGGTGCGCACCCAGATTAGAGGACTGGGGGCCCACAACTGAAACTCTGGGTGAGCGCGCGCCCTGATAAACGACCCGGCTGCCTGGGCGCACAGACAAAAAGCGCCTGGGTGGGCTCGCACACCTAAAACCCCGGCTGGGCGCCCACACCTGAAACCTCGGGTGGTTGCACAACCGGATCAGTGGCTGGCTGCCCCCGCGCACAGACCCAAAAGCACAGGTTCTCAAAAACTCCTACCTAGCCCCTGCGCACAGAACTCTGCGGGGCCTACTGGCTCTCTAGGAGGGAGGCAGAACGGCCAGCAGAGGGGAGTTGCAGGGCTAGGGGAGACTGCATTCCCCGGAAAGACTCGACCCAGTAGGGGGCTGAACTACCCCATAGCAGCACTGAGAGCCCCTAGCATCTAAGACAGCAAAGAGCAAGAAGGTGGAATGTGAGTTGCCCCTGATTAGTGCAACTCAAGGACAGCACAGCTGGTGAGCTAAAGGCCTAGTGGGGAGCAGAAGGACCTGGAGGAACTGGTCTGAAGGCTGAACAACAGCTAAGAGTGTGGCTCAGGAAGGGAGAAAAGTGAAACCAATCCTTCCAACCACCCCCTCCCGTTCTACAGACAGGAAGACCAGCAGAACTAACCTGACCGGTTTAAAGCCAGCAGAAGACTTTTTCTTTTTCTTTTCTTTTTCTTTCCTCCTTTCGCCCTGAATTCCTTCTTCTTTTCTGTCCTTCTTTCTTTTTTTTTATTCCTTCTTCCTTCTATCCTTTACCTTTTTTATTCCTTCTTCCTGCCTTTTTTAATTTATTCTTTTGTTTTAACTTTTGTTAAAATTTTTCCTTATCTTGCCTCTGATCTTTCTTTATTCCTTCTTCCTTCCTACCTTTCCTTTTCTATTCCCTTTTTACCTCCTTCCCTTCTTTTTTTTTTTTTTGCCCCCCTCCCTATTTTTCCCACAGGTGAGACAAGAAAACCTGGAGTGCTGGAAAGACCAGAGTTAGACCGTATTACACCCATAAACATCAGTTCAAGACCAGTGAGCACAGGAGATTAAGGAGACAGCACCACTGAATCCCACTGGCATTCTACCATAGAAGTTCATACCATAAACCCAGGGAGTCAGAATAGATCAATTTAAGAAGCATAGGCTAACAAGAAGAGTCTCACAAACAATGGAAAGACAAAGAAACAATCCCCAAATGAAAGGAAAGGAGGAAGCCTCAGAAAGAATGCTAACTGAAAAAGAGGCAAGTCAACTATCAGATACTGAGTTCAAAGCAATGGTTATCAGGAAGCTCACTAAGCTCTCTGAGCTCACAGAGAACTACCAGAAACTACAGGGAAACTATACAGATTGAAACTATACAGAAGGAAATAACCAAGATCAGAGCAGAGTTAAATGACATAGAGACTAAAAGCACAATTCTAAGGATCAATGAATCCAGGAGCTGGTTCTTTGAAAAGATAAACAAAATCGACAAACCTTTAAGTAGGCTCATCAAGAAAAAAAGAGAGAGGATCCAAATAAACACAATTAGAAATGAAAGAGGAGAGATTACAACTGATACCACAGAAATACAAAGGATTGTAAGAAATTACTACGAAGAACTGTATGCCAAGAAATTTGAAAACCTAGGTGAAATGGACACATTTCTAGAAAAATATAATCTTCCAAAACTGAATGAAGAAGAAGCAGAAAACCTGAACAGACCAATAACAGCAGAGGAAATTGGAGCAGTCATCAAAAAACTCCCAACACACAAAAGCCCTGGACCAGATGGTTTCACAGGAGAATTCTACAAAGCATTTAAGGAAGAGCTAACCCCTATCCTTCACAGACTATTCGAAAAAATCCAAACTGATGGAAGACTCCCAAACTCTTTTTATGAAGCCAGCATCATCCTAATCCCAAAACCAGATAAAGACACAACAAAGAAAGAAAACTTCAGGCCAATATCGCTGATGAACATAGACACTAAAATTCTCAACAAAATATTGGCAAACCGCATCCAACAATACATTAAAAAGATCATCCACCATGACCAAGTGGGATTCATCCCAGGGATGCAAGGATGGTACAATATTCGCAAATCAATAAACATAATACATCACATCAACAACAGCAAAGAGAAAAATCACATGATCATATCAATAGATTCGGAAAAAGCATTTGATAAGATACAGCACCCATTTCTGATAAAAACACTCAGCAAAGTGGGAATAGAGGGAGCATTCCTCAACATAATAAAGGCCATATATGAGAGACCTACAGCCAACATCATACTCAATGGACAAACACTTAGAGCTTTCCCACTAAGATCAGGAACAAGACAAGGATGCCCTCTCTCACCACTCCTATTCAACATAGTATTGGAAGTCCTAGTCACAGCAATCAGACAAGAAAAAGAAATAAAAGGCATCCAAATTGGAAAGGAGGAAATGAAACTGTCACTGTTTGCAGATGACATGATAGTGTACATGAAAAGTCCTATAGACTCCACCAAAAAACTACTCAACCTAATAAATGAATTTGGCAAAACAGCTGGATTCAAAGTCAATACTCAGAAATCAAAGGCATTCCTGTACACCAACAACGAAACAACAGAAACAGAAATCAGGAAAAAAATCCCATTTGATATAGCAACAAGAAAAATAAAGTACCTAGGAATAAACCTAACCAAGGAGGTAAAAGACCTGTACTCAGAAAACTACACAACACTAAAGAAAGAAATTAAGGAAGACACAAACAAATAGAAGCATGTACCATGCTCATGGATTGGAATAATTAACATCATCAAAATGGCCATACTACCCAAAGCAATTTATAGATTCAATGCAATCCCTATTAGAGTACCCATGACATATTTCACAGATATAGAACAAACATTTCAGAAATTTATATGGAACCATAAACGACCCCAAATAGCTGCAGCAATTTTGAGAAAGAAGAACAAAGCAGGAGGGATCACAATACGTGATATCAAACTGTATTACAAGGCCACTGTAATCAAAACAGCCTGGTACTGGCATAAAAACAGGCACATAGACCAATGGAACAGAACAGAGAGCCCAGAAATAAACTCAAGCCTTTACGGTCCATTAATATTTGACAAAGGAGGCAGGAGCATAAAATGGAGTAAAAACAGCCTCTTCAACAGATGGTGTTGGGAGATCTGGACAGCTACGTGCAAAAAAATGAAACTCGATCACCAACTTATGCCATACACAAAAATAAACTCAAGATGGATAAAAGACTTAAATATAAGTTGTAACACCATAAAAGTCCTCGAGGAAAACATTGGCAGGAAAATCTCAGACATTCCACGCAGCAACATCCTCACAGACATGTCCCCTAAAGCAAGGGACATAAAGGAAAGAATAAACAAATGGGACCTCATCAAAATAAAAAGCTTCTGCAAGGCTAAAGAAAATAGCACCAAATTGCAAAGAGAACCAACAGTATGGGAAAACATATTTGCTAATGATACCTCAGACAAGGGCCTGATCTCCAAAATATATAAAGAACTCACACGACTCCACTCCAGGAAGACAAACAACCCAATTAAAAAATGGGCAAAGGACTTGAACAGACACTTCTCCAAGGAAGACATACAGAGGGCCCAGAGACATGTGAAAAGATGCTCAGCATCACTAGCCATCAGAGAGATGCAAATTAAAACCACAATGAGGTACCATCTCACACCAGTCAGAGTGGCCAACATAAACAAATCCACAAACAAATGTTGGAGAGGATGTGGAGAAAAGGGAACCCTAGTGCACTGTTGGTGGGAATGCAGACTGGTGAGGCCACTGTGGAAAACAGTATGGAATTTCCTCAGAAAACTAAAAATGGAACTGCCCTTTGACCCAGCAATTCTGCTGCTGGGATTATACCCTAAGAATCCTGAAACACCAATCCAAAAGAACCTGTGCACCCCAATGTTCATAGCAGCACAATTTACAATAGCCAAGTACTGGAAACAACCTAAGTGCCCATCAGCAAATGAGTGGATCCAGAAATTATGGTATATTTACACAATGGAATTCTACACAGCAGAGAGAAAGAAGGAGCTTATACCCTTTGCAACAGCATGGATGGAACTGGAGAGCATTATGCTAAGTGAAATAAGCCAGACGGTGAGGGACAAATACCATATGATCTCACCTTTAACTGGAACATGATCAATAGAAGAAAAAAGCAAACAAAATATAACCAGAGACATTGAAGTTAAGAACAATCTAACAATAGCCAGGGGGGAGTGGGGTGGGGACAGTGGGAAGAGGGGATTACAGGAACTACTATAAAGGACACATGGAGAAAATCAAGGGGGAGGGTGGAGGTGGGGGAGGGAGGTGGGTTCAGCTGGGGTGGGGTGGAGGGATGGGGAGAAAGGGCATACAGCTGTAATTGAATAACAATAAAAATTTTTAAAAAAAGAAACCAGTCAGAATCTTGGGGCTACACAAGAAAGTGAAAAGTGCTAGACATGATAAAAGTGAAGATAAATATGCAGTTTACTTTTTCTTATTTTAATTTCTTTAAAAGATATTTCTCTACAAGATATTTAAAGCAAAAATAGTCACAACTTACGATGTGTTTATATCACATGTAGGAGTAAAATGTATAACAACAGTGAAAACAATATGAGGTAGGACTTGGGAGTATATTGTTGTAAGATTCTTATACTACATGTGAATTCATATAATGTTATTTAAAAGTAAACTCTGATCAAATAAAGGTACACGTTGCAAACCCCAGGGTAGCTACTAAATATTTTTTAAAAGATGTATAAACATGACCAATTCTTTCATATTAAGAACAAACAAACATACCATCCTCCAACTACACCTGATTAGTCCCTCTTCTTTCAAGCTACATTCCTCAGGAGTGTGTCTATATTTACTGTTTTCATTCTCTATACTTCTATTGACTATTCAATCAATAAAAATCTGGCTTCATTTCCATTGTTCCAATCAAACAGCTTTTGCCCAAGTCACCAATGACCTTGATATTACTATACCCAATTAGACATTTTTTTTAACCTAACATCAGACCACAGGCAGCCTTTGCCACTATTGGTCACACCCTCCTTCTTGAAACACCCCTTCTTGGCTTCTATGGAGCACAACATCTGGTTTCCCTTCTACACCTCTGGGAGCCTCTGCTGTGTTCTCTTGGCATGCTTATCTTCTCTATTAGACAATGAAATGTTTGGATTTCTCAAAATTCACTTCTAGGCCTGTGTGACTTCCTACTTGACAATCTGTCCCTAAGCAAAGTCATTCATCCCCACAGCTTTAATCGCTACATTTACCCAGAAGATGACAACTCTGGAGATCTATTTTGGATCTCTCCCCTCAGTTTTGGTCTGTGTCTGAATTGCCTAACATATCTCAAAGCTAACTGAAATCTCAACGTTCCTCCCCAAAGGTCATTATTTTTTTTCCCTTAACCTGGTCTTCTTTGAGGAGTCTCTGTCTCTGAAAATGCCACTCTTGCCATCATTCCCACCATCATTCACTCATTGAAAAAAATGTTTGTTGAGCACTTATCCTGTGTAAGAGACTGGAGATATGATGAACAACAGACAAGGTCCCTGCCATTATGGAGTTTATACTCTAGTGGAGGAGACAAACATTCAGCAAGCAAGGAAATAAACACACCAATGGATTTCAGGAAAGGGCAAATGCCACAGGCAAAAGTAGAGCTTGGTGAGGAGAGCCTGAAGGGTGGGGCCAGTGGGAGGAGCTGTATTAGAATGAGGAGTCAGGGAAGTCTTCTAGAGGTGACGCTTCAATGACATGATGCTTCAATGACACAGTGAAGCCTGCGAAAGCCAAGAGGAAGAGAAGAGGGAGAGCGATCACGAGGTCAGCCAGAAACGGAGTAATCGTTCTTCACTCTTGGCTCATATTCACCAAACTGTATCATTAACTCTTGAGATTGTCACAACTCTGCACCTCTGTTTCCACACCCCTGGTCCAGAGCACCCTCATCTCTTACACCGCAGTCCCACCTGCCCACCTGGTCTCCCTACATGCACCCCCTCTCCCTTCAGATTTATTCTCCACACAGCAACCCGAATGATCTTTCCAAAAAGCAAATCTAATCACGTGGTTCCTCATCCTTCTCCCCTACTTTTCTACTGTGATGGATTTAAAACAAAAGCTGGAATCTCATTTTCCTCTCTTTGAATATAGACTGGTTTTTGTGACAGTGTCAGTGGAAAGAATGTGGCAGCATGATGCCATGTGACCTTGAAGTGTTAGCTAGAAGAGGTGATCCTGCTTCCACTGGGTACTCCTCCTGGGACACTTGCCCTTGGAATCTGCCATCATGCAGTCGAGAAGCCTGGGCTACATGGAGAGGCCACATGCAGATGTTCTGCTGGGCAACGCAGCTGGGCTCCACATGACTGCACTGACCAGCAGACATGTGGCCTTCTGATGATGCTGCCTCCCTACCTTTGAGCCTGCCCACTTGATTGGGAGTAGGGCAGAGATGAGCTGCCCCTGCTGATCTTTGCCCAAGTTGCAGATTCATGAGCAAAATAGTTATCCTTGTTTTAAACTGCTAAAGTCTGTGACAGTTGTTTCATAGTAAAATATTGAATAGAACCAAAACATCTACCCATCAGTTAAAAATATATTTGTAACTTGGCCTCATTCCACCAATGCAAGTCTGATTATGTGTCATACCCCCATCGCTGCTCCCCCCATCTCCTCCAGTCACATGTCCAGCTTTCAAATTCTGACTGATCCCTGCCCAGACTACCCTGTTGCTAACTCATGTCACATGAAACAAGTATCCTTTCCTGACTCTCCAGTTTGAGATGCCCTGGTTTCTCATGGTTGTTCTCCCTTGCTCATTGTTTAGCTGAAGCTATGTGTCTGGTGGGGCTCGGGGCTTTAACATGGTAATGCACAAAATGGTTAATATAGTTGGTAAGAACCCCAGTGCTTCCTCCCTGTCTCCTTTCCAGTCGCATCTCTAACCAAAGTTGTCTCGGCTTCCTCTGCTTCCATTGCCCTGGCTCTGTTCTCCCTAAGATCTGCTGTGTTCTCTCCTTCCAAGGTCCTGGGCTCACATGGGGTTTGCTGCTCATGTGCTCTCTGTGCTTGGCATAGTTAGCATCTCCTCCTGCCGTCTCCCGTGCGACATCACTTTGCACTCACCACCATTGCTACCTCAGCGGGGAAGCCGTCCTGGGTGTCTCAGGCCGGATCCACTCTGGCTATTTTATGCTTCACAACACTCCACCCACTTGATTTCCTAGCACTTACTGCAGCTGTAACTTTTACTTCTGTGTGACGGTTTTATTGATGTCTATTTCTTCTGTCATTGGACAGAGTTCCAGGATGGCAGGGGATGGATCTGGTTTTGCTCCACATGGTAGACACACAGCATCTTGTTGCTTAATTAAGTGAGTGCATGCAGACCAACAAAAAGTCAAAAGCCAAGTGTGTGCTGGAGATGCTGCCTTGAACGTGGTTGAGCAGATACTTCTACAGCAAGACTCCTCAGAATCTTTGACCCAATGCAAAGCACCGAAAGGGTTGGAGGAAGCAGCATTTTCCAAATTGACCTAACCATGGAATGTTTTATTTAAGGCATAACATTTTCTGGAACGTTCATATTTTGGGAGTCTCATTTGAGGAATACTGACTTATGGTACAGTCTGTTACTTTTCCTCTACATACGTACACACGTTTATTCACGGGCCACACTTTCCTTGTGTGCAGTATGTGTGTGCGTGCAGCAGGTCTTCGAGCTGTGTTGTTTCTTTTGATGCTGGTTTGCTATAATATTGATGAGAAAATAAACTGAGTCCAGCTGGGGCCACTGTCGTGTGGCGTTTGCATGTTCTCCCCATGTCTGAGTGGGTTTTCTCTGGTGTCTTCCCCATCCCAAAGATGTGCACGTTGGGTGAACTGGTGTGTCTACATGGTCCCCATCTGAGTGAGCATGGGTGTATGTGTGTGTGAGTGGCCCAGCAATGGAAGGGCATCCCATCCAGTGTGGGTTCCTGCCTTGCACCCTCGGCTGCCAGGAGAGGCTCTGGCCACCTGAGACCCTCAACTGGAATAAACGGGTTGGAAATAAGTTGGAAAATAACGACCTTGTTTTATTCATCTTTCTAAACCTATGTATAGCCCATACATTTAGTTATTTCAATGTTTAATATTAGAAGTGTTTGGGGGTCTTTATTTAGAAGTTTGGTGATGTTTCTATGACCAGAAATATGTTTGGGAACTTTTATTTATATCAATTAGCCTATGGTAAAATTGCTTTCATTATACATCATTCCACTTAAAGTCACAGTTTCCAAGAACCTGTTGATGACATTCAGTTAAAACGTACTGAATTCTTCCCCTTGTATTCCTATTACCTGCAACTGCAGGTGAAAGTGACCAAGACATTGTTTAGTTGGGGACAAAAGAGACAGGTGTGGCAGGAGTTAACTCATGGATTGACTTGAGGATTTGCAGGTAGATGAAAGGGCCTGCTCCGAGGCATCCTCAGAAGATGTCCAACCTCTTTAGGTCCTCTGTGGAAGGAAGGGCGGAGGGAAACGGATATGCATGTACCTGGTTAGTGGAACTTTTTACCCAAGGAGCCCCGTTTTGGCTGCTGGGATTCTGCCCACGTGACTGGGAAGGGAACCAGAGACGAAGCTAACCCGAAGGGATGACATGTGCATCCTCTGGCTCAGACATGACAAAAGAATGAAGTCGGGCTGATTCAGACTGACAAAACATGAAAACATGGGTAGTGCCGCGGTTGGCTAACGTGGAGGAAAGTGCCTGTCGATGAATTGCTGTGGTCAGGTAAATTGCTGCAAGCCAGCGAGGGAACACAATCTGAGTCGTTTTGGTTATTTGAAATGCGCATGAAGTTTGAGCTTCAGTCTGACTCAGGGACTCTAACCTACACAAACAAAAAGCAGCAGGTGCCCTGACCCTGTAGGACACTTGTATGTGTAGGATACAAAGCTGGACACCACTGGCCCTCGATCACTAGGGGACTGTGGGATGGACTGGGCACATTCGAAATCTTGAATGGTGTGCTGCTCTTAATACAACATTGTAGACCTGCACGTGTTGGTGTAGTGCACATGTGGTGTGTTATTAAGTGAATTAGATGCAAGGTGTTGAGTCGTTTTGAAAACAAGAAATACTTGCTTGCCCTGCGGAGGGGTGGGAATGGCCAGAGTAAGGTGTGGGAGAGTTCCTGCCCAGCAAGCCCCACCCCCCTCATGCAGGTGGGGCTGGAGCTGGGACAGTGGAGAGACAAGGGAACAAAAGATTCCAAGTTAGGGGATAGGCAAAGAAATACTTGTTCTTATTAACAGAAAAGAGAAAAACTCAAGTCATGGTGGGGAAAGTTGTTTCATTGTTGATCACATTAATTTGGCGATAATTTTGGGGGGAAGGTTGGCTAGGCAAGAAGAAAATGTGATTCTCGTGGATCTTGTATCATAGAAATCTACACTCAAAATCTATATAATTTTTCTAACCAGTGCCACCCCAACAAACTTAATTTTAAAAAAAGGAGAAGAAAATGCAATTCTGTGATAGCCCTGCCCTTTGTTCTGCAGGGCTGTGGCCCTGGGCCAGTCTACTCCTATCTACTCACACCCTCTTATTTTGCCTTATTTTGCAAAACCTCCTACCGGTTGTGCTGGAAAGTTGTCCATTCACTTGTAGAAGTGCCCACACAGAGATGCGACAACCCTCACTCCCTCTCTTCGGGAGAGGTGCATGCCAGAGGCAGGCACCATCCCTGGGTTGGCACATTCCTGCATCCCTGTGCCCACACAGGAGAGCAGCCCCACGTGACTTTTGGAGCAGCTGAGCCTGTTTTCCTCAGTCTCCAGCATTTCTCCTTGAGCTTCCTGTTTCCTGATGCAGTTCTGGTGAAGAAACACTTGTTTCCCTAGGTCTTGAATTTCCATAATCAGCCTTAGCAAGAGGCAGCACTTCTCGTGGCCTGGGTGACAAGAGGCAGCTAGAGACAGAGCCTGGCTGTGGGCTTCAGATCCCAGCTCAACCACTTACTAACAAAGCTGAGCTGCTGTGACTCAACTTCTTGTTCTGTGAAATGGGCATGATGTTGGCACCTCCCTCAGAAGGGCCTGGTAGAATGTGGCAGGTTATCTGCATTAACATGTTTCAGGTATTCAGCCAACCTGTTGGAAGCACCCTATAAACATCGACTCTGACAATTATTACTTGTTTATGGTTAGTACTAGCTGAAGTTTATTTTTTAATGCCAACTACCATTTAAAAAGTGCCATAAAAATGTCTGTGGTTTGGTCTAGAGAATAACCCTGAGGAAGGACAGGAATGGGAAGAACCAGCTGTGCCTGGGTGTCCTCTCCCCCTTGCTGGCCTCATCTGGTGCCCCCACCCCGTGGCCCAAAGCCTCACTGAATATTAATGAGGCCCTTTGTTGTTGGAGCATGTGTTTTCTGCTAGATATCCTGTCTCCCCAACCCGCTCAACCCTGTGAAGGAGGTAGAATTTTAAGGACTGGGCCAGGCTTAGGGGTTTGGAAACTGGCTGTGCTGTCTGAGGTAGCGAGGGACAGGAGAGGGCTGCATCTCACATCCTCGAGTCTGATGCTTCAAAACCTAGTGAAGGGATTAGCTAAAGAACACGTGATCACAACCCAAGAACACCAGTGTGGGATTGCCTGAGGGGATTCTGAGGGGTGGGCAAAGGGGGAACAAGTGGGGACAACTGTAATAGCAAAAACAATAAAATATAACAAAATAAAACCCCAGTGCTCGGAGCCCCTCATCGCCCTC
Organism: Desmodus rotundus; assembly: GCF_022682495.2. Taxonomy (NCBI): domain Eukaryota; kingdom Metazoa; phylum Chordata; class Mammalia; order Chiroptera; family Phyllostomidae; genus Desmodus; species Desmodus rotundus. The sequence goes on along the minus strand of NC_071398.1, from coordinate 29,788,115 downwards.
TTCCTGAGTGGGGGGCTGTCAGGCACGGGATTTGCTCCCCTGTGTTCATCTGGCTGGATTTCAGAGGGCGCAGTGGGGCCACACCACATGCTCCAGGTAGAAGAGAAAGCGGTGGTGTCGGTGTGTTCACGGCTTCACGGAGTCTTCCTCTTTGTGTGGTGTTTGAAATCTTGGGGCCACCCCCGTGAAAAGATCCTGCGGAGGGTCCAAAGGGGTGGGAACCTGAGTGGGTCCCGTCGCCACCTGGTGGTGCCACCGTGGCTGCAGGACAGAGCTGCTGCTTGGGCCCAAGGTCTGGGCTGACACAATGGCCTAAGCTGCAGATGTCAGCATCCCTGAGGACACCAGGTGAACGCCACAGTTTTTTAAGCATCCCTCTCGTCATCTCTCTCTCTCTCCCCTTCCCTAACCTCCCCACCCTCTCCCCTTGCACTGGAGACAGGGCTGGTCTTTGGCAAAGGCTGGCAGTGGGGTCCTGTTGCTGCAGGAGGCCCCCCAGGTCACCACCACCTCAGCACCTGCTCCCCAAGGTGGCTTCCTCCTCTGTAACCTGAGCCAGGCTTTCGGATCCACAGGCTCAGCCCTTCTCTGGCCTCAGAGGTCAGGGCAGAATGATTCTGGAAATCCTGATTGACAGACAGGCTGACACTGGACTGTAAATGGGATCTAACCAACTGCAGAAGGAAAGCAGGGTTTCAGGGAACTGCCAGTGACATGTCGCTGCGGCCAGTGCCACGGGACTTTGGTGTGAAAGATAAAAAATGAAAGAGAACACTGCTGAAGCAGCCTGGCTTCAGTCACCATCGCCGCCGCAGAAACATCAGGCTGCCTCGTCTGCTGACCCCCGTCCCAGCAAACGTCCTCAGGACCCTGCACAGAACGGCCTCCCATGGGGTGGATGAAACAGCTGCCTACTGGCGAGGCTTTTGGTTTTGTTTTGTTTTAAACTTTCCTCTTTTCTTAAAGTCCTTTCCCAGGAAATATCAATCAGGGAAGAGAGCAGGCAAAGGAAGATGCCTTCTATCACTTCAGCGATGAGGCTTCCTTTATTTGCAGACTTCACTTTTTCCAGTGGTTTTAGGCTTACAGAAAAATTAAGCAGAAATAGAGTTGCCAACAACTTCCTGCCGCCCTAGTTTTCTCTGTTTTAGCCTCTTGCGTTGGTGCATTGGGTACAGTTGCTGAGGCCACCCTGGTGCGTGATTATCAGGTAAAGTCCGCAGTTTGCATGAGGGTGCGCTCTTGGTATTGTAATTCTATGTGTTTTGACAAATGCATGATGTCATGTAATCACCATCACAGTGTCATGCTGAAGGGCTTCACTGTCCTAAAAGTCCCGTGTGGGAATGAAATTTTACAGCAACTTTAAAAAAACAGAGCTGTTCCAAATTTCAGAGCTGCCAAAATACCTTAGGGATCAGACAGCCCAGTGAATGTGCAAATGACATCCTATCACCCAGGCACAGGCGGCCAGTGCCCCAGTGTGGGTGTCTTCGCACTGCCGCCAGAGGCTACCCCTGGACTAGGGAGGAGCGGAGAATATGTGAGTGCACGTGTATATAATAATGCTAGTGTGTGTACGTGCTTTTTTAAGGGCATAAGCATGGGGCCCTGGCCAGTGTGGCTCTGTTGGTTGGTCGTCCCATACACTGAAAGGTTTTAAGTTCGATTCCTGGTAGGGAACATTTCCAGGTTTCAGGTTCGATCCCTGGTCGGGGCACATACAGCAGGCAACCAATCAAGGTTTCTCTGTCACACTGATGTTTCCCTGTCCCTTTCCTCCTCCCTTTCTCTCTAAAAAAGCGGTGAAAAAATGTCCTTAGGAGAGGATTTTGAAAAAAGGGGGAATGACCATGGCGAAGCATGAGTTAGCTACTAACTAGTACCAGCCTTCCCTCCTGGATTTAGAAGGTGGGGTTTGGGGGCTCAGGGAGCTTGTTGATTCTGGTTTACCAAGGATTTGCTGTCGATGTGTTGCCACATGAGTCATGGTGCCAGAGGCCAGCTCTGAGCTGGTGTGCCCCTAATTGGGACCCAGCAGGGCACAGCTTTCCCTTTGCACGTTCTTGCTGAGTCTGCTGCCGGCCAAAACGTGTCCTCCCTCCCCGTGCAGAGGCTGGGAGAGCTCAGAGCCACCGGCATTCTTGGCCTCTGGGATCCAGAAATAATAAAGTTCTCTTGCTTTCCGGGGTTTCAAGTGAAGTGAGCGGTGGCCTGGCCCAGGCCCTGGACAAAGCGTGCTCTGAGGTCCGCATGGCAGTGGCCCACTGACAGGGCCATTCGCTGCTCCTGGTGGCTGGGCGCACCATCTGGGAGAGCCGGGAAGCCGGCTTGTGCTGATCTTGTTCTAAAATATAACCTCACAGTCCCCAGTTCCAAAGTTTAGGGTCCACGAAGATATTTGCATATAAAAAGAGACCCTACTGCGTCTGTGTGAGCCTGACTTATTCTCTCTAATTCCTTATTAGAATTCTCTCCCGCGGGGCCGGAGCTCTGAGATTCCTGGGTGCTGATGGCTTCCTTTCCCGTCCACAGAGGGCAGGGCCGGCATCCATTTCATTCTCAAAAATGCCTCTCTGCTCCAAAGACATCTCCGTGCCACGTTTCTTGCACTGGCTTTGGTGATCAACAAGGAGAGAAAGTACTGCCTTGTCATTTGTTCCTGTGGATGTGAAAACCCGGCATCGCTGGGTCTTTTTAGACTGGGCTTGTGTGTTGCTGGCCAGTCAGCTGAAATCGGCCGTTAGGAACACGGGGTCTTGTTGGGAACTACTGTTGGCTGCCAAAATGGTTCTAAATATATTAAAAGTAGGTTAACTTACTGTGTTCCCTGCATTTATTCTTCCAGCTGAAATTTTCCTGACTTTTTTCCCCCCTTTCATTTTATTAGGTTAATAAAACTTGGTTTTCGAGCATTTCTCTGCCCCAGGAGGGCAATGGGCCCCACGTCCAATTCATCAAGTGCCTAATGAGTGGCCTCGGAGGTCCCGGCCCATCCATTCCAGAAGCTCTCTGCCTCGTAAAGGTGAGGCCTATGGGCTGCACTGTATATTTTGTCTGTTGGTTTCCCAAATTCTCCTGCCAGCTCTACTGTCACTTTCCAGGATTTATGTGAGGCCGACGGCACCACGGGGGCTCCCTCTGCAGCAGGACCCCCCTCTCCCTGCCCGCTCTTCACACACACCACACACTCCGTGCCATAAAATAACGTTTCTGCAATAAAATGGAATAGAAATGTGTCGATGCTAGCATTTTAGAACATTCCAGCAAAAGGGCTGTGGGAAATGCCTTCGTTTACATTAAGGAGGGAAGCTCTGTGAGCAAGGGGGGTAAAACAGTATGAGAAAAGGCCTTCAGTAAGGAGAAATAGCCGGATATTTAAAGTAAATAAATTGAAAATAAAAAGTGTTTGTGTGTGTGCAGTCTCTAAATTACTTTTTGCGCATATGCGCATGCCACCCCGGTTAATTGTTGGTGTTTTGAAGAAAGACCAGTGAAAGAAAAAAGTGCACGTCACTTGCCTTTGGGGCCACTTGCCTTTGGGGCCCGGGGTCTGGGCTCTGTTGCCTTCTAGAACATTCTTGCTTTTCCTCCCCTGCAGGCCCTCTTGCCTTGGCCAAGCTGTCAGGACCCTGTCAGCTCCAGGCTTGGGGCAGCTGTGTCTGCCCCAACTTGGTTGGAAAACTGGAATCTGAGCAACCAAGAGCTCCAGGTACACACACTAGCTGGAGGCCTGGGAAACAATGAAACCACAATGGGAGCCTGTGAGGTGCGGGAGTGGATGCTGGGTGGTGGGGTTCCAGAGGCCTCCCAATTTTCCACACAGCAGCCTGGTTTTGTCAGCATTTGCAGTTAGTGCCCTGGTTCCTCTACTGTGCTTGGAGCCTCCAGAAAATGCCTGGCCTTTAATTAACTGCACTCTCCCGGGGCATGCGCGGTCGCTAATAAATTACTCTATATGACCTGTAACTTTTTCTTCCCTTCCTTCCAGCCGCCGGCCTTGAGCACCGGAGGGAAGGGGCACAGAGGGGAGGTTATGCTTGCTCTGCGTGCAGGAAAGGGAAAAATGGAGAAGCTGTCTTAGACCATTCTCTGCAATGCCTTCTGCTTTATCGACCCCTGGCCCCAGAGCTGGGTAACAGGCCCTGTCCAAATAACCGGCGGGAACATGCAGGACTTCTTTTAACACCTGGGATCTGGAGAGGTGGGGGATTTGGGGGCTTGGCGGGACAGTGGCGAGGACGGCTATCCTTCTTCTGACCATCTTGCCCTTGTGGAGGAGCAGGTTTCTGGAAGGACTCTGAGGTGCACATGGGGAATGGTCACAGCCAGCTCACCGTGGGGAGACTGGCACCCAGCCAGCACCTCTGCTCTTCAGCATGGGGAGCCACAGCATAAACCGTGTCTTATGCAGCAGTGACCTCGAAGCATCCACCTGCCCCAGCTTTGCGCCTAGCTTTGTGTACCCTCGGATATGCCTCTTGGTCCAAAGATTTCGTGGCTCTGTTAGTGGCTTAGAGTCCGCACACAGGAGGCCATGCAGGGAGTAGGCCTGGCTCACACCCCTTGAGGACACTCAACCAGGACGGGACTTTCTCATTTTGTCCCCGACCTCTCTGGGTAGCTGAGGCGAGGTTGCTGTGCAGGATTTCTCATTAAGGGCTGGCCCTGCTACCCGCACACCCCTCCTGCCGGGCACACATTATGCATTAGATTATCTTCTGAAAATATACTTTGAGGGTTTTCTGTTTTGTTTTGTTTTCCTACTTGACACTCTTGAATAAAATAGGCCATTTATCTTTTAGGCAGAAGAATTTCAACAGTTACACTGCACACTGGCAACAGGATTGTAGGCTCAATACGTAGAGGTAGTTAAAAAAAATTTTTCATCTCGGGTTTACTCTTGTCTCAGCTTCCCCCTGTTCAAGCTTTGCAGCTTTTCGCCCCTCTCCCTAACTAATCCTCCCAACCGCACTGCCCCCCCCCCCCCCATGGATCCAGCCCACCTCCAGCTACTCAGACTGAAAGGAGCATTGATGCCTGAGCCATCTGTTTGTTTAAACTCACCCTGTGTTAGTCCATGTTAAATGCAACAGAATGGAGAAAAATGTAATTCTCTGTCGGCTTTTGATCAAAGAGAGGACTTTAAAAAAAATTCAAGATGGATTTCTGAAGGACAATGTTATACACATTCCGTGTGTTTCTGAGCTTTGGTGTTTAGTTGATTTGGGGCGAAAATCTCTTTTTTTTCCCTTTTGATCCCAAGGAGAAAACACTCACACAAAAACACATCTCAGCACTGCAAACATGGCGAGACGGGCACTTTTCTTCAGACTCTGCAGCTGAAAAGTGGGGGAACATGGCCTTTAATTTATCAACAACAGAAGAAAATCTGAAATATGGCCGGACTGCGACAGGCAAATGTTCACTTGCTCCTGTGAGAATTCGAGGGGAAGCCACTCTGGTCTGGGACTGATTCAGGACCCAGGATGCTCACCCCTTGCTCAGAAACGCACACACACGTCTGTGCTCACTTCATCGATCTCAATTTCACGACCAATCATTAAATGTACATTTCTCCCCTTACTCCCTCAGCTTTGGAGCAAATGCAAATAAAACGCTTAAAATGGTTAACATTTCCTGTCACCGAAGGCATTCATTAGGGGTGGGGGTCGCTGAGTTTTAAAGTGGATTTCATAGGAAAACTCATTTCAGATCTGCAGCAGGAACTCAGACCGGTTCACAGAGCGAATTTCAGGGTTGCCACAGCCTAAATCCATGGCTGTCATTCCAGTGATCTTCGCATAATGTGGATGCGGGAGAGCAGATGTTCAATTCGAACTGAGATTAACCTGGGGCCCAGCTCAGGTCACAGGAAAAATTAAAATATGTTCTTTTCCTTTACCCACCTTGACTCATTTTCTTTTTATTGGAGGAAAAAAAAAACCCAAATGGTCTTTTAATTTGTTGTGTTTCCTCTATTGATTGTTTAGCTAGTGATTTTGCCAACTTCCTGGATGTTCATTTCTGGTTCTGCACAAAAGAGCCACATTTCCTTTTGGAATCGGGACCAGGACAGAGACAGCACAGACACTGGAAAACTGTGAGTACTCCGTGGTCTTTCTCCTGCGTCTCTCTGGCCCGGCGTGTCCCATCCCGGCCTGTCCTGCCCTCCCTCTCTTTATCTACCAGTTAACTTTGCCGGGCGCCTCGCCTGCACTCACTGTCAGCCCTCAGAACCATGCTCCACTTTTAGGAAAAGAGACTCTACAGTTTCTACACAAACAACGTATAGGAAGGGGGGGTGTGTGCTTACCGATTCAAGTGACTTCAATTTTCATTTTAAGGCTCCGAAAGATGGAGAAAGTAAACAGAAGCAGGCTGGTTTATTTCAGGGGCTAACAGTGAGTCCCTACTGAATTTACCTAATAAAATAAATTTTAAAAATTTTCATTTTCTCATTTCATTCCAGCAGAAAATGAGTTTGCCTTTATAATGTCCAGATCTTTCAAGCTCTAGTGAGTGAGAAATTAAGTTACAAAATGTAAATAGTTTGATATATATATGTGAAATGAATATATATATGAAACAAAGAGATTTCTGACTGTAATGCAATAGCAAGCCTGAGTTTAGGTTCTCAGGACACTAAAAAAATTTTTAATGATGTGTAATAAGAAAATATAAGATTGAGTAAAAATGTTTCTTTTTAAAAATGGGTGAATTATGATCCTTAATAAATTTAATCATAGTTTTTATTTAACATAAGTTGTCTATATATTTTTTAAAAACCTTCTGAACATCTTGTCAAATGTTAGGAGAATTTTAAAGAAAATATATGCTAATATTCTAAGCCACAGTTGACTTCTTTCCTTTTCATGAAACTATTCCAAAGTATGGGAAATTGTAAAACAATGTAGTTCTCTAGTGAAAAGAATACCCTGGCTTTAATTACCAAGAGAAAGCAATTAATGCTCAAATTTCAAGGCAAATTCAGTGATCACTTAGGGGCAGGAAGAAAGAGGAAAGCAAGATGGTTATTTGCATGAGAAAATCCAGAAATCAACATTTGTAACTGTAGACGTATAATCGGAATGTGATTATATTTGTAAGGAAAAGTTACATAAACTTCAAAAATGGTAGTTGTTTTGCTTAAGTGCCTGAAAGAAATTTAGAATAATATTTGGGTTATCCCAGTTTTGTACTCTTGTGTTCGCAAAGCCTTGTTAGGTTAAAGAACTCCAAAGGAATGGGGTGTGTGTATGTGTTTGTATGTGCTTTTCTTACTCCCCCAGCACCCAGGAAATGTGGGGAGGAAAAGGTGGGTGCTGACTAGTGAAAAAAACTCTTCACTCCAGAAATTCATAACTAGTATAAAGTGTTTAGAAATTAAAAATAGCACACTTCTTACTTTTTTTCCTCTTTGGGGGTTCTTGCAGGGGGTAGGGTGATGGGTTATAGCCAGTTTCCAAAATTGTTTACAGATCAAAGGTGAGCAAAAAGGCTTTGCTACTTTCCTTTGCTTTTGATTAGCGCATTTAGCTCTTGTTCTCCTGCCCCTGAAACAATGGCATTCTACACCTTAAATATATATATATATTTTTTAAGCTTTGTAATTTGGATCATCGAAACAGAAACCTTTGCCTTCTTAGGGAGGTTTGGCTGCTGACCAGTAGATGGCGATGTTACTTCTAGAGTGATACATGGGGGTGGGGGTGGGGGTGGGGAAGATAGACACGGAGATTTAACCCCAATCAAGTCGGGTCTCCCTTTTGCTTCTCTCGGAGTGCGTCCAGTAAGCGCCAAATGTAAGAAGAAAACCTTTTTTAAGACCCAGCCTGAAATGTGTGGACTACCCAAGAGTATTTAAGATATTTAAGCCAAATATTAATTACCAAATGTCTCACCCTCGTGCAATGGCCTGAGGCAGAGCCCCAGGAGAGTTCAAAGAAATACTTCCTGGAAATGATCAATATAAAAGCTGTTTCAGTATTTTATCAGTTGCCTGTCCATGTTTTCAGAAATAAAAGCTAACCTTACGGTTCTATAATAATCTTGGGGAATGTCCATTGTAGTATTGCATGGAGCTTTATATGCATATGAATGGCCAAGTAAAACCAGGCGTTTTCAGTGACGTCAGAGTCTCACCTTTCCCTGTGATGAGTGTTTGTGAGAACATCCACACTGCGTGTTGCGTTTCATTGGATCAGCACCTGCTAACACAGTTTCACCAGATTCTTAGGGCTTTTAGATCTCCATCTCCCCAAGTTTCTGCTTTAGTTCCAACCTCCTTCCACATTTTTCTATCCCTATCTTCTGTTAAGGAGAATCCCAAAGAATGCTGAGCACACTCTTCAACACTTTTAATATTGAAATTGAAATTACTTTAAAACATTTTTGATGATTTTAATGTTTTGATTTTTCATGGAACATGATTCCATAATTTGTTTCATGTAGTAATTTGCCATATTATTTTTTTTAATTTAAAAAGGAAAGAGCACATGTTAACAACTATTAAAAAAAATTCAACATGAGCAACAAAAGATATTTCTTTTCCTAAAAATGATAGTATGGTCCTTGAAAATAAAGAAGGGGGAATTTGTTAGACTTCAAATGTGAAATACTATTTAAAGATGTAGAAATATGCAAATGTAGAATAGTACAATGACTTCATCATCATGAATGGTAGTAATTAACCATGTATTGTTCTTAAAACTTAATTGAATTACATTCCACCTATTATACCTGTATGTATTTATAAACTATGCAAGTCACCCATTATTCATAATTCAAATCAATGTACTAATAAAATGTGCAAAAAAGCAACTCTTTAAATAAATTCTGTTCTGCTTTAAAGATTTGTCTTTTGGGGAGAAAGTCATTTAAGTATTGAGTGGCAGGGACCAGTGAACAATAATTAAAATGAAAATAAATCTTCCTGAAACTCAGCTCTAATTTTCTTCAGCAAGACACTAACCTATAAAAAATAAACATTGTTTATTGAGCCAAGTTTGTATCAAGTGAACCATTGTAAAATGATATGGAGAAAATATGAACTTGTACGTCCCAAGTACTTTGGTTTGCTAGCAGAACAGAGAGCTATTTGCTGTGCAGAAACTGAACAAAATAAAATTAGCAATTCTGGAGAGAGATCTATTCAGATTGTGCGGCCCAAGGAGGTGAACATGTTAGAATTAACACAAAAAAATTTGTGTCACTTGGCACCTTGGCTTAAGGGATAATTTAATTACACCACCTATTAATGTTGACTTACGTTTCTGCTCTTGCCAACCTTACTATCGTGTTTATTTCCAGCAGTCACATTTGTGACAGCTCTAATAGGCCATTCAACAGCAAGCGTTTTCTCATTTAGCTGCAAATATTTCAGGTTTCAGAAACCCAGCAAGGAAAAGCACTTTCAGGCTTTATATATGTGAATAAACTGGTTTGGGACAAGATTGTTTTAGAAAGTGAATTCAAGCAGCCTATTTGACCAATATCAGCTTAAAATATTTTTGTTTTACTTTGCCTAACGGGCTGGTAGGACCAAGATTATTACCTCTTCTGGGCTTTTCTGTTTTTATTTTTATTTTGTATAAGGATAGAAAGTGGCCCCAGCACCATCCTTGCATGTGGGCCTGCAGAAACAAAGCGGAGGCCCCGTGGCGTGTCGGATGCACACACCACTGGCGTGAAGGTATGGCGTGCCATTGCAGATTCTGGGTTCTGTGTTTGTAAACTTTCCACGTTTCGTTTTTTGAGAAAGTCACGTTTGATCTCTGCCAATGAAGGTGAGGAGTCATGGTTGCTTCCCTCCTAACAGCTGAATGCAATCAGAATGCTTATTTTGTGTTGTCTTTTAGTTAAAAGGTAAAAGAGGAGAGAGAAATACACCCAAACAAACCAGAAGACACGTTTAGCATCCAGTCTTGAACCCTAAACAGATTGTGCTGCCAGAAGAGGAATAAGGCCTGCCAGACACAATGTGTTTTGCCTCCTCCTCACTCCCTCAGTGACGTTCTCTCGGAAGAGTGGGGGAGGTTTGGGGATTCCATTTAAGGGTCAGCTAGCATGTTTAAGCTGCATGTCAGTGGAAAGAAGGCTGAGATCCTTTGTGCAAACAAGTGCCGGGAACCCAAATCCCTGCCTGTCTCTCAGAAACGAACTTGCCCAACGTCTTTTGAGCTGTTTGGAGAAATGAGTGCTTGAGGCCACCTTTCAATGGACTTGCCATTGCTGCCACTGAATGGAAGGTGTCCAGGCAGGAGCTGTACGAGGGCCCCAGACATTCCAGGCTGGACCCTGTAGCAAGGCATGCGCAGTGACGGAAACAGAGTGTATTCCCATTCCGGGAGCTGTCATGTGGTCACAGAGCCGGGGCTGTCTCAGTTCTGGCCAGGACACTTGCAGATGTGGCCACAGACCCAGCCTGGGCAAGGGCTCCGACAACAACGCCACACCGCTGTTGTGTGACAGGACTCTCGTCCTAGACCACTTTACTTACACTCCAGGAACACTAATCTTGGACACTCAGTCATTTAACAAATTCCTTAGGTTTTTGATTAATGAGCCGACTGTCTCCTCTGCCCAGAATCTAAGTGTCAGACTTGCTGTATACTTATGACAAGGTTGAAATATACCCAGAGTGTGCAATGTGCCAGATATCACATGAGACAACCAGAGGGTGCCTCCCAACAAGTCACCATTTGGGGTAGGGAATGTCAGTGTCCCCCCACATTTGACAATATAGGACACTGAGTCCCTGGAGGCCAAGGGGAGCTCCCAAGGTGGCGCTGCTGGTGTGGAGGGCTGGGGAGGACAGGGATTTGAACCCAGGCCAGCAGACCACAGGTCCCCTGCACTCTTAATCAGAGCCTCGTAGCACTTCGCTAAACCACTCTTTGCTGAGTGAATGAACGAAGGGCTGAGTTTGAGAGGCAGTGGGGTGTAACGCCTGGAGCAAAGGTTTTGGAGCAGGGCAGATTTGGGTTCAAATAGGGCTCTGCCCTTCCTTCACCGGTGACCCTTGGTGAATTCCTTAAATTTTCCAAGCCTTGGTTTCCTCCTACACAAACTGGAGCTAGTGATCTTTCTTTTTCAGGTTGTGAGGATTTGAGATTGTGAATGAGAAGACTGGACCCATGGAATGTGCTAGATAGAAGACTGCATCACAACTGTGTCCGAGTCATTTCCCAGGGGCCCAGAAATAAACAGCCAGAGTGGCTACTGGGCATTGCATCTCAGCCACCCGCAAGCTGGGTGACCCTGGTTCAGTCTCTTGAATATGTTGGGGCCTGGTTTATTCCTTTTGTCGTGGAAGGAGAGCAGGACATGGTAAATACTAAATAAATGTCCACTCAGCATCTCCACGAAGCGCTTCCATGTCCTACTGTACTCCCCTGTTGCCTCGCCATAGAACATGTGGCCCTGGATCAGCAGCGTCCAAGTCACATGGGAGCCCGTCAGAAATGCAGAGTGTCAGGCCCCACCCCAGCTTCCGAGTCAGAACCAGGGTTTTGTGAGCACTGGCCTGGCCATAGGAGAAGCTATGCCCTAGGGGCACTCAGGAGACAGAGGCCACCTGTCCCCAGGAGACAGTTGCCCAGTAGCTCACTCTCTGCCCTCAGCAGCCCCTTGCTCTCCCCTGCTGCTCTGCACTGCAAGAGCTGAGGGCCTGCACTTCACAGGTTCCCTGGTCATCACCCAGCTTCTGGCTGGTGAGAGGCACTTCTGAGAGCCAGGAGGGAGGGCAGAGGATGGAGCAGCCAGCAGGTCTCCTCTCTGTCCTCCCGATCACTGTCTCGCCATGGTGCAGCCCGCAGGGACAGGCTCTCACCAGCTCTGGCTCCTCTCTGTCCCTCCAGTCCTGGGGTGCTAGCCGGTTCCTGACAATGCTTAGCCCCCAGGCTCTACTGGTTGGCTTCTCAGCTTCTCCATCACCAGAGCAACCAGTACCATGTATGAAAATTCTCTCTATTTTAAAAACTCAAGGAAATTTCTGTTTTTCTTGGTTGGATCTAGTGATCCACCCAGGCTCATGCTGCAAGGGTCTTGGAGTCAGATGGTTTGGACAAGGGCTGCAGCTCTCAAGCTGACATGCGCTGCAACCCTGAACAAGCCACTATTCTCCTGCCCCAGGGGAGGGCTAGGCTCAGCGAGGGCCTCTCCTCTCCTGTTCCAACAGCCCCTCTGGCCCTGGTGCAGGCCTTCCTAACCTGCAGCAGGTGGAGTAAATAAATGGTCTTAGGTCTTTACCCCTTCCTGGGTCCAAGCCCTTTGCCAAGGATTTCGTAGCTCCTTCTACCAAGAGGGGGGTAGATTTTCTTGTCCCTGGACTCCGGGTTTCACCATCTGACTTGCTTTGCTCAGTGGGATACTAGCAGACATCACAGAAGCAGAAGTGTGTTTCCACTAGAGCTCTTGTGTCTGCTGTCAGCATGAGAAATGCCTGAGTTGGCCCAAGGAAGAATGAGAGACATGCAGAGCCTCGTCACTCGTTCCCTGTGGTGGAACTCTTATAGGTGTGAATAGATTAGCATGGCCAGTGTGAGCAGGGACACCTACCTGACCACCCCAGACACACGGGCAATGAATGCTATTCTTGTAGGCCATGGGGGTTTGTGTTTTTGTTGTGCTGCACAAATGTGGGAAGGGCTGACTGATACGTCACCACCAGGGTGATGAGCAGCTCTCTTCACGTGGCCCCAGAGGCGTGGAATGTGGTCCATGTTTGTGGACAGGGAGACCTGGATTGGGACTCCAGCTCTGCCACTTCCTGATGGTGTCCTGGGAAAGTCAGTTGGGTTCTGTGGGCCTCAGTTTTGTCCTCAATAGACTGGGGATAATAGTAGGACCTACCTCATATGTGGTTGTAGGAATTGAGATGATGATTGTAAAGTACCTGGAACATAGAACTTAATAAAGTCGGTCATTGTTATTAGCAGAATTAATTATAATGTGATAAAACCAACAACAACCATGATCTACTTTTGCCCTCCTCTCTCTGCTCTCATGCCCTGACTTGCCATTCCTCAAACGCCCACGTTCTCTTGTGCCCCACGCTCTTTGCATGTGCTCTTCCCTCTCCCTGGCATGCTGTTTCCCTCCCCTGCAGCCAGTGAGTCTCCTCGTTTCTTCAGGACTGCACTTCAGGGCAGCCAGGAACTGAAGAGTAATTATCTGAGTATTTCACTTCTCCTACCTGTCCTTTTGGGCTGTTAGACAGGGAAGGGCAAAAGTAGGTTTATAGTTGTAATACAAATAAATAATCCAATAATTAATGAATAATAATACAAGAACAAACTCTGTGTTTTGCATACGTATGACTGTAAGCCTACTTGCACCCTCCCCTGTATGTGGGAGCATATTCTTCATTTAACTCTAGGGTCACCTGGGGTCAGCTGTCTCTGGCCTTGTGGAGTGTGAGAGTTCACTCATACCAGGGCCCACATGCCACTCACTCACTGGACACATTTCCCCCAAGGTGCAAGATGCAAGGGTATGGCGTTGTGGCAGAAAAACATCGATGTGGCAAAATGAAGATTTGTTACATCAGTCCTCCAAATATAAGCTCATTGTGAAATCACCGTATTCACTCATTGATCCAGCTGCACAGTCCATGGATGGGCCACAAGTATGTATGGAACACCCACTCTGGGCCAGGGGGGCTCTGGGTTTATGGCTGTGAACACTAAGCAAGGTCATCTCCGTCCATCAGGGAGGACAAATCCGTGCCTGGGAAAGTGTTTCAGGGAAGCTCTTGAGACGTCTGCGAGGGGTCAGCCCAGTGTGGGGGTGGGCAGATGTATTCCAGGCACTGGCCTGGGTAAGGGAGCCTGTGGGGGTGCACGGGGACCACCCAGGGGCCAGGATGGGACAGTGGATTGTGAGGGTAGTGTGGTTGGAGAACCTGGCTGAGGCCAGATCATGGAGGGCAGGGCAGGCAACTGGGCAAGACCAAGCAGGTGAGGTCTGGTCACCCCCATTTCACAGACAGAGACAATGAGCGGCCATTTCCATCAGCTCTGGGGGAGTAAACAACAGCCCGAGAGGCAGTCTGGGTGTTACATTTTATGCCTCAGGAAACCTGAAGGCTCCTTTTATCACGGAAATAAATGAGTGAATAAAACAAAATAAAACAAAACAAATAAATAAAATGTTTTAGTGAATAGAAGTGGCCTGCCTTTCAGTGTCTCAAGGGAAATATAAAATGTTGATTGGACCTGATAGCCATGAATCATTTCAGACAAGAGAGAGGCGGGCCTGGGTGGTAGTTGTTTCCGTGGAGGTTGCCTGTCGCTCCTCTGATATTCACTCCTCCGTGATTTGGTGGGGGCAGCTGCTCCTCAAATCTGGATGCTTGGTGCATCAGTCGGGAATGTGTTCAGTTCTAGTAACGAAATGCCTAACAGACGTGAGGTTGTCCCAGGCAGGGGAGGCTGGAGGTGGGTAGTCCTGGCAGGGGCCCCTGTGCCTCCCACCCTCAGGTTCATCATCACAAGGTGAAGGCCACGCCTGAGACTCATGGTCCAGGAAAGACAAAGAGTGAAAGGAGAGGAAGCACAGCCTTGTCATTCTGGAGGGACCCCTCCCATCAGCTCACCTCTGTCGCCTTGGCAGGGACTGTGTCACCTACCACTCTCCACTGCAAAGGAGTCTGGGAAACTGCATATTTTTAGCCAGGTCCATTGCCAAGCCAAATAAAACCAGAATCCCGTCCACCAGGAGGAATGGGGTTGGCAGCAAATATGGTTAGGCAACCAGCAGAGGGCCCAGAGCTCTGCGTGGTCACGTCCATTACCTGCCGCTCTCCTGATTCAACGAGGAAGACTTTAAAAGGAAACGAAACAAAACAAAACACTGACGAGATGTTTATCTCTGAGCATTCTGAATGTTTTACTGATGGCCTCATTGAAGATAAAATGAGTGATTTTGTGTTTGTGTGTCAGGAAAATAAGGGATTGGTGTTTTTGGCCAAGACTCCCCTCACAGATGGGTTCTTTCACGACTATCATTTCATAGAGAAGGAAACTGAGGCATGGAAAGGTTGGGGGATTGCCCAGAGTCGCCAGATTGGGGTTCGATTCAAACAACTCCCTCCTGGTCCCACAGGGATGTTGTGGGGAGAAGGTGGGCACACCTGGAGGTGGGGGCGTGCTTGGGAGGGGGCGTCCAGATGGCACCCCTGGGAGGTGATGCATGTTGGACTTTGGGGGGCCCACTGCTCCCCTCTCCCTCCTAATGTCAATCCCGGATTTTCCACAAGTTGGTTCTCTGCTCTCAGAGCCTGGCCCTGGGTAGGGGAGGGAGGGCAAATCTCTCTGCTTCTGGTTGAGAGCTTCTGCCTGACCTCCCTGTGCCCTGTGGGGCCAGAGAAGGCTCTGCTGCGGCCATCGAGGCTGTACAGTCACTGATAAGAGCCCAGAAGGGCTATTGGCAGCCTGAATTCATACCCATCTCCACACATCACACGGTGGTGGGCACTTAGTCTCCCCTAGGTCGTGGCTTCCTCATCTTGAGAGTGGGCAGCATGAGGCCCCTTGGCAGGGCTGTCGTGGGGAATGAGAGAGGAAGGTGGTTGCACGGTGCCTGGCTCATGGGCGATCATGAGGGCTGTGATCACCATGGCAACCCACATCGGGTGCCATGGGCAGGCATCTTTGGTGGAATGGGAAGATTGGCCCCTTCCTCGTGCTGTCACTTAGTCCCTGTGAGCCTCAGTTCCTGGCCTGCAATGTGGGAACATTCCTCAGGTTTCCTTGTACGGTTGCTGTGAGTTTTAGAAAGAAAAACATTTCCATAGTTAACAGTTACTAAGAACTGATCATCTGCCAGGCCCTTTGCCCAACCTTCCACTGGATCATCTCTTTCACACGTAACTGGCATCAACCACTCTCAGAGCAGCAAGGATAAAATGTCTGCAGGGCTTCTCAAGCCCACGCCTGCACAGCGCGATCCTCTGCAGAGCCCTAGTTTCCCTGCACCCAGCACAGAGCAGGCAGGTCCCTGACAATGGCCCATAGCTTCCTAACTTGTGGATTCACTTGTCCATCATGAATAGGTTGAGGCAGTCCCAGCATCTTACTGCAACCCCTTCTGGAAACCCAGTTGTAAGACGAGTGATGAAAGAGATTGGGAACATGCAGCTCAGAAGTTACAGTCCGATAAAGTTGTGGTCCTGAAACCTGGCTATTCATCAGCGAGCTCACGGGAATGATAACAGCCTGCCATAAATGCAAAGCACAAGGAACCAGCCCTGCAGGACCCTTTAAACTGGAGACTAACTTACCCAGTTCTGTAAATCGGGCAACTATGAACACGTCTCTTGTCCCAGGGACCCTGCGTGCTGTGGCCACGATGTCCAACCAAATGAACGGTTCTGTTTATTGCAACTAGCTCTTTTGTCTTAGGTCCACTTTATGATTCAATAAACATTTAACTAACAATCGTTTCTTACTACACCTTCTTTCTCAGAAAAGGTCCCAGAGCCATTTACAACTCATCTTTGACCTCGGGGTACTGTTATAGGGGTTCCATTCACATTTTGGGCTGGTGATTATGTTTCTCTCTTACAAGAGGAATTTTGAAATAAAAGCTTACCTCGCTGACACAGATGGCAATTGGAACTGTACAAGGATTCAAGTCACAAGTAGTCTAACTTGAAGTGGCTTAAACCAGTGCAGGGTCCTTTTCCTCACAGGATGGGGATGTCTGGAGAAAGGCGGCTGCTGGCATCTTTCCATTTGCTCAGCAAGGGTAATTCAGCATCTCCTACGGTTTGCATCAGTGTCCTGTGGCTGCTGGAACAGAGTACTACAAACCTGATGGCTTAAGGCAACACACCTTGAGTATCTTAACTGTTCTGTAGATTAGAAGTCTGAAATGGGCCTCAATGGGATAAAATCGAGGTGTCGGTAGGGCTGCATTCCTTCTGGAGCCTCTGGGGGAGAGTATATTTCCTGGCCTTTTCCGGCCTCTAGAGCTGCCCACAGACCTTGGCTTGCGGGCCCTTCCACGGGCCTTTCAAGCCCTCAATGTGCATTTCTCTGCCTTTCTGTTATCATCACATCTCTTTCTCTGATCCCCTCTTTTATGTCCTTCTTCCACTGTGGATAATCCGGGCTGATCTTCCCAACTCAAAGTCAGCTGATGAGCAGTCCCAATTCCATCTGCAGCCTCAATTCCTCTTTGCCATGTGAGGTAACATTTTCACAGGTTCTGGGGATTAGAATGTGGACATTTCTTGGGGTTGCAGGGCATCATTCTGTCTACCATGTTGTTTTTGTCTGTCTTATCATGGTCTCAAGGTGGCTGCTGCATCTCTAGCTATCATGTCTGCATTCAAGGGAGGGAAGGGAGGAGAAGGTTTCCAGGGCTACACCCTCTGGATCTGTGCCTTTTTATCAGGAAAGCAAAAACTTGCCCAGTGGTGTCCTAAGAGACGGTTTACATTTCATGGGTTAGAAACTGGTGCCTTGAACATCCACATCTAGCTCCAACTGAGGCTGGTAAGGTACACAATAGGACTCCTCTAAATTGGAGGCGGCAAGGGAGAGGATGGGAGTGAATGATGCTAGGAAGCTCATCAGCAGTGCCTGCTACAGCTCCCAAGCTCCAGAACTCGTTTTCAAGTCTTCGCTGACAGTGCATCAGAAGTAGGCAGTGGTGGCTCCTGGAGATGTCTTTAAGGCTTTCCAGTGGATTGCAGTGGGCAGGAGCTCTGGGAGTTGTAAAAAGACACTTCAAAATTTGTCCCTGGAAGTGAGGGAGGCTCCAGGTATTGGAATGAGCTGTTTCAGGTTCTAGCATCTTCTTTTTTTTAAAATCCTCACCCGACGGCATTTTTTGTTGCTTTTTGAAGAGAGAGGAAGGGAGAGAGAGAAACATTGATGCATGAAAGAAGCATCCATTGGCTGCCTTCTGTTCTCACCCGGGCCGGGATCATATACGTTCAGACCAGGGACTGAACCCTTAACCTAGGTGTGTGCACCCTGACTGGGAATTGAGCCCACAACCTTTTGGTTACTGGAAAATGCTCCAACCAACTGAGCCACAGTGGCCAGGGCTCCAGCACCTTCTCGACCTGAGAACTAGAACGAATATGTGCCAAGTGTCCAACACATCTCATTCCAAGTGGTTGCTCAGCAAAGCACGAACAGCACCCAGGGTGGGTGTGGGGTCAGTGAGCTCATGGTTGCAGTAGGCGGAGCTGGAGATGCAGGTACTGTTTTGGCATCAATATGGCAAAGGAAAGGCTATGGCTCTCCCACTGGCACTTCTATTTTGTGGGCTGTTCTGTCTCAACCTTTGAACTCTTGGGCATATTGAATGAGTAGCCCCATTTGGGGTTGTTAGCACATCAGCACAATGTGGGTTCTGCCTGGAAAACTGGACATAGTTCTGTGTCCTAGCTGGGTCCTGGGAGCCCTCATTATTGATTTCCCCCCAAAACACACTGGTTCTGTCTGAACTCATTGCTCTTGTTTGGGGTTATGGAAACAAATCTCCTGGGCAGTTAGGGTCCCTCCTAGAGGCAGGAGCTACTGCAGTCCCACTGAGCAAGTCCCCTCCCCCCACATTCCCCAAACAGCATGGTGCCTCTTCTAGCTCATTCTGAACACCATGTGCTCAAAACAATCTGGGAAATAAAATTGGAGTCAATTTGACTTACACTTTTGAACCCTCCATCTACTGGTCACTGTGCCCCAAATCCTGTGGGGTCACAGAGAGGGAGGAGGTGAGACCCCTGCCCTTGAAAGGCAAGGGAAGACACAGAAGAGAGTGAGCGCCCAAGTGTTGGGTCCCTGAACTATACTTCCCGTGATTACCGCTGGGTTACAGTTGGGCAAGTGATTAAACCTCTCTGAATCTCAATGACCTCGCCTGTGGGGGGCGGGGTGGGAAAGAACAGCACCTCCCCCCAGGTCCATCCCCAGGATCCAGGATCCCAGTGTGGAAAGTGCATGGGAGGGGCCCGGCACGCAGGTCCTGCTGTGCAAGTGCTGGCTTTCATTCTGTGCTTATTATCATTTTCGATGTTCGCAAACAGCTCGACTACGCAGCATCTGGATGGAACTGAGCCACATGGCACGGCCCCACGCAATAGGAATGTAATTTGAGTCAACTAGAGTCGCCACTCTGTTATCAGGCTCTCAGAATGAGCCTTGCGCAACAGGGTGAGTGTGGCCTCTGGCTCCAAGCCTGGCCTCCCTGGCTCCATCACACTTCTTCTCCATGTTCTCCTGTCTCCAGCTTCCTCACTGAAATAACGGAGCTTGTGAGGATGCCCCACTCCCATGACTGGCTGTGCGGGCTGGACCAGGTCATACAGGAAAATGCTGAGGACGCCGTGGACCCTCTATTAACGCCAGCGGTCACTCCACACGTGTGATTGCAGCACACAAACCCTGGGAGAAGGCCATGAAGTGGTTCCCCACAGCAGCCCCATTTAGCAGATGGGAAAACTGAGACACAGAGAGGCAAAACCACTGGCCCTGGGTCCACAATCAGTGTGTGGTAGGGTGAGCTTGAAAGTCAGTCTGAAGGGTGATTTCAGGGATAAGCAAAATGGGTGACTGGGATCCCAGCTTAGCATGGGACCCCTCCCCCAGGTCTCATCGCAAAGTGGGTGAAGGGTAAGGGGCGCACAGGAGCTTCCCTGCAGTGTATTTGCCTCAGGGCATCTTTCTCACGTCCCTCCACACTCCCTGCCAGCTCAGTGTCCCCGGGGAGAGGCTAGGCAGTGAGAACCTGGGAATTCTCTTATCTCTTCCGAGCAGGATGCGTCCTGTGTTGTGTCCCCACCGAGGTTTCCAAGTGCCCTGATGAGCTTGCAGATTTTGAGGGCGATTGCTCAGCCGCCCTCCAGCCCAGCTTTGGGGGGGCTGTGTTTTGTTTGCCAGCCCCTTGCACTGCTGGCTCCGTGTGTCCCTGGCCTTTTCAGCTGCTCCAGGCCCTCCGCTCCCCTGCAGGCCTGTCCCAGTGACAGCAGTGTGAAATGGCAGGGGTGAATTCCTGCCTGGGGGGCTGTTTCCGCCCATTCTTTGAGTGGGGGCAGGGGGTGGGTCCTCCACAAGGGAGGGGCCCGGGGGATACAGTGCTCTGCCTGGCCCTTGGGGGCGCTGTCTGCCAGCGAGGGCAGGGGAGGCATGTCTCCTGGCTTGGGGCTAGGTTTCCATTCTCCTCCCCAACATGAATGCCTCTTCTGAATGAGGCTCTTATGAAGCCAGGAGAGGATGGAAGTAGGTAATTCATCTGGTTCTACCTTGGTGTGTGGGCAGTGGTTCTCACACTTACCCCAGTGATATTTGTTTGAAAATGCAGATTCTTGGGCCTGGGTTTCTAAGTCAGACCCATTAGGAGTGGGTGAGACCCCAAGTCCTCGCATACACCAGGCCCCAGGTGATTCTTCTGACCAGGCATGTTTGGGAAAATGCTGGCCTGGCAAGCTCGGGCAGGAGCTGGAGTCTGATAGGCCGAGCTTCATCCTCACTGCTCCCCTCCTGATCTTTTGAGTCTTGGATCCTCTTGGAACCTCAGTCTCCTCCTCTACTGACTGGGGATGATGTTAACTCTCTTATGGGTTTGTTAGGAGAAATCCCAGGGTGCTCTGCACACAGCAAGCTTGGGAAGGGTATTCCAAAAAGGCTTCTTATTGTCCACAATGATAGTCCAATGGTAGTTCCTGACAAAATTCTGGTGATCACAGTGGGGAGAGACCACTGAGCTGACAGGGCTGGAGTCAAGAGCAGAGACCCTGAGCATTTTGAGCACCCTCTGGGACAAGATTCTCCCAGGGAAACCTTGCTCCCTGGCCCAGGGCCTGGCCCTTCCTCATCACCCTCTGTTCCAGCTCACCACAGAGGAGGCTCCAGTTGCCCTTCTCTTTGTGCCCGCCCTCCCCTGCAGTTTGCTGGGGCACTGAGGATACCAGTGGGTGGGGCTCTTCTGGGGATATTTGGCATTTTCCAAACAGTTGCACAAACCTTTAAACTTTGTTATATGTATATATCCACACACACACGCACACACACACATACAATATGCTACCTTATATGCATATTGATACATTTTTAATTAAATTATTATTTGCTTACCCAAATGGGATCATAGTTGTACACATTCATAATATCTGCTTCTTACTTGGGTTCAAATCCCATTCCTGCCACTCACTGGCTGTGTGACCTTGGGCAGATTACTTAACCTCTCTGTGCCACAGTTTTCTGATCTACCAATGACAGGGGAGGGGTAAAAACAGCCCCTAGAGTGTTGTGAGGATTAAGTGACACAAGACATGAAGTCCTGGGAATGGTGCCTGGTGTGTGCGTGTTTCCCGGCTCTGTAACGACGAGCACCGTTTGCCCTGCGCTGGAAAAGAATAATTTGACAAAAGAGACAATGGAGTATGATCCTTTGTGGCGCAAGATCATTCTTCCCTGTACCAAAGCCTCACTGTTCAAGGGGATGAATTGGGAGAGGGTTGCAGGCAGCAGGGTGGCTCCCATGTTGGCAGACAACCTGTTGGTGTGGTTGGGATAGCAGGCTCAGAAGCAGTTCCCCCGGTGGGCTGCCCTGCATCAGGCAGGCCTTGGAGGACACGCTTGGGCGTGTCCCGCTGGTTTGCTAGAATTCAGCTCTTGAAACAGCCTGCCTAGCGCTGCCTGGTCCCCCAAATGTTCTCTTGTGTGTCTCTCAGGGTTTCTGTGATCTCCCCAGGCAGGCCTCTGGGGGTCTGTGCATGGGGGGCCCCTCCGTTTGTGGTGGACACATGCCATTTGTCAGTGGCATGGGGTGACTCACTGGGCACCCCTTGAAGCAAGCTTGCAGAGTTCAAGGCTGGTCGCCTGGGCGCTCATTATCAGATCTAATTGTGGGCTCAGATTTCACAAACCAGGGGGCTGTGCAGGTGGAGGACAAGCTGCAAAGGTCACGCCTAAAAGCTTATTAAACCGCTGGTGTGAAAGGTAAGACCATCTGGATGCCATTTGACAACTTAAGTGGTAATTACACCATTTGGTCCAGGAATTAGTGAGAGCCGTGGCTTGAACTGTGGCAGGGACAACTCTTTGTTTGGAGGGGGCTTGCTGGGGGCAGTCCCGTCCTAGCATCGAGTGGTCCTTACTCCTGTTACAGCTGTGGGTTTAGCGCTGAGGCCTTCGGGTAGGCTGCAGGGTTGGCAGTAACTGACCGGCAGCCATCTCCCTCACCAGCCCCGCAGTCTTGATAAATAACCAGGAACACCTGCTTTCCCAGTGCTCCTGGTCCTCCAGGTCCGGGAAGGGAGGTGGGGGCAGTGTCCAGCAGCATTCTTCCCCAGCAATATGGAAGTGTTTAAGCAGCGTTTGCACCAGGCAGGGTAGCTGAGATCTGAACCTTTAAATTACAGCCATTCCCGGGCTGAGGAAAAGTAAATAAACAGTTCACAGCTGCAGCCAACTCAACACAGAACCGGCTATCTCTTCTGATTGCGGGACAAGTAATTAAGTGGGAAATGTGAGCCCTCACCGTCAGTGTGAGATGATAAAGGTCTGGGGGCAGTAAATCCACCCAACTCGGAGACCTCAGATTAACCCTCGCAGGGCTGGCGGGCAGGGGCGGGCAGCACGAAGCCCAGAGCCGAGCCCACACCAGCTCACTCACAAACGGAAACCGCCCGCCTCACTGCGCCTTGTAGTTCGGGGACAGGACACCCAAGGAAGCATGGGTGCTGTCTGCAATTACGAACCCTTCTGGGCTAACTGTGTCCCCCAAAGTTCACGTGTTGGAGTCCTAACCCCCAGAACCTCAGAATGTGACTGTACTTGGAAATTGGGTCTTTAAAGATGTGATTAAGTTAAAATGAGGTCATTAGGTTGGGCCCTGATTCAATGCATCTGGTGTCCTTATAAGAAGAGATTAGGACACAGATAGGCACAGAGGGAAGCCCACGTGAAGACTCAGGGAGGAGACAGCTGTTTATAGGTTGAGGAGAGAGGCTTCGGAGCAAACCAGCCCCGCCGACACCACCTCAGTCTCCAAATTCCAGCCTCCAGGTCTGGGAGGCCGTCCGTGGCAGTTTGTCGTGGCAGTCTGAGCAAACTAACACTGGTGTTTGCCGGGGTGCCTGGAGCAGCGCACACTGTGCAGTGAGCTGGCGATGCCCAGGCTTGGTCATCTGCGCCAGCTCCTCCGCGGTGTGCTCGTCACGTGTGGCTTCTCATACTCACGAGTACCACGTTCCCATTTCACGCCTGTGAAAACTGAGGTGAAGTGAATAGCCCAGGGCCACATAGTTAGGACGTGTGGAGAGAGCCTGTTTCTGAGAGTTGGGGTTCTTAAACCTGGTGGCACAGTGGAATCACCTGGGAAGTCTTAAAAATACTGATTCCTGGGCCCTGCCCCAGATGAAGGGGCTTAGGAGATGGGTAGCAGTTTTCAAGACATCCCAGCTGATTTTCCTCTGTAGCCAGGGTTCGGAAACACTGCTTTGTACCTTTTTTTTTTTTTTTCTTGCTGGACTTCTTTAAAAAATAATGTGGTGACTTAGCAGGAGCTTATGTCCCATGTGTCACATCCCATCTTTCCACATTTCCCCTGGGCGAGGCTGCTGCAGCATGGTCCTCACATTCACGGTCAGCCAGCTTGTTACGTGACTGCCAGCAAGGGCTCTGGAGCCAAACGCCTGGCTTTGAACTCGACTCCACCACTTACTTGCTGTGTGACTTCAGGCAAGTCACTTGGCCTCTCAGTTTTCTCATCTGTAAAATGCAGATAATAAAAGTACCTACCTCTAAGGTTGTTATTCAGTGAGTTAATATTTGTAAAGGCCTTAGAACAATGCCTGACATATAGAGGGTGCTAGGAAAATGTTTGTTAGAAGCAAAATGAAGGGTGGTAAGAGGCTGAGGGTGGGCTTAAGAATGAATGGGAGGCAGAAACTGAGTCTGAGCCAGCTCTGCATTTCCCCCAGGGCACAGAGGGGACCTCAGCGAATTTTAGTGTGGGGGGTGGACAGGGCACCATCTGTCCAAGGGGTTCACCACCTTCCATCCTCACCACACCCACATCTCCCCCGTGAGGGTGTCTGCACAACCGACCTGCTCTGTTTACTTGGAAACCGTACCATCGGCATCCAGAAGTCATGAAGGGATGCACACGCAGAAGGTGAAATGTCATGGCAACATGGTCTTCTCTGTCAGGACTGAGACAGAGAGCGTGGCCCCCCAGGCGGGCTTGTGGGCGGGCACTGGGCATGAGTGCTGATGGGGTTTTGGGCAATTCTCCTGTCTTGTATTATGTGTGTTCCCCTCTCCCCTCCTGTAGGAGTGTGTGTCCCTTTTGTAATAAAAACAGCTTTTTTTTTTTTTTTTTTTAAAGAATGATGTAAAAATTGGCTATGTCACTACAGGCATGTTTTAGCATTTCCTGGACATCCTCGTGGCCCAGCAGGGCTGGGTGCCCCTCTGTCCTAGCCTGTGGAGCATGTGCCTGCCTGTTCTCTGGCCTGTGGCCCTGGAGGGGACAGGCACATGTCACCCAGCTTCATGTCTCTGGGAGCTGCTGCAGGGGACTGGGCCCTGTGGCTGCACTCTGGAGGTGCAGGGTTCATGGAAGCATGGATCTCTATGCTGGTGGGGCCTTGGGGACCTGCTCCCAGAAGCATCTGGGGACAAGAGGGTCTGTCCCCACACCCTCCACCCCAGCCAGTCTGCCACACATGGCGGGTCTGTGCAGAAGGAGAACTGCCTGAGTCCCTATTACGTGCTGGTGTCAGAGTCATGGAATTCAGTCCTAGCCTGCCACTTAGCTTCTACCTTTCTGTACCTCAGTGTCCTTTTCTGTAAAATGGGGACAATAACATACTTCAAAGGGCTGTTGGGAGGATCAAACAGATTAAGACAGGTGACCATGCCTGCCACGCAGTAATGAGGTTTGTTACAATCATAATTGTTTTTCCTACAATCTCTGAGCTGTGTCCATTTGCAGGCGAGGACCTGGAGCTCAGGAAGGCACATTTATTTACTCAGTCCTTCAGCCAATAGATATAGCCCTGCTCTGGGCACTAGCACCTAATGGGAAAGCAACCAAGGTCTGTACCCTTGGGAAGTTGTCCATCTCCTGAGGATGGCTGCCTTAGTCAGGTGGTCTCCCAGAGGGATCATTCCAAATCTGGAAGATGGTAGGATGAGCAAGACATGTGGCAGGAGGCCTGACAGAGAGCAAAGGAGATCTGAGCTGGGCTCTGAGGGAGGTGTGGGAGTTCGCTAGGCAAAGAAGAACAGGGTCCCAGGCAGAGGGAGCAACCGAGTACAGAACTCGTCCTCTCAGAGAAACGAAAGGAGCTGCTGGTAGGGCAGCTGGGGTGCAGGGAGGGCAGGAGACCCTGCCTATTGTCCCGCTCTCTTCCATAGGATTGTAATAGAGTGTTTAACCAAGTCCCCTGCAACGCAGAATAAAGGCCGTTTTCCCCAGCCTCCACTGCAGCTGTGAAGCCCATGTGACAAGCCCTGGCCAATGTGATGTGAGAAGGGACATGTGTGTCCATCAAGGGAAGGGCGGGCCCTCCTCTTTCCTCATTTTGGGTCCTCTCAGTGGCCTGACGCAGATATGGTGATGAAGTTTCACAGCCCACATGATGAAACCAACAACCTACAGGAGAGAAAAAACCCAGTGACTTTAGAGCACAGAACTCAGTCCTTTGTGAAGAAAAGAAGTTCTATGTACATCTTGTTCCAGCCACTGGTACTTTGTTTCTGTTCAGTGCGGCTGAAGCCTTCTGTGACACAGTCAAGCTTTAACGGTGGGCCTCGAGGCAGTGGCCAGGAATCCCTCTGTGCCCGATCCTTGGCATGGCCTTGGGGGTCACTCCTGGCCATTCAGCCCCTAATCCTGCTCTCCATACTCCGGGAGATAATGGGAGCCAGTAACATCCTCTTAAGTCCCTTAAAAAAAAAAAAATAACTTAATTCAGCCCAGCTGAGCCTCAGTTATGTGGGAGTAATACCGAGATCTAATACAGCCTTCTAGGTCATGATACAAACTTTATTTTTCCTAAAAGCCACAGGAAGCTGACGAGAGGTTGAAAGGCTACTGGATGGTCACAAGGCCACTAAATGTCAGAGCCAGGGCTTGGAGGCAAGTACTCTGCCCTGAGCTTCTCACCAGAACGCCTTTCTCGGCTGAGCATTGTGTTGGTCTGGAGACGCTCCTGGCCATGCTGTGGACACTCCACTCACTTCTCCGCCTTCTTCAGCCCACCTGCCAGCAGCTGCCTGGGGGAATTTGCATCTGATTAGAGCAGGAGGCTGGCAGGGCAGAACGATGGAAAGCCCGAGTCCTGTGGCATTGCCCAGCTCCATCAGCACTGCTCCCCAAACGCTGGCCTATCCCAGGGTGCAGTTCATTTTGGCTTAAGCCAGTTTCAGCCAGGACTTCTGTCGCTTGCTTCTATGGTATCTTGCCTGGGAGGTGGGGGCCTGGCAGTCATGGTCTGCACATGCCCTGGACTGCGGTGTTAGGTTTTCTCAGAGCTGTTGCTTCTCTGGACTGACCCTCCTGAACTCCTCTGGCCTTTGCATATGGCCTCCACTCCTTCTGCATGGGACCTGTTCCCCTGGGCTCCTGGTTATGTTGCCAATGCTGCCCTGCCACGGACAGGATGAGGTCAGGTTCCTTTTCATTCCCAAGGAGGGACTCACATCGTCACTGTGGTCACACAGACTGGGAGCATGGGCTGCAGCCCCTCCTGTGGTGCTGAGGGCTCCCAGTGTCCTTAATACTGGAAGGCCAACACCTTATGATGTCAGAGGCTCCTGGGTGCCTCTGTCATCCTGACAATGGCCCAGGGCCACCCGGTGTGACCTCACTGAACACACCTTCAGGGAGGGTAAGTGAAATGAGGAGGCCGGGGGAGAGGAGGGACCTAGGGGTCCTCCCATTTACTTGCAGAGCTGTGGGTGTCACAGCAACCATCTTTCTCTTAGCCTCCTGCCCCACTAATGCTCCCCACTTGGCAATGACCCAGTTCTTCCCTTCCCCCAGAAGGCTGCTCCCAGCAGCCCTGAGCTGGCCTAGGACCCTTCTGTGTGCCCCTGCCACTTGCGGGGGGAGGGAACGTGGGTTCCGGGTTTAGAAACCTAGCACTGGGTCATAGGGCTCCTCCTCAGTAGGGCTATGTTTGCCTCTCATTTTCCACATCTGTAGAATAGGAATCAAAACTAATCTCCCAAACCTGGGATTGTCTTGAGGATTCGGGAGATACTGGTTGAAGGGAGGTCAGTGGTCTGAGAAGGGTCAGCAATGGCCCAGGATCAGGTAGGGTGAGATGTGGACAGCACTGGTTACATAATGTGGGGGCCCAGTGCAAGATGAAATAGGGCCCCTGGTCCTCACATCATGAAGAATCTAAAGTTGGCTACAGCAGAGCATTGGAGCTAGTGTGGGTCCCTTTGAGCATGGGCCTTATACATTTTCTTACACTTGCTGGAGTACCTTTAACATCTACATCCTGGCCCAGAAAGGACCCAGGAGGTAGCAGGACCCCTCAGACACCAGGGGTCAGTGGCTGATAAATAATAATCAATTGTCCACTTCCAGGATCTTTGGGTGACCATTCAGGATCCAAGTGCAGCAGTGTCCAGAGACACCACTTTAAAAAAATATTGATTGGGAAGAGAGAGAGACATCAGTTTGTTGTTCCACTTATTAATGCATTCATTGGTTGATTCTTATATGTGCCTTGACTGGGGAACTGAACCCACAACCTTGGCATATTGGGACCAACTGAACTACCCAGCCAGGGCCCAGGAACATTACTTTTTAGTGGTGGAATCTGCCCAGTGGCTGTGAACTGCTTGATGTAGGGAAGGGGCCATGGCTTTTGGACAGCCCCCCATGAATCTAGCTCAAGGGTCACAACCTCTTGTATCTGGAAACAGCTGACTTCTGGTTCTGGGTTCCAAACTGGGCGGCCCTGCCCAGAACAGTGACGTCTGCTGGGGAGGCCCCTCGACATCATTGCAACAGCAACTGTTATGGGAATGGGTACAGGCCGTAAAGCTGTCGGGGCAGACATTGCCCCTTGGACGCTCTTCGCCCATTCCTGTTGCCTCAGCCTTCGAAGGCCTGGGCCTCTGTGAGCTGGGGCTCTGCAGGGTGTGCTCTCACCCCCTGGGCAAGCCTGCCGCACACGGGTGTCCCCACACTCTCTGCAGGCCGCATCTGGCCACTTGATGCCAACAGTATTTCCAGGTGAAGTCTTGTTAGGGTAATAAATGGGATGAAAAAACAGTACTTCACTGTATTTTTTCCTGGGGCGTCATGACAGATTGAGGGCCTATGGCTTGAGGCATGCTGGCTGATTCCAGCGCCTGTGACCCCTGAGGCAGGGGAGCAAATGGGCATGTCGCAGGCTTCCCCTACTTGGCCTGGCCTGACTCCAAGTTCCCCTGGCCTTCATCTCCCTGGCTATCCTGCCAGCCGCACCTGTGGGAATGTTGCACCCGGCACAGCCCAGGCCCCTTTCTCCTGCCCTGACAGCCTGTGTAGCCTCCTCAGTCCCAGGGGAGCGTGTCATCCACATGGGCAGGCTGCCCAGCCCACAGCTGGTGGAGCTGCATATGGAGGAATGGGCCTGTCCCCTCCTCCACCACCCAGGACAGGAAAGGGCCCCGATGGGTGGGCATCTTGGTGCCTGGCACCTCACTGGTTCCTCTGGAAGCATGGCTGCTGCTTTGCCATGTGAGCGATGCTGCTTAGAGAAGCTAGGCTGCAGGAATTCCTGATAATAAGAGTGATAAAATGGTCATTATCCACTATGCACACTCTCACTGAGCCAAACTCAGAAATCAGTTTGATTCAAGTAGCCAGGGACTCTTGTAACTATAATAAATATGACATTAGTACTCACTCTGGGAGCCATGTTCTGTTCCAGGCACTGTATATTTATTATCTGAGTAAATCTTCCTAACAGCTCCATGTAATGATAGTAATAAGAAACATTACACCTACCATGTGCCTGTTCCAAGAGCCTACTGTAAATCGACTCTTTAGACCTTACAACGACGCTATGAGGCAGGTCCTTTAGTCATCCCCATTTTGCAGATGAGGAAGTGAGCTTCAGAGGGGTTTAGTAACTTGTTCAAGGTCACACGACTGGTAAGTGTCCAGAGCTAGAATTTCACTCAGGCGGTCTCCACCCAGAGGCTGTGTAGTTCAGTTTTGTTGGTAGTTGACTACAAATAAGAATGGAATTCAAGAAGTGGGGGGAGGTGTTGGCTTCTCCAGCCCTATCTCAATCCTCTTTTCCCCCAACTCAGTCTCTCACTCCACGGGCCTCCTTTTAGTTCCTCCTACCCAGACTGCTCTCTCCTGCCTCAGGATCTTTGCATAGGCTGTTTCATCTGCTGGACACTCTCTTCCCCCATATCCACCTTGCCTTCAGGGCTCATCCTTTGGATCTTGGCTAAATGCCCCTTCCTGGGTGATGACTTCTTTGACCTGCCCTCCAAGATGGGGTTTGATTACCTCATTTTATGCCCCACTATACTGGGCATGCTGTCCTTACATAGAGCTGGACACGTTTGTGAGTTGTAAGCTCCCGGAAGGCAGGGGCCATGGCTGCCCTGTGTATTGATGAATCACTTGCCCATTCACAGGTGGGTAATTAATTTATATTTGTTACGTGGTTAATAAATAAATGAGCAAAGAGGCAAGACATTATTTTTGCTTGTCTAATTGTTAGGATAGTTCCCACATTGTGCTTGGAGCAGAGCATCTGGTGTCCTTGAGTCTGTAGCTTTTCTAATTATAACCAAATAGATTCTGTGACACTCCTGCCACCGAGCAGGGTGATCAGAGCAGGAATTGCTTCTGCATCGGTTATCTGCTGCTGTGTGACCTATCAGCCCAAGGCTTAGGGGCTCAGTGACTGAGTCCATGCTACAGAGCCCTACATCAGGATCTGTTACTGTTGGTCTACCTCCCAACGAGGGTGTGCCTCTCTAAGTATCAGACCAAGAGGAATGTCACACTTTCTCAGAGCCCAGCAGCACATCTCTGTTCCCCTCAGAGCCCAGTGTCTCTTGAACCAGAATGCATCTCATCATTGGCTGAGTATATGTATTCTAGTGTCTCTCCTCCCATAAGACCTCCTGGTAAATTGGTGACGGGTCACAGCTGATGTTGCCTTTTGTGGAAGAAATCCAGTGGCCCACTGCAGCCCACTGCTGCTTGCTGTCGGCCCCCCTGTGCTAACTGTGTTACTTTTATGATCTCCCTCAAACTTGACAAACACCTGTGGGGAAGGCAGGCAGCAGGTGAGAAGGTGTTTCCATGTCATGGCTGAAAAAGCATAGAATCAGAGAGGGTAAGTAGCTTGCCCAAACTCACACAGCTAGTGCATGGTCACTTATGGATTTAAACTCAGATCTAACTGTAGGCTGGATGCTTAGACATTAGCTATGAATCATTTTCCATAGAATGTAGCTATAAAATATCAGGCATTTTTCATAAGCACTCTGCTGAAATACCTTACATGCTAAATTAGTTTCCCCAAGACTCAGTAACAAAGCACCACAGCCTAGGTGGCTTAAACAGCAGAAATGTATATTCTCACCATCTGGCAGCTAGGGAGTCTGAGATCACGGTGTCGGCAGGGTTGATTTTTTGTCTGAGGCCTCTCTCCTTGGCTTGTCAATGGCCACCTTGTTCCTGTGTCTCCGCAGCCTTCCCTCTGTACCTCTTTGTCCCAAATCCCTCTTCCTATAAGGACACCTGTCACACTGGACTGGGACCCACCCTAGTGAACTCACTTTAACTCTGTCACCTCTTTAAAGACTCTGCCTCCAAGTACAGTCCCATTCTGGTATACTGGGAGTTAGGGTTCTGACACAGGGGCTTGGGGAGGACACAATTCAGCTCAGGACCTTTGCATTTTCTTTCTTTCTCCTCATCATGGGAAGCTTCTGTCTTGTTTTCCTGAGTCTACTTTTTATTTCCTGTTTTAGCA
Source organism: Desmodus rotundus (assembly GCF_022682495.2). Lineage (NCBI taxonomy): Eukaryota > Metazoa > Chordata > Mammalia > Chiroptera > Phyllostomidae > Desmodus > Desmodus rotundus. The sequence goes on along the minus strand of NC_071398.1, from coordinate 29,757,133 downwards.
ATAAGGAGATCTCCATTGTGGAAACTATCAAGTCCTTTGAAATCAAACCATCCTCTCCCTCTGAACAATCGATCCGTTTTATTTGGCTGTGTGGATGTGGTGCAGTTAAATCCATCTCAAGAGTTGGTTAAAGGACCGCTTGCGGATGTTCTGCATCCATGCATGTTAGATGAGAGGCACCTGAGCACAGACATTTCCCTGTGGTGACTGTTTTCACGCCTCCTTCCTGCACACGCAGGCACACACACACCAGCATTTCCCAATATGTATGGAGCACATCTTGTGTGAGAAATTAATACACATCTCATGGAGGGGAAAATTTTAAATCACATATGGTTGTGAAATATTATGCCTAACACAGTCGAATGGATTACCTTACTGTAGGATTTCTGGGAATCCTTAATGCACTAACGGAATTAATTCATGAATCTCTAAGAAGGTCTTAGAGTAGTGCTGAGCAAACTTTCTCCATAAAGGACTGGTCCATATTTGAAGCTTTGAGGGTCACCCTGTCTCTGCCATCACTACTCAACTCTGCTGTCCTAGCCTAAAAGCAGCTCCAGAAAATACAAGGGGGACCCCAAAACCCCGGGATTTATTCATGAAAAATTGTGTATTTATTCTTACATGTTTAAACTTCAGTCACCTTCAAAGCACTCTCCGTTTGATTTGATGCATTTTTTTCCCACTGCTCAGAACAGTTTTTGAACTCGTCAATTTTGATGCCTCTTAGTGCTTCTGCAATTTTTTGTTTCACCCCTTCCACATCAGAGAAATATTTCCCTTTGGGGGCTTTTTTCATCTGGGGAAACAAACAAAAGTCACTCAGGGTGAAATTGGGTGAATAGGTAGGGTGGGACATGGGGGTCATGATGTTTTTGGTCAAAAACTGCTGAACACTCAACTCAATGTGGGCACGTACACTTGTAAGTTACCTGTCATGAAATGGGCAACTGCATTGAAAGAATCTTCAATAAAATTCCCTGAAGCTGAATGCCACCTCTCACAACAATGCCAGCTGGCACACTGATACAGATGGGTTCTTAGAACACTCACCTGGTGGGGGAAGCCAGTAGTACAAGGGTCCTGTCCTCTAGAAGATAATTCTGTTTGGGGGAGGTCCACCCTCATATGTAAATGACTGGGTATAACTCTTGTTCCAATAAAACATTATTTACAAAAACAGGCAGTGGGCCAGATTTTGCCCACTGGCAATAGTTTGGTGACCCGTCTTAGCATTTGGAGTATTTACCAGATGTTGAACCATAGAGTTCTTTTTCCAAGGAGTGTTCATGTTCCCCAGAGCACACTCTTCACTCAGCCAGCCCCTGACCCTCAGATATCACCTAGCACAGCCCCACTGTCCTATGCCCGTCCTTTGTGTGCCTGTTGCTGGATGGTGGGATACTCTTTTAGGAGGCTCATTGGTCGATGAGGATAACTCATCTAGATTCCTATTCAGTCTTTATCCTGAGTAGTTCCACCCACTTTGGGAAAATTACTCAGCTATGGCCCACATGTGAGGTTTTTCAGTACTTTGGAAGGTCAACAGAACTTGATATGCCCCATCAGGCATGTTATCACAGGGTTAGGAGTATTTTCTTCTTTCAGATTAGTCATGTTCCCTGTCCCTCTGGCCTGTGTTTACGTGTGTGTCTGAGGAGGGTGAAAAGGGAGGCGGGAAGAAAGGGTTAATGTGCACGCAGAGTGTTTAATGGAGGTTTACATTCGTCAGCTACTTTCACCTACACTTACAAAAAGTGTTTAGTCTTTGTCTTTAAGCCAATGGCTCTGAATTAACTTTCGATGGAGCATTTTGGAAAAGGAGGGACTGTTTGTATTAAGACGGACAGGGATATAGTCTTTCAAGGTATGAAATTTGTGCTGACTTGGTCCAAAACACAACTGCATCTGGTTATGTCTGGTCTCGACTGCTCCAAAAATGTCCTAAATTCCAGACAACCTCTTGGGCTTAGAAATAAAAGTCATTAATCCTGCATTTGAATTTAGTATTTGAAATTTTATCCTAATCTTTTTTTTTCTTCCACATGAATTAACTTTTGAAAAGTTGGAAAGAAACATTAGGCTTTTTTTTTTTTAAGGGAACATTCTTAACAAAAGGGTATAAAATTAAACTGGGTTTGACCTTTTGAGTTTAGCAGATTTTCCACCTGGGCCGAGCAGGAAATGGGCTTCGCAGTAGCAAGGCTTTTTCTCCCACTTCTGGAAAGGAGTACTGGATGCATTCTCGAGGTGGTGCGCTTCTGGCTAAGCAATAGTGTGGGTTCCTTGTTGGCAGTTAATTGATAAGTGGGGAGATCGCACGTCTCAGTAGATGGCCCACTGACAGAGTGGTTCCAGCCAGCTTTGGTTCAGTCTCATCAGAAATATTCAAGCCCCCCTCTTCCCACCAAAAAAATGCACATAATTCTGCAGGCACCTCACATGTGGGTGGACAGATCTATCTTGAGTTTCATCCACTCAGGGCCAACTTCTGTCTGGCACAAGGGGTGCAAGCTTGGGGCACAGACCTAGCCTCCCCTTCCCAGGTAGCTCAAATGATCTGGTAAAAGAGACACCAGGGAAGGATTGGAGGTGTGGGGGGGTCTGGGTACCTGGTGGTGGGCGGAAGGTAGAGGAGGAAGAGGGAAGAGAATTGGGGAATGGGGGATTTGAATTCCTGGAGTTCAGGGTTTAGGAAGCATGCCTTTGACTCTGTCGCAGTTGCTGGGACCTGCTGTGGGCAGAGGATGAGGCTCACTCATTTGTCTTGGTCACCCATCTGCTCACAAGGGGTCTGTGGATGAATTCTGGCAGCTGGGCTTGGATGCTGGCTGAGTAAGTACTGGGCAGGCCACACTCATGCCCTGAGCCCCAGTCTCCTCATATGTGAAATGGGAATGAAACAGCACCTTCCTTGTAGGCCTTAAAAGAGGTGATGTGTTTCATCATTAGCCCGGGGCCTGGCACCCATGCACGGGCTTAAAAAATACCACCCTTATATAACTAGAGATTATTTTTATTCTTGAGTTGATGGTGTTTGCCAAGGCAAAGGAGAAGCCAGCCCCCCACTCCCTTCCACCAACCCCCCTCTGCCCTCTTGGTGACTTGTTTTTCCTTTCAAGGGTGGTCTCTGCTCCCTGCACCATGATGTCACTGCCTAAAAATGTCGGGCGCAGACGGGGGCTGCGGAAGGGGCACTCGCTGAGATTTCTCCCCAGCCAGCCTCACGCTCCCCAGGGGCAGCGCTGGCCCTGGCTCAGGAGTTCCAGGCTCCTTCCCAGCGGAATTTATGATTCCCTCTTCGGCCAGAGCTGGTTTGCTCCTCCAGAAATAAAACAAAGCTGTGGAAGGCTGAGGCCACAGTGTGACTTTATTTTTCTCCCTGATTCATCAGGCAGCTAACTAGCCGAGGGGGCAGGAGGGAGTGTTATGCTCCGTGTGCGCCCCCCTCCCCAACCCCACAGACCTAGGCCCCAGGGCTGAGTTTGCCATCAAACAGCCATGGGGCCTTGGGCCAGTCATTCAACATCTCCAGGCCTTGGTTTCTTCAGCTGGTTGAAAAGGGACTTGGACCAGCTCATCTGTGTCAGTGATTCTGTATTAGCAGGTGAAGTAAGTGTTGTCCACAGTGCAGGATGTAGGAGAGTTTAGGTGACACCAGTGTTGGTATTTCTGAAAGATTTCTGAAATCTTTATTTAAGTGGTTATTCAGGGCAGGGGCTAGGGGAGGCCGGGAAGCCACTGGCTTTTGATTCAGCATTTAAGGGGACACCAAACAAACCAGAGTCATCAAGATAAATACTACATTGCAACATTTCAACATCAAAATGCAAAAATATGCATGATAAAATATCAGCATTTTAAATGCAGACAGGATCCATATTATTGATTTTCCCTTTGCCTCAGGTTCCAATATTGCTCACATATGTAATTTGACAAGAGAAAAACATTTCTAACAACTGAAACCCATGACTTCACAGATGGTACTGCCTAGAGAATAGCCACATTAAGGTTTAAAAAGTGAGTTTCTTTAAAAAAGAAAAGGAAAGGTTTTCCAGTATGTGTGATTAGTGGTATGTAGAGATGGCAAAAAGACTATGATGATGGAAAGAAGACAGCTTACGGAGTGGCAGGTAGGCTGTGAGCTGGTGGCTGGGTGGGGGAAGTAGACCCCAAGCGAGCCTGTAACACCTGCCCCCCCTCCCATGCCTGGGAAGCAGTGCTTGTGTCTTGAATGTCCACTCCTTTGACCACAGTGGACTGGCTCGAGCCTGTAGCATCAGAACCTCTGGCATTGAGGCTGGGCTGGTGTCCTCACTGGGGAGACATGCACACTCGTGTCCTGGGCCTAACCCCGCTCCCCTCTGGACCAAGGAGCAGACAGTGCTGGCTCACACAGAGAAGAGACAGACACAGGAGCAGTGAGTATGGGGCCAAGCCAGCCTTCCAGCTCCTGGAACAGCGCTGCCCGGACTTCCAGACACACCATGTGTCTTTATCTTTAAAACCCCCTTTGTTAAAGTAGATGGATTGGGTTTCTTTCTCTTAAAATGAAAAGATGCCCACGGATGGTCTGAGTCCTTGATGCTCATCAGCTACTGACTCTGTGCCCTTGGACAGGTCATTTTCTTTCTCTCACTCCAGGAAATTCCCTGACATGTAAATCAGTCCATCCATACCCAACCATAGAGCATTAAGACTTGATTCTCAGAAGGTAAAGCTGAGGCATCTTAATTCATTCATCATTCAAATCAAATTTATTGAGCATCTACTACCTGCACTGGGGACTCAGCAGGGAACAAGACAGACACAGATTCTCCCCCGCCCAGAGCAAACCACAGGGAGGGGGTCCCATGGTGCGTTAGAGGATGGGAAGGGCAGGGACCAGTGCAGATGCCATTGAAGGGTAGGTCACCACTGTGGGAAGTGGGGCTCATCCTTTGGGGGCGCTTTCAGGGGCCTAGAGAACCCATCTCAGTGTTGTGCCACCTGATGGAGCCCGGCCCCCTGGCTGGTCACAGGTGAGCACCCGGCTCCCAGGAGCTGTGGCCAGCCTTGTCTTCCAGGCTCTCTTCTGTGTTGTACCGAAGGGTGGATCTACGTGTAGTTTGGAGAGGAGGCAAATAAAATACCTGTAGACAGATGTTTGGGAGGCTGATAGCACCAGTTAGTCAGCAGGGTCTGGAGGAGAAACACCCAGGAGGATGAGGTGCCCACGGGGTCACCGACCCTGCTGTGCTACCGACCCTGCTGTGCTTCCGTCCCTGCAGAACAGCACCTCAGAGTTCACGCCATCTCCTTTCTGCTTGAAGGAAGTTATTCCTGAAGTTATTCCTAATGCCAGTTATTCCTGAAGGAAAGCAGCTCCTTGGTTTCATGAGGGTTCTCTTACCTCCTTCCGGTCACTTCAGATGACCATGACCTGGACGTGCTGTTCTTTGTGGACTATCTCTGCCTCCTCTCACCAGAACTGGAAGGTAAGTCTTCTCAAGATCCCCAGTGGAGCCTGAAGCTGCCCTCACTGTGCTGGAAGATTGTCCTTTTTTTTTCAGGCACATTATGCACATCCCATGGATGTCTTTTCTGGAAGCTCCTTGACTACGCCAACCCTCCATGTGCTCACTTTATCTCAGAATCTCTGACCTTCTGAGTGTATTCAGTGCACTTGGCTTCAGATGGGCCCTTTGGTTTAACTGGACTGATTTTATTTTTATTGGGGGAGCATGTGTTTTGTTACTGAACTCAAGGGGTTTGCAGCTTGGGGCGTCCCACTCCAGTAGCTTTATTTACTTGCAGCAATTGAAGGAGACAGGGGATCGCATTCAGAGCTCTGCCTCCCTGCAGGGAGGCTTAGCCATTACTTATAGACACTATTTGGTCCATTGATTTCTTCTTTGCAGTTGGCTTCACTTATCTGGTTGAGTTCCTGTCAAGCTCCTGTTTACAGCTGGTCCACAAAATACTGTGCTACATTTTAGTATTTAGCAAGAATAGGATTTAGTAAGAACCACCTAGACCCTGAGACCCTTGTCCTATCTAACATTTTTGTGGGATTATGTGTTTGGCCTCACTTCCTTTGCAGAGCCAACGCTTCATTCCACAGTAATCTGTGCATCTCGGGTGAGGCTGGCCCTGATTCCTGGCCCACAGACAGACAGCATGTGGCCTGGACCTGGCCACTCGGGGCTCTCCACACCTCTCCCTCACATAGTAACAGACAGAGACTCTTCCAACCAAGCCTGTCTTCCCCAGGCCTTATCCAGAACTGCAGGGGAGAGACGTGACCTCCTCTGGACCCAGGTTTCATGAACCAGGAAGATCTGATGCTACTGAAGATCATTTTTACTTGAGAACAAAATCAAGACAACCAGCATCAAGAAGTACAGAGAGGGAGAGACAGAGTACTGACAAGTTCAGTAGGATGCCCCAACCCCAGCGTGACGATGGCCAGGCCCACCTCATCGATTTTCCAGTTGAGGGAACCAATAAATAGCCTTTGGGTTAGGCTGGTTTGAGAGGGCTTTCTGGTCCTTGCAGCCAGGAGTCCCAACTAATTCTCCAACTGGGATGATACACCATGAACAAGGATTATCAGAAGGATACTGGGACTGACAAATGCAAAGGAAGAACTACACTTTCAGACTCTAGGAAGGAGGGAGCCAAACCAGCATCTGGCCTCTTGGCACCAGGAAGCCATGCAGTCCATCCACACGCCGGCTCCAGTGGTTAACACTCCACCCAACTGGCCCAGCCTAGGGCCCGTGCCCGACCTGCAGGGGAGAGGTGTCCAAGGGTGAAGAGGAGGCTAAGCAGTTGCACATCCAGATGTCCTCCATGGCTTGGACCATACAAAAGTCATTTTCTCTCTGGTTGGATTCCAATACCTTCAAGGGCTTTGCTCAAAGGCTTGGCAGGAGGGCTGCTGTGTGGTGGAAGGAATGTGAGGTTTGAAGAAGTTCGGGGTGAATGCACCTTCCTCCATCCTTACTGGGACCTGGGCTTGTCCTTTCCCCTTGGGCTTTTTCTTCCAACAGCTGAGATAATGATGAGATTCCAACAGCAGCACCATAACGATGCTGCCCTCTCAGAGCTCCCAGGGCAACCAAGTGAGATCAGAGCTCAGCAAGCCCATTGTAAATTACGTGGATGCCTGTTTACTAAAAGTACCTGTTTCCATGCTAGACTTATCCGGTGATCACTTCATAAGTTATGTAAATGTCTGGCCACTACGCTGTGTACACCAAAATCGAATATAATATTGCATTCAACTATAATTGAAAAAATGTTTTAAAAAATCATTAAAAAGTACCCATTTCCATCCAAACTGCAGGTGTGCTCATTGTGAACATCTCTTTTCCTCTCATGTCGTGGTGGCTGCAGAGCCACCCCAGGCGAGGCTGACTTGCCACATAAAGATGTCCTGCAGGGCAGTGGAATTCCATCTTGACCTTGAGTTCTAAAGCCCATCTTCTGCTTTGAGAAACGTGAAGATCTCAGCCTCCCCTCTGATAGTAATTGAAATTCAGATACTGTGATAAAACTAATACAAAATGTAGTTGAAAGAGTCTTCGTACTCAAGCTGCCACTGACATCCATGGAAATCCCAACATGCAATTGTCTTTTTGAATTATTTTATAACAATTCAAAAAATTAATTTGTGAACAAAAGAGTATGAAAAATACTTCCCTTGAGTTTTAAGTGTCAACAGTCCTGGAAGGGCTGGGTTCTGGCTCTTGTCCTAAAGGTTGGACTCCATCACTGCCGATTGTTTCTGAGTGACCTTGGAGAAGTCCCTTTACCTTTGAGCCTCAGTTTCCCCATCTGTAAACTGGCAGTGATAACAGCCTGCCTCATGAAGTTAAATGAGTTAACACATTTAAAGTTATTAGACTAGCTTGGCACATAGGAAGTGCTTAATAAATCTTAGCTATGATTCCTACTCCCAATTAGTAAAGATTTGGACACATCTAGCACTTTAAATGCCTAAATTGTGTGTAGCTAATTCTCTGGAATTAGCTACATCCTGAATATAAAAAGTTCCCCGTGCCTAGGTCTGAAGCCATTTATAGCAATTCCTGTTTCCACTGTGGATTTCAGTTTTGCTGATATGGAGGGAAAATTTCAAGCCCTCTGCTGTATAAATTTAGTTAACATTTTATTGCTCTTGACTCTTTTATCACATAACTTTTGTTTCTCATTAAGTCGGTGAATGAGATTTACTAATAAACCAAGTAAAATCTAATTAGGGCAGGGGTCTTTTCCTGAAGAAGGAGTTCTGCTGCGGACTCACAGATGTCAGTAACGCAGGGTGAGCAGTGCGGGCTGCAGCCCTCGCTGCTCGGAAACGTGGAGCCCGTGCACTTGCTTTGCCTTTAGCACAAGACCTGGTGTAATTTTCATAGATTCGTTTCCTGAAAATGAATATTAGTTGCCTCAAGGATCAAAACCAAAAATAGATATAAAGGACAATGGAATTGCCCTGGTCATGGAATGTGAATATTAAATGCAATTTTGCAATTCGTACTTGATGGGACTACTATGAAAATAAGAAGAGATTTTTAGATTAATGGTGGGGTTTTTATTTCCTTGTTGTTATTTAAAATTCTGCTTCCAAGGCATGAGGAGAGGTAATTTATCCCAGTCAAGTATCAGCATATTGTTGACACTTGCCAGGTACATTTTCTGTCTCTCTCTCTCTCTCACACACACACACACACACCCCTGCTGGGGCTGAAGTCACTGTTGTGTGTGTCCAGAATTTGTCTTTCTCCTGCCTACTGAGAAGAGTTCTGATTTTCTTCCCTGTAAGTTCTTTCTATTTCCACTCTATTTTGATGTTAGCAGTTGTTGAAGCTCAATGGCTTTCCATTAGTTCAGCAGGGGCCGCAAAAAAGCCCCGTTGTAATTCCATTTTCTTGTTTTCATTTACGAGCTGGAATGAGTTTATACAGAAACACTTCCCCTTGTCTGTCCCTTGGTCACCCAGGGGGACAGTTCATATAGGAAAGAGAGGGCAAACGATTGGTTCTTTTATTTACCTAGTTCTCAAGATGATAAGCTGATTCACTGTCATTCTCAAAAGGTGATCAACTGGGTGTCTTAAATCATTGTAAACTTGTAGACTTAAACCTAATTAATGATTTTCAACCCGTTGCAATTCATGTTGTTGTTTTTAATGTGGAGGTTTGAGAAGACTCAAATCGAGCCTGCCTTACCGCCATTTCCCTGAACTGAAATACAGCAGAATGAAACAGCTCAGGATGGGGTAACCTTCCCATCAGCGTGAGTCTTCCTGTTCTGGTCAGGTGGGCAAGCAGAAACAGGCATTGGGAAAAACCTGTGGCTTTGAGTTAGACTGACCTGGGCCACAACCCTCGCTTCTCCATCACTGGGACCTTGGGTGGCTCACGTCCCACGTCTCCAGTTCTGGTACCTCTAAAATGGGGGAAACTGTGTTCACCACGAGGGATAGCTGTGAGAACCAAATGTGACAACCTACAGGGCACCCACATGGCACCTGGCATTCACGGGCAGCAGTCCCTTCCCCCAGTCATCCTGAGTGGGTCAGGACCTAGAGAGGGTTTTATTTCTTTTGAAGGCCTGTGAGTCTGGTAGGACCCACAGCTCCCCCAGACTGAAGTGGGATTTGCACCCCTGCCTCCACTTTCACCACATTTCCCTGCTTTCAACTGGGAAAGTCGACCTTGGAGAGGTCTGAGCTTTCCTCTTGGACTTTACAGAGGGACATGGAAGTGCCCATTACTGTGTAATGCGCAGTGCCCTCAGGGACTGCTCAGGTGGACAGGACTTGTTGTCTCCTAGTTGTATGTCTCCTGAGAGGCATACTTGCATCTTCATTTTTGCCCTATTGCCTTTATTGTGATACCTGTGGTGTCATCAAAAGCCACCAGTATCAGCGAATCCATTACACATGATTGTCCTTTTCTTTTTTCCTTTCTCATCTGATAATTCTAGTCTGTTTATGGGTAAAAGAACCCAGTTTGTTACAGACCTGTTGTACATGTTTTGGGTACTCAGAGACCCTCCCTCCTTCCTTCCTCATTTTCCAATGAGGTCTGGATGTCTAAGTTCTGGATAACTGAAACAACTGGGGAATGGACAGTGAAAATATCAGATGTTCTGAAAGCTGGAATGGACAATGAAACAATACTCAGTCAAGAGAGGAGAAATACACTTCAGAATTGCAGTCAAGATAATTAGAAACTTTGTTCATAGCCAAAGAGAAAAATGCCTTTCCCCAGGGGCAATCTGAGACCCAGTCCAATGCTGCAGGCTTTCGACAATGCCATCAGCCACAATTTTTGATTTCCTGGCTTGAATGGTCCAGGTGGACTAGTTGCTTGCCTGGGGCCTGTCTGGGCCCTCTCTTCTTCTCCTAGGCAATTAAGAAGTGGACAAATAGTTATTGAGTCACCTGGACTTCCGTTGCAACATGTGGTTGTGTTGCATGTGGTCATGAACTAGAACTTGCGTTCCCTTTGTAGCACAGTGGCCAAGAATCCAGTCTGGGCGTCTGCATATGCACAAGAACCACAGGCCAGTAATAATCCTCCAAAGCCTCAGTTTCCACTTCTGTTAGGTGGGAATAACAAGATCTGCCCTCTCATATCATTGCTGAGATGTGCTAATGTCTCTGAGTATTTGACAAAATGCCTTGTATGTGTTCCATTAAAAAAGAAAGAAATATATGTATATATATCTTTATATATACATATATATATTTGTCACTGTCATTATTGAGATAGAAATATCAGCCACACTTAGAGCAATTATTCATGCAATTGTTTTTTATTTTTCTCCTCTACAAGCTGTCAGTTCCATGGGGCCATAACTTGTGTCTGTTTTGTATGGAGATGTGAGAACAGCTTTCTCACCTGTGTTAGACAAAATAATGTCCCCAAAGACATCCACGTCCTAATCTCTGGCCCTATGGATATGTTATCTTACATGGCAAAAGGGAATTTGTAAATGTGATCAAGTTAATAATCTTGAGAAGGGAAGGTTATCCTGGACTGTCCATGTGGGCCCGTACAGAAGCACTCCAGGCAGCAGCAGACGGACAGCAGGGGAGCACAGGTGAGAGTATAGTGAGGGGTTTAGCCCAGTGTATGGGTCAGACCGGGAAGCCCAGAGAGATTCAGGTTCAAGGTGAGACCTGAAGGATGATAGAATTGGCCCATGACAGAAGGGAAGGAGGACCATGCCTGGCAGAGGGACCAGAGAGCAAAGGCAGAACAGCTGACAAGGTGGTATCAGCACCCACTGTCCAGATGAGGAAGACTTTGGCTCAGAAGGAGATGGTGCAGGGGCACAGGTGGGACCTTCCCAAAGTCCAGTTCCAGCTTTACACCCTCAGAGCTGCAGGAAAGAGAGGCTGGGACTTAATAGAACCATATGTGTTGGCTTCCAGCCGACCAGGATGTAGAAATATTAGGGTCCCGTTTCCAAGTGCTGTTGTCTCTGAGCCCACATGGGCCAGTAGGAAAAGAGCTGAAGGGGATGGGTGGATAAAGCACCCAGGGTTCAGATAGCAGCTGGAAGCAGGGAAGACACAACCCTCCCCCAGGCCAGCATGGTCACCTGCAGCCGTAGCACTGAGCCCTGTGAGTGAGACTCCAGAAGAGGAAATATCCCCCCAATAGCTTTAGCCATGCGAGACATTTGTCCGTCTGTGTTTTCCTTGCAGTTACTGAAATCCTCTGGCTCATGTTTAATGCCAGTTCCAGCTCGATTTTCGTTAAACTGTTGAAACCTAATTTTTCGTTGAGCGACTTTCAGTTTGAGGCCACTGTCAAATTAGGGGCCTCCCCTGGCAGGGCCTGGCAATCGGGACTCACACCTCCTCGGGACATTCAATACACTTTGTCCTGCTCAGTACAAGCAGCCCAGTCAGAAAATCCTGATTTATGATATTGCTCAGGCTTCCTGTTACTTTAAACCACGAGCGTTTGAAGCCGCACCCTGAGCTCCTGGCCGGAGCAGCTGCCTGCGCTACTGCCCCCCCATCGCCAGCCTCACGCTTATACAATGTCGGGAATGGAATAATGGACTTTCCAGGGCTTTGAATCGTCCCGGACTCCACTCTGCCTTTAAAAAAAAAACGAGGTTAAATTCACACAACATAAAGTGAACCTTTTAAAAAGTGAACAATCCAGTGGCAGTTTAGTATAACCACCATCTCTATCTAGTTCCAGGTTTCTCAGCACCCTGAAAGGAGACCCTGTACCCATTAGCAGTCAAGCCCAATTCCCCTCCTCCAGCCCCTGGAAGCCACTAATGCCCTTTCTGTCCCTGTGGATTTGTCTGTCCTGGACAGTCTGAATGGAAACGTACACTATGGGGCCTTAGTGACTGGTTTCTTGAACTTAGCATGTTTGTGAGCCTCAGCCCCCTCGTAGCTCATGTCAATTCCTTTTAATGGCTGAATAGTATTCCCTTGTGTGGACTTACTACAATTTGCTTATCCTTTCACCTATTGATGGACATTTGGGCTCTTTGCTGTATTTTTGGTTATTAAGACTAATGCTGCTATGAACGTTTGGAAACAAATTTTTGCTTGAGGACCAGTTTTCACTCCCTTGGGTCTAAACCCGGGAGCAGAATTGCAGGCACTGATTCCATGTTTAACTTTCTGAGGAGCTGCCAGTGTGGAGGCTGGGGGTAGTTTCCTGGAGGAGGTGTATCTAAGTGAGGACCTGAAGGACCAGCAGGGACCACTGGAGGCAGTGTGGCTGGACAGAGCAGCTCACGCAAAGTGGCAAAACCAGCTCCTGGAGACCAAGTTTGCCCCAAACCACTCCCTCTCAGGGACAAAGGCACCAGACTATGGTCAGGTTTGGGTCCCTACAAGACCCACTAGGGAGGGACAGGTGCTGGCATGCATAAGGAAGGAGGCCTTCCCTGGAGTGGGGCCTCAGGACTATAGAGGGCTACCCGTCGCAGCCCGCCAGCTTCGTCCATCCCAGCAGACGAGGTCTTCCTTCCTGCTGCACTGTTTTCAATCCTACATTGGAGATGAAAGGAACTGGGAGCCCCTTGAATCCAGGTTCCAATCCCGGCTCTGGCATTTTCCCAGCTCTGTGGCTTCAAGCATGTTTCTCCACCATTCTGACCCTCGGTGTCATCATCTGGGAAATGAAGAGACTCATACCAGGCAGGGGAAACGCACTGAGTGCTGAACTTCCTGAGCACACAGCAAGGGCTCCACCAACATGGACCCATCTAATCCCCACAGCTCAGTGAGACAGGCACCAGTGTCACCTTGCAGATGAGAAAACAGGGACAGAGAGGCTAGGACACTTGTCCCAGGCCATACCCCTTGGTAGATGGCAGAGCTGAGCTTTGAGCCAGGCATTCTGGCTGAACCCTCTGGCTTGTAGCTCTCATGCTGCACAGCCCCATCATGACTGTTAGCGTTCAGTGTCATAATTCCTACCAAATTTCTACGTATAGGTGGACATATCGCCACCCCAGAGACCCTCTCCTCCCACGACCTGTCCTTCACAATCTGGGATGTTGAAGCAAATCCCAGACATACTAGCATTTTCACTCATAAATATTTCAGTGTGTGTCTCTAAAAGATTGTCTCATTTTTAAGTGCTTATTTCCCCCTGCACTGTGTGTTCTTTGTACGTCTGAAGCTTCGAGCATGGGCCTGACCCAGAGGGAGCACTTGCCAAGTGTTTGCTGAGTGAGTGAGTGACCAAGCACACAGAGCCAGTTTGCCTGGACCTCACGTTTTCCGTGGGTCTCTGTGTGGGAGCTGTTCTGAGTTCCCCCCAAGCTAATCAGGAGCCCTCATTTCCCCCATGCCTGGGAGAGCCGAGACCTCCCTGGAAATGCAGGCCTGGAATCCCTCACTGGAAGTAGGTGACAATTTATGACATGGATAAGCACTCATAAGCCTCAAAGAAAAATACCGTGTGTTTATGCAGGGCCTCACATCCAGCCCACTCAGAGGCCCTGCAGACAAGGCTTGGGAAGCTGCTGCCCAACTGGGGCCAAATTGGACCGGAGCGTGGAGAGCCAGCCCACCCACTTTCCCCCAGGCTGTGTGTGGTGGGACGGGTGGGGTGTGCCCGTGTCTGTCTGGAGGGGTGGCCACCTGTGTGGCCTGAGTGGTCCAGCCAGACCTTGTCCCCACCCTCAGCAGCTGGAGAGAAGCCCTATCTAAAGCATTCCCATTCCCCGGGCACCATTGCACCTATGAGTTTGCAGTGGGGGGCAAGATTGAAGGAGAAAGTGGGTCTTCCCAACCCAGATGTCTGCCCTGTCTCCATTCTTTTAAATTTTTCTGATCACTCATACAAATGCCAAAGAACTCGGCTGCTGGCCGGGGCTGCCGTCCCCAGGACGTGCCTCCTCTGCGCTCTCAGACAGCCCTGCTCCGTGTCCGCATCCCGTCCAATCCGCTGACCCATATTGGCTCCTGCTACTCAATCCAGGCTAGGAGTTCCAAATTCACAACAGATATGAATCTTTGGGATCCGGGAACAACATATCAGAATTCCTGGGAAATGGCAGGAATTCCTGAAATCATAAATTATTCTACATTTTCCACAGCACTTTATGTGGTTTACATAAGAATGAGAAGCCATAATAGTAAATCATTTTTCTGTGATGAGATTATATGAAAAGTTTTAGGGTTTTTTTTAGTTAAAAATATAGTGATATATGAATACTTTATTATTGTTTTAGATCGATGTATTTTGAAAAGACTACATAATTCAATAACTGATAGCATTTTACATTAATTTGTACCTGACTCAGATGTTTGATGATAAAACATATTAATAGAAAGACACATTAACACAAAATAAATGTCAAATAAAAATCACTTAAAATTTTGAAGTACCACAAATATTTAGTAATGAAAACTTCATCTTAATGATGGAATTTAGAACACACAGCCCTTTGGTCCTATCTGAAGGTCTTAATGTTCAAATCCAGATGGAGAAAAATTTCTTTTCTTTGGTGTTCGTATCGGTTGGGTGGCTGAGAGGACGCGCAGAGCATCTGCGACTTGTGTGTTAGGTTCCTGTCACTTCACGAGAGTTCAGTTCCTTTTTTAATGGTGAAAAAACGTTGTCTGCTGGCTGGATTATGGTTTTGCCATTGAGACTGGCTTTTGCAAATTCAGGTAAGATCAGTTTTCGATTCCACTTGGACTCTTTAACAGCAATATTCACCACTTTTCTGCTTGCATTTCTTCTGTTGAAGTATTTACAAAGATCAGCACCCAACAGTGAATATTCACACACCAGAAATAATGCCAAGCTCAGATCTTCTAGAAATGTTAACGGCACTGCACAGAATCATGTGTCAAAATTGCAAATTTAAGGGTTTCTTTTGCTTCCATAAATTGTTAGTTCTTGGAACACCACTCCTAGGATTTGAACTGAGTAAACTATGTATGTAACGTTGTTGATATTTATTTTATTTGCAAAAATGACTCATCCCAAGTGACCGTATACGAGCCCTAGTTGTAACATGGACACAACTCCAACAAGATGGGCTGGGGAGCCCCCACCTCTCTCTTCCATGATCCTGCCCTGGTCCCTAGAGGTGCTGACTTTACCCCCAGCACATTCACGACAGCCCTGGATTATAGTAACAGCCTCCTAACCGGCTGCCTTCTGCTTTCCACCCTGTCCTTCCTGTAGGAGCCCAAGTCCTAGTCCTAGTGTTAGACACCGCAATGCTCGTGCCCAACAGATGAGAACCATGACTAGATGGTTCTGGGGAAACCCTCCAAAGCCTCAAAACTTTGCAGCTTTTTCTCTCTTCCCTCCCCACTCCCTCCCTCTCTCCCTTCCTCCCTTCCTCCTTCCTATTAAATGTATTTTAGAGATGTTTTAGGTTTATAGAAAATTGAGCAGATAGTATATACACCCTCCTCCTCCCTCACAGTTTTCCCTACTACTAATACCTTGCATTAGCAAGGTACATTTGTGACAAGTGGTGAACCAATATTGGTCCGTTATTATTAACTGAAGTCCACAGGGTTTACTCTCGGTGGGGTACACTCTTTGGATTTGGACAAGTCCATGATGTCACGTATCTACACTTACAGCGTCACACAGAATATTTCCACTGCTCCAAAGATCCCCTATGGGATGGGGCTTTTATTAAAATGCCGTCCTGTATGCAAATATCCTAGCACAGTGCCTGGCACACATTGGACACTAAAGAAGTCCTGCAGTCGCCTCCTCACGGGGGAGCCTCCTCCCAGATTTAGACCTGTGGGGGACCCACTCACTCCATCACCAAGTCCTGCCCCCACTGCAAGCCCTGTCAGCAGAAAAGGGCCATGCAATTAGGCAGGCAGTGTTCTTAAATAGCTCCAATGCCACCAGCGAGCAGCCCCTGGGACTCCCCAAGTCAAAGGGCCACTGTGCAGGTTATTGACTTTGGGTTGGTCACTAACTGCCCTACTGGGTCCTGACATCACAGCTCACAGCCTGGGCAGCTCAGCCAGGGATCTACAGCCGATGATGGAGGGCAGGGAAAACAAGGAGTGACAACGGGGCCATTGAACTCCGGCAGCACAAATACCATGACTGATGGTGGCGGTTCTTCATGGTTGCTTGTGCAGAGGTGGTTAGAATTTGGGTTGTCCCGGCTCCTGGCATTCCTTTTCAAAGGCAAAGCCCAGGAGGGGGCTGCTGGCTGCTGCCACTAGGTTGTAATTTTCAGTGCAATTAGAGATGAGCTAGAGAGGCGAGGTGTTCCGGACTCCCAGGGAATGGCACAGGCATTTGCCTCAGTTACCCACTGCTGCCTAATAAGCCACCCTCCAATTTAATGGCTTTACGCCATGATTTTGTGTTTCTTATGACTCCGTGGGCTGTCCAGGTGGGAGTTCTCTCACAGTGTCAGGGGTCACTGGCTGGCTGCCTTCAGCTGGCAGCTCTGTGGTGCTTCAGCATGCAGGTTGCCCCCTCCCTCCCATGGGGTCTCTGTCCCAACGCCTCTCCTGGGTCCTCTCTCTCCAGCAGAAATGCCTCTGCTTCCTTACAGCTGGACCACTGGGTCCACAGTGTGCAAGTACTTAGCAAACCTTTGCTTTCTCAGATTAGCTAATATCCCATCTGCCAAAGCAAGTCGCATGGACAAGCCCAGAGTCAGTGTGGGAGAGAGTAATTGAAGCCATGAGTGCTGGGAGCAGCTTTGGGCTCCCCGGCACATGCTCTGAGGTGGAGGTGTCCTGCACGTGGGTCTGTGGCAGCCCTGATGGGCTGGCACTGCGCCTGGTGGCCGTGACCCCACAGTGCCTGTCTGTGGGTCTCTACAGTATCTCTCTCACTGGGACACCCCTCAGTCTCCCCCAGAGTTGCCAGGAAAAGGGTGGAACTTGGTACTCCTCTGGGGAAAAGGCGCCAACCCTGTGTTTGCAGAGTGATAATGGTGACAATTCTTATCCCATCAGCGAACAACTTCCATAAGAGCACATGAGAAATGGCAGGGCCCTTCTTCCTGGTACTAGTGACCACCCCTCAGTCTGCCCCTCACAGTTCATCAGGGGCCACTGAGCTCAGTGGCTTTCAAATGTTATTTCCTTTAAGCCCATCCCCCCACCCCACCCCACTCTCTGTGTGTTGGAGAAGAGGCTATGAGCCTGTGCCAACGCCCAGCCAGCCTGCGTGGCCTGAGAGCTGGCAGCCCCACCGCACTCAGGGTCACGTGTCTGGTCCGTGTCTGCAGCGTTTGTGGGGACCCTTCCCCTCTGAAGGCCGAAGCATCCCTGGAGATGCAAGAGCAGTGGTGGTGTGTTTCTGCCCTCGAACCCTCAATGCAAAAGGTTCGCCACAGCAGCCACTGATGGCAGACCCATCCTTGTTCCGCATTTTCAAAGACAGTCCTTACTTTCTTTTGCATTTGAAAGTGGCCATTATGTAGTTTCTCTAAAAGAGCTGATTTTCTGATTCCTGATCCCTTGCAGTGATGCAACTGCAGCTCTCAGCCCTCCCCAGGAATTCTGATGGAGGACCTTGGGGGGGGCTCTTTGTTGCTACGGTCTGGGGAAGGCTTGACTGAGGACACCAGGGAAGGCCAGCTGGGCCCAGGCTAGGGCACTCAGGAAGCAGGGCCTGAAGGAGGTCACTACACCCTAAGGGGGGGTTCTGAAATGTGATCTAGTCTGGGCCCCAGATGTGCCCACACTCTGGAAGGATGACTCACACTAACCCGACTCATGAGAGACTAATGTGCAAATGAGGATGCCAGAGTGCTGCATGTGGTGAGCAGGGGGCCGCGGTGGGCCAGATGTTGGTATCAGCCAGTCAGTGCCTTCCTCCATGGGCCTAATGACACCTTCATAACCCGCCCCCACACTGTGCCTAGGCTGGATGTTCACTTCAGCTTGGCTAGCACACTTTCTCCCTGCAAGAATGTTGCATGAGAGGGAATTTTTCTCAGAAGGCTGCTTAGTGAGTATAGAATCCAAGCAGAAGAGTGAACTCTCCAGCAACAGAGGCAAAGCAAATTCAGCACTTGCTGGGGCTTCATCCGAGCTCGTGTGGACACATGGACTTGAGGTTGGGGACAGACAGAGCAGAGACAGAGCAGAGTCCTCTTCCCTGCTCAGGCATGTAGACCTGGTGGCTATGGGCAGGTCACTTCACCTCTCGGAGGTTTCCTTCCTCGTAGGTAAAGTCAGGGTGAGTGGCCACTCTACAGGGCTCCCCACTCCCACCTACCCCCTGTCTTCTGTCCTGGGAGGCCAGCCTGTGTGGACTCTGTCAGTGGGACCCCCGACCTCCGCTTCCAGGTGGGTTTGGCTTGTAGGAGACCTGATGTGACATCGGAAGAGAGAAGACTGGGAAGGCAGGGTCTCCAGCTCCCCATGGGGGCAGGGTCCCATGAGCTGGCCTCGTCCCTCCTCACACGGCTCCTCACAGGCAGTGCCTTCCCCAAACTCCTGCTTTCTGAGTTCTGTAAACCATGGCAATTGCTCCCTCCCCCTTATTTATTAGACCCTCCTCTGGGGTCACGGAACACTGTCTGTGAAGGGCAATTACAAATATTTAGGCTCTGTGAAACACACTCATATGTTCCGACATTGTTCTTGTTTTTACTTTTTATAACACTAAAAATGTAAACACCATCCTTAGCTCCCAGGCTGTTCGAAAGCAGGCCACACTGGTCTGCCTGTGCCACCTGCTTCCTGTGGCCCTGGCCGACGAGCAGGTCCTCGTAGTGACGGGACATGAGCCATTGCCAGTGTGTGTGTTCAGGGACTTCTCCTGGGTTCACCGGACACCCAGAGTGTCTGAAGGTGCCTGACTGACTGTCCGTGGGCCCTTGGCTGCTGGCCTCCTGGAGCTGCAAGGCACCCCTCCTCCCCCAGAAGGGAACATGCAGTGACTGGACAGGAGCCCTGTGGAGCCGAGTATTGCCCAGTATCGGGGCCTTCACCACCAAGGATTCTGAGCCTTGGCCTTTTGGAGAGCAAGGTGGGGCTGTTGTCAGAACTTATCTCAGTCGGTGAGGTGAGTCTGCGGGTAAAGACAGAAGCAGTGATTTCATGGAAACTCAGTGACCCTCACCCCTCCCCTGCCTGGGGCCAGGCCTAGTGGCTCTGTGAATAGGTCACAGACCATGATGTGACAGGGAGAGGCCCTTCCCACCTCCTGCAGCCTAACGCTCGGGCCCTCTGTTCCCAAAGCATGGCCTCCTGTGAACAGTGACCTTGCCTGTGGGAGCCACAGACCCATGGGTTGTGGGGATGTGCCTGAGGGAGGGAGCAGCCACAGTTCTGACAAAGGCAGGGGGTCGCTCCCGGGGCAGGGTCCTCCATCCAGGTAGCACCTGGAGCCAGATCCTTGGGCACAGTCATCTCTGGCTGCTCCAAACCCCCATTTGCACGGCTGACCCCAACCCCGTTCAGTTTGTTGACCCGCTGCCTCTGAGTCTGGGGGTGAAAGTTCCATTCTTTTCTCTTGCTGGGACCTTTATGTCATCAAGGGACTCCCGCACCATTGACCTCGGCTGAAGCGTGATGACGGGGGTCCATCCTCAGCGTGGGTTGGACTCTGGGAGACTCAGGGTGCTGCTGGGAAAGACTCAGCATCCTGCCAGGAGCTTCCTGGTGTGGGCTGTTGTGGGCTCCCACATGGGGCAGGCAGGGGCTTGCCTCACCTCCGCCTCCGCCCCCGAGCCTGTTCTTCACTTGGGCGCCGGCTGGCCAGGCTGGGGCCACGTCAAGTTTCTTACACCCTGTTAGTCAAAGGCACGTCCGTCATCCATGGTGCTGGGATCGGGACGCCTGTCACTCTGACACAAGTCGTCCCACTGAAGCCCCGAGGAACGCAGAAATGTAGTTCATAGATCAAAAGGCTTCTTCCCATCTGAGGATGAAGACATTGGCAAGAGAAGAAAGTCTTTGTTTAAAAAGGAGTGTCAAAGATGATGTCCTACAGGCATCACGTGTCACTGGAGCAATACTAGCTTGCTGTTTCATGTGGTGGCTCTGGGAGGCATGAGGCCCCGTGGTTTTTCTCTCTGCGTCCACCAGGGGCCATTTTCTGGCGTGACCTTGTGGCTGTGGGCTGTCCCGCTACCGGGCAGTGATGCAGGCTGTGAGGCCCATGTAGGTGTTGAATAGGAGTAAGGAACAGCTGGGATTCACCTGTGTCCACCACTCACCCTCTATGTCGTTGTGGGCATATTTGTCAGTTTCCTCACCTGTCACATGGGGATACACACAGCACCTACCTCGTGTGGTATCTGGGAACCTTCTATCAGACAGAAAGCTCTGGGGTAGGTATCCCACTGTCTCATTCATCACTGTATTCCCAGCTTAGTAAATATTCAGTAGATAGAAGAATGGCCTTGTAGAAAGTTGGCCCTTAGCGTGTATCATCGGCATCATTATTACCACCATTATTGTTATTATTTCTTCCAGATTCACTCAGGACCTCAACTCACTCTCATGAATATAGGATGCCCAATGGATGCTCTATGGCAGAGATCAGAAACTAGGGCCTGTGGGCCACCTACGGCCTGCCACTTACTTTTGTAAATAAAGCTTTATTGGAGTCCAGGCGTGCCCATTTGTTTCTATAGCATCTGTGGTTGGGAGTGGAGTGGTTAGGACAGAGACCTCGGTTCTCAGGGTCTAAACTATTTACTGTCCAGCCCTTTCCAGAAGACATTTGCCAACTCTGGTCTAGGTCCACTGCCAAGAAGGGAGGACAGAGTGCAGCATTTTGGATCCTCTCTGACTGAGAACAGTATTCAACTCTGAAGCCCTGGCAGGAAGGGTGAGGAAGAGAAAGAGGGAGGAGAGAGGAAGATCAGGAGGTGGTGGTCATGGAGAAAGGTGGGCAGGAATGGGGCGGGGAGACGAGAGGAGGGCTTCAGTCTCACACCCCGTGCTAAGGCAGGCCGACCTGGCCAGAAGTTTCTCTCAGGTTCCATCATGAGTCAGTTTATCTGATGATGTGTCTGCAGCATGGGCTGGAAGAAACCTGGGAGAGAAGCCAGAGGGCAGTGGGAGAGCAGTTGCACCTCTCATTCAGCCCCCACCCCGCCCCACACTGGCTCTGCCCAGTGCCTGCCCTGTGGAATGGTAGGGCCTAAACTTCCCAGTGGCTTGGGGGGTCCGCCAGGTGTGCCCCACCCCTTACCTGTTGACCCTGCCCGCTCTGCTCCACATCCCAGCCCCATGCCCCCTCTTTTGTTTTTCCTCCACCATCTGACATGCCAGGTATTTATATTATTATTTTTTTAAATTTTCATGTTTCTCCCCCCGCCCAGGAATACAAATTCCAGGAGGGCAGGAACCCTTTCTGTCACTTTGCTCACTGCTGACACTGGTGGGTACCAGTGATGATCTGTAGAATGAACAGGTGCAGTGAGCTCATGTCAGCCCTTCTCAGTGCCCCACCAGCACTAGGCTTCCATCCCCCAGCTCCGCAAGCCAGACAGCTTCTGGCTCCTGGCTCCTGGCTCTTGATGACATGTTGGGGAGGGAGCCTGATTGGGCCAGTCACTGGTAGGGGACAGGGCAGGGGATACAGGACTCTGACATCCCAGCCTGGCTCATGGACTCCGCCATTCCAGCCTTCCTGGGGCCTCGCTGCCAGCTGCCCCAGAGCCAGGGCTGCCTCAGTTTACCAGCCAACGTCCTCTACTCTCCAACTTGCATCCCCACCTGCCCCAACTTACCATGGGGACTGGAGCCTTGGCTTCTGGCACCATCCTGGATTTTTCTTATTCTTTTCCTCTCCTTCCTGCAAGCTTCTATTCCATGCCTTCCTGCCAAGAAGAATGCTGCTTCTGGCCTGCTGAGGAGGTCACTTCTCCTCCAGCTAGCCAGTTCACAGACTCCCGTCTCCGCTGAACCACCCACCATGATCTGACACACAGGAGCTTGGGAGTGTCATGTAAAACAAGAAATACAAACCATGGTGACCCTTTCTCTAGAGGGGAAGGGGGGAAAAAGCCTATAGTTCAGGAAGTAAGAGCCAACGATATTTCCAGCTGGAGCCTCAGGGACTGTCTTTGTTTTAGGTGCTCAGCTGAGGGGAAGCCATGAGGGTGGCTGGGCAGGGAGGCTCCAGAGGAGGTGGGCATTGCACAGGGTTGGGAAGAATCTGGAGGGAACCAGAAATCACAGAACATCATGTCCTGGTGAAATGGGATGGTTGAGGGGAGTCGCAGGGCATGCTGACAGAGGTATGGGTGCTTGTACCTACCTGGGGTGGAAGCTGAGAATCCCCTGGCATGAGGATTGCAGGAGGGTGGGGGGAACTGGGTCCTTCTCCTCTGTCTGGGGCAGCAGCATTTCCCATTATAAATCACTGTGGCTAACTCAGGTTATCACTAGCTACAGAAAGACATGGAGTCTTTAATGACTAAATGGGAACAGGATATAGAATTTTAATGGAAAGAGCTCTAGACTGGAAGTCAGGAGCCCTGGGTCCAATTTCTAGCACAGCAGTGCAATGCGCCAATTATATCTACCTTACAGCTGAAATACTTGAGGCTCAGAGGAGGTCAGTGTCTTGCTCGATGTCACACAGCTTATACAGTGGCCAGTGGAGCTTAAAGTCAGATAGACTCTTGGGATTAAATGACAGCCACAACAACAAAGCACATCAAAAGAGCCCTAACCTTTGACCTCTGACCCCTCTGTCACCTCTTTTGGTGGAGAGAAGAACCTGAATTTCTCACCTCTCTTGCTCTGACTCTGCAGGAAGGGTCAGGAAGATCTTTCCTTGTTCAGAGAGTCCTGGGCGGAAACCATGTGTTCTTTCTCTAAACAGAGGTTCTCTGGGAATTTTTACAAAGAACTTCACAGAGATATACTTTATATATCATAACATCCAATCATTACAAATGTGTAATTCAATGGTTTTAGTAAGTTTATTTTTAAAAAGTGGTGCAATTATCACCACAAATGAGTTTTAGAAAATTTAGACATTTTTGCATCCTCATAAAAATTTTAGAATTGCCTTATCAATTTCTGCCAAAAAAGAAGCCTGCTTGAATTTTGATAGGAACTGCATTAGTCTATAGCTCAGTTTGGGACAACTGCCGTTTTAAGAACAAGTCTTTCAACCCAGGAACATGGACGGTCCCTTCATTTATTTAGATCCTCTTCGATCTCCTTTTGCAAAGTGTAATAATTTTCGCTCTCCAACTCATGCACATTTTTGTAAAATTTATTCCTAAGTATTAAATTCTTGTGATGCCATTGTGAATGGAATTGCTTTCTGAGCTTCATTTTTGGGTTGTGCATTCCTAGTGTGTAGAAACAACAGATATTTATGTACAGGCCTCATGTTCCATAACCTTGAGTATTACTTCTAATAGTTGTGTGTGTGTGTGTGTGTGTGTGCATCCCTTAGGAGTCTCCATATACAGTATCAGGTCACCTGTGAGTAAAGTTACTTTTACTTTTTCCTGTCCAATCAGAATGCTGTTTCTTTCCTTTTCTCACTGGATGGCGTGCCCCGGGAGCTTGCCTCCCGCCTCAGATGGGTGTCAGCATTCAATGTCTGCTGTCCCCTTGGCTTCTCCTCCTCCAGCCTGAAATTTACTGCCAGGTGTCCAGCCACCCCCACTCTTACTCTCCGAAGCCTGGTGGTCAGCCGCATGCCGGTGTCATCCTGGCTTCATGGTTTCCTTGCTGTGCCATCTCTGGAAAGTAATTAACCTCTCTGTGTTTCAGCCTCCTGGTCTTTACAGAGGGGTGGTGACCATGCCACTGTGCTTGCCAGCAGGACTGTCTGGGTCAGTCTGTGCAGGGCAGCCGGGTACAAAGTCCCCCCTCAGTACGTGTGGGCTGTTATTATCACCCTGATAGTTCAAAGGTGAAGTTAGATCCTGTTGAGATCTTTGGTGATTTAAAACCTATTATCTTATTACACTCTCACTTTGCCTGTGAAGAAACTGAAGCTGGAGAAGGTCAGGACGTGTCGGAGGCCCTGCACTTGGTACATTTCACTACAATCTATTACCCACCCAGTGCCTGAGAACAGTGCCTGAGAAGTTTTCATTTTGGATTTCACTCATTGTCAAGTCCAGCATCCCCCGCCCACCCATATTTAAAATGGATTAAACTGCAACACATTAACGGAAATTATAGCTGTCTGGGTACCTTTTGTGCACACAGGGGCTTGTTGTCTGCTGAGAAAGCCATCACTGCCCGCCTGAGTGAGCTCTGTCTCACGGCTCCTGAGACGGTGTCTGTGATAAATCACTGGCTGGCCTTCTTCCCTAAGGAGGGCTTGCAGGCCTTCTTCTGCGCGGCAGCTGCAGCCTCTCTCCCAATGTAGGGTCATGACTCAGTCAGAATTGTGTCGCCTCGGGCAAGTTGATGTGTGCCCCTGATCCTCAGTTTCCCCACCTCTGTGCCTCAGTTTTTGCACTCATGTAAGCAAGGTAATAAGACCCGCCTTACAGGGTTGTTTGGGAATAATGCGTGTCGAATGCGAGCCTCAGTTTCCAGCGGGCCCCGCAGCGGGCCCCACAGCCATCACTCAGATCTGGCTGTCTGCTCAGACTCTGGAGCCTAGTGCAGGGGGAAATATTTATTAATGGAAAGGAAAGGAATTGTCTTAGACCTTCACTTCCCTGAAATTGCAATTTTAAACACAGTGGCAGGGAAGGCCTCTGGAGCTGAGGAACTTGCAGTAAGACCTGAAGGGGGTGAGAGAGGAGCTGCGTAGGGGAGAGGCCTTCTAGCATAGGGAACACATGAGAGCAAGGTGAGGAGGTCAGTGGGGATGATTCCAGCCAGCAAGCTTGAGGCAATGGTGGATGAGGCCAAGGAGGTGGGGTGGGGTAGATCTGTTAGGATGATTTCCCCCAATTGGACTACCAGCTACCAAAGTTAAGACACTTCACCCCAGAGCATCTCCAGGCAGTTGACAAGCTGGGCCCGGGGCTGGGGTGGGTGGAGGAGACACCCAGAGTGCTCTGCTTGGGGTTATGTATGAAGAGGAACAGTGCCTGCTACATAGACTCTCAGAAGGCCTGGAGCATCAGGAACTGAGAGAGGGTATAGGGCAAGCCAGGGTCTGGTCCGACTTCTCCAGAAGCCACTTCATGAGCTCAGAACTGGGGACAGTGGAGGCTATAGGGTGGGCAGTTGCTAACAGCGTGGCAAGAACATGATGGCCTGTGACACCCTGGGCCCCAGTCCACCCTAGAGTTCTTGACACCCAGGCAGGAACAAGCATGTGGGGTCTCTCATTCTGGGCAGCTGCTGAAAGGGCATGTGAAGCCCCACTGGGCTTTCCAGGGCCCAGGGTGCAGGTGGGGGCTGTGCTCCTCAGTCCACATGTGGACTCGCAGTAGTAGCCTGAAGAGGACAGACGGTGCAGTGTCCATCCTAGTTCTGTGAGCATCCAGGTGGACCTTTCACCTTTTAACTGGCATGTTTGCTTTGCTCTGAGTGGAACAAAGCTGGTTCTCTGGCCAAGGGGTCTCCTGCCCTGTTGGTCTCTCTTGCCATATGTCAGCCCCAGAACCCACTGGCTATGAGGACTCGGGACCACTGGGGAGGGGCTGCGTTATTATCCCTTAGTATTTAAAGGGATACGTGCCAACTTCTGAGTCTGTGTGTAGATATTTCTGTGACAAAAAGCAAGGACAAATAGAGGACTGCAAGTTGCCTCTGGGTGCTGAGCTGGCATCAGGAGTGCTTCCCGCAGGAGGTGTCGCTGTGGCTCAGCCTTGTAGGGAGAGCAGGGCCTGGGGGTTGAGAGGTGGGGAGAGCCTTCCCAGCGGCTCCTTATGAGCCAAGGCCCAGGCTTGTCAGCAGGTGTCAGTCAGCTAGGCTGGGCTTCTCTCTTCATCAGCCCAGACTGGGAAATCATAGCACTGGGGAATACATGTGAGTGCATGTGTGTGCATATCCATGTGCATATGTGTGTATCTGTGTCTATGCATGTGTGTCTCTGTGTGTGCATGAGTGTGTGCCTGTGTGTGTGTTTGTGGGTTACAAGGGAGAAACCTTTCAGGACGTCCGCTGAAGCAGATATTCGAGGGTTGCTCACCCACATTCCCTCAGAGGCCCCTCTGCCCCTCTTCCTCTGATAGGCTGGTATTTCCCCATCCTGTCCAAATCAGGAGTTAGTGTAATAAATATAGAGTCAGATCATAAGAGAGAAAAGGAAGAAAGCGTAGAAGAACAAGGGAAAGAAAGAAGAGTGTGTGAGAGAGACGGGGTGGGGGGAGGCGGGGGGAGAGGGAGGGAGGGAGGGAGAAGGAGATAGAGACTCCTGCTTGTCTGCCTGTCTGTCTGTCTGACTGTCCTGGGCTCTCCCAGTGACCTTGCTGGTGGAAGGGAGGGGAGCCACCAGGCAAGCGGAAGCCTCTCTAAGGTGGAGAGTTTCTGGCCGGTGCTTTCTGAGGCCGTTCGTCAGGGAAAGGAAATTGGTGGCTGGCTGAAACCCGAGCCAGTGCAGCTGCAGTGGGTAAGAACCAGCCCTCTCGGGCACACAGGCCCCTCAGTGTGGGGCAAGGCCAGTGCCAACTGCTCTCCCGTTGGGTGGGGGCCTGACAGGCCTGGGGCGGGCATGCTCAGGTGATTAAAAGGCCAGGCTGAGAAGGGGGCCTCTGAAGAAATGTCACTTTGGGGAGGAGGTTGTGGAGTTGGTGGAAAAGAGCTCCTTTGGTGTCTGAGGAATAAAGAGGTTTTTGTGTGTGGGCAGGGGACAGACGTGCAGCCGATTCCACAAGGTGGAAGGACACTCTCGCCTGCCTTTCAAGTCCAGGCTCCCTCAGAGGGCGTGGATGCTGGCTCATTGCCCTCTAGAAGCTGCTTTTCTCCCAGACAGAATTAAGGCCCAGGCCCCTTGTGACCTAACTGGGACCCCAAACTTCACTCTCCTGCCTCAAGCTGAGTCCCTGAGCCCTCCAGCTGGACGGATACATGTGCAGCGAGAGAAGCAAGGCCCAGGGCATGGCCACAATTGAAGAGGGCAGGAAGTCGCAGGGGCCCTCCTCCCACAGGGCTCTGTGGCCTCGCACCCTCCAGGCCTACAGGAAGGACAGGGGTGGGGGGGGTGGGGACAGAGTTTGAACGTCACTCGCAGCTCTTGGCAGAGTGATGGCAGGACAGCATCAGGGGTTTTCCCAGCGCTGCTTCAGGCCCCTCCATGTCCTGCGTCCTATGTCCCTGCAGGCCCAGCTCCCTCCCCGGCACTGTGGGGTTTCCTTGTCTAAGTCCTTTTACTAGCAGGAGGCTGCTCTGCTTGGCCCAGGGCAGTGCCCATGGCCAAGAATGATCACCCAAAGCTGCCCCACGGGTGCCTGATGATGTATAATACCCCAGCTCCCTCTCTTCAACAGGGAAACTTATTTTTTCAAATTGTATTTATTGATTTAGAGAGGAAGGGGAGCAAAGAGAAAGAAACATAGATTTATTGTTCCACTTTTTAATGCATTCACTGGTTGATTCTTGTACGTGCCCTGACTGGGGATCGAACCCACAACCCTGGTGTGTATGGGGATGACAGTCCAACCAACTGAGCTACCTGGCCAGGGCCTCAGCAGGGAATATTCTGAGATGCAGGTCCTATTCTGGTGTGGTAAGTCCCACAGAGGTCCTTGTCCTAACCCCTGGAACCCGAGATTGTACTACTTTACATGGCAAAGGGCCAGTAAGTCTGCAGATAGAATTAAGGCTGCTAATCAGCTGACCTTAAGATGGAGAGCTTCTTCTGGACTATCTGCATGACCCAGTGCAATCGCAAGTGACCTTGAAAGTGGAAGAGAAGGGCAGAGACATGCAGCCTGAGAAAAATTTGACTGGCCATTTTTGGCTGTGGAAGCAGAGGAAAGGGCCACAAGCCAAGGAATGCGGCCCTCTAGAAGCTGGACGAGGCAAGGAAACAAATTCTCCCCTGGAGCCTCTGGAGAAACCGGCCCTGCTGACACCTGGACTTTAGCCCAGGGAGACCTGCATCAGACTTCTGCCCTCCAAACTGTGAGATAGTAAGTTTGTGTTGTTCAAGGATAAGTTTGTGGTGAGTTGTTACAGCAGCAATAAAAAACTCCTATACTTACCCCTGGTGCCCTAACAGGAACAAGCCCCACTGCCCACAGTGGGAGCTTCTTGGTGAAACAGCTCCTCCCTGGCTGTCCTTTCCCGGCCTCACCTCCCCACTCCCTCCAGGGCTTCCTGGGGCACCTCCCTGTCAAGGTCACTGTCTCCAATTCTTGTCTGGGAGCCTGTTTCTGGGACACCCCAAGACACCACCTCTGTGATTAAGTAAACATTCCTCCCATCCCTTCTTTGTGCTGTTTGTGCCAACTCACCAGCACAGCTGCTGGGGTGGCCTCAGTCCCAGCTCACCATGCATGTCCTCGCCATTCTAGTTTGTCCTACTTTGTTGAGGAATGGTGGGCACTCATGTCACTAGAACAGCAGAGGCAAGCTCGATCACTTGACCTTCACCATGACACTTGGAGAGAGCTCAGTTGTCAGCAGTAGCCCATTTTACAGATGAGGAATTGGAGGCATGGAGATGTGAGGTACCCTTTGGTTCAGGGCCACCCAGCTAGGAGTGCCAGCATAGCCAGCATCAGGAGGCGGGCACTCTGGCTCCACAGCACACGTCTCTCCAGGTACATTCCTGCATGGTCTTTACTGAGGGTAAGTGCATGGGAGCTGTCAGGCTGTTACTTGATCAAATATTATGGTGTTTTTCTGGATTGTGTAATGTGTTATATTTGTTATTTTGACCTCTTTTCTCATTTCAAATCATTATTCTAGGTATCCCAGGACCATGAATTGGTGGAGGTTCTAGGAGCAGACAAACCTGAGGCCGCAGAGGGACTGACAGACACTTGCCGTTTCTCTAGCCCACCCTGGCAGCCCCTGTGATCTGGCACCAAGGTTCTCCCTATGAAGTGGAGGTGCTCGAAATGAGGAGGAGCCAGTCCCCAGCACACCCACTGATGAGCGTCTCCTGTGTGCCTGCTGCCCCAGTGATGGGTGGATTTGATGCTTTAGCCCCCAGATCCTCCCAACCACCTGTCAAACCTGGGAGGCTGCTGGTATTATTATCCCACTGCAAAGATGAACGACTGGAGGCCAGAGAGCTCCATGATGGCCCAAGGCCACATGCCACAGACAGCTTCAGCACCCATGAGCACTTTCGAGGCTCTGCAAAGTCCTGAAGGAAAAACAAATGGAAAAACCCATTTAAATGTCTGGGGCCCACTTCAGTGAGCTGTGAAACAGATGACTTATGCCCAGAGGCCCGTGTGGACTCTCAGTATGCACATGGGGCCACTCACCTGAACACCCATTTGAGGACCCGCATGCCTAAGTATAAAAGCCCCTGGTCCCTTGAAGTCATCTGTCACAGAGTAAGTACTTGATAAACCTTTTTTTGAGTGAGTGGGTGAATGAGGGAAGTAAGTGATGGCATGCAGGGCTGTCTGCACCGTTCTCACCTGGCTGATCCTCCCCTTTCCCCATGAGCCTCCTTATAATCTTTAGCGTTGGGTGGCAGAGATAAACAAGACAGAATTATGTCCCCTCACAAAACAAGGCAGTGTAGACTGGCTATGGTCACGGATGTGCTCGGGGACCTCACCTCTTTCCTTCTGCCGCCATCCTCAGCCCCTTGGTTCCCAGCTCCGAGCTGACTCGAGATGCTGGCAGTAGCTCCAGGCTCCACTCCCCACAGCAGCCTTCACAGGCAGGAGGGCAGATCCTCCAAGAGCCTCTTTCTGTGAGTAGGGAGGACTTCCCTGCCTAGAACCCCTGTAAGGCCTCTGTTGGCTGTGGTTTGGTCACCAGCTCAGCTCCAGTCCCTGCTGTGCTGGAGACTGTTGGGTGTCTGCACTGTCAGCCCCATCAGCCTCTGGAACCCCAGGAGGGTGAGTGGGGGCTGAGAAACACCATCTCTAAAGCCCCAGCATGCATAGAACCCATGCGTCTTGATTGCCAATCTTTTCCCATTCCCTCACCAGTAGATAACTGTTTGTTGGGCATTTATTATGTGCCAGAGACTGTTAGCATTCTTTTGCACGTTGAAACTCATGTCATCTATGTAACGATGCTATGGGGCAGTTACTGTAGTTTTTGTTTTACAGAGGGTGAAACTGAGGTCCAGGGATGCTAAAGAGCATGCCCAGAGTGGCAACCGTCTGGGCAGTGGTGGGGTGGAGACTTAGATGTGAGCCTGTTGCCCTCCCCACCAAGCAGGGCCCCCTCAGCTGGCTGACCGAGCATGTCCCTCACTTTGGCATGGGCACAGGGCGGGCAGACATCGTTACCCCCAAGGACAGATCGCAGCCGGTGGGCGAGCTGTCAACTTCACGCACTCCACAGCGGCTGGACGCGCCTGACTAAAATCCATTTAAGAAAATTAACCCTCTGCTTGGAGTTCGTGGGCGGCAGGAGCTGCAAAGTTCTTAAAAGGTGCGAGGGCAGATTAATGGAGTCCATATGCCTCAAATTGAGAATATCTTTGTGCTGGGTGGGCTTATCATCAAACTCTTAGGATAACAAAGGGTGGGATAGTTCAAAGGACTGGTTCTCCCAGACGCTGGGCTCTTTCAGGGGCTGGGCTCCAGCCCTGCTGAAAAAATATCTGCGTCTTCTTCTGTGCCTTTGAGCCCAGGCCTTTTTGTCTTCGCCTGTTTTTTTCTTTTCCTTTTTACTCTTCAACAGTGATGCGGGTGTTTTGTGGGAACCATCCCTGTAAAAGGACTGATTTATAACTCCTTTTGGGAGTAAACTGATCTTCGATGATCCATACCTGAGCTTGTGGGGGCTGTGGGGGTAAGCAGGGCCAAGGCTTGTCCAGCCAACATCTCTGAGCTGACAGCCTGCCCTGTGGGAGGGTGTGGGGATTCTCTCCACTATACACACTGCTGGGGAGGGAGAGTGTCTGCTAAGCAGGCGGCTGGACTCTGGGCCTGCACACTGTTCCCCCAATGGGCTCCAGTGGTGAGTTGTTTTTCTTTCTTTTTTTTTAAGAGAGGGGAGAGGAAGAGAGAGGGAGAGGGAGGGAGGGAACGAGCAGAGAGAGACAGAAAGAGATGTGAAGGAGATAGTTGATTGGTTGCCTACTGTATGCATCCCAGCTTGTGATCGAACCCATAACCTAGGTATGTGCTCTGACTGAGGAACGAACTTGAACCTTTTGGTGTATAAGACAACACTTCAACCAACTGAGTCCTCCAGCTCGGGCAACAGTGAGTTATTTTCACTGTGAGAGAGACTCATCAATCCATTTCATGCAAACAGTCCCAGCCAGGATGTGCTTGCCCAGATTAAGGTCTATAGAGCTTCAAAGATCAGATATTCACCACCACTTACTTCGCTGCTGCTGTTTCTTATAGCCAGTGCCTGAGCTGTCATCTGCATTGGGTGGTTCGTGTATCATGGTATGGACAATGCACTTGATCTACAGATGCCCAGGCTCAAAAATGCGCATTTAAAGACTCCAGTGACCCAACATTTAACCAGAAATTAATAGGGCTTACAGAACATCCACTGAGTACAGGCTTTTTACTAAGATGGGAGATAGTAATAACAACAATAATAATGATGTTTCATATCTGCACTGGATTCTGATAATGGGTCCGATGTGCAGAATTGTCCACTTCTTCTAGGAAGACTTCTTGGAACATGCTGACCTCACAGTCAGCTTTTCTCTCTTCCTTGTCCAACCTCTGCCCCTTCCTCCAGAACATATTTTGGGTGGATGGGAAGTTGTCCAGTTCAGAGGAGAGAGTGCATGCAACTCTATGAGCCTCAGTTTCCAAATCTGTAAGTGAAGGAAGTAATAAAGTTTCTGCAGGGAAGCTTGGAGAAACAGTGATGCCAAGCCTTGGGTGGGTTCTGACCCTGTGGGAGCCCAGCAAAGGTGGCTTTCGTCATTGGCAGCTCCTGCTGTTGATTTTCTATGGAGCAGTGTGCACATGGACTGTTATGTTTTATTTCCCGGGTCTGTTGCAAAACCTGTCAGAGATCTTCTCCTCTAAGTCCTCTAATATATTCCTGGTGTTATCTTGGGCTCCCCCCAAAGCTGATGGTTTATTTGGGAGGTCTAGGGCGCAGGAGTGAGGACCAGAGGCTAAGGAGAAGGGTGCATGACTGAGGTCACTAGGGGCAACAGGTGCTCGCTCCTACCTCGTAAGAAGCTCACAGAACACCTCCCAGAGCTGTTGGCCCCAGAGATGGGGCAGGAGTAATTTTCCATTGATTTCCTTCACTCATCGGTTGAGTGTCAACCTCTAACTTCCAAACAGTGGTGCGGGAGGTCTGAGGGGCCCTCTCCTACAGCCTCCATGGCAGACTGAAGACCTGTAGCCAGTGCTTGAGTCAAGACGTGGTCAGCATGAAGGGGCTTGAAGCTGGCACGGAGGGTCCACTGGGCATGGTGAAGTCAGAGGAGAGGCTGGTGCCTGGGAGCTGGGCAGCCAATGTGTGTGTCTCACTCCTGCTGACTCATCTTCTCCAGGCTCTGGTTACATCCCCATCCTGTTCATGCACCTGCTGATCCCCCTTCTCTGTAACAACGTTCCTCAAGTCCTGCCAAAAAAGAGCTGCTTGATCCCACAATGGTGAGAAACGCTGTATTAAGCAAAGTTGAATTGGATTCTTCACTGCAGGACTTCTGAGAGCCTTGATCATGGTTCATGAGGCTGAGACTTATTAAGAAGGAAGCAGGCAATGAAGCTTTCCCCTAAACTTCTAGATTATGGAACCCTTACCTTTTATTGGTGCAGCTCACAGAACCCAAGTTCCCTGGGGAAATGCTTGTAGCAGAATTGCATCCAAACTCCTTAGTATGAAATGCTAGCCCCTTTATATGATCTTGAGGCCAGAAGTGTTTTCCAGCTTTGTTTTCTACCACTTCTCACATCCTCCACTCCAACAAAATGCCCCTTAATTCCCAACTTCTGGGCCTTTACTTATGCTGTTCCTTCTACATGGAAGAGCATTTAATCTTGCAGATAGAGCTCTCCTTCACTTCTCTACTCAACCTCTTCAGACTGACTCTGCTGTCAGATAGGAGTGCAGAGCTGCCATAGAATGTTATTTGCAAACCTTAAGATCCACCACCCCAGGACTTTGTTCTGGTTATTCACACATAGATATCTAATGTCTAATCTCCCTTACTTAGTCACACGTGCTCCAAGATAGGATCTTATCCTATTTGCCAGTAGTTGGTCTGTGTTTTCTCTAGCAGTCATGCTACGTTCTGCTGCACTGCAATAACAAGCGACTCCAAATCTCAGCGACGTAACGTAACAGAAACCTAACTAATGTAATCTAACAGAAATCATGCCGAGCCCACTGCCAGTTCAGGGCAACTGTCCTCCAGGTGGTGGCTCAGTGATCCAGGCTGATTCCATCTGATTGCTCCATCATTTGATAGGAGGCTCTCACATTTGCCACAAAGGGGAAGAAAGCATGTGACACCAAGCACTTGCTCTTCACTGATTCAGCCTGGCAATTACCCATGTTTCCTGGGATCACAGACCTGCCAGACCCGGGCCCATGCTGCCTTCCCCAGTGGGAAGAGGGCTGAGAAGCATAGTCTTCCTTTTGCCCAGGAGAAAGAGAAGCTTGTATATGTGCCCACTAACAATGTCCAGTCCACCCTCCTTCTCTCCCCTGCACCCAACTGCAGCAAAATGCTCAGTACCCTGCACTAGAAGGCACCCTCAACTCATTTAAACAATGAGGAATAAGTGCAAGGTGACCTCTCACTGTCTGTGGAGTTCAGGGCCCTAACAGCTGGAACCACTTACTGGGCATTTGAACACATTGTCTTAGCAGAGTTCTTGGAATGTCGTTTGTGGTTCAAATCTAGAACCAAAATGTGTCCCAGGAGTTGCTTCAAGAAAAGAGGTTTCCTTGCCCAAACATCAGGGGAAACCCAGCAACTTCCTGTTTACTTCTTGGGGATTCACAATGCACATAAGCATATTCAAGGATCTGAAAAGTCCTGCAGGTAAAATAAACACAAAAACCTGTTAAAGTTTCCTGAACCCAACATTTCCCCAAACTCTGTCTACTGTATGGGATTGTAATGCAGGTTAATTATGATGAGATTTATAATTAGCACAGTGCCTGACGACTCACAAGTATTCAATAAATGATATTATTAACTCTCTCTAGGTCTCAGCTTTCCCACCTATAAAATAGGAAAGTTAGTTATATACATCCTACAGTTTTTCACCCCTGCCTTCTGTATCATATCGATTGGTATGTTTTCTTGTTCAGTCTTAAATCAATCTGGGGGCATGGGTTTCTTGCTCAAATACCTGCATTCTCTTTTCTTGTGAGGCCAGGTCTGGAAGGTAATGTTTGAATTACCCTCAGTTTTGGTCATAGACAGACTTGCTGCATGTCTTACATAACCCACTTTATTCCCTGGGTCTCATTTTTTCATTTCTAAAATTATGGGCTTGATTAAATGACCTCTAACACCCTTTCTGTTCCTGAAATTATGATATCATGATTCTGTTCAGCAAAATTACCTGTTCCAATTCCACATTCTCTCTGCTTACCCACTGAGATCACTCAAGAATTCCAATGTTCAAGGAATTAGGTCCCTGGGAGAGAATATACATTGTCTAAAATTCTTGCTAGAGTGTAAATGACTGATAGGGGAAATACTTGCCAGAGAACATTTGTGATGGGGAACAAAGGGTTAAGAATGAGGGAATAGGTGCCTAGATAAGCAGAGAGAGTGGCCCCTGAAGTGCTAGAAGTGGAATTTAGTGGGGTCATTTAAAATAAATGTAGCTTACTTCATTTGGGAATGGAAAAATGAAAGGCAATTTAGCATTGTTGTTTGGGAGGACATGGCTGTGAGTGGCCAGCTCAGCTACCTATTCTATGACTCTGACCAAATGGCATGATGCCTTGGTGACTTAGGATCCTTATCTGTAAAATGGGGATTATAAAAACACCCAGTTTGTAGGGTTGTTGTGCATATTAACAGACTTCATACACACCAAGCACTTGGAACTGGGGCTGGTATGTTCCACAAGTCTCTTCGCTATGGAAAAGCAATTAGGCAATGCAGGGGAAGCTCAGGAGAAAATGAAAGTCATCTTTAATATGCCCCTGCTGACACTGAGTGTGTGTCTTTGCATTTATATTTTACCTGGTAGCTGTAGGAATGTGTGCTATGTGTGGTTGCACAGGCTGTGCACCACACAGCTCTGTTGGAGAGGTGAGGATGAAATGGCTCCCCCTAGAGGTGTGCTGTGTGCAACACAGATGCAGCAGTGAAAACAGCTTTGTTCCACTTTTTAGCTAGGATGTTAAGCCTTCCAATTTTTCATAGAGCATGCAGAAGGTTCTGCTGTTGAAGCCTATTTGGCATTATTGGGGCTTTTCCAGGTCTTGCCACTTCAGCTACCTCCAGGCCAGGGCTCTGGAAGAATGGGACTAAAAGGGATTTGTTATTATTCTGCCCAATTAGTCTCTGATTAAAGGTTTAAAAGGCTTAACCAGACAGGACTGAGAGGGGAGCAGGAGGATGAGGAGGGAGAGAGCGTGGGCTGTTTATGGAGCAATAAAAGGAACATTATGCTTCCAGCCTTTCCTAAACGCCTCCACAGAAGCCGACCCTCTTGCCAGCTAATTCAGGGCGTAATAAATGCTAATCCACAGAGGGACCCTTGGAAGCCATCGGGAAGCCCTATCTCCTTATAATCAAAGCTGCATTAAACTCCGGTCTCCCTGCATTCGGCATCGCAGCCCTGTGGCAGAGGCTGCTGGCCCCACACTTGGTTGGAATGTGGGAGCCTGGAGCCCACAGTCTGTGCCATCTCTACCTCCCTGTTCCTCAGCTTCACTGCCACGGCCCTGTAGGCTACCCTGTCTCAGGAACATCCTTGTGAGGCCCCTGGGACAGGCCTTCTCTCTGCCTCTGTCACCTGTGCACCCCAGTGCTAGGCTGGGGTGGCCAGGGTGACACAAGAAGCCCCATTGGGCACTGGCTGCTCTGGGAGTTGTGCTAAGCCCTTCACATGTGTTACCCCATTTCACTGGGAAGTTGGGGCAGGAGTCCCCATTCCGCAGCAGAGGCAGCAGGCCCAGCATGCACAAACCACTTACCCTGGGGTCACAGCCAGAAGTGATGGAGTGGAGTTTGGACCTGGGCCCCTCTAACCTTTCAACAGCTGCCCTGGGAGCTCCCGTTTGGGAAGCCAGCACCCTGCTCCCCTCCAGCTGCACATGCATCCCGTGATATTGCATCAGAGTGTGTATTCTGCTACTCCACAGGGCCCCTAAGCCCCCAGATACCTTCAAATGTACTTACCCTATACTGCAGGAGGTCTGGAGGGCCACCTAATGATATGAGGCTCCTCCTATAGGCCATTTGGTCACTCTGTGCCTCAGTTTCCCCAGCTCTGAGGTGGAGCTGGCACTGGCCCCACCTATAGGGTTGCTGTGAGGATTCACTGAGAGTGCAAGTAAAGATCACAGCAAATGCTCGACCACAGCAACCACCTCCCAGGCCTGGGATGGCATCTTCTGAAGTGCCTCTTTGTCCTGTAGCCGCAGACCCTCTCCTTCCCGCACCTCTGCCCCCATGCCCCACCCCACCCTGGGCCACGCTGAAGTCCTGGTCTAATCATACAGCCCTCAAGACTAAAAATAGCACGAGGGCATCTCTGGGGGTTTCCTGATGACCTTTGTCAGTCTGGTCAAGTGTATGGGGCCTTCCTAAGTTAATTAGCTATGCCCTCTGACCCCTACACATCTGTATTTGGGTTCAAGGGGGAGGACAAGGTCTTCCTAAACAGCCAGACACATTTAGCAGTGGGATGGGGCATCTCATGGCCCATGCTGCTGACTGAGGCGTTCTTCTCTCAGAGCTTCTGCTTGGAAGCCCCATGGTCTGGGGCAGCTGTGGCCATTACCAAGGGAGAAAAGTCTGTGAGCACAATCATAGTCCAGGGCCTGTACAGAAGATAGCTTGAAATCACGGGTTCTCCTGTCCCTTTCCCTTGGCAGTTTTGGGCATCTTGCCACGATGGCTCATGCCCAGCTCTGTGTTGCCTGTCCTGAAGGGAAAAGGACACTTGGGTAGGTGACAAGTCACTATAATGTTGAAGAGGAGAGCTGGCATTGAGTTAGAGTCCTCCATGAGTGAAAATTGGTGGGCATTGTGTCAGTCTACTGAGGCCACTGCAATAATTCATCATGATCTGAGTGTCTTAAAACAATAGAAATGCACATGCTAGATTCTCTCCCAGTTCTGGAGACCCAAAGTCCAAAATCAACGTGTGGGCAGGGCCATGCTCCCTCTCAAGGCTCTTGAGAGGGATCCTTCCTGCCCCTTCCAGCTCTTGGTGGCTCCAGACATTCCTTCGCTTGTGGCTGCATCACTTTAGTCTTGGCCTCTGTTGTCACCTGGCCTCTCCACCATGCCTCTGTGCCTCCTTTCCTATTTTTATGAGGATATCAGTCATAGATTAAGGCCCATTCTCATCCAGTTTGACCTCATCTTAACTGATTACATCTGCAAAGGCCCTATTTCCAAATAAGGTCACATTCTGAGATCCCAGATAGACATGAATTTGGGCAGTGTGGGGGAACTGTTCCACTCCATACATGCATTACTTCTCTAATATTTTATTCCCGTTTTCCAGGGGAGGAAGTCAAGGTTTAGATTGGTAAAGTAGACATCAGGCCAAAGTAAAACTTTAAACCCACTGGGTTCTTAGGCCCTACCCTCAGCCTGCAAGTGTCCCACTGGCCCCAAAGGGGAGCCTGATGGTCGTCTGACACCCAGCACAGTTCTTGGAGATGGCAGCAGCCAACAAAACGGGCAAGGTCTTGGGTGGGCAGGAGCAGGGGCAACAATGAAAGAAAGGCCCAGCCTTTCATTGAGTCCCTCTCAGTCGGGAGCTGAGATCACTGGAAACAGTGCATCGGTCAGGATGAATCCCAGTGCAGGGGTGTCAAGGCCGTAAACGCTGCAGGAGGCCGAAGGGGCTGGGGCCAGGGATGGGCTACTTCAAGGGACTTTGAAGCAGCGATTTGAACCAACGGGTAAAAGTTGCATCGTGATCATCATTGTCGTCGTCACCAGATCCCACGTTTACGCAGCAGTAGAGGAACAGTGCCTGGAAGTGTGAGTCCCAGGGCCTGCCTGTCCATGAAAGGAGCAGAGGGCGGCCTTCCCTCAGAGGCTCCTTGGTCTCCCCATCTCTGAGGGACATAAAAATCATTCGTACATCATTGATTTGTTATGCAAATTAGCATGTCCTTCATATGTGATCTTGTGCATGGAAATCATTCTGCCCTTCAGGTTCCTCATCTGTGAAATGGGGGTACTAAGAATGACCTTACCTCGTGGGCTTGTCGTGAAGATTCAG
Source organism: Desmodus rotundus (assembly GCF_022682495.2). Classification (NCBI taxonomy): domain Eukaryota; kingdom Metazoa; phylum Chordata; class Mammalia; order Chiroptera; family Phyllostomidae; genus Desmodus; species Desmodus rotundus. The sequence continues at coordinate 29,718,277 of NC_071398.1, read as the reverse complement.
CGAGTCCGTACCTAGCTGACCCTAGGACCTGGTGAGTGTGTAATACCTGTTCGAACTTGTGACCCTAGAGCACGTGCCACCTTAGGAAGCATTTCTACTGCACTATCTCACTGATGGCCCTTCACTGAGGGTCCAGGGCACAGGCATAGCTGCTGCTCAGAAGGACTCTCAGTGTCTTGGTCCTTACAGCCATCCAGGAAGGGAGGCAGAGAGGGTCTCATCATCCCATTTTCTGGATGTGGGAATTGAGGCTCAGAGTGGGGTATATGGCAGAGGATGCCCCTTCCCTCAGTGTTCCCATCTATAAATTGAGTGTAGGAACAATAGCTGCATCCTAGGCCTGTTATGCCAATTCAAGGAGCTAATTCATGCAAAACAATACATGCAAAATGGTGCCTGGTACACAGTAGGTGCTCAATAAATAGGACCTCCAATTAGTTATTATGAGGCAACAAGATAAATAGAGGCTGAGCTGAGTAAGGGGGGTGAGGAGGGCCCCTTCATCCAGACTCACCCAAGACCTCTGAGCTATCAGTAGACAAAAGGAATGTGGACTTTCAGCCACCTCTTTGGGCAGCAAGGACATGCAGGCCTTGAGGAGGTTTTAGGGAGCCCTCTCTGAGCTCAGCATCCAGGAGTGTGGAGACCCGGTTCCTCCACACCTGGAAGAAACAAGAGCAGTTCTACGGTCCCACTCCTACCTGCCCAAGCTATACCTCGAACCACTGCCCATCTCTGCCAGTGCTTCAGAGACTTTTCAAAAAGCCTTTGAGTCTGGGAACAACCAATCACCTTTGTGGGATGGCTAGGCTACCTCCTTGTCTCAGCCCTCAGGATGCAGCCCACATTCCAGAAGAAGGAGGTCTTTCTGCCCAAAGGCGATTTATTGCTGAGCAATTTGTAACTAATTAGCCAAATGCAGTGATTAGAAGCTTGCATAATAATTACAGGTAATTGCTTCTTGACAGAGGGGAGCCATTCCCCTGACCAACTCAGAATGTCTTTTCAAATCGAAGTCAGCTGCCCTGGGAGGCCCTTGGAGAGAGCCGCTCCCTCTCTTTCTCTGACACTTTCGGGTGAAGTCCTGCCTGGGGGATCACCAAGTGGGTGCCAGGCTCTGACAGCACTCCAGCCCTCCCTCAATTGGTTCCAGATGCAGCCATCCGCTGGTTCTCCACTTCTATAAATAGCTTGCACAGTCTGGGCGCCATCAGCAGACAGACAGCTCTGCCGTCCCACGAGCCCATGTGAAGGGTGGACTTGGAGACCGTCAGGCATCTAAGGGCCACTCACCTCTGCCATTTTCTCCCTGTCCTTTGCAGGGCACCCCTGAATTCTAACTTAGGGCTCTATTTCCCCAACAATCAGAAGTTTGTCTTTTACGCTGCCTTTGGTGTGTTTTCTCTCTAGTTGGGAGAAGGAGGGACTCATCCTGTGCCCCAGGGGAAAATAAACTGCAAGAGAATAGAAACCTCCACGTCTTGTCCAGGACACTGTCCCTGAATCCACGACTGTGCTTCATGTGGAAGAATTACCCCTCTGATGAAAAAGCAGGGTAGGGGGTGCAGCACCCCTGGATGCCGGTGACTGCAGCAGTCAGCACCGTGGTGCTTTCTGAGGCCCTCGGCTTCCCCCAAAGGGCTCAGCTGACGGTCTGTGTTCTGTGTGCCGTGGAGGGTAACTCATCAGAAGCTGTGACACAGAGTCAGGAGCCAAGGTCAGATGCACAGGCGTCTGAGCAGTGGAATGCCGGGGTGTAGACTTCTTATCCCTGCTCGTTTCCGCTTTGCTTTCCAGACCACGTTTTAAAGCCAGGCAGGTTCTGGGTGGTACACGTGGCAAAGATCAAGTCTGAAACTTGCTTTTGTAGAAATCGTTCAAAATGGGTGGTTTCATTAATTTTCTTGCAGTGGTGGGCCACAGCCCTGCCCCGCCGAGCACTGCGGTTGTTGGGGGAGGTAGGGGTGGGCAGTGGGGCGGACCTGAAGGCTTTGAGCCATCTCCCTTTCCCCTCCCCCATCAGATACGTGGATCTATAAACACATCAGGACAGTTGTAAAAGAGATGGATTTTGCTTCCCGACAATATCCCCATCGGTCTGTCACCAGATAATTCATGACTGAATTTTATGGTCAAGTTTCCCTAGTGTGTGTCCAGCACCATCTGACCCAGGAGTGAGGGCAAGGCTCTGAGCCTGCCTCTGTCCCTCACTCACTCCGTGGCCTGGAGCAAATCACCTACCATCTCGGTACCTCAATTTCCCCACCAATAAAAGGAGGATAAAAAACAGAATGTTTAAGTGTTGCTTATGGAGTTAGACATGCACCATGCCCTCAGGAATTCTCACTTACGGTTGTGGGTTAGGTGGTAAAGTTTTGCAGACTCTACAGAGTCGGTGCACCTTTGGAACCTTCAGGCCACGCAGGGAGTGAGTGAGGTGGGCATAAGTAGGGATGGGAAGGATCTCCTGAATATAGATCTTTTAAATCCAGAATCATAGGAATACATTTCCTACCAAAAATTATAAAAATCACTTAAATCCATTGCTATCTAATCTCTATTCTAGGAAAGTCTGTTTTACTCATTTTTTTATTGAGCTAAACACATACCCTTTAAGGAGTGCGCATTTCAAGTGTTCTGCTCAGTGGGTTTTTCCGTGGCCTGTGTATACACCCGCCTACCGCCACCCAGACCAGTATCGGGAAAATCCCAGCCCTTCCCACCGGAGAGGAATCTTGTGTTTCTACAACTATCCACGTTCGCCTGGTCGGTTCTTGAATTACCCACGGTGGGGCCGTGGGTTGTCCTCCCGAGTGTCCTGCTTCCTCCTCTCAGCAGCGCGGCTGGGAGAGTCACCCTGGTGTTTTGATACAGAGGGTATGAACATTTTACAGGGCTTCTTTGTGGAGGGGGTGCTCTATTAATTGCTTGACTCTTTAACATTTCATTCCTCAAAACTTCTAACAGAAACACATTTAAAAAAAATCTACTTCTCTGTGCCAGAAGACTGTGTTAAGTCTTTTCCATTTGATCCTTATAACATTAAATCCCCTAGTTGTCATGAATTTATATTTATATATTTATTTATAATGCATCTCAAAGAAACAAATTACCCAGATGAACTGGATGTTAGAAAAGGGCACCAAGCCAGACCATGCACACTAACAGCCCGTGCGCAGACCATGAGGGAGCCCTGGAGAAAGAGAGAAATCTCTACCCTGGGTGTGCTCAGAACTGAAGGGAAATCACCATCTGTCTGTCAGCACTTGTTTATTGAGCACCTACTATTTGCCAGGCACAAGGACTGTTTCCTGTGTTGTTCCCTGTAGTCCCGAGGACTCAGCGACAAGCAAGTGGAGACACTCACTTTGGATAGTGAGTGTCCCCAGAGATCTCACAATGGACCATGAGAAGGGTAGGGTGGTGGTCAGGGGGAAGACACTGGGCCCCTCAGCCTTTAACTGAGAGTAGTTCTGTTCCCTAAGTGGCCCCAATCCTCTGATCTTTCCCCAGCCCATGCTTAAAGGAGACCCCGAGTGGCTTTACTCTTTACTTTTGCCTCAGGCTCCGCATCCTGTTCCCACTTTCTGGGCTTCTGGGCAGCCATGGTTGCAGCCTCAGGCTTTTACAAGTCGCCTAACACTCGGAGGCATTTCTCTGCCTGCTGAGCCTCCCTAGTCTAACTGCTCCTTCTTCACGGACGGTGTCCTCTGTGCCCTGTTTCCATCCATGACCTGAGCTCCCCTGCACATGGAGAAGGGTCTCCCTTAGGCCAGGCTGCTGCCCACAGCCCTGGGTGGACACTCCAACTGGTCAATCTCAGCTCCGGATCCTGCTTTTCCACCTGACCACCTCCCCATGACCGCACGCGCCTCACCCCTAGGAGTGGCAGAAGATAGTGTGTGAAATGAAAACCCACATCGAAGCCGACGGATCATCCCTACTGCTGACTAGTTCCCACAGCGACCACCCCACCTGGAGCGAATGGGGACACACCCTAACCTTACACAAGACTGAATGAAACCCTTGCATTTGGATCAAGGGCACCTCGTTGGTGCAGATGTGGGTCCATGAGTGCGGCCCTGGCAAAGGAATTACAGAGGGCTACTTGGAAACAGGCATTGTCTTGAGTGAGGATTTACAGGTATCCTTTTGTAAACTTTTATTGAAGTTACATCATTATATCTAAATCTCTATATACATTTTCACCCACTGAACACACCATGACCCAAAAGTGACCCTGTGAGCCCCTAGCCCCCCACCCCCAAGATAACCACTCTCTGACTTCCTACACCAGTGTGAGTCTTGCCCGTTTTGCACACGGTACAACAGGACCAGCTTTGTTGACTCACGGGGTATTTGTGAAAGCCGTCTGTGTTGTTCCCTGCAGCGATTTTCATTCCTTCTCACTGTAGGGTCTCCCATTATATGACTGAAGATCACACAACAGACTCCCGGCCTCTGCTGAGGCCAGGCATTGCCGATTCAGTCTGGGCATTAACGAACATTCCTGTCCCTGGTTTGGTGGATGCACGCGTCTAGCGGGGGTGCATCCAGGAGTGGAATTGCTGGGCATGGGGCACACACAACATCTGCTTCACCAGGAAGTCTTACTACTTTGAATCCTTCTGCCAACCTAAGATGAGTTTCAGGTCTTTATTGAGTGTTTACACATGAGGAACCCAAGGCACAGGCCGGTGAAAGTGATTGCCCAGGTTCACTCTTGGAAGTCGAGGAGAGTGGTTGGGCTCCGGAAGCCAGACCCCAGACTCCGACGCTGAACTTTTAACCACCTCGATACGCTGGGCAGACTTGCTGGCCCCACTTAGAGGGGAGGCCCGGGTCACTCTTGCTTCGAAAGCCTTGATCTGTATCTTAAAGTCACAGCTTCCTCTCATGAAGGGGGTCAGTCCCTAAGGACACAGCCCTTTTGTAAGAGAAAAAAAATATTTTTAGCTCACCCAGGATCAAATTTTGGCTCAGCCACCAAGTAGCTGAGTGACCCTGGACAACTACATGAGAGTAGATAACTAGATAAGCCCCACACAGTGAGGCAGAACGCAACCGCCCCTTGTGATGATCTTCCTCTGATCCCCATATAAAGAAACTTTACTTCTGATTAAGAAAAGTTCCTGAACCATGGGGAGCAAGCCAAGACTGATTATCCCTTTCTTCACATTTATTCGGGAAGGTTGTCCCTGTAAGAGCTGCCGTTAATGCCAGAACATGATACAAACATAATAGAATACGGTATTAACTGATCTCTTTAATGTGTTTTCAATGTTCTTACATTTTAATACACTGAAATCGTCTCTCTTCTCCCCCCATAAAAGAATTAACATTTAAACTGATAAAACTAAGCAAGACGAAATGGAATTTACTGTAGATAAATTCGCTTTGCAGGGAGCTTTTTCCTGAGTCAATCTTAAAGCTCTCTTGCTTGACCCACACCAGGAAATGCTCGTGCTGAGCCCATCTGAACTTGGGGCACCGGCTCTAAGGTCCTAGGAACTGAGAACAAGAAGAGATGGTTACAGTCTTGTGTCATCACGACAGACTTCCAACTTTGAGACTGAAGGACAGATGGGATGCAGATAGCCAGACGTGAGAAAAAAACAATGCTAATGATGGAGATAAAAGAAACTGTATATATCATAGGGATGTTCATGTGTTCATGTGTTCATTCAGTCATTCATTCATTCACTCATTTATCCATCCTTCTATCCATCTTCCTTCCTTCCTTCTTTCCTTTTTTTCTTCCTCCCTTCCTTCCTTCCACCCATCCACCTGCATTGCTCACTCCTTGGCACGTTTTTTTTTTTAATCCTTATCCAAGGATATGTTTTTATTAATTTTTTAGAGAGAGAGGAAGGGAAAGAGAAAGAGAGAGAGACATTGATGTGAGAGAGAAACATCAATTGGCTGCCTCCCATATGTGCCCCAATCAGGGATCAAACTTGCAACCTAGGTATGTGCCCTTGTTACAGAACAGACCCAGGGTGGGTGAGGAAACAATATACTATTACTGAATGGATCCCCTTCTTCTCCTGGGGTCCCCCTGTACTAGGTTTGCCTTGCCTGCCACCAGGGAATGATGTCTCTCAATGTCAGAGATTGGTGAAAAGGAAATGAATTATTTATTCAAAGGTTATACAGACTTAGAGTAATGACTTAATGTCTTCATTAAAATCCCAAAGTCCCTTAAAATACCCACAAACACACACAGTCCCCCCTTTGCCCAGTCAGGGGTATTGGACTCAGGAAAAGAAATAGAAGTCTGTGACTCAGGTAGCCCCTGGTTCTTCTCAGTAATCTGTGCTCAGCTGGCAGGCCTCCTGCGGTTCCCAGCACCATTAGCTGTGTAACTGCCTTGATCTCCAGTTCTTAATCCAAACCCGTGTGGCATCTTCTCACAGCCCATCAGCAAGAGTTCTTTCACCCTTTCCTTTCGGCAACATCTCTCCTGCATTCTTCCAAACTGCTAAGAGAGAGCTCTGCATTGCTGCTACATCTTGCTTCCCAGCTTCCTAAGCTGAGTGGCAAAGGGAGCCCCAAAGCCTCATGTCCCCTTTTACTCCAAAGCCACATGGACCTCTCTTACTCCAAGCTCTCACGTAGGTGTTGAAGCCAGGGTGAGTTGCTTCCTAGGTACATCCTGTGTTGAAAGCATTCCCATCTCCCTGGCTCAAAGCATGGCCACAGCTATTTAACATATCCATGAAACCAGTTAAAATCTATAGATATATTAAATGACTGTGCCTGAGGTTATCTGCAAAACTGTTGCTATACAAAACAGCTCTCAGTGGCCCTGCTCCATCCGTCCCATACTCCAGTTCAGACTTGTGGGTGTGAGGACATCTTATATATATATATATATATATATATATATTTTAATATTTCCTGGACACCCTGAGTTCTGAACCCCCTACAAATCCTTATTTGGGGTCCCCCTGGCTGCACCCTGTTATACCTGAGCAGGAATTGAATCTGTAATGCTTTTGGTTTATGGGACAATGCTCACCCAACTGAGCCACCTGGCCAGTACACTCCTCACCACTTTTAAATTTATACTCTAAGATCTCCTTCTCAATCCATGCTATAGAATTTTTGACTCTCCAAATACATTTCCTACATTCTTTCCTAGCTTTCTATTTTCTTTTTAGCACTTAGCATGCTCTGAAACATATTTTATTTATTTTGTTCTTTACTGACTATCTCTCCAACCAGAATGGGACCCCATTTCTATCTCTTCTGCTCACTGAGGAATCATAGGGCTCAGACCTACCAGGCACACAGTAGGTACTCAAAAATATTTGTTGTCAAGTCCAATCAAATTCACCCATTCCATTCATTCTCTGAGCTCCTGCTGTGTGCCAAGCACTGAGCTGGGACCCATGGTGATGAAGATTGGCCATGGGCACCCACGGAGGATGTGAGAAGGTCCCTTGAGGCAGGAGCATCTGAGTGAGTCAAAGGTAGGCAGCTGCAGAAGAATCTGAGGAGGGCTCAGAAGAAGTGGCCATTAGGCCTGGACCTGGGACACTCACCAAGGGGATTAAAAGTAGGCTGCACCCTGGCCAGGTGGCTCAATTTGTTGGAGCATTGTCCCGTACACCAAAAAAGTTTCAGGTTTGATCCCCAGATGAGGTGCGTACAGGAGGCAACTGAAGTTTCTCTCTCACATCAATGTTTCTCTCTCTCTCTCTCTCTCTCTCTCTCCCCACCCTGCCCCCGCCCTTTCTACTCTCTCTAAAATCAACACACATGTCCTTGGTGAGGATTTTAAAAAATAAAAGCAGGTTGGCCTGGCTGGGATGTTCAATTTGGGATGAGGAGGGGATTAGCATGGAAAGACGCCAGACCAGAGTATGTTCCAAATTCCAATGGACTCTACACTAGCATTGCTTGGTGTGGGATCATTATGTATATTAGGGGCTTGGACTTGACCATGGGGGTGATAGGGGAATACTGGCGATTCTCAACAGGCAGGACCTGAATGCTGGAGAAGGCAGTGAGCACCTTGATCAGGACCTTGCACAGAGAGCGCCCAGCCCCAGCTCCTATCCCCATGCCCCATCAGCTTTAGGAGCAGTTGTGCCAGATGTTCCTGCCTCATTGGCTGAGCTCGTCCATGTGGGGCTGCCTCCAGCACCGCACATGCTCAGGGCCCCTTCTGGGGCCTCTCATTTTTGTCTGCTTCCTGCTTCCGCTGGGCTTCCAAAGGCCTCTGTCCTCGGTCCAAACTGCCCAGAGGCTGCCAAACAGCTGGGATGTGGCCGCTGACAGCCAGAGCCAGAATGAAGTCCACAGTAAGGGTTGCATTCATAGAGTACCTCTCTAGTGCCAGTGAGGGACAGATGTGATTATTCACCCTACTGAAGATGGGGAAATTTTAGCTCTGAGGAGTTAAGTAACTTGCTGAAACTCACCCCTGGTCAGAGGCAGAGGTCGCATTTCCACGCAGTGGGGTGACGCTGACACCTGCTATAGGCTGTTGTGCCATATTGCTTCTGCCCCTTGGTGGGGATGATGGCTGTGGACTTGGGCCTGGCACATGATGGCCAAATGGGTTTCAGGTAGGGCTGGATCCTCATGATCCTTTGCCTCTTGGTGAAGGTGGTGAGTCTGTCTGGAACCTGGAATCCTCAGCAGAGCAATATGGTGCTGGGGATGGATGAGTGGTGGGAGGAGGGGATTCTGCCCACTATTCTGGTGGGATTCTGGACTAGGTTGGAATCTTCCTGGCTCCCCTCACAATCAACTTCCAGCTTTAGTGGAAGTGAGTCCTGACTCAGGTGCCACATCCAGACAAGGCAACAGGGTTACTGTGGGAGATGGGAAGGCTGGTTCGGAGAGGCCTGCAGTTGGGAGGAGTGTTCTGTGCCTGCTCAGGCCTCTGGGAAAGGGCCCTCTTGGAGCCAGCCCTCCGTGCAAATTTCCTCAGTCTCTGGCTGGTGAGAGGCCTCCTCATACCATGTCTCTGCTTAAGGGAAATACTCCGATTTGTGTGTTTAGCGAAAGGATGAATAAATCATAGACATTTTATGTAGAGGCAGCCATAAAGCTCCACTCACCAGGGTTGAAACTGCCCCTCTGCTTAGAGCAAGGGTGGGGCTAGTCCATGGTAGATGGCCCTGTGATGAACTGTACTAGTTTCCTGGGACTGTCCTAGCAAAGACACAAACTGGGGTGGGATGGGGGGAGGTGCTTAAAGCAACAGATGTTTATTGTTTCCAAGTTCTGGAGGCCAGAGTCTGAGATCAAGGTATGGGGAGGGCGGGGCTCCCTCTGGAGGCTCCAGGGGCAGGATCCTGCCTGTCTTTTCCATCTTCTGGTGGCTCCAGGAGTACCTTGATTGGTGATGGCATCACTCCATCTCTACCTCTGTTGTCACATGGCCTTCATCTCTATGTCTATGTCTCAAATCTCCCTCTTATAAGGACATGTGTCATAATGGAGTTAAGGGTCATCTTAATCCTGTATGACCTCATTTTAACTAATGCATCTGCAAAGGTTCTATTTCCATATAAGGCCACATCCACAGGTACTGGGGCTTAGGGTGTGGCCATGTCTTTTGTGGGGGGTGGGGTTTATCTCACTAGCATTGTCTTGGCAAAGTTCTTAGGGCAGTGTGGACACTAAGGGCCATGCTGAGGTCCCAGACTCCTCAGGCTCCTCTCCTTACTCTGTGGACCCGGACTATCGCCTCCCCCTTCACAGATACTCACATTCCCTGTCTCTAAGATGAAGATGTTGGACCAGGCTTGGGGTTTACCCCCTGGTAAAATTTCTCCAAGGGCTTTTGGAAAACACACATGCCTGGGCCTTGCTGAGTGCCCTGAGGTGAAGGGTGGAGCAGGACGGGTCAGGGTGTTTTTCCGGGGATTGCACAGCATCCAGTCTGGGGTCAGTACTGGAAAACTCCGCACTCAAACATTCTGGAATTCTGTGGCACAAACGACTCCCACACGGTGGGCAGTAACTCGTTCACCTAGGACCGTCCAGTATCCTTAGTCCAAAAAGTTTTAAGGAGCTGCGGAAATTCCAACAGGAGCCACACATATTGAAGACACCATCCAGGAATTTTCCATGTGATCGAAAAGTCAAAATTTGCTTTAAGTTTCCGTTAATTTGGGGTGGAAACCATAGAAAGGGTATTAGACATAGTTCTTCAAACAATGTGAACAGATTGTGCTAATATTTTTTCGGTGGTTTGGCTGAGGGTCTTCTTTATGCCTGGGGGCCTCACACAGGATGTGAAAGTGATGTCATGAAGGCTTGCTAAAGTGTGAGTCATGTTTGGCCACTACATCAAAACAATAGTAATTAACCCCGACTATGTTAATAATGAAAAAATATATTTTTATTTTTCTGAAAATTTGGAATTTATTTATCGCAACCATCCGGGTATCACACTGCTATTTAGGTATTTAATCACTCATTTGAAAGAAAGGAACACCTGAGATTGTGGCTGACTAGAAGAACCATCTCTGACATGACCTCAAGGGAAGGTGTTCTCAGCACACAGTGCCCAGCACTGCCGTGTATCAGGGACCCTAGGCTGGCTCTTGGAGCCTCTTCAGGGCCCCTCCTGCCCCAACATCTGTTTTAGCTCTCCCACTGATCTGTCTTTCCTGAGTCAGGTCCTTGTGATGGATTGTCCCATGTGTCTACCCGTCAATCACCAGACAGCCGGTGGGCTCACACAGGCTGACTCTAACTGGGTCATCGTAAGGCCCCAAGTAATTCACCATGTCTGGTTCTCTCCTCCATTAATACAGAGTGGAAAAACAATCTGCAAAGGGATCAGTCACTTGGCGGGCACCTCAGAGAACATCTGAACGAGTCCGCTTAATGGAGAAGGCATCTTGAGGTGTGTTTAGATTCCACACCTGCTGCCCCTATATCAGCCTCATTGGAAAATGTATTACCTAGCTGAATGGTCTATTCTTATATCTAGATCCTGTCTCAGCATCATTTCCTGCTGCTTCCTCTTTTCTTCTAGCATATTCATGGGTTTATATTAATATGGTGCTAACCCATTTTCAAAGGATTGTGTTGTGCCTCCCCCTGCCCCCACACCAAGTTCATGTGTTGAAGTCCTAACCTCCAATTTGGTGGTAAACTGGAGGTGGGGCCTTTGGGAGTGATTAGAGTTAGATGAAGTTGCAATGATAGGGGGCTACCCTACTGTCCTGACTTGATGGGATTAGTAATGCTGATGGGATTAGTGTCCTTACAGGAAGAGAAAAAGACACAGAGCTCTCTCTTCTGGCTTCACTGTTCATCAGCTGGGGGCCTTTCTGACCCTCAGTGTCCTCATCACCATCAAAGTAATTATTACTATACCCACCTTGTAAGATTTTTATGTGGATTACATGGTTGCAGCAATCATATTTTATCATCAGAATCTATGTTCCTTGGGGGTAGAGAAAAATGCCTTCCCCCCTCCACACGACCACAGTGTCTGGCTCCGTGGAAACGTGCCTTCATGTCTGCTGAGTCAGTGAGAGCGGGGCAGTGCTGGCCCAGTGCCTGTTTGAGCATTCGGATTTGTGCATGCGTGGCCCTGCCATCGGTTCACCTTCCAAGGATGGATTTACAAATCGGGAAAACAGCAGGGTGAACTGAAAAGGACACACAGGCTCTGGAGTAAACGGCATTCTGCTTAATCCCCCCTCTGCCTTTGGGCAAATTAAATAACTCTCTGAGTCTCGGTTTCCTCATCAATGAAATGAGTTTGTGGACCCCACCTTGGAACACAGGAAAAAGCTCCAAAGTGAATTACAGCAGGCATATAGTGAACGCTCCACAGTCATCGCTATTGCAATTTTTAAATAAGGTTTTCTAGGGACAGGGCTTCAAAAACCAGAGGGCCAAAATCAAATGTCCGTTGTGGTTCTTAGCAGTGGTAGCCATTCTGTTATCTGTGCCAGTCTCAAAGCTTTTTTGCACCCCATTGCACACATGTAATAGACTGAAAAATACCCCCCTGCAAAAAACCCCAGACATCCACATCAAATCCCTAGAACCTGTGGTGCAGTCCGGAAATAGAGTGGGAGGACAGTGTCTTGGGAGACATTGTTTGAACCCTGGAGCAAGCCATGCCTGAAACCCCAAACTACCCTTGGGTTATTTTGTCAGATAAGCCAGTAAGTTCCTTTGATAGAAGAGCAAGATGAGAATGTCATCCTCATCCAAAATGTGTGGCAAGACAGATCCCAGAGCAGCTTGGGCTGGGGGCCCAGATATGGGGTCTGAGGCTCATTCATCTCTTCATCCTGCACTTTGCTAACTCCTTGGTTTGCTATAGCTTGCACCTGGCCCTCTCTGTGGAATCCTGCCTACCCTGGGGGTGCACCCATATTAGAATCTGCAGCAAATCTTCTCTTTGCAAGACTCTCAACTACCCGCCCCCCTCTGGAGCCCAGGGGCGGGTGGGAAATGCAGGCATTGACTGCCAATCAGATAAGACGAGCTGGTTGCAGTGCCTCCCCTTTCACCTCCTTTCACAGGGCATGCTGGGGTTAGGTTTCACGGGCCGGACACATTTATAACAGCACAGTCTCTGTGCAGAAAGTGGAGGGAGGACAGCGGGGGCTGGCGGGAGATTTATCAACTTAATAGTGGCTCTGACAGGCCTTGGAGTGAGATGTCATGGGTCGGGGGGCGGGGGGGGCTATGGGTGGGGGAGGGGGATGGGGCTGATCTAAAACATAAATTTGGGGACAGCAGCTGGGGGACAACTGGGCCCACCTTTATGGAGCCACAGCTGCCCTTGGAAGTTATAGTAAGAGCTGCTGCAACTCCAGGCGCCACAGGAAGCACGTTATTTGCATTGGTCGATTTGATCCCTTGGCAGCTCTAAGTAGTAGGTGCTACTTCTCCACAGATGAGGAAACTGAGGCACAGATAGCTTAAGGAACTTGCCTCGGGCCACGCAGATAGTAGTTGACAATGATGGAACTAGAACATGGATCTGTCTCATCCTGAGTCATTCCGGGATCCATTACAAGAAGATTCCCATCACCCATCAAGTGGGTCCCATTAACATCTATAACAGACCAACACCAGTAGTTTGGTTTTTCTGGGCAGCATCGTTGGGAAACTGATGCAGGTTGTGGAGATGGGTGGGGCCTGGGTTTTAATCCTGCCCCATCTCCACCCAGCTGTGCTACATTGTCTAAGTGAATTTGCCTCTGATCCTTAGATTCCATCTGGAGAGAATGGGCACCATATTCCTATGTGTCGGTTAGGGTTGTGAGCCTAAAACTAAAAGAATATGGAATACTAATTCAGAAAACCTAAACACCAAATTCAGCTCAGGGCCTCAAGCCTGAGACACCCATCCTCCACTGAGCAGATTCTGGCACAAGCCCCAGGACTGAGCTCTGCAAAAAGCCTGCTGCTGAGCACAAGGCATAAACCAGGATGGGGGAGTCCTCAGTTCCTGGCCGCCTGTGCCACCAGATGACCCTGGGCATCTCACTTCCATTTCTGGAGGCCTGATTTCCCCATCTGATCGGTGAGGGCAGTAGTTCACACGGCTCCACACAGAAAGCACCCGGCGCCCCTCAGATGCCTGCTGTAATTGTTCGGGGATGGGACAGGTGCTGATCCATTATTTTTTATTAGGGGCTGAGTAGTGTTCCCCCAAACAATGTTGAAGTCCTGACCCCCAGGGCCCATGACTGTGACCCGCATTTGGAAATGGAGTTGTGCAGATGTAGATTAAGTTATGATGCGAAGTCCTTAGAGTGGGCCTACTCTGACACGACCGCTGTTCTTACAAAAAGGGGAAATCTGGACGCAGACAGACGCACACAGGGAGGACGCCCTGTGAAGATGGAGGCAGAGAGGCGTTATGCGTCCACAAGCCCAGGAACATCACAGGCTGTCAGCAGACCAGCAGGAGCTGGGAGAGGCCTGGACAGGTTCTCCTTCACAGACCAGCAGGAACCAGCCCAGCCGGCACCCGGACCTTGGACTGTGGGTCTCCAGGCCTGTGGGAGAGCACATTTCTGCTGAGTGAAGTCCCAGCGTGTGGTGCACTGTGGCAGCAGCCCCAGGGCGCTCGCACACCAGGTGGCTCTAATGCACTGGCCTATTGGAAACAGGAAATACGAGAGTTCCTCCTGGGAAATGATGGGGTTCTGGAGTGTGAGGGGGAAGAGCTGAATTCTCAAGGAGGATGATCTCTTTTCCAGGCTCACCCTTTTGGGGCAGCCCTCTAGAAAGGTCTGGGTGCAGACAGGTGGGCGTGGGAAAGGTCACTTCGGGTTTCACCCCGGGCAGCGGATGTCATGGCTGCCTGCTGATAACCCCTGGGAGGGGACAGAGGGAGCGGGAGGTAATATTGGTGCAAAACACTCAGATAAGGCAAAGCAAACAGGGCCTGCCTATCATTTCTGGCAGGCCATCAAAGCCCATCACCCACCAAGGCAGCGGGTGTTCCGGAAAACTCCCCTGGTTTGCAGCTGGTCACACAGTCCTCTTGCCTCCCTTTACACCCACCTGCTCATGGCCACTGGACATCGAAGGGAGGGTCAGCGGTCTTGAAAGAGCACAGATGGAGGGATGTGTCAGGAAGAGAGGGCGGAGGCCAGAGCTGGAAGGCCCTTTTGGGGACAAAGAACTGAGGCTAGGAGAGGATGGTTGTGTACCAGGTCATTTTATCTTTGTTCTTGTGTTAGGGAAGAGAAGCCTGAGAGTCACAGGAAGGCAACCTGCCAAGGTCTCAGGGTTAGCTGGCAATGAATAAGGATGAGAGTGACACATTTGGGACCCAGTGAAAATGATGAGGCATTAGGGAGCACCCAGGGGTTGGTGGGTGCCAGGCTCCAGGCAAGTGGCTCAGTGTACATGGTCCCCTTTTAGGTCCATCCCTGGCCCAGGGAAGGCTCTCATATCCCCATCCCTGCAGGGGTCTAAGGGCCCACCTCGGTCTGTGGGAGCCCGGGAGTCTCATGCTGTGCTAGCCCAGGCTGGCCATCCCCAAAGACAAGGGTTCTCAGCTGGGGTGATTGTAACCTACAAGGGACACTGGGCGAAGCTGGCAGAGAGTGTTGGTTCTTATTACTGGTGGGGGATGCTATCGGCATCTGGTGTGGAGGCCAGGGATGCTGCTCTCCCTGCAATGCCCAGGACAGCACTACAAAGCATCAGCTGGCCCCAAATGACAATGGTACTAAGGTGGAGCAACCTGCTCTTAGCCAAACTTCCGATATTATAGGAAGCTCCGAGATTCAGCGGTTCATTGGTTGCTACAGGTGGTGGTGGCCATGTATGCTGCCCCTTTCCTTATGACATGTATGGGCGTGGGTGTATAATTTCTGAGGGACTGAGTGTAGTTGATGAAACTCTCCATTTAACCTCTCATTACACAGGTGAGGTACCAGGCCCAGAAATAGGATTCTAGTTCCACCCAACACCACATCATAGGCTCCCTCTGCTCGGAGCCTCCCTGCGTATTCCCCCTTGACCTCCACTGTCCAGTCACCATCCAGAGTGATCCCGTTAAAGGCAAATCCAATTTCATTGCTTGTTGCTGGAAACCTTCCAGCAGCTTCTGTGCACAGAG
Organism: Desmodus rotundus; assembly: GCF_022682495.2. Lineage (NCBI taxonomy): Eukaryota > Metazoa > Chordata > Mammalia > Chiroptera > Phyllostomidae > Desmodus > Desmodus rotundus. The sequence continues at coordinate 29,702,697 of NC_071398.1, read as the reverse complement.
GAAATTCCCAAACCTGCACGATCCTGCCCCGTCATCTCCTTGACTCCACTTGGCCTCCTTGATGCTCTACAAACAAAACACCTGAGTGCACGCCCACCCTGGGTCCTTTGCTCGGGGCTCCCTCTGCCTGCAGGGGACCCCAGCTATTTTCAGGACTTATGCCTTGACTCCACAGGCCTGTTGTCAGCAAGGCCTCTGGTGAGCACTCTACCTAAAGCAGCACTCTTGTCCCTTCCATCTCTCTCTCTCACCTCGCTACATTTTTATTCATAGCATTTATCACCACATGACATATTTATTTTCATAAACTACTGTCTATTGTCTATCTTCCCCATGGCACATGAACTCAGAGAAGGCCAGTCCTTGGTCATTTTGGGTTCTTGATGCATCCTGAGCTCTGAGAACAAGGTAGGGGGTGACCAGAACCAAGATCCCCTGAGGGGGGTTTGGCAGAGCCAGGACTAGAGAGATTGCCCCCTGCCCCCTGCCCAGCTAAGTCCTTCCCCAGGGACAGACCCGCGAGGTGATGGTCCTTTGTGCCCTTGCTCAGAAGAAAGAAGAAAACTCCCCATTGAAGTTGAGGGGTACCCACCAAAAGATATGTCCATGTGCTCCTCCTCAGAACCTATGAATGCAACCTGAGTTAGGATCTCTGCAAATGTGATTAAGCTAAGGATCTTAGATGAGATCATCCTGATTACCTGGCCAGGCCCCTAAATCCATGACAAGTTTCTTGTAAGAGACACAGAGGAAACACAAACACAGGGAGAGGCCACATGAAGATGGAGGCAGAGATTGGGGTGATGCGGCCACAAGCCAAGGGACGCCTGGAGCCACCAGGAGCTGGAAGAGGCAAAAAGGATCCTCCCCTAGAGCCTCTGGAGAGAGCATGGTCTGGCTGACATCCTGATCTCAGACTTCTGGCCTCCAGAATTGGGAGACCATAAATTTCTTTTATTTTAAACCACCGAGTTCATGGCAATTGGTTACAATGACCCTAGGAAGCTCATGCCTCACCTGTTTAGATGTTTAGAAGTCTAAACGTTTCTTTCAGTTGCACTATAATTTGTGAGCTGTGCAAGCTAGGTAGAATGTTGGCTTGCAGTTCAGTGTCTGCAAGGAATGAGGGAGTTGCAGAGAAATCAGCCAGCATCGCATTCCTGCAGTCGAGGGCAGAGAGAGTTGAGAGGTTGAGATGGGGAACAGATTTCCTTGTAATCAAATCCAGAAGCTGCCTTGTAAACCTTACTCCGAGAGACCCTCTGGGTCCTGAGTGTGGGCAGCAAAACAGTGGATTTGATTCTTTCAAGCAGGCAGATTCCTGGGGGTTGGCCGTCCGGTGATTCTGGGAGAAGGACATGGGGGGAACTTCTACGAGTGTCATTCCAGCGGCTTTGATCCCTCTTGGGGACAGAGTGAGCAGTTGGTTGCTGTTATTCTTACAGCTCACCCCAGCACTGGGCAGCCCCTGGGGTGCTGAGCTTGTGGGGGTTCTGCTGGAAGCCTCATTGTGAACCTTCTTCATGAAGGCTGAGAAGGGCTGGCGGCTGCCCCACACTAACCCCTTGGGAGAAAATTGGAAAAGACGCAACCATGAATCTGCTTCCCAACTATGATTATGACCAGCCAGGGGTGGGGTATCCCATGAGCTTTTGAGCCAGAATTCCCAGATCTGGAACTGCTGTGGTGGGTATAGCAGGGTGGCCACTGGAATGGGGTGACCTGTGTCCAGTCCGAACTGCCCACTAATTGAAGGCCTGGGTGGCTTGGACATGTCATTTGCCTTCTCAGAACCTCAGTTTTTCCATCTAAATGGGGGGAGGGTACAATACTGCCATGAGAGTAAGGAAGGTCTTAGCAAAATGAACTAGAGCCCGGGTCAGTCCTGGGCTTGAGTAGGGCTCTGCCACATACTGTGGTTCCAGGTGGCTCTGAGGACATCGCCTAAGCCATCCATGCCTCAGGTAACTCATTAGGCAGGACATCAGACAACATTCGGATGGGGTTGTCTGGAGGCTCAATGAGACAATGTGCATAAAGCCTTTAGCATCTTACAGTAGGGCGATAAAGAGGGAGGATTTTTTTATGCCTATTTGCAGGGGTTTGAGTGTCAAATGATTTGAGTTCCAAGACAGTGGCTACTGCTCTCGACTGTCTGACCTTGGCTAATTTACCCTCTCTGGGCTTCCATTTCTCTTTGTCTGAAAAATGATGATACCAAGACCCATCTCATGAGCTGATGGCAAAGATGAAATGAGATTTTGACCTAGAACAGAGCACAGCACACAAGTGTCATTACAGCGGCCTCTGCCGCCACTTGACAATGGCCTTCTCTGCACGTGGAGTGTGCAAGATCCGGCTCCCAGGCCAGGGGCTGAGAAGATTCCTTCATCCAGCATCTATCCTATCATCATTCTTTGCCTCCACTAAGGGCCAGGTGACCTCCATGAAGCTTAAATTCCAGGGAGGGAGAGAGAAGAGAAGCAGACAAGTAGCAAAAATAATTTCATATACTGTTGAATGAATATAAAAAAACCATGGAATTTATTTATAAAAATTTGTGTATGTGTTCATACATGTTTAAACTTCAGTCACCTTCAAAATACTCTCCATTCGATTTAATACACGTATCTAGACTTTTTCTCCACTGTTTAAAACAGTTTTTGAACTTGTCAATTTTCATGCTTCTTAGAACTTCTACTGTTTTTTGTTTCATCTCTTCCACATTGGCAAAAGGTTTCCCTTTGAGGACTTTTTTCATAAGGGGAAACAAAAACAGTCTCTTGGGGAGAGATCTAATGAATTGGGAGGGTGGGACATGGGGGTCATGCCGCTTTTTGGTCAAAAACTGCTGAACACTCAGCACACAGTGTGGCAGGTGTGCTCATAAGTCACCCGTCATGAAATGGGCAAACGTGTTGAAAGAGTCTTCAAAAAATTCACTGAAGCCAACTGTAGCCTCTCACAACAACAGCAGCTGGTGCACTGATACAGAGGGGTTCCTAGAACACACCCCAAGTGGGGGAGTAGTACTACAAGGGGCCCGTCCCCCAGAAGATAATTCTGTTTTCTGGGGTCCCCCCTCATATACATGATGGGGTGAAGATGATAGCCGCCTCTCCCTGTGCCCTAACTCTGCAGAGGCAGGCTCAATCCTGCACGCTCATGACCTCATCTAACACTCCCTCCCCCAATAGTCACTGGCAGGAAAACTGAGGCACTGAGAGGTTAAGTCATCTACCAAGGTCACATGGCAGAGGCAGGAGTTGAACTAACATGGTTTGGTTCCAGGGCCTTGTCTTCTAATCATGCTGCTATATTGTGGTGTGTATATGAGTGTGCATGTGTATGACAGCTAGTGTGTGCATAGCTATATGTGTGTATGTGAGTGTGTGCATGCATGCCTGTGTGTGCACAGCTGTATGGTGCACGTGTGCAAGTGTGTATATGAGTGTGTCCATGCTTGTGCGTGCAGCTGTATGTGCATGTGTGTGCACCCATGTGGGTGTGATGTCTGGGGAAGGCTTGTCAGAGGAGGTGACATTTGGGCTAAATCAAAACAAGACAAGCAAAGGAAGGTATAGAGAAAGTCCCAGGCCGAGGGACCGGCAAGCATGGAGGCACTGAGGAGTCCACCAGAGGGCCACTCCAAATGGTCCCTGATGCTATACCACCTGTGTGCACGTTTCATAGCCCTGGCCCTCAGCTCGTGGAAAGCCCACCTTGGGGGTGGGTGCCCGGAACAGGACTGGAAAACTCACTGTCCTCGGACTGGCCGGGAGTGCTGGCCTGCTTGTTGCAGGCTTTTACAACAGCAGCCTCTCTGATCCCCAGTGGGTGGTCCGGGAAAGGCTGTCTGCCAGCCATATATTTCCCCTTTCCCCTGGCTCAGAGCAGAAGCTGCAGGGAGCCTGGACAGGATTTCTGAGGCAGTGTCCTCACTGCTCCCTTCTCGCCTCATTCCACACCAGGTGCTCTGTCCAGGGTGTCCAGGTCCTTTCATCTCGGGCAGGACCCCTTTCTACCCCTCGTATCCACTGCTTCCTCCAGGCTGCATGGGCCTCCCATCTGGGGGGTACTGGGCTGGGCAGGGGCCCTCTCTCTGCCCTGGTCACCTGGCTTCCGAGGCCTCCTGTCTGCCCATCAGGACCAGATCTCCCGGCTGCTGGGCAGCCACACCGGGGACTGATGGGTTTTACATCCTTTGCCCTTCTCAGAAGGGAATAGCTGTCTCCAAATGCTGAATATGAGACACATTTTTCAAATTCTTTGACGGAATGCTTTTCACAGGGCCCGAGAGGCTGATAAATCTTCCCTGAGCCCCTCCTGCTCAGTCTCTGTGAAGTCTTGATGGCGGCCAGTGGGCTGGGGCTGCTCCCGTTTTCTCCCGGAGACTGCGGGGGCGCTGAGAGGTGGGTGGCTGGGGCTAAGGCCTGTGGTCTCAGGAAGGCCTCCTTAGTGGGTTGGAAGGAGGCTCAGAGCTCTAGAGCAGAAACTGATGCCTGGAGCTGGGAGTGCGGGAGCAGAGCAGGCCTGGTGGTCCTGCCCTTGGAGACCTGGTTTAGTTGGGAGACAGACTGGTCTTATACATCCATGGAAAGTGATGACCACTCACGGGAGAGGCTAGGCCTATGACCTGAGCTCTTTCTAGGGGGTTGGCCCTGTGAGGGAGGCAGGCTGGCATGTGAAGGAGCAGGCTGAGATGGGGGAGGGCCATGGGGGTAAATGAAAATACATCTTGAAAACGGAGGCTAAAGTAGAGTAGGCATAGCACCACCTCTGCCTTATGTGTTTAAACTTCACACGTGCACAGTTGTGTGCATGTTCACATGGGCATGGCTGCACATGCGTTTATGCCTGCACCATTACACACACCCACGTGCATGCAGCGGCACACACATTCACATGTACTTGGTCACACGCATGTGTGCTGCCACACATGTTTGTGTGTTTGCAGTCACACACGTTCATGTGTGCATGGATACACTCAGTTTCACAGATGTGTGGTTATATGTACCCTTGGTTGACAAAAAGTTTTGGACTGGCTCTGGCTGGTTGGAGCATCCCATGCTGGAGCATCATCCAAACTGTTGCAGGTTCAATCCCCGGTTGGGGAGTGAACAGAAAGCAACCAATCAATGTTTCTCACATCTATGTCTTGCTCTCTTTTCCTTCCTCTCTCTCTAAAAGCAATAAACATATCCTCAGGTGAGGATTAAAAAAAAGAGTTTGAACTGTACATTTTTTATGGACGTGCTTTTTCCTCCCTAGGTATATAATACTTCAGTAAAAAGTTTAAAAGCATTTGTCACCCAAAGCATTGGAAGCATGCCGTGTTTAAAAATGTGTGATGTTTCTGGGTGGTGAGAGTATGGAATTCACCTGCTCCTCACTCCCATGTTTTCTCGCCTATGTTCCTATATTCTGGTTTGTTTTACAATGAATGTACAGTATATAAAGTGCTTAAAGATGCCCCACTGCCTCCTGGATGGGGCTCTTCTGCCTGTCACAAGAAAGAGGATGTATGTGTCTAGGTATAGCTTCTTTTCGGAGCAGTGGGCCCACAGATTAGAAGCCTGGATCCAGGGTCTTCCATCAAACACAGAGGGACACCCTTATCTCATTGTACTCTTCAGCTGGCAGGCCTGGGACACCTTCCCAGGTCAGTCTCAGTGAGGGAGAAGCTAAGAGAGCAAGTGAGCTGGTGTCACTGGTCAGAGGGCCCATCATTGCAGACTAGGGAGGTCATCAGACCCAGGCCCTTACCTTTCAAACTCCAGATCATTTTTACTTGTGTGTAAAATTGTTGGATTCATCCATCCATCCATCCATCCAGCAGATACTGATTGAGCATCTGCTTAGGGAGAGATCCTGTTCTAGGTGTTGGGGATATAGCTATCAATCAAAGCCCTGCTCTGAAGGGGTTGAATTTTAGTGGGAGGCCGGATGTTCCAAAACACAAGAGGTAGTAAGTTCTATGAATACTACCAGGAAAGGAAGGAGTAGAGGGATAGGGATGCTCCTTTAGTCAGGTGGGGGGCAGGCCTCTTTGACGAGATAATGTTAGAGCAGAAATAACAGTGAGAGATTGGGCATGGCAGGGGGAACAGCAAAGCCAAGGTCCTGGGGGTGACTGTGTGCTCAGAGAGTTTATGGACAGAGAGGCAGCTAACTAGCTAGAGGCTGGAGTGGAGTGAATGCGGAGGAGGGTGTCGCAGTTGGGCCCAAGTGGCAGAGAGGAAGAATGGTCCAGGTGGTCTTGGTAAGGGCTCTGGTTTTTTTCTGAGTGAGCTGAAATCCAGTGGACCATACAATATGTCCCTGTGTGGTGTTTCTCCACACAGCTGCAAACACCAGGCAGTGGAGAAGTGGGACCATGACCTTGCCCTTGAACCTGCGTGGGCTGGTGACTGAGCAACAGAATGCAGTGGAAGTGATGCTCCATGTCTTCCAATGATGGGCCACCAAAGGCCATGAGACTGTCCCCTTGTGTTTAAAAATATTTGCTCTTGAAAGCCTGCCAGTCATGTAAAAAGTCCATCTGCCATGTTGTCAGGAAGAATGGGATGACAGGAAAGGATAGGACCCAGGTCTGGGGTCCAATGTTTTTCACTGTTGCAGGAGAACCCTTGGATCCCTGGCTCCCACAACCCATCCTACCCAATCTCTTCATTTACATCCCCTGAATCTCGCTGCATATTTCCAGATTGTTCAATGAAAGAAAAAATATTGATCACAATGAGAGCAAGATCAGTATTTTAAGCTGTATCATGTTTAACTTGGATAGCTCTGTAGATAGTGTTTTGGTTTAACCCTCTCTCCTCTCTGCCCACACGATTCTGTTTTGGGTAGAGAAGCAGCATCAGACACACCTAGTCTGAATCCCAGGCCTGGCGGCCACAGGCTGTGCCCTTGGGTGACTTTTCTACATCTCTTGGCCTCTTTCTGGGGAGAGGCAGAGTGATAACAATGCCCAACTCACAGACTGTGGGGAGAGTAGGCGCGGCAACGCATACAACAGCTTCTGGTGCCCACTGAACTCTTAGTGAGGCTTCCTACCCTCCTTCCTTTTTTTCCTTCTTAGAAGCTTTTATGGATTCAAATAGAAAGTAGGCCATTGTTTCCCTCCCTAAATTGCCACCGTCTGGAGAGTCATGCAAGCATCACCATTCCCACAGCCCTGTCACCAGATGCTTCCCTGAGATGTCACTGAAGAGGGAGGTCAGAGGCCACACAGGCTCCTGTTAATGTAGACTCACCTGGGCAGAAGTCGTCTCCTGGGGATTTGTCAGTGTTGGATGCCCTGTGCCCAAGGAGCACAGAGCTCAGCGGGGCTCAGCTTTGTGGGTCCGGTCAGCTATTCCTACATAAGAGATGCCCCCAGAGCACAGGCTCACCAATCCAGGAACGGCCTGGATTGCTTCAGCAAGGAGGCTGTCACTCAGACTGTCACACGGCTGCAGACAGGTGCTGGTTGGGCCTGGGGACGCCTGAAAGGCTGCTTTGCTCCTAGTGTCTGGGCTGGAGGGCCCAAATAGCTGGGCCTTGGGGCAGCCAGCCCCCTCCAGCACTTCTCCCCTGATGTGGTCCCACCAGCCAGACTTACTAAATGATGGCTCAGGGCTTGTAAGCTCTTTCCATGCTTGACTCACTGGTCCACCATAGGATGATCATGTGGAAAAGTATTCTGGGCAGAAGAGAAAGCAGTTGCAAAGTGTCTGCGCTGGGAATGGTGTTGCTTTAGTTTTCCCCTCTAAAATGGGAATTATGACTCCTTGTACAGGATGCTGACTAGTGAGTTGAATGAATTGAAGCCGGTGAGGTGTGGGTGCAGGCCCCTGCTCAGAGGGTTAGGGAACTCACTCGCTATGAAGACACATGTTCCAGGGCCTCCGAACAACTCTTGCAGGGGAGAATCACACAAAATAGGACAGCTCATCATCACAGGTGCCACACACCATTCAGGGCCCAGGCATGGACTGGAGACTAGAATCTGGACATAGGGACATCTGTCACATGGCAGGGCATTTCTTCTGCCTCTTAAAGCTAGAATTATGAATGGCTCCTCTGTGTTCTGCCCACACCAAAAGCAGCTTCCACATGTCACCCGTCAATAACGGTGTATATTTAGCAGCAGCCGGCACTGGGGAAGCCCAAAACCTGCACTTGAAAGCATCTATGTGGCCTCGCAGCTGCCTGAATGGAGGACTGGGAGGAGGGCAGCTGGACTTGGGGTGGGTCAGAGGGGAGACTGGGTGAACTGGAGGTCAGAGGACAGGTCACATTTGTTTCTCAGGATGGGACACCAGGGTCCAGTCTCTTGGTGGCCTCTCTTTAGGAGGTGGGCGGCTGAGCTGGGGGCCCTGGTGCCTCTGTCCCTGTCCATCCGTTGCCCACACCGGGGCCCAGCCTGTGACTGTGTAGCCTGTGGGGTGAGCTCGTGGACACAGGGCTGTTGGCTGATGAGGCCTGGGGCTTCCCATGAGGCCTGGCGTGCGGGCGGCCTGAGAGTACCTGCCCTCTTACGGAGAGCCCGGCTGGCCTGGCTGTCTCTGTTCTGCCGTTGCAGGTCTGGGAGCCCCACGAGTGTGTAGCTGCAAAGGGGATGCAGCCAGGGCAGGGCTCCTGTAGAGCCCTCCCTCTCTCCAAGTAGGACGAGGAAGCAGCTAGACCTGGTGGATAGGGAGGGGCCAAGAAGAGCACCCCCATGCCAGGGAAACAGTCAGCAGAGTCTGCACTATCCCTCATCCCAAATATCTTTTTGCTCCTGGCTCCTTTGGCTTCAATTAAGGAAACTTACAGGAAATAATCAGTGTGATAGTTCTTAAATTAAAACAACTACATTTTTTTCTATAAAAAAGTAATAGATGCTCATTAAATACTTTTTATAATATAGAATGGGCTAAAGGAAAAAAATACGAATTGACCCCACTGACCAGAGAAAACCACCCTTTAACCCCTACATATTTTAATCATGATTTACTTTAGTATTTGTATGTGTGTGCATTTTTAATAGGCTTGGACTATAACCCTAGCCATTGCTCTCCTTTTCTTATTCTTGTGCCTGCTATCCTGACCCATTTCTCCCCTCCCACTCCATCCTTCCCCCTAGAATTTAGGCCTAATCTTTCCAAGTGAGCCACAGCTCAGAGGATTCTGGGAGAGGAATGGGTGGGGGGGAGGGGCAGAGGCAGAGGCAGGACAATGGGGCCTTGTTTCCTATGTAGGCAAAACTCCACTGGACCCCACTGGCGAGTGTGTTTGGCTCCTTGCGGAGTCAGCAGTCTGCCCTGAGCCAGTGTGAGGCTAATTAAGAGGGGCTCACCTCATTGCAAGCACTGGCTGCACATCAGAGGGCCCACGATGAGGGCTGTGTTGGTCAGGAAGCTGGGGACATTGTCATGGGGGAGAACAAACCAGGGCACAGAGGTGCTGGCTACTCCCCCCCACCCCCGCCCCAGCTCTTGCCCTTTATCAGTTTCCTCCTCCCTCTGGCTACAAACAAAAGGCCCCCGGTACCTGGGGGCTGGGGAGACACTGTGACACAGGATGTTCCCAGCATTTTGGATATTTCCTCCACGGTCTGACCCACACGTCCTAGAGAAAGCTCTGGGATTCTCCAGGGATGTGGGGCTGTAAAAACTCCAAAACACAGTAATAACAAAGCCGTAAATCTAGGCCTGCCACAGCAGCTCTCTCTGAGGGCGTCCAGCTCAGGTCACGCCGTGTGGCCAGGGGAAGCCCAAGAACTCAAAAGCAGTCAGAATCCCGAGCAATAAAATGTGGCATGTTTTTCATGTTTTCCACAGGTGGCGGTCTGGGCTGGCTTTGCTCAGATGCGTAAACAGGTATAGATCACACATTCGCATGATGCAGCAAATGGGAGTGGAACAAACAGGCTGGGGATTGGGGATAGCGGTGAGACACAGGGGCATGGTGTCCAGAAGAGCAAGGTTTGGATCTCATCTCTGTTCTCTCTTAGATGAGCAAGTTGATTAACCTCAGCACACTCAACTTCCCTCCTCTCTGAAACGGGGCTAATTTTAGCACCTGCTTGTGAAGTTTTATTGCCAGGGAGAAATGAGCTAGTGCCTGTCCTAATGGTAGTGTGTGATACCAAGGAGGCAGTTTGCACTCACGGCATGTCTACCCCCTGTCCTCGTGAGCACTGTCTGTCTCACGAGACAGTTTACAAACAGGAACCACTTTAGGTGCTTCAAACAGGGATTTAATACAGGGCTGTGGTTTTATAGCTGATGACTGAGCAGACACATCAGGTAGGGGCGGTGAGGCCCCACAGGGATTAGAAAGAGCTGCTGCTTGAGCCAGAGGGACTTTTCTCTCCTCCTGTCCCAATTTCTCCCCAAGTGAGTTCCTTTGGCTGAGCCTGCCCAGAAGTCAGTGAGCAAGGGAGCCTGGGAAATGAGGTTCCTGAGATACAGAGCAATAAGAAGTAGGAAGGGACAGCCCCAGACCAGCACAAACCAAAGTTCATGGTGGCTAATGGCAGGGGTTATGGGGAGAGATTTTCTGGCCTTGAATCCTAGCTCTCTACTTTTTAGCTGAGTAATCTTGAGTGAATTGTATATAGCATCTCTTGGCTTTGGTTTTCTCATCCATAAGTAGGGGATATTGATTTTTTTAACTTACTGGGTTGTTACGGAGAGCAAACAAGATACATATATGAAGTCATTAGCCGAAGGCTTGGTCCAGAGCACACCCTCAATAAATGTCAGCCATCATATACTGCAGAAAACTGGATTCAAGCAGAGATCAGATCAAGACCTGAATGTGCCAGGAAACATTGCCCACTGGCAGCATGGCACTTGGCATATGTGGGCTTGGGGCCCTTTTCAAAGGAACAGGTATAACAACCACTCTCTTGGGAAGGAATCACTCATCAGAGCCCTCCATGTCCTCTGCCAAGGATGACATAAGCTCCATGCTGAAGGCAGCTCTGGAGGGAAGGAAACGGGTTGGGGGCATCTCCTTGTCACATGCATTCTTCAGGGATTAGGAAACCATGTGCCGTTACCGCAATGGAGACATTCGGCAATGGCCACTGTCATCGGAAAGCCGGGCACGTCCCTGCTTCTCATTTCCCCGTCCAGGGATCTTAACGTTCCCGACACTGCAGCCCAGCCTGCTGGCGTGGCTTCTCATCCTGGATGCGTACACGCTGAGCTCACAAGGGAGAAGAAAGTGTTCCGTTTCTGGACGGGAGCCTCTGAAGCAACTTCTTCACTTCCCCAGCAGGTCTTGAAAGAGGCCATGGAGTGAGTAATTCTCACCACACCCTGGCTGGACCAGCCAACTGGAGCACTCAGGGTACCAGCCCTTCCCTGGGCCTCTTGCCTTTGTCATGCTGATGTCAAAGTGGATTAGCTAAATCGAACATGCTGGTGAAGCCGGGGAAACCAGATTTCAGACATGCTTTGGATTGCTTCTCAACTAGTTCTGAACTGAGGCTGCACTGCCTGATATGAGAATAAGTCTTTGCCCCAGCAAAGCACCTATAAAGGAAGTGATGAAGATGGTGATGATGGTGATGGTGGTGATGGTGATGGTGGTGGTGGTAATGGTGATGACAGTGATAATGATAATGGTGATGGTGATAACAGCTATCGTTTTTGAGTGTTATCATTCAGGCACTGTGCCAAGTGCCATATACATTCCATTTAATCCTTCCAGAAGCCCAGTACACCAAATGCTCTTCTGTAAAATTACCACCATTTTACAGATGAAGAGACCGAGGCCCGGAGAAGTTATGTTATCTACCTGGGGTCGTAGCACTGGTGGATGGTCAGGTACATTTATTGCCTGATGCCATAGCCCACATGCACCTGCTGGCCCCGGGCCAGGCACAGTGCTGGACTCTTTACTGTTCCTTGAAAGCCACCAAGGCTGCTAGATTCTGAGGCCCAGCCCATCCAAGAGTGGAGAGAAGAGTTCTCTGTTTGGGGAGGATGTGTAAGGGTAGGGCTGCCTCTGCAACAGTGAGGGGGCACGCTTTTCCCCTTATGTCTCCCCACATGTTTCCAGTGAGGCTGAGTGAGTGGCTGAGTAATAGTCTGAGGCTGGGGGCTGTCAGGGAAGAGGGGATGAAAAGGCACATCAGCTTGGATATGTGTTGGGAGCTGCATTTTTGGGATTGTAAGGGGCAGGTAAAGAAACACAGAGCCCCAACAGCAGCCAACCTGTGAGGCAGTGTGTACAGATGTGCATGACATGGGCTTGGGGATGCAGGATTCCAGAACCTTCCCCCCTTAGTTCCTGCTTCGGACAAGAGACTTCACCACTTTCAGCCTTGGTTTCTTCATCTGTACCCAGGAACTGTCTGAGTAACTCCTTCCTAAGGTTGTTAAAGGCATAAATGAGCCAGTGCACATGATTCGTCTGGCTGTGCCTGCCCCGGACGGGTGTCTATGTGGGATTTATGCTCAGGTGAGCACACTGGAGCTTCAGTACCTGTCAGCTATGTGACAGTGAGAGCCTTTTACAATGTGACAGATCAGGAAACAGACCGGGAGAGGCCAAGTCTAAGTGGCAGGACCGGGATGATAACTCAAGGCCTCTGAGGTCTGGCCAAGGCTCAGGAACAAGGCTTAGCAGCTTTCCTGTCCTTGAGTCTTCCTGCACAATCACCTGTTGTTCCTGACTCCAGCATCACCTTCTTGTCTTATATAGAAAGCATTGCCATCATATGTTATACATGTAATACAATATAGTGTATAAAACATTATGCACTGTTACATTTTATAACCCATAATGCCATTTACATAGAGGAAAGTGAATTGAGTTTTGTTTTCATCCAGAACTGCATGAAACCCTGTGAGATGGCTAGGGACACCCTGGTGAATTATTAAACCAGGTGGGGACCTGCTGGCTCAGGTGCCTATGTGTTCTTGAAGAAATATTTGGCTTTAAGAAAGAGAAGGCAGCTGCTCTTAATCCAAAGGGGTCCTTAAAAGAAAACAATGTCTTCCTATCAAAAAAGAAAAAAAAAAACAAAAGAAAGAAAATGGTGAGGCGGACAGGTAAGCTGCCTCTGTCTATGACCTTCAGAACCACAGTGAGAAGAGGGACCGCTCATGGGTTACTGAGGGGCTGGGGACCTGCGTTCATCACGTCATCAAATCCTTCCAGTGACACCTGGGCGTGGAAACAGGCCTGCCTCTCTCCCATCTGCAGGTGAGTGGTTGCAGCTCAGGAGGTGATTTGCTAGGGTCACAGAGCAGGGGGCTGGGGTTCCCCTCTTGCTCTGACTGCGGAGCGCTTGGCTCGCCTCCAGGCTGCGGCGGGAGATAAGGCTCCTGAGCGGCCTGTCCAGCTCATCCTGTGGGATAGGAAGGAAAGACTCCAGACATAATTAGAAGAGTTTTGGAGTGAGTGGAAAGTTCTCAGGAAATGTATTATCATTAGAGCTGGCCTCTCCTCCCCGGAGAGAGCGTGCATGGGTGTTTATTGTACATACATTCACCTCCCGACTTCCTATCTGAAATCCTCTTCATCAGAAATAAAGCAAAAAATCAGGGCTGCTTCCCTGTGTGAACTTGTCTTTCTGATGCATTTCAAAGAGAATCCAAGAGGCCATCAGCCCCTACATACACCTGGTTTAAGGGGATTTCTGATCACCCCATGGACACAGAAACTTTGCCTGTCTGTGGCTTGGTTTTGACAAATGGCCGGGGAGCACACAGAGGAGGCTATGCTCGGAGGACCCTCTAAAACCCCAAGAGTTTTTTTTTTTCTGGTAAAGAAAACCCAGAGGAGACAGTGTAACCTTGTGGCTGAAAGCAGAGGCTCTAGAGTGAGGCTGTGGCTCTAGGATGGTGACTGTTGGTCACTGGGCTCCCCTGTGGCCTCAGGTAACTACGCCCCCAGGCGAGGTGCAGCGCTCTCCTTTGTGTCTCTCTGCCTCCGCTCTGCCCCCTCCAAGTCCTTCCCTTCTCACCCAGAGATGTGTGTTTAACGTCTGGTGTGTTGGTTAGACTCAGAGCTTCACTGTCTGCGACAATTCAGTGCCTGGTACCCAGACCCAGCTCTGGGATGCTTTCTCCCTGCTGCCAGTGTGTGACCACAGCTTGTCATTTCCAGGGACAACTTACAGGGTAACAGGTGCACCCAGCCCATTCTGCAGATGGGGAAACTGAGGTCTTCCTCTAGCCATTGAGTGTCCTCAAGGCTTCTCCTGAAAGGTCTGTGTCCTGCCGTGGGATGACCTGAGCTAGTGCGACCCTTGCCCTGCACCCTGCGCCCTGTGGCAGCCTGTGGTCCAGGTGTCCCCTCAGCGCCACCTCTCTCAAGGATACTTGTGCAACACCAGCAGAGGAAACCTTAAATAAACTCCAATAAGAAAAGATCTGTTCTCCCCAATTTCCCAGAACCAAAGGGCTTCCACACTTTGGGAACATGTTGATTTTGAACCTGAGCCCGCCGTGGGCCTGGACATTGATCAAAGAGGCTGTATTGTTTTTCCTAAAAGTGTTGGGACAGATCAGATCAGCAGAATTTCAGGTGCTGTGACTCAGCGTTTCCTCTGCCACTACCACCTTCGCTCCCCGGGCCCCAAGCAAGGTGGCATCCAGTCTGTTTCCTCAGGGAGGCGCCCTGCATGGGGCTTAAGGTCGTGGGACTGAAGTGGGACAAAATTGTTTTAAAGGTGCCATTTACCATCTGCTCAGAATGACCCTGGGTCGATGCCTCAGCCTCTGTGAACCTCAGCAACTCATTTAAAATGGGGTAAGAATGAGGGTCATACAGCCCATTTCCTGTACAGTCAAGACGGAATTAGGGCATGGGAAATGCACGCAAAGTTCCAAACAGAGAGAACGGCATGGAGTAAACATTTACAGTCACTTGTCAGGGACCGGATCATCCCCTCAGCCCCTCCTGGGGCTGCCTAACACAGCCACAGCTTTCTTCTCTGCGCACCTGCTTCTCTCCCCCCGTGCGTCAGTGAGCGAATCTGTGCAGGGCTCTGTGCCCCTGAGCAGCCCTCCACCAGTGAGAGACAAGAGAAGGTGGGCAAACACCCAGCTCTTTTGTCCCTCAGGAAGATAATTCCAAGGTGACCTGACAGGATAGCACCCCAATTACTGCAGCAGCCACCTCTTTATTAATGATCCCAAGTTGGCTCCCTCCCTTCCCCCACTCCCCTCCAGGTGCTTCCTGCTTCTCTGCTCCCAAATCCTTGTCTCTCATGTCCTCATGTGTGTTTGGGAGAGACCTAACCAAGACAGTACTCAGTAAATATTAACTATTATTTTTATTATTCAAATAGACTGGATGTCGAATGAGAATAAATTAATGGCCAGATTTGTCATCTGGGTTCCATTTCTCTATATTGGCAGAGAAGAGGTCTTATCTATATGATGACAGGCATCTGATCTGGAAACACCTGTTTATTTATTATGCAAACTTTTCTAGAGCAGCTAGTAGGTGTCCATTGCTGAGCAAGTAGCGAGGAACCTGGAGCTGCCCAGGCAGTCCAGGAATCTGGGCTTTATCTTGAGTGCTGGGAGCTAAGAGGGTGTTTAGGGTGACAGATAACATCACACCCGAGTTTCAACATCAGGGGTCTGGACCTGAGACATCAGGGTGTTGTTTGGACTTTTTTGTCCTTCTGGAAGGAGCACAGATCACTTTTGTAAAAAGGAGAAATATATGTATTTTGAAGCCCAAAGAAGCCTACAGCCTCTGGGTGCTGTGTGCAGGCTATGTGGGGGCGTGGAGTTGGGCAGCTTAAACAGTGAGCTTCAGGCTTTGGGGTGAAGGGATTTCTGTGAGAATTCCATAAAGTTGATGGAATTCTGCGGCAGGAAAATGGTCTTCCACGTGGAATTCTGCTTATAGTGGTTCCGTGAGTTCACCTGAGTTGGACTCATGGAACTACTATGAGCCAGAAGTGGATCTAGAGTAAGTGGACCACTCAACGTGAAAGAATCTCCTGACAATTCAGGCAAGATGTATTGAGGACTTTAGAGCAGAGTACTTGACTGATTTGCTGTCGGGAGGGGATCCCATTTTCCCCCAAGGAGAACACACGTATGATGAGGTATTTCTGATGAAAACATGTGTTGGGGCCCATGGAGGCCAAGCAAAGAGGCTTGTGGTCTCCAGATGGATACAAGCAACACCTTCATTGCAGGTGAATTAAATTGTCCCTGGCGTCAAACCCAACACTGCAGATTTTTGATTCAGCAAGAGCGTTAGAATCCAGGAACATTTGCATGCACACAAATAGTTATTAGTGATTGTTGGTGGCTCTCCAGTCCTCTCTTCCCAAAGCTGACACTGGCTGGTCAAAGCTAGAGACCTGTCCCTGCCCCCTGGGGCCGCCTCACTCTGTAGCAAGGCCGCCTCCCGGACTTGCATCAATGACACGAATTGTCTTGTGCACAAATGCTCTCACGATTTCCAAGTCTGCTATTGATTTTCAAACTGCAAACAAAAATGTATTCATTCGCTGGGCCTTGCCATAGCCTTACATTATCCACTTAGAGTCACATTACAAAAATAGCTTTCAACCGTTTTGCTTGAAATATTGGACACATCCACTCACTGACAGGGAGGTTTTGTTTGGTTGTCTAGCTCAGCTTCGGGGCATAACTTTTCACACCGATGGTGTACACACCCGTCACTTTGACACAAGCGGGGATGTCGGTATTTATTTTTGCCTCGAGAAAATGATGGGGGAACAGGCAGAATAAAAAAGAATTTCCAGAAAGGCCGCACCAAGCTCTCACCACATCTGTGGGCACTGACGTTTTCCCTGGCCTCTTGAATTCCTTTGGTTTGAGGGAAGAGTCCTTCTTCCAGCCCTAAATGAGGCCTGGCGAGACACGTGGGCACTCCCACCCCTGGCTACCCATTGACACCGTTGGAGGAGCTCTCACAAAGTGCCAGTGCGGAGCCCTGCCTGGGGTCCATTAAGTCTGCAGCGCTCAGCGATGCTGATGAGCGGCGGGGGTGGAGAAGCCCTGCTCTTACCATCCCTGCCCTTCACTGGAGAATAAGGCCATCCCAGCAGCTCGGAGGCAGCAGAGTGATTTCTCTGAGTGATCATTTCTGGGGACCACCACAGGTCCCACGTCTCCTGTAGTCACCCTGGCCCAGGCTGGCCACCATCTCCCACCTGATGACCCCATCTTTGTGTGTGTGTGTGTGTGACATTCAATTTACTTTCATTGAAAAAGAACTTCTTTAGTTTGAGATAATTATACATTTACACGTAGCTGTAAGAAATAATACGGAGAGCCCTGCTTGGGTGGTTCAGTAGGCTGAGTGTTGAACCATGCACCAGAAGGTTGTGGGTTTGATCCCTGGTCAGGGCACATACCTAGGTTGGAGTTTCGATTCCCTGTTGGGGCCTGTACCGGAGGCAACAGTTTCTCTCTCACATCAATGTTTCTTTCTCTCTCCCTTCCTCTGGCTCTAAAATCAGCTCTAAGATCAATAAACATATTCTCGGGTGAGGATTTAAAAAAAAAAAGAAAGAAAGAATTCAAAGAAATCCTGAGTACCCTTCGCCCAATTTCCCCCTGTAGTAACTGCTGCATTACTACGTGTAGTGTATTTGCTGTGCTATAGGCAGGAAACTGGCACTAATGCAGTCCACTGATTCCATTCAGATTTCACCAGCTTTACTTATGTAAATGCAGTCCACTGATTCCATTCATATTTCACCAGCTTTACACCAGCTTCATTTATGTGTGTGCATGTGTATTTTATTTTATGCAGCTTTATCACATGGGTACATTCATGTGACCACAGCCACAGTCAATATTCTAAACAGTCCATCACTTCACAAGGGTCCCATGCTACCTTTTCACAGCCACAGCCACCCACCTCCAGATGTCACCTCTGACCCCTGGGCCCTGGAACTCTTCTGGCTGCCATCCCTTCAGGGCCTGCCCCCAGCTTCCCCTCCCCCACTTCACTTCCCCACTGATAGGCGAACCGTGAATGGACAAGAAAGGCAGGCCACCGCGGTTGGCCCCCTGGCCTTGCCACTGGGGAAGTCAATCAGCCATTCTGAACCTCAGTCTCAGTCTGTAAAGAGGGCATTGTCATAGTGTTCCCTCCACATGGAGCTGTTGTGAAGATTAAATGAGCTGCTAGGAAGGAAGTACTGCCACCCGTGCATGCTCATCAAGGCTTGGTGACCACTAGCTGCTATTACTTAGTAAAAATCCACTATGGGCACAGCTGGAGTGCCAGGCAGGGCTCCTGCCCCTTGGGCCTTACAATCTAGTTAGAGAGAAAAGACTCACAGGGAGACACCTTGGAAGACACTGGTTATCATGTACTCATTCTGGAGATGACAGGGAACAGCACAAGTGTAAGAGGGAACAGCTCTGGGTTTGATAATAGTATAGATTAAAAATGAGCCATTCGGAAAGGGCTATAGTTCCTTACTCTCTGATACGGAAATATTAATAATGTGGGGAACTGAAGAACTGACTTAACCATGTGACCTAACTCATTCTGTCCTCTCGGCCCCAGGAGGTAGCCGTTATCATCCCACTTGGCCAACAGGCAAGCTCAGGCTCTGAGAAGTAAGGCATCTCGACAAGGGGTGGCACCGGGAATTGAACTTAGGTTCACCTGGCTCCAGAAACCACTCTCTTCGTACCCTGATTTCTTTCTCACAAACTTCTTCAGCCCTGAGACAGTCTTCCATTTTTCCATGCTCCACAGGGACCCTGCTTCCTGCAGACGGCCACAGCAGAGTTATGAATCAGCTGGGGACTCAGAGTTCACTCGGGCTGCCTGAAATGCTCCAGCCCCCAGACAATATTTGTTTTTGCCCTCCTGCGAGTATTTCCATTTGCTTTGGATAGAAAAACAAGACTTTCTGTTGTTGTGAGCATTTCAAAGGGCCCCGCCGTCCCACAAGATATCCGCTGGAGCGCCGTACCAGGAACAGCACGTTGTTTCAGATGTATTGATTTTTATCAGTGTTTGACCCCCTTTATTTATGAAAAATATCTGGCTCCCAAATACGGCTGCTTTGAAGGCACAGTGATAAGACACGGTGTCCAAAAAGTGAGCAGGATCTTGCGTGCCCACACCCGGCACAGCGAGGTTTCACCTCCACATGGACTTGTGTCCGGGAGCTGAATGAAAACAGGGCATGCCGCACCCGCACCACATTGACTGAGGGGCAGCCGGCGTGTGAAACCCACTTTGCAGTCTGTGATGACCTTGGTGCTGAAGGAAGGAGGGCAAAGGTCAGTGTCAGGAGAGGGATGTCGTGAAATGGCCATGATCTTGGGCTGGATCCATCAGATCCATGAGCCTGTCTTCTGCACTCGGGAACTTCTTAGTGAAGAAATGGCCAGGCATCTGTGACTCGGGGAAAGGATGACCTTCTGAATTTACAAGAGAGCCATCAGAGTCCCTGCAAAGCGAGGACAGCCTGCACTGCCGCGTCATCAGGCGAGGGACCCTCTCTGTGCCTCGTCATCTAGACAATAAGGGATGGGGACACAATATGTCTAGTTTATAATGTTACTGGTAATTGAGGTCCCACATGTGGAAACTGACCATGGAATATGACACTAAAAAGAAATGTAGCCCTGAGAAACACTGCAACATGGATGAACCTCGGAGACAACATGTGGAGTGAGAGAAGCCAGATGCCAAAGATCATAAATCACATGAATTCCTTTATAATGAACTGTCCAGGACAGGCAAATCTATAGAGGCAGAGGGTAGATTCGTGGTTGCCAGGGGCTGGGAGTTAAGGGGGACCTGATGGGATGATGGCCAAAGGGCACTGAGTTTCCTCAGGGGGTGATGAAAATGTTCTACTGTTGACAGTGGTGACGGTTGCTCAGCTCTATGAGTAGGCTAAACCTCACTGAACTGTGCACTTTAAAAGGGTGAATTGTCTGGTATGTGAATGACATGTCAATGAAACTGTTAAAAACATGAGGGGTGGGAGTTCCTGAGACTGAATACTTTTGTTCAGTGTGACTTCCTGAGAGGACGGTTGTCGGCAGCCCTCCCTGAACTCAGGAGACGGCTGACATGTGTGTGTGTGTGTGTGTGTGTGTGTGTGTGTGTGTGTGTGTGTGTGTGTGGTGCAGGAACCTCGCCTGGGCCTGCTGTTCTGAGGCGCACACTTTGGGGATCCCTGGGGAACTGAGCTGGCTGACAGCTTGTCTCTCGAAGAGGTTTTCGCCTTGACATGGCCCTGAGGTGTGTGTGGATTTGATCAGCATGAGCTGAAATCATGTTTGCTGAGTTTGCATCTCCATTGCCTGGGTGTAGGAAAAGGCCAGTGCCCTGGGGAGGGGACCAGGCCTAGCACACACTCTGCGCCCTCCTCTCTGGCTGCTCTGAGAAAATCTCTGCCATTTCCTGTCTGCTCACAGACACCCCCATAAACCACCCCACTTCCTTACTCCCCTGACTTTAAGCACAGTCTCTGATAACCTGTGACCCAGAACAAATTAGTCTGTGATGACCATCGGAACTCCCCAAAGTCTTATTTTGTAACTTAAACTAGTCCGTTGCCCTCGAACACTGGCGGTATTGAACCCTCTGCCTTTCCCAGGGCACGTGTTGGGGCACCTCAGTTGGAAGCAGCCTTCCTTCTTATTTTCCTCTAAGAGAAGTGTCTGCCATGCGGCTGTGAGCCCACCCCTCGCCTTCCTCTTCTAATGTGGAGTGAGGGCAGCGGGTCAGGAAGACTCACCTGGGCCTCGGCTCCATTCACTGGCTCTGCAGCCTCTGCATCCCAGCTTTGTGGCCGGGCATGTGTGACAGGGTGGATGTGAGGATGCACCATGACCAGGCTTGGAAATATTTTCAACAAACGGCTTGAACATTCGAATCTCCTTTTAGAAACAAGTTTGTATCTAATGTTTTTAAATTGGGAATTATACCAAGCATCTAGAAAATACCAATAGATAACAGCAAACCTACCATGTGGATTTTAAAACTTTTTTGAATTGAACTTTTTATTGAAGTATATAAGATACAGTCTGAAAATTGCATCAATCCTAAGGGCAGAGGCTGAGGAATTGTCATAAAGTGAAGACACCAGTGTTACCAGCACCCAGAGAGAGAAACAGAACAGGACCCTCCAGGAGCCCCTCATTGCCCTCCAGGTCACTGCCCCTGAGCCTCACCTTCTGCCCTCTTGCCAAGTGGATTAGTTATGCTGCTTCTTGGACCTCAGCGAATTCTAGAGAAATGCAGTCAAAGATGTGTCCCTTCTCTCATGCTTTTTCCTCTGACCTGCACACCCAAGGGGCCCCTCTTACCACCTCGTGTGGTTGTACCTGGCGTGCTCTTCATTGTAGGTCCCGCTGTGGACAGGCGTTGAGTGCAGGTTTTATCACGCCTGGCACTGCTGTGAAGGTCCCTGTAGGTGTTTTTTGGTAAACACAGGCACCGATTTTGGGAGGCATGCACCCAGGAGCAGGGTTGCAGGGTTAGAGGGTGTGGCTACGCCAGGATCTACCAGACACAGCCAAACAGCCTTCCAGGGTGGCTGTGCCACTGGGCACTCCTGCCAAAGGCACACACGCTTGTCCACACTCAGGCTGTGGTTTCATTTCAGCCCAGCGGGTGGGTGTGGAGGGGTGCTCACTGTGGCTTTAACCTGCATTTCCCAGACACATTTTCACACGTTTATTGGCTGTTTGGGTGTACCACCTCTCAGGGTAAACCATGCTTCACTTTTGTCTGCTTAAAAGCATTGCGGGTAGAGCGTTTCTCTACCTCCCTCTTTCCCCAGAGGTAACATCTGTCAGAAGTTGGAGTTCCCCCCTGTTCTCAGTTCATACTTTTATTGCACAGTATATATTCCTGTTTCACAGTTGTATCTTTAATTGTAAAAACTTTAACTTTCTTTCCTTTCAACTATTAGTACTTATCCAGAGCTCCTGGCTTCCTCTCCAGGGATGATGCCACCACTTCACATTGTCACCCCTGTCTGTGCCTCATGCTGTGACACTTGACCTCACACCACACCTTCTACTCACCTCACACACCACACTTCACACTAATGTGACATCACACTCATGCTCACACAACACCTCATACCTCACATACACAACACACACACATCTTACACTAACACACACTCACACCATACCACACCTTACACCTCACACTAACACATCACAGTCATGCTCATACCACACCTCACACACACCACACTGTTACACCACACCTCACACTCATATGCATGTCACAGTCACACTCACATCACAC
This sequence comes from Desmodus rotundus, assembly GCF_022682495.2. Lineage (NCBI taxonomy): Eukaryota > Metazoa > Chordata > Mammalia > Chiroptera > Phyllostomidae > Desmodus > Desmodus rotundus. The sequence continues at coordinate 29,680,464 of NC_071398.1, read as the reverse complement.
CTTACACTCAATCACACACCACTCTACCTGTTCATGCTGCATCTCCTTACATTTCCATGCTTGGTCCCATTTGCCACAGGTCCATATCCACCCAGTTGTTCCTTTCCACATCTCTTGAAGGGAAAGGGAAGAGGGTGGCAGAAGATGGCAATTTGTACACTAGATATCACCTGCTGTGTCTCCCAAAATTCACATGTTGGAATCCTAACCTCTGATGTGATAGTATTGGGAAGTGGAGCCTTTGAGGGCTGATCAGGTCATGAGGATGGAGCCCCATTTAATTGGATTAGTGCCCTTGTAAAAGAGACCCCAAGAGCTCCCTTGCCCCTTCTGCCATGTGAGGATACAGCAAGAAACCTGCGACCTGAAAGGGGGCCCTCATCTCACCCTGCTGGCATCCTGATCTTGGACCTCACCCTCCAGAAATGTGCGGATTAAAGTCTTGTTGGTGTAAGCCACCAGCCTGCACTATTTTGTCATAGCAGCCTAAGTGGACTAAGACATTATTCCATACTTACATTACTTCATTTAATTTTCACAGGTATCCAATAAAAGAGGTGTTATTGACTTCATTTAAGAAATGTGCCAAATGCAGCTCAGGGAGGCTGACTTACCTAATAGCACATAGTGAGGAAGTATCAGAATGAGAATTCCAATCCAGGTCTGACCCTAAACCCATGCTTTTGTCCCTAGGAAGAGGAAAGTGGTTAACATAGTCATACTCAAGCTCCTCCCTCCAATCCTAGTGACGTACACAGATCAGCTAGGATGAGACCCAGGCATTGCACTGGCCACTGTGCAGCCAACAGCAGGGTAGGGTTGCTGGATCCCTAACAGACGTCTCCCTCGTCTCTTAGATACAAGTTGTTCCTGTTCAGTGCCTCAAAAAGGTGCTGCTAACCCCTCCATGAGAGACGGTGCAGGACATAAATTCCTAATTGATTTTGGCTGCTCCTCAGCCTCCGGTCCTCACACAAGTTTATCTTTATGTAACACAGACTTTTTAAACACTTCAACATTGCTATGAAAATCAAGATAATTTCTGGCAATTAAAGATCTGACTCACCCATTGTTCCTGCTCATTGTCATTTTAGGAAATTCCTTCAAATGGAGCTCCTGGGGGTTCAGGCAAATGGGCCTCCCAGTGACCCCCACACCATGTGTCAGGTCACCTTTCACCTACTAGAGAGGAGTACTTTCCAGATTTTATCAGAACACACTGCTGCTGACATCCTAGTCTTTCCTGGAAGGAGCCCGGCTTTCCCAACATTTCCTGGATTCACCAGTTCTGGGTTTCACTGGTGTTCTTTCCCAGCCTTTATTTATTTCACTTTATTATTTTTGGATTAATGTAAATGAAGTCTGTCTTTGGCTCTCTAAAATGGATGAAAAGCTTGCTAGGGTCAGAAGTTTCAAAGTTGTCTTAGATGAAGAAAGAATAATAGAAGACACTTTTCAATCTCACCTTTTCTCATTATAAGATGAGGAGGAAAGGGAGGAAGAGGAAGAGGAGAGGGGTGGGGGAGGAAGAGAAAGAGGGAAAGGGGGAGGAGTAGGAAAAGCCAGACTTGCTCCCATCATCATGTCTGCGTTCCAGACAGAAGGATGAAGGGAAGGGGGACATACAAGCATATGTCTGGAGCTGAACATTACTTTTGTTCCCATTCCATTGGCTAGAATCTAAACACATAGTTGCACCCACCTGAACCTCGTGTCTTTAGTAAGTTTGGAGTCTGGGATGGTAGGTCTTTGGGAAGGACCATCATATGCCCAGTTATAATTAATATTGTCACTTAAGAAGGAAAATAAATATTGCCATGAACTGGCAACTTCTGCCATGATACCCATTAGGGTGGTTTTAATTTGGGGACAGATATTCTATCTGACAAACCCAGAGAACCCAATGCACGCAGTTATCCCTTCAGTGTGCAGCTTGGATGTACCCCCCTCCCTGGTCTTTCTGTGAATTAATGTCTCCCATAGTCTCAGCCTGGATCACCTGACACAAACCAGGGTCAGGTTTGAATGCTGGAGTCCATTTGGGAGGTGACCTCAGGAGGCATGGGGGGAGTAGAAAAGGAGAGAGAGAAGGGAGGGAACCAATACAGAGTGTATTTGTATGTATGTATGTATGTATTTATTACATTTCACCCTCACTGGAGGACACTTTTTCATTGCTTTGAGAGAGAGAGGAAGGAAGAGAGAGAAACATCGACGCAAGAGAGATGCATCTATTGGTTGCCTCCTGTACCAACCCAGACCGGGGATTGAACCCACAACTTAAGTATGTTCCCTGACTGGAATTCAAACCTGCAACCTTTTGGTTATGGGATGACGCTCCAACCAAGCGAGCCACACTGGTCAGGGCCAGCGTGTATTCTTAATCAGATGACCACTGTGGGCAACTGAGCCCACTCTGTTTGGGGAATTGCATGGATCACCCCTCATAGTTTCCCACCTGAGCAGCAAGGGAGCTGGGATAGTGCCCACCAGCTCTCACTGTCATTGATTAAGGGCTGCTTGCAAGGACAGTGACCTCTGGCATTTCTGGCATGCCTGTCTGTGAAAGGTCTGAGCAGAACTGGCAGAGAAAGCTCCCAGGTGAAAGGCTACAGGTGCTTGCTGGAGGAAGTCATCTCTGTGTCTGGGACAATACCTGCCAAGGAGAATGGGCAGGACACCAACAGCGATGCTCCAGCCATGTTCTGAGCTGAACAAGACATCCCTGGGGTGCCACAGAGCTAGTCTATGCCTCCAGCTGTTAGCTGCTGACTCCACAGCTCTGTGGCTAAGAGACTCCAAGAAACCTCTGCTGTCCAGAGTCAGGGATGTGCTGAAAACTAACTGATGGGGAGGCCCTCCATCTGAGGGTCTCAGGCCTTTATTCTCATGGCCCTGTCCTTTAGGAGGATGGGGTGTGTATCAGTTTGCTGGGGCTGCCATAACAAAGGACCCCAAACTAGCTTCAACAGGGATTTATTCTCTCAGTTCTGGAGGCCAAGAATATAAGACCATGGTGTTGGCAGGTTGGATCCTCCGAAACTGTGAGAGACCATTGGTTCCAGGCTTCTACCCAGTTCCTGGTGATTCGCTGGCAGTCCTTGGTGTTGTTTGACTTGTACACACATCACCCAAGTCTCTGCTTTGTCTTCGCATGGTGTTCTTTGCCTGTGCGTGTTTGTCCACACTTCTATATTGTATAAAGACATTAGTCATATTAGATTGGAGACCCACCCTACTCCAGTATGACCTCGTCTTAACTGAGTACGTCTTCTAGCATCCAATTTCCAAAAAAGGTCACATTCTGAGGTCCTGGGAGTTAGGACATCATATGAATTTTGGGAGGACACAATTCAAACCGTAACATGGTGGGGGGAAGCAGAGGGGGAGGGGCTGCCATGCTGCATGTGAGATCATTGACTCATGAGGGTGTAGCCCCACAGGTGGGCCAAGGCGTGCACCTGAATCACCCAAAAGTCAGGGGCACCAACACAAGTTTCCTCTGACACACTTGATATTTGAACCAGTGCTTCAGGGTAGTAATTACAGGGTGGAGAAGGGGGTTTGATTTGCATTAGACTTTCACTTTTTGATCAGCTGACTACTGCTTTCAGTTTTGTGCATATTGAGGGTTGGGGAGACACTGCCCCCTTTTCAGCTCTGAGGAGGCAGCCATGGGGTCTTACTTGAACCAAGTGGAAAGGAGTAGGGGGTGAAGGTCCGCCTGACTGGCCGGCAGGAAGCAGCCTCCTATGGCCTTGTAGCTGTTACTGTGTCTGTTTTCAACCTCAGGGTGGTAGGGCTGGGCAGGAAGAGCGCAAGTGCCAACACTGCCAACACAGACTCAGAATCTGAATGCAGTCCAGGGTTTTGGCATTTGAGTCCCCAAAGCTACTCCCTAGCCGTCCTCCTCCCTCTGGAGAATAATCCATTTAAAACTTCTGAGCTGTCTAGACTTGTTATCTGGCCCCTAATTCCTGAGAGCCCAGAGCGGGCAGCAGCGGGACTGTTGAGATAGCAAGAGGGTGAAGTCATTGGCGTAAATCCTGAGGCAGGAAGTCGGTTCCAGGGACGATGGATGAGCGTGGGGCTGGTGCCCACACGGGGGGCAAGATAACACGTCTAGACTCCGCTGGCCATTTCCTCCTCTTCCGTGAGGTGTCCTATCGGCCACCCCCCTGCCTTCCTGCTCTCTCTTCCCGTGCCTTGCTGAAGAAACCCCTCTCAGGAAGGTCTCACTTTATTTTCAGTGTAAGGGGCTGCCAGTAACTCTTGGCCTCAGCTGGGTGTGGGTACTTTCTGTAAGACATGGTGACAGCCTGGGCCAGAGGCCTTTCTGGAAAGCCCACGCTAGCCTCTGTCACTTTGTCATTTCTGAGAGTTCAATGGGTCGGGGAAAAAATGACGTTTTTCTCACCAGTACCCAAAGGTCAATGGAAGGTTATTGGTGGGACTGCGAGGACACAAGTTGATGTCAAACAGACCCAGAGATTTGCACAAGTCCTGGGGAAAAAAAGAGCCTGGAGCAAGTCTTATCTAAGAGAGCCCCTGGGAGCTGTAGAACACTGAATAACCTCATGTTTCCAGAAAGAATGGCTAATTTCATTGGTCCGTGTGCATGCTGGGTGATCCTGAACCTGGAGCTAGGGGTGGGAGAGAGTTCAAAAGGTCACCTGGTTCAATCCCCTGCCTCCAGGCAGAGTTCTCGCAGAAAAGGGCCATGGTGTGTGTTCCATATACAAGGCCACAAGTGGAGACTGGGGGAGAGGAAACAGGCCTTGAGCACCTGTAGGGAATGATGAAGTGGTAATCCCCACCAGCTGGTCTGAGTCTTGAGCCCCGCTCATGCTCTGGGTTTTGAACAACTAAGCTGCAGTCCGTGGGGGACATCTGTGTAGATGTATCAGAAGAACAACCATCACTGCTGTGGCAACAACAACTACACAACAACATCAATGACAACAATAAAAGCGAAAATGTCTTGAGCACTTGATATGTGCTAGTTTATGTCAAGTGGCTAGACTTACTATTTAATTTAATTTAATCTCATTTAATCATCAAACTGAGCCTGCAAACCTGCAAGGTGGGTGCTATAATAATTATCCCCAAAAAGAGGCTCGGAGAGGACAGGTGTGTTCCCAAGGTCACCAAGATTGTAAGAAGTGAAGTTAGGATTTGGACCCAGGTGGAGCTGACTTCGGAGCTCAGAATCAAATGGCTAAAAGCTTCTGCTTTCCACTATGTGTGTGTTCTGTTCACAAAGGCCTCCTGCACCTTTTTTTATCACCTGTTGGACAGGTGGGAGTTGTTGGGGAAAGCCTAGATTAAACAGCTAATAAATAGGGGGCTCAGGATACCAACCTGCATCTTCAGATCCCAAATCCTCCCTTGCTGCTGGGCCCTGCCTGTCCCACGTGTGCAGTGACCTCTGGCAAAATGTAAATGCTCCATTATGATCTATGGGGGCCATGGAGGAGGTCTCTCCACTGGGATTTACTTTTCCTACCCTCCATTCAGTGATGATGGTCCAGCGCCCATGTGCTCCTGTCTCAGAGCTGAGAAAAAGCTATGCTGTGTGTGACAGGAGGTCAAAGTCAGCAAGAAGAGCACTTCTAAAGGTGAAGAAGGGCCTGAGTCTCACCCAGCCATGAACAGAGGCTCAGGCTGGGGCTGGACCTAAGCAAGGGGACTAGAGAGATGATGTGGAGAAAAAAGGAAGGGTAGGACCGAACAGTGACCAGGAGTCCCAGATGGCCATGATAGGGACACTGCCTAATACTTGAATCCATGGGGAAAGTGATGCTTATCATTAAGGCCCTATTAGTGGGGGGGCAGTTAAATAAATAGATGACGAGTGATTCATTCAGGAAAATGGTATGCAGCCATGCAAAAGAATAAAGGATTCTTTATATAACAGTATGGAATGACTGCCAAAATAGATTAATGGAAAGCAACAAGCTTTCACATGTGTGTATGCTTGTACAGTTACATGTATAAATAGACATACTGCACACAGTTATGTTTACAGACCTTTTAAAAAAGATCTCTAGGTGTTGGCATCCCTAGGGAGGTAGCTGTGGGAAAAGGTGAGAGAGAGATACGGATTTGTATCTTGAATTTTTAAGCATGTGAATATATAGCATTTTAAAGAAAAGCTCCGACCTGGCCTCTAAACTTTGATGTTCTCTTGAATAACAAACAACTGCCTCTGTGTCAAGGAACTCTTCTCTTGCCCTCCACCTCCAGGTGTCCCAGAGATGAGCAAAGGGTGTGTTTGTGGGCAATGAGAGTGAACTGGGCATGGGGTGCTCAGTGCCCCCCAGTTGCCTCCCTGGCTCTGAGGTACCCTGCTCACACCTGGATGACATTGCTCAACTGTGGGGCCAGGAGACACAAGCACAGGTGGAACTCTGCAGCACTTAGAGCCCAGAGCCCACGCAGAAGCCTAGTTGTCCTCACTCCCACCAACGCCCTGGGCAGCTTCCTGCAGGTTGGCAAAAGAGTTCTTTAAAAAAGTTTAAATGCTTTCTACCAGGCAGGAGGCCGGAATTATGGGAGGACAACACCCAAGGATTTATTGGCCTCCCCAGGGCTCAGACTTTGTGACTGGCCTGCTGAGAGAGGCAGGGGGCCAGGGGTTATCTCCGGGTGGGCAGTTGGGGTCTGCCTGTGACCCTTCCCTCCCTGTGGCATCTGTTGGAACCATTAAGGGCCACCTCCCTTGGCTACAGTGGTGTCTCCCTAGTGCCTAGCTCACGTTACTGACCTCTGGGCTGCCCATACACCGAGCAGACCCTGGGTGGGGCTGAAAGTATGTTTCATGACTAAAATGAAGAGGAGCAGTGGCCAAGGAGGATGCTGGGAAGAGGAACAAAGGAGACAATCCCCATGGGAGACAGATCTGAGGCCCTAGAATGTGACCATAGGAAGCTGGAGGGCGATATTTGTTTGTGCCACTGAGGGTCCAGAGGCAATCCTGAAAAATGGCACCACGTGGGCCATGAGCGAGGCCTGGGATCAAATGTAAAAAGTCACAGTGGGAGGGACCTCAGGACTTCCAGTTCCCAGTTCAGGGCTCCAGAAGGCAGCGTGGTGAAGGCGGGCAGCCCTTGCCGTGGGACACTGATATATTAGGCCATGCTCCGGGCCTCTGACACCCATCAGTGAAGTGGGACTAGTAAACCCTCTTCCTTAGAGTGCATGGTGGTGAAACGACATTATGTGGAGCAAGCGTATGGCAACTCTAACAGCCCTTTCGAGGCCCCGTCATGTGCCAAGCACCATCTAAGGGCTTCTTCACCTAGTGTGCCCCAGTTCATCCCCACAAGAGCGCCACGTGGGCGATTCCATCTTCATCCCCACTTACAGAGAAAGAGATTGAAGCAAAGAAACTGAGAACCTCGCCCAGGATCTTGGAACTCGTGACTGGGGGGGGTGGTTTTGAACCTCAGCCCATGCTCGGTGGTCTTCATCCACTGCCCCGACTGCAGCCAGACCTCTTTCCCAGTGTGTCACCGATGCAGGTCACTAACACAGGCCGCGTTCACGCCTCGGTTCAGGCTCGTGGATGGTGATTTCCCTCAGCCACCGGGTTCCTGTGTAACTCAAGTTCCCGTCTGTGCAGGTGACCTTTGATTTAATGTCCTTGGTTGTTTCTCAGACGCCATTTAACCTGGAGGACGCCCTTTCTCAAGGCCCAGCAAGGGAGGAATCCATCCTTTCTGCAATCTCCAGAGATTTATGCTGTTTGGCGGGCCGGCCACGCATTATTACATTTCCTTCTCTTTCATTAATCATCCTCCAGCACTCATTCCTCCCGACAGCCAGGAGCAGCAGCCTGCAAGCCAGAAATATGGCTGCTGATTAGGACGTGGGCGACGAGGCCGGCACTTATCTCTGGGATAGACCTCAGAGCTGCCTTGAACGGAGGGCAGTGGCTGTGCCCTCCGCTCACCCATCACCGCCCCTCTAGGAAGGAAGCCTGCCTCCACGCCCGAAGCCAGGTGCTGATGGATTCGCTCAGCACAGTGCAGAAGTAACTGCTGGATTAGCTTGGACATTTGGTCCAACTTTATGCTGGGGACAACGGTAAGTGCTTTCTTCTGGTGTATTTTCTTATGATTTCTTGAGAATTTACAATGAGCCGAGTGCTGGGCCCAGCATGTTATTTCCAATGTCTTATATTTAGTTGTCTCAAAGTTGTTTGAGGGACATATAGCCATCAACCTTTTCCACACAAGGAAATAGTGGTCCCAGAGGCTGGAGGGATAAGGCCCTGTATTAGTAGGTAGCACAGTTAGGATTTTGAACACAGGCAATTCCAGGCCAGCACTGTGTTCTCCTGTCCTCCACTGCCTCCCATGTCACAAAACAGGATTCTGTTCTTTAAGAGTTTTTTAAAAAACAGCTTTGTTACGGTATAATTCACATGCTGTACAGTTTACCCCCATTTAACGCATGCAATTCAATGGGGAGGGGTAGGCTGTAGAGCATTACCATAGCTCCCATGATGCTCTGGGGCCACCTGGACAGCTTCTCTAGCATCTTGTCTGAGCAGTAACCATGGCGCATGATCCAGGGTTGCCCAGTGTCTAAAGTAGATAATCATGTTGCGTTTCCTATTGGCCTATTGCATTCCAAGGCATTTCAAACCCCAGGGCATGATGGATTAGAGGACCATCGATTTCCTTGTGTTCACTTTTTTTTAAAATTCTCACTCAAGGGTATTTTATTATTGCGTTTAGAGAGAGAGAAAGGGAAAGACAGAGAGGGAGAAACATTGATGTGTAAAAGAGAAACATGGATTGCTTGCCTCCTATACATGCCCCAACCAGGGATTGAACCCACAACCTAGGTATGTGCCCTGACTGGGAATTGAACCCAGAACCTTTTGGTGTAAAGACAATACTGCAATCAACTGAGCCACCTGGCAAGGGAGCTTAGTGTTTACTTTTTATTTTTAAAGGCTTGGGAAGCATAAAAGAGAAATGATGCCGAGAGTGACTCACCGAGATCAGATGCAGTGGTGACAGAGTCCTGCTTGGGGCTAGGGTTGTCCCTACTACTTGGCTGGTTGAGGGGTCCCCCCCCCCACACACACCCTGCCTTGGTGGTACCTAGTCAGTTGATTCCACTGACCAGGCTCTGAGCTGTGGAGACTTTGCAATGCCGTCTTGAGATGCAAGAAGCCTGTAAGATGTTTCACTGCTGAGAGAGTTCAGCAGCTCACGAATCACTGACTTCTGTTTTTCTAAACCAGATATGTTTGAGGTTATTCCTATAATCAAGTCACTTCACTTCCTTATGTTCCAACATATCTATCTGAGTGGGAGACGAAGAGCTACGAACATAGCTCACCACATAGCAATGACACAAAGCCCTCCCTCCACCACCAACACCCTGCCAGTCTGGACAGGAAAGTCAACCATAGCCCTTCAGCTCCTCAGTAGCAGGGACATTCATTCTTCTGTGCTCCTTGCAGTCCTAATGCAGAGCGACTATGGGCTGTCAGGGCTTTGCTTCCTCTTCCTCTAACATGTTGTCCAGCCCCATAGTTTGCATTCCAATGACTTTGTAATATTTAGTAATCAGGAGAACTGACCTAAAAGTCCAGATTTTTGTCTTCCCAAATATCAGAAGATCTGATCACACCAGGCCCAAGTCCCTCACAGCAGCCACTGGAGCATATGTTCTCAGCCAGCACATCCCCATGACATGCCCATTTCTCCCTAACTTGAGGTCATGGGTCCCTCTCTATTCATCTTCTCCCACCTGGCCTGTCCACTCACTTACTCATGTCACCTGCCAGCCTCAGAAGACCTCAGAGCTCCAGAGTCCTATCCTTTATTTTAAAGTGTTCAGAGTGGACATTTAACAAGGTTCTTGCAGGCAAGACAGCACCTTTTGGGACATACAAATGGCAGCTCCTTTCAGTGGGCCAATGTCTCCACAGCGCCACCTCTGAACAGATGGATTCTAAAAAGGGGTGTCTTCCTTTGGGGGTAATATGCAGGGTAGGGCAGGTGGCAGAGCCTGCATGGACAGGATGGGGACCTACCTTCCACCCTCTTTATAGGGTGGTTGAGCCCTGGCACCTAACTGAAAGAGGACAACACCAGCATTTATTAAGCTCCTATAGTTTAATGCTGTTTGCCAGGGCCAAGAGATGGGGATGGAGCCTGGTTGCCTCCCAGCATTCCACTGTGGATCTGGGAGAGGTAACAAATGCCTCATATATCCTCTTGCAGGCTGGATTTCCTGCCTGGCGCTGGAGAGTCAGAGGGGGTGGGGGCTGGCGGGTAAGGTTTCCTCTGTCCTCTCCTCCTCCCAGCTCCCAAACCATCCATCAGTCCATGGCTCACCTGTGAAACCCAAGGCTGGGAACCACAGCGCTATTCTGTTACAAAATCAAGATTTATCGGAACATGACAGGCCTGCAGCGCTTTTATGACGTGCATGGCGCCAATCCCTTCTGTTGACCTGCTTGTCCCTGGTGGGGCGGGGGGTTTACGACTGCCAACACCACTCCATCTGCTCCTGAGCTTGTGGCGTTTTGACAGTGAGGACAAAATGTCCAGCTTTGTCCGGGCCCCCCGGGCTGGATTATCACTTCAGCACTTGAGAGCTCAGCTCGCTTCCCCCTGGAGCAAGACCCCCGGGCTCCATGTCCCCCTCCCCAGCTCTGCCTGGTGTGAATGAAATTCAAATCGCACTCTGACAGTCCCATGAATTATCTGTTTTCCAACCTGCCTCCCGGCCCTTTCATCTTCATAGCAGAAACCACGTCGGGGTGTAAAGAGGGGGTTTCTTCTCGTGAAATAATCCATTGACATCTCTACAAAGGCCCTCATGACACCCAAATTGCCTACATCTCAAGGAAGAAAGACACGATTTGGGGACCATTTGGAACCTCTTAAAAAAGAGGTCAGTGCCTCCCAGAGGCTGCCAGCGAGTTGCTGTCCAGTGAGGTGGGGAGAGGGCCTCCGGGCCATGACCAGGACCCTGGGCTAACTCTTTAGTGATTAGTTGAGAAGTTAAGCCATGATTACAATAAATGGAACCCATCAGGAAGTTGGAAGCTATGGGGTATGTGGTGTGTCTATCCTCGGTGAAGAATTCAGAAGGGCTTTTGTGGTCCCAAGTGAGAGTATGTGATATTTTTACATGGTGGCTCCTCTTTCAGTGGCATGGGGATCAAGAAGATGACAGATGCATGACGTTCAGAGGAGGCTGGTGAAAGGGATTCTCATGGGTGGGTGTCACTGAAGCTGCCCCTGAAGCTTGCTTCCCATTGAGAAGAGTCCTGCCAGAGGGTGACCCTAGCCTCTCTCCACCACCAGAATGGAGAGGGCAGAGAGTAATAATAAAGGTGCCAGTATTCCGGACAGCCCTCTGTGTCTGGGCCCTGGGCTGACTGTTTCCGGAAGCCTGTGAAGAAGGCACTTTGCGACACCAGCCTTGCTTGTTGGCTAAGCTACTCACTCGCCACAGTCTGGGCAGGGCTGAGGCAGGAATCCAGCTGATGCGAAACTCACGTCCAGCTTGGGATAGTTGGGGCCTACTAGCAATCAGATCTTCCTCAAGAGTATTGGCCTCATTTGTCGCATCTATCCATTGGCTTAATGACATGCACCTCACTGAGTTTCAAGTCTCAAATGAGAGTTGAGATATAACTGTACCCAGTATGCAGTAGGCATTCACTAGTTGTTCACAGACTCCAGGGTGTTATGAGCCCTGGAGTCAAAGGAACCTGGGTCTGAATCCCCATGTTGGACCTCAACAGCTGAGTGATCGCAGGCAACTTAGGCAGCTCCTCTGAACCTCAGGTTTGGTGTCTGTTAAATGGGGAGATGCTCACAACACCCCAGTCTCGGAGTGGCTTGGAGCATCACACAAGACTTATTGAGGTGTGCAGGAAGTTCTCAGTAGACGTTCACCCCAATGACGATGACACTGTCACTGCTGCTCTTTTGTAAGTCTCCTCTCCCCCTGCCCAGATGCAACTGGAACATAACTCCTGGGTCCTAAGTGCTAAGTGATGCTGAGTGCAGATGTAGGACTTCCCTGGACATAGCTGCCCCCATCCTAGTATTTGCAGGTGCTCCTGTGTCCCAAGGGGCTTACACCACGGCTGCGGCATGTAGCAGGGAGGGACCAGCCCATTCGAGCAGCTGGGGAAAAAGCACTGTTTGTTGGCCTTGGATGGCTGAGTATTTTTATTTGCAAATGAGAAATAAGAAACATTTGCCCAGGCCAGATCAGCATGATTTCATCCTCAGCACCCCCTCTAGCCTCCCCATTGGGAGACCAGCAGGACATGGATGCCTGCAGAAGTTCAAATCGCTGAACTGGCCATGAACCAAGCTAAAACTGAGAGCGGGTATGCTGAGATGGCTGCAGAGAGGCACCGGGCACTGTTTCAGTGGAGAGCTCCTCACCAAGCCTGTGCAACCCAGCAGAAAACAGGGATTGGAGTGGGGCTGACTTCGCCCTGCTGCCTCCCCCAGCACAGAGCCTGTATACAGGGACACCTATGGCATGGAGGAAGGATCATAAATCACCTTCACTGAGCACCACCTGTATTCTTGCCCTCATTCTACATACTTCCTAGAGGGAGATATTATCAATAGTGTAACAGTGGGAATGCAAAATGGTACAGCCACTTTGAAAGACAGTTTTGTGGTTTCTTAACAAAGCTAAATAGACTCTGGCTATATGATCTAACAGTGATGCCCCTTGGTATTTACGCAAAAGATTTGGAAAATTGGGTCTGCACCCAAATGTTTATAGCAGCTTTATTCATAATTGCCAAAACTTGGAAGTAACCAAGATGTCCTTCAGGGGGTAAATGGATAAATAAACTGTGATACAGCCATACCATTGAAAGTTATTCAGCATTAAAAAGAAATGAGCTATCAGCCATGAGAAGACATGGAGGAAGTTTAAATGCATATTAATAAATGAAAAAGTCAGTCTGAAAAGATTGCATATTGTATGATTCCAACTCTATGACATTCTAGAAAAAGGCTTAAATCTACGGAGACAGTAAAAAGATAATGGTTGCCAGGGGCTGGGGACAAGGAGGGACGACCAGGTAGAGAACAGAAGGTTTGTAGGGCAGTGAAACTACTCTGCATGACACCAGAATGGTGGGTACACATCACTACACGTGTGTTCAGACCCATAAAACGTACAGCACTGAGAGTGAGCCTTCACGTGAACTGTGGACTTAGAGTCAGAGTAGACTCACCAGTTGTAACAAGTACAGCACGGGATGTTAATATAGGGACTCTGTGTATAGAGGTGAGAGGGGGATAGATGGGAACCCTGAGCTTTCTTGCTTAAGCTTTCTATAAACCAAAACCTGGTCTAAAACACAAAGTCTATTACTTTTATAATAGTAGGAAGAGTTATAGTAATTATAGTAGCAATAATAACAATACCAGAGTGTGGACTCTGGAGCCAGACTGCCCAGATTTGAATCCTGCCTTGGCCACTGTGATGGTCACTTTTGTGTATCAGTTTGGTGAGGCTACAGTGCCCAGCTATTCAATCACTCATCTAGGTGTTGCTTGAAAGGTATTTTGCAGATGTGATTAAAGTCCATGATCAGCTGACCTTCAAGAAGGGAGATGGTTCTAGAGTAACCTAGATTATCTGTGTGGGCCTGAGTCAGTCACTGGAAGGCCTAGAGAGCAGAGGTGAGGCTTCCCGGGAGAAGAAGAAACCCTGCCTGTGGACAGCGGCTCCAGCCCAGGCCTGAGAGGTGCCGCTGCCCTTCCTGGGGGCCTGCTCTGTGGATTCGGGACCTGCCTGGCCAGCCCCTCCCTGACTAACTAAGCCAGTCCGGAGTTACAGCTCTTGATGTCCATCTCCCACCCTCACTAAACTAAGCCAATTCCTTGAAAACCATCTCTTATCTACTTCTCACTGGTTCTGTTTCTATGGATGGATCCTGACTGGTACAACCACATAATAGCTATATGACCTAAGGCAAGCTACTTAACCTCCCTGCCTCAGTCTCCTCATCTGTGACCCGGGACTAATAATACAGAACCCACCTCGGTAGAGCGGGCTGAGTTACTACATGTCAGACACTGAGAGTGGCTGGAACAGAATAGGTGTAACAATTGCGACTCCTGCTTTGCTGAAAAAGAAAAGGAAGCCCAGGAAAGTGCCAAACCTTTCCTAAGGGGTCATAGCACAGAAGTGGAACATGGCACCCAAGGCCCTAGTCACATTCTCACCACCCCTGCTTGCAGGCAGTTCTGATGGCATGGGCAGATGGAAGGCTTCAAATGTCCTATGTATTCAGTTCAAATTATGCTTTCTGCAAAGGAGGAAACTGAGGCTTGTGAAGATTAGCCTGTTAAATCATCATGACAACCCTTTGGAGCCTGGGAATTAACAAGTTTAGGGAAGGTGTTCAGGTCTATATAGTTCCTACATGGCCAGGCTAGGAGAAGGTTTAAGAAGCCCAAGGACAGGCCATCCGTGGTCATCTGAACCTGACCAATTCCTGCACAGACCTCAGACAGAGTCCTGGAGTCCACGTTGTCAGGGAAGATGAGCCCCATCTTCCCAAGGGACAACCAAGAGCTTCCCTTGGGTTTTTATTAGAAACAATTGGAGGATCCGGCTGTTCCTCGCACGTTTCAAGTTGCACATTTTTCACATTCCTCCTTGACCTGGCACGGCTGGGACACTGTCATTTAAAAAAAAAAAATCTGGTATTTGAAATTAAAAAAAAAATCACAGCCTTCCTTTCCTTGACTCATTTCCTGTGGTGTTTCCCTGGCCTAATCGAAACCCGACAGGCTGTGTGGCAAAGGAAGCCAGACTCCCCCTGCATCAGGGCAGAGTTCAGCAGGGAGAATGGTGTTTTTGTTCAGAGGAGGGAAAAAGAGGTGATGGAGAGGGGGCTTCCCCTACCAAATCCAAAAAGCAAAGAGGGCCAAAAGGTACTCTCCAAGTCAGGAGAGAGACGAGCCGGTGGCACCAGGAGGTGGGACATCTTTGCATAGTCTTCTCCCCAGTTCTCCCCTTTGGCTTTGTGAGGACTACCAGAGCTCTTAGAGAGATGTGACTGTCCCAACATAGGCAGAGGAGAGAAGTGTTTTCACTAACTCCCCTGCACCCCCACTGGGCTGAATAAGAGTAACTATAATAACAATAGAATGCTCAGTGAAGCTGCCACCAGGAATTCTGGAGGGGAGTAAGGATTGATATGACCAACAGCTTCTTTATTGGCATTTACAACAATGATGGTAATCAGAGCGAACTTGTCTCAAGCATTTACTGCGCAGCAGGTACTTTTCAGGCATTACCTCATTTTATCCTTAAAACAGCCTTCGAAGGTAGGAAACAAGATCCCTGCTGCCATTGTGTGAAGGGGCAAGGGTTGGAGAAATGAGGCATCTGATAAAGAAATATTATGCAGGCATGAAGGACGAAGCCACAAGAGCAGACCAGTCCTCTGAGCCACTATGCTCAGCTCAGTTCAGGGGGCAGCTAGCAGAGGAGGAAGGTTTCAGAGAGATGTTGCCTGGGAGGCCTGGAAAATGTTGACAAACATGCAGTAAAGAGAAGTTGTAAAGAAAGAAGACACTAGCTCTAAAGCCATGGGGCTAAGGGATTAAAAGCAGCATTTGATGAACTATTATAAACAGCATGATCATCGTACACTTCGGAAAACTGAGGTAAACAGTCACCTATCCCATGACCCAACATATGCATCTGAGAGAATGAATCTCTATGTCCACCAAAGACATATGTAGGACAAGAATGATCTTAGCAGTTTTATTCATGATAACCCCAAACTATAAAATACCAAATGTGCATCAAATATGGAATGGATAAATGAGTTGAAGTATATTCATATAACAGATTATATTCACAGCAATAAAAAGAATAGAACTCTGCTATGTGCAACGTGAGTGAATTTTGCAAGTTGATGATGGGTGGAGAGAGTGATATCATATGAATACACACTGTGGGATTCCTTTTACAGGAAGTTCAAGGGCAGGCAACACTAATCTATGGTGATAGAGGTTGGGATAGTGGTGAGCCTTGGGAATTGTTGATTAGGAAGAGGCACAGAGAGCCTCTGGGGTACAGGAAATATACCAAATCTTGATCTGGGTAGTGGCTACATCAGGATATACATATGTAAAAATTCATTAGGCTACAGTCAGTGCATAGTTGTGCACTTTACTATGTATTTAGAGTACTACAATTAAAAATAAGGACCAAGCATGGGCACTGCCCTCAACGAACCTGTAGCCTAGTTGGGGTGATTGGCACATGCCGGGAGTTTGGGAAGGAGTGTATCAGTAAAGACTGGGGTGGGAGGCAGAACGGTGGCATTGATGCATAAGTTAGACAACTTTAGAGTGTTCTTCAGGCTGCTCTTGGTTCGTGAGTGTATTTCTACCTTCATGCATTATTTCCAAGATCCACATCAATGCATGTGCATGTGTGTGAATCTCTCTCTCTCCCTGTGTGTAAGATTTGAGATTTTATATACTTGCACCAAATACAAAAAATTTAAACTAACAATTTCATTGGCATTGTTACCACTCACAATCTAAGTATGTGAGACAATTGTTCAATGGTTCTTGCCATTGTGTCTCTGACCCTGTTGGTGTATATTTAGGCAGAGGTCAGAAAAGTGAACTTCCACCTGGCGCGGGGTACGAAGCTGTCACTTTGACATCCACACTGCAGTTGTCATACAAGTGTGCAGTGAGAGCCTTTGGAAAGGAACTGAGCTTACCATCTCCCAGAAGTCCCTCTTCCCAGCTGGCTCTCTCAGGACCCCTTTGTAAAATAATAAAGCAAACTAATGCCATTGAGAAGGGTGGGTTATGGACTGAGTGTTGCCAGCCTTGGAATGATCAGTCTTAACTGTTTAGAAAGTCAGATAAGAAATGAAAAGCTATCAAGTGATGGGGGGCAGGAGGGGATTGGATAAGGTAATAAGGAGAAGGTTGCCTGCAGAGTCTCTCTCTCCCTCTCTCTGGCCCTTGCACGTGCATGTGTGCATACTAAGTTAAAATTCTAAGCAGATCTAAACCTAATATTGTTTCTTGAGCAAAGATGGTCACTATTGGAGAGTCTACACCGATCTCATGTCATTCCATTTGGGCTGGAAAAGTATTATTTGACAATATGAATGCTCTTGCTAATAGAAAGTGCACTACATAGAACCTGTATGGATAACTGATTCTCAAAGAACTCAACCAAATCAAAGCTTATCAAGTCACCAAACATCTGGTGAGGCTCTATTATGCTTTATATTCTGTTTAGCACTGTGGGTCATGAGCAAAAACGACACAGCCCATGCTCTCAAGGAACCCATGGTTTTCTCTATTAGCCACCCAGTCTTTCCTCCCAGAAAGGAGTGGTGACCAACTCAGTGCAGCTAGGAATTTGGTCATTCTTTGGAGTCATGACTATGAATGGCAATCCCTTTGTACTATTTGCACACAGAAGAACCAGCTAAGAGAGTTTCTGATTACCAGATGGTAACAAGTTCACACACATGAACTTGTGAGTGAATGTCATTTTAGTGAATGGATATCATTGAAAAGGCTGGAATTCGTATACATAATTCAGGGAATGTTTTAGAGACAAAGTTGGTTACTTATTCCTTTGTGCCCCAGGTGTAGTCTTGGTCTGCCTGAATTATAGTAACTATAGAACTATATTATACTTATTAATATGCATTATTCTATTCAACTGAATGGTGAATTTCTTGAAAGTGATAACTGTGGTTTAATCAGCTCTAAATCCCTGGTGCCTGGCACCTAGTGGATGCTAATAAATATTTGTTGAAAGAGTTAATAAATGAATGTGTGAGTGTGAGTGACTGAATGTGCCCTTGGGAAAATTAGCATTTTTAAGATTTATTTTCTTACTTGGAAAATAAGGTTAATGGTGGCATTACTTCATTATGAGGGCCAGAAGGGATAAAGCAAGAAAAGCACTGAGCAGATGGAGTAACTTCTAGTAAGTGCTCCATAGGGGTTGGGTGAAGATGGTGGTGGTGGTGGTGGTGGTGGTGGTGGTGATGAGGAGGAGGAGGAGGAGGAAGCTGGTGATGATACTGGCAGCAATGATGATACTAGAGGAGGAAAATGAGAAGGAGAGAAACTGAAGCAAAAGAATTTACTTTGCTAATTGTCACGAACAAATCAACGTTGAGGATGGAATTCCATGTCCAGCCCTAACTTTAGAGCAGTTTCTCTGGAAACTTAAGACAAATGAGGGACCACAGGCCTCCACCTTGGAACTCCATGTGAACTCACCCTAGTGGGTTGGGGTCAAACTCTGGGCAGTGGATTGGCTCATTAAACAAATGACCTCATTTAGTACTTAAGACACCCGAAATTTACTATACTAATTTGTCAAGTCATCCAGAACAACCAAACCACAAACAGTTGGCCTAGTAGGTTTTAATGGAATTATAGACAAAATTCAGATTGACTACCCAGTAAAAGTCTCAGTTAAAGCAGAACTGACAATTTAGTTGGCGGGGCACTGAGAAGAATTTTACAAGCTGGTATAAATCTTTTGAGTAACTCTTTCATCTTGTCCTTTCCATTTTTAGCACCTTTCAAGGGAATGGTTTATGGAACTAGGGAGCAGGAAGCAGGAAGGAGGAAATAGGAAGTAGAAAGGTTCTATTTTGGATGTGGCAACTGATAAGCGTGTTAAGGCTCAGTATCCTTGGTGAGCCACTGTGAAAAGGGATGGCTCCATTCTCTGGCTAGCAGCGGGGACTAAATGAATGAAATGCATTTGCCAATCAACCAGCATCACACGTTATCTACAAACATATAAAAATATTGACTAAAGTATGGTTACCACAGAAATCTGTTCTTTTAATCAGTTCTTAAAATCTGAACCTCTAAGTATACCTTCTTCTGTAATGGAGGTGACATTTGTCATTTTTCAGCAGAACAACCAGAAAGGACTTTGATGGACCTTGTCTGTTTTGCTATTCCAAGAAGGACAATGGAGGCAGTTACTAAAGGCTGGATTCTTGAGGGCGACTTCATCCCTCCAGTCATCTGGACAGCTGTCTATTTACATGGTGAGTTGCAAAGCCTCCAATTTAAAGATCCATCTGGTTCTTACATCAAGCCAAGCCATCATCTCAAGGAGCAAGCCGAAACACACCAGGGAGATGCGAAAATTTAGGAACGAGTGTGTTTATATTGTATTTGCATTAATGCTTCCTAGAGTTTATTTTCAAAGTGAAGAAAGAACAATGCATAGTAGGCTATTAAACCCAAACATAATCAGTTTAAAGTTAGGGGCGTGCTCCCAAGAATATTTTTCTCCTGTTTTGAAGGGTCCACTTGAGGAGGGAGTTGGGGAGGGGAGGTTGAGAACACCGGGATGGAGTTGGGGGGTGGACTGTTGTGAATTCTCCTCAGGGTCTGGCCTGCCCCTGTGGACCACTGCTGTTTGTCATATGGAATGGATTAGGCCTTCTCTCTCACACTGTCAACTTGGGTGTTCTGTGCACGGCCTGTTTTTGCTGGGGTCTTGGTTTTGCTTTTTATAACGGCAGGAAGTGCTCCTCTTGGACCACATGTGAAACCGTGTGGGAACTGTTGGGAGGGGGCTGGGGAGCTGGAGAGGGGGTGAGTGGGGTGTGGAGATGAAAAAGCCTCCCCTCAAATATATGGTGGTGTGGGGGGGTAGGCAGGGGAGGGAGAGATGTGCGCTGGCCAATTTAACTTTATGGGGCCTGGTTGGCAGGAGGATGGGGAGGTGGAAGCTTCCTTGATGAAACCCGCCTGTCCCTAATAGATCTGCCCCCTAATATTTTACAATACCGTGTAGAATCGTGGAAGGACCATTAAAGTGTGAGGGATTGCAGCTGCTGTTTAATTTGTTCTAAATTTCCTGCCAGCCTCACCAGACGTGTACAGGAAATGGGCGGTAAATGTTTAATAGGTCATACCTAACCAGACAATTAACAGGTGCTGTCATTTAGAAAATCCAAAACTGTGTATGTGCATATCCAGAACTGAATCAAGACCACTGTTTCTCTTTCCCTCTTGAATAAAGGCTGGGTGAAATGCTCTGGGGTGGGACCCAACAGGGGACTTGAGAGGATAAATCTCCAGTGGTGGCAGGCGCCTTGATTTTGCTTGTGGCTCAGCGCTGCTATTCTGTATCCACGAACACTGCCCAGACAGTCCTGAGCCTGGCACCTATACAGCAAGGGGATGCCCAGAGCCAGGTGCATATGGGTTCACAAAGGAGCAACTTCCTCAGTAGTAGCTCATTCACCTACCTGTTCCTTCAGCAGGGAGTGGGCCAAAGGGAACACGAGGAGGGCGGTAAGCCCCTTCTAGAGTATGGCGCTTCTCAAATAGACAAGAAGTCCAATTGAGTTTGAATAGGGGGAGGATAAAGCATGTGTGTGTGTGTGTGTGTGTGTGTGTGTGAATGTTTTGTATCTGGGAGGGGGTTGGGGAGGGATGCCCACCACCTCCCCAGGATTCTCCTCTCGATGGGTCCTTGCAGCTCTCCCTTAATTCCCCAACCCCCAATTCTGCCACAGTACTTTATCATACTCTAGAAGGTCAGTGTAGTGTCACTTCCACTCTTACAGAAGGGAAACTGAGGCACAAACAGGCTCAGAACATTGCAAAGGGCCACAGAATGAAACTGGTAGTAGAGCTGGGATTTGTACCCAGCAATCTGACTCCAGAGCTCTGTGTTTGACTCTGTCACAAAAGGACACATCAGAGGACAAAACACCATGACCCTACACTCAGCAGCCACCTGTTAAGATTTTGATACAACTTCTCTTGAACTTTCTTCTTTGGAATATTTTTCCTACAAAATCAGTGTTATACTCTCTATATAGTTTAGTAACCTTGTGCTTAGAATCACTACTATATGGTGATTACTTCCTGTTGTTCACATGTAAAAATATGATTTTCAATGGCAGCAAATATTTCATTAATAGATATGCTTTAAATTATCTAATCAATCTTTTCTTTTGACATTTAGGCTATTTCTAATTTTGCTTATTTACAAACCACACCAGACTGCATATCCATGTACATATTTCTGATCACTTGAATGCTTTTATAATTGGAGGGAAGAGAACTTACAGACACAAAGTCATCAAATCACTGAAGAGCATGGAGTGCAGAGAAGGTGAAAGAACAAGGCAGTCCCCCCTCTGGCCTGTTTAGGAAGGGAATAGACTTCCTCTTGCAGCCTCAGTGCGCTCAGTAAAGAAGGCTTGGTGTTGGACTGTCATCATCTTTACTGAGCATTATTGGATTCTAACCTGGGCAATTTCATTGATTAATTTTCCAACAGCTTATCCTGAGTATTCTCAGAAATGCAGACTGGGCCATGTGGGGAACATTTAGGGCTGCACAGGACCCTGGGAGAAACAGCAGTGTTGGGGGAGAGTCGCATGGATGAGCCCATGGTCATGGTGCTTCATTCAGTCTGCCTGTGAATCCAGTTGACTCCTAAGACTGCTCATTGCTGCAGGTAAAAGATGAGCAAGATCCAGTTTCTACCCTCAGCAGTCAGTCACTCAGCCCCTGGCTACTCAGAAGACCATCCCAGACCAGCAGCAGCAACACTACCCTGGTGCTTGTGAGAAATGCAGGGTCTCAGGGTTCATGGAATCAGAGTCTGCATTTTAACAGGAGCCCAGGGAGACATGTTCCACATAGCACTTGAAGGGCTCTGGGTGCAAGTGGTCCCTAAGACCTTAAGTCACATCCATTTACCCATTTCCTACCTTCTGCACAACCACACGAAGGAAGCGTGGAAAACAATTTACGCCAATGGGTGCTGCAGCCACATCACTGACAGAACTGGAGCAGCCTTGAGGGCAGGGTGAGTTCCTCTCAGCAGCCCTCCCGCTTACGCCTCTGTGCCTACAGTCTTGTGTGCAGAAAGCCCCTCAATAAATGTGCATGGAAATAAACTCAGCCTGAGAGCGAAGCAGTGATATTTTGTTCCCCCACGAAAGAATCTGCAAAGAACTTGGGCTCAAGCCATTCTTTCCAACCTGCGTCAGATGTTGTGAAAACTCTAGGAAAGTAAGCAGAGGTTTCTGACAGAGAGGTTACTTTTCGGAGTCTGACCATTACCTGACACGCCCATGCCACTTTTGGGCGTACTGCCAACCTTTGACAATGAGAGGTTGGTCACCTTTATGTTTCTTGGTCTCATTGGTGTCATAAGGTGACCAGCCTCTCTGGTTTGCCTGGGACTGAGGTTTCCCAAGATGTAGGACTTTTAGTGATAAGCCCAGAGAAGTCCTGAGCAAACCAGGATATTGGTTGCCTTGGCCAGAGGACATCTTAGAAGCCCTCTAGCCTGATGCTCTTACCTTACTGAGGAAGCCACTGAAGCCTGGAGATGCCCATGACTCCCCAAGGTACCAGTGCTTGTTAGAGGTTGCATTGAGCGTGTTCCCCAGAACTCCTGACCCCCATGCACCATGCCTGGACAATCCCATGCAAATGTCTGGATGGAAATTGTTGTGTTGTCTACCAGGTGACCCTCAGCTCCCATCCTCCCTGATATACCTGTGTGACATTCAAATCTAATGGAGTTCAAAAGATGGCTTAAAAACATCTGAAAAGTCTTCTAATAGTCTATGACTAATGGGCTGGACTTGGCTGTCTAATAAATTGTCTACTCTATGGGGCAGTTACAGTGACGATCCTCAGACACCCTTATCAGCACTTGATGCTCATGTAAACTGACTCTCATTAATGACAGGACAGCAACAGTGACATTGCACAGGCCTCCGCCTGTTGTCCTCATCACACTTTGAAGTCCAGCTGCTAATAGTGGTGCCGACTACTGACATGAAAGCGGGAGGCAGGACGTACAGACGTGGCTAATTTCAAACAATTGATGCGGGTTGTCATTTCTGCCAGAGGCTGCTTCTGCTGGTCTTGGTCATGGCAGAGCAGGCCCCCAGGGGCTAAGGAGGAGCTCAGGGGTCCAGTGACACCACTACCTGAGACACTTTAATATTCTAAAGCAGAAGGTGTAAGTGGTAGCTGAATTGTTCTATTGAGGTGTTTAACTGTTTTATAACACTTAAACACAGAATATTTCATTTAAGAAACTAGATTTCTGGCTTTCCTTGATAAATTGAAAGATCCACCTGCAGTGGGACATTCCACATGGTGACAACTGGCTGGATGTGGTTAGTGGCTATCCCTTTTAGGTGAGGCTCTGCTTCTCAATGTGCCCCAGTCCCCACCACTCTTTGTCATCTTACACCTGGACCACTCTGTTTATTTAAGTCACAGGCCAGGAGTCCATATGCACTTGAACCAATGAGCCAGTTTTGGACTCTCTTGTTTTATTCTTCAAACATACTTGACAGGTGAAAAGACCAAAGTGTGTTCAACTAATTGTTGCCTTATAAATTTCTGATTTTGTCACTGAGGCTCCCAGATGAGTCACAAATGAGAGATGGTGGGTTGAGGGAGTACAAGAAGTGTAGGAAGGACCCTTGACTGGAAGTCAAATACCCAGGGCTCATGCCTGGGCTCTGCTTCTGACCTAACAGGTCATATAGAGAGATTCCTGACCCATCTGGTGCTGGGTGTCTTCACTGGTGTAATAGGGTCGCAGCAGCGACCTCCAGATCCCACTGTACAACACGCCACTCCGCCTTCTCTGCCCTGCTGTACGGTTTGGGGGTTTCTGCCCCCTGCCTCCCTCCCAGGGAGGAAACGGGAAAGGACAGATGAAAAACAAACGGAGGGCTCTGGCTCTGGTGGAGCCTAGGACTCAGAACAGGCTGCTAAGCCTCTCTGGGCCTCAGTTTAAAAATGAGGGCTGGGAACAGGCAAGCTCTTAGGATGCTTTTCTTGCTGACACTTGGTGGGACTCTGAAGTCCCTGGAGATGCTGTGCCTGTGTCCATGTGACATAGTGAGTGTCCAGAGTGCATGGAGTCGAGATGTGTCCCCAGGGCCTCAGGAAAAGACAGAGAGTGCAGCCTGCAATGGGGGGCTGGGGGGGGGGGGGGCTAGTCAGGAAGGGCAGGGAGTTGGAATGTCTCCACTGGGAATTAAACCCCAGCTCCTTTACCTCCTTGCTGGGTGACCTCAAGCAAGCTTTTTCACCTCTCTGGTATTCAGTTTCTTTATCTGTCAAACCAGGGTAACAATACTACTCTTGGAAGATTTGCTGTTGAAAGAAATATGACTGTATACATAAAGGACTTAGCCTAGTGTTGGCACTGATAAAATAGCAGGTGTGGCTGTAGAAACTAGCAGGTCCTTAGCTGAAGCAAAATTCTGATTCCATCCCAGAGACCTGAGTGTGCTGGGTGGTTGTGTACCAACTAGCAGGAAAACTACTCACAATCCTGTGAGTTATAGGCTGTTCATGGGAAAGAGCCATTGCTCACACACAAATCCCAGGCTTGGGCATAGAGCATTCTGATCCCCTCAACCCAGTAAGAGTTTTCTGTAGACCTGCTGTGAGCCCAGCACTGAGTGGTCAGAAGAGCCTGGTCCCAGGTCTCAGTAAACAAACCCTTAGTCTGGGGACCCTCTGGATTCTTGGGCTGAGAGAGGCAGAACCTTGAGGGAAACAGAAGAAACAAAGAGAAAATGAAAAGGAGGGAGAGAGAGAGGGAGGAAAGAGGAAAGGAATGAAGGAAGGAATGAAGGAAGGAAGGAAGGAAGGAAGGAAGGAAGGAAGGAAGGAAGGAAGGAAGGAAGGAAGGAAGGGAGGAAGGGAGGGAGGAAGGGAGGGAGGAAGGAAAAAGAGCTCATTGAGGAAGAAAGTTAAAGCCCAATGAACTATCTTCTCTGTGAGGGAGGAAATAAGGCAGTCTGCCAAGAGGGAGGACACTTAAGGAAAATGTGAAGTATTTATGTTAAGGAAAATGTGAAGTATTTATGTTGTAGAAATTGGGAAGGGAACTTCAGTTGACTAGGATTTAGGTTAAAAGACTTCAGCATTTTTGAATGGAGCAAAGTCACTATTTAATTCCGAGTGGGTGCTCAGTCAGTATTTGCTGATGCAGTGAGTGAGTGACTGAACGTTGGTAGAACCCAATGCAGGACCAACCTAATGATAGTACCATATTCACTTCTCAAGTGTAGTGCGTTGAGGAGATGACTAGGACCAGGACTGTATTTGCTACTTAAATAATGCTGAATGCCAGGAATAAAGACTGGATTCAGGTTCTGGCAACATCTTGACAAATGCATCAGAAGTGTGGGGATGTAATGTGGAGACCAGGGCCATAAGGGGGACTTCAGTTCCTATGAGTTTGTGGGCATGGTGCTCAGCAGAGAGCTGGTCTCTGTCATCTACCACGGGGGGGAATAAGATACTCAAGGATCAGGTGGTCTCACACCTGGCTGCACATTAGGATCACCTGGGAAGCTTTTAAAACTAACTCTCCCACCCCAGGTGTATGCCTTGGATGTATACCTAGGATTGTAATAATTACAATACTTATATTGTAATTGTTGGTTTCCTGGTCTATTTTCTACATCAGATTATAAATCCTGTCTTATCCTCAGTGTCTTGCAGGCTTACTCTAGGGTCTAGCCCTGAGGAGGCCTTTGATATATTTATTAAATATGTGAATAAAAGAGTAACTACAAGAATGAAAGAAAGAATGACTGATAGATCCTGTTCCCAGCTAGCTCTTACCCTGGGGAGGGGTACATGAGAAAGACGAGCAGAAAAAAAGACACTTCCCTAGCCCTGGTTCTGCCATTTTTGGGCTGCGTGGTTTGGGTACAAGCCACTCTATGGCTCAGGGATCCAAGCTCTCAAGGGGCCGTGGGTTCTGCGAGCCCAGTTTGCTCTGGCTGCACTGGCTTCTCTGTAGCATCAGCTGCTGCCAAGGAGAAGTCGTACTTACGGGGTGGGAATGTGCTGGCGGGCTCCTCCCGATTTTCCTTCCACTCTGACGGCAAGTGGAGCCTCCCAGGCGTGGGTGGTCCACGGCTGCCCAGCAGGCCCCAGGGCCTGGGGGCTGGAACACATTCTTCAGGCCTAATCCCTGGAAGACAATTCCTGGACCAAAGAGGGCTCCTGCTTGGGGTTTCCAGGCACCTTTGGAGCCACACTTTCACGTGAGTGTGGCTGGGCCTGACCTAATTTTCAAGGGGTCTCCTCCCACCTTCCCCTTCCCTGCCTCAAGCTGGGATGGATATTTGGCCATGATGTTAGGGTCATGGCTGCAAATGTTGGACTCACACAAGGAACAGCCTCCGCTGACAGCCGGCCCCCATTTCCTCTCTGCTCTGCCTTGGAGGTCAGTGGGGCTCTGTGTGCAGCTGAAAATGCCTGGGATGTGGAAGCAGAGAGGCTGGCTCTGGTGCTTCTGGCCAGGACAGAGGGCAGAGGTGCCAGTAGTGGGCCTGGAAAGCTGGTGGTTGGCGGCTTTGGAGTAGGATCTCTCCGACATGAGAGCCTTGGAAAGGCATCAGTAAACCTCTGACACCCTGGACACAGAGCCCAGCTCAGCCTGAAACTGGGGCCCACCCGCTCCAGCAGGACTTTTCCAAGCCCACAGAGCATCTTGGGCGAGTCATACTCAGTTTGACTGAGGTGGGGGACTGGGGGACTGGCTGAGCCTTAGACCCACAGAGGGTCTTGAACCCTTTGATGGACAGTCAAACCTTTCCATGCCCTTCCATTCCAGGGGGACTTGCAAGCTGCCGCTAATTGGATTTGCATTTGGATGGCTTCCTGTGGGCACCTGAGGATTGCAAAAGAAGCCACCTGGACTAGAGTTGGCAGGAGGCCTAACTTTTTGCCAGGCTAAGAATTTGGGCATGTGAGTAATCCATTGCTCTTACATCTTGAGGGTTGTATAACATGGGGAGCCAAGGTACCTTGTTGCTGCATATCCAAGAGTCTTCAGACACCCTCATGTCAGGTAGGCCAGAGTGAAGTGGCTGGGAGGAGGGCAGCTCATCCTTCAACCAGAAGTTGAGCTGGGTATACAACTGTGAGCCCATATGTGTGTGTCTCTGAATGTTTCTCTCTCCTATGTTTGTAGAAGCAAGGGAGAGAGGGAGAAAGGGAGAGAGGGAGAAGGAGAGGGGGAAAGAGAGACAGAGAGAGAGAGAGGACAGAGCACAAAAGAACATACGACCATAAAATGCATTCATCATACAACAAATTTTTTTGCACATCTAATCTATGCAGGAAACTGTGCCAGGTCCACAACAGATAGAAGAAGAGAAATAGCTCCTCCCTTCAAAAGTGTTGCAGAAGAGGATGTTGGACGAGTTGGGTTTCAGCCACAGATCTGGGTGGGAGCCCTGCATCTGCCATTCACTCTCTGTGGGACCTGAGGCAGGTGGTTTCACTTTTCTGAGCCTCAGTTTCTTCCTCATGGAGCTGTTCTGAGGGCCTAAGGAGCTAAAGTTCATGATGCCTTTAGCAGGGGCAGGCATGAAGGACAGTCTGGAGAAGTGGCAGAGGCAGCAGCAGGTGGCTGTGCCTGGCAAGGGATGTACACATGTGCAAAGGTGCACCCCTGTGTAGCCCCTGGGATTACCTGGGGGCCCACTTATATCTCTTCCCACATCACCTCGTTCTTACCTTCATTGGAGCATGTCACCCATGACATGGTGACTGTCAGTTCCAGTGTTGGTCTCCTGGATGGCCTAAGAACTTCTTGTCTACAAGAAGGAACCTCACATCATTCATGTTTTAGCCCTTAGCTTCAAACAGAGAGCTAGCACATGGCAGTACACAAGCCCACTCTAATCCAGCTCTCCCAGCCCCCATCCCATTTTTTCCTAGCATGCTATATAACTTACTTCTTTACTTTGTCTATTATTTGTCTCTCCCCACTTGAATGTCAGCTCCAGGGGAGCAGGATTCTGTCGTTTTCCCCAGTGCCCAGACATACCCTCTGTGCATAAATACCCACCATGCCTGACTCAGTAAATATTGTCAAATGGATTAACGGATAATTTAGCAGCATTTTATGAAATTACTGATCAGACTGAAGTTATTTGAGGCAGGAGAGAGAAGAGTGTATTCTAACACAGAGAAAAATCATGCCCAGGACTCAGGTCAATAGAAGGGCCATTCCCCTCACGTCCAACCTGTGCGACTTTTGCAAGTTACTTACCCTCCCTAAGATTCAGCTGACACAGAAGTAGAATGGCCACAACTATAGTGCCTACCTGGTGGGATGTTGACACAATTGGAAAGAGGGATGTGAATCGCTTAGCACCCTGCCTGGCATAGGGGACAAAGCAACGATGACATCGATCATTGTGGCAGCCATATTGAACGCTGCTGATGGGTTGTTCAGGGAGGAGCCCTATGCTTCTGCCAGAATGGCACAGTCCTGTCCTGTTCTAATCAGCATTGCTTTCCATGTCACTGGCTGACTTAGAAGTCAGAGTGGACGTGTCCTTCACACAGTGACTGCTGCAAAACCTCAGTCTGTGTATTTAGTCTGCTGCTTATGCCACAAGCAATGTGGCTTCCATCACTGCTTTGCAGCGAAAACCTCTGTGACCCCATCCCTCCCCTCCGCCCTGAGGCTGCCCACTGAAATGCTGCTCCAACTGCAAAAACATGCCCCCAGGGAATTCTGTGTGCATGCAGGGATTGCCTCTGGCTTGAGTTCAAGTTCTGTGATTCTGATTTCCTCTGCCCAGGCGCGTATTTATGGAGTGCCTACTGTATGCTCTGTGGCTTGACTCCTTCCGTCCACCATCCTCCCATCTAGGGTGGCCTGGGGGCACCCCCACCCCTCTACCTGGCTGCATCTGGGACTCATTGGTGCCGTCACGACAGTTTGTTTATGTGTAATTTCTGGCTAAGACTTGAAAGTTGAACTACCGCTCCTTTCTCTAAACAGCCACTACTGTTATACAAAAAGCAGGCCAGACCATCTCCCGCTTGGATGTTGGACCAAAATATCTATTCCCAGCGCTCCTCGTGAGAGAGAAATCAAAGGGGCTTGTTTATTCCCAAAGGAAATTTTTCAAAGTTCAGAATCCCACTGGACTGGCTGTTTCACCTGGAGGAAGACACTGGCTGAGAAGCTCATGGTGAGCTTACAGATTTGTGGATGGGGACAGTCCTCCCTGGTGAGGAGTCAGACATCCTGAAACTCATGGGCAGGCAGTGGTGGGTCCACCAGTTGCCGAGGCAGGAACCATGGCCCAGAGCTGAGGCTCAGCGGGTTTCCTCTGCACATCTGTCCTGCCCTCAGTCCCTCCTCTTTCCCTCACTCTTTTCTCTCCTTCCTCCCAGGAAGGCACACTGGCGCGGTGGGTCCGAGAGAGAAAGTCGCCTTTGTTTCTTTTGCTAATGTTTTCATTAGAAAGGGGATTCTCCTGTGTGCATGTCCCTGACCTCTCGCAGCCCCGGTCATCAGGTTTCAGGACCATGATTTGGACAGCTGTGCGGGCTGATTTGATCAGGTATCTGAGCAGGGCTGCAGCTCTCCACACCAAGGGAGGCCCTGGTGCTGCTGGTCCCACAGGCCCAGGACCTGGAGGTGGCCACCCCCTCTGTGGCCAGCTGTCCATCAAAACAGGTCGGCAGCCCTTACGTGGGTGGGAGGACTTCAATGTGGCCCCAGCTTACAATTTATTTAACTGTGCCTCCAAGGGGATAAAGGGAGGGGAAGGATGACCGACTGTTTGACCTCCATTTCTTCTTCCTGAGGGGCAGTGAGGTCCAATGGGCTTCCTGTCTGACACAGTTCTGGGGACTGGGGTGGACGATGAGTTATGGGAGGACCTCACAAATATTATATAGTTGTTTCCAAAATGAGGCCAGGAAGCCCCTCAATGCCATCAGCTTCTTGTAGGGTGTGGGCTTACACAGTCTGACAACTCTTCCTATGAGCTGTATGAATTTCCTATGGCTGCTGGAGGAAAGCATCCCAAACTGGTGGGGGTTGGGGAGGGGAGGACAGGGGAGGAGTGTGGTTCAAACAGCAGAAATTTAGTGTCTCACAGTTCTGGAGGCCGGATGTCCAAGATCAAGGTATTGGCAAGGCCAGACTTTCTCTGAAGTCTCTGAGGGAGGATCCCCAAGGCTGCCTCTTTTCTGTCTACTGGGCTTGCTGGGAGTCCCTGGCATTCCTTGGCTTATGGATGCATCACTCCCATTGCTGCTCCTGTGTCTGCGTCCAAATTTCCTTCTTCATTAGGATGCCAGTCATTGTATTAGGGCCCGTCCTAATCTAGTATGACCTCCTTTTAACCTGATGGTATCTGCAGTGGCCCTATCCCCAAATCAGGCCACACTCAGAAGTTTTGGGGGATTAGGACTTGGAAATATGATTTTGGGGGACACATTTCAACCCAGTACAGAGCTATTCTCCAGAGGCCCTTTTTGCTTGGAGGACTCAGTTTTCTTATCTGTAAAATAAGAACAATAGTCCTATGTTCTCCTTTGGGCTGACCTGGGGACTAAATTGGCTCAGAGATGTGGAGCTCAGAGCCCTGCTTGGAACACAGCACCTGGGATACAGGGGGTCCTGCTCTCACTGTTATCATCAGACACAGGCCTCCCAAAACAGCATGGAAGGAAAGAGGGTCAGGGTCAAGTGCATGTCACACACTACAGTGATCTCTGGTCATCCTAAGAATAAAATTCACACAGCCCCCGGAACTCATCCCGCTCATGGGCCCCAGCCATGTGGGCTTCTCCTTCTTCCTCCATCACTCACAGTGGCCGCTGCCTTGGGACCTTCTCCTGTGCCAGTTGCCGATCCACTGGCTGGGATGCTGTTCCATGGCTCACTGATGGCTGGGCTTTTCCTCACATTCTTGTTCACCTCACCTAAAGCTGGTGTCCCTGTCTGGGTTATGCTCCGGCTCAGCATCTTATCAAACTGCTGCTGTGCTGTCCTTTGCTTTCTTCATGACATTAGCGTGGTCTGTCATCTCCTGTAAGTCAGTGTTTGCCTGTGCTCATTATCTAAATGTGTATAGAATGTAAACTTCACGAGGGTAGGCACTGTCTGACTTGTACGTCTCAGCGTGTGCCTGGCACCAGTGGGCACTCCACAGTCTTGAACCTCAGCCCCATATAGTGGCAGACACCATGTTGTTGGGACCTTACATCTGGGGGCCCATGGCACAGAGCAGATCTGTGGGACAGCTTGGTTTGTCTCGCCCGGCCTTATGTTTTCCTGTCCTATTTGTTTCTATTAAAGTTTTTATTTTGAAGAGAATTGGGCCACCCATAGAAAAATTGTTGGATGTTACAATGAACTGCCGTGTTTCTGTCACCTACATTCGCTCATTACCAACGTTTAGCCATATTTGCACTTTGGCTCCTTCTCAAGGTCAGCATCATAGTAATCATCACTTGTTTCTTTATTTTTGCTGACCTCTTTAAAAGTACCCTGAGGGATGAGTTGGGGTTTGTTTTTTTGTTTGTTTTTTGTTTCTAAATATGTCAACATTGTCTCCTAGGGTCAAGGACACTCTCCTACACAACCACTTTGTTACCATGCTTCAATGAAATTCACATCCACGTCTCACCATTCGTTCCAATAATGAGCTTCACGGCAATTTTTGCCTTCCAATCCAGGCTTCAACCTGGAATCACACATCATCTCTCCTTTATTCTGGAACGTTCTTCAGCCCGTCTTTGTCTTTCATTTCAGCTGCATTGTGGAAGCCTACAGACTTACCTTTCTGTGGATTGCTCCCCTATTCAAGTTTGTCTGATAGGATTCAACTGAGCTTATGCATTGTTGGAAACCTAGGTATTTTAGAAATGAGAGGATTTTCCACTATAAAAAGTGCTTCACTTTTTAAAAAATTAATAAACAATTTTAAATTTTAAACAATAATAAAACAATAATAAATTAATTAATAGCAACATTGGGCCCAAATTCCACATGGGATGTCATTCACAATGTCTACCCCACAGCTTTCACCTATGCAGGTGTGATCCCCACCCTCGCCAAGAGAGGAAGCTCCTCCTAATCAGTCATGAGATCCTGGATGTGGCCTTCACCACTGTGGGTCTCAGAGAATAGCAACAGAGAAAACATTGGATGAGAGAACATCTCCCAAGTGTCAGAAACCAGAAAATATGATTCTTTTTAAATTTCTTTAGACAGAGGAGAAGGGAAGGAGAAAAAGAGGGAGAGAAATATCAATGTGTGGTTGCCTCTGGCACACCCCCCACTGGGGACCTGGCTGGCAACCCAGGTATGTGCCCTGACTGGGAATCAAACTGGTGACCCTTTGGCTCGCAGGCCGGTGCTCAATCTACGAAGCCATACCAGTCAGGGTGAAAATATGATTCCTTCCTTCTAAATCCATAAAAGACTATACATAGGTGCTTCCACTGCTGGAGGGCGGGGCATCGCAAAGAAAAACAACATCTAAGTGAGAAGAGCTGGCATGTTGCATGAATTTACGCAATAGCCGAAGGAATAGGTGATAAAGTGATGTTGCAGAGAAGTGGCTCTGTAAGTCATCCGCAAAGGGTTTATCAGCTACGGCAATCTTTCTCAAGAACTCAGATGCTCACAGCTCTCTGAAGTGAGAATGCCAATATCAAAGAGAAGCAAAGTCATGCCCACGTGGGCCACTGTGGGCCTTGGCGAAGATGAGCCGCTATCCAACCACACCCTGCTGAGACCTTACCTAACGCCCCAAGTCACAGCTGTAATGTCCCGAGTGCAGACATGTTCATGCTCAGGGCCGATTACCCAGCAAGTGTAAATTTCCTATGTTTTGAACAAGTACATAAATTATTGGATAAATGCCAAGTAACTATTTTTGTTCTTCTCAACTAATTCTTTGGCTCACTCCCTAAATAAGTGCTTCTTTATCTTCTTAAATGGCTCTATCCTTTTGAGAAACACAGGAACACTCCCCTAAAGGGCTACGGAGAATAAGTTCTCATTAATAATCACAATCCCATCAAAATATCCACCAACCAAAAATATGTTGTTGCTCTGTATTGTCAAGTTATATAAAAACAAGCTTTCCTCTCATGCACTGCATAATACCATACAGTGGGATCTTTTTTTCTCATCTACATCTCTATTCAAGAGGTTGCAATTGCCTATCCAAAGGGAAGGGCACACGACACCCCTTCCCAGGTGTCTCTGACCTAAAGCTTTAGGATGGAGAACCTCTGTGGGGGAGGGACACCTGATCCCAGGCAAATCCAGCATTGTGGTCGCTGTTCATGGTGACTGGGAGGCTGGTCTCTAAGTCTGAAGGAGATGTCTTCTCACAGGAACTGGCCCCAGTGGGTTCACTCACCACCCCAGATGCCCTGGTGCCTCTGCATCCCATGCTTCTCCCACGTGGAGGAAATGCTGCCCCATGCAGAGAGAAAACAGACAGCCAAGGCAGCCAGCCACCCCAAGTGCCCGACTTGAATGAAACCGTGCATATTCCTAAAAACAAACAACAAAAAAGGCATCTGGGGTGAGCTGGGCTGTTTATCTCTATATCCTTATGTATTTGTTGATAAAGATCATACTTGGAAACTGTATTTCACAGAGATTAGGACAATTTTTCCGGTTAATAATGACAGGTATTAAAAAACTGGCAGCTGGTTGGGCCATGAGACAGCACAGGGTTGACCCCCATCTTTAGCCATGGTATTGACAGCATCAGCCAATTTCAGAAGAGATCAAATAGAATAGCTGATTTGGGTTATCCCACATAATGGTCCAATGTGTTAAATTAACTGTGAAATCTTCTAATTTTATTCAGGCATATAAAAAACATTTTCATGCCTAAATGCATCTAACAGCATGTTTTCAACTAGCTTTAAACAGGCCTTCAGCCTGGTTAAGAAAGGCAGTTCACAACATGGGCTCTGGAGCCAGATGCTTGGGTTCAAATCCTGCCTCTTCCACTTCCTGCCTGGGTCAACCTCAAGCATGTTACTCACTGCCTCAAAACAAAGGGAGTAATGATCATAGTTCCCACATTGTGGGTTGGGAGGCTATGTGGGTTAATTTATACAATGGCTTAGCCCAGATCCCAAAGTGTGTGGTGAAAGTTAAAGATGCTGATGGTGGCGATAATGGTGATGACAACAATGATGGCGATGACGATTCTCATGATGTGCACTGAGCACTTTGTACCTGTGGGTGCCATGCAAGCGTGATGTGCACAGGTTCTGTTATTCTGCCAGGACCATTATTATCTCCGTCTGTTGATGGGAATAGAAGAGGCTTAGGGAAGTTAGGAACCTGGAGGTGATCTGAAATCAGGCCTGCCAGATGGACCGAGGCCTCCTGTGACAAGTTTGGGGGTGTGAAGATGGATAGAACATGATCCCTGCAGGTGTAGTGCTGCAGTGCTGGCCTCAGGGGATAGCAGGTATCATTGGACCCCCACAGACACCCTGTCCCCTGGTTGGAACAGACATTGACACATCCACGCAGTTACAGATAAGTTGCCAGACTATATGAGGATCATCAAGGTAGTGATTTGTCAGCCTCCACATAATCACTTCTTTATACTCTGTGTTAACTTGTCTGTCTTATTCCAGGACAATTTTATGTTTCTGACATTATTAATGAGAGTTGTTATTACTGTCATTAAATAAGCTTCAGGGATCTTCTGGGTTAAAAAACTATAGAGATGGGTTTTTGTAATGTAGCCTGTTCTTTAAGAAATAAAGATGTTTATATGTTACTTTTTGGCAGCATAATCTTTTCTATACTGAATTGTGTTGTAGCCTTTTACAAGCTTATTCAAAAGCAAGAGAAGCTCAGCAAATCTGTCTATAAACTTATCTGTTGGCTTTAGGAATTTTTTTTGCAGCAGCAGCAGAAAAGAAATGGAAGCTTCATTGTTCTCTTTTAATATGTACTCTGATGACAAGAAAAAACCAAGATACATTGCCACTCGGAGAAGTTACATGGCTCATTCATGTTCATACACCCGGACTGAAAAGGGCCTCCCCACTTTAGTGTTCTGGCTAAGGCTGCCCAGACCTGACCTGGGGGAGCCACACAGCCCTGGTCAGCAGAGACCAGCAGAATGCTCTCGAATAACCCATGCACCCAGAATCACCACCATGCTGGGCTGTGTTAAGATGACCAGGTAGAATGATAGCTTGACAGCTGGCCCATTTGCTTGGCCTTTATGACAAACATAGTAAGCAGATGTGTTTGAAATGGTGCAGTCAGAGACCTCATTTCAGGCAGAAAATGAGGGGCAGTTATCATATAAAACAAAGCACACTGGTTAGACATCCGGCACTGAAGCCAGATTCTCCCACTGGTCCATGTGTGAAGCTCAAGGGCCTGGCCGCAGACCACACAGTGGGACTCTGATAGGCCAGACTCACTACAAGCCCATTTGACCCCAAGGGCCATGCTCTTAACCACTTCTCTACCTGCCCTTCCTCAACTAGTTCCACTTGCCTTTAAAGGAAACCAATGGCTTGAGGCACCATGTCAAGATAATGCATATAAACTTATTTTATGAATGATAATTATTACATGCTGGTGATTAACCCTGGCTCTGGAATGACCAGCTCTACATGTTTGTGTCCTAACTTAAGCTTATCCACCAATGATTACCTACTTAGTTTATCAACGAGAAGGTTTCAGTTACCACCTCCAGTCTCAGCCTAAAGCTTTGTTTATTTAACTGAGGATCGATGTCCCAAACAATGGCTCTTAACACATTTTGCTTCATAAGGCTAATTGTCATCTTCTCCTATGCTCTTTGCTTATCCTTAGTGCTTCTAATAAGATCGAGTAGTATCCTGTTATGTCTCTATCCATCATTTATCTACCTATCCCCATCCTCCTTCTGCAAAGGATTAGCAGACACTTGTTAAGTAACAAACCAATAGGAAGAAATCCCTAGTCAGCAAAGGCACCATCAACATTAGATTGGTCCTTGATCTTTGAGACTTTAAGATCCACTCAGAGATTACAGAATCCAGTTGTGAAATTGGTTTTGTTTTTTCACTTGGAACACAAGCCATGTTTGTTAAATCAGTGAATCACCAGCACAGGCTCTGAAAGATGTTTGGCTATTCTAAAATTCAAACCAACTTCCAAAGATAAAGATTTGCTATCCCTAAAGATACTCAAAGGTAGGGGCCACATCCAAATATCTTTGAAGGCAGTTCTTCTCAAAGACCCTTTTTAGAAGCATGTTGGGGACCACCAGACTATTAAAGTGAGTGGCTAGCATCCCTCTAAAGGAATGCTTTAGTAATAACAGTAATGTATTTTTAAAAAACTACTCTTTATTGAGGATGTTTATATTTAGTCCATCATGACTTATGCATATCGCCCGCCATCCTCACAACATACAGACTGGAGAGCAGGTTGGGAGAATGCAGAAGGTGTCCCCACACCAGGCAATCATGACGTGCTGGAGTCAGGATCCGACCCCTGGTGTGTCAGCTCCGAAATCTGAGCCTTGTTTAACCTACGCGCACATTTATTCTCTCATGTGATGCTTGTCCTGGTGGGTGAGTGGGTCGGGTGGTAAGGGGTGGAAAGAGCAGGGTGTCTGCGGAGAACTTTGCTGTGGCTGAAGGAGGGGGGATGTGAAGGGGAAGTGGAGGAGCCAAGATGAGAAGCTAGAAAGTTCTGCAAGGGCCACAGGTTAACTCTGGCTGTACAGTTAGAATCTCTGTGGGGAGCCCCTAAAAATATAAATGATGGAGTTTCACCTCAGGTCAATTAAGCCACAATATATAGAGGTAGGACTTCCTCAAATAAATGTCAGTGTTTTTTCAAAAGCTCCCCAAGGGGCTTCTAGTGTTTAGCTGGCGTTGAAATCCACCGGGGTAGATTATGAAAGGCCATGTTGGCCAGATTATAAGGATTCCTAATTTGGTCTATTTGGTACATTTTCTTTTACAACTTTCCCCCAAGGCAAGTTCCTTTGTCCCACATACAAGAGCAAAGCGGGGTGTGCCACTCAGAGTAAGAGACAGGGTAGAGGGCCACAGGGCTGAGTGATGTCTGACAATGTATTTCTAGTCAGCTTGAGAAACAGCACAAACAAGGCGTGAAATCTTTCTTCTCCTCTGCCTGGGGGCTCCTGGTCGGCTGCCACAGAATTGTCAGCCTCTTAGAAAGTGTCTGTCTGCCCCAGAAAGGCCATGGGACCACAGGAGGCTCCCAGTCCCAACCCGGAACCGTCTCACCCCAGAACCAGCAGCACAGAGCAGCCCTACGCTTGGCTGACGAGCAGTTCTCCCTGGGATCCCCTGCTCCCGCCTGAAGGCTGGGTGGGGTCCAGGGAGAGCTGCATTCGTGTTTCTTGTGCTTCCCTAGGAGGCCACGGTCAACAGGCCGGTGGGAGGTGGCATCCCACATTTCCAAAGCAGTTTGTTCTTAGCCTCAAAACTGGTTAGTCTTCCCTGGCCAACTTAACTAGTACTGAGGAGATGCTTCCCACGGAAATTTGCTTTCTCTCTTGCCACCCAGAAATTTAATTCCCCTAGAAAAATAACTCCTTTCCTGTTCTCAGGGAGTCCTCTTCCCTAGAAGAGGCTTTCCCCAGCAAGTCAAGGTTCTGGGCATCACTTTAAGAAAATGTTCACCATAGCTTCATTATTGGACTTTAAGAAAAGTAAAAACACCACCAAACTATAACTCTGGTCACTAAATATTCAAAGTAATGAAATTAAAGAAGCCCTCACATATCATTTCTACACTAACTGTGCTAACCCCTGACATACTAAACATTAACATTCAGTGCTTATTTGATTGTAGTGAAATAGAATGTTCGCTGAATTTTGGTAGCCTAGTAAATTTTATGTAACGTGAGTGTACATACACGGAAATAGGAAGTATTGCTAAAAAAATAAATAAAACTTACATTCTTTTTTGTCCACTAATTCCCCTCTAAGATTTTATACCAAGGAAAAGTGATATCAGAAGTCAAAAATTGAAAGTGTAAAGATGTTCACTGCTAGCAATGAACATCTAACTACCAATACCTGGGACATATCTAAACGTCCCAGGACAGAGGTTAGCAAACTTTTTCTTAAAGGGCCAGGTAGTAAATACTGCTGGCTTTGCGGGCCATGTACCTGCAGTCTCCGCCACAACTACTCAGCTCTCCCAGGTAGTACAAAAGCTACTGCAGGCAATATGTAAATGAATAAGTGTGGCTGTGTTCCAATAAAACTTTATTTACAAAATCTGGCAACAGGCAGGATTTGGCCCCCAGGCCGGAGCTTGCTGATCCCTGTTCTAGAATAATAAATTTGGTCATCATACTCTACCAGCTTAACAATAACTCACAACCTTCGGACCAACTATGGTCATCATATTCTAAAGCAATAAAATATGATTATTTAGCAGCTAACTGAAGATCCTATAGAAACTTGGGAAAATGTAAATGATGCACTGTTGATGCAAAACCCAGAAAACACATGTACAATGGCAATCATAAAAAGCGCATATGTAAATGGCAAAAGGCTGAAAGGAAGTGTCAAGTGAAAGGGGGTGAGTGGTGCTAGCAGGGGGTGGGGTGTGTCGCTACACTCAGCATTTGCTATGAAAGTGGTTTACACACCCGACATTTTCCATGAGACCTGAGGCAGCGAACCAATGTGTGAGGAAGTCGGGACGCCGTGGCGCTGTCCCGCGGCCTGCTTGCTTTTGCGGTGGCCTGTTCACCGACTGCACCCTGCAAGATAACATCCTCCATTCATTCAGCTGTTTGTGAATGTCCTGAGAGCTGTTCACTAACAAACAGTGGAACATCTATCATGTGCCAGACCTAGAAGAGCTCACATTTACAAAGGAGACACACCAGGTTCCTGACTGGGAAGCTTCCATTCAGGTAGGACGAGGGCAGGTCAGCTGGAGTCAGCACAGGCAAGCTCGGTGAGTCCTGGTGAGGAGCAGGCTCTCCACCCTCAGGTGATGGGAGGGCCTTGAAAGGCTGCAGGCAGGGTGTAGAGTGATCTTTAGGGCTTGTGCCCTGCAGTGGGCTACAGACTTAGAAGGAAAGGTCATGGCAGTTATTGTACCTGTGCCCACGTGGGACAAACTAGCCCTGAATTAAGGAGGGGAAGAGCTGGGCATGGCTGACCACTGCCCGACTGAAAGATGGAGATGACATCATCAGAGCTCCTGAAACTCCTGGCCCCAGCCTCCACGAAGTTGCGCCCCACCTGCCGCAGGGTGCTCTGTCCTGTGGACTTGGGCACAGCACTGGACAGGCTGTCTGTTGATCAGTAAAACACATCAGAGCCAAGCCTGTCTCACCAGGGTCTCAGGACAGGTTCAGATTTATGTCCAAGAGCACGCACAAGGAGCCGCGAGCATAAAATTCCAGATGTTCACCCTGCAGATGTTTCACATGCAATTTGGGAATTGGGGAACGCTCGAAATAGCATTCGCCCATAAAATTGCCTGAGATACAGTCCAAATGTATCCGTAAAAAGTAACTAAACAGCTATTTATTGTTATTAGTCCAAGTTCTTCAAGCTTCCACGTCAGGCTGGGTGTTGAGCTAACCAAGTGCGGGTCAGTTCTGGGGTCAACCTCAGAGGTGCTTCGTGGACACCTCGGGTTCTGATATACAGAGTGAAGCCAGCCGTCGGCAAACTCTCCCCTTGGCCCTGGCATCTGACCAGGACACGTGAAGAAAGCTCCAGTGGGTTGTTCTAAAACATTTTCCTCTTCATAAATGTACCAACATACAGGAAAGGTGAGGAGGTGATGGAACCGTCAGCCGTCGCTGGGCAGAGCATGAGAGCACTCACTCTGTTGTGGCAGGGTGGGCCGAACATAAAGGTTGCTGTTTTAACCACGTTTGAGTGTACAATTTTGGTGGCATAAAGCACATTCATAAGGCTGTGGAACCATCGCTATTATCTAGTCCCAAGACGTTTTTATCTCCCCTAAAAGAAACCCTGTCCCATTTGCAGGCACTCCCCTCTCCACCCCACCCCCAGCACCCCAGCAACCACTAATCTGCTTTTTGTCTCTGTGGCTTTGCCTGTTCTGGACACTTCCTATAAATGGAATCAGACAGTATGTGGTCTCTTGTTTCCAACAAGCACATAAAAAGACACTCAACCTCATTAGTCATCAGGGGACAGCAAATCAACCACAATGAGACACCACTTCACACCCTCTGGGATGGTGATGATAAAAAAATGGGAAATTGGTGCTGGTAAGGGTGTGGGGAAATCGGAACACTCGTGCACTGCTGGTGGGAGCGTAAAATGGTGTGGCCCTGTGAAAACTGTTGCTGCTTTTGAACAATAACTTACAAGTTTGGCCACTGGGTTTCCTTAGGCTGAAAGAGAAGGATCTGTGTAGGGGTCTGATAGCCTGCGTTTGAGCCCTAGCCCCTCTGTCAGTAGCCCTGTGACCTTAAACTCCCCTGACCTCACTGAGTCCCCACTCCTCATTCCTCACTTCCCAAGGTTTCTGAGGCCCAGAGGAATCCCCTATGAGGTCGGCAGAGGTCTCCATGCCTGTCTCCTGCAGCCCCTCTTTCTAGAAGTTGCCCCCTTGCTCACACCCCCTCAGGCACACCGGCTGGCTCTTCATCTCCCAGCAGGCATGCTCCACCCCACGGCCTTGGCACTTGCTGTTCTGCCACCTAGAACTTGGATCCCTCCCACACCTCTTTACACTTGCATTCAAATGCCACCTTTTCAGCGACGCCTATGCAGACTGTCTTATTTGCAAAGGCGACTCCCCGGCTGCCCCTCGGCTCTCTCCATCACAC
Organism: Desmodus rotundus; assembly: GCF_022682495.2. Classification (NCBI taxonomy): domain Eukaryota; kingdom Metazoa; phylum Chordata; class Mammalia; order Chiroptera; family Phyllostomidae; genus Desmodus; species Desmodus rotundus. The sequence continues at coordinate 29,639,756 of NC_071398.1, read as the reverse complement.
TTACAGAATAACAACCGATTTTTATTTTTCAGGTTTTTGAAGTCACCTCCCTCACCCTGTAGAATGTGAGCCCCCAGGGCAGAGGACTGTCTCTGTCTGTTTGCTGCATGCCCCAGCACAAGCAGTGCCCGGCACACAGCTGCTCAGAGAGGCCGTTGGGTCCATGAGTGGACATCTAGAATGATGCACACGTGCAAGTCGAGTTTCCTTGAGCATGGAGTTGGGGTGGCGTGGCAGGACATTCTGCCTCCTTCTGCTCACAGCCTGGTGCACCCACACCAGTGGGGGTGAGGTGGGCATGTCGGAGGACAGGGAGAAAGAGGAGCTCATGGCATGAGCTAGCTCTCCTGTTGGCAAGTAGCAGGGACCTACCAGCTCCGGCTTAAGCAAAACAAGGGGGATTTATAAGAATACTGGGATGGAGCTGGACCTCTGAAGGGTTGGAAACCAGTCAGGTCCTGGGAGAATGTAGGGATTGCTTGCTTTCTCTCTTATTTTCTTCTCTCCTCTCTTCTCTGCTCCCCTCTTTCTCTCTCTGCTCCCCCGAGATCTCCCTGTATTTTTCTTTGTTGATCATATCCTTTCAGTCCATTTCCTTTGCTGCTGGGGAAGTAGTTTTACAACAATGTATATATCTAGCAACCTAAAGCTAGCCTAGGCTAACTCTCTTGGCCCCAGTTCCAGATTTGCAGGGAAGGGATCTGATTTCTGATTGGCCCAGCTTGAGTCACACTGCTCCCTTGAGACCATCAGCTGTGGCTGGGGACACATGAGGGCACTGGAGGTGACAGGTGGTTAAGAAAGGAGACTGTGAGCAGAGAAAGCCCTCATGAGGTCTGCTCGCCCCAGGAAGCTACTGAGCATGCTCACCCTACAGGTCACTCGTTCCTTCTTTGCTTATCTATTAATTCATCAGATGTGTATTGAATTCCTACTATGCACCAGGCATCATCCTGGGGCCAGGGTACATGTCAGTTAACAAAATACATGGACATTTCTGCCTTCAATAAATGCGCAACCCAGCAGAGGGAAGACCCTATAAACAGGTAAATGGAACTGCTTACTGATGGGAACAGGCAAGTGCTCTAATGAGAATTCAAGGAGAGAGACACATGGTAACGGCAGTGGGCAGTTGTGGTTTTAGCTCAAGTGGACAGGGAAGGCCCCTCTGAGAGGGAACGCTTGGCAGGAACCTGGATGAAAGGAGTGTGCTGGGCAGCTGCAGCAGGTGGCCCCGCACACCCAAAGTGGCAGGCAGGTCTGTGTGCTTGATACAAGCAGGCCAGTGGGATGGGAGTCAAGGGACAGAAGGAGCGGGCCCACAGGCCTTACATGTCATGCACACGGCACTGGCTGCGTGGCTTTCTGGGTGTTCGCACAGGCACACTCCGGGTGTTGCTGCTATAATTTGTCTCATGAGAACAAGGGGGCTTCTTGGGGGACCTGAGACTTAGACAGAACCTGAAGTTCAGAGCTAAGCGGCTTAGATTTGAGTCTCAGGCAGTGACTCACTTCCTGTGGCACATCTTGGGCTTCCGTGTCTCCCTCTGGAGGGTGGCGCTAAGAGCTCATCCCAGCCTGGGTGTGGGAATCCTCTGAGACCCAGAGCTGGGCAGCACGCTGAGCTCCTCGGCAGGCTCACTCCTCTAGCCATGCCTGTGCCTCTGGGCTGCGGGGTGGATGGAGGGCTCCCCACCCAGAAAGGTAAGCAGCAGTGGGGACATATAAGGCCACAATTGTGCACCCGCCGGCGGCAGAGATGACAGGGCTCATTTCTCAGAGATCTGCGATGACAGTCATGGCTTGGGGTTGGGGCCACGGCCACACTCCCCCCGCCCACGGCTCACAGCCTTGTCTCCAACTGCTGGGAGCTCAGGATGAAAAATGAGGGGCATTCCTGGCGCTGGTATGTGTGCTTGATGGAAAGACGGGGGCCAGCTCCAGGGTGACTTCGCGGCGGCCACACGGGTGGACAAGCTCTCACTCACCTGCCCCTCTGCCAGTGTCCCCAGAAGGAGGCTGGAGTCCTTGACAGGAAAACCTGAAAAATCGGTCCCCATGGCACAATCCTGATAATCTGTGGGGGCCTCAAGCCCCAGAAAAGGCCACAGGCCTGATAGGGGCCTTAGCCCATGGGTCCCAGGGGCCCTGTCAATCAGGCCGAGGCAGGAGGGATGGCGGACGGGTCAGGCAGCTTTAAAGAAAGCCCTGCATTGTTTTTAAAGGGTAACCCGTTTGCATCTTGGATTTCACCGGGAAGTCTGTGTGGCCACAGAGGCTAATTTAGCATTAGCTGGGAGCTGGGTGAGCCAGGCCTGAGGAGCAGCCCCTCTGGGACCTTAGGTAGTGCTGTGGTCATGCCTCGGGGGAGGGGAAAGGGCACATTTTTATCCCATATTTGGTGATGTGGTGGGCTTCAAGTTCTTCTTGCTCTCTTATTTGTCAGGATCTTAATGAGAAACCCCAAAAGGATTTAGAAATTTCCCTTTCCCAAGGACAGGAAATAAATTTGAAAGTTCTAGGGAATGAGGGGAAAACCCATTGCAGGGAGGGACACAGTCTTTGTTGTCTGCATGTCTGAGATGGTATATGACACTGAGTGTGTGTGAGTGTGAATGCCTGTGAGTGTGTGATTGAGAGAGTGTGTGAATGTGTGAATGGGCATGTACCTGAGAGAGAGGGAGACAGAGGAGAGAGGGGTGTGCTCTCGTCTTTAGGAATCGCTGTCTGGCCTTTAGGCCACACCACTGCGAGAAGGTCAACCTTTCTGAGACGTTCTGAACCTCCCTCGTGGCAGTGATTCATTCTTTGAAGTTCTCAGCTTTGGATAAATAATTTGTCTCTCTCTTGTCAGCCGTTTGGATGCGAGAGTAAGCAAACCATTTCAAGCAAGTGTAAATGCCAATTCAACAATAACGACCTAAGGAATAAACAGATTTTCATGCACTATAAATGTTGCAATTTATTTCTTCCATATGACACACATATCTGGGGTAAAAAAAAAAAAAAAAGAAGATGAAGAGACGCTCAGATGCTAAAGATAAAGTGGAAATGTCTGGCCTCAGAGTGAACTCACTTTCCTATCCTTAGGAGCTTCTTGAAAACCAGAACACATTTGTTTGAAACACCAGGGGCTTTGTGTTAACCTGAACCTGGCCATTTATTAATGAAAAGAAAAGCCGTGCACAGTCACAGCTGGGAAATCAAAACTGTTTCAGGGCAATAAGACCTTTCAGTAAAATTGTATCGTTAATGCTGTTTTCCCTAATAATAAGTAACCGAACATCACTACCACTGTAGAGCGATTCCCCAAGAAACACAGGATCCGGCTTCCCCCGGACCCGCCTCAGGAGAGAGGATGTAGCAGCTCAGAGTCTGGCAGACCTGAGCCCTGGTTGCCGATCAGCCTCTTTCAGAGGTCAACCGACCTCAGACAAGTTGTTTAATTTCACTAAACCTCAGGTTCCTAAGCTGTGAAATGGGCATACATTTAGTCTTTCATTCACTTCACTCCACACACGTTGGTTGACATCTGTGCGTGCTCCACGCCAGACTTCGTGCTGCGGCGGCTACCATGGGGGGTGAAGCTGCTATACTGGCTCACGCTGTAGTGACAGGCATTTCAAAGGAGCAATCCAACAATGAAAGCAAATTATAGTCTCCAGGAGGGATGAGCAGCAGGAAGAGACTCCAAGCAGGGCAAGGGCGTGAGGGTGGAGGGCTCTGTCAGATGCAGCCTGCCCCCCAGGGCAGGGGCGAGCTTCTCAGTGTCCCCCCGGTGCCTTCTTTCTGGATCTGAGCATGTGCACAGGGTGACCCTTCCCTCTACTTTCACACAAATCAGCCTACAGTGCAAGGGTTCCCCAGTTAGCCTTTTGCCACTCAGCAATCTCTCGTGGAATTCACCGTGTCGGTTCATATGACAGCACATATTTAACTGGCTGCATAGTGCTCCCTGGGGTGGACATGCCCCCTTTAGGTAACCACCTCCTGGTGCTGGACATTCGGGTTGTTTGCCATCTTTTGTTACTAAGGAAGACACCTGAGCAGAATTTTAATCTCTGTACAGATGCTTGAGTTGATCCATTAAGTAAATTCTTAGATGTGGAACTTATTGGTAAAGACTTCTGTGCTTTAAATGTTTGACAAATACCATCTAAGTGCTTTTGAAAGGAGCTAACCAGGCTTACACTTTGGGGAGAGTTGCTCAGTTTTCCCTGCAGGACAGACCCTGCCGAGGGAGTGAGGGAAGCTGGGGCCTCCAGCTGTGGGCGCCTGGGGCATCTGCCTCTGCCCTCCAGCCAAGTCCCCAAGCCCCCTGCACAGCCGATGGCCAAGCCCAGCAGCAGCATGGGGACCTGCCATTTGTGCAATCAGGGGGGTCGTCTGGGGCCTATGCCCAGGGCTGCCCTTGGGCTTGGCAGACACTTACTCAGAGCCTTTTGGGGCTACCCCATGCTCCTTCCTTCCCCCTTCCTTTCACAGGTTAGGCTAGGGTCCTGATCAGAAGGCTCTCCCATTGGTCCTGCACGTTAACAGGACAACACACTGTCCCACACCTGACTCCATCTTGGCACTTGCCTCCCCGAGGACCCACACCCATGCCCCCACTAACGTGTAAGGACAGCAACTGGCTGTATTTGGGGAGCAGGGTTCTATGGCTGAAAGTTTTCAAAATCCCCACGCTTATCCAAATCTCTCATTTTATGACTAGAGAACCAAGGCCCAGGAGGGTCAGTGACTTGCCCAAGGCCACACATAGTCAGTGGTGACAGAAGCCAGACCCCATGCAAATATCTTCCAACATGGGGACACCAGCCGACCTTGAATGTCCAGCCCTCTGCTGAAAGCAAGCCAGGTGCAGACACACGTGGCCTAAGCTCCTCTCCTCCTTGTCTAGATTTTCTCCAAGTTCCCTGAAGTGAGACGGGAAACCGTGTCCCAGTTTTTGGACGGCCTGAATGCTGTTGCTCCCCATGTCAGCCATTCCTGCCTCACCATCAGGAAGGGGATCTTGAATGTTCCATGCCACAAGCACCAGGCTCCACCAGTCCAGCTGTGCTAGCTGCTGACAGTCGGCAAAGATCCTTGGAGTTTGGATGGCAGGTGGGGGAGGGGCAGGGCCGAGGGAGGGAGGGGGGAGAGAGAGCACTGCCACAGGTTCTGATTATGTCCTCCCCTCCCGCACTTTCACGGGCTTAAATAGCAATAGAAGAATGTGCCACTGTCAGCATAAATCACTATAAGTGGAATTCTGCTGAGACACAGACAACATTGGACAGAAAGAGGCATTTAATTATGCTGAAGGGGTCCCTCCAAGCCATCTTTCTGTGGACTTCTGGCCATCTCAGCTCACGGCTGACTGAGGTCTGTGGTCACCAGGCAGCTGTGGCCAGAGGGCTGATCTCAGGCTCAGGAACTTCCATTCAGGGTTTGCGCAGCACAGACGCAAGTGGAGTTTGGCCTCGCCTGGCCAGGCCAGTGGGTGCTGGGTGGGGGACCCTGGCTGCTGGCTGAGAGGAGGGGTGTAGGGATGGAATGGAGAAAGGGCCCTGCCACAGTGCTCTGGGGGCTCCCCGAGGACAGGGGCCAGAGCTTGTGTTTGACTCTTCTGCCTCCATCTCAGCCCCAGTGTGTGGGATTCCTGCTCATTTGACATTTGCCGATTGAGTGAATAAAGAAAATAAAGGCAGGAAGGGAGGATGGGAGAGAATGAAATTCCTCCTGCGCTTTTCCTGGTTCATGGGTTTGGCAGTGAATTGTATTAAATGGCGTCGATTTTAACCTTCTGGCCAACTTCTGGGACCCACCTGCCTGGCTGGCCCAGCACTGACAGAGCCCATGCTGGGTGGACAGAGGTCAGCACCCAGCAAATGACCCTGAGGACACTCTGACGGACAGCGGAGGCCAGTCTTCATCTCCAAGCTGACCATTCTCTGGCAGCTGCATAGGAATGACACATGTCCAGGTCCTGTCCTTGACCGGACAAATGACATCTCCACCAGATGGGCACATGTCCTGTGTTCTAGGAGTTGAGGAAGACATATACATGTGAACACACATGTATTAGCATGTCTGTGGTGTGTGTGTGTGAGAGGCTATGAACACTCACAAGACTCAGGGATCACTGAGAGGCTGTCAGTTTTTCTAAGGGACAGTGAGTAACATATGTTCTCCAGGCCCCTTGGCTGAGGACGACAGCACAGGGGAGGTCACTCCCCTGCCCTGCTCCAGTAGGGAGATGGCACCCTGAGTGTGCAGTGGGGAGCTGACCTCAGTGCCCTCGGGACAGATGGCTTCCCTCCTCCCCAGGCTGACGCTGCTCTCCACAGGGCCTCTATCGCCTCGACCCACCCAGGGCTTGACACCTGTGAGGCAGGAGCCACCTGGCCCAGTCTGTGCCACTCTTGGGACACAACCTGGCTCAAGGTCAGGGCGGGGTTGAATACCGAAGCTCGCCAAGGAGTATCTTTAAAATTATTTGATGGGGTTGCCACTTCAGTGGGAGTTAAGTTCTAATGTTGGCATGTAAGTCCCAATTAAGAAAAGTATAGAGAGATAATCCCTGAAAGAATAGTTAAATTATTTGTAGATAATGCTGCTCCTGAGTCAAAGAGGCAAAAGTCACTGGCTTGCATGGAAGGGTCACAACGAGGTTTCGTCTGTCCACTGTGACTCCCCTTCACGCTGTGGGGTGGGCCGGACATGGGAAGGGACTGGGGCTCTGATTTGCCCTTCGGGAAGAAGTGCACTGAGTGAAGCAGTGGGCAATGGCCCACAATTTCTAAACCATTTCTCTCTGCCCCGTACCTCTCCCTGCCTCCATCTCTGTCTCTCTCTGTCTCTCTCTCTCTCTCTTGTGAAACACCTAGAGTTGAATTCACACGTGGTTTTTGGTGTGTGTGATGATGCCATCATACAGTAATTTTATGTTTGGAAAATTACCCTCCATCAATAGAAAGCCAATACTCAGCTACACCAGCTGTTGCCATGGTGAAATGTGGGCCCGGGGTGACCAAAGCTCCTGGCATTTGAAGAGAAGCCAGAAGTGCAAAATTCTTGGTGGTAGTTCCCATGTTTAGGAAATTTGGGCTGAAATTAAAAATGAAAATAAAACCAACAAATGCATGCAACAGAAGCTGATGGGTGGGCTCCAGCATGTGTTCTCTGTGAGAGAGTGGCCTTTCAGAGAGAGTTTGGCAGAAGCTCCTCTTTCCAGGGAAGGGCCATGGCTCCCCCAAAGCTGGGATCAGAATCTGCCCCTTGCTCCCTCCACTTGCACCCTCCCTCTTAATGCAGAGGGCAGTGGGCGTCCGCCACCCTACCCCAGATGCACTGAGTGCTGCCAGTCCGGTCGCAGCAGTGGCCTTACGAGCCTTTGGAGACAGAGGGCAGACAGTCTGGGAAAGATGCTGCAGAGGATGTAACGAGCGTCTCGTCCTTGGTTTGGACTTGAGAACCCCTGAAGCTGGTAAACTGAGCCCTAGTTTACAACCACCTCTTGCATTTGCTGTGTCAATATTTTCAGCAACAGAGGTCTTCTGAAAACATGCAAGTCCATCTGGGTAACAAAAATGGTGCCTTGGGTGAGCCAGACACTGGGCAGCACAAGGGTTTAGACCACACCCACGTTGTGCAGGCCTTTGTCCAAGCAACCCAGTTGAAAGGATATAAATCCCAGAATCTCCAGTGTTCATTGCAACACTGTTCATAAAAGCCTCAATCTGGGAACCTCCTACATGCACAGCACAGTGGAATGATGAACAAATGCAGTATATTTACAGAATAGAGCCCAAAGCAGCAACAAGATTGAGTGACCCAGAGCCAAACAGCATATTGAGCAAAATTTGCCAGACATGAAGAGTACACACCATCTGAGTTCCTGGCATGTTCAGCTAAAGTCCTTCTCTTGATGAGGCACCAGGGTACAGCAGGGACAAAACAGAACAGACCCCTGACATAGTAGAACTGGGGTTCTGGGGTGGGGGGTAGACAATAAATAAAGTAGTCATTGCTCTGGTAGATCCAGACCCATGGTGACAGTGGCAGGCTAAGGGTAGGCGCAGATTTGCAGGTGGAGGAAGTGGCCCCTCCCATGCAAGGCTGCCCACATGATGGAGAGGTGGGTGGGACACATTCTGGGGGACTAGGTTAGTGAGAGAGAGGTCAGGAGAGAGACCTGAGATCTGGGTTTGGAAACTTTTAGCTTAGTGAAAATCTGAGCATCATTGGGGTGGGGGGTTGATACAGGTGTGGAGTAGGAAAAGACCCAGGGATGAGACCCAAGGGAGCGCTGATAGTGCAAGACCAGGCATCTAAATGTCAGTCCGGGAGGGAAGCTACAGGAGTGGGAGAAGACCAGGAGAGTGTGGGTAATAAGGAAAGCCACCTTTGATCTGAGACCTTATGTAGCTCAGATGGTCACCTTTTCCCAAGATCGAAAGCTTTATGGGGATGGGTTGGTCCATCTCGTTCACTATTATGTCCTTAGAACTGAACACAGATCCCAGCATATAAGTAGTGGCAGCTGATATTTGCTGAATGCAAGAATGTCAGTGTGGCCGGCCCAACTAACAAGGCAGTAATGTCCCCCAAGGCCCTGAGCTAGTGAGTGAGTTAGTGGTGACTTCAGGAAGTTGCTCTTCCCACCCTGCTCACCAGAGACTCAGCCGCCTCACCATATGTCTTGGTGGAAACATAGGAGGAAAAACGTTCAAGGCTTTGGCAGGTGGTCAAGACATCCCTCCATCTCATGCAGACATGGGCTCAGTTGCCACCTTCCCAGGGGCCTCTGCAGCCAGGGACCCCACCTCTGCTTTGCATGTGCTCTCGCCCATTTTTGAAAACCATTTTTATCTTGGCATCAAAGAGACACAATTGGCACTTCTGTGTCAATGCAGATACGAGCCCTCCCCTTAGATCTCATTTCAACATTGGAGTCACAAACCAGGCTATATTTAAAAAAGCAAAATGTGTCTGGCCTGATAGCTGGCTCCACATTCAATGGAAAAAGTCAAAAATAAACACCATGAGCTGATGACATCCGTACCATCCATGGGCAGGCTGCCCGGACTGGGGCAAGAGCAAGTGAAAGGTGCGCAGCCCCGCCTTGCACAGAACATGCAGCGGGTTCTCAGCAGCCGGGGGCCGGGGTCCACCTGACGGCGTGGCCCTCTACTGTAGGAACTGACCTCCCAGGCATCATGGACCTATGGGTCCAGGGTGGAGCATGCTGTCAGTCACTCAAGCCTCCCTAGTTCTTGGAAAATGCCCACCACCCCCTTTTGTCTGCTTGTCTGAAAACCACTTCCCACAAGGGCAGCCTTCATCCTCCAATTTCATTTTTTCTCCAGTTTTTCCTGTTATCCAAGGGAGACGAGTCTCCCTCAGATGCTCTGCAGGATGTGTTTTGAAAATGGCGTTGGCTTGGATGACAGGATGTCAGAGCAATACTGGTGGCATATGGTCACCTGGTGAGCAGAGGAGAGCTTATCCTCATTTCATGACAGAAAAGCGAGGACTGGAACTTGGGAAGGGGGCCGCTGTCTCTGGCACCGGGGCTGCCAACTCCGGCTGGTTGGACGCTGTCTTCCTGACTTTGCCGAAACTAACTCTCCAGGGACTTCTATTACTATTTTGATTATTTTTTTCTGGGAATCAGCTTAGATTTGGCACCCTCTTCTTTATCCCTTTACTCAACTTCATTCTAAATGATGCAATTAATTATTTGTATTGGTTATTTAAATTTTTACTTGAAACACATTATTGTAAGTATAAACCAGTTCGAACCAGTTAACATGTTTCGAACATGTCACCTCTGCACTGCAGGAAGGGTCTCCAGGACCACTGGAGAAGGCCACGCTGCTCTAGGGGCTGCTGTCCGAGATGTCCCCTCACACAGACCACCGTGTCCTGTATTCAGACCATTGGGAGAGTCAATGACTCTCAGGTTTGAGGCAAGTGCTCCTATTCTACCTATCAAAGGAACATCCCTGGATATATTGTAGACTTTTATTTGGAACAGGATTGCCTGAAATGTTTTGAACATTTTATCGACAGACAACATACACACAGAAAAGAACGCAATTGCACACCAGTGCTCCTAACCCCACCCCCATGTGCACATGGGAGTTCGATGAGGACAGGGGTCTGCTTTGCTTGCTTCTGCATCTGCAGTGCCTGTAAAAGTGTCTGGCACATAGTAGGTCCTCAATAAATATTAATGGAATAAGTGTGTGAGTGGGTGAAAGAATGAAATGGGGTTTCTCCCTTCATTTTTCCCCCTAATCTCCAGGCCACACTGGGGCTAAAGTAATCCTTTAATCTGTAAAGTGATTGAGTCCCCCTCTTGCTCAGAATGCTTTAGTCACTCTTCCTGGTCTTCATGATGTTGCAGAATTGTGTCCCCCCACCCAGGGGTTCCCAGCCCCTGGGCCACAGACTGGTACGAGTCCATGGCCTGTTAGGAACCAGGCTGCAGAGTGAGTGAACCTTTGCTTGCATTACAGCCTGAGCTCTGCCTCCTGTCTGCCTGCCTCCCACCCACCCACCTCCCTGTCTGTGGAAAAATTGTCTTCCATGAAAGCGGTCCCTGATGCCAAAAATATTGGGGACTGTTGCTTCCAACCACCCATCCAGTTCCTATGTTGAAGCCCTAACCCCAAATGTGATGGTATTTGGAGATGGACCCTTGGCAGATAATTTGGTTTAAATGAGGTTATGAGGGTGAGGCCCTCATGATGGGATTATCTCTTTTTCCCCATTTTCCCCAGGAATTCACTTCTTGGAAATTATCCTATGGATAAATTTACCCATATGCTTAAAGATATATGAACAAGGACATTCTTTGATTCATTTTTTTACAGTGACAAAATACTGGAAATACCAATGTTCATCAAAAGTTCTTATGAAAAAATTGAACATCCCTTGGTAGAAAATCATGCACATTAACCACAATGAGGTATGTCCATAGGTGATATGGAATAATTTCCAAGATAACTGAGCTAAAAAAGAAAAGTCAAAGAAAAAAAGGATGAGAAAGGTATGACTAGTATTACTACATTTGTTTTTGCCTTTTATGAGAAAATAGCACATATACATATTCTTGTCCATGCAAAAACTATCTGTGGGGGAATTCACAGGACATGATTACTGACTGCCTATGGTGAAAAGAGAGGAATATGGGAATCCCAAGCGTGGGTTTATATTTTTTATTATGTTTATTATATTAACATGTGCACATGTGACATTTAAAACAATATCACAATACTGTTAAAAATAAAAGGTTAAGGTGGAAAAAAGAAGAAGAGGAAGAGAGACCAGAGTACTCTCTCCACCCTGTGAGGACACAGGGAGAAGGCAGTTGTCCATAAACCAGGAGGAGGAATCTCACCAGGAACCCAATCTGCCAGCACCTTGATCTTATACTTCCAGCCTCCAGGACGCTGAGAAATGCATGTCCGTTGTTCAAGTCTCCTCTCTATGGTACTTTGTGACGGCAGTGTGAGCTCAGATACATGATAAAGTCTGACCTCTTTTACCTGTAAGTTGCACCTGCACCCTGCACTCCCATCCCGCTAGACCTTAGATCCACAAAATTCTCTTCTCGTCAGCATTTCCACATGCTGTTCCTTCTGCCTGGAATGCTCTTTCTCCACTTGTCAAGTGGCCAACTCCTTCCTGGCTCTGCTTACTTCCCATGTATAAGACATGCCTTTCCTGATCACCATCTCCTCCTACCACCCTTTGTCTGTGCCCCCAAACACCGTGTGATGGCCCCTTTGTATCAGTCAGGACAGAGGAGTAACATATGAACTTCAGTGACCTCACGTAACCAAGGTCTATTTCTCATCTGTGCTATGTATTCAGAAAAGTTCAGCAGGGCCCCCGTGCCCCACCATCAATAGAGATCCAGGCTGACAGAGACTCCACTTATGGACACAGATAGTAGAGAGTGTTGAGAAATCACTCTTGTCCTTACCTGCCTCTGACCCAAAGTGCCATTTGTCACTTTGCTTACAGTCCATTGGCTAGAACTAGGTACCTTCCCCAACCTAACTGGGAGAGAGATGGAGAAACATATGAACTCCTCCTGTGTGCCCAGGAAAAGCTAAATAAATTAGAATGGTCTCTGCTATAACCCATTTTGGAGTGTTCCACATGACATGTAACTGCCTATTTATTTTCTGTGTATTCTCCATCTCCAACTAAAGTTCCTCTGTTCCCTGGATTCCAGCTCCCCCCCTCACTGCCAGTTTTACCCTTGGATCCTAGCATAGCACCCTCCTGGAAGGACTGTGAAGTTTGGAGAAGAACCCACATGCAATGGCCACGAGGAGCAGTAAGCCCAGTCACGTGACCCGCCCAGCCTGCTGCTCTGAGCAGACCATCTGCTTTCGTATTGGAGCTCTGAGCTCTCTGATGCTCTGCGATTCTGTGCCAACTAGGATGGGTCGCTTCTTTGTCCACCTCCTCTCAGACCTGCCAAGACATCAGAAAATGCTGAGCACCTATGGAAAATCCTGAATGCACTCCGTCTGTCTTGTCTGTTTTTCATTTGATGTTTGTGCTGTTTTTTGGTACAATAAACAAGGTAAAAGTGACGAAGTAAACAGTGTGAGGTTTAAAGAGTTCTTAACAAGTGAACAATGCTTAACTATGTTCTGTTTTGAGAATGTGAATCTTTAGTTTACACTGATAGTTGAAAAACACAGCATTTGGATGACGGCCAGTTTTCCAGGGTGAATAAGCACCTCGAAAGGGACAAATATTTTTCACAGACTGTCAGTGAAATGGAGGCTCAAATATTTAAAAATAAATACATAAAAAGGATAGAATGAAAGAAAAGAAAAGGAGACTCTGCTGAAGTACAGTTTCCAAATGAGCTAAAAACAAGTTTTTCTTCTTATGTTTACTGCTTCCAAAGAAACAAAACTGCTTAACTCCTCTGTGCTGCTGCTCCCAGAACGAGGTTTCCTAAAACGTCACTCTTGAGATTGAAGAAGGGACTTCACTCTTTAGGCCTCTATTTTCCTCCTCTGTAAAATGGAGATAATTATAATTTATCATTCACAGGGAATTATGAGAACTAAATGAGTTAGTATATTTGAAGGCTTAGACCAGGGAGTTCCATCTGTTAGTTATCACCTTGTCATCACAATCATCATGTCATCACCACCATCACCACCATCACCATTAGCACCACCATTGCCATCATCATCATCACACCAGTCTTACCACCACCATCATCACCACCATCTTCATCACCATCATCATCAATGTCATCATCATCATCACCATCAATAGTTACAAATTTTATCTGGTAGGGGCAATGAAAGTAGGTGCCAGGGAACCATCCTCTGGTTAGTATTAGAGAGTGACCACCCAGTGGAGGGCAAGCTTGACTGGTGAGCATCAGCCTAAAATATCAGTATATTGCTATTGCCCTGTCTTTCACCCTAATGAGGCACAGGACTAGGTGTCCACATTTGCCATACCCCCATGTACTTGCCTTCATTCTAAATGTTCCCTATACCACCTTTACTCTGCTGGGAGGACCCCGACATAAAGGCAGCTACTTGCCTAGGAAATTCAAGTGGTAGCAGAATGCTTCTTTTTGATCCTGTGTTGCCAGGACTGTAGAACGTACTCCAGAAAGTCAACAGTGGTGTCTGCTGGAAGCAACATTAGACATAGTGTGTTAGTATGTCCCAGCTGGTCCCAGTTCAGCCCTGCTCTCTGCCTGGTTTCTCTCTTAATAGTGTCCTCTCTCATTACAGAAATGTTCCAATTTGGAAACTAAATTATATGATCACCATGATTTTCAATTCTTTCTATGTTCTTTTTGCTCATCTCTATTTTCTAAGCTTTCATCAGGAAACTTTTATAATAAGGAGAGTAAAACAATGCAAATGACAAAGCACTGTCTTAGGTATACCTTCCCCAGAGAGAGTTCCCTGCTCCCAGCATGGGTCACTCAAAACAGGATCTTACCTGGCTTGGAATCCCCAGCCCTCTTCCTAGTCTAACACATGGCAGGAGGGCATTAAATATTGACTATCCAACAGAAAGTTGAATAGCCCCACCCCTAGCTACTCAGGTAATGGTGGTCCTCCTACTAGCAATGGTGAGAAATTGCAACACTCTTCATGCAGACATAACACAACAAGCCCTACTCCGGGGATGCTGTCCCATTTGGTGGGAAGTGTGAGGCAAAACTGGCTCATGCCACAGGAGAACTTTGGCCAGCTCTGTCTGCTTGGTGCGCACCTCGATGAAAGAGCCACCCGTGGGGGATCAGAAAGAAGTTAACCCACAAACCATGCTCAGGACTGAATCACAGTGTCTACACTTCTCTACTCCATGGAGTTTAAAAAAATCCTTGCCTGTTTTTTTGCACCCACCTTTGAACTACCTTAAAATGATGAAGTGCCCTCGTTGGGCAGGTTGGCCCAATGGGAAGATTGGCCTTACTTCCACTCTCCTAGTGAGAAGTGGCAGTCCCTTCTGGGCAGGGGGTGCTGTGATCAGATGAAAGACAAGAGTTCACGCCGCCGCAGTGACCCACTGCAAAAGGAAGCTACTGGACATTTCCGTTCCACATTGTCTTTTCACAAAGTTACAAGTAAGGAATATTTGTACTGGATTGTTTTTCCTTCCTTTTATGCCAGCAAAAACTTGCTAAGTTCAAGAGAAATGGATACAAAAGCCTGCATTTTTAAATTTTAATGGTCAATCATATTCAAACAAACCGAAGTGCCTGACAATCCAGCCCCGCCCACCAGGCTCACGTCTGCCGTGTAGCCACAACCACCCACAATCCTAAAAGCCTAAGCTTTTAGGGGACACAGATTTCAGATAAGCTGACCTTCATGCTTAAAACCCTGTAATGCTCCCATTGCCTGGACGCTGGTTCTCTAGCCGGCTGTACCTCAGAGTCACCACTGCACTTGCTGTCTCTACCCCCTGAAATGCTCTTCCTCTCTCTTCCCGAAAGTTCGGCTTCACTGGGAATTTCTGAGAGATGCCTTTCCTGATCACCCCATGCCATGCTCCGCTTATTTCGTCACTTGCCCACCACACTTGTTAATGATCTTTTCTGCTTGTTTGCTTGTTGGCTTTCCGTATTTCCCACCTGGAAGTAAGTGCCATGACAGCAGGCCACTGTAGCCTTATTGCTGAATGAACGAATGATAGATTTAGCTTAAAATGTTCCCATTCTTAAAGGCTCAGTGTTCACTGCTTTGCAGGAGACCATGCTGGGTGGTCTCCAAGTTCCCTTCCACTTTTGTAATTACAACACTCAACTCCAAGGCTCACCCTTTCTCTCCTTCAGAATCTACAATATTAGACTTAAATTCCTCTCCCTCAGTAACCCTCCCCCAGGACTCTCCCATGCTCCTCCCTGATCATGCATTCAGTGTACAAATATTTATTGTGCACCAGCTGAATGCCAGCACAGCACTTAGGTGGGGATTCAGCCGCAAATAGCATCACCTCAGACGAGCAGGCCACCCCCATGAAACAGAAGTGCAGATACAAGATACAAGGGTGCTTGGAATTTCACCAGTTAGGAGTCCTCCCTCTTATCACCCTGTCTCCTGTTCTAGACTGAGTTAAGGTTTTCTGAGTGGTACCCAAATCTTCTCAGTGCTAACTTTCCCACATAATTTCCTTGTGTTTAAGACAGCGTCCTTCATTCCAGCTGGAACCCTACAGGACTTTTCCTAGGCCTGTCTTCTTTTTTTTTTTTTTTTAATTTATTTTTTATTGTTATTCAATTACAGTTGTATGCCTTTTCTCCCCTCCCCTCCCCCCCACCCCGGCTGAACCCACCTCCCTCCCCCACCCCCACCATCCCCCCTGATTTGTCCATGTGTCCTTTATAATAGTTCCTGAAATCCCCTCTTCCCACTGTCCCCACCTCACTCCCCCCTAGCCACTGCTAGAGAGTTCCCCCCCTCAATGTCTCTGGTGGTATTTTGTTTGCTTTTTTCTTTTGTTGATTATGTTCCAGTTAAAGGTGAGATCATATAGTATTTGTCCCTCACCGTCTGGCTTATTTCACTTAGCATAATGCTCTCCAGTTCCATCCATGCTGTTGCAAAGGGTATAAGCTCCTTCTTTCTCTCTGCTGCGTAGAATTCCATTGTGTAAATATACCATAATTTCTGGACCCACTCATTTGCTGATGGGCACTTAGGTTGCTTCCAGTACTTGGCTATTGTAAATTGTGCTGCTATGAACATTGGGGTGCACAGGCTCTTTTGGATTGGTGTTTCAGGGTTCTTAGGGTATAATCCCAGCAGCGGAATTGCTGGGTCAAAGGGCAGTTCCATTTTTAGTTTTCTGAGGAAATTCCATACTGTTTTCCACAGTGGCCTCACCAGTCTGCATTCCCACCAACAGTGCACTAGGGTTCCCTTTTCTCCGCATCCTCTCCAACATTTGTTTGTGGATTTGTTTATGCTGGCCACTCTGACTGGTGTGAGATGGTACCTCATTGTGGTTTTAATTTGCATCTCTCTGATGGCTAGTGATGCTGAGCATCTTTTCATATGTCTCTGGGCCCTCTGTATGTCTTCCTTGGAGAAGTGCCTGTTCAAGTCCTTTGCCCATTTTTTAATTGGGTTGTTTGTCTTCCTGGAGTGCAGTCGTGTGAGTTCTTTATATATTTTGGAGATCAGGCCCTTGTCTGAGGTATCATTAGCAAATATGTTTTCCCATACTGTTGGTTCTCTTTGCAATTTGGTGCTATTTTCTTTAGCCTTGCAGAAGCTTTTTATTTTGATGAGGTCCCATTTGTTTATTCTTTCCTTTATGTCCCTTGCTTTAGGGGACATGTCTGTGAGGATGTTGCTGCGTGGAATGTCTGAGATTTTCCTGCCAATGTTTTCCTCGAGGACTTTTATGGTGTTACAACTTATATTTAAGTCTTTTATCCATCTTGAGTTTATTTTTGTGTATGGCATAAGTTGGTGATCGAGTTTCATTTTTTTGCACGTAGCTGTCCAGATCTCCCAACACCATCTGTTGAAGAGGCTGTTTTTACTCCATTTTATGCTCCTGCCTCCTTTGTCAAATATTAATGGACCGTAAAGGCTTGAGTTTATTTCTGGGCTCTCTGTTCTGTTCCATTGGTCTATGTGCCTGTTTTTATGCCAGTACCAGGCTGTTTTGATTACAGTGGCCTTGTAATACAGTTTGATATCACGTATTGTGATCCCTCCTGCTTTGTTCTTCTTCCTCAAAATTGCTGCAGCTATTCAGGGTCGTTTATGGTTCCATATAAATTTCTGAAATGTTCGTTCTATATCTGTGAAATATGTCATGGGTACTCTAATAGGGATTGCATTGAATCTATAAATTGCTTTGGGTAGTATGGCCATTTTGATGATGTTAATTATTCCAATCCATGAGCATGGTACATGCTTCTATTTGTTTGTGTCTTCCTTAATTTCTTTCTTCACTGTTGTCTAGTTTTCCGAGTACAGGTCTTTTACCTCCTTGGTTAGGTTTATTCCTAGGTACTTTATTTTTCTTGTTGCTATATCAAATGGGATTTTTTTCCTGATTTCTGTTTCTGCAGTTTCGTTGTTGGTGTACAGGAATGCCTTTGATTTCTGAGTATTGACTTCATATCCAGCTGTTTTGCCAAATTCATTTATTAGGTCGAGTAGTTTTTTGGTGGAGTCTATAGGATTTTTCATGTACACTATCATGTCATCTGCAAACAGTGACAGTTTCATTTCCTCCTTTCCAATTTGGATGCCTTTTATTTCTTTTTCTTGTCTGATTGCTGTGACTAGGACTTCCAATACTATGTTGAATAGGAGTGGTGAGAGAGGGCATCCTTGTCTTGTTCCTGATCTTAGTGGGAAAGCTCTAAGTTTTTGTCCATTGAGTATGATGTTGGCTGTAGGTCTCTCATATATGGCCTTTATTATGTTGAGGAATGCTCCCTCTATTCCCACTTTGCTGAGTGTTTTTATCAGAAATGGGTGCTGTACCTTATCAAATGCTTTTTCTGCATCTATTGATATGATCACGTGGTTTTTCTCTTTGCTGTTGTTGATGTGATGTATTATGTTTATTGATTTGCGAATATTGTACCATCCTTGCATCCCTGGGATGAATCCCACTTGGTCATGGTGTATGATCTTTTTAATGTATTGCTGGATGCGGTTTGCCAATATTTTGTTGAGAATTTTAGCGTCTATGTTCATCAGCGATATTGGCCTGAAATTTTCTTTCTTTGTTGTGTCTTTATCTGGTTTTGGGATTAGGATGATGCTGGCTTCATAAAAAGAGTTTGGGAGTCTTCCATCAGTTTGGATTTTTTCGAATAGTCTGTGAAGGATAGGGGTTAGCTCTTCCTTAAATGCTTTGTAGAATTCTCCTGTGAAACCATCTGGTCCAGGGCTTTTGTGTGTTGGGAGTTTTTTGATGACTGCTTCAATTTCCTCTGCTGTTATTGGTCTGTTCAGGTTTTCTGCTTCTTCTTCATTCAGTTTTGGAAGATTATATTTTTCTAGAAATGTGTCCATTTCACCTAGGTTTTCAAATTTCTTGGCATACAGTTCTTCGTAGTAATTTCTTACAATCCTTTGTATTTCTGTGGTATCAGTTGTAATCTCTCCTCTTTCATTTCTAATTGTGTTTATTTGGATCCTCTCTCTTTTCTTCTTGATGAGCCTACTTAAAGGCTTGTCGATTTTGTTTATCTTTTCAAAGAACCAGCTCCTGGATTCATTGATCCTTAGAATTGTGCTTTTAGTCTCTATGTCATTTAGTTCTGCTCTGATCTTGGTTATTTCCTTCCTTCTGCTTGCTCTGGGCTGTCTTTGTTGTTGTTCCTCCAGTTCTTGTAGGCGTAGAGTTAGGTTGTTTGTTTGAACTGTTTCTATCTTCTTAAGGTAGGCCTGTATTGCTATGAACTTCCCTCTCAGGACTGCCTTTGCTGTGTCCCATAGGTTTTGGATTGTTGTGAGTTCATTTTCATTTGTTTCCAGGAAGTTTTTGATTTCTTCCCTAATCTCATTCTTGGCCCATTCATTGTTTAATAGCATGCTATTCAGTCTCCATGATTTTGAGTGTTTTGGGTTTTGTCCTTTGGGGTTGGTTTCTAGTTTCAGCCCCTTGTGGTCAGAGAAAATGCTTGATATGATTTCAATTTTCTTGAATTTGTTGAGGCTTGCTTTGTGTCCTATCATGTGGTCTATCTTTGAGAAAGTTCCATGGACACTTGAAAAGAATGTGTATTTTGCTTCTTTGGGATGAAAAGCTCTATATATATATCAGTTAAGTCCATTTCCTCTAGGGTATTGTTAAGTGACACAATATCCTTGTTGATATTTTGTCTGGAAGACGTGTCCATTTTTGATAGTGGGGTGTTAAAGTTCCCTAGTATAATTGTGCTGCTGTCAATATCTTTCTTGAAGTCCTCCAAGATTTTTTTTTATGTATTTGGGTGCTCCTATGTTGGGTGCATATATATTTACAATGTTTATGTCTTCTTGGTGGATTTTTCCTTTGAGTATTATGAAGTGACCTTCTGGGTCTCTCTTTATGGCCCTTCTTTGGAAGCCTATTTTGTCTAATATGAGTATTGCTACCCCTGCTTTTTTTTCCTGTCCGTTTGCTTGGAAAATTTGTTTCCAGCCCTTCACTTTCAGTCTGTGTAAGTCTTTTGTCCTGAGATGGGTCTCTTGTAGGCAGCATATGTGTGGGTCATGTTTTCTTATCCATTCAGCTATTCTATGTCTTTTGATTGGATCATTTAATCCATTTACGTTTAAGGTTATTATCGATAGGAAGTTATTCATTGCCTTTAATCCCACCTGTGTTCCTCTGTCTTTCTCTTTTCCTTCCTTTCCTTAAAGCAGTCCCTTTAGCATCTCTTGCAGAGCTGGTTTGGTGGAAGTGTATCTTTTAGACTTCTTTTGTCTGGGAAACTCTTTATTTGGCCTTCTATCTTGATTGAGAGCCTTGCTGGGTAAAGTAGCCTTGGTTGCAGGCCTCTGGTTCTCATTACTTGGAATATTTTTTGCCATTCTCTTCTGGCTTGGAGCGTTTCCATTGAGAAGTCAGTTGCTAACCTTATTGGGGCTCCCTTGTACATTACTTCCTTTTTCCCCCTTGCTGCTTTTAAGATCCTCTCTTTGTCTTGGAAATTTGCCATTTTAATTATGATGTGTCTTTCAGTGGGTCTATTTGGGTTCCTCTTGCTTGGGACTCTCTGTGTTTCCTGGATTTGGGTGACTTTTTCTCTCCTCAGATTAGGGAAATTTTCCATCATTACTTTTTCAAACAGGTTTTCTATCCCTTGCTCTTCTTCTTGTCCTTCTGGTATTCCTATTATACAGATATTGTTACGTTTCATGTTGTCCTGCATTTCCCTTATTGCCTCTTCATTCTTTCTGAGCCTCTTTTCCTTTTCTTGCTCTTTCTGGGTGTTTTTTTCTATTTTGTCCTCCAGCTCGCTGATCCGATCTTCTGCTTCATCAAGTCTGCTTTTCATTCCTTCTACTGTGTTCTTCAATTCAGAAATTGTATTCTTCATTTCCTCTTGGTTCTTGTTGATAGTTTCTATTTCCTTTTTCATGTTGATATAGTTTGCAGTGAGTTCATTGTAGTTTCCCTGTAGTTTCTGGTAGTTTTCTTTGAGCTCAGAGAGCTCAGTGAGCTTCCTGATAACCATTGCTTTGAACTCAGTATCTGATAGTTGACTTGCCTCTTTTTCAGTTAGCATTCTTTCTGAGGCTTCCTCCTTTCCTTTCATTTGGGAATTGTTTCTTTGTCTTCCCATTGTTTGTGAGACTCTTCTTGTTGGCCTCTGCTTCTTAAATTGCTCTATTCTGACTCCCTGGGTTTATGGTATGAACTTCTATGGTAGAATGCCAATGGGATTTGGTGGTGCTGTCTCCTTAATCTCCTGTGGTCACTGGTCTTGAGCTGACGTTTATGGGTTTAACACGGTCTAACTCTAGTCTTTTCAGCACTCCAGGTTTTGTTGTCTCACCTGTGGGAAAAGGAGAAAGGGGGGAAGAAAGAAAAAAAAAAAAGAAGGGAAGGAGGGAAAAAGAAAATAGAAAAGGAGGAAAGGAAGGAAGGAGGGAAGAATGAATAAAGAAAGATCGGAGGCAAGATAAGAAGGAATTTTAACAAAAATTAAAACATAGAAATAGATAAAAGAAGGCAGGAAGAAGACATAAAAAAAGGTAAAGGATGGGAGGAAGAAGGAAGGAAAAAAAAAAGAAAGGAAGAAGGAATTCAGGGGGAAGGGAGGAAAGGAAATTAAAAAAAAAAAAAGAAAAAAAAACTTCTGCTGGCTTTAAACCGGTCAGGTTAGTTCTGCTGGTCGTCCTGTCTGTGCAACGGGAGGGGGTGGTTGGAAGGATTGGTTTCACTTTTCTCCCTTCCTGGGCCACACTCTTCGCTGTTGTTCAGCCTGCAGTCTCCCCTAGCCCTGCAGCTCCCCTGTGCTGGGTGTTCTGCCTTTGTCCTAGAGAGCTAGTAGGCCCTGCAGGGCTCTGTGCGCAGGTGTTAGGTAGGCATTGTAGGTGTGGTCCCTGGCAGGCAATCAGGCCGTTGATCAGCCAATCCGGCAGCTTTGTGCTTGGGACATGCACAAGCGGCTTTGTGCTTGGAACTCACCGCAGCCGGCGGATCCAGCGACTTTGTGCTTGGGAGGCCGATCCAGCCACCCTGGGCTTGAGTCACTCGGGCGGGTGTGGCCGCCCTGGGACTGAATCACGCTGCACTCGGGTCCGAGGTTTTGGGCCTGTGGGTGGAGCAGCTAGCCTCTGCTCCAGATGCTCTCCCACCTGAGGTTTCAGGTGTGGGCGCCCCTCCGGGGTTTCATGTGTGGGCCTCCAGTTCGCTAATCTTGCGTGCGCGCAACCGGGCCTCAGGTGAGCGCCGGGGATCCGGGGCTGCTTATCCCGCGCTCTCAGTCCAGGGGTTGAGGGGGGAGGGGCGCCAGGGGCCGCGGCTGCTGCCGAGAGTTCTCTAACTAGCCCCTGAGTGCCTCTATTTTCTTTTTCTTTTTGAGAAATTCTTCCTATTCAAGCCCCCCTGGTCCAAACAAGCACCTGGATGCTCACAGCTCAGCCTGGCCCTCTCCCAAGACTCCTGCAGCAGCCCCTGCGCCTGGGCTGGCGCTTCTGCTGCCCTTGTACCACGCGGGTCCCGGGTCCCGGGGACCTTATTGTCCTTAAGCACTCTTCTTACCGTCAGATCTTTCAATGTCCTCTATCTTTGGTCTCTGATCTTCATATATGCTGGAATACTGTTGGCTGTTCGCTCTGCTCCTCAGATCAGCTCGGTATTTCCCTGGCGTTGAGGGGAAGTGGACTCCGCTCCCACCTATGTTGCCGCCATCTTAGGACTCCTCTTCCTATAACTCGCCTGTCTTCTTAAAACAAAAGTCATGCTGCTTGAATAGTCAAAAAAATCCATCCAGTGCAAGGGCAAGGGAAACTGTTTGAGTCATCGCTACCTTCAGAGGGGAGCTAAAAAGCAGGTAGAGAATAGATGTTTAGGAGGGAGGGCTCAGTTAATGAAATAAAGGGGGAAATACCCATATTGTATATTTCTTCTTATATTCATAGTCCCTTTAACAAGGACACTGACAGGGAGTATTTATATAGAAGTATTAGATGCTCTGAAATCAGTGCCTAGTGCTCTGTCAAAGAGAGCCAGCTTCTGACCAATACATCATGTACACACTCACACTCACACACACAATCACATACTCATACATGCTCATACATTCCCATATAATCACACACACTTTACAAGCACTCACATATTCACATACACATATTCACATGCACACACCTACACTCACACAGCTCTCTCACATATTTGCAGCTAAACACATCCTTGCACTGATATACACAGTTCACACACACCAAGTCTCATAGACACACACACAATCATGCTCTCTTCAGGAGATATTATCAAGCCCAACTCACTCCTGTCTTTTTTCAATCTCTAAAAAGCTGCATTTACTAAAATAAGCAAAACATGTGAGCTGTGGAATCCACCTTGTTGAAGTACTGGCTTTTATTGGTCAACCAGTAAATCAAAACACATGGAAAAGTGCTACATTTAGGAACACACTGCGACTGTATTACTCCTCATTTTATTGGCTCATCTCTAATCGGAACCAGCTGGTAGTAAAGAACAGAGTTCATGGGAATCTACCTTTTGTTGAAAGCTAGGCCAGGGTGGATGCTGGAAGCCAATGAGTACAATGAAAACAGCTGTAATTGACTTGTGAGGTCACGCTCTGGGTAGAACTCAGGGACAGAGGTGACACTACAGCTGGTGCATAAAATGCTGGGCTCCCTGATACCTATAACTGTGGAAAGAGGAGCCAAAGGCACCCATTTATGAGGCTGCCCCCAGCGTCTGCCCTTGCTGACCTGTCTCAGGCAGCTGTTGTATCACGCAATTACTCTGGGCTGCTTGCTGACATTAATCACAGTAATTATAATGATGACATCCATGACGGTGGTTATGATGATGACGGCAATGATGGTGGTGATGATTATAATAATTATGCTGGTCGTGGTAATGATGTAATAGTGACAATGATGATGGTGGTGGTGGTGATGGTGGTGGTAGTGGTGATGATGATGATGGTGGTGATGGTGTGGTGGTGATGATGATGATGGTGATGATGGTGATGTTGATGATGATGTGGTGGTGATGATGATGATGATGGCAACAGTCAGAAACTTTTTTCTACACAAAGCTCAAGGAAATTCCCACATCAAAGTGCTACAACCTTAATGCTGTAAGAGTTGTAACCTTCACAACATAAACTCAACAATTTTCCTTTTTCCTTGTGATTTGTCTATTTTAAACAATCCCCTCCTCCAAAAAAACTGAATTTTAGAAATGGAACATACATACTCACCACTCCAGTTCCCCTTCCTGTCTCTAATCAGCTTAATGTGTCCAACCTTTGGAAAATAGTGATGTGTTAGGAGGGTCTGTAGGGTATTTTTAGCACCTGACATTATCCCACCTCTTCCCCTCTCTGCAGGGTTGTATGATATGTACCCTGTTTAATAAGTACATCATAATTAATTTTACAGACAGATTTTTAAAACAGGTTTTCTAATATTTGGAGATGGGTGGAGGGCCCTGCAGCAGAGCTGGGACTGCGTGTCTGGACCTGGGGACGGAGCACACTCTCCACAGGTGCCGTGCTTCCTTCCCCCGGGACCCAGGCCAGGCCCAGTAACTCCTTAACAACATGGAGAGAACAGCAAGAGGAAGCTCTGACTTGTATTTCCAAGAAGAAATGCATGATTTTTCCTTTATTTATTTCTGCAACCACAGGGATCCCCTTCGTGATGAGTCACTCTGCTAGTGAAAGTGCAGCTAGTGAATCAGGGTGTGCAGTGACTATAGAATGTGTTTTCTATCATATCTGGAGCCTGCTTCTATGAAGAGGAGATACGAGGGGTTTACAAGTGACTATAGCAGTTGTGTGCCTGGACTCTGACTTGCTTTCATAGCATTTTCCTCCCCGCTTTGCTAAGGATGACGAAGTTGGAGCTTCTGTCTCATTAGGTGGATCTCGTGGCCTTCACTGGCTCCAAGTTTGACAGTCTTGGGACCTGACCCCATGGCATCCTAGAAAGTGTAGCACAGAGCCATGTGTGTCTTTGAGACATGAAAAGGATGTAAGGATCTGAGGCTTCCAGGGGGGACAACAAGTACACACATGGGTGCAGACATGTCTCTGGCAGATGAATAACTGCATTAAACCCACTTTTCAATCTACTTGGAAAGATTTTTCAAAGGGCCTGAGAACTGCATTGGGTTTCCATGGGGTGTTTGGTGGATTCCAAAGCTGTGAACTTGGATTGCTGAATATTCTCTGAAGTGACAAGTGCTGTCTTCTCTCAATGAGTGGGACATGCAAGAGAATTTCCTCCTCATTAGAAATGATCCCCAATTCCTTAGAGGATCCACATTGGAGAAGATGATTTAGCGGGAGAATGGCTCCCCCCAGGACCTCTAATGATTAAAAACCATCTTTCCCACACCCCAATCCTACACCAAGCTGGGAGAAGTGTCCCAATGGGCCACTACAAAGAATGTGGGCTCTTGTTCTGGAGTGAAGCTTAGGACTAGGAGAATTTTTTTACTTTCAGAAAAGACACAGTGGCTCTTTCCTCAGATACATCCTTTAATACTATGGTCCCAAAGGGAATGTGGGACCATGACCTAACCCAAGAAGGCTGTCAGTGAGGAAGTTTGGACCATAATGACGGTAGACAATGCAAACCAGAGTCTTTTTTTGAACGTCACAACATGTTCCTATACCCAAACAACTCCCCTTCTTCCTTCCTAAGAGAACCCGGATTGTATGCAGAGGGACAACATGGCCAGCCTAAAGACAACCACTTCCAGCTTCCCTGATGTGAGGAGCTCTAATGTCACCACTATCAATCCCTTCATCTGTAGTGTCCTGGTGGGGGCTGATGGAGAGTATGTATTGTCAAAGTAGCCCTCAAACCACCTCGTGGTGCTAAAACTGTTGTAAAAACATCCAGCCCTGGCCAGTGTGGTTTGGTTGGTTGGAGCATGAGCATTGTCCCATTGGGGGGTTGATTTCCAGTCAGGGCACATGCCAGGGTTGCAGGTTTGCTCCTTGATTGGGACACATGTGAGAGGCAACAGATTGATGTTTCTCTCTCACATTGATGTTTCTCTCCCTCTCTCTAAAAAAATTAATAATCATGTCCTCAGATGGGGATTTAAAAAGGGTCCACGGCTAAGGGTGCCAGCTGTGGAGTGTGGGTTCAAATCCTAGCAAGTCCAAGATGTGGAGCCTGGGACAAGTTACTTTCTCTGGGCTTCAGTTCCTTCCCTGTCTGCAGAATGGGAGTAATAATAGTTCCTGACATAGGAGTGAGGGGAGGGTTTGGGGATGTCCAAACTTTTGGTGACCCTGGGCAGCACTGGAAGAAGAAGAGTTGTCTTAGGCCACACATTAAATACACAAACACTAATGAAAACTGATGAGCAAAAAAAGGTTTTAAGCAAATTTACAGTTTTGTGCTGGGCCACATTCATAGCCATCCTGAGCTGCATGTGGCCCGCGGGCCATGGGTTGGACGCCCCTGGTAGGTGATCAGGGGGTGATGATAATGATAATGGTAGTGGTAGTCCTGATGCTGGTATACTGCTGATGTTATTATGACCTTGGCCATTACGAAGAATAATGAAGCAGTTTAGTCTGCAGTCACAAAGGTTTCCAAATGTTTCTGCCACTCAGAACATTTCTTTTCTAGAGCTTGTCATCACCCTAAACCCAGGAAGATACTAAAGGGAGGACCATTGCCTAACCATGATCAGTGTGGGTTCAGGGAGGGAATGACTTTCAAGCAAACAAAGGAGAGTCTGGTTGCTCTAGAAAGGAGGCTTCGCTGAGAATGCCAGAGCTCAGGAGCCACGGAGCACATTCCATCCACGTGGCTGCGTGCATCTTGCTCAGCACCCAGCATGCACACAAATGCCACCTGGCCTTTGCTTTGGCCATTCTTTCTCCTGAAATGCCCTTTGTCTTCTCTGCCAGACCATTGGGGTTCAAGTAGGTTGAAGAGCATCAAGCTTTCACTACATGCCCGGGCAGTGTTTCATTTAATCTTCACAATAACTCTACGAAGGAGTTAAAGTAGGACTATTACCTCCATTTTTTACAGGTGAGGAAAGTGAGGGTCAGAGGAGGGAATTCGTTTGCCCTAAGTCACCTAACCAATATTCAGTAGACACCCCAGTCTCTTCTCCCCACTGACCTTGGGGCCTCTTAGGGTTCTCTGGAACTGAGTTTGAAAATCACTGCCCTAGCCACTCTCTCGCGGGCCTTTCCAGTGTGCCATGTGGTTATTTGTATGACTTTGGTTGTGCTCTGTGGTCCTGAGTGGTAAGAAGTGGATGGACTTCAGCATGCTCTGTACCTAGTGGGGTGCTTTGACGCTGAAGTGTTTTCTCTCCTAAATCTGGACATGGCTGGTGTTCTCCACAGGCACATTTTGCCCACCCACGAAGCCTGAGGCCTACAATTCTTCGATTAACAAGCTACTGCGCACGCTGGACAGAGCAGAGAGGGTGATTTTCAGGCAGCTGGTTGCAGCCCAATGAGAACTTTCCGTTGGCTCATCCAAACGAGTGGCTTGGCTCGGTCTCCCTCGCGAGAGCATCAACAGGAAACGGAGCAGGGGCCCCTGCTGTCCTCGGCCGGACAGCTCCCCACTTCCCTTTGGGTCTGGCACTGGCTCACCAATGGAGTAAAAATGGAACATGGGATATAATTACACTTGCCGAGTTAGCAGCTGAAAAAATCCAGTGTTTGCTGAAATGTGCACAAAATGAAATCTCAGCTCTGCGCTGACCCCACCCCCACTCACAAGAGGGTGTTTTCCGATAAGTATATGTGTGTTTATCATTAAATGTAGCAGGAGATTTGGGAGCTGTCTGATCCAGATGCCCAAGTGATGGCTCCACATATGCATGTTGTTTGTTCGTGGTGATGGTCATCTGCCCTGGAGGAAGAAGTCCCCTCCCGAGGCAGGAGGGTACAGAGGTGATATAGGCAGAGAGACAGTGGGGGTGTGCTCCCAGGATCCCCCTGCTCCTGAATGTCAGTGAAGGCTGGACATCGACCAAAGCGAAGAAATTTCAAAGCAGTGTCATGGGCACGCTTCTAGGATACCCTGAGTGTTGGGGACACAGGCAATCTGAAAATGTATGTGTGAGAAGCAGCCAGACCCAGCTTCCTCGGACAGTCCCCTCACTTACCCAATAGAGTGGGAGGAGTGTGGGTGGGTGACACTAATCTGACCTGTTGTTACTTTAGGGCATTGGTTACCAACCCTACCATGAGCTTAAAATCATCTGGACAGCTATTGATACAATGTGACTCCATCTCCAAATTCATGGTAAAATGTGAACTCCATTCTCCCAGCCCCAAGACTCTGAGTCATTTGCATTGAAAAGGGGTTCAAGAATCTATGCATTCTCGAGTTGCTGGTATGAATGTTGGGTGAGCCACACTTTCAGAGACAACTCCTAGAGCAACCTGTCTCAAACTCTAGTAAGCACAGGGTCCCCCAGAGGTCATATTAAAACACAAAGTGTGACCTACCCTGCAGCTTCCTTGCAACAGTGCCCCACTGGAGCTGCAGAATCTGCCTTTGCCTCACAAATGCTCAGGTGAGGCTTTGCAGCTGCTCCCAGAACCCCACTTTGAGAGCTTCTCTTTTCCTATTTTGGAGAAAAATATCAGTTTGATGATGCCAGTGGCCAAAAGAAGGAGAACCACACCTTATTCATATCTCCCAGCACAGCAGTCTCATCCATAACTAATCAAATTCACATTGAGAGCTTTTAGAACTTTCTCCTGGTGCTCTAACCTGGGGTGGGGCCCCAGCATCATAGTTTTTTAAAGGCTACCCTCCCTAGGAGCAGCCAGAGCTGAGAAACACCACCCCACCACCCATAGCACAGAGTAGGCAGCCAGTTTCAGTTTTCATGTCAGCATTTGTTGAGTGCCTGTTATATGCTTTTGTTTGATAGTTATCAAGTGCCTACTATCTCCGTGTACTGGGTAAGAGGTGGTGGAGGCAAGAAAAAAGCATCAGTCCCCTCCTTAAGCAGCTCACACTCCACTGGAGACAACAGGTAGGCAGTACACCCAGGTAGGAGATACAATTGGAGGATGGTGTGCAAGATGCCACAGAACCACAAAGAAGAATAGACTGCTTTTTTGGCATTGAGGCAGGGAGTGGAAAACCCCCAGAAGAAGGCAGAATCTGAGCTAGGTTTTAAAGAATGGCTCAGGAAAGGGCAAGAAAAAATCACTCCAGGTTGATGGGACACACTTCTGGTGCTGAATCCTGAACCAGCATGGAACATTCAGGACACTCTGAGCAGGTGGGTGTCAGTAGAGCAAGGAAGTGGGAGCAGGAGTGATGGAAGAGTTCAGCTGAGGAACACGAGTGTTTAGGAGTGAGTTGCCTTTGGAGCATCAGATTATAATTAATTTCCCCCAACTGAGAGATGGAGGTTTGGCTATCGGCCCTGCTGTGGCCACACATTTGAGTCTGTGCTCCTTTCAGATGCACTAACTCTTGTTCTTTCCTGTGAGCTCTTGGTGCCGGGTTTCCCGCTAGAGCTCCTGCCCATCGCTAGAATGAGTAGGAGACGGAGTGGCAGAGGGCACTGCTTGATGGGAGACTTGGTTGCTGGTCCCATTCTTGACAGTCATTCCTGGGATCCTCCTCACTGCTGCATCTATAAAATGAAGCTGGGCAGAAAATCTGAAGGCCGTTCCAGCTCTTTAGAAAGTTGTCTCCTGGTGAACCGATGTGCCAGTGGAGACAACGCCAGAGAAGGACAACCTGAAGGTTTCCCACAGCTCCTCTCCAGAAAGCCTGGCCTCTCTATGGCATGCTCTCCCCAACCAAGTCCAGCTCTACAAACTCCCCATCCCGGCACATCCCAGGACAAGCCAGGTCCGCCAGAGAGCAAGGCCACTTCTGCTCGGGGCGAATTCCATCTGTCACCTCCATAGCTTCCAGCTAAGAGAGCTCCCCAGGTCACCAATCCCTGAAGAGAAGGAGGTTTAGTCAACAATGTTTCAGAAATTAAAACCAGGGCCCTGCTCTTGCATTGAGTGAGTCTGATGGGAAAAGTCAGACATGAAAGAAGAAATTTGGACACTTTGGATGTGAGGCCTCTTGGGGGGCTGGCTCAGAAGAACAGTGGACCTTGCTGGTCCGGCTCCACTCCTGGACCCCCAATTGCCAGAGTGGGGATGCTGGGGTGATGTGCTGGGGCAGCACCATCATCCTCAAGGCAGAAGGCGCTGGAAGGAATGGGCTGGGGGATGAGTGTGGGGACATTTGGCACAGGGACAGGGGTTGTGGTTTTGATGAAGTCTAGGATGACCATTTAATGTACTGTCCAGAGTGGGGGAAAAGGGGAAGCTACTTGTAATTCTGCTGGGACATATTTTTTTCTGGAGTCAGAATTCCTGATATGAAATCCTCACTACATCTCTAACCAGCCATGTGATCTAGGACAAGTGCCTCATCATCTCTGAGCCTCAGTTTCCTCATTGGAACAGTCACTTTACCTGCCTCATTGGGCCTCTGTGAGGAATAGATGAGATAATATACAAGGAGCTTGGAGTCCAGTGTTTTTCAGTGCTTAGTACACATTGGTGGCCATGGCCATAATTGGTGTTCCTACAGAGTGCCCTTGAGTATCTCTCACAACCTCCCTACACCTCAGTCTCTTCTGCTAGAAGGTGAGGAGAATATCTTTCCTGCATATTCCTCAAGATGATTGGGATGAACAAATGGGACACTGAGGTGGAGGCTGTTCTAGGCTGTGTGGCGAGCAGACCAATGAGAAGAGAACCCAGATAGTGTGATATAAGGCTGTGTGGCCTCTTCTGTCTAGTGGACAATTTCCACCTCAATGAGAGATTCACATGATCCAACCAGATGGCTAAATGTAACCAGTTGCCCCATTCTTTTGGTTGGGATAAATAAGTAAAGGATCCTCTTGTCTTCCCAGCATCTCTTACCTCTCTTGCCTTCTCTTAGTCATGAGTTTGGTGGGGTTGGCCCTCTCTCCACACTCCAGGCCTGGTCCATTAGAGCATTCTACCACTTGGGCCAGAGTCATCGGTTCGAATATTGGCAAGTGGTCCAAGCAGGCCAATAAGACTCAGCTCCAGGGCTTTGGTTAAAATGGTGGCAGAGAGGGAATACCTCTTTCACTGAGGACTCTGAGAAGACAGATGCTAGGCCTGCACCTGCCATTGTGCCCACTCTACAAATGGAACCCACACAGAAGAAAGCAGAGCTGAGGGCTGATGAAGTTCAAATGGAATCCCGCTTACTATGTTTGAATCCCTAGATCCAGCCCTACCTGAATCTTATCCTAGAGTTTTCAAGTATGTAAAGGAACCAAAGTTCCTTTTCTTGCTTAAGTAAGTTTCTGTCAATTGCAATCAATAGAGCTTTGAGAAAATATATGCAGGTGATGATAAAGAAGAAAAATTCAGATATGGAATGAAGTGCTAACTCAGTCTTAACTCAGAGACAGCCTATTTGTCCTGTCCGCTTGCCCTCCCCATCTTTTTTGCCTTATAGGCAGCCCTGCACCTATGGGCTATATTCCCAGGCTGCCGTGTCCACTGACTTCTAGCTGGTTCAGCCAGTAAGAGGCTCTGGGGGACAATCAAGGCAAGAGGAAGGAAGAAGACAGGTTGGCCCTTCCCCCTTCTCCACCTTGCTGTCTGTTCTACCTCTACCACAGTTCCCATGTCTGCTGGGTGGCCCAGTCTCTCCAGCCCCAGCATCAGAATGCTGGAGGCTCCTGCTCTTGCTCATCTGGGGGTTACCTCACTGTCCCTGGCTGACTTCTTAGCAATCCCATCAAGGGTACAACCAATTCCCTGTATGAAATTTTCTCTGTTTTCGGTATTCAGAGCATTTTCTACTCTCCTGTTTGGGCCCTAAGTGACACAGATGGCAAATAGTTTTCCTCTTGTGCCCTGGCAGTAAGAGAGGTCAGG
Organism: Desmodus rotundus; assembly: GCF_022682495.2. Classification (NCBI taxonomy): domain Eukaryota; kingdom Metazoa; phylum Chordata; class Mammalia; order Chiroptera; family Phyllostomidae; genus Desmodus; species Desmodus rotundus. The sequence goes on along the minus strand of NC_071398.1, from coordinate 29,608,141 downwards.
ACACCTAGGGAACTGAAGCAAACTCAGAGCTCCTGGGGGTGAGTGAGGGTGGGGCTGTCTCTGGCCATGGATGAGTGGGGCTCTAGCTGAGGGCAGAGGGGCCTCTGCTGCACTTTAAGAAGGATTGGGTGTGGTGTGCTGATCAGACTGTCCCCTGTTGGGGAGGAGTGAGACTCAGAACACCCCCAAATATCCCGGCAAATTCTGGGATACATCCCGAAATGAGGACTTGACTCCCATAGGCCAGCATGTGCCAGGGGCCTGGAGAAATGTGATCTGAAACTTCCAGGGCATGCCTGCTCACCAGCTCACCGATTTCAAAGGCCAATCTCTTTGGGGCTCCTCTTGCTCCTTAAGTGAAACGGAACACTGTGTTAGGACTCGGGTGTAGAGGGGAGAGGAGCCAGGAGCCAGCCAGGCGGAGGGGGCCGGGGGCTTCGGCAAAGTCAGCAACAAAGAGCCCAGTGACCCAGCGAAGCCTGAAGCAGCCCAGACATGAAAGGAATATGCTGGAAAAATTAACTCAGTGTTTGCTTTGGGAACCAGTCTGACGGCTCTTAATCCAGTGGGCGTGTGTGTGTTGCAACTCAGGGGACGTCCCAGATCCCCTGGTAATGTGACAAAGAGCTGTTTGTGAGGGTTTCATCCCCACCATGGAGGGTGCCTGCTGACTGGACCTTGCGCCCCGGCCGCTGAGCCATGCCCCTGCCGTCCAGGGGGCTTCCAGCCATCTCCCAGCAGCCTGCTCTGAGCTGGCTACTTGTTGACTTTTCCTCTTCTTCTCACCTTGATGTTCCCACTTTAGAAAGACAGACGGCCCCAAGAAGTCGCCAAGCCCCAAAGCTAACAGTGTTTGGAGGGGCTGTTTCTTGAAAGTGCATCTGTTAGGTCAAGCAGATGAGGAAAAGGACGTGCTTGGCCCCTGGAGGGAGAGGTGGGGGCCAGGAGGACAAGCATAACTTGAAGGGATAAGAAATGAAGGCAGTGACCCCTCTCCTTAATGTGCAGACATTTCTCGTACAGAATTTGATTAGATGTGCTGGAAAAGGAATCATGTTTTAAATTCCTTTCTTCTTGTTTTAACTAGACCAGCCCCAGGGAAAGGGACTCCATGGCCAAAACTCATAGACAAACAAAAAAGTGACTTAGAATTGTGAGCTTCCTAAGGGCTTCAAGTCCTGTCATGAAAGGGTGAGTCGAATGACTTTCCAGGGTACCCCTGACCACATGCGTTTTTTACCTTACCTACTGAATGTAAAAGCCGACCCACAGACACACTGTCTACGAAGTATCACCCATGTGGTGCAGTCTCAGAGCAATGCAGTCATCGGAGAAGCCGAGTCCAGCCACCAGAGCAGATTTAAAAATAACCCAAGTTGCTAACTTGCATCTGTCAACAGACGTGAAGGGCATAAATGGGCCAAAGCCAGCTATTTTTAAAACATCCTCTTGCTGTCCCATCCATCCCTCTCACACACAACAGCTGCTCCCCTACCTCCCTCCTAAAACAGAAACAAGACCTGCCCGTCTTTTCCTTTTGTGACCAAAATGCCAGTCTGGGAAGACAGGCTCCTCTTAGCAGGTAAGGCCGGCTGAATGCAGAATCCTCCTCATTGGCCAGGGCAGGGATGGGGGGCAAGTAATTATCATCCTATATATTCTATCTGTTGCTGTTACTGAAAAGAGGGTGGGCTAAGACACCTGTCCAGTCTTCCCTTTTCCTAGATCTCAGTCTGGAGAAGACATTCCCCGACTCGACCACCATCAATGGTCAAAACTCAGACCCACTCCTCAATCTAATATCCCATATTACAACCCTTTGGTCTCTTCACACAGTGAAGCAGGACATCCCCTTGTCCCCCTCTTGCCCACAGGTTCCCACTTCCCCAAATATTCCTTCCGTCCCTTCTAAGCTTGTATGCGCACAGGCTCAGGCTCAAACTCCTCCATCCTGCTCAGAACCTTGGACACTGATGTCATGGAGCCACCAAACCAGCCTGTGCACGTCCTTTATGTGAGGAAAGAAGCAGCTCTCAATTTACGTGGGCCACTTGTATTTAGGTCTCTATTTCCAACAGCTGAGTGCAGTTCTAACTGAGATCAGTTGTGATTATTGCTTTAATATAAAAATAATATTCTCAACAACTCACCATGGAGTTAACCAGTGCTCTGGAAACAAGTGCATTCACTCTGCCAGGTATCTTGTCTCCGGCCCGCCATGCCTCTCCTGGCCTGATGGCCCAGGGTGAGAAGCTAGGTGTAATGGGCATTCAGTCCCCTCCCCTGCTCTCCCATCTGCTCTTTCGAAGGGGTGAGCATCCTGGAGCACCTCCCAGAACTCCAGGCCCAAATTTACTCTTTCCCTGGCTAAGAGTGGTTCCAGGTCAAGCTGATGGAGGTCAGCCTGGTGTGGGGGACAGAGCCCTGGTGATGACCTGCGTCCTTATCTGCACTTGGCTACTGATGGGCCAAGTGACTTTGTACACATTCCTGGACCTCTTTGGTATCCCTTGACTTCCTTTGTGTGTGGAGGAGGTTGAAGCTGATACAACCACCTGAGACACCAGTTCCTAAGGAGCTGCGGAGTGATGTCATGACAAATTGGGGCCTCACAGTCAGAGAGAGGTGAATTCAGATTCTGCACTATTACTCACTTGCTGTTTGGACTTGGGAAGTTCACTTCTTTAGTTTCTGCAACCATAATATTTCTCTCTAGCACGGCATCCATAGAATAAGAAATGATTAAGGCACCCACCTCAGACTGTGGGGAATTGTGCCACAAAGGTGGGGGGGGGGTGCGGAGTTCAGCAACAGAAATTTATTTCCTCACAGCTCCAAGGCCATAAATCTGAAAACAAGGTGTCAGCAGGTTGGTTTCTTCTGAGGGCTGTGTGGGGGAATCTGCCTCAGCCCCTCTCCTGGATCCTGGTAGTCTGCACTGTTTCTCAGCTCGGAGATGGCCTTTAACCTGTGTCTTTACCTTGTCTTCCCTGTGTGTCCGGCTCTGTGTCCAAATTCCCCTTCTTCATAAGGACATACTGGATTAGGACCCACCCTAACAACTTCATCGTAACTTGATCATCTGCAAACATCTATTTCCAAGTAAGGTCACATTCACAGGTTCCAGAGTTGGGGCTCCAACATCTTTGGAAGCCACAGTTCAACCTATAAGAGGAATTGACAGCCAGTTCATGCGAAGAAAGTCCTTTGCTGCAACACCTGCCGGCACCCAGCACCCGACGACATTCACTATTGCTGGGATTTTTGCACTTCCCTTACTTGTTCATGAACCACTAGACCAGCCCCACCAGTTCACATTGACAGAAGCGAGAAGAATCTGACCTGCTCCACTAATTCAGCTCTAGAGGTGTTCTGTCCATGATTAGTGGCAAGTGCCGTAGATTTGGTGAAGTCATCCTTTGATCTAAATCAGCTGATGGGGAGCCTGAGCTAACCTCCTCATGGCCACTGGTTGGGCAGACAGATGGACAGACCCAAGGGACAAAAAGTTTCAAATCTCCCCAAATTCCTCCAGCCTTGAGATTGGATTTTACCATGAAATGAAATCCATTCAAGGCATCTTCATTTTCCATAGAACTTGCCAGCAGCTGAGAGGCAAGGCAGAAAGAGTAGCTGGAAATTCCAGCCCCAGACCCGGCTTTGCCTTTTTTTAAAATTCAATTTTTTTTATTAAGCATCACCTGAGTATATGTGTATTGATTTTAGACAGAGAGGAAGGGACACAGAGAGAGAGAGAAACATGTATGTGAGAGAGAAACATCAATCGGTTGCCTGTCATATGTGCCCCAACCAGGGACAGAACCTATAACCTAGGTATGTGCTCTGACCAGGGATCAAACCCTCAGCCTTTTGGTGTGTGGATTGATGCCTCAATCTACTGAGCCACCCGGGCAGGGCTATTTTGCCTCTCTTGAAATTGGTCCCTCATTTTCTGTCTCATTCCTCTCCTCCTTTCTGTGGGGGAAAAATGAAATATTCACTGCTTTTACCCTTTTCCCCCAATCTGAGGTGAGGAGTTACCTGTGCAGAGACTCAGGGCTCCTGGGTGATGAGCACAGCAGGTAGAGAAGTAAGCAGTTGTCTTGTGTGTGAATGGAGAGGGGACCCAGCATACAGCCAGGTTCCTATTACATTTTGCTGAGCTTCTGTCAATGTCCTTGATAAATTAAACATATTTCAATGAAACAACCTCCAAATAGCTGAGTGGCAACCTAAAAAAATTAACACTAATAGGAAATGGAAACACATCCGCCTCTGAGTAACTGGTTCTTTTTCATATATGAGTTGAATCTGTGTGAAATTCCTTCCCCCAAATTATAAATAGAAAGCCATGTGCTTTTTCAGTTGGGCTTTTCATTTTTTTATGTGAGGTTTTCCCCTTAGGCAAAGGGATTTTCACTTTCAGAAGAAACAATGGCCAGAGGCAAGCGGTTTTCTAATAGACGTAGATCAGGGCCACCTGCTTCCTCGCAGAATTCAGCTGTAATGCACTGTCCTCGGCCCGATGCCCTGGACTGTTTTCTTCCTTAAAGAAAAATGACCCGAAGCAGGAGTTGGAAGAAGCCTTTCAGCCCTGGTCCCCCACAACTTGTAGGGTGACAGGCGTGGGTGGACGCCTTTGCGCATGGGATGTCAGTTTGCTCATCTGGTGCTGATCCTCTAAGCCAGCAGCTAAACTGGCCTTTGCACTGAGTCTTTACTGCAGGCTATGCAGAGAAGAATAAAATGCCTCCAGCTCTCAGAAGCCTAGATGGAAAGATCGGTAATGAGAGGAGATCAGAGGAAGTGCTTTCATGCTGGAGGAGATGGGTGGGAGGTTCTGCAAAACACTAGCAAAACAGGCCTGTGATTTTTATTCAGCAATTCCGATATTTAAAAACACCCTCGATTGGTGTCAAAATCTGCCCAGAATGTGCATGTGGCTGTCTTTTATCTCCGTTTATGCCACCTAAGTGAACCCTCAAACATTCACTGCAGAACTAACTGTTTGAAGACAAAGATTTGCCCTGAACTTGCTAGGGAAATTGCATGAGATAGAGTCTATGCATGATATTGCCTTTCTACAATGCATAAAAGTTCCTGATGCTGCACACACCTGGCCCCAGTGCTTTCAAACAAGGGACTGGGGACCTGAAACAATCTCACTTAGGGTTGTCACTGGTAAGCAGGTGTCCCAGTGCAATGTATCCAAGATGGCAAGTTGGCAAACTGCAGAAAGACCTGAAGATAATGTTTAGTGACCACTATGCTTTAAACATTCCATTTTTTGGTGTCTTTGGTTGGGAGCCAGGTCACTGCTGAGCCCCTACTGTTTCTTTCCTTTGGACCACCTGTCTGCACCTAAAGACATCCGAGCTGACAACCTGCCACATCATCACCCTTGTGAAACAGTGTCCTTGTAAGAAGAGAATGGATGACTGAGACAGACTCCCCAGATTGCTGGCCTGCATTCATTCATTCATGCACTGATGCACGCATTCATGCAACAAGTAATGGTAGAGCCAGGCTTGCTCGTATTTGTCATTTGACAGCAGTATTTAACTGTTAAATAGTAGCATATTGTCAGCATTCTCCAGAGAGATAGAACAAATAAGATATCATATTTTGCTATGTGTAATGTGCACTTTTTTGCCCAAATTTTTGAGGGAAAAATAAGGATGTGCATTATACATAGGTAGTACCTGAAATACCTTGTATCTGTTCTTGTGTTTTATAATTATTTGTTACATAAAATTTCTTGTACCATAATATATTCAAAAATAAATGCTAAAATTCCTTTATAATATAAAAAACAAGTATCAAGTGGGGTGAAGGGATGGGGGAAAAGCCATACAACTGTAATTAAATAACAATAAATAAATTAAAAAAAAAAAAAAAAAAAAAAAAAACAAGTATCAAAATATAAGTAAGTAAAAATTGAATTAAAAAATATAAACAAAAAAATTTTCGTGAAAGTTTGGGCCAAAAACATGGGTGCACATTATACACGGCAAAATACAGTATGTGTGTGTGTGTATGTGTGTTTACTAATTACAGGAATTGACTTACACTAGTATAGAGGTGAAGAAGTCCTATGATCTGCCATCCACAAGCTGGGGAACCAGGAAAGCTGGTGGGTAATTCAGTCTTAGCTTGAAGGCCTGAGAATCAGGGAGCTGATGGCATAAATCCTGATCTAGGTTGAAAGCCGGAGAACCAAGAACACCAATGTCCAAAGGCAGGAGAAAATGCACATCCCAGCATAAGCAGAGAAGGTGAATTCCCCCTTCCTCTGTCCCTCTGTTCTATCTGGGTCCTCAGTGGATTGAACGATATCCACCCACACTGGGGGGGCCACCTGCTTTACTCAGTCCACAGATTCAATGTTAATCTCATCCAGAAACACCCTCCCTGGCACACCCAGATATAATATTTTACTAGCTATCTGGGCACCCCTTATAACTTAGCCCAGCCAAGTTGACACATCAAATTAACTATCCCAGGGCTGAAATGCCTGTGTCTAGAGGCTCCAAAGCGCTGTTCCTTTCACTACTCAGTTTTGTCCCTTAGGGGCATTTACTGAGCACTTCCCCTGGTGTCTGCAGGTTTGCGATTGGTATTCAGAGCCCCCAGTAGTGCAGCACTGTTATCAGACCTGTTTTGCAGATGGAGAACTAAGACTTAAAAATGTCTTGTCACTTATCCAGTTCTATAGCCACAAAGGACAAAACCTAGATTCCAATCCAGCCATCTGCTCCCGGCACCTTCATAGCCTGGTGTGGAATAATGCTCAAGAAAGTCACTCTTTGATTAATGTCCCCATTTAAGACCTTTTGCAGGTATACCTGTCATCTGTACTTAAAACACTACCAGATATAAATGGATGACAGGAATGGAATCTTTTTGATTGGACCTTTCTGTTCTCCTGCAGCTTAAAATCCACTGGGGTGAACCAGACATTAAAGAAGCAACTGAAGAAATAAAGGAGCTCATTTCAGATTGTGGGAAGTGCTACCTGGGAATAATCTGCCGGAAATGAGGGAGGTTACAGGGCTCCTTTAAATCACAACATGCAGGGATGCCCTGAGAAGGGAACAGCTGACCTTGTGAGCAAAAACAGGTGACAGTCCTGCTGAGCAGAGTGGACAGCATGTGCAAAGGCCCAAGGCCAGGGCCTGGGGGCTCACAAGACGTGATTGTCCCGCCGGACACAGGTATTTAATCATGTTCAACTAGAATCTCTTTGAAGCAGTTAAGACATATTATCAGCAGAACCCAAGCTACCCCTCCCATAACGGGCTGGAAAGGAAATTGAAAGGAGAGATTCCAAGAAGTTTCCAGGGGAGCCTGAAATATTGAAATTAAGATGTGAGACCTGGGTTCCAGTCCTTGCTTTGCCCCTTTTTCAGCAACTTGAACAAGCCCCTTCCTTTTTTTGAGTCTGTTTTCTCTTCTGTAAAAGGGGACAACTGATAGGGCTCTTGGAAGAATATTGTGAAATGATGCAAAAGAAGGACCTTTGTAAGCCGTAAAGCACATGATGGAAGGTACTAGTGATATTACCATTGTTGTTTTTGATATAGATAATGATAACAGGGCCCCAAAAGTGGCACCTCAACATGTGAAAGCAATTATGACAGGGGAATCTCAAAAACGGCCTCTTCGGAACTGCAGCCATGGGATCAGTTGAAAAATCTGGAGGTTCACAAGAAAAAGCAGGCTTCCCTTCAATGCTTTGCCCACCAAATGTCTTAGTGATCTCAGGCAAGATGTATGTGCTCATGGGTTTTAGTGGTCTTCCCCTGGCATATGACAACATTTGTAGTAAAGGCATTCTTGCAGTCATGGCCAGCTGTAATATCAGATAGCCGGCAGCTCAGGGTTCACCCAGCTATACCCCACTTCCTGTTCCCGCTGCCCCTCTTGAGCCCTCACTCCAGCTCTGAAGCACTGAGTTGACCTCATTCCTGAGAGCTAACATTCCAGGCTGAGCCCTTGTCGCCACTGTGGACAGAAACTCTGACCGGCCAAGTTCGTCCCCACCCAGGGCAGCACGCACGGTGAACGCACATGTTGTAAGTGAGACTCTTGCATGTGGAAAGGTTGCCAAAGCTCCATAAATGCAGCTCCTTCTTTCCTGACCCTCTGCCCTTCTTCAAACGAGTTTTTAAACTTTTAAAGAACATGCGGTTTCACTTTCAACTGTATCGGAGCTTAGAGCGTGTTATTTTGGCTGGAGGACAGAGTGCAGGGCTGGAGTCGTTGATTTCATAGACTGAGCCCAGTAATATTCATGAGTGCACTGCTTGCAAAGCCCCCCAGAACTGCCTACCCACCTTCAGAGGCATGTTAGTTCAGCTGGAGTCCGCCTGCCAGGCTCTGAGCCCTGGGCACCGCGTATCAGTCTTACCCGAAATGACCTCAAATTGGCCTGAAATGGCAAGACTATATTCCTGGCCCCCAGACACTGGCAGATTCAGGTTTCCTAGTCTCAAACCTGACATAATTTGGAGGTCCTTCCTTAAGAAAAATAATTTAAAATTACAAGTATAAAAGTAGTTAACAGAAGTGAATATTCATAAAACAAATCACAAAAAATTGTAGATTTTTAAAAGCTGACAATGAAACCCCAAAATTAACATGATATTATTACTAACTCTGCCTGACACACATCTATAATACATTTTTCCTACCTGTTTTGGGGCTGCATATTCTTTGCTCTCCTTTTCATATGACAATTCGGTGACATCAATTTCTATATAGAAAGATAGCTCAGTATTTCCTTTGGCATAATTGGTTATAAGTTGGGTTTTTTAATGTGTGTTTGTTGGTTGTTCAGAGAAAAGTCTTCTAGCTTTACAATGATGTATTTATAATTTCTACCTGTCCCAGAGATCCCAGTTGTAACTGTTGTGAAACATTTTAAGACTGTTGTTAAAAATTTGGGAAAACTTCTATTAAATTTCTCTCTTATATGAACAGGTCATTTTAAGTTTTCTTGTGTAATTAGTAAAATTAAATGTTCTTTGAAGTGACAATACTCAGTTTGTCATCACTGATTTTATTCATGGATTTAATGCTGTCATTCTTTTTTTTTAAGATTTTATTTATTTACTTTTAGAGAGGGAGGAAGGGAGGGAGAAAAAAAGGGAGAGAAACATCAGCGTGTGGTTGCCTCTCACGCCCCACCTACTGGGGACCTGGCCTGCAACCCAAGCATGTGCCCTGACTGGAAATTGACCCTTTGGTTTGCAGACTGGTGCTCAGTCTACTGACCCACACCAGACAGAGCTAATGCTATGTCATTTGTCATTTATTTTGTTTCAAACCACCAAAAATTTCAATAATTTTGCTATGTATTTATATAATTAATTATCTTCCCATCATCATCCTGCCATCAGATAGTGTCAGCCCTTTCCAAGTGCCAAGTGCACCATGAAGGGGACAGTGGCATTCCTAGAGTTGTGTGGTGCCCAGTCTGCACAGCCAGCATGGCACTCAGCCACCTCTTTTCCCGATGCATCCTCCCACTGTGGCCAGAATCATCCTGAAATGGTAACCCAACCACGCCACTTCCTGATTAATAACCCACCCCTCAGCCTCCCTACTGCTCCTACCATGAAGCATAAGCTTTGTAACAAGGATTCCATCCAGGACCTTATCTCCCTGTCCATCCTCATCTCTCACAATCCCCTCAGCTCATACTCTGAGAGGCAGAGTTCCTCAAAGCTCCAAACCCTCCAGTCAACTTAGAACACTCTTCCCCACCTCTTCGGCTGACAGACTCCAGCTCAACTTTCAGGGTGCTCATCACCTCCTCCAGGAAGCCTTCTTTGTCCCCCCCCCCACACACACACACTTGGTAGCAATCCCTTTTGCTGGGATTGCAATCCGGCTTCTGCTAGATCCTATACTTGCATGAGACATACCTTACCAAACTGTTCTGTCATTTGATTTATTTTGGCCTCCCCCATTCTTGTCTGGGGAGAAGTGCTGGGGAGACAGATGAGCAGGACATGGGCCCTATTCTCATGCAGCTCTGGAAGAAACCGAGAAGATAGATTGATTTATCACAGCCAAGCATTGAGGTGGGAATGCTGCTAGGGGGCAAAGAATTAGGCATTGATGATGCAGTGGCCCTCGAAGGAGCCTGAGAATGTTCCTGAGTTGGAGAAAGGGGTCAGGGCAGGGGGATTCTGCAGAGGTTCATGGGAGAGTAGACCCCATTCCCAGCAGAGGTAGCCAGGTTTCCTTGAAGGGAGGGATGGAGGGCAGGAGGCTGCAGAGGTTGCCTGGGGCCAGCTGGGACTTCATCCAACCTGCACGGGTGTCACTAAAAAATGTGAGACGAAGAGGGGAAGTAGCAAGGTCACATTTGCATTTTAGAAAGATGTCCCTGGCAACCAGAGAGAGTGGCCTGAAAGGGGTGGGCATGGAGGCTAGAAGGCCAATTAGGAGGCTGTCAAAATATTGTAGTTCCAAACCAATTTGTCAAACTGCTGAGCATAGAGGAATCTCATTAGTGAACACGGAGGGGAATTGCTCCTGCTCTGGAGATCAAAAAAACCCCGCGTTCAGCATAACCATTCCTTTTAAATGTTTTATTACTCCCCCTCCCCCACCTTTTGTTTCTTGTAATTTCTATCTTTCTCTAGCTGCTGTTCTGTTTTCTTGTTTCTTCTCTTTGGCTTTCAAACATTCTTTGCATACTTTGTTTTCAATTTAAAAAAATTTATCTTTCACTACAATGTTAATGGTTTTGCCTCTGTGAGGCTGGATAGACCTGGGTTCAAATCCCAGCTCTGCCATTTGCTCCATGTGTCAGGTGAAGCCCATCTGCATCAATAAAAGAAGTTTATAGTCCTTCTTACACAGAGTGGTGTGAAAGGAACTAATGCTTGGAAAACGTTTATGAGAATGTTTAATACATGGTAGCTATGACTACTAGTTTTAGTATTTTCCTTTAAAAAAATAAAAGGCCTGTTTTAATTTTTTTAAGCAAGCCAGACAAAGGTGAGGTGCTGAATTGGTCCACAGCAGAGAGAATGGAGGAAGACTAGACAACACTCCCTAAGAGTTGATTGCCACATCAGGTAAGAAAATATGTTTTCCAAATAACACCATTCTCTTTTTCACTATAGAAAGATGATGATGCTGTTCATCCAGACTGCTCTTGAGATAAAGAGTGGGCGGGTTGAAAATACCGTACATCTGATTGGGTCTTGTCAGGGGAGAGACTGAGGAAGCCCCAGGGAGAGATCCAAGGGACAGTTGGGAATGAGCCCTTGGGGGGCGGAGGAGCTGGGAGAACAAAACCAGAAGATGAAGTCCAGGGCGCAGAGGATGCTGCAGAGGGAGGTTCTGAGGCAGAAGAAGGAAGGAGGGTTTTGAAGAGCAGCCTGTAGGATGGCACCCAAAACAAGAAGTGGGGGTAGGGTGGGAGAGGGGAGAAGAGGGAGGCTGAGACAGGTGCCTAGTTTACTCCTTCAGGATGTTTGGTCACAAATGGAAGAAAAAACTTATCTCAAAACTAGAGATCTACCTTGGGGGCAAGACTGCTATGGATCTTCTGGGCCCTCTGGACCCTCTCTCTGCTCTCTTCCACCCTGACATCAGCAGAAAGTTCAAAAGAGAAATTCCTAAATAAATCCCCTCTGTGCATAAGCTTGCTAAGGTGGGCTCTGTTATTTACACCTATAAATCCTTGACTCACATACTGTCTCATCAGGTCATTCTAAGGTGTAGGTGAGATAATGATTATAAATTGCTTCACATACTGCTCAGCACTTAGTAGGCATTGAATGTATAATTGTTGAGTGAAAGAATGACTTTATGGAAAGCATGTAGCAAGGAACTCTGCACCTAAAAAATTCTCACTGAAGTTGTGTTATTACAGCCATGACTATTATTATAAAATAATGATAATTCAATCTTGAAAATAGCCACCAGCCTATGTGCATCTTAGCAGCCAAAAAGAGAGAGAGAGAGAGAGAGAGTAACTCTAGTGATCATTGAGGTTGACTTCCAAGTTCCAGGCCGAGGAAGAACTGCTTTTCTCTGCCCTTGAGGTAGGGCCAGTTGAATGTGTACAGAGCAACATGTCTTCTGATTAGAAGCTTTAAACTCCAGAGTACAGTTTGCCACGACCCCTCCTGCCTGTGCTGTGGTGGCTGGTGATGTACGCGTGGTGGTAGGGTCAGTGTCACAGAGCTCTTCTTTGACTACGTGGGGAGGCTTGTGTGGTGCTCAGGAGAGCGTTGCGTGGGGCCTGCATCCCTTTAGACTATCGGTGTTATTTCTGGTGCGTGTGAAAAAAGTTTGCTTGTAAGAAACCCAACCATTGAAAACAGGTGGTGCAGATAAGTAGACAGACGGCTATCTTTCTGGGTGTATTCCAGATATGTCAAGTGGCAAACAAATGGGTGTTCCATTCTGCACCAGGGATTGTGTGGGCAGAGGTGGCCTCTTTTGCCATCATTGGTCGGAGCTGTCTGTGACTGTCATCTCAAATGAGCTCCCGATGGGAATGGCAAAACTCAACAATCATGTCACAGTCAGTCTGTCCACGTCACGCCTTAGAGGTAGTGTGACTGCATTGACAATGAGTGATGGTGAGTGCTTTGTGTGCGTTTGTCAAATGCCTCAAAAAAATGTATTTCAACCTCAGTTGGGGAAACGCGGGGATTTTCCTAACAGACAAACCACAGGGCCAGCGGGAGATGACCTTCAAGGTGCTGTAGCCTCTGTGTATGTTATGAGCCAAGGAGTGGGTAAAAAGCAAAAAGCTCATAACCGAAGGTGAAGAACGTATGCTGACCGATGGAGACCTTGTCAGTGCTCACTGGCTCCATTTGCATACTTCTGATTTCTCCTGTCAACCTGCTCCACCTGGTCTTTCTCATCTCAGAAAATGGTGTCTCCCTCTGGTAGATTCTGGTTGGGCATGTTGCCATCCTAAATAATGGTGTGGTGCCAGTACTTCATGGGTTTGGCTGTGATGAATTAGTTTGTTCTTAGGGTTCTCTGACTTCTCCAAAGCCACTGTCATTTTCCTGGTCAGCCTGCAGTGGTACCCTGGCTCTGAACTGCGCTCATCTCTTTCCCTTCAAAAGAAACTTGACTAGCACCTCACACACAGAGAACCCCTCTCTCCACCCCACATCTGTTAGCTTTATGCAGTATTTGGAGGCCAGGCTGGAGGCATTTCGAACAATAGTCAATTAGGCTTTTTACCCTAAATGTGATCCCTGGACCAACAACATCAGGCATCCCCGGAAGGGAGTTAGAAATGCAGAACCTTAGGCTCCATTGTGTGGTTGGAAGAAGCATTGATCTCAGGCACTGCTTCTCAACTTGGCCTTTAAAAGTGTCACCCATATCCCACCCCCCAGAGATTCGGAATTCCTTGCTGGGAGTGCAGCCAATGTTGCAAAGGTGGCCCAGGTGATGCTAACGTAAAGTCACATTGAGAAGCCTGGCCCTGGGCTCATAGAAGTTTTGCTTCATGTGGTTATTTTGTCCACAGCCAACCTGGTTGGTCCATGCTTACTTGGTGTCTAGCTGCCAGAACCCAGCCTGAGAAGCGTAGCCATGGACCTCCCTTACACACAGCATCAGCCGGCTGGCTCATTCTGTTTCATCTTCATGGAGCAATCACTGTCTTCACTGCGGTCATTGCTAAAGTTGGCCCTGACCACCCTGGGGCTCACAGCAATTGTCCAAATACCCAACTTCAAACAAACAAAGAGAAAATAACAGTGGCTAATCCTTTGTGATAAGCCGCCTTTATCAGCCCGGGTTGCTGTCAGCTGGCATAGCTGGTCAGAGGGCTCTCTTTTACACGCTGTAAATAAACATCACCTGTTTGTCCAGGATGACATGGGGGCAGCTTCTGCTCCTGGTGTTATCATGGAGGAAGCACTAGGTTGGGTGTGTTAGTATTTGGACATGAACTGTGAGAGGACAATAACAGCCGCATTGGCCCAGGCCCAGGGTAACCAGACCATAGCCTCGGTGAGTTTGGTTGAGACCAGTATGGGTTATTGCTTCCTGGAAGGTGGACTGCTGAGAAAAGGGACTTTCGCTTTTTCCTGCCTCAGTGGCCCCCTTTCCAGTGTCTAGACTTGGCGTTCACAATGGCCAGGGCCTTCCGGATTCCATTCTCTGTCGGTTGCCAGTTTCCGAAGCTACAGATCTAAATTGGGATTTCCTGGATTCCCAGAGTCTTAGTGTTGGAAGGAGCCCTGGAGTGCGGTGAAGTCAGCCCCTGTCTCTTTTTACAAAAAGGGGGACCAAAGAGCAGAGTGGTGGAGGTCAAATGTTACATGACTAGTCAGGATGTGCCAGGGTCACATGAGAATTGTTATAAACTGGGCTGCTCTCTCCCAGGCTGGATCTGAGCAGGAACCTTCTATCCTGGGATGCACATCTGGCAGCAGATAGCTTGGGCCTGATACCGGTGTACTGTAGGAGCAGTTGTTTGTAGAATGGCAATGTGACTTTTGCCATAACTCTGTGGTTTCCTTGTGCAAACCTGGCTGCAAGTTCTCTAACGCAGTGCAGAACTTAGAGTGGTGATTCTCACACCTTCATGTGCATTCATGTCCCCTGGGAATCTTGCTAAAAATGCAGATTCTGGCTCACTGGGCCTGAGGCAAGGCCTGGGAATCTCATTTCTCACCAGTTGCCAAGTGATGCGATGCTTCAGCTGCAGGGCTGGCACTTGGAGTAGAGACCACAGTTCATTGTCTCGAGGCTAAAGAAGTAAAGGGCGGGAGTCCTGTCTCCTTTTGGCCCACTGGTTTCTCACACTCCAGGGATGAGGCAACCAGGGTCTTGTTTGGGCGCATACCAGGAAGCGGGTGGGGTTACACTGATGCTTCTCTGCCTGGGGGCCTCTCCCCCAGCCACGCCCACAGGGATTCATAGCCCTGGGCAGTCCCATCTCCTGGAACCCAGGCTGGGATTGTAGTTGCTTTAACTAATAGAAGGTAGTGGATATTCCAAGCCTACACTCCAAAAGATCCTGGCAGCTTCTGCTTTTGCATTGTTGGGAGCCCTGAGTTTCCTCTTTAGAAGTCTGCCCACCTACTGAAGAGGCCACGTGGAGAGGGAGTAGCCCTGAGGGGACATGGAGAGAAAGGCACAATGGTCCCAGTGTCCCAGTTGAGCACAGCCCGTCAGATGACCACCCTCAAAAGAGGAGAAGAACCACGGAGCTGACCTTGGCCCAGGCTGCAGACTCGTGTGCAAACAAGACGGTGGTCAGTGTCAGCCGCTAAGTTGGGGGCAGTCAGTTACATACAAGAGATAACTAAAAGAGCGACCACATAATTCAATTTGAGTGTGAAAGAGGGTACTGTTAATAATCACACCAGAACCACAGAATAAGCCAGGACTGCCCAGGAAAATTAAGTATGATCATGCTAGCGATGAATAGCACTGTGACCAATCCATAAACATTTCCTACATGTGGAGTGTTATCAAGATTCTTCCAGGTGCAAATGACAGAAATCAGACACTAACTGGTTTAAGCCAGAAGGACCATCTGTGGACTCAGAGTTAGAAATACTGCTTTGGTATGTTTTGACCCAAGGGTGCACTCTTCAGGGCTCAGTCTCTCTTCATCTCTGCTTTTCTTTTTGTTGGTTCCATTCTTTTTCCAGCTCTCCCCTGAAGCAGCAAGATGATCCCCTACCCACGTCAAGCTCATGTGAAGTTCAAGTTCCACATAAGCCTTAGAACTGAGTCTGTGGCACTGACTGGCACTTTTGGCCATATGCCATGAACCAATCACTTCAGAAGGAGGAAGTAATACTCTGATGGGCCAGACCTGAGTTGCAAATACACCTGAGATCCAGGTTGGGGTCAGCCCCATCCTTTCATTTAGGGTAGGGTGGGGTCACCATGGAAAACGTGGGTTCCTCTAGAACATAGGAATAGAGTATGTGGATGCAGAGGACAGCTTGGCAGCACACGTGGTCCCCCAATCCCCTAAGTCAGGCATGTCTGCCTTTCTCTGGGTTGCTGCTTTTCACAAAGGGTAAACTCTTACTACAGAGCTGCCATTGGGACAACCAGCAGCAGTCGTGGGTATGGCCGGAGGCCTATAGATGGTGCTAGTGAAGGTCTTAATGGGCAGTCACGTTCCCGCACCTGGCTCAGAAGCAGCTCACAAGTGCTGCTACTTAGAAGAGCGACTGTCATCACCAGCATTCCACCAAATCATAAACGAAACCCTCAAAGGGTGAGTGAGAGGAAGGACCTTCAAAAGCCCTGCCTCAACACCTGCTGGAGTAAAGCTGACCCTAGCCTCACACTGAGCCAAAACCTAAGAGAGGGAAGATGCTCTGTTCTCGAACTCCTGCTGGCACATGTGGTGAGTCTGTGGGTTCTCTGCGGGCTGGGGAGACGTTGGGGGAACAAAACTGAGGGGACTGGAGGTGGAGCCGTGCCAGCATGTTACCTTTCCATCAGCTCCCCTCCGCATCTGGCATAGGTGTGACACTGAAATGTTGGAAAGGGGGTGGTTTCCCCTTCCTCATTAGGCTGTTTGTTAAGTAGAATAGGTGGTGTTTTGCCTGCAGAAGCTTTCTCCCCAAACCCTGTGCTGTGAAGAAGAGCTATTCTTTCCCCAATCTGGAACTTGTCCTCCTCTCCCCTTGGCCATCCCCTTTGACTGGCTGACTCTCATATGCCCTGTGGTATCCGCTTGCCATCACAGCATCACTTAGTGGCCCACCTCAGCGCCTTATAGCAACTCCTTATTGTTACTGTCTTGATTCGATACAGGAGGTCTGCCAGTTCAGCTGGTTGGCCCTCAATTGCAGTCTAAGTGAGCTGCATTGCCTGAGGCTCACTGTGCCAGCCATCTAGGGAGCTCAGTTACATGGCTGAGTGTGGGTGGTCCGCTGGGGGATAAGCTGGGCTGCCAGGATAGCATCCACACGTGGCATCTCCATGCGGCTTGGGCCTCCCATTCATGGCCGCTGGGTTCTAAGATTCTAAGAAGGAGCATCCAAGAGAAAGGAAGACACACCCTTTTCTAAATCACCTGTGGGTCCAAGAAGAAATCTCAAAAGCAATTTAAAAATGTACTGATGTAATTGAAACAAAAATATGACTTATCAAAATTTATGGGATATGGTGAAACTAGTGCTTAGAGAGAAATGTAGAGATAAAGGCAAATGTTAGAAGGAAGAGCTAACACCAGCAGCAAAGCTTTCACCTTAGGCCACTAGAGAAGCAGAGGAATTTAGGCCTAAAGCAAATATTTTTTTTTAATCGAGCAGAAATCCATGAAATTAAAAACAGGAAAACAATAGAGAAAATCAACAAAGCCTAAAGCTGGTTCTTTAAAAAGATCAACAGAATTGATAAGCTTCTGGTCAGACTAGCCAGGACAAAAAGCGTGAAGACAGAAATGATCAATCTGAGAAAGGAAAGAAGGATTATTACTATTGACCTTGTAGGGATTAAAAGGCAAGTCCAGCCCTGACCGGGTGGCTCAGTTGATTATAGTGTCGTCCAGTGCATCAAAAATGTTGCAGGTTCATTCTGTGGTCCAGGCATGCATTGGAGAGAACCAATCAATGGTTCTCTCTCACATTGATGTTTCTCTCTCTCTGGCTCTCTACCTTCTTCTCTCTCTAAAAGCAATGAAGAAATGTCCTCAGGTGAGGATTAAAAAACAAAAAAAAACCAAGTCCATGCTCACAATCTGATAACTTAGAGGAAGTGGACCTATTTCTCCAAGGACAGAAACTACCAGGAGAGGAGGCAGAACTTGGTTAAGGGTCAGGAGTCAGAACAGTTCCACTTCCATCATTCTGCTGATCAAAGCAGTTATGGGCCTGACCAGATTCCAGGTGGGGAGTAGTAGACATGACCCTGTGATAAAGACCATCCAGGTCCTTGTCACATAGGAGCTGGTGAATGGGTGTTGCTGTTGTGCTCTGGGAAATGCAACCAACACAGTTACATGCCACCTTTTCCAGGAAGGCCTCCTTATTACTCCTCTAGAAACCCTCCTCCTGCCCTGGTACATTAAAGGATTTAGTTAATATCTATGCAATCAGCATCTCTCAGTCCTGGCTGCACACTAGTATCCTCTGGGAAGCTTTTGACGAATATCCACACCTGGAACTACCCCCTGAAATTGTGACTTAACTGGTCGGTGCTGGGGCCGGGGTACCTTTTAGAAGCTTCTCAGGTGATTCTACTTGCAGCCAGGGCTGAGAACCTCTGTGGTGAATGAACAAATTTACAAGTGATTTTGGCTGAGCAGTACAAGAACAGCAATTTAGAAACAAAATATTTAGAAACTAAACATTGATGGAGCAGCATAGCAAAGAAAAAAACCAAAACAAACAGGAAAAGATGAGTGGTAGAAAAGTAAAAATGCGAAGAAGGAAAAGAGAGGAGGCAACTGAAGGAAGAACTGTTGCTCTGGGAGATTTTGTTGTCAAGTAGAAAGAGAAATGAAAACCGGGTGTGGGTCTCAGGATGCCTGGTGCAAACCTCTGAGCCAGGTGGAAAGTGAAGATGGGAGAAAGAAGGCTGTGTGTCCGCTGGGTTTCACAACAGACAGAAACATTGATGCCACACAACTTGTTTCTGTCTACTAATTCAGCAAATAATTTAAAAATGCTTCGAGATGCTTCTGGATATTTTTTCCTGAATCAACCATCTAAAACTTGAGCTACATTTCCATGTGTGAAACGTAGTGTGTAGAGGCATGCACGCACCTACTAGGATGGCAAAGTGGATCTGCAGAGGAGTCTTCTAGTAGCCTGCCACAAGGCTCTGTGCTTAACCTCGTTCTACATGCTAGTTTTAAACATTGTGGTAAGAAACACACCCCACAAAATTTACCACTTTAACCAATTTTAAGTGTCCAGTGCAACAGTGTTAACTATACACACACTGTTGTGCGACAGACCTACGCACGTTTCATAAATCCTTGTCCGAAGACAAACCGTTTCATCACACCGTAGCATTCACGAGCTCAGAAGCTATTCTCATGAGATGGGTGAAAAAGCAATGATGCAAAAGATAGTAGACAACTATGCCCAATGCATCTCTAAAACCCACAGCTTAGGACCTGGCATTTAGGAAGTGCTTTAGTAAATGTTAATAAACTAAATGAATTTTAGCAAGGTAGAATGAAGGGTCCAGGGGAATAGCATTCCACAGAGACGTGTACAAAATCCTTTGGATCTAAAATCTGAGAGATCTAGAGTCTAAAGCCCAGCTCAATGACATAGAAATGTTGTCTGGTCTTTTCAAAATATAAAATACTTAAAGCATATGGATGAGCACAGAGAATGCAGTCACCAATAACCACATACTTCACACTAGCTTTAGCCAACGTGAACATTTTCCATTGTTTATTCTGATAGTATTGTATGAAAGAAAACATTACAGATGCATTGGAAATCTGCTCTATATTGCTCCCTGGTAACATTGTCCCTCTTCCCTTCTTGAGAGTTGACCACTGTCCTGATTTTGTTATCTGTCATTCCTTTCCATGTTTTTCTATTTTGGCCACCTGGGGATTCATCCATAAGCAGTAGAAAGTGTTATTTTGCTTGTGTTTATGTTGTATATTAATGGCTTCCTATCGCACATTTCATTCTGCAAATTTCTCTGCTTGGATCCACATTGCGGTTCGAGATTCATCCATGGTGATACTGTAGCTCTGTGATTCAAGTTCACCACTCTGAAGTGTACTGTTGAATGAATGTTCCCGATTTAGCTATTAGCTCTCCTGTTGAAGGACATCTATATTGTTTCAAAGATATTACTGCCACTCCCACAGCTGCAAGGGGCCCTCCCATGTGTGGGTGGGAGCTCCTGTTGGGTGTAGACTTAGAGGGCCATCCTGGCTAGAAGGGATGCTCATACTGGACATCAGCAGAGACTGACATTGTTCTCAAGTGGTGGTACCAACATCTGAACTTCCCAGAGTGCCTCAACACCCCACAGTTTGATTTCTCCAAACTGATGAGTGAGGGATGGTACCTCATTTGGGTCAGAAGGGTTTCCTATTTTGTGAAGTGCTGGTTCATAGCCTCTGCTCCTTTTATCCTACTGAGTTGTTGTTCATTTCTTATTGATCAATAGGCATGCTTTCTATGTAGTTTGAATACTAATTCTCTGCCACATGTATGCATTGCAAAGGTTATTTTCCAGCATGACGATCATCTCTTCACTTTATTTAGCATGCAGTAATGTGTAACAGCATCATATTTGACTGACTAATCCTTCACAGTTTGAGAATTTTCAATCTTATTTAAAAATTTTTCAGTACCTGAATGCCATATGGTCACCTATACTTTTTTCCAGAAGCTTTAAAACCTTGCTTCACACATTTATAGATCTTTAACCATCTGGAAATTATTTTTGTAAATGATCTGAAAAATGTAACTTATTTTTTCCTGTTAGATAACCAATTTCTTAGGATTATTTACCAAAGCCCAACCTTTTGCCCACTGATTTATATAGATACCTTTCTCTTATGCCATATTTCTCACTCTGTAAACCCACTTCTGTCCTCCCTATTGGTGGTTCTGATAATGATGAAGAATTGTGACTGATCCAAGCACCCTGGCCTCTCAGAGCCTAGACAAAGCTCTTATCCATCCCTTCCATGGTCAAATCCAAGAGCATGTGGACCAATGACTATACTCCCTCTGTAGTTCCAACCATCTCATCACCACCCACTACCTCCAATGTTTCACCTGATTCCCTGACTCCAACAATTCACAGATTCCAGAATTGCTATAGGAATCAGATGTGAAGGTCTTAGCTGAATACTTAGCATAAATGAGACACAATAAATTATAGCTATAATTATTACATTCCCATAATTTTCCCCCACCTGAAGACAATGAATAAGTCCTGGAAATTAATTTGTCCTTGTGACCGAGCACAGCTCCTGGGGTTTGAGAAAGCCTCGACAACTGTCAGAACAGCTGAGCCAATAAATGATTTTAGTCCTGGCAGAACACTTCAGAGAAACAACCCAGATATCCAGGCCATAAACTAGCTTGGGAACAAAGCTTATCTCTTGTCCTTTAGCCAGACAGGGTCACCAGGTAGCACTCCACGTGGACAAGAGGCAGCCAAGTCCTCACGGGTGACTCATCCCCCTAGACTCGCTTCCACTGGGGACTGGAGGCCAGTGGTGGTCTGTTCAATCACTGTGAGTCGATCTCCACATGTCTCTGGATAAACTTTCATTTAGTTATTTTTTGGTTAGGAGTGATTTTCATCAAATGACTGATGTGGCTGACTCATTTTTCAGTGACCTGAACAGGCAAGTTGGCTGCTCTGAGCAGTCGCTTGATTAGCCAGCTAGTCTCAGCAGAGTGACCTGGGACTTCCAGCAAACACCGGTGCTCAGACTCCAATGCCAGAGGTTCCAAGCCAGCATCTCTGGAGTGAGGCCTGGATGTGGGTCCTTTCAGAAACCTCCCCAGGTGATTCTAGAATGAGAACTGAGAAGCCAGGATTGAAAACTGCTGTGCTAGACTGAGCAGCAATAGGGACAAGCCTGTACCTGCCCTGGGAAGATGCCACTGCCACATGAGGCAAGCGGTTGTTGAGCTGTGTGCTGAGGGTGGGTGTTTGGCTCCAAACGTTTGATGGCCATGTGGTCTTTTAGTGAGGAAAGTGATCCACTGGTGCAGGTGTTTGGTGTGTCCTGGGCAAAGCCACTGATTGATTGGGTCCTTCGAGTTGGGTCCAGATGCTCTGGCTTGGGGTGGGGACAGCTCCCAATGAGATGCTGACAAAAGAGCAGGGTAAAGGGTGAGATGCAAGGAGTAGCCAGGTTGTTCCCTAAAGCTCCAAGATGTCCAGCGACGAAAAGGAACCTTTACAAAGGGTGGAGCAAAGTGGAAACTCTGTGTGCCCTTGAAAATGTGCAGCACACTCAGCAGCTTACAAATACCTCTAGACTATCTCAATGGGGTCTTTAACCCTAAGGAGAGGGATCAGGGAGGTTAGAATTCTTATGTTCATTTTGAAAGTGACAAAACTGAAGATCTGTAATGCCACATAGTTGGCAAGTAGCAGAGTACTACAAGAACTGAGTTAGCTGTTAAATATCTCACACACTGAATGTCCAAATCCATCTTTCTCAACAACTTGGAAACCAAAGTCCATTCTGAACTGACCTCACCCTGAACACATTCTGTGGTACAGCCACAGCAGGTGCCACCTTGCTGCCACCTTATTTATTTATGTGTCAGTTATTTTTTAGGGAAGAGAGAGAAATATTGATTTGCTGTTCCACTTATT
The DNA here is from genome assembly GCF_022682495.2 of Desmodus rotundus. Taxonomy (NCBI): domain Eukaryota; kingdom Metazoa; phylum Chordata; class Mammalia; order Chiroptera; family Phyllostomidae; genus Desmodus; species Desmodus rotundus. Next base: position 29,585,836 of record NC_071398.1, on the reverse strand, counting down.
CATGAATTCATTGGTTGTCTCTCTATGTGCCCTGACCAGGGGTTGAACCCGCAACCTTGGCATATTGGTACGATGCTCTAACCAACTGAGTTACCCAGCCAAGGCCTCCTGCCACTTTTTGTCTGATCTCAGCTTTCTGCTAGAACAGTTAGTTCTACAGGGGGATAGCAAAAGAAACAATGTAAAGACATTTAAGCCTCTCTGGTATGTTCCCTTTGCAATTTCTGTCAGGAGTGTACCTGTGGAGAAATACTGGTTGTGCTGAGATAAAGTTTCATATCAGAGTTTCCTATCCTTTTCATGTATGATATCAAAAAAATCACAGAGCCTTCGGAATAGCCACTGCACTTTTAATATCTGTGAATTAAGAAAATGGCATGACAAAAATGCCTTGTGAGAATTTCTGACTCTTAATTTTAGAAAATTGATCATTGCAATAGCATGTGCTTAAAATAATAATAATCCAATTCATATGGGTAAAACAGAATAGTTTCTCTAAAGATGCTTTTGCTGCTATTGTAAGAAAATGTCTGTACTTTAAAAAAGATGTACATTGAAGAATGTAGGGAAGAAATGACATGACATCTGGGAGCATGGCGAAGTCCCACCCTGTCAGATGTGGTTGGGAGGTAGGTGGGAGCTCATTAGATATTTGCCTACTTATGTATATAAATTTTCATAATAAAAAATTAAATAAAGGTACTACCCAGTCCAATGTGAATTCACATATCCCTTAGAACAATTTCGTGCCTTTCCCATTCCAACATCTGTAGCCCACAGATTGGAGCAGTGATTTTAGACTATTTGCAGACATTTGTCATCTAGGTTTTTTTGTCTTTGTTTTCATCTCTTAGGTCAAAATGGCAGAGAGTGATGATTGTACCCCTACGTGCCCATAAACCCAGCTTTCCCCATTGCATTCTGCCCATGTGATTGTCAACAGCCAATCCATCAGTACTGATTGATCTCCTACCAGGTGTTAGGCTCTGGGATGGGTTTAATGACTCCAAAGAGACACAGATCGTCCTCCCTAGGAAGGTCATGGTCATGTGGAAGGTGGGCACTGAACAATTAGTGGATGATTAATAATCATAGCAAGAATTCCAAGTGTTGGAAAGAGAGGGGTAGGTGCTGCCATGGGAGTACAGAGTGGGGGTGGGCAGGTGTCAACAGGGTTTCCTGGAAGAAGTGACATTTCAGTTGAAAGGTTAGTGGGAGCTCATCAAACCAAGAGACAGGCGCAGCCTGTTTACTGGCATTCCAGAGAGCCCAGCACCGCCCCCGCTCCCCCACTCCCAGGTTGTCTGTGGCCCCAGCTCTGGGCTGAAGAGACTCTCTGCTTAGCATAATCTGATCCTAGAGGGAGCAGCAGGAAGCTCTGCCTGCTGCCTTCCAGCCTTCCTTGTCAACAGCTGGCCCTTAACAAGTGACTGATCTTTAGCATGTTTGATATGAAGAGGGACAGCAAAAATAATCACCTGCCAGGGATTCCATCTTCATAAAAGACACGGTAACGATCAGGTTTCAGAGTGCGTGGGCGGCGTGAACCCTGCGAGCTCACCCTTCAAACAAGACATTGATCTTCCCCGGACGGCCTGGGACGGTCTGCATCGAGGCGCAGCTCATATTTCCCAGACCTTTCACTCTAAATGCAAGGAGGCTGACGATAATGAAAAGGTGGTGTCGAGCAGGGCAAGGGGTGTAGAGCCCTGCCCACCGAGAGGTATTCCAGAATCTGCCAAATGGTTAATAGGTGTGAGTATTTTCCAGGTGCCAGGCACCCCGCTCGGCACTCTCTCTGTGCTTTCAGATTTACTCCTTCAGATTCTTGGCTTTGGAGATTTCTCATGTTCAGACCTGAACTCTTGATCCCGTCAGCCCCCCAGATGACTGCTCCTCTTAAATTCTTGCCAAGCTGCTTGGGCCAATGCTGTGGTGGTTGCAAGTGAAAAAGGTGAATGGAATAAGAAGTCACAGTCACATGAATATAAAGTACAGCATAGGGAATAGAGTCAATAATATTGTTAATTACCATGTATGTTAATAGGTAGATACTAGAATTATCAGGGGTATCACTTCATAAATTATATAATTGTCTAACCACTATACAATACACCTGAAACAAAGATAATATAATGTTAAATGTCAATTGTAATAGAAAATTTTTTTTAAATACCAGGGTCCATAGCTCGCTCTGTCCCTCCCAGCCCACACCCAGTCCTTTAGCAAAGGGTTTTCCTTCTGTGGTCAGCTGTGACCCTAACATCAGGCTGGTGAGTTAGGAAGGATGCACCCTGCTGTCCTCACTATGGAGGTGACACAAAGGAACCCTTGCAGGGGTGAGGTCACTTACACAAGTCACCCAGCTCCTAAGTGATGTGGCCCTGGTCCCCAAATCTTGGTCTGTGCCTTCCTGTGACACCGTATTCCAGGATGGGACATGGGACACATAAGTGTTGATTGGGGTGAAAAGGGATGTTTCTGGCTGGCGTGGGGGAGGGCAGCAGGGAGAGGAGCTGTCTGGGTGCCTGAAAAGTTGGGATTCACAAAAGCAAGACTTGGAGCCCTCCCACGATGGGAGTGCTGTGTCTGGTCACCATAGGGCCAGTGGGGGCCCAAGTCCACAATAGCAAGAGGACAGCATCCCCCAAAGGTCCACAAGGGGCTAGCCAGACTCACTCAGTGGCTCCCTGGGAGACATCACTCATGCTCAGACTCAGGCCTGACATGCCCCCTGCACCCTCCCCACCTTACCCTGTCAGCACAACGAAGCCCCTCTCCCTGCACTCCCACCCCTCGGCTCGGCCACTCCTATTTGTATGACCATTGTTTGCAGTCATTCTCCCCCATTGTGAGCCTCTGAGAGGATGGCACCAGCTCATCTTTACCCTGACGTCTGTGTTAGCTGGTGTCCCCTAGTCTCTCTGGTAGGTGTGGGCATGTGTGCCCAGCGTCCACCCTCCACGTTCCAATTGACTTGTTATTCACCAAGCCAATTCCCCTCATTGACAATTGGTGTCCCCTACCCAAATTCCCATGTCAGAGCCCTAACCTACAGTGTAACTGTATCTTGAGATGGTGCCTCTCAGGAGGTAAGGTTAGATGGGGTCATAAGGGTGAGGCCCTGCTCTGATGGAATTAGTGTCCTCATAAGAAGGAAGAGAAGTGAGCCCTCTCCCTCTCCTTCCCCCTCTCCCCCCGCTCTCTCCACCTGGAGAAAAAGCTATGTGAGGACACAGCAAGAAGATGGCCATCTACAAGCCAAGGAGAGTGCTCTGTCCAGAAACCAACCCTGCCAACACCTTGATCTTGGACTACTTCCAGTATCCAGACTGTGAGAAAAATGTCCGCTGTCTAAGCTCCTAGTCTGTGGTATTCTCTGGCACTTTTTCAGGGCAGCCCAAGCAGACGAATACATCTGCCATTGCCAATGAGTGGGCATGTCACTCACCCTGATTAGCTCTTCCCTCCCTGGAATTGGACTCTGGTGTCGATGGCCCAAAAGGCTAGAAATGGTTGGCAGTCACTCACTCTGACCACAGCCTCTGAGAACAGACTGCCCACCAGGGCCCTAGAGCTGTCCAGGTTTCTGGCCATTCTGTGACTTGCTTCTTGAATTCTCCTTTCACGCCTGTGAACTAACTCAGAACAATCCATGAATTCTTATTTTTGTGTGTTAGAAATGTTTCCAAAAAATCCCCAAGTAATGGAACTTTCTTTTTATCCTTCCTCTTAGTATAAAGTTAGTTAACAGCATAATTTGAGTGACCCTTAATTTCGAAACCTGCTTTCACTGTGCGATGCGTCTGGACAAGCAGCAGCAGCAGTGCACGGGATTCCCTCAGTGAGCCTCTTCATCATCGGTTACCTTCTCCCCTTCACTCACGGAGACTGGGGGAGAGAGGGGTGGGAGTGATTCATTGTCCAGGTTAGCCTGACTTCATTCTCAATGGTAAATACGTGGATTTTGTCCAAAACTAGATGAACACAATGGCCTCACATTTGGGATGAAGCCAGAAATGCCCTTGGAACAGAGCTGTCACTGGGATACAGGGAAATGACCATCATTTTTATTTTGCCAAGGGGTGATCACTGATCGTAAAGGGCTAGGGAGCCAAGGGAAGTTCATTCCTCATTGCTGTTTTGCTTTGCAGTGCTAAATTAGTAATGGAACAACCTGGCCCAAGAACTTCCCTCCCAGGATTTAATAAAAGGCACAGGTGTGGCTGAGGGGCACTCAGCCATCTGTGGCTCAGGGCAGTAAGGAAAGCTGGTTCCAAGAGTTCCTATCTACATGGAATCAGTCTTGTTCTGATTTAAGAAGAGCTTGTTGCCAAGTAGCAAAACACAAAGAACCCTTTTCTTTTCCAGTTTGGATGCTTTCTTGGGTTGTGCATGTGTGTTGCTTTTAAATAAAGGTCTAGTTGAATGCTTATTCCAAAACCTTTGGCTAAATCTAAGGGAAAGTGCTGAACGTGAAGAAAGAAAAAGTAGGCATAATTTTGGCATTCCCTCACTCCAATAACTAGAATCGTTGAAGGGTTGTTTCCAAGATGGAAAGACAGGAAGGAAGGGATCTGGTGTGCTGGGGAGTTTCAGGGATCACTGTCATCATCATTGACATCACTGTTACTATCGTCATCATTGCCACCGATACTGCCACCATTGCCATGATCATCGTCATCATGTTAACACTACCCCCCCCATCAGCATCATCACCATCTGTGTTTGACCACTGGTGTGCCAGGCACCATGCTAACCCCTCAACATGCATTTGCACCTCCCTTTTTTCTCTTTACTCTCTACTCAGTTCTTTTCTCATGGAACTCACCTCTACTGGGCATTACATCAATGTGTTCATTTGTTTATTGGTTTATTATTTCCTCCCTCTCTCTGCTGCCCAGAGGTAAACTCCACAAGGGATTTTACCTGCATTATTGACAATGGGACTCCAGTCCAGCGACTAGTCCAGTGACTGTCACATAGTACGTGATTGATCAATAGTAGTTGAATGAAAGAATAACTTTAATGACAACTCCATGAGTTAGATACTATCACTACTCTCATTGTAGAGACGAGTGGCATGAAGCTTGGAGAAGCCAAACAGCTCACTCGAGGTTATTGGTGCCAGAGTTAGATCTCAGAGTCAGGCAGTTAGCACAAACCTCAGGCTCTTTAACCTCTAGACTATGTTGTGACTTCATCTTTGCCCCAGAATTAATAAGACAGGGATACTTCAAGGCTTTTAAACCTCCATATCTCTGCTTATTTTTCTGAAGCAAATGAAATGCATCTTTGCTCCTGAAAGAGGGAGAAAAAAACCCACTCTTTCTAAGAGTGGAAAATCACTCACATCTGCTTCTCTGCTTGACATAAAAACCTGAGCTTGTGTTCTCCAAAACTCTTAATTAATGACTTACCAAAGTAAGAACCATTTGCCTAAACCAAGGCAGGGATAGAAGTTGATTGACAAGGCTCTAATTAAACCCCAATTTATAATCTAACAGCCTGGATCTTTCAGGTCATAAAAGACTTTGATCCTAGAAATTGTGCTAATAAGAGTTCCCCCACCCCCACCTCCTCTATCTCTGTCTGGCTTCCCTTAACTTCAGGATGGGTGCTGCAGAGGTGGGGCAGCAGCCTTGTTGAAAAGAAATTAGTTCCCTGCAGTGGCTGAATGAGCTGTCTTTAAAACTAACAGCAACCCAACATGGGGTCGTGAGATAGCAATCTGACCATGGGCTCCCTCAGTGGGGACATGCTTTGCATAGCGATGCATGCCAGATGGTTCGGAGACAAATCCCAGTGTCTGTGATGATGGAGGGGCTGCCACTGCTTGGGGTGGGGGAGGACTGTGGATGGGATAATCTGTGTGTGGCGGGTGCTGCTCCTGGGGACTCACGGGATTTGACCTTCTCTAGTGGTTTTGGGCATCCAAGCTATAACTAATAATAGACAATAGTTTAGGAAATAATGAATCAAGACTGAGGGGATGGGTGGTTCTGAGAATGGTGTGGATGTGGGGCAGCTGACCAAATGATACCCAGGGAGTGTCCTTTTCTTAGTCAGCTAGAGAGGCCAGATAAGTAGTCCAGATTGGGGCACTTCAGAAACCAGGAAATTAAAATAAAATCTGGGTGGCTTGACATAGGTTCACCAACTTTTGTCGCATCAATTAAGTACCTGAAAAATAACAGGCAAACAGATTATAAAAAACAACAAATCTCTATGTACCCCAATTAATTTATTTTGAAAAGAAGATTTTTAGCACACACAAAAAGTGGGAAGACCACCACAGATGCAGAACAGACCTTCCCAAGAAAGAGCGTACTGATATTGTCCTTATTTTTCTCATTTGTTCTTCAGTGAATTTGTTATAGATCAGTGAGCCCAAGGTCTGATATTTGTACGATGACCCTAAGTCCCAGTTGGGCTGGAACAGTTAAGTTGAGGCAACTGTTAACTAATTAATGTCTACTAATTGGTTTTTATGTCTCCTTTCATTCTCAAATGGACTCCAGTTTGGACAACTAATTACATGGCCACCCTGAGATTTGGGGGGGCCTATGATTTGCACCAAAGACTTTGATTTAACTCCATGACCCTGTAGTCATATTTTCTTCACTCTTTCAACTCTTCGTTTCAGATTTCAGGAGAAGGAAGTGGGACCTGGTGCTCTGAGAGGGTTTGCTTCTCCTTCTGTCACCACCCTTTGCTTACTGACATAAAATTATATATACTTAAGATATATAACTTAATGTTGTCGATACATGTATACATTGCAAAAATTCTTCCTTATTCCTTCTTTTGTTCTATGATGGTCTGAAAGGTCTTTGTGCACATGAGTAAGAAGTAGAAAGAAGATTTAAAATATAAATATAATTCTGTCAAAATATATCACATTGGCTTAGAGTCTAAAGGGAGAAATCCACCCCCCTCACTCCCACCTGCCAGTGTGCAGAAAATACACTGGATACTTGGCACCTTAGTTCAGCAAATGGGGACACTCCACAAACAGGCAACAGGATGTAGTCAAAGCAGGGAGCTACTTGTCTGCTTCCTTGATTGTATTTTGTACTCATACAATACAACTTGCCTGCAGAATCACCCATGAAATGATAAAAGAGACACCTCACTCTATCACCATTTTCCGCATTGTCTATAAGCTGTTTGCATGCACCCATGTGCTAATGGAGAAGGTATAGGGATTTGATACAAAGGGGTGTCATCAGTGTGAAAACCAAAACAGGCAACATAAAACACAATTTTTGTGTTCACTGAGGGAGAGATAGTGTGTCAGCTCTAGAAGGATCACTAACTGTCCTGAATGTTAGCTGCATCTGAACATCCCAGAACACCAGATAGGTGATGATGATGGTGATGATGATGATGATGATGGCAGCAGCAACTGAGGCAGCCACCTGAGGGTCCACTGGGCATGGCGGCCTGCTCAGTGCTGACCTATGTGCACATGTGCTTCACAGACTGTCTTGGAAAGTGAAGGCAGTGGACATAGGTCACTGCCCATTCACCCACCTATACCACTTGACTCTAATAACATTAGATTTAATGGGAACTTTCAAGATTTTCTGGTCTAATCCACCCATTGCATCCTCCTCTGACTGGGTCTGCCCTATACAGGGTTGGGACTTTCTCAGTACGCCCACATCAAGGTGAACGAAGCCTGTCCTCTGCCAGAACATTACATGGGCCAGACCATTGACCTCCTTGGCAGTCAAGGACCCACTTCCAGTGGCACCCATGGCAGCTGGGGCAGCTGCTGAGGTTGGTGGCGTCAGGTCCTCCTCCAGGGGAACAGCTGGGCTTACTACAGTCCTGAGTTCTCACTTCTGAGTGACCAGATTGTTGAACAAGAACAAATACCTGCTTTGTGCATATTTATTTCCTTTTGGGGGTGTTCAGGAAGAATTGATGTTGGAGACGAAGTCAAAGACGCTGCCAAAACAATCAGAAGCCCTCTGAAGGAAACAAAAGCCAATTGCCAACGTTCAAAGCTGCAGCCAAGATTTAGGAAGCTTAAATACCTGACCTGACTTGATTTAGGGCCCTTTTAGGCTGACATTTAATATGTGACTTGCCTGGTGGGCAGGCTCCTTGCAGTGTTTGGGAAAGGCAAAATGGGAATGGAATGGCGATGACCTCATCCGGCATTTGGCACTCTTCGGATCTGGTGCCGTTACTGAGCTCAGAGCAGCTCGGTTTATGTAACTCCAAGGCCAGCCCCACATTCCCTGTGGGACTTGGAAAGTCCACTGTTTACCATCGGGGGAAAGGGGTGTTTTGGTGGAAGGATTCAAGCCTACCCTGAGAGATCCATACAGACCACGTAGCAACCATGGGTCTTACAGTGAAAAAGACGCATGTTGAGATAAGCCAACTAGAGGGCAGATGCAGAACTATGGGATGGATGTTCTGGGGGATTGTATTCCATACATCGATATGATTTATAGTGAGAGAGGTCCAAAATGGAATATCCCAATTAAAGAATTGGTCTGTTCCGCCAAGGGAATTGTTCAAAAAGAGGTTAGATGACCACTTGGCTGGGGACGGACGCTGTTGAAGGGTTTCAAATGCCAGGAAGGGAGGGGATGGACCAAGTTAAATCTAAGGTTTGAGAGCTCGTCAATTCATAAGAAAGAGGACACAGTCACTAGCTTCTGTTGAAGAGTCTCTGGAATGTAGTAACACTTCATGTAACTGGGGTTTCAAATACCTGGCACTCTACACTAGCTGGAAAAGTAACCAAGAATTAGCAAGAAAACACAAGAAAATAGCAAGAAATAGCAAGAAAAAGGACTCTGAGAAATCTGAAGTGGTGCAATGGAGTTGGTGCGTGTTATGAGTAGGAGGGCACCTCGAGTTCTCGTTCGTGACCTAATGGCTCCTACGTTAGACGTGGCTCTAACATGGCTTAGAATCAGCTGTCTGATTCCCCCACTCACCCATTTCACAGGCCTAGGGGCACGGGGTTTTTTGTCTGGTTTTCTTAACTGGGGTGTCATTGGGGAACCCAGTGTGATGGCGAGGGTGGTGGCTGTGCTTCGGGAGACGAGATGCACATCCATCACAGCTGTGAACTTGCTGTATGATGTTGGCCGCATCACTTTACTCCCTGGGCCTCAGTTCTTTCTCAGAAGGATTTTGTCTAAATCTCTCAGCCCTGACACCTAGACTGCTGCTTGTACTCATAGCAATAGCTATTTGTGGAGTGAATGAATAAATGCTAGGGTTATTTCAAATAACCTAATTCGGTCCTGGAAAGGCAACATCCCTTCCTGCTTTAATCCTTTGTGGCTATGAGAATTTTAAATCCAGGCTTCTCAGAAACTCTATAACTAAACTTTTTATGTTCCACAGGGTGATAGAGCTAGAGGATGAGAAGGTGCTGCTGCCATATTTTCAAAGCTTTATTTCATTTGCAAAAACCTCAAATTTACAACCCTAAAAACCACCCTTTTCACTGTTGGCTTGGAACATCACCAAGCTGCCTATTTAAACTCATATTTAACTCGCTACTTAAACTAGTGCAAAAACAGCAGGCATCTTAAAAAGGTCAGCCTCCTTCAGACCAACTGACCCTTTCGCTTTTTTGCAATTTTGCAAGAAGGGACCCGGGGCCTGACCAAGTCACAAACTGTCTGATTTGAGCTTTTTCCCACTAATTAAATTCAAACCATTAATCAGATGAGAGACTGTTTTCTTTTTGCCTTTGACCTCAAGTCTCTTTTGCTCTTCGAATCTGTCACCCGGGAAATTTCCCCCTTCTGGGAGAGGGCTCCTCTGAGCTTTTGAAGTTGGAAGAAGAGATAAGGCAAGGAAGGCAAGCAAGATTCCCTTTATGCAAAGGAACCGTGAGGGACTCCTGTAAAGCTGTCTGTCACAGCTGCATTATCCCTGCCGCCCAAGAGATGGGATATTATCATTTGAGTTTCATTTGTTGGCTTAACCAACACAGTTTATGTGTTATGTGCCCAAGGATGAGTGTGATTTGTCTTTTAAAGGGCATACCTTTTCTTACCTGATTGGTTTATGGGCAGTGACTACTTGCCAAAAAAAACTCTGGACAGATTTTAATCGTTACTTGTTTCTCACTTAAAGATCAAGTTTGGCAAGGTAAACTAGAAATGACGACTGAAAAATAAACCTCGACCACTTGCAGTATGTCTTCTACTTTGCTGAAAGATGATCCTGGCCTAAAGAGACAAGGGGGCGGGGGTGGAGGTTAAACTTCATCCCAACACAAGGGGGGGAAAAATCTAGAAAACAATCAGCCTCTGGGATTTGAACCTAGGACTGGGGAGAGTTCCGGGCACAGGCTACTCATTGACATTGCTGTGTAATGACCTACAGTGTCTAGTTTCCAGAACGTCATGACTATCAACTGCCAGGAGCTTGTGCAGATTAACATCTGAACGCAGAGGCCGGTCCTGTTCCTTTGGTTTGCTTTGTTTGCTCACGTGAATTGTATCCCATGCTGCCACATCAGGAAGTGACTGGAGCCGTACCCAGTGGGAAATGTTTCCACTCCCAGGCAAAGGCAACACTTCCTGTGAGCTCTGCCTCTCATTCTGGGGTGATCGGACTCTGCCATACTTCTGTATCTTTTAAATCCATGGGGTCTCAGGTATGAGTCTCTCTAGAAGGAGATGCCATTAGCTTCTGATGATTTTCTCCTCATGAGAACTCCATGCGGATAAACCTGGTCACTTTGAAAGTGGAGGCAACCATCACAAACATGCCGTGAACAACATGCCATTGGAGGTGCTGAAATATGGTCCCTGACCTTAAAGGGTCATCGCCAATTTATGCTCTCTCTCTTTCTCTCTCCTCCCCTGCCCAAATATCAAATTTGAGACATTTTGAAGGAGAGATGTATGTGGTATAAGATCCCATGGATGCACTTAGGCTTAAAGAGCCGTCCGTGTCAGCAGGAGCTTTATCAATACACAGGTGCTGGGACTTCAGCCCAGGGGTTTGGAGGCATCATTTGAGCATCATCCCAGGATCAGCTTTGCCAGGTGAATCTGAGGCAGAGCAGCGCTAAGATCAAAGCCTCATACAGTCAACCTCATACTGTTCCATAGATCACAGGGTCTAGAATTAAAAAATACTGGTGAGGGAATGAATACAGCTACTTTGGAGAAGGGACCAAGCGTTGGGACTCCAAGGTCTATAGTGATAGACCAGCTGACAGTCAAGCTGGAGCCCCCTTCATGCAGTCGCAAACATATTTCTCACAAATCATAAAGAAAACTTCACCTCATGAATTTATACTCCACTTGCATTTCGAGAGGGGCAAGAAAGGCCTCCTGGCAGGAGGCATGGATGGGGCAAAGGTGCAGGGCTTGGCTGCTCTCTGGCCCAGCTAGAAGGCAGTGGAGAGAGCACAGATCTGCATCTTGCCCAGCACCAAAGGCCACCCCTTCACGGGAGAAGTGAGGGTTTGGTTGATGAAAAATGAGACGTCACTGTCATGTCTTGTGACTTTAGCCCAGGGGCCTTCAACTGCAGGCATATTTTGTTTACCCACAATATTTTTAAAAATGGGGGCACTTTACATATAAACCCAGGCATCCTGTTTTTGCTCTTGATAAACTCATAAAATCTGGCCGTACCATGTCAGTACCCCCCTCTGGAAATGAGAACCCAAGGCTCAGCTGTGGCTGCCCCGTTAGGCAAATTCTGGGTTCTCAGTTTGCTACTGTCCCTACCACTTCCTATTGCCTGATCCCCGCCTGCTTCACTAGTCCACATGACTTTCCTGGTCCCTGTGGGCAGCTGGGCTTGTAGCACTTCAGACAGTTGGGGAAAATGTAGCCCTGGCAACATATGTACAAATAATGTTGAGTAAAGTCATCCACAGTTGAAACTCCTTGTGGAGAGACTGGATCGGGTCACTGATGGGGGAAGCCGATAGCCAGTCACAGGTTAACGAGCCTTTTGCTCTAGGGAGGATATATAAATATACCCCAGAGGGGACCCGAACTTTCCCCCACCTATCTGATCCGTCTCTAATTGTTACCAATTGGCGTTCCCTTACACCCATGCTTTCTTTGTAACAGAGACGTTGCTCTCAAGTTCCCGTTAGTGACCCTGTATTCCAACTGCCCATCCACAGGGGTCACGGGCTTCTTGGGATGAGAGTTTTTGGGTTTTTTGGTGTTTAAAACATCCTATTTTCCTTTTTTCCTAAAGCAGCTCTGTTTATTTTAAATCACCAGGCGCATTGACACCCTTGAAAGCTACCCTTCTTGCATTCATATTGTTAAGCAAAGTCACAAGAATTCACCCAAGTCATGAGACACACTTTTTATTTTATTTGTGCATTTCTAAGAAATGACATGTTAGTAGAAGGACGCTTGTGGTGGCTGGATTCCGTCCCCAATGGCCTTTTAACCTGCATCATCATCGTAGATAATTGTCTGTAGAACTGCAAGCTGGTGATTGGTTTAAATCCCACACTGTGCCCTTTGACCTCGGACATGGTGAGCATATTGTGGGTGAGAGTGAGTTCAGCTCCCAGGCCTGCCCTGAAGTCCGAGCTGGATTAATGTCTGGAGCAGGACTTCTCCCAGAAAACGTGTCCCAGGTCTGAGCAGGTGCCGGACTGCAGGCTCCATAGTGTTCCCCTGGCCCTGATCTGCCCAGACACAGTGAGGCCACTCAGACGATGAGCTGCAGTGGAGAGCTGAGTGACTCACCTTCTCTCTTCGGTCTCCTCCCACCCGGGACCTCTCAGCCTTGGGGACGGTGTGCTGTGGGCACAGAGAGAAGCAGGAGTGCTTGTCAGGGGCCGGGGAGGGGAGAGTAGGGAGTGACTGCTAATGGGTACAGGCTTTTCTTCTAGGGTGATGAAAATGCTCTGCTACTAGACAGAGGTGGTGGCCGGTCAGCATTGGGAGTGTGTGTAATGCCCCTGAACTTCATACCTTGAAATGGTCAAAAAGGAAAATTTTGTGTCACATCTATTTTACCATAATAACAAAAAGAGGCAAGAGGTAAAAAAAAAAAAAAAGAGACTATTCAGGGAGAAGAAATTTTAAAAACACACACAATCATTAATAACCTCAGAGACATAAGGGAAAACAACACATTCATGACATAAGAGGATAATTACATGTGCCCATCTCTCTCTGTCTCTCTCTCTCTCTCATGCACACACACACACACACACACACACACACACACTATAGTGCCCTGCGAGCCCCTGTCCAGTAACCACAGCCAGCCAGCTGGTCACTGGGGCAATCAGTTTCCTCACCGGCAAATGGAGACCAAGGTCCCACTGAGGATTCAGAGACAACATTCACCTGGGCCCAGCGATCCCAACACCAAGGTCCAAACTCCATGCCACATAAAGGAAAAGTGAGTACTGCATGGGAGGGCACCCTGGTTTCCCAAAACCTTTTTTTTGAGACCCCAGACAAGATCACACTCCAGGAACTCTCAGAGCTTCCTAGCTGCCTTCCCATCATTAGTTGCACGGGGGTATTCATTTCTCCCGAATGCTGAGCTTTCAGGCCATAACTGTGGGCAGGGCAGGGTCTGACCCAGCCTCCCGCAGGGCAAACCCACGCACAGGATGCCTTTGATGTCCAGGTCAGGCCTACAACCGGGGGTTGGGGTTCAGAGGGAGGGAACACAGAGTGTGCCTGCCCCCAGCCACTGGAAGGCTAGGGTGACCGAACTCCAGGAGATGAAAACCAAGGCCAGTGTGTGAGTTTGGTGTGGCTACCACAACCAAATCCCACAAACTGGGTGTCTGAGGACAACAAAAGCATATTGTCTCCCTGTTCTGGAAGTCTGGAATCAAGGGTTGGCAGGACCGTGCTCCCTCTGAAACCTGGGGGGCTCCCCTTCCTTGCCTCTTTGTGTCTCTCCTCTTCACATGGCAGTCTTTGTATAAGGACACCAGTCACATTCAAGTAAGGGTCCACCCCACTCCAGGATGACCTCATCTTAACTAATTACATCTGTAATGACTCCCTTTCCAAATTAGGTCACGTTTGGAGGTACTGGGGACTAGGGCTTCGACATAGCTGTTCTGGGGGACAGAATTCAGCTCCTAACAGCCCAGAGCCCCTCCACACCCCAGCACCTCTGAGAGCCTCCTGGAAACCCACCACGCCTGTTTGCTCCTGAGCCTCCCTGGTCCTCCAAAGGGGCCTCTCCAAAGCCCTGGCTTTCACGGTTTAAAGGAAGCCTAACGTTACAGCCATGGTTTTAATTAAGGGTTGATGGGCCATGTCATGACATCATCAATGAAACAAGCATAATAAAAAAAAATAATATGGAGTGTGGGCGGGCAGTCCGGGATTTGTCATGAAATCACATTATGGAGCAATAAAACGCCATTTTATAAAACACTGGCCCTGTGCAGGCAGCCCGGGTGTCCTCTGTTTACTAAGAAGACCCGCCCATCCTCACCACCTTTCCGCGGCGCCGTCAGCCCAGACGCTGCCCGAGACTGTGGCATTTGGTTTGCACCCTGGCTGGGTGAACTGAGCAGGTTAATTTCAAACCGCGGGTCTGAGTCAAGTTCTTTTCTGGAAATCACACTCTGAAATTACGGGCATCCTCATGCAGCGGGGGCCGTGGTGTGACGACGTCTCCTTGGAGCCGTGTGTCCCTGTGCAGCCTGCCCGGGCAGCCAGCCTGAGACTCTAGAACAGAAGCCAGAAGGGGATTCCAGGGTTTAGAATTAAGCTCAGCCTTAAATATGGTCTTGGGGACGTCCTTGGCTGGATTCCTCAATGGCTGTCATTGCCTTAAAGCTCACGGATGAACAGAAGTCTCATAACATCTTTCAATTCCATGGTCCCATACACAGGGTGTAAAACACTCGTCTTAGGGGGAAGTAGAAAGATCCTGGGTGTAATGTTATTCTCTGCCATTGAGGAGGAGCAGTGACTCACAGGGCTGTGGGTGGAGATCATGGGGGCGGCAGGTGAATGTGGGGCCTCTGTTGAAGGTTGTGCCGGGTTGTGGATTTCACCGAGGCAGCAGGCCAAGGGGGCTGAAGCCAGCTTGCGACCTGCCAGTCATGCCAGGGACTGCGGGACTGCTTCTAGCAGAGGGGGTGACATTTTGCAATACGCCCACCCAGAGGGGATGTCTTATGCACTGGGAGACAGCGGGGAACGAGACAGACGAAATCCCTTCCTTTCACAAACCTTGTATCCCATTGGCCAGGGAGAGGGAAAATACAAATATGAAAAAATAATAAAAATAAATAAATAGGGCAATTGTTTCAGACTGTATGAAATGCCATGAAAAAAGTGAAGCGAGATGATGGAAAATCTTTGGGAAGCATCTAGTTTAGCCTGCGGTGGCTTCACTGAGGTGGTGACATTGGAGCGATGACTGAATGCTGAGGAGGAGCCACTTTTGTGAATCATCAAGGGCAGAGTGAGTGGGTGACTGGCCAGCGTCTTCGGAAACCCCAGCTAGAGAGGAGCTAGTGGTGGAGGATCAGAGAAGCAGGCTCCAAGGCCAGGCCGTGCAGGTGGACAGGACCAGACCCCAGAGGACGGGCGGGCCACAGTGAGGAATTCACAATTATTCCACGTGCAAAGGCATGTTGCAGGACTACCTCTGGCAATGGATGTGTGGGAGACGTCTGCAGTGTTCGTTCTTCAGTTTCCCAGTCCAAATGGCATCCCTGGCAAGCACTTCAGAAGAGCGTGCAATAAAAAATGCTGCTGAAAAGACTTTCCGGCTCCTCTCCATGGAATCCTTTCTCTTCCCTTTCTACAAGTCATTTGAAGTCACTGCAGTGAGGAGGAGGGTGAGCCATTTCAGCACCCTTGGCGACTTTGGCCTCCTCCACCAGCCTCATCTGCTCCAGGAGGCCCAGAGGGGTCTGGGTCCTCTCTCAGTCTCAGTCCCAGAGAGCTGGGTTCTGGTTCTAAAGCAAAGAGTGAAAAGGGGACCGGAGCAGAGGCGTCAGATTCAACACAGCAGGAGCAGCCCAGGGAAGGTATTTAAGTGGAGATGGCTGGACGCACACGTGATGTCTGGCTGATGTCGAGCTAAATGCACTGTACATGCCCAGGTGCGTTTGCTTTCATAGGCAGGACACTCACAGGGAGCGCAGGTAAAAAGTGAGAGCTGCGTTTGTCTCCTCGAAGGTAAACCGGGTGGCAGCAGGCAGTGGCGGCAGGGAAATTATTTTTCCCTGGAAACCCTTTTGTACCTTGTGTAGGTTGTCCCAGGTACATGTGTGACCTATTTGAAACACATATAAATGGGAAGCAGTTGTGAGCAGAAGCTGTGATCTCGTGAGATCCTCCTCTACAGAAACAGGATGTCTCATCGGGGTCTATCGTTTCACGGTCGGGCCATGAATCTTATAGAGTCTTGAATCTAGAAAAGAACATTAAAGATCTGGCCCAACTCCCACGTCACTCAGAGGCAGAAAACTGAACTCCAGAGATGTGAAGGGGTTGGGGTGGGGGTGGGGGATCGAAGCCACACAGTGGACTCAGGCGCAAATGGGATTAGCATCAGGTCTTTTGTCACCAGCCTCTCCCTCCCAGGAGATGCAGTGTTGGGTCAGATGCTGCCCCTGGAAATTTCCATTTCTAGATTTCTAAAATCCTGTGGTAAAAAGGGAAAATGCCCTTGTGATGATGGTTTCCACGTTTTCTAAAAGGAAAACAGACTTACAAGTGGACAGCGGTCTGTGCCAGCCCGGCGTGCAGGGAGTCGGTGCCCTGGGCTCTGATGGCTGGTATGTGTGGGGCCAGGGGGAGGGTGATGGCCACACAGGTGGACTGGGAGAATTGGGAGAATCCCAGACATAGCCAAATATGGAGGATTTTATGTGAAATAACCTACTAATGTAATGAATAGGATAAATACAAAATATTTCCCTTATTTTGTTTTGAACCTTGCTTAGTAGCAGTTACCTTCTGTCAAGCACCATTCTAAGCACTCCCCAAACTTAATTTCCTTGACATGAGCTCTATATTATGGTCGTTTCAATTTTAGAGTTAAGTAGACTTGGATTTGAATCCTGATTGAGCCATTCTTATTGTGTACTTGATCTCCGAGCCTGAGTCTCAGGTTATTCCTCTGTAAAATGGAGATATTACCAACTATTTCAGAGACTTGTAAGAAATGAGGTAATGTCTTAGTTTGAAACATATAAGGTCACTGACTTTCAACCTCTTTTGACTTATGGACTGGCAGTTTCATGTTTTGCACGGTTCAAATACACGAAGAGTTTAGCTCAATGCCAGCACTTAGAAAGCACTCAATAAATACCAGCATTTTTCAAATTCTTTAGCCCAAGGGGAACTAAAAAAAAAAATAACTAACTATAAGAACCTTTCCAGTCTAGAAGCCTGCATTTTTCTCTTCATCTTCCTCAAGTCTTTCGATTGAGCCACTGGCCCCAAGTTATTTTTCAATAGGCCTCACTAAAATGACAGAAAGGCTCTCACTGCATCCCAGGCTTTGAGAAGAAAGAAAATTCCGATCCTGATTCTTTTCTTCCATCACCTCTTGCTTCCCTGGGCTTCAGCACCAGTTGAATATGGCTGCCCAGCGCAGGCTTCTGTGGTCAGTTTAACTAACGAATCTGGGAACCGGGAGTTCCCAAGGTGGGGCCCTGGTGATGCGAATTCCTCAGCCATATGTTGCCCTTGCAAGGTGGGGGGTCCCATCACAGCCCTGTGACAAATGTACAGCTCCTGAGCCAGGGAACCACAGGGGGTGAGATTCACATGGCCTGATGATATCAGAAGGTACTCTCACCCAGAGAGAGTCCCTTTCTAGTCCCTTTGCTGCCAAAACACCGCAGCCACCAACATGGAAATGCCATTCTGCCTCTAAGGTCCCGCCCCTCAGATGTCCGCGCCTTTCTCTGGGCGGGAGAACAGATGTGTGTGCAAATTGCTAACTTTTTCCCAAATGGAGAGGTGGCCCACATGCCAGGTCACACTGCTCACTTCATGGAGAAACTGTCAAAGAACATCAACATTTGGGGGCCCTGGGGCAGCCAAAAGGATGGCCACAGGAGCCCAGAATCACTGCCCGGGGGTGAAGTCAGAAGCCGCCATTCCCGCAGAGGACAGCTGTGTCCTCCCCTGCCAGATATCCGCATCTCCGATATCCACACCAGGTACGTTTTCACATGTGTTTAGGGTAACATCTCAGGTCCAAATCATCATCACTGAATTACACATGTATTCACTCAATGTGTCAGCCATGTGGATGGTGGTGTGGAGAAAGGTTAAGGGGTAGAACTCCTAGGAGCTTGTACTGTGTAGTTCAGTCTGCCAGCACAGTCACCCTGAATGATGGCATCACTTTCTGATGTGGTAATGGCCAAATGCCAGGGGAGGGACCTGGTCGGCACACCTCACGCCAATCATGGAGAAGGTGGACATGCTTGCACACTCAGCCACTGCTGCCCCAGACCCTCCAGCCCTCAGCTGCCTCCAGAATTCTCAACCACAGGCTGCTCCCAACACAGAGCAATCAGTGGGTACTTTATAAGTAAGCATTACTGTGGCGAAAGAAAGTTACCAGGAAAACAAATTATGTTGTAAAGATACAGCATAAAACACACACTCAGCAGGTCATAGAAAAAAATGATGCTTCACATTTACCCTTTAGAAATCAGAATATCCTATACAGCAGTCCCTACCTATAAATAATCAGTGTGCATCTAGAGAAGGCTGAAAAGGGACCTGGTTCAAGGCTCCTCAGACATCTGATTTGAAGGCTGGGCACAGAAAATATAAAATGAACCTGGAGTATCTCATCATGCCAGAAAGTAAGAAAGTATTTTTTTTTAAAGGTTGACCATGTCAAAAAGACACAGGAGTCAACCCAAAAGATCTTCCAATGGCCAAACTAGGACAATCTGAACAACAAGATAAATAACACAAGTATTGGATTATGACTCAAACAATAACATAACTATCCATGAGCCCATAGTGATATAAATAGATGACTGAATAAATGAATAAAGGAAGAAAGGAAATCTTTCCTACAGAAGAATTCCAAATAATAAATGTACAAGGAATGAGGGAAATAAGAAATCACCATTAGTAAGGTCCACTGATGGATGCCAAAATGAGAAGGTAGAACTTTAGAGAGAAGCAGAATAGTTGCATAGCCTCCAAGTATGTTCCCTAAAAGATGCATTGATTACTCTTATGGTGGTAGCACCTGGCCACACCATCTTTGACGTTCTGCCCTCCAAGTGGTATAGCTGAAATGTGCTCTGGAGGTAGCGACTCTTCCAACCAGACAGAGCATGGCAAGGAAGAGATGGGGACTTCCCAGTGATGAAGTGATGAGGTCAAAGTCACCCATGATAAGCTGTGTTGACGGCATGCGCCTCCTGATAGGATGGGATGAGAAGGATACGTCACTTGTGTAATGTTCTTCCCCAAATCCATAACCTCAGTTTAATAATGAGCAAACACTAGACAAACCCATTTTGAGAGACTCTACAAAATACCTGACCAGGACTCCTCAGTGTCATAGCCATGAAAGAGGAAGCTGGTCTGAGAAACGGTCACAGACGGCGCGGGGGGGGGGGGGGGGGGGGGGGCGGGGCGGCCCATGGAGACATGACCGCTAAGTGTGAGGTAGCATCCTCAGTGGGATCCCGGAACAGAGAGAGGACCCTCGGGGAAAACTGGGCGAATCCAAACGTCTGCAGCTTAGTGTGATTGTAGCAAAGTTGGCATCTCGGTGTTGATAGACGCCATCCACGGGTGAAGTGCATTCAGAAGCTCTCTGTACCAACCTAGCAATAGCAACTCCTGGAAAATCTCAGATTATGTTTTAAAAAATGTACCTCTTCTCCTGCTCTCTATGATCAGATCAACTACTTTAATAGAAGAGGAGAAAGATGAATGAACCTCATACACCGCTGGTGGAGTTAGTACTTGGAATAACCACTTTGGAAAACAGGTTGATAAGATCTACGAAACCTAGATGTGCCACTCCTCCACTTCAAGGCATGGACCCAACAAAACTGTGTGCATGTGTGTACCAAAAGGCATGTACAAAAACGTCCACAGAAAATGCCTTCACAATAGCATAAAAACTGGAAGCCGCTCAAATGTCCATCAACCTGAGAATGGAGAATAGAGTGTGACACATCGCACCCAGGAATAGGGCACCGCACAGAGTCCCACAGTGAGGTCCAGTGACTCGGGGAGTCTCCAAGACTCTTTCTGGGCATCTGAGAAGTCAATATGTTTTTCATAATCTCACCAAGACTTGCTTTTTGACCCTCATTGCATGAGTGTCTGGAGGAGAATTGCAGAAGCTACGTGATGTGGCACCAAAACAGACAGAACGAAGGAGCCACCGTGAGAATCCAGCTCCATGCTGTGGAGTGAGACCCAGAGGTCTGTAAGAAGGAAAAACAATGCCACTCAGTTCACTGCATATTCTGAAAATACAGTTAATTTTATTAAAAAAATGTTATTTACAATAACATGTAATGAGTTTATTATTCCAAATGAGCTAATAAGTACATTGGTTTCTAAAATTTCTCAGTTTTGTTTTATATTTCAGTAAATAGTCATAGACAAATCAAAACAATATAAAAATGAGCTTTTTGGAGTCCCCAGCAGTATTTAGAGAGTGAAAGTGTGCTGGGACAGTTTAATGAGGAGATGCCAGAGCTGCTGCTACTCAGGGCTGGATGGCTCTCACAGGCCTAGTGTTGAGTGGCAGAGGCTGGACGTCAAGAGCATCTGCTGTCTGCTTCGCCTTGTAGATGGTTTATGAATGGCCAGAACCATCTCTCGTGAGACTGGGCAGAACAGAGACCTCCCTGTGGGGGTGGCAGCCAGGGTTGGGGCACCAGATGGGTTCCAGGGCCTGGTAAAGGCCTGGCTCTCGAGCTGGGGGAGAGTCACACAGGTGTGTCCACTTGGCCAAACTCATCGAACTTAAGATCTTCCCTATGTCTGTTATCCTTTAATCAAAATTGTCCCCAAAGAGGGGTACAGGATGCTCTCGTCTTAATAGTTAAAATAAGTGCGCTGCTGGACAGTTAGTCTCATGGTCACACTTGGGAACCAGCTTGCCCTGTGTTCCAAGTTCAGCACTTCATGGAGGAACCTCTCGGAGACTGAGCTCCTCACCCGTGACTTGGACCAGCTAACACGCATCTGACAGTGTCTCAGAAGAACTACAGGCGATCCTCTCCAAGTCCGCCTAGCACAGGGTTCGAGCTGACTAATGGAGTTAGAGCTGCCTAAATGCTGCAACTATTGACACCTTTGGTGGATTTTGAAACCTAATTTTCACCTGCGGTTCCTGCAACACGATGTGTTTGCAAGCCTGATCCTGATACAAATAATGCATCCTCACACTTCCATTTGTGCCCAAGTTTGTTCTAAACCCAGGCAAGGACGCGTATGTGTGACACTCCCAGCCATGCTAGAAGCCAGGCCCTCATCATCGCCATCTCAGCTACACACAGGAGGAAGCTGAGACCCCAGCCTGCTAAGTCACTACCCAAGTCCCTCTGCTGGTGAGTGGCCCCTGGGCAATGGGCACCGTAATGACACCACGGCCTCCCTCCCGCCACAGCCTCTGCTCTTTCCTGCCCATGATGAGTAAGCATCTTGCCTGTGATGTCTCCTGAAGATGAGGTCCCTCAACCCCCCGCAGGGAATAGGCGTACTGCCCACCTCCTGCCCTAAGCATGCCAGCCTCAGTGCCATGTGCCAGCATTGTCCAGTTCCTGCCCTGGAGCTACATCGCCTGCCATGAATTGGCCTGGTCCCCTGGATGACCCCTGCCCTTCACTTAACACTGTTACTCAACAGGTTCAGGAAATGTGCTACTTGATCTTTTCTTCCCCTTACCCAAAAGTGCCCCCAACCCTTGGTGGGTCCCCCTGCTCCCCTCCCAGGAGGCAGCCCCAAGACACCCAGAGTGAAGATCAGGACACCTCGCCACACCAGGAGAGCTAAGTCAGCTCATTAGCACAGTTACTCCCCTCTCCGCCGGGGTGGAGGGGTGTCCATCACAAGCCAGGCGCCATATTTCAAATAGTAATTAATTGACGACATAGTAATTAATGGGCCACATTCCTGCTTCGGTGAAGTGCATAACTCTGTGCTCCTGAGCTGGGGACAGGCCATGCTCTTGTTTTCTTTTAATCTGGTTTGAAAGATGAGCACTCTCCCAGGCAGCAGGGACAGAGCCGTCCCCTTGAGTTCATCGGTGTGGCATGTGTGGCCTCTGTGCGCTCAGAGATATGAAACGTCAACCGTCACATCCCCTTGGCAGGCTCGGGGGAGTGGGTGAGGAGCCTAATTAGCTTGGTCCAAATTTATTAAAAATCATAAATATCCTTCTTGGAGGCAGGGTGGGAGTTGGAGGAGGAGGGAAGCAGCGTCTGGCTGATGTGTGTGTGCACACAAGTGAGTGTACACGTGACTGATCTCCAACAAGTGCAAGGAGCAGGCAAACCTCACTGGAAAGCAGAGGTATGGGTGCGGCTGTGTTGAAGAGCATGTCCCAGTGCCTGGAGAAAGAGCATTTTGCTAGAAGGCCTGTCATCTTGCCTTCCCTAGGGACAGAAGTGTCATAAAAATAACTGACATCATCATTATTCAGTCCCAGTATTTGCTGGGTTCCTACTCGATTCTCAACCTTGTGCACAACTCTGGAAATAAAGATGGATCGACATTGCCCTTTTTATCAAGGACTTTGCAGTCTATTTGGAGAAGTCGACAGGGAATCAAACATCTGGGGCATAATAATGACACAACAGCAACAATAGGAATAACAACCAGCATGTCTGGGCCACAGAAGAGCATTGTGACAACACAGAAACATCTACGATATAGAAATATGTGCACTGTTTTACCAACTCACTGAGTAACAAAATGTCAGAGCTACTGTAATTTCAAATGACGATAGACAAAGTTTCGAGATACTGACAACTGAACTGTGAAAGGAAAATACCTGATTCCTGCAGGCAAGAGGGTTCTCTGGTGTCACTAAGGCTACTCTAGCTTGTTGCCTGCATACATTATAGAAGCAACGGCTCTATTTCAGTGAGACATTAGTGAAAATCACAGCCGACTATTTTTCCCATCTCGGTTGTGAACCTCCTGAGTTCCATGTGGTCCACGCAGTGCTGGTGATGAACTCCAGCTGTGGGACGCCAGAGCTGCGGAACAGAGAAGCCTGAGTCCCTGAATCACACCATGGAGGGGAGAGCTACCTGCCCACCTAAGGAAATGCCTTTTCCACCAGAGTTTCTACCTTTGCTCTGTTGAGTCCCAAGAAGCAAGTGGCATGGTGGAAAAGCAATTCTTGAACTGAGCATAACCAGTTCCCATTTTTAACCCTAACTCTAGCTAGTGTTCGAGGGCTTCGCTGCATTCCAAATGGGTTAGTGTGTCACATATTCTGTCTCAAGGGAGAAATAAAGGCATTGTATTAATATTTCCCAAGGCATGCAATTACTTGAAAAAGCCCCAAATAGTCCAGACTAACGAGTATGTTTCTTCATGAGTAGTCTGGAAATCTAATTTTTGATGGGGTCATTGAAATTGCTTTGAATACAATAGGGAGTGAAGGAAGAGAACACCATTAATTTTTATGGAGTGGCTGTATGTGTTAAATGCTGTCTGAGATGCTTTTCATGCCCTATCACATTTAGCTAGAAGGCTAAACATGTTGATCGCTGGTACTGTCTGACCTTGGAAACGCATTTTAGTGGATTAGGTAAGGTGCAAGTACTGGTTTATACAATAAAGGGAATTTATCGGCCCATGCGACTGGGAAGTCAGAGATAGGGTGGGTTTCAGGACCAGCTTGTTCCAGCAGATGCCAATGTCACCAGGGCTGTGCTGCTCCTTCTTTGTGGAAGCTTCCCCTTCATAATGACTTCCCTAATGATAGTCAGATAGCTGCCAACTGCACCAGGATTCCACGCTTCCCTGTTTGCCTTCAGGAGAAGAGAAAAGATGTCACCCCACCTCATCCAACCCAAGTCCTGAGATTTGCTCTGATTGGACTAATTGATGTCACAACCCCATTCTTAAATCCATGACGGTGTCAAAGAAGATGGAGGATGTGATTGTCCCTAGCCACCCCAGAGCCCACACAAACCGCATGGCCAAGAGGGTCAGGCCCCTATTAGGAAGAGAGGAGGAAAACAGATGCTGAGAAGCAACGAAGTACAGCTGCTGCAAAATAAAAATAAAAATAACATTTACAAAAACAGACGATTTTCCCTAAGCAAATTGCCATGGGCCCAGTACCATGCTGCATTGTCATCTCATCCCGTGGGCTCCTCCAAATCTCAAAGCCCTGAAATGCAGACACTCTTAATCTCCTCATTTTGTAGAGGAGCAAACTGAGACCCACAAGGTTCCGCACTTTGTCTAAGGCCATGTCCCATCAGGGCCAGGTCTCATGGGGCACCAGGTCTGGTGGCCGCCCTCCCCATGCTTCACCACCAAGTGTGCTGCTACCGTGGGGGCCCTGCCTCTCCCAGCCTCAGTTTCCCCATCTGTAAATTGAGCGTGGGTGTCTTTATCACCTCTAAAGGCCTTTACAGTTATTTGGTTCTAGGCTGCTTGGATTTCACCCTTCTTGGGAGTCAGGAATCCTCATTCCTGTTCAGCTTCTGTGAATTTTTAGCATTCATGCTTCTCTGGGTCTCCAGCTTCCTGCCGACGATGTAAGGAGGTCAGGAGGTCGAGGGAGTGGCCCTGTTTATGGCATATTTCAGGCAAGCCTTTTTGGAGCGTAGGGGATAGCTGAACCCCTGCCCAAGGTTGGGGTGGGGAAGAGTCTCCCCATCTCAGGAGATAAGGCTTGTCATCTGATGGCCAAGACCCAGGAAGGAAGGTCAGGCTCAGGACTGCCCTCACCTGCAGCCTTTCCATGAGGGGAGAAGGCTCCAGTTAATCCTCCTTTTTCAGAGGGGCCACTGGGATCAAGTGACACGGCCACCCAACTGGCCAGCAGGAGACCTAGGAATGCAATTCGAGGCTATTCTGTTCCTAAGAACAGAACAGGAGCTTTCGGCTTTGTTAAGAGTCTTTGCTTCAGTCAAGATGTGTGTCCCATAAGAGCTGGGTCAATCCAGCAATACCAGTGGGTGAAACAGAAAAATGTGCCCCAAGCGAGGGGACTCTGCTTTCTAGTCATTATAACCATTAAGAACCTAGACACGCATTGGGTTAAGCGGACTTTTTCATGGCCAGTCACTGGTAGAGCTAGACTATTAATCATGTCAACTGAATGGTCACCAAAATAGCTTTTTGAAATGGATTTTGTTGTCAGATGTTCATTCACTGACAACCTGGCTGTGTGTCCAGACATGTGTGCAAAGTGGTCTGCGGGCATGAGAACTAGAGTTCATGGTGTGTTGTTGAGTGTTAACAACCAGATCTCTGGCAGGAAGCCCTGGCGTGCAGCGCTTGCTCATGACCATGGTGTAAATACTCTTGCTATGGCCGATTTCAGGCTACCTCTGTGACCTCACTGCATGTGGAACAGGAACATATGCAGAGACAGCTCTGCAAAGCCAGCACAAGTGACTCCAGCACACCACAGGCTGGAGGGAGTGGTTAACGTTTCATGCAAACTGGGACATCTTGGAGGGAATGATGGGGACACAGTTGATGACTATACTAGGCAATGAGCACAACCCAGGACCTTCCCAGGTAAACTGAGGCACCTGGCCACTCTCATTAGAGACCATCTGTCCAACTCTTTCATTTTTCACATGAGGAAACAGACTCTGAAAAGGGAGATAACTTGCCTACAATGTTGAATCACATTACATAACATTACTATTATAATACTACCTTATCAAGAGCACCTCAAATGCCAAAATTTTTTTTAAAAAAAACAGCTGGCTGCATCAGGAAAAAATGGTACAGTGACTGTCAGATGCCACGGGAGACCAGGGAAGCCACTCCATGGCCTGGAGTCCACTAATGGCTTCATCTTGGGGGGAAATGGGAACTGGCTTTACCTAGTGACCTGTGAAATTGCCATCACCCTGAAGAGTCATTTGTCATCTGCCCCTTTGAAGGGCGAAGGGGTGGCACCTAAGGTGTACATTTGGAGCACACTTGGCCCCCCACAGTGACACACAGTGTGGGGGGGATAATGCCTGGGGGAGCAGAAACCTGGGCTCTAGCTTCATCTCGGTCTTAACTAACTAGGGGTCCTGGGGCTCATTGCACCCCCTCTCTGCATTTCAGACTCCTTCCTTAAAATAAGTGTTGGCTTACAAGTGTCACTTTTGTTTTGCCCACAAAGTGTTTTGTTGTTGTTGTTGTTGTTAGAAATGCACTAGGACATGTGCTTGCCACTTTTACAACTTCCCCACTCCCCACCACTCCCTATTGTCTAATGGCTTGCTTCACTTGATTTAAACTTCAGGACTGGCACTTTTCCTAAACCTGAGTTGCCAGGTGTAGTAAATTTAGTATATGTCCCATGTAACATTTGAAACATACATCCCATATGGTATTTGGGATGTACCTATACTAAAAATATATATATTCATTTAAATATGAAGTTCAAATTTAACTAGTCATCCTGTATTTTATCTAGAAATTTTATAAAGGCAGCCGAGCATCAGACCCCAGACTAGAAGGTATCTATGGTAATTATAGTTCTTAAAAAGTTCATATATATATGTATGGTCATTAATTCATTCAATAAGCATTTACTGGTTACCTACAGCATACACATTTTGCCCTCTGTAAAATATAGTTGGAGCTTTTATAAACCCAGAATTCATGTGGTTCAGCCTCAAAAAACAATTAAAGATACACAGTTTAGCCATCAAAAGTAATTGCAGAATAGTTCCAGTCCTGTACATACATTTCTCCAGGTCTGCAAAGGGACCTGGGTGCAATGCCCGCAAAGGCCCTTCGCTGTCCCTCCTGTCCCTGTATGACAAGACGCCACACCGGCTTTTCACACCAACTCCTTCCCCAGCTGTCTCAACTCGGAGCTCCTCCTTCCATTATTCTGCTATAGATCTGGCTGCTCATTCACTGAAGACTTTCCTTGAGGAGGAGGAAGGAGGGAGAAGTAGGGTGGACAATTTTAGACTATTCTGCAGCGGCCCGAGGAACAGAGGAAACACATGAACACAACTACGTAATTCGTGTCCTGTTTTCTGAGCACAGGGAAAAACCATGCTCCTGCCTTCAAGGAAACTTAGCATATATACACAGGGTACCAGATACACCCAGAAAAACAAGTCCGAAGTACAATTGCAGGGCAGCCGCGGGCTGCCATTGAAACTGGCATTATAAATGCCAAAGGAATAAAAACAGGAAGAAGTCTGTCTGGGTGAGCTGGAGAAAAGCAGAGTGATTGTTTTTTTCTTCTTCTTTTTTTAATCCTCACCCGAGGATCTGTTTTACTGATCTGAGAGAAAGAGAGAGAGAGGAACACTGATGTGAGAGAGCAACATCAATAGGTTGCCTCTCATATGCACCCTGACCAGGGACTGAACCAGCAACCTTCTGGTGTACGGGATGGCACTCCAAGCACAGAGCCACCCAGCCAGGACCAGAATGATTTTTCCAAAGGGCCTCATAGCAGACGCCATCTCTTACCCTAACCTCCTCCAACTCCAGGCACACACATGTCCATGGCAGAGGGCTGTCCTGCCCGCACACATGGGAAGTTACATTCCCAGGAGCAGGCCCTGCCAGTGACAGATGAGAGTTGGCATATAAATGCCCCAGCTCCTTCCTCTTGGGTGGGGTAATTCTCAGGTTTTTGCTCTACACCCTTTCCCGGATTAACTTGCTCCATAGTGACTCCCCCAACCTCCTCCACAATCGGCTCCTGCCCTTCTGTGGGCCACTGCTCCGCTTGCGCACTACCCTCCTGATGTTTCCTGGCGTCGTCTCCCAAATAAACGGCTCATGCTAGAATCCTTGTCTCAGGACACCTTCTGGGGACCCCAAACAAGACAGACAGCAATTCCCAAAAGACTGGCAAAGTTCGCTCTGAGGTCAGAAGGGGACACCAGCTCAGGCAGGAAAAGGTCTGCTTGAAGAACATGTATGTGGAGCCCAGATTAATACCTTACCCCCTCGAGAGCTCAACAACTGGATCGGGCTGCAAGTACCCAGTTTCATAGATGGAGCAAATTGGCTCAGAAAGATTCGTGGTGTTTCCCATGGCATCTTCCTGGTAATGCCTCCTCCCACCTCCAGCTCTTTCTGTTCTGCAGAAGAGAAGGTAGGGTCACAGCAAGGCAGCCCCCACCTGAGCACATTTTGTTCATTCCTTTTTAGAGAGAGAGGAAGAGAGAGAAAAATACTGATCTGTTGCCTTCTGTCCACACCCGGACTGGGATCATATGCACCCCAACAGGAGATCAAACCCGCAATTTAGGTACGTGCCCTGACTGGGAATTGAACCCACAACCTTTTGCTGTACAGGATGATGTTCCAACCAACTGAACCACACCAGCCAGGGCTCTGGCATTGTTTTTTAATGAGTACCATCTGGATAATGACAATAAGTACAATAGTAATAATGTATCCTGAGAGAGTGCTACTCTGCACCCAACACTGGGTGAAGCACTTTGCATGTACCACTCCATTTCACCTTCCAGCCACTAGATGCAGTACCTTTAATATCCCTGCTTTACATATGAAGAATCTGAGGCACAGAGAGGTTAATTGACTTTCCCAAGGACACATAGCAAGGAAATGAGAAGCCAAAACTCACACCCAGGGAGCAGGCTCCAGAGCCCACACCCTTAAGATGCCAGTCTCAAATGGACTGCAACCACGTAAGCAATATCTGATCCAGAATAAACAGAGCCAACTAGAGGGTGTCCACTCTAGCCTTTCCTGGTCAACCCCATGGACACAGCTAGCCAAAGACCAGATATTATCCTGCAAACTCTTCATTTGAATTAACCTCGAGTTATTCAGAAGTTCCAAATAGGGGAACAACACATACTTCCAACCTCTTTGGTTTGGAAACACATCCTGAGGGATTTCTTGCAAGTTACTCATTATTCCCTAGTTTGCCTGGATGGAAAACCCATGAATGAGAAGGTGGTATGCTTCTACCCCCAATGCCTGCTAAACTCTAGAGGGCTGAAGTGGCAATGGAAGTTAGAGGTCATTAAGCTGTCCGGGATTCTTTGATGGAAGGGGTTCAAGCAGCTGCTCGTCTTATCCAGATCTCTCTGACCACTACTGATAGACAACTGACATGGCACATTTTCAGACCATTTGATCCTAAAATCTACCGATGATCCACCTGTGCTCTGTGCCTGCCCCACACACTGGCCAACCTTTTGTCATTTTCCCAGCCTCCAAATACACTGCCTGGCTTGTTATTGCCTTCGGAGGAGACACCTGGGCAGTCTCAAGGCAAGATTTGAATGCGGAATCACACAACCTGGCTTTCTTGTGAACTTGCAGCTCCCTTCTGTTTGACCCCAACTGTGCCTGCATCCCTGAGACATGCCTGGAGGCTGAGAGCACAGCCGTGAGCTAGGGCATCTAGCACACAAAGACTCACAACCCTGAACAGGTTACTGAGAGGACTGGGGGAAGTTCTGAGGGCTGGTGGCTTCCCACTCAGCTGGAGGGGTGTGGCAGTCAGAAGAATCAAGGCTTGATTTGCCTGTTTTTCCTAAGATCACAGCCACAAGGTCATTCTGTCAGATGCTTCTGACTTCAGATGGCTCATGCCAGCCCCATTTGGAGTTCCAGTTTTGATGGGAACTTCAACATCTAGAGAGTCATCACGCCTCTGATGGGGAAAACTCTGAAATGGTCTCTTCTAGTTGGGAGTGGAGGAAACACCTTCAGCAGAGGGTGTGTAGGGAACTCAGATGGCAGGGGGTGTTCCGGCATTCAACACCTCTGCTCTCTGCCCTAGAGAATTCCACACAGAAAAGAGGCCATCATAGGGAATGAGGGAACTTGGGGAGAGCCCTAAAGTAAGGGGCACAATAGGACACTGGCTCCTTGTCACTGTGGGACCCTGGGCCAATCCTTTTCTCTCTCTGGACCTAGGTTTGCATGTCAATAAAAACAATAACCACAGTGACAATTACAACAATAATAATTGCTGGATCTTAATAGTAATCACTGATTGCATGTATCTCTTATCTGCCTATATCACCTTATTTGAACATCCCAACAATAACTGTGAGATAGGCATTAGCATTCATCCATCTTTACAGGGGGAAACTGAGGCACAGGATGTAAAGTAGCTTGCACAGGTAAGTTACAAAGCTGGGATGGGAACTAGGTCATTAGACTCCTGTGCTGCATTCTTACTCACTATGCCCACTGCCGCCCTGGTAAAGTGGGCTTGTGCAGGA
This sequence comes from Desmodus rotundus, assembly GCF_022682495.2. NCBI lineage: Eukaryota > Metazoa > Chordata > Mammalia > Chiroptera > Phyllostomidae > Desmodus > Desmodus rotundus. The sequence continues at coordinate 29,555,469 of NC_071398.1, read as the reverse complement.
GCAGGGTTTCCTAACCCAGAGTACCGGGTGCTGGGTTTCAGTGGGGCCTTCCAGTCTCCTGAAGCAGGCCGGAATCTGTACATACACGACATTTCTCCCCACTCTTAGAGTCTTAGAAACCTCAGAAGGGCTCCTAACCCTCAACTGTGCTCATGAACCAAGAACCCCCAACTTGGTGATCTGTGAACCCCCTCCTTCCAGCACTGAACCCCCTCATCTCAGATAATCAGATTAATTCTCCAGTCTGTGGTTGCTGCCCCACCTCCCTCTGTATCCTCCTGCTCTAATGCCCCCCACCCTAGCATACCACCTCCAGGGCAACTCTTTCAATGTTGCCACCTCAGGTCACCTCCATCCCCTGACCTCATCTCCACCACCAAGCGGGTGAATTCAGGAGTGGGGGCTGCAGTGAGACAATGGGGTTTCAGGCAGGGACACCGCCATGCTGGTGCCTGCCTGTCTCACTGCTTACCCAGGGGCACCCCGACCCTCACAAATGTGCACAGAGTGTCATGGCCATGCACTCACGCTCTGTTCCCGTCACTAGCAACACTCTCTTCATCAGCCTTGACCTTCTCATCTGTGAGATGGGGGTGATAGTAGCATGGACCTCATGGGCTGTTGGGAGGCTTAAATAGGGGAGAACCCCAGCACCTGGGCACTAGTCCTAAAGGTTAGCTGTCGTGATTGTCATTCTCATCGTGATGGTCACTGATATTAACATGCCTCAGGTCCCATCTGGGCACACTTTGCCTTCTGTTTCTCTTCACCTTGGACTTCCTCCAGTTCTGCATCTTCATGACATAGTTCTCAGTCTGTTCTTCAGGAAAGAGCACAAGAAGAAAAAAAATAGATCCTTCCAGAAGCTCCTTTTGGGCACGTTGTCCTGGATGCATTTCACACTTTGGATTTTCCTTGTTAACAAGCTGCATGCTTTTGTGTGCCTAAGAGTAATCTGCAGTATTTTTTTAGAAATATGCAGATTCCCTTTCCATTCTGATGTAATAGTCACTTATGATTCCAATGTGACAAGTCTAGGAGAATAAGACAACGCCACCTAACAGAATGTCAAGGCCTGTCCTCCTGTCCATCCGCCTCCACCCCACATACCCCGGGAAGCCTCCCCTCCTTGTCAGGCCACGATGCCCCGGACTGATTGTTAAGACAATGTGGTTGCCATATGCACAGAACCCAATACTGACGCTGGGCAAATGTTATTCCAATAACAGTGATTCCGCTTAGGATAACATTGATGAAAATCCGCATTAAACGACTTCAAACTGCTGATACCTTCCCCTTTCCCTACTCAGAGAGAAGAAAGGGATGCGAATTTGTCACTTGAACCGGCAGCTGTGGTTCATCTGGACTTCATCTTTTTTGCTATCATATTTATTAGCAGGGGGTTTTCTTAATGAGTAAGTTTCAAACTACCAGGTGTTTTAAATTTTTGTCTTGTTCACTTGCTTACACGAAGAAACTCAAATAAAAACCAAACCATTAATAAAAACCCAGTGGAAAGAAAGGGCAGCCCTCTCCCCTCCTCCAGTTCTGGATGCAGTTCCTGGTGCAGCCACCAGGAGTCGATCTGGGGAGCATTATCTATTCCCCAGGCAAGCTGGCTCCTTCAAGCCTCCTAAACCCTGGGTGAGCTCAGGGAGCCCCTTTCTGTTAATTCCCATTAAGGGCAGACTCAGTGTTACTGCCAACCACTCCTCCTTCCTCAAGTTGATCCCCAGTAAAAGGAGGATGCAGACTCTCAGGCCTCTTCCCAGTTATTCCTGCAGAATCTGCTCCATGTCAGTCGGAAAAGAAAGAAGAAAAAAAGGAATGCTGTATCTAGGTGGGACTCCCAAAAAAGCCCTGAAACAACTCTGCACCCCCCAGGGTGCTCCTTTCAGTGCGCTGTAATCTCAACGCCAGCCGCTGAGCTCCAAGCATGTTGCTAAATGCAGGATGCTGTGAGAGGCTGTAGGCCCCAAGTCACCCTGCAAAGGGGTTCCTGGTCTTCCTACATCCACCAGGGTTCAGAGAGCTCAGGCAATCCACCCAGGTTCTTTGCAAGAACCTAAATCAAGTTAGAGCAACCTTCTTTTCCTGCTCTATGTCCAACTCTAGCTGTTAAAACAAGGCCCCACTAACGCTTATTGCCAGTACACAGTGTAGACGTCTAAGGTTCAGGGATGGGGGTGGGGTGGTGTCACTCCACAGCCTGCAAGGAAGAGTGAGGAAATGCCTTTTCCCCGGAAAACTCTGCCTCCTCCGAGGCTCTGGAGTGTGCAGGGCGCAGGGGCCCAGAGGTGGAGACCTTGCAGGACTCACTCTAATCTCTGCAAAAAATCTGGCAAGGACAGGATAAAGCAAAGTCCGGCTTTCTTCATCTCTTATTGGTGGCTTTGGGGAAAAGCACTTGTGCAGAAGGTTGAAATTAACTAAAGTGAGGTCGGGGGATTACCGCAGGATTCCACTTACACTAGGGGGATCCTGGGAAAGGAGAGGTGACCGGCGCATGGACACATGCCAGGCTCCTCTCTGGGGTAAATTAGTTTTATGAAGCCACTTGCTAATAAGGGTTAATCCATGGTTAAATGGGACAGTACCAGAAGTAATTAACATTCCTTGACTCAGTTTCCCTTTGGCTGCACAGCATTTACTCTGTGAGCAGAGAAATCCCCATTTGCTGTGATGAGTCCATCAGCCTAAGTCTTTCAGCTCAGCATTATCTCCACAGAGCTTGTCTGTCTCGCTGGGCCTGCATTTAAGCCCCCATGTCAGCAGGGTGGCAAAGTCCCGAGGAGTCCCCATATCCCTGTCCCAAAACAGTTAATCCTGAGCCGCAAAGAAACACTTCAAATCAGCAAAAGGCGCAGTTAAAGGATTTTCTGTGACAGTCTCCAAAACAAGAATGAAGAAGCCATTTATGTGGATTAAGGTGGTGCGGATGTGGAAAGGCAGACAGTTTTCCCCCCATTTTCTTTCTTCTTTATTGACACTATTCTCAAAACAGACCCCAAACTTTTTATCTTATTTGCAAAATTCTAAAATGAGAAGGCAAAAGAAAATTCCAGAATGCAAAACTTCCAGAACTTCCAAGAAATAATAATGAAGAATAAAAACAAATTAAAGAGGGAAGCAGGTCCCTCCCTGTGAAGGGCTTAAATTGAGGCATGCTTTTAGCACACCTTGATTCCCACACATTCCTGAGGCACTTATTTTGTCTGGGAAAAGAATTGGGGATGGGGAGGGGAATATTCTGGAAATATTCTGATTTCTTGGTTGACATGAAAAGTAAAGAAGGTAGGTTGTCTTTTATTAATGCAGACTTTTATTTAGATTTATTATAGATTATTTTAAAGTCCCTCCTTTAATAAATGAAATCTTTTACAGTGCCCAACTCCAGGTATGGTCCTCAATTGTGTTATGCTGGGATTTAGCAGGATAAAGTGGCCCAGCATGGGTTACAAGGACCCATGGCAGTTGTACCAACAACCATTGTGCAACAGCCCCTGCGTGTGAGTGTGACAGCCCACGTTTCGCGCCTGCTTCCCGGCTCCCTCCTCCATCCAGACGCTGATGTCTCACCACTCCTCAGTCCGGCAAGTACTCCCCCGTGACATCACAAACCACCAGTATTTTCCCAGCCTGTTCATCTGACTCACGCATGGGCCTGTCATCATTCCTCTAGTAGCTGTTACCAGTGCAAAAGGTTTTCATATCAGCTCGCTTTTCCCTTTGCGCCATTCATTCCGTTCTTCTTAGTTATACTGCCTGGTACCATGGAATAATTTCCCACTTTCCTCAGAAGGGTAAGGTTCTTCTGTTCGTCCACACAGAGCACGTCTTACATCTTAATTCCAGATGAGAAATGTCAACAAACAGAGGGCATTTCAGCTTAGCCGGGGCCACTGTGAGTCAGAATTAAGGGGACAAGTGGAAGAGATCGGTGTCCACTAAGACAGAAAGGTAAGGACCACAGTCCTGACAGCTAACATTAGACCCAGGGAAGGGGCTCAGGAGTGGTACCCACTTGCTCTCACTTTGTCCTCACCACAACTGTATAGGTATGTGTTACCAGTATGCACATATTACAGATGTGGACGCTGAGGCTCAGAGAGGTTAGGTAACATGACTCAGAGCACACAGCACTACTGAGGGACTGACTCACAGCATATCCTATCCCACTACTTCTTGTAGATGATCAGAAAAGGACTGGTGGGCTGCTTTCCCAGGTCAGCAAATCACTGTTTGGTGTGTGGGGTCAATGTGGGAAAGCAAGCAGAGCACCAGCGGGCTCGGGAAGGGGCCCAGCCAACCTTCGGGCACGGCAGGTTCCTTCCATGCCCGGCACAATCTTGGGACCTGCTTTAAATCTGTAGCCAGGCCCTTAGCCTGGACTGACTTTCAAGTTTCCTTTGAAACCTGGAACACTTCTTAACAAAGCCAAGCCTGTTTCCTTCCTGGTTCTCATTTTTCTTCCACACTCAAACCACAAAAAAACCCTTTCAGAAACACCATCTGACACAAACCCACCAGCCACACTAAGAGGATTTGAGATAAGGTTGAAAAACCCCATTCACTTTTGCTGTTTCCCATATACCAGGCCCTGGAAACCTCTCCCGAAGTTGGAGTGTGGGCACCGCATGCTGTTGGGTGGGGAGGGCAAGTGAGCTACAGAATCTCAGCAGAGAAAGAAAGAGAGAAAAGAGCAGGCTCCATGGAGACTGCAGCAAACAACTGCTTCTAAAATAGGGGTTAGTAACAGGTCATGGTCATGAGGGGTTGGCCATATGCCAGACCCTGCACTCTCGTCATCTCAACGACATACTAGTCCATTACTGCCGTGATGACACCATGTAAGAAATAGCCCCAAGATCTCAGAGGCTTCTAAGGACAAGTATGTTCCTTTCTGTCATGGGCCTGCAAGTCGGGGAGTCTCTGCTGTGACCTAGATTTATATCTTCGCCATGCTTCCCATTCTAAGACCAGAGGCAGCACCAGCATGCTTTTTCCCTGACGGATGGCAGAAATGTTAGAGGGTGATTACGGATCTTCCATGTCTCTGGAAGTCTTGGCTGAGAACTCACACTCTGTGGGCTGTACCCACGTTCCACTGGCTGAAGCATGTCAATGGCTAAAGCCATCACCAACAGGGCAGAGAAGTGTATCACCCACAGTGAACCTGGAAAGGTACAGAGGAGAGGATGCTGTGAGCAGATAACAGAACCTATCCTAGGTAGGTATTGTCATGATACCCATGTATGGAGGAGCAACGGAGGCTGGTACAGGTAACGTCTGTGTTGGGCAATGGCAGAGCTAGCCAGACAGCTTCAGAGGCCACTGCCAAGGTGGACGCTCGGAAATGGAGGGAAGGTAAACTCCAGACAGCAGCCCTTCACCACCTCGAGGTGGCCTTCCCTTAGACCAGACAAGTTTCTTTGTCACTGGACGCAGAAGAATACTGATCTTTAGCTGGAGCCAGACCACCTGGATCCAAACCCTGGCTTTGTATGGCCTCACCTTTCTGAGCCTCAGTTTCCTCCTCTGTTAAATGGCAGCAAAACTGCATCTGTAATATAGAGGAGCCATGAAGATCAAAGGAGTTAGTGTTTATGAAATGCTTGGAAAGATGCCTGACCACAGGAAGCAGCCCATGAATGTGAGATCCCATTGAGTCAAATAAAGATGAGTAACCAAAGGCGAGAGGGTGAGAAAATGGACATTCACACAACAGCACAGGCTGCAGGCATTAGGTGGGTCTTGGGAGAGTCATGAGCATAGTTCCAGGTAACATTCGTGTGGGGAGTTTAAAGAGTTTAGGACCCATTTCCTTGTACCTGTTCTGTCTGTTCAGGGGAGGAACCTTGAGTAGTGGCTGAGAGATGGGCAGTTAGGTCAGGCAGAGCTGATCCTGGCTGGCGCCCTAGTGCTCACAGTCTTTGGGCAAAGAGCTTCGAGCCTCCGAGCCTCAGCATTCTCTTTTGTCAGCAGCTGCTGGCGAGCTCCCTGTCAGGGCTGCTGGGGCAGTGACATGAGAGTGCAGGCCACAGATTGGAGGCAGGAGCAGCGGTGCGGCTCCGCTGCAGTGAGCCTGGCTGTACATTAGAATTGCCTGGTCCGACCCCATTTCTGATTTAATTCATCTGCTTCTGGGCCCAGGCACAGGGATTTTAAAAGCCCCAGGTGATTATAATGTGCAGCCAGAGCTGAGAAACAAGGTCTGAGGCCCTTGCTACTCCAGGTTGGCACTCACCGTGAGTGTGGGGTGAATGTCTTCTCTCCTAACTGTACTTTCTCGGCTGGAAGTCTTCAAGTTGGGGGCTGCACTGGCCCACAGTCTTTGTATTGTTCCCTGGTTCTCTGTCCCTTGGACAGTCCCCAAGGCACATCTTTGGTAAATCTCACTTAGACATTCTTTTGCAACGGACAAACCTGTGCCACCAAAACCAAGCATTGTCCTTTGATATGTTGTGTTGGAATGAAAAGCAAGAGGGACGTTGGTTGGTATTGATGAACAGCAGGCCTGAGAGCTTCCTTCTCCTCTGAGTCACAGTAAGTTGGACAGGAATCCATAGGAAGGGTTTGGCCACAACCGTATTCAGGGTCACTTAGTCTTTGTGCCCTTTCCCCGAAGTACAGCATTTCACAAGACTAAAATGAATTACTATTTTCAGGCATGGACAAAAAAACTGGGGCTGCATTTGGCTAACGGAACTCAGATGTGATCTCTTTCCTCCCCTCTGGTGGAGCGCTGTCGGGTACACTTCTCTATATCGGATCTAGAAGAAAACATACATTTCAGGGGGCTCTGACGGGCATTGCTGCTCATGTGTGTGTGAGCACACCTGGCTGACCAGAACACGTGTTGACCAGGGAGGCTGGCAGAGCTCTTCAGGGGCAGCCCCAGGAGGCCATCAACATGGTAAGAATGGGCACAGGTTGGGTACAGGTGAGCGGAGCCTCATTCTTAGCCTTCTGCAAGCCTAAGAGAGGTCCCAGAAGCCCAGTTCTTATCCCTCCAAACACTGGAGGAATCTCTTGGTAGATCCCATCCACCTATGGGATATAGTCCAAGCAGGTGTTACACCTCAGGCCTTAGAGTCCAAGGTGCCCATATCACATGGCGGACCCTACTGCCAACAGCTCTCCCATCCACTTATCTACATTCTGGTCCCATTCTTGCACAGGACACATACACCCTCTCCATGCCTCAGTTTCTCTATCTGTAAACAGCAAGTAATAGCATGCTGACCTCATAGGAAGTTGCATAGGACACACGAGAGAATGCAGGTAAGCAGTGCTGTCTGGTGTGGGGTAAGGCTCCATTCCCAGTGGCTTCCCTGAGCTCTCCCATCCTGGTCTGCAGGACACTTTCCTGGCCTGACTCTCCATAAGAGAGAGAAGATAGGCCATTATGTTTTTCTTAACAGTGTCTGAGTGTTCTGGTTCCTCATATGCTTTTTCAACACTTGGAATTGTCAGTTTTTTAAGTCTTAGCCATCCTTATGACAGCATAGGGATATTTCATTGTGAGTGTGATTTGCATTTGAAGAGTGAATGTTTAGAATTAACTACAATAAGATGCAAAGTCTAGACTTTAAATAGAGGGTAAACAGATAAAGGGGAAAAAAGCTGCAGAAATCTGAAACATCCAGCATGAAGTTTCATAGCAAGAGAAATGCTATCCAAACCTTGAGTTGTGACAAGATTCCATCTGTGATGAAATTATCAGAAATAACAGCTGGGAGTAACAAAAATCAACAGTAAGCACAACATTCTCCATCACAGCTCTCTGTGAATTCATTATCCTGATCCTTTCTCTAGCATCTTGGTCCCATGTTTAGAGGCTCACCTGTCAATTTGAGCCACGTCATGGCCACCAAGAGGGTCCCTCACCTTCAGAAGGAAACTGCAGCCTTGGAAAATTGAAGAAATGGACCATTTGGCTTGAGAGCATGTTCTGAGGAATCTTCTACTCACTGCTGTTCTCAAGTCTCTCCTTCCCGCCTCACTTGCCCACTCCCTGAGAGGGGTTGGCAGGGACCCCCTCCCATGTAACGAACATACACGTGAATCCCTGTACCGGGGTTTGCTTCTGGGGAAAATCAAACTAAGACAGGGGACCCGATGACAGGGAGAGGACAGAGTATTCGAAACGCAGCCATTCTGAAAAATATCCACAACATAAGACCATATTAGAGAAGCGGTGCGTGGTAAATGCAGTTGAGCAAATGAAGGCCTCAATGTCTCGTGGCTGCCAGCTATGCAGCCTCACGAGGCACTCCCCAGCTCTCCAACTCTGGTGACACATTTTATCCACAAGTGTCCTAGCGCCAGTTGGCCTAGACATACCATCATCCCCCTTCAGAATGGAGGTGGTGGCCTTCTCCACTTAGTGTTCCCCGAAAGGAACTCTTAAAACCCCAACTGAATGGAGAGCCCACCCAGTCTGCCCTGGTCACCCACAAGTCCCCACATCACATCTATGGGCTGACTGGACCTTCACTGCCATGGTCACTCTCCAAAAATAGAAGCCCCACCCCCGAGGAGTTGGGGAACCACAGGAAGCATTCAAAACCACTTCCAGTGGCCATCCTTCTGCCTCCGGGAAGCTATGAATAGCAGTGGTGCCCCTGCTGGATTAATGGACTGTTTGCCTGAGTCATAAATCAAAATAGAACGTCCTGCCTTTGAACAATTCCGGCATTTACACCATCTATCTCCTGAACAAGGAGGAAGGTGCGTCCTGTGGACTCTGGAGACTGAGGGGCGATCTGGGAACTCTGGCTCCACCAGCAGCAGCTCCTCTTGGCAGGACCTGCTTGTCCTGAGAACCCTGAGCCAGAACCAAGATCTGTGAAGTGCCATAAACCACAGGAAGTGAGCTTCTGCTTCTTTGAATCTCTGCGACAGTCACCACTCCTCCTGGCAGCCCACACGCACTCCTGGCTGCAGCTCCAAATAGACGTCTCTCAGTCCTGCACTTGGCCTAAGTTCTCCTGCCCCCACAGCTCCTGTCGATTTGATTTGATTTGATTTGATTTGATTTGATTTGATTTGATTTTTTAGCCAGGTCTATAAGAGGAGAACCTAAACAGCTGACCTTGTGCAGTATGGTTTTTTCTGTTGTGTGTTCTTGTGTAGCTACAATGCTGACGACCTGCAGCTTGCCCCACACTTTGTAAAGTTCATGGCAGCTGTGTAGAAAAAGACCAAATTTGTCAGCTAACCCTGTTCTTTATTACAGTCACCATGGTAATGTCAACCAGCTGGGATTGTCTCCCCAACCCGACACCCATTCCTGGGGGAATCGGCGGGTATTGCCTGCCAGAGACCTGGGTGCAGGCCTCCAGATTACACGCAAGGTTTCCACAGGTGACCGAAACAGCGAGGTTTTCACCACTTGCTACTGCTTTTCTTAGGACAAAATGCTCAGGGAGGAAACTCTTTTAAAAGCCCTAGTCCTTGCCATGCTGCTCCCCATCCTCAGCTCTTGCAGGCACCCTTTCTCCCCCACACCAGCCATGCATCTTCTGTGCTCTGGGCCAACATGTCAAACACAGTCTGTCTTCACCCTCCATTCACTGCCTGCCTCACCCTTCTCTGGATTGGGCTCCAGTGTACTCTTGGACGTCTCCCTGGACCACTGCTTCTAAATTTGCCAATCACCCCACTTGCATGCACCTTCCTGCTTTCTCCTTCTCCACACCTTCCTCCCCATTGGTTTGCGCAGTTTTCTGTCTCTTTTCCCACTACAAGCTACACAGTGCTTGCAGTTTTATCTGCTTTTCCACTGACTAGAAGCTGGAGTAGTATTTGGAGTTTGTTTCAGGCTGAGTTGTGTCTCCCAGAATTCATATGTTGAAGTCCCACCCCCAGGACCTTGGAATGGGACTGTGTTGGCAATAGGGTCCTTAAAGGGGTGATGAGGTCTCTAGGGTGGGCCCTAATCCAATCTGCCCTGACCAGTGTCCTTATAAGAAGAGGAGATTAGGACAACTTACACAGAGGGAAGACCATGTGAACATACAGGGAGAAGACAGCCATCTCCAAGCCAAGGAAAGAGGCCCCAGAAGGAACCAGCCCTGCCTCCAGGTGGAGCAGGGCCCTGCTGGCACTTTGATCTAAGACTTCCAGCCTCCAGAACTGTGACAGAATAAGTTTCTGTCACTTAAGCTGCCACATCTGCTGGGAGACCGGAAAGAAACAAATTACGACTACAGATACACATAAAGAGCAATAGTGCCATTAACTAGATCAAAACCAACAAGGATCCTCAATGGGCTTTCCCAGTGTTGGAGAAGGACTGGTTCTAACACAACAGTTTGTGAGGACAAGAGGTTGAGAATGTCTGCCCTAGAAGGCTATTCTGGACCCCAGGAGAGGAATTAGGGACCCTTCAGCCTGGACAGAGAAAGGGGGAAAATAAATGAAATAAAAATAATTACTGAATGCCCTGGCTGGTGTGTCTCAGTGGATTGAGCACCGGCCTGAGAACCAAAGGGTCACTGGTTTGATTCCCAGTCAAGGCACATGCCTGGGTTGCGGGCCAGGTCCCCAGTTGGGGGTGTGCAAGAGGCAACCACATATTGATGTTTCTCTCCCTCTCTTTCTAACCTCCCTTCCCCTCTGTCTACAAATAAATAAATAAAATCTTTAAAAAAACTGTTACGGAAAATCCCAGGTCGGCTTCTCCATACCTGCTTAACTGCCTGCTCCAGTTGTCATGTTCTGTGGCCACCTCACATTCTGGTCCTTCTCAATTTTGGGGGGCCTTTCCCTACAAGGGAAAGAACCACTCCTCTGGGGAAGGAGCCTCCTTTTTAGTGCCTTAATTCCTGAGTTTGTAGAAATCAGGAGGTAGCCTCGAGCTCTGATGCACAAGAGTTTTGCCATGAAGATTTGACTTGCGACACTTAGGGTAGAGCAAGCATGAGGAATAGACACTTGCAGGCCTGTGCCAGGAAATGGGACTCAAAACAGGTCCTTGAAACAACAGAGAAGCATTGGGTTTCCTTCTCCTTTCCACTGCCACTGTGTGCCATGGGGACACAGTTGTGCCTCTGTTTACTTGCATGAATGCATGTCTGTATCTTGACCAAGAGTTAAGTCCTATTTGAAGCCATGGCCCAAGTTTTCCACAGGGCAGTGGGCACTTGGGGACAAATTTAGCCTCTAGTAAAAGAGCAAAGTCTTCTGAGGCCAGACATTAAGCCACCATCCACCCACAGAGTGTATGGAGTTGGAGGTGAACACTGCGTTGTCTCAAAATATGGCTTTCTGTCTCTGCCATGAGGTTTCTTAGTTGCGACTGCCTCTAACGACATCCTTCCAGAGGTAAGACTAAGCCCATTTTATTTGTGCCATATGTCACAGATGCATGTCTGTGCGTGGTTTGGGAAGGCTAAATTTGCCCGTTGATTCAGAGTGTTTTTAGGGACTCTTATCAGACTGGGACAGCTAACCATTCTCCACCCACCTCATCTGTGTATCCCCAGGGAGGCTACAGTGGGAAATTGTAGGGTCAGAAGTGAGTGGCTGTCTCTCACCCAGATGTTTACAATCTCAGGCTGGAGCCAGAATTCAGAGTGGTATTCTGAAGTCAGCGGAAGTAAGAAAGGCTTTCTCATTATTTCCCTAAATTGCTCAAGACTTGACTTCCCAGGCTTCTGTATCAAGGCTGGTTGACTGGGCTCTGGTTCCTTCTAGGGCAGATGGTCCAGCAACTGGAGCCCAGCTTCCTCCCAGATCTGGGCATGAAGTGGCCCAGGAAAATCTGAATGCATCCACCAGTAGGGTAATGACAGTGGAGGAGCTGCTGGTCATGGTTAAGGCCTGCAGACTATAAGGGCCACTGCAGAGTTGGCTGGGGCCACCAAATAGAAAGCAGCCCTGGAACTGGGCATCAGAGTGGGGCAGCTGGGGAGCTGGGACAGGGACTGGCAAGGTCCCTGTAAGATGTCAAGACCCACCACTGAGCTTTAGTCTCCCCAAGAGGGCCAATGTCACAGTGGAAGTCTAGTCCCTGAGAAGGGGGAAAAGGCAGCATCTGGGCTGACACCAGCTTGGTATTCTCCTTCTTAATACAACTTCTGTTGTATAATAAGTCAACTGAACATGCACACTTCTTTTATCTGATCTTCTGAAAGTTTAGAGATTCTCTCATCATTGTGTTTCTGTCTACTCCTTATACTTTTAACAGATTTTGCTTCTTATAAAAAGAATAAGGCATGTTGCTCTGGCTGGGTTGCTCAGTTGGTTGGTGCATCGTCCTGTACACCAAAGGCTGTGGGTTTGATTCCTGGTCAGGGCACATGCCTAGGTTGTGGGATTGGTCCCCAGTCAGGGTGCATATGGGAGGCAACCGACCAATGTTTCTCTCTCTCTGTCCCCCTCTCTAAAATCAATAAACATATCCTCAGGTGAGGATTAAAAAATATTTAAAAAAAAGAGTAAGGCATGTTATTTGTTACATGAATATTTGTGACAATTACTATCACAGCTTCTTTGTAGGAGGACACTTCCTTTTGTCTGTATAAAGCTAAGTCCCTCTAGTGGTTTTGGCTTTCATTTCTATTATATCTAAATGTAATATTAACATTCATCTGAAGGATCCCGGGGACTAGCATCAAGTAGAGAAGTGCCCAGCACATAAGAGGCACTCAGATACTTTGTTGAATAGATGAATAAATTATAAAATAAAAAGTGAATCATTTTGACATCTACATCTCCATGTTAGAACAACCTCCCAATTATTCAAGTGTAATTCTGGTTAGTGATTCAGTGTTTTCTGCCTGTTTATAGGCTTATTTCCCATAATTAATTAACTAAGATTTATCTTTCAGGGAGATGCAATATATTCCATTGTGATTTTATTTTTCTCCAAGGAGGGCATATGAGCGGCATAGTCTTAAGTCAGCTTTATTGCTTTATATTCTGTCCAAAAAGTATCCAACCATATAATATGGAAAAATAGACATTTATTGAAGAAGAAACATTGTACATAGAACAATGGCACCCCAGTCCCCTTTAAAGTAGGCACCTTGGAACCTCACACACCTCTCCCAATCACCACCATCAGCTGCCCTGTCATATTTTCCTGAATCTCATCAACAGTCTGAAATCTCTTCTGTTTCAAAGGTGATTTTAGTTTTGGGAAAAGCCAAAAGTTACAGGGTACCAAATCTGGGCTATAGTGGGGCTGGGTCACCTGGGTGATTTGGTGTTTCACCAAAATACTCTGCACTTGACGTGATACATGAGGGGACCCATTGTCATGATGAAGCTGCCAATCACCAGTTGACATAGCTGTGGCCTGCTGAATCATCTGAACAGTTTCCACAGAGGAATGTTCAAGCTTAAGGCAAAATTTGAAGCAGATTTGTTGCTGTACTCGCTCAGTCATTTTGAATGTGATGACCAGACAGGACACCCGCTCACTCAGTGGCATCTACAACTCCTGCAGACTAGTACAGTGAAGTCATCATTGTTCACACATGCACATTCCAGTCCACTCTCTGTGGCTGCCGGGTTATATATCGATGTCACCCAAACTGTTCTTATTATATTAACAATGGCTGGACTTTTTCTGGACATACCTCATATAAATAAAATTTAATATATATGTATATTTTTTCTAATCCTCACCCAAGGATATGTTTATTGATTTGAGAGAGAAAGAGAGAGACAGGGATGTGAGAGACAAACATTGATTGGTTGCCTCCCGTACGTGCCCTAACTGGGACCAAACCTACAACCTAGGTGTGCGCCCTGACTGGAGATCAGATCTACAACCTTTTGGTGTACAGGACAATGCTCTAACCAAGTGAGCCATCCGGCCAGGGCTATTGCACTTTTTTTTTTTTTTTAGATTTTATTTCTTTATTTTTTAGAGAGGGGGGAAAAGAGGGAGAAAAAGAGGGAGAGAAACATTCAGTGTGTGAGAGATACATCAATCAGTTGCCTCTAGCACACCCCCAACTGTGGACCAGGCCTGCAAACTAGGCATGTGCCCTGACTGGGAATCAAACCAGCAGCCTTTCAGTGCTCAGGTTGGCACTCAATCCACTGAGCCACACAAGCCAATGTGGCTATTGCATTTTATCAATATCATTTATACTTGCTTAAAAAAATGAGGCAGTAATTCATAAGAAAACAACTAATTGCACAAAATGTATTAACTCCTCCAGAACAGTATTACTTTGGCTTTCTTTTCAAACATCTTTCCATGTATGTATACAAATATTAATCTGAAGAGAGATAATTTAATACACACAGGTAACATCATTTATGCTATTTTAAAATTAAAATATATTAATTTTACTTGAATTTAATGGGAAAAAGTAACACCGATGTAATTGCTGAAATCATCTTTTTACCACAAAAGAGGATAATTTCTTTTTTTAACTCAATTTTACAATTACAGTTGACATTCAATATTATTTTGTGTTAGTTCCGGGTATACAGCATACTGGTTAGACAATCATATACTTTTCAAAATGATCCTCCCAATATTTCAAGTACCCACCTAGCACCATACATAGTCATTACAATATTATTGACTATATATCCCATGCTGTGCTTTATTTACATCCCTGTGACTATTTTGTAACTATCAACTTCTTAATCCCTTTGCCTTTTTCACCCATCCCCTCAACCCCTTCCCTTCTGGCAACTATCCATTTGTTCTCTGTATCTATGAGTCTGTTTCTGTTTTTGTTTATTCATTGCTTTTGTTAAAAGAAGATAATTTCTAAAAGTCACTCTAATGCTGAGAAAAGCGAACATGAAGTTTGTAGGAAGGGTGATGCCAGACATCCTGCCCTTAAGGTGGCACTGTTTAACTTTCCCCACTGAAAAGAGGAAGCTACAGGCCCCCACTAATTGCCTATAGCAGTGGTCCCCAACCTTTTGGGCACCAGGAACTGGTTTCATGGAAAACACTTTTTCCGTGGACAGGGGTGGGGTGGTCAGGGAGACAGGAGGTGGAGCCGCTCACCTCCTGCTGTGGAGCCCAGTTCTTGCCAGGCCACAGACCATTCCCCATCCAAGGCCCCGGGCTTATAGCCTGCACACTTTGATGGGATTTATAGATGTACTCTGAAACAGTAACCCCTGGAGTGGAAATCATTTAACTGTGCAAATTTTATTCTACAACCATTACCCAAAGTGTGCAAGATGCCATATTCAGGTGGTTTTGTATTGATCTCCAAGCGTGTATCACCGCTCTTCCAGTTTTGATCTTTATGAGTCTCTTGTTTAACACCACTTTATCAAGTAACTCTCCACTGGCCCAAATGGGACTAACAGTCCGGTTTCATCGTTTTGTTTTTGAAAACACATACTTGCTGACTTCGTACTTGAAAGACAATTCTTATTTTGTCCTGTTGTCTTTCACTCAGAACTTTGAAGAAGCTGCTTCTTCATCTCTCCACAGGAAATGTGGAGGTATTTCCAGTCAGACTTACTTCTCCCCTGAGGGTGCTTTGTAACTTTTCTCCCTGGGAGCTTAGGCGATTGTTTCGTGATTCTAAATTTCCAGGAATGCAATAAGGACATGTGCTGTCCATCATCTCTGGATGTGTGGATCGCCCTTCCATTGGTATTTCTAGTCCTTCTAGTTCAGGGGGATATTCCGGGAGTATCTCTGAATATGTTCATCGTAGTTGACAAATTGCTGGCATCTCCTCTCTGCTTGCTGGAAGCTTTCCTCTTTGTCTTTTTCCTTTCCACTCACTGCAATCATCTGAAGACTTTCCTCTGATCGGTCATCCATGGCTACTCCATTCCTTGCTACCTTGAAGCAATGCTGGGAGCTGTGAAATACTGGTTTCCCCATTTTTCAGTTCGAGTAACTCCCAAGGCTGGGTGGCCAGAGAGGAGCTTCCACTTCCTGGTTTGTCTGATTTCGGTGCGTGGGTTCTTAGGATACGCCACCTACTGCTCAGCTTTTTAAACTTGCATTCTGAAAGTTGTTTTCTGTTTTTTTTTTTTTTAATTGCAACTTTAATGATAGTTTAAATGTTCCTCCACTTTAGAGATGCGTATAATATTGAGGAGTCAGCATTTCATTCCAAAATGCTGATCTATCCTTGAGTGTGTAGCTTTTCTCCTTCACAGCCCACCTCGTACTTCCCCCATCCCTCACCGTTCAGTTTTTATTCCTCATTTCTCGTGCCCATAACCAGAGATCATCTCCACCGAAGTCCTCCCTGGGACTGCGTCCAGTAGAACTGCATGTGACCAAAACTTGTTCTGTCAGGTCCTGAAGCTGTCGAGTCAGTGAAGACTGCTGCAAGAAACACACCTGTCTGTGGGGAAATCTTTTCATGTTAGAAAAATGCCATTACATTGTATATTGCTGAGTAATGTGTCCCTTTGTGTCCCTTTGCCCCCATGAAAAGCCTGTATTTGTAAGAAAAGATAATGCAATCCCTAGCTAATATAATTGATATTTCTGAGGCTTTCTACCTGAATCTCTGCTCTAAAAACTGACTGTCCGCTCATCTATTGGGTTCACAATGCAACACTTACCCCGTCAGTACGAACAGCATGGCTCCCTGGCCATGCCGTGCCTCCCCAAGGATGTCTGACCAGGCACTCAGACCACTGTCAGAAAAGGCTGAAGGTGTGAGAGGTAGACTCAGTCCCAACCACACTGGCTCTATGCTGAGCCTCCAACACATTCGTCCCAATGCTGCCCCAGGACCTTGGTGCTGCTGCTCCTCCCACTTAAACACTCCCTCAGTCAGCACGGCTCACCCCATTGCTTCTTTCAGATCACTTCCAAAATGTTATCTTATCAGAGAGAGCTTCTCTAACCATTCCATTTAATATAACACACACACATGCACACAGATGCATGCACACAACCACACATACATACGGGCACACATTTACACATGAGTGAACACTCACACACCGGCGCATGCACTCCTGTACTCACACACACACTCACACTACCCTTTCACCTTTACCCTTCTTTACTTTTGGTCAGGGCAATCATCACCACCTGCAAACCGAGCAGAAGCTCCAGGAGCCCGAGGCTGCGTGTGGCACTGCAGTGTACGCCTTGAGCTTTTCATGGCCTCCAGCACTTGGTGAGATGAACTAAACATTTGTGGAATGGACGAATGCACACAGGACCAAGTGGGGGACAATCTTGGGAGCCTGGGTTTATGAATGTGTGTGGGCTTCCAGTCAGATAGAGAGGAGTGGATTCAAATCCCTTTCCCTCACTCACTGACTGCATGACCTTGGGGGCGCTGTGCCACCTCAGAGCACCCCCCGACCCCAGGTGCAAACAGGGACACTCGGGGGAATCTACTCGGTTGTTACAAGAACAGAAACAAGACAGCGCCCAGGCTAGGCACACTGACCACATGCTGTCTGGGATGTGGCTATGCAAGTGTCCCTTTGCCCTAAACAGGTCAAGTTCAAGGCCCGTGAATGTTTATGTCCTCTCACTGCCCCCTCAGTTATCAGCGTTGCTTAATAAATTATGGTGAGTTAATAGAGAGGCTCTCTCAGTTCTCTACTCCTCCCGCCCTTGCCATCTGCACGGGGAAAGAAGGGTGCTAGGCTTTGCTCGCTGCTTCTCCTGACTCCCCTCAGCCTCTGCCCCAGGACCATCTCAGCCCCTGACTCAGGGATAGAAAGAAAAGAGTTAACAATTGACCTTTTTTTCCCTGCTTTACAATCTCACTAAAGCATTTCCTCTCCCTACCCCCATCCAGGAAGGGGAGAATAGCATCACTCAGCTTCCCAAGTCTAACTCTCCCCATACCTGCAGGGTGGGGCCAAGAGCAGGGGCAGTTGACAATTTTAATGCTTCAGGATGGGGAGGGCTGTGCGTTCTCCCAGGAATGCGGGAGCCCAGGCAGCACCGAAGATGCCCAGGACACAGACACTGTGGGACTCAGGAGCAGGGTTGCCAGATGAAATATAAATAATTTTTAGAATAAAGCATGTTCCGTGCAATATTTGAACTTCAGATAAACAACAAAGAATTTTTAAGTATATAAGTATGTCTCATGCAATATTTAAATTTAGTACAAAAATGAATAATTTCTGTACCTCGATTGTAAAATTTTAATAACTAATGAGTCATTTTAGTGTAAAGTATGTCCCATGCAACTGAAAATTGTTTTCATTGTTGTGGGTTGAATAGTGTCCACACAGAACCTCAGAATGTGACTTTATTTGGAAATAGGGTCTTTGCCAGTGTAATTAGTTAAGATGAGAGTGGGTGAGAGTGGGCCCTGCACCCAGTGACTGGTGTCCTTATAAGAACAACATGTGAGGACACAGAGACTCACAGAGAAAAGGCCATGAGAAGGTGGACACAGATTGAAGATGGCTTCTAGAAGCCAAGGGACTCCAAGAGATGCCCGGAGCCCCCAGAAGCTGGCAGAGGTGGGAAGCACCCTGCCCGGGAGCCTCTGGAGGGAGCGCAGCCCTGCAGCGACTTTGATTCCCGACTCAGGCCTCCAGAATGGTGAGGGGAGAGACTTCTGTTGTTTGAAGGCCCCCAGTTTGCGATGATTTGTTACAGCAGCCCTGGGGGGAACTAATGCGATGATTTACCTGAAATTCCCATTTAACTGGACATCCCGTATTATTATTTGCTAAAGCTGGCGATTCTACTCAGGCTATTGCTCCGGAGGAATGGTTACAGGGCCTGGTAGGTATCCCTGACCTGCTGGGTGGTGTGGGTGGGGCATCCACAAAGTGCTCAGAGGGGTGGTGGGTGGGCTCTGGGGGCTCTCCCGTCCCCGTCCTCCCAACCCCCCATACCAGCACCCAGTCCTTGCCCACCCTCGATCAGACTACAGTGGAATTGTCTGCCCTGCACCAGACCAGCCCAGAGGCTTCTGTTGTTGGCCTCCAAATGCAGCTGTGGTGGACAACACACCAGATGCCTCCCCTCAGATATTCTGGGTTGCTTAAGACTCCCTAAAACACAACTAGATCCAGAAAAGCAACCTCATCTCCACTACCTCAGCCCCCAAAAAAGGCAAGCTGACCCAAATTAAATTTCTCACTAACACGTGACAGGGGAGAGGGAGCTGGACTTGTCTGACTAAGGAAAACCAGAGAAATGAAGAGGACACCCCTGCTGCCCAGTGTCACGCACTGAAGCCATGCCCACTCCACTCATATGCCCGAGTGACCTTGGCTTCCACTTTCTCCTTCAAGAGGTGAAACACAAACTTCCTGCTGCTCCGCCACTTGAATGGTGGCTGCTACCCCTTGTCACAGGAAAAATTTCAGCCTTTCCCAGGCCCTGACATAGACACTGGGGCATTGCTGCCCCGGAGATGCCTGCGGCTGTCTGTCGGAGGGATAGGAGTGCAGACACTGAGCTCACCCAGCTTCTGAATAAATGCGGGTGTCTGTCAGGGAGTGAGTGCTTTCTCATATTTAATTGCCTGATGATTGTGGGACCACCCACCCTCCTAAATTACCCTCCATTTGCTAAGCTCTGGCCTCGGAGCTCTCCTGCGATCGATTTGCTGTTCAAAAGGAGGTAAGTATTCATTGGGAATTGAATCCCGGGTCTCCGGTCTATCCCAGACCTTCCTGAGGGCCCCGACAGTACCCCTGCAATCCTGCCTTGCTTGTCGGATGCGTCACCTTATTTCTAATTTGGGGTTGATGGACTTTAAAGATGTCAGAGACATGAACAGAAACAGCTCCAAGGACTGAAGTCCTCTCAGGTGCTTCTATATTCACCCCTTTACAGAGGGGGTCCTAAGACACAGGGAGGATCACTACACGGCTGCGGTCCCACTAGAGGTTAGTGAGCAGGGCTGACTCGGTCCTCACCCGCCTGGCTTCGAGGGCCCCGTCTGAAGTTCTCACCATCTCACCTCACGTGCATGCCCCTCATTATAGTCTGCAGAGTCCTTGCGTTGTTGCATTTCAGCCTCCCAGCATCTCTGTTAAGGAAGGCATTCCAAAGACGGATGGATTCTGAGAGCCTGGGGTTTGCACAGTGCCATCACCCAGCTCCCTAATAGAGCAAGAGCTGGGTTTGTACTCAGGTCCGGAAAGCTCGTCTGCCAGGAACAGTGATCCATCTAACAAACGTGTGGAGTATACCTGTCCTTCCAGCACTGTGTTGGTGCTGAGAGCCATCAAAGATGTACCTGAACTTGAATTTGAACCTACTTTGGAACAAAGCTCAGATTCACTATTAAACAAATTAATCATGATCCGCATTCGCCGATCTAATCTCCGGAGGGAGTTGGGAAGGGCCAACTTCTGTCCAATTTGGACCAGGTGAGAGAGCACGGCTGTCTGCACGAAGCTTGGGCTAGGGGCTCCACGCACACCCAGCCCTTCCAGTTTTCACCTTTCACTGCAGCAAAAGCCATTTTAAGGAGCTTTCAAGGCTAATGCTCCCTAAATAGCCTTACTTTTCCATCTTCATTTTTTCTTTCTAAGGGAAATGTCTGCAGAAAATATAAAAGCTGCCTGGAAGTAGCCATTCCTTGGAACAGGAAGCCGTGTTCTGTGCTGGGGAAGCTGCCTCTCGTGGTTTTCCCTGAAGGGCTCTGCCTTTCAGTGAAGTTGTCAAGGTGCCTTGTGCTTGCCCTTCGACATAACACAGGCTCTGAGATGCCAATACTCATCAGCCCGGAGTGGGATGTTTACCTCGGTCATTATGAGATAGAGTCGACTCCATGAGGGTGGCTGGTCCCTAAGACGCCTGTGGAGTTTGCAGACTCTTGTTTTTCTCCTCTAATCATTTGTCAAGTTCATCGACTGGATTTCTTCAGCCTTCCCAAGCAGTCTTTCACAGGGGCCCAGCAGGTGTCTCCAGCCCCCGAGACAGCTGTGCACGCCCCAGAGACAGGCCACACTCCTCGACCCTGCTCTGTCCGCTGTCCGCTGGGCAGCTGGGCAGCTGGCCTTATTTTCCACCAGAGCTAATTGAGACCTGCAGGAGGCTGGCAGGAGGGTGGTGCCTGGAGAAACAAGAGGCTTTTGAAGCATAAGGTGAATGAGCCTGGCTGTGGTTTACATTCTTTACCTTAATTTTAACAAGTATTTCAACCCCCTTGAAAATTGCTTCTCTAGAATAATAAACAGAGCCCACATTGAGTCGTGGGCTGGCCCGCAATGCTGGGCAGGATGGGGGATGTTCGGGCTACACTTCAGAGGCACAACAGTAGCCGGATTACTGCGTGCGTGCGTTGAGGTGGGGGTGGGGGTGGGGATGGAGGAACTGCAGCTCAACTGGCTCTCATTTGGGGAGGTGCGGTGGGATTGGTGTGGCAACAGAAGGTTTTGGGTTACACATAAGCAAGTGAAATAGTATATAAGTAACGGAGAGTTATGGAGGAGAAGGGAGCCACTGTCTGCCTCCTGGTCTGTTACTCATCATGCCAGCACTGGTGACGTTTCGGGCTCATTCATCTCTGATTGGAGCTCCAGAGTTCGTAGAAGGCCTGTCAGCAAGAGAAAGATGCAAGATCTTGGTGCTGAGAAACAGGGGAATGACCCCGGAGAATCCATTCATTCACTGAGTATTTATTAAGCATCTAATATGTGCCAAGCTCTGTTCTAGGCAATGAAGGTCAACATTAAACAGGAACTCTGAGGAAACACACCCATGACAGCCTTGCCCTCCGAAGTGTGGTCCATACCAGCACGATCAACATTCCCGGGGAGTGTGGCAGAAATGCAGCCTCGGGCCTCCCCAGATGGGCTGAGACAGGACCCGAGTTTGAGGAGACTGCTCTAGAAAATGAAAGGAATATGCAGGAAGGAAAGCACACATGGTTTTGATCCTCATCTTGAGATGTAGACATATTTTTAAAAATTTGCTTATTTACTTATTTATTTATCAACCATGAGAAACTAGACAGAAGGTGGTAACTTGGGCACCCTGAATCTTTGTTAAAGTTTAAATAGCTATTTCTCTTTTCTACTAGACCTAAACTTCCATGAAGACATGGGCTCTGTCAGTCTCACTCACCACTGTGTCTCCAGCACTTAGCACAGTGCCTAGAACTTAGTAGGTACTTGTTGGCCAAAGGTGTTGACCCAGGACCCAATCAAAATTGACAAGCAACTTCTCAGAGGACAGATAACTCCAGAAGTCTCCCACAACCAGGCCAGCTCTGAACCTGTGACCTGGAGGAATATTCCACTACCCACATCCGCCCACCTCCCTTGCCAGTAAAAGCCAATTTGTAAAATTACCCAACAGCCAGGCAGACAAGCACAGGGATTGTTGGCGGCTCCTGTGCACAAACACAGCATGAAATACCTGCTTCTCCAGGATCTGGGAAGGGCTTCTCCGCTGTGGGCTTCATCTCCCTTCTCACCATGGAGGTTTCTCAACCATCCGTCCGCTAAAGTGGGGACAGTGAAGGCACCTCTCCCAGATATGCACTGTCCTCTAGGTAGGAGGCTCCCTGCTGCCCAGCGGCACTCTTATCCTTCAGAAAGGGATCTTCAGAAGAGTTGGAACATGTAGCAAAAGAAACGTGTTAAAGAGGTTTGGGGTTTCTTGTCTTTGTGTGTGACAGGCACTGTCTCATTTCCCCTCACAAGAAGCCTTGGCCTCCTCATTATAAGTGGGGCTGGAGGGTGGGGGGAGGGTAGATAACAATGCCCAGGGTAGCGCCACATGGAGGACATAGCGAGAACTTGGACATGAAATGCTACCACAGTGTCCAGCACATGTGCCTATTGGTTATATGCTCATTCTTATCCTCTCCACTCCCACTTACTGCCCACACACACCTGTCAGTGAGAACCACTGTAATCTCCATTTACAGATGAGGCTCAGAGAAGGAAATACACTTGCCCAGGGTTGCACAGCTTTTAAACCGATGGAACCAAACCCTAACCTCCCAGGCAGTCTGACTCTGTATGGCCAGATCCTTAATCTCTGGAACATAATTTAATAATTCATGAGGATTTGATAAAAGAATGAATGTTGAGCACCACCTGGTCCTTAATCCGGCATCAACAGATGTCAGCGTTTATAGTGACATTCATAGAGCAGAGGCCCGCACTCCTCTGCATCTCAGGACCTCTTTACACTCGTAACCCTTATTGATGACTCCAACGAGTTTTTGCTTAAGTGACTTATATCTACTGATATTTATAGAATTTGATATTAAAATTGATAAAATTTTAAAATACTTTATCCATTAAGTCATATAAATGAGAATAAGAGTAAACTCATTACATGTTAACACCAGCCACATATTTTGGGAAAAAATAACCAAAATATAAAAAATTAGAGGATTCGCATTGTTTCACATTTTTGCAAATCAGTTGAATGTCTGGCTTAGCAGGAAACGGCTGTGTTCTCTTATCTGCTTCTGCCTTCAATCTGGTGTGATGCAACACAGACACACAGCTGGAAATTAGGAAGTACACCAATAGTCTCCTTGGAAAATTATGGGTATTATGCTTTGATACTACACCTAAACTCAACAAGAGGTATCTACTTAGTGATCGGTTGCCATGTGGAATATGAAACCAAGTCAATTAACTTTCTGTACTTTGTTACACTACAGTCCATTGGCCCACCATGTGCTTTGAATGGATCTTTTACCTATGTATGATCTAATGTCCCACATTGGTCATTTGGAAAATACTGGTTCACTGGGTTATGCAGCTATCTCAAAGTTTGACAAATCTCACTACACAGTCTGAAAATTGTATTTATTAATATTACCACTGATCTCATCGGAAAAGTCTTTAAGTAGTAGGAAGTGGCCAAGCTCACCATGACAGATACACATTTTCCAAAATTCTAACTTTTACTTAAAAGTTTGAATTTTTTCCTGGAAGTGACACCCTCACTTTGTTCATTATCAAAAAACAAAACAAAAAACAAAAAACAAAAAAACCTATGTCTCAGTATGCTAGTACAAATAACCATAGTTTTTACGTCAATTATTCTTTTAGTAAGTGTTCCTTGAAAAAAGTAGATGGTTCAGCTCACAACTCAATCTCCCAAGTGCTTTTCCTTGAGATTTCTAGATAGTGGACATGTTGGCCAGGTAGTGGATGGCAGCAGACATGCTCTTTGGGTATTTTTTGTTTCATTACATGGAATGTTAGAAAGACGTGTACTCAGAGGTCAAGATTTAATAGTAACTATTTTACTGCTTCAAGAAGGATGCTCTTAAGTGAAGCATTCTTTTAACTGCAAGTGTGATTGTGAGAATCATGACACCCAGTAAGTTAAAGTACCAGCAGATTTATCCACCGTCGATTCAACACAATTGGCACAGATAGCAACACCGTAGAAGTGGCAAATGACATCTTAGTATTACGAAAATAGTACAATCCCATGGATTCCCTGAAGGATTCCAGAAACCCTTGGGGTCTAAGTTGCAGAATGGGGAACCCAGTTGCAGAATGGGGTTTATGTCTGTTTTCTTTGGCTCTGTGCTTAATGAAGAATGAGAGGAAGAAAGGGAGAGAGGGAGGGAAGGAGAAAGAAAAGGAGGAAGGAAGGAAAGAAGGGATGCTAGTTGGTAATAAAACAGACTGCATTGAAATTTAACTCCTCTATCAGCCCCAAAGCCTCGGATACCCTCTGCCTGAAGGGTGGTGGGAGGGGGAGTCACTGTGACGTTGAATAAGCTCTGTCTCTAACTCGGCGTCAGTCCTGTATCAGTCCTGTGTCAGTCATGGTCTCACCAGGAAGGCAGCCTTCTCCAGAGGTAACTGAAGAGGATGTCAACAGTGGGTCATTTACAGAGTGAGGGTGGGGTTCGGGGAATCCAAAAGGATGGGGAGGCATCCAAAGACTAATAAGAGTGGGAGTCGTTACCATGTTGTGGGCTGGAAGAGGCAAAGTGTGAGAGATGGGGAGAGCTACACTGAGGCCCAGAGGAAGCAGAGGAGAAATGCTCCAGCCTCTCCTGGTCCCACCCTCCTGTGGGCTTCTGGTATCTCCCACCCTCCAGTGGGCTGCTGGTGTTTCCTGGCTTCAGGAAATGGGAAGCCAGGGAACCCAGCCATTCAGTCCTGCAGGGCATCCTCCCAGGCACAGAACAGCATGAAAGATGGATCTGGAGGGCTAATCAGGGAACAACCAGTACAGCTTTCAAGTAGCATTGTCAAGGTACAGCACATTGCCATGTCTGCCTTAGAAAAGGGCTCACAGTGACAAGCCGCCCGTCTCTCAGCCCCATCTCCACACAGCATGATACCCAACAAGGCTGAATATGACAGTGGGATCTGCAGGCCCCTCTGCTAGCAATCCCCTCCAGCCCTCCCTACCCTGGCCAGCCCCTGGGCCTCCCTCTGACCCCTCATGGACATCCAGGCCTCATTCTGTTGGCCTCTCCTTATCGTATCATGACTCACCATTGTTAGCACCGTGCGTGTTAACAGCCTGGTGAGGGAGCTGTGATGACAACTCCCATCGTGTGCACAAAATCAGGAATCTCAGCGGTAAGACAACCAGACTGAGTAACACAGCAGTGAATGGAAGTGCCTAGAGAATCAAACCCATGCCATCAGGGGCTACTTGTCCATGTCTCCTCTAGCATGGTGAATCCAAAGGACACTGCACGGAGTGCGTAGAGCCCCAGACTCAAACCTACCTTGCGGTGCCTCAGTTTCCTCATCTATGAAAGGGAGATCTCTTCTAGGTGATGCTAAGACTTCTCCCCACTCTACAGTGCCCAAGCCCAGCAGGCCGTGGACACTGCACCCTTTGCCTTCTGGATTTGAACATGCCTCCGGAACCACAACCATGCTGTAAGGTTTTGGGGACAAACAACCCAGTTCACATTTGGCCCCACGTGCGTGTTGGGATCAGCAGATGTAAGATTCTGACATTGCACTTAGAAAACTTCCTCCATCTGGATTTCTGCAATCCACAGGGAGTCATTTGCCAAACACATGTTTTACAAAACATGGGCCCACTTCACTGTGACTTGCGGAGCTGATAAAATCCACCTTTTCCCTGATCACATGAATCCTGCACATGCATGCCTTCTGGCTGGGGAGAAATGCAAGACCACGCTGGATGAAAGGAGGCTGTTGGCTTCCACGTGCCACATGGGCTGTGCTTATGCCAGGGGCCACACTTTGCTAAAAATATAGAAGTGTAACATGTGGTGTTAATAGAACACACACAGGGGTCAGTGGGATAATGGAAAATAATTCATTTTTAATGTCGGGCCAACCAGTGTTGTCGAGGAGGAACATTTATAAGTGTGTCCAGGTATTGCACTCACTTTTCTGGTTAACATTCAAGAAAATTACGGACAACCGACATCGTTGTGGCTAATGAATTTAGGAAGGCTTTTAAGGGACCAGAAGAGTGACAGATGTGAACAATGTTGCAAAACTTCTTTGATCGAGGGGTTAAAATGCTGACTTCCTCTGAAATACAACTTTTTGAAGAATTGTTTATTTTTCTAAAATTGTGGGGCAATACAGGTAACAAACTTATCGTTTCAGCCATATGAAAGTGTACAGTTCTGCAGCATGAAGTACATTGCACTGTTGTGCAACCATCTCCTCCTAAATGTTAGTTTCCTGGCTTTGATTGTTGGACTGTGGTTACATAAGAGAATCCCTTGTTTTTAGGAAATGTACACTGTAGTGTTTAGTGGTATAGGTGGATCTTGTCTGGAGCTTCCTCTGCATGTGTGTGTGTATATTAGAGAGAGAGAGAGAAAGAAAGGATGCAGCAGATAAGGTAAAAATTCATAATTCATATTTGGGGAGCCTAAGTGAAGGGCATCATGGGAATTTTTTTATCTTCTTCTGTATCAAAAGACAAACAAACAAAACAAAACAACTCCGTATGTCTGAAATCACACCAAAAAAAGAAAGAAAGAAAGAAAGAGGGTGTGTGCTGTCCAAGGGACATCTGTGGAGAAAACAGGCAACAAATCCAAGGAAAGGAAGGGAGCTGGGAAGACAGGAAGGTGCCCCTCAGGGAATCGGCTGGCCTCAGGGAGCCTGAACGTCCAGGCGAGGCTGAACCTGCAGCGCCATCCCTCCAGCACGTGGCGCGTTCTCCAGACCTGCTGTGGGCGTCACGGTTTCAGTTGTCAAAGGCGCCCCTCCCGCTAGATCGACACTGATGTTGGCAGTAGGCCAGGAATAGCTGACATGCCTTGCACATGTTGACAGATCGGAGAACATGGAAATGTGAAGTGTTTATCGCGTCTGATGACATGACACTTGCAAAGACGTCGTGTCTACACTTAAGAGCACAATGGGGTCCTGTAGTTTTAAATCAAGATTTCGTGTTTCGTGCACGGTAGTCATGGGTGAAGTATTTCTCAAGCGGAGCCACTCCCATTAACATAAAACACATTATGTAATACAATTTTAGCAAGTTTCCTGCATGACACACTAGTAGGATCTTTAAGATAAGCTGGGGTAACAGCCACCATCACCACCATCACTTGGACTGAGCATTTCCTCAGGGCCAGGCACTGAGCTTAAAGGCTGCTTTTACCCCCTCTGTAGAGAGGGAGCCCCTGAGTCCTGGGGAGCCCTGATAGCTCACCCCAGGTTACTCTGATGTGCAGCAGACCCAGGATAAATGTTTCCTTTGACTCTAGAGGTCATTATCGTCACATGACAAGATATCACCGCCCCAGCATGTTGCTCTGCTCAACACACACCATTACTTCAGGTCCACACAGCGTTTGGCAGGGACGTAATCCAGTCAGATGCAACTGAAGATCCCCTTGTTCCCTCTTCCCAAGGTCCATCGACCAGGCCAGTGGTACCCAGACATTCCAGTTCTACCCCTGGCAGAGCCATTTTAACTGTATCAAACCACCATGGATTGAAACAACCACTTCTTTCAGTGTGGTCCAATTTGTCCAAAGCCACGTAGCAAGGCCTCAGAACGAGACTTTTGCTTTCTCAACACATCTGCTCAAAATACACAGGGACTGACACATCAGACTCAAGCGCAGCACATTTACATAAAAGGCAGCACCTGAAGGCCACCTGTTGACGGAGTTTCGAAATGATTGCCAAATCCACCTGGTTACCGGCATTGTCATTTCCATGTTTAACTTCACTTTTAGAGGTTTAAAAAATAAAAACAGTAGTTTTTATAGTTCAGATATGCTTGGGAACCAAAGAAATAACAAAACTACTGCTTTTCATACTCAAACAAACACCATTTGACAGATGAACACAGCCTGCAGAGTCCAGAACTCAACCTTCTGTCCCGTAGCAGGTGGCTTCCTTCTCTGTCTGAAACGCCTGCCTGTGCTTGTCCCCTAACCACACAGGCCCATCCTCCCACGCCCAAGTCGAGGGCATTTTCTTCCTTCATCTGCTCTCACGTGCAGGGACAGAACTGTCCCTGGTGAGCACAGGGTACAGTGAGCCTCTCCCAAGGCTGACACTTCAAACACGTGTCACTTCCTGTCTCCTGACTTCCACACTGAGATCCCTGCTCGCTGGCCATGGCACCATGTGGGTGCACAGGGGCAACGTGTAAGACGAGTGCGGTGTTCATTTTCTGATCAGCGATGGATTTTATGTTACTGCCAAAAATTATAAATGGGTAGTGTCATATATATACATTTGGCGACTAAATTGTGTCTCATTTTGCCAGTCCAATGGACAGAAAGTGGACATGGGGGGCATCGGGTTGAGAGAATTGAGGGCTGGCCCTGGGGTCTGCAGGGAGCAGCCCCAGTGGGAGGCCAGACTTCCTCTCCTTGATACGTTGATGCGTGATACCCTGCAGCAAGGGGGACAGTCCCACACTGAAACTCCAAATTGGTTTGGTCTCCAAACCTCCACCCCGAGCCTGCCCACCCAAATCCCTGGGGTGGTTTAAAGCAGTGCTTCTCCAAGCGCAAGCTGCATGTGAATCATGGGGTTTCCACTTGCGATGCAGGTTCTGGGTCAGTGCATCCAGGAGGGGCCATTTCTAACCAGCCCCCAGACAATGTCTTAGGACCACAGGCTGAGTAGTGAGGATTTAGGGAAATGCATAAAGACAGCGTAATAAGAAGCCAGCATATTCTAATGATAAAGGCGATACGACCTGCCCCCTTTTCGACTTCAAAGCTTGGGGCAGGTCTGGTCCCCCATCCCTATCCTCCCTCAGTCCCCCATCTCAGGCCAGGCCTGACAGTCTGTGTGATCATAAAACTCTCCCCCTCCGGGACCCTGCTAAGTCACACTCTAACCCACTTGCAGCTCCACGCTGAGGTGCCGGATGCCCCCGCTTGGCCCTCAAGATCACTCTTGTCTTTCCTCCTCCCTCTGTTCCCAGGAGCCCATCACATGGACTTTGTCAGCGCCCCGATCTCTGGCTGCTGGCTGGGGCCCGCCAGTGGGGACACCGACAGGAGACTGGAGAGAGAGGTGGGACTCTGTTCTCCCTGAACGGTGACTTGTCTTCTAGCCAGGATCTGTCATGTGCAGGAAGCACCTGTGGGAGCCCAGGGAGGAAGAGCTGCTGCTGTTAGTATAACTCCTTGTTATTTTCATTTTATTTACTTTTATTCTATTTTACTTGTTTTTGTTAGACCTATTAAGTTCCAGCTCATGTCCCACCTTCACAAAGCCTTCCTGTGTTATTCGAACCTTCCATAATACCCTCCTCCTTCAACTCACTCAGCCCATCCATGGCTTAGCCCCGTGCTTTGGGCCGTCTTCTCTCTTGTCGTTCAGTTACTTCTGCGGGCCAGTCTGGCCTCCACAGCTCAACAAGACACTCCCACCCACTCTTCAATGGTGAACATCTGTCTTGTCCCCCGTCTCCCGTTGGCACCCACCACGGCAGCAGGCTCTCACTGCCGACCACAGGGAAACTTTTACTGTGAATGCAAATAAATTCTTTGAGCATAATCTATTTTTTTACATGTGTTCTCCACGTTTGGTAATAAATGAGTACTTAGGAAATGTGTAAAAACAACAAAATATTCCTACTTTTTAAAACAGCTTTATTGAGATTCGCCTACTTAACGTGTACAATTCAGTGGTTTGGGGTATATTCAGAGTTGGGCAAACATCAGCATCATCCATTTTATAACACGTTTGTCAACTCAGAAAGGAACCCCATACTTACTAGCAGTCACCCCCCAACCCCGTCTTGCTCACATAATTTGAGCATATTTTTAAAACACAAGGCAGGAAAAGGACATTAGAAACACGAGCCTCTCAGAACACGTTCCTGATCGCACTGCCTGTGATTCGGTCGCAGGCATCCCTCGGAGGTACTGTGGGCTCCGTTCCAGGCCACCACCATAAAGCAGGTATCTCAGTGAAGCAAGTCGTCTTTTCACTGGTGGAGGATCTTGCCTTCAATTTGTAAAAAACGCAACACCTGTGAAGCAAAATAAAGAGAGCAGCACTAAAATGAGGCACACCTGTTCTTTTTTTACTGGCTATTTTTCAGGAGAACTACATTTAGATGGCAAGAAAATTCACCTGGGTTTTGAAGAACATCCCAGTTCACCCACCTTCTTGCACACCTGGGATCAGGAGCCTCATCTCTCCACTAGAGGGCATGGCGTCATAGATGCCAACTGCTCCACCTGGGCTGTCCCAAGTGTTCTGGGCCTCACCTCCTCAGAAGGCAAGAGCTGGTTCCTGCCAGCCTGAAATGAGCTTAAGAGCTCTGCCTCCTGTGTTGTAATCAAGCTGGGGAAGGAAGCTTTATTTAGGAGCCAAGTGCTGACTTGATTGATTCAGAAGGTGAGGTGTGGACACAAAGAAAACACTGTGTGTTGGTGACGATGATGACGACAATAATAATGCTGCCATTTATTGAATACTTACAATGTGCTTGGCACAGCACTAAGAACATTACATGCATATTTTATTTCATCCTCACAACACCCTTCTGAGATGGACCTTTCTATTTTGCCCAGTTTACTGATAAGGAAGCTTGAGAAAGAGCTTTAGTAACTCACTCAGGGGATCTCTCATGATCTTAAGATCAGACTAATGATCTGTTTGGATAGAGGGAGAGCCAGTCTGAACTGGATGATCTTCTGAAGTCTCCAAAGATGTAGCATTTAAAAAGTCTGATGTCTACAAAACCTAAATCATAGGACGTCTCTCGAATAAAAAAACCCTGGATCCTTTTAAACCACACGCACGAAGGAGATGAGCCTATTTGCCATCTGAACGAGAAATGTCTGACATCATGTGCCATGAAGGGCATTCTATGTCTCTAGAAACTGGTCCCCAGCGAGGCCAGATGCATCTGACTCCCGTAAAGACCAAGTCCTTAAAGTCTTATGTTCCAACAGGGCCATGCCCACCTGAGGACCCCACCTGTCCCCAGGTTTACTGCCCCTGCCTGCAAGCATGGGGCCCAGAGGCAGCCAGCTACACTCCATCTTCAGTCCAGGCCTCTTTTTTCTGCAAGTCCCATTATTAATTTTTATGACGTTGGGGTGATTAGTGCCAGTGGCCAGTGTGGCCCAGAACAGCCTCCACTCCCAGTCCCAGGGGTAGGGGACAGGCTCCAGCTGTAGAAATTGGGCATACCTCATTGTCACTTCGGTGATTCGGGCTGAACTGTATGCAGTCTCTGCAGGGGTCAGGGGCTTGCGATCCACACAAACACCCGCTGGACCCCACCACGGCCCCCCCAGGGCACGCCTTCACCTTCATTTACCCACAGCGCAGCTGTCCTCCTAAGCACCCCTCCCCCTTGATGTATCCTGGTGTCCTGCTCCTCTCAGAGTTGGCGGCCACTTCAGAAGCCTTAGGCCATCCCACGTGGTACCAGCTATGTCTTATCTTTTACACCACCTTTCACTCTTAGGTGCCCTTACCTTCAGGGGAAAAATATTGCAAGTAGTGGATTAGCATTGCCAAAAATTTATAAGATACAAATAAGCAGAGGAGAACCACACGGGAATGTGAAATGGTGCAGCCACTTCGGAAAACAATCTGGCAGTTTGTCAAACTGTTAATTAACCTCAAGGTGCCATGTGGCTCAGCAACTCCACTCTCAGGGAGCTCTCTCTAGGCTCATCACTCCCTGGTCTGGGCCCCCCAGGGCTTGGCATTTGCAATCCCTGTTCAAATCTTTCTCACCGTTGGCACCATTTTCCCCAGCACTGAATTATCCTACAGGGACACACAAGGGTGGGTTCTCAGAGTTTCAGGACCTGTCGCTGTCCACTGGGAATTCATTCATTCACAAGACCAAGTGGAACCAAACAGGACCTCAGCCCGGGCTCCTGGGGAGCCCGAGTGCTGGAAGGCACCAATATCCTCAGCCCTACATTCTTTCCTTTGCATCCACGGCTGCTGGTCCAACCACCAGTGCCCAAAGCTAAGGGTCACTGTGGTCACAGCCAGATGCCCCAGCCTGGGACTCCTGTACCTTCAGACTCAGCCATTGCTAGAGGGTGGTTGTTCCAATACCATAGCTAGAGCCACAGGGAAGGGAGGATGTCACTCAGGAAGGAGGGCAGAGGGTGGTGGCGTCAGGAAGCTGTGTGACACTGACAAGTCAGCCTCTCTGAGTTTCACTTTTCTGAACTGCAAAAGGAGGGTTTGGTACTGTTTTTCAAAGAGCTTAAATGAGTAAGTAGAGAGTGAATGAATAAATCAGTGATACGGATTGCACCTGTGCCTGCCGCATGCCAGGCTCTGTCAGGACATCGCACACATACTCTCTCAAGCATACACTCTCACACTCTCTCACATACACACTCACTGGATGTTTATTAAGCTCCTGCTATGTGCTTGGTGGCCCTTTGGACCCTGAGGACACAGAAAGCAATACAGTAATGCCCTGCCCTCATGTAGCTGACAGTCTAATGCTGGAGGCAGAAAGCAAGCAAGTAAGGACATAAATCATGTGTTTTCGGTAGCAGCAAGTGCCATGAAGCAAAGCAAACAACCCCAATAAATCTGAGTAAGAGAGGACAATCCAATCAAGGGAAGCTCTATTTTGGTGGGGGTGAGGGAAGGCCTCCGGAGGGAGGTGTCATCTGGGCCCAGACCTGAACGGCAGGAAGAAGGCAGCCATGCAGAGTACTGGAGGGAGAGCATTCCAGCACACTGGAGTGGTGGTTACAAAGGGGCTCAGCTGGGACATCATCCCATGATCAGATCACAGTTCACACCGGGGCCAAGGCTCATAGCCCCCACTTGCCAGCTCAGTGCACTGGCACTAGGGTTGGAAAGTGGCCTGACATCCTTCTGCCCCCGAAGCCGCCATGTCACCTTTAGGGACAAGATGGCACTAATCAGCTCTGGCCATCTTAAGGCTGCACCTGGATGTAATTTCTCCCTGCTATTAATTGGCAGGCGGTGGCAGGGGGAGAGGGGAAAACAAAATAAAGCTTCAAAGTCCCGGTTGCGCCTGAGTCCACGCCCTCTCTCAGGGGCACGGGGTTGGGGCTAAGAAAGGGTGCCACAGCAGCCTCATCATCTCATTAAACCAAATTGCTGGGCACAGCAGGAGTGCCGGGCACCCCAAGAGGTACGCTTTCCCGCTGCTCATGAATAGCCTGTCTTGTTTCCCTCAAAAATAATTTTTTAAAATGTCTTGACAAAACACCTCTCTCTTTTGGGATTTCCAAAGTTAGCAAAAATTGAGTTCCAAGCAGCAAAAAGCTGAATTGGTGTGCAGTTTGCATTTTCCATTTCCTTCGCTTCCATCTTCCTGCACCGCTGGAAGGGAAAGGGAAGCAGTTAATGTCATGGGGGAGGGGGCTTTGGCCAAGTTGTCGCAGGTCCCTTTGTTCCTTTTGGCCTCTTGGAAGGCTCTGAGTGGCCCCACAGTCTCTGGGCCACCTCAGCCAGGAAAAAGTTTGAGAATCATTTCCCTGGCCATTTTCATCACTGTTGTTTGCTTTCAGGGGTTAGACCCCCCAGTTGTCCACAGTATGTTCAGGAGAGTTTCTCTGCCATAAGCCCTGCCTGCCAATGGCTCAGGGAGAGCCAAGCATTGCGAGGTGACAGCACAGGGCTGGCCAAATCATTAGCTGCTTCCGTGTGCGATGAATCTGTCAGCTGCAGCTCGGGCTGTGACTTCTGACACTTTCCTCCCCAAGCCTTTGATGGCTGACCTTCTCAAGGGGAGGCGGGGTGGGGTGGCCAGGGAGGAGCCTGTCCTCCTCTGTTCACCCCCAGACCACGGAGAGCAGGAAACAGGAGTCCAGAGCAGATATCAAAGGCCAGAAGGTTCTCAACATCATGGAGAGAAGCAAGGCCCAGACTTGCCACTGAGCACACTCCTAGGACATGCTGGGAGTCACCAGTTCAACTCAAGGAAGCTGGTGGGGAACATAGAGGCAGAACGGAGATCAGAGGGGCTAGCACATTTCTTCCTCTGGAGCCCAAGATGTCTGAGAGAGAGCAGGTCAGAGGCAAGGATCCGGCTTTCTCATCAGAACTTATCTGCAGCCTCATTTCTCAGCACTTCCCCCCAGACGACCCCCTTCCTGTCCATCCCATCCTGGATAGATTGCTACTGTACCACCTTGAAACACCTCTACTTGATATTGGTTCTATTCAGGCCATGCCTTCTGCCCAGAACATTCTGTTCCTCCTTGAGCTTTTACATGGACCTCACCATCCTCCAGAAATTTTTCCCCAATTTTCCCCTCCCAGCATTTCCCCTATACTAGTTCATACTGCATTGTAATTGCCTCATTTATCTCTCTGTCTCTTGCACTGAACTGTGAGCCCAGGAGAACAGAAATTTTCCTTTTTA
This sequence comes from Desmodus rotundus, assembly GCF_022682495.2. Taxonomy (NCBI): domain Eukaryota; kingdom Metazoa; phylum Chordata; class Mammalia; order Chiroptera; family Phyllostomidae; genus Desmodus; species Desmodus rotundus. The sequence goes on along the minus strand of NC_071398.1, from coordinate 29,520,800 downwards.
TTGTATACCACCAATACAAGATGCAGAGCATTTCATCTTTACGTATCTTGCCTCATCGTTGCAAGATGGCTGCTGTAGCTCCAAACGTCATATCCTCCCCCAACAGTGTTCAAAATAATAAGGGGGGAAAGAGATCTCTCTTTGAACGTCTCTCCCTTATAGAAGGATGGGAGGGGGGATATTTCCCAAAGGCAAACTTCTTACATCTCATTGGTCATAACTAAGTGATATGGTACCCTAAACATTAAAGGGATAGGTGGAGTAAGGGAGGGAGGGAGAAAAGAGAGGAGAATTGGTAGAAGAATAGAAGAATAGAAGGATGGATGGATGGATTTTTTCCTTAATTCCTTTTCATACATGCTTCATTGTGATTATATGGTAAGTTGTAGAGTAATTGTGAACAAGAAGATGGCAAATGAGAGACCTGGACTGAATTTTTTTTAAAAATACTGTCAGAAATATGAAAAGCCTGTCCCAGACCAGCTCTGTCTTCCCACTTTCTTGGATGGCCCTGGGGTCCAGCCAGCTCCCCACTCAGAAGTCCTACCTAGAAGCTCCCATGGCAGATAGTGTGCGTTCTCTGCTCCAAGTCAGACCCTCCCCCACCTGCATGCTGGCACATCTACCCCCATGACGGAGGCTGCAAATGCCAGAGGCTCCCTTTCCCAGGCTCCCCTGCAGTTAGGGAGGGTCTCAACCAGTTCCCGCCAAGAAGCCATAACTGGAGGTCTGCTTTCTGAGAAATGCAAAAAGAAGTCCCTCTTCCCCCATCTGTTTTGTATGCTGTCATGAAAGGATGTGATGCTGAGTCTGGGGCTCCATCTTGCAGCCTGAGGACAAAATGCCAACATGCTGAGGATGGACACGCCTGGGCCATGAGGACATCATTAGGCCGCCGAACAAACCTTGAACTCGCTATGTCTGTGCTTCTCTTCAGAGAGATAATTACATGTCTTGTTTATACTGCTCTTAGTCAGATTTCTGGTGACTTGTGGCCAAGACACCACGGCAAAGCCCCTCCCTTCGGTGGTGGCCATGACCTTGGCAGTTCTAACCTCACAGAGATTCAGAAACCAGGGATGGGGGGTGAGGAGAAAGTGGGCTTCAGAGAAAATGGGTCAGGGAGAATATTGATTTTATGTTGTTTATGAAAAGTTTGTTGGCTCTGTAAAATAGGAGATTAAGTAAATGACGTGGGAAATGCAGGTGGCATGGGGGGGACAATTTACCTAAATCTTTCTATCCAGGATAATTAGACTGAAAACCCACTACTCCCTGAATGTTAGCTCCCCGAAGCCTGGTTCTGTCTTTCATGACATTCATTCATTTAATAAGATGGTGGACACATGAAGAGTACAAGGAAAGGTGGCAGGTGCTGGGGATACAGGGATGAAGAAGACAGGCAGGTACCCTGTCCCACTGAGGCTGCCACCCATGTGCCAATCTAGACAAATAAACTGACGATGGAATAGAATGCGTCTGGGAAAAAGGCATCTTTAGAGCAGAGAAACCTGGCAATCGCTACCTTAACCAAGAGATCTAGTTAACATCACCAGTAATAAGACATTTGGGTCTCATGTACCCCCAATAGAATACTCTCTTGAGAAGGCTCCAACATCACCTCAGGGGTACACTTGACAAGAAGACATTACATCTGTCTAATCATGAACAAACCTCACACAAACCCAAATGGAAGAACATTCAACAAAATACATGGCCGGCACTCTTCGAACATGCTGAGGTCCCGAAGGACGAGGAAAGACGGAGGAACTGTTCCCAACCAGAGGAAAATAAGGAGACATGAAAAATAAGGGACCCTGGGCTGGAACTTAGAAAGATAAAGAATATTCATGGAGAAAAAAAGATGAAATCCAAATAAAGTCTGTAGTTTGGTTAGTATTGTGCCAATGTTAATGTCCTGGTTTTGATTATTATTATTATGATACGTATGTAAGATGTGAATGGTAGAGGATGCTAGGTAAGGCTAAATAAAAACTTTCTTGTGATTTTCGAAACATTTCTGTAAGTCTAAAATTATTCCAAAAAAGTGTTAAAAATAGAGTGTGGTTAATCTTCTGATAAAAAATTTATACGTGCTATGAGACCATATGCCCCATGACTAACCTACCCCGTCATTCATTCATTCAGTAAGTCGTTCAACTAATTTTTAATGAGTACCTATTACCTGCTAGGTATTGTGCTATATGCTAAAGATGGAGGGATGAGCAAAACATAAAAAGTCTTTGTTCGCCTTCTCTTTTCCGTCTGCCTCGCCCAAGGAGATGCCCCAGGTGGAGGCTGTTTCTGTAGCAGAGTGAATGTGTGGTGCAAAGCCCCTGTCAACTCAGGGTGGGCGTGTGCATGGGCAAATGTAGTCTTTGCTGTTGTGAACCAATGAGACTCTGGGCCTATTTGTTAGGGCGGCTAAGTGAGCTCTGAATGTTGAGTACTAATCACTCTAGGGGACCAAGTGGACAAGAAGTGACTGCTGAGTGCTGGCTGACTGGAGGGCTCAGGCTGACAGGCATTAGTGGAGTTCATTACAGCAGCGTAAGATGGGAGATTCCATCCAAAGATGGGGAAATAGAAGAAACTGAAGCATTCACAGGACAGATTGAGGTAAACTTGCCTCCAAGTCACACTTCAATATCCTTCCCATCCATTTGTTCAACTATTAACTGAGCACCACAATTTATTCACTCATTGATCACCTATGTCAGCACCTGGCACTGCTCCAGGCAATGGAGGTACATCAAGTATTGATTGGCTAGTGCTGTGTAACAAACCACCCCGAAACTTAGTGGCTTTAAACAACCATTTATTTAGTTCACAATTCTGTGAGGAAGCTGGGTTCTTGTGATCTGGGAGGCACTGGCTGATTTCTGCTGAGTCCCTCTTCTATGTCTGTGGTCAGCTGGGAGCTAGATGATGTAGGATGCCTTCACTCCCATGTTACATGATGGCCAGGCTGTCGGCCAGGCGGTTTCAGCTCTCCTGGGGCCCTTACTCTCCAGGAGGCTGGCCCAGGTTTGCTCACACAGAGACTTCATGGTCACAACAGTAGCAAGCACTGGAACCCAAGTGCACAAGCACTCCCATCATGTCTGCTCATGTTCCAGTGGCCAAAGCACGTGTCCTGGTCAAGTCCAGGTTCAAGGTGGAGAAAGACTGCAGCCTCAAGGGGAAGGGTGAATTACTGACCATTTATCAGACACAGTGGGAGAACAGACAACAGCCACTAAGGGAAGGGAGCAATGAGCTCAGCTGGAGGGACCAGTGAAGATTTCATTGGGGAGATAATGCTTGAGTCGCAGCCCTGAAAGATGAACATGAATTCAGCCAGCAGAATTGGTTCATGCATATTATGCATATGACAAGCATGAGGAAGGAAAAAAGAAACAGAACAAGGATTGCCTGGCCATCAATAACCTGGACTGTCAGATAGCAGGGGTGTGGTGGAGGGAGGAAACAAAAATACAATAATATAATAATAACAAGGAAAGCAAGCACTAAAGGCAACATGGTGTGTTCAGTAAGAAGACAGAACAATCTAGCTGGGTGAACTTAGGCTTCAAACTCTTCATCTCTGAAAAGGGGATAATGATAATCATTTCACAGTTTTCCAATTTTTTTGATTAAAAAAAACATCACATGAGAAGTCACAATAGTTCCACATATGTGATAAGAACTCAGTAAACTGCAGTGATTTACTGATCACTCACCACACAGCTGCTTTTTGAAGCCATTATCTGATTTAATGTTCACAACAACCCTGTAGATAGATACTTTGATCTCATTTTGGAGATGAATGAGCCTGGCCAGGAGCCAGCACTGGTAACCATGGGTGGTGGAGTGTGCCAAGGGGCGGGCCCCATCAGAGAGTCAGTGTGAATGGCCCATGCCCTGCAAGGCTCCCCTCGGGAACCGCGCTACTTCAGGTCCACTCGTCTGGTTTGCCTTCACACACAAAAGGGGGCACTTTAAACACACAGCGCTCCCGTGCCATCGCAAGGGCCCGGAGACTCACCAGAGCGACAGGAGTCCTTGTTTGTGCCCACGTGAGGCCCTGTTGGGGTTTCCTGTAAATCTGTTGTTTTCTTGAAAATGGGAAGATGTGCCCTGACTTGACTGTGTTTGGCAAGAAGCAGAACATTCCGACGATGGAGTAACCCAAAAGGCAATGTCTCCATCAGGCCAAGGATGTTGCGACCGACTCTCCAAGGCCATCTCTCCCATCTGACACTGGAAGTGTGTTTGCAGCTGGTCACACATTCAGACAGAGGAGTCACCCTGCGGGCACAGCGTAGATGCCACCCAGGCTCTTGGGAGCAGTTGTGACCCAGTGCACACTTTCCCCTGGGTTCCCATTCAGGCACATACTGCACTGGGAGCAGAGGGAGTTTATTTGAAGAACCTGAAAGGTTAAGCCACTCAGTGTTCCGCTGAGCTGAAGCAGAGGCGTTTTCAGGCAGTCTAGTCCAGTCTGACCTGGGCCATGTGGGATCCCCTAATTTATCCTACGCTCCAACATCTCCATTCCAGAGCTTCCACTCAGTGCTGCACGGTGCGGGGAAAACCACGAGGCAGTAGTTCTGAGGACCATTCTGTGCTGCCTGCGTGCAACTGGCGTAGTTCCCACGGCTACCCACAGGGAGTGGGTGATGATGTTGCCCTCACTGACAGGACGGAGGGGTGAAATCACTTGCCAAGGTCTCATAGCGGTGCTGGGCCAAGGTGGAATTTGGAGCCAGGTGTGTGACCCCAGCACCCAAGCTCTCTGTCCTTGGAGCCATCAGCGAAGAGTTGGAAACTGTGTCTCCAGTCACCATGCCACACCTGAGCCTGCTCTTACTCCTCCACCTTCTTCAGACTTCAGACAGGTCTCCTTAGATCTGTCTGTTACTGCTGACTGGGGTGTGGTTAGAGATCAACCTTGCCCTTTGCATTGGGAAGGGGCACCCCCTTCTCAGCCTGCACTGAACACTGAGGTCAGACAGGTTGCAGAGAGCCCCAGGCCAGGCCCTCTCCACCACTCAACCTGGCCGTGTCCCCCAGATGCAGCCTGAAACCTGCTACACACACAGGTGGGCAGCCACCACTCAACCCCTGCTGGTCAGGCTCACCAAGGTAATGCTTGGCCACTTTGGGGATACCCTATCTTTCCATCCCTATGTTTCTGTGTTGGGGTGTTCATTTTCCCTCCTGATCAATCAGACTGGATGGCACGTGGTCACCTATTGCCATCCTAGGTGACCTATCTGCTTGATTCCCTGGCACCCACTGGGCTGTTCTGACTGAGAACTGAGCTCTGCATTCATATGAGGGGCATCCATGCTCAAGGAGAGGGGTGTGGGCACCTGTGTCTGCAACTGGCCAGCGACATCAGGGCCATGCAGGCCAAGGTTTAGGTTCACCAGCGGCAAAGTGGATGCTAGGCCCTGATGCCTTGTGGTACCTCCTGCCTGCTCCCATTATCTTCTGTCCCACAGGGAGGTGATACGATTAACCAGGGATTCCCAAACTCCAGCCTGCGAGAGCTCTGGCAGAAGGGATGGGACTCAACCACCTGTTTGCTTTTTCTCTCTCTAAGCACTGCCCCCTCTCATCTCACACACACTGCTTCCCCAGTACAAATTCCATCACTCCTTTTCTAACACAGCATACAGAGGCTGGCAAAAAAAAAAAAATCTGATAGAGCACTTTAGGGAAATCTCATTAAGGAGCTCATTAAGCCTTCTCCAGTTCTGTCCACCTCTCTGCATCCTCACTGTCTCTCCCTGGTCACCTCATCACCTCACCCTGGACATACCAACAGCAGCCAACATGCCTCCCCACCCCCACCCAATTCACACCCCACCACCCTCAGTTATAAAATCCATGGTCTCTTCTTAAAACCACTCAAAGGCTTCCCACAGTCTGATAAGACCCAAATGGTCCGGAGCTACTCGAGGACCCTTTGGATCCCACCTGGGCTCACTTCCCACCGCCCTCCCTGTGCTCCTGCCACTGGGAAGGGGTGTCCTTCCCTCTGACACCTGGCTTCCTCTCGCCTCCAGCCTCTGCTGCTCCCTCTTTCTTGCACCCTCTGTCTGGACCAACAGAACGTGAGGCAGGTGCTCTTTCTCTGGGCCCACCCCACCTCCAGCTTGTGGCTTCAGCATCATCCCCACCAAGAGCCTCTCTCCGACTTCCAGCGCTGGGGCCCCATTTATTTCTTCATGTTTGGAGAAAGAGTAAACAAACTTGGGGGCCTTTGATTCTCATCTTTACTCTTTTTCCTTGAATGGAGTCAAAGTCCACGGGCACACTGCATGCTTGTCCCACCCGGGGCCACCTGATGCATCCCTCACATTTAGGGCCCTGCTGTTCCTGCTACAGGCAGTCCAAGCTCAGGACTTCACACCCCTGTTGAGGCCCAGAGCTGCCCCTTCTCACTCTGGCAACCTCAGCTTTTGGGGGCATTTATCAGGCGACAGTTACCATCCCCATAAAACCCTGCCAATGGAGAGTGCCCCTTTCACACCACGAGAATGGAATTTGATAAGTCATAATCCCCTCCAACTGCGTTGTTTGTGCTCCTGTCTCTGGGCCCCTGCCCTGTGTCATGTCTTTGAAGTGTCACTAAGCCTCTAGTAGCTTTCAGATGACACTTAAGTTACACCTCTTCTGCATTCTTATCTCCACCAGTGGTCTTGGAGTAGTGACGAGTTGACACATTGGCAGCCTCTCTGGAAGGAGCATGTCCCCTGGGTGACCTTTTGGCTTTTGAAGACAGCACCTGGGCCTGCAGATGGAGGGGTGCATCCGGCAGAGCACCCATGACATCTTGATGTGTCCCCTTTCATCGCTGCTCCTCTCCAAGACTAGGGGGAGGTCTCCAACACACCTTGCTCTCCGTCCCCTGAGTGGTAAGTGCAGCACCCCGCACAGGTGCTAGCCGCTGCCAGGTTTTATTTTAATTGTAGTAAAGCATACCACATAAAACATACCATACACATTTATACCATTTTATCTTTTATTTTTTAATATTTTACTTAATTTATTTTTAGAGAAAGAGGAAGGGAGGGAGAAGGAGAGGGAGAGAGACATCAATGTTGAGAGAAATCGATTGGTTGCCTCTCCCACGCATCCCGACCCAGGACTGAACCCGCAACCCAGGCATGTGCCCTGACCGGGAATTGAACCGGCAACATTTTGCTTTGCAGGATGACGCCCAACCAACTAAGCCACATTGGTCAGGGCTTAACCATTTTTAAGTGTACTGTTCAGTGGCATTGAGTACACTCCCATTGTTGTGCAAACATCACTCCCATCCATCTCCAGAACTTTCCCATCTTTCCAAACTGAAACTCTGTCCCCGTTAAACACTAACTCCCCATCCCCCTCCCTCACCCTCTGACAACCACCATTACACTGTCTGTCTCTGTGAATTTGACTCCTCTTGAAGCCTCATATGAGTGAAATCATACAGTATTGTCCTATTGTGTCTGGCTTATCTCACTTAGCATAATGTCCTCGAGGTTCACCCATGGTGTAACATGCATCAGAATTTCCTTCTTTCTTAAGGCTGTGTAACAATTTATTGTATGGACGGACCACACTGTGTTTATCCATTCATCCATCAATGGACACTTGGGTTGTTTTCCTCTGGGCTATTGTGAGTAATGCTACATTACTTGAACATGATACATGCTATGAATACGGGTGAGTCCCAGTTTTTAATTCTTTTGGGTATATATCCAGAAGTGGAATTGCTGGATAATATGGTAATTTTATTTAATTTTTTGAGCGACCACCAGATTCTTTTTCACAGCAGCCACCCCCTTTTACAATCCTACCAGCAGTGCATGAGAGTTCCAATTTCTCCACATTCTCTTCAACATTTATTTCCTGCCTTTCTGATAATAGCCATCCCAATGGGTGTGGCTTGATATCTCATTGTGGGTTTGTGTCAGGTTGTTTCTGAAACCTCCAGCCTCACCCTAGCTGGTGTGTCTCAGTGGATTGAGAGCTGGCCTGTGAACCAAAAGGTGGCTGGTTCAATTCCCAGTCAGGGCACATGCCTGGGTCTCTGGTTGGATTCGTGCAAGAGGCAATGGATCAATATTTCTCTTACACATTAGTGTTTTTCTCCCTCTCTTTCTCCCTCTCTTCCCCTCTCTCTAAAAATAAATAAATAGATTCTTAAAAAAAAAAAACCCACCTCTAGTCTCAAAACCTGCAAGTCCTCTCCTGGAACATTGTTCAAAGTACTTTTCCCTCAATCCTTCTCTCCTTAAGCCTCAAGGAGATAATTTAAGAAAGGTGTGGTCCTGCCATTTGTACCAGAAGCTACATGTGGTGGCCGTGATAAAAATGGGAATCTGGGAATTCACCCAGATGCTCACCCTGATAAAACAGTGTGCATATGACGCTGACAGCCACCAACTGTGACATGGTGGGGATGAGAAGCCTGAGGCTTAGGAGAAGCACCTCCACTTCTGTGCCATGCTGACTTTCAATGCTTCCATCATCGAAAACGCATGTCCCTCTGCACCTCATCCAAAAAGTTTTGCCACAGATATTCTGGAGTGGTCTCACTTCAGGAATTTCATTTTGCTGGCCCAAGGAGCAGGTCCCTGAGGCTGCTGTGGGAGTGAGTTCTGGTGTCCCTTCTCTTCTGCACTCCCACTAGGATACAAGGAGGAAGCTCCCAAGATGGGCCAAGTGATGAAGTGACCAGAGAAACCAGTGAGGCAGGACAGGTGGAGACTGGAAACATCACCTGTTGGGGAAGGTGGGGGCCAAACCAGTGCTGCCGCCATGAGTCTGTGGGAGCAGGGCATGAGGAGAAAGGTGTTCCTGTTGAAATGAGACTTGAATCACATCCCTCCTCTGCTCTAAACCCTTCCCTGCCTCCCATCTCACTCGTAGTAATAGTAGAAGCCTGGAGCAGAGTCCACACAATGTGTCCACCTGCCCCCTTACCTCTCTGACCTCATTTCCCATTGCTTCTCTTTTCTCACTGTGCCCCCGACTAAATGAGTGTCCTCCTTGCTCTGCCCTCTCTCAGCGACTTTCAGCAGGCTGTTCCCTCTTCCTGGACACTCTTCCTCAGACATCTACTTATCCAGCCCTTCACCTCCTTATGCTCTTCACTCAAATGTTACCTTCTCTGATCTCTTTATGTAATACTACTGCTCCTCCCCCAGTGCTCTCTACCCCCCACCCAGCTTTATTTTTCTCTGTGGCACACAACACTATCTAGCATACTATATACTTACTTATTTATTTCTTTAGGGGCCTCTCTCCACTTCCAGTGTGTAAGTTCCACATAGGCAAGTATTTTTGTGTGTGGTTTGCTCTATGTTATGTCCTCAGCACCTCAATAGTGACTGGCACATAGTAAATGCTCAATAAATATTTGATGAATGTGTGATGAATAAATTTTAGGCACAAGGAACAGTACAGAGAGCCATGGAAATGTTCAGGAGCCCTTGTGCAGTTCCTTGGACTAGGATAAATGTTCAGGACTGCCCCCTACAGTTGTTCAGGCTGTGTGCTACACAAAGATGCCAAGTTCAAGAGGCCCGTAGGGGTAAATTCCAACCCACCCATGCTTATCAGAACATGTACCTGCAAAGCTGCCTAGAAGGGGTATATTTTCTGAAGTGCACAAGCATTATATAGGCTCTTTTTGACCTTGACCATAGGGGATAGGCCTCAGGACACACAGAAAAGATAGACAGGAAAGACGGATCCTAAGGGGCTTTATCCTGACCGCAAAGAGGAAGCTGCAGCAGATGCCTATGATGCCTACATGGAACCCCCTCGGCCAACCTGATTTTAGCACCCTTGTTGCAGGCAGTCCCTGGCTCTTGCCAACATCCCCTCTACCCTCCTCTGCTTTTCTTGTTCCAAAGCTGGTAAGCCCCACCCTGACACAGTTGCCCAAAAGTGCAGGGGAGTTTACACCCAAGGGGCAATCCTCAACCAATGGGGCCAGAGATCATTGGTACATGCCAGTCTCCCCAGACAATTTACAGTTGCCACCCACAGTAACTGACAATACATATCAAAATGTAAAATGAGCAGAGCCTTTATAGGACAGCACCTGAAGGACTCTGTCCCAATATTCAGACTCGATTGAAAGTAGGAGTGCAAAGATGTCTATCAAATGCTGTAAAGAACAGCAAAGTTAAATTAATGAAACAAACAAATAAACTAAATGTCTATATGTCCATCAGTAGACATTTGGTTTTAAAGTTAATGGTCCAGCCATATGATGACATACTATGCAGTTAACTTTAGATGTTTTAACAAGGGAAAATGAATGTAATATAACATACCACACAAAAGCATGCTGTATAACAGTGTGATTCCATTTTTAGGTAGATATAGATAGAAATATATAACTTGAGATAGAAGACATATAGATAGAAAGATAGACAGATAGATGATCTTTGTCTATATGCGTCTCCCTCTCTCTCTATATATACATATGACTTCTACCTCAAACTATAACCACCGTGTTGGCTGGCAAGTGCCCTCCCATCTCCTTCCTTACAGCCTGGCTCTAAACTGGAAAAATTCTGCCAACCAAGAGGAATCCTGATTTAGTGAGTGGTGTTGTCAAAGTGGCCTTTGAATAGCACATTCATTCTGCACTCTCGAATTCAGCCAGGAAAGAGAAGGGGGGTTAGGGAGAGAAGAAAAAGAAAAAAGCCAAGTGTTTGTGTAAGCGTTTTGGAGACTCTGGGCTCAATAAGGCAGGTGTGCTGTGTGGGCTGCTTCAAGACCACAGGGGCAAAAGCAGCAGTTAGAGCACTAATTAAAATGTGCCAAATAGCTGAAGCTTCATCAGATCCAGCTGCAGAAACCCAGAGGTCAAAGTGCTTAAGGATGCATTAAATGCGGATTTTTCCATAATTATTTAAATATGTGTTAATGAGTGCTATGAACATAGTCAGAGTATGTCCATTAAAGGATTAAAAATAAAGGGAAATTGAAAAGGAACAGCTTGAATAGCAAGAAAAGCACCGATTTGGGAGTCAAAACCCCCCAAGTTTCTATCTTGGCCCTAGTTCTACTTCTCAGAGCAGGTCACCCAGCCTCGATGAGCTTCATTTTCTTGGGGATCGATTGATGGATTCCCCCAGCTATAAAACTCCCTCATCACCACCACCTGCCAATCTCCTGAATTTAATTTAATGAGAAAATAAGAATGGTCTAAGGAAAGGGGGTTTGCAAGAAGACCATGGAACTTCGTGTGCTTTCTTAGCTCTATAAGTGGTGGTGGGGGGGCTTTTTTAAACCAAAGGAGTAAAATATACAAATGAGCCACTCAGAAAACACAGAGAAAAATTTGAGGGGGGGAGGGGTGTTCAAATACTTATGCCATTAAGCCCTGGTCCTCTTGCCGACCCCCAGGTGGAAGCCCATCAAAGTGTCAGCTTAGTCTAGAGTCTCTGATTAAGAAGGGAGGCATTTACACCATTTTCTAGGAGTGGAGGAAATATAGGAATGGCATTTCCATCATTTTTCTTTCCCAAGCAAGGAAAGAAAAAAAGAAAAGAAAAGAAGAAGGAAAGAAACCTAGTCCAAGACTTTGCTACATACCATGCCATTGACACCCAGCCTTTGATTGGAACCTCTACTTCCAAAATAAAGAAAGTAGTGATTTCAGGGTATATTTTTACCTACGTTTTTGAGGATGTTTTGGGCCTTTCATCTCCTTTGAAGGCGTGTCACCTAATTACGCCTCTTTCATCCATGTATTCCCCAGTCAGAACATGCCAGTCCCCTCCACGGCAATTGGTTATGACTGAGGGGTTTCCACGTTCCAGCTGGTGCAGAAAGCCTGGGTATTTGTGAATACCTGAATAAACTCCTTTAATCCAAAAACAAACTCCTCCTAAAAGAAACAGCCTGAAAAGCCCTTTCATAGAATGTTTTCCAACTCACTGGCTCGTGGTCTCTTTGGATTTCACCGTGCTTCCTGTACTAATGGTCTCAGAATGCATTCCCAATTGTGGCTTACTGGTCTACCAAGGTCCCAGGCGTTAAAGGGGAAGAAGGAAAAAAGGAACATAGCAGATGCTTATAGGCGCTGCCAGGACTCGATAGGTGGAAACTGAAAGGAAATATATGTGGGTGAGAGTGCTATGTTCTTTCTACAACTTTTTAAAAGATATGCTTCTCTAGGTAATGTTTTAAAAACAAAGTTACAATCACACACAGGAACACGTGGGATTAATCTGCCAGATTAAAAGCAGATCACTTGAATTTGCATTAGAAGTTCATAAATACAAGGCCTGATTACACTATTCTAAAAAATAGATTTGCTTTTGGAAGATTGACAACTTGAATTTCTTTTAAGTCTATATTGTGGAAGCTATAGTAGGTCCATTAAAAGAGAGCAGAGCTGACCTAGGGGCTGACACCTGCCCAACCAGCAGATGATGTGCAGAGATTAGAACCCTGGACTTGGAGTTAAGATTCAAATGTGCACACTCACTTACTAGCCATATAAACAAGCCTGACCTGGTTAGCACCTATCGATGCCTCTGTGTCCTGATCTCCAAGGTGAAAGGGTTGGCTAGATCGAAGGACTTTTTCTTCAACAAATCATAGTCATCCTTATCCAAGTGAGTGTCCCAGACCCACACCCACTTGGGTCCTCATTTTGTCCTCTCCTGCCATCCAGTGACAGGACCCAGTCTGGCTACTCTGGCTTCATAAGAAATTACCCCCGCAGTCAGAGGTATAAAACAATAGCCCTTTTCTTTCGTTCATGCTTTGTGGGTCTAAATCTAGGGAGGGCTCAGATGGACAATTATCAGTTGTGGTCTCTCATGAGGGTGCTGCCAGGTGTTGGCTGGGGCTGCAGGCAGCTGAAAGCTCAACAGGGCTGGACATCCATGTTCTTCCATTTGCATGGCTGGGGGTTGATGCTGGCTGTTGGCTGTGTGTGACCTCAGCTGGGGCTGTTGCTCAAAGGGCCCACAAGTCATGGCCTCTCCAGCAAAATGGTCTCAGGATAGTCAGACTTCTTATTTGGTGGTTGGCTTTTCCCAGAACAAGAGTTTCGAGAGAAGGAGGGGGAAGCCACATGGCCTATAATGACTTAGCCTTAGATGTCAAGTAGCACGGTTTCCGCCTTATTTTATTAGTGGTCCCAAGGCCACTAGAACCAAGGGGGGACCTCGATGACCCACCTCTCAGTGGGTGGAGAGACAAGTCAGGTTGTGGAAGAGCACACAGACATGAGATGGCATCTCTGCAAACCACAGTCTGCCTCGGGGCCCAGGAGACACAGTTGGAAATCTCTGAAGTCTAGATTAGATTTGATTTCTAATGTCCCCTCCAGTTAGAAAAGGGAAAACCTCAAAATGGGCAATATTTCTTTGTTTAGACTCTTTTTAAAAGAGCTTTATTGAAGTATAATTGGTGAACAATAGCAATTGCTATTAAAATATGACAGCAAGTGTTATGGTCTGGAACTCCGTTCACTGTACTACTGGAAAGGAAGGATTTACAGTCTTCCTTTTCTTATGTTGATGTTGGAGCCAACATTTATTGGTTGTAAATTTTAAAAATATAAACCTGTGGTAGAAATCCACACACTGTGCATTTTATCCATTACAGACAAGTCCATGGTCACACCTGGTCAAGCACTGAAGTTTATATTTCCAACACCGAAAATACACTTTAGTTATAATAAGTATTGCTTCAGGAAGTTTGACAACTCTGTGGCCGTGTCTCAGGAAGAACATAGATCACAGGTATCTGCCCAAACCATCCTTTCCTGGGATGCAGTGTGTTCACCGCATGGCTGGGGAGGACTGGCAGGGGGACGTGCAGTCATGGGTGTGGATTGGTGGCCTCTGAAGCCAGACCAGCTGGCCCTGGTCCCTGAAGGGAGCATCCTATGTTGCACTTCAATCAAAGAGGGTGTCTGACCTCCATCCCCTTGTGCAGGCCTTTTATGGCTGAATCCTGAATAGAGTGACCCTGTATCACATGGGAAGTGCATTAGAAGAGGTCAGACAGTCTCTGTTGGTCTCTTAGGACACTAGCTCTGGGAACCTTTGACTGACATTTAAGATGTCCAGATATCCAGTCACCACACAGCCAACATGCAGACAGAGACAAGGTAGAGGGGGAAAGATAAAGAGAGAGAGAAGAGATAGAGAGGGATACAGAGAGAGAGAGACAGGTCCAGCGGGCCCCACAGGTCCAGCCCCAGATGCTTTGTCTTTCCAGCTCAGGTACCAGACAGGTGAGTGAAGAATCTTGGAGACGACCCAGACTGACCCTCAACTAATGGCAACCACACAAGAGTCGACCCTGAGGACTGCTTGTTGAGTCTAATCAACCCCAAGATTTGTGAAGGAAATAAATGATTGTTGTTGCATTATATTACTGTTTGGAGAAGGGGTGGTTTTTTATGCAGCTATATGTATCTGGCACATAGCCCATGGCCTTGTAGGAGCTACTGAATTTTTCAGGGTTTCCATCAGTAAAATGACTGAATCATAATGCAGAGCTCTGAACATACCTGTGAGAACCAAAGGAAACAACTAAAAAAGCATCGGGGCAGTGTCTGCTGTGCCATTCACAGGGCCTGGCTCCTCCCACCTTGTCTCCATCCACCTACCCTCCACCATCCCACTCTAGCACCAGGCTTCATTTCCCTCCACTTGGTTTATCACCGCCTGGACCAATTGCCTCCCTCTCCCCTTCCTGTTGTCCTACCCTCCTCCCTCCCCTCTTTTTCCCTCTCTCCTTCATTCCTTGCCTGCCTCTGCCTTTTCCACATTACTTCCTCAAGGGCAGGGACTTCGTTTTGGTCACTGCCATATCCTCAGTGCAGGATCAGGGCCTGGCACACCACAGACACTCAATCATGGCTAAGTCAAATCACGGATGGCATCTTTTCTGCATTGGGCTGAACCGTGGCTCTCAGAGTGTACATGAGCAGAAGAAAGGGGGTGACACACATATGCAGATGCCCATGCCCTGCCCAGAACCTGAGAACTGGTGCCTTCTCCCCTCCACTAAGGACATGTGCACATGGAGTGGCCCCAGGATGCTGGGAAGGTGGTCACCTGGCTCCCTGACCATCGGGGCCAACCTGGTGTCGAAGGCCATCATGACTGACCAGGTACAACAATAAAACGTAGAGAGACCACCAGCCCCCGAGGCAGCTGTATGAGTCTCTTGGGGCTGCTATAAAAAATGATCAAAACCCAGTGGTAAACACACACACAAGCAGAACTTTATTCTCTCACAGTTCTGGAGGTCAAAGTCCAAAATCAAATTGTCAGCAGAGTTGGTTCCCTTCAGAGGCTCCAGGAACCACCTAATCCATGCTTCTCCTCCAGCTTCTGGAGGCTGCTGTTGATCCCTGGCATCCCTTGGCTGGCAGCTGCATCACTCCAGTCTCTGCCTCCATCTTCCTGTGGTCTGTGTTACTTCCTCTCCTATCTGTTGTCATTGGATTTATGGCCCACCCTTAGTCCCCAGTGAATTCATCTTAAGATCCTTAACTACATCCACAAAGACTTTTTTCCAAGTAAGGTTCAAACAGGGCCAGGACATGGACATATTTTGGGGGTATGCACAACCCACTTTTACCTAAAGGCAGTGAAATACAGGAACAAAGGAAAGTCCATCAGCCCCAGGCTCTACTCCCAGCTTGTCCACTTCCAGCAGGGTGACTGTCCCCTCTCTGTGCCTCAGTTTCTCCACCTGTGGAATGGATCACTCCACAGCATTGAGGTGAGGATTAACTGAGATGGCACATAGCCCCTAGCACTGAACTTGGCCACACAGTAGGGCTTCAGTCACTGGCATGCCAGCATTGTTGAAACCTAGCAGTTAGTGGCCAACCGCACTCCATCCAATCACCAGACAGCACTGTCAGTATTCTGGGACTTGAAGGGCAACAGAAGTGTGTTAAAAGGGACAGTGTTGGTCCTTTTCTGCATGGCAGACTGGCAGAACCAAAGGAGGGTCCCAGGAGGGGGCTTCCTGGCAGAGAAAAGCCTTGTTGTTAAACCTTTCCGGTACACCCATGCAGGCGGGACATCCTCGCATCCCTTCCCTCCCACTCTCCTGTTCACCCAGGGTTGTGAGTGCCAGGCCAGATGACAGCACTTGCGATGTTCCCAGGGTGTCAGCCAAGGGTGAGCCTCCCCCACACCCTTGGAAGAAGGGAGAATTTTGGAAGGCACACTTGTGGCATTCTTGGATAGCGATGGCTGCCTTTACAAGACAAATGCCCCCTCTTGACAGGCCCCCCTCTCTCTGGTCTCCCCTCTCTCTATCCACTCCCAGGCCCCCCGACAGGCCAGCAGCAAACGAGGGCCTTGTTGGACCACTCACCCTACCACCAAGCACTCTGCCGTGGGCTGGCGGAACTGGGCAACCTCCATGTTTCCCGCCCGCAACCCGCGCCTGGCGCCAGCTCTGGACCAGGCCAGGGGCCTCCAACAAGCCTGGATTAGAGGTTTGGGGTTTGGAATGTCCACTTTCGGATAAAATCAGATTTTTTTTTAAAGAAGACAATTTGAGAGACACGATCTGAGAAACAAAACAGCTTTTTAGTTCTTTCTCTGAAATGACATCAGCGGCCACCACAAAGCCTGAGTCGGCCCCACTGCTTTCAGCATGGGGGTGTATCATTTCCCTCCAGAATGCCGACGCTTCATCCCGGATCCCTGCCATCCCAGCCCACTTGGAGCTGGCTCTGGTGGGAAGCAGCCGCACTTTCCCACCCATACTCCAGGAGGGCTGGGTAATTGGAATAGTGCAAACTGCCGATGAACTGGGCGCCCAGGCCAGGAAATGGTTTCTTAGCAGTGAATTTGTCCTTGCTTTGCATCCATCTCCATCGTGCCATCCATGTGGGCGTTCACGCCCTGGGATTCCGGGAACAACCTTGCCCAGCACCAGCAGCTCGCTCGTCCCTCCCTGTACCCCCCAAGCAGTAAACTCCTCCATCCCCTCTCCCCCCAGCCCCATCCAGACTCCCCACTCTCACCCCTCCAGTATGTCTGGGGGGTTTTAATTATGTGGAAACTAGAGGATATTATCAAGGTGGATTTTTGTTCAATTGAAGCAGCAACCAGATTGTACTTAAATTTGTTTATCATCCCATAAAAATACACATAGAAAAAAAGACCAGAAAGAAATACAATGGCATATTAACAATCTGGTTGTCTGTGGCTGATGAATTATTTTTCTTAGTTCCTTCTAGTTCTGTAAATTATCTAAATTTTACTTTTGCAACACAAAAACATTATTTATTAAAACTCACCAGCTGAATCCTGTCTCAGGGCCAAAATGAGCTACTTAAGAGTGGAAAGTCAGCCTTTATGGAGAGCCTAGGGCCCCTGGGGACTGATTTCTTTGAAGAGACACTTTTTAAAAACTCAGAATAATCTGCATAGTTGAAACTTCTGTTCCTCTGGGATCGTTTTTCCTTCTCTAGTTAACGTGATTTACTGAGTCACAGGAAACATCGATGCTGGACCAAAGAGTGATTCCATTTCCCAAGCATTTACCGAGCATTGGCCCTGGACTGACAGGCCGCCGCGCTCCTGCCCTGGGCGGGTGCGGAGTCCAGCAGAGACACAGGGAGCCCGGTCTCTCATTCATTCACTCAGCGTACATTTATCGAGCCCCTACTATGTGCATGAGGTTGGGGATTCTGGGTCACAGCAGTGCACGAGTAACACCAAGCTCCCTGCTTCCAAGGAGGTCACATTCATGGCAAAGGTGAGAAAGAGGAACAGAAAAAATTTTCAGAAAATTCAGAAGAAGGCCCCATCAGTGACAGCTATGGTGGCAGGAGGGCTGGGTGTACCCATCAGGGAAGGTGTTGTGGGTTCAAGTGTGTGTTGTCTCTCAAATTTGTACGTTGAAGTCCTAGCCCCATAGTATCTCAGAGAGTGACTGCATTTGGAAATAGGGATGTGACAAACATAATTAGTTAAGATGCAGTCATTAGAGTGGGCCCCAATCCATCATGGCGGGTATCCTTAAATAGAGGAGGAAGCTGGACACAGAGACAAGCAGGCATAGAGGGAAAACGATATGAAGATGAAGGTGGAGGTCAGCGTGATACGTGTACCAGCCAAGAGATGCCAAGGGCTGCCAGCAGCCACCAGAAGCTGGGGAAGAGGCCAGGAACAAATTCTCTCTCACAGCCTCAGAAGGAGTTAACCCTGCTGACACCTTCATTTGGGACTTCCGGCCTCCAGAACTGTGAGACAATACATTTCTCTTGTTTAAGCTGCCCAGTCTGTAGCGCATTGTTATGGCAGCTCCAGGACACCAAGCTTCTGAGAGGAGGTGACATGTGAGCCTCGAAAGAAATAGTAGGGCTCACGGAGTTGAACTAAGTCCAGGCAGGAGGGGGAGGTCAGGGCTGCACTGCCATCAAAGCAGCCCCCCACCCTCAGCCCCAGCCCCAGCTCCAGCCCCAGCCCCAGCTCCAGCCCCAGCCCCAGCTCCAGCCCCAGCTCCAGCCCCAGCCCACCTCCAGGAGCCTGCTTCTGCTGGCCTCCAGCCTGATTTAATGTATTTAATGTCAGGAGTGGCAGCGTTTCATTCCCAGAACCCGCAAGGGCAGCTAGAAGAGCAGGCGTCTGGATTTTTCAGCACCAATAGTGGAAGGCAGGCCCTGACCCCACGAAGCCTCATAAGGTGGGTGTGGCAGTCACCACAGCTGTCCCTTAAAATTCCCCCTCCTTTGCCTTCAGTAACCAGAGTCTCTGACTATTATCCAGGTGTGTAGTCACTGTATCAGTTGCCTGTGGCTGCTGTTCAAATATTACACGAGAACCTACTTGTACTAAAAATGTATTCAATGTTTTCTGACATTCAAGTTGAACTGGGCATCCTGGTTTTTTGTTTTGCTTTTGTTTATTTCTCTAAGTCCGACAACCCTAGGTGAGTGGCCACGTTGGATCGGGTGGCTCCAAAATGAACCTTTCCCATCCCCTGCCCAGTTCCTTTCAGAGAGTGGCCAAAGGTCCTGTTTGAAGGAAACCCTCCTGCTTCAGTGGTGGAAAGACACGCAGCTGACGGTGGCAGCAGGATGGTGGCCCACCCACAGTCCCAAAGGCAGGTATTCTCAGTAAGAGGCCGGATGAACCAGGCTGACCTCCCTGGAGAAGTTGCCAAGGGCTGGGCTCTCCTCTCATTAGCCAGGCGTGTGTGCCCAGAGAGTGTGCAGGGACACCCTGGCCTGTGCCGTCCTGGCAGAGCCTGTGCCCTAACCAGAGGCACCAGCAGGAACTGCAGGGACACACTCAGGAAGCCACAGTGTGCCGCCCAGTGGGCAGCCCAGCCGCACGCAGCCTGGGATCCAGGCTGGTACAGGCCTTGGGCGCAATGCCCAGAGGACAAAGCTCTCTTCTTGCATAAGGCTGCGGGGCCAGTGACTCCTACCTGGAAGACAGTGACCCGCAATCCTCAATTTGCAGACTCATCTCAGTCCACAGCAGTTTATAAAACCAGCCCAGGGCCCCACCTGGACAGAAGGCATTTTGAGCTGCCTTGTCTGGGAAAAGCCAAGAAATGGCTGATTCATGCCCTTCTGACCACCTCCCTCTCTCCAGGTCAAACACATACTGATTCACACAAACATATGTGTATGAGGCTGGAAGGAGAGACCTCAGAGTGGCTGGAGGCCCTCTCCCCTCTGGAGCCACAAGCCTCTCCCCCTTGTGGTAGGCCTTTGGGAGAGAGCTGATGGAACCTGGTTCCCACTACTTATTTCCTCATCAAGGATTTCCTGAGTTCCTACTATGAGCCAGACACAGCTCTAAATACTGGGACCACAGAGGTGAACAAAGGAGATTTAAAAATCCCTGTCATATAGACATGGGACTTTCCTGAACACCTACTATGTGCCAGAAACTTGAGATACAGAATCAACCAAGATAAGGTCCCCACCCTTATTCATTTATTCATTCATTCACTGTTTCTGATCACATTTACTACATGTCAGGCAGTCTGCTAGATGGTGCAGGAGACAAAGTATGGGAGGCCTTAACAGTCTCATCAGAGAAAGAGATGTGTTAAAATAATAAAACTCTAAACAATAAGTTCTCCAATTAAATGAAGTACAAAGTGCTTTGGCAATGCATGAGAGAGGGGGAGACAAACAGCCTGGGATGAGAGAATTAAAGGAAACTTTGCAAAGGAGATGGATTTTGAAGGATGAATAGGAGTTCACCAGGCAGAGTAGGCATTCACCTGCGCAAAAGCGGAGGCTTCAGGGAGAGCTGTGTGTTTCTGGAATAGCAAATGGCCAATGAAGTAGACAATGAGATGGTAAGAATCAAGATGAGTCTGGGAGCTATATGGAATCCAGTTTTAAAGAACCTGATGTTCATTTAGTCCACAAATATTTATTGAGCACCTACTATGTCCTGGCGCTGAGGGCAGAGCATGAAACAAAACAATGAAAACCCTTGCCTTGAGGGAGCTTACCGCTAGCAGGGGATTACAGACAGGGCCTGCTATCGAAAACAAAGTGCCATTTAAGCTCCCAGGGGTAGTCCAAGGAGCCCCTTGGGAAGGACGATTTTAACAATGATACCTGGCTTGGGGACATCACCTGAGTCCTTGGGCGAGCCTACCTGTCCAGCAGAAGACAGCCAGAAGACCTTCTGGCATCCTGGGGGGGAGGAAGAGACTGCTCTTCAGGAGAGGGGTGTAGCCTTGTTTTTCATTTTTGCAATTGAAAGTGCCCAATTCCTCGGCCTCTCAGTTTAGTATGGCTGTTCCTTTAAAAAGAAAAAGGAAGTGTGGTCCTGGCAGAGTTAACTGGAGTAATAAAAAATAAATCTTGGTAATTGTTGTGGAGACAGAAAGCAAAACAAGCGGGACTTCAGGACATTGTAAGAAAATGTCAGCATGGAGGGCCAGCCATTAGCATGCGAAATCATTTATCTCCCTGGAGTCCCGCTGGATGAGGACCAGCACGCTTGATTTTCTGCATTCCTCCTTCTGGGGTTTCTTGGAATGTCGGACAACTGCGTTTTTTTCTTTTTCCTGAAAAGGACGGGTGATTTTAAAGCTGGTGAAGGAGAAAGCTTCAGGAACAAGCCTGAGGGCAGACAACTGTGAGCGTTCACCACCCTGTGGATGGTGAATCCTGGGGCATCCTGGGGCCCAAACGCGGGCATCGAGCAGGGCTGTGTATGTGTTCCCATTAATGCCCCCTGGATGCCTCTGAAAACAGCTAGCACCCCTTTGATGTCATCCAAAGACAGTGTCCGCATTGTGTGGACAGTGCAGCAACAAATGGGAGAGTCCTACATTCCAGGGTTGACTGACCTTTGTTTTCAGAAGTAATAAAAATCCTCCCTCTTTGTGCCACTTGCCAGAGAAAAGAAAACTTTACAGATGTGAGCAGGTGTCCAAAGGACCTGGGATTGAGAGCAGAAGTGCAGAACCAGAGATGACACGTGTGGAGCACTCTCTGGGTGCTCATCCCTGAAATGGCCCTGATTTTCTGGACCTGGTCCCCATGCACATCGATGCCTCTGACGGAAACTTTCAATATGTGATTGGGTGACTTGGGGCATGAGTTTGTCCACTTCACAGATGAGAAAACAGGCTCAGAGAGGGATGTCAGTGGTCCAAGTCACAGCTGACATTTAAACTGAAGCTGATTGAGTCTAGTGCTGTTCTTTTCAACACAGGCACCTCCTAACACAGCAGACGGCGTGCATTTGCTTGTAGACATGATGCTAAGCACAGACGTGGCCACTTGGTTGGAGTCTCCGCGGTTTGCCATGATCATAGTAAATCAGGCTTGTGCTTGGGGCAAGCCTGATTTCCATCCTGAACATTCTGTGGGAATTTAAGTTAAGACCCAAAGATAAGCCATGTGTTCAACCTAAAGAGGCCCAAATTATTTTCCCATCAGCGCCATCTGCCCAGCAGTCGAGTGCCTCTTCTCCAGCTATGTCATCCATGTAGAATTCCAGGTTTATCCTGCAAAGGTTAATTGCATCACAGGTGCTGCAGTGATGATGAGGGACCAGCTCTTTCCTGAGATCTGGAAGAAGACGAAAGACATTTTCCTTCGCTCTAAAAATGCATTCTGAGGAGGCCCTTTTAGCCTCCAGTGTCTTTTTATACAGGCTCAGGTTATTGAGGCACCAAAGGGGATGCGCTGGGCTTCTCCCAGTAAATCAGGAATCTGGACACTAAGTGCATGGAGGAGGAGAGCCAGCCTTCTCAGCCTTGAGTTCTGAAGTGAAGGCCATTAACTGGCAGAGAATGACACATGGTCAGGGATTAGCGGGTTTATGGCCTCTAAAGAACTGTAATGGGGAGGCAGGAAGAGCTCCAGCTGCCCAGCTGAGGTAAAGGAGGCCAGCAGGCTTTGGGGTATGTATCCCAGGTCCCACCTGGCTCCTCCACTCACCAGCTGTGTAACTATGGGCAACAGGCTTGGCCTCTCATTGCCTCCTCTGCACAATGGGCATTTGTTTGGGGCCATCAGTAAATCATATCATCGATGGTATGCCAACACCCCTGCATTCTTTTAAGAAGGCTCTTCCTGATCCCAGAAAACAGGAACAGTATCTGACCCTATTTCTATTCTTTCACGGCAAAAAGAAAGAAAGAAGGAAAGAAAGAAAAGAAGGGAAGGGGAGGGGAAGGGAGGGAAAAAGTTTCTCCCTCATTTATGAGGCCTCTAAGGGAAGTGATTGCTTTTGAACCCATGATAGGTAATTGAATATTTCCCAGATTGTAGTGGCGGCCTCTGTTTCCATGAAAAGCAGCTTGTCAAAGCTGCAGAAGATCAAGGACTCATGCACACCTTCACAGGGGTGTGGGGCAGGTAGTGAGTTTTCATCTCACATCAGCTGTCATCAATTAGGCGTGCTTACCTTAGCTTTCTGAGACTCCACCCAGATAGCACAGAAGAGTGTGGCCAGCTATTGCTGATGTCTGCCATGCAAGTTGGTGGTGGGAGTGGTGGAGTGAGCACTATGAGTTTACTGTGCCTGATCTAGACCTTGAGCCGGTCAGAGGAACGAATTCAGCATGTATGTGTGTTCTAGGAAGTACCATGTATTTAAAACACCATGGCCTTAAGAGCTGATGTTGGTTGCACTGTTCTGAGTTCAATTCATTTAGTCCTGTATCAGCCCCATGAGGTAGGGCTATTATTAGCCCATTTTTACAGATAAGAGGACTAAGAGGCAGAAATATTCAGTCACTTGCTCAGTAAATGGTGGAGCGAAGGGGAGTCTGCACCCGTAACCACTTACATCCTGGACTTCTGTGGGATGGGAGGAAATGCTACTGGCTTTGAATGGACACACCTGGGTTTGATTCCTAGTGCTGCTATTTGTCAGAAAGGTAAGTGATTAAGGGCTATCAAAAACAATCTGTCCTAGCCCCAGATGCAGACTGAATATCAATGTTTCCACTTTATCTTATGAGGTTCCGAGAAAGAAAGTGATCTGTCCAAGGTCACACAGCTTGGAAGAGAAAATTCAGGTCTAGAATATAAGGCTTTTGTCTGCACTAACTAGGTCTTTCCTCCACACTACATGAGAAGGCCACTCCTATCGTGTGTGACCAGGGACAGGATACCAGAACCAGTCCCAAGAATGAGCCACAAAACCAAGCAGTGTGACCCTTCTCCCTAAACAGGGAGCTCTGGTTCTCACAGCTGCAGGTTCCCAAACTGTCCCCCCATGTCCACAGACTTCCACGTTTTCCAGTGGCTGTCAGGATAGATGCAGACACCCTGGACCACACCAGCACAGCTGGTGGATGGTATTCCCAGCCCAGTTGGAAAAAGGAACTAGCGCAAACCTCAAGAGAGAGCCTGTTCTCATGAAATCCACAGCCTGGACGGGCTGCTGGGAGTGGGAAGGGAAGTTCAGTCTAATTTCACATTCTCTTATCTGCTGACTCGCTTGGCCCTGTCTCCGGCTAGTCTTCAGCCCCACGAGAAAGGATCTGGCACAAAATGTGAGACAACACACACGGATTGAATAAAGGAGTGAACAAAAGCTGAATTCCAAGGTCTTTACCTAGAGCCCATTGTCATGGCCTCTTGACCTCTGTTTTGGGGGGTCGTGAAAGGCTCTTCTTCAGAGGAACATAGCTGTTGGGGTCTCCTAAGAGCTGTGTCTGCAACCTATAGGGGGTCATCACTAGACGCTGCCATTCCTGGGTGATTTCCTCTCGTTTCTGAGTGCCCTCAAATCTGAGTGCTGGGAACTTTTTCATGGCGACCCCTGGAGCTCGTGGCTGACCTCTACAACAGCACCCGGCCCTCAGCAGCCAGCATGCCTGTCACAGCCTCTGTGACAGGGCTTCCTTCTAAGCAGCACAAACCACAGCACCTGCGAAAGTCAAATGTGAAAACCCTTGTGCCAAAGACACCACTGCCAAGAGGAGCCTGCGCCGGGATGCACACACGTTCTCACAGACACTTCCCCTTACAGATTTTCTTAAACGGTAAAATATAAACCTAAACTTAATTCCAAAAATCCAAACTATTCAAAAAATGTATACTTGGTTGATTCATTCCCTCCCCTATCTG
Source organism: Desmodus rotundus (assembly GCF_022682495.2). Classification (NCBI taxonomy): domain Eukaryota; kingdom Metazoa; phylum Chordata; class Mammalia; order Chiroptera; family Phyllostomidae; genus Desmodus; species Desmodus rotundus. Next base: position 29,496,223 of record NC_071398.1, on the reverse strand, counting down.
TTTCACAAATTCCTACTCCCTGTAGGTATCAATCTCCCTAATTATTTCTAGTTTATCCTTCTTGTTTTTGTTTTGGGAGAGAAATATTTTATATATAAATATACCTAATAATGCAAGACCTCCCATGTAGCCTGGTTTTTGCACTTAAGTTTGGGGGGTTTTTGTTTAACATTGTATCCTTGATTTCACCCCATGTCAGTTCAAGTTAAATGTTCTCCTTCCTTCTTGCAGCTTATAGGGCTCTATGAGGTGCACGTACCAGAATTTATTCAACCAGATATCCTAACTGTGGGCATTTTGGTAATTTCCAGTATTTTGGGATGACGGGCCAGGTTGCGATGAAGGGTCTGTACATGATGCTTTCTTATTGTTAGGGACAGCATTTGCCATGTGGTGCAGGTCTGTGTGTTTGCGTTGTTGAATGCTGTGTATTAAAGAGCACAGACCCTGGGGCTCCACCGCCACTTGTTGACTCTGTGATTTATCCTTCACAAGTCACCTGGCCTCTTGGTGACTCTGCCTTATTTGTAAATGCAGATGAGCAACAGTATTCTCCCCGTGGGGTCAGTGTCAGGATTAAGTGAGCTCATGTGTGCGAAAATGCTTAGAACAGTGCCTGGCACACAGGAAATACTCAGTAAGGTTTGCTGTGTGCGTCTGTACCAGACAATGTCAGTGGGCCCCCCAAGCTGGTAAGTGTTTAACAATAGGCTTTCCCTACCCACCCCCAACCAGAAAAGTCCTGAACTGTAGCATTTGCCAATGTCTATGGTCTAAATACAGTAAGTCCTTACTTAATGTCATCAATATGTTCTTCAAGTGAAATGACACACATTTAATGAAACCAATTTATCATAAGCTCATTGATATAAACAAGAGTTAAGTGTTTAATTTCATCAATGTTTTAATGAAACAACATTGAACAAAAGGACGTTACAACCTGAGGACCTACTGTACTCCCAGATGGCTGATTTCAAGCTAAATCAATTGTCATAACTCAGCGTGGAGGTGGGAAGCTGATCCAGTGGGTGTCGGCCTAGCACATACCCCAAAAGCCCTCCAACCTCCTGACCTGTTGTGTGCCCACTGGCTGCCCAACAGCCAGCTGGCTGAGACTTTGCTCGAAGCCTCACCCTTGCCTGGCTTCCTCCCTTTTCACCCCAGGTCCTCTCTCCTCCACCTGCCTTTCCCGATAAACCCCTTTCACACATGTCCTTGTCTGGGGTCTGCTTCTATGGAACTTCATCTCAAGATATTTTTTTCTAAATTGCATTTAGGTTTGAAATAGTTTTCTACTCCACCATACTCAAGAGGCTTTCAAGTTCTCTTTTCCATTAACTCTGCTGTAAACTTCTCTGGGGTTTCATCACTGTCTGTGCCCTAAGGTGTATCTGTTCATGGGTCCTGACTCATGGAGCAAGGTCCTCTCCACTGACTCAGCTCTCCCATTTCCTGCCCACAACCTTCTAGAACTCTTGCACTTTTGACACAATGGAGACCAGCCCACCCCTGATTCACCAGCTCAGTTTTCTGTCACATCCTGTACTTTCCCTGAGGATTTTTCTGCTCTCTTTCTGACCAAGGCTAACGCCAACAAGCCCACAAGCCCCAGAGAACAGAAATGTGGCCAGGCAAATGCCAATATGGTTCAAAAGAAAGAGGCAAACACAGAAGGTCTGGAGGCCCTTCTCATATTGGAATTGAAGTCACTGTGTTGAAATGCACATGGCCTATGAGGTCCCTTCCTGATTTTCACCCAAAAGGCCATGGCAGAGGACCAGATGGCACTCCATGTGGCAGAAACATGACCTGATTGCCCGCCAGCAAGTGTAATTGTTCTTGAACCAGTTCAGAATATTCGTGTGTTTTGCATTTTTCCCCAAGTAAATAAGGTAGTAGAAACAAATCAGAAAAGAGTCAAAGATTTCTATGAAAATCCAGACCAAACAGAGAAAATCCTGGGTTGGTGTGGCTCACCCTTGCGAACAATTTCTCCATGAGTCTAGCAGGGATCTCTACTTAGGAGAAGACACCTTAGGATCTGATAATGGGAGAAGCGAGAGGGGCTATCAAAAAATGACCCCATCTAGAATCTAGTAAAAACAGCTCAATTGACAAGGGAATAACGACTTGGAAAACCTTTCCAAGCGATGTTCTGAACCATACATGACCATCAGCTTATACAGATCCTTCTCTTTGCTTCTGAAAACTTTTGGCTCAGGATGACTTCTCAGATTTCATATGGTTGATTTGTACACTTAGAAACCCACTTCATGGTGAAATTTAGTTATTGTTGTTTTTGTTGTTCTTTTTGCTTTTTATTGAGCCTAGGATAATATAGTATTTTTTTTAAGATTTTATTTTTTAGTTTTGGAGAGAGAGGAAGGGAGGGAGAAAGAGAAGGAGAGAAACATTGACTGGATGCCTCTCTCGTGTGCCCCCAACCAGGGACCTGGCCCACAATCCATGCATGTGCCTTGACCAGGAATTAAACCAGTGACCTTTTGGTTTGCAAGCCAATGCTCAATTCAGTGAGACACACCAGCCAGGGCATAAACTAATTTTTAAATAGAACAAAACAGACTTTTAAAAAAACAAGAAATTTTTAAATACCCTGCCTGCCTAACAAAAGTCAAAATGAAGGACTAGCAACTTGGAGATGACTATGAGCGTTGCTGACATCTAATCTAGAACACATGAATCCCAAATTACTCTTACTTCAATCACCTGAGTTTTACATTCAAAATGGTAGAAGAGGGATGCATTCTCAGTTTCATTTTCTTGCAAGGAAGCTTCCAGATCCATGAATAAGGTGAAATGAATAGGAGTACATTCTTTGGACTCAAAAACCTGAGTGTAAGTCTTCAGTCTGCTACTTACAACATGTGTAACATGTTAAGTGCAAATGCCTTCACCTCTTTCAGCCTTGGTTGGTCATCTTACACGGTCGCTGTGAAGGTGACAAGACACAAGGAACAGAAAACTGCTCACTGTGTTATCATTTGCCTATAAAGCTCAATACATGGCAACTATGATTATTCTTGTTTTCTTCATTTGCCCCCTATTTGAAATAGATTAGTTATTTAAACACAGAGTTTGTGTCTCCATAGCTTTGTAGTAATGCAGAATAATTCTACATTCTGCACACATGTGTGTGAACACACACACACACACACACACATCTTTAGAAGGATAATTTTCTCCAAACCACATTTTAAAGGCCTGTGTGATTTGGGCAAGGATACTTGCTGCTGCTTTCCCAGCAAATAAAGTTGTCCAAATCTGTTTACTCTCAAATTTATATAAAGAGCTTCATTAGCAGCAGCCATGGATTAAATGGCCGCCACATGGCACACAGAGACAGTCTTAGGACGCTGGTTTACCCAATTCTGCAGAGTGATTTGTTTTTAATGAATTATGCACACTGATCATAGGCTCTGCTCAAAGGCTCATTTACTCTGGAAATTCCTGGAATTGCTATTCATTTTTCCAAGTTCTTTTTTTTCCCCTTGAAAGTTCACAAACATCCTCTGAAAAGGAAAAGTATTAACATACATATTTTTGTAGGTTAGGAAATACAGATGACTTGATAGAAAGCAGGTTCAGGGTGAAATATTTATGATAATGAATAGGCTCTCTGGCTTTCTTTTTTAATTTACGGAAACCCTAATAGCGAAGAAACTTTGATTAAATAAATCCACAGTAGACTCAAGATTGTTCAAGGACCAGGGACTTGAACTTCTCCGGAATAACTCATGGTGCTGAACAGAGGCTCAATAAGCATGTGCAACCGAATTAATAAAACCGCACTCCCAAACAGGACCTTCAGAAAATCTAGTAAGGAGCCGCCCTTTCTCGTAGGTGTCGTGGTGCAGAGCCTGCCATCTCAATGGTTAGGATCCACTCTGAGACTGTGTCATAGGAAACCAGTTTCTCTTTCTGATGAGTCATTGGACAATTGAAGAGTTTGGGGATTCTGTTCTCTGTGTGACTTGCAGCTGGGAGACCTTGCATGCAGTGTAGACAGAGAGGGTTCAGTGCTAACCAGCATTCACAGAGGGGTGAGAAAACACCCAGTGTACCAGGTCTGTCCTTGCCTCAAAGACCACAAGGATGAGATATTCAGAACACCAGGAGGTAAGCACTTGGCTAGAAATATGAACAATATGGACTCAATGGTTCCATTAATAAACAGTGTTGAATGCCCACCATGGACAAGGCGCAAATCCAATTTAGATGTTCAGGAAACATTACTTTCCCTTTGGGTCTGTTTCCTCATCTATAATAATGGGGATTTTGAAAGCAGCACCCAGTATTGGGGAATTAAATGAGTTGCTATCTTCCAACTGCTGAGAATACCACCTAATGGTGCCCAGTAAGGGATAGATATCAAGGGCCAGTTCAGGTCCCATCAGGTGTTACTTGAGAGCTCTGAGGCAAATAACTGGAACATCCTGAATGTGAACTTGATGTTTTTACAAAATGGATGTAAGAAAGCTTCTCCCAGACGGTAGCAGTGAGGCCTGAGGAAACCACATGCCCCTCCAGGTAAGACATTGCTCTTTTTTCTTTGGCTGCCATCACCCTAGTCCAAACCTTCCCTGCTTGGATTAAACAACCTCCTGACCCATTTCCCAGCAAGTACTCTCTCCCAACACACCTCCCCTCCCCCACCCCATCTGTTCTCTACTGAGCAGCAAGGGTGACTACAGATAGGATCGGGTCTCCATCCAGAAACTTCCAAGGGCTCCATCCTTCCTAGGTGAGGAGTGAAGTATACACCACTGCCTGCAAGGCATGGAGTGGCCTGTCCCCTGCTGCCCACCCAGCCTTCTCCACCCTCTCTCCTGAACCAACCCCTACTGCTTCCTACATCAATCTAGAATGTTCTCTACCTGACCAACTCTACATCCTTTGCTTCTAAACTTGAATGCAGCTTTCTAGAGAAGCCTTCTCTGCCCTCAGTAACCTCCCTTTCATGAGCCTCGCAACATCACTTCATGCCCTCACACTCTGATGGATGCCCTGCTCCTTTGCTTCATGAAAGCAGCCAAGACAGAGACTGTGACTGTCTGGCTGACTGCAGTCTCCCAGCCTATGCCTGCACACAGTAGGTGCTCAATAAGTATGTACTAAATGGGCAGGAGGAAAGATGGAGGGAGGGATATATTCATAAGTAAGTAAAGATGCCCAGCACAGTACATGGCGCAAAACAGCACATGTTCTGAGGGAGGGCTCAAAACTTGCCAGTTCTGTTACTCCACAACTTCCTTCCCTATGAATCTCCAGTCACTAAGACAAAGAACCAGAATTTGAACCACATCTCCTGCCATAGACTGTTCTGTTTACCTGTTTCCTAAGTGCCTCAAATAGTGTCTGGCACATAGTAGGTGCTCAGTAAATCTTACGGAATAGAATGAATCTCATGTGCTCGGCACCATACCCACTCAAAGTTATGCAATGCATACTGTGTGTCTGTAAATCAGGAAGGCAAGCATGCTTACAATGAGCACCCAAATGAGTTCTGCTCTAGACAGGGTTTCTCAAAGTGGTCACTGACACACTCAGAGGGTCTGAGGGAGCAAAACTATATTTGTGATAATATTAAGACATTATTGGCCTGTTTTACAGAGTTGGTCTTTGCACTGATGAATCAAATGCAGCAGGAAGTAAAACTGCTGGGGTTTCGAGGTGAATAAGGGCAATGACACCAGCTGAACCACAGCCAGTGTATTCTCCCCTGCCGGGGACTCACATTAAAAACTCAAAAGCCAGCACTGACCAGGTGGATCAGATAATTGGAACATCATCCCATAAACCAAAAGGCTGTGGGTTCTATTCCTAGTCAGGGCACATACCTAGTTTGCAGGTTTGATCCCCAGTCAGGGCACAACCAATCAATGTCTCTCTCACATCCATCTTTCTCTCTCTCCCTTCCTCACTCCCTACAATGAGGATAAACATGTCCTCAGGGGAGGATTAAAAATAATTAAAAAGCCAATTTCATTTAAGAATGTCTTAGATGAAGAGTAGAAACTATTAATTTTATTAAATCTCAACCCTCAGGTACATATAAAATCTTTTTAATATTCCGAGTGATAAAATAGGACATAAGTAACCAAACATCTCTGCCAGCACTGAAGTACCACAGGTGATGCAAGGAGAAGCACATGTGTGGCTGGGTTGTGAGCTGAAAAATACCTTTTTTTTCCCATGTAACACCATTTTTTCTTGAAAGAATAAGTGATGGAAAAAACCATATTCAGTTGTGAATATTTGGAAAGCATCTTCTTGAAACTACCAAATTGAGTCTGCTACACCTTCATAGAAAACCATGGACAGTTTATTGCCAATGACAAAATTTGAACTTTCAAGTAAAAATTGTAATTTTGGAAAATCTGTATTCACCACTGTGAGCTTGGTAGCTGCCCAATTCTTCAAGAATTTCTAGTGATATTGGTTGGTGATATTATTGAACATAATTTTTAAAATATTGTGTAATCCAAAAGTGTCAACATTTGGAATATTTGAGCCAATATTTGACAAGTGACTAGCACATGATATTACAAAATCATCCATGGGTAAAAGATACACTTAAAGTGCCAGATAACCAATTGTATTTTAATGAAACAGAGAATGAGAAGCTCATTGATATGGTATCAGAGTCTACATTGCAACTAGCCTTTAAGAAATTGCTATTTGCTGAATTTTGCTGTAGTGTCAAAGATAAAAGCTACAATCAACTGGAAAAGCTTATCAAAATACTCCTTCCTTTTTCAAGTACATATCTGTGTGCAGTTGACTTTTTTCATATGCTCTACTTCGATCAAAACATATTGCAACAGCCATGGCTGGGTGGCTAAGTAGGTTGGAGCATCCTCCCATACGCCAAAGGGTTGCAGGTTCGTTCCCTGGTCAGGGCACACACGGAAGGCAATCAATTGTTGTTTCTCTTTTATATTGATCTCTCTCTCTCTCTCTCTTTCTCTCTCTCTCCTTTCCTCTCTCTCTAAGAATCAATTTTTTAAAAAAGCATATCCTCAGGTGTAGATTAAAAAAAACATATTGCAACAGACTGAAGTCCAAAGCAGTTACAAAACTTTTTTGTCTTCTACTTTGCCAGACATTAAAGAGACTTGCAAAAATGTAAAATAATACTATTCTTCTGATTGATTTTTTAATTTTCACTATATATTTTTATTTTATTATTTTAGGTGTTGGTGTTGGTGGTGGTGTTTGTCGCCGCTGCCACTGCCGCCACTAATTCTTTGTTTTCCCCTTTCGGGTGTAAGACACAGCCATTCGACAGTCACCTTGCTTCCGTTGCCATCACCCCAGAGTCTGTTCCTTAGCATCTTCTACCTCTTTCCCCACCCCAAAAGGAAACCAAATCTAGCGGCAAGGCGCGCCGGCACGTAGAACATCGTCACTGGACTGATTACCGTTTCTATCACGGTCTATGGTTCAGCGAAGTTGGTGGGCCGTGGCGGCAGAAAGCTACCCCCGTCGAGTTTCTCTGCCCGGGTACAGAGGATGTGTGCTTCCCTTCGTGGAGATGTCCGGATGGACCCCGTGTGTGATGTCCGAGTCCTCTTGACAGCCGTTCGTCAGTCGTCAAGGGAGGAGTCCATCCTCGGTGTGGCAGAGGTCCCGGTTCCAGTGTCGGGGTCTTGGGGTCCCGGGGTCCCGGGGTCCCGGGGTCCCGGGGCCGCGATCGGGAAGAAGACGAAGGAAGAGAGGAGATGTGATGGACCGGTGACTCGAGACGAGGCCTGACTCACGATCGGACCGCTGAGCCTTCTCCCTGATTGATTTTTTTAACACATCGTTATTTTTCATTTAGAAAACGACTTATTTAGGTTATGGGTATATTTGTTGTTTTTAAATAAATGAATAAATATTCTAAATTTTTCTCATTTTAAATTCTAAAGCAGTGAATAATAGACATAACCCACACAGACCAAACTCTTTGGGACTCCTGGTCATTTTTAAGATTGCAAGAGGGTTCTGAGACCAAAAAGTTTGAGGACCACTGATTAAACTAAGTGCTTCCTGCAATTTCCCCCCAAACTGAACTCTACTTGGGAGCGGCTTCCAAGAGAGCTGGAGGAGTTTAGATGCATGGTCATACAGCCTTCTAGTTTTCAGGAAACAGGCCTTCTACGGGACTATTCTTGCTCTATGGACCTCAATTTTCCGAGTATTTCACAGCCTTACTGAAATTATTCGCAGAAATTCTTAAAACTATAAAAAGGGACAAGATAAAAAGGGCCCATTACTCAGAGGGGAAAATGGAGGTAAGAAGTTTGGACCATTTCAAAGAGCAAATCCGTCTGTCTCCAGCCTGTCAAGGGGTGAGGAAGAACCTACTTCTCCAAGTTTCTCTGGAGCTGCATAACCGAGGAAATGGTGAAAGACCCTGCTTTTCTCATGACGCATCCATGGCTTGGCCTGTGGTCTCAGCTGCAGTTATCATGGGAATAGCTTGTAGTGTTCTGGCCCCTGTTCATTTCCGTCACCACCGAAAGCAGGAATTATCCAAGTGGGTGGAAAAAGAAAATGAGAACGATTTCAGAAACACGACGTTAGACGTAAACAAGTGCCCAGCCACCCTCTGCTTGCTTCTCTCCCAATTTGTTTCCACCAAAGTGTTGCTCATCTGAGGAGTGATGGGGACCCAGGCTTGAAACGCAGGCATGATTTAAAGTGACAGTCGGGGCCCCTTTCACTGCAGTCTGCAAAACCCCACCTCCCTGAACCGACCCCGTTCCAGCCCCTGCTCAATTTCCCACACAGGGCACTGAAAAATGACTCCAAAAACCAGACCGCAAGGGGCTTTTTATCTGAGCTGTCAGCCTGAAATACATTCAGAACTCAAAGCAATTATGGAAACATTTGGGTCTCCTGAACTTTTCTCTGCTGGGTTTCTCTCCCAAATAAAATGAAATGAAGCTTAGTTCTTTGGGGATTAATATAAACAAAGATCATAAAGGCATCTAGTGGACGGGGTTCGGGGACAGAGATCACAGGCTATGAATGAACAACTAACTTCACTTGCAGTCGACACAGGGGCGTCATGCATTGTGGGGCTTTGGGGGAGGGCCTCCCCATGAATATGGTTAATTACAGCCCAGGGAAATGTTGTTTCAGCTCCCCCCACCTCACTCTGTCAATCTACATCTTGAAGGTCCGGAATAGTATCAAATGCAAATATCCCTAAAAAAAAGAAAAAAAAAGGAGGTGGTCAGAGAGTCTAGAGGGAAGAAGGGATTTTGAAGTATGCGCTAAGTCAACAGACCCGTGAGCAGTGGGACAGTACGATTTCACAGCTAGGCTTTGATCTGGATTTCAGAAAAATGAAGCCATAAATGCAGAATGTTTTATGAACCCCAAAATAAGAAACTCTTTGTCTTTTATCTAAAATGGCTTCTGAGAAAAATCAGAGGATTATCTAAACGTTGAGCTCGTTATATTTTATTTGTGGCAGGGTAAAGAGAGAGCACAAAAATATTTACCAAGGTTTATTTTAACTCTAAATAAACTAAACATTGTCTTAAAGTATATATAAATATATATCATATATACACACGTATATATGATATATATTTATATATGTGTATATATACATATATTTCAAATGGGTTTCAGTGGCCAAATACATCAACCCAAATAGGCAGAAATGAATGCCTTTTCTTGCTGACATTGAAATTTCCCCTCCGAAGCTGCCAGGACCTCAGTGAAAGTTTTGTCTGTTGTTAGCTCCGCAGGTGAAAATGCTCTCTCCATGTTGCTACCTAAGCGCTAGGCATCCCGGTTGATGTTTCTGGATTTCAGTTGCCTTGGTTTGCTCACTGAGAGCACGGAGCAAATGAACTCCAGGCCCCTTCTGCCTGGAGTTTCTGTGCTCTCAAATGTCTTCCGTTTAAAGAGGGAGTGGGAGAGAGAAAGAAACTTCTAGTACAGACTGCTCTCCTTAAAGGAGGGGGGCGACCTTCACCTCCTGACAAAGAGTGTAGCTGGGGAGCTACCTGCCTTCTCAGCTGTGTCTCACCTGAGCCAGAAGGCAGGAAAGAAAGAAGCTGCCAAGGAAGCCTCCACTGGTCCACAGCCAGATTCAGGTCTCAGCTCCACAACCATGGAGAAGCTAACTCACCTCTCCACGCTGCAGCCTCCTCACCTGAGAAGGGAATACTAAGGGCACCCACCTCAAGGCACTGCTGAGAGCATCAGGTGAGCTGGGTCCATGGCCATGCCTGGCATGCAGGGGTGCTCAGTCAGCAATGGTGCAGCGGCTGGTCCCTCAGTAAGGGCCACGGCAGCTTTTCCCGCCCTCCATCAGATATGGGGAAATAGGTATCTTAAGCTGCCAGGATATGAGGCTGCTCTCCTCAGAGAGCAGAGCCGCTTTTAGGTGAGATTGCTCAGAGAAACGAACACAGTACCTGCCCAGCCTGCTTTCCCACCACACGGAGCTCCATTCCTGGAGAATGGCTGGGGGCTCAGATGTTTTTAATAGAGATGACCCTGTTGTTCACAGCCACCCTGTGAAGCAGACAGGCCATCAGGAGAATCTCCTTTATAGAGGAGGAAACAGGCTGGAAGCACCAGGTGTCTTGTCCCAGCTCTAGCCAAGCTGAGTCTCAAATGCAAAGCATGGGATTCCAAAACTCATTCCCAAATCCTCAGGGTTTTATTTGCTTTCCTTGCCTAAAATGTTGTGATCTCCTCCCTGGTGAAAACCAAAGCACCCGCTTTCTGAAAAGTCTTGCACATTTTATGTTTGATTAGTCTGTTATTTTGGCAAATAAAGGGAACTTATTTTCTAAGTTTCATGTCTTCACTTAATATCCTTTCAACATCAGTGGCAATATCAGAATTTGGAAGTGGTACTTGTGGTGGTTTTCTTTTATTTGAAGTTAAATATTAATGATAAAAAGGAGCCATCAATGAGAATCTCTAGCAGTCACTAAATTCTTATACAATTATAACCATTTTTACTGAAAAAGGTGCTTATATTGCTGCCCCTTGTGTTAACTGGGATATTATCTGATATTTTGTAAGTTACTCCCAAACCTTCAAGGAGCCAGTGATCTAATATTAATGGCAGCCAACACACACGGAATAGATGCCATCACAACCCAAAAGCCATCTGCACCAAAAGCCCGTCATCTCTTTCCCCCTCTCAGAGCCCAGGGCCTGTTTCAGTGCTCGCTGCATAGTGGATACTCAAAAGACACCTGGCTGTTGTCACTGGAGTTCAATCCTCACTGGACAGGTGCCACTGGGCCCATTTTATAGGTGAGCAAACCTGAGACTAGGAGAGTTTACATAACATCCTCAAGGTCATGCGGCCAAGATTTAAGCCCATTCTTTCCATGCCACTTGTTGCCTGTAAAATTGGCAAAGAGATGGTGGGGGGAGTGGAAGCAGATCCAAGCAAGATGAAAATACTACCAGAAAATGGTAAAGAGAGAAAGGGTGACCTGAACAAATTGCCCAGGTACCTCCTTCTCTGCACACTTCAGCTTGAGCTTATAAAATATGCCAACTTGGCTTTGAAATTGGAGAGGCAGACTCCTGAATTCTCGGGGATGCTTTGATCCTGCTGGGTACAAGGTCAATGCCTCTCCTGTTGAGAACTCACCTCCACGGAACCCTCCCAGCCTAGATGTACCTGGCTTTCATCTCCCTGCGGACTCCAACCAGCCTGGGAACAGGCCCTGTGAAGACCTGTGCCCCCTGTCGGTCCTTTGCTGGTGCTATTTTGCATTTTTCCACAATCATCCCACCTGCTAGGGTAGGTTGCTTCCTTCTACCTCCTTTCTCAAAGTGCTTTGCCCATGGGTGGATTGTTTCCAGGCACTCTGCTCCTGCAAGTCATAACACACCAGTGAGTCACAAAGTCAGTGTAGTGGGCAATAACCATCTTTTTAAAGGATAGGATAGGATAGGATAGGATAGGATAGGATAGGATAGGATAGGATAAGGAGACATTTCACATAGTAAGAAGAGGCATTATTTTTTAAACATCTGTGTCCGTTGTGTGTGCATGCATTTGTGTGCGTGCATGGGTGTGCGTGAGTGTGTATCCTGGGCGCATTAGTCAGGGAATAAACTGTAGTAAAGAAACCCAAAATATCATGGCTCAACAAGATGGAATTTTATTTCCCTCTTCTGTACCAGTCCAGAAATGGGCAGATGGCCAGTGTTAGTGCATGGCTCTACTCTGGGGTAATCTAGACACCTAGATTCTTCCTATCTTGTTCCCCCTCTTCTGGATGTTACCCCATCAGCATGGCCTGAGCTGACTCACACCCTCAGGGCTGCAGATAGCCCATGGGACAGCAATGAAGAGGAAGTAGAAGGCAAGCACTTTCCTTTTCTCAGGACGTGACCAGATCTTTGCACAGGCTTCCTCTCATATCCTATTGGCCAGAACTTCATCTCAAGGTTACACCTACTTGCTTGAAAAAACTGATGGGAAATGTAGTCTTCCAGCTGAGCAATCGGGTCCCTGCTAAAACTTAGGAGGTTCTATTACTAAAAGCAAGAAAGAGGGAATGGAGGCCAGTTAACATTCTCCACCTATCCCCCACCACTCCACTGGATAACCAAGTAAACTGATTTCTTATTGAGAATGTGTTTTAAGTACTTGAAAGCCACTCACTACCTTATGACATTCTTTCTAGTCCTTTAAGAAAACCCACAAGACCCTCTACCTGGTTAAAAAAAAAAAGTTAGGAAACTCAGACTGTCATTCTAGGAAACTTAGATTGTCATCCTAGCTATCACTAACTGATGGCATATACTTATGCAGACCCCTCACTTCCTTGCCCCTCCATATTTTCAGCAGTAAAATGAGGACATGGTACCCAGATCCCTCCTGCTCAGTGCACCTCAGAGTCTGAGATGAGATCAGGAATGTGAACGTCTTAGCAAAGTGAAGGATGTCCTCTCAAAGTAAGACAGGATTATTCTCCTCAACTTCCCCCTCTGCTGTTAATTAACCACACACACGAGGGTGAGTTTCTTCCCCTCCAGGTCTCAGCCTTAACACGGGAGAGAACTGCATTCGGTGGTCTTTAAGGATCTGACATTTTTGAATCTTCTTTTTCTATCCCTACCCTGACTGAGCCTTCTCAACCTGGTTTACAGCTAGTTAACTATGTATAAATTCAAACAGGTGAGCTGGAATATTATCAGAATGTTGCTGTCTTTCCCAAAAATGCACTGAAGAGGAGAGTAAGAAACACCTATCGAGGGACATGTTGGTGTTTTAACATCATCACAATAGGGCCTGGCTTGTAGCTCATTTTGCTGATATGGAGTCACCAAGGGGGGAAAAAAAACCTAAAAAAATTTTTTTTAACTTGCTCATTAGGTCACTGTGTCAGAGAACCTCATTTCTAGCATCCAAACTCCAACAGTGTTTAAAAAGATATTGGAGTGACTTTTTAAACAAAATGACCATGTGTTAAGAATGCTTTCTTGCCAACCCCTTTCTACCTATCTCCAAGGTCATCTACCAAAGCCAGTCCAAGATCAGTTAAGCAAAAAGCCATCAACCAACATTTCCAACAAAAGGCAATGACTTTGGTTTCTATGCCATATCATTATACCTTGAAATTGAGCTCTTGACATGCTGTTCTTGAAATGCACAACTTTTAGCTAATTAGAAGGCTAAAAAATGCAACTTAATGAGTTCAAGACTTGTTTATGCTAACCTGCCAAGGCGTTTGGCAATGAAAAAGTGTGATTTGGTGAACATCTGATTACAGGCCGTGTGGAATTCCATATGCAGAGAGGCTGGGTTGGATCCGATTTTTATTGAACTATTGTCTAAAATGTGAACTAATTTCCGACTACCTCATAAGGACCTCTAAGCAGGGTTGACAAAGGATTTATCATAATTATTGCTCTGGCCCGCACATTGATTATAAGTGATACATGTGTAAATTGTGTTTATAAAGTTTCCGAGTCACAATTAAAACATGCTGTAATTTTTCTCCCTTTTCCCTTTTTTCTTCCCAGTGATGACTTGCCTTAGAAAACTTCCTTTTTTTTTTCTCCTTCAAATTAATACCTGCCAGAGATTTCCTTTGGATAGAACAGACTCCCAGCACATACTCACACATATTCTCAAGAAGCTTTGATCTGCCATTTTTTAAAACCTGCCCCTTAGAAGGTAGTTTAGCTATCAATACTTTAGATAGCCCTTCTTTTCAAAACTACAAACTGAAAGTAATTTGCAAATGCCATTCAATGCTCCATTCTTTTTCTTTTTACTGCCATGCAATTTTAAAATCATAGAGTATATTGAGAACACGTCTTTGAAAAAAGAACAAAATGGAGTTCAGGAAGATGGGGAGAAAAGGGAGTATGTGTTCAGAGCAGGGGTCAAAATATCACCAAAAAATATGTACCATTTGTTGGGTATAAAGTTCTACATGCGTCTACTAAAGCGAACTTAGTTATGATGTTATCCATGACCTCCACATACATGTTATCATTATCTATTTGAGCTCTCATGGTCTAAAAGGATGTGTTAAAAAACCTCCAACTAGCAAACATTTGATGTTTTACCTATTTCTCCTCATGATGCTGTCTAGTATGTATTTATTGGTAGAACCATTATACAATCATACATTTAAAAAAAACAAATAACTGAAAAAGACAAAATATGTAAGAAAAGCAAGACCCAGAAAGAGGAAGTAACATCGTAGAATCAGGCGATACTAGCAATCCAGACCCTAACACCCATGACCCCCTTAAGGGCAGAACTGGGCATCCACCTTCAATACCACAGGTCCCTGGCCATATATGATTGGCCCAGGGCCTGCAGATCAAGAGCAGCCAATCCATCAGCTTCCCAGTAGCCAATGATGCGACTCAACACAGGAGGATAGGCTGGACCAATCAGAAGCCCTCTGTGAGGAAAGTGGACTAGGCTACACCCCTACAGGATGCCTCAGCAGAGGGCGCTGCAGCAAGGGGGCAGGGAGGGGAGCAGGACGGGGTGGTGGAGGGATGCAGGGCTCCAGGCATCTTCCCATAGACAACGAATCTTCAGGTTAGAAACCCCAAGGGTTTGGGAAAGCCAAAGCCAGGAGGAAGCAGAAAACCATGAGGCAAAGAAAAGATACCCGCAATAGAGAGCGGGAAGACAACAGAAACAGAAAGTCACCCAGGCCCCAAGTCCCAGCACCGCCGACAACCTACAGAGAGACTCACAGTAGCCAGGGCCTGCAGCTTCCTCTGGCTTCAACATGCAGCCCTTCCAGCCCCCTCTTGTCCCAGGTCACATGTAGCCATAAAGGGAACTCCTCTCCATAAAGTGTTCCCCGTGAGCCCCTACTCCTACACCAAGGGACAGAACATCTTCAGATCAATTGCAGAGACTCCAACTTGTGCGCCCCCTTTCCCCACACTGTGTGCTCTTCTGCCCACCACTCCCGCGGCCCAGAGACACTCAAGAAGAGCAGCATCAGGGGACTCCGTTCCTTGAGAGGGCATGACACCACGCAGAGAGGCTTCAGCTCCCGTCCCCCAGAAAAAAGACAGAGAAGTGAGTTACGTACCGTTTTTACCATAAAACACAGTCCTGAAACCCTCTACCTAAGAGACACCTTCTGGGCCTGCAGCTGCCAGGACTCCTCACCCACCTTTGTCTTCCTGGCTCACTGCGCCGCCTACCTGTGGCGTCATCTTGTAGAGGGTCAGCACCAGTTATCACCAAGCAGACCTTCTCCCATCTGAAGTGCGCCCAACACTGCCCTCCTGGTGCCTGCTTCTGGTAGGAGGTAATGTGTATAAAGCACAAAGGTTCAGTTTCCTCTGAAGTAAGTGGGAGTACTGAGTCCCTGCTCATCCGTGAGGACTCAGTAAACGGGAATCTTCACTGGCCAAGATTCAGAATTAGTCTCTGCTGCCCTGGCCAAGTGGCTTGGTTGGTTGGAGTGTCATCCCAAACACCAAAATGTTGCGGGTTCGATCCCCGGTTGGGCCCTGTATGAGCATGTATGGGAGGCAACTGATTGACATTTCTCTCATACATCAATGCTTCTCTAGCTCTCTCTTTCCCTTTCTCTCTCTCTAAAATCAATGAACATACCCTTCAGTGAGGATTTTTTTTTAAATCATTAGCATCTGCTTAGGAGATCTTACTCTGCAAATGCATGTATTCAGCAATTATTTCTCTGTGTGTTCATCCCCTCCCTCCCAAGCCTGATATGTGGTCAGGCTCCATGAGGGTAGGGACTCTGTAAGTTCAGCTCAACATTACATACCAAGTGCCCAGGAGAGGGACTGATACTCATCAAGAGCTCAATAAATATTTGTTGAATAAGTGGATGAACAAAAAATAAATATAAGTCAGCAGTTTGCAAGGTATAGGTATCATGAGGGGTAAAAGGGAATATGGTCAAATCAATCTGAGAAATGGCTTCTTTTTTTTAAAATTTGAGAAGCATACCTCAGTTTTCCCCAGCCTTATTGAAATATAATTGCCACATAATATTGTGTGAGTTGAAGGTGCATAGCTCACTGATTTGATACATTTACATATTACAAGATGATTTCCACCATAGCTCTAACAGCTCCATTTCATCACAGTTACCAGTTTCCCTGTTGTGGTGAGAGCATTTAAAATCTGCTCTCTTAGCAACATTCAAGTAGTGTTAGCTGCGGTCACCATGCTGTTAGATCCCCAAGTATGTTCATCTTTTAACTGGAAGTTTGCACCCTTTGAAATGTCTTCTTTACCACAGGGCTTCTCTGAGCCTTTCACACGCTAAGGAGCATTTTGAACCTTTCTGGATTTTTCTGAAACATCTCTCGGGGGATAATTCTAAAAGACACACTGTGAGGAATGAGCTAACTCTGGAGGCATCTTGAAAACTACTCTGTGTTTCCATCCTGAGCAAGGCTGGTGTCTCCCCAGTGATCAGTCGTGAGCTGTACCCTCGGTCAACACTGGTCACTGAGTACGTGCTGTTAACTCTTGGACCTCGGACACAGGATAGCCCGAAAGCTTTGAGACATTCAATTTTAAAGGAAAAAATGGGGTTTTGGAGATTATGTAGCTTGTCCCTTTCATTGTACATTAGAAAACACGGCACTGGTCAACACTGCCCCAAGAATGTGAGCTCTGAGCCTGATTGTTTGCGTTCAAATCCCAGCTCCACTGCTTCTTAGCTGAGTGACCTTGGGGAAGTCACTTGACCTCTCTGAACTTTACTTTCCTTATTTGTAAAAACAAGAAAATAACAGTGCCAGTTACATGGTTTGCTGTAGGGATTTCCTGGATGGGAAAACCACAGAATGCATCTCTCATAGTGCTTGGCACTTAATAACCACTCCGTCAATATTAGCTATTATAGTTGCTTTTCTTTATTACATTTTGCTGGGACTAATAATAAAGCTGAGGCTGGGTTGCCTAGTGGTTTCACATTTGAATTTCTAAGCCAAACCACCTGGGTTCAAGTCTCGGTTTTGCAACTAACCAGCTGTGTAACCTTTGGCGATTTATTTAACCCTGGTGTGCCTATTTCCTTATGCCTCACAAGGGGAGAATCTAAGGGAGCACCTAGGTAATGGGGTTGTTAAAATTCAGTGAGCTAATATTTGTAAGTGCACTTAACGCAGTGCCTGGCACAAGGTTTGCACTCAATAAGTATTGCTGTGAATGTGTCTTCGTGCTCTCTTCAGAGCACAGCAGAAGGCAGACTGAATGGTCTCTGCATGCTCAGTTCTTCCAGAAATGCTGCTTGTCCCAGGAAGCTCCCTCCCTGAGGCCTGAGCCACGCCTCCTGCTTCTCTGCAACCCATCTCCTGGCCTCACGCTGGCCCCAGACAGGTACTCATGCAGGATAGATGACTAAGTGTGCTATCCCCTGGGTCTAGGAGTGATGCAGTTCCCATGGGCCCCTGGCCGTGCTTGCCAGAGGACAGACTTGCTATCCACCACACTCACATGGTGCTTGTCATCAAACACTGAAGCCCAGAGGTGCAGGGTGCTCAGCACCGGGCAGCTTGCTGAGTGAGTGGCAAAGTCTGCAATAGCCAATGCCTCCAGTGGAAGTCCCTGAGGTTGAGCACACCGAGTCCCCATCCGGAATGTCCAGTGGTGAGAGGAGATGAACCTGACCTTTCCTCCCCAGTGTCCTGCTGTCTGGGCCAAGTCTGAAAAGCCAAAGGGCAGAACTTGGCCCCCTGGGACCTCGGCTGAGCCATCCACTCTGACCCATTGGCACTGGGCCCTCCTTCTGCCAGAAGGACAAGAAGAGCAGCTGTCAGTGACATGGCAGGTTCTAGCTGGTGGCAGGGATGCCCTCAACAGCTAAAGGATCACCTCTGGGTGGAGTACTTCTTGGGACTGTCCCACCTATGGGCCAGGAAGCTGGGGCGTGTACCCACGACTCCTGTGCCCCATTGATCTCAGGCTGCTCCTGAGGGCATTGGATCCATGGCCCTTTGACCTACCCTGTGTATGGGCAGAGAATGTCCTCAGACGGTCCAAGAAATGTGGGCAGCCATTGACATGTGTGAGCCTGTCTGTCTCTGACCTTCAGGTGCACTCTGCCTGTCCCACCCAGCATGCCCACTGGAAAGGGCTTCAGCTGCCCACATTGGTAAACCACTCATGAACGAACCCTTTATTGCCTTTCCCGCTTCCCTGTCTCACTTCCAACAGACCACCTGCACAAGTGCATGGCTCAGGCTCTGCTTCGGGACGTCTAAACTAAGACTGGGCTGAACCTAGAGCCTTTAGGAGCAAAAACTCTGCATCCTGAAGTCCGATCTGAAAGCGACTTTCATCTCAGATTTTAGTAACATGACCTTGGGCAGTGAAGTTGATTAACAACATTTCTTCATTTGTAAAATGATTATACTAATGGCATCTCTCTCCTAGTGTCATCTCAGGATCGACTGAGTCTGAATATAGAAAGGGCTCAGAGCACATGCGTCCAGGAACTGAGCAGCACATGCAGGGCAGCTGCCACTTTTTGTGCACTTAGCCAGTCAAAGCCTCAGTTTGCGCATCCGTAAAGCAGGAGAATAATCAGTGACAAGTGCCAATACAACACGCTGAGAACCCACACAGAGGAGGAGCTCAATAAACTCTTGTTACAAGAATGCTAATTGAGCCCTGGCCAGGTGGCTCAGTTGGTTGGAATGTCATCCCATAAACCACAAGGCCTTGAATCCAATTCCCAGTCAGGGCATATGCCTGGGTTGTGGGTTCAGTTCCTGGTTGCGGTGCAGACAAGAGGCAACCAATCAATGTTTCTTTCTCACCTGGATGTTTCTCTCCCTCTCTCTCTCCTTCCCTTCCCCTCTCTCTCAAAATCTGTATGTCCTCAGTTGAGGATTTAAGGGGAAAAAAAAGGATGCTTATTGATAGTAGTATTAATCTTTGTATCATGCATGACCAACCTCCAGAAATGCCCGGTAATGCTGCTGAATAACAGCAAACCATGGAGCTGAGCAGAAGCGGCCCAGAGGCTACACAGATTTCCTGCTTCCTGTCCCAAGCAAATGCCAAGGCAGTGAGTCTTTGCAGTGAGCCGTCATTCCCAAGTGTCCCCATTAGTGCAGGGGCTATGGCCAAATTGCTCAGGGCACCTGGAAGTGACACTCTTCAAGTATTCCTATGCTCTAGCCCCTTCTATATTTGGCCTATTGCCTCCTGAGCATGAGCTCAGAGAGCTTTGGGTAAGGTGGAGTCATTGCTGCTACTTCTCAATGAACCCAAGGCAGCCCCCTGGCAGAGGCCATGCTGAGCAGGGGTGATGGGAGTCTCTCCACCTGAGGACACAGGCTATAAGGAAGAGGGCACTCTTTACAATGCAAAACTGCCCTGCAAGGGACACAGGCAGTGCCCATGCTCCAGGTCCTGTTGCATCAGTCCTGCCAAAGAGACCTACTTCTCTGTCAGGTGGCTGCCCCAGGAACCCAGGGTTCTGGCATCGCCCATCTTATCGACCCAGAGCCCTCATTCCGCTCCTCTGTCAGGGAAACCAACCCACTTTAAGTACTTCCTCCAGAGGGAGTTGAATGGAAGCATTTGGTTATACAACTGATAAGAGCTGAACTAAGATCTAAGAAGCCACGGAGGGGCTGTGAGCAGCCTAGACATCAAGAGCTGCCAGCGGCGACCACTGCTGTGGCAGGGGTTCCTCTGCCCAGAGCCAGGGCATCCAGGCGGAATAAGGACCTTGATGTGTTGGCCAGCAGGAACAGGGCCATGGAGGAAGGGGCTGGAAGCACAGAGGAGGCTCCGATGCAGGGAAGTGAGATGGAGAGAGCTGCTTTCACTGTCCACCCCTCTCTCCGGCCTTGGCCAGGGAGACATTGGGCAAAGCTGCGGCAGTACCCAGGTGCAAGGACCCCCACAGGTGTCTGCAGAGAAGAGCAGGGAGGAGCCAAGGTTGTCTCTGAGGACTGCCACATCCTCTCCACCCAAGCGTTACCCACTACTGCCCCCTGCCAAAAAAGAAGTCCCTTTTCTCCCAGCGTAGCTAGAGGTCTTTGGGGACACCTTCCTTCACTGTCCCTTTCTGGAAAAGACTTCTCTGCCCCTTCCTACCCTGCAGCAAAGGTAGCAACTTCCTTTTCTGGAAGCAAAAGGGGAATTCCAGAGCACGTTGACTCTCACCACATGATAAAACACGGGGTTATTTCCTTGTGATTAGTCCGACCATTTCCTGCCAAGTCACTCCCTTCTTCCATACTGTTCAGCAACTTACCAGAAAGATGAATAAGACTACTTCAAGCCACACGAAAACCTGTACAGTAATCCCACAGTCCCCCAGATCACACTGCAGAGACCATGCATGTGCCATAAGTGGACCACTAATTTACCCGAAAGGCTTGGGCGAGCCATCAGTGATGGGATAAGGCCACCAGGCAGTGCTCCGCAGGGCCCATAACTCCACCTCCTCTTTCCTCTTCTTCCCCAGCCCTCTCTCCCCCTTCTTGCATAGCTTGGAAGTCAACTTCCCTGGATAAGGTTCAAACATCTATACGTTTTTATCAGCTTTTTAAAAATGGAAGTTAAAAGTCTAATGGGATTGCTGAGTAGAGATTGAACGGTTCCAGGGGAGGAAGTAATATGGGATAAAAAGGGGGTGTTCAGTTTCAAAGTCTTCTAAGGAAACGTTGGAGAAGGCTTGCATAGAAAGCACTTGTCTCAGAGTGCCAGATTTTATTATGGATATCTGGTCAGGAAAAAAAAAGTGAAAATGTCAAGTAGAAGAAGAAATTAGGGTGACCAAGGACTTTCATGGTGGGAGGAAATGTTTAACTAAGTGCATTATTCATTTTTCATTGACTTAAATGCCAGGGGCTTTAGCTCATAGTGTGGGGCTGGCAGTAATGTCCAGGCCTGACAAAGCTATGCAGTTACACTGTTTTTCCCTTCTGTAATCTTGGTTAGAGAGTGCTGGTCTTGAGGGGTCTTTGGCTGAGGGCAAATATTCTGTCTCCTCTAGGGAAACTGCCTTTTTCCTTGACAGAAGAATGGAAATGGTAACCTAATAGAACTTGCATTTCTCTGGTTACCAGGACCTAGTGAGCCTTTAATCTCCATTGAATTACCCAGTCCCCTGGGATTGGGTGGGAGGTCTTTGAGTCAGTGAAAAGTTCACTGTGGTTTTGACGTGGGCCTGCTATTTCTTGTGTCTCCATCAGGGACTCGGTGAGTGAGCCATTCTTGAAATCAGACAGAAATGCCGTCCTTTTTCTTTCTGACCATGACATACAACAGTGATTTCTCCTTCTTATCTGATGGGTTTCAAATGCTGTAGTTGCTGCAAACTATTTCCCTAATTGATCCAGAATGCAGACTAATTCCCATGCCCTGAATTGGCGGTTTATTTGTCCCAAATTTGAAAATGGTTTGATACATTTAAGACTAGTCTTGTGAGGACTGCAATTAGAGTTGTGTTTAATAAGCAGAATCACTGCCCCCCCAACCCCCCGCCGAAAAAAGTAGAGGAAGACTATGAACTCTGACTCAATTATAAATATGTTTTTAAAATCTTAATTTCAGTAATAATCATGATATTGACAAAAAAAGAAGTAGAAGCAAACATTTATTGAGACAGTACCTGCCAGGCACCATACTGAATATTTTACATACAGGAGGCATTGGATTTTCCTAATCATTTGTGTGAGAGGCACAGATAAGTTCACAGAGGTGCACAGAAGGGACGAAGCTTGTTCAAGTTGACACAGACAAGAAGAGGTGGACCCAGGACAAAGTTCTTTTTGGTTGGGATTTTACTGTCCATTCTGGGTATGGAAGTTATGGGTATCCATCCAGAGGCACTCTTTCATGCAATAACTGAGGCTGCAGCTTTATCATACCAAAACCTTCTAGTTAAGTAAAGAGTAAAAACTCAGCACCCAATTTCTCCTTCCCACTTACACATCCCGGAGACCTGTTCCATGGCTTCCTTTGGACATTGGACACACCACTTTCATTCATATCCAATTGGCCAGAAGTTAGCCACATGACCATGCATGAGAGACTGGGAAATGTAGTTCTTAGCTGGGCAGCCATGTGCCCAGCTAAAACACTAGGATTCTACTATTAAGAAAAAGGGGGCAAGGGAATACGGGATGACAATTGGCCGTGTCTGCCACAATCTTATTCATCAGTATGTCCCCAGCATCTATACCAATCTCTAGTACATAGGTTCTGAATAAATAAACTCACCTGTCACAGGTTGCCAACTTCTGATAAGAACTCCAACTATTATTTCAAGGTTCTGGAAGTCCCAACATTAAATGGAAAAATTTTCTTATCAGAATAAGGAGAATGTGGCATCCCCATTTATAGTTGAGGGTATAATATCCATGCTCCCCTATTTCCTTATCTATAAGACCCTAGTTTTAGCTATCATTCTTCCTTACACAAGAATTCTAAACAATGTATATAAATGTTCTCCTCTCCAAGAAGTGGAGCTTAATCCCACCATTGGGTATGAGCTGAACTAAATGCCTCTAATGAATAAAGAATAAGAGGAACCTTCAAGGTGGAGAAACCTGGCAGACACTGTGTTAAGCAGGTGATCAGACTAAACCTCCCAGTGCTGTCACACGATATGATGCTTCCTGCCCCAATGTCATGTAGTGAGAAGGGCGCGTCATCTCTGGTGTTTCCCCTGAACACGTAACTCGTCTGATCATGAGAAAAATCCAAGTTGACAGACAAACCCAAGTCGAAGGACATTCTACAAACTACCTGATCAGTCCTCTTAGAAACTATGAAGATCGTGAAAAACAAGTATGAAAGTCTGAGAAACTGTCATAGTTCAGAAGAGGCTAAGGATGTATAAAGACTAACTTAAATATGTGATCCTGGGACAGAAAAAGGACTTTAGTGGGACCCCTGGTGAAATCCAAAGACTCTGGAGAAACAGTAATGTATTAATGCTGGTTTACTTTTGAAAATGTGCCATGGTTATAGAAGATAGTGACGTAAAGGGAAACAGGGTGAGGCATTACAGGAACACTGCACTGTCTCTGCAACTTTTCTGTAAATCTAAAATTGTTCCAAAGTAAAACATCTATTAAAATTTAAAATACCCAGCATTCCTTGCAGTTAGGAGTAGCCAAATGACCCTTTACTGGCCAGGGAAATGCAAACAAGATGTCTGTCCACAGAGTTGGTTTCTGGGAAAGCTATTGTGTGTGTGCATGGTATTTTATTTTTTCTAAATAAAATCTTGGCACAGCCCTCCTTCCCTTTCTCTTATCACCTCCTCCATGTTTGAAATGCAGGCTTAATGCATGTGCTAAAGACAGGAGGGCAGCAAGCCAAAAGGAGACCCAGTTCCTAACAAGTTCCTTCAGCAACTACAATGTGTCCATCTTCAGAATTCATGCCACACAAGAAAATCAAGCCTCATGCTTGACCTCATTTGGTCAAGCACTGGGTCAAGTTCCTAAGATATGCAACCATATTCACCCCTAATTTATATTAGGTAGAACCATAGGGAGTTGACAATATTTGATTGTTTTGACCTACAAAAAATGGCAATTTTGCAAAGTTTGACCTATCGTGGGTAATTTTTTTCTGAAATGTCATTGAACCATCTTCACTGACTATAAATCAAAATAAGAAGTAGCAAACTGCCCCTCTCCAACATTTTTTCTGCGATGAGGATTTTGCCTCTTAAGAACTACAGTACTAGGTTTCAAATATGGTTTTACCTGGTGTTGTATCACTTCTTGATGCTTCAGGTGACTTAGTAAAAGAGATTCTCAGCCTCTTACTCTTGCATGCTCTCAACAGCATTGAAAAACACACTATTAGTGGTTTTCAAAAATACGTACTTTCCCAGCAATTTCACTCCTAGATATGTATTCAAAAGAATTAAAAACAAGGACTCAAACAAATACTTGGACATGAATGTTCATAGCAGCACTATTCATAATAGCCAAAAAATGGAAACACTCAAATGTCCAGAAACTGATGACGGATAAACCAAAGGTCATCAGTCCTTACAATGGAACATTACTCAGCCATGAAAAGGAGTGGAGCACCGACACGTGCTACAACTGGGTGAACCCTGAAAACACCGTGCTTAGTGGGAGGAGCCAGACACAAAAGACCAGGTAAGTGTGATTCCATCGTATGAAATGTTCAGAAGACGTGACCCAATAGAGAAGAGTGCGGATCGATGGCTGCCAGGAGCTGGAGGAGGGGAATGGGAAACAACGGCTAAGTTTTCTTTGGGAGTGATGAAAATATTTTGGAACTTGATAAAGGTAGCAGTTGCACAACATTGTGAAACTACTACATTCCACAGAATTGTACATTTTTAAATGATTACTTTTATATTTTGTGAATTTCACCCTTAATTTAAAAAACTTTTCTTCAATATTTAAAAATACATGAAAAAGCAAAATAATTATCCTGCAAAATAACTTATAATTGAGATGAAAGAAAATAAGATCAAGCTAGCCAAGGGCTAAGCCCTCCGCGTGTAGAGTTTGCACTGAGTGTTCCAGCTATCTCCTGTTACACAGGAAAGTACTCCAAAATGCAGTGACCGAAAACAATGACACTTCTTTGCTGGCAGATTTGCACCTTGTGCAGAGTTCAGCAGGGATGTTTCATCTCTGCTCCACTCAGCATCATCAAAGACTCCTCAAGGTGGAGACTGGAAACACCTCAAGGTCCTCTGGCACTTGGCTAGTGGTCAGTGTGGGGACCTCAGTAGCAGCTGTGATCGGGACACTTACATGTGGCCTTTCCACGCAGCCATTTGGCGTCTTTACATTATGGCACCTGGGTTCCAAAGACGAGCATCCCCAGAGGTCCAGGTGGACACTTCATCAACTTCCCCGACCTAGCCTCAGCTGTCACGTGTCACGGCTGACTCCGCAGTCACAGCCCTGGGCGGATGCAAGAGGTGGGAGGGGCGTCAGTGTAAAATGAATGGGGACTCGATAGACTGGTGCAGCCATTTGGAAAGTGCAATCTGTCACATCCATCATGCTATAGGTCTCTATACTCTTGCACGAAAAAGACTAAAATGGGAAATGCTACGAAAAAGCCTAGTTAATAATATGTAACTAGAAATCTAACGGTAGTTTGGGGTTGATGATGGAGATGGTCTCTGGGTTTTCACCATAGAACTTAGCAGTCACTCCTCTGCACCCGTGTTGATGTGAAAGGATCGTGGGGAAACATCCAGCAAATGACGCACGCCACTGAACCCCATCATTGCAATGGCAAAACTCTCTCACCAGCAGCCTCTCATTTACAGCTGGAATGAACGACCCCTGGGCTCATTTTCACCCAAAGATATTTCATACACTCTACATACACTGCAAACTGACTTAAAAACATTAAGCACATCTGTGTTTATCCAATCAGTAACTTTTCTCTTCCAAAAAAGAGAGAGAAAAAAGAAGAAGAAAAAATCTACCCAAAGTTGTTTGGGTTAAATGCCAGCGTTTTCATCTTAGGGATGAAAACCACTTCCTCCTAAGGCCAGACTTCCTTAAAGCACGCCCTTAGGTCAGCTGGTAAATGTTTAGGGAGCAGAGGAACCCCCACTGCTCAATCTCACCCCAAAATTCAGCATCTTTCTGAGGCACCCCTATGCATAAGGTGGACTTATTCTTCCCTCAGGATCCCCCAGATTTCTATAACCTCCTAAGTGGGACCCCACAAACCATAGGGAGCCTAGATAAGAGAGGAGGTGGAAGATTGTCAGCAATTCTCCTTGAGCTGCAAAAGCAGAGTAATTCCCATGATGCCCAGATCGACCGGCCCTACTCTCCCATCGCCCCTCTACTCTCTTCTCCCTTTAAACGTCAGTGAGCACATTTCTCACAGAAAGCAGTGGAAGGCTGCTGTGGGTATGAAGAGAGGCAAGTCAAAGCCTACTGCTCTCAGTACTGATGAAGGAAAACATGATCCACTTTGTACTATTTGGTGGAGAGGTGAGAGGTCAAACGGGGTTGTGACCCACAGTACACCCTTCTAGCCCACCCCCGCCCCTTGTAGCAGAGAAAATACAAAGCAAAGCTCTCTCACATGTAAACCAACCTTCTAACAAAAATCAGAATTGTAAGTCCTATGTGTTACATGTTGCTCATCACGATGTGAAGACTTGCGATTCTCATATGGTTGGTGTCATCATCGTGTTAGTCCCCAGTCTTTATCGGAGAGGCATTTTCGAATCTGTGACAGCAAAGCTGACACCGAACTCTTGAAAGATTAAACGTAATGAAGCAGCCTGTGTTTGTGCTGGGCATCCCCCGGCCCCACCAAATGGGTCTAGCTGCCCATAACACAGAGGGCTTCGTGAGAGATAGGCAAGCTACTTGGAGAATGAAAGCATATTGCTCGGTGCCTCCGCCCCCTTCTCACTTCAGTGGAGTGACGTGTCCCTCAGCCCCACCTGGAGTGACTGTACTTCCTGTGGGAGACACATGCCTGGAGCCCAGGTGCTGGCTCTGGGATGGGTCCCCTACTGCAGAAGAGAAAAGCGATGCAGGCTCCCAAGTCTGCCTCTGTGGCGCCTCCCACTGGAGGGGTCACCCTTTAATCTGCCCCACATGGCCATCTGGGTTAATTCTCAATGTTTGCATCAGCCCCCTCACCAGCTCCTGGGTTATTCCTCTCCTGCACCTTTACTTCCCAGGCTGGAGGTTGGAGGGGCTGCAGCCAACTCAAGCCACTGGGTTCTGGGCCACTGAGCCCCCAAGTCTGTCATCTGCTCAGTTCCAAGTCTGTCCTGAACACTGATGTGCCAATGCTGAGCTCAGCACACAGTGGAGAAAGGTGAGCGAGGCAGATGCAGTCCTGGACTCCGGGGTCTGTGACCTAGTGAGTCACACAGTACAAGCCACAAAGAGATTCATTCAGGGGCTGAAGCATGAACAGGAGCCTGACCAGCCGAGGAAAGGGCTGGATGCTGCAGGCAGAGAAAACAGTGGTGGAAGCATTCATCTCTTCAAGTCCTTGCACCAGCTTCCTTACCTGGAAAATGGAGAAGGTAGTTACCTGGTCTTGACCCCTCCACCTGAGCCCTGTAGACTCTGCTCACCACACATGGGCTAGAGCAGGGGTGTCAAACTCATTCTCACTGGGGCCACATCAGCCTCGCAGTTGCCTTCAAAGGGCCGAATGTACTTTTAGGACTGTGTAAATGTAACTGCTCCTTAACAGTTAAGCGAGAGCTCGGTGCTGCCACCTGGTACAAACAAGGTGTTGGGCCAGACCAAACAAGGTGGAGGGCCGGATTCAGCCTGCAGGCCTTGTGTTTGCCACCTGCGGGCTAGAGTGATTCTTTTAAACCTAAGTAAGATGTTCTTCTGCCCAAAAGCCTCCAGTGGCTTCCCACTTCACTTTGAATTAATAAAGTCTTTGCAATATCCACAGACTCTGGCTCCTCTTACCCACCTCTCCAACCTCGTCTTGTCCAGGCCCCCACTCTGCCCTGTCTGCTGCAACCACACTCACCATGGCTCTTTGCAAACAAAGATGCCTGCCTCAGGGCATTCGCACTGGCTGTTCTGTTCCCTCGGCCAAGAAGTTCTCTGCCAGATACTCTTACCACACACCCTCCTTCCACATGCCCCTCAGAACTCTTTCAAGAGATCACAGCTGATCTGAAAAATACAAACTCTTTCTTAAATAGTGTTACATATATTGGGTGCACAGGTTCAAGGTCATGACTAACTGCACGTTTGTACATGACTAATGTTAAGCCACAAAGTTTAAGCCATCAGTTTAGTTATAACACGTGTTTCGAAAGGGTGTGTATTTCTCAGGTACACACAACCTACACTGTAATTTTTTTGACCATGACCTCTGCAGGGTTAAATGACTTCCTCTGAGAGGTATCCCTATCCCCTTGTGTGACATCACTGTCTCCTCTCCCCCATCACTCTCTATTCCTGGACCTGGCTTTATTTGCCTTGGTAGTACTTTCTGCCACTTGATACGAGCTATCTTTTTCCGTTCAGTGTTGGTCCTCCTCTAGTTTGTTCACCGCAGTATCCCCACACCTAGTCCGGTGCCTGGAACATAGTAAGGACCTCCAAGATCCTTACTCCAAGCCCTTAGCGGCCCATGCCTTGTCTGGCCCTCATGGAATCAGGGCTGTTCCTAGGCGACCAGTAGACTGCCAGGAGGTAATGCAGGTGACTTCTGAGAGCCACAAAAGGCCTCATGGCTTCTGCTGTGGGCTCTCAGAACACCTGACCTGGAGCCCTGAGCTGCCATGTACAAAATCCAGAATGACCCAGTGGAGGGCCTATGTGGAGAGAGAGAGATGCCTGCTCCACACCTTCCATGCATCCAGATAAGGCCTGTGGAGCAGAGGCGAGGGATCCCTGTGAGCCCTGCCCAAATCGCAGATTCATATGCAAAAGCAAAGATTGCTTTTGTTTTGGAGTCATTTGTTACAAAGCAATGGATAACCAGAATGTCTGCCAGATAAATCCTTATCACAGGGTCGGCTCCAGGGGGACACAACCCCGACTAGTTGTGAGCGTCAAATGAACAAGCATGCATAGCGTCTGCCCTCCTACACACCCGCCAGGGGCTCGCTGTCCATGCTGTGTGTTAACCTACCCTGGGAAGCTTTACAGACACGCGCACAACGCTTTAGTTCAGTGTGCTGCATGGTGTCTGCACAGGCCAGAGGGATGGAGACATTAGCAGCTGGGAGGGCGTGGGGTGAGTGGGGAGAGTGGCTTGAACCAGGCGTTCGAAAGATGCTTGGTATTTCTCTTGGACCAGAATCAGTAATTAAAATGTAACCAGAGGTACGTATTACTCACATGAAATGATGCTTTGTACAAGGTCACAGAAAATTGAAATCACCTGGCAGGAGGACCCTGGGGCCCAGGGAAGGTGCCTGTGCCGGGGACCATGGATGGAGGCTCAGCTCAACCCCCCACCCTAGCAATGGAGCCTCCACAGAAGCGAGCTGCAGATGTGGGGAGTAGGGGGCCCAGCCTTTAAAAGAGGCCAAAAGTCAGGATTCCAACCCAGAATGGACAGACACACAGCAGGAGAGCTGCCAGGATGGAGAGTGATTAGGTTTTTTGATGGGAGACTCCAGAGGAGACAGCCAGATCAAAAGAGGCCCCTCGGTCACAGGCCTGGGATCTCCACCCAGACCAGCGCTCTATCTCTGGCTTCCAGGGCAGCCCAGGAACTGGGATTTTCCTGCCCCATGACTGTCTCTTCTCAGACCCCTTGGGAGGTTGGGACAGCATTCTCTATCATGGAAAGGCTGCAGTCACAGAAGGCTTATGCTACATGCCCCAGACTCCACACTCAGCATTTCCTATGAATCATCTCATGTTTTTTAAAGATTTTATTTACTTATTTTTAGTGAGAGGGGGAGGGAGGGAGAAGGAGAGGAAGAGAAATATTGATGTGCAAGAGAAAAACATCGATCAGCTGCCTCTCGTGCATGCTGCAACTGGGGACAGAACCCACGACCCAGGAATGTGCCTGACCAGCCACCCTTTGTTTTTCCATACGGCACCCAACCCACTGAGCCACCCGGATCCGGGCTGAATCATCTCAGTTAACCCCACCACACCCTTAGCATCCCCATTCTCCAGAGGGGCAAACCAAGCCCGAGAGGGTCAGCCAATTGCACAAGGTTCATCACTAATGGAGGGAGCTCTTAACTCACACCCAGATCTGTCTGCCACCAAAGCCCATTTTTTAATCAAATTTTTGAGATGTTATTTACATATAACAAAAAGGCACATGCTTTACATGTGCAGCTTGATGAATTTTGACATGCGGCCCATTGAGTAACCACCATCCCAACTAAGAGAGAGAACATTCCCATCATCCCAGGGGATCTTAGTGCCCCTTCGCCGTTCACTCACACCCCTCCCCATCCCGGCCCTAGGCGGTCACTACTGACCACTCCTTTTGTCCTAGAATTATCGCACTCTTGTGTGACGATTCACTCTTGTGTGTGAACTCCTGTGTCTCGCCCGCTCACTCAGTGCCGCCGTGCAGCACTTTCATGGAAACCCCCTTTGCTGCGTGCATCAGCACTAAGTGCTGCCCATTGGTGGGTGTGCCCAGTTCATGGGGCTCTCCATTCAGCCACAGTTGGGCACGGGGGCTTTTTCCAGGGGGGGGGGGGCTGCTCGGAATGAACCTACCATGAACATTTTAATACAAGTCTTTGTGTGACTATGCGTCCATTCCCCTTGGGTAAATATCAGGAGTAACATGGCTGGGTTAACTTCCTGAGAGGTTGCCACACTGTTCTCCAAAGCAGCTGAGCAGCATCACACTCCAAAGCCTATGTGTCTGACTGCTGTGCCGTCAGGCCAGTCTCAGAGACCAGGATCGTCGCCCTTCCTCTGCCGTGGCTTGAGGCTACTGACCGCATTTCTTAGGATGGGGCTGCCCTCCTCCGGGAGCCCAGATTTGGACCCATCCCAGACAAATTGAAGGTGAGTTCCTGGGGCTCCAGTGGTGCCCCATGCTTCCCTGATGCGCTGCAGCTGATCTGAGCCACTCCTTCCATTGTACAAGCACATTCACAAACACTTGGCTTTGAATCCCAGCTCCGGCCCTTGCATCCCACAGCTGTGGAGCCTCGATGAGTCCCTTCATTCTATGAGCCTCAGTTTTTCTGTCTGTGAAGTGGGGGTGGTGTGTGTGTGTGTGTGTGTGTGTGTGTGTGTGTGTTGTGGGCCCTCACCGGGACTAAACTTGGCCAAGTGGTCTGATGCACAAGTGGCCACCAGCTTTTGTTCCCCTAGGTTAAGATGCATGGGGAGCAACTTGAGAAGATGCAGTTCTTATAGCACTTAGAGTTCAGATTCACGTGAAAGGAGGGACTCAGTGACACAGAATTCCATTTCCAGCCCGGCCTTGTGCAGAGGGTCCTTGTCCCATAGCATCTGGGGGCAGGGGGTCCTGCCAGGATCTGCCCCCAGCTCTACATTTTCCCTACCCCTGGGTTCCCCAGGGTCTTGCCACCTAGGAAGAAAATGGGTCTATTAGACAATTAATTCCTTCAGAGCTTTGGAATCAAAAGACTTGGGCTCAAACCCCAGCCCTGCTGTGTGACTTTGGTCAAGTGACTTAACCTTTCTGGGCTCCCTTCTTCATCTGTGTAAAACAGGAATGGTAAAGAACCCTCTAAGGATATTGTGAGGATAAAAGCGGCATTATATGCACCAAGCAAATATCATTATCTTGAATTGTGGTGGCTTTAAGGAAATGTATGTTAAAGAATGGGTAGAATTTTGAGGGAAGTTTTGAAATTCAAAAAAAAATCAAAAGAAAAAATATTTCAACTTTTCAGAAAACACCCAAATTTTCTCAGTGGAAATCTATTTTCCAGCTGCAACAGCACCACCCCTGGTCTTCCAGTCTTAGTGGGAAATGGTTGCAAAGGACCCTGAAAACTGCATCCAGGGTTGTCAGTGCAGAGATGGGTTCCCAGCCTCCAGGGAGGCAGGTTCCATCCAGTCTGAACAGACCTGGGGTGTTTTGCTGGGTGCTCAGGATTGTCTAGACGAGGCCTGGCCATGTCCTAGCATGTGAAACTCTATTGTGGGGCTGACAGCTCCGTTTGGCAACACGCTGGGCTGAGTGATTGGCGCCAGGACTGCAAGGATGACGAAGTGCTGAAATCTCCCTGAGACGGTGTCATATCAGATTGTGCGGCTGCCAACTCTGGGCCCCGTGCTCAGCGAGTGCGTCCTCAGCAACCGATAGAAAGATAGGAGGGCAAATAATGACAGCCATCAGCCCAAGGACCTGGCCAGGAGGGTCCTCGGGGCTGGGTGAGCCATCCCTCCCCAGGTGAGCCTGCGTGGGTGGTGGGAAGGAGCCCCAGACTGGGCGGAAGGCTTCATGTTGCTGACGAGGGGGTGGGAGAAACAGCTAAGTGATGAAGAGTGAAGGCCCCAGTGCCGTTTGTACTGTGTGGACCTTGCTGGTACCCTGACCTGGATGGGTGGAGGGAGATAGATAAATAGATGGTAGATAAACTGATGACGTGGGTGGATAGATAAGAGAGAAAGAATGGAGATAGATGATAGATAGACAACAGATGGGGATAGGTGGATACAGACAATAGATGGTACAGGTAATAGATGATATAGATGAGTATAAAATAGATAAAGATATAGATATAGATAATATAGATGGATATATAGACATTTTAAAATTTGAGCAATAACTGCATAGTTGATTATCTTGAAAAATTATTGCTTAATTTTTAGGTGTGAAAACGGTACTGGACAGAGAGTAGGCCCAGCCAATCAAAATCTTCATGAATTTAATGTGCATTTGCTGAGGAGAAGTTTCTTCTACTTAGAGCTCCAGGATCTCCAGGACCCACGAGTAGCAAGAAAGAGAAATAAGTAAGATCCTCAGTGGGTGCGGGTGTGTTGTCTGCCGGGTGCCCACCTTGGTGGGGGGAAACAAAGATGACCGAGCAGGGCTGACGGCCCCAGTCCCACTGTGTGACACGGAGCCATGAGCCACAGGAAGCTCTTTAAATCTGTCATTGAAAGTAGATGAAATGAAAAATTCAGTTCCTCAGTCACACCAGCCACGCTTTCAAGTGCTCTACTAGCCGCCTGTGGCAGCCACCCGGGATGGCATGGTCTAGAACACCCGGTGGTCGCACAAAGTTCTCCTGGACAGTGCTGTTCTAGGGAGGCATAGTCTGAGAGTAAACACAGCATTACCAGGGCGATGCGCCAAGAGGTGTGGCAAGAAGGGAGCAAGGACAATGAGCACTGTGCACGCGGCGGCGGTGGTGGAGATAAGACTCAGACTTGTGTTTGGGGAGCCTCCCCATTCCATTCCCCTCAAAACCTATGTCTAATGTAGAAAGCAGGCATTACCCAGCTAACCTATTATATTCATTTATGCATGAAGGTAGCTTCTTGTTAACCAGCCACTAGTGGCTTACCATTCATTAACTTCCCAAGTTAGAGCCACTGTGTCTGGAGGCTCTGGGTCTGCATCTGTGTTCCCTCTTCAATCCATGTTTCTGTGTGTCCCACTGTCTCTCCCCAAGTTTCCATTCCCAGATGCCCACTCCTTTGTACCCAGCATGCAAAGCAGGCCAACAATGCCACCAATTTCCCTCTGGTGGCTGACAACCATAAATAACCTGATCCTAAAGCCCAATTACAGCTCACCACTAACAACTCCAGACCCTTCCACCCACCAGCTTAGACCCAAGCCCCGATACCCCAATGGTCTGCTTTCTGTCCATGACTCCATTCCCACAAGACCTAGATCTAAACCATAGCATTCCATCATTTCAGGATTTGCTGGTGACAGGAGGAAACCAAGGATGGCCCTCTGTACAATGAACCACAGTGACACTGTGTCTCTTTCTAGGAGGAAAGGAATTTCTGCTCAGCGAGGACTCAATGCCCACATCCCGGGTTTTAGATCGACCTCAAATCCTTTGAGATTTAAGGTGGTTTTCCATTTTGACTGCATGTTTATTCTAGATTTGATGGAAACTGGCTGCTTAAAATGAATTTTAAGGTGTCTAGACTCCAAATGGCTGTCAGTAAAAGATGCATTGGGGGCACGGTATCATTTTGGATAATTCAGACTTTTGGTGACTCAGTTTCCCTACTCACCTGGTTGGTGAGAGTCTGGAAGAGATAACATAAATGTTGACCCCAACACTAGCATGGTGAGGGCAGGGAAAGACTGGGTTTGCTGGGACTGAGAGCTGTGGGTAAAATAAACCAAATAGAGCCCCTAGGACGATCTGCTGGGGTGGGAGTTGCAGGGGCAGAATGACCGCCAGTGGCTGGATGTCTGGTGATGCAGGTGCAGCTGTGCAGATTGAGAGCATGGTGCTGGGCAGCAGGTGGCGGTCAGGGACCAGGAACTCCAGCAGGTGGGCAGGGTTCAGCCCAGGAGTGAGAGGGCAGCCGCCAGAGGCAGTGAGGCTGGGTACACCTCACAGGGTCTTCCGCGATGCCAGATTCAGGGACAGGAATCCAGATCCTGGAAGAACTGAGGAAAGTCAAATGGAGCCCCAAGCCTGGGAGAGATGGAGAATCAGGGCACGACATGGGCCCACAGCAACGAGGCAGAAAGACACGCTGAGAGCAGAAGGAACACTGGTGGACCTGTGGTCATGAGGGAAAGGCTAACAGCTCAGTTGCTGGAACTTACTTGCACCAGAGATGAACTTAGTGTACATATTTGCCCCAGAAAAATTCTGAAGTGATTGTGGATTCTACCTGAAGCCCCCACGTGTGCCAGGTCCTTCACGAAGCAAGCCCTGGCCTGTTCCACACCCCTGTGGGGCCCACACTTCTCCATCATAACACCAGATGGACACATAATTGCTCTGCTCAATGACTCTTCCCACACTCAGAGCTCCATGGGCTCGTTCCAAGGTGCGTTCAGGCATTTGGGATCAGCAGCAGGTACCCAGTAAGGTTCTGTAGCGAGAGGGTGAAAAGGGAGGCATGAAAGGAGGGAGAGAGAAAAGGAAAGAGGGAGGGAAGCAGGAAGGAAGAGTGGAGAGAGAGTAGGGGAAAGAGAAGGTGTGAAGGGAAGGAAGAAAATGAGGAAGGAGGGAAGGAGGCTGTGAGAAAGGGAGGTGTTAATCCTAAAGACAATCTCAGCCATCTGTGCCACTGTGACCCATCTGATCTTTCCTTGGCGTTGGTGGGGGGGGGGGCGGGAATGTGCACACGCTGGCACCTTAGGGGCTGCTGGGAAAAGTGCAGAGCATTTAAAGAGAGTAAATGCCCTGGCTGGTGTGGCTCGGTGGGTTGGAGGATCGTCCTGGTGCATTGAAAGTTTGCCCGGTTGGATTCCCGCTCAGGGCATATGCTTAGGTTGGGAGTTTGATTCCCAGGCAGGGCGCATATGAGAGGTAACCAATCTCTCCCCCGCCCCCTACCCCGCTTTTCCTTTTCTCAAAAAGCAGTGAAAAAATGTCCTCGGATGACAGCAAAAAATTTTTAAATAAAGCAAGTAGAGAAACGAGACTAAGACAAGACTTTTACCCTTCACCACACCATTGCATCCACCCTTGGAAACACTTCTTTCCCTCTGTGTTTCTCCTAGCTTTAGTTTTTTCTGACTACAGAATGTTCAGCAATTTTAGAACACCAGGGAGGAAAATGGAACCTACCCTTAAATACCACCATACTTGCTTCTCACCATCAGGTAAAGAAGGTGCTTTTCTAGGGTTTTATTGTTTAATTATTTTAAAATAAAACTGTGCTTGTGTCAAGAGTAGATAGCAAAATGGACTCCCAAGTTCTTGATAACGGTACAAACGAGAGAGAGCAAGGAGCCCTCGGGTTATATTTGTAGCCTGGGAGGCCCTGGCAGGCCGAGGCCCGGCAGAGCCATGCTCGGGTTACCAGACCGGGATGAATGGTGCAATCCTGAGACGCTGTACCTGGCGTGTGTATGCTACAGGAAGCTCTGAACGTGGAGCACACGTGAGAAGGGCTGTTGCTGTATTTGTTTAATAGTGACAACAGCACCTAAAGTTAACTAGACACAGCCAAAAATTCTGTTTTAGAAGCAATTAGAAAACCATGAGTCTTCGCACTTGTGAAAGCATAGTAAGGTCAACTGGGTAAGGAATAAAGATATCCATTTGGGGGCGCCAGTTGGTTGAAACAACCTTTGTGAGGGGCATCATGGTTATAGCCAGTAAAACATTTTTTTAAGTGATCATCCCTCTTCAGGATAATATGAGTTCTCATTATTGACCAAATATTTTTAAGTACTTATCTTTTGACTTAAAATTCTTCTCCGAGAAATGTCCCCTGAAAAACACGTTTATAAATGTGCCAGAATAACCCACAAGAATTGTTGCTGTAGCACCATTTGTCACAGCGAATCACTAGACACAGCCCTGACTTTCGCCAGCTGGGGATTGCTTAGACAAACTGCCACCCACAGACACCCACCCAGCCGTTCGAGAGCACAGGGGCCACGTGTATAAGCATGGAGAGAGTGCCCAAGTCTAGCGTGAAGTGACAAAGAAGTAATGAAACAGAACGTCAGGCTCATCCCCATCTTTACTAAAAACACATAGCAGTGACGTATGCTGGGTGCATGTGCGGTTACGCCCCACAGTCCCTGAACATAGCTCTCCTGAGAGCAGGAACTGCTATCCCCTGCGTTATCCTTTAGTGTTACTTGAATTAAAAAAATAACTGTATGTCACTTGTTTGGTTAAGAACATGTTTAAATAAAATATAAATGGACAAAAATAATTACTGTAAAATTACAGTTTAAAATCCCAGGGAGTTGAATAAAATTCTTAAAAAGTAAAATCTGCTATACATCTGTGATGCTTGCTTTTTTTTTTTTTTTTTACAGATATATGTGAATTTTGTTGGGGAAGGGGGAGTTCTTTAAATAAAGTAAACTACCCAAATTTTTTTGGAAACTCAGCTGCTAGTACTTCTGTAAACCTTTGGAGAAGTTTATTTTATTATTATTCTCCTGGATGCAATTTCTCTCTCTGCTAACAATAAGGTGTGGTAAATATTTGCATTCTCTTCACTCTGGAAAGAGCAAAACCAACATTCCAGATGCCCTCTCTAAGTGTTTTGAGTTTAATTTAAACAAAGAAATGCACCAAATATTATCAGAGTTGATAAACTATGTGCTACTTTGCTTTCTAGTTATTTTTATGAAAAATGACGAAGTCAGTTCTGGGAGGACACCGTTCCAGGCTGCAGATGGCCGGCTTCTTGTTGTGTCCTCAAGGGGTCGCAGAGGCCAGGGATCCCTCTGGGCTCTTTCGTAACAGCACTGCTCCCATTTATGGGGGCTTTGTCCTCAAGCTCCAACCACTTCCCAAAGGCCCCCACCTCCTAATGTCTTCACATTGGGGGATAGGATTTCAACATATGAATTGGGGGGGGGGTCACAACATTCAGACCATAACACTGTTTTTTAACTCTGTTTCTCTTTTTGCTCTATTCTCAGGCAGGAAATGCCCTCATGGAGGCAGGATGGCTGCCTGAGCACCAGCCTTGCATTCTATCTCCCTCAGCTCCTCAGCTTAACAGACAAATTCTTTTCCTAAGGGTCCATGATTACTGTGTATCTTGGATTTATATGGGTCCCATATCTGTCCTTTACCCCAGCATTGTGGCAGGGGAAGATGTGGTTGGTCAGCCTGAATCCCCAAGCTACTCTGGACACAAAAGTAAAGTACTTCCACCAAAATTGGATGGACTGAGTGTGGAGGAGGGATGGTGCCCATGGAAAATCATAGTGCTGTTGTCAGGAGACAGAAAAACAGGTATTAAGCAGGCAAAACAACAGATATCAGTCTTGTCCTTGAGGTAGGACCCCATCAGATCTACACCCTCAGATCTCCGCGTGTGTGGAGGTCAGTACTTGCTCACCCTCCCATGCTGTTAGAAGTATTTGCTGGATATTATTTGTGGACCATTAACATTTATTCCCACCTCTTGTATTGCAGGGCTAGAAGACAGAGAACTACATTTCTCCCAGACCCCCTGGCCGTTCGACGTACATTGCATGGAAGAGAAGCTTTCATGCCAAGTCTCGTGGGCAGAAACCACTCTTGTCTCTCTGGCAGCCACAGAGGATGTGTGGGCTTTGGCAAATGGAAGTTTTTGTAGCTGATGTGTGTGTCCTTGAAAGCCGCCCAGCTGGGGACTGCAAGACAGCCCTGTCGGCAGTGCTTTCCCGCAGTTTTCTGACCTGTGGGCAACAGCACCAACTCAGAGAGTCTTCGAATGACACTTAAAGTGACAAATCTGGGAGCTGGATACAGCCTCTCCCGCCTTCGCCCACACAGGTTTTCTGAAGATTCTGTAAACAACCTAATTCCCTACATCCAGTCCCTTTCCTTTGAAATATCTAGTGTGGTTTGTCTTCCTAACTTGACCCTGACTGTCTTATTGTACTTTGGTGGAAAATTTTAAGAAGCTCTAATCCATCCAAACTTCTCCTTTTCTGATGAGAAAACTGAGGCCCAGAGAGAAAAACAACCTGCCGTGTTCACCAGTTTGCAGAATTTTCCCCTAAGCCTGCACAGCCTGTACCATAGCCACCAGCCACTTGTGGCTACTGAAATTTAAATGAATTAAAACTAAGTCAAATTTAAAATCCATGTCTTCACTTGCTCTCACTACATTTCAAGTACTCAGTGCCACCTGTGTGGCCCGCAACCTCCGTCTGGGAGAACACGCACCTGCCATCTTACGGGACATTTCCATTGTCACAGATGGTCTACTCAACAGTGCTGTTCTAAGTAATCATAGTGTCAGCCTCTGGCCCTTCTGACACTGAGGTTCTTCTTAATAAGCAGGAGCACGAGAAGGATGACTTGTCCAAATCCTTCATGTTGCAAATGGAGAAACTGAGACCCAGATTCAAAGAGTGACTCAAGTTCACCCAGTGCCCAGAAAGGCTGTCTCTCCACTGATTTGAGGCACCTGGTAGCTCAAAGCAAGCTGTAGAATCTGAGTCACGTACAACAGACATGGCACGAGAAAAAAGCAAACAAGTAGTTTTTCTTATAACTAACCCATTAGCATTGATTTTTCAATGGATTCAGCTAACTGCTTTTTAAATAATAGGGTGTTTTTTTTTAATTCCCCAAACACACTACCTTTCACATCTGACTCAGATTCCGAGATTCTAAGTAGAATTTTAAATGCGATCTGTAGGGACATGTCCCCTCCGCGCCGCATCACCGAGCCAGGGCTCCTCCTGTAAATCACAGACCATGACTGTTTCCTGCGAGCTGGCCACTGTGGGATAAGACCCATCCAATAAAAGGACTTAACTGAGATTTCTCAAGTCACTGTGGGAAAGCATTTCTTACAAGGAACCACGAGTGTTTTAGAGGCAGAAATAATCATTTCTTAGAACACTTTTTCCTCTTTATGGCTTCTTGGAAAGAATGCCCAGCTCTGGGCACCTGGGAGTCCAGGACGCCCCACTTGGAGGCAGTGAGGAGTATCGTGGGACACAGTGTCTGCAGCCTCTGAAATGAGAGAGTGAGGAGGGCGATAAAGGAAAGCAATGTGCTTTTCTTCAGTGTAAGCTTTCCTCCCCCAAACAGCATCAGGGACTGTCGGAAGCTGGGAGTCATTCCAAAGGTTAGAGACAGGGCCAAAACATATCATTTTAGCCTTTTCAGATGGTCACTTCTGTCTCTGAAATGTTAAATACTGTCTCACCACAGTTGCAAAAGTCCATCCCTCAAAACAGCCTGGCGGCAGAGCATGTGCCATCCACTTGGCACCCCCCACTGTAATGTCCCCACTCCTCGCCAGGCTTCCATGCCAGGCCCAGGCTCCTCTCAAGCTTGTATCAGACAAATCTTCCTGTCTCAAACTGGCCAGTCCCTCTGGCACATTGTTTGAAATTGTGTGGCTCACCCCTCCTAGCACCCGTAGGGGGCAAGGTTTATGATTCTGAATTTTCAAATGAGAGGGAAAGGCTCAAGGAGGTTAGGTGACTTGCCCAGGGTCACACAGCTGGGAAATGTCAGGCCAGCAGCACCAGCCTGGGTCTCCTGGCCCCAGATCCAGTGCTCTGCCACTCTGTCAAAACACCACAGGGAAACCAGCCCTGAAACGCCGTGAGCCTTGTCACTGGGACCTACAACATATGGCAGTGACTGAGTCAGGAGACGAAGCATTTATCTATATTTGTCCTGCAGTCAAGTCAGCTGCCTTGTCCTAGGGCAGCAGCTATACCATCAGAGTAGACACAACAAACTTTTAATAACTCTACTCAGCTTGAAACCAGAAGTATATTTTTACTCTTGTGAGTCACCCATTTATTTGTCAATAGAGGCCAGTAAAGGGAAAGGCCCCAGGGCCATTTATAAACAGACGATAGTCCTGAAGACATCCCTCGGGAAGCCAAACTATTTAGGAATGCACTTGTCCTGGAAAACAATGCCCGGGAACACATGGGCTGCTGAGGGCTGTCTGGGAAATGGGTTGCTGGGGTGTGCCAAAGGCAGAGAGGCCACTAGGAGGTGGACAGGCTAAGATGGAGCACCCGGGCCTCAGGCAGAACCACAGCCTGGCTCTACTGCATAGGAACCGTGGAGGCAAAGTAACTCCTCTGAGCTTCAGCTTCACCATCTGTGAAGTGGGCATGATGATGCCAGCCTTGCGGGGCTTTGCAAAGATTGGAGGAGATCAGTTATGTGGTGATCGGTGCTCAGATGTCATCTGTGCCGGTGATGAGGATGCTGGCAGGACTGTGACGATGGTGTGCTGAGAAGGGAGATTTGTTTGGTATTCGATCTTCAAAAATGAACTGCATTAGCTGAACATGTACTATGTGCCAGGTGCTTACCATGTGTTGAGAGAGAAGGGGGAGAAAATGTGTGTAAACGTAGCTTCTCTGAAAAGAGCAAACGGAGGAACAGCAGCTCTGCTTCACCAGGATACTGTCTGGCAGGGTCTACCAGCTTCAAATGCATGCACCCCATGCATGACCAGCCGTTCCTGTTCTGGGCATATACCCAACAGAAACAGGGCTTCTTCAGGAAGGCATGTGCAGGGATGCACATAGCAACTTGGCTCTTCATATTCAAGAACTGCAAACAACCCAAGCTTCTGTCAACAGAAGAATGAATAGATTGTGGTTTACTCATAGTAGGAATAGCATACTGTGATGAAAAATGAGTGAATCACTGCCACACAGTCACATGAATGAGTCTCACTTCATAATGCCGAGGAAAAGAAGCCTGACACAGAAGGACACACGCTGTGTGACTCCGTCTATATGGCCGTCCGGAGAGATGAACTGGTCTGTGGTGGTGGAAGACAAAGGAGGGTGGGGAAGGGCACAAAGAACCTCCGGGGTGATGGAAATATTCCACATCATACATAATCTGAGAGGTAATCAAAAGACTGTACACATGTGTTAAATTTTATGTATGTTGTCCCTCTGTGTTTTTTAAAGAGGACACTATAATCATAGAACTGTTGAGACTGGAAAATATCTGATTGCTGAGATCAGTTTGTGACCCAGGGGCCAGGAAGATAGGAAGAGTGGCTGACTTGGGCCAGAGGTAAGGCAGTAGACACTAGGATGCTCAGATTGCTAGCAAGGATAAGATCTGTGAGATACAATGTATTTAAAACATGTGTTATTGAACCAAAGAACACAGCCAAGGCTGCAAGTCTGTGCCCTCTGTATTGAATGTTCGTTTCACAGCTGGGCGACACAAAGGGACGTGCCCAAGCTGGCACAGTGACAGGAAGCAAACTGAGAGAAGTATCCCAGAGTGAGCTCCGTTCAGACACTGCCAAATGGGCAGCAGGCTGAGGTGGGAGGACCTGGGCTGGGAAGTTAAAGACAAGGTGATGGAAGGAGACTTGGCGTGGGGTGCTGAACACACACGCAATGTCCAGATGATGTAGGAAAGAGTGCACACCTGAAACCTACATAACTGTGCTAACCAATGTCACCCCAATAAGGTCAATGAAAATTACAATAAAAAGTAAAACACACGGTTCTGCAGTGACGAGAGCTCAGCCCTGGGCTGGTGTCCCACAGCCACAGGGGTGACGTCCCTGGCCACCAAGCAGCCCATGTACGTTGGTGTTACCTCTACCTTTTCTATTGGTTGAACCAAATCATCCACTTTCATTTGTACTGTTCCTTCAAATAAAGTAATTTGGTACCCGCTCCCCCTGAAAAAAGACACTGTCCTCCTGCCTCCATCTGAAAGCCTGATGACTCCAGGGATAAGTCACTTAACCTCTTTGGGTGCCTCAGTTTCTCTATCAAATGGATAATGATTCTTGAGTGCCACCTACTTGTATATAGAAACTCCAACTTCATCTTTGCCATCCCCCCCAGAGTGCCCCACTCATGGAAGCTACGCAGTAAATGTTGCTTGGTCAAATTAATTAATCAATTAATCATTCTTGATCATATCAAAGGGATGCTCTGAGAAATAAGTGGTAACTGTGAAAGCACTTCATAAGGTTATCCAAATGCTAGGTGCTAGGTGGAACAGTCTGTTACAGGAAGCCAGGCTAGGAATGCAAATTCTCTCTCCGGAGCACTTCCAGTTGGCCATTGCAAAGCAGTGAGACCCTTCTAATATCTGTTTGCAGCCTTGGCTGGTGTGGCTCAGTGGACTGAGTGCCAGCCTGCAGACCAAAGTGTTGCCAGTTCAATTCTCAGGGTTGCAGGCCGGGTTCCCAGTTGGTGGCGTGTGAGAGGCAACCAATTGATGTATCTCTCACACATCGATATTTCTCTCCCTCTCTTTCTCCTTCCCTTCCCCTTTCTCTAAAAATAAATAAATAAAATTTAAAAATAATATCTCTTTGCAGACATCCTGTTTTTCTAAAAAGCAAACTGCCCAAAATGTGTTTTTAAATGTGATTTTAACAAATGTAGTTCATTAGAACACTTTTGGTTGAAGGTAACAAAAATACAATAGTCTGGCTCAAGTAAAGAATTGAAGAATTTATCAGCTCCTTTAATCAAGTGTCAGGAGCAGAGTGAGCCTCGAGATTCAAATGCTCACTCTCTTTCTCTCCTGCTCTTTTGCTTCCAAGAAAAAAAAAAACTACCAAACTGCAACTCAAAAAAAGGCAAAACATTCTCACTGGGTGACTCTCAGGGCAGCTGCACGTCAGCTCCATCCACCCCACCCACTGGCTAGGACCTCCATCCTTTCACAAAGAGTAGTTACCTATCAGCTCCAGGGAGAAAAGTCCTGCCTGGGATTCTGGCCCCGTAGGAATCACGTCTGAAGCTGAGCCAATCACGGTGGCCCAGGAGTGGAGTCTGATTCAGAGGTAACTACCGGAGGAATCTCCGGTCAGCCTACTGAAACTGTTTTTGATTCCTCAACGATTTGTGGTTTTCCTTTTAGTCTCTACCCAACGGCCTGCATTACGTCCTTCTATGGTTCCAGAAGGATGTTGAATGAGCAGGAGAATCAAGAAGAGAGCGTAGACTATTTGAAGGAGGAGGCGGAGAGAAGAAATGCTGGCTAGAGGAATGCAAAGGAGATGCTGCCTTTTGACCCA
The DNA here is from genome assembly GCF_022682495.2 of Desmodus rotundus. Taxonomy (NCBI): domain Eukaryota; kingdom Metazoa; phylum Chordata; class Mammalia; order Chiroptera; family Phyllostomidae; genus Desmodus; species Desmodus rotundus. The sequence continues at coordinate 29,452,672 of NC_071398.1, read as the reverse complement.
AAGATCCCACTTCTGGGAATGTATCCAAAGGAACCTGAAACACTAAGCACACCTATGTTCATAGCAGTGTTATTTACAGTCGCCAAGATGTGGAAGCAGTCCAGTGCCCATCAAGAGATAAGTGGATAAAACAACAATGGGACGTTTACACAATGGAATTCTACACAGCCATGAGAAAGAAGAAAATTTTACCTTTGCAATAGTATGGATGGACTGGAGAGCATTATGCTAACTGAAATAAGCCAATGAGAGAAAGACAAGTACCATATGATTTCACTCATATGTGGACTCTAATGAACAAACTGAGCTAACAAGCAAAATAGAGACAGACTCATAGATGGAGAGCAGGCTAACAGCTATGGAAGGGGGAGAGGGCAGAGGGTGGAGGGGTTGAGCAAAAGGAAAAAGGACTCATGGACATGGACAACAGTGAGGTGATTGCAGGGGAGGGTATAAGGGGACTAAATGGTAATAGAAAAAACACAATTAAAAACTCAAAAAAAAAAGAAGAGAGCATAAAGTCTATTTGAAGGAGGAGGAGAGAAGAAATGGTGGCTAGAGAGGTGCAGAGGAGATGATTAAATTGTGCATAATAATTACTGTTGACAGACACTCTCACATGCCCCATCTCTTTGCTCCTTGACTAAATGCCTGGGAGGAGAGGTGGGGCTTTAGGGCAGGAATTACCCTCTCCACTCTCCAGGTGTGACAAACATTGCAGAGCGGTGAAGTGACTTGGCCTGCATTTACTTGTCAGATGATGAAGAGAAAGGAAAAGACCCAAAGGTGCTCACTGCTCCCCCAGCTCTCCCTCCTCCCCTGCACGGCCTCCCAAACATCAGCCATTGCCCTGAGTGTGGCGTTCCCCATAGGACAGACCACCATTCCACTATTTGGTGAATGTTCTCCTTTAAATCAGCTCATACTTTTTAAAAAGGTTTTCTATTTTTTCATTTTTAGAGAGAGGGGAAGGGAGGGAGAAAGAGATGGAGAGAAACATCAACGTGTGGTTGTCTCTCGCGTGCCCCCTACTGGGGACCTGGCCCACAACCCAGGCATGTGCCCTAACTGGGAATCAAGCCAGCGACCCTTTGCCTTGCTCAGTCTACTCAGCCACACCAGCCAGTGCTCATACATTTTAATAATTTTTAAAAGTAGAATTTATAGGATTGCTGTCAATGTCAAATCAGTGTCTCTCCATAAGTAGACTGTAACAAAAAATGGATACAATAAAACCAAAGCACTGTTGTTCAACTCTAGCTAGACATTGTTACCTGCTCAAGCCTCCATACGAGGCCCTGATCCGTCTTCCTTGAATGAGAAGATTAGCAGGTGTTAGAGAGAAATTAATATCAACTGAGACTGTTCTTGGTGTAATCAGGTGGTGTGGAAGAGAATGGAAAGGGGAAAAGCTTTCTCACTGGGTGACGCAATATGGAATGTACACCTGAGCACCACCTAAAAATGAAATATGGAAAAACATGTTTATTTTAGCTGTATGTTTACTTTCTGGAAATCTCTAATGCTTCCTGCCTCTCATTCCTGTCAGGTATTCGTACATGATGGGACAGGGCACATTTGATGTCTTGTGACTGTGGTCCAAATAAATAAATAAAAACACGTGTGTGTGTATGTGTGTGTGTGTTATACAAGAGAATGGAGCTATATGCAGAACCAAAGTGTTTATTTCAAGGTAGAAAAAAGGAAATATTGAGCTACCAAAAAGTAAAATAAATTATTAACTGTAATAGGATTAACTGTATAAAGTATTTTTAAGCATAAATCCTAAAAATTCATATTTTCTAGGCAAATCCAATTTTAAAAAACATGAGAAAATAGAGGATAATGAATCACTGACAGGATATTGTATGACATTTAGGAATTTATTGTCAATTGTGATTAAGGTATTCTGAGGATTTTAAGAGTCCTTCTTTATATTTTGGAGAGATATACCGAGATATTAAAGAATGAAATGAGATGAAGTCCAGGATTCATTTCAAAATCAAGATTGCTACTGAGCTGATAATTGCTGCAGCTTAGTGAGTAGTACTCTTACAATATATGTCTTAAACTTTTCATCATAAAAAGCTTAAAATAATTCAGACTATGTAATGGGGTCAGAAATCCCTCTAAGTTCTGCTCCCCTAAAATGTGAGAAGCCTGTCCTCATAACGTCCTCCAAGCTGTCCTTCTCTGGGCAGAATCAAGGAGGTTGAGTAAATGGTTCTGTTATGCTTGTTGCTCCCTGGGCCAAGGACAAGGCTCCTGGACACAAAGGCTGTGGGACTCTGGTCCTGGATTTGGGGGAGGGGTCCTGACAGGTCTGCAAAACAGGCAGGTTTTGCCCATTTCACAGCCCACTGAGAATTCACAGCTCTCTAACGGTGAACCAAACATGAACTTTTTTCGACTCGGGAGCTCATTTATGCTTGGCAAAAGGCAACATCTCATTTCAAAGCTGGGAAGGGAAGACTTTAAAAGACTTAAAATCCAGCTCCAAAAGCTCCTTAGACATCAAATAGCTTTCCTGAAGTACAGTTTTGATGAGTTAAGAGCAAATGAATCAGAAACATATGGATTAAATTCTCCTTCAAATCCACACGGGCTTAAAAATGAAGGAGAAGGGGGCTTGGCAAATATCTTTTCAGTTTTCTCAAACCCCCAAGCACTTTACAGTGTGAGATGGCCGGCAAATCTAGATGCAGCTGAATTTGTCCAATGCTAATGGCAAAACTAAGGAAAGGATCCTGCCAAACAAGCTGGGAACATGAGTATGAGCTTCCCCTCCATCCAATAAGCACAGGTCCCCTCCATTACGCCAGAAAGTGGGGAGCTGAAAACTTCAACCAACTGTGCCATTGAGTGGTTCTGGCCTTTGCAGTCCCCTTGTTCTTCTTGCTTACTACATTAAAGGAAAGTGCCAAAGTCAGCATTTCCATATTGTTCTGGTCCCTACCCCCAAATAGAGACACCCTCCAAAATTCCCACTGCAGCCACCTACAGGGAATGAGAATGGCTCTCATAGGAGGAAAGTAATGTGAACTCCGCTCTGAGTGCTCCATGGGGCTCCCGCCTTGGGCTCTGAACTGAAGCAAAGCACATGTCCTTTGAGAATCAAAGTTTAGAATCTAAAAGTAGATTCTGTGGTCAAGTGTATATGACAGGGACCCCTCTGAGCTCAAATGACAGAGACTGAATAGTCCTTGGCAATCACTGGAGTCAAACTCCTTTTAATATGGGTGAGTAATTGAGTCCAGCCCTGGCTGGTGTGCCTCAGTGGGTTGGGTGTCATCCTGCAAACCAAAAGGTCTCTGGTTTGATTCCCATTCAGGGTCAGGGTACCTGCTTGTGTCACGGGCCAGGTCCCTGGTTAGGGGCATGTGAGAGGAAACTGTTCGATGTTTCTCTCCCATACCGATGTTTCTCTCCTTCTTTCTCCCTCCCTCCCTTCCTTCCTCTCTCTCTAAATAAAAAATAAATAAAAAAAATTAAAAATAAATTTTAAAAAGAAAAAGCCAGAAAGAGAACACAGAGCCCTGCTAGAAGTCGCCTGTCGAAATACACAGCAGTGGTGCCAGTGGAGGGGTCCAAACTTCCTGATTCCCAGGCCACACATAGGCTGCGTCTCAGTGTCAGGTGCTGTGCAACTTGAAGAAAACCTTCTGGAGCGTAACTATGAGAAACCTTGTGAATGGGTCACTGGAGTAATGCAAATAAAAATGCCCTGGTGGCCAACACACTTCCGGGAGGAAGCACCAACTCTGCTTGCCACATTAGTGCTATCTGGAAGGTAGCACCCATTCCATGTGTATTCACTAAGAACTGGTCAAGGCAATGGCTGAGTATGGTGGTAAGAGAATGAATTCTGGAGCCATACTGCCTGGGCTTGCCTCCCACCTCTACCCCTTTGAGCTGCTGTGTGATGTTGGGCAAGCTACCGAACCTCTGTTTGCCCAGGTGTCTCATCTGTGAAGTGAGGATAATGATAGTTCCCATCTTGGAGCGTTGTTGGAAGAATTGCATGAGTTTCTGCACATGAGGCTGTTGGTGTCGGTCTGGCCCAGAGTAAGCGCTCCGTCAGTGCTCTCCCTCGTGGTTATCATGCTGTGCCAGTCACTGCAGATAATGACCTCATCCCATTTAATCCTCACCACCCTCTTGATGTTGTTACCCATTTGTGGGGTGAGAAATCTGAGGTCTCAAGAGGCTGAACAACTCACTAACAAGCAGCAAAGCCAGATCTCCAGTCCAGATAGGGCTGGTTTCTAGGCCACCTGGAACCCAGAAGGCGCCTCTTCTCTAAGATGCACAACTCAACAAGCAGAGGACAGGCTGATTTTCAGCCTCAGCTCAGCCTCTTGGCCAGTTCCATGCAGTGAAAAAGGTGTGCAACCAATCATTCTGGCCCTACCCCATCAGAACCCAGGGCCTCCCTTTCCCGAGCAGGTAGAGAGATAAAGGAGGGGAGACTCCACTCCAGAGCAGTGTCCAAAGCCCTGTTCTGAGCTCTGGTGCCAACCCTGCCACTTCCCAGCAGGGTAACCTGGAGCAAGTTAATTCACAGAGATTTTACCCCCTCATCTGTAAAATGGGCCTGATATTAGCACTTACATCACAGAGCTGGGAAAAATAAATGACAGACACCTATAATGTGTGCACTTGGCAGGGGTCCCAGCACATGCTAATTGCCCAACAATTCTGAACCCACTCATGACTATGTTGTCACTGCCGACCAGACGCTCCACCCTCCGCCTCCAGAAATATGAATGTCTCCACCGCAATGTCTTTCAGATGCCGTTTCCTGTCTACAACTCACCTCCATGGCATATCTACCTGCGCCCAGCACCGTGCCTACCAGAACCTGCCCATGATTGAGGCACAGACACGCAAAGAAAGGCCAGGGCTCCCATTGTCTGCATGTCTCCACTGACATTCTGGGGGTCATCTTTATGGGCAAGCCAGGTGTTTGGCAATTGTTTTGTCCATGAACATGCAAATGGCTATGTCCAATCACACTTCAGGTTCTGATACCAAACGAGAAATATGGTGCTGGATCACTTGCCAACCAGTAGAAAAGCCGGATCTCCAGTCCAGATAAGCCTGGTTCCTTGGCCACCTGGAACCCAGAAGGTGCCTCTTGCTTCTCCAAGGTGCACAACTTGGCAAGCATAGGACAGGCTGATTTTCAGCCCCAGCTCAGCCTCTTGGCTACAATTCTAGGCTGTGGCCAAAAATAGGGGCATGTAAATAGGTCATGTTTTCCATCCAACATGGTGGATACTGACTGAACTTCCCTTAACTTTAGTTTTTTCATCTGCAAAGGGTGTACCAAGAACATAGTAAGTGCTCAATAAATGGTAATCCCGCCACTGGAGACTTTACTCCCATCCCCAATCCAGCTTCACACGAAAAGCCAAGAAAACTATAGGTCAACCCATAGGCAACAAGCAAAGAGATGAGCCATCCCCGGGGCTCACTGGAGATGAAAAGACTTGTTTTGCTATGTCAAGATCACAAACCTATTACACTTTTAAAACCCAAAGAGGAGGCCCAGGCCCTTTGAAGCCAACGTAAATACAACTGTTTAACAGCTTATGTTAACTATCCAATGGGAACTGACTTGCTTAGATGGATTCACGTTGCCAGCAATCTCTTTTAGAGACATGGTATTTGTTGGAAATCAGGATTTTACTAAATGTCCTGCGGTCGCCTCCGCTTTGTTTCTTAACAGGGCTGTCTTTATGTGAGTTTTCTTTGGCTTCCCAATAGAAGAGTACCAGATTCCTTTTGAAGTTTTTTATTGATGAATGAGCCGCTATAAATAACCTTCATGGCAGCCGCCCGATCTCTGAAGTTTATTCTGGAATAATAGTAGCAGTGGGAATGAAGGGCAATTTACGGCAGCGTGTCACGAAATAGTTTAATGGGCTTCATACTGTTTAACTTAATCTTTACAGATGGAAAAACAGAAATACAATTATTTTAACAACTATTATTACATATTGCTTTGCTAATGAAAACAGAGGCATGGGCGGCCCTCTGAGACAATGCGGGGGTCTTATGAAATTGAGAGGAGGGGCAAGTGTTGGATGCTGGCAGGATCCCCCTCGATGTGGGGGTAGATGAAGAGCCGTTGATGGAGATGCTCAATCCCCTCAAAAAGTCTCTGCCTCTCAATTTTGCCACATGCACACAACCACATACACACATGTACGTCGTCATGTGTTCACACTGAGGGAAGCTTCTCTGAGCTGTTTTCAGGCTCGGCTCTGCGGTATGAATTATGGGGCCCATGGAGAATTTCTGTTGCTGGGAAAGACAACCGCTTTCTCTTAATGGAGCTTGAAGGACTCTTCCTGTTTCTCACAGTCCCCAGCTGCCACTCCGCCTCCTTGCTCCTATCCCATCCCCCCATTTTCACAACTTCAGCTTCCAAGGAGCATCCCACTCACCAGAGGGGACAGGGATACTGCTCACTCAATACCCTTTAAACCCAGAGGTCGAGTCTGCAGTTTGAACATTCTCCCTGACCCCCCAGGAAGTCTCAGAGATTAAAACCGGAACCCCTGGGTCTTGTCCGAAGTGATGTAAAGACTGCCCTCCTCTTTGATTCTTCAGGGAGGTCCTTGCCTACGGAGGCGGTCCAGAGCCCAGAAATGCCGTTCAGCTTAGGATTTTTCTCATGAGCTGCCGCCTCAACCCCCTGCACTCCAGACTGGGAGCTGGGAGCACCCACGTGACTCTAGGCTATTTAATTGTGTGCCTTGGGGAGTTCACGTCTCTCTGCCCCTAAGTGGGGTTCTCACCAGTAAAACTAGGAGATTGCCTGAACGCTGCACCCTTTGGAAAATGACAAGAGTGGGCAGAGAAAAGTCAAAACATTTATTTTAAAGGTTCATTTGGAGACTGTGGCTTATATTTGTGGTCAGCAAAAGGCTTGCTCACTAGTCACTGGCAGCTCAAGACCACCGCAGCCCCCCACCTCATAGGTAGGGTGGGGAGTGGGCAGACCCTTGGGAACAAAATAGAGTATATATTTCTGGAGGGCAGCTCACTCCCAGGGAATAAAGAGCCGGGCTGGGTCCCTGGATACCCAGTTAGCTCTACCTATTTCCCCATCAGATAAGCCCCACTGCTCCTGCCCCACCCCAGGCTGAATGAGTCTAGGGGTGGAGAACAACCCTACATGAAAACAACAGGAGGAGTGGGGGAAAGCGCTTTCATAAGATTGTGCATCCAGTCTACAAATACTTACTGTCTGTCGTGCACCAGGCCCTTGTTTATAACAAGCTGAGGGACGTTCACTCTAGCAGGAGAGGCAGGCATCAGGGAAAATGTAATCCTGTAACAAACATTTTGTGGATCCCTACAATGTGGCTTAGTCACTTCCCAAGGCCTGAGGAAGCCTGTGTAATCCCTCTTGTGACATCTTGACCCCAAAGAACGGGGCTGATGGCGTAAACTACATTTCTGTCATCTTCTCATCTCTCTGCGATTTCAAGGTAAAGGACCATATAATGCCTCTTAATCATGGGTACCTTTTATGGATCTTCTAGACCTGTGAGCCAAAAAAGAGTAATTTAATCATTTTTAGTTGCCACATTTTTTTAAATTAGGGAGACCTTGGAAAGTGACTAAGCTTGTGCAACCTGCGACCTCACCTGTAAACGAGTGGAAGCTGCAGTCCTGCACTCACAGGGGACTCTGAAAATTAAATGACTAGTAATAGGTAAAGTAATTGAGACCAAGTACTCAGCAAACATTTAATGCTCGTTAGTCCCTCCTAGATCTTATCACTTTTACCAGGTTACGTTTTCACAGCAAACTCTCCTTCACTGACACACAAAGGGTTTGCACGTGGCTCACAGGACCTTCGTAGCACAGGTGGACAAACGGGATCTAGGGTGAGCTTCCGGGAGTGACAGCCCGTACCGTCCTGCAGAGCTGACTACCCGGGCAACCACCGCACCTCTAGGATCTGTCTTTAGGATCAGAAGACTTCAAATCCAGAAGTCGTAGTCAGGCTTTAGGCTGGAGGTCTGAACCATACCACGCCCTCCTTTCTGGCCACTTGTCTCCCGAGGCTCACACCTGTCCATCTGGTGGTGGCTCCCTCGCTAACACACAGAGACAAGTAGGCATTTCTCTATTTTTACTTTATACCAGGAATACAACTGAAGGTATGGGAATCTATCAGAAAATAGAGTGTTTAAGAGATTTCTGAATAACCAAAAATATGCAAAGTGTACCATATTTGCTGGTGCATGTCATTTGCTTTTCTGGTTTTCTCCACCTGAATATAATCCCCTCGAGGGCAGGACCTGGGTCTGGTTTATCTATATATTCCCAGAGCATGTCACAGGCCTGGAAGTTAATGAACCGTCATTCACTACTTCTTAGTTGAAGAATGACAAGCTATTATGATTACAAAGACCACTTGGTACAAGTCATGTTCTTGACCATGAAAAAGAATATGCATATTCTTACATGCATGGGCTTCCTGTGTTCTGAAACACACGTTAACATTTATGAAACTCTAGCATGTGCAGCATTGAAGATGGTGTGAAAGGGAGTGGGAGCTTTAGGAACAAGTGGCCTTAATTTTTGACCTTGATTCTTCCCAAGGATGTGCCATTGGTCAAGTCCCCATACCCCAAACTTGATTTCTGTCTGTCAAGTGAGAAGACTCTAAGCAATTCCACAGGGTTGTTGAAATGATCAAATGAGATGATACCAAAGATACCATGAGATGTACCAAAGATTCTGCGTTTGATACCTTCTCCCAAGAGAGCAAGGAGAGGTGAAGACACAGTCCTTGAGTAATGTCAACAGCTGGTCTGCTTCATTCAGTCCCAAACCTACTTTCTTGTTTCTTCATGCCAAGTGGTTTTTCTGAATAATCTGGGCACTTGACCTCCAGTCTTCCCTTACTTATATGGAAACCACTGGTTGCTGAGCTCAGCTACACACTAGAATTATTTTTAGAAGGTTTGTAAAATACCATCTGGGGTTGTGATGTAGCCAGCAGTGTTTCTTTAAGACCCCCTGCTGACTCTAGTGCTTGTGGGTAGAGATCCCCCAATCTAAACACACAGTGAGAATGAAGAGTTGAGTTTCTAACTGGTAGCCATTTCCATGACTGCTGGAAGAATGGAAAGCAACATGAAAAATGGACTCAGGTTCCAGCTTGGCTTAGATGGAGAAGCTGGCATGGCTCCCCCAAGACAATGAGGGAGGGGACAGTGAGGTCACTGATTGGATCTGTCAACCCGTGGTTACCTGGTGACGGTCTGTCCTCATTTCTTGGTGCCAGACATCAGGGCAGAGGGTCAGAAAAAACCACAGTGCTGGGAGTGAGCTCCAAGACTAATTCTCAAACTGACTGGCCATGTGCCTTAGGACAAGCCAGCTGCCCTCTCCACACGTGTGTGTGTGAGTGGAAATTATGCTACCACCTGCCTCATAGGAGGGTGGTTGAAACTCAATGAGAAAATGGATAGGCAAAGTTTGCATAGTGAGTCTCTTTCACCTCCTTACACATTTCTTTGCACCTTCTAATTTTGTAAAAATTTTAAAAGTTGGTCAATCAATCTTTTTTTTTCACTCATTTCCCTATGTTGCCGGGTTGTCAGCCATTAAAGTAGAGGAGTTGTGCCTTACAGAGAGAGGACTGGGCAGGGGATGTGGGAGAGCTCTTTGGTGGTGATGATGGTAATGATGACGATGGTGATGGTAGTGGTAGTATTAATGAAGTAATACACACACATACACACAGCTTTTTTTATTATATCAAACAAGGAAATATCAAAATGTTTTGGAAATACCAGCCATAATGTCTTGGAGGTAGGATTATTCCTGATAATTGTGGGATTAAGGTTTGTTCTGTTTTTAATACTTTTCTAAATACTCCATATTTCTTTCATGAACACATATAACACATATAATTCTGTAGTGGAAGGCAACTCTACTCAAAGTACAGGAGGATGACAGAGGCTGTGGAGAGAAGCTGAGAGTCTATTGTATAGAAATATGGATAGAGGGGGAGGAAGGATAAAAGATGGACAAACCACTTTACACCATTGCTTTGAACCCAACAAATCCACCTGGCAGTGTTGGGACCTCACTGCTGTGGCTCTGGCTGCAGAACTGACTCCCCTGAGGAGTTCCTAGAAACATACAGCCTGGTCCTGCCACAGGCAGATTGAATGGGTGTCCCTGGGGATAAGACTGCGGGGAGAGGGGGAAAGAGCTTCAGGTCACCCTGTAGCAGAGGATTAGGCACCAAGGCCTCTTGAGTGTGGTCTCATCTCGTGTGTAAGTCCAGTGGACACTAGAACAGACAGCGAGATAAGAGATAAAATGCACTGAAAATAGATTTATTTCTCTTTAATGCCCACCTCCTATGTCATTGAGTGGCCCTTATTCAGAGCAGACACTGGACTGTCCTGAACCTGGCAGTGTCTCCCACCCCCACCCCATCCCTGTCCTATAACCCCACACCCAGTGATGCAAACGAGAAGTCACTTCCAGTGCACTCAGGGCACCAGTGAGAGCCCAGCATGAATTATTCATCACCACCACCACCCCATGCTCTCAAGATGAAGCCCCCAGTGCCGACTTGAAGTCCAAAAATGTGGGAAAGTTTATTTATTTCTCCAAAACATTCCTGATTTGTAATGTGCTTTCTAAAAATGTTCTAACTGACCAAGCCCCTGCTATATTTAGCCACAGCATTTAAAGAAATGTTCCTTACACTTTATAAGGCGGGCTTTGAAAAACTGCTCCCCAGTCTGGTCCTTGTCTCCCCAGGAGCAGGGTGGAGCTTCTCTCTGGCCTACAGGAATGGCCTCGGTGCTGGGGGCAGAAATAAGGAGTTTTATTCATTCCCAAAGCCCTTGTGTTCACAATGGCGGGACTGCCAGCCCTGGGAGCCCCTTTTAAGCTCCTGGGCAAAGCAAGGAAACACCAAAGGGATTTTGAACTCCTCAGCCTATGAAAATTGACTCTCCTGTGGTTTTCCTAGGCTCCCCTGCACTACAGAGCTGCTTGTTTTGCTTTTGGTTTCATGTTCACATGCTTGGATCACCTCAAGAGATGTAACACTGCAATGAAGAGATGAAAATGGACCCCAGCCCACCTGGCTGGGAGAACTGAAGAAATCAGCCCCCGGGAGTCTCCTGTTATCTCCAGAATCATATAACGTGAACAAGAGTTGTTGGTTCATGATTTTGTTACTGAACTAAGGAGTCACAATGGAATTATAAAACAAATGTGTTTAGATTAGAGGCGATGTCTGTACATAGTGATAAGACCTCCCATTACTAAACACTTACTGGGTACCAGGTATTTTATTTATATTAACTAACTTAATTCTGACAATGGTCCTATGCAGGAGGAGTTAGGATTATTCCCATTTTGCAGATGAGAAGTGGGGCAGGTGCTGGCCTTGGAATTTATACCCCTCATTTAATTTACTCCTCCCAACAGCTCAATGAGGCAGGTGCTCATATTATTCCCACTTGTACAGATGAGAAAGTTGAGGCATAGAAGAGTATAGTTATTTTATCCTTAAGTTACTGGTGTCACACAGCAAATAAAAGGACAGCTGGGTTATTAGCCCCTGTCTGGGGGGGCTAAGGCCACATGTATAACAAGGTCAATGTAGCTCTCCCCAGCCCCACCTGAGTATCAAATTGCTGCATGGTAACAAATCAATAATACATCAGTGAGAGGGATGTGCCTACAGAGACCTGGAAAAGTGCAGAGCAGGAGATGTGACCAGCTACCTGGGAAGCTGTGTGCAGCCCAGATGTTTATGTTTTACAATGCACATCACGGGGGTCTGAGTCACGCTTTACAGTTCCTGTTGTCCAAGGTGAAATGATCTGTGAATGGCAGGGTGTCGTCCATCTACCCTTCCAAGAGGGCCTGACCTACATGCTGCCTGGGGCCGAGACACTTCATTTGCACTCGATTTCCTCTGGACTTGGGCAGGAGGACACCCTCGCCAGTGTGTGGCTCACGTGTTCTGGAAGGATGAAATAGCATTAGTCACATTCAGGACATCACCCAGTAAAGGATAACTTTGTTTTAGGTGCTCAACAAACGGATAACAAATCCATGTACTGTCATTCACAGCCCCTAGCAACTCAACAAGACTTTTCCAGGTTCAAAAAGGTGAAGGCAGAGTCTGTAGGGCAGGGGACAGGGTCCGGGGGAGCTAACTTCAGGCCCAGAAACTGCCCACTTAAGAGGGCCCCAGATTAGGGTGTAGAGCCTCCTTTTCTTGGAAGCTTGACAAATGAGAGGATCCAGTTTCCTAGAAGGCCAGATGCAGCCACCAGTATTATGGGGGACATCCTAGTCTTGGCTCTTGAATATCAAAGGTGTGGTCAGGGAAACTGCAAGCACTGGTCCCAGAGGAAAGCCCTCTGCTGTGCAGACCATCTCTGTTTGGCCCTCCCCCAGTTTTGTGGATCCTCAGCCCCTGCTCTGCCCCTGCAGGCTGAGCCCTATGGACTGATCATCCTAGCCCCTGGTAGGCTGAACTTCAGAGCGGTTCAGCCAATCAGATGTATCAACATGAGGAGGGTGAGAGAGGAGAGAGGTGGAGTGTTACTTCTGGCTGTTTCCTGCATTGTGGCTGCATCCACACTCCCCTGTGCTCACCCTGGGCTGGGCCAGTCTCTTCTCTTGTGTCTCTCCCCTGTAACTAGTCTCCTCATCCGTCTTCTTTCTCAGTGGTCCATCTAAGTGGATTTTTGTTTCCTACTGGAATCCTGATTCTTGCGCCTGATGGCAAAAGGACACTGGTACCGAATCTTTGCCCCACCACCTCCCCTTTGCCCTCCCTCTTTACTGCCAGGGTCATTAAAAATACCTGATTTGACTATGGGCCTTCAAGACTTATGACAGGTCCTCCTGCTCCCTTCCCCCAGCCACCTCCCAGGGGGAGAGCTAAATTTTGTGCTCTATGTCATCTGCCCACTGGTGTAGACCGTGGGCTTGAATCCACATCTGGCCAGTAAGCCCAGTGCATTTGGCATTTGGATGCCATTGGGAGAGACAGGACTACCCTGCCCCAGTTCAGCCCAGGCCCCACCACTCCCTATGGCCCCACCATAGGTCACCCTGAGCGCCCTGAATTTGGGGCCTCTGAATAAGGACACATGTAGTAAAGAACTTGCCATTTGGCTATTTAGAATTTTGTAAAAACTGCTTGAAATGTGGATCAAAATACTTATTTTTCCAACAAATTGATGCTCTCTAATTTTAATAGTAAACTTTACTTATTATTGTGTAATTTTGACTCTATAAAACAACCCCTACTTCATGGATGCAAGGCTCCAGCCATCATGCACACAGGAAGCCCACCAAGTCCTGGCTCTCACTCCAGCTTGTTCCTGGAAATGCCACCCACTCTTGTGATGCTAACATTAGCCTTTCAGTGTCTGGGCAGACAGGCCCTGGCCTCCAGCTGAAACAATATCATCACGTGTGGCTAACTCTTAACCCACACATGGATATACGCTGACCACTTTACATGAAATGGTAGAGACCACATGCGGCCTCCTTTTCAGAGAGACCCAATTATATGTGAAAATGGCTAGCCACATCCTGTTCAGGTTCTAGAAAATGGTGTGGGGCATTTGAGACCCAGGAGGTCAACAGCCTCTACAAGAGCCAGCAAATACCCAAAGCCAGACAAAGCGAAGATCTTTGCAAAGTTCTCTTATCATCAGAGCCATGCGAGTGAGAGTCTCAGGCGGGTGCATTTCCAAGATCCTTCCATAAAGCCTTTGTTCACCACACTAGAACACAAAAACTAAATTATTCCAGGCTGGAACTACATAGAAAAACAAAGTCTTTCCAAAAGTATCAACACTTGGATTATTTTGAAAGGATTCAGCAGTAGATTTGAGACTATCTGTCCCACCTATGTGCAAACAAGATGAATTTATGAGCACCTGTATGTACCAAACACATCTATACACACACACATGCATGCACGAATGTCTACATGTATGTATGTATACATGTGTGCATTATATATTATTGTACATATACCTGCCATATCCCCCATATGATGATCAGTGCATGTGTGTGTGTGTGTATGAGAGAGAAAGAGAGAGAGAGAGAGGGAGAGAAAGACCAGGGCTTGAACCAAAGATCATTTACAGAAAACAAATGTGTACCCCTTGTTTAGCTGACAGCACAGAAGCATACCTTCAGAGTGCTGACGAGTATGGTTACTTCTGGCTCACCCTAAATATTTCAGTTAAGGGTAGAATCCACTTCTTGGTCTCACTGATCCTTAATTTGTAGCCCATCAGTAGGTCTGGAACATTAGTAAAGCTATTTGGATTACTAAACCCAAAGCTCCTCTCTCTCTTCAGTAGGAAGGCACACACATAAAATGGTAGAGAGTCCACAGCCAACGGCCCGCTGTCCATTTCTCCTGGCTTTCCTGAACCAGGTGAACGTGCGGATGAGGGGACAGAACTTCTCTGTATATATGGGTAACCCCCCTCACAAAGTAGGCACACACTTCTGCCTTTTTCTTCCTGTGACATAAGAATAAAGTTTATATTATAGTTGTGGAACTATAACTCTAAAATATCATCCTTCTAAAATGGCAGTATTAGGTCACTGGCTTCTCCAGAAAAGAGCCCTCATAAATTAACAAAACACACCAGATAGCAAATGAAACACAAAACAAGAAGAAACCGAGGCATATCCTGCTTACAGAGCGGAGCGTTTGTCCTATTTTGTGGCACTCAAGCAGTACCTACTGGTCCTGGGGTGTTCTGCCCAGGCCCCTGAGATGCTGACAGGGCTCCCAAAGAGAATCCCACTTCCCTCTTTCCTATTACACTGTTTGTTTCCCCCCAGTAACCCACTGAGCCAGTCACTGAGAGGTTAATGAAAAAACAACTTTATTCACAGAGGCTGAGACTTTGGGATAACAAAATAGCTGATGGCAGCCCTTCCACCACATTTTAGACTCGCCACAGTGAGCCTAGATCTCGACAAAGTTCTTCCAGCCAAGGACACTCTGCAGCTCACTGAAGCGTTTCCACCAGCCTGGATGGAATGCCGTCGGGGAAACATTTATGAGTTAGTAGCACATGGCTTTAAGGATGAATTCTCAGAAAGTCAACTCTGTGCCTGCTAATTATGAAATTATTATGATTGCCCTAAATGTCCTTTCCAACATTTCAGCCAAGAGGCTCTCTGGATGTAAAGTTTGTGTCCAGTTTGATACAAGTCCTGGAAACTATTTAAAAGTTAGTTTGAAGACCTATCTCAGCCTACCTCCAAGAACTCGTGACTTACTGCACCTTGCCCACATCGCATAAAATTAAAGTAACTGGGAAGTTCAGAAAATCAAGTCCCAGAAGCCCTAGGATAGCCCAAAGACAGATCATGAGAGTTCAGATGCATTTTCTGAAAGTTCCAAGCTGAACTAAACTGTGGAAATTTCAATCTTCTTAACCGGAGCTTTGCTGCAGACCCCTGCCTTGCAACCCACCCCTCCCAGCAGACTTCTAGTCACTTCCATAATGGGTTTATTTAGCTGCTGGCTCTGGGTCTGCTTGGCAGGGGATGGAGGGAGGAGCGGGGTCAGGTTGCAGACTGGGATGCTGCTGCTGGGAATGTCTAAAAGAATCTTCCCACTGTGCCTTGTGTTCCTTGGGGTCCAGAGAGCCCAGAGAGCGGCCTCCAGCAGACACCAGCAGACCCCGTTACTCCTCCCGCCCCTAACACACCTCTCCTCTGCCTGCTCTTCATGCATATGTTTCACCCAACTTTTCTGGTGCATAGTGGTCCTTCACTACGCAGTTCTGGAAAATGTAAAATCAATCACACCTAGATCTTGAAAGAACAGGGAAATCAAAAATCTTAGTGTTTGAGAGATGGGGAGAAAATGCAGACAATTGTAACTGAATACAATTTTTTTTAAAATCTTAGTGTTTTCTGAGACATCTTCCCTCCCCTTCACACACTTCCGGCACCCCCTGCAACCTTTGATCCCTTCAGAACAAAAGCAGAGAGGATGACCACCATGGTTGGTAACCTGTGCTGGAGGACGAGTGTGATGCTGTACGGATACACAGTGACTGATGCTGTGCTACACAGAGTGCACTTTCCTAACAGTTGTTAGCATCATTGTTCTCACGGGGCAATAAAAAGAACCAAGTACTTAGCCAAAGAATAGAACATGTTGTCGTTGTTGTTGTTTTACTGTCCAGATAGAAGAAAAAAAGAAAATTTCTCTACTTAAAGTAAAAATGTGGTTTCTCATCTTCCACCTGGACATTGGTTGTGAATCCTCACCAGGCCTTAGATCTTCCAAAGAACCTGAAAAACAGGGTCACCCTAGGCATCCCCACAACTGGATTTCAGGGGCGAACCCAGCTGTGAACACCCATCTTCCCAAGGGGTGAAAGCCAAGGCCTGAGTCTCGCGCGACAATAGAGCTGGGGATGGTGAGCCCGAAAGCCGGTAGCTCTCAGACTGAAAGAACCGCGCTTCTTCCCTCCGTCCTGCCTTCGGGTTGATTGGGCCTGCACGTGCCCCAGACACGCAGGACCTGGGGCGAGTGGCTGAAGACCGCACCTTTAAACTGACCTGAGGTCAAGGTGTTCTCCTGCTCTCGCGGTAGGAGGTCTAAGATGCCCAACTCCCACGGGACAGGATCTTCTAAATATCCCAAGACGTCCGGGTTCGGGAAGGTCCCCTCCAAGAAGGTCCCCCACCTGCGTGCATAAGCTGGAAAGACTTTCCAAGGTCCACACCTCAGCCAAGGAAAAGATCTTTAAGAAAAATAAAAAGTGAATCCTTCCCCCAGCCGTGGGAGCCGTGGCGGCTCACAAGTAGCTCAGACCAGGGCAGGGGAAAGAACGGCTCCACTGTTCGCTTTACTGGAAGTGAAGCATGGTGTCGGGGAGCTGCAGAGGGAAGTAGGAGAGGAAAGGGATCCCGAGCTGGTAAAAGCCACCCTGGACGTGCGGGTCGAGCATTAGGGAAGCGTTGAAAGGTGGCTGGAGGTTAGCGGGGGCGGCAAGAATCGAGGTGCTGAGACAGCCGCTGGGCCCCTGCTTGGCAACTCCCAGGAGCTCGGGCCCTGCAGTTGGCTTCTGGTCCTGCCGTCCCGCCAGGATACTGTCTATGCTGAAGCTCTTGGACTTGTCGGAGCTCTTTGGAGAGGCGGGGCGCGGAGGGGACTCCCGGCCCTCCGTGGTGCGCTCTTGCTGGCCCACCGCCACTGCCGCTGCGACCTGGACGTCATCTCCCGCATCCTGCTCTGGGGGCTCCGGCCCGGGGCAGAGGAGAGGCGCCGGAGTAGAGGAGCCTCTCCGGAGGGGCCAGGGATGCGCAGGCGCTCCCTCGTGGCGGGGGTTTGCGGAGCCCGGGCGCCTTTCCTGGCTCCCCGCGTCTGGCGGCGCCTCTACGCCGCGCTCGTGCGTCTGGGCAGGAGCCCGTTTGGCCTCCGGGGCCCCGAGGCCGGGCTTGGGCTTCCTCTTCCGGCGACGGTAGTTGCCATTCTCGAACATATCCAGGCAGCGAGGGTCCAGCGTCCAGTAGCTGCCCTTGCCCGGTCGCCCTTTCTCGCGGGGCACTTTGACGAAGCAGTCGTTGAGCGAGAGGTTGTGGCGGATGCTGTTCTGCCAGCCCTGCCTGTTGTCGTGGTAGAAGGGGAAGCGGTCCATGATGAACTGGTAGATGCCGTTGAGCGTGACTCTCTGCTCCGGCGCGTCCTGGATTGCCATGGCTATGAGAGCGATGTAGCTGTAGGGCGGCTTCTGCGGGGGCTCCGCCCGTCCCGCGGCCGCTAGAGCGGCCGCAGGGGCGAAGGCCAGAGGCAGCCCGGGTCTCTCGGGGCCGTACAGATAGAGCATGGGCGAGGCGGCCAGAGCAGGCAGCCGGGGGCCGAAGAGGTGGCTCATGGCGAGCGTGAGGCGGTGATGCGCTCCCCACGACGAGAGCGACCGGGACTGACTTAGGGACTGCGCCCAATGCTGAGAGGGCCCTCCCGGGGAGCCCGCCGTGCGTCTGTCTCCCGCTCTGCAGCTCTCCCCCGCCGCTCCACGCTCTGTCCCTTCTTCATGGCTTCAAAAATGTTAAATAATTGTTGTAAGTTTGCTATTATATGTTGACTTAGCGCTGGAAAATAAATTGTCTATGATAAACAGTCGTTGTGTTCTCAGCCCACCCACATTAATTAAAATTTCATTGCTGAAAAACTCCAAGCTTTTCTCTCCACGTGTCTTTTTGATACCAGCCAATCGGTTTCAGGGCTATTCCTTCATTTGTTTATAGAATTAGTCTGTTGATAAGTCCGCCCACCCAAGTTGAATCAAGCTGTGTTTATTTGGAAAAATTTCCGGGCACCCAATATATAAACGCACTGATCTGATGTTTGAAATATCACGTCCACCCCTTGACGCTGTAAGCACACACAGTCAGCAAGGCAGGATGTGGGCCGTGGTGGCTGGGAGCGGGGTCTGCGGGGCCAGGAAGGAGAGGTGGGGATGGGGGGCGGCACGCAGGGGTAAGTTTTACTGCTGACCTAGGGGAGCCCCCGCAACCCTCGGGCCCCCCACAAAAGGTCTTCTTCTCCCCGGCTTAATCGGAGACGTAGACATGGCGCGATCTCACAAAATGCCTCTAAGGTCTTTGAAAGCTTTTACATATGTGGTGGGGAGAGGCATCCCACTGTTCGAGAGGTTTGGGAGTCTGATGAGAAAGTACGCCGTCCTCCTCGGAAAGACCCCGGGCATGCCCTGCAGGATTCAGGGCCTTCGCTAGGTGGCTAGTATCCGAGAGGTGGCAAGCCTCGACCCCCAAGGCTCCCTGGGGACCCGGGGAAGGGGACTTCCGGAGCCCACTTTTCCTGAAGCGGAGGTATACAGTGCCGGGGAGCCGGAGAAGGGGTGTGTTACCTGGTCCCAAGCTCTGTTGAGGGAAGTTTCAAAAATAAACCTGATTGGATAGTTCCGGAAGAGAAATTTAAGGTCTTTCTGCTGAGACTGAGGTTGCAAGCAAGAAACACCATAAAAGGGGAATTTGGCAGCTGGCGCGGGGAGAACTGGTATTTGTGAATGCGGGTCTCTTGCTTTATATTCTGCGCTTTCCTGTTTATAACAAGGAGGGGGGTTATAACAACTTTACAAGTGCACGCAGCTGGCCCGTGATTACATTAAGCATTTGCAAAGCCTGTTTGGTCTCCCCCGACCCACCCACTCACTCTGGGGTGCAAGCCCCCCCCACCCCAATGGATTTTACACTTAGCCACGTCAGAGTTTGAATGGAAAACCCTGCGTGAGGCTGACGCGGTTGGAGGTGATTCTGCCCTCACTCCACCGCGTTGGGAGGAGGGGTGCATGTAGCGTGACCAGTTCCTGTTTATGATCTCTGATGAATATTTTTTTAAAGAAAAAAAAAACCACTTGGGATAACTGAATTAGCGTTTCATTGAGTAAATCGGCAGCGATGCCAAAGAGGAGAGGGAGGGGCGGGGAGGCAGGTGGGTGTAGAGATCGCCCAGGACTGGCTCCCACAGGGAATGGGAAGAGAGGTACTGAACGTGCATCGAGGGGTGGGGGCGGAGTGGGCGCTGCCGCTGCTGCTGTCACAGAGGGGGGACACCATACTGCAGACTGGTTGAGAGTACTCAGGAGAATTGCACCTCAAGATGGGGAGTCCAGAAGTTTGGAGGTTCTGGAGAGCCTTCGAGGGAGCAGATGCGTTTGGAATACAGAAAAGGACGTGGCAATCAGGGTCGAAGAACCGGTTTGGGTGCAGACATGCATTGAGGGAGAGCCAGGCCCGGCCCAGGGACACGTCCCAGCCTCTGTCCAGGGAGCCAACCGCTCGGCCGAGCCTCCTGGGCCTAGGTCCTGAAAGTGGCCCTCTTGTCTGGAGGGGGCGGGGCGCTGTCCTCTCTAGATCTCTGGCTCTCCAGCACTTACCGGCGCACCCCTTTTAACTCTGCAGAGGAGAAAAAGAGCCTCAACGTCGCGCTCTTGCAACCCGCGGTCCCCCAGTCCCCGGGGTTCCCCGAACTCTCCAGATCAGCGCGCCCTCCGCAAGCTCAAGTTTGGATCCAGCTCGGTTTCCAGCCTCTAACTAACCCAGAGTAAGAGATAAGAGGATGTCACTACGCACCACCACCCCCATCTCCGCACCCTGAGCCCTTCTTGGAACTTCCGGGCAACGGAGTCCAGCACGCACATCCCCGCCTCTCTGGAAAGGCGCGCCGCAGCAACGCTTCTGCTAACTTCGAAGGCAAATCCGAGCTTGAATTCGTACAACAATAAACACCACCCAATTTGGGCATGGGCCGGACGCAGGAGGAGACTTGCGCGGCTGGTGGGCGGGGCACTGATAGTCAAGGGGAAAAAAAGAAAAACCCAAGTTCTAGTCGCGGTCTGGAGAGACACTTCCAGCTCCGCCCGTTTGCTGAAGTTTGCGGTGTTTCTCGGAGGATGTAGCCATAGAACTCAGGCCTGGCGCCCCAACCCGGCTCCCGCGCGGAGACGAATGCTGGGCTCCCAGGTGACGAGTTTTTTGTAATTGCGGTAGGAAGGACAGCGCTGGGGCATATTTCCGGGGAGCGCAAGGCACAAGCCCTTTCCTCTGAGAGCGGATGCGCCCTCGTGCGGAAGCTCTGTCCAGTGAGGACAGCAGAGGCGCGAGCGGAGGCGGGGGCGCGGGCGGGGGAGGGGGCAGATGAGCCGAGGTGGCAGCCGGGCAGAGTGGGTGTCCCAGACGGCCAGGTGGAGACACTGAAAGTTTCAGAGTTCCCTGTAGGTTCATAAGTCTTCAGATCCCAGAAAAGCACATTCATCTCTGAAGTCAGTGCTAGCGCTTCTACCAGCCTGCAGGCAAGCCCTGAGATTCCCGGGACGCTCCAGGGACGACCACAGCGCTTCCAACTCCCGAGCCCCAGAAGAAATCGGGTTCAGTGTGAGATGAAAACAGCACCATTCCCAGCCCCCACCTTTCAGGAGAATGCCTTCTCTTTGCGCAGGCAGGCCAGAGGCCAGGCACCCACCAGGACCAAAGAGGCTTCAGAAAAAGTGGTTGAAGGGAAGACACCAGCCCCACTCACTGCCTGCTCTCTACCAGGGGCATCTACCCTTCCTCTGCTCCACTGGTAAATCACAAAGCAGACAGACAGTCGAGTTAATGACCATCTGTGTCAGCTCTCCAGATACGTGCTTCGCTCTCTAAGTGTGAAGACAGTTAACAAATTGGTTCCACCATATGTGAGAAGACTGAGGGCGGAAAGACACAGGACTTACTCAGCAAGTACACCTTACTGACAGACATCCTGAAAACGTTGGGAAGGATGATGGTAATAAGGATACTAGTGATAACTAAAATGTCTTGGAGGCAATTATATGCCGGCACTGTTCTAAGTGCTTTCCTTGTGTTAGATCATTCCATCCTCACAGCAACCCCAAGAAACAAATCTTTATCGTTCCCATTCTACAGAGTCAGAAACTAAGGCCAGGAATTAAGTCACCCCAGGTCCTCCTTGAGAGAGTGTTGCAAAGCCAGGAAAACAATCACATTATAATTGCCATTGTGCTTGGATGCTAAGGGCCCTGTGGCAGTTCTCTCTTGAGAACACTTAGAGCATCTATGAGAGATGAGGGGCTGGCCCATTTCACAGATGAAGAAACTGAGGCTGGGCACAGAACACCCTGAGACATCAGAGGTGGTAAATAGCAGAACAGAAATCAGAAAGCACACTTTTTCCTCCAGAGGTAGATTCTCTGAGGTCTGACCACCTCAGGTGTCTGTGAGAAGCTCCCAGAGATGTGCCTGGAGTAAGCAAAGGGAGGGGGCCCTCCAGAGAGGGGAGGCTATTGGGCACCACAGAGCTGGGAGATTTGGACATTAAAAGTAGGAAACTGAGAGTTCTCACGCTAAAATCCAGAAGATCTCCTCCCCTCCCTTCCTCTCCCACTTTGAAAGGACTGGGAGCAGGGTCTTCTGCTGCTTCTCTGCAGTGGATGGGGATGGGGTGGGGACTGAGCCACAAAGGTAACTGTTGTCTGGTCAGCTGATGCTGAGTGAAGCCCAGAGAGCAGGGTGAGATTTTCCTAATTACTGATTTTTTTAGAGCTCATCTTGTTCTCAGAAGTGATTTAAAGGGTCTAAAAAGGGGCAGTTAGGGCACACACTGCCCTCCCCAGGCAGTTGGGCCTGATATATGTAGTCAGTTGAGACCAAAGATTCCTTTCTCTTCTGTTATCCAGGTGAATCCGAACATCCTGTTGAAGCACTTCCACCTTGTGCATTGGATTCATTAATCTTCACAATAGCCCTTTTCGATGATCCTATCATTTTTCAGTTGAAAAATGAACCCAGAGAGCGATAGGTAGCATGCCCCAGGTCACATGAACCCTCAGCTGGCCTGTGCAGAGGGCCTAAGCTGGTGTGTGTGGATTCAGCTCAGAGAGGAAGGCTCCGTTAAGGAGCCTGCCTGCAAAAATAACACGAAGGCAGAGAGAGCCCAGAGGGGCTGCTGGGAAAGGGAAGGCCCAGGGCCAAGGGCCACTAAGTCATGGGTCAGGGTGGCCTCTCTGGACTCCATGACCTCCCAGCCTGGGTGGGCACAGGCCGAATGCAAAGCTGTACCCCAGGCTCGGGAGACCAGAGACTACCCTCCCAAGGCTCCCCAACTCCATTCCCTTAAAGGGCCCTGCAATGCCAGCAATCTCATCAATCTGTCAGCCCAGCCCCTTCCCTCCACTTCAGTTTTTCATACCTTCGCAGCCCAAGATTAAGCCCCCCTCTTGACACTGGAAAAACCCCAGCGCTAGAGAAACATATTCAGGACTAAGACTCTACACCATGTTGCAAAAGCAAGAGAAAGGCTTGTACAAGTCCAGGCAGTGGCGTCTTCCCAGGCACAGTGGCTGTCCCTGACCGTGGCAGCCCAGCCTTCCAAGCTCCCTAAAACATTCCACCCCCTTCCTCACATGCCTATGTCAAAAAGCAAACATTTCAAACATCTTGGTGAGCTGAGGCCACGCAAGAAAGAGGCAGGCAGGGAATGCTTCTCAAAGTTTGGGAAAGCATTCCAAATATGTGGTGCCAGAAAGCAGTCACTGGTGACTCCGACCCAGTGAGTCCCGCTCACCTGGAGTCCAACCCTCTAGCCGTCTTTGGCCTGGTTGACACTAACACACAAACCATCTGATTTCTACTTGTCCCTCTCCACCACACTGAGAGTCAGGAGCATACTGACCAGGGATGACTCCGGGCACATATTCCATGAGACGTCAGGTACAGGCTCCAAGACCCCAGCACATTCTCAAGAAACTTAGTTCTGCACATTAATCAAAGATATCTTTCCTTGGTGTCAATCTTTCTACCCACCTCAAGTTTATGGTTATTAATATATTCCCATCAGGCTAACCATGCCCAATACCTTGTCTAGTTTTTTGGGTTTGGGGTGGGGAGAGGAGCAAGGGGGCAAGCGCTCAGCCACAGGGACTTTTTTTTTTTTCCAAAGGGAACCTGGGAACTCTGCTCTCTGTGCTGAGTGCAGCTCACAAGCCTCTCCCAGGCCCGGAGGTGACCCCCAGGCAGTCTTGGGGTAGAGGGGAGGAGATGGACCCCGAAAGATTTATGAGCCAACTGCTGAAGTTCCCAGGACCCTGCCGTTTTCTTCCCTCCAATGTTGGATCTTCACTTCTTGCCATCAGGGAGGGGAGAGGGAATAACTGAGGGCCATAGCCTCAGCTATGCCGGGAGGGAAAGTGCTGGGCTGCCCAAAATGCCCTTGCACTCACCTGGTCGTGCTACAGATGAGAAGACCCAGGCCAAGGAGGGGAAGCCATTTGTCCACACAGCAAGATATGGTCTTCTAATTCCTAGCCCAGCAATTCCAGGATGCAAATCACCACTGATTTTTGGTGGTCATAGGGATAGGCCACTTGAACAACAGCAGGGAGGTCCAGCCAGCCACAGACCCCAGTCAGGCTTTGGAAGAGAGGTCAGAATGGGCAGCACACCAGCAGTCCTTTCTCCCTGAAAGTGGTGAGGTTGGGGCATCTGTTTGAGTCTTACAAGAAGCAGAGGCTACTCCAACAGCAGCCTCCCTGGAGCTGGGACTGTTCAGGAGGCTCAGAGGCCACAGGGTCTCTCCAGGCAGCCCATATCTGTCAGAACTGGACCCTGTTTAGAGACACAATCCACCCAGCCAAGGCCAGTCAGAGAGGCAGGGTTAACTTCGAGAGAAATGGTTCCTGCCGTGGTCTTCGGGTTGCTTCCATGTCATTTGCAGTATCTTTGAGACCTGCAAAACTATATCTTATTGGGTCAGGAAGGAATATGGTTATCAGACATGGCTTTATGCAAACTGCATCCCAGGAGCCTGCAACGGACTCTCAGGCCCTTCTATCCTGGACCTCCTTTCCCCTTTTCTTGAAAGGCCCTGAGCCTCCCGAGGACCAACTGGCTAAAGGAAGGGGCAGCAAATGGATCAGAGAAGCAGACAACCCATGCCTGGCATGCAGTCTTTGCACCCAGGCAGCAGAGGTGCAGGGCCTGAGAAGTCATGAAAAGCAGCCCAGCTGGTATCTGGACTCCAAGCTGCTCAAGGTGTCCTGCTTCAGGATCTTCCCGCTCCGTGGAGAGCAACAGATGCCTGAGACTGCCACCAAGCCCTTAGGCCCAAGGCTGGGCTGAGCCAGCTTTGAGCTCAGCGCCCAGCACACTGGCCGGCCTTCTGGTACTGACCCTCACCTACCTTGGCCCCTAGTGTTTCAGACTGAGGGATCATGAGGTGACGCTACACACCCCAGCCCTCCACACTGCCACCTGGATAAAGCCCCAAACACAATCCCCCAAGTTGCCCACATACCCAAGGGAATGGAAGGGACCCTTGCCATGGTCCCCACCCAATTGAGGGAAACCTTCTCGAGCTACCCACCCCGGTGAGCGGCCCACACACAGTGAGACTTCTTTAAGAAGCCTTCTGGAAGGTGGAAGACCCAGGGAGGTTTCAGAGGTGGTGCGGAGTCTGTTGCCCGCACTCCATCCCATTTCTCTCTCCTTTATTCTCCGTGTGTCTCCCAGAGCTGGCTTGAGTGCCAGAACTTAAGATGAGGGCAACCTTTTTGGGGAGACTTTCTGAAACACCTGAGGAAGGAGAATGTCATCTAGAATACTCTCTTCTGCTCCTGCGGCAAACAGCATAAATGAAACAGGAGCAAAATGAAACCAGCGTGCCAGAGCTGGGCAAGGAGCAGGGCTGCCTCTTTCTGCAGCTCACAGAGGGAGTTTCTCTCTCTCTGTGTCTGTCTCTCTGTCTCTCTCTGTCGCTGGCTGGTCCAGCTCACCCAACCAAAGCACTGTCTCCTGGAGGCCTGCTGAAGTCCAGTACGGAGCACTGGGGCTCCCCGATCCCGTGCATTGTGAAAAGGAATAAAATGCAGTTTTTTAACCACATGCCACCTCTGGGGCCACAGACTGAAAGAATCTGTGTCCTGCATATGGGGAAATTTATTGTGCCCAAACTTCCCCCAATTTCATCTCAGCATAACACAGAGACAAAACGCCATGCGTAAAACAACCATACAGCACCCGGGTCACGTCCCACACCATTACATCAGAGAAAGTCGCCTTTTGGGAAAGCATCCTGGCCTGAAATGTTAGGGTCACAAGGAGCTCGTCCCTTGGTGAGGCAAAGCTCACCTGCTGGGGTGGGAAACATTCCCCAATTTGGAGCTCTGGCCCCAAAATTCAGACACAAAGACCAGCAGGAGAGTTGTAGGTTTCGGCCAGTTAAATAGATAACAAAGCCTTCCCTTGGCCACGTCTCACAAATGTTGTGTTGCTAGTAAAGTAAAAAAGACGAGATATCAAAATTAAAAAGGAAAATAATCTCATTATTTAAAGTCTGAAAAGTTGGTAAATTTAGTCCTCAAAGCATTGGAAATTATTTTTGAAGGGCAATGAAGTTTATGATTTTTCACTGCAATAGGGTAAAGAGTTAGAAATTACATCGAGAAGTAAAGAGGTCTGAAACCCACCTCTGATCTGGCCGCTACCAGGGTGGTCACTAAACGCTACAGACGCAGTCTCCTTTGGGCCATCACTGGCCCCGTTCGAATTCTCCTCTGTGAAACCATTAAAGTGGGTAGGGAAGTCCGCATTTTAGGAAATCCAGGGAAGGGAGGACTCCCCTGGTTTGTAGTTAGCTAACAAAAAATACTTTTCCTTCCCCTCCTAAATTGGGGACGGCTGGATGCAGATGGAATGGCACTGTTTGTCTTGACAACCGGCGTGTATTTTTCTGCATTTAGCAAAATGCTTTACAGCAAACGACGTTACAGCATGCAGTTCCAGCAGACCGTCCAGCGGGACAGTCTCTGCATCGCCTCAGTCGGGGGAGGTTCTGAATTAATCAGAAGCCTTTTGTCCTGAACAAGACAAAAGGGAAGTGCCCCCATCCTCTGTGATTTTATATATATATATATATATACACAGTTACCCACCTGTATAAAAAAATAATCAAAACAGGTGGATTTGCAAACCCACCTTATTTTTTTTTTAACGTGAGTACACAAACACACTGTTTTTTGGGCAGAAAAACAACATGGGTTTATTTTAAGGTAAGTACAACAATTAAGGCCACATAAGACAAACACAGGTGAAGTTAAAATTTTTGAAGTTTTTTTTTTCTTTTAGGAATGCTCAGGGAGAAATCTACTATACAAAACCATCACACTTTTGTAAATAAAAAGTATCAGATACTTGACTTCTTTGTCAGCCAACAACAACAAAAAATAAATTATTTTCTTGTTTTGTAAAAGACCTACAACTGGGAAGAGAATTATACCTCATAACTGTACAGGAGGAAAACCCCACATAGGTTTTCTGAATTTTCAATTTGACAGAAACGGTTGGGCAAGGTGAAAACTATCCAGTGAACTCAACTTTAAATATTATATTAATGGCTCTGAACAACAACAAATAGCCTGATTACAAATCCGCACGTTTGTACAGCACGGTTAGAGAGATTTAAGATTACACAC
Source organism: Desmodus rotundus (assembly GCF_022682495.2). Lineage (NCBI taxonomy): Eukaryota > Metazoa > Chordata > Mammalia > Chiroptera > Phyllostomidae > Desmodus > Desmodus rotundus. Next base: position 29,425,607 of record NC_071398.1, on the reverse strand, counting down.
AGCACATACGAGGTCTATAGAGATCCCCACAAACCTATGGAGGTCTCTACAGAGAGTCATTACTGGGCCGCTCTGATATTTGGTCCATAACTTAATTTTGGAAACCCCGAGTGGAGCAGAGAGCACAGCCATCCTGGTAGGGGAGGGGGATTTAAAAATCAATATTCATTTCGTCGGGCTGCATCCCTTCACGGGGAAGCCTCTTGAGAATCTCAGAAACGGGGCGGCGAATTAAAGTTACCTGCAGCTTCCCAGAGGGCTGAAGCTGGCGCGCGCGCGCTCTGCTCCCGGGTCTGAGAAAAAGCGGGTGGACGTGTTTTGGTTCTTCTTTGCGTCTCTGAAAGCCTGAACTGTCCGAGAGGGTCGCGTCTGGGAGACAAAGCCAGAGCGCTGAGAGCCAGTCAGTATTTCGTGCAGTCGTAGGAATAGGGGGCGGCATGGCGGTACAGGGACGGCGTGGACCTGTAGGGCAGCTGACAGCTTGCGTTGCCGCTCACCTGGGGTTCCCCGAGGGTCGAGTTCTCAATCCCCAGGCGGTGGGAGTTGAACATCTCCCGGACGTTGGGAAAAGTCTGCTGCTGGGCCGCAAACGTGTGACCGGGGAGGTGGTTCAGGTCCCCGCTGTGGTTAAGATACCAGGAGGCCGCCTGGGCCGCGGCGGCTCCGGGCTGCGGGGCCGACTGCGGCTGGGGAGCCGGCGGAGGCGGCGGCGCCTGTGGGTGGTGGTGGCCGTGATGTTGGTGGTGGTGTCCAGCGGCGGCGAGCGCGCCTTCCTGGCCCGCGGCGAGGTTGAGGGCGCTCAGGGGCGACGTGGGGCCGCTCTGGTGGTCCGAGAGGGCCTCGTCCAGCGCCGGCGGGACGCACATGTGCGCCGGGCGCTCGGCGCCGGTGTACAGGCTCATCGCGCGCATGCTGCACTGGTAGCCCCCGGCCGCCCCGGCCTCCAGGCCCTGCGCACACGGCTGACCGTAGGCGGCTGGCGGCGCGGCGGCGTAGGGCAGCGCCAGTGGCGGAACCACCAGGCCCGCACGCCCAGCAGCCGGGCTGAGCTCGCCGCCCGGCGGCGACGTTCGCAGCGTCATGATATTCTCCACGCTGAAGCCCGGCAGCCCGTTGGGCGCGCCGGCGTGGTGTTCGGGCAGCGAGCCGTCGGGGGAGCCGGCGGGCGTGGAGGCCGCGCTTCTCGGGCTGCCCTGCAGCGCGCTCTCAGGGCTCAGCGTCTCCACCTTGGTGATGACCGGCAGCGCTGGCGACGCCGCCTCACTCTTGATCACCACCTTCTTCTCGGCCTCCTTGGGGGCGTCCGCTAGGGGGGGGCCAGACGGGGCGCCCTTGGACGTTGCCGGGGGCGGCTCCTTGAGGTGGGCCCGCTCCTCCTTCTCCTTGGGCACGTCCTTCTTCTTGAAGCGCCGCCGGCGCCGCAGGAAACTGCCGTTCTCGAACATGTTATAGGAGTCTGGGTCCAGGGTCCAGTAGCTACCCTTGCCAGGTTTCTTGTCGTCGCGGGGCACCTTGACGAAGCACTCGTTGAGCGAGAGGTTGTGGCGGATGCTGTTTTGCCAGCCCTGCTTGTTCTCCCTGTAGAAGGGGAAGCGGTCCATGATGAATTGGTAAATGCCGTTCAGGGTGATCTTCTTTTCGGGCGCGTTCTGGATTGCCATGGTTATGAGCGCTATGTAGCTGTAGGGAGGCTTTACCAGGTCTTTGGGCGCCGCAGGCTGGTGGTGGTGGTAAGGCGCATAGGAGCGGCCCATGCCCGCGCCGTACTGCTCCGGGTGGCCCGAGTAGACACCCATAGGGCTGGCCATGCCGCCGTAGCTGCCTGCTGCCCTGTAGTAATTCTGCTCGCTCAAGTAGGGCACCACTCCCAGGGCGTTGGGGTCGGACACGGAGTAGCGCGCCTGCATGCTGCGTCCGAGACCGCTCGCCACTGCTAGTACGCACGGACCGTGAGGAAGGCCCGGAGAGAGCGAGAGCGAGAGCGAGAGCGAGAGAGAGAGAGAGAGAGAGAGAGAGAGAGAGAGAGGAAAAGAGAGAAATGAGAGATTGAGAGAGAGAGAGAGAGAGAGAGAGAGAGAGAGAGAAGGCAGCAGCGGGGGAGCCTCCGGTGCCTGAAAGCCTTGGGGGCGAGGTGGAGGAGCAACGGCTCCCGGCTCCCGCCCTCCGAGGAGAAGGGGCGCTCGTTTTCAGCGAACCGGGCGGATCAGCATCCTGGAGGGCGCGCCCTGGGCGAGCGCAGCGCCGGCCCCTGCTCGCTAGCTCGCTCTCAGGACCCGGCGGGTGGCAGCCCGGGAGGCGACTGAGGACGCAGCGGAGACGCCACGCGCGAGGTGGACCAAGGCTGGCCCCCCGGTCCGTTCCAGGAGGGGGAAGGCGGCTCTCCAAGTTCCCCAGCAAATCGGTAACCCTGAGGGTCAGCGAGCTGGGGTCCAGACTGGTTGCCCTGCCGAGCCCGGAAAAAGAAGCAAAGTCCCTTTTAGGGATTGGGAAAAGTTTCAAAAGTCGTCTTGCTGAAAGCGAGTTTTTACTTTTCACCGGCCACGCCCCCTCCGAGAACTTTGGACCAATAACTCGGCAGCTGTGGAGACTTAGCAGCCAATCAGGGCGAGGAGCGCCGAATCCGTCGGCTCTAAGACCCAGACGCTGAGAGCCAGACTTTAACGCAGCTCAGTCTAAACTTGAAATGATTTTTTTCAAGAAAAGTTATATCTTATTAAATTTTATTTTATTATCATATTTTTTAGTGGGGCCATGTACCCAGAACAAAAAAAAGCCACTCTCCTTTGCAAAAAATTTAGTTTGAAATATAAAAGCGAATTAATTTATGTAGTCAAATATCTCTCTCCCCGAAGACCTTGTAAGTAGCAAAGACCCTGGGACTATTTTTCTTATTAATGAGTGATGAGGCGAATAATTAGATTTCCTAATTGTCGGGGCCCAGGTGTAATGGATTCAAAGCAAACGTGCTGGGTTGGCATAGAAGGGGCCTCCCCTGGATGTTGTTATTATTTAAGCAAATAATTAATAATCAACAGGGAATTTCCAGGTTCAGGGCCGTCAAGAATAACCTATGAAGGTTTTAGGGGTAAATTACAGAAACGGAACGCCCCTCACCCCTACCTGAGGAGGCTCGCCGCAGTGTCTGGGGGGAATAGGCGGAGCAGCGGAAAGGAGCAATATCTTGAGAATTTAATCCTCTGAATTCTCCGTGGGTTCGGTAAATCACCCGCGTCATGGTGGACAGTTTTGTGGAATTTGGGAGAGACAGTTAAATAACTCCGCTCAGTTCCCCCTTTCCCTTCCCGTGTAGACGCCTGCAGCCCACTGACTCCAGCCTCGCAGCGGTTCCTTCCCCCCCCCCCCCCCGGAGAGAAATTCCCTTTGACATGCTGCCTCCCGCGCTCCTGAAAGCCGGGAACAATGCAGCCAGCTCAGGCCCGGGCAGAGCCAGGGTGTCTGCCCGAGCGGAGAAACCCGGAGACTTTCCGCGGGGTTTGGCCCCACCGCGCGCGTCCCCAGTGCAGGCTCCCGACCTCGGCGGGCGCCAGGAACACCGACCTGGGTGCAGTTCTTTACTTTGCGACCCGCAAAGCCCTCTTGGGGTTCTCCGAGCTGACTTTTTATATTGCAGTTGTGTTTGGGTGGTTGGTGTTTGATAGGTGATTTGGGAACCGGGGCTCCGTAGTAGGACGGGGAAAGCAAACGGTACGACACCCCCAGAGATGCTATTATTCGGGATACGGACTTGGAGCAACTCGGGGTCCTCGCACTTCTAAACGTTCTTCTCTCTAGGAATCTCGGAAATTTTGTTTATTTGTGGACTGAATATTTATGTCCCTCAACACCTCGAATAATCGGACCCCCTTTGCCCGCTTTCCCTGAAGGGGCGGGAGCCCCAGAAGAAGAACTAAATGCCGATCAGAATTCTTCTGGAAGTTGTCCATCCGGTTGGGTAAGAAAGAAGACCAGATAAAACTTTTGTTTCAGGTTTCTTTTTCCCCTCCTAACTCTTGTTAGATTCCCAAGAAAAGGGTGAGAGAATCTACCGTCACTCCGAGCTTTTGGGAGGTGAATAGGAGGCATGGAGGACATCTCATTCACTTTCAATAAAAGAACAAAAGAAAAAAAGATTTATATACATTATCTATGAATTATATTATTTCATGATAAATCCAGAATCAAAGAGAAAGTACAAAACAGGTTCCTATTACCTCAAACATTCTACTTCTGAAATACTATTTTTTATGGCTATTCTGAGTTCTTTTTCCAACTTGATTTTTTTTTTCTTTTTGCAACGAAGTAAAATAAAACTACCTTAGCTCACAGGTGAATGGTTTGAGCACTCTCTGCCCCCCCCCACAACTCCCACTATGACTTTATTATTTTTAATACCTCTAGTACATTCATTACATCTTTTTTAAAAATCTGGCAAAAACTGCCTTTCTAGTCGAGTGTGTGACAGGCACTCCTGAGCTCTTCTTACGATCTTACTGGAAATGCAAACTATTGACCAAGAAACACACCTCAGTCTGTAGGCTTCCCGAAGAAATATTATTTACTCTGCTTTTACGAGGTGCTTTAAAAAAAAAAAGGCTTTATCACAGAACAGGCTAAAACCCAAAATAGCTAAGGACCGTGGAAAATAAATTCAAAAACATCAGTTTCTGCCTGAGTTGGCATTTACAAGGGTATCCAAGTTTAAAGCAATGTCATCTGAAAAGAACTAGGCTGATTTGCCAAAAATTAGTACCCCCCAAAAAAGTGGGGGTTGAAGGAAAGAAATCTTATAACCAAGACAGAAAAGGTGAGAGAGACATTTTCCTTTGCCCTTGGAATTAGGTTTCTTCTCCGCTCAGTAGAACTCCAGAAGAAATGTTTGTTCATGCTATTAAAACAACACCTTTCACACACCTGGACTTTGCAAAAACCATATTTCCAATCTTTTCTTTAACCTGCCAGGGTATTTTGGAAAGGGGGTTGCTAATTTCTTTCTGATTTGTTCCTTTCCTGACCTCCGTTGTCAGTGAGCCGAAAGCGGAATCGGGCCCCAGAGGGCACTGTGTGTTTCCAGAATAATAAGCGGTGATTACGGCAAGAGATATCCAAGTCACCTCCTCCGCCCCCCTTCCACCACCACCACCGCCGCCGCCACCGCCACCATCACCATCACCATCACCACCACAGACCGCATTGCACGCTCTCCTCGGAGCCACCAGCCCGTGCACCTGGAGATGGGTGCCGTGGACCTGGGGTTTTGGCACCACCTTAAGGCCACCGGAGAAACTACTCTTTAAAGAGAAAAATCTGATCATTCTGGTTACAATGAAGGTGCTGACACCTTATGGATGCGACTTGGCATTGCATGGCAAGAATAAAGCCTTCACAATCTTTGAAAGTAAATAAACTGTGCAGTGCGGTGTGTCGTTTAAAAAAAAAGGACATTTTCCACAGCTTTGCAATGTGTCAAGAACATGATCTGTTGGAAAACAGAAATGTCTTTGAAATTTCCAGGGGAGCGAGAAATTCTCTCGAGGTAGATTCTCTCTGGTTTTAAGCAAATAAAATCTGTGCCTCTGAGGTGGCTAGAATTCTGGGTTGTTTATTATTATTATTATGTTGTTGTTGTTGTTGTTGAACAAATTGCTCATCTGTGTTGTCCCAGGGCATCTGTCTTTCTGACATGCGTGTGGGATGAGTTTCAGGGAATTCATCAGAAAAAATGTTTGTACTACATGTGTCCATAGCATTGCCTTTAACTAGAGGGAGATTTTTAAATGTGTCTGCAGCTTCATCTGCTTTTGAGGCACAACAGAACTGAAAGAGGGGCCAAGTGAAAGGAGATTTGTGTTTCTTACCTCGATATCCTATTTCCAGTACTTTTGACTCGATATCCTTCAAACATTTCCCTTCTGGACTCACGAGATGCCTTACATTTGGGGGAAAAGGACCAGGAATAAGAGCAGTGCCAGGCTTCCACAAGCTACTTGAGGTCTGATGAACCCTTGGGTTAAACAGAGTCAGTGCTGCATCTTAAAGATCCATTGCAATGCAGCTGCTGGCAACCATCTTTTTCCAGGACAAAAAGTGTGTCCCTGGTGAAAACTACCTGAGCCCATTTTACTGAGCATAACTGTCCAAGGGCATTACCATGATACCGCACCTTTCACAAAGGGGAGCGTCGCGAACTAGGAAATAACAGGGGTTAGGACTATTCTTGGTTAAAGATTAAAGAAACTTCACAATTAAATGCAATACTTGATCCTAGATGGAGAACATCTTGTTTTATTTTATCTTATTTTTATTGTGTTTTATTGCTTTGGCTATTACAGTTGTCCCCGCTTTCTCTCCCTTTGCACCCCTCTATCCAGCCCCACCCCAGCCCTCCCTCAGGCAACCCCCACATCATTGTCCGTGTCTGTGGGTCATTCATATATGTTCTTTGGCTACTCCCTTCACCTTCTTTCATTCAGCTCCCGCCCCTCCCCGGATGGAGAACATTTAAAAAGCTAATAAAGGACAGGTTTGAGAGTACCTGGGGAAATTTGAAAATGGAATCTATAGTAGATCATAATTCTGTATCAAGGTTAAAATTCTTGAGTATAATGATCACATGCGGTCAAGGATGAACATGTTCTTGTTTTTAAGAAGTGTATGTGAAAATATCTAGGGCTGATAGTCATCATCTCTGCCACTTTAAAAGGATTCAGCCAAAATTTGGGGAGAGGGGGACTGAAGAGAGGAGGAGGAAGGGATCAAAAACACAGTAAAATGAGAATGATTGCTGAGTATGTATGTAGGTTTTTGCTGGGTACAGTTCTTGCCATTTTTTCTGTAAGTTAAAAGTGTTCGAAATTTTAAAAATGTTTGGAGAAAAACACCTTTGCTACTCTGAAAATTAAAAAAGGGATATAGCACAAAGCAAACATCTCTCTATGGAAGGAGTTGCAGACCCTAACGTGGGGTTCCAACTTGGCCCCAGTGTCCCCCTCTCCTTGTGTTCTGGAAATTTCTGAAAAACAGCAGTGGACTTATTGTGTTAAGTTGTGGTTGTTAAAGAAAAAAGAAGCTGATTCTCTTGAAAACGTATCTGCCTTATAATTCAAGCATTACCACAATGAATACAAAGATGCAAGAAATCCAAGAGTACTGTAGATGTTTTCAAAACAGAATATTGATGATATGTGTGTTTCTTCTTGAAGAGAGTTAATGACATGCTTCTCTGTGCTGCCCATTTCATGTGAGTCCTTTAGCTATATTGCTATGTAACTGATTTGCTTACATGGTGTATCAGTCAGTCAGTCAAGGCTGGTAGATGCACAGTAACAAACACCCCAAGTCTCAGTGACTTAATCTTAAGCCAAGTCCAGCTCAGAGGGGACTCTGCTCATCCAAATCACTCAGGATCCTGAGAGTGTTTGAAGTTGCCTCTCCTGTTATCTTGGCAGGGACAAGTGAGGGCGATTCTGCCCTGGGAATTGTGTTCCAGCACACAAGTGACACGTGTCACTTCCATGCACAGCTCATCAGCCAAAGATGGTCATATGGGCCCAACACACCCAGAGGACAGGAAGTCTACTCATGCCCGGGCACACAGGGCTGGCTGACATTTGTTTAGCAGCCTTATGTCTGCCACACATGCTCTAGGTGGGCAGTGGCTCTGCCTTGGTTCCCTCTGCAGTCCCGGTGCCTTGGATGATACCATGGTACATAATGGGTGTACAAGAAGTATGTAGCGAATGAATGTGTGACTTTTCCAAGATTGCTTCCCTGATGTATGAGAAAATATAATGTGTGTATACTGTGTGCTAAGCCCTGAGCTAGATGTTCTGTCCGTGACAGCTCATTTAACCTTCTTTGGGGATACGTACCATGAATATCACTGCTTAACGGGTGAGAAAACTGAGGTTCAGAGATCTGAAATAACTAACTCAAGTGTTGCAGCTACCAAGTGCTGGGATCAGGATCTTTTAATCCATTCCTTTGCTGTCTCTTTGAAATTAGTTAAGGTTTGGGCCTTGGAAATTAGAGGGGACTTAAAAGTTAAAATAGAAACTTCTACATAAATAAAAAGTCTGTACGGAAACATACCTATATATAATTTTCTTACTATATATACACAGTCAGTAGTGTATGTGTGAAGGCATGACTTCTGAATGCACGTGACTCTGCCTGTGAAACACCAACTACACACCCTGTAATTAACCTGTAGGGTCCGTGACTCATTATCAGAGCCCATGAAGCAGGCTTCTGCCTGGGAGGTACAGACAGACAGGGCTTGGATTGTTGGACAAGGGCAGGGAGAGAAAGAGGTAAGGAGGTGACTTGTTTTTCCCCAGATTGACAGCCTGTGGGGTGGGTGCTCTGAGCCCCAGGGAATACTAGGCTTGGAATCACAATCAGGGGCAGCTTTGGCCAGTGCCTCAAGGCGACTGCTGGGGCTCAGGGTGACGATAACCAGGGAGGCTCCAGAGGGACCCATCAAGGACAGAATGGAGTCAGCAGCGCAGAGTGGCTCCTGGGATCAGACCATTGCTGGCACTGGCTGCCCTTCACTTTTAGGAATCACAAGAAAGCCAGGAATATTCTCCCACCACACATGTGCATCACACAGCCCGGACCCTCCGCAGGGCCTCTGTGCCCTTTGCCCAGGTCCCTCAGTCCCTGACCGCATTGCTACCTCCTCTGAGACCTCTCCCGACCATCTGTGCACTTCTCCGCCCTCCCTTACCCACCCCTCATCCCAATTAATTTTTGCCCTGTCTGATATGGTCCTGTCTGTTCCTCTGTTTGTCCTCTGCCCTCCAGCTCACCCCCGCTGCTGCCCCCACTAGGACCTGGTCTGCTTTGTGCATCCCATGGCACCCAGCACCCAGTGCTCTGCTCAGCTTGGACTCTGTGCTCTGAAATTCTAAACTGAACAAATGGATGTCACCTGGGGGCTTCAGAGATAGCCCCTCCCTCCCGCCATAACCACAGGCATAGTCTGCCGTTTAGCCGTTCAAACCCAGAATTCAAGTCAAACATGTATTGACACTTATTTTAGGCAGAGGCTGCCTGAGGACTGGGTGTGCGTTGTCCAGTGTCCCTGGCCCCCACACCACGGCAGGCACCAGGCTGCCCTTGAAGGGACTCACAGGCTGAAACTTTAATTTTAGCAAATGCACTGAGAGCCCTCACCACGTTACAGGCACCGTTCTCACAGTCCGCGTTAGTCCTCTCCAGCACTGAGAGGCAGATGCCAATAGGCTGTCACCAGTCCTACAGATGAAGGCAGCGGAGCACAGAGACCTCCAGTCATTGCCCGGACTCAGCGCTGGCTGCAGACCTGGGAGCTGGGCTTGCTGTCCCTTGTGTGGCCCTCCTGCCCCAAGGGAGGGGCCGGGCTGAGCAAACTCATATTCTAAAAGGGGAAAAAGAGGATTAAGGAGAGCTCCTTGGAGAAGTGGGCAGTCAAGCTGGGCCTTGAGACCTGGGTAAGGAAAACTTCACACTCAGATGGACAGCTTTTTCCTTGACACTGGAAGGTGTCAGATTTAGCGAATAAAAATACAGATGCCCACATTGTGCATGGGATATAAATACACTAAAAAAAAAACATTGTTTATCTGAAATCCAAATTTAACGGGGACTTTGTATTTAATCTGGCAAACCTAAACTTGGGGGGAAAGTTCTTTGAACACCTTTTTGGTTATAAGCTTATTAGACGGTCTACATTCATTAAGTATTAGATGCATCTCCAAACAACTACGTAGCATTAAAGTTCACAGTAAAGGGGGCCCACAGGAGGAAGTCTCCACTCCGCCCTGCCATTGCGCAGTGCCAGACACAGGAGGTATCAGTGATGGCTGGCAGCTTGAAATAGGGAAGAAATGATACTGATTTTATTTATTTATTTTTAGAGGGAGAGGAAGGGAAAGAGAAAGAGAGAAATACCAACCTGTGAGAGAAACACTAATCAGCAGCCTCCAACCAGAGACCTGGCCCACAACCCAGGCACATCCCCTGACCAGGAACCGAAGTGCTACCCTTGGTCCGTAAGATGACACCCAACCCGCTGAGCCACACCAGTCAGGGCTATACCGATTTTAAATGAGCATGAGCATCATACATTAATTACACGGTTAAAAATCCGGTAGTACCAAAGAGTTAAAATGAAAAGAGCATCTTCTTGCTACTCTCCTCCCCCTACTCAGAGGCCATTAACTTCTTTCCCTGTTTCCTCTGGCAGTTACTAATGTTTCTGGAAAAAATAGACTCTGTTGCTATTTCTTTTCTTGGTGATGATCTCTGTGATCCCGTGCCTCTCCGCTCTGTGTTTAAAGATGGTAATAAGTTTACTTAGAAGAAATTGGCTGGTTCCTGTGTGTGGGGTGGGGTGGCAATTGAAAACATGACCCACGTGGTTCCCAGTTATCCCTGTTGCAAAGTGTGTATACTTTAAATTAGCATTTGGGTTCACCTGAGGATGCCAGAACCCTCCCTCCGCCCCTGCACAGCTTCCCATAGAGATTTTTTTTCAGTTCCTCTGCAGGTTCCTCTTACGCCTTTACCTAATGCCTCTTCGCTTTCACTGCTGCTTCCATCAACTTTCACGTTTGTTGACTCCCAGCTTTGTTAGAGGAGTTTGTTGGCTCCCTCCACTCCCTCCTGAGAGTCCCCAGGCCAGTTTAGGGTGGGATTTTTGGCCTGTGAAAATTGTGGGTGGGGTAGGGATGGCATTTCCAGGAGAGGAAAAATGTGAACAGAACCCGGCCGCAGAATGGCAGGGCTGAGTTGATAGGGAGGTATTGTCGTTGGGCTGAGAGGTAAGGTTTGCATGCAAGTTGGTAGTCAAGCAAGGCTTGGATTGTCCAGTTGAAAAGTTTGTGTTTTGCCAGGTGGAGGCAGTGGGGAGCCACAAGGTAACAGCTGGATGTACAGGTGGAATTCAGGTATACAGAGGGCAAGAAAAGGAAAGTGCAAGAGGAGGAGGAGGGAAGAGCAGAAAAAGAGGAGGAGGAGGAGGAGGAGGAGGTGGAGAAGGAATCGGAGGAGGCAGACTCAGGGAGGGGACAGAGAGGGGAGGCAAGAGGCTGTTGTGGTCCGGGCATGGTGAGTAACATCTCCGGCCTGGGTGGTGGCAGTGGGAATGGCAAGGCATCGTTGTGACACTTCAGGAATCCTTGTCTTGCCAAAGTAGAATCTCCCATGAAGTGCCAGGTGCTGATGGACAGGCCTCACCTGATCCCCAGGATGGGACAGTGCACATAGCTCAGAGCAGAGCCAGTTGACAAAGGAATGCCTGAAGGTGGAAAGGAAACTTCTAGCTTCTCAGGAGCCAGCCTTTGCTGTTACTAGAATTATTCACTTATTTTCCTTTTCTTGTTAGTGCTTGAGGGGGTGTGTGTGTATGTGAATATGGTGCAGGGAGAGGTCAGAGAGCTTGAAGCTGAATGCGACATTCAATGTGTTAAGTCCATACCTGTGACATGTAGGGGACTGGAAGGGCAGATTTCAGAAGCACACCATGGAGAGGTTTAGCTCTCAGTGCCCCAGCACCTTGGGTGACTCATAGGACCTCCCTTCTCCTATCGATCTAACAGGATTGTTATGGAACAATGAAAGCAAACACCTGTAGTGTGCTCACTGAGGGCTGGGCAGGCACCGTGGCCTGGACTCCCAATGCGGCAGCCCACCCCATCCTCCACATTTTACAGAAGAGGGTGCTGATGCTCAGAGAGGTGGCGTTAATTATCCAAAGTCACACAGCACTCCATGGCCAAGCTTTTCACCCACTTACTGTTTTCACTATATTTCTTCTAGACAGCTTCTAAAGCACTTGTAAGAATTCATAAGGAAATGCCTATGACAAGCTTTAAAATCCCAAAGTGATCTTGCACGTGAATGGTTATAGCAGCTTTATTCATAATTGCCAAAACTTGGAAGTGACCAAGATGTCCTATAGCAGGTGAACAGGTAAATAAATCGTGGCACTTCCAGACAATGGAACAGTATTCAGCACTGAAAAGGCATGAGCTATTAAACCATGAAAACACATGGAGGAACCTTAAAGGCCTATTACAAAGTGAAATAAGCCCATGTGAAAAGGCTGCCTGCTGTGTGATTCCAACTCTATGACATTCGGGAAAAGGCAACACTATGGCAACAGGAAGATCAGTGTTTGCTAGGGGTCAGAGGGAGGGAGGGATGAACAGGTGGAACACAGAGGATTTTCAGGGCAGCGAAACTACTCTGTGTGATCCTGTAATGATGGAAATGTGCCATTATGTGTTTGTCCAGTCCACACAATGTACACCACGAAGAGTGAAGCCTCACCTAAACGGTGGACTTTGGTTGTATCTTAGCTGGGGCTACCATAACAAAACTGCCATAGACTGGGGGGCTTAAACAACATTTATTTCTCACAGTTTTTGAGGCATGGAAGTTCGAGGTCAATGTGAGGGCCCTCTTCTTAGACCACACACCCACTCCTCACTGTGTCCTCAAAGGTGATAGGGGATAGGAAGCTCTGTGGAGCCCCTTTAAGAAAGGCTTTATGTCATGTCCTAATCCCCCCACAGGCCCCACAACACCTAACAGCATCACACTGGGGATTAGGTTTCAGCATATAAATCTTGGGGCACACAAGCCTTCAGTCTGTGGTGATACCAATGTACCAATGTAGGTTCATCCATTTCAACAGTACCGCTGTGCTGGCGGATGCGGATAGCGAGGGAGGTTGTGTTGGAGGAACAAGGGTGTATGGGAACTCTCTGTACCCTCTTCTAAAGTTTGCTATGAATCTAAAATGGCTCTAAACAATAGTCTATTTAAAAAAATTCTCAGGTGACCAAATGCAAGTTTACATATATGATCAAGTTTGAAGCATTTGGGTTAAAGTTCTAGAATATCTTTTTACAAAAGAGCTAGCTCATTTCTTCTAAGGCATCTCTTTTATAATTATTTTTTCCTTTATGTGCCAGAATTTGGGGGCACTTGTAACATGGAAATCTGATGTAAAAGAGCTACATGGAATGTCCTTTCCTCTGGCACCTCACTTCGTAAAACTGCCACTGGGGGAGATTGGTCTCAGTGTTGCTTTACCATCAGGGGGACGTACCGGCCTGGCCACCTGAGGGACTTGGGCTGTTGGCTGTCAGCCTGGACTCTGTTCTGAGCACACCCGGCTAACATTGAGTCTTGCCCATTTCTGCTGCTGGGGCCAGATCATCTTGCATAAAATACTTTCCAAAGATCGATTGCATTTTCCTGAAAGTGGGAAAGGACACCCAGCCTCTCTGACAGATTTCATTGTGTAACCTTCTATTGTACTCCTTTTGCAAGCCTGGCAGAAGACATGGCCACTTTTCATGTAGCATTAAGGCCTGTTAATGTCCTTATATATTAATGCTATGGATACCACCTAGGCATGCAGAGTTGTGATCAGGAGCCACTAATTTGTAATAACCACAGCAAGGCGGTTAACCACACCGTGCTCTGTCCCTTCCCATTTGGGCGTCTTTGGACAAGGTTCTTCAACACCTCTGAGTCTCTGTTTACTCCTCTCTAGAATGCCAGTCACATTTGCCACCTAGGGTTGTTGAGGGGATTTTATTTAGATATGACTTCTATGGCACTTAGCCCAGAGCCTGGCACATTAGTAGCGTTGTTTATTTCTGTTACGTTTTATCTGATGAAAGTAAAGGGCATGGGATCAGTCCTGTGAGACCTTGAGTAAGTCACTGGAACACCCGGAAACTCATTTTGCATATCTTTAAAATGAGTATTAAAATGCTTTGTCTATTTACAAGTTTGTTGTGAGGATTGTATGAAGTCTTGGATACATCATTTTGAAAAGCAGGTAGCACTTCTTGAGTACTTATGATGAGCTATGCATGTTGCTGAGGGTATGAAATGTCTCATAGGGAGTGGATACTATTGGCTTGGTTTCCCCCCACCTTTGTTTGAGGGGAAGGGGGTATCTCCCTAATACATGAATGCAAGGACAAACTGACCTTCCTCATCTTTTCAGCTAGATTGCAGGCAGTGAGGCCATGGACTTGGTTGTCCCTTCAGCCCCATCTCTTCCAACGGTCCTTGGATCGACTCATCCTGTGAGTTGAATGAATGAGAGAACAAATGAGTGAATGATGTATACGAGCAAACACAGGCTGCCACGTTTTTTCAATCTCCAGGAGATCCAGAGGCCACGATAATATCTAAGGGGTGTGGGCCCAAAGTGTGGCCGGCCTCAGAGCCCACTTACAACTGACCCTGGGGCTAGGGTGCATCTAACCGCAGACCCGGTGAATTGCACCCCATCAGCCTGCCAGCAATGGTCTGCAGGCCTCAGAGAGGAATCTCATTCTGGAGGAGCAATCAAGACGGCTTCCCGCAGGAGATAGCCTCTGGGGATTAAAAGAGGCAGGGTGAGCTGGAAGTGTTGGAAGCGGCTACGGATCGGAGAGGCCAGAGGCTTCTTCACTTCCGTAGCCCCAGCGCCCAGCAAACGGACATCGGAGCAGGCGCTCAATGCAGGCCTCCTCCACGAACAAACGAGAGGCAGGCGAGTCCCCCCCGCTGACCTCCCTCCTCGCCCGCTCCTACCAGGCCTCAGCACGACGCCCCCAAGCCCCCTTCGCGGCCAGTGCGCAGGCGTGAGATAGCGCACGCGGGTGACGTCATTTTTCGCCGACGCTGCCCGGGGAGATGTCGCGCACGGGTTGCGTCGCTATGGAGTCCAGGGCGGGTGAGGTTCCGTGGGAGAGACCAGGAGGTGTGGGACCGCGGGAGAGAGAGCCCGGGCCGCGGAGGAACTCTTGGGGGCCGACAGAAGCGGGCGTGGAGGGATCGAAAGGGATGGAGTAGAGGGACCGCCGGAGAGAAAGGAATGGGACGGAGGGCGGAGCTGGGGGGTCAGACCCCGGCGGGATCCGGTGATAACGGGATCAGAGGAAGGAGCGCTACCTGCTGGGTAGGGGTGGTGTCCTCTCGCCCCGTACCAGTCATCTACTCCCGTGAGATCTGCCCTCCCATATAATTTTCACTTTACAGAACGGGAAACTTAGACTCACAGCTGCTGGCAGGGTTAGGTCCGGACACCAATTTAACTGAAACGCTGCGGCACTTAATCACTGTCCTCTTAACAAAAGCTTTGAGGCCTCGGGTGTACCAGGCACTGGGGAGGCTCTCCCCAGAGTCCCTGGGCTTTGGTGATGGCAAAGATCACAGTAGAGCGGCCAGCGCGCCAGTATCTGTCACTCCAGTCCTTACTACACGTGCAGCATGTGAACTGCACAGTAAACTCTTGTTGTTAGTACAATGGAATGAGAGGGGGGAAAGGACCTTTGGAGATGCCTGCCAAGTGCTAGGACTGAGCTTAGAGCTAGAGGTAGAAGGAAGAGTGAAACTCAAGATGACCTGACCGTCCACTACAGAACAGGGTTCAGGCATTTCACACATTAATATATGTCGCCTTTTATTATCCTAATCATTTCCTACGTTTTCATAACTTTCCAAGGGCAAGGATGTGACCTTTTATTCTCTCCCTCTCCTCCCAGTTAGCCCATTGCTTTCTAAATGGGAGGCACTCAAACGTCTGTGATTAATCGACTCTGGCAAGGGTCCTGATTTCTACACTTCCTGTGTCCCACACCGTGTCCTGCACTGTGCTGGGGATGCGGTAGGACCTCTGGGCTGTTAGTGAAAGTGATGATGTAAAGCCTTATGACAGTTGTATCGGTGTAGTTGTTTCTGTTTCAAAAAAAACACGCCAACAGTGCGGGTGCTCTGCATTCTTAAAGGAAGGACATCCGTCTGCAGTTGAGTGCTCAGGGTGCTCTCTGGGGGAGGTGGCAGCTCAGCTAGTTCCGAAGTGAGAGGAGGAGCTGGACCTGGGAGGAGGAGAGAGGAGAAGAGAGGAAGTACTAAGGACTGAAAGAGAGAGATGGCAGGTGTGTGGGGCCAGGGACCAACACCGGTTGAGCCACTTTTTGAATTTGAAGTGAAGAATGATGGGAGATGAGGCTGAAGTGACCAGCAGGGTTTTGCAGCTCATTCTACCCGGTACTATAAAGGGATCCGCAGAACTGTGGAGCAGAATGGAAGGGAGACTTCTGTAGGTAGTGCCAATGCTGGGCCTTGAAGACAGGGTTTGCTGGAGAGATGGAGCTGAGCAGACTTTCCAGCAGAGACCAGGAGGTGCAGAGCTCCCAGCCAAAACAGCTGAGTGCTGGAAGCTGCCCCTGTAGCTGTACCCAGGCTGACAGCAGTATAATCTCGGCCTGTATCTGTAGAAACGTGTGTGCTCCCTAAGCATACCCAAGTCTGCGTGCTTGGTTTCTGGAGTGGTTCAGAAGCACAGCTAGGGTTAAGAGGCACCAGCAAAGTCTGGAGTAGGTTCCAGGAGGCTCTGGGGTCTGGCTGGGAAGGGTCTTGCATGCACGCCATGCCAGGGGGATCTAGGTCCAGTCTGAGGGCATAAGCAGTAGAAACCTTTAGCTGTGGCCCTTAACACCTTAGAACTACACATAGAGGGTTCACAGATTGATGCAAAATGGGCAGAGGGATGTGAATGCATAGATCAGTAACAAAAGTTTGGAAACCACTTACTGCCCATTAGGGGACTGCTTGAGTGAGTTTTGACCTGTTCAAATAGTGGAATGCTATGCAACTGAGAAAATAGGAGTGTGCATTTTATATGCACATGGACTAATCTGAAGATATTGAGTAAAAACAACAAAGTGCAGAGCAGTGTGCGTAACTATACGGATCGTGTTCTCCCTGAGGAAAATAAAACAAGGGTGAGAACAGAAGTGTCTCCTGTGTGCAGCCTGAAATACCCGGGGAAGAAGAATTCACGAGAAGAAACAGGTGCACTGATTGCCAAGGGGAAGGACTTGGAGCCTGGCATACAGTGAGGAAGGAGGCTTCGCTGTTAGAATGTAATTTATTCAAATGATTCAAAGCCGCACAATTCAGAAACGTTTATGGTGAGAGCCCGCTGCCTGCCCCACCCTCCTGCCCATCCAGGTGACTCCCAGCTTTCTCTGGCTGTGGGGCTGCTCCCTTGTGTTACTTTTGGGCAGCCTCCTCTCATTTAAGGGAGACTGATGACCTGAGAGGTTAAACCTGCCCGTCCTTCCTGCCTGAGTGATGAGAGGTGCTCAGCCCCACGCACTGTGTGTAGAATCTCAGGTTCACGGTCTGGGTGTGTTTAGTTACAGTAAGCACCACCTACATTCTCTGAAAAGAAGAGGCCAACTTTTTGCTGCCAGTGTTAGATACACATCGAGTACGATGTTGCTCTATCCCTGCGGAGACTTTGGGTGGCGTAAGGTGGAAGGGTGTGATGTCATTGTAAGTTACAGTTGGGCACTGAATCTACTTCTAGGTTGGTAGTAAGAGTATACGAGTAAGAGATTACCATATATTTCACAACGCTGACTGAATACTAAATTGTTATGAAAATAAGCCCAGTAGTAGATACCAAAGTGACTCGAAACAAGCTGTACAAGGTTACCCTTTTGGACCAACAAAAGCAAAAACTCAGAGAATATTTTAAAATGTATCAATATGAATATGCTGGTTTTGTGTTTTCTACTTAACTGGAAACTTTTTTATATTTCTTCACTCCAGTTGGAACCCATAGTTAATACAAATCTTATTAGGACTGCCCCAATCAAAATATATGTGTTGCCTAAAATTACATTTCCAAAGTTGGATATAAAAGAAGAGATTCCCACACTAACAAAGGGGTTGTAGCTGGCAATCCCAAATAATAGCTGGTTTACAGATCCCTGAGGGTTAAGGCAAGCTTCCCGGATTTACAGCACGAGTAAACTGACCGCAGCTACTTGAAGACTAAACAGTGTTAGGTGACCGTGCCGTGACTGAGCAGAACGGCAGCTCTGGGAATGCGGGGTTGCGTGGTTCGGGTTGCATTTTGCTCTCCTACTACAGGTTAGCAGAAGAACCAGGTTAAACATTGGATTATATTGAGTTTACTCTACTTTTGGACTTGAGCAATTGGGTCATGGGTGTAGAACTGATTACTAACCCTGATCTGATGACTAGAGATCAGAAGCCCTAGAGTCTGGTCTGGCCTGGGAGGGGGTGGGGGGTACGGCTGCAGCTGGCACGCTGGAGGACCTGGGATGCGTGTGTGCGCTGTGGGATTCCTTTCTGCTGTTTTAATCAGTCACGCCCTCGTTGCAGTAGGTGTTTCCAAACAGGACATTCGCGAGCAGATCTGGGACTACATGGAGTCACAGAATATAGCTGACTTTCCCCGACCTGTTCATCACAGGATTCCCAACTTCAAGGTACTGAAGCATTCCTGGAGCATTCAAAAGGGAAACAGGGTGTTCCTACATGAATACCGTTAGTAATGCAGTTATCGTCCTGTTTCATGGTGAGTTCAAATTCGGTGAACAGAGAGGCTGCTTGAAATCCAAACCACCAGGCTGGGGTGTTTTTGTGTTTGGATACGTCCCTTGTGTTACTTGAGTCTCACTCTCAGGGCCTCTTTCCTTTCTCAGCAGCATGGGTTGGCTGGTTGTCCCTCGTCACGGGATGGCGCTCAGTCTGCTTTTTACCGTTTGCTGCAGAGTGAAATGTCTGCTTATCCTGGCTGGAAGCATGTTATGGCAGTACCTTTTCACAAAGTTGGCTCCCTAAGGACAGTAAGGGGGACGTGCTCTGGGACAGAAGCCCCACTGCTAGCACCTTTGGAAAGAGGAAGCCTGCACCAGTTCCGGATGACGTGGGCCTCAGTTTCCCAACTGGTCCGATTAGAAGACAATCAAATATGTCTCTTTATGATAGTTTGATAGGAGAAAGCTTGCTTGAAAGAGGCAGTACACACAGCTTATCGTCTTTGGCATACATGTTTTCCAAGAGGCAAAGAAAGCACGCTGTGAAAATACACTGATTGCTCTCGGGTCAGGCCCGAAGGATGTGGCCCATCTGCCTGCCATCACCCCCATTTTGACTGGACTTTCTCTCCCCAGCTTGGCTTCCAAGAAGCAAGCCCCAGCCCTTGTTTGGGCCTTAGCTGAGCTGGTTCTGAGGCCATCCTGTCCTTCTGAACAACTGTTCTGTTGGATGGCTCACATTGCTACTTTGTTTTGGCTTAGTGCTTGTTACCCCAGGGAGAGAAATGTGCTGAAGTACAGGGAAAGATGCACAGAATCAATAATAATCTTTAAAAAGGAAATCAACTAGGAGAGGGGTGGAGGTTCCTAGTTAGTGCTGTAACCTTGATTTACATTCTCTGTCTTGATTCAGGTGGTAGTTGCACAGGTGTTTTCATTTTGTGACAAGTCATTAAGCTCTCATGTGATTTGTACACTTTGCGGGTGTGTGTGTGTGTTATTTCAGTAATAAATCAGGGCTCGGCAAGCTTTCTCAGCCCCTTTCTACCCTGACTGCTTTCTTGGATGTTTCTTTGGGTGACTCTTAAATCTTGTTTCACAACTAGTGCTTCCGCCAGTCTGGGTGGGACCCTGGAGCAAACTGCTCAGGCTGCAGTGATCCACTCAGTAACGTGCAATTGCATTTAAAAACAGGGTGCTTCTCGTGCCGCTGAGAATTTCCCACGCTTGCCGGAGTTCAAAACGGCCAGAACCATTAAAGTCAACCCTGATGCTCCCCAGAAAAATGCTCGCTTCTTCGTCCTCAACGTAAGTGCATCTCTGTCTGTTTGCCTAACCAGGGCTCTTACCTGGCTTGCCAAAACATCAAATACCTGGAAGTTTTTGCCAGAACGCAGGAAGTTAAAGTGGACCCCGATAAACCGCTGGAAGGCGTGCGGCTGTTGGCGCTGCAGGTAATCCCGTCTTCCTGCCCCTGACGGGACAGCCGTCGCCAGGTGGCTGGTGAACGTGTGCAGTCCTGTGTTTAGGAAGATGGTTCTTCTGACTCCTTCCTGCGCAGAACGCGCCCTGGAGTTGTTTTGTCCAGAAACAGTCCCGAAGTCTCTCACTCGTTTAGCAGGCAGTCAGTTGGAAGTCCTGAGTGTTTCTAAATTCAAAGATAAAGGACATTCAAAATGATGACGCTGAGGCCTTCGCAGTTCGGATGTGCTTCATCAGAAGGGAAGGATTATGATATGTTTATTTCCTTCTGCTGCATTTGTAATATTATAGTTCTTTGAAACTTGATAACCTGTGAGTAAGGAGTCTGATGTGAGTCCCCAAAATAAAAAAACTAGAACAGTGTTTCTTAGCTGTACAGGCCCCTTTCAAGGAAAAAAAGTTTCTCCAGGGTTACTTTAAATTAATTTCTTATAATTCAGTAAGGATAAACATAAACCTTGGTATAAATTTTAATGCTCATAGCTCTTATGCAATGATAAAACGAAGAGCCTGAGAGGCCGCGGCTGTGCAGGGTGCCTCTCGTCCCCGGTGGTGAAGCGAGCACCAGGGAAGGCGGGGTGGCCATGCTGCTCTGGTTCTTTCAGCTGCTCCGCGCAGGAATCGTCCTCTGTTTGCGGTGCAGCCCCTGGAGGGGCCTCTGGTTCAGACTCTTCTGGAAGCATTCTTTCTTGCCAGCCTTATCTGCCCAGTCCATAAGTCACTTTAATGAACTAGAGGTCATAATAGTAGCAGCAGCAGTGAAGGACCCACAGTGGGCAGTTGTACATGAGGCACGTTTCTATCCGAACGTTTTCCTATGTCCATTAACCCTACTGACAGCCCTGTAGGAGTGACCCCTGTTCCCATAGGACATCGGAGAAACCAGACACAGAGGTCAAGTGTCTTGGCAAAGCCCCATATCAGGACTCGTGGAGCTAGGACTGTGACCCACCGTGGGACCAGAGCCAGCTCTTGGCTTCTGTGAGGCTTAGGTTCTTACCTGTCAGCCCCTGAGCACAAAATCACTGGCCTTGAGTGTGTTGGAGATTTTAGACTTGGCCAAGGCAACCTGTGAGCGGAGTACAACCTGGTGACAGGGTGGCACAGCTGAGCCCTCACTGTCACTTTATTTATTTAGGGGAAATAAGTGGCCAAGCTGCATTGCAGGCTCTGTGGTGAGCTCAAGGACGTAGTAGTAAAAGTACACAGTGACACCTGTGGTCCCTGTGCTCTAGGGCTACAGGTTCCTCGGTGGTTTCTCCAAACTTGAGCAGGTTAAGAATCACCTAGGAAGCTCCACAGTGTCACCCGAGTGCAGGCAAGGATGGTGTTGCATACAGCCCCAGGCCTCACCTGGGGACACAGTGGCCTGTGCGTGGGGATGCAGAGCTTCCCAGGCCTGGAATCGGAGTCTCTTTTTAATGAACATCTGATGGTGCTTGAGAGCCACTGGCCTCGGCCGCATTTGCCAGCCCCAGCTGCAGGCTTGTGCCCTCCGGGGAGCTTGGAGGTGATCTGTTGCCGATGTCAGGCTCTGAATCAGGGGCTCTGAGTGGTCTGAACCTTGGTGAATCTTCCAGGTCCACAGACCATGCTAACGTGCAGCTAGGGTTGAGACCCACTGAGCTGTGGGGTGAGCAGCTTCCCGAAAAAAGGGAGGAAGCAGAATCAGTCTGCAGCGTACCAGAGGCAAATGAAATGAACCCAAATTACTTAACACTCAAAGGGAAAATAGGATGTGGTCATTATCATGTTGAAAAGGCTATTGTGGTTGAAAAATCTCAACTTAGGTAAGCCAGACCGTGATTTTATAGGTCTTTTGTTGGTGTCGGGCTGCCATCTCCTGCACAAAAACTAAAATATACTATTTTTTACACAAAAAAGTATTTATAAATTTTATGATTGCCTTATAGCCTACCCCTCCATTATCTACAGAGATGCCCTTGGGCAGTGGTTCTCCCTACCCAGCTAGCTGACGTGTTAAAGCAGGGTGATGGGCCTGCCCGCAGGTCGTTCCTAACCAGTACGCAGGGGTTCCTGTGGCTACTGCCCAGGGCCCGCACTTTGACAACCTGAGAACTAAATAGAAGAAAAGAGCTGTTGACAGAGATCCATGTAAAATGTTGATTGTATCAAGGGCTGACCTCTTAGGCTGCAAATTGAACAGCAAACGAGACATAAGTGCTTAATGGAATAACGTTATTAATGCATCTGTAATGCAGTTTCAAATGCGAACAGTAACTGTATAGCACTTAATGCTCAGAACAAGCTCAATAAAGTTACGATTGAAAGTTTTGCAAGACATTTGTTTGGATTTGTATTGTCATTTTTTACCTGTAACAATTTTCATTGGCAAGTAAAGTAGAACTAGCAAGTGTAACAAATGCCCTGCTTTTTATCCTAAGGCAGGGTGAAGTAGTGACCCCCACGCATAATTACCTTGTTTGCAAACCAGTGATTTCCTTGGCACATTGCAAAAAATTGCAAATAATAGTAACTTGCTTCCATTCCTGAAATGTTAAAAACATACTCAAGAAAGTTCCTATTTCATTTTGTAATTCACTGTTTGTCTTTCTTTTAAAAGAGCAAAAAAACATTGTTGGTTCCAACACCACGACTGAGAACAGGGTTATTTAATAGGATCACACCACCTCCTGGGGCAACTAAAGACATCCTGCGGAAATGCGCCACCGCTCAGGTAAGGGGAGAAGCAGTCACTCACCCAGGAGAGAACATTCTCAGCTGCACCTTCTGGTGAGTTAGAATAGCATAAAATACACCACAAAGTTTTAAATTTATTTTTAACAAAGTCAAGTGAACAGAGATGTTAAAGTATTCAGCAATCCCGTCATTAAGGGAGCCAAGTAGAGAAACTATGAATACATGGATTCCATTTTTGTAACTTGGTTTCTATTTTGCGCCAAGCTGGCAAATTATAAATTCTGTTTAAAAGGAAAAGGAAAAAAAAATTACCCGGTACTCTGGCGCCATCTAGTGTTAATCTGTGTCATGTGTAGTGCTCCACAGCATTTTATCAAAGGCCTCCAGAGCCATTGGGGCACAGGGTAGAATTCCAAAATATGTTCAATAGGAAATTGCCTCACAGTTCTGAATTAATGATTGTGTGTGTGTGTGTGTGTGTGTAAAATTAATATGTATAAATATAAATATATATCTTATATGTATATAAGGTTTTCCTGAATGTCTCACAATGTAGTAAAACCAAAGTGTGTAAGTGTTGGATTAGGGTGCATTACAATGGAATTTGTCCTGTAGTTTACAGATAAAGAAATAGAATGCGGTGGCTTTTCAGAGTCTTAGAGTACCCTTAAGTCATTTGATTTCTTTCTTCACTGGAATAAAAAATAGAGCATCAAATACTCCTTTTTTAAGGGATTTTTCACTTAAGTCTAACGTAAAAAACTAAATGCTTTATTGTTATTTATTGATAACCTGTTTTATTCCAGAAATGAATTTGAGGTGGCTTTAATAATACTTACAAAGTAAAATAATAAAATACGTGTGGAAAAAGAAGCAAAGGGAAAAATAAGGGTAGGAGAACGAAAGGCTGCAATGGTTCTGGTCGCTGCTCAGAAATGCAGACCCTTTGACCGGCTGCACTTGGCAGCAGGGCCACAGATGTGAGCCCGTGTGTCCTGGAGCGCACAGGGAGTGCGTCCGGTTGTAAGTCCTAGGTTCGTGACCGGGAGAGCAGTCTTTTCCTGGGAGCCAGCTCCAGGTCAGGGCACCCGTAAGAGCGTTCCTTTCCTGTCTGGAAGGTGGCCACCACTCTACTCACTGCCAGGAGGTCCCCATGAAGCACTAGCCCTGACCGGTCCCACGCATGCTCTCCTGAAAGTAGAGCCGGGCCCAGGGGGGCCAGGCCAGTTCTCATGATGGGACTGTAAGGGTTGAACAACAGAGCTGGGGCTGTTTGATAACATGAGATACTGCACTGAAATCAGAGATCCAGAGTCATGAACCCCAAAAGATTTTCATTTACTTTTTGGCATAGGGGAAACGGTAAAGTGGAGAGAGACGCCTACGGCCACCTCTACATGCAGGTGCAAGTTTAGTGCGACCCTTATTTCGCTTACCAAAGCTTAGTGGCGGAAATACTGCCACAGGGCACGTCTACCCCGGGACACTCTGATAGAGCCTTATTTCTTGGCAGGTACATCTCTGAATTTGTCCCTCACCACCTCCGCTCCCTGCCACCATCATGCCCCAAACCCCTGTGTCTGTCACCGTTGTCTTTGTATTTACTCTGACATGGGAGTGTTCTGGGGACCACCCCTGCGGGCAGACTGAAAAGTGTGTTAATCTGATGAGTCTTTCTGCCCATCAGTGATTCTTTTTATTGATATGCACATGACCTTGGAGAACCAGGAGATTCCTGGTTGTGCATGCTCTTTCTGGCTAGACCTATCAGGTGAGGCTGACCGCCTGAGGGGAGAGGAAGCGTGACAGCCAGTTCTAAAACAGAAAGCCCTCTTAGCTGTCTGCTCACCCAGGCTGCCAGACAGTGAGCCCTTTAACACAGAGCCGGGAAAGGGCCTTGGACTAGAGCCGCCTGCCTCTGTGGCCCCTGTGCGATTAAGAAAAGACAGGCTTCCCCACAGTGGGAGCGGTGTGTGCCACTGGCTGGTTTGACTGTTGGGAGTCCCCCAAACTCACCACATGCACTCATCCTGGAAGTGGCCGGTCATGTACCGTCGAGGGGCCAGTACCAAGCCCAGAGACTCGCTTCTGCCAGGTACTGCTCCGTACACCGCCCCATTGTGATTTCCCGAATTCACCTGCAGCCTTGCTACCAGCGTCCTGCCCATATCAGCTTCCCTGTTTGTTAAATACAGGCCTCCATGAGTTAGTACACATGGGTGTGCTTTTGGTGCATTGTGGTTGAATGAGTAATAGTTCAGAGTGAGTATGCTATGCATGGCCTCCAGCATCTCATACTGAGTTACTACGGCACCCACGTTTACTGGCCTTGTCTCATGTGCCAGATTTTACCTCTGTGACATCCCTTCATTCCAACATCAGTTCGCTAAGCCCTGGGGTCATGTCCCTGTCTTAAAGATGGAGACACTGGAGTTCAGAGCGCTTCCTCCTGCTGAGGTCATGGGGCAGAGGTGTCAGGACCCACTTCTGTGTGACTGCTGAGCCTGTGTTCTAGTTACTGTGCTTTTCTGTGTCACGGAAAGAAATGATTTGCTAAATATTATGAAATTAATATGCTATCCATGTGTGCTGTCAGTTCCTCCTGGCATCTTTCCTGAGGGGGTGGGGAGGAATGTAGGAAACTGGCCCACAGTGGGTTTCCAGAAATGCCATTTCTGCAGCGCCAGGTGTTTGCTATAGGGCCGTGCGAGTGTCTGTTTCTCCCAAAGGGTCGATTCAGACCCTGACTGCTCCTTGCCTGTGAGTCAGGAGGCCGGGCAGCCGCTCCCTGCTGTGGAGGCTTTCAGGTCCACGTCTCTGTCCACAGGGTGTGAGGAACTACAGCGTCCCCGTGGGCTTGGACTCCAGGGTCCTTGTGGACTTAGTTGTGGTGGGGTCTGTCGCCGTTTCTGAAAAAGGTAAGATTGAAAACAGAAACTCACGGATGTGACCCCTTACTCTGCAGCTTGCTGTTCCACCAGCTCTCTGTCCGTCTCCTAGACATTGACAGTAAGTAATTTCAGCTTTCTGGACACGTGCCTGGCTTCCAAACCAAGTGTATCTACCGTTCATTTTGAGGAGTTAACTCCGTCCCTCCCTCTCCTGGCCCCACTCAACACCTTTACAGTATTTTCACTCTTTTCAACAGGAAAAATAAAGTGAGATAATCTCTCTTCAGGTGGTGAAAGGTTTTCCCTCTGTTCTTAAGTTAACTGGAACTGGAGCTGAATTTATTTGCAGTATGTCAGTAAATAGTTGGTTTTGGAGAGCCTCCAGGAAATGGAAAAACATTAAGTACTAAACCTTGTTTTTGTTATGAAGCAGCAGCCTCCTAGACAAGACGGGGTGCCCCACGAGCCCTGGGGCTTGGCCACGCAGGCATATGAGCAGCTCGGGGCCTTCGCTCTGCCAGGCCACCCTTGGGACTTGGGCCCCTGTGGTTCCTGAGGTACCTCTTCCCCCTCTGCCCTGCTCTGCCCCAGGCCCAGCTTGGTGCTTCTTGAAAACAATCTCCTTATTCTTTGGTGGGATCCGTGGTTCCAGGTGGGATCATCCCACCTCAAACCTGCGTTTATACAGTGTCATTTGGGGCCCATCAGTGATTCCCACTGGGAAAGTGTTCTCTCTCTTCCCATCCTTTTAAGAGATAAAAAGAGATACTATCCTGAGACACTCACCCTCAAAGCTCTCTGTTTGAAAATTAATCATCCAAAATCAAGTTCATTCTTCAGGAGAGGTTCCCAGTAAATAGTTGGTGAGAGATGCTCTGAGTCAATCTTGAGCTTGGTGTTTTTAAATGCTGGCCTTTAAAATCTTCACTTTAAACTTACTGTTTTTTCCCAGCTGTCTGAGCTAACATGTGAGGTATTGTAGTTCTTTATCTTCGCTCTTCCTGTGCAGTTACAGGTACTTCGTCAGTGTCGTCAGGGATGGGTACGCGTGCAGGCCTACCACAGGCCAGGCGCCAGGCCGGCAGGCTGGGCCCACAGTGGGCAGCCTTGGGCCCACAGTGGGCAGGAGGAGTGGACACTCGCAGAACTGCCATGCGGTGTGCTCGGTGTCAGAAGTAGAAGTTAGGATGGACATCAGTGGGGTCAGAGGAGCGACCCGTGCACCTCCAGCTGGGCATCATCTCAGAAATGGCACCAGGGCGAGCTCTGCATGCCCATTGTTTCCGAGGCAGGTGGAAGAGGAGAGAGAGAGGGGAGGGGCCTGTTACCTAGCGGAGCGCTTTGCTGGTTGGGGCCAGCTTTCCCAGAGCCTTGAGGCCAGGGGATGGGATGTTCTGGCAATGGGAAATTAGCAAAGATGTCTTCTTTCAAAAGGTCATCGGGAGTTTTCTTTTTTTAGCTCAGGATATATGAAGAAGAAACAATGTTTTGTAAATGCCATCATCCCGATAACTGCCCGATTAAGACAACAAAACCTCTGTGCCCACACTTATAAAATTTGAGTGGCACGGAAAGCAGCACTTCCCTTCCCCCTGTTCCCCGGTCCCCATGGTCAGCAGTTCCTTGTGTCAGTGTACGGCACACCCGCAGCATGGGAGGCGCTGCAGGTGTCGCACGCACTCTGTGTGGGTTGTGTGTTCATCCTGTGCCTGTTTCACAGGAGGCACAGCCACAGCGCTCGGGCCGTGCGATGACGATCTCCCAGGCCTTCTCCGTGGGTGGGCCTCCTTCTGTTAGATAGCCCTGGCCGAGGGACATTGAGTTACCTCCAGAGTTGGGTTTTGTTTTTTTCCCTTTCAGATAGTGTTAGGATGAGGTGTTGTCTGGCATGTAGCCTAGTGGGTGGGCCTCTGGGGACTGTTCTGGGGGAGGAACTGCCGAACCAAAGGGTGGACTTTAAATCCTGACGGCTGTTGTCAGATTCCCACCAGAAAGGTTGCCCAGCTCACACCCCCAGCCCCGTGTGCCTTGCCTCTCTCCGCACTCCCCGGCCAGTAACTAGAACCACCCAACTTTAAGGTGTGCCCGTCCCACGGTGAGCACTGTTTTCTGTGTGTCTTCGGTTTGAGTTCAGTTGCGAGTGACGTTGAACATTGTCGTGTGCTGTTCATCTGCCTGTTTCGTTCTGCGGACCGTTCACATCCTCTGCTATTTTTCTGTTGAATTGTATGCTCAGTTGAAGGCTTTTAATTGTAAAAGTAGCACGATTGGATCTGAATCTTAGAATGACGCATGAGCAACGAGGCTTGAACTCTTGGTGGTGACGCTGCCGCTGACGTTAAGTAGAAGTCAAAATTTCTGCCCTGTCCTGGGCTTCCCACCAAGAGGAATGTAGAGGCTCGTTTCGGGAGACAGAAGGCATTTTCACGTGTACTGTCTTGCTGCATTCTTTCCTCCTGCTTAGCTCCAGACGATGATCTCTTTGTTGTGCCAGCTGTTTACAAATTTGCACAAATAGTACTAGTACTGCTGAAACCATGCTCCTCCAAGAACTGCAGGGTTGAACTGGGTAGCTACTCAGTGCTTTTCACAAGATAAGGCTCTGCCCCCTTAAATCACGAATCTCTGATTTTAGAGTAGGGGTCTATTTTTCCTTCAAGGGAAAGAGATGAAAACGATTATTTTTATTGTTGACACTACCACAGATGTCCTCCCACCCCCGCCCCCGTTCCCTCTGGCCGTCACCACACTGTTTTCGGTGTCCATGGGTCATGCATATTACGTTCTTGGGCTACTCCCTTCACCTTTCCACCCAGCCCCCCTCCCCCCTTCTGACAGCTGTCAGTCTGTTCCATGTATCCACGCCTCTGTTTCTGTTTTGTTCATCAGTTAAAAACTATTCTTTCTTTATTTTTATGTAGTTCTGCTAACATAAAGCTCACGTAAATGCAAGCCAAGCGCAGTTTCCTTTTGTAGCACGTTTGAGAGGGTTGCAGTTCACTTCATTGTGTGTCAGCCACTGTACGTCCTCAGTGTTGCTACTCCTCTTTGAGTCCTGTAAGTCCGTTTTTGGTGGACCGCCCACAGGGCTACTATGGAAGTTCCTACGGGAGGGCCAGGGGGTATTGGATCCAGGTTTCTCCTTTCACTGTGACGAAATGGACAGTTTGCCCCTGAATGACTCCCCAGACCCTACAGGGAGACTGGTACTCTGCGTTGTCTCTCAGGCTGGAGGATTGGGAAGGGAGAAGGCTATGCTGATCTTGAATATGCCATGATGGTGTCGATGGGAGCAGTCAGCCAGGGAACGCCAGTCGTCACCATCGTCCACGACTGCCAGGTGCTCCTCTGAGAGTGCGGGGAAGGGAAGGAGAGAGGGAGAGAAGGGTGGGGAGAGAGAGAGACAGGCAGCGGCAGGCTGGTCTCTGCCTTCACTCCGTGCTGTCAGTCAGTGGTGCTGACCTGCTGGGGCCGGATATGTTCGGCAATGCAGCAGCTAGGCCTCCCCGCGCAGGGGGTCTGGGACGGCATCGTGCTTCTGCCGAGCAGTGCAGTGAACACGAGGGGAGCCCTGTTCTCCACCAGCTCCTTTATCCACCTCTGTTTGACCAGGTCATTGACATACCTGAAGCGCTCCTGGAGGGTCACGACCTCACAGTGGACTATATTCTCACTCCAACAAGAGTCATCGCCACAGGGTGTGCACGCCCCAAACCAGCAGGCGTCGTGTGGTCTAAGGTGGGTTCCCATGTGGCACCGAGGGCAGCCGCAGCATCCCGCAGCCAGGTCCGGGCCATTGCTCAGAGGCGTCTCCTCTCCTCCTGTGTTCTCCATCTGGCAGGGCAGTTGTCCCCAGGCCTGGGGTGGCCGTAGTTAGAGTTACTGTGAGCTTTTGAATAATTCGGCTGCAGACTCTCTCCAGGCAAGGGCCTAACTAGGACTCTACTTTGCAAACCGATGGGATTCTGATAAGCAGCCAGGTTCAAGGTCTCCTACTAGACATCTGGGTATAGATGGCAGAAATGACCAAATCTACTAGGAGGGCTAATGACCTGAATTTATTTGCATACTACTTAAGACATACTGTAATTGGAAAGCTAGAGGACCCTTCAAGGCATGAATGACTGTGGAAGGCAACACATTTTCTGGCTTCATACTCTTCTGAGTGTGCTCACGCCAGAATTTGTTCACCTCGGGCATTTGGAGGGACCTCAGAGCATTTTCATCAACAACTAAACTTCAGTCTCATGCAAGAGAACTAACTATTTTGGTGAGTTATATTTCATATTAGAAATACTCCTGGTGTTTCTGTTTATCTTTGCCGGCAGCTACTCAAACATGCCCTGGTGTTTTAGAATGACAGGGATTTTAAAGATCACCCATCCCAGTCTCCTCCTCTTGAGTCAAGTAACGTGAGAGCCAGAAAGAATGCAACTCATCCAAAGTCGTAAAGCCAGTGTGTGGCTGAGGTTAGATTAGAACCCGTCTCTTCTTTTGGGTTGGAAGCAGATGCCTTGAGAGTCAGATTTCTGGCTTATGTTATACAAAACAGCATTTGTAGGGAACAGGTCCATTAATTTAATCATTAGAGAGAATATATATTTATAAATGACTGATATCTGTATGCTTCAGTGAAGCGTGATTGTGGCACATAAAAGAAAATCAAATTTGTTTTATACTATTTTTTTAGTTACAGAAGGATGGAAATATTTTTTTATGTTTGATTAACAAACAAAATCTTTCATGTCACATGGCAAGTTGACAAAATACAACAACTGTTCCCAATTGCCAGCCAGGAAAAACAGTAGCACTGCCATGGACCTGTCCCGAGTGTGATGTCCAGCCTCTGCATTTGGCTCACAGAAGCCTTTCTGTCAGCTATGGGACACCAGTCAACCTAAGCCGTTCTGCAGAGAAATGGCAAGCAGCTCGCGAAAGCCACCTTGTAGCCGGGAGGTTTTTCCATTTAAAACTTGTCGGGGAGTGTGGAGCGGGGCGGGGCAGGGCAGGGTGGAAGAGCACAATAACATTGGCTTCGTCATTCCTTTTATCCAATGAACATATTGCCCTTGAAACAAACAGTTTTACAGGAAAACCATGCGTTTGTGCATTGCAGTTTCTAAAGACCCCTTTGCATGTGCCCATGCAGCCATGCCACAGACTTCCAGTTAATTTGTAATGTGTGGTTAAAACATTTCCGTTATTCTTCAGCTGCTTACAACTGGTACATGTGCCAGCTCTGCAATGTGTGCAGGACATATTTTCACTTCACGTGACAGGTTTTAGAATGAAATTTTCCCCTGACCGGTATGGCTCAGTGGGTTGGGCATCATCCTGTAAACTGAAAGGTCGCAAGTTCAATTCCTGGTCGGGGCACATGCCTGGGTTGCAGATTTGGTCCCTGGTTGAGGTTCATGGAAGAGGCAGCCGATTGATGTTGCTCTTGTACCTTGATGTTTCCCTCTCTTTCTCCTTCCCATCTCCCTAAAAAAATAAAAATACTAAAAAAAGAAATAAAACAATAAAATGAATTTCTGCTGCCTGAGTGTAGAGCCCTGCCCGTGAGCCCAGTTTCCTGAGCCCACTTCCTTCTGCCTGAGAGAGCCTTGCGGTTCCAGTGGGCAGACACGCCCAGGGCTTCTCGCCCGGTGGGTGGCTCAGGAGCCGCCCGGCGGAAGCACAGTGTCCACCGGGAGGCCAGGCCTGTGGGTGCCCGCTGCTGCTGCTGGGAGCGGGATAACGTCTGGCTCTTCCCTGCACATGCGGTCACATTTTTTCTCTGATTGTGATTGTAGTTTTAACTCGATCATCCTTTGTAAGTACTAGATCTAGTAACTTAGGAAACGAAGTATGACCAGTTTAAGTCATTTGTAAATATTCTGAGAGAACACAAGGATCTGAACCCTTTAAGAAGGCAGAGCAGGGCACAGGGAGGAGTTGGGTTGGCTGAGCTCAGGTCATCGTTGGGGTTCTGAGACCCGGAACCTCTAGAGTACTGGTCTGTGCGTTTAATCACCTTTCGATGAGTCAGTTCGAGAGAAGGGCCGAGGGACAGACAAGTGGGCGAAAAATTCCTTTTGATCAGAAAGGATCAGTCACGTCTTGTGGATATCCATGGCATAGACATGGTTTTTGTGTGTGTGTCTGAAAATGGGCAGCATCAGAAGGAGCCAGTCTTTCTGTGCACAGCCTTTCCCTGGCAGCTGAGAGTCTGTGCCATTCTAGAGACCCAAGGGGATGAGTACTCCCCGTAGGGCCCTCGGCCACAGCCGCGCCAGGGAGCAGGGGCGGCAGCTGGTTGGCGAGGGCTCTGACCCACAGAAAAGGCTTTGCTGAGGTGGACAGTATTGTGTGTTGAGCACTGGGAGAGAGAACCAGTGCTCGATTCAGTTTGCAAGGAGGCCCTTGACTCTTCTTAGGTGTTTGTATTTCTTTAAATCTTACTTTGATTCATTGACATTTAACCTGGGGCCTGAGCACTTCTTGTGGTTTGGAAGTCCTTGAACAGACATTGGGAAATTGTATACAGAATTGTGGGGGAGTCCTGGGGAGGGAACCACAGCGTCTTTCAAAGGTCCCTGACACCCTGCCAAAAATAAGAACCGTTGCTCTAAGTTACATAGGATTCTGAATATAACGAGAACATTGATGCTAGTCAGACTGTTTATTTTTGTAGAAAAATTGCACCTGTCTCCTTGTGTGCTGATCTGTACTCGAACGTGCCCATGTCTGGGGGAAGCCTGTGTCTGGGTCACTGCTTGCCTCTTCGTAACTGATCATTTGCAAGCTTCGTGCCCAAAATAAAGACAGAAAGTATCATTAAAGATGAGGGTCGTCAAAAGGGACAAAAGAGTGCTTTTCTGTTCCTTTTCTGCCTCCTGATTCCGCTGATAATACTAGACCTATCCTGCCCCAGACTCAGTCTGACCCAGTGGATGGAAGTTCCCAGTGTCACGGCTCCACCCTAGCAGGCTCCACACTGCTAGCCAGGTAGAGGCACTTCCAGCCTGTTCAGGCAGCCTCCATGGTTGAGCCTCATTTACTGCTATCCTTTGTTGCAGGTTTCAGGAAATATTTGTTAATTCATTAGGGCTAAAAAGCCAAAGATGTCCTTTGTACAGAGTCCTATTCATTGAGACTTAACATTTTGTGTGGTATGTGTTATTTTAGACTCATTGCTAGAACTGTTTTGCAAGGGAGTGTTCTATTTCAGACTTGCCTTGATTCCATGTTTTCACCGACACATTTCTGTGAGAAATGCTCCTTCGGTGGAGAGGGGGAGAGGAGGAGGAGATCCCTGTGGCCTGTTAAAGACCTCATCCTGCCTGATGGCAGAGATCAGGGAGAGGGGACAGGTATGGAAGCAAAAAAAATTAAAAAATTTAAAAAAACACCATTGTCCAGGGGAGCTGCCCTTTGTGGCCCTGTAACCCTCATACCGGTGAGCTCTGCTGCTCCCTCTCTGGGTAGGAGGCCTTCGGCTTTCTGTTTTCTGGGCCTCGAGGACACTAGAGAAAGCTGCCCGTTCTTGCCAGCTGCCATAGGGTATCTTAAGCCAGGGCAGGGGTGGGGTTCAAAGCTACCGATGCCAGTAGGGGACCCACATCACAGAGGCCGGGTGGAACCATGCGCATCTAGCCCGTGGGTGCACGTGACCGAGCATGTATGGATAGAGACTGCCTCTCCTCCCTCGGGACCAAGTGGTGGTCCCTTTCGGAGCACCTGAGAATAGCTGGGACTGCTTTACTTTTTCAGATCAGCGGTGAGATGATGGGGAAAATCCCGATACTCAGAAACCTCCGCTCCCGAGAGAAGCAGGCTGGGAAAGATGTCACCCTTCAGGATGAGCACCGACACAAGCTGGAAACCCGAAGCCTGCACACAGCTCCCCCAGGCGCTGTCAGAAGACCCTGCGACCCACCGCAGCCGGAGGTAGGGGAGGATGTGCCTTCCAACACTGTTTACGTTGGGAACCTCCCTGGGTTCGCCCGAGTGAGCGAGCTGAAGAGAGCCCTCAGGGAGCATGACGCGGCCCCACTGCGGCTCACCTGGCAGGGGCCGCAGCACAGGGCCTTCCTCCACTACCAGGACCCAGCCGAGGCCCAGCGGGCCGTCTCTTGTCTGCAGGGCTTACGCCTGGGTGCCAACACCTTGAGGGTGGCGCTGGCCAAGCAGCAGAGGGCCCATGACCTGACCGGTGGCCGTGCTGGAGAGCCACACCCTGACCGTTTCCCGACCATCTGACCTGTAACACATGGAACTTCAGAGGCCTGCATAGCGGGGTGTGGTGGGGCTGTTGCTACATGAGCTGCTTTGAAAAAGTTCACTCCTTTCTAGAAAGTCACGGCCTTCAGTGCGTACCTGGTGGTCTCCTGTTGAGAAGGGGAAATGAACCAGGAGTACACTTGCTACATTTAGGAGGCGGAAAACTCGGTGTATTCAGTTCTGGTTTATAATGGTCCTTTAGCCTGTTTGATGTTCCACATGCTGGTTTCTCTGTAGAGGCAGCATTTGAGAGTGTTTAGGGGACCAATTGAGCAATAAACAAGCGGGAGTAAATGGGGACAATGATTGAAGAGAGTTTGTGTCTGGATTTGAGGGCAGTAGGGGACTAGAAGGGGATGGACAGAGGGTCCTGCCAGGAGAGGTCCTAGCAGGCACCAAAGGCAGGAGCTCAGCAGGGCAAACCAGAAACCATGCTTGTGCCCCAGGATCCTTGGCCTGGTGCTCCTGGAGGGGGAGAGCTGTCTTCAGTGTGCAGAAGCCCAGTACTTCAGCCTCCTGGGCACAAACCACCTGTCCCCACCCGGTCCTGGTGTCAGATCTGGAGAGCTGACCTGACACGGACCTTGGGTTGAGTGGTCTCACCCCTGTCCCCTCTTTCGAGTCTTTCTTCTCCTTCCGGGCTTCACTGTGCACTCTGGGCCAGCGGCCCTGGCACACAGTGGGAAGCGCTGTCCCATGGGAGGTGCCGGCCTTGGGGAGGGAGTCATCCTGACCTGCACCACAGACACAGTCCCACTAATGCCCCCGCACTCCCTTTGCCCAATGCCTTACGTTTTCTGAGTTTTCCCCTCCAGTTTCTTGTCCCTAAAAAACAAGCTGGATTTTGGCTGAACTGTACTTTCTAAACAGAAGCACTTTTGCAGTTGATCCTGGGCAAAGAGTCAAAATAAGCATTTAAGTAGAGATTTTATTTTTCAAATGTACATGCATAGGAAATTTTATTTTTTCATCAGAGGATCTCACAGAGGATATTTTAAGTATGTTATTATGCCTCAAGAGGCCAGGCCTTGCACGAACTTTCAGGAAAATCTTCTCAAGGTACTCAGTCTCCCTTGGAAAAAGCATTTTCTTCCTGATTTTATGATGAGAATACTGTGGAGACTTCAGAAAGAAAGCCTATCCTGTGGACTTTAAGCAAATGATATCTCTCCAACAAAGTGGGCTTATTCAGGAACAACAAAGAATCGCAGTTTGGGGCTCGTGGTCTGAAGGCACACCGTGGGGAAGTCTCGGAAACAAAGGAGAGGGCTGTTCTTCACAGGTATTGGAGGGGCTCTGTAAATGAGGAGCCCGTTGGAGGAAACTGGAGTTTGAAAATATACTGGTTTTTCTTCTTTCTTTTCTTCCCTTCCCTCCCCTTCCCTTTGTTTTTCCCCTCACCCAAGGATATGTTTTTGATTTTAGAGAGAAAGGGGGAGAGAGAGAGAGACAGAGAGAGAAGCGTAGATTGGACACCTCCCATATGCGCCCCAACTGGGGACCGAAGCTGCAACCTGGATGTGCCCTGACTGATGAGGATAGTGCTCTGACCAGCTGGGGCGCGGGGCCAGGGCTGGAGTAACTTTTCATTGGCTGGGTTATGGCAGCTTCTCATTGGCTGAGCTGTTACTGGGCCAGGAGAGATCTTTTCTTCCTCCTGCTGAGGCAGTAAAGCAGAATCATGTCCTGTCAGAGATGCCGGGTACCTTCCTGTTGGGGTCATGCCTCAAGTGACACATGTATGAGAGATCTCCCTTCTATCCTCTGGGCTCCACTTCCAAAGAGGTTCCTGTTTTAATAATTTTCACTGTCCTTAGATTTGCCCATTAAATGTAGATTCCACCCTCCTGCACAGCCAGTTTCTGACCACCCATTCCAGAGCAGCAACCTGATCATCTCTGCTCCTCAGCCTATTTTCCTTTGTTTTAGTTATTCTTTTTGTCCAGAATACATCCTGTATTTGGCATGTTCTTGTTTAGTTTTTGTTGACGTTTTTATTGTTGATTTGCCACCGTTAGAATGGCATTCCAGGAGAACAGGAAATATTTATCTGCCTAGCCTTTTCACTCCCTGCTGTACCGCAGCTGCAAGAACCAACTCCTGGCAAATACATGGCAACTCAGGAAAAACGTAATATGTGAACGGATCCATCCACGCCCAGAGAGGGACAAGCTGGATCCCGATCATACCGCCCGCAGCCCTGGGTCCAGTGGTGCTGGACGCCAGCTCACCTCAGGCTGCTGAGTTGCACACGTCAGGAATGCTCCCTCTGGGCTGAGCTGGGTTGCTTGGGTTTTTCTGTCACTTGCAGACAGAGTAATCGAGATTTATTGATATTTCGACTTTATCATTTTCATATTTGTGGAAAATGAGAATAAGGAAAACTGAAGATCACATGCCTGAAATACAAGCACCCCAATGTAACGGCCTGTGCCTACCGTGTATTCCTCTGTCCGAGCTCAGGCGGGCCTTGGATGGAGTTTCCCAGAGCTGCCAGGAGAGCACTCAGATCAGTGACCCAGCCCGTTGTTCCCAAGACTCTGGAGTGCTTGTCAGGACCATAACTGTATTACATAATGATAAGGTAAAATAGTGGAAAATGACCACCTGACAGGGTGCTGAGAAATACAGACATCTTTTAAGTGGCGCTATCTTGATCTGTGGGTCCGTCCTGTGTTTTCCTAAACGGTGGTGAGCTTTGCCAGTGGATTTGACTTGTGCCAAAGCTGCACAGCTTCCAAAAACTCAGAATGGCTCTGGGAACCCAGAAGCGGAGGTTGCACTGATGTCTCTGCTCCCGTGCGGTGAGCAGGTCCAAGTTTTAGCTTCCTCATCTCTGAAATGAGAGGGTCAAGCGCGTTGGTTTCTAAGGCCTGGCCAGTGCTGACGTTCTCCATTTCTTTGGAGCTTTGCCAGTCACCGTCATTTAGATTTTTTTCTGTCTATAAAAGTAGACATACCCATTATGAATTTTGGAATATCAGAGGTATAAAAGGGTATCACCCATCACCCCATCATTTAAGCAGCCTTGATTGACATCACCTTTAATTTATTTTCAGTCTTCTGTGTGGTTTTAAAACAGCATTAGCAACATGAGCTTTAGAAAGAAACAGATTTGGTGGGAGCAGTTCTGCCAGTGTTTGGTACAGTGAGCCACAGCAGTTACTTATCTCCAAACGCAAACAGTCATAGTAACAGTAACCCCTAGACTTGTGAAGGTCAGATGAAATAATGCATCAAAAATGTGTGGTCTGCACGTAGCACATGCTCATGACTGTGCGCCCACTTCCCTCAGACAGGGAAGAGCAGCTCCGAGTGGGGCAGAGCCAGGGCTGGCCCAGAGGTCCTAGCACCCTTGCATCGATCGCAAGAGTCTGAGGCAGCATCAGCAGGCAGTCCCCGGTCTTCGGGCTGTCAGACACGGTGAAAGTGGGCAGGAGTGACCACAGCCCCGAGCCTGATGGAGAGCGTGGTTATGGAGCTGTGAAGCAGCCATTTCAGCTCCAGAGGGACCCCTGGCTACGAAGTTTACCTAAGGCAGAAGGCACGTGTCACCCACGTTCCCCTGCCTGATAAGCCATGGCCGGGCTCCTTCCAGCCCTCGGATGACTGGATCGTTGACCTGGAAACAGTCCTGGGGAGATCTGAGAGGAAGTCTGGGACAGCACGCAAGTGAAAACGCCGCCCCCAAGCAGGACCCACTTGGCCAGCTTCTGGGGTGTACACAATCTGAACACCATCACGTAAAGAGGGAACAGGTCAACGTTTGAGAACAATTTGAGAAAACAGTTTCCCTTTTTCTGTGAAAACTTTGTGCCAGTGTTTTACCTTTCCGGCTCTGACCTTAAAGCACACAGGAAATCCCGGTAAAAGCCCTGTGGGGCAGATCACTATACTCAAAAGGCAGCTTGCTGAAAGACAGAAAGGAAAAGAGTTGAGCAGGATAGGTAAAGATATTTTTAAAAAATAAAAATGTGTGATTTTAACATTGACATTAATACTAGAAGATGGGGTGTGGAGGAGAGAAGAGAATGGGCAAGGAGGGGAGAGAAGTGGAGAAGAGACAGCAAGCTGCAGCGGACGCATGGAAGGCAGGGCCGCGCCAAGCTCCGACGCGGAGGGACCCCGGCTGCAGCAGGCAGTGTCAGTGCAGACTGCTCGTCCGGTGGATGTACACGTGACAACCCATAACAGGGTTCCTGCCGGAAGAGAGGAGCCACCCCGGCACCACACCCCGGGCCCCCATCTACAGACACGGGCAGACAGTAAGGAACCTCCAGTCACTGAGGAAAACCGGCATCTTGAAACAGTATCGAACTGTTGTGGAAATGTCAGTGCAGGAGTCTGGAGGTGATTAGGCCATGATATCCATTAAAAAGAGAATAAACTGGTAAGGAAAAAGTGATTTTTAGAAATTAAAAACACCAGGAAATAAACTTGCATTGTCACACTGAAGACAGAATAGGCACAGACATGACTGGAAGATGAAGCCGCATGATTCTTCCTGGCCCCAGTGCAAAGGGGATGGAGACAAGAAGTGGGAACATTGGGGAAAGTAAACAAAACTTGGCTCAGCGAAAGAAGATTTGACTTCATCTTGAAAAGTCCTCAAAATCCAGAACAAGGGGAGCATTCAGACCAGTCAGTCACCTTCCCATATAGTACCAGTAACTCATTGAAAACTTTGTTTTTAATACAGTAGCAACAAAAGCTACTAATAACTTGGGAATACCCCTAGTGAACAGCCTAAGGCTCCTGTGGCTAAAAGTACGAAGTTTTCCCCCAAAAGATGAGCGAACTGCATGCAGACACATACTGTGTTCAGATGAAAAGGTCCCGTGTTCCATCTCTCCCTGTGTTGACAGTCAAGTCCCGAAGGGCTTTTTCATGGGGCTTGATGAGGCAGATGGTAAATGCTCGAGAGGCGCTGAGAGCAAGGGGAAGGGGCTTGCCTCCTGGAATCCAAGCCTACGCTGGAGCGTCAGCCCTTAAAGCAGTATGGTACCGGAGAACCGGCACATCAAGGGCACATAATGGAAAGTTTTGCAGCAGGTGGGATTCCAGGATGTAAGAGTAATTTCAAAGGGAGGGGGAGGATTTTCTTCTTAAGAAATGGAGTGAGAGCTACTGGCTCTTGTTTTGAAAGATGATTAGAGCAATTTGGTTTTCATATCACTCATAAAAATAAATACCAGGCTAGTTTAGTAGACACAGAGAGAAATACAGAAGAATTTGGAGTTCGCAAGGGGATGTTTTATGACATCGGGAAAGGGAAGGGCTGCGTAAGCAAGACCCTGAGTGTAAGGAGAACTTCGTTCTTTGTTCCCCCTCGGAATGTCAGGTTTCGATGGGTGTAGAATTCACCAAGTAGGAAAGTCGATCGGTGCATTCATGCACTCACTCAGTACTATCCTCTTCAGTGCCACCCGAGGCAACAAACCTTAGCTATGTATAAAAATATGGCCAGCAAATCCTGCTGGCCCGAACTGGAGTTGATAAAGCCATCAGCACAGGAGATTCCTTGCCTCTCTGTGGAGCTTGGGAGCAGGCACCCAGTTCATGTCATACTTCTGTGAGGGGAGGGAAGTTGATAGGACCATTCAGTTTTAACATCTAGAAAAGAATTTTCACCTTTAGGAGGAAACCCAAACTTCTTGGTGTCCATTCTCTTCCACCTTCCTTTCCTTCCACAGATTTCCCCTAAATTCTATCACACTACCCAAGAAAGTGGGTGGGACGCGTGGCCAGCTGGCCGAACACGGGCATCTTGTTGCTGATGCCTCGGCACCGCCTGCTGAGCAGCAGGGCTGGGGTGCAGGCATTGAAGTGCCAGGGGTCTGTGGTGACATCTGCAGGGTTTTTTCATAGGTGCTTTCTGTTCTGTATGTGAAGTCATCCCAGTGATGTAAGTGGTTCATGGCTGTTTTCTCAGTACGATGAAGAGCTGTGGTTGGTTACCTCCAACCCTCCTGATATTCCATCAAAGTATTGTATTGACCCGGTCCTGCCCTTTGTTGAAAAGAATACTTGCATTGCATTCCCACCATGCTGCAAAGTGATTAAAATAGAAAGGTGCATAGGAACTCTTAAAAATAAAGCATTATAGCCCTGGCTGGTGTGGCTCGGTGGATTGAGCACAGGCCTGCAAACCAAAGGGTCACTGGTTAGATTCCCAGTCAGGGCACATGCCTGGGTTGCGTCAGGTCCCCAGTAGGGGGCATCGGAGAGGCAGCCACACATTGATGTTTCTCTCCCTCTCTTTCTCCCTCCCTTCCCCTCTCTCTAAATAAATAAAATCTCTTTTTAAAAAAGGCATTATAGAACATTTAGAAAACATCAGGAAAGAGTGAATTCACCACCTTAAAGAAACATTGTGACTTCTGTGCCCTCCTCTAGAGTTTGTACTTCACACTGGTGCTTTTACCTAGTATAACTGAAGTCGTTTTTGGAGTGATGGCCAGGATAAATATTCTTTTTTAAAAAGATTTTATTTAACTTTTTAGAGAAAGAAACATCAATATGTTGCCTCTCACATGTGCCCTGATGGGGAATTGAACCAGTGGCCTTTTGCTGTGTGGAACTTGGCCTGATCCACTGAGCCACGCCAGCCAGGGCTATCTCCACTTCTCACACCCATCTTTGGAATGCCCAGGGCAGTACTTGCGGTTGCATTGACACACAGGTGAGGATGTCCACCCTGGTTCTCAGGGCCTGGCTCCCAGTGTGGACAAGCACATGCGTCCCATGTCCCCGGTGGGCCAGGCCCCAGCACACACTGCCTCAGCCCTGTGAAGTCGGAACAGAACGCTCTCCCCACTTTTGCGGATGAGAAGACTTAGCCCAATAGGAAGGAAGTAATTCCCCCCACCTGGTGTCCCACAGCCAGTCCTGGCCCAGTGGAACTGAGCCTGCTGGAGGTCATTGCTGCAAAGCCAGGTCATTGCTCTTTCCACCTCTGCACTCCACTCCTCCCACACGGTGCCCGCTACCCTGGGCAGAAGGCTCCCTGAGGCCAGGGCTGCACGATCCAGTGGGTGAGAGCTCAGCCTGGTAAGAATTCCTTACCTGCGTGAACTGTTACAGGCAAGGCTGTCTTCAAAGGCTTAGGGGACTTGTTCAAGGTTCCAGACTCAGGCGGAGGGAACTGGTATTTGGACCCTGGTCTCTGCCCCAAGGGCCATGGTGCTTCCCTCCATTACTTTCTCCACCTGTGGCAAGCGCTGGTGGCACTGTTCACACCCATCCTCCCCCGCCCTGCCGGCAGCCCCTTCCGGAGGAGGGGTACTGCCCACCACTTCTGGGGCTCTGCCCTCCCGTTGACCTTGGGCATCACTTCGCCCCCCTCCTGCTGCCCAGCGGCCCACACGTACCTCACCCCAGACACCATGTATGTAGAAAGGAGCCGGTAATGACACAGGAGGGCAAGCGAGAGGCTGAGAACAAAAGGACCCAAGGAAAGAGCGAGTGCAGCTAAAGTCACAAAAGAGCTCACCTTTGGCAGAGAGACTGGAGAGAAGGATGAAGTGGTGGAGGGGAACATTCAAGAAGAGGAGCAGCCAGGTGCAGGCCCAGTGAGCACAGTGCAAGCACTCCTCTCCATCCGCACCCCAGCAGGCACCGCCACCCCTGCCATCCTGCTGGCCCCGCTGAGAGCCCTTCACGCTGCATTTAATGTGCCAGGGCCTGATGATCTCATTTGCCATGAGAAAGGAAAGCTTTTTTGTCAAAGGAGCAAAAAATGAGGACTCCTTCCCTTCCCCTCTTCTAATCTTGCTGGGAGCATTATTGCAGCTTGTCACCTGCCCTCCCCCACCGGCCCCCAGGAAGCATCTGGCTTGCAGATGACTCTTCAAACATTTTCTTAAATCTTTCATAATCCTCACCTGAGAATATATTTATTGGTTTTTGAAATGGGGCGGGGGTGGGGTGGGGTGGGGAGAAACATTGATGTGGAAGAGAAACACCAATCGGTTGCCTTCCGTAGGCTCCCCGACTGGGGATCGAACCCGCAACCTCTTTGGTCTACAGGACGATGCTCCGACCAACTGAGCCACACTGTCAGGGCTCAAAATTTTGATTCTGATTCTCACACCTGCTTCCTCCAGCACAAATAATGAAGTGGCAGTTGCTGTACTCACTTCCCCTTTGTCTGGATCTAATCTGACCAACACTGCAAATAGAACACATACCCCTAAACTTAGGGACCATGGACTCCACTCCCTTTTAAAATGTTTTTTTCTTCGGGGGTGGGGGTTCCTGGATCACCTTTCTTCAAAATAAGTCTCGTGCAGAATCTCGTGCATACCAGCCGGAGGAAAAGGCCAGTGTGCAGGTGGACGTGGGACCGCCTCCCGACAGCATTCTTCGACAGTGCCACCTGCATGAACACCCAGCCCTGTTTCCCTTGCAGCTGAGGGAGGAGACAACACCCTCAGCTCCATTGCCTTCTAGCACCTGCCACCGCTTCCCTCCTCGTAACAATAGCTCACATTTATTGAGCTGTTTCAGATGCTGTGGAAGTAGTCAAAGTTGGCCCCTAAGTTCTGCATTCCTTTCCTCTAGAGAAGGGTCTATGCCCCATCTCCTTGAATCTGGGCTCTGAGACAGCCTGGCTAATAGGCTGTGGCAGAAGTGACACTGAGTTTGCATGAGGAGCCTACGAAGGGGTCAGCTTCTATTTTGACTTCAAGGGACACTCTTGGAACACAGCCAGCATGCTGTGAGGGAGCCCAAGCTGCCGTGGTGAGGCCCATGTGGAGGGAAACCACTGGCCAGCACCACCTCACCGGCCGTGTGGGTGCACCATGGAGGAAGTGGGTTCTCCAGCCCAGCTGAGCCATCTCATGCTGGAACAGAGGCAGGCTGCTCCCACCGAGCCCTGCCCACACCTCTGTCAGGAGTGAAATGAATTATTTTTGCTACTTTAAAACTGGAAGACAATTTGTTCCTCAATAATCAATTGTATAATTTCATTTTTATTATAGATGATGATATTCATACACAAATTATTACATTATTGAAGATATAATAGTATATAAATATAAGTTGCATACACAGAAACAAGCACATAACTTCAGTTAGTCCTTACAATCACTTTTGAGGGACCTCCCTATTTCATGGACACAACCAAGGTACAGAGAAAGAAAGTGACTTTCCCACAGTCCCTCGCTAGTTGGTAGTGAAGTCACGATTCAAATTTGTAGCAGCTCATGGACTAAGCCAGAATTATCCATGTGTCTTCCTTCACAGTGCATTGTCTTCACTTTGCCACCTGGGTAGAAGGGGCAGACGAACCAGGGGCACTTTTTCAAAGAGGAGCACAGCAGTGGGGTGATTTCCCAGGGCACACCGCATGCCCGCGGCAGGGATGACCTGGGAGCCCAGGTCTGCTCAGTGCAGAAGCCTGCAGGAGAGTCTCTGGGAGTGGATGGTGGGTTTGGTCCAGTCTGGGTTTCATCTGTTCCTCTCCCTTCTGTTCTGATCTGCACATCTCTGTGACCCCTGTTGGAAGCCCGCTGTGTGATGGGCACGGGGCCAGCTTTGCCTCATCTGTAGAGAGGAAACTGAGTCACCAAGTTGTGGTGGCTTGTTCCCTGGTGTGTGGCAGAGCCCCACTGGTCCTGCATCCCACATTTCCCCAACGAATCCCCATCACTTTGCTAGTCCTTGCCTTCACCCTGGGTTTTCACCTGAGCCCACCTGAGCGAGTTTTCAAACCAGCAGAGACTTCTCAGTAGTGGAACCCACACCCCTGTTCTTCTAACAGGACAGGCGTTCTCCCTATGAATGGATCCTTTTATTTTCAACGTCCATAAATCACAAAGGCTAAAATGGGAGCTGCCACGTGACCATGCACTGTGGACATTTTGCACTTTAGATGGTTTGAAAGCAGTAAACTGAGGCCTGAAGTGCTGAGTTGTGAGCAAACAGCCTCCTTCCCTGCATCAAAGGGAGGCTGGAATAATTCACGTAGCCCTTGGAATAGCCCCACGAAGCAGGCACTATTACATTTTTCCGGTGGGAAAGATGTGGCTCGGAGAGGTTATGTGACTTGCTACAGTGACACAGCAGAGCTGGCTTCAGCGCCAGGGTCTCTCCCTGTTTGCAAGGGAGAAGCCTCTCCTCTGGACATCTCTTGACCACCTACAGGGCCTCGGGGGTAATGAGCAGCCACAGTGGCTTGTGGGGAACACCAGAGGGATGACTTATGGTTGTGGAATGGGGTGTTGAGCAGTGCATACCAGGGTTTGCAGTGAATTCAGCTCTGGTGTGTACAAGCTGTGTGCCTTTGGGCAAAGTGCTTACTTAGCCTCTCTGAGCCTCGGTTGCACCTGTATGCCCTTCATAGATTTTAATTCATTTAAGCTTCACAATGATGCTTAAGTAAGCCCACCATTATTCCCATTTTACAGTTGGGGAAGCTGAGGCAGTGAAAGGAGAAGCATTTGTCCAAAGTCATAAAGTTAGGAAGAGGTGGAGTCAGGACTCGAACTCAGGCCCTCTGACTCCCACACTTTCAACCACTACGTTTGTTATAGGGTTCTCCTGGGACCCACATGGGTGTCTGGGGC
The DNA here is from genome assembly GCF_022682495.2 of Desmodus rotundus. Taxonomy (NCBI): domain Eukaryota; kingdom Metazoa; phylum Chordata; class Mammalia; order Chiroptera; family Phyllostomidae; genus Desmodus; species Desmodus rotundus. Next base: position 29,381,384 of record NC_071398.1, on the reverse strand, counting down.
GATGGGGGCGGTGTTTGCTTTCTTTTTGCTTTTCCAAGGTTTATTTATTTTATTTTAAATAAGCCCTATCATTTGTGTAATTAGGAAAAGACTAATTTAGTTTGACCCTCTCCCTCCAAAAGGCAGCTACCCCTTAAGAAAGGTCAAAGGGCCTGACACACCAAAATCAGGTTCATCTATGCACATGGTTTGCTCTCCAGGCTCCGCTGAAATCAATTTTCCTTCGCGGGGTTTATTTTTATTGTTTCTGGTCTTGTCCCAATGCAAGCTGCGAGGCAGGCAACAGGTGGCGCTGCCACCTCATAGAGAAACAGCCAGCAGGGGAAATGCCTGGGGAGGGTCAGGTGCCTTTCCTCTCACAAGGAGTGTCCCTGACCCTGGGCTCTCTCCTTGGGGAGGGCATAACAGAGAACCCCCCTGGAAAGTTAACTGGGACCCACTGCCCTCATGTCCTCACTGGCCACGTCTGACACCACCTCAGCAAGCCTCTGACCATTTGCACAGAGATGGCCCACCCTCCCTGCTTCACACAAGCCATGACCACGCAGAAACACAGTGTGCTGCTCTATGTCTTGCTTCAGGGGAAATTCCCAAACACAAACGTTTCTATCCTTTTCCTGGGGACATCTGAGAGCTGAGCCCGCTGCCCTGTGGCCATAAACCCGGGACACAGTAGGATGTGTGGTCCATTCCTCCTTGCTGGTGTGATGTCACTAACTTAATAAGATGCTCAGAGAAGCTTGTCACCACTGTTTCCCCCCAGGCCACTACCCACTGGCAGTGTTTGTCCCTGCACTGCCATCCTGCTGACACAACACATTGTAGAAAACAAGCGGTGAGGGTGACCACTCTGGACAGGCTCTCTTGTCCACATCCCCAGCCTATACGCTGTAAGAGTTGGAGGGGGCACCCTGGTGACGGTGATGGTGCTCACCCCAGAGTCTTTCTGCTTCGGCTCAGGTTACCTTGACCTTGGTGACGACGTCTCTTCAGGATGTGGACATGAACCCCACCCTCAGCCCAGTCTCCCAATGCTGGGAATGCTGGAGACAGCGCACTGGCCTGTCTGCCCGTGACGACGATGTGTGTCAGCCGCTAACTCAGTCTAGTTCAATGGCAGGCACATAGCGGGGCCTTGCTGTCTCTTAAACGAATGAGTCTGAGGTGGTCTTTCTTAGTTTTCTATTCTTTCATGCCAGTAATATTCTACACTTACAAACACCAGTTGTTCTTCTTTCCCTGCCCATCTCCAAAGCACCTAGTATCATTGTTAAAGGCTCATAACAAGTCAGTGTCCTGATGTGAATGGTCACATCCTCTTCCCTGACTGTCTGGTCTGTTAACCACCGGGCTTGCTCAGCAGAGTCCTGCTCCAGGGCGTGCCTGTAGGAGATGCCGAACAAGGGCCGTTTGCCTTAAAGCAGCCCAGAGCCCAGAGATGTCGGTGCCCAGGAGCTTCCAGAAGCAGAGCAGGGAGGTGCAGATGCACGTGCAAACCCTGCTGGCCTCTCTCACCATGAGCTTCAACATCTGAGGGTTTGTTTGGTTCTTTGTTGGACTAAGGGGGCCCAAGGAAGTCAAGAGAGCTCTCATGAGGGGCCATGGTGGAAACCCATTAAAGCTAAGTCCACTGTCCTAGAGAGAAGGTGAATTGCAGGGCTCTGAGCTGGGGCTCCTGCTCCAGCCTCCTGACCCCAACTGCATGACCCACCCCCTCTCTCACACACACACACACAGCTTGATGGCAAGGAGGGGGTGAGAGGCACTGTATTTAGGGGCCCTAGGCCCACGTGTGGCCCCCGTGCCCTGCCATCTCCCCGGTGGAAGCTGGCAGCTGGTTCATGGACCGCACTTCAGCTTCTCTCTCTTTCATTAGACCCCGTGGCTGGAGGGAAATGGGGGTCTGGGGTCCATGTAACACAATGGTTAGGGCCATGGGCTTTGGAGTCAGAGTTCGGGTCTGAGTTTAAATTCCACCACTTACCAGCAGTGTCTAGAGCAAGGCCCCTAGGCTGCCCAAGCTTCCTGTCTGCATCGGGAGAGCGGGAGCAGTATTAGGACCTACCCAAGGACTGCTGAGACGAGCCAGGGGGAGGATGTGTGTGAAAATGGCCACCAAGGACTCACAGCAGTATGCCTGCCCGCCTGCCCGGGGGAAAAAAATTGGTGGCGTGTGCCTGCTTGCTGGGCTCCACCTTCTCTCAATCAGCTCCTTTTCAGACTCACAAGCCGCCTTGGGCAGGAGGGGGCAGCAGAGGCCACGCTGAGCTGCCTTCTCTGGTGATGGAGGACTTTAAACTTTAGCACTCACCAGGACCACTTGAGATCTGTAAAGACTGTGGATTCCGGGGTACCCCCTCCAGAAACTCTAATCCAGCAGTTCCCCATGCCCCACTCCTCTGAAATCTGCAGCTTGAGCAGACCACCCAAGTATTTGTGACGAGGATGGTTTGGGGGCTGCACTCTGAGAACCACCATCAGAAATGAAGCCCTATGGGGCCCAGGGACCTTCTGACCTGGAGGTCAGGAGATCCTGGGGGTGAGTCCGTGTCGGAGCTCCAGACCCAACTCCACTGTCAAAACCCCATCTCTTGAGCCTTACAGATGCCCCCCTCCTCCTCCCCGGGAAAGGTGGGAGCACCGTAATGCGTCATACCAGAAGATGGGGGGTTCAGTGATTCCCAAAGTGGGTGCTCTTCCAAAGGCCCTGGAGGGACTTGGAAAATACAGATTCTTGCACCTGGTATGCCGCCCACACCACCTGCTCACTGACTCACCACCAGGCCTCCGGGGAAGAGGGTAAGACACGTGTGGGTCACATGGCCACTCCTGTTAGTGCCATCACCCCTACAGGTCCTTGAGGACAATATTATTAGAGATGACAAAACTGAGGTTCAGAGGTGACTTTGCTGGTGGTGACCAGGGGGTGGCAGAGCCGAGAGGAGACTCTAGCTCCACATTTTCACTGCCTTGAGAGAGCAGCCTGCCAATGGGGGCTGCATGCGGGAACCAGGCCTGGTGTGACAGCACTGCCTTCCCACTCCAGCCCTCTCACTCCATAGGGAAAAGGAAACAGTGGGTCGCAGCGGACCTCTGTGGGCCAGGCGCTTTCCCATCAGAAGTGCACACCCTGAGCGCCTTCCAGCCGCTGGAGTTTCCACCCGACATGGGCCCTGGGAGCGAGCTCCTGGCGGTGGACGGCCGCCCGGGCTGCAGTTCCCACCACCCGCCTAGGGCTGGGGAGCCTGGAGGCTGCGCCTAGGTGCTTCTGCTGCCAGGGGTGCAATGGGCGAGCTGCTAAGGCTCAGGGGCACCCGCAGCATCGGCTCCGCGTGGAGAACCACAAAATCTGGGGCATTTGTGTGCCACGAACAGAACTCTGTTGCATACATCCTTGCCACTTCCCTGCCTCTGGGCCTTTTGTTACTGGAAGAGGAAATACATACATTTAGGCCATGTAATGGACTGCATTGTTCCAAGACTAACGCCCTAAAGGTAGCACAGAGATTTTAAATTAATTCTGTTGGAATTGCCTCTATGCTAGAATGATTCCCGATGATGTACGCAGGGCCAGTGATTTTGCACCAGACTCAGAAGGGCCTTTACATTTTAAGCTTGCAGCTTTTGATGAGCACACTTTTATCGCTGCGCAGGGCTGTGGAAACTTCGCCCCGAGGCCTCTGGCGTGAGCCCGGGCTGAAATGTGCCCTGGGGAAGATACAACCTAAGCGAGTTGGGTCTCCACGCAGCAGTAGTGGCGGCGGCGGTGTGAAATCTCAGACGCGGGTGCGGAGGCAATTTTGCCTACGCAATCCGGCCTTTCCAGGTTTGCTCGGAGCCGAGCTCTTCTCGCGGGGAAGGCCGGAGTTTTCTGTCATCCCCAGATCCCAGGTCAAGCTCAGAGACAGCAGCCAGGCCCATCCTAGGGCTCCATGGGCCGGTTTTCCTGTACCCTGGACGTAGGCGCGCTGGGATATCCCACTGAAATGCAGGCGCCACCAGGAGATGAACAGGAAGCCATGGTTCGCTGCCGCCCTGGTCTCTGGCACAGCAGCGGCGCCAACGCCGCGCACAACCGGGACGCACCTAGGCCTCTGGCGCTCCAAAGGTCCAAGCGAGCGGGCGAGGGGGCTGCAGACTCTGCAGGAGGCCGGGGAGCACACCGGCTGGGCTGGCATTGAGTTTCTCCTAATCAGCCCCACTTCCCCGGGCCTCCGACCTAATTGGGGCTCAGTCGCCAACGGAGGGAGGAGGAGGCTCGCTGCCGCCTGCGGAGGTTGTCTGGGTGAAAGAGCGCTATTCCCGCGCTGGAGGCCTGGGGGCTGTTCTCTGGCCCTGTTTTCCTGGGCTCCTGGGTGAGAAGCCGAGGATGCGGAGAGGTGGTCTCGCCCAAGACAGTGCCTTCTCTACGCGCTGCGAGCCTACTCTCCGAGCGCAAGGCCAGACGCGTGCAGGCGACGGCGGCCTTTGCCGAGGAGACCCCGGCCGGCCGCTTTGGCCCGCCCGAGACCCCGAGGGACACGGAGTCACCGGTCTTTTCCTGTCCCCTTTATCTCGGTTTTATAGACAGCTGTTGGGTTGGGACATTAATTACCCGGGAGAGTTTATTGATAATTTTGATGTAACAGAGCACCGGAGAAATTACCCTCACGTCCAAAATGTCAAATTTGAGAAGAACCAGGTTCAGAGACACTGCGGTGGGTCTCGAGCGGCCTCACCGACAATGCGAGTTTATCGTGTTTGTTTTCCCGAACAGCGGGGACGGGAACAGAAAGAGGGTGATCAGCGGGAGACGCGAGCTTTCAAAGATGTTTCCTTGCCCCTAAGGATTCAGGGGGAAACGTTCCGGGAGTGGAAACGTGTCTATCACCTTACTCTCCCGCCAACCCCCTTTTTTTTTTTTTTTTTTTTGCACAAATTTTACTCGCTTCTTGACTTGGGAGAAACAAGTACAGGGCGGCCCACACACAAGAAAACACTACAAAAAAACCTTAGAGAATTCTCTTATCATTTATAACCGATGGAATATTGGAACGGTAAAGTCTGCAACTCAAAGTAAAACTCTCACTGGTCTTAGAGTGGGGAAAAAAGTAGAAATATAATTTATATGTATTTATTTATTTTAACATATATATGGTCTTCCCTGGGAGGAGGACTATATAGCTTTTCTTTAAACATTTGATTATTTCTTTAAAAAGAGAAGTGACATTTAGAGGGGCAGGGGGCTCTTCTTTAAAAACAGAAGCCAAGAAAAATAGTTACTCACGCCCAGATTTCACTACAATATAAAATGAAGAATGAAAAGAAGCAGATCAGCAAAAAAAAAAAGAGAGAAAAAAAGAAAAGAAAAAAGAAAGAAAGAGAAAAAAGGAAATGAAAATGGGAAGGAAAAAAAGTATTCAGAATCACCCATATTTTAAATTTTAAAAAGTCTACCTATCTCAAGCCGATTCTGGTCTATATTTTTGGAATTTGGAAGATATTCTACAATCCCAATAAAATACTCATGCGATTTTATTGCTAGTTGATACAATGTTAAAGGCCATGTACAAATGTTATACATTTTTATTTTTGTTCTTTTTTTAGGAAAAAATACACAAAAGTCAAAACATCCTCAAATTGTCATTTTATACAGTGCAGAAGGAAATTTAAAATGTGTCACAAACGCTGCACCCCAGCAGCCAAAATACTAGAAAAAAGGGGGTAGTCCTTCATTTTATATATATATTTATATAAAACATATGAGAATTTGTTTTTACACAAATCGGGCTTTGTTTCAAATTTACAGTGGACATCTAAAAAAAATCTACGCGGCAAATATTGCCAACAAAGTTACACCATTAATACTGATAAACGGAGGCGCCTATGCGGTGTGTCGATTACTAGGGAAAGAAAGAATAAATAACAGGATGAGCCTTGCTATAGTTTTACAAAGTGCCTTAACCTTTCCGCGCCGCCGCAATCCTGGATTCGCGCGCTGGCCGGGCCACCCCCGAGCGCACCGCGCTGTGTTCGCCTCGCTGTCGCACCAGAAAGTTTACAGTAGAGGTCGGGAGACAGCCGGGTCTCTTGAGAAAAACACCCACCCAAAAAGTCCAAGTATAGTTCAAAACAAAACCGAAAAGACTGCAGAGAAGGAAGAAGAGGAAGGCGGAGGGGGTGGCAGAGGCCCGGAGCGCGGCCCGCTTCTGGACTCCATTTGGTTTGTTTCAAAGACGAGCAGTGGCTTCAGAAACGCAAGTTGTCCGCACGAAGATCCACCTGTGGTTGATGCAGGACCTCGGAGGTGGGGAGGGAGAGCGCGGTTTTTTGCCCCCCTCCTTCCCTGCAAAAGATGGCTCTAAAAAGAGACTTGCGCATTCCAAGACATTCTTTCCCAAAAAGTTAAAAATAAAAAGATAAATACTCAACCAAAAAATAAAAGTATTTGATAACGATGGTCTCATGTTTGCCTTTCTTCTAAAATATCTCCCCCCCCACCTTTTTCCACTGGAGGGGAAGGGTGGGGAGAGACCTCAGCAGAATTTTTGTTTAGATGTTGAGGGTTTTCCCCCCAACACAGCACCTTCTTGGCCGGTTTCAATCGGATCAAAAATAGATGTTTATTTACCAATAGCCGCAGTCAGATCAGGCCCCACCGCCACCATTTAAAAAAATTTCTGAGGGAATAGGGGAGGAGGTGCCGACCACTGCGCCAGTGTCTTCGCCCTGGGAATCCTTCTCAAATAATCCGACTGGGGAGGGGCAAACCCTTTTCTTCTGCTGACGGTTATACCTCGAGAATGAAGCAGTTTCTTGCGACGGGTTCCCAGGTCCCTGTGCAGGCGGCCCTTGCCCAGAGGGCCCAGGGGCTTCCGGCTCGGCTCACATCACACAGGGCTTGATGTCTTGGTAGGTGACCTGCTGGTGGTAGTAGGAGCCGCCGCCAGCAGAGTGCATGGAGGAGGACGCCATGGTGTTGAAAGAGAAGACAAACTCCTTTCGGTCACACATGCTAGGCGACTGGGAGTGATACCGAGGGATGCCTGCGAGGGAGTGACAGGGACTAGATAGAGTTCAAGGTGGAGAAGCAGTGCTGCCCCCTGCCCTGGGGCACAGGGCCCTACCCTCCTCATTCTCCGCCCCAGCGCCCAGACTCCCCGAGTTCCCAGCTCTCAGTCATGCCCAGGTCTGTGTGCCCTGGGGGAAGGTAGATCCTGGCCATCACCCTGCTCCCGGGAGCAACCACCACCTGGGCCTCTCCCTCCTTGGACACTGAGCCCAGGCCAGGGGCTTCTGGGAGCTGAAGAGGAAGGGCGGGGGCGGCTGAGATGGGTCTTCAGATGCCAGGGAGGGTCCTGGCAGCCTCCACCTCCTGGGCAGCCACTTGCCAGCCCCAAAGGCCCTGGACGCCTCAGTGCAGGCACAGGCAGGCGCTGGAAACAGGGACATGCCCCTTGTAGAACAGCCCCCCAGGACAGTTAGAATCCAGGAGTCTAAAGCTGACCAAGCAGGGCAACCTCAGACCCCCACGGAGAAGTGGCCTTTCAGCCACTGGCCCAGCTCCTGCCTCCCGCAGGCTGCTGACAGCTGACCCCTAAGAGCCCCCTGCTAAGCTCATTCCATGCTCTTTCCAGAACTAGACCCAACAGGCTGCTGGTGGGTGCCCAGATGGAGGAGCTCAGAAGGGAAGATTGTTCTGTGTCTCCTTTCTGAGGGTCAGGGAGAGGATAATGGGGGACCGAAGACCTGGACCCTGGGAAATGAAGACTCTGTGGGGCCTCCAACTCTGACCCTCGCTCCGGGGCTGGCCACAGACCCTCACTGCCTCTGTCACCACAACACGCTTCCGACTCAATGTTCCCGAGGCCAGGCCTGCTTCCCCGACAGGCCAGGGCGCTGAGCCTCTGCGCACCAGGCCCAGGCTGCTCTGGGCCTAACTCTTCCGTTCTGCCCAGGCAAGGAGCAGAGGCGACTTTCCCGCAGCTTTCTGAGTGACCCCAGGGAGGGCGAGCCAGCTGGGAACTTGTTGAGGTGTGAGGGGGCCTAAAGGACCAGAAGTGACTTAGAACATTTGGGTCTGAGTCTTTCTGGTGGGACCTGGCCATGCTCCGGAAGGCCGGCAGCCTGCTGTCGTAAAAGAAAAGGAGAAACGACATGTCGGCCCAAATCGGGGACCCAGGCTGCGTTCACTCCCTCAAACGGAGAGAGGCGGGGCTGAGAGACACCACAGTATTGGGGCTGGCACCCCACAGAAGTGGCTGCAGGCTTTCACCCCAGGGCAGTCAGCAAACTGGGGTGCTGGGAGCACAGTGCACTCACAGACCTTTGACTTCCCCGGGCCGAGGACGGCCCAGGCTCCCCACTCACCTTGCAGCTCAGCTGGGGCGTTGTGGCTGTTCTGGTGCAGATAGGGCTGGTCCAGGGAGTGCGTGGAGAGACTGCCGGACAGGGGGTTAGCCGCGGGGGTGCAGGGGGACAGGGGCTGCTGCTTGATGTAGGAGGCGCCGCTGTTGAGCGCTGCGGAGGCCGAGGGCGGCCAAGCCGCCGCCGAGCCCGAGTAGACGGCGTGAGGCTCCATGACCCCACCAGCGGCGGGCAGCAGCGGGGAGGCGGGCACCGAGCTGTCGTGGTGAGGGTACTCGCCCGCCGCTGCGCCACCGCAGCTGCCCATGTACGAGTGGCCGCCATTGGCGGGCAGGTGGGGCACCGAGTGGCTGGGCAAAGCCATGCCGTCCACGTTTCCCGGCAAGTGGCCATTCATCATGCCCAGGCCTCCGTCGAGCGCCAAGCTGTTGGGCGGACACGAGAGGCCGCCGGCCGAGCTCTGGAAGCCGTAGGTGTCCGGGAGGTGGTTGAAGCCCAGCCCGTTCATCATGCTGTACATGGGCTTGAGTGCTTGGCATTTCCTTCGGAAGCCGCGGGGTCGGCGGCGGAACGAACCCTCCTCGAACATAAATTCGCTGGCCGGGTCGATGGTCCAGTAGTGGCCCTTGCCCGGCCGCCCGAGGCCCTTGGGCAGTTTGATGAAGCACTCGTTGAGCGAGAGGTTGTGGCGCACCGAGTTCTTCCAGCCCTGGTAGGAGCCGCGGAAGAAAGGGAAGCGGCTCTGCAGGAACTGGTAGATCTCGCTGAGCGTCAGGCGCTTGGTGGGCGAGCTCTGGATGGCCATGACGATGAGCGCGATGTACGAGTAGGGCGGCTTCTCCGGGCGCCGGATGCCGGCGTTCGTCTTCTTGGCCTTGGACGGGCCGGACGACGCGGGGTCCATGGCCGCGCCGCCTCCCCCGCCGCCGCCGCCAACGCCGCCGCCGTGCGGTGGCTGTTGCTTCTCGGGCGCCGAAGACATCGGGTGGCTGCTGCCGCCGCTGCTGCCGCCGCTGCTCTGCGAGGCCGACGGGCCGGGAGGAGGAGGAGGAGGAGGAAGAGGAGGAGGAGGGGGAGGAGGGCGAGGGGGAGGGGGCTGCGCGCGCGGGGCTGGCTGCGGCTCTGCCGTCATCGGCGGCCACTTCTCCGGAGCGAGCCTTGGCGCGCCCTCCCCCGCCCTCCCGCCCGTCCTCCCGGAGGAGCTGCTGGAGCGGCCAGCGGTTGGCGCGGAGCCCCCCTCTTTCTCCAGCTCCCTCCTCCCCCACCTCTATCTCCTCCCTCTTTCCCTCCTGCCCTCCCACAAGGGAAGGAACGGAGCGGAGGCCGAGGGCAGCCTCTTGGCAGCAAGGGCGGAGGCCGCGAGAAAGCCCCCCCACCGTTTTTTAGGGGGAGGCACCCACTCCGGGGCCTGTAGCGGTGCGCTCCCGCAGGGAGCAGCGCGGGGTGCCCGCCACCCGCAGCGCTCGGCCCCACGACTCCAGCGGAGGCTGCTCTCGCTGCACCTTCTCTCCGCGGCGTCTCCCGGGCCGGTGTTAGACCCTCCAGGAGTTTCCTCCCCGGCCTGCCCCCCTCTGGCCCCCACGTTGGTGGGCGCTTAAAGGGCCGCCACTCTCACCGCCCAGAGTCTGCCGGCAGAACCCGCCCCGCCTCCACCAACCTGGCGAGCAAGTGTTAATGCGCCCTCCGCCCGCCGTTCAGCCCCGCTGTGCGCAGGCCTCCGCCTTCCTTGCACGGGCTGAGCGACTGGAAACGCACCCCGGATCCCGGGCCTTCCCCCGACGCGTACAGACCGGTGGCAAATAGCAACTGCAGCGGCCTCCAGGTCGTGGCCATCGCGGGCACAGCCGGCTCCGCTACGATCCCCGCGGCCAGCGGGCGTACGTTCCCGAGAGGGACCGCCTCCCCACTCTCCCCGCCCCGGGAAGGACAGCGCCGCTCCCGGGACTTTTCGGACTCGCCCAGCAACTCGCGAGCAGGCGGGCAGCCGCAGGAGCCGAGCGCGGGCAGAAAACGAAAGCGCAGGGCGGGTCGCTACCACTTTGTCTCCGGAGCCGCGGGGCCCGGCGGGAGCGATTGAGGACCGCTGGTCCTTGCGGACCAAAATAGCACAGGCTCCTGGAACAAGCGGCCGCGCGCATGCACTGACTCGTGAGCTCGAGCACTCATGCACACGTATGCATGCACTGATGCACATGCAAACCGGGTCAGTGACTAGGTCCAGATGTGGAAACTCACTCCCATTTGTGCATTTCCACTCAGACGTCCGGCGCTAAGCTGTGCGCGCCCACTAATGCGCGCATTCATGCTCATACGATAGGCCCATAGGAGCTTAAATTTGCACAAACTCCCACTCGCGTGCACATTGGCCACGCTCGGATCTGAACGCACACGTAGCCCAGTTGACTCCCCACCACACGCACACACACTGAAAACCCGCCTGTTATTTGGTTCCGCGGCCCTGAGGTCCCCACTTTCCAAGAGCAGGTTCCAATTTCTCATGGATGGTAAAGGCCCTGGCAGGAAGTTTATGCGGTACAATGTAAACACGTTCTGAGGGATTCTTTAATAATAATAATAATAATAATAATAATAATAATAAAGAATTCCGCGTGCGCCGGGGGAGTTGGCCGAATGCCCCTGTGGGTTGGCTTGCTGCCGCAGCGGGGCCTCTGACACTGCGCGCCAGGCCAGGTTCCGGAAAGCTGTCTGCGCGGGCGGGGAGCGCTGGCTCAGACGGCGCTCAAGCGCTCGGCTGCCCTCAGCAGGGGTCTCGCAAGCACTCCTGCCCCCGCCAACCTTGCAGCACTCGTGTGTGGGCTAGGGCTGGGGTGGAGGGACTGTGGCGCTAAGTGGAGGACGGTGCAGGAGCTGGGCGCAACGCAGCACACAGGGACCCAGGTGAGTGTTGTTCGAGCGCAGACTGAGGGGCACCAGGCCCGGCCTCTCCCGCCGAGGCCTTGGGTCGGGTGGAGGGAGGCGCGGGGTGTTTTCGCGGGTCATCCCGAGGAGACAAGACGCCGTGCCCGAGCTCGAACGGGGGTGAGAGGCGTGTGCCGGGCTTGGAGAGCAGCCCGCGGCGCTTTTCAAAGCCCACCGGCCTCTCGCGTTTCTCTGACTGATGCCCCCTCTTTGTCCGCTCGGCGGTAGACGCGTCGCCGCCATCCGGGCGCCTGGCACGTCCTTGCGAGGAACTGAGGGACTCGCTGGAGTAGTCTGGCCAAGGATCGTCGCGTGATTCGGCGGAGCCGCGCTCTTGGAGACCCGAGAGTCACCTTTCTTGGTCTGCGCTTCCGCCTTGCTCTCCGGCCTAGGCTATCTATGCGCGCAGTCAGCCCAGCGGGCCTGGGGAAAGTGGGGGCGGGGGCGGTGTAGGAGGTGATTGCGTTGTGTGTCGTATCGTCGCGCAGGTAGACTCGCAGTGACAGACCCACCTCCAATTCATACAGCCCAGGCAGCCACAGACACCCTGCACCTTGCCCGCCTCCAAAACACCCCCGCCCCAAGCGCACACCTCACACACAGCTCAAGTGCCGTCAACCTTTCACAGACGCACAGACCTGCCCCCCCCACACACACACGAAGACACACTTTCGGCTCAGGGCTCACACTCCTGCACTGCACGATCTCCCACTCACAGCCAGCCGCACATGCACACGCAATCGCACGCACAGCCGCTCCGCACGCGCGCGCACGGCCACAGACAACGGCATTCTCATATTCTATCCCTCCATCACTTTTTCCCCCTCCGCCAAACGGCAGCTGCAGGCAAGGAGGCCCAGGCGGGAGGGAAGTTCCCGAGAAGTGGTCGCTACCACCAGCTGCTGGGAGCACATCTGGCCTTTAGAGGAAAAGTGAGCGGGGGAGGCTGCTGCTGGAAAGCCAGCGAGGGTTGCAGCGCACCCCACGGCTCCCAGAAAGTGACAGGAACGCCTCCTTTTCTCTCGCTCCTCCTCCGCCGACCGAGTGCCTCCAAAGTGAGGGGGCTCTATAGAGCATGAAGTTGGGGGGCTTCTTTCCAGTAGCCCCTTACCTCTGAGCCCCTCTGCATTTGGAAGAGGCTGCGGATTCTATTTGGTTAACCCCCAGATCAGTCTCCCTTCCTCCTGCACATCCTTGTCTCCACTGGCTTGCCTCGGGGGCGCCTGTGTGTTTGGGGAGGGGAACTTATGCCTTCCTGGGCTAGAGGTGTGGAGCTGGGGCCCCACCTGGCCTCTGCTTACCCCTCAGGTTCTGATAGCTGGTTTGCAGAGGAAGGAGAGCAGTTACCATGCCCACGGAGAGCATGGTGGCCTTGGAGCCTTAGGAATGTGGCAGATGGAGGCTCTCCCCAATCTCTAACCTCCACAGGACGGGCGGGTAAAGGGGGGCATGAGAAGAATGGGAGGGGGAAGTGAGCTCCCAGCTCTGCAATTTGGGGGAAACCCCCTCAGTTCTGGGGGGGAAACACACAGCCATAGCAAGGAGGGCTTTTCCACATGCCCAGGAACTAAGCTCTTGGCTCGTAAAATGCCCCTGAGAAGTCCTGCCTGACCTTGCATTTGTAAGGTGGGGAAACTGAGACCCAGTGAGGACCTGTCCTGCATTGGCCAGTGCTGATAAGTAAACACCACTTAATCTTTCCTCTCCATCCCCAAGGACAGACTTTCATTGCATTTTACCCTCCTAGGTGCCTCCTCCCAGGCCAAACTGGAGACAGTGGTGTTTAGAAATGCTTTACCCCCAGACATGCCCCCGGCTTCCCAGGGGCACCAAGAGACCTGTTGGAGAATTGATCATGATAAAATAATAACAACAGCCACAAACACAATGTTAATAAGACTTATCAATTATTGATCATACCCAAGTACTGATCGTCACCTTATTAACACCCCCTTGGATGTTCTCTGGGCTGTAAATCCCTTTGACAAACTGTTGAAAACTACATCTTCCCCTACCCCCCAATGCACAGAAGGTGCAGACCTGCCACATTTGTAGAATATCTTTCGAGGTTTCACCAAACTCCTTGAACCCTCCACGAACATAAGACCCTGGTTAAACGCCCCAAAAGATACTCGTTTAATCTTCACAGAAGCCTCTACTAGGTCAATTATCTCTCCTTTTACTGATGGGGCTCAGTGAAGTTATCCTACGTCCTAGGTCACCCTGCAGAGCCAGGATACAAACCGAGGTGTGACAGCAGGATCAGCGGTTAAGCACCAGCCATAGGGAGAGGGTCAGCAGTGGACAGGGCAGAGACCCTCCGCCTGCAGATTTGGAATCATTGTTACCGGGTTTTGAACCCAGCCTCTCCCATGTAAGGATGTTGCATGATCTGTGTGTGCCTTAGTTTTATTTTGGCAGGGCTGGGGTGGGGGTGGGGGTGCGGGAGAAATTGTTGTTGGTTTCTTTTTTCCCAGTCATATTGGTACAGAATTGAAATATAACATTGTTGAAGTTTAAGGTATATGATGTGTTGATTTAATACATTTACATGTTGCAAAATGATCACTGCAATAAAGTTAGTTGCCACCTCCATTCCTCTATGTAGTTAATGTTTTTTTGTGGTGAGAGCATTTGACATCTAGTCCGTTAGCAACATTCGAGGACATGGACGATACAGCATTATTAGACACAATCTCCGTGCTGTGACTTAGTTCTTCATCTAAAAAACCAGACAAATAATTGCACCTTTTTTCTCAGGACTGTTGGGAGCACTGGACAAGACTGTGCAGAGAAAGACTTAGGCTATCCAAACAGGCAAACAAACAAAATCAGCTTGAGGGACAGTTGGAGAAAATGCAGCCTGGGGTGTGGTGGCTTTTTGCTTTTAGCTTCAAGATCCATAAAGAACCGCCCTTGCATCCCAAATTAAGTGTGCGCCCCAGTGCCAGCCCCAGGAATCCCAAAATGGGGTTTGGGGTGTAAAACCAGACACGCCTGCCTTGTCTCCCACTCCCCAAGCCCAAGGTATTTTTACTGGCTAATTGCTTAAGTGAAGCCGCCCCGGCAGAGAGCGCGTGGTAACCCGAGCAGGGAACCAGATCCAGCTCGGATTGTGCCCGGGCTGGCCTGGGGGCGGGGGCAGAGGCAGCCGCCGACCACCCACCGTGAGGGCAGCCCCCTTGCCTACAGCCACCCCTGCTCTGCATTAGCGCCGGGCCAGCGCCTCCCTTGCCTTGCTCCCTCCAACCCCTTCCAGAGGACGTCCAAAGGCAACCCAAGGTAGTGTGGGCTGATTCCCAGTCCCGAGGCAGGCACTGGGCAGTAAGGGAAGCCTCCAGGCCTGGGGGCTGGAGGGAGGCTGGAGGGGCTGGGATGGGACATTTGTAGGTGAAAATGCAACCTAGGGACAGGGGATTGTGGGGAGAAATGTCAAGGTCAGGAGGAGAGAGGGCATTCCTCCTCCTCCCCGTCATAAAACGATCTGTGCACAAAGAAAGGGGTATTTCTCTGCACGCTCGGACTGTGCACACATTTTGCACGCCAGTTTGCAGAGGGAAGGACTGTGGAACTAGAGAGGCACCGAGTAGCCCTGGCAGGCACGCTGCTGTCAGGTGGGTGTTGGGTGCAAGGGCTGTGCACAGAACAGCGTGAAGTGCGCAGATATGACGTGTTCCCTGCACTGAACATGTGGGAACAGTGTGGTGCCTTCATGTGTGATTAGTATTTTAGGATGCGAACAATATAACACATTACGTGTGTGGAATAGTCGAGTACAATGTAAGGTGTTCCGCACACAGATCTTCATAAAATGGGTTTGGAATAGCAAGTTACACACATGGAATGGCCTGCGGGTGCGTACAATGTAACGTACTCCAGACACAGAATACTGTAGGCTCTGAGGACCATATAATATGGAATCGCATGAATGGTTGTAGGGTGTCTGTGTGGTATAAAGGGTTGTGTCATACATGAGATCCCGGATTCACACGAACATTGTAAAATGTGCACAATTTGATGTCTGTGGGCACAGAACATCGTGGGGAATGTGTTGACAATACAGCAGGTCGCAAGGAGAGGCGTCTACACTGGGAAGCTCTGTTCACTGAAGCTCCAGGCGCCGTGTTTGCTGCAGAGCAGGGCCGTGCACGGAAGGCTGTCAGGAGGTTTACGCGCAGTCTAACATGCAATAGTAAAAATGCAGAGACCGCACAGCTCACGGCTACTGAGGCTTGGACTGTGTGCTCTTCCGAGGCCCCTCAAGGCAATCAGTAGTTCATGCAACCCTGACCATGACCATGACCCTGTAAGGCAGGTCCTGTTTTGATCTCAGGTCCCAAGGAAGCCAAGTGACTCTCCTACTCGATTTTTGTAGCATTGGAGCACTTTGTCGTGTTGGGAATGGTGGGCAGCTCTCGAAGGGCTATGGAGACAGAGGGAGGATGTGCCTCTATGTGGGTCTTCAGGAGGTTGGGAGCATGGGACCCTGTAACCCTCTATCTGCAGCCAGCATAGAGAAGATGCAGGGGCAAGAGGTGTGTGTGCTGAGGAGCCCGATGTCTGGGTGTGCCGGAGCCATTGGGAAAGCCCTGTCCAAACCCCACACCCATGTTTTGGGGTGCTATACCCACTGCTGTCCAGCTAAACTCCAAACCAAGGCTGTCCTGTTATCAGTAGGAAGCTGGACTCTAGGCACCCCCAAGACTCTCCCTGGGGGTACCCCAATGTGACACACAGAGAGAGGGATCACCCCCTGGCCTGCAGAGCCCTGCCACACCCCCTGGGCACATGGGGGACTCAGAAACCCCACCTGTTTGGACTCCCAGGGCCACATCTGCGGAGCAGCAGGGAAGAGGTTCTTCCTGCACCAGGCCCTGGCAGTTCATCTCCCTCTGTCAGCTGTACATTAGGGAGAGGTTCATATTTTGGTCAAGAAAAAAAAAAACCTCTTGTTGTGCTGCTGCAGCCCTGAGCTTGCCCCTCACTTGGCCCTTTTACCCCAATGCACGAATTTTCCATGACGTTCTTCAATGAAATATTTGACAACATTGCAGCCCAGGAATTTACAGCCTTCTTCCCCTGCGAGATTTTTGGGAGTTTTCTGGCATTAGCCGTGCACGCTGCTCTAAGAAACATAGACCGCTCGGGACATGGAGTGTTCTGGCGCTCCATTCCACTCCGGATGCCTGGCCGGTCTGCAGCGCTCCGTCTTCCCACAGAGGCAGGCTCCGAAGCACTCGATGTTGTTATCCCCACTGCCTGGATGGCTGTGCTCAGAAAGACGGCGAGATGTTCCTTCCAGCAAGAGGGTGTGTGCGGGGCCAGGTTTTGTTTCTGAGAGGGTGGTGCCCAAACACCGTAGCAGAAAGAATGGGGCTGTTGCTCACGTCTTCCCCGGGGGTGGGGCTCCCCGTGGAAATAAGTTCTTCTGAGATGGTAGAGGGGGGACAGTGTAGAGAGAGAAGATGAAAATGAATTCTGTCTGAGTTTCAAAACAAGGAAAATATGAATGAAAGTGCAGGGGCCAGGGATTTTCTACTTCTCCAACGTGAGGGAGAAATGAAATAAAGACGGCCACACACACACAACCGTGGGGAGAGGGACTGGAACCCAGCGAGATCAGGAAAGGAGGGCCAAGCAAAGCAGGGGGCTGAAGGGAGGCACGCTCATATTTGTTTCTTAATCAGAAGCAGCAATCTGCTCCCAGAAACCAGCCAGTGTGTGCCCTCGAAGGGCGCCTGTCGGTCTTCCTTTAGAGCTGGTAACGCCATCTATTCCCACATAGAGGGTGTTGGAAATGATGAAAACAAGTGATATTTTAATCAAGAAAACAAACTCCACTCAGCCCCTGCAGGAACCAGGAAGGAGGGAGGGAGGGAGGGGCTTTGCCCGCCCAGGGTGTGGCCCCCACCCAGGGTCTGCTGAGAAAATGGAGGTGACATCCTCTCCATGCCTCCCCCAGGTCTGGTTTGGGTGCTGTGTTCCAGCCGGGTTGCCCAGGCACCCCTGGAAGAATCCACACTTGGATGTACTAGGCTAGTGCAGCTTTGCTGGACCTGTTCTCAGCATGATTTATTGGAGGGCCAGTCGTTGCGCGTGTGTGACATGGGTGAAGGTAACACAGCTCCTGGGAAGTCAGAGCTGGGAGGGGTGCTGGGCAGCCTGCCCTGTGTGGAGAGCAGAGATGTACTGATGGCTGGGAGACACAGACACCCTCCCCCTCACCAGAGCAGACCCAATATTTAGTCATCAGAGAACCCTGAGACACCTGGAGTCGAAGACACAAAGAGTGAGAGGCCTTGAGAGAGACGGGCACACGCAGATGGCGAGGGAGTCAGGAGTGTACATGCTGAGTGACAGAGACGGGACGGAGGGAGAGCGAAGCTGATGCCGGGAGGTGGGAGAGAGCGGTGTCACAAGGATGGACAGTTCCTTGGTCTGCTGCTTGGGGGTGGGGATAACACCTAGAAAGCCATCAGCTGCTGATGCGGTCGGCGGGGAGTCTCAGACTAGAGTGAGGAGTGTGTTCGAGAGGGAACGACACGGGAAGGGGGAGAGGAAGAGAGACAGAGAGGAGAAAGAGAAAGAAAGTCAGGGAAGAGACACCCTTCTCTTTGGGGCTCCAGGCACCCAGGCAGGCAGTGGCTCCGCTGACACCGAAGTTTCTATGCGCCCGGTTCTCCTGAGTGTGGGTCCTAGGCCTGCTCGCATTTAGCCCTGGCATGGGGCTTCCCTGAGAGCCCGGAAGGGTCTGGGTGGCAGCCCCTCTTGGTATTTGTGAGTAAAACGCCAGCAGGCTGTGGGCAGGGAGGAACGAGGTGAACCCTGACGAGTGATTTAACCTCTAGGTGCCTCAGTTTCCTTATCTTGAAATGTGAACGGATAAATTCAGTGCCCACCCAGAGGAGAAATGAAGGGGGTACTTTGTGCAGGGTCTGGTGGGGGCACGGTTAGGTAAGGGGTGCCATTAATATGGACCACGGCAGAATCGTTAAACAACACCAAACAAATAGACAGACACACCAGGGAGTGGTGGGGGCTGGCGGCCTTGCCTCTCTCGGTGCCTTGGTTTCCTCACTGGCGGAACAAGGGCAGTGACAGCACCTCCTTCTGGGTGGGCGAGAGGATTACAACAACGGGTCATTATTGGTCTGGTTGTTGTAATTGGAGGTGCTTCCTCACTGGAGTTTGGGATGCTGGGGAGATTCCTCATGCTCTTTAAGCCGTCCCAGAAAGCCTGTGGGAACCAAGCCTGCAGATTTGGACAAGTCCTTTCCCCTATAGATTCTGTTTCTGCCACCAGTGAATTCCCGTCCCAGTGCCCCCCTCCCAGAGTGGCTGGGAAAGTAGCTCAAAATCCCAGCACCGACTTCAGGCTGCAGAGTGTCAGGTTGGAGGGGAGCCCCCTTTGCCCATTTATGACTCACAGAGGACTTTCTGACACAGGAAAGGGTGGTCAGAATGTGCCCTGCCTGCCCTACCAGCCAGGCACGATCTCTGCATCAACAGAGCTCCTGGTGGGGGTAGCCGCCTGGACCAGGGCCCAACCTGGCCCAACCTGGCCCAACCGGGGCTAGAATCCCACCTCCTTGCCCTATTCGTTCTGTGGCCGCTGGGCAGCTTCTCCACCGCTCTGAGCCCCCATCTCCTTCTAGTGGTGGGGAAAACATGGGCACCTCCGCCCTGGGGCTGCGTGAAGACTAACTGAGAGCAGCACTATCGTCAGAGAAGCTGAGCCCACATGTGCCAGCGCCGCTCTGGGGAGCTGCTCTCCACGGGCGACGCACAGGGAGCAGGGCACAACGCAGCACGTAGTGAGGGCACGTGAATAAACGGGGCCTTTGCAGGGCACTTGCCTCCCTCGTCCCAAGGGTGTGTGCGTGGTGCCAACTCCGGGCCGCCATTGACAAATCCAGGGAGAAGTGGGGAGACTGTCAACCCCCCAAACTTAGAGGCTTTGCTTAGTGCACCCCCAGCTTTCCACCACCAATAACAAAATACCGGCCTCCAAACTGTGATGAGTCCTGCCCTGTAACCTCACGGGGTGGGGGTGGACAGAACTCCAGGCCTCTGGGGAGGCCCGCGGACTTGCACCCTGCTTCCTGACCCGGCTCCCCAGCTGGCCAGTTTCTGGGAAATGCCCGGGAGGGTGGGCGGTGGCCTGAACTCTCAAAACAGGTTTCCACTTGCTGGAGGTGGGAGCTCATTTAGTCCCCAGACTGTCCCCACACCCAGGGTGTTCAGGAAAAATCTTCACTGCTGCTCTTTTTGTGGCATGAAGTTCGGGTGGGAGGACTAGCAGCAATGCAGGCGTGGAGCAGGTCTCTGCCCCCAGAGCAGGCCCCCAGGGCGGTTCTTTGGAGTGGGGGCCCCTGCCCGCCCAGGCACTAAACGTCTACCTGGGGCAATTACAGAGGCCCCCCCGCCAGCGGCTGCGCCTCGCATCTTGTGGTTAGTAAATGCCTTGCAGTTTAAATCTTGGATCTGTCCCTTTTTACTTTTATTATTTTTGCCTCTTACTCAATGTTCACCTTGTTATCCACAAACAGCTTCCCACCCTGTGGAATTCAAAAATCAAATAGAGGTGAAAACATAAAGCTGACAGTCAAACTTTCTGGTCCTTTTATTTTGAGAAATATTTTCTCAGAGCTGGAGATACACCAAACCTGCAAACAAGTTGGTTACACACAGGGCTGGTTACAACCCTGGCCTGGGTTTGTTCTAAAAAGTAATTTCCTTGGGGCACTCGTTTTCATACATGCGCTTCGCTCTCCCTACCCCAGCACCAATTAATTCCTATCCTGGGTATTTTTGTCTTAATATTTAACAATTCATTACCTGCAAAATTCTCTCCTTGACACAGGAAGATGTATGAGACCTACTATTTTAAGAAGCATAAACCTCAAAATATTTCAAACATTCTGTTATATTGCCAAGGTCAAAATCGATCCTTTTATCTTGTTTCTCCTCCCACCTCCCTTTTTCTCTTTAAAGTCTGAGAATGAGTTAGGTCCGCATGGCAGCTGCGAAAGCTTCCACGGGACCACCCTCTCCCCCAGTTAAATGGGGCTAAGACCCATTTAATTCGCCATGAAAACTAACTCAATCAGGAATCAAATTCGCCTTTTACAGAGACCAGTAATAAGTGTTCCAACACTCCCCTCACCCCCGCCCCCACGTTTTTCTCCACGATTTTGCAAAGCAGCATTTTCCGAAGGACTTTGCTTCAAGGTAGCTTCCCTTCACCACCCCTACCTGCCCCTCACTTCTCTCTTCTGTCTCTCAAAAGCAGCAAGACTCACTCCGGTTTTTCGAGTCTGACTCGAGCATTCTTTCTGTCGCCTCCCAGGAAAGAATTGGCGAGGGGCTGGCGTTCGGCCGAGGCGGTGCAAGTCTGACTTTCGCAGGAAGCACAGGACGGGCTTCTTTCCGAGAGGCCAGGCCCCCTCGGGGCTCTGGGTGCCCCCGCTCCACCCTGGCTGTGTTGTGGCTCAGCGTCCGCAGAGGAGACCCCAGCAGCGGCGGCAGCGACAGGGTTCCGAGCAAACCCGGCTGTTTACTGCTGCTCTCATAATTGCGACGAAGCAAGCAATTATTTAAACCGCGGTTTGGGCTAATGATGGGTTCTGCTTGCGTGAACGCGGCGTGTATTTTACCTCGTCCACCTCCGGAGAGGCGGTGCGCTCCTGGGCGCCGGGCAAGGGACGCTGGAGCTGCTCATCCAAAACCCCTCGGGCTGGGGAAGGGTCTCAGGAGGTGGGGTCGGTGAGCGCCCTTTCTCACTGGCTTGGCCCTACCTCGGTGGGAGCAGATTCGGCCTTCTCGCGCACGTGTCTGAGAAGGGAGGCTGGGGTGCTCGGGGCACCCGGATGCACCTGGGCCTTGCGCTCGTGGAGAGGTGCCTTCCGAAAGCTAGGTCCGCGCGCGTCGCAGGCCCCGACGCCCCCCGAGGACTGTGGTGGGAATGCCCAGTCTGGGGATGCCGCTGCTGCTCCGGCGCTCGGAGGGAGAGCCGAGAGTAGGAAGGGTCTGGACTCTGGATGCAGCCTAGGTTGCCGCTAGAGGGTGACGCCTAGATCGGAATCTAACTGGGGAGCCTCGAACAGACTTTCCCCCTTACAAAACCGGGAAATTCAAATTGCAAGATTGCTTGGGACGTGTCTATATAAGCAATAGCAAATAGCGGACACCAGAGATCATGCAATAATGTAAAGGGGGGAAGCACATCAAAGTCTGCTGCTCGTATTGTTCCAGCTACGTTGTTTGGGGCCTGAATTATACGGGGAAACTAGCTCCGTTCTCCCCCTGCTTGTGCCCGTCTAAAACAAAGCCTGGAGCCAGGGCACTGGATGGATCGTGCTGGTACCCGCTGAAGTCTCCAAAAAGCCGACTTTTAATGCGGGCGGGCGCGGGAGGGTGCACTGGGGGCTCAGAGAGGGACGGAAGAGGGAGAAGCTCACACGCAGGACTCCTGGGTGACTCTGGTGAGCTCAGATCCCAGGCGGACCCCGAGGGCCATGTGCACCCCCGCACACGCTGGCTGTGTGTGGGGTGAGAACCAGGCACCACCACTTCGTGAAAGCAGACTCCGGAAGCCCGCGCACCAAGGAGCACGCCGGACAGTTACTGTGTGGACTTTGGTGGACCTCAGAGACATCGCCCCCCGCGCCCCCATCATTGCTCTTCTCTACCAAAAGCCCACCCCAGCAAGCCTGGGTCTCCAACCCCAGGCCGGAAGTTTCAGGCGGCGGGTACCCCCGCCCTCGGCTCCTTCCCTAACCCCCGACAGGCGTCCAGCTAAAAGACCTTGCGGGTTCCAACTCAATTAGCTCTCAGCGGAGGCCGCCGCGGGCTATAAGATCCTCCTACAATTAGAGCCGCGCCGGCGACAGCGGCCGGGCGGGGTGGGGGTGGGGCGCAGGTAAAGAGGAACCAATTTGCCTCGAGGCTTTATCAACAAGTGGCTTAACTAGGAATTTACATTGACAACTCAGCACCTTGGTCGGGGCTCCGGCGGCGGCCAGCTGGGATGACAAGCTGAACCGTAGGGGTGTGTCCAGAGAGCCGCGAGGACTGAAACTTCAAAGCCACCCAAAGGTGGCCTGGGCCTGGGTTCCGCGCGCCGTCTGGGCCCCGACATGGGGGTGCGCGCCGCGAGGGCAGGGCCCGGGCCCGCGGCCGAGCGCGGGCTGGTGGGCGCTGGGCCGCCTCTCCTGGCGAAGTAGGTGGCCGTGTATATTTTTGTTCAAGTGGTGTTTATGTTAATGAAAAAAGGATGGAATTACAAACAGCCCACCGATCCCGCTGCGGCCACCGGGGACTCGCGTCCCAGGCCCAATCAAAGGGCGCGCACGCTGGGCCCGCTCGGGACCTTCAGCAGAACCCCCCACTTCGTCTAACTAGGTGAAACTGGGTCTCCTTCCTCCACCCCCTACAAATCTGGAACCCCCTGCCACCATCCCTCCTCCCTGCCCCGTCAACCGGCAGTAGCACAACCAGATTTCTGGATAAGAAAAACCCTAATTGAAGTCCTGCAGCGCCTACTTTGTAAAAGAGAACATTCGTGTGGGCACAGAATCAGTCTCCCTCCTCCCCTCCACCGCCCGCCTTTCACTCGCCTCTTCGCTTTTCTTTTCAAAATTATACAATTCGCCCAGGCTTTGACATTTGCTTCTTTGCCCGGATGATTCCCCAGCCCCACCCTCGACCCCCGGGGAAAAGCAGTTGGTTTTCCAAAGGCCGCCCTAATTTCCCCACCCCAAGATAATAATTTATTTCTTTCTCAACACCTACATCCTTCTTTTCCTCCATTGATTGGAAAGGATCGTATCGGCGCGTGTCGGCTGCTGCCTCCTTTTCGTTGTTAAATGAAAACTCGGGGAGGGAAAAGCGAGCCCCCGCTGGAGAGTGAGCGCCCGACCACAGCCAGCCGGAGAGATTCTGACCGCGCGCAGGAGAGGGGCCGGGCCCTGGCGGTGGCGGCGGCCGCGCTGGAGGAGCGTTGCGTGGGCCAGGGACGACGCGAGCCCCGGGGTGATCGCGGCCGCGCGCTTCCCCTTGGAAACGCAACCCGCCTCTTTCCAAATACTGCTCGGCCGTGTCTCCACTGGCAGCCTGAGACGGAGAGCGGAGTACGGCTAGGCTAGCCCAGTGGAAAGTTCGGGGCCTTTTCTCGACAATACATCGCTACAGCTGTTCACCACGCTCTGCTTGCGTAGATGCTGCTTCTGCCCTTTTGGATCAGTTCACTTCCCGTTTTAGGTGCGCGGCAGCGGCCCAGAGAACACCCCCGCCCGCGGCTTTCGACCTGACCCGCGGGATCTAGCAGCAATGTTGAGGCACCACCTTCCCGGATTTTGAATCTCTGCTCCCCTCCTCACTACAAAGGGGACTCATTCCTCAAAAAGGGGTTGAAGGCCAAGCTCACCCTGCCCTGGTAACCCTTCTGGCATCCCAACAGGGAACCAAAGAAACAAACCTCTCGAGGAAGAGGAAAAATAGGGGATAACTACCGGGCTGCGGGAGAATTCTGCACGTAGACTTTTTCTCCCAGGGAAAGAGAGTTCTTAGGATGATTCGTTCTAACCCCCGACTTTAGAGCACGTGTAGGGGCGAGTTACAAGGAGAGAAGGCAGCAATCTGAAGACCGTGTGCCCCTCCTCTAGGTTGGGGCTCCATGCCTTCCCGTGGAAACTGATGAGGGCCCCTTTGTTAGGGCTGGGAGCTTGGATTGTACGCTTCCTGGGTCTTAGGTGGTGGACTTAGTGGAGCGTGTGTTGGGGAATATTCTCAACTCGAGACCAGAGGATCTTGAGGTGGGAGGTGCAAAACCAGGCATGTGGGAACATTTTGGGGAAGACCAGCACCACGGATGCTCAAAGTCCCCAACACCTCCCCTCTCAAATAAGAACCACCACCGAGATCCAACAACCTGGGCCTAAGTTGAGGTTTTTGGCACCCGCTTCTTTCAAAGAGCTGCCATTTGTCAAACCAGTGCACTGAGCTGACACTCCCTTGACGGATATTTGCAGCCTTGACATTGAGCAGCGGAGAGAAAAATCCAAGAAGAAAGTAGGGCTGTGGGTGCGTGCAGCACCCTGCACCACCGCAGGCCAGAATCCAACCCCCTTTCCTGCAGGCCACGGGGAGGGGGGTGAGGAGTGGGGTGTCACAAGATCCAGCTGGGACATGCTTTTTATGCAGAAGGGCTGGGGCTGCAGGCCCAGGGATGGGAGACTGGAGCAGATGCTTTGCTGAGTCCCTCCCTCCTCCCCCCCACTTGCCACCCTGCTCCACTCCACGTTGCCAATTTGTCTGCCAGCGCGTGCTGTACTCTCTCAATAGCCTTCAGCAGGTGCCTGGCCATCTCCTCCTGGTCCCCTTTCCTGCGCCCTCGCCAGTCAGACTGATAGGAGGTTTGTGTTGGAAACACTTCAAGCGGGTGTTTAGTCTGTTGCGATTGGTGGTGAGGCGCCTCCTGAGCGAGCCGAATGTCCAGTTACTGGGCCTTGCATTCTGCCCCTAGGGATAGGGGTGGCTTTTTTCTGGGGAGTTTTGGAAAGCAGGGGACCAGGCAAAAAGATGGAGTGAGTCTCGTGAGGGCCTCTCTCCAGGGTTAGCAGTCACCCTTACCCACCCACAGGGAAGGTCTCCAGGGCAGCCCCTGGACGAGGACCTCGCCAGCTGCACTTGGCCCTTGAGCGTTCGTTGGGCTTGGTGGCTTGAGCACTGTGGGAGCCACTTTCTTCACTGGCACCACTTTCTCTGGGTCTGGTGGATGCGAGAGCCAAGCCCAGAACCGCCTTTGAGCTGGCAGAGTCCCTCTGCGCATCCCAGCCATTTATTCCATCCTGCAATTAAACCCAAGGTCAAATATCTCCTTAACGATGCTATCAGGCCAGCGGCTCATTATGGCGTATATTTAGCCATAAAGTATGGGTTGTAGCAAGGAGGAGATGAAAATTATTGTGTTCTGGGAATGAATCCTTTTAGCAGAAACCAGAGCTGTTATTTACCAGGGAGAACTAAGTACAGGCTCCAGCTTCCAGGCGACCCCAGGCAGGGCCTTCCAGGTCCTTTCCTGTTCTGCTTGCGCCCCCACCCCAGGCCTGGCACAGGACACAGCCTCCCCGCTGCTTACCAAGGTCCCAAATGTGTTGCCTCAGGGTGCACAGAACCACCAAGGAGCAATGTTGCTAAACAGCAAGAAGGTGCTCATTCCCACCTGCTGGGTCAGCTCCCAAATTTGGAGTTCCCCCTAGAACCCACTTGCCTGGTTTGGAGCAAGAACGCTTTTGGTGGGGTTGTAAGAAGGTGGCCCAGCAATCATGCAGTGGAGTGGTCTGGAGCTTGAGCAGGGCCTCAGTGCATCTGGCTTCTAGAATGGTTCTAATTTCTGCTGTGCAGTCTCTCTGCACCTTGGTAGCCTTGTGTATAAAATGAGGGAGAAGTCATACCTCCTCCTAGAAAGCTTGAGAGAGTAAATCAGGTATTAATGGGAAGGCTGCATCCTAGCTCCTGACCAAGGGCGGGAGAACAGTAAATGGTAGCCAAAGGAAAAACCATGAGGATGCTGATTTAAAAAACAAAAACAAAAACAAAAACAAAAACAAAAAACTTATGGGCTGCTGGAGTGAATAAATGAATGAAATCATTTGTGTAGGAGGCTTGGAGTCCACCTGCAAGTTTGAATGGGGCCCAGACCATGACCAGCTGTGCCCACCAGTTTGGGTAAATTATTTCCCCTGTCTAGGCTCTAGGGTCCTTATCTTTGAACACTATTGACCCAGAGTTGCCAGGAGTAGCTGAGATATGCCCTGTGGTGTCCTCCGCAGAGCTCCACAGACAAAAAGATGCTTGAACATTATCTCACTCCCCACCTTACCCTCCTGCAGCACCCTGGATGTCAGGGCAACCCTGCTTGGAACCAGAGTCCCAAACACACTGATGCTGCTCAACTTGGCCCTGGCAGTTTTTGGGGGATAGAAATTGTGTGGGCTTGAACTACCCCGAATTTATCCTCATAGGAAGTGAGTAGGTGACCCACAAGCGACACATTTTGGGAGAAGGGAGTCCCCAGTATAAATGTTTGCCTAAGACCTCTGAGGGAGTAGGTTAATTACAAGGCAAATGCCCCCCACCCAGGGCAGGTGTGTCCTAGAGGAAAGAGGCCGTGACCCCACTCCTGCTGACCCAGGTCCAACTTCCCCAGTTTCCAGGCTGGACACCAACATCTCCATCCGCCCCCATGGACGTCCTGCCCAGAGGTTCTGGGAGCTCCTGCCAGACAGACACGGGTTATATTGGGGCAAGAGCAGACCCCCCAGGCTCCTTGTGTAGAGCCCCACCCCTCATACACAAACGGATGCCCAACACTGCCTTCTTAGGGCTGCCTCCCCCTGACCTGGGGTGCTGTCCTTTAGGCTCACCACCCTTTCTTCCATACTGCCCACCTGAAAACAGGTGGCAGGGAGTGCAGGGGTCCTTCGGAACTCCAGCCCTGGCCAGGAGAGGGGTGCCAACTTTCCTTCTTTGTCTTCATGATTATGGTCATTTCTGGAGGTGTTTGTAGGAAGAGCTGGGTGGCAAGATGACACTGTGCTGTCACAGCTGTGTGACATTGGCCAGGTCCCACCCATCTCTGAGCCTCTGTTTCTTCTGGGAGGTGGGGATTCCGTGTCACTCTCTAGAGGCCAGGCCTTGTACCTCTGACATTCATGGGGTAACCCTTCTTAGTTTGGTTGCCTTGTGTCTTGTTGGCACACCACCGCCACCGACCACACCCATCACAGTCACCAAGCCTGTACCAGGTGCTTCACGGGCAGTTAATCCTGAGGTGATTCTGGGATCCAGGCTTCTCTGATGGCTCAGTGGCTGGGGGTAGGGCACAGGGAGAAATTCAACAGGTTCAATAGTACGGAGTTCCTATTAAATGATGTTGCAAGATGTCATTTTTGTTCATTGGTTAACATAAATATGCATGTGTTTCCTGTTCTAAGACAATGTGCATTAAGGGCTTTAGTTTCTTTGGGCTGCACATGCGTTACCCAGGGACTCCAAGAGGTGAAGACAGGAAAGAATGATGCAGGCGGCAAAGACAAAGGCATATCACTAGGTGATTCCACTCGGACTCATTCTCCTCAGGTGGGTCCAAAAGCACCACCTCAGACAAACTGTGGATTGGATCAGAAACAGGATTCACTGCGCAGGGCTGGCGTCCTTGTTACTGTTGCTGGGAGGGTCTCCCATCAAGATGACAAATGCACGTAGCCTGACATTCTCTTGGATGCACATTACCTGTTACTCACAGTGAGAGAATCTGTGGCCCAAAACTTGTGTTTCATTGGAAGTGTTTTTACTGTCAGCTGCTCCAACGAGGAGCCCCAAGTACAACACTCTGATTGTGTCCTCGGGGCCTCGAAATTTCAGTTCAGGCACAGACTAAGTTCTTTCTGTTCAAAGATGTTTTTTCTGCGCTTTCTTCCCCTGTGAGAATGAGATTGAATGCCTTCCTTGTATCAGGCATGCTCAAGCGGTGGAGGAAATCACAGAAAATCCAGAAGGATTAGGCTAACTAAGACAACTTTTTTTCCTTTTGGGATCACATTTGGGCCTCTTCCCTGGGTTTAACGGACTTCTCCAGCTGGCCTGTCGGGAAACTGACGCTGGGCCCAGCCAGCATCTGGCCACAGTGAGCCCTCATCTCAGTTTGGAAAACAGGACGACGATCTAGGACAACAGTATTTATGGAGCACTTCCTGTGTGTCAGGCACCGAGCTAAGTGTTCTCTTATCTCATATAATCCCCAAAGCAGCATGATGAAGGAGACTTTGAGACCTATTATTCCCCTTCTGCGGATGAGGTCATGAAGGTGCAGAGTAGTCATGATGTGTCCACGGTCACACATTTCCGAGTGGTAGAGACAGGGGTTGACGTGGCGTCTGGTCCCAGAGCCTCTGTCCTTAGGAGACCTGGTTGTCCACTCATCTCCACCACTGACATTGAACACAGACACAGTGTGGGCAATTCTGCACATGCAGGATGAAGGGCCATAGTCGGTTGTGCAGGAATGCGGGGCCTGGCTTGGGTAGATGTTAAAATAAGTTGCCTAATTTCCATATCTGAGTTCATAGCTTTCTGACAATGGTTGACTTCAGACCATTCTAGAATCACTCCTCAAGTTCTGAAAATTGCTTTCTAATAAGTGTGTCAGGGAATGTTCTTATTTGTGTTTCAGTGTTTGTGAGACATCTGGAACATCTATTCTTGATAAGGGCACTTTTCCAAACAGGATCACAATCACAACCAGCTCCATCATTATCTTTTTTAAAGTATATTTTATTGATTATGCTATTACAGTTGTCCCTATTTCCCCCCTTTGCTTCCCTCTGCCCAGTACCCCCCTTTCCTCCAGCAACCTACCCCCCTTAGTTCATGTCCATGGGTCATGCATGCAAGTTCTTTGACTTCTTCATGTCCTATCCTATTCTTAACATCCCTGTGTCTATTTTGTGCCTACCAATTATGCTTTTTAATCCCTGCACCTTTTCCCCCATTGTTCCCCTTCCCCCTCCCAGCTGATAACCTTCCAAATGATCTTCTAGATTCTGTTCCTGTTCTGGTTGTTGGCTTAGTTTTTTTTGGGGGGGGTTAGATTCAGTTGTTGATAGTTGTGAATTTGTTGCCTTTTTAATGTTCATAGTTTTGATCTTTCTCTTTTTCTTAAATAGGTCCCTTTAACATTTCATGTAATAATGGTTTGATGATGATGAAGGTATTTAGTTTTCCTTTGTCTGCAAAGTACTTTATTAGCCCTTCCATTCTAAATGATAGCTTTGCTGGATAGAATAATCTAGGTTGTAGGTCCTTGCTTTTCATCACTTTGAATACTTCTTGCCAGTCCCTTCTTGCCTGCAAAGTTTCTTTTGCGAAATCAGCTGATAGTCTTATGAGAACTCCTTTGTAGTAACCATCTGCTATTCTCTTGCTGTTTTTAAGATTCTCTCTTTATCTTTAATTATGATTTGTCATGGTGTGGTCCAACTTTTGGGTCTAACTTGTTTGGGACTCTCTGTGCTTCCTGGATTTGTATGTCTATTTCCTTCGCAAAATTAGGGAAGTTTTCTTTCATTATTTTTTCAAATAAGTTTTCAATTACTTGCTCTTCCTCTTCTCCTTCTGGCACCCCTATGATTCAGATGTTGGCATATTTGGAGATGTCCCAGAATCTTCTTATGCTATCCTCGTTTTTTTTTGAATTCTTGTTTCTTCTTTCTGTTCTGGTTGAATATTTATTTCTTCCATATGTTCCAAATTCTTGATTTGAATCCCGGCTTCTTTCCCTTCACTGTCACTTCCCTGTGGATTTTTCTTTATTTCACTTAATGTAAACTTAATTTCTTCTTTTATGTTGCTGCCATACTCAGTGAGTTCCTTGAGCATCCTGATCACCAGTGTTTTGAACTCTGCCTCTGATAGGTTGGCTATTTCCAATTTGTTTAGTTCTTTTTCTGGAGTTTTGTTCTGTTCTTTTATTTGAGCCATATTTCTTTGTCTCCTCAATTTGGCAGCCTCCCTGTATTTATTTCTGTGTATTAGGTACTGCTGCCTTGACTCCTTGTAAAAGAAACCTGTAAACTGTGTGGAGTGGAGCCATGGTGGGGCAACTGGCTTCACTACTTTGTGGCTCTGTGTAAGGGAGGTCTTGGAGAGGCGACTGTGCTGCTGCCTGGTTTCTGGGGGTTTGCCCAGCACTCACCCCATTTCCAGTCACTTCACCCATTCACTGTACATGACTGGTTCCCTTCTAACTGTTGCCCTGGTGCTGAATCCCAGAGGGGGTGGGTTTGCATGCGTTTTAAGACCCTGCAGCCCCTTTCAGTGAAATTTCCTGAAAATCTGGCAGTTTCTTCTGCCACCCCAACCCTCACTGGTTTTTACAACCAGAAGTTATGGGGATTTATCTTCCTGGTGCTGGAACCCTGGGCTGTGTGGTCTGGCCTGGGGCTGGGATCACTTGCTCCCAAGGTCTCCTTCCTGATTTTTATCCGCCACACGTGAATGTGCAATTCCACCACTGCTGCCGCCTCTCTGTGCCACACTGCATCTGTGTGCCTCTCTGCCCGCTTTCTGAGTGTCCACCCCTCCTGTCCATCTGAATGATCGTGGCTTCTTTAAGTCCTTGGTTGTCACACTTCCATATAGGTCAATTTTCTGACGATTCTGGGTGATATTTGTTTTGAGATTTAGTTGTAATTCTTTTTGTGGTTGTGCAAGGAGGTGAAGCATGTCTACTTATGCCTCCATCTTGACCAGAAGTCCCCATTGTCTTTTAAAGATACTAAGTTAAATAGATACAGATGGGGTTTACTTCAAAACAATCCAGGGGTAAAGGGGCATGGGAAGGGGTAGAGAAGAAATGAGATTGAATGTGAGTTGGTAAATTGTTGATGCTGGCATTGGGCAGGTGGGGATTGGTTATAGTAAGTTCTTTCCATTTGTATGCTTGATTTTTTTCCATGGTGAAATATTTTTTCTAAAAAAATTAAAATCACTTCTCTCAAGCTCTTAGGAACCAACATGGCAGGGAGGTGGGTGGAGAGAAAGTATGCAGAATTCACTGATCGTGGATGATCATAAACACACACATATACAGAAGAACAGGCATTTAAAGGAATCCAGGAATCCCGGCATTTGAAGCTAGAAGGACACTTGAGATGGTTGTGTTTCTTTCTCTCATTTTACAGTGAGAAATATGAAGACCAGAAAGGCTAAGTGGCTTATCCAATTTGGCACAGCAGTGGTAGTTATTGTGCCAGGACAAGACTGCAGAATGACATAGATTTCTGGTCCTTTTTTTTTTAACCATGTCAGGTGGCAGAAGAAAAGAATTTAGTAGTTGCTGTTCTGTAAAAGCACTGAAGCAGGCAGTCCGCCAAGCCCTACACTCACCACTTGGGTGAAAAAAAATGAGCAATATCAGGATGCTTCGTGGTCTTGGGGCTGGAGCTTGTAGGTGGTGGGCTGGAGTCTTCTGCTTTCTCAGGATGTTTTGGGATCTACTGAAATATCTGTGAATGCTGTGACTGGACACTGCACAATTCTACCCTTTTTATCTTTTCAGACATTCCCATCCTGGCAGGTGATATGATACTCTGGAAGCATTTTCCATGGAATGGGACGTAATGCAAGGGGTTAGAGGCTTCCCAAATCACCAGACAGTCTGAAAGAGTGCATTCTAGCTGGGCCTCCTTATCTCAAACAGGAGGCAAGAGGTTGCCACTGGACCTACTGAATTCAAGAACACAGCTATCCCTGCAATCCCACATCAGGAATTCACCACCCACCTGCTTCTTGAGCCCCCAGTGCAGGTGACTGGCCACTGGAAAACTGCTGCAGAAAACCTGGAGTCTCCTTGACTGTGAGACTGTGCACACTTGCAGAGCCCAACTGGGGTCTGCTCCAGGCTGCCTCCCTTCCATATCTGGGTTATGGGCAACTGCATTTCACTGGCTGAGTCTCATTCACATCCAATGCTTGGGCTACAGGGGAGTCTGGGAAAGGCATCTTTTTACTTTCCAGATCAGGAAGACACATGAGAAAAGGAGAGTAGATGCTGGGAGCCAATCATATACAACAACACACGACATAAGCCCCTTTCTCTGTGTCCAGAGAGGGCTCTGTTCACAGCACCTGCTGAGCACTTGTCCAGCTGTCTGTGACTAGCTGCAGGAATCGGCCTCTGTCTCCCTGTACCCCATCCATCTCCTGTCCCCAACATCTAGCACAGTAACAAGTGCATACTCAAAAAGGACATATTAGTTTTGTTTTTTAAAAATCCTCACCTGAGGATATGTTTATAGATTTTTTAGAGAGAGAGAGAGAAACATCAATTAGTTGCCTCCTATGCATGTCACATCTGGGAATCGAACCTGCAACCTTTTTGGTGTATGGGATGATGCTCCATCCAACTGAGCCACTTGGCCAAGGCAAAAAGGACACATTAGCTTCGTTTTTAGTGCCATTAATTCTTCCACGATCTACCCATCTATTCATTCAACAAATATTCACTAACACCAAGCATTGCCATGGTGGTTAACAAGGAGCTTCCACTCTGGTTGGGAGAGGCAGACGATTGTCAAAAAGAACTTGCAAATCAACAGGAAAGCTAGTTTCAAATAGAGTAAAGGGCCATGAAGAAAGTAAAACCAGGCAGTAATATAGAGTGTGAAAGAAAGGAGGGCACATCTGAACTGGTGCCATGTGAACCAAGGCTTAGATGACAAGGGGTGGGACAGGCAAGAGGAAATAGCTCATGCAAAGGCCCTGAGGTGGTCTTCCAGGACTCAGAGGAGGCCAGTGTGGCTGGGGTGGGGGAAGTAGAGAGCAGAGGAGGTGGAGAAAATAGAACAGGAGGTGGGAAATGTGGGCAGGGCCCAGGGTGATCCTACTGGCCTGGTGGGCCACGAAGAGTGGGTTTTATTCTAAATGTGACGGTCAGCCATGGAAGGTTTTTGATGAGGAGAATGACATGCTTTGTTGGTTGTTTTAAAACATGTCTGCAAATTCTTTGATGGTCTTTCTCTCAGAAGGGCTGTAAGGTCTATGTGTCTCTCCTTGGAACCTGGACAGGCCCTTGAGACCATCTCAACAAATAGAATGTGGCAGAAGAGACACTGTGTGACTTCCAGGGCCAGGTGGGAAAAGGGGGTTGCTTCCTCCTGCTTCTTTCAGGACACATGCCTTTGAAACCTCAAATGGCTTTGTAAAGAGTCTGGCTACTCAGAAACCCTACACTGGAGAGACTACATGGAGAGGCCTCACAAAGATGAGAGAGGGGCCCGGAGTCCCTGCCACTCCAGGCCCTGCTGTTCAAGTCTTCCCAGCCCAGGTGCCAGACACATGGGGGAAGAAGCCTTCAAATGACCCCAACCCAGCCCCCTTGTGACTGTGACCACATGAGAGTCCTTAAGCCGCCTAAACCCAGTCCCACTCGAATTGCTGACCCGCAGACACCGAGAAACAATAAAGCCATGAAGTTCGGGCACAAGTTGTTATGCAGCAACAGATAACCAGAAACAATCTGTTTACATTTTTAAAGTAAACTTTTTGTTGGAATATAATTTAGATGCAGCCGGGCAAGTTTTCTCCAAGGCAATGCACTCTATCAGCAGCATGAAGGTCAAGTCACACTGTCCCCATCCCCCAGAAGCCTGTTGTCCCTCCTTCCAGTCACTGCCACCTGCAATGGACCAAATGTCTGTGATCCTTCAAAATTCCCATACTGAAGTCCTAACCCCCAATGGGATGGTATTTGGAGGTGGGCCCTTTGGAAGGTGACAAGGTCATGAGGGTGGAGGCTCCATGAATGAAATGGGTGCCCTTATGGAAGAGACCCAAGGGACCTCCCTGTCCCTTCTGCCAGATGAGGACTCAGAGAGCAGGCACCATCTGTGAACCAGGAAGCCAGCTCTTACCAGACACTGAATCTGTTGGCACTCTGAGCTTGGACTTTCAGCCTCCAGAGCTGTGAAAAATAAATGTTTGTTGTTTAAGCCCACAGTCTATGGCATTTTTTACATTTAAAATTTTATTTTTGATTTTAGAGAGAGGGGAAGGGAGGGAGAAAGAAAAGGAGAGAAACACTGATATGAGAAATGTTGATTGGCAGCCTTCTGCATGCACCTCGACCTGAGACCGAGCCCTCAACCCAGGCATGTGCCCCCACTGGGAACCAAACCAGCGACCTCTTGGTTTGCAGGATGACGCCCACCCAACTGAGCCACACCGGCCGGGACTATGGCATTTCGTATAGTAGCCTGAGCTGACTGAGACACACCCAAAGGTGACGACTCTCCCCACGGGTCACAGCAGAGTCCTGCCTCATTTTGAACATGGCATAAATGGCATCATACAGAATGTGCTGCTTTCCCTGTATGCTGTGTGCATGCGACTCACCCAGGGAGTCATGGGTCATTCATCTCCACTGCTGTGTGGCATTCCGTCACACGATACATCACACGATATGACACAAGCTCCTTATTTGTCCCACTCCTGAGGGACATGTGCTTGTTTCCGGTTCGAAACTATCATTGAAAGTGCTGTTATGAATATTTTAGTGTGTCTTTTGGTGAATACAGGTGTGCATTTCTGTTGCATATTGTTTCTGTATCTCTTAACATGGAAGAGACCATCCTAAAATTTAGTGGCTTAAAACAACAACCCTTTTCTTCTTTCTCATGGTTCTGTGGATGGCCTGGGCTCAGCTGGGCAGTGCGTCTGCTCCACATGATGCTCAACGTGCATCCACTGGGCTAGACGTCCGAGCAGCTCGTTCTCTGGGCTAACAGCTGGCGCTGGTTGTTGCTGGGAGCTCAGCTGAGACTTTTGACCAGAGCGCCCCGGTTCTCCCTCCTGGGGCCTTGCCATGTGGCTTCAGCTTCTACAATTAAGGTGCCTGGATTTCCAGAGAAAGGAGGTAGAAGCTTCCAACCTCCTTTTTTGAAAAATATTTTATTTATTTTCTTTTAGAGAGAGGGGAAGGGAGAGAGAAAGAGAGGGAGAGAAACATCAATGCGTGGTTGCCCCTTGCATGCCCCCTACTGGGGACCTGGCCTTCATCCCAGGCATGTGCCCCAACCGGGAATAGAACACGGAAACTTTTGCTTCACAGTCCAGTGTTCAATCCACTGAGCCACACCAGCCAGGGCTCCAGCCTTCTTAACACCTGGTTCAGGTGTCCCAGCCATCATCCTATTGGCCAGAGCAGGTAGAGGGCCTGTCTGGACTTGAGCTTGAGAAACAAGCTCCATCTCTGGTTGGGAGGGAGGGCCGGCAGGTACCTCAGGGAGGGCGGCATTGTTGGGGACCATCTTTGGAGCTTAGGAAGTCGGTGGCCACTACAGGAAGACCACTCTGGTTGCTATGAAGAGTGGATTGTGTGCTCTGCGTCCACTGGCCCCTCTCACCCTGACCTCAGCCTCTGCATGAAAGGCCTGCCCACTCAGGGCTTCTGGGTGTGAGCACTGAGCGAGCAGATTCAAGACCTCCCTGTGGCCTGCATCTTGATAAATGGGCCAGAGAAATTGGCTTCATTTTGGTCCCTGACTCCTGCTCCTGGCTCCTCCACAAACCAGAGTGTGGCTGCTCCATAGAAATGGTCCACACTTTACCCCAAGCACAGATCCTTCAGTTCAGTGCCGATGTGAGCAGTTCAGTGCCAACTCTCACATTTGTCCAGTGTGGTGCTGTGAGGATATTCATCACCATGGGGCTTGGAGAGTCCAGAATGAGGTCACCTAGGTGAGCCTCTCTCGAGGAATAGATAGGAGCACTGTGGGGTGTGCACATGGTGGAATACTATTCAGCACTGAAAACTGAACAAAGATACAGCAACATGAAGAGATTATAGACATTAGACATTTAAAGCCAGGGTGGAGGCTGTGCAAGCCCACAGTGTAAACTGAGTTTCTGGAGCTGGTGAGGGTTCTAATCCTCACTTCCCCAGTGGCCATGACCTTGGACAAGTTACTTACCCTCTCTAGGTATTTGCATCCTCAAAAATATTCAAGTAGGGGCTCATTGCATGGATGGTCGGTAGCTACTTGCCTTTTCCAAATACAAACAAGAGGGGCAGAGAAGGGCGCAAAGAGAATGCTGAGTGCTGGCCCTGAGTATGACAAGCCACTGCTTAATAACTAACTGGACCCCAGTGGAGACAGCATAGCTAGGTGACTGTACGTCCTGGAAGAGAACAGGTCGATGCCCAGTGTCCTGGTTTCTTATCCAGCTTAGACAAAAATGGGCAAAGAAAGTGGCTGTACAAAAGAGAGAAACAGACACAGAGAGGAGAGCGCCAGGTTAGGACACCGAGACACAGAGAAGCCGTGTGACGACAGAGGCAGAGATCAGTGACAACTCTATATGCTAAGGAATGCCAAGTGACACCAGCACCTGGAGAAAAGCTCGAGATGGGGGCTCCCCCGAGTGTCCTGAAGGACCGGCCTACTGACACCTTGAGGCCAGGCTCCTGGCCTCCGGAGCTGTGAGGGGACCAGCATCTGCTGTTCGATTAGTGTCAGTTCTAGGACACTAGTAGAGGTTTAGATCACCACAATGTATGTACTTGTTAAATAAACGACATGACAGTACAAATCAGCAAGTAGTGGACAAAATGCAGTGAACTATGTTGGTTACAACAAGATAGATGTAATACCTATACCTTTTATGTTCTCACAAAGATAAACATCTAAGCCTACACAGGGTTTCTCTTATTTGATTTCATTCCTTTAAACAACAATGTGGCTAAAACAAACTGAATTTTTTTTCATGAAACAAACAGAAAGGGTTCAGTGACTTAAATGGATAAACCATCCCATCGGCATGGAAACAGGGCTTGGGCTCTAGACAGCCATGTGTGTGTGTATGGTGTGGGGTGTATGTGCGGTGTGTGGTGTGGGGTGTGTGTGTGTGGAGTCTGGGTTTTGCTCATTTTGAGGGAAGGGTGTGGAAGGCTTTTCCGAGAAATGTTCACCAGTGTGCTCGGTCAGGGCTGCAACATCAGCTGCTCCCAGACTGGCTCAGGGTTTGAACCCCATGCGCCAGTGGCTTTGCCTCCTGATGGCTCTTGGAGCCCAGTTACAGAAGGAGCCTCCACCCTTGGGGTCACAGGATTCCTTCCTTGTGACCCGATCTGTCCCTGAGTCTCAGGACATGTCAGTTGGAACTGCAAGCTGCCGACCCTCCCATATGGAGCAAATAGCACCCAAGTCTTTGGAAACTGGCCAGTGCTCCTGGGATTCCTAAAACACCAGGGTTCCCGGTCTCAGCATTCGTCACGTACTGATTAATTTAGTCCCCTCAGCAATTATAGGGGGCTGATTATTACCTTCATTATCCCTGTTCTACAGAAAGGAAACTGAGGCACAGAGAGGTTGAGTCACTGTCCCACAGTGGCACTTGCAGGACTGGAGCTCAGAGCTCCCACTACACCCAGCATGCAGCTCTCAGCTCTGCAGCTTCTTGAAGTCTGGGGGTGAGGAGGCAGTGCAGAGGGCTCAGAGCTGCTGAGAGGGAGCAGCCCAATGGATGCATCCTTGGCTCTGTCTCCTCATGTCCTCAGGCCCAACTCTGTTCCAGCTGGACTTCAGCTGAAATGCCGCCTGAGCAGAGAGGGACATCTTGTCTCCAAGGCATCCGCCCCAGTGCTCACCATTTTGGTTTACAGTTTTGTATGGTGTCGATGCCCGCTCTGGGAAGGCCATGTTCTGAGGGCTGGGAATGTTCTGTCTTGTTCCCCTTGGAGGCCACTTCCCTGGCAGGTTGGCAGTGCTGGTTCTGAAGTCCTGGCCCTGCTCCTTGTGAAGGGAACAACCATCCCCAGCCACGGGGCACTGATGGAGGCACAGGGGCAAATCGGGTCCTGACCTTGGGGTCCTGCAGAGGACGTGTGTGAGAGTAGCTTCAACAGCTGCTGCCGCTTGTGCAGCAGCTACTAAGTACTGGGCGCTTTGCTTGTTGACTTGAACCCTCAATGAGAATCCAACAGTTGGGGTGTGGAGAGGCCAAGTCACCTGGCTTGGGCCCTCCCTTTGATTCTGTGCAGGCTCTGTGATTTTCTTTGACAGAAGGGGACAACAGAAGTGATAGAATGTGATTTCTGAGGCTTTGGGACATTCATTCTTGGAACCCAGCCATCATGCTGGGAAGAAGCCCAAGCAGCCTGTTGGGGGCCCATGTGGAGAGGCCCCAAGGGCCCGACCCACAGCCCTGGCTGTGCTCACAGTCAGCTTGCCAGCCACGTGAGCCTACCATCATGGAAGCATGTCCTCCAGCCCCAGGTCACCTTCCCAGTGAGTTCTCCTACTGAGCCCTGCCCAAATGGCCCATTTGTGAACGAAATGCATCGCTATTGTTTTAAGCACTACATTTCAGGGTGAGTGCTTATTACAGAAGCCCACACAGTCTTCCCACAGCCTCTCACCGAGTCCTGCAGTGTTCTGTTCTGCGGTGCGTGCTCACGGGAGATTCTGAAAGGTTGTCTGGAAGGTTGAAACTGACAAAAACATCTCTTTTTTCTTTTTATCCTCAACACAGGATATTTTTAAATCGATTTAGAGACAGAGGAAGGAAGAGAGAGATAGAAACAATGGCGTGAGAGAAAACATCGATCGGTTGCGTTATTTTGTGCGTTCCTACTGGAGATTGACCCCGCAACCTGGGTGTGTGCCCTGACTGGGAACAGAACCTGAGAACTTTTGGTCTATGGGACAGTGCCCCAACCAACTGAACCACCTGTCCAGGGCCACAAAAATACCTTAATGTCAAAAGGCAAAGGGCACTTAACTTCTGTTCTCAGCAAAAACTGAGTGAAGAAGAGAAAGGCTGACTGGCGGGGACAGAAGGTGCTCCTCCACCTGGAAGCACGTCTGCAGTTCAGTGGGCATTTTCCTCTTTCCGAGTCTGATGGACCCCACATTAGGAGACATACTGTAAAAATTAGTTCCATATCATGGTAAATTTGATTTGCAATCATTCCATTCAGATTAAGCTATCAGATTTATTTTTACATTAAGACATCAGCTCCCAAAATGAATATACATGTATGTAAAAGGGAAGGGTTAGATATACATATATTCCATCAGAGCTGTGTTTTGGTTGGGC
The DNA here is from genome assembly GCF_022682495.2 of Desmodus rotundus. Classification (NCBI taxonomy): domain Eukaryota; kingdom Metazoa; phylum Chordata; class Mammalia; order Chiroptera; family Phyllostomidae; genus Desmodus; species Desmodus rotundus. The sequence goes on along the minus strand of NC_071398.1, from coordinate 29,342,459 downwards.
TTTGGCAACATTTAAAAAAAATTAGGCATTGTAAGCAGGTAGCTATGAAAACAGCTTCTATCTTTCCTTTGCCCACAGCCAGCACCAGCTGGTCCCAGAGCAGAGGTCCCTGGAAAGACGTACAGAGCAATGTGGTTTTCATAATCTTTTGACGGCAGCCAACTGCCCATCTTGGGACTCTACCCCGCCCCCCTGACATTGAATCTTTATCCTCCAGTACTTCGAGTGGCCAGTCTGGACAACTTGTTCTGGACAGCCGGGCCAGTTAGGCCCCGAACAAACATTCAGAAGCAGCTGCTGATTTTTATCGAGCTGTCACTGTGTAGCAAGCACTGTGTTAAGAGCTTTGCATGGCAGAAAGTATATGATACATTCTCATTTTATTAAAAAAGAAACTGAGACTCAGAGAGATGAGTAGCTTGCCCAAGATCACACAGCTTGGAAGTAGCAAGACAAGAATCCTCCATCACATCCTTCCTCCCACACCCCAAGCAAGAAAGGAGGGGCAAGTGGAAGAGACGCTTTTCTTTCATTAGGGAAGAGAAGCTCTCTAAGAAGCCCAGCCAAGACACACAGGAGGGTTCACATGGCTTTGCGTCGTTGTGGTAAGGCCTGGTTCTGGAGACAGATTGGGTTCAAACCTCTCTCCACCATACACTATTTGTGTGACTGTGGGCAAGTTTTACCACCCACCGTGTCTGTTTTCTCCACTGCACAACGGGGCCGACTCTGGAGGGTTATAAGGATTAAGTGGGCCAGGATAAGTGAATTGTCTGGCACAGGGTAAGCCGTCACTGCTACTCTCAGCTTCTCCAGCTGCCCTGTGGCATGAAGACTGGTGTGCAAAGGGGAGCAGAGCAGGGGGACAGAGGGTCCGGGTCTGAGAGCCCTGCAGCACTTCCACCCCATCCTGGAGCCATATGGCCTGGACTTGCTTTCCAAGGGTGTGAGCACAAGACAGTAAGGCTCTTGTCATTCAAGCCACCACACTCCGTTCTCCCCCATAGCAGCTTTGTGTGACTTGCCACTGGATGTGCACTGGTGTCTGGCCTCTTCTGCATTTCCTTGAGAGGCAGCAGATCAGCAGAGGAGGGATTAGGATGCTATGGTAGGAATGCAAGAGAAAGCTTCTGAGTTCCAGAATAGGCCCCCAGAGTCCGTGGCATCCGGTGGTCTGGAGTCTTTGAGACCAAGTTCTTCCTCTATTCTAACCACCCCCCCCCACATACCACGAGGCAAGACCCCTGAGGTAGGCATGGAGGGGCTCCTAATTCCCAGGTTGAGACACTCACTGCTCACATCCAGGACCTGGGCATTGAGAAGGGACACCTGAAAGGAGTGAGGAGGCCGCCTGGGATGTGGGCCAGGGTCCTCAGGGTGACCCAGATGGGTGGGTGCTAGTAGGTGCATTCATTGACACAGGGGAATCAGAGGACTTTGGGGCTGGAAGCAACTACCCTGGGTCACTTGTCCATGTTGTCACAAGGAACCACACTCCTCAGCAGATAGGAGGCAAGGGTCTCTGAGAAAAACATAAACCCTAAAGTCTGAGAGTCCTGTGGCTGCCCACACAAATGACGGGTGACTTAAAACAACAGAGTTTTATTCCCAGAGGCCAGAAGTCCAAACTCAAGGACTCAGCAGAGCTGAGTCCCTTCCAGAAGCTTTAGGGAGGGTCCTCCTGCCTCTTCTAGCTCCCTATGGCTCCAGGTGTCCCTGGGCTTGTGGCCACATCACTCCAGTCTGCTTGTCTTCATGTGGCCTTCTTTTTTTCCTCTGTGTCTTCTCCTTGTCTGCCTTGTAGAAGGAGCTAACCTGGGATTTAGTGTCCACCCTCACTCAGGGTGACCTCATTTCAAGATTCTTAAGACCCCTTTTCCAAGTAAGGTCACATTCTCAGGTTTCAGGAGTGAGAACACGGGCATATCTCTTGGTGGAGGGGTACCATTCAACCAGCGATAGCTCTTCAAAGACCCTCCTCACCTGCGTTAAGATGGTAGCAGCTGTAGCTGAAAACTGTTCTGTGTCATATGCCTGGAAAACAAAATTAGAGTGTGAAGAGGAAGGAGAAGATGGAAGATGCGTGGGCAGGGTATGGGCTTGGCTGCTGCAGTAAAGGTCCAGAATGACCTGCATCGAAATGAGAGAAACTATACATATATTGTGGATGGATGGATAGATAGATAGAGAGATAGATAGATAGATAGATAGATAGATAGATAGATAGATAGAGACATAGAGAGAGACCGAGATAGACGTATAAAGAGATTTAACTGAAGGAATTGGCTCATGCCACTGTGCCAATCTGGCAAATCTGAAACCTGTGCAGCAAGAAGCTTAGGCAGGAGCTGATGGCACAGTCTTGAGGCAGAATTTCTTCAGGAAACCTGTTTTGCTCTGAAGGCCTTCACCTGATTGGCTGAGGCTCACCTGTACTAAGAAGGATCACTTCCTTTATCTAAAGCCACCTGACAGTGGATGCTAATCACATCCACCAGATGCCTTCAAAGCAACACTGCAGCCAGGCCAAGCCCACACATGGACCTGATCATCGAGGGGGGTCGATCACACCGTGACTGTCTGGGTCCTTCTTCCCTGAAGGGACCTGGGGACCTGGCAGGGCTATGAGCTGCTCTGCTGGCATCTTCCTTCAGGCCTGTCCACTCAGCCCAGCCACTGAGAATTATCTTAAGAGACCGGCAGACACATCAAGGTTGTAACCGATCATTCTCCATGTCTGAGTTTGTCAGTTTGACAAAAAAAAATTAGAACTGTGACAATTTGCTGGCCTTTCTGCCACCAGGAAAATCACATAGGGACTGACTTCTCATTAGAGGTGGACCCCGCCTGTGGGCTGATGGTGGGGCCAGCACGCACACACAGAAAGAGGAAAACCAGAGCAATACTTACTGAGTACTTAGTATGCACTGGGAGCCTTTAACCACTTTGTAAGTATTAACGTCTTTAATCACACAGCTAGATACTATTGTGCCCATTTCACAGATGAGGAAACTGAGGCATCAACAGGTTCAGTACCTTGCTCAGAGTCAGGTAGCTAGCACATGGGGGAGCCAAGATTCTAACCCAGACCCTCTGACTCCAGAATCCATTTTCTTGAGTCTGTAGAACATACCCTCATAGGATGTCATTCTCTGTCCCTTTGTCAGACTCAGGGGTAACAGCAGGGGGCGGGACACACACCTGGGAGTCTCAGCCCAGCCCAAGGTTTCTCTTCTGACAAATGCAACTTCATCTCATTCTCAAGGATGCATCTCCTCCAAACGGACAAATCCTCCTCTCTTCTCTGGAATGTTTTGAGAATTAGTACCTGTCAAATACTTTGAAGAAACAGGAAAAGAATTTTTTAAATGGCAGGCCTTTTTTTTCAATTATAGATTTGCCTTTGGGTAACGCTAGGAATTGGGGGAAATTTAAATACCCCCAATTTTAAATTTAAAACTTAAATTTAAATTTAAGTTTTACGAAAAACTTAAATACCAAACTTTCATCCCCGTGGAATGAACAAAAATAATCACTTTGTTAGCTTTCTAGTGATCACGCCATTACTTTGAATTTCACATTCAAACGCCATCAAGGAGGGAACTTAGACCTTGGGAGGAATTTTAAAGAAATGCACGTCGCCTGTTTTCCGCATGGAACTGTATGGCTGGGGAGCCAGCTAAAATGTTTGCAAGTGGCATTTGCACCGTCAAGGCAATTTTGACAGGTCCTCTTGAAGGGTCTTGTAACTAGACGCTCCACAAACTGCAAGAAATTAGCCCCAACCACAGACCATCCAGCAGACTCGTATTTAATAATACTTCCCAAATGTGTGAAGCACTTAGTTTTAGAATAACAGGAAGAAGGGACTCGCCTGTAACAGCACATTGGATTTTCAACCTCAGGGAGAGCCTTGCTTTCTCTGGCCAGACCTATCCAGCCTCCCCAGGTCCCCCGACCTTGGGGCTGGCATGTCCCAGGGAGGGCGAGGTCCCTGTGACTTGTGCTCTTGGCCATGTCTGTTGAGAAGGAGCCCAGGCTCCAGCTCAAGCCTGGAAACGTGAGAGCCTCCACCAGGTCCACTGAGCCACGGAAACCACCACAAAATTGCTCCCTTCCTTCTACACTGCCCACCGGGCTGCCTGCCTCATGGCAGCTCCAGGAGGCTCTTCTGACAAGAGAGCATTGTGACTTGTGTCTGATCCCTCCCCTGTCACAAAGGAGGCCTTTCACTGCTGCTGATCTGGGCGGGTGGGGACCGTGCCGCCTGCTCATTAGCCAGCTCTGGGCACAGTGGCCACAGTCTGCCATGCCGCACCTGGAACCGCCCTCGTTGGGACAAATCCTTTATTTGATTTCCAACAGGGAGCTCTTCTGACGGCGGCAAACGTGTTTGTCTGGGAGAGAAGTGTTGGCTATTTACTCCGACAGAGATGAGGTAGAAAGCTACATACATTCCCGTGTCAGCAAAGCTATTTCGTTCTGGAAGAAAGATGACACATGGATGGTGGATTTATGATGTCAGCGGTCTCAAAAGACGATGAAAGAGATGGGCAGCCCTAGTTGCTCTCAGGGAGCTCAGTGGCTCAGTGAAAGGATGGGAGGGAATGAAATTTCACCCTCTGTCCTTCTAGACTCTTGGAATATGGGACCACCTGAATAAATAGCTAATTCAAAAATATCTTCGTCCTGCAAAAGGCGTCTCAGAGACGGGGAGGCCGTGGAGAAGTCTTGCTGGCTGCTCCAGGAGAGCAGGGTGTGTGGGTAGGGCAGGGTGTGTGCGTGTGCGTCTGCAGTGGGGGAAGAGCTGAAACATAGTTGCTTTCAGCAGAACACCACCCCACTGTAATTAAGCGGAGGGGCCACCGGCTTCCAGAGCTTTAAATTTCATGAGCATTTGGTGATCGCACTGCTCTCCTCAGGTAGAAGTACTGCTTCCCTTCATGCTGTACAAGATGGTCCCAGTGAAGGATGAGGGGACCGCATTCCCTGCCACCTCGCTGGGGCTGGCTGTCGTGGCAATGCTAAGGAGAGAGCTCAAGGCTGAGGAGAAACCTGGGGACTCCTGCACCTTCTCAGCCAGGGTGACCGTGCCAGCCCTGAGTTGGTCTGAGCTGCCTGAGCTGGCGTATTTGTTGTCATTCAAGGACACACTCTAGTCAAAGCCAATATTTTATTGTTGGAGATGTGATGTGAGGGTCCCTGCTCTTGGATCCACCTAAACCTTTTAAAAACAATCAAAATGACCTAAAATGTAAGTAAAGGAGTGCTGGACAGGAGGGAGACTTCTGGATGTGATGGGGCTGCAGCGCTGATGCAGACAGAGGGACCTCTGAGAAAAGCCAGCTCTCCAGCGCACATGGGGAATTAGAGTGACTTCCTGGTGAAAACCCCCAAAGGGCAGCCTGTTCTCCTCTCAGCTGAAGCCACTCATCCTTCGTTGAGAAGGCGGAGGCCTCAGTCCTTTGTGGGGGTGCCAGGTGAGTTGAGCCAACTGCCCTGAGTCTGGGAGCTGGGATTCCTGGCTCCTCGTCTGCAGGCGTCTCAGTCTGGGCCTCCAAGAAGCAGAGGCTGAGAAGGACCTGGATGTGGAAGGTCTACTTGCAGGGAGATTCCAGCAAGTAGGAATGAGGGAGTGAAGACAGCTGGACAGGGAAGGAGGAAAAGAATATAAAGGATATGTTATTCATGATGATCCCTCTGTAGACCCTCTAAGACACCTGGTGCAGTTGCCCCGAGGAAAAAGGGAGGGCTGGGCAGTTATCCGTGACTCTCATCCCCCACTAGACCCCTTACCCCCAGGTGGGGAGGATGAGGCGCAGGTGCTTGAGGTGGGATGCTGTCAGTGAGCTGGGAAGTGTATCTGCAGCCGCAGGTAAACTCAGGAGGTCCAAGGGGATCTGGGCAGACGCATCAACCATCCCTCTCCATATATTCATACATAAAAGATGCTGGTTCTTTGCAAACCTCTTACTCCCATTGCCTCAATCTTCACCTCATTCATGCCTTTTGCAGTCTCCCCCCACCACACAGTCCCCACACAGGGAAACAATGTTCTGATTCCTGCCACCATGGTTTAGTTTCATCTGTCTTTGAACTCTATGAAAAGAAATCACAGAGCATTTACTCTGTGTCTGGCTGCTTTTGAGTGAGCTTCATCCATCAGAAGTCTTAAGAAAAATTGTCTCTCATTCTATTACTTAAATAAAATGTACATGTCCGCTCACCTGTTGAGGACATTCAGCTTGTCCTTTGGCAGCTTGACAGAAGTCGCTCCACACACGCTTGCATTAGACTTTTTAGGGACACCTCGCTTCAGTCCTTTGGGTGAGTGCCCGGGAGTGGAATTGCTGGGTTGAAAGGTAGGCATATGTTCGACTTGATAAGTCTCTGACAAGCTGATTCCTGAGTGGTTGTATTCTGTGTTGTCAGTTGTTTTAATGTCACCTATTTTGAGATGTGCAGTGCTGTCTCATTACGGTATTAATTTGCACTTCTGATGACTAATTATACTGAGCACATTTTCATGTGACAAATGGCCATTTGGCTATCTTCTTTCATGAAATGTCTGTTCAAATAGTTCACTCATCTTAAAAACTGAGTTGTCTTTTTTTATTATTGAGATGTAGGAGTTCCTGCATTTTGGATCTGAGTCCCTCATTAGATTTATGTTTTGCAAATATTTTCTCACAGTCTGTAGCTTGCTATTATAATTCTTTTAATTCTTACCTGAGGATAATTTTTTAACATTGAATTTAGAGAGAGAGGAAGGGAGGGAAAAAGAAAAACATCCATATGAGAGAGAATCATCAATCAGTTGCCTCCCATATGTGCCCAGCTGGAGATCGAACCCAGAACCCAGGTGTGTGCCCTGACTGGGGATGGAACCTGCAACCTTTTGCTGTATGGGACGACTCTCCAACCAACTGAGCCACGTGGCCAGAGCTGTAGCTTGCCTTTTTATTTTCTTAATGGTGTCTCCTGAAGAGCAAACGTTTTAAATATTGATGAAGTACAATTTAGCAATTTTTAATTTAGTCGTTAGTGCTTTCTGGTTCCTGACACATTGCGTTTTGTCTGTGCAGCTGGGCTATGTAGATCTGCGATCTGTCTCTGAAGTTTTTGTGTGCGGTGTCAGATAGGTGTCAGGCTCGTTTCTCTCTCCCCACGGCTGTCCGCTTGTTCCAGCAGCATTAGATTAAAAGGTCAGCCTTTCTCTCACTAAATTAATAATAATTATTGATTATTCAATTGATATGGCTAATTTGTTTTTCTCTATTTTTTTCCTTGAATAGTTGTATTAGAAGCTTATCAATTATATTCATCTTTTCAAAGAAACACTTTGGAGTTTTCATTTTTTATGTGACTTGTTTTTTCTTTCATTTCTGCTCTTATCTTTATTTCATTCTGCTGCTGACTTTGTGCTTACCTAATTCTTCCTTTTGCAGCTTTCTAACATGAATGTTTAGACCAGTAACTTCAAACCTCTCCTATTTACCAACAGACATAAGCATCAAAGCTCTCACTTTCTCTCTAAGAACCACTTTAGTTGCATGCTGCTGATTGTGATATGCTTTGCTTTCATCATCACTCATTACAACGTATTTTATAATTTCCCTGTAATTTATTCTGCAACCCATGAGTTATTTAGAAGAGTGTTTCTTAATTTCCAAGTATTTTGAGATTTTCCCAGCTATCTTATTGTTATTTCTAACTTGATTTCATTGTGGTCAGAGAACACATTTTGTATATTCCGTCCTTTACCGCTTGCTTCATGGTCCAGCACGTGGTCTGCCCTGGTGAACATTCACATTCACTCAAAAGGAGTGAGCGTTCTACACTCGTTCAAGGAGCCTTCTGTAAACTTAACTAAGTCAAGTTGGCTGACAGTGCTGTTCAGATCTGTTATATTTTTACTGGTTTCCTTTGCCTACTCATTTAATCAATTACCGGGAGTGGGATTTTTAACTCCCCAGTTATGACTGTGAAGTTTTTGTTTCTCTTTTTTTGACTATAAAATTTGCTTCATGATATTGTGAAGCTCTGCTATTAGTTGTATACACATTTACCTATTTATATAGTTTAATATCTAGTTATTAATTACTATATATAATATATACTATGTATAATATATGTAGTATATAGTTAACTAGTATATACAATTACTACACATAAATTACTATATAAAATAGTATGTATACTATTACTATATATAATAACTATATGTAGTTATTACTTACTATATATATTTACCATATATAATACATAATTATTACTATATACACATACATATTGTATGTGTAAATACATGTAACATATACACTGTATATATGAACATTTTTACATTATATGTACATTTACACCGTGTATATGTATGGAGATACATATATCTCTCTCTTACTCCCATCTCTGTCCAGTTTTAAGTACCTCATCCTCTGCTCCCTTGATAGAAAACCACATTATTCTTCTAGTTTCTTTGTGTACATAAAAGAAAATGCAAATATATGCGATATTATTCCTCTTGCCCAGAAGTCAGCATATTGTATATACTCTTTTGCAATTTGACTTTTCCCTGTAACAATACATCTTTGCCCTGCTTTCCTGTGAGTGCCTCACCAGGTTCCTTTTGACAGCTACGTAGTATTCAAAGCAGTTCATGCCCCCGCCCCCTCCGCCTCAGGCACAGTGGCTGGGTGCACCCATCAGCTGTCACACAATGCTGCCTCTTTCTGCCCAGAGCCTCCATTTCTCTTTCCCCCTTGCCCACTCTCCACACACCAGCCCAGGAACTTAACCAGTCAAACAAAGCTCTTCTGTCTTTTAGAAGGTGGGGCAGGGAGCGACCATAAACACTCTTCAGTTAATATTTGCCTCCTTGCACAGATGGTGTGGGTTTTGCCCTTCAGGAGGCTCAGTATTTGCCATCCTTGCATGCAGACACCTCCAGCAACCAATGAACAGTGTTTGAACAAATGCACTGAAAGCGGTGATGGCACCGTGTAGCTAAGCTTTCTGCAGACAGTGCTGTAGTCATGTGAAAGCCTGGGCTCCCAGCTCTGCCACTATTCTACTGTGTGCCTTTGGGCAGTTACTCCGCTTTAGGACACTTGGAGTAGTAATTACACATACAGGGGGTGCTTATTATGCATTTAGTCCTTCTAAGAGCATTGCATATCTAGTCCCATTTACTTGGCAGCATTATGAGGTCAGTCATATTATTTTCCCAGTAGGTAAGTCTTTCTGAGGCATAGAGAGATTATAAGTAACTTGCCTAAAGTCACACAGCCCAGCAGAGCTAAAATTCCATTCTAGCAATCTGGCACCAGGTTATGGTGAGGATTTAACACATCAGGGAACACAGAGCATTTCGACAGAGTGTGTGCTCATTGAGTATTAGCTGTTGTCATCACTCATTACGTGCCCAAGGAATGGGAATGGAATATGGCTAGGTGGAGAAGAGGGGGGACTGAAGACACAGTGCACACTTAGAAAAGTCAGATTCAAGTTTGCGCTGTACAACTTTTAATGCATTAGTTCCACGGGCGAGGAGAGGTGGAGGAGCAGCTGCCGCTGGGGTCAGGTGGGAAACACCGACGAGATGAGTGGGGGAGCCAGGGTCACCCTGTTATTAAAAGCCAAGTTGGAGGCTCGCCTCCCGTTCATGCACCTCCAGGATAGTGCTAGTGCAGGACCGTCAACAGGAAATGTGCAAATGATTTGGAGTCTCTTTGCTTTCCTTTGCAGCAAACAGAGAAGCAAAGAAGTTAGCAAGCTTGTTTTGGCAGGGGAAAAAACACAAAATGCCCAAACCACAGAATTCTCAAAAATATTGCTAAGCACTAATTTTGCTAACATGTTAGACAGCCTTTCGGATCTAGGCAATCTTGTTCCTCGGCTGGAAACAGTTCCCGAAAGCCATGCGAGCCCAGATCCACCCTGAGCATGTGGGGATAATGAAAACACCAGCCCCTGCTTCCCTTGCTTTCCAGCCAAGCTGAGTGGGGGCATTCCCTTTTGTATCGGCTCAGGGACCTCCCCAAAGATGCCGGTGGTCTGCAAGAGTGCCAGCCCTGCCCCCGTGAACTCAGTGGAGACCGGGAGGTTTATATGCCCTAGAAATATGGTCAGACCAAAACCCACTCCCAGGTCAAAGTCACAGGACCAGAAAGCCAACTTCAGGGCACAGACCAGGCTCTTTGTTGGCACATTCCTGTCATTCAAGGTCACCGTCTCGATCTAAATGGGCAAAATAAGGAGACAAATAGGATAACATCCCTGTTAAGAAGGTAATGAGTCACAAATGCTATTTCAATGGTTTTCTTTGAAAGAAATACACATAACTAAACCAATTTTAATTAAAGATCTTGTCTTTGTAATCAGGCAGCCACAAATGAAAGCAAAACTGCTTTCATGTGGAATAATATGCACGGAGCCCAACTAGTTTTCCCATAAAAGGGCAGGGTTATGTGTGTGTGCACTTTGCAAATAAGAGTTTGTTCCTAACAATATGGGAGATGCAACAGAAAGCTATCTTTTGCAAAGTATAAAATTGCGAATCGCCCTCCCTCCCAACATGGAAGCCGCTTGGTGATGTGAGACTAACTGGAACGCTTGCCAAATTCGCGTCTCAGCTGGGATTAGCCCACCCTTTGAGATTAGACACGTGAGCCTGATTTTTAAGCGTAAGAACAGTCAAAAACCAAATAAACATACCTACAAGTACATCTAAAACACAAATGGTGGAGGAATGATTGTAACACACCACAATGTGTATTTCTGCCGAAGAAACAACCTGAACGTTACAAATGATGTGATTTTTAGTTTTAAATGACAGTAAAATGGGAACACTTCTCCTAAATATGTTCTCTGAAACCAGGAGGAGATCATGGTTTTCACTTAAATGTGCATATAATTTAATAATCCACAAGAGGAAAATGCATTTGAGGCGGCCCGAGCTCAGCCACACATTCCTGCTTTTTGACAGTGGCTTGAGTGATGGTTCACGGAGGTCCTGCCGACAGCTTGCTTGTTGCGTTGAGTGTGTCTTTGGACTTGGCTGGCTACCCTCTGGCCAGGGAAGGCTTGGAGAGCAGCGGTCATCTTGAGTCCTCTTGGCATCCCCAGCGTGGGTGAACCTCAAAGACACTCAGTCACCATCTGCTGCTCTGCACAACCCTCAGGAGGCAGCAAAATGGGGTGATGGCGCTGACTCCTAGGGGCTTCTTTAAGCATCTTCCAACTGTCTGCAATAGCCTCGCACGTATTGAACTTTGTTATTTGGCAATAACCACAACATGGAATGGGAATGTAGACAATACTGGTAAAGTTCTAAATGCAGAGTAGCTCCTGTTCTGTCTGGGTGACAGAAGCATGCCAGCAGCAGATGATGCCACTGGATGGATTGGTACCCAGATGCTGGGCAGCACCATGCAGCCAACCCAGACCATGGATCTCTGTCAGATGCTCACTGGGGGCCACTTCTCATGCAGGAACTGACCTGTCACCATGTTTCAGGCATTGCACAGGCCTTCAAGGGTTGCAGAGGCCACAGCTGCACAGGGCTCCTGAGGGTTAGTGGTCCAGCACACACTTCGTGCTCAATATACAATGGTCATTTTCATCGTTTTATTATTTATGTATTAATTAAATTAGTTTTAAAATCCACACCCGAGGATATGTTTATTGATTTTAGAAAGAGAGGAGTGGGGAGAAAGAGAGAAACATCAATCAGTTGCCTCCTGTATGCACCCTGACCGGGGATCGAACCTGCAACCTAGGTATGTGCTCTGCCCAGGACTGAAAAAGGCAACCTTTCTGGTGTAATGGGACAATGCTCCAACCAACTGAACCACACGGCCAGGGTTCATCCTCCTTTTTAAATGCACAGAACTATGCAGAATTCTGGTCCAGGGGGCAACAGCATGGGTTTTGGAGTCATACAGCACGGGCTGCATCCAACTCTGATGCTTAGTAGCTGTGGAACTGTTTCTCATCTGTGAGAAAGAGAGACTTGTACCTGCCTCAGCCCCCAGTGATGGCAGCACCCAGCCCAGGCTTTTCATGATGACCACGCACGGAAGACTTAGAAGGAGAGTATACCTGCTCACACAAGTGGACCACACCGCTGTCTAGCAGCACAGGTCACTTCTCAGAGAGCACTCTCTGCTCAGAAAGTCAGCGTTACTGCCCGGCTGACCTCTGCCTGTCCTCTCTCGAATTTCTTTCCTGGGCCCACATTCCAGGCTGTTCTATGCTCTCTATTCCCAGAATGCCTTGGAGTGTCCCGGGACATAGTTGGACACTGGGGTGATCATAGGATCTAGAAGGTGCTTTTGCTCCATAGCTGGCCTGCAGGTCCTTTGGGATGGACCCCTCCCCCCCAGTGGCATGTTGCTGTCTGGGCAAGGACTCCCATCAGTTTCACTGTGCCTGGCAGTGAGGTAGCTTCATTCTGGCTCCTCCCATCCTCCACACTTTGGGGACCTGCTGGTATTAAGGAGAGAGGGGGACTGTCTGAACCAAAGGATGCAAATCATCAAGCCCTGCACTGACCCTAAAAGACACTCCTAGAGGCTGAGATTAACGATTGTGAATTTCTGCATGAACCTATTATCAGGTTTTTACTGGTCTGTAAAATCAGAAGGTAACATTTCAACCCTGGCAGCAAAATGACCTTGTTTTTTGTTTTTTAAATCCTCACTGAGTACCTGTTTATTGATTTCAGAGAGAAGGGAGGGGAGGGAGAGAGAGAGGGAGAGAAACATCAACAAGAGAGAAACATCAATCGGTTGCCTCTTATACACACCCTGACCAGGGACCGAAAGCACAACCTAGGCAAGCGCTCTGACCAGGAATCAAACCCACAACATTTCAGTTTATAGGACAATGCCCCAACCAAGTGAGTCACACTGGCCAGGGCTGATCTTGCATTTTGCTATAAATAACAAGCCTCTTTGAGTCAAGGATAACATCCTTGCATTTCGTAGATTCAGAGCAGGGGGCCCCCACCTCCCTAAAGGACCCAGTGCTTCCCCAAACATACCACACTCAGCTTCCTCTGGCCTTCCTTTTCCCTGAAATGCCCTGGCACCTTCCTTCCCCAAGCTAACACACCCTGCAGGTCACAGCCATGCACGGCCTCCTTAGGAAAGCCTCATCTGGTCCCTAAGACTGGGCCATGGGGCCCTCTGAGTAGCCAGTGCTGGATGACACTGATGGAGTGTCACTACCTGGTGTATATTATGATATGCACCATTACCTGATATGTAATAGTATATTACGGGTTTTGATGATCTTCAGCTAGAAACTATAGAAATCCAAAGCAATAGTTGCTTAAGAAGGCATTTGTTTTTCCTCTTTCACACCTAAGTCTAGAGGAATGCAGGTCAGGGCTGGTGTGGCACCTCTCCTCAGTACCATCCTCAGGGACATGACATCATCTGTCTTATTAATTTACCAATGGAACCTCTTTGCCCAAAGGCATTTTGCTCAAAATGGCCATGACAGCTCCAGCCATCACATCTGCATTCCAGCCAGCAGGAAAAAAGAGCTCTGAGAAGAAAAAGGCCAGGGGCTTAGGTTAGCTGTGCTGTTGTTTAAAGGAAGGGTCTGCCACACTCTGCTTAATCTGATTGGCCAGAATGTAATCACATGGCCACAGCTAGCTGCAAGAGAAGCTGGGAAATGTAAACTTTAAATCTAGTTAAGCCCTCAGCTAAACCCAGGATTCTATCACCATGGAGGAGAATGACAAACATGGGAGGAGAGCCACTGACTTGTCCATACCATCTGTTTATTCCTAGTGCTCAGCTTAGAGCCAGAAGGTCAGAGATTCTCAGTACTTAAGTGATGCTCAAATGAGGAAATAAATGAATGAATGGCCAGCAGTGGGATCCAGACATGGGTCTCAACTCTGGTGGGGCCTCATTGGCTCAGCTGCTGAGAGTCCCAGGGAGCAGTGTTCTGACTGGAGGGAGGAAAGAGGCTCTGGCAGCTTTGATGTCATAGATTCCCCAGAGCTGGAGGGTATGAGGAGGTCTGCAGGGGAGGGATGGTCTCAGCAGCTGACAGTGGGCTCCAGGTGAGGTCCCTTATTGCTTCTCCCCTGCTCCTCTCCAACTTCACAGAGTTTCAGCAGGTAACCCCACCCCACTGTCTGCATTGCATTTATCCTGTGTCACTGGGGCCCAGCTTTGCAGACAGCTGTGTGGCAGGATCATCTTTTACAATCCAATTAGCAGTAGACCCCCCAGACAACAGGGAGACTTGAGTGGTTTGCTTCCCACAGCGAGGCTGGCTGCAGCAGAGGTTAGGCTGCTGGGGGGCTGGAAAGAAGGGGAGAAAGGGCTGGGGAGAAAGGAGGGAGGTGACTCGATACTCCGGCATGGGGAGAGGGAGGATGCTCCTGAACTTGGCCTGACCAAAAATGAAAGGAGCAGGAAAGGCCAGAACCACCCACACACTTCCCCCATATGGCATCGCAGCTGCGACTCCTTAAGCTCTACTTGGGACCAAACACGCGAAGGACTCACGTTCCTTTCTCTCCTGGAGAGAAAATGACGAGGGGCCTTTGTTTGCTTTCTCCATCCTCACCCAGGGTGGTTGAGAGAGAAATCTGCTTGCAAGCAGGGACTTCTTAGCTACAGCATCCAACTTCCTTGTTTCACAGACAGGGAAACTGAGGCTCAGAGAGGGGCAGGAGTTGCCCAAGTTCCCAGAAGAGCTAGGACTAGCCCAGGACCTCCTGCCCTCCAAGGTGTCCTTACGAGGTCCTTCAGGAAGGCCTGCTTTGCACCACTTGTTGTCTCGCCTCCGTCATGCCGGGGCCAAGAGCCGTGTGCAGTGTCAGCGTCAGGAATTGACCCCGGGTTTGCTTGGAGTGCCTTAACTCAGGATTCCCTCCTCCCTGTTTGCGTCCTGAGAGGGGCTCCTCCCCGTGTCACGCGTTCCTTCTGTGCAGGGGGAAACCGAGAAACAGATGAGTGGATGAGTGACATCCCCGGAAAGGTGTCCTCCCACCCGGAGATGTCCCTCTCTTGGCCATGCCAGAAAGGCTGTGCCCAGTCCCCAGGGGCTCGCTTCTGCACGTAGCCTCTGCACACTAGGGGATCTTCCTTAGCTGGCTGCCCACGTCCAATTCACTGAGAAGGTATTGCCGAGGACAGAAGCTCCTTTGAGTGTCACAGAAGCACATGGTCCCCCAAATTAGGAGGGACATGGACGAGGGAGTCATTGAGCCTGGGTTGCAGCCGGAATGAGTGACCGGGTAAGCGGAGACACTCTCTGTGCTTCAGAGGACTCATGTTTAAAATGAGGGGTGGGATTGTGTGCTGACTTCCTTCTTGCTGCGGCATCACTGGTTATTTTTAAAATTCAAAGTCAAGTGCAAAACCTGCCCTGGGCCGGCATGTCCAGTTCAGCATCCTCCGTCAGTGGCTGACACGAGGCACCAAGCCTGCCACCCTCATGGGTCTTCCTGTCAGGACAGGGGACGTCGCCCAGCGAGTCTCCTGTTTTAGGGGGGCTGGCTCGTGAACTTGGCCCCTTGCTAACTATGCCTCCTGGTTGCTTGGCTTGATAACTGTTGCATTTGGAAATAAATGACACACTTTCCCTACATCTGCTCCAAATTTGCATTTCAGAAATTAGAGAACTTAGTTATGCGGTATTACATGGCCATCCGGGCAGGGTCTCGGAGTATGAAACTGATTGGACATTCCGCCCCAAATAAGAGGAGTTTCGAGCTCTTTCCAGGAAATTGAGTGGAACACCCAAACTGACATCCAATATTAAATATCGTGTTTGTATAGTTGCTCTGTAGAGTTCCCTGGCATCCAACATCTGGGAGAGAAATTTATAAATGGGGAAACTGAATACCTGGTTAGAATGATGCTCATCAGAGCTAAGAAATTAAAATATTACTGTACACACTCCAAGCCAGGCCATTTATAAAGGTAGAGCTATTAAAATATGATTAGCTGAACCATATTTTGTCTCAAAAATGTCATACACCATTAAAGTTGAAAAGACTTTGATGCGAATACCCCTGGCAAAGGCTTTGCCCCGTCAGCAGCAATGTGCTCGGGAATGTTCACTGCAAATACACAGGCTCCCTGAGTGAGGGGAGAAAGGGAAGCTTCTCGGGGCACAGGACTCCTGGGCACTGCTGGGACACCCAGCACCTCAGGACCTGGGCTGGTGGGGTGGTGGCAGGACTGGGTGCAAATTTTAAGGGAGCTCCAAAATTCTTGGTAATCGAGATAAGTTAATATTTTAGTATAATATTAAAAAACAAACTGGGAAACTACTACCTGCTGTTGGTCTGTTATTGTAAATAAAGTTTTATAGGAACAAGGGCCAAGATTAGGGTGTGGCAAGTGAGGCAGTGTTGTGCAAGTTCAGTGTTATATCCTGTCCTTACTCGAAATTTGGTATTTTGTTCATCATGGATTATTTTGGTATTAATTTCAAGGTTTTTGACATCCAGTTAAGTTTTGTGACTCTTTGCCAGCGTCCCCACAAGGGAGCACGGAGCCCGGGTTGTGCACCAAAGGGCACTTGCACTCTCCAGAAGTACCCAGAGCCCCATCCCAAGGTTCACTGCCACCCCCTTCGAGGCCCCACCCATGTTTGGTCCATTGCTGTCATTTGATAGTGAAAACCATGGAAGGCAATACCCCCACTGTCTCACCATACCCCCAGGTGCAACTCAGGGGCTCCAAGTGACATTTCCTTTAGCTGCTGGCTTTGGAGGATCTCCCACATCTGTCCTCAAAGCCCTGTGAGTGGTGAGGTGTAGCTGGCGGGAGTGCAGGGAGCCTGAAAAGCTGGTGATGGACTTCAGAATGACCTGGGTTGACCCCACAAGTTGGGAGAGGGTGTCCCAGACCTAGTGGGCCAGACCACCCATCATCAGCTCTGTAGGGCTGGACAGGTCTCCTAACTGCTCCTTGAGTCTCAGCTTTCTCATCTGAACTCAGGGAGTGATGATAAAACTTGCCCTAAGTCCCTGGATTTGAGCTTCTTAAACCTGAAGTCAAATTGGCAAAGGGCTATACACAGATCAAGAATCAATGTTCTTTTACGGAAATGGGGTCAGAGGTGGGAAACGTCTTATCCAAGATCACATGGCTAGGAGTGGGGGATGGGTCTTCGGAAAATCCCAGGTCTTGGTCTTCATCTCCTTCTTCTCAGTTGTGGCTTGTTGCCACAGGGCTTGTTGAACCGGATTGCTGCCTCCCATCCCAGGTTTCTGACCTGGTGGGTCTGGGGTGGGGCCCAAGACCTGGCATTTCTAATGAGTTCCCAGGTGATGCTGGTGCTGCAGTCGGGGGCCTCACTTGGAAAACACTCTTCTAAGGGTAAGTGGGGAGGGGTAGGTGGGGAAGAGATGGCTAAGGTGAGAGCAAGGAAGTTGGTGTCAGACTAAGGAGTGTCCGCTCCTTTGCAGGGGACACTTCCAAGGCCAGGGAGAGGCACCTTGGTCAAGCAGTGTTTTCTGAGTGCTGCTCCCTGCCGCCTGCATAGGAAGCTGCTTTGGAAAGATATGGATTTCTGGGTCCCACCCCAGACCTGCTGAGTCAGACTGGCCGGAGGTGGGGATGCTCATCTTTGACCTCTCCCAGGTAACTCTGAGGCCCAAGAGTTAGAACCAGCCATGGTTCTCCCCACTCCCCGCCCCCTCTCAATACTTGCCAGGGGGTTATTTTTAAAATACTGCTTCCTGTGCCCAACCTTGGACCATTTGAATCCAAATTTGGGGGAGTAGCCTAAGGCATCTCTAGCTTGTAGAACTCTCTGGATGATTCTAATGTTCATCCAGGATTGAGAAAGTTTGATCTGGAGGGTTTTTCCACGAGCAGAGACCCCCCACCCACCACCCCACCACGACCTTTAAGAGAAATGAACTGCTTTGTGGAGCGAATGCAGGACCAGCTGAGGGAAGGATGTCTGGGCTGCAGCTGAAGAACAGCATTTGGGCCAAGAGCCATCTAAAAAGTGGGTGGATGCACAGAGTCATCGAAGAAAATTGTATCTGGGACGTCGGGCATGGCACTGTTATTCTTTACGGTGGGTTTTTCTTTCAAACCACCGAGGCCTGGAATGGTCCCAGATATAATAGAACTGACCATACTGCCCACTTAGGATACAGACCACCAGCCTCATAAATGGCCTGAAAGACCCATAAACAGTAATGACAGCCCTTCCCCCTCCCTGCCATGTGTTTGGCTTGGCAGAGACGTGGGCCCATGCCTGGCATTAGCATTATTATGGATTTTTATGGTGACTCGCCTCCCACCTTTGAGCCTTCCCCTCACTTCCTGTAAAGGGAAACCTCTCTGACGTCTGTGTTGCCTCCACCATTCTTCAAGGTGGTTGGAGTCCTCGGGCCTAACTGGGGCCACAGTCCCTGAGCCTGGGCCACTTGGAGGGCTGACCTGTCGTCATCCTCTGGGGTCTTGAACTTTGGTGCAGGGCACTTGGTGTTGGTTGCACTGGTGAGTTCTGTTCAGCGTGGGCTGGAAGGGTGGGGTGCTTGAGCTCTGGAGGGGATGGAAGCCACTGGGGCCACTGCTTCTGGGTGGACCTAGGCAGGAGCTTTGTCCAGACAGTACACTTGGCTCAGCCACAAGCCTAAAGAGGAAGAGAAGTGGAGTTTACCTCAAACATGAGGCAAACCAGGCACATCAAGTGTGTGGCAAGCCTGCCTAGGTTCAAGTTCAAGCTCTGACACAGACCTGCTGGGAGTCCTTGGACATTACGTAAAAACACTCTCAATGTGCCTCAGTTTCCCAATCTGTACAACAGGAATCATAATCCTAATG
The DNA here is from genome assembly GCF_022682495.2 of Desmodus rotundus. Lineage (NCBI taxonomy): Eukaryota > Metazoa > Chordata > Mammalia > Chiroptera > Phyllostomidae > Desmodus > Desmodus rotundus. The sequence goes on along the minus strand of NC_071398.1, from coordinate 29,323,635 downwards.
CCACATAGGTTTGTTTTAAACAAAATACATTCAGCCACACACAGCCATCCCACAAAAGTGCCTGGGAAGTTAATTTATCAGGTGTCTGTCCATCTATCCAGCCCTCTATTGATTTTTTTAACAAAAAAATTTTTTACAGGCATCAGACTTGACCTCTGGGGTCTAATTATTTAACCCAAATGCCTCAGTTTAAGGTTTTAACAATGCATGTTTGCAGCCCCCTACAGAAATGCAGCTGGCCATTGGTAGCCTGACTGGCAGAACCAGAATCTAGAAATTTCTAGGTAGATAAAAAAGAAGATAGCCCTGACTGGTGTGGCTCAGTTGGTTGAGCATCATCCTGTAAAATGAAAGGTCACAGGTTCGATTCCTGATCAGGGCACATGTCTATGTTGCGGATCAGTCCCTGGTTGGGATGCATACAAAAGGTGACTGATTGATGTTTTTCTTCTACATCAGTATTTCTCCCCCTCTCTCTTTCCCTCCCTTCTCCTCTCTCCGAAATCAATAAGCATGTCCTTGGGTAGAGAAAAGAAAAAGGAGAAGGAGGGAGAGAGAACTTGGCAGAGTTGCCCTCATGAAGGACCGGACTTGTTGAGGACAGAGGCTGAATGCCTCTCATCTGCCGTCTCCTCTGCAGGGTTTGGCAAAAAGCGGGTTCTTGGAGCCCTGCAGCTGGGAAGGTAAAAGGCTGTCCCCCAGGTGCCATTGTTGGCGTCTTCCTGGGTGCTGCTGTGGAGGGTCAAGCAGTGGCTCCACTCACCCAGGCCCAAAGGGCCTGCAGGAAAATCAGCTTTTGCTCTTTGGGAAAGAACCACCTGGGGTTGGGGGGGCATTGTGTTCCCAACTTCTATTATGGAAATGCTCAGACACAGAGAAAAGTTGAAGGACGTGTATAGCAACCACTTACATGCCCATCCCCACCTGGATTCTCCAGCTTACACCCCACTAGTTGTGCTTGATCTTGTACATGTCTTTCTGTCCATCCCTCTGTCTACCACTCACACATCAATTTGTGTTTTATTTCATTTTTTTGTCAGTATCAGATTGCTTCGACTCTGAGGCTGACATTTTATCCGAAGGTTAAGGTTTTAATGAGGTGGGACCACTGCAGAATGCAACTGGCCTTCCTTGATTTAACTCTCATTAACACATGTGCACGTGAGTGGTGGAGCAGTTCCTCGGGACAGCGGCCTGCCAGGTACTGCCAGTGCCTCTAAGTACCTCCACCTCCTCCTCTCCTCCAAGAATTAAAACTTCATTTCCTCAAGCACAAAAACAAAACAAAATTAAATGATTCTGAGCAACTTTCTTCTTCTCCATAATATCATTAATCCATCCATCTATCCACCCATTCATTCGTACATACATCTACCCATCCACCTATCCATTCACCATCTATCCATCCACCCATCCATCTGTGCAAAAAGCATTTACCCAGAGCATGATCACTAATCAGAATACATCACTTTGTATAAGAGTAACCTTAGAGTGCGACATCATTGCCCCCCACACTTTTAGAGAACCCCACAAGGCTGAGAGTTTCCCTCCTGGTGAGCCAGGCTTTGGCCTGATCCCGTGTGGAATCCAGGGAGGGTCAGTTTTGAGACTGGACTCAGTGACTTTTCCTGGAAGGAGCACGTCCTATGTAGCAGAGTCTCATGCTATCGTGCTGGGGGAATAAAACCGCATTTCCTGTGTTTATGGAAGCCGTTATGTAGGATGAGCAAATACTCAGGTGACCCCAGCCCAGGCACATTCCAAGGGGACCAGCCACCCCAGGAAGTGAGTCGGGTGGGGGTGGAGGGGCCAGGGGTGGGGTGGGGAGTGTGCGGCGCTGAGATGACAAAAGACGGGAAGAGTACTGCCACCCTCCACTCCTTTAGGTAGGAGAGCAGGGAGCATGTCCTGTGAGGGGCTTGAGTCTGCCTGGAGTCTGGACCTCAGGACCTGGGCACTGGTAATGAGAGTGAGGCCAAGCTACCACCCTCATCATCGTCATGGAAACAACAACAGCTGTTACTCTCTCTCAGTTGAGTATTTTCTAAGACCCAGAACTTAGAAAATACTCAAACACTTAAAACCCCTCTCCATGCACCTGATGCAGGGTCACCATCATCCCCACTGCACGGGCAGAGAAACTGAGGCTTGCAGAGTCGAGTAACTTTTCTAAGTCACTAGGCAGTGGCAAGGTGAGGGGTGCTGCCCAGACCTGACCCAGGAGCTGTCTCAATCCAGGTGAAGGGTCATGAATCCCATTAATAGATGGGGAAACCGAGGCCGGGGAGAGTGAGCAGCCTGTCCAGCTTCCATCTGAGTAGGTGACAAAGGGTAAGGCTTGGCCATTCGTGTGGACAGTTTCACACTTTCCATCTTCTTCCCAAAAGAACAAATAAAACAAAGCAGGGTATCAAACGATCTCCCTGCACACTCTTTAGTGGAGTCTGTGGATAGCACTCCTCTTTCCATCCCTCCTCCTGTGAGATGGGCCCATCCAGGCTAGTGGGTGCCAGTGATCTCCACAGACCATGGCATTGGGGGCCCCAGAGGAGTGCTCACAGCAGGGTAGTGATTGGAAACCAGCCCCACCTGGGGCAGTCCAAGGTGTGTGACTACTTGGTCTGGTGTGATAACGATGCAGATTAGATGGGAGAGTAAAGTGCCCAGGAACCAATTGCCTCCTGCCTCTTGCCTCCACCTCCCCCTTCCTCATGCAGGACTTCCCCAGACCCTGGCTCAGCCCTTTCATAGGTGGGGACACTGTGGCCTGGGGACATCAGTTAACTTGCCCAAAGCTGCCAGAGGTGAGGAGAGAGCTTGTAGCCCTCCTGAGATTCTGCCTCTGCCCTCTCTTGTGCCCTCACTTGCCTGCTAAGCCATCCTCATGGCCTCAACCTCACACCACCCACAAGCTGTCTGGACCCTCCTACACATGGTGACCAGCTCCCCCCAGGGCCAGTGTCCAAGCATTAGCCCAGGTCTGCCCCATGCCATCAGGGTACACACATGGGGTTCCTGAGCCCCATTGACTGTCCCTCTGGTTTAGCCTGGGAGCCTGGTCTGAGCCCTCTGTGTGTCTGGGCAGGGTGGACTCTAAATTCTGAAGACTCACAGGACAAGGATGGGGTGGGGGGCTGAGCTCATCCATCTGGCCCCTCCCTCCAGTTGAATTAGGAACCACTTGATGGCCATCTGGGAAGTGGGTCCCCCAGGCGCCCCAGCCCAGTGGAGCTCAGACTAGTTAGTCGTCCTTGCTGAGCCCTACGCTCAGCTTCCTCTCTGTGAAATGGGCTGGCTAATGCTCTCTCAGAGGATGTCCTGTATAAAGTGCCCCAAGTATAATGCTCATAGAGTGGAGATGTTACTGGCATCATGGTGGCTTGTTGAGCAAAAAGCCCTTCCCTCCCCTGCATGAAACATGCTGGCCCCTCACCATGAGTCCCTGGCTCTGTTTCTGTCATCATAAAAGATTGTCTTTCCATGAGCCAGCCTCTACTCATGGAGGTTTGTCAAGAAATTCCCCTGCTCCCCACCCTCACTCCCTCTCTCCTCCTCTTTGAGACCCAATGGAAATGGTTCCCCAAGCAGAGCCTATAAACTCATCAGGGCTGCCAAGTTGGCCTGGGCTCCCATCATTGGGTTCTGTGCACCGGAGGGACTGATGGAGAGGTTGGGTACAGATTCTGACTGCTGCCCAGATGTCAGGGTGAGGGGGGTACATATCTGCGGTTGGTGGGGGGTGGAGAGAGGCAGGCAGGGGGAGAGAGGCGAATGAATAATCTGACCTTTCCTCTTTGTGTTTGGGCAAACGTAAGCCTGTTTACAATAAACCCCAGGGAGATTTTTCATCCTTCCAAATGGAACAAGGGTTATGTAAGCAGAGAGACCTTGAGCTCGGCAAACACCTGCTCCAGGGGGCCAAATGGAGGGAGATCAGGAGAAATGGAGCCCTAGGTTGACTCATGACCAAGTTCAAGATGACAAGGGCTTCATTAAGCTGGGAGGCTGCTGGGAAGAGCAGAGGATGCTTCCTGGGGTTTAGCAGACCAGGCCATACTCAAGGGGCACTCCTTTCTCTGCAAAGTGCAGAGAAAGCAGGTGGCCTTGGACCCCTAGATGGCTAGCCATCCCTAGCTTTTATTTCAAAATTACCCTGGGTGTTCTTTATTTCCTTAAAAACGGACCTGTATATATTCTGATTATAGTGAATAGGAAAGCAGGAAACTCCTGCTTTATACCATCCTTGGTGACTTTTAATGGGCAACTCAGCCCAGGAATGTTTATTTGCAGAGCCTGGTCTTCCATTTCTGGATTTTGGTGTGTTGCGTTGAATAAGATAAGCCATTCTGGAAACAGAAAGTTGGCAACCCTTGTCTCTAAAAGATCTTGGGATTATTTGTGGAAGTTCTAGGCTGTACTCATTAATGATTCGTATAAGTCCGGCTTAACCCACCTGGGATGATTCTGTCCTCTATTTCCCAAGTGAGGGCACAGACTTGGAAGCTGAGAGTGATCTGCACCTCCCGCTTTGACCCCGCCATGCCAGAAAGAAGGAAGGATGGCATTTTACTGTGCGTGGGAACATCCCCTTCTCGTTTTCAGATTCTCTGTTAGGCATTTGGTAGATTGTATTTCCCCAAATGGCTACAACAAAGTCTCCCCTTCCACATGCTCTTCTTCCAGTGTTCTAGCCCATAGGCAAGGACCTCTCCCCCAACCTGGGGTCTCTGTGGGCCTGTGACTACAGTGGAGGTTAAGCTATGTGCCTTCCCAGACTCAGCAATATGAGGAGATACAGCTTCTATGGGGTCCTGTTGGGCCTTCCATTCTTGGAACTTAGACACCATCAAGTGGGGAAGGCCAAGAGGCCCATATTAGAAGATCCGTGAGGAGAGGAACCAAGGCTGGCAGCCTTCAGCTGGGCTGAACTCCCAGTCAACAGCCAGCACCACCCCAGCCAGACCTGCACTGTGCCATTTTGTATGGGAACCTTTTGGCATCCAGTCCAGTTGCCCTGAATGATGCCCGGTAAAGCAGAGATAAGCCTTCTTGGGAGCCCTGCCCAAAAGACAGACTTGTCAGCTAAATACGGGCTTGTTGTTTTAAGCCACTAAGTTTTGGGGTGGTTTGTTACCCACAATACAGCTATTTCCAAGGAAGGTATGACAGTAACACTAGCCACCACTCCGGGCGCACCTCCTCCCCCGCCTGCCCATCGTGGTGACGCAAGTTGGGCACACACAACCTCCTTGGAGCCAAGACTGGCCGCCTAGCTCAGGTAGCTATGTGGGAGAGAAACTGTTATACTGTTATTTGGGTTTTTCTATCACACAGATTACTCCTAACTAATAGAGAGCCTTGTTGGATTTGCACAATCACCATGGTACCTAATCTTGTCTACATTTTAAAGAGATGAAGTCTGAAGTCCAAAGAAATTAAGTCATTTGCCAGGAAGTAAGACCTGAACCCAGCCTGTCTTCTGACCTGACTTCATCTCTCCCTGTCTCTGCAGCTCAGGCCACTGTGTCACCTTCTCTCCCCACTGTACCCCCACTCCTGCACCTTGCTAGTGTGGCTTGTGATACCACTAACTTTTTGTCAGTTGGGCAATGCCCTTCGCACCACCTCCCAGGAGCTATTATTGAGGGTGATCAATCATTGCCCAGAGCCAGCTCTGGGCAGCCTTGACTCACTGGGTGCAAGAAGAGGTCCTCAGGTTGGAATGGTCTCCCCACACAGGAGGGTACTTCAACATGATGGGGGAAATGCCTCAGAGTGTCCTGGGGTTACTCTTTATTCTCCTGGCTTCGTGAGGCTCCATGCTCTTACACTGTGCCTTGGCGGCCCTCAGGTACTTTAAGAGATTCAACTCAGATGTCCCTTTCTCCAAGAAGCCCTCCTGACTTATTCCACTCTGTTTTGGCATACCCTCAGCATAGCCTTACCCCAGCATCCTTATTGCCAGACAGTGAACCCACTGAAGCCTCAGGCTGGGCTGTGTTTCTTCCTCTTGTGCACAGCCTCCTGCAAGGTGCATGGGACACAGGGCATGTGTGTCCCAAATGCTTATGAAGGAAGGGTGAGCCTGGGAACGTTGGCCCACCACTATCCTCAGCCACAGTAAATAAACTGGCTCAGCATCTTGGGCCTGGCACCTGGAAGAAAGAGGGCAGTGGGGGGAGTCTAGAGACCCAGGTTCTGGTTCCAGCTTTTTCAGTAACCTGGGAACTAACAACTCTCATTTAAGAAGAACTTTGTCCCCATCAACTGCTGTTTTAGAAAGCCCTTGCCCTCAACTTCATGATCACCAATAAGGAAAGATGGTTACTATTCTTCTGCAGGGATCAGAAGGCACCTAATCATCTTTCTATCCCACCTTTGAGCACCTTCAGGGTTCAAGTCTCCCCACCAACCAACTGCAGACTTGGCTCCATGAGCTGGAGCTTGGCACTGGAGCCTGCTTCCTGTTGTGCCCCATCCTGACGTGCCCCATCCAGATGTTCATTCAAAGCAGTGTGTTTGAACACAGGGAGCCTTTCCCCCTGCACCCTATGTCACACGTGGTGCCCAGGTTCCCTGCCAGCCCACAGGAGCTGGGTTTACCTGCTGCGCTGCTGGGCACGCACTGTAGCTTTCCTCCATGTCCTGGGGAAAGTGTTTCTGAATCGAGAATGGAAAACCTGAAGCTGGAAAGGGCTTTATATCTGCAGCACTCTCCCCACAGCCTGCAGTACCCTCCATACCCACCTCCTCCCCACCCCCTGGGGGTATGCTGAGCCTCTTTTCCTTCCCTCTGCCTTCAACAGCCATAGAGGAAAAGGCAAAGGGGGTGGAATGATTCCTGAGCTGTGCAGAGGAGACACTGAGCTGGGTGCAAGTTCAGATTTCAGTGTCAACCTGTCTAAGATTGAGAGATAGGCAGAAGGTAATGCTGGCACTCGCCCATTCGGAAAGCAGAGCATGGAAAGTATAGGACTCTCAAAGCTGTTACTTATTGAAGGCGCCTGTAAGTTGAGCACTGTGCTAAGCCTCTTCCATCCCTAAGCTCACCTGATCTTCACACAGAGAGACACACAGGAGCCCAGGTGAAGGTGCAGGCAGAGAGGGGAGGGATGCAGCTATAAGCCAAGGAATGCCAACCACTGGCAGCTAACAGCAGCTGGGAGAGAGACGAACACATTCTCCTTCTGAGTCTCCAGAAAGAACCAGCCCCACCTACCCATTCACTTTGGACTTCTGGCCTCCAGAAATATAAGAATAAATTTTTGTTGTTGAAGTTCCCACCATGGTACTTCATTATGGCAGCCCTGGGAGACTCATTCAGCAGGCGACCCCAGGAAGTCACGCAGTTACTAAAAGGCAGAGGCAAGAGTCAAACCCAATCTGTCTACCTGGAGCCCAGGTACCTGGCTGACTCATGACCTGGTCTGCTTCTCCCATCCATCCCCAGGCTCACTCACTCAGTCATCACATTCTCCCAGCTTTACCCGCAAAGAGCATCCTGAATTGGGCCCTTCCCTTCCCTCTTCCCGACTTCATTCCCTCGCAGTTCATTTGGCCAACAGCTGTACTCCCAGCCTCTGACTACCATCCTTCTGTAACCCCACTTCTGTGTGTCACTGCTCTGTGGCACAGGGGCTGGACCACTCCACCTGGCCTCCCAAGCCTCCCTGACCTGGCCCTATCCCATGGGCTCTTCTACCTTGCCACCTAGCTATGTCAGCTCTGCTAATGAGTGCTCAGCCTGTGCACCACCGTAATCAACCCGCAGACAGCTGGTTGAGGCCAGCATGATTTGTGTTGCCTGCCTCCCATCTCCATATCTCTCATTCTCTGAGCTTTGTCTCCTACAAAGCCTTCCCTGGCCACTCACACTCAACAGCTATGCATTACTCACTCCAAGTTCTGTGCACCTCACTCCCCTGTACCTGCCTCCCTGCTGCTCCTCACACATGCCAGGCATGTGCTCACCCCAGGGCCTTCGCCTTAGCTGCCATGTGCATGAATGCTTTCTCCAAGATGCCTTTTTGTGTTTGCTCCCTCACTTTCTCCAGGTCTTTTCCATTCCGGGTCAAAGCAGGAGATGAGATTCACTCCCAATATTTGAATGAAAGAGGTAGAAGGGTAGGGGATGCTGGCACCCTCAGGAACAACGGCAGGGAGGTGTCCACTCCTGAGGCTGTTGGGAAACGTGGAAGAGAGAGTGTTCTTGAGAACTAGAGCCACAGACTCTCATTGTGGGGGACACAGCCACCTGCAGAGACATGTTGATGAGGCTGGGAAGAGATATACAATCAATCTCCTTCTCTGCTCCACTTCTGATCCCTTCCCGCTGCCTCCCAGAGGCTGAACCCAACAGGAATTCAGGAGCCAGGGGGTCTAGGTGAGTCAGTCCACTGGCCAGTCCCAGAGCACTGGGCGCAAGACAGACACCAAGGCCTTTGCCCAGATGTCCTCTTCGTAATGGGGCTGTCACTGACCACCTTATTTAAAATTAAACCACCTCTCTGGCTCTTCCCATGTCCCTTCCTTGCCTAATTTTACTCCACATCACTTACCACCAACTGACATCCTATTTGCTTTTCTTATTTATTTTATCTGTCCCCCACCCCCTAGAATTAAGCAGAGATCCCACACCTTCCCCTATGTTCTACTTTGAAAAAATTTAAAACCACACTTGAAAGACTAGAGCAATGAACACTTATGTACTCTAATGCAAATTCACAAACTGTTTGCATTTTAAAAGGCAGGGATTTTTTGAAGTAAATTTTTATGGAAGTATAACCTGCAGACAGAAAACTTCACAAGCCATCAGCTTGAGGCAGGGAGTTTCGATCCTCTTGTTTGCAGCTGTGTGCCGGATGCCAGGAATGATGCCTGGCACCGGGCAGACGCTCACTACTTTTCATTCAACAGTGAGAGTGTGAGGCGTACAACGATGTGGCTGATCATGTGTTTACCACTGTCCTTGCACACTGCCAGCCAGGCTGCAAGAAGGCAGGGACTGTTCCTGTTGTTTCCTGTTGCTGAGCCTGGCCAGATTGGTTAATCCTCACATCAGCTCCGTGAGGTTGCTATTATCATTTCCCCTATTTTGGGGGTAATGAAACCAAATCTCAGAGAAGTCAGGACATTTGCCCAATGTCGCACAGCTGGGAAGTGGCCGAGCCCGACCCAGCTCTGACAGATGGGAGTCCTCGGGCTGAGCTCTGAGCCCTGTGCTTTAGTGGCAGGCAGTACAGCTCGGTGGCTAGGGAGGACAGGGCAGAGGCTCCCTGCTGGGCTGACCTGGGTTCTGCCACTTACCAGTGTGGGGCCTTGGGCAGGTGACTTCACTGTGGCATCATATTCAAAGCATCGCTGGTCTGCCCTTTACACCTGCCATTCTCACCTGCCATGCTCACCCCATGCCAACAGCCACCTTCTCATCTGAGCTGGCTGAGCTCAGCGTTGCTCATTGAGCCCATGTGAGCACGGGGACATGAGTGTTTATTCTTCCCGGTACCTAAAGATAAAATTTTTCATGTTTGTGCACATCTATGTTATCTGTGAACAGTAGAACAATTAGAAAAATCAGAGAAGCAAGAAGCTAAAAGATTGTGGGTAATCCCAGCATTCAGAGATAACTATTTTCAATATTTAAATGTCTTTCATTCCTGCCTTTGATGTATTTTTGCAACATGTTTTGCTGCATTTATTTAGCATTTGTTTTCCTTAGAGCCTTACATATATTGTCTCATTTTTATCCGTACACAAGTCTTCTAGTCTGCATCACTATCACCCCCGTTTTATTGAACCCAGGTGAAATAACTTGTTCAAAGTCACGTAGGTAAGGGATGGAAGTGTGGTGTGAACCCAGCTGGCCTGACTGTAGGATCTGTATCCACAGAGACACACAACTCTCTTCTGCACATACGCACACACTCTCTCATACACACATACTAATAAGGAGATGGACTGAAAGCAGCTTTGATCGTTGTTCCTGCAACAATCCATCAGGAATGTATGTCCATGTCATGGGACAGAATTCCCCTGCAGTTTGGTCCCTGCCTCTTTCCTCAGTTCCTCAGGATTGGATAGCTAGATAAACATCACCACAGCGAACATCTAAGAGTTAAAGGTCTTTGCACACACCCTTAATTATTTCCTTTCTATAAATCCCTGACAGTGGGGAATTCAAGTCACTGTTTATTCATACTTTCAATTTGGGTAGATATTGCTAAATCACCTTCCAGAAAAGCTGAACCAATTTACATGTCCAAGGGTTGTATCTGAGCAGAATCAAGAGGTTTTCCAAAATCTTTCTTAACTAGGGTTCTGGTGTCTTAGGGGCTTTTTTGGTCACTAGGACCCTGACGGTGTTCCAAGGTGGACTATTCCAATTACCTAGGAAGCTGGGCCAGCCATCTGTGAGGCCTGGAAAGGAAGGAAGGAGAGGGGAAGTGGGACGAGGGAGCTAAATCCTGCTCTGACTCCTGGAAAGAGGACCTTCCCTAGGATTAATGTGCACCACACTTTGTCTTCCAAGTTATTCCCTCACGAGGCTGGCCTTAAGAAGGAAGGGAGAGAACTCGCTCTGCCACAGTTGAGAACGAATTGGACCCCAGAGCACCACAAAATCTCTCTTAGGCTTTGGGGATGATTTCGAGGAGGAGTGTGGAAATGACTGGATATGAGCTAGTAAAATGTTCCTGTGTAGCCGGTGTTGTACAGGCGAGGGGATTGATCAGGATGTCCCCCCATTTGGAAATGACCTGGCAGCTGTTCTGGACCAGTGACTCCACAACCAGCCACACCTCCCTGGACTTTTCCTTCATGGTCCCCCAGAGGCTTGCGGACAATTTGGGCCTCAAATAAAGAGGGTTTCCAAAGAGCTGGCAGCTCATTAGAATAAGCAAGTGGAAAGCAGTGTGGTGCAATGGAAACGCCCCAGGTTTGGGGGTGGGATGGACTTTTGGTCAAAATTAGTCTCTGCATCTTGCCCACCCACGGGCCCTTGGTGGGTAGTCTCACCTCTCAGCTTTCTTATGGGAGGATGACTCCCACTTCGCAGGGCGGTGAAGACAACAGATACGATCTTTCAGTGCCTGGTACCCGGGCCCCAGACGCTCATCAATGATACCTGTGTCCATTTTTATCCAAAATCAAGAAGGGAATGAATGAGGTCCAGAGATTCCCCAACTGGAACAGCCCAAATAATCAGCTGCAGGTGAAGATGACCTCAGTGATGGGTGGCTCTTTACCTTATTATCTAGAATCTTCCCTGCAGTCTCTCTGAATCCCCCAGTTCACTGATGAGAAAACAGGGAGTCTTATACATGGATTGCCTGAAAGCCCAGACCTGTGTTCTGTCTGGGGATACCACCCAAAAACCCCAGAAGAACACGAAGGTTTATTTTCTAGCGACATTGGCAGTAGGGGCTGCAGCCCTTGCTGGGGGCAGTCACTACAGAACTAGCCCTCTGCCCATGGCCGTGGGACAGTCTCAGCGCTGTGGGGAGAGCACGCCTATCTGCGGTTTTCTTCCAAGAAAAAGTGATATTAGGGGAGGCATTTCCCCGAGGCCGTCTCACATTGGGGAGAACTACAAAATGGTTATTAATGTTTGAGATTTCATAAAATTTTTTTTCAAATTATAAAGGAGGTTCTGAAAGGCGATGTCTGTTTCCCATAATTGGCAAGTGTTCCCCGGGCGACCATTCAGCCACCTTGAAAATAATGTTTTCACGACCCTTGACCCCTCTTTCGCTGACGACTGTCTCTCCTACAAGTTGCTCCCAGGATGAAAACAATAAAAGCAAATATATAACAGCAAAGGCCTGAGGTTAATGTCTTTAACAAGATAATGTTACTTAAGGGAACTGTAAAGCAAATCATTCCAAAATTCCATTTATTTGCTGCAGCTCCAACTGTATTTTGAAACCATATGTATGTGCTGCCTGTGCGTCTGGCATGACGGGCTCCACTTGTGTGTTACTTATTTTGATCATGTGTCAAACTGTTAGTTTAATACCCTAATTATTCAAAATCCCTGGAAGATATGCGGAAGGCCTGTGAAAACCCTTGCACGCCAAGCCTGTTACTGCCTGCATGTATTTTCTGGACTCGTTGGTTCTGCCCGTTGAGTTGGAATGACGCTCCTGGAGGGACGGCTTTCTGCCATGCAAGTGTGACATGTGACATGTCCACCCACAGAGCTCGTGTCTCCTCGACAGGAAACCCGAGAATGACAACTGAAAAATTCAGCTCAGCCAACAGATGTTTCAATGACCTGACACCAAGACTCTGGCCCTTTGGAGATGGGAAGGTTGATGGGAGTTTTCAGGTTTGATCTGGATTGGGCATCAGGTAAGCACAGGCTCACACCCCTTAGGCGTAGGAGTAAGATTAGCATGCATGGAAAGTCCCTGTAACTGTATGCACTTTTTACTCAAGCCATGGTCATCAGAACACGATCTTAGTTGCTGAGCACAGAATACGGGAACGAAGGAGAGTGATTTAAGTTATTGTGCTGTGAATGAGAACGCATCCTGATGTTGTCCTCGTGTCTGTGTCATCGTGAGTTAAATATGGGGCAGGCCGAGAGAGTGCTCACCTGGCGCTGGGAGTGCGAATTCAAACCTTGGGCACACAAGGCGGTGCACGCACCAGGGCAGCTAACTTTAGCTTCTCGTCCAGTGTGGCAGGTGTTGGCAGTCTGTAGGGGAGGGAGAGCAGTCCCAGTGCAAGTGAGCAGTGCCCCTCCGGAAATGGCATTCGGGAAGAAAAAGGCAAAGAAGGCACCTGTGTCAGACTTGGGAGTGAGGGGGTGGGTTCCTGAAGCAACTTGGAGTGAGATCTGATGGTATCAGCCAAACATGAATGGGGGAGAGAATGCTCCAGGGTGGAGGCCAACTCAGCCAGAGAACTGACTCCATCCACAGGGTGCAGGGGTCTTTTGGAAACCCAGGTCCAAACTCATCAGCCAATGCTGTTGGCTGCCTAGCCAACATTCATCCCAAGTCCTGTCTTCCATGCCTGCTTCTGCCATTGAGGCTGCGAAGGCCAATTCCTTCTCCCAACCTCCTTTGTAGTTACAAGGGCAGAAGAGGGCCTCCAATGTGAGGAGTGAAGAGAATTGGGCCTGAGTTGGGTGCAGACCAGACACCGCAGCTGCAGGTGAACCCAGAGGTGTGGGCATCCACAGTGTCTTCTACAACCTCCGGATGCAGATCTGTATAGTCAGGTAGATAATCAAGGCCGGGAAAAGAGAGCAGAAGCCCAATGCCAGAGGGTGGTCTGTGGTGTTAGGGTCACAGGCAATTTCTATTCTCCTCCTTCGGTTCGTAGGAGTTTTCTGAACTTTCTCAAATCAATACACATTGCTTCTGTAATCAGGATTTTTGTTTTAAAGGAGTCAGAGAGGACATCCTCTGGTGCCCATAAGCCCCATTTCTCTTTCTGGAACCTTCAAGGAGAATGGCACATCCGCCTAACTCTGTCTTTCACCATTTGTCAGCCACAGCAGCCGCTCAGTCTCAGAGCTCGGCTTTTTCATCTTTAAGGTGAGGGGGTCAGATTGTAGATCCATTTTGCATTTTAAATTTCTTTTTATGCACTTAGTTGTCAAGAAATCTCTCAATTACAATTATATACATATATTTTTTTAAGGCACTGAAGATTTCCAAACAACAAAAATATTAATGCCTGAATGTGTAAAAAGCCTCCAAAACTCCCCGGCAAACCTGAAGCTCTCTGAGACCAGGCAGAGCATTTGTAGAGCATTTTCAACCACTTTACACTGAATCTTAGTTTTATCCTTCCCCCCTCTCACCAAGTACCTGAGGTGTAGAAATGAATTTATAACAGGAAGCCTTTGATTTTAAAGCCTTTATGTTTTTGAAGTCTTCCAAAGCAGGGCTGTAAAACAACTGGCTTGCTTTAAAGGAATGTCACATTCTCCATGAGGGGGCTGGCACCCTGTTTTCCTTAATGTGGGAGGGGCCGTCTCTGTGCTGAGAGTAAGGAAGCACCCGTCCGTGGAGGAAGCGGTGTCTGGGGTGAAGGCCCTGCGAGGAGAGCGTCCGCCCTACTCCCCAGCTCCAACCCACCAGGGAGGGGAAGCTCAGAGGGGCTTTGGGGGCCCCCATCCTCAGCCAGCTGGCCATACTCAATGCCACCTTGACGGTGACACCCCTGTGCAGATATGGGGTCAGCATATCTCTAGAAGGGGTGTCCAATCTCTTGGTGTCTCTGGGCCACAGTGGAAGAAGAAGAGTTGTCTTGGGCCACACATTAAATACACAAACACTAACGAAAACTGATGAACAAAAAAAAAGGTTTTAAGTAAATTTGTGATTTTGTGATGGGCCGCACTCATAGCCATCCTGGGCCACATGCAGCCCGTGGGCCACGGGTTGGACGCCCCTGCTACCTCATTCTTTCATCTCCAAACACCACTGACTGTAAATTATTGAATCGATAGACATGTATTAAATATATCTGCCTAAATAGCTGCCCAGAGCATCCCGCCCAGACCCCTCGCCCCCACTTAGTGAGGTGGCCCCCACACTTTCTTGATGGAATTCTAATTGCTTAGCTGGCTCCCCCAGATGGGATGTCTGCCCTGCCCCCCAACGTGCAGCCCTAGGCAGTCTCATTCAGTCTTCATCGTAACACCACGTGGCCCATGTTTATTCCTATTTTACACATGAAGATCCTGAGACCCTGGGCAGTTCAAGGTTACAACTCGGAAGTGTGTCTAAGAGGTGCTACAGCAATATCCAAGTCTCTAACCCTAGTGCCTCGCCACCTCCCATGCGCACTCACATGCTCCGACTCGTTCTCTGCCACCATGGGTCCTCCCGGCTGGGCAGCAGCAGACCTCAGTGCGGCAGGCCCTTGACTCCTGTTGTTTTGTTAACGTGGTTTCATTATGACGATGCTGAAACCACCGAGGACTTTAAGTGAGGACTTACTGTGGTTGTGACAGAGATAGTATCGCCTTCTAAAATGAAAACATTTTGTGGAAAAGGAAATAGCCTCACAGGGGTTGGATGACACGTTCAGAGTCACACACAGTAAGTTCTGGATGCTGGGACTCAAATTCCAACCAGAAGGAAATTCAATTCAGACCAGGTGTCAACAAGCAACAGCTGGCCCAGGGGCCAATCCAACCCTCCACCTCTTTTTGTAAATACAGTTCTTTTTGGAACACAGCCCATTCGTGTCCATATCGTCTAGGGCTGCTCTTGTGCTAACCAGCCGCATTGTATAGTCATGACAGTGATCATAGGCCCTAAAGGCTGAGATATTACTATCTGGCCCTTTATGGGAAAAGTTGGCTGACCCTTGATCTAGACAAATATCGAGTCCATTTCAGAACAGCTGCCATAGAGTCACATGAACAGACCAAGCGTCCCCACCATGGTAGGAGAGTCATTATAAGTCTGGGTTAGTGTGTGGTACGGAAGTTATTCCAGGTTTTCCTACTGGGAACTGGGACTGGAGGAATTGTCGGGGGAGCTGGGAGAGCGCTCTTGCCCAGCGGAATCCCAGCTTCTTGCAGAGTGTGCATGCCTTCTTGGGCCTCCTGGCCTTCACGCAGTCGGTCCCTGTGCTGAGACCAGCCCCCGTCACCCTTGTCCAGCTAACAGTTGCTCGCCCCATTTTAGGTCTCAGCCTGGTCTCTTCTGGAAGCCCTCCCAGCTCCTCATGTAGGCCTGGTGCCCAGTTCCTGTGTTTCCCGGCAGCCTGCACTGAGAAACAGCAGTTCCCCACCCTGTCGCGCCCTGTTTCCATTTACCGCTCCACCATCCCTGTGGCTGATTGTATCTTGCAGAGATGCTGCAACAACTCTTCCCATTAACAGGTGGGGTCCACGTGCCCATCCCTTAAAACTCAGCAAGTGCCGGTGACTGTAATGGCCCCCAGAGGATGGCAGATGTGACACTGTGACTTCCAAAGCTAGCTCATAGAAGAGGGGTGGCTTCCCTGTTGCTCACTGGGGTGCTCTCTCTTGAAGCTTTTGGTGGCCATGCGGTGAGAAAGCTCAAACTTGCTCAGGGGGAGAGACCACATGGGAGGACTTGGGACTACATGAGAGACTACAGCCACACCCCTGCCCCCACACCCACCTGCAACTGCAGGAGGAGCCCAAACCAGCCTCTGAGCCCTTCCAGAGACCCTGGCCACAGAGCCCCTGGGAAATACTATTGATTGAACTGTGTCCTCCCAAAAAAGTTACTTTGGAGACCTACCCCAAGTACCTCAGAATGCAACCTTGTTCAGAGGTGGGGCTTGTACAGAAGTAATTAAAGTAAAAGGAGGTCATTAGGGTGGGTCCTAATTCAATGTGACTGGTGTCCCTGTGAGAAGAGGAAAATTGGGCACAGGGACATGGGGAGGATGATATGTGCAGACGAAGCAGAGATCAAGATGAAGTTTCCTCAAGCCAAGGATCCTGGTGCTCCAGCCTTCAGGCAGCAAGTGAATCCCCTTCTGTTGTTTAAGGCACCCAGTCTGTGGCACTTTCTCGCAGCAGCCCCAGCAGACGAGTACAGGAGATAATAACCTGAGAGCGTTATTCTCCACCACTAAGTTTTGGGGTGATTTGCTACACAGTGCTAGCTGCTGGAATAATTCCCCCCAAAGTCTAATCCTTTGGTGCAGGGTATATACTTAATCAATATTTGCTGTCTGAGCACACGGGCCAATGAATGCATGATTAACTACCAATACCTTCAGAGGACTCCCTGGGTACTCCGCTGTGCCAGGTCTGTCCCCCCGAGAATGCATGTGTGGGTGCACTGAGCAGGGCTACAGACTCAGCGGAGAAGTGGCCTCCTGTCGCATGCCTGGGAGCCCGAGCGAAAACTCACACGGTGATGCACTTCCTGAGAGAGCCCACGCCTGGGAAAACAGGAAAGTTAGCGCCTAGGCATGTTTTATGGGCACCCAACATGAGGCTTAGGAGGATGAAGGACTGAAAGCCAAACAATGCACGTGAGCTGTTAAAAAAATACGGGGGAAGGCCATATGCTTTTGCGTTCAAGGGAGACCACAATGGAATGAATGCTAGAGGCAGCTTGCCTTGATCAAAAAGCTAAAAGACAACTCAGCCTTGGGTTCCGGAATGTCTCCCCCACAGGGCAGAGCCCATGGAGGGGCAAACCCTCCCAAAGGGAGGAATTTTTTAATTAATTTTTAATTTTCTTTGAAAAGTACTATAAGGTGGAGAGTTTATTGAAAAGGTCTCAAGTCATACCTAACACGTATGTGGCACTGGGACTAGATATCATGTGAAGGAACCTGAAGGATAAGGATGGGAGGCTAGAGAAGTGGCTGAGTCCACCAACCTCAGAGCCACGGCCTTCACAACTGCGCTGCATGCCAGGCACTGCATCAGGGGTCAACGTGATGCTGACCATTTTGGAAGAACAGCGAGTACATGCCTGCCGGTCAGTGGGGTTCAGCAAGCTTTCGTCCAGCCACCTTCTGGCCATCCATTTCACAGTTTTTGTTTTATTTAATTTATTCATTATTTCAAACTCACATAAATGTCCTTATACTACATTAATAGCCCTCTAAACTTAAACATGATAACTGACTCCTAACCATTCTGTTTCTATAAACCAGCCTTTTATTTTCAGCTTCTCTGTTTCCTTACATTCTTTGTGGATGCCCTTGTAATTTTTTAGTGAATATGTAGGCTTTTTCATGTATTCAACTGAGAGTACTGCAATGCTCTTCCGTTTTCTGTGTCAGCAGCCCTGCGATAGCCCCTCGAGTTGGCAATGCAGACCTCTGTGCTGAATTTGTTAGGGTTCCCTTTCTTCTCTCTAAGACTGCTGGCATCAGCGTTTTTACACCTAGAGATTTCTTCTTTTCCCATTTGCTTTTTTCTTTTGGAATACATTTCTAGAAGAGAAATTTTTACTAAATCCAGGTATATGACTCTCTTTTACAGTTCTTAATATCTATTGTTAAGTCAGTTCCCAAAAGCCTGTGAGGATTTATGCCCCAGTGTCGGTGTGACGCGCACCAGATCCACCAGACATCACCAGCTCTGGAGACTGCTGTTGTCTAGGCCGTTGCTAATTTGACAGGTGTGAAAGGCCCACAAATGTGCAGACGGGACCTGTACAGGGGATAAAATATATATAGTTTTTGCTTACGTGAAGAGTTTAAGCAAGATGTTAGCGATGTCCGCATCTTCTCATTTCAACCATACTAACCTGGTTATTAAAATCACTCTTTTTCCTTGTGTGTATTTATTTATTTTTCTGTGTAAGTAATGCTTTTCTTCAGCTCAACAGAACATGGAAGTCTGAAAAAACTGTGCCTTCTGCAGAGGATGTGAGCTGGCTCTTGGCCAGCAGCTGGACTTTACCCCTTGTAAATACCTCCCTTTCCCGTCAGGAACCCAGAGATAAGCTGTCCAGGATTCTGCCTGGAGAGGTTGGTGTACCCTTTCCATCTGCTGAAGAGTGATGATCTGGATGAGCTGCCCATCCAGACAACCAGGCCCCCCGGAGACAACACCATTGCTCCAAAGGAGACATATACGTGACTGAAAAAGAGACGTGAAAGTTGCTCAGTATCACCAATTGTCAGGGAAATGCAAATCAAACCACAATGAGATATCCCTTCATACTTGTTAGAATGGCTAGGATCAAAAAGACAACAGATAAGTGATAGCTAGGCTGTATAAAAAAGGGAACCCCTGCACATTATTGATGGGAATGTAACTTTGTGTAATCACTATGGAAACCAGTGTGGAGGTTCCTCAAAAAAGTAATAGAACTACCATGTAATCCAGCAATCCCACTGCTGGGTATAAAGCCAAAGGAGTTGAAGTCAGGATCTCGAAGAGAGATCTGCACTCCCACGTTCGCCGCAGCACTGTTCAATATAGCCAAGACAAGGCAACAACCTCAGTGCCCACCAGTGAATGAATGGATGAAGAAAATGTGGTGTCTATACACACTGGAATATTATGCAGCCTGGAAAAAGTAGGACATCTTGTCACTTGCGAAACATGGATAAACCTGGGGGATAAACCATGTTTGTTAAGTGAAATAATACAGACAGAGAAAGAAAAATTCTGCATAATTTCACTTACATGTGGAATCTAAAAAAGTCAAACTCACAGAAACAGAGCGTGGAGTGGGGGTGGTGGTGCCAGGGACTAGGTGGAAGGGAAAATAAGGAAATGTTGGTCCCTGGGGTAAAGGTTCAGTTACACAAGGTAAGTTCTGGAGATGCTGTATGAAATAGTATCTGAATTTAGGAACACGGCTTTGTGCACTAAGGACAAGAAATTCTCCCTTAGACTATTTTAAAAGGAAGATAAAAAATGAGAATTCAAAATGAGAGAATTGTTGAGAATTTACCAATTGGGGTGTGCTTAGGAAAATTAAGTTAAAGCAACTTGACAAATGATCATGAGGCTTTTAAACTATTATTATTAAGATTTAAGTGATCTTTACATAAAATATAAATAAAATATGTAAAATGTACGTATGCTGAGATGACAGTATAAGGCACTGTAGGGAACTACAAAATAAAGATCACATTTTGCACTTTTTCACAATTGTCGTAGCTGTTTGTGAAAGTTTACTCTTCCATATGAATTTTAGAAAATCCACTTGTCAGGTTTCTCGAAAGATTCTGCTGGAATCTTGACAGATGCTTCATGAGACAAATAATTACTGTGAAGGGGACGGCAGCTCAGCCAGTTAGGTCACCCCACCCACTGGCAGGGGTCGCTTTTCATTGGTTCAGGTCTTCTTTCACATCTTCATAAAGTTTTCAGTTTTCCCGTAAAAGCTCTGTGCTTTCTTTTAAAGGGTAATTCCCAGATTCTTTGTCATTACTGAAACGGCATCTGCTTTTGTTCTTTGTTTTAACCTGCCTCCTAGCTGCTGTTAGCTTCCACCCAGGATAGCTGTTGATCTGTGTGTGCTAGGCTCGCACACGATGACTTCGCTGCAGTCTGTGGTTGGTATTTGCTCATCCTTCCAGAATATTTTCATGCCTGCACAGATGTAAAATGATGTGTGGTGCCTCCTCCTGACTCTGTGTGGGGCTCATCTGAGTAGGAAGCTGGCTTTGTCCACCTGGGCCCTGGGGATGCCCCAGTGCCCCAAGGCAGCCCTTAACCAGTGGTGGGCAGGAGTCAGAAGAGCCTTCCCAGCTCTCCTGTCTCTCAATTGGGATGACTCTGAGGCACAGTCTACAAGCCTTCTAGAGGTTTCCAGTGGGGCGGGGCTCCAGTTGCCCACAGAGGGTGCAACCTTGTCAATAATGCACCTTTTCTTGGTTGCCTTCCCTTTCCCATCTCACTCCTCCACTTCTCTGTGGTTATATCCTGGGATCATCAATACTGGTTTCATTCCTTGCCTCATGGTCTGCTTTTGGGGGAGTCCAGACCAAGACAGAGCTGAATCATTATCCTTATAAATACCTCACTGGACAATGAGCTTGAAGTGGGGGCTGGGGGAAGACTCAGGGTCTGTCCTGCTCAATGTCATGTTCCCAGGGCTTGGCTCATATCTGATGCTTCATTAAGTAGGTAGTCAATGGATGTGTAGATGGTTGGATGGGTGGGCGGACAGATGGAAGGAATGATGGAAGGAAGGAAGGAAGGAAGGGAAGGAGGAAGGAAGGGAGGGAAGAAGATGGATGGATGGTTTCTGCGAAAGAGGTGGGAGGAACCTAGATATCCTCAGATTATGTTCAATCCAGGGGCCTACCACACTTTTTGGAAGTGTTTTGCATTCCTTCCATGTTCCCCACCCACTTATATCCTGCATCCTTCTCTGAAAAAGTTTCTCTGGTGCTCCAAAGAAAATTCTCTCACCCCACCATTCCCAGGAATCACAGAGCACCAGGCCTCCATCCTCCAGAGGACCTTGTTTTGGTATTCCAAGCACAAAGAAAACCATGAAGCCAAGCTGGGGTGGATGTTATGGAATTTCAGTTTGGATCTCAGTTTGAGAAAAGGCTGAAGTCACCCCTGTGATCTGGCGACTCAGACCCAAGTAAGTGCTTGATGGGATACATTGCGGAGGGCACCTGGATAAGGAGGCAAAGGAGGAATACCCCTGCCCATCGTCTACACCTGCTCCCTGCAGGCCAGCTCAGACCCGAAACACACATCCCAGGAAGCTGTGCTGTTTTCACCTGCATTGAATGCTTGGGCCAAACAGAAAAACTTTCCTGGGCAAGGCAGCCTGATGGTTTACATTATCCAACTGATATTAGATCTTTTCCTGAAAGCCTGGTCTAATGAGGGAGGAGGGGCATAACTGCGTGGCCATGGATTTTTGAAGCTGGGAAGTGAGGTAGGAATATTAGAGGGACAAAGAAAAAGAGGCTGGGAGGGGTGGAGTGAGTTGGTAAATTCTGATAGCCTTGGTACTGGCCAAATAGTGAATTCAAATAATAATGGTAGCTAATGTTTGAATCCTTATTGTGTGCTGGCTATAGGAGGTAGGTCTCCTAGCCTCTTGGTTAGAATCTAGCCAATAGCTTTGTTGGGTAAGTTTCATTACTAATCTCATTTTGCAAATTAGGACCAGAGGCACAGACAGCTTAAGTCATTTGCCCCAAGTCACACAGCTGGTTATTAGAGAAACTGATTTACATGACTGCTTCTCTGCCCAATGTCCATTTAACTCAACTCCTCTCATCATTGGATACTACTTATTTTCGGTTTGATCATTGCCTCCAGTAAAAGGAATCATTTGCTTTCAGCCTCAGAAGAGAAAGCCAAGGGCTATGAAGGCAGATGTCAGCCCATGATGTCTTAGAAAGGGCAGAGGAGGTTGGGAGGTTGGAGAACTGACCATTGGCAATCCAGTGAACTGAGTGATACCCCAAGTAGGTCACAGATCCTCTCTGAACTTCAGTCTCTTCATCTGTAAAGTGGAAGCGGGCATGCTTCATGATGGCAAGAGCTTTCTGGTGCTGAAATTCTAGAGAGAGCACCCCCGCCCCCGCCAATTGGCTAACTGTGTGAACTTCTAAATGCTGTAATCTCTTGTATCTCAATTTCTGTAACAGTCCAGTGTTACTAATAACTGGACTTTCATTGTGAATATTAAATGGGACCCTGCATAGAAATGCACTTCATGCCAAGTCTGATAGGTCATACGCATGAGGACTGGCCTCCTGCTGCAACGCACCCCCCGTACTTTAGATCCTCAACATAATGATAAAATGGAATTTATTTTTGCTCACCCAAGAGCCCAACATTGATTTTCTTGGTTGGGTGTCTCTCCTGGGAAGCTCCGCTCCCTCCATTTTCTGGGTCTACCTTCTCAAGTCCTCTCAGATGTTTTCAATCAGCAGGTGGATGGGGAAGAAGAACGGGAAGGTTGCATATTAGTGTTTTATGGGTCAGACCCGGAGGTGGTCAACATCACTGTGGTCACATTCCGTTGTCCACAATTCAACCACTGGGTTGCCCACACTTGCAAGGGAGCTGGGAAATGTGGGTGGCAGTGTGCCCTGGAGGAAAAGGGAAATGACTTTGAGAATCATCCACTGGTTTCTGCCACTGATAGTTGGATCATGAACATGAAGTTGCTGCTGTCGATCATTTTGTGGAAGGAAAAGAGAGCTCCCTTGACTCCTCTGGACTGAAAAAGTCTCAAGATAGCCACTATTTCCATGTGTGCAAGTGTGTGTGTACGAGGTGTGGGTGGGTGGTCTGTAGAAAAAGCCTGAGGCAAATCTTACATCACTAGGAAGTACAACTCCAGGCATCAGAAGTGAGGGAAAGAGATCCAACGGGAGGGGTGGGAGGGTGGAGGCAGGGGTCCAAACTGAGCCAGTTGGTATTAAAGGCAGTTAATTGCTCAGTTTTAGGAAATCATCTTCCTAAAGCCCATATAAATAATTGCTTCTCAGAACAGTCTGTCCAAGCAGGAGAAAGGAGGAAATTTACCCAATGATTTATTCCATGATGCACCAACTTTTTCCTGATCATGCCTGAACAGGCATCAGGCAAGTCCTACAGCATCGATTGCCCCCCGCCCCAGGCAACAGAAAACCCCTAGAGTGGGAGGTGGAAGGTGCCCAACATGGACGTCCAGCAAGGCGCCTGCAAAATTTGGTTGGGACCCACGAGAAGGTATCATGTTTGCCAAGCTCACAGAACCCAGAATTGGAAGGCACCAGAATCCAGAGAGACAATTTGGCGCCCGGTGCCTGGTTCACCCCCAAACATCCCCGCCTGAAGCTGAGCGTGATTTCTGCCTTGCACTGCATCTGACCTCTTAAAAGTTTGAGTGTTTTCTGGAAAAAAAAAAGCCCATGCACACTTGATTCTCTGAGGCTGAGGCCCTGTCATCCTTCACCGAAACGGGCCCTTCAACAAATGTAAATACCTTCCACGTTCTCCCGGAGGCCCGTCCTAACAAGGCCTCACTGGGCTGCTCATAATCCCCAGGATTGCTGAAGCTTTTAGGTTTGAGGGAGTAATTTGTAAGGCAGCCTGACTCGCAGCCAGCTCTGTGGGGACTTGCCTGCAGTATGCTCCCAGGTGTCTCTTAGAAACTGTGGGCTGGACTCATGCAGCCCTGGCGAGCAGCTCTGCCGACCTCCACCGACCTCCAACAGGGAGCCCTCTGAAGCTCAGACTCAGATATTGCTGAGAAAAAATCGACAATGACAAAGCATTGTCCTTCAGGGAGGATGTGGAATCCAAAGCCTGGCAGACATGGGACACAGCAGCCCCACCTCCGAATGCTGTAGTAACAACTGTTGGGGATAAGGAAGCATGGGGCTCCAGGATCTAAATGACCCAGAGAGGGGGCTCACGGTTGCTGCTAACTAGCAAAGTGACTTTGGGCGAGCCAATTCATCTGCTTTCATTACTCCCTTCATTGGCCTTCAAAGCCAAGGCTAAAGAGGTCTGCAGGGTGAGCCATGTCTTCCTGTCTTCCCAGCCCAGCATCTCATGGCCCTGACTCCCCCCCCCCCCCCCCCCCCCCCCGCCACACAGCTCCATCTGCCTCTCACCAAGTGCCCACCCTGCAGTCTGCCAACGCTCACCAGGTCCTGTGTTTCTCACTTTCTTCCACTATACACCCCGACTTCATTCTCTACCCCCTGAGCCAGCAGCTGGAGTACCGAGACTGGATTCTGGCCCATGGACCCGGGAAGGAGTGGGGTGAGGCACGTCCAGTCTGGCCCTGAATTTCCACCATCTTCCATTATTCCTTTGTCCTGAACACTGGCTGGGATGCCGTGGGAGAGATCTCATGATCCTAGTGGGTCCTGAATTCCAGAATGACTGTAAGCTGCCAACCATCCATCATCGTCCTGTGTGGGATGGTGACGTGAGAGAGGAATCTGTCCTGGGTTAAGCTGCTGCAGTGATTTTGGGATATTTGTTTCAGTGGTCAGCCTGCACTGATAGATGCATACTCAAGAAATGAATTTAACCTCTTTGAGTCTGTTTTTCCCATCTTGTAAATGGGGACAACAGAGAGACCTTGCTTAGCCACCAGGGGTGTTGTGAGCTCAGTGAGGTAGCCCTAATGCAGGCCTGGAGTCAGACATGTCCTGGGCCGCAGCCATCAGCATCCTCCTAGGCTGCCCCACAGGGCAGGGTCAGGATAGGACAGATCATTGGGGGTAAAGCATCTGGACAGCACCCAGGAAGCCCACAGCAGACACCCACCAATGCCCATGTCCGTCCCCTGGGAACTGGTGTTTCCTCATCTCCAGACTTATCTGCAGCCTCTCTGTCTCACTCTGACACGGAGAGACTGGCTCCTTTGTCTACCTCTGGCTTCCTATCAGGTTTAAGCAATGAGAGCCATCAGGAGATTGATGGGCAGGGTAAGACAGATGTCGGGGCATTTCTGCCTCCCATACCCTGGATGCATGGGTGAAGCCTGGCCCTGCTGCATCCATTTCCACTAAGTTTCTCTTTTCCACAGTTCTGGGGCCCTACCAGGCTCTGGAGCTTCCTGAGGCTGCTTGGCTCAGCCTGCTCACGCCTCTGTAAATAGTCTCTCTGTAAGGAGTCTCTCCAGCACCCAGGCTGATGCCATCTCTTTCCTGCAGGACCCAGACTCATGCCCTGGCTGACCCCACTCAGGATTCTTATTCCGAGTAAAACACTCCTCTGCCTGCTTCAGCAGCAAAAGCATTTAGAATAAAATACCACTGAGTTCACAGAGTTTTCAGAAGGCTGTAAGACGTGGAGATGAGAGCCTGGTGCATCAGCTCCGAGAGTCAGGCTGGCAGGATGCAGACACCCACTGAACCTGGCCTGCAGAATAGGGTGTCTGGGTGCTCACATCTCATAGGCTGGGCTTGCATTACTTGCTAGCACCTCAGTGACTGGGAAGTCTGCACAATGAGCATTTGACATATCAGCACTTTGCAGGACAGTTGGACCCTGGGCGAGATACCTTCTGAGCTGCCTTTTATCTGCCTTTTCTTCCTTCCCCCTCTGTGTCTAGGAGGCTGTAATGTAATACTCTGCATAGTATTTTTTGGCTCCTCCGCCTTCACTTCCAGTTGAGTTCAGTCAATGAAAACACCAGCAAACAATCAGGGGGTGAGAGGAGAAGAGCTGGGGTATCTATTTGCTTTGCTCCAGGCTCACAGTTGGCTGTTTATGATCCTCTGAGAAAGGCTCCTACCTGAGCTCCCATTTGCAGTTCAGGTAACTTGCCCCCAGGCCCTCATTCCTAGAGGTGGTCAGACCCCCTGCCACTCCCACTCCCCTGGTTTATGCTGGCTGCTTCACCATGCCTTGTAGGTTTCCTTTGTAAATTACTCCCTATTAAACTCTTTTTCAGGTCCACGCTTGAGAGGGACATTGGTTTCTTGCTGGTACTTTGATTTATACAGTAGCAAAAATAAGCAAGCAAACATACCAACAGATCATTGTCCCCTTGCTGAGTCCAGGCAGTGCCTATGAGTATGTCCTTGTTTGGAAATGAGGTGAAATCAAGTTAGTCACTCTGAATTAAGTTGCCCTAATCCAATGACTGCTGTCCTTATTAGAAGAGGGGAATTAGGGCACAGAACCCAGAACTGGAAGGCACACCCAGAAGGATGCAGCCACAAGCCAAGGAGCACAAGGAATCGCTGTCAACACCAGAAGCTGGGTCAGAGTCATGGAAAAGATTCTCCCTCTGAGTCCCCAAGAACGAACCAACCCTGCTGACTCCTTGACCTGGAACGTCTGGCCTCCAGAGCTGTGAGAGCCTCTAAAACCCGCAGGCGCCCACCGTCCCCCAGTGAATGAGATTGTCCCTCACAGCTGGGTAACACTGCCATTGAGAGTATGGTCTCTGAAGACAGGTCTGATTGGGATCCCAGCTCTCTGTCATACTGGCTGTGACCTTGGGCCAATTAACTCCTGGGAAACCCCAGTCTCCTCTCCCATAAAGCTGGAAGAGCAATAATACTTACCTCAGGAGATTGCTTTGAGGACTGCAAGAGATAATGGGGAGGGCACTGAGCACAACGCCTCCCACACAGTAAGCATGCTCGGTAAAAACTCCCAGGAGAACATGGGAGTCGGTCATTTCCACCCAGTCCAAGGCAACAGGGGAGGAGCCTCTGCTCTACCCCAGGGATGAGGCAAGCTTTCTTGGAGGATGCGACACTTGACTGAGGCTTGAAGTGGGAGTAGGATGACGGTTGGAATCTGCTCAGAAAGCAGCTTGAGAGGAAGAGAGGAGGAAAGTCCAGGGAGCCTGGTAGAGTGGAAAGAGCGATGTGCTGGTCTCCTCTTCCCTGCGGACTGGCTGTGTGACCTCAGGGAATCACCTACCTTTCCTGGTAGATGATTAACTCCCAGGAAGCCTCAGTCTCCTCTCCCATAAAGCTGGAAAAGCAATAATACCTACCCTGCTCTTTGGGCTACAGTTGCCCCTGCCAAATGGGGCTATTAGAAACTGTGGGCCTAAAGCAGAAGGCTGACCAGGGTGGTCTCCTAAGATCCTTCTGTAACAGGATCCACCTCTTCCTTTGTGTTCTACTGGACACATGGTGCCCAGAATGAAGACTCATCTCCCCATCTCTTGCAGCTATGTGGGGACATGTGACTAAGTTCTGGCCAATGAAAAGTAGGATGAAGTGTAACATGACACTCTTGGAGGTTTCCTTAAAAGGGAGGGGAATGACTGTCACAGCCAAGAGGAGACTAAGGGATCATGATGACTAAATGTAATGTGGGATCCTGGATGGGAACCTATAACAGAAAAAGGACATTAGGTAAAAACTAGAGAATTCTGAATAAGATATGGATTTTATTTAATGATAATGTGTCAATATTGACTCATTAATTATAAAATAAATGTACTATACTAATGTAAGATGTTAATAAAAGGGGAAACTGGGTGTGGGGAATATGGGAAGTCTCTGGTCTATATACAAAACTTTTCTATAAATCTAAAAATGTTCTAAAAAATAAAGTCTATTTTTAAAAACAGGGAAGGCATAGCCTTTTCTCTCTTTCATCCTGTTGTCAGAAACTTGGATGTGGTGCCTGGAGCTCAGGCAGCCATTTGGACCATGAGGAGTAGAGCCACACCACAGTGAGTCTGAATGGATCCTGGACCCCTGTCAACTTCGTGGTGTCACCACACAAGCTCTGGAATGCCTCGTCTATCCTCTCTTGTGCTAAAAAGTAAAATATTGTATGTTGGAGCCACCGTTCATTGTTTTTTGTCTTGTTTTGTTTTGTTTTGTCAGCCTATTCAGGCATCTGAGTCCCAGTGAAGGCATCTTATATCCCTTTAAATGACTTTAGACCTCAACAAATTCCATCTGGGAACTTTCCCATACAATGTGACCTTAGAAAACAAGTAGCCCATCTCTTCTGGTGTCCTCTCTGTTCTGTTAAGTATTCAGTGGCAGGTTCACTAGACACTGATTCACGGCTCCCCGGGTGAATGGGATAAGACAATATGTTCCATTCCAACTCCTTAAAACACAGCCAGACCAATTTGATGGCATTTTGATATTCTTCCACATTGAGGGAGTTACAATTTATGTCTTATTCATCAAGATACCTCAGAGAACAGAGCTTGGCGGTTGACACATGGGCACATGAAGCTGATGTGACCTCAGCGGCACACAATAGGATGAAATACCTATCATCAGCATAACGTGATTTACTTTTGTGCTGCTGTCTTGACTTTAAACAGATGTCAGATAAGTAGAAAACACAGTGGGAGGAACACATTAGGGTAAGTTATTGCATTTGAAAAGAGGGAGTATCATAAAAATGCTAAAAGAGAAAGTAAGTATTTATGACTCAAATCACTGGTAATTTTATCTTCCATTTGCCTCCTGGTGTGAGGTAATTAGAGACTCATCCATGTGGGAAAGCTGCTTGTTCTAACGGGCTTGGGTAGGATTGCCGAGTTTCTTGCCTGCTGTTACCCTCCTTGCAGAAGACACATACGGTGTGGACAGAGAAGGGGGCTGCAGGTCCTGGTAATAAGGATCACTAGTGGCAGGTACATGGCATCGTGTTCAGAGGTATCCTCTCGCTGGATCCTGCGTGTACCAGAACCACTGCACCTATTTTGCAGATGAAGAGACTGAGACCCAAAAAAGCGAAGTGAGGTTCTGGCTGGGTAGTGAAGTCTGTCTTGCAGTTCCATCTTCTGACTCCTGAGCTGTCCCTTCCTCTGCCTGTCACTCTGTTAGACATCAAGAGTCTCAACAAAGCTCCGCTTCGTAACCAGTTCACATAACACTCCCCATGTGCCAACACTGTTCCATGTGATTTACTTGCATTCATTCAACACAACCACCTATGTAGGGTGATACCACTACTGCATCATTAAAATGCAATGTCCTTCATTTTACTGATAAAGAAACTGAGGTACAGCGAGGATGAGAAACCCACCCAAGAGCACCCAACTAAGAAATTATAAAGCATGATGGTTTGGTGTTAGGGTTTTTGCTCTTAACATTTACTCCAAACTGCTATGTACCATGTGGGGGCCAAAAGAGAACATGCCATTTCATGCCCAACAGAACCATTTCATGATGGTCGAATACACCATCAGTTTAGAATTCTTTTCAGTTTAAAATTTTTTATCTTATTTTTAAATATAAGCTCCTCAAGCCCTGACCAGTGTGGTTCAGTTCATTGGACATCGTCCCACAAAGTGAAAGGTTGCCAGTTCAATTCCCAGTCAGAGCACACACCTGGGTTGCGGGTTCAGTTCCCCGTTGGGGTGCGTGTGAGAGGCAACTGATGGATGTTTCTCCCATCAATGTTTCTCTCCCTCTCTTTCTCCCTCACTTCCCCCTTCCTAAAAATAACTAAATAAAATCTTTAAAACAAATAAGCTTCTCAAGATATTGGAGAAATGGCCCTTATAGGCAAAAGCATCCATACTGAGTTGGTTTCTGTGGGTCTGTTGGCAGGCGACGTGCAAATGAGCCCGTGGAGCTGGGATCAGTCCCTGTATTTTACTGAGTCAGACAGGGCTTGTGGCCGAGGGCGTCGGTACTGCTTTCCTGAGGAGGATGATGGGTGGCCTTTTTGAGCATCTTTGCAGAACACATTGATTTTTTTTTAATTTCCTAAACTTTGCAGCCACATTCTTGCCTGTGAAGTACCCTCCTTGCCTTAAAGGTGTGTTGAAAGCTGCTTCTGCTCACAAGCCTCAGTTCTGCTGCCTAAAATAATACTCCAGGATGCTGGCAAGGGAATAGTACACTTCCTGTGAGTGTTCAATTCGCATTCTCCCAAAAATAACACCGAGACTGTTAACACCTGCACTTTCCAACGTTTCCTCGCTAACAACAGGGAGAGATTAATGGGTTCCATTCAGAAGGGACCTCTCTGACCTCATCTATGAAGTCGGGGAACTCAGGAAATTGCTTGCTAATCCAAATCTTGATAATCCCGGGATTCTGACATTCTTTTCCCCCTTCCCCCTTTGCAGCCCTAAAGTGCCCCCATCTGAACTATGTTATCACGTTCAAAGTTTTGATAAGATACGAAGCAGATTATGCCCCAGAAATAACTTCTAATATGATTTGTGATGATATGGTGAGTGGGGAGATCAAAAATGATGTGATTTATCGGATGAAATGTGGCCTGATTAACCCCAAAGAGTTGGTCCATTAGCAGAAAGAAGGCTACGAAGAAAAAGAAAATCCAGAAAAGATTGAAGCCTCTCAGGTGGCATCTCTGTCACATAGTGAACATCTCAAGGGAACGTGGAAATGTTTCCTCGTGTGAGGTGTCTCAGGGGCCAACAGAGTCCAATTCAGTCCATATTTGCCCAGACCCTGGTGACCCTGTGATAGGTATCGGAGGCTCATTTTACCAGTGAAGCAAATGAGGTTACCCAGGGAGAGACAGGATTTGGGTTCAAGTGGCCCTGGCTCCCAGTCAGGTTCATTTTCCTCTGGTTGACCATGAACTTGTCAGGGAAGGACCAGGTATTTAACTGTGCATTTACATTGCAGAGTCACCCCCTAGCACACAGTAGGTGCTCCTTAAATGCACATTGAAAGTCAAATGGCCTGTGCTTTCCCCAACCCCTCCAGCCCTCAGTGACCTTTCCCTCCTGTCACCTGGTGGGACCTGTGGTCTCTACAAGTTACCCGAACCTTATATTTGCTTTGCATGTTACTTGACTCTCCCAGCAGCACTTCTTAACATTTCAGTGTGTGTATAGGCAATATATGCCTATGGAAAACATTCAAATGTTTAGGAAGGTTTATGGAGAAAAGTAGTTCTCCCTCAATGTCCGTCCCCAGGATGGTAGCATTACTGCTGCTCGCCAGTGTTTCACCTCTCAGGCACCCACAGACTTGCACTTCTGTCCCCCACTCCCTTTCCCAGGCCTGAGGAGATCATGCAACAAGTGCTGACCAAGCACTTGTGAGCAGAAGTGACAGATGGCTGCAGTGCTTAACTGCCAGCTGAAGACCTGCAAAGCTGCTTTGGTCTGGTGACCAGCAATATTTGAGATGGGGTATACTCCACCAGCCTTGGTCCCTGAGTGAGCTGTGAGCAGAGAACCCCCACTTTCCCATGCTGAACCTCTATGGATGAAAAAGAAACCTATTATTTAAGCCACTCAGATTTTGGAGACTGTTTGTTGCTGCAGCATATCCTAACCTCTCCTGACTGATAGATATATCCAGCCCCTATGTTCCTTTTCTATGAGGTACTCCTTGTTACCATGTTCTTGGGTAGACTACCAGATATAATCAAAACATATACCAGAAATACATTCATACCATACAATATATGCTATTGTCCATTGTGCTTTTTTCCCCACTTAATACACCTTGAAGATATTTCCATATCAATATATAAATATCTGTCTCATTTTTAAACAGCTAAATGATATTCCACTCAAGATAGTTACCATAATTTATTTAAACAGTAAGTACTTGTTGGATGTTTAGTTTCCAATCTTTTGCTACTACAAACAGTGCTGCAATGAATCACTTTGTACATCATTTCAAATTCATGCAATTACAGCTCTAGAGCAAACTAGGCACTCTTTCTTCATTTATTAAGTGGGAATAGTAATAGGACCTACCTGAAGAGGTTGCTGTGTGGGGGTCAAATGTCATATTGAAGTTAAAGTGTTCAAGCATGTAGCAAATGCTTTGTGAATAAATGAATGAATGAATGAGATATGTAAAAATGTAAGTATTATTATTTTTATTATTGACTTCCTGGTAAATTACTGAGATAAAAATATGCAAAACAAAGTTCCTAAATAAAATCACATTCAGTGAAGAAAGGGATTGAAAATGTTAATGTTATTATTAATATATATGTATTATTATTAAATAAGCCATGGACAACAGAATTTCCTTCATATATTCATCTGCTTTTTCATTCTCTGACTTGACAGTTTTTATTTTGTTAACATCTACTGTGTTACCCACTCTGCTAGGAACAGGAAATACCAAGGTGAATCATACACAAAAGCACTTGTATTGTCGTTGCCACCCTACCCGAAGTCAAAAGTAAAACTAATGTTATTTTGCACGACCGCCAAGAGTTTCCTCGGCATTGACCCTTTTTACAGATGTGCGCAAGCATTATCCCAGTCAATTCCGAACATTTCCTGACCTCAGCAAGAAACCTGTGCCTTCAGCTCTCATGTCCCCATTTCCTTCTCCCCTCAGCCCAGTCAACTCCGGATCTACCTTCTGTCTGTGGATTTGCCTATTCTGGACATTGCATGTACGGGGAATCATATAATATGGGGCCTTCTGTGTCTGGCTTCTTTCAGTCTCCGTAATGTTGTCAAGGACCACCCACGTCGTAGCGTGTGTCAGTGCTTCGTCCTTTCTGTGGGCGAGTGGTATTCCCACCTTTTGGTTATTATGAATATTGTGTTGTGATCATCTGTGCACAAATTTTTATGTAGACGTATGTTTTCAATTCTCTTGGCGTGTGCAGGCATATGTTTTCAGTTCTGTTGCACTTGTACTGAAGAGTGGAACTGCCAGGTCATATGGCGACTCTACAGATAATTGTTGTAGGGGCTGCCATATGGTTTTCCAGCAGCTGCACCATTTTACATTCATACTAGCGGTATATGAGGGGTTCAGTTTCTCCACATCCTCACCAACACTTGTTATTTGCTTTTTTCTAGAGTGACTTCTCTCTCCTGCCCTGGATTCTGAGTGAAACAGTATCTAACTGAGGATAGAACTTCATACTTGCTTGATAAAGCCATCTCCTCGACATAACAATCCTATGTTTACATTTCTGAAAGTTGTGACAGTTTGCAAAGCATCTTCAGACACAGCAACTCATTTAGTCTTCCCCATATCTTTGAGTCAGGAAGGGAGGTGCTCTCACTCCCATTTTACAGATGAGGAGACTGAGGCCTGTGCAGGTTCTGTGAGTGTCCTACGTTCACATAGTAGGATCAGAAACTGAGGCTGTATCATCCCCAGCCTCCCGCCCTCCCAAGGAGCCGTTTGAGGCATTTTGTCCCATATACCAGCCAGGTTGACCGGTTGCTCTAAATTTATTTAGAAGAAACAATAATCTAAGTTTCCCATTTTAACACACTGGCTTAATCAGAAGTTTTAAATTACTTCTGAACAATTTAGTAGAAAAAACCACGCTGAGATTTTTTGTAGTGGTTTCCAGCAGAGAGGGAAGAGGTCACGCCACTGAGGCCTATGAGCAGGGTCTATTGTTTATCATCTCAGGGCCCCAGCTCGTCACAGGAAATCCACGGCAAGGTGAAGGTTGTGCTTGCCAAGTCTTTGAAAGCAGTTCCTCCTGCCCGAGAGTTCCTTACAGAAGCCGCAATCCACCCAGACTTCCCAGGGCACTTTCTGCAGTACAAAAAGAGAAAATATTTTTTGGACCAAATGTGGCGCTGAGGTTGATGACCCACAGCAAAGGCGAAGACTTTTGCCTCAGGAACAGTAAATGATGCTCCAGCTTTAAAAACAAACCAAGTAAAAGTGGAAACAGTATGAACCCTAACAAGAGCTGGTTGATAAAACATGGCTCATTGATTAGAGGCAATCAAACCATCTGCTGAAAAATCTTATTTCAGAAAAATGCTTGATGGCCTGAAAAGTGTGTATTGCATATGAGTAAGTGAATAAGCAGGTTACTATATCAAAGTAGTTCTTACCTGGGGTGAAATGTCCAAGGACATTTGACAATATCTAGAGACATTCTCAGTCTTTACCCTTGGATGTGCTACCAGCCTGCAGGGGCCAGGCAGGTGCCAATGGGCATCTTACAGCGCTCAGGCAGCCCTCACAGCAAACAATTGTTCAGTCCGAACGCCAACGATACCAAGGTTGAGAAATCCACTACACAACACACAACATATGATTCCTATTTTTGTTGTGTAAAAATGTTAAATATGATCAAAACAATGTTTTCTTTTTGGGTAAAGGAAAAGGTAAAAGATTTTGGCTCCTCTGTAGTTTCCAGCCTCTTCAAACAAAAACTATGTATTACTTTGCGATCAGTCAAAAAGTGAAATAAGGTCACACTCTGACAACACAAGTAGGAAAACCCCTGTTGATGGGCGAGGTGCTTGCCTCCTGTCTCTCAGGCTCAGCCTGGTGTGAGCCACTGCAGCGTGTCCCTGAGGCCGTGATCTCCGTCTGAGCCTTGGTGCCCTCTTCTGTGAAGCAGACTCTTCACATTTGTGTTCCGTGTCTTTCCGCTATCATTTTCTCCTCTTCAAACTCCGTGATGCTTCTGCAGTGCGGGGAACATGTTCTAGGAGCCAAGAGACCCAGGCCCAGGGCCCTTCTGCAGCCTCGGGAGGGGCTGCCATGTGCACAGCGGAGAGCCTGTGGTTGAGAGCCTCAGGTTCCACATCTGTAAACTAGGGCTGATAGTAATTAGTGGGTGAGGATTAATGACCTAATGTGGGTCTGTCACTAAACATCTGTCACATAGTAGGCCCGCAACAAAGGTATCTTATTTCCCCTAAGGCTATACCATACGATAGCTCAAGCTAGTGCATATTTTCGATAGTTTAATTCATGGATCCATTCAACAAATGTCCATTTGAATGCCTACTCTGTGCTAGGCACTGTTCTGGTTGCTGATAGGTCAGCAGTAAGAAAAAACAGTGTTTTATCTGTTAACAGTATTTTATCTGTATCAGTGATCTATTGTGTAAAAAATTACTTCAAACTTAGTGGCCTAAAACAGCAAATGTGTATCATTTCATAGTTTCTGAGCGTCAGGAACTCAGGAACAGTTTAGCTGGGTGTTTCTGGTGCTCAGGGTGTTTCACAGTGACAAAGGTGGAAAGTCAGCCAGGGCTGCTGTCTCATCTGACGGCTCAGCTGGGGGGTCTGCTTCCCAGGACGGCTCCCTCACGTGGCTAGTGGCAGGAGGCCTCAGTTCCTCCCCACGAGGGCCACTCCACAGGGCTGCTTGAGCGTCCTCACTGCATGGCAGCTGGCTTCCCCCAGAGTGAGTGATCTGAGAGAGCCTGAGGTGGAAGCACAGGGCCTTCGATGACCAGGTCTTCAAAGTCACGCAGTCAGTTCCTGTTATTGTTTGTTAGAAGCGAGTTACTAAATCTGGCCTACCACACTCAGGGGGAGGGAGGAATTGGTTTCCATCTTTTAAAAGAAGGACAGTCAACAAATTTGCAGAAATTATTTTACAGCACCACACTGTCCTTAAGAGATGACAGCCTGGTGGACATTTTTGAAATAGAAGAAAACTTTGAAAAGGCAGCACATCGCACAAGGAAAACAAAGAGCAAATGGCCCCCACAATCCTACCTTCAAAGATACTCCAGTCACGTTCATGACTCCCCAGCCTTCCTGAAAAACAGTTTGTACCCAGTAAAATGCACCCACATGCAGAGTAGAGTTTGACGAGTTTGGCGATGTGTACAGTATGTAACCACCACCAGGATGAAGGTGCAGAACACGTCCTTCCCTCTCAGAGCGCCCTGGGCTCCTTCGCAGTCGACTGGCAGCCCTCATTCCCGCTCATCTTCTCTCTGTCACAATTGGTCTGCTTTGCCTGGTCCAGAAGCTGACCTACATGAAACCAAACAGCATTCATTCTTTTGAGCGTGGCCTCTTTCATTCAGCATGGTGTGGAGATTTGTCCGGCTTGTTGCAGGCACCAGTTGTTTCTTGTTTGTTTTGTAAAATTGCAGAGATTTGCATCGACAGGCTGCACCTCAATTTGCTTATACATTTGCCTATTGACCCTCTCCCTTCATGATTATTTTGTATGATTTCTCTGTATTTCTATGTCCCTCTATCAGTTTGTAACAACAGGTATTTTGCTACTGAACAATGCCCACTCCCTTTTCTCCCCCTTAGCCATCATGTCGTGGGTTTGGGTGGGGCAGCACAGTTCAAGTGCACCTCTTCTGCCCGGTCTATGCTTCTTGAGATCTTAAGGACTTAAAAATATCTGAGTGTATTTCTTTTTTCTCAGATGATGGAGATGTGTGTGTATGTTGGGTGGTGCTGTGGTGTTTCAGGTATTTATTTATCTGTGGGGTGAATAGGTAGGTCACTACCTGATAAAAATTGCCATATGTTGGAAGCGTTGAAGGAGGCATTCTCTTTGGGGGAAAGGAAGTGGTTTTCAGTGTGTGGTTGTTTGGATTTGGGACTGTGATTGTGTGCTACCTAACTTCCCCTGTGCTGACCTCAGAAACGTCCACCCTGAATGTCTCCTTTAGGGCAGTTGTCACAGTCTATAATGTCTCACTGGTGTGTGTTTCTTTGCCTGCTGCCCCAGCCCCAGAGGCTACGAGGGTTAGCTGCTAACAGCTCTCAGCTAAACTTTCTTTGCAGAAGTGCCTGTGGCAGAATGGGAACCCCCTTGACTGAAAGCTATGCACCTGCCAAACCCCAAGATCTTGGCCAACGACTGACTCAAGGTCGAAGCAACTCTGTGATGCAGCTCACATCTCCAGAGCTCCCCCTGAGACCACCTCTTCTCTCAGCCCCCCCTCCCCGTCACAGGATTCCTGGAAACTCGCCCTAAAGTACCTGGTTGATCGTACCCAACCCCCACCATTTCCTACTGCGTGTTGCTGAAAAAGTCTTTTAAACATCCTGAGCCCCCGGGGTCTTAGCAGGAAAATGAGCAAAATGGATTCCAGAATGGTGTGAGGGTCAAAAGGGGTGATGTCACAGAAAGTGAGATGACCACCATATCTGAGCAGAAGAATATGTGTGAACGGGTGAACAGTGCTTCTCTGTTGGTCGGGGCATTGCTAGTGATTTTCATCGTCTTATTTTTGCTCATGTGCCTTTCTAATAGTTATTCACTTAAGTTGTATTTGTATACTATTTTTTAAATGGCCTCACATTTATTAATGAACCAACCTACTACTGAAGGAAAAATATCAAGAGAAAAATCATCCAATTTTCAATAAAACTCCAAACTGTCCTGACAGCGGTGGTCTTCTCAGTGACTCGAGAGGCAGACAACATGAATGGAGCATGAATATGTGAGACGTCTCTGATGTGCCTCCTTATAGACCCAGTTTGGTTCTTCTCCAATGTCTCCTCTTGCAGTTGTACCTGATTTTATTACCAGTTTTCATCTGAACCCATCAGGAAATGGGCTGACTCTGCTTTTGTTTCTTGGCCAGGAACCTCTTGATCCTGAAAGTCTTGTGAGAAGACATGGCAAAGAAGAACGAACCTCATGGACCACAAAAGCAGAGAAAAAGAGCTATTTGTATTCTATTTTTAATGCATCTAATCCACTAAGAGAAAAGCAAATCAGAAAGAGTAAATGAGAGTGATACTATGAGAGGGAGAGCCATTAATTGCATCCTAGTAAATCAGGTATAATTTATAAAAGGCATAAAATTTCATAAAATTCTGATTCATCAATCAAGCCTAATTTATAAAACAAGCAATAAATAATTTGCATATTCAGCAATAATATGTAGCACTTGAACAATTCTTTCTAGACAATTGTTGTGACCTACACACAGGAGATCTTAACTCATCAGTATGTCAGAGACTGTGGCTGAGAATGTTGGATAGACAGGGAAGATCCTTTAGGAAGAGAAGGCAGGAAGGAGGAGAGGCGGGCTGGTCTTGATCCAAGTTGGGAGTAGTGATGTTAATAATAATAGCAGCTAGAATTTTTCTGAGCTTTTACTTTATGCTGGCCATGGTTTGTACATGCTTTTCATGTATTAACTGCTTTAACCCAGTAGCAATCCTCTGAAGCAGGCACTCTTGTTATCCCATTTTACAGAGGGGAAAACTAAGACTCAGAGAGAGTAAAGGAGTCACGTGGTGAGTGGTAGATATGTGGCTGGGACCCAGGCCACCTGGCCCCTCAGCCTGTGTTCTTGGACACCCTGGGATGCCACATTGCCCAGGGAGCAAACCCTAGATCTGCTGCTGGGGAGTGTGCCCAACTCTCTGGGTTTCAAACTGGGACTTAGGTACAAGCTTAGTTAGCCCTGGACTCCAGGGAACTTGCATTAAGAATTCTTGGAAATGTGTACAATTTGCTGTCTTCTTTCCAAGCTATAAAAGTTCAGCTAATGGAAAGGGTGGACTCAAAGAATAAAAATACCCTGCACCCTCAGGGAAACTGACTAGCATTGCTGTTCTGCCTTCCTGACAGAGGTTCCTGGAGTTTGTAACATGTCACCTGGGTGTCAAACAGCACACGTCAAACCCCAGGGGCTTCAGCCAAATTGAGCAGTCCTGGAATGAAGTCAAGGGAGGGAAGAAAATGTGGGAAAGTGAAAGCCCACGGGTGTCATACACAAATAAATCAGAATCACCTGGGAGGAATCAAGATGCTTGATTGAGAGCCTACCAAATGCTGGGGTTTCTATTAAGTATTTAATAGATATAATTTTCTCTGATCTGTCCACAAACTGAATTAGGTCAGAAACATCATCTTCACATCCCCATGGTAATGAAGGTGAGGGAATCAAAGCTCAGAGAAGCTGAGTAATTGAAGGTCACACAGCTGGTGCATCAGTCAGTACGGTTGAAGTTCTGCTGCAATAACAAATAATCCTGAAATCTCGATGGCTTGAAAAGACAAAGGTTTAATTATGATCATGCCATATACTCATTATGCGATGTTGGGTCATTGAGATCACTCAGGGACCCAGGCTGATGGAGCAGTTTCCATCTTGAACTCTGCTGGTAGCTGAGACAGAGGGAGCAAGGGAATTGTTGAGGGTCTCATGCCAGAAATCAAATAGTGTTGCATTCATTACTCACTGTCCAGAACTAGTTTTGTGGTCTAGGAAATGTAATTCTGTCATGTGTTTAGAAACTCAGAAGGAAGAATTGGGGATATTGGCAAATGTTTTCATGTAGCACCAATAACCAGCACTGTTAGTTAAGAGGTGGGATCAAAATCTGAACCCACCTCTGCTTAACTCCATGTCACTGTGTACCTTCTGTATAAGTGGGCTCCCAGAAGTCCGTTTCATGCTCTCCATGGGGCCCCTTGCAGTCCCTTCTGCCATGAATACACCAAACCATCCCGTGCTTCTCTAAGGAGCAAGCATGTCTAGGTGGATATGTGAGTACAAGCATGACCCCATGGGCC
This sequence comes from Desmodus rotundus, assembly GCF_022682495.2. NCBI lineage: Eukaryota > Metazoa > Chordata > Mammalia > Chiroptera > Phyllostomidae > Desmodus > Desmodus rotundus. The sequence goes on along the minus strand of NC_071398.1, from coordinate 29,284,598 downwards.
ACAGCTCTGAATAAAGCTTATCTTGCTTGCCATTATAACAAGCCATTTGATGCACAGCCAACTTCTTCCTCAGATAAAAACAAAATCCTTTCAAGATGAGAAGGACTGTTCCACAGGGAGTGAATTTCTAATTCAGCCCATGAATTAGTCAGGTTCAGGCTCAGCTGCTGTGACAAAGAAAGGCCTCAGGACAGTGGTTCACACAAGTGGAACCCTGGTTCTCCATAAGTGGTGGGCAGATCAGGGCGGCTAGCTGCACTCCATAGGGTCTCACAGGGATCCAGGTTCCTTCAGTCTTCCTCCTGCTGTCATCTCCTGGGGTGATGTTCTTGCCCACATAATAGAAGCTGACCCGGCAGCACTATGTCCGTGCTCCACCAGGGCAGGAAACATGGAATGGAGGGCAAGAAATTCCTCCAAGGAAGTGACATGGAATTGCATACCTCCTTGGTGAGAGCACTGTCACATGACCACACCCAACTGAAGGCAAGGCGGGGAAGTTGAATCTCTAGCTTGGTGGTCATGTGTCCTACTGAAACTCCAGGAAGGTTTCTATTACTAACAGGAAGAAGGAATGAGCCCTGCCTCCTCCTTATTGCCTCCACCCAATTCTCTTATTGAACCTCTCTGGTACTGATTTCTCATTAGCCCAGTTTCCATCCCAGCTTACTGCTGGGTGAGACATCTCCCAACCATCTGTGCTACCTTCCATGGGTGTATTAATCAGCTTGGGCTGCCATAACAAAACACCACAGCCTGGGTGGCTTCAGCAACTGTAGGACATTTATGTCCCACAGTTTTGGAGACTGGAAGTCCAAGTTCAGGATGCCAGAAGGGTTGGTTGCTGGTGAGAACCCTGTCCCTGGCTGTAGACAGCCACCTTCTCCCTGTGTTCCTCATGTGCGGAGAACACACTCTCTCTCTCCCTTCCTCTTATAAAGCCACTAATCACACCATGAGGTCCCCATCCTCAGGGCCTTATCTAATCCTAATGGCTTCCCAAAAGTCCCACGTCCAAACACCATCTCCGTGGGGGGCCAGGCCTTCAACATATTAATTTGGGGGAGGGACACACACAATTCAGTCCATAGCAATGAGACTCTATGAATCTCCTGATGTCCAAACCCCATCCAGCCCCACTGCCCACTGAGCCCTGGCTATGCTGGGATCTTACAAACGCACCATATGACTCCATTGTTCCTTACAGTTTACAGTTGGTATTTACATGATTGATTACATGGTCAGGGGAGAGGAATGAAAGCCAGCAGCCCCAAGACCAAATTCCACGCAGGTTGATGAATAAACCTCTTTTCTAAGCCCAGACCGGAGGAGCTGATGTATAGGAATGCAAATTTGTTATAAGCCAATGACCATCTCCTTGGCAGTTCCAAATATCTCGAGGGCTTCCCAGCCCTTTCCAATATCCCACTGCCAAATTAAACACACACATCCAGTTGGTGACTGTGCACCCAGACATTCAAGGGTACAAAAATAGAAGAGAAAGCAACCACGCTGCTCTCCCAGGCAGCCAGAGCCCAGGGGTTGATGGAGAAGCCCGGGGCTGTGTGCAACAGTATTCACGGGCTCAACCTCCCACAAGACTTGTGGACCTATTTTGGGGGATAAATGACTGCTCAGAAAGTTTCCCACTTCTTTGTATAAATGCGATTTCACACTCTACTCCAAAGCCCCAGGAACTTACAACAACAACAAAAAAAGGGTGTTCACATGGGCTCCCCCAATGAACAGCTCCTTGTGCCCTTCCATTGGGAAGCTTGGAAAAATTACCTTTCTGGTCTTTTCAGGAGCTCTTCTGACCAGGTTGGTCTCCCGAAACTGAGCTGAACACACACTCTTCCAGCCAAATGGACAATTCACTGGTCACCACTCAGCCAAGCTCACATGCTGCCTCCCCCTGGAAGCCCTCTGACACCATCCATTCAACCTGATTCTCATCTCTTATCAGTGTCTTGGGTCATCTTTGCTGTCCCATCCATCCAGACTGCTTGACCTGTGCTCTCTCAACACTTGGGTGGGTAGCGTGTACAGACTCACATAACAATTGTTAAGTCCAGGCTTATCTCATCATTAGCTATGCTACCAAATTAAAGATATGTACACTCTCTTTGTGCCTCAGTTTCCCCATTGCTGAGAAGGTCAACACATGGTGAGGCACTGAGACCATGCCCAGCCCCTTGCTAGGGGTGTGTGTCAGCTCACAGTTATGCTGTGGCTCCTGCTCAGGCTCTCCCTCTTCCCCCCATCCTGGGGCTGAGGGCCGTACCACAGAAGATGGTGGAGGGTGAGGCAGGAAGGGTGTGGGGATTGGGGGTCAGGACTCGTAGGGGTTTGGATTCCAGGTGAAGGATTGAGGCTGTTGTCCAGGGAATGGTCAGGGATTTGGACTGGGGAGTGATACATTCAGAACCGCAGTTAGGAAGGCAGATGGGAAGGCCGTAGTGAGGATGGGACACAGCACTAAATACAGAGTGCCAGGCACAAACCCTGCCCAGAGTCACTGCTTCTTACCCTCAAGCTCACTGCGCCTGACACTGAGCAGACCCTCTTCTCACGTCTGCTCTGTGGACGGGAGCAGCAGCCCTGCTTTCTGAGTGCCCAGGGAGGAATGCTGCTGGCTACCAGCCAGAGGCAATGCCAGGCTCCTTCTAGAGCATTCCTTGGCAAAGCTAAGTCTGCACCATTCCTGGTGCACATAAGACAGAACCCCGACATTTGCTAGGCACACACCTGAGAATTTGAGGAGTCTCTGAACTTGGGAATGCCACCACTTCCAAGACCTGAAGCTTGAGGAGGTCCAGGGGAGGAAAGATGAAGCAATGGTCCTGGCTGCTCAGCCTGAGTGAGGCTGTGGGATCTGGCGTGGGTCACGTACGCTCTCGGGGCTTCTTCATTTCAGTTTGGTTCCCCTGGAAGCAGACCCTGCAACATGGATTTGAGTGAGGAGTTCACTGGGAGGTGGCCACAGGCAGACACTCACGGAGCAGGAGGTCAGACCTGAGGGAAGGAGCCCTGCTAAGTGTGTGATAAGCCGGTTGCCAACATGGGCCATTGGAGCTGAGCCCCACTGAGAGCTATAGAAGCCAAAGGCAAGGCTGTGCCTTAGAGGCACCCAGAGTGGTGGTGAGGGGGCTGGGGTATTTATATTCTTGTTTCCATAATCATCGGTGGGGTGTCTCCGCAGGACGCTCACTCCTCAGTTCTCTGGCCGGCTCAGGGTGTTAATAACCTCAAGTCACATGGGCAGGTGCTGGCTCTGGGGCTCAGGTCAGAGGGCACAAAAGGGTCAGGGTGAGGGCTAAAAATAGGGCACCAAAAGTGTCTGCCACAAACAGATGAAACAGGGTCAGTCTCAGGATGAGTGCGAGAATAAATGAGATAACATACGCGCATGTCGAGGGTTAGCGAAATGCACAATTCTGAGTGAAAACTCAATAGATGATAGTTCTTCCTCATTTTAAGAGTTTGGGGCACATCGGGAGAGTGACTTTCCCTTCATTGAAAGGTGGGAGGAGGAAGCAGCATGTTTATTCCCCCATGGCACTCCCTGACGGGTCAGCAGGACTTCTGATGGGTGGCCATCTGCATGTCCTGCTCTCGGTTTGTAGAAGCCCTGCCCTTCCCCCTTGGGTCCAGGCTCTGTGCCATCTGTGATTTCCCCGACATACTTTGTAGAGAGTGTCCTTTACTTAAACTCCCCACAACTGTTCCCTGCCAGGTCCTTGACTGTCCACTAGCTCTCCTATGCATGCAGCGAGCATTTGTCATTTGTGTGGCCACCCAGCACCCTCCCTGGGTTTGGGGAATCTCCCTCCTTCCAAGTTGTGAAGGGAACAGGCAGATCTCAGGCCAGAAGTGGAAATTCCAGGCAGTCACCATCCCAGCCTCCCTGCACCTGGGATGAGGGCACATGGCCTGGGCTCCTGCAGTCAGACACATCTGCACTGGACATTAAGTCAGGAGCTTTGTCATTGCCTCTTCTCTCTGATGGGGTGGCTGGGGACAGGTGGGCACTGGGCCTCATTGCCCAGATCCCCTTTGAGAAAGAGGACTTCCCCCTGTCTGCCCCCCAGGCTCTGAGAGGACATCTAGTAGATAAAATTTCTTTGGGAATGGCCATAGCAGAAGAAATGCACCTTGCCCAAGCTCATGTCCTGTTTGGGATGGTGGCTGCATCCACTGACCCAGTCCCTCACCCTGAGCAGCTCTGAGAGGCCAGCCCAGCTCCCAGGTCCCCATGGGGGTGGCTAAATCCTTTGCTGGGACTGACTTGTAGCCCAGCTTCTCCCTCTGCCCAATTCTGTTTTTCTCTCCTTGTTCCAAAGACCGACCTCTCCCTGGTCACTAGCCTTCAAGCTCAGCCCTGTCTCGGAGTCTGCTCCCTGGGGTCCCCAGCTTGGGCACCCTGGTGTCATTGGAGGCAGTGACAGCAGACAAGGCTCAGTGGCCAAGTACCACAGTGGATTTTATTAGTTCTGTCTGCGGAACTTCTGAGTTTGATTCTCCAGCCCTCCCAGCAATAATCTGCTACAGCAGGGTCTTCTAAGAGACTCCTTTTCTCTTTTTATCAGCTAGAGATGGGTTCTGTTGCTTTCAACTAATAACTCTGACTAGCAGTTAAATTCTCAAACATTAACCCATCTAAAACAGGATTTTCATAGATGCCCATAAATGGGTTTAAAGGGAGATAGATAATCCTCCCACAATAGAAATTGGATCAAGTATGCATGATACTATCCATATGTAAATTATGCGCATAATTTCTGGATGAGGGTGCAGAGGTTCTAATTAGATTCCCAAAGGGTTTTTGGATTACCACTGACCATCTGCGAAAGTGCCCCTCGGTCACTCCCATGGCCTGTGTAGGGCTCTCTGTTCCACTCGAGGAGGACGGTTCTATGCAGTCACATGCTGATTAACGAGGGGGATGCATTCTGGGAAAGGCATCATTAGGCAATTTCGTCATTGTGTGAATGTCACAGAGTGCACTTACACAACCCTGGATGGGATAGCCTCCTACACGCCCTGCTCCATGGTATGTAGCCTGCGGCTCCTGGGCTGCAAGCCTGCACAGCTTGTCGCTGCACAAAACAACAGGAGATTAAATCCAGCAGAGGAGAAAATGATGCGATCAAGAGAGGTGGTGACCCCGAGACGTATGAGGCTGCTGCCAGCATCACATGGCATTTTTATAGCCAAGCTTTTCTTACATAAGTAGAGTGTACTCTTACTGATGATCAAAGTATAGTATAGCAAATAATAAACCAGTAACATGTCGTTCGTTACCATTATCAATGTACATAATTGTACATGTTCTACTGTTGTGCAACTGCCAGTGCAGGAGGTTTGTTCACACCGGAAGCACCACAAACGCGTGCGTGATGCACTGTGCTGCAGCGTTTCAACCCCACGATGTCACTAGGCAATGAGAATTTTTCAGCATCATAATGTTCTTATGAGACCACTGTTGTGTATTCACCTGGCATTGACAGTAATATTGTCATTCGGCCAGTGACTGCACCTTAGATACACTGCGGGCGCGATCAAGTTTCCCGAGTTCCCTGCTCACAGAGCAGTCTCATGTAGGTGGGCTCCTAGGCTGTTGCTCAGGGTCCCAGGCTCTTTCCACCTTGTGGCTCTGCCCTTCCCTAGGAGGCTGGGTGCTCTGAATTCAGCATGCAGAAGGAAAGGAAACATGGTTAGACACATGCTTCTTTAGCTCCTGGACCCTTACTGCTCACCGTCTGAGGATGAAAACTGGTCGAGAGTCACAGTCCCACCTCTTTGCCTGGTGGGCTGGGAAGTGCAGTTCCTGGCTGGGTAGCCACTTGCCAGCAGCAACTCTAACACACCACGCTGGTGGACAATTAGCTTCCTCCACTGCACTTGGATTGATAATAACAGAGCAAGAGCACCTAGAAAGGGATCTATTTTGACATGACACCCCTAGCACAGGGCACTATTTATTGAGCAGGGGCTCAATATAGCTTCGTTGAATAACTAAACGAAGGTATAAAGGAATGAATGAAAAAGAGCCATCAGACTCTGTTAAGTCCAGGGAATATTTCCAGGTTGTTCTGGCTTGTTTTGGAAAGCATTTTCAGTATGGGTCTTCAGTCAAAAAGGAAAAAAGAATTGGCTGGATGAAGAAGCCATTTTTCTCTAAGACAGTGGAAGGAAGCGTTTTGACTGTTGTCCAGGATGTCCGGAGCTGGGCGGATGGATTCCTTTTCCCAGCCAGGCCTCCTTCTCAACGCTGTGTGTTTATTTGGAAGAGGTCTGTTCCTGCTGGAGGACAGGTGTTCTCAGCGCAGCCGACGTGATACGGTTGCAGACCCCGGTCCTGCACTAGCTTGGCTGCCTGGAAATTGATGGCTTCTCGTGTGTGTGTGTGTATTGCTGGTGGGAACTGGGTGTTTCCCAGCAAAAGGTAACAGAGCCTGTGGAATGGAATACAACTTCCTGAGAATCCCTGGATTTCTCCCCATATTAGTCATTGCAGAATGTATACTATTTTAACTCTTGGACTCAGACTGGATTTTAGAGGACTCGAGGCAGAAGAAGAGTTGGTGGTAGGGACACATGGTTGGTGACTTGGGGAGGGGCAGCTCTCTTTTCTTCTCTCAGAGATGATGTGATGCTCCCTGAAGGTACAAAAAAGCCTTTTCCAGGTCCAGAACTTGGTGACCTTTTGGAAGCGGTATCCAAGCCCTCGGTCTCTCGCTGGTGTGACTGGAGTGGGGATAGGGAGGTAGCGCTCTGGCGGTACCTGGTTCACAATCAGTACGGGTTGGGAGGTCTTACATAGCAGTGAACACACATTCTGTGCAGGGCACAGGCAATGCCTGTGCATGGAGAGAGGTACGCAACTCAGCTGTGAATGGTAGGGAGACACAGGCTTCACAAGCTCAGAGGAAGTGGAGACACATCTTCTTCGAAGGAGTAGATGCCGAAGGATATGGGGAGTTTTTCCAGATGAGAACAGGGGTGGCCCCAGCATCAGGACCGGTGAGAACAAGGGCCTGGAGTGTGGAATGGACAAGTGTCCTCACAGAGCTGGAACTGCCCCCCTCTGCCCTCCACCCTCCACCCTCACGGCAGCCTTCCACATCTTGCCAAGTTGCTGCCGGCTGTCTCGGTGGGAGGCCCCAGGCAGCAGCTCAGCAGTGGTGGTGCAGGCCAGGAAATGGCAGTGAACTTGAGGGTCTCCCCTTATCTATGGGAGAAAGCTGGGAAGATCCAAGCGAAGGTGAAAAGCAGTAGAGGAAGCCAGGGGGCTAGTGGTGGTGACCCCACCTTGGCCAGATAATGATCAGCTGTGGAAGCAGCCAAGTGCAGCTCAGCTGTGGCCCTCACTCCAGCCAGGCCCCCTCGTCCTCTGAGTCCCCTTCCATAGGCGGGGGCCCTGGGGGAGCAATGAGCAGATATTCCCCTGAGTAGCTGTGCATGAAACAGGCCTGGAGAGTGGATCTGGCTGCTGAGGCCAGCAGAGCCCCTCCTCCTGACTTCTTGGTGTCTGGGAAAATCCTTTTGACAATTGGCAGGTGAGGCTGGTGAGACAGGTGAGGCAAGAGTAAGGGCTCTGGAGCCAGATGGCCTGAGTTCAGATCCCACTCTGTCATTTCCAAGCCACACGGTCATTGAGCGAGTGTCTTCCAAGCATCGTCTGTAGCACCAGGAAAAAATAACAGTACCGCCCCGGTAGCATTATGCAGGTTACACAAAAGACTGTCAGGTACACCTGAGCCACGGAGTTGAGCTGTTATCTCCAAGTAGCTGACACTTTGGGATCCCGCCTTCCGTGTCAGGCGCTTCTACTCTCCTTTTCCCTTCACTGGCCCCTCTTCTCTATTTTACTTCCTCCTCTTGTCCTCTTTTCACCTCTAGTTTTGTTTCCTTCCACCCCAATCTCAGGAGCTTGCTCTGTTTAAACTTTTTCTCTCAGAGGCCCTAGTGACAGCATTAAGGGCTCCTGCCATCCCCGTCCCTTGGTCAGAGGAGGGAGGGAGTCTGGAGGAGGGGCTCTGCTGGCCTCACCTACCAGGTACGCCCTCCATGCCTGTTTCACAGGCAGCTACTCAATTCCTGAGGCCCGGATCCAAAGCCCCATCCTCCAGGAAGTCCTCCCAAACTCCTCTGGGCAGCCACCAGCAGATGGGCAGTTGGAACTGAGGAGCTGTGGCCGGCTGAAAGGAGGGGTCATGAGAGCACAGGACTGAACGGGCCACTCAGCATGTCTTAGGTCCTTGGCAATGTGCTGTGTGCTGGGGATACCCACTGCTTTGCATTCATGCTTGCTGAGTGCTGGCACTGTGGGGTGTCACTGTCACTCTGCCTGAGGGACAATGGCTGAGGCTCAGAGATGCTAAGTAATCTTCTCGATGTAGTAAAGTGTGATTCCAACCCTTACCCAGGCCTCACCACACACGCTGCCTTTAATTACTGAATAGTGCCCCCCAAATTCTTATGCTTCCTGGACATGTGACCTTATTCGCACATAAGGTCACTGCAGATGTGATCAGGTGAGATGAGGTCATACTGCAGTATGTGGGCTCTTAATCCCATATGACTGGTGTCCTTCTAAGAAGAGGGGAAGAGACACAAAGACAGACACACAGAGGAAAGTTTGCCAGTGATGATAGAGCAGAGACTGGAGTGGTGTGTCCATAAGCCAGGAAACACCAAGGATTTCCAGAAGCTCAGAGAAAGACAGGGAATAAATTCTGTCCTTGAAACTTCGGAGGGAGCACAGCCCTGCTGATACCTGGATTTCAGACTTCTGACCTCCAAACCTGAGAGGAAATGCATCCTCCTTGTCTGAAGTACTTGGCTTGTGACACTTTATTATGGCCGCCCTGAGAAATGCATATAGTCGCTAAGCCCTGTCACACTGAAACCTGGCAGTTCCAGACTCTGGTCCACGGTCAGTCGAGCCTCCTGTGGGGACATGCAGCAGAGCAGCCTCCAGAGCTGAAATTTTGAAAGTCAAGGAGACAGGAAGAGCCTGGAAGGGGAGTGAGTTCTTCCCCAACACTGGCAGGCTTCAGTTTCCTGAACACTCGCACACTCACTGTCACCGGGACTGAGGTTTTGTCCAGAATCAGCACAGGACTCCTCTCGGGGGCCCCACAGGATTTGTCAAGATGCATGATGTGGCCGAAGCTCTTTGTCCCTTGCTATGTCATGTGGGCCTGGCTTGGCTCAGTGTGGGAGGGAGCCAAGGGTTGGGTCTTCATCTCTCCAGGCTTGTCCCATGGTTGGTCCTGAGACTGAAAGAGGGGCAGAGGGAATAGGAAAGAAAGACAGAAGTCAGGGGGGAGATAGAGATGGAAGAAAGAGACAGAGAGATGAGGGAAGGAAGGAGATCGGGGGTGGGAGATAAAGACAGACAGAGAGAAGTGGAGAGATGGAAGAGGGAGAGGTGGGGTGGGGAAAGAGAAAGAAGTAGGGATATAGAAAGATAGATAGATAGACAGATAGGAGAGGCAGAGAGATGGAGAGAGAGAGACAGAGAGCTGGGAGAGGGAGAGATGGGGGTGGGGAGAGAGAGCAAGAAACAGGTAGGAGAAAATAACAGGGAAAGATAAGTGAGGGATTCAAAGATTCATAGAGAGGTTGGAACAGAGGGACAGACACCCAGACAAGTAACGGATGTTGACAAGGAGACAGGGAGGAAGAAAGACAGAAGCAAAGAGTAAGAGATAGGGAAAGAGAGAGAGAGAGAGAGGAGAGGGAGAAATAGAAAAAAGATACAGACACAGAGGGAGACAGGAGAGGGAGAACCAAAGAGGAACCCAAGGCACAGGAGGGAGGGAGGGCATGAGGGAGCGAGCCGCAAGCGTGCTCCCTTGCACACCCGCTGTGCTTCAACCGCACTGGCATTGCAGCAGCCTTCACCACTCAGACCATCCTCACCCTGCCGCACACCGTCTGCTGCAGAAAGTGCCTGCAGCCCAGACCTGGGAGTGCAGTGTGGGGATGGGAACAACCCCTGGGACAAGGACTCACTCTAAGCCCCAGCCGCTAGAAATACGGGTTCTGCGTCTTCCCAGTGGGGCGAGGTGAGCTCCCCCACCTGACAGCAGGACACGGTTAATGTTCTCAAGTCCATGGGCCTCAGTGCTGTTTTAATTAGGCATTTAACTGGAAAGGGACAAGGCCTTCACATTTCCCCACAGATCCAGCTGCCAGCTTTATCGGGATCCCCTGCAGGATGCTGTAAAGACATGGGCTTGAATTAAAGAGGATGAGGGAGGGGCATGTCAGAATTGCTGGTTCCCCCAGCCCAGGTTTCATGGGATTGCCAGCTTGAGGGGCTTCCATGGGGAAGAGTGGGCCTTACATTAAGCAGAATTTAACCCTTTAGGAGCTTCCCTAATTATTTCTCTGACAGGTGAGGACCTGGAAGGAGCGAATCACTGGGTCAGTGCAGCCTTCACTGCTTGCAAATGTCAGGAAGCCCAACTCAACTTGGCTGAGTTGAAAAATAGAATATTGGCTCAGTTACCTGAGAGGCAGTTCAGCTTCAGGTCCAGCTAGATCCAGATACTGTGATGTGATCATCAAGCTGTCCCTCTCTCCTTTCCTCATCTCTGCTTTCCTCTGGGAGAAATTCACCTTCACACAGTCCCTCCTAAGTGGCAGCAAAGATGATAACTGGCAGCTCCAGTCCTCCTGCCAGCTCAGCAATCCGCCAAGCTCCGCCCCCACCACCAATGTCCCAAGCTTGATTCTCTTTGGAGTGCCTTGAGAGAGCAAGTGTCTTCAGGAAGCCATGCCATGGCAGCAGATGGATAATTTAAACATCACCCCAGATACGGGGGTCATCAGAGCCCTAGTCCTGGAGAGAAGGATGGGGCAAGGATGCTGGGGCAGCTCCGGTGCCTGCCAGGCAGACCAGTGCTGATGCTGGGTGCTGAGCAAGGCGAGTGAAAGAGGGCGTGTGTAATGACAAGGGTGGGGCAAGCAGGCACCAGGTACTGAGCACTCCCAGAGTGACTGGCCCTGAGCCACCTGTTCCACAAGAGCAAACACACATTTAACCCTCCCCATGCCTTGGGCTATGGGCTCCCTTCTAGCTCAGTGAAGAAAGTCGAGACTCAGGGAGGTCAACTGAGTTGTCCAACACACCCAGAAGGTAGGTGTCAGTGGGTAATGACCCCTGAGTCCAACTTGACCCAATGTGCTGGGGTCTTCCCCCAACCCTTGTCTTTTGGTGTGGATTCTGGGGTTGAGGCTGAGAGAGGCTCAATCCCAGAAGGGGTTATTGGGCTCATGCTGCAGTTTTCTGTCCCTCTCTCACTCACCTCCTCCTCCCCTCACTCTGGCCCTTCCAGAACAATCACTGCTCTTCCTGCTGAGGCTCTCAGTTTCTCCCCTTGGACCATTCTGTTGGCTGGTCGAGGGTGGGGTGACCTGCTCCCTTGTTATACAGGTCTCGTGCAGTTACAATAGTTTCAACACCTGTTAACGTCCTTGTCTATTAATTCTACATGGGTGTTATTTCTGGTTACTTTTGATGCATTGACTTTTTCTTCTCATTATGGCTTATATTTTCCTGATTCTTTGCACACAGGAAAGTTTCAAATTGGACGCCAGATATGGTGATTCTTACCTTGTTGGGTGCTAGATATTTTTTGTATTCTGTACATACTCTTGAACTTTGTTCTGGGACACAGTGAGGCTACTTGGAAGTAGCTTGATCCATTCAATTTTTGTATGATCAAAAAGGGACCATTTGTAATAATCATTTGATCATCTAGGAGGTATACCACCTGGGCTAAAATTTCCTTTCTTCCTTCCTTCCTTCTTTCCTTCCTTTCTTCCTTCCTCTTTCTTTCTCTTTCTTTCTTTCTTCTTCCCTCCCTCCCTCCCTCTCTCTCCCTTTCTTTCTGTCTTTCTTTCTTTCTTTCTTTCTTTCTTTCTTTCTTTCTTTCTTTCTTTCTTTTTCTTTCTTTCGTCTTTCTCTCCTTTTTTAAAAATGAATAAGCAAGTAGGCAATCAACTCATATTCTGAATTCTCCTCTGTGTGTGATTCTGAGCTAAGTTATTGCCAGGTCAAGAAGTTGGCCCGATAGTATCTTTTGAGCGCTCACTGAGCTCATGATCTGGGGGTAATTTCTTTTCTGGTCAACCAGCAAACCAGATCAGAGCCATCTCCCTCCTACAGGCTATGGGCATGATGCCACGATAATTTTCCTTACTGTCCTGGAACCAGCAACCATGACTATCTCTTGGGCATCCACCATGTGCAGGGCATAGAGTATAAGGTGGGATTCCTCCCCTGAGAAGTTGATTAGAAGGTTGGCCCCAGCCATGGACAGAAAGCTGCAAGGCAGTGGAGGGTGTTGCCTGACAGTTGCTTTTGAATAGTTCTTCAGAGGCAGGGAGTTCACCTCTGCTCTGATCAAGGTGGACCCTGTTGTTCTAGGGTGGTCTCAGCAATGCTGAGTGTTTTTCATGCATCTAAAGCATTTTCCTCACCCAAAAGCCAATTTGAATCTCACAGGGGCCTTTTCTTTTTCCTAAGTTAGTAACATCTTTTCCTCTCAATCCCCACTATTCCCCTGTCCAACTAACATTCTTATGATTGTCATTTTGCAGATGAGAAAGGAGGCCCAAGGATGGAACCCTTATCCAAGGTGCCCACTGGCCAGGGGCAGAGGCGAGAGGTGAGTGTGTCTGGCCCCAGGGCCCTCTCTCCTCCACCTCCCATCCTGCCTCTTTTCAAAGTGAGTCACAGGAAGACAGCAGCCAGAGAGCCAGGAGAGGTGGGGAGAGCCTCTGCCCCAGCTGCGTGTTCATCAAATGCAGCATTGTAAAAGATCACTTGGCAAAAGATGAGCAATAAATTAAATTACTCAGAGAACACACTCCGCAATCAAAGGCATTGTCTCAGAGAAGCACAGCATTCGCCTCTACAAGCTGGGCTCAATTAGAAGCTACAAGGAGACTCCATTTAATGTGGACTAGGCTCAGGAACCTGGAGAAATGACCCAAGGGCTGCTTCCTGGTCCCTGCTTTCTCCCCAGCTCCCCTCCTGGGTGGTGGTCCCCCCACCTTGGTTCTGAGGGGGCCCATGAGGAGGAGGCCTGGTTCAAACGACACTCTGCCCAGAAACCACAAGTTTATGAATCCCAGAAGTTTCTCTTGCTCAGGTCAGGCTCAGAGCTTGGCTGACGTTAGAGGAGACATTTTTCTCTGTCAGGCAACAGAACGCAGCACAAAGACGCCAGCTGTGAGGCCTCAGAGCCCAAGTCTCTAATTAAAACAGTGGAAAATTAGATAACTTCACAAATTCATCACTGCCGCCACTGGCTGTCAGAGGGAAGGCTTCAGGGCTTACCCCCACCTTTTGTTTATATGCTAACGGGGTTCCTTTTTGTGAGTGTGTGTGAATGTGAGTGTGTGTGAGCGTATGTGTGAGCATGCATGTGTGTGACTGTGAGAGTGTGTGAGCACGTGAGCATGTGTGTGTGCACAAGAGTGTGTGAGTGTGAGTGTTGAGTGTGTGTGTGAGCATGTGTGTGAGTGTGCGTGTGCACATGTTTGTGTTCTCATTTTCTCTTCCTCTTGGTCTAGCTTTTCTGCTTCCTTTTCTTTTTTTCTTTCTTGTTCAGCCCAGTCCCTAAAATATTCAGTCTAGTGGCCAACCCAGAAGAGAGAACTTCATCTAACAGTGATTTTTATCACCTCTCTGAACTTGAAAAATACTACTCTTCCAAGTAATCTTATTTGTGTCAGACAGAGTAACTCTGAGGTGTGATCCTCATGATTTCACAGGGGGTTATAATCTGGTGGGGAGACAGCTGATAAGTATACAAATTGATGTGTGATATAATATGAGCTAGAGAGACAAGCAACAAAGAAGGGAAAAGCAGGGTGGCATTTGCCAAAGAATGGGGGGGTGGCACCAGTTTGTACAGAGTGTTCAGGAAAGGCCTCTTTGAGGAGGCATTGATCGGTGTACAGACATGAAAGAAGCAAGTGGAGAAACCATGAAGTGATGTTATAAAAGAACATTCCAGGCAGGCAAAACAGATCATCCATCACCATCACCATAATCATCGCCATCATTTTCATAATCATCACTATCACCATCATCATTGCCATCATCACCATCACCATCATCACCATCACCATCATCATCATCACCACCATCATTTTCATAATCATTATTGTCACTGTCATCTCCATCATCACCATCACCATCATCATCACCACTATCACCATTCCAATTCTAATTCAATTGGTCTGGGTTGGGGCATAGTGGCTTTTTTTTTAAGCTTCCCAGGTGATTCTAATGTGTACATCAATGTGCACAGCCAGGATTGGGATCTGCTGCCCTAGACTAAAATATCTTACAAGAAAAAAAATCTTAAAATTTCGTACTCACTAAAAGTCTATAGGGCTGATTTTCTTTGTCGTCCTATTTTACACATTGGAAGAGGTTTAGAGAATAAGGAAGTTTATAAGCCTGTTAGCTGCATAGTGTCCATGGGACTATGGCATGTACCTTCTTAGCTGTTGTTCCATGTGGCCATTGAGTCAGAGGAAACTTCAAAGCATATGCACATAATATGTGCCCAGGGAATAGCTGGGGACCAATTCAGCCTAGAACACTGCCACCTCCCAACTTCACCCCAAATTAGTATGCTGGCTTTCAAAGAAGAGAGCCAACTACAAGATGCTACAAAACATAGAAAGGTGACAATGTCATTATAGCTGTTACTACGGTTGCAATTTCTCACATGATTGAACCCCGTTGGTATACCATCCTAAGAAGCATTTACACACCTGTTAATTAGCAACAACCATACCAGAAGCCTGCCAATCATTTCCCTGGTTTTCTTTTCAGTTGAGCAAACCTAAGGCACGGAGAGCTTAAGAAATGTGCCCAAGGCCATACAACAAGTGAGTGCCAGAGCCAAGATAATGAACAAACATCGACATACTGGGACCTCAGCCTCATTTTTTCCACCCCTCTGTTTCACACCTGATTTTGAGGGACAACACAGCTTGAAAATTGAAGCTCCAGGTCCAAGCAGTGATGAGCCAGTACCTCCCTGAGCCTGTTTCCCGGTCTGTAAACAAGTGTGCTTCCTCTGCTAATATCATTGGGTTATTGGGAGACCAAAGTAGAAGGGAGGCAGCTGCATCTTGTAAACTTCTAAGTGTCATGCTCATCATACCCTGCTTTGTCTTATCGTGTGCACAGATGTGGCCAGGACTTCTTGGCCCCAGGTAACTTTCAGCCACTCTGCTCCCCATCACCACTGCCACTCAGAGGAGACCTCTGAACACTGTTTGGTCGGTCATCAAGCATCTTCTCGGTTCAGGCCTGTGTGCGAGGTTTCCATGATCCTGTGTGCTTCTCCGTCTCACAGCTGCCATTCACCACCATGCCAATGGCAAGTCAGGTGGGCACAGAAGGCAGGTGGGAGTGGGTTGGGTTTGGAGGCTGGTGATAAAGACAGTAATTGGTCTGGAACCTCTGGGACACCTGCTAAAAATGCCTGTTCTGGAGCCCAGCACAAGAGGTGCCATGGGGATCTGTGTTAAAGCCAAGGTCCCCAGGCAATTCCATTGCCAGCAGTTTTGAGACCCATTAATTTAATGTTTGGTTATTTGCCCAACAAGTATTTATTGGCCCCTATTCTGTGGTGTCCTTGAGCTCTAGCTGGTTAAGGAGCCATCTCTGCAGCTGCAGTGAATGGAACCATATATGGACCTTCCATACCTTTGGCAGGTTCTTTAATCTCTGTGGTTTCGTCATCAGAAACAATAATAAAGGCTAACACATGTGAGTGTTTCCTATGAGGTAGTTATAGTGGTGTGCTGGTACATGCTCAAAACCAGCTCTCTGGGGGTGATAAGACTGATTTGTAGCATCTGCCAATTTCCATGGTGTAAATGCTCTCCTCTCCTTGTGGCTGATTTCAATGTGACATCATCGAACACGGAGTCTGGGGGAGATGTGCAACAGCTCATTATTGTGTATTTCCACCATGGTGATTCCACAGACATAAATATCCCAAGGAGAGGGAAAATAGTAAGAATATAGTAAAATAATTAGGAAGTGATGAGTTTTGAGTATGTATTGCCTTCATTTTTAAGACGGTTTATTTAATTTTAATTGTACATAATTTAATTTTTAATGATGGCAAAGTTTTAAATTTTATTAAAATTTAATATTTAGCTCTTGCAAGCTGGTACAAGTTAATTTCAGTGCAGCACTGGGTAGCTGCTGTGAATCTCTCCATCTTACAGATGAGAACCCTGAAGAGAGAGAGGTTAAGCAATTCACTCAAGGTCACAGGCAAAGCCAGGGTCCAAACCCATTAGTGTTTTGTTTCCAAGCCTAGCTATGGATATAATGTCATACCAGTCTCCTAGGGTTATTTTCTGGATTAATGCATATAACATACTTAGAGGAATGCCCAGCACCTAGTATGTGCTCAATCAGTGTTGGTTATTATGAACATTGTTCCTGTTAATACAAGCTAGAGATCCATAAGTGCATGAAACATAATTTTTGTCCTCAGTGAACTCACCAGGCTGGGAGACACATACCTGCAAGGCAAAACAGAAACATCTGCACATACACCACAAGTGCACAAAGGAAGGGTTGATCAACTTTGTTTCTGAAACAAGGTGGGCCTCAAGGTGGAAGGAAGGAATATTTAAGCTGGGTTTTGAAGGATGCGTAGGAGTTCACCAGGCAGTTTAATAAGTCAGGTGGATGAGCCCAGTCATCTGTTTGGCTAGAGAAGCCTTAGCCCAGTTGCCACTCTATTCTTGCCCTGAAAGTTGATGCATACTCCATCCCCAGCTGGGAGCTCCATGACTTGTATTATCTAAAGAAACAAGCCCCCTGCCCCTCAGGTCTAACTTTGCCTCAGCTTGGTTGGCTGCATCTCCCAAGGAGGATTCTGGGTTTAGGAATTCCAGTGAAGCCTGGTGGTTATGAATGATGGAATATCTGGAATATCTTTGAATCAAGGTTCCTCCCCTGGCTTAGTGATGCTGGGCATATCAAGTAACCCTGATCCATCTCAGTTTTCCCATCCACAGACAAGGAGTCATAACCTCTTCTGCCTTACCAAGCCACGCAAGAGACATGAGACACTTTTCTTCATGCTTAGCACAGAGCAGGGGACAGAGAGAGTGCCCAAAATAAGCTGGCGTCAGAGTGCACAGGCCAGCCTTAGAAACAATCAGTGGTCTGCACTGCCTGCTTCCAGAAAGGCTGTTTGGCATGTAATTCAGGTGAGCTGAAGTGGTACATATGTGGGCACATAACATCCAGGCAGGGAGCCGTGCTGCCCACCAAGCCCAGCCCCGCAGGCCCCCTGCCAGATTGGTGTGGGTGTCAGGAAGCTGGTGGCCGGGTCAGAGCAGGCTGTCATTGTGCCTTATCCCATGAGGTGAAAGCATTACAGGGGTGCTGTGGCCGGTGCCCCACCTCTCAGCCCTTCCTTTGAACTCTAACAGTAATTTCACGTGTACATGTGGCTGCCAAGCAGTGTGTCTGATGTCCTTTCCGGCTTTTGTAATGTCATTTCCTGTCGGGGATGGGGAGATGCGTTATTGATGTAGAAGCGTTACTATGTTGGCATAATCTTCCCAGCATAGGTAGGAACTCAGTGTGGATGGGCCTTTGGATTCAGATGTAGTGACAGTTTGAGTTGTTGAGCCTTTTCACTATTCCTCCTCCTCCTCCTCTTCCTTCTTCTTCTAACTTGACCACTCAGGGCACAATCTATTGGGAAAGTGAACCTGTGGACATGGAAACGCCATGGGGATGGCCATCACTGTTAGAGAGTGCTGGGTTCCCTGGAAATTAATTGTTGGTGGATTTCACTTGAGAATCAAATGTAAAAAGAGGCTGAGAAATCATAAAAACAAAGCCTTAAATCTTTGGTATGAATGGTAGCATATACATTAAACATGATCTAATGTACTTAATACAATTAATAAAATACACAGGGTGGGGCAAAAGTAGGTTTACAGTTGTGTGCATGGAAAATAATGCAAGAGTTATTAAATAATACGAGAATAAATCTTTGTTTTGCATACTTGCAACTATAAATCTACTTTTGCCCTACCCTGTAGTACAGTATAGTATAACATAATCTGAGTGGTATAGGCCAGGGCAGGCAAACAGCTTTTTAAAGGGCCAGACAGTAAATATTTTAGGTTTCATGTATCGCAGTGTCTGTCGAATTACTCAGCTTTGCTGCAGGAGCAGGGAAGCAACTGTGGACAGTACATTAAAGAGTGGGCATGCGTGTGTTCCAGTTAGCCTTTGTACACCCTCCTGAGAAGTCTCCTGGTTTCTGTGGTGTGAGCCTGATGTGGCTGAGGTCTCAGGTGGTGGTCCAGGGTGGCCCCAGCACTGTGGTTTGCCCATCCCTGGTTTAGAGCACTGGTTTGGGAGTCAGGACTGGTTAAATTAAAATCCTGGCTTTACCTCCAGAAAAAATACAACTAAGCAACTAAGAGGTAGACAACCTATCAGATGCACAGTTCAAAACACTGGTAATCGGAGAACCAAGATGGTGGCATAGGTAGACACACTGCACCTCCTCGCACAACCAGAACTGACAGAAAATCGAACAACCAGGAAGTCCGACACCAAGGAGATTAAAAATAAACATTCATCCAGACTGGTAGGAGGGGCAGAGATGGGCAGCCCGGGCAGACTCGCGTTGCCATGGCAGGACCGAGACTGGCGGAGTGTGGGACGAACGGGGCAGGCAGTCTGACCACTAGCAGACCCTGCAGCCCCACATTCACGCACAGAGAAACCGAGAGGGCCGGACTCAGAGTGGTGGAGAACGCGGCAGGCAGTGTGGCGGGTAGCACCCCATGGCCCCACATTCGCGCATAGATAAACCGGACAAATGGCGGGGAGCGAAACAGACCACGTAACCCAGGGCTCCAGCGCGGGAAAATAAAGCCTCAAACCTCTGATTGAAATATATTTAAAAAAGAAAGAAAGAAAGAAAGAAAACACCCATGGGGGTTGGGGTGGCAGCAGGAGAAACTCCCAGCCTCACAGGAGAGTTCGTTGGAGAGACCCACAGGGGCCTAGAGCGTGCACAAGCCCACCCACTTGGGAACCAGCACCAGAGGGGCCCAATTTGATTGTGGGAAGCAGAGGGAGTGACTGACATCCAGCAGAGAGTGGAGCGGGCGCCATTACTCCCTCTCAGCCCCTCCCCCACGTACAGCATCACAGCTCAGCGTCCCAGTGCAGGGACCAGCGTTACCCCACCCCGGGGAACACCTAAAGCTCCACCCCTTTAAGTAACAGAAGCACCAAGACAAAAAAAAATGGCCCAAATGACAGAACACTTCAAAGCTCCAGAAATAATTCAACTAAGCAGCGAACAGATAGCCAAACTATGAGATGCACAGTTCAAAACACTGGTAATCAAGAAGCTCACAGAATTGGTTGAATTTGGTCGAAAACTACATGAAAAAATGAAGGCTATGCTAAGAGAGACAAAGAAAATGTACAGGGAACCAACAGTGAGGCGAAGGAAACTGAGACTCAAATCAACGGTTTGGACCAGAAGGAAGAAAGAAACATCCAACCAGAAAAGAATGAAGCAACAAGAATTCAAAAAAATGAGGAGAGGCTTAGGAACCTCCAGGACATCTTGAAACGTTCCAACATCCGAATTATAGGGGTGCTAGAAGGAGAAGAGGAAGAACAAATAATTGAAAACTTGTTTGAACAAATAATGAAGGAGAACTTCCCTCATCTGGCAAAGGAAATAGACTTCCAGGAAGTCCAGGAAGCTCAGAGAGTCCCAAAGAAGCTGGACCCAAGGAGGAACACACCAAGGCACATCATCATCACATTACCCAATATTAAAGATAAGGAGAGAATCTTAGAAACAGCAAGAGAAAATGACAGTTACCTACAAAGGAGTTCCCATAAGACTGTCAGCTGCTTTCTCCAAAGAGACCTTACAGGCAAGAAGGGGTTGGAAAGAAGTATTCCAAGTCATGAAAGGCAAGGGCCTACATCCAAGATTACTGTATCCAGCAAAGCTATTGTTTAGAATGGAAGGGAAGATAAAGTGCTTCTCAGATAAGGTCAAGTTAAAGAAGTTCATCATCACCAAGCCCTTATTATATGAAATGTTAAAGGGACTTATCTAAGAAAAAGAAGATAAAAAATAGGAACAGTAAAAATGACAGCAAACTCACAGTTATTAACAACCACACCTAAAACAAAAACAAAAGCAAACTAAGCAAACAACTAGAACAGGAACGAACCACAGAAATGGAGATCACATGGAGGGTTAACAACAGGGGAGTGGGAGGGGGAGAGAGGGGGGAAAGGTACAGAGAATAAGTAGCCTGAATGGTAGGTAGAAAATAGACAGTGGGAGGGTAAGAATAGTATAGGAAATGTAGAAGCCAAAGAACTTATAAGTATGACCCATGGACATGAACTAAAGGTGGGGAATGTAGTGGGGAGGGGATGGGCAGGATGGACTGGACTGAAGGGGGGAAATGGGACAACTGTAATGGCATAATCAATAAAATATATTTAAAAAAATAAAAAAGCAAAAAACAAGTGTCTACACATACAAAAAAAATTAAAAAATAAAATTAAATCCTGGCTTTACTACTCGCTGTGAGAAGTGAGGCTTTTCAGAAGTGGTTTCAGCTCTCAGAGCAGAATCTAGGCTGTGCCCCCCCAACCGCCACCCCCCCGGAAAATGGAGATGAGGGCAGTGGGTAAAGCACTAGGTTGTGAGGAGGTTAAACAGATGATAACGTGTGTGAGCTGCTGAGCACAGTGCCCAGCAGGTGGAGGGTGAGCCCGTGGGTGTCACCCTGGTTGAGGATAAAGGTGATGATGATGATGATGGAAAGGAGGAGGAGGGAGTGGGGTCTAAATCCACCTTCCTGCTGACCTGGATGACGGGCAAATCCTTGCCCTTGCCTGGCTTCATTTTTCTCACGTGGCCGGTAAGGAGATTGCATTCGTGGTGCACAGGCGTCCTTTGCACTCAGTGCCCCTGGGACGCTGCAAGGCCCTCTGTAACGCCAAGTCATACAGCGAGTGCCAGCTAGACCCTGTTTTAACCACTTCATCATGGTCACAGCACCACGGAGTCATGGGCTCCAGTCATCCAGTCAGTCCAGGGAAACCTGGACTTCATCAAAGCCGTTGTTGGATGTTCTGTGAGCCTTGGGTTAGCCACTCATTCATGCACCCGCCTGAGTGTTCCTCTAAAAACTCTGGAGTTCCTACCATGAGTGGTGAGATGCTAAAGCAATTCGGGTGGGAATAACCACATTAGCTTGCCACCGTTGGAGAACCTACTCTCATGAGAAGTCTCCTTTTGGGAGGAGTAAGTCTGATCTGGCTATGGTCACTGCAGTGGGTTGAATTGTGTCTCCCCCCGCTCCGCCAATCTGTCTATATCCTAACCCCCAGAACCTGTGAATACGAACTTTTAAAAAAAGATTTTATTTATTTATTTTTAGAGAGAGGGGAAGGGAGGGAGAAAGAGAAGGAAAGGAACATCAATGTGTGGTTGCCTCCCACATGCCCCCTACTGGGGACCTGGCCTGCAACCCAGGCATGCGCCCTGACTGGGAATAAAACCAGCGCCTCTTTTGTTCACAGGCTGGCACTCAATCCACTGAGCCACACCAGCCAGGGCTGATATGAACTTTTTTTTTTTGAAAATAAGGTCTTTGATGGTGTAATTAAGTTAAGGATGTTGAGATGAGACTATCCTGCAGTAGAGTGGGAGCTGAATCCAAGGCTGCATGTACTTGTAAGAGACAGATGAGGAGAAGATATAGGCACAGAGAAGCCAGGCAATGATGGAGGCAGAGGCTAGAGTGATGTGGCCACAAACCAAGGACCCCCTGGGACCACCAGAGACTGGAAAGGCAGAAGCCTCCTCCCCTAGAGCCTTCATGGAGAGGCGACCCTGGCAGTACCTGGCTTTAGGACTTCTGGACTCCAGAACTGGGACAGAGTTGATTTATGTTGTTTTAAGCTGTGCCCCTGCCCCATGTGTGGTCATTTCTTGTATAAGCCCCGGGACACTGACCCCGTCACCAGCCTTGGTGTTTGTGGGGAGAGCGCCGCCTAGGTCATCCCTTGGAGTCAGTCACACTTCCAATGTCCCTTGAGGAAATTCCATTGCCTGATAAGTGGGGTTCTTTTTTGTTTAGTTTTTTCTTCAGCAGAAACACTGCAGGTCCAAATTGGTTAATGAGGCTCAGTGTCCTGTTTCAGGGCCTGGGTCAGTGCTGGTGCAGAAAGGATGTTTCAGCTTCTGGGTGCTGCCTGGACAGACGAGTTCAGCCAAGTGTGTGATAAGTCAAGAAGTCACTTCTGTGTGTGTGCACACATATGCTAAGTTTTTTTATTAGAGATCTAAATATGTTTAACAAAGTTATAAAAGCTATATGATGTAAATTATAAGATGACACTATACATTATATATAGTCAATTAACTTTTCACCTCATATCTTTTCATTGAATTTATTTGTTCCTGCCTTGATTTTGGCTTGGGCTTTTATTGTTCATTCCATTTTGGTCAACGAATTGCTACCAAGTGTGACCAGAGGTTTGCAGGGAGCCCATCTGATCACCCCACTTTGGAAAATTAACTTGGTTTTCTAAGCTTCAGTACCTGGTTTAAAAATGGAGCCAGTACAAGTCGTGTGAAGATAAAGCGAAGCTGTCCCCTAGCGCGTCCAGTGCTGTGCCGCCCACGGAGGTGCCGTACGCATGTCCTTTCCTCGGGCTGTGCTGAAGACGGGGGTGCCACAGCCCACGGAAGTGACGCCTCTGGTGTTTTTATGCCTGCATGTGTGCTGAAAGCGTCCTGCCCTCGGCATTGCTGGGAAATGAAACATTTTCCACAGTTTTTAGATACATTGGTGTTTACCTCTGAGCACCCAAGGATCCCCCTCCTGCAGTGGTCTCAAACAACAGAAAACACACCAAGCCTAGGCCCCACTCTGATGAAAACATTATAACCCGGAGATGTCACAGGCCAAACTTGGACTGGTAACAGCTTGCTGGCAGCTGATGTTTCATCCTGTCCATGGGGTCAGGCATAGTGTGAGTGGACCTGCCCTCTACTCCCTCCTTCCCTGACTGGGAATGGCCATCTGCCTAAAACAGGCAAAGCTCCTGACTGATGGTGACTCAGCTCTGCTGTTGGCAAAGTGGGGAGTCAATGGGAGGGCTTGGCTCTGGAGCTAAACCCAACTATCTGGGTTTGCATTTGGTTCCCCCCTTGAGGTGGTCCTTTAACCTTATTCTGTGAGCCCCAGTGTCTGTCCATCAAGAGCTTAACAATGAGAACTTCACCAGGCTGTTGGAAAGACTGGACAAGGTTCAGACACCAGCGGAAATAGTGATGGGCCCCTCCTCCTACCCAACAGTCAGACTATCCAACAACACCTGCCTGTGCCATAGTGAGTTCCCCAACAGGGGAGGCATCAAAACTTATGGGGGAGCTTTAGAGAGGACTCACGCACGAAGAAGAGTGCCACCCAGAGGACTGGAGGTCTCATCCTTTTAAAACCTCTCTCATGCTGCAGGCACCATCAGCAGTGGCTCCTTCTCGGGCTGAGCCCAGCTATGTGGAGTTTGAGCATTTCCCAGTTTCTGCTCAGTCCGTGGTGACAGTGACCCCGGGGCAGAGGCCACAGCCTGAAACTGCGTCCTACGCATTTCAATCTAGAGCCACTTCTCAGCAGTGTTCACTACTAGCCCAGAAATAAGCAAGTTAATTGCATAATATTTTATTTGAGTCACTTAAAAAAATGCCAGCCTTGCTTTAAAAGCTCTTACTACCAGGTCTTTCTGCTGTTATATCTGTGGCAATTCACCGGAAGGGAGACTTTCGCCCTTGGCCCCCTCAGTATGACACCCTCTTGGATCTCAAGTTTTGAAACTTTTTTTGCTACTAAATGATAACAGCTTCCTCATTCTTTATTCATCATACACACTTATGGCAGCCAATCAGAGCATGAGATAATCAGCATGACTGTTGCCAAAAGCAGTGAAACTTGACCTTAAAGTCACTCTGATTTTGGTTCATGTACAATTTCTATTAGGATTTGTGAATTTATGAAAAGAAATCCTGGGTCACCATCATAATCTACTTTGAATGATGGAGAGGCAGCCCATCTTCCTTCCTCCTTCCCTCCCTCCCTTTCTTCCTCCTCTCTTCCCTCTCTCCCTCTTTCTCTCCTGCAGTCAATCACTGCTCCTTTAGCCCAGCGTTCAGTTGGACCTACATACCTTAAATCACCCATCCCTCCATCATTCGTTCAACAAGTCCTTATTGGGGCGACACATCATACCAGGCCCATGGTAGCCCCTGGGGATACAGGCTGAATATGCTAATATCTTGCTTTCTCGGCCTTGGTCCTGGTCCCAGTCCCAGTCCCAGGGATCAGGTAAAAGACTGCATGCAGCAACCAATATTTTCAAAGCGATGACACGAGGACATTCTGGACCCTCAGGAATACAGGAAGGAGAAATGATGGAGCCAGAGTGAGGAGAGTTGGGCATGAAGTTATAGAGAGGTGGAGTTTGAACTGAATCTGGGAAAAGGAGATGGAGTTCAAGTGGGGAAGGGTGTTTCTGGCAGAGGGAGCAGCATGTGAAAAGGCTGGGAGTACTGGAAGGGCATGGAAGGGTGGGAGCTGAGGAGCAGTTTGGGATGGGAGGGTGTGCGCTCATGACTGGAGGGCAGGTAAGCAGGGATTAGGTTATATGTGCCCTGGTGAGCCACATTGGTGAGCCCAGGGGTCTCCTGCAGATTGTTTCGGCAGGGCTCTGGGCTCTGAATACCTAAGTCACAGAAGGTTGTGAGGAAGGGTGCAGCTCAAGTTACAGAATCCTGAATCTTTGACTTGCACTATTGAAAAGTCCCTTCCAGCTCTGCCTGCATCTCAGGGGAGAAATCCCCTTCTTGACCTCAGTGGGAGCTCAGCTCTGTGGTTGTAAAAGCCAGGGGCTTCCTGCCCTACCCCCAAGAAGCCAAGGCTTGGTACAGGGATGCATGTGGGACACAGGAGGCTATGGATCCTCCCCGGGGAGCCGAATCAGGTGCGTGTGTTGGAGGTTTGTGTGCTGGTATGCACCTGTGGTTAGTGCCTTTTGGGAGTGCAGGACGCAGGACCAGGAAGAGGGAGGAGTGAGCTGAGGTGCAGGTACACCTGGCTTCAGCAGTCCCATGGGGAGCTCTGGGCCTGGGAGCTCCTAGTACAGCTGTCTTGCTGAGGGTCAAAGGTACTAGGTGCTCATCCCAGGAGGGTGGTGAGGCAGTGCCCATCAGCTGAGTGGCGTGACTGCAGGCATCATCAGCCTCTAGGATGAGGCCCAAATGGTCCCAAGTGAGTCCGACTCAGGACCCAGTCCAGTGTCACGGAAGCAGGGATAGGACAGCACTAGGGTACTTGAGTATGTTGGCCCTTCTAACATTCTACATGTTTATGAGATCACATTCTATCTCTGTCTCCCCAGCTAGGACTTGGGGTTCTGCTTCTGTGCCCAGCCCCTCCATTCTCTGTGTGTCTCAGCTTCTGATCCTCTGGTGCCAAGTCTTCACCAGCCTCTGGGGTGGAGCCTTTGGGCCAGGACTCAACCCTCTAAGATTCTCCCTCCTCCCACCCCTGGGGTAGCTGGTGAGCTGGTTGACCATTGCTTTTGAATCAGGTGGCAACTGTGGTTGGATGAGCCATGGCCAGAGAGGATTCCCTTGAGCCAGCACAAGGTCACAGGCCACAGGTCCCTTTCAAGGGCAGCTGTTGATGTGGGATATGTTTGGCGGTTGACTAGTCTAGTACAGTCCACCAGAATGCAGGCTCCAGACTTTCCCAGATCATTCTAGGTACAGCAAACTCAGTACATGTAGAAGCAGCTTACATTGAATACCTCTAACAAATAAACAGCTCACCTTACGTCACAGAGGAAGTCGCCTCCCTGAAATGTGTTAGGTCTGGAAAACTGCATTAAATGTGCCCAGTCCCATATTTGAGGCCAGTGCAGTAAAGTCAGCAATGCCCACCAGCCTTTTGATCCCTACACTCCCCAGCCAGCCCCCCTCCCAGTTGTTAGGATGGTCATGTGACTAGTTCTGGCCAATGAACTCACTAGTTCTGGCCAAAAAACTGGAAGCTCATATACCACATGTGCTTCTAGGTGGAGACATTGAAAGGCACTCAGGGAATTCTCTGGTTGGCCTCTTTCCTGCCTGAAGACCTAGGCAGCCATGGTTTGTAGACAGCACAACTATGGGATGGTGGTGTTGCCAACAGCTCTGATTCCTGAATGATCGATCACCTGGAGGACAGCACCCTGCTGACCCCCATTGGATGTGAGCATGAGTGAGAAACAAACCAGCGCAGTGTTAAACTATGAGGATTTGGAGTTTAATTTGTTTCCAAAACATAATCTAGCCTATCCAGACTAACAGAAATTGGTGCCAGAGGTGGGTATTTCTCTAATAAAAATCTACAACATTAAGCATCAGCTCAGCCATCAGCAGGAGACAAGGAAATGTACTGGATTCCGGAAGGGTAAAATCTAGAATATGGAGTGGCAAAACATTTGGTAAAACCTACAGGAACTCTGGGTGCAGCTTATAAACATGAGGAGCTTGCAGTTTTGGGGAAAGAAGTTGGAACGAGCTTGGCCGTGCTTGGTGAAGTGCAATAAAAAAGAGACAAGCTCAAGAAAACGATTCCCTGGAGGCAACAGCCAAAGGGAATCAAAGGTCTTGCAATACCGGAGAGCCAGATGCTTCTCAACACCAGCATCAAAAAAGCAAAGTTGAAAGAACGCTGAGAGACAAAAATCCAGGAAAACCTTTTTAACTGATTTTAGTTAATTAGGTCTTCTCAGGTCCAAGTGCAGACAATGGTGTGGCACCCAGGGAACCCTTCCAGCTGGGCAACATGACCCGTGGCAGAGATTAATGGAAGCCCAACAACTTCAGTTCCCAAAAGAAGTGTGGAGGAGGGAAAGCGGAGATATCCGACTGAGCACGAGGTCTTGAAACGCTCCGCGGGCATGTTTAGTGGCCCCCAGATTGACTGCGGTCAGACAGGCAAGCAGCCTACTGGGTTTTTATGAGGGTTGTGCCACCAGTGAAAGACATGGCACCCCAACCTTATGCAGGTGGCCGAGAAAGTGGTGCACATCCCCAATCCCTGCCTCATGGGTGGCCCAGGAGGACGAAGGGCAAGGGAGAGACTTCCAGGGGGGTTGGAGAAGAGTATGATGGGGAGCTCTGGTCAGGGTAACTTTCCCACTCCAGGGCTCCACCCTCCAGGGCTGCCCAGCTGGGCCTGAACAGTGTCTGAGGCCAACCCGTGGTAGTGTGCACCCTGAAGGGGAATGTTAACTGAGATTATCAGTTAACCGAGATTATAATGACCCTCCTCCCCATGCTCCCCGCTCAGTACATCAGGGGTGGACGGAGGACAAATCACTTTAATTCAGATGCCCCACCAAGAGTCTCCACTAGGCATACCACCAAAGATCCTGGGCTGTGAGCTGGGATAGATTCCAGGTGGGACTTCCAAGTTGTCCTGCTTGGGAAAGAGGTTGAACATGAGGTTTGTGTGGGAAGAAGGGGACAGTAGAAGCATTTGGTGACCAGAGGGCAGACTGTAGCAGAGACAGTAATGCTCACTCTTACTTTTTGCTGTTACTGTGTAACAAATGGCCCCATGCTTAGCAGTTTAAAATAATTACTGATTATTATTATACCTCTCTTGTTGTGGGTCAGGACTTCAGAAAAAACTCCGCAAGGTTGGCTTGCCTCTGCTCTGCAGTGTCTGGGCGTCAGCGGAGCAGCTGGGGCTAAGAGCCGGGAGGGGCCAGTCAGCTCGCCCTCTCCCTCTCCACTCGGCAAGCTGGGGCTGCCACAGGCACAGTGGCTCAGGGAAGTAGGGCATCTTACCAGCCATTTCGGGGCTTCCAGCTGACGGAAGAGGGGCTTCAGTCCTCTCGAAGGCCAGGCCTGGCACTGGCCGACTGTCACTTCTGCTATACTCCATTGGTCAAGGCAGCTCAGAAGCCTACCCAGACTCAAGGAGAGGGCTGCAGGTCCCACTCTCAGGGGAAGCGTGTCAAAGTGCCAAGTATTTATAGGCTCTTCTGCATAACCTCTGACAGTGAGCTGGTGTCCTAGATCGTTCACAAGCTTGCTTGTGCAACAAACAGCCTCAGTGTTTCAGGGACAGCAGCTCCCACTCTGCTTCATGCCCTGGGCTGCAGCGGGGGCTGCTCCAGTGGGTCTTCTCTTTCCAGGACCCATGTGGCAATAAAAAGGAATGAAGCTACAATACAGATAAATCTTGAAAACATTACACCAAGTGAGAGAAGCTAGACTCAAAGGTCACGAATTCTATGATTGCATTTATATGAAGTGTCCACAGTAGGCAAACTATAGTGTCAGAAAGCAGATCTATAAGTGATTGCTAAGGATAGAGGACTTCTTTTTCAGATGGTGAAAATATTCTAAAATTGACTATGGTGGTGGTTGTATATACCCCTGAATATACTAAAAACTGTTTTGCTTTGTTTGTTATTCACAGCTCTTCTTTTATTGTTGTCCAAGTACTGTTGTCTCCATTCCCCCGCCACTCCCCACCACTCCAGCCATCCCCACCTGAATGTACAAAAAACTGTTGAATTGTGGGCTCAAAAATAGCATTGCAGGTAAAACTACCTCTTGATAATTGATTGAAATAAAGAATGGACATCTTTAAAAAAGCAAGATACTATCATAACTTTCCTTTTGGTCATCTGAACGAGATGGGAACCACAAGAGCTGAGGTGCTGGAGTCAAGTCCCGGGGCTGCTCCCTGCCGCTGTGTGACCACAGGCAAGCTCCTCACCCTTTCTGAGCCTGGGCTGCTGCATCCGAGTAAAACGGAGTAATAACACCACTTGTCCCATAGAACTGCTATGAAGTTTGATACAGTAGTCTAGGACAGTGCTCTGAGCACATGTCTGGCCAGCAGCGAGCTCTCAGGAATGGTGCTTGTCACACCTGTGGTTGCTTTTGCATTTTTAAGGAGGTAAATCTTAAGTTTGGTGAGGTGATTCTTGCAGGGACTTTGAACCAGGCCGTTCCTGTTCCTCCTTAGAGATTCCAGCTGCTAACCCAGCTGGCAAATGGCACCCTGGCTGATGGGACCAGCTGCGGCTTCCCTGGGGTCCAAGCCGGGCTCCGCCACACTGCCTGGTGCTTTCACAATGCTGATGCCAGCTCTTGAGCAGAGCCTGCAGTTGTGGTTGGAGAAATAAATGACATGCTGATTACTTAATCCTAAAACAGCGGTAATTCGCTCTTTCTTAAGGGGCAATGACAGGAAACTGGCAATGTGGCAGAACTGGCCAAATGAGTGTTGGGCTATTTTCTGCGGGTGGCGTCAAGGGCAGTGCGGACTGTGACACAGGACTAAATGGGGGTTGGTGGTGGCCTTTCCCTGCCTTTTCCTACTGGAGCCTCACTGTCACCCTGAGACCATTGTTCTGTGCTGTGCCCTTGGCTCTCGCTGCTCCCAGCAATCCCGCACCACTGTGGCCTTGTTTAAACCTCTTCTCCACTCTTTCCAACCTCACGTGAGAAAACTGAAGCCCAGGAACCCAAAGTGACTTCCTAAGGTCTCACGTCCAGAGCTGCTCCTGGGGTCCTCTCTTCCGCCCCTCCTGAGCATCCTCCTCCATCCTGAGCTGCCCTTGTTCATTCCAGGAACAGGTTGTAGAATCGAAGGCTGGAAGGACTCAGCAATAGTTGGTCCAACTCTCATATTCTGGAAGAGGAGACCAAAGCTCAGAAAGGTGGAGTAACTTGCCCCAAGTTGCTCAGCTAGAGCGGCGCAATGAGAGGATTCAGTTGCACATCTGGGCCCTTGGCCACAGTTCCTGAGGCCTTGGCACTTCTTTAACTCACTTCGTGGTGGATCTTGAATGTGGCTCAGGAAGTGCTGTGTCCCTCTTGGGCTGAGTGGGCCCCCAATATCAGTCCACTCCCAGGGCCGTCCCCTCCGTGTGCCAGCTCCATGCACTGCAGCTGGGGGCCTTCTCAGCTGTGAAGGCGGCTGTGCCTGTGCGAAGATCTGTGTCTTTGACAACTGAAATGCTCGGTGCTGATTGACAAATGAGCTGGTACCTGAGCGTCTCAAGCAGAGTAATGACACCGAGTGTTAGCCGGAGGGCCGACCAGATAAAAACAAAAGGCTGGGAAGCTCTGGGGGCAGCTGGCTGGGCCCCTCCGACTCAGGGTCTTCATGCAGGACACGGAATCAGTCACTCCTGAATGCTAAGTCCAGGCCTGCAGCTGCGTGCTGGGTGGTCCTGGGCTGGCCTGTCCTGTGCTGGCCGCTTGTCAACTCCCCCTTCTCCCACACCTCTTTCTCCTTCCTTGGGTCCTGCTGATGTGACAGTTCCCTCCCGTCAATCACTCAGCAACTCCAGTATTTATTAAGCCAGACACTGCCCCAGGCTAGCAATAATAACAACAATAGGACAAAAATAATAGTAAGGATCTTTAAAACTCCCTGTTTGCAAGTATGACTGGCATTCGTAACTCATTTATTCTTCACAACAACTTTTTGAAATAGATACCGTTCTATCAGCTTTTATAGATGAGAAGCCTGGGTTACAGAGAGGTGAAGCAACTCATGTAGTAAGTGTTGGAGACAGGATTCGTTAACTCATGAGCACATTCGTCTGGCTCTAGACCAGTGAGGGCCACTTGGGTGGAAAGTGCACAGTTCTTGACCTCTAGGTTTCCCTGCTCCTACAAAGAGACACAAAGAAGAAAGAGTATGTTTTCTTCCACCATATATTGCAACATCTGCAAGTGATAGCTGGAACCCTGGCAACTATTTTGTGATATTGAGGAAGAGGCTAATATGTTGAAGATGGAAAATAAGCAAGAGGGGAAAATATGGATTCTTGATGATGACATTAAATTAACCAGTCCTGGAGCCACTGATCCTCCAAACTTCTTTTCCTGCAAGACAATACCTTTTCCTTATTGTATAAACTGCCTTGAATTGGGTTTCTGCTACTTAGAGCCAAATTCTTCATATCCGATTCTTAGACTAGGAAGGGAAACACCTTTCCAGTAGTCCTCTGGCAGGATAGCTTCTCAACAAATATAAGGTCTCAGTAAAGGGGGTTACCATGATGATGACAAAGAAGATGATGATGATGGTAGTGGTGGTGATAGTGTGCTCACGGTTTTCCCTAGTAGTTTGGGAAACCTGACTTTTAGAGAATGCAGGCTTAGTATTTCCAGCTTGTTTCCATTCAGACTCGAAGAAAATGATCTCAGAAAAGACAAAGGATGACAAGGAGCATCACTTTGGGTTGATCTTGGGATGCCAGCTCCACTCTCTTGCTGCTCAGAGCAGTCGCCACAGACTGAACCACAGCACGTGCAAGCCTCTGGGCACTTAATTATGTGAACACAGTCCGTCTTCAGACACACCCCGCGAGGCAGGTGTGATCCTTATTCTCCTTTCACAGGTGGGGAAACTGAAGTCCAAGGACGTTAAGTGACTTCACTCAGATGACACAGGAGGAAATGAAGCCAGGATTTCAGTCCAGGTTTGGCAGTGTGTTTAATCTGGAGAGTAAGAGGGAGATGGACATGTTCATCAGAGTCAACGGGAGTGCAAATCTCTGTGAACTTGAAGGCAACGTATATGCAGATGTGGCCCAGAAGTCTTTCCTCAGAAAATGCATCCTGTGGAAGGAAGAACTCCAGTGTGTACGGTGTGTTTGCAGGGGTATCTGTTACAGCATCACACAGTGTGGAAGCAAAAAGCCAGACAAATAAACCAAGCAACTTGGCCACCAACACAGCGCCCCTCTTTGGGTGGGGGGGTGAGTCATGGCACAGCCGCCCTTGAAGAAGGGATTGGAGAAGCATAAGGGGGGTTGGCCCTGAGAGACGAAAAATAAACTGACGTGAGGAAAAATGCTTCGGGTTTAATCTTATCTGGGTAAAAAAACAGAGAGAAAAATCTCTATTTGGGAATACAGGTTACATTCGATTGTGTAAGCATCAAATCTGGAAGGATACAGGCCACTCTGAGGACCGCAGAGGTGAGGTGGGGAGAGCGCTGCAAAACACTCCTCTGACAAGTGCATGATCAGTTTTCAAACATACAGAAAAACAGAGAGAGGACACCAAACATGACCAGGACACATTTCCTCATGTAACTCGTCAGCATTCCTTAGTTAACCATGATTACAGGTGTGTGGCCAGCAAAATTAGTGGTCCCTGATCTGTCCCCCCTCCCACATTCACACCTTTGTGAACCCCTCCTCTTGAGTACACCCTGTGATCTGCTTCTAGCCAATGGAATTCAGCACAAGTGAAGGGACTTTGCGGATGTAAGATTTCAAGGTCATCAAAAGGGTGATCATCTTGGGTGGGCCTGGCTTAATGAGGCGAGAGCCTATAAAAGACAGACTGAGGTCCTCCTCGATGTTGAAGATTCTCTCTCCCATTGGCCTTAAAGATGCAAGCCATCATGAATTCCACAGCTTTAAGAAAAAGAATTCTGCCGAAAACCTCAGGGAGTGCAGAAGTCACTCTTTCTCCATTTGAGCCTCTGATGAAAATGCAGCCTGGCCAACACATGGATTGCAGCCTTGTGAGATCTGGCACACAGACCAGAGAAGCCCAGACTCCTGTCCCACAGAACTGGGAGAAAATTAGTGTGTGTTGTCTCAAGTCGCTAAGTTTGTGGTAAATTGTTATACAGTAATAAAAAAAATAATACTACGCCCATGGCTAGAAAATTGAAACAGGACAGAAGGGAATAATGTAGAAAATCCAGGTCTAGCCACTTTCATTCCCCACCCCCACCAGCCTCCCGCATCACTCTGCAGTGTCCAATATCCCCTTTAAGAACAACTTTCATGCACTCAGGGGCCTCAGTAGTAAGAAGAGGGGATGGTTTTCACGTATATGCAAATGATTCCCCCCATTCACCACAATAAACTATGCGACACATCCTGACTTAAACAAATTTTTTGTATTTAATTTAACAATGCATTTTATAGCCTTTTTATCTGTTCCCTCAGGCCTCTCCAATTCTCTTTCGCTAACGAAGTGGGTCTGACCAGATCCTCTGCTCTCTCTGGAGATACGGACCACAGGGAAGCCATCTTCCCCATCCCAATTTCCAGTGGGTGAAGGTTTGGTAGAACTATGGATAACTCTGACTTTCAGGTCTCTGAAATTGACTGGGTCAGCCAATGGAGACTGAGAGCCTATAAAATTCTCAAGGCTAACAAATCATTCTCAGACATGGGAGGGGTGGGCAATGGGAGAGTTGTCCACCTCGAGGCTGCCTCAGCAGAGGAGAGGCAGACGATGCTTGAGTGGCCCCACTCTGCTATTGGGGTATTTTGGCAATTTGAATATACTTGATTGGATGTTTTCACTATAAAAAGATTACATGATTCTTTAGTAAGCCCCGTGATTCAGAGATAGATAAAAAGATAATCTAGGAATCTGTGAAAGTGCACCAGGGTATACTCAGGCCCGTAACTGTCACATTGCTTGTGGTGCGACAAACAGAACCCCCCTGATTCATTCACAGAGGGCTGGGAGAAAAAGCATGGTGCAGTCACGTGGTAGTGCCCTGGGCAGCAGTCAGAAGCAAAGATGCGGTGGTGTGTCAATGCAATGAACTGTTACTTGGCGACAAGAATGGAAGACACCAATAAGCAACAACAGGAACAAATCTCACCTACACGATGCTGAGCAACAGCAACCAGAAACAAAACAACATGCACCGGAGGATTCCATTCATATAAAAGCATGAAACTGGGCAGAGCGGACATGCTGCTGGGAGTCGGGAGAGTGACTGCCCCTGTGGGAGAGTTAGAGAGGAGGAGAGTTTCTCGGGCCAGTGAGGTCTGTTTTTCCATTTGGGTCCTGGTTACCTGGGTGTGTTCAGTTGGCAAAAATTCACCCTGCTGATCACTTATGCCTTGTGCAGTTTTCTGTAGATGTGAGACTTCCTTAGTGGTTTAAATGGGGCACTTTTGTCATGACAAAATGTGACCATATTTATAATTCAAACACAGCTCATTGTTACATATATGCATATATATATATATATATATATATATATATGAGATACATTTTAGAAACCCAGAAAAAATGGTTTATGAATGATTCCAAGTAAAAAATGAATTAATTTCATTTCAAGAAAATGAAATAATTTTAAGAACTTATAAAGGAGGGTTTAGGGTACACTGTTAAGTGATAACAGCATAGCTGCAGGCTTCCCATCTGCCTGTGAAGCAGAAAGAGGCAGGAAGCAGGATCCAGGAAGCACTGGTTTCCTAGCAACAACCCTCTTCTCACACTTCATTGGCCAGAAAAGTGTCACATGACTACTTCTAGCTGCAAGAGAGCCTGGGAATTGTAATCTTTCCATGACTTCTGGTGGTAGGGGAGAAACGCAGAAAGGACCTTAAGTATACAGTGAGATATCTCCTCTACACCCATACAGAACAGAAGTCACCTAGTGAGTCCATTTTCAGGGTGTCACCAGCAGATAAGGAAGGAAGATGCCTTCTGGTTTGAAGTCAGGGATCTTTGAGGGCTGAGCAGGCCTTGGCTGACTGCCCAAGCATCTATCAGTTCTACAAGCACTTGCCAGGACTGCTTGACTACTCAGGGTCATTAAGAATTAAGGCAATTATGGACAATTAAGAAGAGGAGGAAAAGGAAACTGCCATTTCTCAAGTACTTCCCATATGTGAGGTGTGTGCCTCTCATGAAGTTGCACAGCATCCTGAAAAGTGAGGAATTATCACCACATTTTACAGGTGAGGCAGTGGTAGGTGAACACCAGATGGTGGTTATTTTGTGCAGGGTGCTGTGCACACTGCGTGCTTTGCCTGCATCTCTATCACTGCAGTCTGGGAAGCACTGTTGTTTTGGTTTTCATGACTCGCGCAAATGAGCTCAGTGTCAAAGGAATTGAACCTGATTCTGTACCTCTGAATCCTAGCTTTGACGCTCTGCCTCCTGCCCCTCACTGCCTCCTGCCAGAGGCAATTTGGCAGGTCCATGTCAAGGCCAGTGACCAGTGCACTGGAAGACTCTGGAAGGAAGCTGGGGCTCTAAGAGGCTGAGGAAGTCAGCCAAAGCCCCATGGTTAGAGGGAAGTAGGGCCATCTTAGAAACTCAGGTTTTCTTGACACCAAAGATAGACTTTACCCACTGCAGTCCCTGGATGGATGGAGTCAGCTTTCTCTACTCATCCATTCACCCCATTCGGAACCCATCCAAGCAACTCCTCAGCCCTGTGGGCCATGGAGTCCTGGGCTCTGTGCAGGTGAGGAACTCCAAATTTTCTAACACAACTAGTCCTTAGGAGATCATGAGCAGCGTCCCCTACCCTTGCTGTCCCCTTTTGGTCACTCATCCATTCATTAATTCATTCATCCAACACAATTAGTGCAAAGGGCTCCCCCCAAGTGACCTGGAGCTCTTGGTTTACAGCAGAGACATTAGGCATCTGTCAGGCCTCCCAAAGTCCAGGCTGTCACAGTGGCACCTTTGGTTGTGGTCATCCACATGTGTGGCTCCTGTGCCCATCACAGCCCTCCTTGCTGAAAGAAGCACTAAAGCCCACAGGGAGGGCGCCTATAGACCAGCCCACAGCATCTGCCTGTTGGCCTATGTCCTGGACATTGTTGTTAATGAGAAAACCCAGAAAAGCCTGGTCCTCTGGCCTCATTATCTTTGCTCCTTTTCTAAAGAATCCACTTTCCCATTGGTGACCTGCCCTGGCCCCTCCCAAGCTGGTGTGGAAAACACAAAGAAGACAGCTCTTTCTGGGATGATATATGGGTCCTTTGCTGGGGTCCCATCAGTCTCCTCGGGCCAGGTATTGCTGAGGTCATGGCCCTGGGAAGGTCGCCAGAGGTCAGATAAGATGACGTTCAGTCTGTTAGTGATTCCCCTGCTGGACAGGCCCTGCATGATGGGGCTCTGCCTGAAGAATTTGTGAGATTTTTCAAGGGGTCGTCAAGGGAAGAGAGTGGACATTACTGGTTGAGACTTGGGGTCATTTTGCCTCAGTAACTGAGTGCCTTATGGGTAACAAGTATACCCTATAGCTCTTGCCAACCTGCACAGGGTCCAGCATACTCTGGAGAACCCAACCCCAAGGCGGTATAGAGAAACTGCAGAGGTAGACAATTGAGTCCAAGTCCTGCAATTGAGTTCAGCGTGCAGTCTGTAGTAGATGATCAATAAACAAGAGTTAAATCAATGCAATGCATGAATGAACTTGCTGCACGACCTAGAGGTGGCGCACATCCACATCTGGGAGGGCTGCCCAACACCACTCCACCTTCCTTTGATCAGAGCACTCTGACCTGGCCTGTGTTCGCACATTCCTTATTAGTTAGAAAGCCCAGCAAAGCCTGGTCCTCTGGCTCATTTTCTTTGCTCCTTTGGGAGGAATTATTTCTTCCAATAAAGTCCTGTGCGATCATGTGTCCTGCCCTCCCCACGTCATGAGGTGCACTGTGGCTCATTCTTAGGCAGCACATCTTTCCCTGCCTAGAAACTGGTCTATACGCAGAGGGGAGAAAGGACCACCAATAACTGGAGTCATTCATTCATTCCAGGCAAGTGTTTCTTGGTGGAAGAACCACAGAAAGAAATCGTCAGACTGTCTTTAGGGAGAGGATGTCTCCTACCCTCTTTGGTCATTCATTCACTCATTCATTTATTCAACAAACACCAGTTATGCCTTCTGTGCATGCCACACTCCACAGGCGCTGGCAGAAACAGAGTCAAATCCACGGTCCTCTGAGTGACAGACAGACCATGGAGAGTTAGATGGCAGTAGGGCCAACTGGAAAAGAATGGCTGCCCAGGCTCAGGGAGCCAGGTGAGGGCTGGGGCCAGGGAGAGCTGCACTGACAGTGGAGTGCAGAGCAAGGGGGAAGCATCCCCACCCCGAAGAGGTGGAGGTCATGGGGCTGCCTGCCCTTGTGTGCATGGTGGGCAGGGGTGGCTGTGGAGATAGGGTGCAGCTGGAGGAGCTGGGTCTCCCCCCTCAGCCGTTTCCTACTCCTGTACGGATTAACCTTCACATGGAGACTTATAAAAAAGCATCAGGAGGCCCACGGGTGCCAGACCTAGGTCCCAACCTGCACCTCACCCCACCCTCACTTCTGGAAACAGCAGCACAGGAAGTGAGCATTTGCACACCCCCAGTTCTGTGTGAGCGTGTGAGTGCCCATGGGAAAGCATTCTCTTTAACTTTTTGTTTTTTTCTGGTGTAAGTAACTCTTTCAAAGGGGGATTTTCCTAGCCAGTTTTGTTATGTGCCGTTTTGTTTTCCTGGGGCAGCACGGGGGGGGGGGGCGGGCTAGGTGCTGAGGAGCAGGGTCTTTGAACCCTAGTCTGAGATCATTGTAAATCAGCCCCACCCACCCTTGCCCAGGACTGAGGCACACAATTCTTGGAACAGTCCCGTTCGCCCCATTATGTTACAGAAAGAGCAACGCCGATGGCCTTTTGTGAAGACTCAGGATCTGAGACTAACATCATCTTACTCTCTTATTGTTGGCATGGCAAAGAGCCCCGGCCCACGCCAAGTGAAACATGCCAGCCTTCCATCAAGTTCCTGAAGGTCAGAGCCTTCCAGACTGGTGAATTTTGATTTCATCGTAGGAAAAGACTTAGAATGAAATACCAGGACACAGTGAATATTTTAAGTAAACTTACATATTAAGTAGAAAACAAAAAAATAATAAAAATAAAAGGAGATCTCTGGTTGACACCCCCCCCAGGGTGGAGGAAGCAGAAGAATGGAAAACAATATATAAAAAGATCCCTCAAAATGCCCCACTCTTGCCCCTGTTCTCTCAGTCTTTGCTGGTCTTTCTGTTCAAAGCAGCCCCCCCCCCCGCTAATATCTTATTTAATCTCAATAAATGCAGTTTAGATGCCTTGGCTCCGTGACACGTTCTCTAAAGCCTCCAGCCCAATCCAGAGATTCCCTTCTCTGCAGACTCACACTTAGTATTCTATCCTTCACGGTGTTTATTGTTATTATTTCAGCCCAATATTATGAGTATTCATGAGCACACCTGTCTCTGCTGTCAGATCACAAGGTCCCGGATGGCAAAAGAGCTTCAGGTCTGCATGTCTTCCTGGGTGTTTGACGCATGGCCAGGGCCTTGGCAAGAGATTATTACTGGCCACCTTGAGTAATTAATTAATTAATTAGGGAATTTTTAAAAATGTATTTAATTGATTATGCTATTACAGTTGTCCCATTTTTTTTCTTCCCTTTATTCCCCTCCTCCCTGTGTCCCCCTCCCACCAGCATTCCCTCACTTTAGTTCATGTCCATGGGTCCTACATACAAGTTCTTTGGCTTCTCCATTTCCCATACTGTTCTTACCCTCCCCCTGTCTATTTTCTACCTACCATTTATGCTTCTTATTCCCTGTACCCTTTCCCCCCTTCTCCCACCTCCCCCTCCCCATTGATAACTCACCATGTGATCTAATTTTTTTAAATGATCTCCTTATTGACGTGATTTCATATGTGACCAGTGTGCCACAGCTGTGGAGGTGTGTTTGCACGGATGGACGTGGGTATACCTTTATTATTTACCAGCCACCACATGTAAAAACAGATTGATGCTCACATACAACATTAAAACACACAGGAACCATGAAAATACACAGTTAAAGGCTAATCCAAAACCATTTAGAAGCAGAAAGACCAAGAATCTGGAATGCGTTAGGTGCTCTAATTAAACATAAAATTTTACTCTGAACTTCCTGGCAGCCAAGACAAAATGGAAATGATTCAGAATCATCAGCGTCTTCCTGTTATTCAGTTTGAGGAGAACGTTAAGGAGTAGGTTCCTATTTAAGACTGGAAAATGGTTTTGACTTCTATTTTGTTAAAGGTACAAAACAGTCACATATTCAAGTCTGAGGTCACCCAAAGGTATGCGAGGAGGACAGAAACACAGGGCTCAAGTCTTCAGACCAATGGCTCCTACCTGGGGCTATGTATGAGTCACAATGCTTGCTAGCTGCTGTGACAACTGTCCCCCCACGTTTGTGGGCAGTGAAAGGTCAGTTCTCACTCGTGTGGGAGCCATGAGCAGGTGGTGTCATTCAGGGATCCAGATGCTTCACCTTGTGGCCCTGCCACCATCTCACTTCCATGGTTCTCCTCTTCTAGCTTGTGGTTGGGGAAAGGAGAAAGAAGCAGGTACACCCCCTTCTGAGCCACTTTGTCTGGACAATGACATCCACTCACATGTCACTGTAAGAACTTGTCCCAGAGCCACCTTAGATGCAAGGGGCTGAGAAATGTAGTTCCTGGCTTGGCCGCTGTCACCAGCGACAACTCCTTTCTAAGGAAGGAGGCTCACAGCTACCGTATATATCAGATTTTCCAAGGAAACACTTTGAAACCCCATGGGCTGAGCCCAGAGATTCTGGTTCAGTGGGTGTGGGTGGCCCTTGAACTTGTGAGAGCTCTTTGGCTGATGCTGATAGGTGTCCTCGATGGAGGATCCTCCCCCAGTGTCCCTCTCCACTCTCAGACTTCTCTCTGACTACATGCATGGAGCTGGATAGTGTCCCCCGTGTCCTCCAGAATCCGTGTCCTTCTCAAAACCTCAGGATGTGAACTTATTTGGATATAGGGTCTTTGCAGATGTAATTAGTCAAGTTAAGATGAGGTCATACTGGAGTAGGGTGGGCCCTTAATCCAGTGAGACTGAGGTCCTTATACGAAGAGGAGAAGACACAGAGATGGAACACAGAGGAACACAGAAGGCCAGGAGGCCCCCAGCAGGAAGGCCTGTGACAATGAAGGCAGATACAGCTACAAGCCAAGGATCGCCAGCAACAGCCAGGAGCTGGAAGAGGCAAGGAGAAAGTCTTCCCTAGAGCCTCCAGAGAGAGCGTGGCCCTGCTGAGTTTGGACTTCTGGCCTCCAGAACTGTGGGAGAATACATTTCTATTGGTGTAAGCCCTCCAGTTTGTGGTAATTGGCTAGAGCAGCCACAGGAAACCCATATACCACCTGACAGTAATTCTAACTGGACAAGAAGGAGGAGTCTGGGGAACCTGAGAAGCTGTGTAGCAATGTCGGGCAGGAGATCCACCCAGGCTTTGGGTCCTCGGTCCTCGGTCCTTGCACTGCCAGGGGTCTGGGAGGGATGTGCTTGAAATCAGCCACCAGACCCTGTAAGTGCTTTCCCACTTTCAGCTTTCTTTTGCTTAGCTGTGAAATAAAGGCTTTGGCCTAGGAAGGGGTTTCTGAAAATATAGACCAGGAACCACCAACAACAGAAGCACTTGGGGATATTGCTGAAGATGCAGCTTCCTGATTCCACCCAAGCCCTTTGAATCGGCATCACCAGGGGCTGGTCAGGGAGTCAGGGCATCAAGGATCCTGGTATAAGAGGGTCTGGCACCACCGTTCAAGGAGTGTCCGGCAGACATCATCCCTGGTCCACAATTATAGGAAAGCAGTTTAAGTATTTCAGCAGCTAAGTATTCCTTTTCTTTATCTGCCTCTGGGACTGAGCTCTGAATTCCTCCATGTGGATATGCTGAAAAAGATGCCGATTATGGGATGGGGGGGCGGGGAAAGAAACTCTTATTGTATTAAATAACAGCCTCAGCTGTGCATCAAGCAAATCTGGGAAAGTATATTTTAAACATAGACTCATTATCCAGGCAGAGAAGATCAGCAGTGAACAAAACACACCGAGCCCGGCAGACTCGAACGCCAAGTCAAACTGTCTTTTTCTAGAACAGAAGTTTATGATGTCAACGCATTCATTTCTCTCATTCCTGGGTTAAGGAGGTTTTACGCAATTTAATATTTACTAATTGTTTCCATACCAGTTAGGGAAAGTTACGTTTCTTATCTTTCAAAGTTTATAGGTGGAGAAAGAAACCGTAAGGAACAAGATGAATGCTTTTGACCATGTTAAATCTTTTTATTAATCCATTACAAAATTAAAAAGTCAACAACAAATTAGAAAAAATGTTGGCAGCATCTGTGAAAGGTGGTCCTACTTTCTGATTGGCCTCTAGAAGACTAAGAAGAAATTAGTTCTAATAAAGGACTAAGACAAATTAAAATGCTCAATATGCAAATAACTCAAATCAATAAGATTAAGGCAATTATCTCAGCAAATATTTTCAAGTAACTCATAAAAGAAAGAATTCAAACAGGCTACTAGCATAGAAAAATGGCCATCCATAGTACAATCCAGGAAAACAAACAGAAAC
This sequence comes from Desmodus rotundus, assembly GCF_022682495.2. Taxonomy (NCBI): domain Eukaryota; kingdom Metazoa; phylum Chordata; class Mammalia; order Chiroptera; family Phyllostomidae; genus Desmodus; species Desmodus rotundus. The sequence continues at coordinate 29,243,212 of NC_071398.1, read as the reverse complement.
ACAGATGACCTTTCTTTCCAGCCAGCCACACTGGATAAGGGCTTTTTAAAAATTATAATACTTAGTATGAGATTTTTGAGAAAAGTACTTTTATCATATGTTGCTGGTGAGATTGTAAATTGATGAAACCTTTATGGAGGGCAACCTGACAAGAGCTATTGAATGTACACCTTCTCAGGCGGTCACACTTGCAGAAACTGATTCAAAGAAAATACTCAGAGATGCTGCTGCAAGTACAGGGGTGGGCAAAAGTACGTAGGTTTACCATTGCAATACAAATAAATAATACAGTAATTAATGAATAATAATATAAGAATAAGCTCTATCTTTTACATATATACAACTGTAAACCTACTTTTGCCAATCTCTGTATTATATAAAGATAAATAAATAATATTTATAGAATATATAATATATTGTGTTTAATGTATAACATTATATATTGTGTAATATATGTTGTGTGATATACATTATATCATAAAGTTATAATATAATATATTATAAATAATATTATAACATATGATAAATGTTATATAACATAATTATTGCATAATCAGAATATATTGTGTAGATTATATTATATGTATTTATTACAGCATTATTTATATATTCTGGGGGAAAAGTAGCAGTTACTGTACAGAAATAACTAGTAACTGGGAATTGGGTAAATAAAAGATGGGCCATGCCCACAAAGGAGTGTTTTAAATCGTGTTCTTAAAAAATATTTAAAGGTATAAGAAATGTTCACAAACCATAGCTACAGAACAAATATATACAAGAAAAAATAGGCTACGAGCAGTACATGTGTTATTGATTTTAAAATTAAATATTTTATATATTAGCCTAGGAAAAAGTCCACATGAATCTGAATATTAGCCATGACGCTCTTTGACTTTATTTATGTGCTCAGGTTATTAGAAGTGAATGGAGTCAAGACCACAAAAAGATCATTGCTATGTAATTTTTAATTTTGGTTTAGAGGTTTATGTATCTTTTCCAGATTTTCTGCAATAAATATGTATTGGTTCTTTTTTTTTTTTTTTAATGTGTGAAATCCTCTTGTCTTTGTCTACTTCCTTCCTTGATTTGCTTTGCTCAGTGGTTGTGAGCTCAGGTGGGCCTGAGTTATACAGAAACTTGAATATTCGGGGTAAGATGGGGCAAGGAAACTAAGCTGACTGCTGCTTGGTGGCAGAACAAGAGCTGGGGAGGCCTCTCCATGGTCTACCTCACCTCTGCTGGCCGGGGACCAAAGGCACTTACAGCCGCTTCCTGGAGAACCTTCCCAGCTGCCCTGGCCTCCACCACCAGCTTCGATTGGCTCGACATGTCGGGTTTTCTGGAAATACATTTGAACGAAGGGCTCTGTGGGTTTCAGTATTGTGATACCATGATTTGGAATAAGAAATAAATGATTTGGCCTCCATCCCCATTCCTGGAGCACAGCTCCTCAAACCCTTGGAGTTTGGGGTTTTTTTTAACTTTTTTTAATTTTTAGAGAGAGGGAAAAGAAGGGAGAGAGGGAGAGAAACAGCAGTGTGAGAGAGAAATATGGATTGGTTGCCTCTAGCACACATCCTTGGTGCACCCAAGGATGGAACCCACTACCCAGGTATGTGCCCCAAGCCTGACCACCCTTCACTTTGCAGAATGACACCCAACCAAATGAGCCACACCAGTCGAGGCTGGAATTTTCTAATGGAAGAGCACTGAGGTGGCTCCCTGGAGCCTCTGGAGGCAGCATGGCCCTGCTGACAGTTCGACTTCAGACTGTGGCCTCAGGAATTGTGAGAGAAGGAACGTCCTTGGTTTCAGCTCCGGTCTGTGGTCCTTCATTGTGGCAGCCCCAGAACAGGCTCGTGGCAGCCCTAGAACAGGCTCGTGGACAGAGACTCACTTGGGCACTGCTTGTTCCTACCTGTGGTCCTCTGGGCCAGGTTAGAGGAGAACGTTCGACCTGTGCAGGAGACTGGGAGAGACTTCCTACACAGGAATCCACAAAGCTGTGCCTCCAAGCCCTGCCTGCTGGGACCTAGAAATAGCTCTGGCTGGAGGGCCCTTTTTTGGTTAATGGATTGGGCTTTCGGTGCCTGCCACTTAAACAGCTTCCCCAGCCAGGAGGCCGCGGGGAGCCTGACTCCTTCCCTCCCTGCCCCTCCTTATCATGATGGATTGCCACTCGGGAGTGAGATGGAAACTTAAAAATGCCCTTGCTGTGCACAGCTTGGGCAGTGCCTTGCTGGTTTTACTCGCAAATCCAGGGTCATAAACTTTTAAAAATAGGTGCAAGGCTGCCAGTGTCATTAAAGGAGACTCTGATTTATTGAGATGCACTGTCATCTTCTGTACACGGTTCTGGAACTTGCTGGAAAGACCCCCACTGGCTTTGACGGCGATAAGTTTCACTCTCAGTTCTTTTATTCCTCCCAGGCAGTTCGTTTTCTTCCCAGAAAAGAGATGGTGACATCTTCGAGGACTTTCTGGGTACTACTCTTCATGGAAGGCAAAACTTCTGGTGCTCTATAAATGCTTCCCTGATGGTTTGAGCTGGAGAGGTAATCGCCACCCCTTTGAGGTGGCTAAGAGGAGCCCGTCAGAAGGAGGAGAAAGCAATTGTCTAGAATCACATTTTTACTGAGTGTATCAGAACAAAAATCTCTGTAAAAGGGGATTTAAAAAAAAAGGAGGGTGGTGGAACATGTGCCACCCTAAGAATGCTGTTGTTAAAAGTATATTTAGCCAATTTTATTTGGATAATAGCGGAAAATAAAATTTTGCCAGGAACTCAGCTGACCCCTTTACGACTGCAATCAGATCCACTCAGCTGAGTGCAAATGCGGACGCATGTCCACACCGTCCCTGAGTTTTGTTCTATGAAGGCAAGAAAATGTGGAGACAGTCCATGAAAAGAAGGCATCACTTATAATCCCACTGCTTAAGGGAAATCCCTTTACACTCTCTGTGGAACTCCCTTTTAGGGTTTTTTACATATTGTACATACACCTAAAATAAAACCTGCATTCCACATGGCTGCTTAAACCATTTTTTACCCACTTATGTACAGGGGTTGGCAAAAGTAGGTTTACAATTATGAGCACCCAAAGCACAGAGTTCGTTCTTGTAGCATTGTAATAGTCATAACCTGCATGTTTTTTTTCCGTGTGCATGACCGTGAGCCTACTCTTGCCGTCCCTTGCACTCTGAACGTTTCTGTTGGCGTCACATATTTTACAGCGTCACTTTAAATGCAGAGTGCTCTGCTCTGTGGACACCCTGCCATTCACTTGACCAGCCCTCTATTGTTGCATATTTGGCACAACAATCTGATTCAGGGCTAATTTTTCATTCTTGGGGTTGAGCAAGAGGCAGATTCTTTTCCAAATAAATTCTTTTTCCTCTCTACACAGAGCACATGGACCGCACTTGATGCCAGTTTTTGTCCTGCTGCTGAGATTAAATGTGGTCGACAGAGAATGTTCCCTCACCAAGTGGTAACTTGAAGGCTGTCATTTCAGAGCTTCCCAGACAGGGTTTGGAGCGTGCTGATGACAGAGAGGGACATGAATTGGTCCAACAGCCTGTGGGTCCCTAGGAAACCAGAACGTTCTTTATCTGATTAGAGGAAGAGCAGCATTGCTGACAGCGAGTTTCTGTGGGTATAGCAAAGGCCCCAAGCAGGGTCTGTTGTGGGAAGTAGGCCATCAGGACCTGCGTCTGATGGAGTGTTACATTCAGTGATTGTATTTGAAAGCTACTAACAGAAATTCCCAAGTGGTGGCTCATATGCACTCGGTATATTATTGTTATCAAGTATTGAGAAGTCCCAAGATGGCAGCAGACAGTATAGGTTCAGTTAAGAGCTGTGAATTGTCTTGGACTTTCATTTATTATTGACTCATGGCATCAAAATGACTGCCCCATCTCCACCATTGCATCCATGTTCCAGGCAGAAAGAAGGGGAAAATGAAGTTCAAATAGACAGAATCTATCTGAAGCTACTGGGACTCTGCTTGCAACTCACTGGCCCAAATCATGTCTCCTGATCACACCCATCTGCAAAGGAGGTATTTCTAAATTTACATGTCTTCAGAAAACCCCACAGTATGCCCAGTGCATGCTTATGACATCCTTTGTGTGGGCAGAAAATAAATGGTGTCTAAACAAACCAAACCAAGTCAAACAAGAAGAGCAGTTTTTTCAGAGCGCTCCCTTCATGACAACAGGGTCCTCTTTGATTTCAGTTGTAAAGGGGTCAGCAAAGTGTGCGGGGCTCTAAGTGCTGTGATGTCAAGAAATGCACCTGGTAGGCAGTGTGGGGCCCAGGGAGGTGTGGAGAGGTGAGCTCTCAGACCTGAGTCAACCCCTCCCTCCACATCTCACTCTAGGGACAGTTACGTTGACTCTCTGTCCTCATGCATCCTGGTCTGGAAAGTGTGTGCCAGAGCCCCTGGAGCTGGCTCCTGGGCCAGCGCTTTCCTGCCATACCCACAGTGTCAGAGCTCCAGGCCTCTGCAGGCCATGCTCCTGATTCTTGTTCTTGTAGCACCTCTACCAATATTTTTGTTTAAGTCCTTTCAACTGTTATCAAAACAGATTTATTTTTAAGAGAAGTTTGAAATAAATTTGCATGCAGCACCCCAGGAGCACCTGCTACAGGTAGATAGGTGACTCTCAAAAAGTGAATGTGCCAGGACATCGCACTGCTTGAGCTGGATGCAGACGCCAGCTTGGGCTCCAGGTCTGCTCTCTCCTCGACACAAAGGGAGATTGGCGAGTTTTGGGTGCTACAGACATATCGGCCCCCACCCGAGGCTTTCTCCGGTCGGGAGGAGAGGCCGTGTGAGGAAAAAGGGCAGGTGCTTTGTTAGCCAATGTGATTTGCCACCACTTCGCCTGGGGCCCATGGCGCCCACGCCAAGGGCCCTGGGTCCCTGGGGCTGCCTGCCCCTGTGAAGGCCTCACTGTAGGAAAACCGTCTTTCCCTGAGCAAATTGTTTATCCAAACAATTGCACTTGCTCAACTCTGGGCTTTCCCTGGAGCCATGGGCTGTTCCCCCCTGGTCCCCACAGTAACCCGTTGGCCCCCGCACATTGGACCTGAGACCCTGTTCTATGTAATAAACATCTTTGAAAAGGCTGTTTGTGCACATCCACACAACATCGTCCTCATGATTCCTCCCCCAATTTAAAAGCTATTTCCATAAGAGCAAATATTCTGACCTGACTAAGCTACCTGCCTGGCCTGTGTAGAGATCTGAGTTTGAGACCCCTGATTTCCATAACGAACAGTCTTTGAAAAACGCTCCACATGTCAGTCACATATTCACACTCCACCACAGTACGACGCCCGGGCCCACGGTCTTTTCTTCAGAGAACATGTCTGGCTTCCCTCCCACGTCCGAACTCCACACTTGTCTGGTTTTGTTTTCCATCCGTCCTCCTCAGTCGCCTTCTGCAGTTCCTACTTGAGAACTGGGGCCAGTGACCATCCACTGAGGGAGGCCTCTCGAACTGGCACTGGGGAGCAGGAGTGGGGCGGCAAGGATGACCCTGGGCTAGTTTGCTAGCAGCTTTAACAAGGCCCCACACACTGGGTGACTTAAACAACAGAACTTGATTCTCACAGTCCTGGAGGCCAGACTTCTGAGGCCAAGGAGCGGCAGGGCTGGTTCCTCCTGGATCTGTGAGGGGAACCCGTCCAGGCCTCTCCCAGCTCCTGCTGGTCTGCTGGCAGCCTGTGATGTTCCTGGGCTTGTAGACACATCACGCCTCTCTGCCTCCATCTTCACAGGGCGTCCTCCCTGTGTGCGTCTGCCTGCGTCAGGATTTCCCCTTTTTGTAAGGACAGCTGATCGTTGTGGATGAGGGACCCACTTACTCTAGTATGACCACATCTTAAACTAATCACATCTCTGACAACCCTATATCCAAATAAGGTCACATTCTGAGGTACTAGGGTTAGGACTTACATGTATGAATTTGGGGGAGGACACAGTTCAGCTCATACCAGCACCGCTACCAGACTGAGGGGTCATAGAAGGCAGCATCCAGCCTGCACAATGGGCAGAAGTTAGCTCAGCCGAAGAAGGCGTGAGGGGACAGCAGAAGGGATGGCACGTGCAAAGGTCTCGAGGATGCAGAGAAGACAAGAGGTGCTTCCTGGAATGAGCGGGGGCAGAAATGCCTGGAGGGGGAGCTGAGACTGAAGAGCTTACCAGGGTAATGGAGATAGGCACATAGTGTGGTCTCATTTGTAAACTCACAGACACGTTCATGTCCACCCAGGGCCAAAAACAGCAGAAGAAAAGATCCCTCCCTGTTCCCAGAATGAAGCCTGGGTGGCGTGAGCCAGCGCTCGGGGCTCAGGGGTTGCTGAGAAGCAGGCAGGGGAGACTCTGGTTCCCTAACCCCGTCGTTCCCATGAGGATGCGTTTCCCACTGCAGAACAGAGCAGTCTGGGCTGAGCAATTACGAAAACTTTTAAAGGCTTAGGCAGCAACCCCTTCCAGAACGCTTCATTTCAGCCCTCCTCGTAAACAGATTGTAAAGACGCAATCAGCCCAGAGCCCACTCCGCTGTGATAATCTGATGTAAGCCAGGCACTGATTTATATGCGCCAGTCCAAACAAACATACCTGTAGACCATCAAACTGGAATTTCTTCCATACTTTCTTCTTATGCATTAAGGAACTGCTTTTATTTCTCTTTTGCCGGAGGGAAGTGATATATTTATTTTGCGGAAGAAGAAAAGCAGTGTGCAAGATGCTAGGTAAAGATCTGGGAGCAGAGCGGGGAGCTGGGTGGGGGTGACAGTTCCTTTACATACAGGGTCCATGCAGAATCGGGGGACTAAGCAGGCGTGATGTCCAGTGCATTTCTCGGTCATGTTTAAAAACTACTTATAGAGCTCTTATTACTATTCTGAGAGCTCTATAAATATTAACTCAGGAATGCTTCCATCTGCTTTTCACAGATGGGTAAATTGAGGCACCAGGGGCATCCACTTCTCCCTGATAGAGAGCTGGGTTTTGATTTTCCCTTGGCCTTCTCCCCCCATCACCAATGAGCTCTCAAGGTTTGGGACTGGATTTGCCTTCTTTGCCCTGGCTGGTGAAAACGTTGCAGTCAGCACACTGTCTCTCACCCATTCACCCTGGTCCTCCCCACCTCCCCCATCCTTTCATCCTTCTCCTCATCCTCCTCCTTCTCCCTGTCCTTCAAACAACATTCCTGCCATGGCTCCAGTCCTTATTGTCCCCTAGATCCATGGCTTCCATCACATGACATTGCAGTTCCCCCTGCACCAAAGGGGCAGAATATATTTCCCCTCCTCTTAAATTTGAGTTCACCCAGGTGACTTGTTTTGGTCCTCAGAGTGAGGTAGAAGTGACAGCATGCCAGTTCTGAGCCTAAGCCTTAAGGGACCCTGCATGCCCTCTTGTTCCCCTGCCATTGCCGGGAGCTCAACACGCCCGGGCCAGCCCACTGATCCCAGAAAGAATGAGAGACATTTGGAGCAGAGCCATCCCGGCTGAGCTCAACCCGGGTCAGCCAGCTCTCAACCAGCCCTGAGCTTGTGAGCTACATATTGATAAATGCTTCTTATTGCACACTGCTGAGACTTGTGGTTGGGTGGTAGGCAGCACTTTTTGCAAGCCGTAGATAAATGCTATAGTGTTCATTGTAGAAAATGTGACAAATACAGAGAAGTGTGTAGAAGACACAGTCAGCAGAGCTTCAGCCCCCAGAGGTTAGTCTCTGTGAACATTTCGGTGTTTGTGCTGTTTTACTCTGGGTACACAGGCATGTGTCTTCCAGTTCACAAATGAGATGGTACTGCGTGCGTATCTTACGTACGCCGGTTACCTCTTAATGCTCAGCTGCTTCCCTCCCTTAGCATTTTTGTCCCTGCTCATTTCAAAAAGCACTTCTTGTCTTCTCTGCATCCTCCGGACTTTTGCACCTGCTGTCCCTCCTGCCTGAAGTACCCTTCACATCTTCTTTATCTGATCTAACTCTTGCCCATCTACCTCTCAGGTCCTACTCCACATGGGTGTTGACTCTCTGATCCTCCAAACTAGGTTGTGTACCACTCCTTGGGGTACTCACACGCAGCTCCCTGTCCTCATAGTTTTTCTTAACAGCCTGCCTGGTGTGTGCCTGTCTGGCCCCAGAGGGTGAGCTCTATGAGAGCAGGACTATGTCTGTCTTGTCCAGAGTCCCCAAGGCCACAGCGGACGCACAATTAACATTTGTGAAATGGAGCTATAATGTGATAATGTAGCATGATGTTGACACAGCATCATATGTGAGCAGATTTTCCCACGTCATTAAAGACCAGCTCGCTTTTTCAATGAAAAATTGTCCAGGCTGCAGGAGATGCTTAGTGTTTTTATAAGGCTAGAGGAAGACACAGCTGTCTGTTTTCTTGAGCTAGGGCTTAAGGAGTACTTATATGAGATGATGGGACTCTTCCCCAGGTAAACAGTTCTATGGCCACACCCTGCTATCTCCCGCTCCCAACCATCCTAGTTGCCAACTCTTGCAACCCAGAGCACCACCGTCATCACATACTTTCCCCTGCTCAGTAAACTTCAGTGGCTCCCCAGCTCCCCGGCAGAGTGTAGAGCCAGGCTGATCACTGGGACAGAAGGTAGGAATGGAGTCACGGTCAGTGGGGAGACTGGGAAGAGAAGAAATGAGCAGGACTTTCCTTGGCTCCCTTTGGGCCCTTGCCCTGGCTCTGGTCTCCCTCAGGACTGTGTACATCTTGACAACAGAGAACAATTCTTCTCTTTTCTTCCTTTTCATCTGCTAGATGCCTCTATGCCAGTGGCCCTACTATGTACCTAGGGTCCTGACCACAATGCAGCTGGAAACCTGGTTCTGTGGCAAAATACTCCTTTCTGAGCCTCTAGGTGGTCCAGATTCTTGTGTCTGGTTTTAAGGAGGCAGGGACCTAATTTGCTGAAGTCCCACCCACTTTGGTCTTTAACTCTCAACCCCTTAAATCTCTGAGTTTGTCTCCCTGGTGGGATGGGTGTCAGTCATTCTGACTCTGCCTTGTTGGGAGATTTTCCTGATTCTGCATCTCTGAGCCTTTGGGAATGTAGCCTCGCTAACACCTTAATTTCACACTCTGGCCTCCAGAATGGTAAGACAGTAAGTCTCTGCTGTGTCAGTCTACCCAGTTTGCGGTCACGTGTTACAGCAGACCCGGGCAACTAATGCAGACGCCGAGCTGTGTGTCATTTGGCAAGTTCCTGAAGCTCTTGGAGTTGGCTTCTTCATCTGTTACTGGGTTTAGTACTGACTTCAATAGGGTTGTGGTAAGGAATGCAAAGGACCAAACACTATTTATATTTCATAGTAAGTGTCAGAAAACCACCATCCTCATCCTCATTACCACTTATAGGAGGACTGGAGGAGATGGGCTTGGTTTAGTTCATCAAATGAACTGACCTTAGAAAATAAATAATTTCTGACCCTCAAATGGGCATTTTCAAAACCTGCTATAGTTACTATGGCCTTTCTAGAAAGAAATATAATTATAGGCATCAAAAGCTTAAAATGCAGCCAGCTTTTGATTCAATAATTCTTTCTGAGACATTCATCTGAACAAAATTCTTGCAGTTGTGTTCTCCCTCCCTGGAGCATGCCCACACTATTCCCTTCCCCCTCTGCTTCTCCCACAGGTGAGCATCTCCTAAACTCGAAGGGACCCCACCAGACTTGCAACCAGGGAGCAATGGGCAGTGGCAGCTTATCCCAGGCTACCACCCTGAACCTGTCCCCAAGGCCCACTTTCTCTGACTCTCCAGTGAGCTGACAGCAGCCCCGCCTTGGCTCACCTCATTCCCACAACGTTTCTAGAGCCAAAGCAGCCCCACCTAGTCTCTCTCCTGCGCTTCTCCCATCCTAGGCCCGTCCCTGTTTCACTGTCCCCAGCTTTAATAAATGTGCTCTCAAAATTTAAAAAAAGAAAGAAAATAACATGTGCAAAAGTTTAATTACAAGGACACTGAATGCAGTGTCATACACACACATATACACATATATACATATATACACATATATGTATACATATACATATATACATGGTCTGTCCAGAAGGTATCCAGCCATGTAATATGAAAAATAGAGACATTTATTGAAGAAGATATAGGAAACATTGTACATAGGACAACGACACCTCAGTCTCCTTCAAAGTAGGCACGTTGGGACCTCACACAGTTCTCCCAATCACCATCAGCTGCCCCCGTCATATTTTCCTGAATCTCATCAATGGCCTGAAATCTCTTCCCTTTCAAAGGTGATTTTAGTTTTGGGGTAAAGCCAGAAGTCACAGGGCACCAAATCTGGCCTGTAGGGGGGCTGAGTCACCTGGGTGATTTGATGTTTCGCCAAAAAACTCTGCAGGAGATGTGGTACATGAGCGGGCACGTTGTGGTGATGAAGCTGCCAATCACCAGTTGCCACAGCTGTGGCCTTCTGGGTCATCTGAATAGTTTGTGTGGAGGAACGTTCAAGCTTAGTGTAAAATCTGATACAGATTCATTGCTCGACTCACTCAGTCATTTTGAATGCGACAGCCACACAGTACACATGCTCATTCAAGGGCATCTTCCACCCGCACTGACTAGTCCAGTGAAGTCATTCACACGTGCTCATTCCAGGCCACTCTCCCTGACTGCCAGGTTACATCGAAGTGGCGCAAACCATTCTCGTTATATTAGCAGTGGCTGGACGTTTTCTGGACAGACCTCGTATATTGATTACGTTTTCTGCAAAGGGCCAGATAGTAACTATTTTAGGCTTTTTGAATCATACAGTTTCTATCTAACTGTTCAACTCCCCTGTAGTTGTGGGAAACCAGCCATAGACCACACATAAGCAAATGGGCTGGCCGCGTGCCAATAAAATTTTATTTACAAAAACAGGTGGTAGGCCACATTTAGCCCATGGGCAATACGATGCTGACTCCAGTTATAGACAAAATATTAGAAACCACTAAAAATAATGGAGTAGGAACAACCTCATGTTCCCCATGCGGAGTGACGCATTAAATGCTCTGAGGCTCTCTGGGTCCAGGTTCCCCTAGAAGCACCCTGTGACATGGTGATTTCAGGACAAGTTTGTTGGGGTGTGACCCCAGGAAACACCAGTGGGAGACAGAGCAGTGGGACAGGGAGGGGAGGTGGCCAATATAAGGAGCATTATATTATATTATGTTACCAGCATGGGCCCAGCGCACTGGGACTCTGAGACAGTGCTGGCCATGCCCTGGGGCTCTTCCACCATGAAATGGGATTTCCTCTTCTTCATTGTTGAGAGCTCTTTGGGGAGCGGGAGGCAAGAGGTCATTACTCTCACACTTCTGCTTGCCCTGTGTGTGGACAAGCATCCCAGAGAAGGCAGGCTCAGGCAGACAGGTGCAGGGCTCCCAGCAAGCAGGCCTATCTATGGTGGGGCAGTGAATACAGACCAACACAAAAGGTGGCCAGGCAAGAGAAAAGAGACATTGCAAGAAAACTATATATGATGTGACACCGTTTCTGTTCCGACAAACAACACATGGGTCCATTGCTACCCGAACAGGAAAAGCATGCGGGGCAGGAAACAAGCAGGCCATTCAGCCAGCCACGGATGACATTGGATGCAGAATCCAGAGTGGTGCTCTCTCTACCTGACTTGCTCCTGCATTGTCTGAGCTGTTAGAGAGAGCACACGCTGTCCTGGCAATGTAAAAGTCAGTGAAAATACACAAGTGATGCCATAGGAAAAAAACTAATGATAGGGTGTGTGGTTATCAAATTAGTATTAAGTTAATAAAGTTAATGTAAAACAGGCTTAGAGTAGTTCCAATTTTATGTCATCTGTGTGTGTACGTAGGTAGGAAGAACAACTCCAAAATAACCCAGAATTATCTTCTGGTGGGGGGGCCCCTTGTAGTACAGGCTTCCCCTGCTAGGGGAGTGTTCTAGGAGCCCATCTGTATCAGTGTACCAGCTGGTGTTGTTGTGAGAGGCTGCATTAGGCTTCACTGAATTTTTTTGAAGACTTTCTCAACACATTTGCCCATTTCATGATGGGTGATTTATGAGCGCACCTGCCCACACTACACTGAGTGTCCAGCAGTTTTTGACCAAAAATGGCACGACCCCCGTGCCCCATGCTCCCTATTCACCCAGTTTCGCCCTGAGCAACTTTGTTTTGTTTCCCCAGATGAAAAAGTCCTCAAGGGGAGAAGTTTTGCTGATGTGGAAGTGGTGAAAAAAAAATGGCAGAAGGACTAAGAGGCATCAAAATCGACTGGTTCAAAAACTGTTTTGAGCAATGGGAAAAAAGTCTCGATAGGTGCATTGCATCATATGTAGAGTACACTGAAGGTGACTGAAATTTAAACATGTAGTAATAAATACACGACTTTTATAAATAAATTCCAAGTTTTGGGGGCCCCCCTTATACACATGTATCAATATTTGTGTGTGCACATATGTGCACCTGTCTGTGTGCATGTGTATATCTATCTACATGCATGTGTCTGTACCTACCTATCTGTCTATCTCTGGCAGAGAGAACACATACCAAAATGTGAACTATGGTTTACTTGGATTTTTTTCAAAGTTATTAGGCCCTCCAGCTTCTGCATCTGGGTGCACAGGGTGTCTGAGAGGCACCCTGGCAGGCTGAGCCCTGGGAGCAGAAATAGTGAAGTGATCTCTCTGAGGAAGGGGAAGGCCACAAGGCCCACTTGCCCCCTGGGGCCCTGGGTGCAATGGCTCCTCAGTGTAGCTCATCCAGGATGAGAGCTTGTTCCCAGCTGGTACTCAAGCTAAGGACCAGAGGTGGTTGGAGGGCTTGTGAAAAGAGAAGAGGATGACTGTTGCTGCCATCTGAACCCTGCTGGTCTCCATTTTGTTCCCTCTGTCCCCCACCGGGGAGGACAAGGACCTGGGCTCTCTAGTTCACAGCTGTACCCCCGGTGCTGGAATGTAGTAGATGCTCAATAAAGCTTAGTTCCCACCACAGGTCCCTTTTCCCCCTGGAGAACAGGATTTGGGGGGATTGTTGGGGTCAAAACCATGCAAAGGAAAAAGACTTTAAAGGGGCTAGCTGGCCGCGTGTTGCACTTCCTGCTTGAGTTCAAAGTCAGCCCTGCCCCTGGAACTACCATTACGAGTTTAGATTGTTCCAGAATCCCGCTGCTGACTGTTCAAAAGGCTCCCAGCTGCTATCAGGAAATAGCTCAGGAAGGTCTCCATTAAACACCAAGAAACTGAGATGCAATCAGCCGGGCTGGAATTCAGGAAAGTGCTGGCTCTGGATTTTAAGAAAGAAGGAACACATTTCAGGACGAGAGGAGGCAAATCTGCCAACTGAACCCTGTTTTCCTTCCACCTGTCGGGCAAGGCCAAATCCGCTTCTCCTGTCCTGCCATTAACAGCAGGAAGCACCGGGCCTCCAGCCCAGGATACTACGCACCCTCATGGCTGAGCTGGGATCCCACTGCCTGTGGACAAGAATGTCCTATGATTGCTACTTCTCCAGTTGTTGGCGTCAGCCCGTAATCTTTCAGTTGTGGTCTCGAGGGCCAAACATGAACCAGGATTTTCCATTATGGTTGCAATTTTGGCTTGTAATTTTATCACTTGAATCTAAATCCACTTCAGAAATGCCATAAACTAATTGTCACTGAATAAACTGAAACTTTTGAGGAGTTTATAAAAGTGATTTAATGAAAAAAAAGGAAGATAGAAAACAAATGTTGCCTACAGAATTGTTGGCAAAAAGGTAAAAACTCTCTGTTTCTTTTGAACGTGTGCCCTGGTGTCGGCCGAGCCCTGCCTGCCTCAGCCTGGAGCCCCGTGGCTGGGAAGCTGTTTGTGTTGGAGCCTATGGCGTTGATTTCAGGTTTGTCCCGGGAAGGCTGATTGCGGGGATGTCGGGGATGAGGGCATGGGTTGGGCCAGCTGAAAATAAGTGGGCACAGGTCAGATCACGTTCTCCACTGGTCGAATGAACCCCGTTTCCTTGATTAAAAATGCTAATAATAACAAAGTGAATGTTGGGGTTAAGTAAGTGTGAGTTAATTACTAAGCTGTGACCATTTTCACAGTTTCTGAAGCTAAACACTTCAACCCACATTGTCAGTTTACGTTAGGCGATAATTTGAATGACTACCGGTTAGCTGTTTCGCTTCATTCATATTAAGAAACAATATACAAAGGGTATAAAGTGATCAGCTCTGTTTACGCTGAGGAGGAGGTGGTAACGGCAGTGCACAGGAGCAGGGCAGAGGGAGAGATTTTTTCCCGGCTTTGGATGGGCTCCTGCTCATGGTTTATGAATGAAAATCTTTAGAGAAACCGCTGACAACCTGGGAATGGTCAGGCAGCACAGAGCCCACCAAAGCATTCCCAGCATGAACAGGGAGATGAGAAGCGCTTCCTGCAGGATGAGGCTGGCTGACGAGAGAGCGGCTGTGGAACAAAGCTCATTCCTGGTGAACAGGATCAGGATTTGCGATCTGCTGAATTCCTGCAAGAAGAGTCTAGCTGGAACCCATGAGAGCTGGATTCCAGCATTTTCCATGACTGCTGGTTGTGGAATTCTGAGCTTCCTGGTTGGCTGAGGAGAGTGGGATCTGGACCAGGACCTCCCTCCCAAGTTGGCCTCAGAAAAACCCAAGAACCTCTTGCCCTCGAACCCCAGAGATCTTGGATCTTCTGCGAAAACAAGACACACAGGTGTCAGAAATAAGCCTGGAATTTCAGGAGCCACGGCTTCTCCCACATCTGTGGTCAAATGACAACAACAACAACAAAAGCCCTGCAAAAACCAACAATGTTTTCTTGCATTAAGCCTCACGGAATAGACAGTAAGGAGAAGAATCCCAACTGTCCATTAATAGATGACAAGGTAGACAAAGCGCTGGCAGCATTGCACACAATCGAATATTATTCGGCCTTAAAAAGAAAGGAAACTCTGACACACGCGACAACATGGATGAATCTCGAGGACATTGCGTTGAGTGGAATAAGCCGGTCATATAAGGGTAAATACTGCCAGGTCCCACTCATACGAAGTCCCCAGAGTAGACAAATTCACAGAGACAGGGAGTGCCAGGGGCCCGGGGAGGGTCGGGGAGAGTTAAGGGTTATGGGGACAGAGTTTCAGTTTGGGAAGACGAGAAAGTTCTGGATGTGGATAGGGGTGATGTTTGCACAACAGTGTGGGTGTGTACCCAATGCCACTGAACAGTACACTTAAAAATGGCTAAAATAACAAATTTTATATTATGTATACTTTGCAACAATAAAAGAAAAAGAGTATAAAAAAGTATAAAGTTGAGATGAAGTGATGCATCCAAACAATTTAAGTTTGGTTGGAAAATAGTAGGCGCTCATATATGTAAATATTCATTATCATCATGAGAACTGATACCCCATGAAAGCTTGTGAAAATGCTTTATGAGGGAGAGAGGGAAAAGGACAGGGAGGGAGGGGAGAGAGGGGCAGAATTAACTTCTATTCATTTGTAGCAGGGTGAGTCTAGAGGCATTTTAAGTAAAAAGGTAGTTTTTGATCCTATTTATGGTATTACATTAATGAACCAGGTCTTCGAAATGAGAACTATCAAGTGTCCTCAGCTCAGTCCCTACCCAACAGGTGGCAAACACAAGGCCCGTGGGCCGAATCTGGCCCTCCACCTTGTTTTATCCAGCCCATCACCTTGCTTCCACCTGGTAGCAGCGCCGAGCTCTCGCTTAACTGTTAGGGGGTAGTTACATTTATACAGTCCTAAAATTACATTTGGCCCTTTGAAGGCAACCGCAAGGCTGACGTGGCCCCAGTAAGAATGAGTTAGACAGCCCTGCCCTACCCAGTAGGCACAACCCCTGAAGCATTTGTGGGGCTCCTGGTACATTTTTTTCTGCAGCCTGAAGTTGTGATCCACCAGACCATATGTTGCCCATTAAAACCCAGGACACAGGACCTCCTTATGTGTCGCCTCTTACATTTCAAACCAACACTCTTGAACTCTGCTCATGTTCCGCCCTCTCCATGATGCAGCGTGGAGCAAGGAACCACGTATGGACAAGGAGACAGGCGCAGCCAGGTCCTCGCCTCGCCAAGGCTGTCCCCATCTGGGCCCAAAAGCAGAAACCACCTACTACCTAGGTTTCTATCTTGTGTGGGGTACAGGCTCTTAATGGCCAGGTGTTTTTAATAAAGGGCTGCCAATTCTGGCTGGTATTGCACAAACACAGGGAAGGAGTGAGAAAGGATGACTTTGCCCATTAGATGTCCATTGCTTAACGACAGGGCCAGTTGGCTTCAAGGCTGATGAGCAACATTCCTACAGAAATCTTCTCTTAGGGGATCCATTTCCGCCTGAAACTAAGCATACTTCTCCAGGGACACAGCTACTCCTTACACAATCCTTCCTCCCCCTCCTCCTCCTTCCCCCCCTCCCTTCCCCCTTCCCCACCCCTTCCCCTTCCCTCTCTTTCTCAGTTTTGATTGGCTGCCAAGAGAGAGACCCAAGGCTGTGCACCAAGTCCAGCTTCTGTGTTTACTAAGGAGCCAAGACTCCTCTCTTGGAGGAGAAAGGTTTTTCTTTTCTTTTTTTTCCTTCATGTGCAAACCATCACTGTTGTGGCTGGGCCATCAGAAATGTACCCACTTTACCTAACACCCCCAAGACCCTGCAGAAGCCAACTTGATTCTCCAAGGTTTAAGGAGGTTCAGGGGATACAGGACTTGGGGGACTAAAACCACCATGAGCTGGTCACCCTCATTCACAGGCCAGCCTTCGGGCATCTCAAGCTTTCCCTGTGACTTGAAATGAATCCCTGCAGCCCATCCCAGTCTGGACTGTCATCAGAGCCCCAGGCTGCTGGACCCCTAATAGGCTCTCTGGCAGTTAAAGACGGCATCTGATCTTATCACCTTCTTCTCTGGCAAGGCTGGCTCCACCAAAATAACTTTTATCTGGAAATAAAATAACGCAATTAATGTCTTGACTCTCTAATGCCCTCTCGGGTGATCTCAGCGCTAATGATTTAATGGGTGTCCTCCGTCTGCTAATTACCTGGAGCATTTATTAACTCAAGGCATTTGGCTCCAAAGCGAAGGCACGGATGTACAAGGACCGTGTGCGATGAAATGAGTCCACAGGCATGAGGATTTGTTCCCCTTCTCTTTCTCTGTTTGGCTCTAAGATGACTCCACTCCCCACACCCCACCACTTCCTGGGGCAGGAAAAGTGCATGCCACTCGCAAGTGTCTTGACTGCATTTACGTCACCTAAGAATTTTCTTTTTCTGGCTCACTCTCTGGCATCACCCGGCTGAGAGGCTCCAGGAAAATCGTAAACCCTATTGAATGGCACCGCAGTAACGGTCTGTCCCATTGGAACACGTTTGTGCTTTTTGTCTCGTAATGTCAAAGCGAACTTGGCTGGGAACCTGAAGCCACCAGCTGTGTGCAGGTTTGGCTCTCTGAGTTTCTGGGGGATGGTGGGCAGCAGAGTGGGGGTGAGCTCCAGCAGGCGCCCTCCAAGTCCTACCTCACCTCCTTCCTCATCTGTAAAATAAGCTTGCGACCCTTTTGGAATTGCCCCAACAGCTCCATGAGTGCTTCCAGAACCTTCTTTTCCACACATAGGACTAAGCATATGACACAGGGGAGGAACCAAGCCTGGCTCTGTCACTGAACAGCTGCGTGACCTTGGGGGAGGCACAGCACCTCTCTGAGCTTCAGTTTCCATGTCTCTGAAATCAGAGATCAGACTAGTCAGGAATTTTCAGCTTTGTCTCGTCCTGGGATCTCACTGTCTATGAAAAACTTCCCAAGAGGTGACATTTGTAAAGTGACTAAACACTGAGATCTGTTTGAGGAAGGCAGTCCATGGCTTGGTCTCCTCTGCTGAGGGATCCTGCCACCTCCTCAGGACGGCTCACGATGCCTTCTCACTGCTTGGCTAACACACCGCGAACTGCTCTCTGAAGGGAGGTTCGAGTCTGTGGTTCTGCGTCCCAGGGTCTCCCCAAACCAGCATCAGCTTGTCTGTCTCATGCTTTCTCCGTCTCGCTGTCTGTACCTATTGTCTGTCTGTCTTTCTCTCAGATTTATCTTCATTTGTTCCCAAACTTTAACCTACCTGAGAATTCCCTAGAGATCTTGTTCAAACACGGATTTCCTCACCCAAAGTCTCTGATTCTGAGGTGAGGGGCGGGGTGGGGGGACGCGGGGGGCGAGGAGCAGCACTGAGTTGTGCATTTCTAACCTGCTCCCGGTAATGCTGATACTGCAGGTCCTGGATCACACTTTGAGTGTTCCCGAAGTCTCTTCCTATTTGATTTCAGAAGCTTTTGGAAAAAGCTAAGAGTGCAAAGAACAAAAATAGTGTTATCTATTTTTTACATGCACTTGGAGCAACAATCAACAATGTACTTGTGTCCAAGTTACATTTCTGCAATTTGGGGCCTAATGGCATTTGCATCATGGAATACTTGAAGTTATTAAATTAGGGATTTCCCCCCTTTATGGCTGAGGCATAAAACTCGGACTAGTTAGCGGTCATGTTAAGTGTCCACATACCCTAAGACCCAGCCGCACCGCCCCCCGGGGTAAGTTATCCTGCAGAATTCCCACACGGGTCCCCATGGGCCGTGCACAGCAATGTCCACTGAAATGCTGTTTATGGTGGTGAGACCTTAGGTGTCGGTCACTGGGACAGCAGACAGTACAGTACTGTGGGACAGTGCGGGGTGCCTGCCACAGAGTGCAGGACACCATTCGGGGGTAGTGTGATGGGTCCACCCCACACCACAGGTGCATCTTCGCACTGTGCTGAGGGGAAAGAAAGGAGAATGAGATATTTCACACCAGACCACTTCTGCAAGTTGTCTGGCCGTAAGACCTTGCACAGGAACACAGAGGGACATGGGGGAGGGGGTCGAAATTGGAACTCAGAGAGAAGGGATTGGAGAAGTAAAATAAGAGCGAGACTCACCAGGGCCAGGGAGGAAAATGGTGCCCTCTGTGCCCGAGTCCAACTAAAGACTCCATAGCAAATAAATACATAAAAAGTGAAGAAAAAAACAGAAAATGTTGGCCTGGGCCTCCGCAGACAAGAAAGATGACTCCTTTCTCCAGCAATCTCTGCACCTTCTCTGTTTTCCTGGGAACCTCTTCTCACCAGCACAGGATGCCTGCGCCCTGCCCTCTGCCCCCTGCCCCCTGCCCCCTGCCCCTGGCCCCGGGATGTCCACAGACCAGGGACTTTGGACCAGGGCATGGTCCAAAGGTAGGGAGAGAGAAGTGAAATGAATGAATCATCAGGGCTGCCCTGTCCTTTGTTTGCCTCATCCCCCTCATGACCGATAATGGGTGGGACTCATGTTCTTTGTAGAGTGTGAGTGCTACATTCGTCTGTGGGTGACACAGACCAGTGGTCCATGGACCCGGCAACACCGTAGTCAACCAAGGCAATTGATTAAAAGAATAAACAAAAAGCTGAACTAGATTCCCAGGGCCCACTGCATACCAAGTTTCACTGGGGTTAAAGAATCTACGGATTCTTTTTTAAACACTTTTTTAATGCAAGTGTTTCAGGTGTTTGGGATGAAACCCAAGTTAGAGAGTAAGGAGTGTAACCCCAACCTGAGTCTCCAGATGCCAAGACAGGACTCTCCTTCGCCCCCTGGTGGCAAGGATGAAATGCACGCGATGCTCCCTGGGTCTGAGTGCTCAGGGGCAGATGGACGCCAACAGAAGCCAGGTCTAAGGATGGAATCCGCTGGATGCAGGTGAAACCATCGCCCGCACCATGCAGGAACATTGCATCCCTTGCTTTTCACCCTGTCCCACAGTTTATCACCATAAGCATTATCTAATCTGATCTCATTCGTGTTTTCAGATGTGCCTTTCCTAAGTCCAGAGGAATGGCTTTTATGATGGAATTTTAGCTGCTGGGACCGGACATCAAGGAGATGGTTTGCTGGAGAGCTTTTCTTCTTTTCACTCACATCTGTTCAAGCCTATGCTTAAGTCAAGTTCCCTGGCTCCCTGTCACTGCTCAGAGGCCTTTCTCATGATACCTGATCAACAGGACATTAGTTTTACTTAAATTTTAGCAAATGGGAAAAGCGCTGGTGCTGAGCAGCAGGGCATGAGAGAGAGAAACTACTGCATGTTTTGTCTGGAGGGGTGAGCTGCTCTCGCTTTGTTAGGTCCAGCAGCTGAGGAGAGAGCAGGAGCGGGACTGTGCCGGGGGCCGGTGTCAGTGTCGGTGTGTGGACACATGTGACCCCTGCCCTCTGGGAACCTAGAATCTATCAGGGAAGAGAGGATAGTCCAATGGCCCTGAAAACCGACAGATTTAGAAGCTCTGATTAAGTCTACAGTGACAGCTTGGAAAAGAACTCTCGGAAGGAGGGAGCAGCATGTGCAAAGGCCCTCGGGGTGGAAAGGCCCTCTGTGTTCCTCTGTGTTGTGGCTGGAGCAGAAGCCAGAGAGGGAGGCAGGGCCAGACCAGCATGACTCAGAGTCCGTGGGAAGAGCTGGGGTCATGTTCTGTGAGTCCCAGGCGTCACGGGAGGGGTTTCAGGAGGGGATTGACTTTACCTAATTTGTATTGTTTTCCCGATGTAATAGTGCACGTGGTTAAGAAAGATCAAATAATCCCGAGAACTTTTAAATGAAAAACGCTGGCACCTGCTTTACTCCAACCCGTCCCTAGTTCTATTCCCCGAAGTAACCATTTTGGGCTTTGAGGTTTTGTTTGTTTGTCATAAGCTCTATGTTTTCATGCTGCTCACAATAGTGGAGAACATCAACCATCAATCAATCAATCAATACATTAATTCACTAATTCCCATCCCAAGCCCAGCATGGCAAACTCAGGAAGGAATCCACAGAACAGCTGGCTAGTCAGACTCACATCTGTGGCTCTTCCCTGCCACCTGGAGAGGCCTGTGCCGTGGTCCCCCTGGGCCCAGGTTCGGCAGTGAGGCAGGTGCTATGAACCCCACGGAGGCTTAGATATCGGGAGCATTCACTAGCCAGGGTGTAGGAAGCTGACTGTTGGAAGTGACTGCAAGTGGGTGCAGGGACCTTTTGTTTCCGAACCGCAGCATTTGGAAATCTGACAGGAAAATACATTTCCCAGGAGAGCATCTTTCAAATTCATCAGAAATGGCACTGATAGACCCAAAGTAGAGGGAGGGAGAGCTTGGGAGAGCATGATTCATTCATTCATTCATTCATTCATTCATTCAACAAGTCTTTCTGAGCACCTCCAGTGTCCAAGGCCCTGCTCTCCGTGCTGGAGGTGCTGACAGGGACTGTCCTCAGGAAGCTTATTCTATAGCGCAGGCAGGCAGACAGTAAAGAAACGAATGAGAAAATGAGTAGTATGCTTGTAGGTATCCAGTTCTAGGAAGAAAAATCAAGTGGCACAAACAGGACAGGAAGTGGATGGTGCTATTTAAGTAGGACCGTCCAGCAGCCTCTCTGAACAGGTGACATTTGTGTGGGGCCAGGAGGAGGGAGGGGTGCCCTTGCCTTGAATTCCTGGGTCTCTGCACTCCTAGCAGAGATGGCTTATGGCTAGTGTGGGTGAGGAGCAGAGGGGCAGTGAGGAGGGGCACACATGGGGCCAGGGAGCAGTAGGGGCCAGTTCAGGGGGTCCCGGGCCATTTTAAGGACCTTGGATTGCAAGGCAGGGAGAGAGAATGAGAGAGAGCCTGGGGCTTGAGTCTCCTGGGCCCCACACCTGGTTTCCTGCTGCCTGGGCTACCTACTCTCAGCTCCAGCACTGTAGCCAAAGGACTTTGCATTTCTTCCTGTAACATTACATGAAGGCGCAGAGCCCCCTGAGTGTGTGTCCTGTGGCTTCAGGCAGATGGACATGAACTGGAGGTCCAGATGGACACAGAAATATATATATTATCTTTAAATATACTCCTATACAAATACACTTATTTTATATGGTACATAGAAACATTCTATATTATATCATATATAACCTGTAAATTATTTTACATAATATTAATTATAATAGAACCATATTTATAAATTATATATTTATATTTTTATAAATGTAAATTTATATAAGCAAAATACATGTTTATTTATAAATTATAATTATAATATAAATATATTTACATGATTTATATAATTATATTATGTAGCATATTAAATATATAATATAACAGCTATATGTAAGTTATAAATAATAGTTTATAGAATATAATTATTTCCTATAAATATTGTATGAAGATAAATATGCATACATAAACATACATAAAGTACACAGATAAATACATGCAACTTTCAAAGGAGGTCATTCTGCATCATGTACCTAACAGTCAAGGGCACCCACAAGGGCAGGGCTGTGTCCAGGCATGCGTCCTGGGTCCCTGGCTGACCCTGAGAGTTGAGTCAGGAATGTCCCCTCGCCCGGCCCATCTAATCACAGTGCAAGGGTCTTTCTCAGGGTCCCTGTAAGGGCTGGTGGGAAAAGTACATAAAATGCCCCTCGGGAGGTTTACGAGGCAGTTAGTTCCTCCTCCAGGCAGTGCCCTCAGATAAGAGACTATTAACATGTACAGGGGGACTCCCTGGAATCTCCTCTGGAGATGCAGCTCCTGGAGAAAAGGGAACCTCCCCCGTCCGTCCTCCCAGACCATCCCTGGTCCTGTTCCCAGTGGCCCTGAGCCCATCATTGGCAGAGTGGACCCTCACTGGGCCAGCCAGGCCATGGGAACTCACAGAGAAGATAAGGCTCTCCCTGCCCATTCTTCTGACCCAGGAGCCTGGCAGACCTGCTTTGGGAACTTGATAAGCATTGTGGTAGAAAATAACCATGGTAGCAAAACTTAAAAACACCCTTGAAAAAGTTGCATATTGAAATATCCAGAAAAATGTGCAAATCATGAGCATGAAGCTTGGTGGACTTTTTCAAAATAAACACAACTCTGGAACCAACCCCTGCAGCCCCCAGCACCCCCGTTCCCCTACCAGCTGTGCCTCCCACTCTTTGGCTCCTGATAAGGCTTATCAGGCCAGGTTCGGTCAGGGAGGCAGAACTGCCTAAGTGCCGTGGGATAACAGATTTATTACGGGGATTAGACCCTACACGACTGTGGGAGGAGCTGGGGAGGGTCAGAGACAAGGCCTGCCCCAGCCTTCCAGAAGCACTGTGCAGTGGACGAGTGTGGCTTGCAGGAAAATCTGGAACGCAAGCTTGCTCGTGGTTTGCCAGATTGGAACCCAGCAAGGAAGCTGATAGAAGCCTATAGACAGCTGCCTCTGCAACTGGTGGCCCAGGGGTTGTTACTGATCAGTGAGGCTGGCAAGAGGAAAGGAGAGGGAGACAGCAAGAACAAACTCTGTGCTGTGTCTTACTAGGGCAGCTGCCAGGACGTTGGAGGGAGACAGCTGCTGTCCACTTCTATCCTTCAGATCGAGGGCACATCCATCTTTCTGCCAACTCCAACCTGGAACTGCGCAGTGAAAAGTGGCTCCAGCTCAGGCAGGCTGACATAGCCTGACACCCACACAGGCGCAGATCGGGGCACCTGTTTGAACAGGTGTCTGCGCTGGCTTCTTTCACTCAGCATTATTTTAATGGCATTCATCCATGTTATTGTATGTAGCAAGAGTTGTTCATTCTCATTTTTGCACAATATTCCATTGCATAACTATCCCTACTTTATCTATTCATTCAACTGTTAAAAGGCATTTAAGTCGTTTCTAGTCATTAGCTATTACAAATACTGCTGCCTGAATATTCTGGTTCTTGTCTTATGGTAGACATACCTACGCATTTTTCTTGGGTATATGCCTAAGTGTGGAGCCTCTGAGTTGTAGGCTAGGCTTGTGTTCAGCTTCAGCAGATACAGTCAATTTCCCAAAGTGGTTGCACCACTTTCTTATTTTTAGTGTTTCTTATCCTTATTTGCTTTGTGTCTTGAATCCAGGCTTGTGCCAGTTGCCCCTGGCTTGAGGGGAGGGTCTGAGCACATATAGAAGGATGAATAAGAGACCCTGAGTTATATATAAACTCATTTATTTTTTGTTTACTTGTTTATTGCCTGTCCCCCCCCTCTCTCACCCCCCACCTCCCACCCCAGACTGTGAGCTCCATGAGGCCGGGGACTATGTTAGCAGAATGATGCGCCCCACAAGATGTACAGGTTCCTGGTTCCCAGAACCTGTGGATGTTACCTTACATGGCAACAAGAAATCAAGGCTGCACATGGACTCAGAGTTGCCCATCAGCAGACCACTAGATGGGAGATCATCCAGGGTTATCTAGGTGGGCCCAATGTAATCACAGGGCTCTTGACAGCAGAAGAGAAAGGAAGAGAGAGAACAGAAGAGCATGAGAAGGACTGAAGCTGTCACCACTGGCTTAGAAGATGGACTCAGGGGCCCTGAGCCAAAGAATGCAGGCACCTCTAAAAGGTGGACAAAGCAAGGAACTGGATTCTCTTTTAGAGTTTCCAGAAGGAACCAGCCCTTCATGTGACCTTGATGTCAGGCCAGGGAGACCCATGTTGAACTTCTGACCTCCAGAACTGCAAGAGAACACAGGTGTGTCATTTAAGTCACCAAATACATGGTATTTGTTACAGTAGCCACAAGAAACAGATACTGTCTTGTTCCCTGCTATGTCCCCAGAGCCTGGTCCAAAGTGAACTCACAATAAACACTTACTGGATGAATATACAGTGAAGGCAACCCTTTGGCGAGGCAGCTGCCTGATACCCAGGTAGGGTTGCCAGATATGGCCAATAAAAATACAGGATGCCCAGGTAAATGTAAATTTCAGATAAATATCAAACCACTTCCATAAATGTACTAAAAAAGAAGGCATTCATTGTTTAGTTGGAATTCAAGTCTATCTGGGTGTCTTGTGTTTAATCAAGCAACCCTATACGTAGTCCTTGCCCAGACAGCAAAGGGTGCCCCAAATTCACAGCTAGTCCTAGATCTGAGGCTTGAAGGCAGACCCGTGTGATTACCAAGGCCCCTACTCCTCCCACCCCAGTGCCTGCTGGTGCTCCACGGAGTGACAGGAGTGAGCCAAAGGCATCATCTCCCAGCAGGCCCCCCTGTGCTCCGAGGAAGCAGATTTAAGGCGCATCTCTGTGGAGCACCGCCAGGAACCACGCAATGTCTGGTGAATGAGAGGGCTGAAGTGGGACCCTCAGCCAGCAGCAGCGAAGGCTCTGTAAGACCTTGGCCGTGTGTGTCTTCCGGCCGAGGCAGCATTCCCCTGAGCAGGGGTCTGAGGAAACCTGCTAAGGAAACAGGAGGCAAGGGAAGTCCTTCCTTCAGAGGGAGCGCTCCAGGAGGTAAAGCCACCGGGATGCAAACTGGACAGAATCATGCCGTTCTATTTCAGGGAAAACAGTACAAAAATAGGGTCCACATGGAATTCTCTTTCCCCCTGCACACTGCTGGAGGAGGGAGAGCCAACTCCAAAGGCCGAGCGACCCCTGGCTTGGGCAGACTCTCACAAACACCTCCAGGAAACGCCTTATCAAATACGCTCACATCCACGCACCGACACACAAAAACAACCTCTGAAAAAAGCACCAAGAGTGGATATTGAGCTTGCTTTGGCAAAGGGCTCTCTGTTCATGTTCATTAACGAGGACTCCAAACCACCTTAGATTTTTCAAAGGAAATTAAAATGCAAGAGATCAAGGGACTTGCCCGAGGTCATGGAGTACAATAGATGCTTCTCCAGTCTTCCAGTTTCCAGGCATTGCTTGACCTGAGAAGCTGGATGGCCTCCCCTTTGAAACTTGAAGCACAGTAAATACTTAAAGCCCCCACCATGCCCAGCAGTCCATCCAGGTCGCCAGACCCAGGGCAGGAGTGTTCTGAAATGAGGCAACTTCCAATAGACTTCAGTGTGCGCCGGCTCTACTTCAAAGCTGACGTTCTGGAAGCGAGAGGAGCGGTGTCTGAGCCATTCCCCAATTAACAAGGGAGCGGTGGGCATCGCCAGGCTTCTGAGAGCAAACAGGCTAGTGGCAGAGTCAAACTGGGCAATTCAAGGCGAGCTGGACAAAAAGCGCTATTTACACAGTTGTGGGCAAGATGTGGGGACTTTGATGAATGGCATGGTACCTGGGAGTGTCTCGGGGGTGGGAGGAGCTATTACTGCGTCAGGTTATGAAAGAATGAGGGGAGGGGAAGTTACTGGAGCTTGGAGAGAGGGGCAGCCCAGCCGGAGCTGGGACACGGCCAGCCGACCTGACTGGGTTAGAATAGAGAGGGGCCGGGTCACTGGAAGCGCGCCGGCCCCTCACCCGAACAAAGCCAGGGGTCTATCGGCAAACGCTGTGCATGGGGGAGGCACAGGGAGGCAAGTCTTAGGGCGGGTTAGGTGGGGAGGGTTAACCAAGAGAACTCGTCCCCCAATAGCTGACTTACAATCTAATTGACTGACAGTCAAACCTCATAAATCAAATCTTTATCTCCTAGGGAAAACTACAAGAAACAAAGATTCTATACTACAGTTTAGAACTTGATTATGAAGAGCAGATAAAATACAACTACGCGCTTTATCAGGCAAACATTCCACCTGTAAAACCCAAACACTTCAGCCGAAAGCGTTCTCACTTTAGCTCCCTCAGGCGACTTCTCCGCAGACGCAGGCGGTCTGGCAGGCAGTGTTCCCAAGGCTTCTCTGCTTATCGAGGGCAGAAGCTGCGATGCTGGGCCCAGGGCCGCACCCGCCCTCTGCTGCAGCCCCGCCCACCACTGAGCACAGCCCCGGCTCCACAGATGTTTTGCACGACCAGGGAAGGAACGCAGCCTGCCACCTTATTTTTCTGACAAACCTTCTTGAAGTAAAGAAAGTACCACTCACTACTTCAAGGATCTTTTCTGCCTTGGTTTGAAGTGAGGGTCATCTGCCTGGAAAATTTCTGTTGCTTATTCAGTTTCCATGAAACGCTCTTGAATGTCAGTTCTGAGGGACGACACAGTTTCCATGGTGACACAGCTTTCTCTGATGTATCCTTGCTCCAGGCTCAGCTGAGTCACTGAGATGTGGGCAGTGACTCACGCAGGGGACAGAGTTCACAGGGGATGGTCCACCTTGTCGTGGTCCTTGTTTTGAAGTTTTCCTTCATGATTATGAAGACCCTCCAGGTGGGTGCCGGGGATGGGAAGGGTGCGGGTTGATCCTCACTAAGATGGAGGTTTCCCAAAAGGAAGAGGGACTGCAGACTGACTTCAGAGAGACCTGGGAATAGATCCTGTGATCCTCACGGGCTGTGGAGCCCTGACAAGGTAATTAATTTGAACAGTGGCCCATGTCTGCACTCTTACCTGTAGGCAGGTGGGGACATTCGAAGAGATGGTATTCCTAAAGTGCCAGGCACGTGGTCAGCATTCAGTAAGTGCTGGGACTGGAAATGCATGTGGCTTTTTGTCCTAGGACACAGTTGTCCTATCAACTGAAGATAGCTGTTATAGGTGGAACTCCCTCATCTCTGTCTCGGCAGCATGTGGTCCAACAAAGACACTTCGTGTATTCATTTCCATCTTCCCAACTTAGCCAAAAAGAAAACAGATGCTAGGAAGGGAGCCAAATGCCATATGAACTGTTCTTTTCCCAAAAAAACATTACAGCATCTTCTTTGCAGGGTGATGTAGGGATGAGGTCTGTGCCATTGACATCTCCTAGCCACGCTGCTATCCCAGGAATCTGATCCTTGTGGAAACCTCTGGGGCTCTGTCCTCAAAGTCAAGGCCGGCCAGTCGTCCTCCAAATCCAATTACCTGAGATCAGCAGCAGTTTTGGACGCGTCCCCTGTTGACTGCTCGAACATTCATTGTTGAAAGCAGTCCCATCAGCACACGGTGCAGACATTAGCTCTGGGGCCTCCGCAACTGCTTGAGTAAGTTACTTAGCCCCGAGTTCGGGGTTTCTCCAGTCCTTACTTTGTCCATGGCTATTAAGAGAATTACAGTAACAAAACTATCTAGCATGGCCGGCCGTTGCATCGACAACTTTTGGGCTATGAATCACTGGGACAGCTTGGTTGGCTTCTGTTTTCAGTGCCCCGGGCTGGTTGTTTGGAGAAAGGAGTTGGTTTAAACATTGTGAAGATAGTTGGGGGAAGCTGGTCAAGCCAGGCACGTTTCTGTGGACTTCTTATCCCTTCCACCCACCAACCTCTTGTATTTTGTTTTTAAGGGGAACTTTTTGCTTTTTGTTTCCCTTCAGTTGTACGAACAATAACCACAAGAGCTGCAGAGCCTCACCGTAAACATTGGGCAAAGTGCTTTTCACCAAGTACCTTGTGTAATCCTCACAACGACCTTGTGAATGGGCATAAGTAATGCCAGACACACGAAGACACGGGGAAGCTTTGTGTTCATGAACTTGCTCAAGCCAAACAGCTAGCAAAGGACTAGGATCCCAGGGATACTGGTCTGAAGGCCTCGCCTAACTAATTCAGTTCATACGTTTCTCCTTGCTGCCTTGCTCTCACTGCAGACACACACTTGTTAGTTCAAGATAACTGGCCCGCCATGCTGACGGCGGGAGCCTTTTTAGTAGAATGAATGTTTGTAGATAGCCCTGAGTATTCATCTGTGAGGAGACCACCAAAATGTGTAAGTTCTGGATCCCCCCCTCAAGCTGCCACAGTCCAGTTAGGTGGGGGACTAGACACGCAGACATGAAGAGCTCTCTAGCAGTGTCAGGCTGAGTGAGAGGGTCACAGAGCTGCCCCAGGACAGTGCATCTCAGAGCCCCGAGGGAATGAGCCAGGCTGGCTGGGGGCCACTTCCAAGGGTGTGCGTGTGCATGTGTGTATTATGCAAAATCATTTTTTTTTATTTTAAGACCATTTATTTTGAAATAACTTCAGACCTTCAGACCTTTGTACAAAGGAGTACAAAGAATTCTGGTATACCTTTCACCAAGGTTTCCCAAACACTAACATCTTACCATAGTTGCTTTGTCACATCTGGAAAACAGGATGTCCCCTTACCTCTGAATATCGCAGTGTAGATTTCCTAGAATCAGGGACGTTTTAAACATAACCACAGTACTTACAAAGCGAGGAACTTTGCCTGATATAATGCTAGCATCTACTTTAGAAGGCTTGTTCAATGTCTCCAATTGTCCCATGAATGTCCTTTATATCCAAAGGGGGATAATACACACACACACACACACACACATTTTCTGGTTCAAGGTCCAATCCAGGATCACAGCTCACATTCAGTTGTCCTGTGTATTTGTTCTCCTTTTTTCTGGAACATTCTTGACTGTGACAGTTTTGAAGATGGAAGTCTTGTTATTTTGTTGAAAGGCTCTCAGTTTGGGGTTGCCTGATGTTTCCTTGTGGCTGGATGCAATGTATGAATTTTTGACAGGAATAAACCAGAAGTGATATGTGTCTTTGCTAGGGCTTCATATCAGGGGCCCATGATGCCACTTGTCCCATTACTGGTGATGGTGACTGATAACTTGAGGAAAGTGGTGCCTCTCCTCTGTAAAGTGACTGCTTCCCCCCTCGTAACTGATAAAAGTCTTATAGGTAGATACTTTGAGTTTCTGCAGAATCCTTCTGCCTTCCATACTTTCTCCTACTAGTTCTAGCATCCATTGCTAATTCTTGCCTGAAATAAGTATCACAAGAGTGGCTTCCAAATGATCGTTTATTTCTTATCCCATCATTCCTGCTAAAGTTTTTCATTGCAGTTCTACTGCACGTGAGAACTTTTCCTTCTCCCTCGTTTAGTCACTCAATGTGGATTCATGAATTCTTATTTTGTTCTCTGGGTTACAACTCATTATTAGCGGCATGCACTGTGTGAATCCAATTGTCCTAAATTTGGTCAGCAGGAGCCCCTTCAGGCTGACACACCCCTGTTATTCACTGAACACTTCCTTATGTCTCTCACAATGAGATATCCAGGCTCATTTTGAACTTTCCCTGCCCCTTCTTGGAACAAGTGAGCCTCCCTCTCCCTCCCACTTCCTTTTTTTCTGGTATTTTCATTCACCATAACTAGCATTTAAATCATTTGGTTCATACCCAGGTACTGTCTATGTTTTCAGGCATCTGCTTGGGTGTAAAATGTAAGGGCTCTTCTCAGAAAACAGACCATTCAAGGACCAGTAATTGGGAGGATGGAAGAATAAGGTGGGTCCAGACAGGATTCTTATACCCTTGCAGATAATCCAGTGTGTGGTTTTCAGTCTAAGGAGCATTTTAATTACCGAGGGTTCTTTTCAGCCTCACCAATTACCTGCCTCCATTTTGCCCCAAGCCCCTGCAAGCAAAGCCCAGCTGACAGACACTCTTACTGTGGTAAGATAGTCATTTAACTTGAGGAATAGAGGATTAAAACAACACTGTTCAAAGATAAAGCGAACGCAGCTCTAAGTCAGGATAATGCACTAGGATAAGAATGTTTAATCTCCAGGGAGGGCCCCAAATCCCCATGTCCGTGCTTTCAATACTTTGTTTTGCATTTGGAAGTCTTGATGAGCAAAAAGAGGTAGAAACTTCACAAAGACAAGGGGTTTGCCAGTCAATGATCTAAGCTGCCTGCCACTCGCCCATAGAGTATCTTTGTGCAAACTAAAAGGGGGTGCCTGAGCCACGTGCAGGGCTGTGAGTGCAGTGTGGGCTAGCTAGTCACTCGCCCCCTTGGCTAGGCACCTTGTGCAGGGAACAATCTACACAACAACTCTGCCCAGCAGCCCAGGGTCCCAGAGAGTTCCAGATGTTTTCTTACAGGCTTTCATAAGGAGTTCTACTGTCAGTCAACCGAGAATAAGAAAGGTCAATTGTATGGTTAAATGTCAGCAATTTGTTATATGTACATGCCAACTCCTTGAAATCCTTACTTTTATAATTTGCTGTCACCTTGGGGAGCCTCAAACCTTGCTAAGGAAAAACTAGGTCAAGAGGCCTCTCGCTGGCACCTTCGATCTGTTTGTACCTCTGCGGTGCTGGCAAGAGTAAAGAAAGGCTTAATTTGAAACCTGCATGGGGAAGTTCTCCATGGAGGTAGCATTTCCGGAGCTGCTATGAGCACTCAGGGTCCAGAACCTTGATCAGCTGTAACAGGGAAACCGGAGTTGTCCCAATCACATGTTGTGAACATCCGAGAACGGGGGAGGATGCCTCTGAGGGCAGAGACAGGCTGTGAGGAGAGCACAGAGAGGAGGAGGGGGAAGAAGCAGGACCTGGGAGTCCAGGTAATGAGACAGCCCTTCCGTCTCATGCATGTCTCGTGTTAGCATTTTTATTTTCATTTCACAGAAACAATTTCCTATTGTAAACAAATAATTACATCCCAGTGTGATCGTGTGACAAAGCTCTTCCAGATTGCATAGGTTGTATTTTGGTCCTGCCATGGAATGCACTCTTTACATATGTAATATTACTGTGCTTAACTTTTGCAGGATTCCTACAAAATTTATAGGTAAAGAATTAGGATTAGGTGTTAGGATTAGGTACAGATAAAGTTAATAGGAAACAAAATAACAGTGTTTGTAACATATAAGGGCTTATTCTTCTCTTTTGTGAAGCAAGTTTAGAAAAAGAGAGTCCAGGGTCCATAGTGGCTCCACTGTCATCTAGGATTCAGATTACTTTTGTATTTTGCTCCACCATCTTTAGCACATCATAGTTCAAGATGGTTGCTGGAGTTCCAGCCATCATGTTGGTATTCCAGGCAGCAGGAGGATAAAAAAGGAATATACTACCATCTTTTTATCCCAGATGTCCTACCCAATAATATTCCCTTACATTTCATTAATCAACTCTAGTTGCAAGGGAAGCTGGAAAATTAGAGTCTCTTCATTAAGTGCATTACCTCTTGGTATAAACATGAGGTTCTGTTACTAAGAGTATTAGGCAGGGTAGGCCTAGTGCTGAGATAAACAATCTCCAAATCTCAGAGATGTAATAAAATAAATGTTATTTTGTGCTCACGTCGCAGTATAACACAGGTTAAGGGATAGGATGGTTGCTATGGGTGTCTGCTCCACTGAGTCACTCAGAGACCCAAACTCCTTTTGTTTTGTGGCTCCCCACTCTTCTAGGTGCTGGGAGGTAGCAGGTGGAGAAAGACCATGAGGATGGGCCACAGGGGGGATTTATGGTCCAGACCTGGGAGGGACATGCCCTACTTCTACTCACATGGCATTGGCCAGAACTTGATCACATGGTCACCTAACCACAGGATGCTGGGAAGGAGGGAAGGGCTCACTGGCATCAGGAAGTACAGCCCCCATTGGATAGACGATGCACAGTTGGTCAGGCTGCAGAGAGGGAAGTTGCTCACCCGCATAGAACTAGAATCAAAACCCAGGGACCCAAGAAGGAAGAGCCAGCTTCCCTCGGCAGCAGAAAGCCAGAAGCCCAGAGCTTCGCTGGGATGGTGCTCATGGTTCAGTGATATCCCTTCCAGTGTAATAGGAAGAGTCCCCTCCTGGGAAACACAGTGACCAAACCAGCCTCCCACCAAACTTCCTCTGAAGGATACAATTAGTGGAGCTCTCCAGACAGGGGCTGAAAAGTGCAGCCTCCCCCCATGACCTGAATGGATCATTTGTGGCTCAAATGACAGACAAATGCAATAATTAGGCCTATTTAGTAAAGAGGGGTGAAAGGTCAAACTAGGAGGCCAACCATCTCCTGTTACTGGCCTGGTGACCAAGTCGGGTGATGTTTGTACAATAAGCCAACACTGGCCACCGCAGCCCTGCCAGACCTCACTGCCTGCCACTGCCCTGGGGCTTTCCAAGACTGGGTTTAAACACCAAGAGCTTGGTTTCCAGGAGGCAGACACCAGGCTTACAGGATTCCAGGCCCTCCTTGGAGGACCGTATCTGTGACAAGGGCCTGGGGGCTGAGACACCCACCCTGGCCATGGATTTCAGCTAATCTCACCGTGGTAGCCCTGTTAACGGTGGGGTCAGGGCACACGGACTCAGTAATCCACCAGACAATGGGTCTGTAGCTCCTCCTGCCTGCACTCTGAATCCCCAGCTTATCTCTTTTCTTTTTTTACCTAAAAATCTGATTTTGTTTTATTTTAACCCAAAGCAGATGATTCTGCAGTTTCTCAGCCTTTTCAAATCTCCCTGCCTGGGAGGATTTTCTGGGAGTCCCTCAGGCCTGAGGGTTGAGAAGGGTGGGGGCTGCTGGGCATGGGCTGGGCCCTGGGACCTCCTCTTGGGGTAGACAAATGTGGGGACAGATGCATGGACATGGACGTGAGGAATAGCAAGCATGTGGGTGCTGGCTTCAGGTCTCCTTCCTCTCTTCATCCTCTCCTCCTCTCCTTTCCATCCTCCCTGATGATCCCCTTCTCCTTCATCCTGGTAAAGAGTGGGGACAGGCATCCTTCCAGATGACAAAGCCAGCACTGTCCCTCGAGTCTTTGCCTCCTGCCACTCCCCCCTGTACCTACAGCAGGTCTCAGAGAAGTACAGATCCAACAAACACCTGGAAAGGTGAGAGGGTTCCTTTGTGGCCTGTACTGAGCATCGCAGTCTGGAGGAAGGAGGTTGAGAACAGCCCTGTCCTTCCTAAGCCCCCTCCTCTCCTGTGACCTCCACTTACATGAGGAGGGGAGGGAGGTTCTGGTTGGTTTCACCTCCCAAAACTGCTGATGGACTCACGGTGAATAGGGCCAGGGGCCCTATTATGATTCAGGGTCTGACAGGTATTAGCGGGTGTCTGTGGGAAGTCTTCACTCCCTGGGACTCAGTTTCCCCATCTGTGAAATGGGGAATGAATGCAGAGCTCATGTCACAGGGTTGATGTCAGGATCAAAGATGAGCAATGCCTAGGTTGAGGGAGGCTCTCCATTTTTTAAAAAAAGATTTTATTTATTTATTTTTACGGAGAGGGGAAGGGAGGGAAAAAGGGAGGGAGAGAAAAATCAATGTGTGGTTGCCTCTCACATGGCCCCCACTGGGGACCTGGCCCACTACCCAGACATGTGCCTTGACTGGTAATTGAACCAGAGACCCTTTGGCTCCCAGTCCACTGAGCCACACCAACCAGGGCTCCTTTTCTCTCTCTCTTTTTCTTTTATCCTCACCTGAGGACATTTTTTTCATTGCTTTCAGAGAGAGAGGAAGAGGGAGAGGAGGGGAGAGAGAGAAACATCGATGTAAGAAGGAAACATCGATTGGTTTCCTCCTGTATGCACCTGGACTGGGGATCGAACCTGCAACCTAAGTATGTGCCCTGACTGGGAATCAAACTTGTAACCTTTTGGTTTGGGACAATGCTTCAACCAACTGAGCCATACTGGCCAGAACTCTCTCTCTCTCTCTCTTTTTTTTAGTGATTAAGCAAAGCGCTGGCAGGATGAAAATTGGTCCTCTTTGCTTTAGGGAACACCTTTGCAGACAGAACCCTCTACCATTCTTCCCTTTTTCCTACCTTGTTGTTCTGGCTTTAAAAGATGGATTCAGCTTGGGTGGAGGCAGAGGTGGGGAGTCCTGTCCTTGAGAGGGAGGCTTCTTCTGTCTTGGTCACTCAGGAAAAATGACCATCCCAGCATTCTGTCCCTTCTGGCCTGGCAGCAGCCAGGAGGCCGAAGGCGCCAGGCCAGAGCTGGTCTCCACCCAGATTTGGCAGATTCTGCATCTGAACTCATAAAGCCATCAGTGGAAGTTGGGGTAGGGGGAGGTGTCAGTTAAATTGCTCTTAGACAAACACAACTTCCTGGTTCACAAGGCAGAAAGATTTTAAAATATACATATTTTTAAAAGCTTCAATCTCTTTCCTGCCTGTCGGATCACTTTTTGAGAAGCAACACTGGGGTGAATCAAGGTACAGGGATCAGAAACCAATGGTGCCGGGGGGCGGGAGTGCCACGGGGAGGGAAAGCACACAGGACATCCTGTCTTGGCATGTGGGGGACCCAGCGGCACTGGAAAAAGAGATGAGGGACACGTGAGACATTTGTCCAAGCTCCTTTGGCTGCCTGCCCCCCATAGTCCAGGCAAACTCCCCACAGAGACCCAGAGACCTGTGGGGCTGAGCGGGCAGATGACAGGCCCCTGACCAGAAGGCCTGGCTCTATTTACGCACCTTTGTTGGCAGGAGAGAGGAAGGAGACCTGATCTATTTGTTTGTTTGTGGAGCCCTCAAAAGCCCCCTGGACTCCAAGGCACAAGCCAGTCCCTCGGGAGGGGTTATTTTTGGTTTATTGTGCAAATTAGAGCCCAAGTGGAAGCTACCAAAATATATAGTCCTTGAAATAAGAACACTCAAGCTGAGCTGGGTTAAGGGGGAAAAGAGAACCTTGTCCAAAAACGTGATGAAATTCAACTCAAGAGGTGCGGGAGACCCTTCTCATATCGGTGAGGGTTTGGTGTTTCACAGAACATAACATTCAGCAGAGTGAATTTTTCTGTCATGCTAACTGGCAACCAAATTAACTTCTTATTTCCAGAGACTCACCTTTAATCCTGTATAAAACCACCTCTGAAAGTACCCAGGAATCATCGTGTTTGGGCTTATTTGGGGACCGAGATAGGAGGCAGCTGGGCGTGAGGAGGGCTCAGACCAGATACCCCGTAAGGCTAACAGAAGCTGGGAGACATTGGGCAAGTCATCTGTAGCATCCCCTCGTCTGGGGCGTGTCATGGGGCTCAAGAGAAGAGATCACAGGTGTCACTCACTGGCCCATGTAATGCACCTGTGCCATTACGTGTCTCAGTGACTGCAGTTACTCATCACACCCTTGTCATAACGTTGGTGCTGCTGTTACTGCCATTTCACAGATGAGGAAACTGAGGTACAGAAAAGCTAGTGGCTGAAGGCCGCAGGTAGTTTGGGAAGGCAGGCACCAAACCTCATCATAACCTGAGTATTAGTAACCATCATTCAGGTGAAACAGACACTCTTCTTTCTGTGCCTGCTACTCATTTATTGAAAGTTATCATATGCCAACATCCAACTGCTTTTGACCTACAAAAATGGCAGTTTCGTGCAGTCTAGCCTAACAGGAAGCATCCAGCAATGGGAGCCTCCGAGAGCGGAGCAGGGCGCGTGCTAGTCACAAACAGCCAAAACTTGCTGGACCAGCTGGTGGCCCCAAGCACAGTGTGAGTGCATGGGCAGTAAGAAGGAAGGGATTATGGCGGATGCCTCACAAGGACATGCTGACCCTGGGAAAAGAGTATCACTAGAGAAAAAAGAATCAGCTGGGGCTGGGGGACGGAGCCGATTTTTAAGTTAAAGATGTAAAGGACCATTTCATCTTGGATCCTGTTTTGCTTCACCCAGCATCAGGGAGTCAGACTTTACAGGGCGAGTTAAGAAATAGTAATGCCACTCAGCCGAGCCACACATGCTGATCTTGGTTCCTTGCATGTTACGTGAGTGCTGTATTCTAACCCAAGTCTTTAGAATGTTGAGGAAATAATCTGATACTTTTGTCCATTTATTTATTTATGTATGTATTTGCATCCTTACCTGAGGATGCATTTATTGTTTGTTAGAGAGAGAGAGAGAGAAAGAGGGAGAGAGAAAAAAAACACTGATGTGAGAGAGGAATGTCCATCAGTTGTTTCCCATATCTGTCCGACCAAGATCAAACCCCAAACGCAAGTGTGTGCCCTGACCAGGAATGGAGCCCACAACCTTTTGGTGTGTAGGATGACGCTCCAACTAACTGAGCAACCTGGCCAGGGCATGTCCCCATTATAAAGATGAGGAAATCAAGAAAGAGAAGGGATATTTGCTGAGCATTAAGCCAAGAAGCTGCATCTTAAAGTTCCTGATCTCTCATCCCAATGACTTATAGCCATTTTCTTCTCTGCTATTATTACTTCTTCAAGAGCTTGGTGTTTCCAGCACAAAGTCACTGAAATCAATTAAAACACTTAAGCTAGTACCTCACTCTTAACCTATTGCAAATTAGATTTACTAATAATCTGATTTCAGCTTTCTCGTAGTGGGTAAAAAAGAAAACTCTCTTTTATGTGAGATTTTGGTTTGGGTGCCTAATTAGGTTGGTTCTACCATTATTGCATTTTAAAAGTAAAACATGATTTTATAATGAACAGTGAAACCACAGACGAGATGGTGTTGCAACTGGAATCATTCAGATAAGCAAGAAAGTCATACCAGATGCTCACAGGCCTGGGGTGGAGAGGGAGGGAGCGTGCCCGGAATCAGACTCAGCAGATGTTCTGACAACGGTGCTTGTCCCGAACATTCCATTTTTAAATGACTGGTCGACCCTCAATTTTTGACTCTATTTGAAAGGAACATTAAACATGGGATGGCAGGAGTGGTGCACAGCAGTCAGAATCTCGTCCAGCGTCCGGCCAGAGCTGCGCCATCTCTCCCAACCGAAAACGTGCCGGGCTGGTTCTCGCAGCTGTCATCCCCACCCTCCCTGTGTCGCCTCGATTTCTGGTTTCCACTCTGGTGCAGACAGAGATTGTCCCCAAAGACCAGGACACAGGTCTTTGCCAGGGGAAAGTTCAGGCCAGCCGCTTTGCAAGGCAGGTGTTCTGCTCAGGTACCCAGCTTGTCACTGACGGGATTCTAATGGGAGGGCATGTCCTGAGACCCAAGGGGCTGCCCCCCACTTCTACCAACAGTGCTCACTACAGGAGCTGAGTGCTCTTTGAAAACAGAGAAAACTTGACCTGATGGCTATGATTATAACTGAAGGTGTCTGCAGCCAGGAAGGAAGCCACAGTCCCTCAAAGCCTGTGCAAAGCAGGATTTTGGCCCGGAGGTGAATTTAAATTGGCCCCAAATAGGAATGTCAACCCAATTCCCAAGGCCTTTCCTTGACCCTCCCCCTCTTCCCTACACCCATCAGACTTTTGCACCCAAAAGTTTAAAACCTTCAGGAAAGGAGAAAAAAAAGGACTTTAAAAATGAAGGTCTTTCAAATAAAGTATCTTAAATATATAAAGGAAACTTACTGTAAACCAATTTTGTAAGTATCTAGTATGTACATTATCAAATGCAACAACATTAACTGATATTTTATTGGACCAACATTCATTGAGCACCTACTGTGTGCTAGATACTGTACTAGGCGCTGGGGGATAAAGGAAAAAAACCACAAAAATCCCTGCCCCCATGGAGCTTTCATGGGTGGAGGGGATGGCAAAAAACAATAAAACAAACAGGATGGCAGATGTTTTGGAGAAAGCAGTGGGTAGAGGCAGGGAATGTGTATTTTCAGTTGTAAGTAGGGTGCTCAGACACCTTGGCCAGGTTGCCTTCCATGCTCCTTGAGATGCCCATTTTATAAGCGAAACAAGTGAAGCTCAGCAGTGTGTTGAATGGATACCCTAAAGGTCACCTACAGAAGGACAGGATTCAGATTTAAATCTGAATTTGCCTGAAGACGGGATCCAAGTTCTTTGCTATTACTCAGTTTCATTTATTACTCAGTATGGTTCTGTTTTTCCAAATCATTTCACTCCCATGCTCATATCATAGCACTCTCCCAGCAGAAACCATTGTCCCTTTTATGGATGAGGAGCTGGAGGCCCAGGAAGTAATTTGCCGATGGCCCCACCAGTGCTGGGCAGCCAGCCAGACAGGCCATCCCTGAGGGTGAGGTCAGCAGATTGTCCCACCAGCTCTGTCCGGCTGGGCCCACCAGTGCATGTGACAGGGTAGGGCCCTCATCTCTGGCCAGATCTTTAAAAAGTGACAGCGTGACCTCTGACATGGTCTGGTCTGCAGGGCTCCATACAGCAGGAGTGGGCCATAAAGCTGGGAACATGCAGATTTCAAGGAAGATTGGGGCATTTATCACAGGAAACCCCCCTTAATTGCTGTTCACGTAAACCTCTGCTACCCTGCGTGACCGCAGATGGAGATTTTGATTTGTGCCTCAAGACTCAGGGAGAGAAGGGGGCCAGATCCACCAAGGGCCTTAAGGACACAGGCAGCGGACACTTGGTCTCTCCCACTGGTCTGTCTGCTTTTATTTTTTTTAAAAAGCATCAAAGTGAGCCTGATGTTTGCCTCACTGGAGCCCATCTCTGATGGGCAGGCTGGGGTGGAAGAAGGTGGAGGCGGCCTTCCCCGGGCCTCTGGTTTGCAGCGTTTTGCAGTGTCATGGTGGCGGAGGAGCCTGCATTTGACAGGCGTGATGTGCACTTGACTGTGGGTAGCCTGAAGCTTTTCTCAAAATGACTCACCAATCTATGCCTAACCCAGCCTCCACTTTGAGAAATTTCCTGGGGGAAGCTTTCTTCCTTGTATATTCAAGTACATTCCCCTTATTTTTTTAATTAAGAAACAAATGCTTGCTTTAACAAACTGAACCAACGTAAATGAATACAAATAAAAAGTACACGCTTCCCTCTCCTGATTCCGCACCCTGTAGAGAAAACCACTGTGGCCAGACAAAGGACTGTCATTCCAAATTTTCCCATACAATAGCCCCCCTTTGTCTGTGGGGGATACACTCCAGACCCCAGCGGATGCCTGAAACCACTACATACACTACGCATTTCCCTATAAACACATGCCTACGGTAAAATTTAATTTATAAATTAGGCACAGTAAGAGATTGCCAACAACTACTAATAACAATAGAACGCGTATAACAATACACTGTAATGAAAGTTATGTGGATGTGGTCTCTCTCAAAATATCTTATTGTACTGTCCTCACCCTTCTTCTTGGGACGATGTGACATGACATGATTCCTATGTGATGACAGGGAGTGAGGCGAAGGATGTAGACATTACAACATAGTGTTAGGCTGCTATTGACCTTCTGATGATGCGTCAGAAGGGGGATCATCTGCTTCCGGTGGTCCTGGGTCACTGAGCCATGATGATACTGAGGGCTGGATGTCAGGAGCAGACAGTGTACATGGTCAGGGGAAATTAGTGTTTTCCGACCAAGGAAGACCACAGGTGATTGAAACTGTGGAAAGCAAAATCGCAAGTAAAGGGCATACTACTGTATTTGTTCAAACCTTTTTATTCTGTCCTTTCTTTACAAAAAGGGATCACTGTATACATATTGTTCTTCAGCTTGCTTTTTCACTTACTAATTTACTATGGATAACTCTCAAAGTCAATATGAAAAAGTTATTCTTTTCCAAAGTATTGGATGAAGAACAATATCCAACCAGTCAATGCAGTTTCTGAAAAATTTTTCTTTGAGCAATGAGATTCCTATAACTAACTCACTTCTCCTTTTGGCTGCCAGGAAGCTCAAGCTAAATTCCATGATGAGTTGAAGTCACTAATTCCTTCCCCTGTTCTTTCCCAGCATTTTGTAAGTGACACTACTACTCGGCACCTCCCACGTTGTAACACCAGAGTTGTCTTGTACATGTGTCTCCTACCTGCCTGCTCTGGATTATGAACTGTCTATAAGCAGATGTGTGTGTTTCCACTTTGTACTGCTTCCCTGCATCCAGTGTCCTCAACGGTGTTCAGTAATGCTCGATGATGTCCAGTGGTGTCTGATGTTGCCTAGACTGAACGTCCAAAGATGCTCAGTGATGCTTGATGATGTCTACTAATGCTTGGTGTTGCCCAGAAGGAATACCCAGAGACACCCAGTGAGGTCCAGTGATGCCCAGTGGGAAGAGCCCTTTCCACAGCCCCAAAGCCAGCCCACTCTGAGCACGCTCCCCCTGCCACAGAGCCAGGAAGGCTCCTGGTCTGTCCCATCTCATTTCTCTTGGATCTTCTCCTCGAGCACCAGAGTCTTCCCTCCCATGCTCCCCTGTTTGGACCCTCCTCATACTGATGGACAGTTGCCATTACTCCAAGCTATCATGTTTAGCTCTTACAAAGCCTTCCTGACAAATCCGTTCAGTTCCTTCCTTAACCATCCCTGTTGCAATTCCTTAAACAACCTCCAACTTGTTGACATCTCCAGGATGTGAAGCCAAGGGCTGTACACAGAATCCAGGTGTAGTTTGAATGGCCCCAGATAAGGAGGGGCTGATGGGGCAGCAGCCCTTCCTAGGCCAAGGGGTTCCTCGGCTGAGTCCACACTGATTAAACCAAGGGGGAGAAGGCCAACTATTGTACCAAAGTAAGTTTTACCCATGCAGATGGCAGTGTGGATGACGCTGACCAGGAAGTTGTCATTTGTCCTCAATAATCAGATATTTTTATTGAGTCCTTACTTATTAATCAGTTGGCATATGTTCATTATAGGAAAATGAGAGAGTAAATGCATACAGAAAGAGAAAAGAGGGAAAACATCTGTAATGCCAGCCCCCAGACACAACCAGTGCTGGCCCAGTGCCTCCCTCCAGCCCAGGGCAGGCGAGCACCGGAGTCCAGGGTTACCTGCGTGGGCCCAGTAACTGCATCTCCACCTGTTTCCATGCTGATCAGGATGCTAATGACTGTACTCCCTGGCATTACACAGGTATGACAAATAACTCCAAGGTAACATAACAAGATAAACAGTGTCTTGAATGCTCCTAGATAAATAAACTTTTCTCTTTCCAGGGGGCATTTCTCACACATGTGTCATTTAAAAAATTGTATTATACTATTTATAATGTCTTCCTCAACCTATTTTTTTTAAACCTTACAATAGATTGTGAACTTTTTAAAGATTTTTATTTATTTATTTATTTTTAATATATTTATTGATTATGCTATTACAGTTGTCCCATTTCCCGCCCCCTCACTCCACTACATCCTGCCCACCCCCTCCCTCCCACATTCCCCCCCTATAGTTCATGTCCATGGGTCATACTTATAAGTTCTTTGGCTTCTACATTTCCTACACTATTCTTACCCTCCCCCTGTCTATTTTCCACCTGTCATCTATGCTACTTATTCTCTGTACCTTTCCCCCCCTCTCCCCCTCCCACTCCCCTATTGACAACCCTCCATGTGATCTCCATCTCTATGGTTCTGTTCCTGTTCTAGGTGTTTCCCTAGTTTGCTCTTGTTTTTGTTTTAGGTGTGGTCGTTAATAACTGTGAGTTTGCTGTGATTTTTTGTTCATATTTTTTATCTTCTTTTTCTTAGGTAATTCCCTTTAACATGTCATATAATAAGGGCTCGGTGATGATGAACTTCTTTAACTTGACCTTATCCGAGAAGCACTTTATCTTCCCTTCCATTCTAAATGATAGCTTTGCTGCATACAGTAATCTTGGATGTAGGTCCTTCCCTTTCATGACTTGGAATACTTCTTGCCAGCCCCTTCTTGCCTGTAAGGTCTCTTTGGAGAAATCAGCTGACAGTCTTATGGGAAGTCCTTTGTAGGTAACTGTCTCCTTTTCTCTTGCTGCATCTAAGATTCTCTCCTTCTGTTTCATCTTAGGTAATGTAATTATGATGTGCCTTGGTGTGTTCCTCCTTGGGTCCCGCTTCTTTGGGACTCTCTGAGCTTCCTGGACTTCCTGGAAGTCTATTTCCTTTGCCAGATGAGGGAAGTTCCCCTTCATTATTTGTTCAAATAAGTTTTCAATTTTTTGTTCTTCCTCTTCTCCTTCTGGCACCCCTATAATTCGGATGTTGGAACGTTTCAAGATGTCCTGGAGGTTCCTAAGCCTCTCCTCATTTTTCTGAATTCTTGTTGCTTCATTCTTTTCTGGTTGGATGTTTCTTTCTTCCTTCTGGTCCACACCG
This sequence comes from Desmodus rotundus, assembly GCF_022682495.2. Classification (NCBI taxonomy): domain Eukaryota; kingdom Metazoa; phylum Chordata; class Mammalia; order Chiroptera; family Phyllostomidae; genus Desmodus; species Desmodus rotundus. The sequence goes on along the minus strand of NC_071398.1, from coordinate 29,200,567 downwards.
TTGATTTGAGTCCCAGTTTCCTTCACATCACTACTGGTTCCCTGTACATTTTCCTTTGTTTCTCTTAGCATAGGCTTCATTTTTTCATCTAGTTTTCGAACAGATTCAACCAATTCTGTGAGCGTCTTGATAACCAGTGTTTTGAACTGTGCATCCGATAGGTTGGCTATCTCTTCCTCACTTAGTTGTATTTTTTCTGGAGCTTTGAAGTGTTCTGTCATTTGGGCCTTTTTTTTTTTTTTTTTTTTTTTTTTTTTTGGTCTTGGCATGTCTGTTACTTAAAGGGGTGGAGCCTTAGGTGTTCCCCGGGGTGGGTAAAGCTGGTGGCTGCGCTGTGACGCTGTATGTGGGGGTGGGGCCAAGAGGGAGCAATGGCGCCCGCTCCACTCTCCACCGGACCTCAATCTTTCACTCCGCTACCCACAATCAAACTGGGCCCCTCTGGTGCTGGTTCCTGAGTGGGTGGACTTGTGCACGCCCTAGACCCCTGTGGGTTTCTCCAACGACCTCTCCTGTGAGGCTGGGAGTCTCTCCTGCTGCCGCCCCAACCCCCACAGGCACTTTCAATCAGAGGTTTGAGGCTTTATTTCCCCACGCGGGAGCCCTGGGTTACACGGTCTGCTTTGCTCCCTGCCGTTTGTCCCGGTTTATCTGTGCGCGAATGTGGAGCCGCGGGGTGCTGCCCACCGCTCTGCCTGCCCCTTTCTCCGCCACTCTCAGTCCGGCCCTCTTGGTTTATCTGTGCGAATGTGGGGCCGCGGGGTCTGCCAGTGATCAGGCTGCCTGCCCTGTTGGTCCCACACTCCGCCAGTCTCGGTCCCGCCACGGCCACATGAGTCCTCTCCGGACCGGCTGCCCGTCTCCGCCCCTCCTACCAGTCTGGATGAATGTTTATTTTTTATTTCCTTGGTGTCGGACTTCCTTGCTGTTCAATTTTCTGTCAGTTCTGGTTGTGCGAGGAGGCGCAGTGTGTCTACCTACGCCGCCATCTTGGTTCTCTGTTTATTTATTTTTAAAGAGAGGGGAAGGGAAGGAGAAAGAGAGGGAGAGAAACATCAATGTGTGGTTGCTTCTCATGTGCCCCCTACTGGGCACCTGGCCTGCAACCCAGGCCTGTGCCCTGCGAACCAGCAACCCTTTGGTTCGCAGCCCATGCTCAGCCCACTGAGCCACACCAGCCAGGGCCGAACAATTTTTTATTTCAGTAAAGACTCTTCCTCAAATTACAGTCACTATATCTAACATTCCAGAGGATGAAAGTAGCCTGTTATTTAACACTTTATTGTTGGACTTTTAGGCTGGATCCCACTTTTGTTGGTGGCTATCCATATACACCCTAATTTGGTCCCCAAGATCCGTGCCTGGAAATAAATATGTGTGAATGAACATACTGCTGAATCTCCTTCTGGAAGGTTGTCCCCACTCGTACACCCCAGGGGTGTGTCTGTCCCAGTGACGGAATTTTAAAGCTTGATTCCCCAGATCATAGGCCCTCAGTCCTGGCTGCTCTTAGGACCACATGGGGAGACTTTAAAAATAAGTCCCCAGGTGACGAGAGTGGGCAGTCAGGCCCAAAAACCTCCCTGAGGTGGCTTGCTTGCTCGTGCACTCCTGTGCCCATGAGGTCGTCAGGTGTGTACTGAGCACCCACAGTGAGCCAGACTCCTCCTGGGTCTTGAGAATACAGCAGAAAAAGGCCCTGTGCTCATGGAGTATACATTTTTGACTTAGAAACTAGGTGACAAACTACTAAACATTCACAATGCTGGGGAGAGAAAATTTCTGCTGTCTGCAAAACCAGTTTGGATGAGCACTTCTCTTGGAATTCTGCTTTTTTTTATTCTTTTTTTCTTTTCTTTTCTTTTTTTTAATTCCTAGGCCAGTCTTAAACAACAACCCTGCAGGAAGGGGTGGGCCGTGTTCTGGAGAATTGGGTCCTTTGGAGTCATTTGGGTGAAGGTCTGCCATGGACATGGCTGAAGCCCACCAGCTGAGGCAGCGGGGCCCAGGCTGCTTTGGGTGGGGTGGTCCAGCCTGTTGTCACTCTCCCCTCCTTCCTGGTAGCCTCAGAGGTGAGATGAAAACTAAGACCTTCCAAGCACAGACACTTGTCACTTGACCACTAAGAGTATTGGTGGTGGGCAGTCCTTTCTGGAGAGCAGCAAAAGGCTATCTGCACCCCCCTACAGAGCAGGGAGGCCAAGATGTGCTGACCAGTCCCTTCTTTCCTGCTCCTCTCCACCTCCAGAAACGAACTCTTTCTGATACTGGTCCAAAATGGATGCCTGTCGAACTGAGCCATACAGGCCTGGTCTGATGGGTGCTTTCCACCACCGAGCCAACCCCACGGCATGCATTACACAGCACGTGTGTTGAAGCAGCTTATTCACTGGTCCGTACATTCATTCATTCATTCACTCATTTCTTTCTTCACTGCTCTACCCCCTGAGCTAGCAGGATTAGCACCTGTCTAAGCTCCCTCAACTGGTCAGCCAAAACTCTGGCCCAGCACAGTGCTGTGCACACAGTAGGTGCTTAATAAACATTTGTTGGCTGTTGAGTAATCAACTCATCTTGTTTGGGCCTTGAATATCCATTAAACGCCATCCATGTGCCAGGTACTGGGCTCAGACTGGGGATCAGAGACAAATGGTAGGTTTGGTGAGTTGGCAGAGTGAGTGTGGGGCAGGGAGCGCAGGTCTGTGCAGAGACCGTGGATCTTGTCAGAAGATTTTGTGGACAGTCAGTGTCAGCAAACACTTAATTGTTCTCATATGGAGAAACAAAGGTGCAGTGGTGTTTGGGCTTCCTAGGACTCTACTTATACAGAGAAAGCACTTTCATTCAGGAATTTGGAGGAGCATAAGCCACTTTCAAATAATTTGCTTTGAGTAAAGTTTTCCTTGAGAAAGAAGGCAGCTCAGCTCAGGGGAAAGCTGGCCCTTTCTTAAAGCCAAGGCAGCTTTCTTCAACTGCAGGGAACACTCAGAATCTCAGGGAGCATATTAGCAAGACAGGGGCCTGGCCTCAGGCCCAGAGATTCTGTCCAGGAGCTGGCCAGGGGGCCCTGAAGGTCACAGATTCTGATGCTGGTCCTCAAGGGGTCACACTCTGGGAGACACCCTAGTGGGGCCTCAGGGAGTTATTTGTATATGAGGATTTACGAGGGGTCTTTTCTGGGAGGAGACAACTAAAAAAGACACCAGTGACACTTGGCCCTTTTTTGCAAATAGGTAAAAATGGAGCTGAAGATACGTGACTGTTGAGCAGTTGAATGGAAACACAGTACCTATGGGAATCCCAAGGATATAGTCATGGGCAGCTGCCCTGAGTTACACCCATGCTGCCACCTTTCCCCTGGAACTTCTAGCAGTCAGCCACAGGGATGCCAAGTTACAACAGACACTGGATGCTCTGAGAGGGCTTGGGAGGCTGCTTCAGCCAGAAAATTGAGATTGGGTACAAACAGGACATTCAGCACGAATGGGGAGGGATGCTTGGGGGGAGGAGGCAGAGGAGAAAGAGGAAGAAAGAAGAGAAGGAAGCAGAAGGAGAAGGAAAGGAGGGGTGGGAGAGGGGAGGGACAGTGGGAGGAAGAAGGACCATGAAGATAGAGGAGGAAGAGGGGAGGGAGGAGGAAGATAAAGGAAAGAGTAGAGAAGGAAGGAGCAGGAAATGGGGAAGGAGGGAAGTGGGAGAATTGGACCCGATACAGCCCTATGAAAATATCTCTGCTCAATGTTCCCTGGAATCTCCCCAGAAGCTGACAGCTAGGTGCTCCTATGTGTAGGAACGACTCCACAGACCCTTCGTTAAATCTGTGAAATAAAAGGGTGAGACTTGGTTTGCCTTCCATCCCTTCCAGCTCTGATGGCCCAGAATCCCATGAACTCATCACCACACTGGGTCATACTCAGGGGTAGCCACACCAATAGTATAGTGCCCCGTGTGGCACTGCATTCCTAGTAAATGAATATGATTTCATTATAAGAACAAATCATTATTATTGTCAAATGGAGGGCAAATGGGGCCCCAGCATTATTAAAACCATGCTTCCGAGGGCTCTCAGCTCCTGTAGGGAGACATCGATCTCTCCTCCCCGGCAGCGCAGCCTGCAGAAATCCGCTTTTAATTACCAGTCGGCATTCACTTAATGTGCCATAGCTGTCTTATCACATTGAAAGTACATGTCTACTTAAGATATTTAATTTAAAGTGATATCCTTAATTTCCTCATGGTTTCCAAAGTTTATGTTAACGTTAACCTGCTGGTTTGCAAATGCATTCTCTCTTTGATTACTCAAGTCAAACCCCACACTTTTGTCTCCAGTTCCTTCAAGGGCAATACCCTAGCTTAGGTTTCTCACCACTGCCACGTCCTCACGGCCTCTTTGAACACAAAGGAGAGTGGTGCTTTGCGCTCGCACAGCACTCTCTGATTGAGATCGGGCTTTCAGACACGTGATAGTTATGATGCTGGCTAGTGCAGATTGAGTGCTTGCTGTGCGCCAGGTACAGGAAGTGTTTTAGTTGCATCACCTCCTGGCATTGACCCAGCAACCTAGTGGGCAGGTGCCATGTTATACCCATTTGTGGAGGGGGGAGCTGCGCATACAGCTTGTGAACAACAGAACCAGGAGCCCACCCTACGTCTCTCTGCCTCCTGAAGCTGCCCTTTAAACATGGTGCCCTTCTGGACAGATGTCACACTCTGGCCACAGTTGGGAGTGGAATGATGGCAGGCGTGTAGGGTGGGTGGGAGAATTCCGTGCATTGCCAAAGTGTTACCCTCACTCTGAGCCTCTGGGGTAGCCAGAGTATCATTTGGTCTCCACTTGGAAGATGGGCACGCCCACATTCAGGACTTGACCAAGGTCACTATCTTGGTAGGCAATGGTCCACATGGGAATCTCTGACACCAAAACCCAAACCCTCCCTGTGCCCCTCTCTCTAGGGGACATGTCGCCGTGCCCTGCCAATGGGTACTACTGTTTTGCAGGGGAGGAAACAGACTTGGGAGCTTGCTGTAGACTCGCAGGCCTGAAGGGGCAGGGTGGGGTTTGACTCCCAGTGTTTGACCACAGGGTCTAAGGGCTCCAGCAGCTTGTGATGCTGCCTCGTGATGCTGAGGCAACGTCTCCTGTCTGTTTCTTGAGGAGTCCTGGAGAGGGGAGAAGCTACCTGTCAGCCCTTGCTCTGTCTCTATCCGGGGATGATTTGATTTGAATGGCATCGCTCCCCGAAGGCAGCATGAAGGGTATGAAGTCATCACAATTTATCCAGCTCTTCCTCATCATTACCTCAACCGAGTATCTTCTAGTTTATTACATTTAAGGGAAGGAGCTGCCTCTTGAATTTTACAAATTTTCATTAACATATGTTCTTATTTTAGAAGAGAAAATGCATGGATATTTCTATTTAGAGGAGAATGAGGTATAAGGATGGTGACGAAGATCAGACTCTGGGGCTGAACTGCTGGCTTTGCCTCCTGGGGCCACTGCTCACAAGCCTGGTTACCAGAGACAATTACAAGCCTTTCTGTGCCTGTCTCTTCACCTGCAGAGTGAGGACGACAGGACTTCTACAGGTTAATCCACGTAAATGCTTATCACAGTCCCTGACACTCGGCAATTGTCACATAAGTGTGAGGTTCATTATTTACTTAATCAATCAACAAGTGTACTATATTTGCCAGGTATTCTATAAAAAATTGAACCCACATGCATTGTGGTGCAGTTATAAAATGGAAACCTACTTGAGAAAAATTCCTTTCAGTTCATTTACATCCCCCAATATTTTGGCTGTCTCAGATGAGTGCCTATGTGGTGGGGACATTTTTTTTTTTGTTTCTCTGAATAACTGATTCAATTTATACTACAAAATTGTAGCATAAATTATTCCCAAGCCTTCAGTAATGAAAATCAAGTTACAGTGGAGAACCAAGATGGCGGCATAGGTAGACACACTGCGCCTCCTCGAACAACCAGAACTGACAGAGAATCGAACGGCAAGGGGGTCCAACACCAAGGAAATAGAAAATAAACATTCATCCAGATCGGTAGGAGGGGCAGAGATGGGCACCGGGGCGGAGAGGACTCGTGTGGCTGTGGCGGGACTGAGACTGGGGGAGTGTGGGACCAACGGGGCAGGCAGTCTGACCACTAGCAGACCCTGTGGCCCCACATTCATGCACAGATAAACCAAGAGGGCCGGACTCAGAGTGGCGGAGAAAGGGGCAGGCAGAGGAGCGGGTAGCAGACCCCGTGACCCCACATTCGCGCACAGATAAACCGGGACAAACGGCGGGGAGCAAAGCAGACCGCACAACCCAGGGCTCGAGCGCGGGGAGATAAAGCCTCAAAACTCTGATTGAAAACACCCGTGGGGGTTGGGGCGGCAGAAGGAGAAACTCCCAGCCTCACAGGACAGGTCATTGGAGAGACCCACAGGGGCCTACAGTGTGCACAGGCCTACCCACTCGGGAATCAGCACCAGAGGGGCCCAATATGATTGTGGGTAGCGGAGGGAGTGACTTCAATCCGGTGGAGAGTGAAGCGGGCGGCTTTGCTCCCTCTCGGCCCCTCTCCCACGTACAGCGTCACAGTGTCACAGCACAGCCACCAGCATTACCCACCCTGGGGAACACCTAAGGCTCCGCCCCTTTAAGTAACAGACGCGCCAAGAAAAAAAAAAATGGCCCAAATGACAGAACACTTCAAAGCTCCAGAAAAAATACAACTAAGCAAGGAAGAGATAGCCAACCTATCGGATGCACAGTTCAAAACACTGGTTATCAAGACGCTCACAGAATTGGTTGAATCTGTTTGAAAACCAGATGAAAAAATGAAGGTTATGCTAAGGGAAACAAAGGAAAATGTACAGGGAACCAGTAGTGATGCAAAGGAAACTGGGACTCAAATCAACGGTGTGGACCAGAAGGAAGAAAGAAACATCCAACCAGAAAAGAATGAAGAAACAAGAATTCGGAAAAATGAGGAGAGGCTTAGGAACCTCCAGGACATCTTGAAACGTTCCAACATCCGAATTATAGGGGTGCCAGAAGGAGAAGAGGAAGAACAAAAAATTGAAAACTTATTTGAACAAATAATGAAGGAGAACTTCCCCAGTCTGGCAAAGGAAATAGACTTCCAGGAAGTCCATGAAGCTCAGAGAGTCCCAAAGAAGCTAGACCCAAGGAGGAACACACCAAGGCACATCATAATTACATTACCCAAGATTAAACGCAAGGACCTACATCCAAGATTACTGTATCCAGCAAAGCTATCATTTAGAATGGAAGGGAAGATAAAGTGCTTCTCAGATAAGGTCAAGTTAAAGAAGTTCATCATCACCAAGCCCTTATTATATGAAATGTTAAAGGGAATTACCTAAGAAAAAGAAGATCAAAAATAGGAACAGTAAAAATGACAGCAAACTCACAGTTATTAACGACCACACCTAAAACAAAAACAAGAGCAAACTAGGGAAACACCTAGAACAGGAACAGAACCATAGAGATGGAGATCACATGGAGGGTTGTCAGTAGGGGAGTGGGAGGGGGACAGTGGGGGAAAGGTACAGGGAATAAGTAGCATAGATGACAGGTGGAAAATAGACAGGGGGAGGGTAAGAATAGTGTAGGAAATGTAGAAGCCAAAGAACTTATAAGTATGACCCATGGACATGAACTATAGGGGGGAATGTGGGAGGGAGGGGGTGGGCAGGATGGAGTGGAATGGGGGGGGAATGGGACAACTGTAATAGCATAATCAATAAATATATTAAAAAAGAAAAAAAAAAAGAAAATCAAGTTACATTTATTTCAACCCTTCTTCTCGGGGTCTCCAGCCACAGGTCTTTACTTCAGCATTGTGTTTGCACCTCAGGATTTCCCAGGAGAACTAACAAAGCACCTCATCACAAGTATGGTGTTAAATGTGCCCAGTGTGCAACAGCGTGCCAGGCAGTTTCCATGCCAGCTTCCTTTAATGTTCACAACAGTTCTGTGAGGCAGACGCCCCATTTTATAGATGAAGAAACTGAGGCTTTCTGGCGTTTGTGAACTTCCCAAGGGTGTGCTTGGCGCCTGAATGTTGAAGTGCAACATGATGGTATAATAGGATGAAATTAAAAACCAAAGGCCATGAATAACATGTTGCACTGTTTCCTGGAGGAAAAAGGAACTGTGTCATTCCTAATTCCATTGAATACCTTATAACACTGAAAACCACGCAGAGCTAACAAGAGCGGCTGTTCCACTCTCCACTGGCTGCAGCGTGCTCATTTTGTAACTCTTTTAAGTATGTGAAATATGTGTGTTTCAGAGTCACACAACTGGTAAATTATCTAAATTTAAAATTATCTAAAAGTTTCACTGTTTTGGTAATTTTCTTTTGCAATGTCTTAAGTTTCACAGAGAATTTTATAGTTTCTCATTTTTTTCCCCAAAAACCAGTTTTCCCTGTTAAATGTCAATGGTTGTGAGTGATCAATAAAAACAAAAGCAAAGCCAAAAAGTTGCGTGTTCTTCCCAAAACTATGGATTGAAAGCGTTCAGGAATTATTTTGGAGCTGGGTCACAGGGGGGTCCCGTTAATCAAGCCCTGGGGCCCTAGGATTCCTAAGGGGCTCCATAAGGGCTCAGGGGCTAGGGCCTCCTGAAATTTTGCGTGGGCTCTGGGAATGCCTGCTCCCAGCACAGGCTTTCTTTTATCTTGTTCTGCATGCAGCTCATGACTCACAGACACCAAGAGCAGGCCACCCTGTCCCCTGTCCCCTCCCTGGGGAGACACCACCCACCACCACCACAGACCACAGAGCGAGCTCCTGAGAGTCAGTGGGACCCACCTCATGTCTCACCAGGAAAGGGGCTGGCCACGCTCCTTCCTCTGGTCACTCTCAGGTCAATATTTGGAATCTACCAGGAAGGAGGTACTTGGGTGAACAAAAAATGTCTAATATTTTTGACCTAATTTCAGGAAATCACAAATAACCATTCCAGAGCAGCTATTCTATTTTTTTCCGCAGGGAAAGGAAGTTTGCACACTTTAAAACTTTTTTTTTTTTTTACCATAGAGGAATAGTAAAATAAATTATGGCATATTCAAAAGATGGCATATTAGGCGACCATTAAAGTGATGTTTATAAGGGACTTTAATGACTTGGAAAAATGCTTATGAAATATTGACAAGTGAGCATAGCACAAGGATGTGTTGTAAGGCGTGCGTGCACACTCACACTTTAAAGAAAACAGATTGAAAAGACATTTCCTACCATGTTAATCGTGCTTACTTCTGAGTGGTGAAATTTCATGTCAGTTTAATTTTCCTTTTTAAACTCTCCTAAATTTTCTCCAAAGAAAGTATTGTACTTATAACAGAAACCAGAGGATTATTAATAAAACATCGTCTCTCTTAAAGAAAAGATTGTTGAGCCAGGGTACAAAGAAATTTTGTAGCGATCATGTTGTAAGTAGGAAGGTTTCAGAAAGATCTTTCAAAACTTAAATTCAAGTCTTCAAGTTTTAGTCCTACTTTTGAAAAATAGCAGCTCCCTTTACATATGCTTATTTATTTCGCATTTAACAACGAAGTGGAGGAATCAGATTCTAGTTTCCATGTCTGCTATAAAATATGTGGATGGTTTCATTTCAGTGAGTTATGTGGAGAGCTCTGAATGCTTTCCAGTTTAATCTTTTTTCCACTTCCCTCTCTGTGTACCTTGGTGTAAAAGTCCAGAGGATTGAGATTCAAATCCAATTTGTGGTGTGGCACACAAAGAGAGAGGAGTATCCTCAACCAGGCTAATGGCTTCTTGTTTCATCCAAAAAGCAAGACAGGTTGATGTTGGCCTTGGGACAGAGTTTCCAGAATGTATGAAGCATGAAATGGCAAGTCAAGGCAGACCTGCTCTGCAGGGCTTTCCAGGACAGAGGCGAGCCCAGGGAGTGTCTCTCCAGAAGGTGACCCTGACCTACCTCTCCTGAGCAAGGGTCCTCACTCCAACCCCAAAGGAGCCCCTTACCAGACCCAGCTCCCCCTCATCCATGATTTTCCCAAATTGTCCAGTCTGGATGCAGGCCCCGGGGTCAGCGCCAAGGCGGGGTGCAGCTTCGCAGAGCTCACGCAAGGGCCCTCTGCCTGAGGATGGAGTAAACAGACTCTCCTTAAAGGTCACTTCTTCAGGCTCTGGCTCCAGCGGCCAGAGGAAGCTGCAATCATTTTTCAGAGCTGTAAATGCCAAAAGAAAAATGCACTGAGTCACAGCTTTCCTCCATGCCCCTGGTCAGTGAAGCGCCTTCTCACAAGGCATTTCCTTGCCAAATAAAGCTTCTTTTTTTTCCGCCTGAACCCAGAATAGACCTCGAGTAACCTTTGCTTAGGGGTCTTGGGATGCAGGCTTTTAAATTTAGTTTGCAAACTGTGGTGGTTCCCAGCTAGCAGGCCCTAGTCCCAAAGGAAACCTTTTGCAACACTTGTTCTCTCTTTATGGGCCAGACTGAAAGGTTGGAGCCCAGGACAGAATCTCTACATTAAAACTGATCACAGTGTGTGCTTTTGTTTTGTTTTTTATTTTTTTTAATTTTTGTTGACTTTTGTTTGGTCTGGTTGGAAACACAACGAGAGATTTTATTTCTATGGCTCAAACTTCTTCAGATTAGAAGCAACCCATAGTTTAACCTGTTATGTGTATGTGCCGAGGACAGAGAAGTACTCAAGAAAGTAAAAAGGGTGGCTGAGATAAAATTTAAGGATTAATTTCAGTGAAGCTGAAAAGTGCCTTACCCAACTTATTGTGTCTTTCCTACTACCCACATCACAGACATCCATCTTGTGGATAAACATGCCACCTTCAAAAAAAATGTATATGCCCAACTATTTAAGTTGTTAGACTAATTCATACTAAAGTGTGACTGATGCTACAGCTTTTTTTTTTTCAGAGACCTGAGACTAGACACATGGAAAACAAAGTTTGAAGAAAAACTTGAGGCCTAGGTGGGTAGCTGGGAAACAAGTGGCAGGTAATCAGAAAGGCCAGCCCAGAGAGAGGACAAATGAGGTTATTGCAAAGCATGCACATGTTTTGTTTAAAGGCATTTCTGCAGGTAGAAAATCTACTCTCTAAAAACAGCTCCCAGTAGGGGAAAAATAGGCGTGAGAGTTCTGGACTAATTTGAGGTTTATATCAATTAAATTATATTTTAGATATAATTTGCCTTATGTAAGCTGTGAGCCAAAAGCCAATGGGCCAGTGACACCCTGTCAGCTGGGACACCTTTGAAGCTGGGCGGGCCTCCTCCTTCTCAGTAGCCCGAGGGGCCATCAGGGCTCTGGGCACAAAACCCGAACTCAATGAATGCCTGTCGGTGGCTCTAGTTTTCTTCCACAGCTAAAGAAATTGTCCAGAGGAGAAGTCTTTGAAGTTGTGTATAGTTTGAGACAGTATTTTCTAAGTTAGATCTCTAACCAGCTTAACATTTCCTTTGTGAGCCTATTCAATAGTGCAGTTTTCACGTGTTGGAGAAGCAACACAATTTAACTACTTGTTCTGCTGCTTTATAGCTATATGATGTTAGTGAGTTCCTTAACCTTTTGTGTTTCAGTGACCTTGACTGACTGAACAAAGATAGACATAGTAACATATACTCCCACCATTGTTGAAGGCTTGAGGTGGTTTGTGGAAGACTTAGCTCTGCTTTTGGCAGAGTGTGGTTATTCCACACTTACTGTCCTTTATAAGTTAGCAAGGCAGAGGTGGAAAGGCAGGGGGCCATCTTAAGCAGTAGTGAGCACCCCATCTATGGGAGCATTCAACACAAGAGACAGGACGATCTCTTTGGAAACAGTTGAACTGATGAGTATTTGATGGATGAATGGAGGTGTGGGGGTCAGGGTTGGACCTGCAGAACCATAAAGGCCTTTGCAGCATCCAGATCAAATTCTAAATAACTGCACCAGTTTTCTGGTGCGTAAATGACTGATACATACGTGCAAAATAATTTTCTCAAAGAAAAGAGAGCAGCAATGAGGTGCCACTTTCTACTTACAGTATCGGGAGACTGAAAGGATTGTGTGATACCCAGTGTGATAGAGGCATGGGGACTGGGACCCGGCTGTCGCTGGTTTGTGGAGGGACAATTGTTAATTCCTTGCTGGCCGCCAGTTTGCTCTGAGACATCAACATTTTACATATGGCTGCCTCACATTCCAGCTGTCCTACCTCTAGAAATCTGTACCGAGGAAATACTTAGGCATCGGTGCAGTGGATGCTCACTGTGGTATTGTTTATAATATGTAATGGCAAGCCTGGCAAAAGTCTAAGTGCCACAACTGCAGTTTGTGGACTACTGTACAACTGTGTGGATGATGAGGAGTACACTTGTCTGCGTTGACATGAAAATGCACTGCTCAGCAGCAGTAGGCAGGATATGATCCCATTTTTATAAAATCATTATGGGTATAGTTTACACAGACAGATGTTTAACGAGGTTTCACCAAAATAGTATTTCTTGGTGATGAAGTTTAGGTGATTATTCCTTTTTCCTTTCTATTTTGATTTTTTTGCAATTTCTAATAAAATTTTTTATTAGAGTTTGTCCCCTAAATTTGAAAGTAAATGTGAAATAACTGGCTGAGCCCTGCAGAAAGTCTCTAAGCTATCACATCAAGAAGGCCTGAGCCACCTAATAAGATGACATTCCAGGACAGGGAACTTTCAGTGACGACGGAAGACAGTTGACAGATGGCAGAGCCCATGGTCCATCTGCGCTGATGGGGTGATAACCCCTCACGCGGCCTGGCTCATTGGGGTCCGCAGACCCTGCAGTCCCCAGCCTCCCTCAAAAGTAAACAGGAAGCAGAGCCAGCGCTGAGAGCTGTCGGAGGACTGGCCTTCCCAGCTGAGAGCAGAAACGTCCTGGCCCACGCTCCACACGGACCGACATTCCCGGGAAGCAGGCGGCGGGCATGGACACTGGACACAGTGGGGGCGTGAGTTGTGAACTGGGCTCCTGAGCCCATTTCTAGTGGGGGAGGAGGCCTGGGGGGCTGTGATGAGACACTCAGACAGGAGGACAGAGAAGGACAGAGACTCACCAAGGGAGAGACAGATGACAGACCCACTTTATTTCAGGGTCCTTTCTGAGGAAATAATGATGGGAATGGGGATATAAAAAGGTGAAGACCCTGAAAACTGCTGATTAACCCCTCCGTGTGGGGACAGGGGTCTTGAGCATTCATTGCCACACCCAATAATTGATGACACTCGCCCACTGTCGCTTTAGACAAGGCCCAGGCTCTCCCTCCCAGGTCCACCTGGCCGGGCTCAGGCTGGACACCGAGAAAACAGAATCTCATTTGCTTTACTTATCACATGGGTTTTTTAATGTGTTTTTTTGGGTTTTGGGGTTTTTTATCCTCATCTAAGAATATGTTTTTATTGATTTTAGAGAGAGGTGCAGGGAGAGAGAGAGAGACATCGATGTGAGAGAGAAACATAAATCAGTTGCCTCTTGTACATGCCCTGATGGGGTGGAACCTGCAACCCAGGCGTGTGCCCTGACTGGGGATCGAACCCACAAACTTTTGGTGTGTGGGATGACACTCCCACCGACTGAGCCACCCGGCCAGAGACCACGTGGGGTTTTATAGGCAATTGAAGGACAGCATGGGTGTAAAATCATTTTAAAATTCAAAATACACAGTATCATGTTTATAGTCCAGATTTACTTTGAGTAAATTAAACTGAATCCTATGTTACTTTAATTTTTTTAAAAAACCCGCAGAAATTTTCTGTTAAAAATGTTCTAAAAAATCTCACAGTAAGTATCATATTTGTGTGGTTTATTTCATTTTTCCATTCATTCGCTCATTTTTTCATTTATTTGCATTAATTATGGAGCTCTTCCTACGATCTAGAGTCTGCTCTACCCCGGAGGACGGTGCAGTAAAACAGAAACAAAACCCTGCCTCCACAGGCTCTATTTTCCTCAGGAAGCAGCGCCATTAGGAGGAAGTGTGTAGAAGATGGGGCCCCACAAAGCCATGGCAACCAATGATTGCATGCCTGGTCAATACTGAGCGAATGGCCCTTACAGGCTGCCTTTTTCCCAGGAGAGAAGATAGAATGAATGCTTGTGAAAATGTGAGGCCGAAAACCCAAAGCCTGGAACTGTCCGAAACGCCACACTTCGGAGTCCACACCACACGCGCACGCACACACTGACCGCGATCGCGGGGGCGACTGGCACCCACAGGGGCTCCTACCCGGAAAGAGAGCAGCCTCCACGCAGCAGACTGTGTGCCTGTCTGTGACCAAGAGCTGCTCCTGGGGCTGTTTTGTGACAAAAGACACAAACACATCTACATGGTACAAAAATACCTTAAAACGGGACTTATCAGAAGAGAAGTTTTGTAGGGTTTGCCCTTTCATGACCATTCTTTTTCCTTGTTATTGTTTGTACAATACATATTTTTAAGTGATTTTAAATCAAAGGTTTGTGAATAGCGATACCCCCTAGAATGGCTCTCATAAAAGCCAGCGAACTATGAGCCAGGGACTCTTCTCCATGCTTCGCATTTATTAACTCCCTTGACCTTCTTGACCATGATTATCCCCATTTTACAATGGAGGAAACCAACCAAAGCACACAGAGAAGTTAAGTAACTTGCCAAAGGTCACACAGCTGGTAAGGAGCAAAGGCAGAATTTGAACCCAGGCCTCCAGACTCTGTCATTTGTGTGTGTAACCCTTAACCTCACAGCCTGTAACTGGGGATGAGGGAGAAAATGATGACAAGAGTCACAGGTACTTGAAGCCTACTCCCTGTCAGGCTCTGCTGAGTCATCTGCGTTCTCATCTCTAATTAGCCCACACTTTTGTGGAGCAGCCCCATTCCATTTTACCAATGAAGGAGACATTAAGCAACCCACCCCAGATCACAGACGCAGTTCACAGGTCACATCAGGTCTGTGCAAGACAATGGCTGTGTCTTTCCACGACTATTCATCACCTCCATTCAATAAAACATAGAAAAACAAAATAGCATCTCTGTGTTAAATAATTGTTTTGTGTTGATTCTATGAGCTCCTGAGTCCTTGGAGAGGATCCATATTTGGGGAGAAAAGAAAAACTACCTTAAAATAAACCAACTTAGCTTTTTTCCTAGGAAGAGCCAGTTTTAGAGAACGTGCATTGAAATACTGAGGTGTGCTGGAAGTCATTGAGCATCTTTACCCCACAGAAGCATCAGCTCTCCCCTTGTCCACACAAGTCTCAGGAGAGAATTCATCAGGCATGTTTACTGAATGTCTATTAGGCTACACTGTGAATATGTGCCTTGGACCCAACAGACCTCAGAGCTGTGAGTGTCCCCCAAGTACAGCTGGGAGGCTCTCTCGCTGCAGAAACCCTAACCCTAACCCGCCCCCCCCTACCATGTTGTGGATGTCCTGCTCAAAAGGTAGCTAGTGAAACTGGTTTCTGTGGGGCCAGACTCCTTTCTCCCTCTCCCTGCAATGTGCCAATGGGCTCTGGATTGCATTAAGCTGCATAAATAACAAGTCTGTTGTCAGATTTCCCCCTGGTGAGGAAAGGGCAGATGGGGAAGCCGACGGGGGCATGACCTTCGTGTTTCTCAGCGGGAGTCAAAACGCCTCCCATGCTGGGGACAGGAGAGGAGGGTCTGTGTTATGCTTGCACTGGGCCCTGACAGGCAAATGTAATTCCTGTGCATGCTGGAGAGGCGCTGGGATTTGTTTTATAGCCTGGTACGTTTTAACTCTGTCTGTTCAGCAGCCAACATCTGGTGGAGGTTGTAAGTCTCATGCCGAATCTCCCAGGCTTGGGCCCCTCCCGGGTTTGGACAGCCCACCCTTGGGACAGGGCAGTGACGGAGGGCCACGACTCCTGTTGCTGAGAGGGTTCCGTGAACTGGAGCATATGAACTTCAAGGTGCTTGGCACAGAGTAAGTCAAGCGGCACTGCCCCTTGATCCCAAAGACACAGGGGCTGCACCGTGGGAGAGCTGGAACTTCTTCCAGCACCAGTCCCACTGTGGGCAGCCATGCAGGAGACAGAGACACAAAATCCCATCCAGAGGAATGCAGACCTCAGAGCTCGCAGCTCAGGCTTCCGGTCCCGACACTCATCCGCTTCCCCAGGCAGAGGGGACAAGCTCTGATGCTCAACTCTCAGTGGTTGCGCTCAGTGTCCTCACTGATATCGCTCCAATTTTTAAGTGACTCTATAATATATTTTAGTGGTTAAAAAAAAGTGCAGGGTAGTGCTGGGGGGCGGGCAGTGAGACATAGGAGAAGGAAGGGAAGGAGAAGAGATGGAGAAATAGAAGGCAGATTTACTCCTCACCTATGATGTGTGGGGCCCGAGCTTTGCCTTTTAGAATTCGACCTTCACAGTCCCCCTGGTGATGGGGTAAGAAGGCCCCTTTCACGGATGAGTACATTGAGGTTCGGGAAGATTAGGTAACTTGCTTTGATCACAGCCTCACGTGGCACAGAGACAAGATCCATCTGTGGGTAAAGGCACTGGAACAGAAACAGTAACTGTCTCACATTTCTTAAAGGTATCCCTCTAAATTCCTTGCTCTTCTTGCTAGGTCATCCCCCAGCCTGTTCATATGGATTTGTTCCCCTCATGACTTCTCCAGCCGTGGCGATGCCCGTGTTAGCAAAAAGAAAGGGATTTCAGGATGCCTTCTGTGTGGAAAGCCTCTCTTACATTTGTAATTATCCACTAAGAAGTTAACAATGTCCCAAGGAATGGGGGGAAGTGGTAGATGACACCCTGGGGACGGGACCCTGTCTTTCCTCCCCGCCCCAGCTGGCAGAGCTTCTCTGTCCTCGGCTCGTCTCACCCTCAGCTTATACGTAGAGATTCTCTCGCAGGGACAGTCACCGCAGCCACCACTTCTCTAGCGCTCGCGTGTACAACCCCATCCCTCCCTGAAGGAACTCTGGGAGTTGGGTGTATTCACTATGCCCAGTCTCCAGATGAAGACACTGAAGGCTGGGGTAGCAGGCGGAGGCCTCAGGGCCAGGGAGCTGGGCCCTGAAGGACATTCAGGGTAACCAGTTCTCACTTGAAAGTATTTTCAAAGAGTTTCCGATACCGAAATTTCAAGGAAGCCCCCGATGAGCTCTGACACTGGCCTGGAGGTCGCCCGCCCAGGCCCCAGGCTGCAGTCTCCCCTTCTCCTGTCTAGTTGTCCTTGTTTTCGCCCTAGCCCCTGAGAGTCTGATTCGCTTCTCTGCTCCTCGTCTGCTTCTCCCTCCAGGTGACAAGGCGACTGTCCTTGGTGGTCACCATTGTGTCCTCAGAGCCTGGGCCAGTTACCCTTGTAGTCAGTGCTCATTAAAAATGGACTGGACAGTGGGAGGGAACCGAGTGCACCATTGAAAAGTTCAGAGGCTCAGCTTGCACCCAGTCACCCCAAGGTGCTGGTCCCTGAGCCGGGACTGAAAGTCCCCATGACACGGGGATGGCCCGGGGCCACCATTTGCCTCACTGTGACCTGCAGAAGCGCAAACTTGAGGGGCCTTCAAAGCACATCTGCCAATAGATCAGACCTTCTCTCAGCCATGACAGCCGCCCATCGCTCACCGCCCCAAATAAACCTGCGTAATGAAGACAGATGGCCCGGGTCCGCCGCTGGCTGTGCTGGGAGCCAAGTGAAGCCTGCAGATGGGGCCACGGATGGTCTGAGGCCACACACCCCACCCGGTGCTGTGGTGTCACTGGGACGGAGACTTGTCTGCTTAGCCTGCGTTCCCTCCACCACCCCGGGGGCAATGTCTCTATCGGATAAGTCTGGTGAGTCTGAGGAGTGGGATCCTTCCCAGGTGTGTGCCCTGAGCCAAAACCACGGCTCGCCTGGGCGCAGCCCATGGGCAGGGTCTTTATTCGGCTAGCTTCTCATTAGGGAGGTGTCCGGGACCTGGGAGCCCTCTTGGAGACTGGGGAATGGGCTGAGGAGGGGTCAAGACTTCACCCTGGGGGTGTTTGGAAGGAGGGCACTGAGCAGTGAGGAGCAGCAGAGACTTAGATACCCACCCTCCTGGCTTCCCACCCACCTTGTGCCAACAGAAAGGAGGAGCAGGGAGGGCTTCAGTGGAGGGGGGATGGCTCTCTCTGCATATGCTGGGGTGGGGCAGCTATAAGCAAGCATGGCTCAGAGGTCCCCCACTTGATGAGGTGTTCAGGATGCAGCTTCACGTGTCCTAGGCGGCCCCTGGTTTGAAGGTCCTGTGAAGGGAGAGGTTCAGGAAGATGGCTGCCCGCTAAGACATGGCCAGCATTCGGGGTGCCATCTGAGTGCAGAGCAGCCCCTCACTTTTCACCCCAGGCTGCAGGAGGGGTGCAGGCCATTTGCTGGAGGAGAAATAAGAATAACAGGAGAGTCCGAAGGGTGGGTGAGCAATGGGCCCTGGAGGCAGGTGTCCATCATCACACACACCAGCAGCTGCTGTCAGCACCTCAGCTCACAGATGGAGAAACTGAGGCCTCAAGGGTGACATGACAGCCTCTGGTGCCCACAAAGCATGTGACCCCAAGGTCCTTGCCTCTCTGCATCTTCCAGCCCCGTCTCCAAGGGAGACATGCATGACCTGGTTTGAGGGACTCTAGCTGGGCACCTGGAAGAAGAAGGGCCAGCTGCGGGTCTACTGCATGCAGTTGCTCCAAACTGCCCCTGGCGCAGAGGAAAGGCGCAGGGAGGCGAAGGCGGCCTGTGTGTGCGTGTGGCATCGGCAGGCCGGGCAGGCGGATGCCTGTGTGGTCCGAAGGGGCTTCGTGTGTGTGGTCCGCCACCAGCCCAACGCTGATCATCTGTCCAAAGGCTGCTAACTGCCTGCCCGATGACCAGTCTGTTTACTTTAGCCCTGTCTGCACCAACTGAACTCAGAGCGCTGTCTCCTTCCAGCTGGACCTCCTCAGGGGGAGAGGGAGAGAGGGAGGGAGATGAGAGAGGAAGGGGGGGGGATTGACAGAGAGAGAGATGGGAGAGGGAGGGAGGGAGGCAGAAGAGACTCCGGAAGAAAAGAAAAGGAAAATGATGTACACGCGAAGCTCTACAACAAATAGGCTGTAAATGGGGTTCCTGATAAATCAAGACACCATTTCTAGGCCATTACACCTCCCTCCCTCCTTCCTCCAGCACCCCCCTGGGAGCCTCGCGCCCCCATCTTACCCACCCTCACGACACGTTTGCTCAGACAGACCAGGGTCATGAATTACCCGTGTTGAGGGTGGCCGAAGCGTCGCTCATGTTCCCCACTGACATACAACTGTGCTTGCCTGGTTTGGACGCGTCCAATGGACCGGCTGCCACGGTGTGTGCATGTTCGTCCCGCACACCTGGGGTCGAGAAGAGGCCGGTTGGGGTGGAGGAGTGGGTGAGTGTCGGCAGGGGTCTGCGGGCCCTCAGGGCCTGTCAGTGCCACGAAGAGCGTTCCAGCCTCTGTTGGCCTCTCAGGAGTCTCATGAGGGTGAACCGAGGGTCCTCTGGAGGTGAACGCGGGTGCAAATGTTGAGGCATCGAGAGGATGACCAGCTGGGCGGGATTCCACAGCTTCAACGGATGTGTTCTAGTGATCTCCCTGCTTGAAATCTTGATATTCGGCTCTAGTTTATAGTTCTCCCAGTTTTACATTTTCCATTGATGATTTACTCCTTTTAAATATTTATTTCTTATAAATCATCTCAAAATTGGATGTAATGCGGAGGGATGGGAAGAAGAGAGACAGAGAGAAAGGATACTTTTCTGTTTTTGCTGTTGTTGTCATCACCGAAATGAAGGTTCTGGAAGATCTGGTTTCAGTGGATGTCAGATCGGAACCTGTGTTCAGACAATAAGACATGCATGGTATATAAGAATAATCAGATGTCATTCATGAAAATGTTTCATTCTTCAGAAAATTCTGCTTTTTGAACTAAAAGGAACAGTGCCGATTACTTAGCCAAGCCCCATTTCCTCACGGTCCGTTCCTCTGGGTTACACAGATGCAGAGTCAGAAACCGGGCCCCCACACCTTCCCCCAACCAGCCCGCTGGCCCGCGTCACCGTCCTCCAGACCGGGCCAGGTATTAAACACATAAGTCAAAGATAAACATGTGACTCAGGGAGGGAATCAGGAACTTTCTTAAACTGAGGTCAAATTCACAAAGCAGAGAATTCACACTTTAAAGCGAACGAGTCAGCAGCGTTGGCATACTCACCCTGTTGTGCAACGGGCACTGTCACTTCGGTCTGGTTCCAAACCATTCTCATCGCCCCAAGGGAGAGCCCATGCCCCCTCCCCAGTCCCATAATCTGCTTTCTGTGTCTATGCTTTCTGTTTCTATTTACATAGAAAATCAGGTACTCCTCATTCACCAAAATGCCTAAATGAAAATAGCTTAGATTTTTTTTTACAAAGATAACACGTATTGATGTAGAAAATTTAGTCACTACAAAAAACATGAAGAAGACATTTTTTTAAAAATGCCCCCTCCCAATCTCTCACCCTAAGTCACTACAGGCAACGTTTGGTGGCCCCCCGCCCTCCCCAACCCAGACATCTCTGTATAAACACTCGAACAACACACCCTTTTAAAAGCCAGTGGAATCGTACTCAACTGCTACTTTGGAACCTGATTTTTTTAACCTAACAATGTATGTCAGGGACATATTTCCATGTCAACACACACAGTTCTCCCTGATCTTTTATGTCTGCCCAGGGCTCCTTTCTGCAGACCTACAAGTTGGTTTAACCAGCCCCTCGGGATAGGTGATTAGGTACAAGCATCTAGCTTTCATTCAAAGGGATTGACTTTCTGGGCTGTGTTAATTGATTGGATTTAGGGGGCTTGCTCACAGGCGGGAGGGATTGAGGAAGGATTTAAGAATTCTATGGAAGAATTCAGGATTTACTGACACCGCAGATGAGACCTGAGTGACATGCAGACACACCTGCTCGGTGCACCTTTGCAGATGTGGGTAAGGGGCAGACATCACCAACCTCTAGAAAGAGCTGCCCATGGACCTGGGACTGCCAGCAAGTCCGCCTAGGAAGGCGGTGGTGTGGGCCACTTGTGCTCAGCAGGGAGCGCACGTCCTGCTGTGGGCCTTGCGGTTCTTTCGGCGGTGAGCAGCTCTGGGAGTGAGGGAGGAAGCAAGAAGGCTGGCATTGCCTCTGGGGCGCTGGCTGATGTGTGAGTGTGTGTGTTCGAGTGTATTTGTGTGTATCAGCCAGAAAGAAGAGGAATTCCCCTTGAAGGGAAGGATGTGTCAGTTTTCCAAAACTCTCTTTAGAACTTTGTAACTCAACTTGACATTTTGCCTTAGTGATATAAGTGGCTGCACATGGAGATTTCCTTAAAGCCAATGCTTTTGTCAGAGTTATCTCCGGTATGTGCTCTCTCTCCCCACCCCCAACTCAACAAATTCTCTGAAGCTCCAGTGGAGTCTCTGCTTGGAGAAGCCGCCTGGGTCGCCCCAGCTGGTCCAGGGCGCATCCTCCCAGGTGCTCCCATCTGACCTCCCACGTCACTCACTCACACAGCCTTGCACTTTCCCATCCTGTGATTTCACTTTTTCTGCATGTTCTGGTCTCCCCAGCTGCACTGTAAGTTCTGAGGTTCAGGGATTTCTTAGGACTTGGCTCTGGTGCTTTGTACGTGAGTGAGCACAATACTGTGTGTGGACGAGTGGGCGGTGGAGGACTAGAAATCTAACATTTGCCACATGGCTGCGAACCCTCAGAGCCCCTATACTCACATGGCTTTGGGAGGAACCCTCCTTGTGGGGTCTCTGAGGACACTGCGGGTCAAAGGGCTGAGAACACTCCCTGGGCAGGGAGGAAGTGGAGAGAGGGAGACACTCACCTTAGGCACAAAACTGAAGGGGCTCTGAAAGTCTCAGTCATCAAGAAGAAAGATCCAAAATAACACAAAAGTAAATCCATGAGAAACAAAATATCAAATGTTTAAATAAAGCCAGGACACAAGGTCAGGATCCAGTGAGGCATGCATAGGGCCGCATCCTGTCTTTATTTAAAATTCTGATATTGTGTTTATCCTGAACTTTTTGTATTCATTTTGCTTTTTGAAAATATTGCATTAAAATATTCTGTATCTCGATAACTGAGTTTTGCAGTGCCCCATTCTATGCTGTGCCTGAGATACGTACCTCACTCCTCACCCTAGTCCTGGCCCTGCTGACATATCTCGTCCAAGGTCATCAGTAGTAGAGCTGGGAAGTGAACCCAGGGCTCCAGCTGCCAGAACTTCACTGTTAAACTGTTGGCCCAAAATTGTAACTGCCAGCTAGATCCCCAAATCTCTCTATTACATCAATGTTCACCTGTCTGGGTACCTTGGGGTGTTCAGGTGAGCAAATGGACAGAGGGAATGAATTGTGCTAAGTACCCACAAGTACCCAAGGTGCTGAAACACGGAAGCTGCTTAATAATTCTTTCTGCTCAACCTCCCCCACCCCCTGCCCAAGCTCCAATGCTTGTCACAAGGCTTAATTTTAACTGAGGTTAGTGATGTACTTAAAATTTACTGGCATTTAATTCCTATCGGTGCAGGGGATTGTTAGCCCGAACGTAGCAATGACTGCTTTTATAACTCAGAGATTAACACTGCTGCCTGAACAGAGTTTTGTGGAGGGGAGTCACACGTTTTACCTGAAATATACACTTCACCAGACATTCATCACAATCCTGATGACAAAACATTTTCCACTTTTTGCTCAATGTCTGATTTTGCTAAAACAAAATGTTCCCCGAACACAGATTCTCAGAATCTGGAGAAGGAATAGTTTATAGGACACACGGGAAGGGTCACTGATAAATGGATTTCACTGTTGAGCAAATGGTTCTGCCAGCCTCTTATTTTTTTAAGGAGATGATAACATTGTTAAGCGGAGGCTCACCACCCGCCCCCCGTCTCCACCTCCACCGCAGAGCTGTTTTGCTAAGACACAGGCTTGCAGTGCCCATGCGGGCTGTCTGTGGTCCTGCCGGCCTTAATTAAACAGATTGACTGATTCAGTTAAAACAACAACAACAACAGTATAATTTCTTGGTGGCATCGAGCAGTTTTTTGAGCAGAATTTATCTACCAGTACAACAGAGAGGGGAGGAAGCAGTATTAGTGACGAGGAGGGAGAGCTGCTCCATCCCACACCAGCTGACTGGCTTTGGGGCTGGCTTGAACTTCTCAGAGACTGGCTTCCTCGTCTAGAATGTGTGGATTGTACCCTCTTTCCAGAAGTTTCCAGTCAGATGAAATGGGACATGCAGTACATTTGGCTCAGGGCCTGGTACCAGAGGGAATCTGTTCTCTGTGCCCTTCTCTTCCTTACCCCCATCCCCACCACCCCCGACCGCTCCCCCAGTTAGAACAGATACTACGCTTGGAGGCAAAGTCATCTCAGGGGTCGGGAAAACTGTCTGCCTGAGACAGTTTTCGTTGGACCTTGATGTGGCTGGGGAGGTTGTAAAACATCCTTACGAAAGAGTATTATTTAATAGCATGTACTGATCACCTCGTATGCACAAAGGCCTCTGCTAAGCTACTACAGGAAATCCTAAAACCACTCCAATCCAGTCCTAGGAGGTGACAGAGGGGACTCCAGCTAGTCCTGAGGGAGGAGGGGCAGCCACTTCTGTTATTACCAGTGTCTCCACTTAAGAAGGTGCTAAACTTGACTTTTCATGTTTCTGAAGGAAAATTTGTAGAAATAGCTTACAAACGTAACGCATGTTTATTGTAAAATATCTGCAAAATACACAAGAGCATAAAAGGAGAAAAAGAAACACGAAAATGCCACCACCAAGAGATAACCACTTCTCACATTCTGGCGGTGCTGTGGGCAAGTTACACACCCACACTATTGTGGGGCAGCATCTGGGACCAAGTCAGCATCCAGAAGGCATTCGCTATCGTTATTATTATTTATTTTCTCTGTCCTTATAAAAACAGGCTCGAACTGTGCATGTGCTGTCTTTGCAAATTGTTTTCTTTCTCTGATTGCTAGAATATCTCCTCAGCCCTTTGATATTTCTCTATAATATTTTTTTTCATGGCCGTAGAGTAGACAAAAGCTTTAAAACTCTCAGCTGTCCGCAGTTTTCCCTTCTCTCCGCTGCAGAGCTTCCAGGCAGCTAGCACCTCTGTGTAGCTCGGCCTTCCCAGGAAAATCAGAGTGGACGCATGGTCTTCCCTGCACTTCACGGGCTTTCGGGAGGCAGCCACGATGAGGTAGTTTGGCTAAGTCAACAGAAATCCGCAATTTCGTGAATGCGGCTCTCCATGCAAAGCTCCTGTGTCCTGCACAGAGGCTGCCCAGGGGAAGGAGGGGACCTAGCAAAGCAGCTAGGACATGGAGCTGTCTGGTTTGCAGCTCAAATTGGGGGAAAAACACAGACAATTGGGGTGCATTGCCTACCCCTTTCAAATCAGACTGTGGCACTGCTGCAGACCCAAGCCAGGGGGTCTGAATTCCAGGGGAGCAGGCAGCACTTCCCGCCAAGGCTTATCAGCCATTCTAGGGCCCAAAGAGGCTTAAGACCAAAGGCAATAAAGGCATGGAGGCATGGAGATCGAATTGCAGTTTATGTATGCATCGTCGGTCAGATGGTGAATATTTTAACAACACTAACACTCAACACTCACCATGAGCCTGTCAGTGTCCTGCATGCACGCACAGGAACTCATTCCATTGTGCAACCATCCTTGAGGTGGGGGCATCGCCAGCTCTTTGCAGCCACGGAGACCGACCAGAAATGCACCAGATAGGGTCTGTATTGTCCCAAGTTGCCCGTCATTCCTCCTCACCCTTGGTGACCCAACCTTGTTTATCTGACTTTAAAAATCATGTTTTCAATATTACTCTTTTGTCCCGTTATAACCAAAACGGTGAATGTTTGTTGCCCAAGTTCCAAGCGCCACAAAGAGAAATGACTAAGAATGAAGGTCCTACATGGGCCCAGAGAAAAGTCACTGTCTGGGAGCCAGAGCACTCCTTTCCAGGGAGAGAGCAAGTCGGAACTGTGATTTCTGTATGAAGTGGGGCACTTGTACACTGTCTGCTCTGGAACTGGCCTCCCAAACGCTCACTGTTCTGTCTCTGGCCGTGGCCCTTCCTCTCTGACTGTGGGTGGATTTAATGAAACTGGTGGGGGGCAGGGGGCTGCCTCAGGGCAGTCTGATGACATTTACCACAGGAGTTTGTGTCCCATTTCTGTTCAACCTGACCACCCCAGCTCTGTCATCCCAGCTGGGCTCTGAACCCTCTGGGGTTGTAATCGGGGCTTCAATGATAGCTGGAAGCTCTATGGGGCACCAGGGACCCACGTCTGCAACGGAGCAGGTCCCCTCACTGACAGGCATGGTTGGTGCAGATACTGCCCCTGCATCTTCGTTCTTTCTTTCCTCACTGGGGCTTCCCAGAACCAAAGGCAAGAAATGTCTCCGATTACAAGTTGATATTCAGGGGAACCAACCCCAGCCTGTGGTCAGGGGTTAATAAGCTGCTGCCTTTTTTCTTTCTAACCTGAGACACAAAGTCCCACGAACAATGCTCTTTCTCCATCTTCCTCCCTTTCCAATGATGACATCGGTGGAAATGGGATTATCTCCAATTTTTCTTCTTGGGAATTTCCCCCCTCTACTTTTAGCATAAATGTTAATATTACACGCATAGATCGTGAATAGGATCAAGATTCAATTCGATCATCTCCCTTACATCTTTCTTCTTTTTATTAGTAAGGGAAATGGGCGAGGATCCTGCTGGAGGCGAGGTAGGTCTAATTGGGGCAGTCGCGAGAGTGGTGGCCCCGGGCCTCCGCAGTCCAATGAAGGGGAAGGGCTTTGGACACGTCTTTAAGTGAGAACGGTGACGAGCTGTGCGTGGCCCAGCACCCCTCCCCTCCCCTCTACCTGCCTGTCCGGGCTCCGGTCGCCACCGTAGCCAGTGTCTATGGGGGATGGTCGTACGAGCGCCTTGGGTCCCGGCTGGTTGGCCCGGCTTTGAGACAGGGGTGGGGAGGGGAGAGAGGTTCGGAGAACGGAATGATCCCGGGATCTCAAGACCAAGACGTGCAGGGGTGCCTCGAGGGGCGCCGAGGAGGGAGAAGACGCGAGGGACGTTGGAGAGGGATGAGGAGAACTGCGATAACCCCCAAGGAGGGCATCGCCGGTGGAGGGGAGCGGGGCTGGAGAGTTCCGGAGCTGAGGAGCTGGGAGCACCTGGGCGGCAGGGCGCGGGGAATGGGGAGAAGGCGGAAGGCAGAGATGCCAGCAGCAAAGAGGAGAGAAAATGAGAGCCGGGACCCGCAGGCTGAGCCGGGAGGGAGGCGGCAGTCGGAGACGGGGAGCCGCTCCCTGGACGAAGGTGCTTCCAACGCGCTGGGGCTCGTCGCCCTAGCGTCCTCCTCGCCTCCCCCGTCGGGATTCTGGTTCCCAAATCCTTCGGAGGGCGATGGTCCCCACCCCGCGCTGCCGTGGAAGGCTGCGACCTCAGTTCGCCCCAGCTCTGTGTGGCGGGGGTCCTCCTGAGCTCCCAGACCCACCTCGCCCCCACCCCGCGGGCCTTCGAGGCTGATGACAGGAAGGGCAAACGACTACCACTGCATGGCAGGGCTCAGGGCTGGGCGCTCCGCGGGCTGAGCTGAACCTCTCGCTGGTCTCCACACCCCAAACACAGGAGAGGGTGGTAGAGTCCCCAGGCTCCTCTTACAGGCAAGGGGATTGAAGCTGAAGCTGGTAGAAGGGTTAAGGCCTGAGATCCCTGTCCGTAAGGGCCAGGCCTCTCCCCACCCCTTCCACGTTGGATCATCTGGGTGAGCTCACCTGTAACAGGTGAGCAGGCCTTGATACCTGGTATCCAGGCCTGGATACCAGCTCTGGCACCCAAACCAGTGAATCATACAAATCACCCTGACGCTTAATAAATACAGAGTCCAGCGCCCCAAGCCCACACCTATTGGATGGGAACCACCCCTGGAGTGAACCCTGAATCTGGATCTCCAGTGCGTG
Source organism: Desmodus rotundus (assembly GCF_022682495.2). Lineage (NCBI taxonomy): Eukaryota > Metazoa > Chordata > Mammalia > Chiroptera > Phyllostomidae > Desmodus > Desmodus rotundus. The sequence continues at coordinate 29,173,526 of NC_071398.1, read as the reverse complement.
TCTTCAGGTGACCCTCGGTCATGTGAGTTCTGGCCCCACTGAGCTCCCCGGGTTCCACACCCAGAAGCCGGTAGAGGAGCATGCAGCAGGGCCTGACAGAGTTAGCAGACATGGAATAAATCCCTGTCTACACAGCCTGAGGGGGACATTTTGGAGCCTTGGAGAGACTTGGGGTGGTGATGAGTCCAGTAGGGATTCATGGTCCTTGTACAGCCAAGGGGCTGTGTTGTCCCCAGCTGTCCTGCACCATAGGCTTTAGGGTAAACCAGTAGTCATGATAATAATAGCAGCTACTAGCAATGAAGCTCCAAGGGTCTTTGTGTCCATTCTCTGTTCCAGTCCTCATGGTACCGCCTGGCACCATGAGGTCACCACTTGCTCCAGGCCCCACATTGGTGAGAAGGGCTCGGGCCTGCCCTTTAGCATCTGCATCCTTGCACAAGGCCAGCTCACGAGGGGGACTAATGCACCCCAGAGGGGTCATGGGAGCCTAAGTGCCTGCCGGGTTTCCTCTGGGGCAGGTGGGGGCATGGTGGTCGCTGCAGCGGCAGTGAAAGCTGTGAGCACAGAGGTCTGGGACTTCGGGAAGATGCCCCAGAAGCTGCAAAGGACTAAAAATGTGTGAGGCTGAGTGGGTGGAGAAGGGGAGAAGGAAGCAGGGGGGGAGAAGGGAACAGAAGAGGGGTATTGTACACTAGGTCTGAAGGAGGAGGGGGAGGCGGGAGGTGATGGATTAGAGAGCAATCCAGCTGGAAGCAGATCCTGCAGGCCTTGTGGGGTCCGGGCTGCTGTGGGGAAAGGGGAGGGGGCGGGGCATATCCGGCCTCAGTCACAGCTCCCTAAACCCTGAAACCCAGATCCGGAGAATTCAGTGAGGTGACGCCAGGACAAGTGCGCATGTCCTCCAGGCTCCTGGGAGCTTGACAGTCAAACGCAGGAGCGCGACCCTGCACCAGGTTCCAGTTCTGGGCCCCTTTTCCACATCACCTCAATCAGTCCCCGTAAGGCAGCGGCAGAAGATCTCCATTGCTCGAGTGGGAGGCCCGAAGAGGTTGAGCAGAGTCTAAGGGCCAGAGCTTGGTTCCTTCACGTTTGTGAGCTGGAAGGAATGAGCCAGGAGCCGGTGGAGGCTTTCACCAGGGGATGCCAAGCTTGCACCAAAACAACAGCTCTGCAGGTTAGATGTTCCCTACATGCCCCGGCTGTGCCCAGCCCTGCACTTTTATCCCATCAGATTTTCACAGCAACCCTAGGGAGTTCTGTTAGTCGCCCCATTTTACAGAAGGGGCAGCTGAGGCTGTACCTGGAGCACATTCCTGTGCTGATTCTTTGGGCATCTGTGCAGGTGCTTCTTGCAGAACCTGGTTCCACTTTTTCTGAACTTGCTGAGTGCTATTTGACAGCTTCCATGAAACAGGGAAGTCAGCAGACCTCCAGAGCCCAGGTCTCAGGGTCAGCCCCGCCCTACCCAGAGTTTCTGCACCAAGGGCCTCCTGCCCTTGCCCCTTAATCTGTGAAGCAGTGTGGCCAGCCCTTTTAAAATGGGCTTGATGGAGAGGGGTCTGCCTTCTCCTGTTCCCCTCCTCAATGGGTGGAGTAGTAGTTTTCAAATAACACTGAGACCCTAGGATGCCAAATTAGCTGTTGTGTGTTAATTAGCTCAAGGCACCTTAGGAAGAACCCAACACGAGGATATTTCAAGTTCACCATTATGCAGTTTAATGAGACACAGAGTCTGAATTCCCACTGGCCTGTCTGAGTGGGTGTGGCACTTCGGGTTCTGTGAGATCCACGGGCCGTGTCAGCAGCCCAGCCTATCAGGGAGGGGATCCAGCAAGTCAGATGGATCCTTGGGACTTCCCTCACCTTGGCTGGAATCCGAGCTGAGGTTGGGACTTTAACGTTGCTCAAGCCGCCCAGAGTTCCCAAGAACGTTCAGAAGAAACAAATGCAGTCATGGGTATTTCCCTTGAATGGCAGATGAAATACACCATGTCTTAGCTGGGAAAAAGATGTAAGTGAGAATTCAGTACTGAGCGTTTCTTGAAGATACAATGTAATTATCACAAACCTGGGGTAATGGAATATTCTCAGTGAGAGCAAAATATTTTCATCAATAATATACTAATGGTATGGGGTATTCCTTCTGTTCTACTTATTCTTGCAATGTAGCAAATCTCCCAAAACTTACAGCTAAAACAACCATATTGTTCTGCTCTCGAGTCTTTGCATCAGGAATGTAGGAAGGGCTCACTGGGCAGGTTTTACAGGGAGTGTCTCCTTTGGCCATGGTCAGATTTGGGGTTGGACGCTCAAGATGGCATAATTTTATAGCTGCCATTCAATGCCTACTGCTGTCCAGGAGCTCAGTTGGGCTATGGATTGGAGTACCCAGCATGGCCCCTCCAGCATGGTGGTCTCAGTGTTTTTGGACATTGCGTGTGACAGCCAGCCTCCCCACAAGCCAGCATCCCAAGAGGACCTGACAGCCTTGTGGGTCATAGTCAAGCCTCAGAAGTCAAACAGAAGCACTTGCACTGCACCCCACTGAACAAAGTAGTTGCAAAGCCACTGGATTCAAGGGTGAGGGCACGGAGACCTGGGCTCTCCCTGGCGGAAGAGCACAGGGGATGGGCGATGTGGTTGTGGCTCCCTTGGGAAATGTAACCCACTGCGCCTCTGTTGGGAAACTGCGGACTCATTCTAGGGAATCCTTGTAAGCATCCATAGAATTAGAAACCACAGAAATGTGGTGTTTGGAACAACTTTGGCAGACAAGTCCATTGAGATTCAGGTAGGGCTAGATGCTTGATCAATGCCACAAACCTAGATAGAGGTGGGGAGGGGAGCACGGCCCTGAGTCCAAGGTGAGGTGTCAGGGGCTTTAGTGGGTGAAGCAGGACCTCCAGAGTCAATGGCTGGGGGCTGGGGGACTCAGGCCTCTTTCACCCAGTTCTGGGCAGGGTGGCCTTGGGCACATAATTGAACAGACCCCTGGCAACGTATAGTAACACTAATTGAAGCAAAGATCAATTGCGTACCTACTATGTACCAACATTCTAAGTGTTTTCATGGGTTAATTCATCATCCTAACAACATTGAATGGGGGGTAATTATTATCACCCCCATTTCCCTGATGAGAAACTTAAGCACAAAGAGGTTTAATAGCTTAATGAAGGCCATGCATTCAGCAAGGGGTGGAGCCAAGTTTGGACCCCAAATACTTGTGCCGCAGAAGCTCTGTCCCCACCCGCTATGCCAGACGTAGCCGCAACATCAGGACTGTGATTACTAACTGAACAAAATTTTGGAGCTTACTAGTGAGGAAGGTGGGACGTGAGCTATATGACGTGGCTCACATACATAGCAGGAGTTCTGCAGCCACCTTTCCAGGCTGGGTTCTTGGTGGAATCCTTAGTAGGTTTCTAATAGCCACCAGTCTCTTTGTACAACCTTTTGCTTGGCAAAGATGAATCTGTCTTCTGCATATTTATCTAAAACAAATCAATGCTATTCATACAAGTGCCAACTAAGTAAAAGCATTTTGTGTTCCACAGCAAGAATGTGGAGGTAGGAAAGAGGGTCACAGAGGGTGCGGCTACTCAGCCATACCACCAGGGCCCTGAGCCTTTCTGCTATTTCCATTCTTGTGTGTGTGTGTACGCGTGTGCGTGCGTGCTCATGGCCTCATGGCTACAAAGGGGTTGCTTCATTTCCAGAAACATGTAATGATGGCCAACATCCTCACAGCCTTCCTGTTTGTCAGATGCTATTCCCAGGGCACTGCATACCTAATATTAACTTGTTTAATCCCCCCAAGAACGTATGAGGAGGGAACAATTTTATAACAAAAGCACAGAAGCCCAGACAGGACAAGTCACTGTGGAGCCAAAGTCTCAGGACTGGCAAATGGCAGGGCTAAGTATGGAACCTAGGAGTCAGGCTCCAGATAACCGGGCTTAACCACCACAGTCTGCCACCTCCGCCCAACAGTATTTCAGTCAGAGTATTTCAGAAAAGAGGGTTTCCCAGAGCCCCTCCACTTATGCCTCATCGGCTAGAAATGTAGCACAAAGCCAGTCATAACTGCAGAGGAATCTGGGGGTGCTGCTGCAGTCTGTTGGGCATATTGGAGTTTTGTTAGTAAACAAGGGTATAGACTGTTCAGGGGAGCAAAAAGGCTGACATGCAGGTCATTTATCTTTCTGGTTCTCACGTTCTCTAAATTCACCTTATAGTGGAGGATGGAACCCAGAACTTGCGTCTTCAGAGAGGTTTGGCCTCCACAGAAAAGGGCTGTCAGCTTGGTGGCCAGCCAGGAACTCCACAGCCCAGTGGCTCAAGTGGCTGTTGGTCAAGACTGTGATAAGCCACCAGCCAAATGTGTTCAGAAACATCAGGTACGGCCTCAAGAACCCCTCTCCTGTGAGCACATCACCCAGCAGACAGCTGGTCAGCCCTGGCAGAGGCATCAGTACTGGCGGTCAGAGCGGTGTGCTGGGGTGAGCAGCAGTTTGTAGCGGGTGCGGTGCTGTGCTAGCCAGGCTGTCCTCGGTGGCTCAGCGCTCCCTGTCAGGAGTTAAACACCCCAACTCCCTCTGCTGGGGTAACTTTGAGCATATGTCCAACTGACTTTTAGACTTTCCCCAGCAGGGTCGAGCTCAGTGGCCCAGTGGTGCTAAGTGGCCCAGTAGCTCACCCTCTATTGGCTGCCCTCTCTCCCCATTTCCTTTCCCCACTCATCTACTCCCGAGATCATCAGCTAAACAAACTTCTTCACTTGTCTCTGCATCTCTTGAGAGGGAACCCAAATTAAAACAGTCCCTGAGGAATCTGGCTGCCTCTCTCAAGCATGAAGTCTTCCCCAGACCAGCCCTCCGTGTAAGAGGATCCCAAGAAGTAAACAGAAGTAAAGGACAGCAGACTCACGGCGACTTGCACAATTAGGACTGCCTCATGCAAGACTCGGGGAGCATCCCAGAAACCGCTGCCCTGGATATTGCCCAACTACAGGTCCTTGAGTCATGGGGAGGATTTGTTTTTAGCCAAACAAGACATACACACATACCCCCAACTGTCACTGAAAGTCAAAGGTGGGGATTTGTGAGAAGGAGCTTTGATTAGAGGTTGAAGAGGGGTCTTGATGGGGAGAACTTGCCTGAGAATCAGCCACTGGTGTCAGGCAGTGCTCACTCAGTCCTGGGAGCGATTGCAGTGACAGTCCAAAAAAAATGAGGGTTCTGGCTATTAGCTCATAAACATCTTCAGAAATCTTTCTTATCCATTTTGCAAGTTTCTGTATTTGAGGTCTCTTGGCCCAAGAAGGCTGCTGGAGCTCCATTGATTATATCCACATTCCAGGTGGAAAAAAAAGTGGTGGTGACAGAAGGAATAAGGCAAAAGACAATCCTATCTGCTGAGTCAACACTCTAAGATATTTCCTTGGAAGTTTTACACTATACCTTTTGCTGATATCTCAACAACAATAATAAATAGGTCAAAGGTAAATATGATAATAATAAATACAAGCCCTTGTGCCAACCTCTGTTATTTTTCTGGGACCAGGTAGTAAGAACCAAGTGAAATTATAATAAAATCTGCCATACCCTGGTTAACACTTGAATTCCTACGTTAAAAACTGCTTTGGGTAACTAATTGTGACAATAGCTCTCAATATGCGAGGATGGTGCACAGTTACTGGGAGGCTGGGGGATGTTAAAGGGAATGAGCTGCTGGAGACCTAGTTTCTGTATTTAGATTCAATCAGCTTTAGCCATTCTCTGTGGCAAGGCTTGCTTTCAAGTTCTTATTGGTGTAATTAAGTGAGGTACTTTGCAAAGAAGACACGCCCCCTGTTTACTTTTACACCCCAGGAGACCCAGCAATTGCCTCCTCCAGCCCTGGGAAGCTGTGACAGCCAGATGAGGCCCCACGCTCTCTTTCATGAATGTAGAATGCAGCACACCATCAACCCCCCAATTGAAGCACCAAATCATTTCAAGTAGGTATCTGGTGTTTGTTTGTGTTCCCATTGGGACAACTTCACCCCTCAGTGTCTCTGGAACTTGAGGATAGGTGGGTGCTGGGCTATTTGGCACCAGTTTTGGAGTAGGCTTCAGCCTAGCTGCTCGCTGCATGCCCCAAGCCAGCAGAGTGAGGGCTGTGCTAGCTAGCCCTCATCTATGGACAGCGTTCCGAAGTGAGTTCTGACAGTGCTGCTAGCTGGCTGTATCATCCCGGGAAAGGTGGTTCACCTTCTTGGACCTGTAACCAAAATCAGGTCTGGCTCCCCGCAGCTATTAAAGGAAAGTGGTTTATCTGCAGGTACTGACCACCTGGAAATGGGGGACTCACATCACAAAGCCCATCTCCACCTCTCAGTGGAGGCAGAGATTTCTATAAGGAGGGAGAGGGGAACAGAACAAGGAGATCAAGGGAGGAGCTTGCAAAGTTCTGTTCGTGCAGATGAGCACAGTCCATTCTGATCAGGCAAGTGATGGTCCAGTGTGTGTCATCCTGCTTTAGTCATCCCGGCTTCACGTCATCCTGGCTCCATGGATTAAGTTCAGCAAATCTCCCAGAGCTGGGATGCCTGAAGGTTGGGGTCTATATCTTTTGAAGTTACTTCCTAGGGTTCTTATAAACATTCTGTTCATCTATAAGCCACATATCAGTCGGTACTCACAGAAATAATGTCAGAAGAATGGTGGGGTGGGTTACAATTTCCCACAATTACAGACCTTAGCTTCCCATCTGTAAAGTGGAGATCATCACAGTTAGTAAGTAAGAGGCGTTTCCAGCCATTGCATTTTTATTAGCTATGAAGCTGTGCAAAACCAAAGTTCAGAATAGAGAAGCAGAAATCATGGGGGAGCAAACAGCTTTCTGTCCCCCACAAAGATCTTTCCCCCACCCATGCATTTTTTAATCCCCACTTTGAACTGTCTCCCCCCTCTCAGGCTGCTCCTTCTAGGCAGGAGCATCAACAGTTGATTGCTCCCAATTGAGTCCTGTCAACAAAAGGGACAGCTGATGACACCAAGGGTACACGTGCCATGCTGTGCACAAAGGCTCAACTAGCTGATGAAAAGCACTTAAAGTAAAAGGGCTCCGGTGTCGCTGCACAGACCGGTTCGGAGAGGGCATTAGAGAAGCTTGTCAGTGCCTTGGAGTCGACTCCCTGTGGGGTTTTTAAATTTGATTTCCTTGGCTGAGAGTTCGGTTCTTGGCTTAACCACAACCTCATGAAATATTAACAGTTTCCCCACTGAAGATCTTATGTGTGTGTGTGTGCGCATAAACATAATTTTCTTCTGGAAATTTCTAAGAATGCTATAGTGATTTGGCTTAAGAATATGTTGCCGTGTGCCAAGATCCATGCCAACCACATCTCATGAATCGTCACGATATCCAATCAGGCTGGGACTGTGTTACTCCCATTATGGAGATGAGGAAATTGCCATTCACCAGGGGCACATGGGTGGAATCGGACCCAGTCCCAGCACTCCTGCTGTCTCTTACTCACAAGGGAGGGATTCCACCCAGAAGGATAGTGCCCAGTCCCAATTTGGGAATTTTCTCTAGGACTTCTTCCCTGTCAGGGCGGCACCTGCACCTTCTTCATTATTAAGTGAGGGCAGGCCCACACTCCCCACGCTTCCTCAGCTGGTCCCTGAAGCCTGCCGCAGCCCACCTTTCAGCACTAGAAACCTTAGGGCACTTGCATTCCTTGAAAATGCTCCACGCTCCTCCATCCCTCACCTTTTCCTTCCTGGCATCAGGAAGCTCTCTTTTGTCCTCTGTCAGTGGCCATCCGTGGCCCAACGTCACCACTCTCCAGGGCACAGGGTGGTACCTCTCTGGGCCATCTTCTCCCGGCACCTTTGCACTTGGAAATCTGTGTCGATGTTCTCTACCATCAGATCTTCAGGCCAGAAGGAAGGGTCACTTGCGGCGCTTCTAGGAGGGATTCAAGGTCATTTCTGTGGGTGACCTCCTTGCTAACGTTTCACAGGTTTTATTGTATTTCATGTTTGGATGGATTTCCTTTCCTTCTTAAATCAATCCCAGACTCTCTGTGAGTCCCAGACCGACCTGCCACTTAATACTATGTGACCTTGGGCAAGTAACCCAACCTCTCTGGGCTTCATTTCCTCACCTTAAAATGAGATCAATAATAACACCTCCTTCCTGGGACCATTGAGGAGACTCTGTTGCTTAATGCACATGGGCTTCGCACAGCACCTGGTACACAGTAAGCAGCAAGGGTTCGCTGGTGTTTCTTTCTTTGCCTTCAGCACATATTCAGTGTTTGAGAGACTCAAGTGACTCTTTGCAAATACAAGTGACACAGGAGCTTTGTAGTTTTCATGGCCCTTAGGGTCAAGTTGAGGCACATCTCAATTGAAACCCTAAACAGAATTCCCTTTTAAAAAGCAAATTACACAGAAACCTGTCTTCTTACCACTCTTCTGTAGAGAAAATGACACAAAATAAAATAAAATTGTATTTTTCATCCAGTAAACTTAAATATTCATCATTAAAGGAAACATGGGAATTTTCTGGCACTAAAATCCCATTGCTCAAAATAAACCAGAGATGATGAATATCAAAAAGTCATGGTTGGGTGTGGTTCCAGGAGGGCCTTTGACAGGCTGCATGCCAGAGCCACCAGCCGCAGCGGAGCCTCTGGCACTCAAATAGCTCCCTGGTTTCGACCACGACACTTTCTCATGATCCCACAGCAGGAGAGTGATCCCCCTGGTTTTGGTCCTCTGGGCGCATGTCTAGAACCCAGCAGATGCTCTCCGTGTTTGGGAAGGAGCTGGATACACACAAAGAGAGAAACAGGAACACTGCAGCAGTGAACAGAAAAAAGCTCCAAAAGGGTGCCACGGGGAAGTAGAATTTCGGGAAGTGCTGGCAAGCACACAGGCAGCACAGACAGAAAGAGAGGACACCTCCCTATTGAAATGTGTGCCACAACAATTCACTGAAGGAATATTGAGACCTAATGATTGGACAGCAGTCCACTAATATCACTTCCCCAAGGGTGAGATGCACACCAGAGGGACATGGGAAGCTTCCACTACCTAAGGCAAAAATGCGCTTTGAGTAAATGTGGCAACCTCCCCAGCACTCAGATAATTTAGCAATCCTCTGAAAGTAATTCATCTACTCTTCAGAGGATGCCCAGTCCCCAGCTGGCTCAGCTGGCCGTGATGATCAGGTTTGCCCCAGGTGGAAACATCCCTCGGTCCCCGTGCCGCTGTAGAGGTGTGCAATGGAGCAGCAACAGCCCTGAGTGGAAGCCTAGGGGCCTGGGACTCTGTCCTGTTTTCAAGTTCCAGACCCTCCCAGTCCTCAGGTTCTTCATTTGTAAAATGAAGATCCCTTTGAGATGAAAAGTCTGTAACTCGAGGATCTGAGGGTATAGGAGGAGCTGCAGAAGAAGGGGCTGGCAGGGGGGCGATAGGGGACTCACCTGAATGGAGACAGCAGCTGTGGTTGCGGAGGGACAGTGAAGAGTGAGGGGGAAGAGAATATCATCACCAAGCCCTGCCTGCTAACTCCAAACCTTAGTTGCACGAGAAATATCTTTAATCAATTCTTTATAATTCAACTTAACCTCAAGCTTGAGCTTCTGTTCCACTGAGTCTCAGTCACTTCTGAAGCCTCCCATTCACCTTGGCCAGGGCAATATCTAAGAACTATGGGGCTCACAAAGTGCTAACGTTAGAGGCAGACACACCTGCCCTTAAAGGTAATGTCCGTGTCAGTCACCACCGAGATTGACCTCTTTCCTATCCATCTGTACCTTTAGGTGTGGTGGCGATTTTCACAGCAAGTTTGGGGACCCTGAAATCCTGTGTAGCCATCTTATTGACCTGCCAGCCAATGTCAACTCACAGCCATTTTTCCTCTCTGGGTCTTACTGACTGTAACACCAACATTTACATAATTTGGGGAGAAGGTTCAGTTTATGCTAACAGAGATCCAAAGACCAAAGGTTTATTTCCCTCTCACGTTAGACACAGGCAACCCAATATTTAACCACTAGGTGGAGGGTGTCATGATTGGGGAGGTCAAGCCACTGGGAGGCCAGGAAGTCAGAAGGTTGTTCAGTGGGTGCTGAAGACGGGATAAAAAGGAAGACAATGGGACCAAGACTGAAATACTTCTAGTCGACAGAGGAAAGACAGTGGAATCCATCCCATCCCCAGTGGTGATCTCCAACGGCAGTGAGAGATGGTCAAGATGCAAGACAGTGACTAGGAAATGGCAGAGGGGGATAAGGAGCCCAAACAGGCAAATACTTCTTTGTGTGCAGTTCCTGGAAAGGATGAAACCAGCATTCCCCATGGTAGGGGTCCTCAGGGAAACCCCAGAATCAGGAGGTGCATAGTTTCATCTTTAAAATTCCCAAACCTTTTTGTTTAAGTTCAGGCATTACCCTCTCTTCTCATACCAGCCTATTCTCAGACAAAGCCCCAAACTGCCTTTGGGGTGAGCTAAATGATGCTCAGAATATTTCCCTGGCTGCACCAATCTCTGAAGCCCAATTGCAAACCCTAACTAGGACAAAAATAAGTGCTGGTGGAAAGATTTCTACAACGTTACCTCCTTTGGTCTCTAGTGTTGGTGGCCGGGAGGCCCCAGTTACTGGAAGAGCCCTCTTCTGTGTAAACAACGCTGCCGCATCCTGAAGTCATTGCTCAGGATTTTATAACTTCCAGTTTCTAGTCTCTTCTATGGGACTTTCCACTTTCAGCCCCCTTTCCCAAATCTAGTGCAGAAAAATGAATTTGAAGTAATAGGGATTTAGAATGGAAACAAAGTGCATAAGGACTCTCAGTTGTTTGAAAAATTGGATTCTGTAATAGCACTGATGAAAGACCAAAAGGAAAATGGGTGCAATAAGAGGCTAAAGAAACAATGAATAATTATAAGATAATTGTTGTTATTATGTGGACCTTACTAATGGGCCAGGCACTGTGCTTATTAGTTCCTGCATGTGACCCCATCTAGTCACCACAGTGCTGTGAGGTAGATGCTATTATTGTGTCCACATTATGGATGGGGACATGGGAAACTCTTGTTTATTTTTAGTTGTCCTCACTGATTGATTGATTGAGGTGATACTCAACTTCTGTGGATAACTCATAGCTTACACATAAAAAAGAAAAAACTGGGCAGAAAGAGATGTGTTGTCCCTGTTACAGTCTGGTTCTCTAACTTACCACAAATAGCAAGCCAGCAAGGCAGTGACCTTGACGTTTGCCTCTCTGCATCTTTCCTGCTTTGTCCTGGCCTCTGGAGACCTTGGTGGGCCTAGGTCTATGCTCTCCCACGTGTTTGCTCTCCTCATCTTGAATGAGGAAATTGAAGGGTCTTTAGACTGTGCTGATGGATTTTCCTTGGGCCACCCAAGAAGTCATAGACCAAAGAGAGACTAAAACGCTTCTCTCCTGAGTGTGTCTTCAGGAGGGGACTAAATGATGAGAAATGAATGTGGTGTGCCAGATGAAGAAACTTAGGTCAAACAAGTTGCTGAGGCCTCCCAAGGAAGTGGTCAAAGCCCATGCTTTGAGTCAACCTCCAACTGAGAACAGGCGTGGAGGGTACATCCCAGAACATCACATAATGCCCTGGTGAGCTAGTGAGTATGCTCACCCATGAGGAACTGAGGAAGGCTGCGGAAAGGGTTAGCATGCCTTAATCCGAGAGTCTCAAGTGGATGGTGAATTTGGCACTGAGATAAATGTCCCTACAGCAAGGGTGAGGGAGGCAGCATGGTGGATCAACAAGGGGAAAAGCCCCAGCTATGAAAGGAGACAGACTGGGGTTCAGGTCTGCGCCCTGGGGAGATGTCTGACTTCTGCCGAGACAGAGCTCCATCCCCCAGGTTTTCCCTCTTACAACTAAAAACCCTGAATATACACAAAAAACAAATTCACAAAGACTATGAAAGGTGTGATGAAGAAGGCAGACTGCTTAGGGACCTTGGAACTCAAGGAATGACTCAGCAATGAGTCCCCAAAGTTTCATTATTGCCTCCCAAATATCCCAGAGAGGGCACTGGAGAAGCCTAGAATCTATGACCATTAACAGACAAAAACATGCTCCAAGAACAGCTTGTTTTCCCTAGAACAATGTACCAGGATAAGAGTGGACTAAACCTTTACCACCATACCCACCCTGTCATTTTTCCAAATTATATCCAACCCAATCTAATCTCCCACCCAATGTTACTGGTAGTGCTGAGCAAGTACTTAATCTTTCATTTCTTGCTCAATAGAAGCAGGTGGTGCTCTCATCCCCCTGCTGGGGTGATGTCATTGCCCCAAGTAGAGAGCTGAACCTCCACCCTATCCCGCAGCCTGGGCAGTATAAAGCAGGGCTAGCTGGCACTCCAATTCCTTACCCCCCTGACCCCCCCACCAGTGTGAGAAAGGTATGGTGCTGAGCCTCCACCCTATCCATCAGCGAGGCAGGACTAGCTGGCATTCCACTTTCCTTCCCTAGTATCACTGGCATGCAGCAACAAGCTGAACATCCACTTCCACTCTAGATCTGCATGCTACATCCAAACAGGTGAGATCGCTTGCTAACAAAGAAGATCAAACAGGATCCAGACTCCCACAACGTAATCCCCCCTGAAGTCCAGGTACAAAGTTTGCTCATCATCCTAACCATTAGGATAACCACAACTTAAATGAGAAAAAAACCAGCAGGCACACACACACACAAATAAAATGTAGAAAGATCTAGAAAGGATTATGAACAGCAATCATGAATATACTCAAAACACAGAATGAAATACAAAGACTCAACAAATAAATAGAAAACAAAAAAGAACAAAATGAAAATTATAGAACTGAAAAAAACTATCACCAAAATAAAAGCACTGTAAGGGCTCAATAGTAGAATGAATATGACAGATGAAAGAACAAATGAACTTGAAGATAGAACAATAGAAATTATTCAATATGAACAAGAGAGAAAAATGAGAAACAAACAAACAAACAAACAAACAAATAAATAAATAAATAAATAAAGCAAGCCTCGGATATTCATGATACTCTGCGTGTTCCCAGAAGGAGAGGAACAAGAGTATGGGGCTAAAAAAAATGTTTGAGGAAATAATAGCTAAAAATTTCTGAAATTTACTACAAGGTACAAATCTAACACTCAAAAAGCTAAGTAAAACCCAAACAAACCTACATTAAGACACATCATAATCAAACTTGTGAAAAGTAAAGACAAGTGAAAAATCTTAAAAGAAGCTAAAGAAGAATGACAAATTATCTATAAGGAACATCAATGCAATTAACAGTGGATTCCTCATCTGAAACCATATAGGACAGAAAGAAGGAGCATAACATTTTTCAAGAGACGAGGGAAAAGAAGAGCCAACCACAAATTATATACCCAGTCAGACTATCCTTCAGGATTAAGTGGGAAATAAAGCGATTCTCTGGTAAAGAAAACTAAGAGAGCCCTGGCCAGGTTGCTGGGTAGGTATGAGCATCATCCTGTATATCAAAAGGGTTGTGGGTTCAATTCCCAGCTGCACACACCTAGGTTGTGGTCGTGTGCAGAAGGCAACAAATCAATGTTTCTTTCTCTCTCCCGAATAAAAACAAACAAACAAAAACATGTCCTCTGGTGAGGATTAAAAAATATTTTTTTTAAGAAAGACTAAGAGAATCCATTTCTAGCAGACCTACCCTTAAAGAATGACTGACAGAAGTTCTCTGAGGACATTCAGAAAAGAAAGAAAAGTAGAATAAACAATAGGCTTTACTGCTCCTTATTAGTTTCTTAAATTGTATTTTTTAGTGAAACAAAAATCCTAATACCATCTGTAGTTGTGCTTGATATATAGAGAAGAAAAACCTAAAACAATTGTATTTTTAAAGTAGGGAGAATACAGAGCCCTAAATGGAAGTAAGTTTTCTAAACTCAGCTCCATGAGTAGACCATGAGAAGTTTTGTGCATCTACTGTAGTATTTAGAGCAGCCCTGAAGAAAGCTGTACCAGCCATATACTCAGACACATCAGAAGTAAATCCAAATGGAATCCAAAAAATGTGCAAGCGCCCTACAAGAAAGCAGGACAAGAGAAACAGAGGAATTAGAAACAGGTAACAAACAAAAAATGACAGAATAATAAACTGACAGACTTAGCTGTAACATAATTTGCATTAAATACAAATACAAATTTGCATTTAATATTAATTACATATATGCAACAATTAAACACGGAGATGGGAAGGGTGAATTTTAAAAAAACACAACTGAACTGTATGATGCCTGCAAGAAACTCTCCCAGTATAATGACATAGGCAGGTTGAAAGTAAAAGGAAGGGAAAAGATACAACACACAAACACGTGTCAATTTAAAAGAAGAAAGAGTTGCTGTATTAATATCAGATAAAGTAGACTTTAGAACAAAGACAACCAGCAGGGACCAGAGGGACATTACGTAATGACAAAAGGATCTATCCACCAAATCTTTCCTCTGCCATTTGCCATCTCTACTGACAACCAGTATAACCTCTTTAAACCTTAGCTTCTTCATCTTTAAAATGGAGACAATAAACACTTCATAAAATACTATGAGGATCAATTGCTGAGTGTAGATTAGCACATGCTAAAGGCTCAATAAATAATAGTTCGTCCATCATCTGAAATAGTATGTAGCACCTTATCACCATTTAAATAACGTGTATCAGCCAGGAAATCAGGAACCACAAAGTTGTGTGTGTGATAAAATATATACGTAACATAAACTTTACATCTTAAGGGTATGATTCGGTGGCATCAAGTCCATCCACATTGCTGTGCAACCATCACCACCATCCATCTCCAGAATCTTGTCACCATCCCAGGTTGAAACTCAGGGCCCATCAAACCCACCAGTTGTTTTAACAAAGACAATTTAACATAAAGAATTTTTTAAATATTTTATTTATTAATTTTTAGAGATGGGGGAAGGGAAGGAGAAAAAGAGGGAGAGAAGCATCAACATGTGGTTGCCTCTTGCACACCCCCTACCGGGGACATGGCCCGCACCCCAGACATGTGCCCTGACTGGGAATTGAACCGGCAACCCTTCAGTTCCTAGTCTGGTTCTCAACCCACTGAGCCACACCAGCCAGGGCTAACATAAAGAATTTTTAAGCCAAGTATTGGAAGATTGAATAGGCAAAAAGGCAACCTGAGACCCTGCTGAGGTGGGAACCACAGAAGGATGCAGCTGCCACCCCTAGGGCTGCTGGGGCAAAGGGCAGGGGTGGATGGGAACTTAGGGGTTAGGAGGAGCGTTTCTGTGGAGCTAGCACCCAGGCCCTGAGGGGACAAGGCTGAGCTCTGAGGTCAGAAGTTAGAAATCTGAGTGTCAGCAGGGCTGCCTCCCTCTGAAGGCTCTGTGGTCCTTCCTGCCTCTACCAGCTCCTGGTGACCACAGGTACATTTTGGCTTGCAGCCACGTCACTCTAACCCAGCCTCCATCTTTATGGAGCCTTCTCCCCGGGTCTGTGTCTGAGTCCAAAGTTCCGTCTTCTGATAAATCCACCAATCACATTAAATTAGGCTCCACCCTGATTCACACACCCATGCAACACAACGCTTCCCATAACAGGTGGGTTTGGAGCTAAGAGATAGTAGCCTAGTAACGAGCACAGGTATTGTTTTGATAATCAGGGAATATAGGCCCACTTCTGCCCACACAAGTCACAGGGACCTTTCAGAGCCTCAGTCTACCCATCTGTAATATGATGGGGGGTCAGTTGGATTAGCAAACAGGTGAAGATGAACTATGTGTGGGGTTCATTGCCACGTGTGTGGGACATGAAATAACAAGACCCATGTTCTGCTCATCAGGTGCTTAAAGTGAACCGTGGTAGCCCAGAAGCAGCAGGTGACCACCAGGTAGGGAAGGGACGGCCTGAAGGCCAAGGGGTATATGGGTAACTAAATTCCTGGGCTTAAATCCCCATTTGATTTGACCAGAGGAGACCAGGACTGCCCAGCTGGAGTATGAATGGGTCCATGGGTTTATAGGGTTGAGACGCCTTTCCAGAAGCTTTCTCTTGGGATTGAGGGATCCCAGATGGGCACAGAGCTTAGGTACACGATGTAAAGTGGTTTTCAAAGGGCCGGGGCTCCGGCTGCCATATTCATCTGACCCAGAGTAATGTAAACTGCCTTCTCCACTAGACCCATGGTTTATTTGTACAGTTTGGGCCATTTCTGTAAATGTTTGACCCGTTTGGAAATCCAATCCAAACGGAAAGCAAATGAAGGCTTTTATTTTGTGTGATGGAATTCACGGTCCATGACGGTGACATTTTACCTACTGCGACGTATTGAATGTTGCATTCAATAAGCCAGAGGAAGAAAGGACCCGTTTTATTTTTTTTTTTCTTGTTTCGAAACATCTCAAAACCAAGGGAGAAAGAAAAATGCATGGTTGTGTGGAGAGTAAAGAGGTGTGAGACTCGATGCACAGGGCTCTGGGCACATGGGTGCCCAGTGAGTCTCAGATGGATGGGACACCCCAGAGACAGAGTCTGGGGCCGCCCAGGGGTCCGAGTAGGGTGCCCAGGCGAACGGGTCCACTGAGGGGCACACTGCTCCGCCTCGTGCCGAAACACGATGACTCCCTTATAGGCCAGATGTCCTTCCAGTTCACTGAACATGCTGTGAGTGAGCCAGAGTGCTGGATAAGAAAAAGATATGCAACTTTCGAACTGAATGACTAATTGCCACAAATTTCTCTCTTTGAAAAATTACCATAATATGGACTTTCATAAAGTCAAACTTGCTACTTCTAGTATATCAGAGGGAGAGTGAGTGTGGGCAATGTATGTTATAGCATGAGCATTATAAATTGTTATGTACATAACACATTCCTGGCTTTTCAATTATTATTATTAGGTTGCTGTTACAATTTTCTGGGATTGGAGATACACTGCAAACAGCAGAAAACTACAAGTAGGAAAAAATGAACACATCAGCTAGTTCCTTGCTTAAGAATACGTGGTTGATTTTCCAAACCTTTAACCACTGGTGGAGACAGCCTGGGTCCTGTTACGCTTCAGGCTTGGGGCCCCTTCCCCGGAAGTGCTGGTTCCATAAACCTGGGACAGGGCCCAGGAACCTTCATTTGTGCCAAGGTCCCCAGGTGTTCTAACCTGGATTAGAACATCCAGTGGGAACAGAGACCCCATGGTTTTCTACACTGTGCTTGCTGCAAACAGCTAGAAAGAGCAAATATCTGTGAATAATTCAAGGGTTCTGAGAAGTGAATGTACAGTTTGTGACTCAGCCAGGGTCCCAATGGGAAGCAGATAAGCCACTCAAAAGAGGAGGATTTCAGGAGGATCTGTTTACAAAGGGATTTTTTCATACAGGTGCGGTTGGGGTGCAGGGGACAGTAGCATAAAGTTGTTGTCTCCTACGGGAGACATGGAAAGGGCAGTAACAGGACTCGAGAAAGAGCCAGAGGTATGGCACGTCAGAGGAATGGTGACCTTGGATTGAGGGCCATGCCAGCCCAAGGTGACATTCAGGAAGGGACTCTCCAGAGGGAAGTGATAACTTCTTCTCCATAGCTGTTGTCCTATTCAATTTCCCCATGGCTGAGCTCTGTGGGAAAGAGAGAGCAGGAGAACCCCAGGGCTGCTCTTCACAGGCTCACCGGGAAGACAGGGTCTGGAGGTGCTGCGGAAGGAAACATTCTCAATTTTCCTACCTTCCTCCTAAATCCTTTTGAGCCTATACCCTGCTGTCCATCACCACCACCACCACCCTCTGCCTCAAACCTTCCTGGTTTCTTGACTAGTTTATTGTCATACCTTCCAAACCTGTTCCCACCCCTTCCGCCTTGCTCCCTTCCAATCCACCTTCCAGAGGCCCAGAGACCCAGATTTCTAACGTGCACACCTAGTCATGCCACTAGTATATCAGGTCCCCTCCAGGGTCCCTTGTTTGCAGGACAGATGTGTCTCCATGCCCAGTCCCCACAGTGTCCAACTCCCACTTCTGCAGCCTCCTGTCCACTTGTGCAGACACCACTCTTGAAGCTCCTGGCAATTTCCTACCTTTGTGCCTTTGCATACCTGCTTCTTCTGGTTGAAACTCTTTCTCCTGGTCTTGGAGGATTCCAGTGCCACCTCCTCCAGGAAGCCTCCCCAAGGCTGCATCAGGCCTCCCTCTGAGCTCCCACACATCCTCAATTCCTCATAACCAATGACCTCACACAAATGCAGTTCATGTAGTAGCCATGTGTTCACAGGCAGATGTGGGTATTCAAGGTAAGGACATAAGGACAGTTCCTCTTCCCTAAATGTCAGGGAGAACGGAGACTTGATCAAACAAACAGCATCTGCACATCAGGCCCTCCAACAATGAAGCTTCTGTCACAGATAATCAGCTCTTGTCATGTGCCAACGAGGACTCAGGCATTTAAGCATTGTCTGGGTTTGGTGTCAGGTGGGCACTTGCAGGGGGCATCTGCCAGGCCTGGCTCTGTACCCTAAGAATTTTTCTGGATTTAGTAAATGCATTGTCCTTCAGCTGTTTCCCTGCTCTTAGCATGATCCCAGAGCCCTTAACCTGGGAGCACACAGTATCCTGGGTGACCGACTTCAGAGTGACCCATCAGCTAAGGGATAGCTGGAGACCCGCAGAGGGGGTATGAGGCATGAGGGTCCTCAGCCTGAGAAGCTCTATCCCAGAGCCCTCACCAGCAGCAAGACACCCAGATGGGGTTTGGATTGGGTCCTGATTGGGAGCACAGTGAGTCCTGTATTCTGTTGGAGCTACAAACCAACCCATTCCAGGGCATTCACATTTCAGCTGGGTTTGTGGTCACGTCCGAGCTGTTCAATTTCACTTAAATCAGCAGCACGCGGGGTGTCGATCGCAGCCCTGTGGCTTTGGTGACCATCAGTGCCAATTACATGAAATGCTGGTTGCCAGGGCAATCCTACCCCCGCACAGGCCAACAGAAGAAAAAAAAAAAAAAAACTATTCCTAAAGTTAATTGAAACCAAACCGAGACCACATGGCTCCTTTTTGGGGGAATTGACCCCGGCCCCTTTCCCATCTCCATTTCCTCCCGGTGGTGTCGGAGCTGACCCCACCCAGTGCACATTTTGATTTTTGTACAATTCACCTTTGTTGGATCCAGGTTTGCTTTCTTTGAGTAGCTGGTTGAACCAGCAGCCTGTGTGGATATTAGCATTTAATGGGAAAACTGGATCATTTCTCAGGGGCACTAAATGTCTGTGAGCTGTGGATTTTCAGTTTTACAGAGGCACTTGCAAGCTCCAGGATTATAAAAAATCAAATCATAATAACTGGTATAAAGAGAGAAGGGAGGCAAGTGACTGAGTCCATTGGATATCGAGTTACTTCTGAGACCAGCTGATTTCTAGAACCTGTCCAACCTTTTTGCATGTCGGTGGTGGTGAAATTGATTGTGAATCAATCAGCCAGAATTTTGTCTGGCTAAGTTCTGAGTTTGGCTGGTTCTCTGGTATATCTTTGATTTTCTTTTGAGCAAAAGCTTGGTTCATAAGGAACAAAAGTTAGTTAAGAGTATAATATTCATTTCTGAAATGTCCATGGTGATGAATAGTTTTATTGTATCATTATAGGCTATAATCTTTTTTAAAGGTATCTTTTTAAAAAAATTGTATTGTTATTCAATTACAGTTGTCTGCATTTTCTCCCCATCCTTCCACCCCACCCCAGCCAAACCCACCTCCCTCCTCCACCTCTACCCTCCCCCTTGATTTTGTCCATGTGTCCTTTATAGTAGTTCCTGAACACCCCTTTCCCCACTATTCCCTCCCCACTCCCCTCTGGCTATTGTTAGATAGTTCTTAGCTTCAATGTCTCTGGTTATATTTTGTTTGCTTTTCTCTTTTGTTGACTCTGTTCCAGTTAAAGGTGAGATCATATGGTAATTGTCCCTCACCGCCTGGCTTATTTCACTTAGCATAATGCTCTCCAGTTCCATCCATGCTGTTGCAAAGGGTATAAGCTCCTTCTTTCTCTCTGCTGCGTAGAATTCCATTGTGTAAATGTACCATAGTTTTTGGATCCACTCATTTGCTGATGGGCACTTAGGTTGCTCCCAGTACTTGGTTATTGTAAATTCTGCTGCTATGAACATTGGGGTGCACAGGTTCTTTTGGATTGGTGTTTCAGGGTTCTTAGGGTATAATCCCAGCAGCGGAATTGCTGGGTCAAAGGGCAGTTCCATTTTTAGTTTTCTGAGGAAATTCCATACTGTTTTCCACAGTGGCCTCACCAGTCTGCATTCCCACCAACAGTGCACTAGGGTTCCCTTTTCTCCGCATCCTCTCCAACATTTGTTTGTTGATTTGTTTATGTTGGCCACTCTGACTGGTGTGAGATGGTACCTCATTGTGGTTTTAATTTGCATCTCTCTGATGGCTAGTGATGCTGAGCATCTTTCCATATGTCTCTGGGCCCTCTGTATGTCTTCCTTGGAGAAGTATCTATTCAAGTCCTTTGCCCATTTTTTAATTGGTTTGTTTGTCTTCCTGGAGTGGAGTCATCTGAGTTCTTTATATATTTTGGAGATCAGGCCCTTGCCTGAGGTATCATTGCCAAATATATTTTCCCATACTGTTGGTTCTCTTTTCATTTTAATGCTGCTTTCTTTAGCCATACAGAAGCTTTTTATTTTGATGAGGTCCCATTTGTTTATTCTTTCCTTTCTGTCCCTTGCTTTAGGGGACATGTCTGTGAGGATGTTGCTGCGTGGAATGTCTAAGATTTTCCAGCCAATGGTTTCCTTTAGGACTTTTATGGTGTTACAACTTATATTTAAGTCTTTTATCCACCTTGAATTTATTTTTGTGTATGGTGTAAGTTGGAAATCGAGTTTCAGTTTTTTGCACGTAGCTGTCCAGATCTCCCAATACCATCTGTTAAAGAGGCTATTTTTGTTCCATTTTATGCTCCTGCATCCTTTGTCAAATATTAATTGACTGTAAAGACTTGGGTTTATTTCTGGGCTCGCTGTTCTGTTCCACTGGCCTATGTGCCTGTTTTTATGCCAGTACCAGGCTGTTTTGATTACAGTGGCCTTGTAATACAGTTGGATATCAGGTATTGTGATCCCTCCTGCTTTGTTCTTCTTTCTCAAAATTGCTGCAGCTATTCGGGGTCATTTATGGGCCCATATAAATTTCTGAAATGTTTGTTCTATATCTGTGAAATATGTCATGGGTACTTTAATAGGGATTGCATTGAATCTATAAATCACTTTGGGTAGTATGGCCATTTTGATGATGTTAATTCTTCCAATCCATGAGCATGGTACATGCTTCCATTTGTTTGTGTCTTCCTTAATTTCTTTCTTCAGTGTTGTGTAGTTTTCTGAGTACAGGTCTTTTACCTCCTTGGTTAGGTTTATTCCTAGGTACTTTATTTTTCTTGTTGCTATATCAAATGGGATTTTTTTTCCTGATTTCTGTTTCTGTTGTTTCGTTGTTGGTATACAGGAATGCCTTTGATTTCTGAGTATTGACTTTGTATCCAGCTGTTTTGCCAAATTCATTTATTAGGTCGAGTAGTTTTTTGGTGGAGTCTATAGGATTTTCCATGCACACTATCATGTCATCTGCAAACAGTGACAGTTTCATTTCCTTCTTTCCAATTTGGATGCCTTTTATTTCTTTTTCTTGTCTGATTGCTGTGGCTAGGACTTCGAGTACTATGTTGAATAGGAGTGGTGAGAGAGGGCATCCTTGTCTTGTTCCTGATCTTAGTGGGAAAGCTCTAAGTTTTTGTCCATTGAGTATGATGTTGGCTGTAGGTCTCTCATATATGGCCTTTATTATGTTGAGGAATGCTCCCTCTATTCCCACTTTGCTGAGTGTTTTTATCAGAAATGGGTGCTGTACCTTATCAAATGCTTTTTCTGCATCTATTGATATGATCATGTGGTTTTTGTCTTTGCTTTTGTTTATGTGGTGTATTATGTTTATTGATTTGTGAATATTGTACCATCCTTGCATACCTGGGATGATTCCCACTTGATCATAGTGTATGATCTTTTTAATGTATTGCTGGATGCGGCTTACTAATATTTTGTTGAGGATTTTAGCATCTATGTTCATTAGCGATATTGGCCTGAAGTTTTCTTTCTTTGTTATGTCTTTATCTGGTTTTGGGATTAGGATGATGTTGGCTTCATAAAATGAGTTTGGGAGGTTTCCATCTTCTTGAATTTTTTGAAATAATCTGTGGAGGATGGGAGTTAGCTCTCCCTTAAATGCTCTGTTGAATTCTCCTGTGAAACAGTCTGTTCCAGGGCTTTTGTGTGCCGGAAGTTTTTTGATTACTGTTTCAATTTCATAAGGTGTTATTGGTCTGTTCAGGCTTTCTGCTTCTTCTTCATTGAGTTTTGGAAGGTTATATTTTTCTAGAAATTTGTCCATTTCATCTAGGCTTTCACATTTCTTGGCATATAGTTCTTCATAGTATTTTCTTTCAATCCTTTGTATTTCGGTGGTATCAGTTGTAGTCTCTCGCTTTCATTATTGATTGTGTTTATTTGGGTCCTCTTTCTTTTTTTCTTTTCTTTTTTAAATCTTTTTTTAATTTTTATTGTTATTTTTAAATATATTTTTTGATTATGCTATTACAGTTGTCCTATTTCCCCCCCTCACTCCACTCCATCCTGCTCACCCCCTCCCTCCCACATTCCCCCCCTATAGTTCATGTCCATGGGTCATACTTATAAGTTCTTTGGCTTCTACATTTCCTACACTATTCTTACCCTCCCCTGTCTATTTTCCAACTATCATCTATGCTACTTATTCTCTGTGCCTTCCCCCCCATTCTCCCCCTCCTAATCCCCTATTGATAACCCTCCATGTGATCTCCATTTCTGTGGTTCGTTCCTGTTCTAGTTGTTTGCTTAGTTTGCTTTTGTTTTTGTTTTAGGTGTGGTTGTTAATAACTGTGAGTTTGCTGTCATTTTTACTGTTCATATTTTTTATTTTCTTTTTCTTAGATAAGTCCCTTTAACATTTCATATAATAAGGGCTTGGTGATGATGAACTCCTTGAACTTGACCTTATCTGAGAAGCACTTTATCTTCCCTTCCATTCTAAATGATAGCTTTGCTGCATACAGTAATCTTGGATGTATGTCTTTGCCTTTCATGACTTTGAATACTTCTCACCAACCCCTTCTTGCCTGTAAGGTCTCTTTGGAGAAATCAGCTGACAGTCTTATGGGAACTCCTTTGTAGGTAACTGTCTCCTTTTCTCTTGCTGCTTCTAAGATTCTCTCCTTCTGTTTCATATTGGGTAATGTAATTATGATGTGCCTTGGTGTGTTCCTCCTTAGGTCCAGCTTCTTTGGGACTCTCTGAGCTTCCTGGACTTCCTGGAAGTCTATTTCCTTTGCCAGATGAGGGAAGTTCCCCTTCATTATTTGTTCAAATAAGTTTTCAATTTTTTGTTCTTTCTCTTCTCCTTCTGGCACCCCTATAATTCGGATGTTGGAACGTTTCAAGATGTCCTGGAGGTTCCTAAGCCTCTCCTCATTTTTCCGAATTCTTGTTTCTTCATTCTTTTCTGGTTGGATGTTTCTTTCTTCCTTCTGGTCCACACCATTGATTTGAGTCCCAGTTTCCTTCGCATCACTACTGGTTCCCTATACATTTTCCTTTGTTTCTCTTAGCATAGCCTTCATTTTTTCATCTAGTTTTCGACCAAATTTAACCAATTCTGTGAGCGTCCTTATTACCAGCATTTTGAACTGTGCATCTGATAGGTTGGCTATCTGTTTGCTGCTTAGTTGAATTATTTCTGGAGCTTTGATCTGTTCTGTCATTTGGGCCATTTTTTTTTTCTTGGCACGTCTGTTACTTAAAGAGGCGGAGCCTTAGGTGTTCCCCGGGGTGGGTAATGCTGGTGGCTGCGCTGTGATGCTGTACGTGGGGGAGGGGCCCGAGAGGGAGCAATGGTGCCCGCTTCACTCTCCACCGGATTGAAGTCACTCCCTCCGCTACCCACAATCATATTGGGCCCCTCTGGTGCTGATTCCCAAGTGGGTAGGCCTGTGCACACTGTAGGCCCCTGTGGGTCTCTCCAATGACCTGTCCTGTGAGGCTGGAAGTTTCTCCTTCTGCCGCCCCAACCCCCACGGGTGTTTTCAATCAGAGGTTTGAGGCTTTATCTCCCCGCGCTCGAGCCCTGGGTTGTGCGGTCTGCTTTGCTCCGCGCCGTTTGTCCCGGTTTATCTGTGCGGGAATGTGGGGCCACGGGGTCTGCTACCCGCTCCTCTGCCTGCCCCGTTCTCCGCCACTCTGAGTCCAGCCCTCTTGGTTTATCTGTGCACAAATGTGGGGCCGCAGGGTCTGCTAGAGGTCGGACTGCCTGCCCTGTTGGTCCCACACTCCACTGGTCTTGGTCCCGCCACAGCAACTCGAGTCCTCTCCACCCCTCCTACTGGTCTGGATGAATGTTTATTTTTTATCTCTTTGTTGTTGGTGTCGGACTTCCTTGCCATTTGATTTTCTGTCAGTTCTGGTTGTGCGAGGAGGCACAGTGTGTTTACCTACGCCTCCATCTTGGTTCTCCCTCTTTTTTTCTTGATGAGCCTGCTTAAGGGCTTGTCAATTTTGTTTATCTTTTCAAAGAACCAGCTGCTGGATTCATTGATCCTTACAATTGTGCTTTTAGTCTCTATGTCATTTAATTCTGCTCTGATCTTGGTTATTTCCTTCCTTACTTGCTCTAGATAGTCTTCGTTGTTGTTCCTCGAGTTATTGTAGGTGTAGAGTTAGGCTGTTTATTTGACATGTTTCTATGCTTTTTAGGTAGGCCTGTATCACTATGAACTTCCCTCTCAGAACTGCCTTTGCTGCGTCCCATAGGTTGTGGATTGTTGTGAGTTCATTTTCATTTGTTTCCAGAAACTTCTTGATTTCTTCCCTAATCTCATTTTTCATTGTTTAATAGCATGCTATTCAATCTCCATGTTTTTTTAGTGTTTGGGGGTTTTTTCCTTGAGATTTGTTTCTAGTTTCAGTCCCTTATGATCAGAGAAAATGCTTGATGTGATTTCAATTTTCTTGAACTTGTTGAGGCTTGTTTTGTGTCCTATCACGTGGTCTATCTTTGAAAATGTTCCATGTGCATTTGAAAAGAATGTGTATTTTGCTTCTTTTGGATGAAAGGCTCTACATATATCAGTTAAGTCCATTTCATCTAGGGCATTGTTTAATGGCACAATATCTTTGATGATATTTTGTTTAGAAGATCTGTCCATTCTTGTTAGCGGGGTGGTAAAATCCCCTAGTATAATTGTGTTGCTGTCAATATCTTTCTTGAAGTCCTCCAAGATTTTCTTTATGTATTTGGGTGCTCCTATGTTGGGAGCATATATATTTACAAAGTTTATGTCTTCTTGGTGGATTCTTCCTTTGAGTATTATGAAGTGACCTTCTGGGTCTCTCTTATGGCTCTTTTTTTGAAGTCTATTTTACCTGATATGAGTATTGCTACCCCTGCTTTCTTTCCCTGTCCATTTGCTTGGAAAATTTGTTTCCAACCCTTCGCTTTCAGTCTGTGTAGGTCTTCTGTCCTCAGGTGGGTCTTTTGTAGGCAGCATAAGTGTGGGTCATGTTTTCTTATCCATTCAGCTATTCTATGTCTTTTGATTGGAGCTTTTAATCCATTTACATTTAAGCATATTATTGATATGTACTTATTCATTGCCGATTTTTTGTACCTGTGTTCTCTCTCTCTCTCTCTCTCTCTCTTTTCCTTCCTTTCCTTACAGCAGCCCCTTTAGCATCTCTTGCAGAGCTGGTTTGGTAGAGGTATATTCTTTTAGACTTCTTTTGTCTGGGAAACTCCTTATTTGGCCTTCTATCTTGATTGAGAGCCTTGCTGGGTAAAGTAGTCTTGGTTGCAGGCCTCTGGTTCTCATTACTTGGAATATTTTTTGCCATTCTCTTCTGGCTTGGAGCATTTCCATTGAGAAGTCAGTTGCTAACCTTATTGGGGCTCCCTTGTATGTTACTTCCTGCTTCTCCCTTGCTGCCTTTAAGATTCTTTCTTTGTCTTGGAATTTTGCCATTTTAATTATGATGTGTCTTGCAGTGGGCCTCTTTGGGTTCCTCTTGATTGGGATTCTCTGTGATTCCTGGATTTGTGTGACTTTTTCTCTCATCAAATTAGGAAAATTTTCCATCATTACTTTTTCAAACAGGTTTTCTATGCCTTGCTCTTCCTCTTCTCCTTCTGGTTTCCCTACTGTATGGATATTATTTCGTTTCATGTTGTCCTGCAGTTCCCTTAACCCCTCTTCATTCTTTCTGAGCCTCTTTTCCTTTTCTTGCTCATTCTGGGTGTTTTTTTCTACCTTGTCCTCCAGTTCGCTGATCCGAACCTCTGCTTCACTGAGCCTGCTTTTGATTCCTTCTACTGTGTTCTTGAGTTCAGAAATTGTATTCTTCATGTCCTTTTGGCCCTTGTTGATAGTTTCTATTTCCTTTTTCATGTTGATATAGTTTGCAGTGAGTTCATTTTAGTTTCCCTGTAGTTTTTGGTAATTCTGTGTGAGCTCATGAAGCTTCCTTATAACCAATTCTTTGAACTCAGTAACTGATAGTTGACTTGCCTCTTTTTCATTTAGCATTGTTTCTGAGACTTCCCCCTTTCCTTTCATTTGGGGATTGTTTCTTTGTCTTCCCAGTGTTTGTGAGACTGTACCTGTTAGCCTCTGCTTCTTAAGTTGCTCTGTTCTGACTCCCTGGGTTTTTGGTGTAAACTTCTGTGACAGAATACCTGTGAGATTCAGTGGTACAGTCTCCTTGATCTCCCAATCTTACTGATCTTGGGTTGTGGTTTATGTTGTCTCTGTGTATGTCTTTGGTTTTTGGTTCTTTTGGGTCTTTCTTTGGTGGGTCATTCCCACCAGCTGGTTATCTGAGGGTCAGTCTGTCCCCCACCTCTTGTCTTCTGTTGTGCAGGTGTGGGCAGGTTATGTTGGAGCTGGTTTTTCCATGTGTACAAGGTTTTGAGGCTTTTCTCTTGCTTTTGTTCAGTTGTTTGTTCTTAGTAATTTCTTCACTATTTATTTGTATTTTCAGATAGGTCCAGGGTTGACTTAGTGTGACTTCCACTCCCTCCTTCACCTTCTGTTCTTATCTGTTGGTGTTTCCTTTGTTGGTGGGTTTCCTCTTCCAGGAGTTATCCTGGTGTTCCCAGCTTCTACCTACTCTTTTTTATGGTAGGCCTCCTCTGGGCTATGGGTGTGCGTGGGGAGCCTTCCTTGATTCACACTCTCCCTGGTGCCTGTGGTCTCAGTTCCCTCTGAGATGAGGTGCGGACACTCTCCAGTGGGTGCGCACACTCCCTGGTCAATGCACTCACTCCCCAGATGGGCGGGTGGCCAGGTGGAGAGGAGACTGGAGCTGTTGCCGCAGGGGAATTCCCCAAAGTGCCTCCCAGGGTCTTTTTATTTTTGGGAAAATCCTCCTGCTCAATCCTGCAGCTCCCTCCATACAAGGAAGGACCTGTCCTCTCACACAGCCCACCTCTCCAGCTAGGCCGGGGACTGTCTGGGTCAGGGTCCCACATGGCCCAATTCTCAACTCTCACCAGCCAGCGCCCACAGTCTCTGTGGGTTTACCACTTCATCCTTATTCCCCTCCCTGTGACTTTAAGCAACCAGGTCTCTCACGGTGTTGCTCAAGACTTGTTTGGCAGGGGAGGGAGTCATTAGCTCGACTCTCTCCCTGGAGTCCTATGGCAGGCCCAGCAGGCGCGGGCCTGGGGCTGCAGTTGCCCTGGTCCCTACACTGGTCCCAGGGACCTTTTTGTCCTGAAGCAATCCCCTTACCATCAGTTTTTTCAGTGTCCTCTGTACTTTTTGGTCTCCTATCTTCATAAATGCTGGGATGCTGTTGGCTATTTGCTTTGTTCCTCAGTAGACTGGGTAGGTGTTTCACCCAGGTGCAGAGGGAAGTTAACTCTGCTCCCACCTATCTCGCCACCATCTTCCCAGTCTCTATAGGTATCTTTTTTTAAAGTTTATTTATTTTAATTTATTTTTGAAGCAGCTTTATAGTGATATAAATTCAGCTATCATACAATTCACCTATTTAAAGTGTACAATTCAGTGAATTTTCACATATAACATTATTAGCTTTTCTTTTAAAATGTGGTAAAATACACAAAGCATAAAATTTGCAATTTTAACTGGTTTTAAGCGTACAGTGCAGCAGCATGAATCACTTTCACAATGTTGTGTGACCATCCCCATTGTCCATTTGAAAGTGGCATTTTGGGGGGTGAAATTTTAGAAACAGATAGTAGGGATGGTCGCACAGATGGTGTGAATACCAGATGAAACTGAAAAAATGTTGTCAAGTTTCCTAAGGTGTTTACTCCAAAGTGCAAACACCTGGCTCACTGGTTACTAGAAAGTTCTAGAAGGTACTGGTTCTTGAACCTGAGCTCCCTGGAGGAAGAGGATTTGGCTCTATGTCTCCAGCATCTTGATGCACGTTGGATGCATGAACAGTCTTCGGTGCATGTGAGTGCATCATCAATGTTAGTGAGACTTGTTCTTGGAAATGTCTTAAAATTGGGGTGCTGTTTTGGAACCACCAACATTGGGTGTGGAACTGTCAGCCAAGGGGGCAGGCATCTGTGTGGTGCTGTGCACGGGGAGGGGGCGGGTCAGGACCCATGCCCATCACTGCCTGTTCCTCTATCCCTTCAACAACCATAGAGCCTTGCACCTGCCATTACACTTGATGATTTTATAGGCCTTTTTTTTTTTTAACTTTGGAATACTTTTAATACAAAGAGAAAATGTTCTAACCGTATTAATAAAGTGTACAACTGATTACTGGGGGGGGAGGTATTGTTTTATGTTTAAAAGCATAAATATATCAGCTGAGGTGACCACAGGAATTTCAGGTCTTCCCTGGACCCCTCACCTTCCCTCTGACAGAGCCTCCTGCTTCTCTGTCTCTCTCTGTCTCTGTCTCTCTCTGTCTCTGTCTCTCTCTCTCTCTCTCTCTCTCTCACACACACACACACACACACACCCCTCCAGCCATGCAGGCCTCCTGTCTACTCCCAAAGCTCACTTACACTTTGAATTAACCATTCCCTCCTGGAACGGTCTCCCCAGGTTTCATCTCAGCATGAGTGGCCCCTCCCTGGAGGACCTACCTGTCCACCTCACATCTTCTTTCCTTTTCATCCCAGCTATTATTTAGTTCCTGGTTCACGTTATTTGTTCATTTTCTATCCCCTGCACCTGGTCAGACCATGAGCTTGTCCTGCTTCCTGCCATAGCCCCAGTGTTTGGGACACTCCTTGGCATGTAGTAGGTGCTCAACTAATATTTTTGGGCTGTTTCAAAGTCACCCAGTGAGCAATGGGTGGAGTCCCACCCCACGACTTCTTATGTCTTGGCTGTGCCCACTGCCCCCCTCCCTGCCCCTCAGAACCCTGTTCCTCATCCCACCCTTGTGGGCTGGGGCCTTCAGTGCAGGCTGTAAGAATGCTCCATCCACACCAAGGGGCTCACAACTAAGGTGACCCCGTGGACGGATGTTTGGGGAATTTTTATTTCAACAAATCAACACATGAAACAACCACCAATGTGGGGGGTTCCAGTACTCTAGGAGCTGGCTGGGGGAGTGACTTATTTTGCAGCTAGGCTGCAAACCTCTCCACAGAGGGTGCCTCCAAAGCTGCTCCAGCAGCCAGCTCTGCTTCGGGAAAGGGGCCATTCATAAGTCTGTGGCTCTGGCAGTGACAAGATAATTGTCACTGAGCTCCTGACTCTGGCTCCTCCAGTGTACTTCCCGCCTGGAAGCCTGGAGCCTTGGGGTGATAAAAAGACCCAGCTTCCAGCCGGGCGGTCCTGGGGGACGGAGATGCCCATATCTGGCAGGGCTGGTGCCAGGAACTTGACAGAAGGCGGCCTGCCTGGGAGTGGGATCAGAAAGTCTATAAAAAGGAACTGCAGGGCACAGCCTGGTGAGTTACTCAGCACTGGGCATCCAGGGCCCACACCACACAGGGCAGACCCCTTGTGGGGGGATGGTGCCTGTATGGCTTTACCGAGAAAGACAAGAATCCCAAACACCATAGAAACACGAGGCGTTGGCCCACTGGCCACGGCTTGCTGGGCAGAGGTTCAGGAGAAGCCGTGGTCCCATGGCACTCATTCCCTGGGACATAGACCCTCTTGCTAAGTGCCCTGAGAACTCAGATGTGGGCCTGTGCCTCCCCAGGAACCTTGGCTTCATGGGACAAGAGAAGGTAGAAAAATCCCACTTATTAAGGCATGTTTTGCAAAAAGGGTTGGCGGGAGCCTGAGTAACAAGATGTGGGTGTGAGTGTCACTGTGAGGAAGCTCATGTGGTGGACAAGGCCCTCCCCACTCTGACGAGTGTCTGACGCACATCGGGTCACAAGGCAGTGTTTTCACTATGAATCTGTCTCTGCCCTTCTAGAGACAGGAACCTCAACAAGTGATGATGATGATGATGATAGCACCACCAACTGATGTTTGCATATGTTACCTCTTTCTTGGACTCCCACCTCGTCTCCCATTCAGACACCCACTATCAACAGGCAAAGACAGCATCCTCGGGGCTGCTGCTCAGATCAAATTCACTCCACAGACTTTTGCTGGCTCTGTGCCTGGCAGGAGGACAGGGGAGCAGCAGGCCCAGTCCTTCATATCAGGGAGCTTGGCTTCTAGAGGGAGAGACAGGCAGCAATCTGATAACCCACAAACATGAGGTCCCAAATCATGGCAAGTGCTAGGAGGGAGAAGTTCTGCCCATGAGACTATATCCCAAACAGCATTGTGCCAGTGGGGAGCTGGAGACCCAGATAAGTGAGTCTGGGCAGTGGGGCAGCTGAAAAAATGAAGGTATTGGCCCCTGAATCCAGGTTTTCCTACTGAGCCCTCCCAAGCCCTCTCCAGGGATCAATAAAGGGTAGTTGAAAGAACAATTGGATACTGAGCCCCAAACCATCATTCGGATTTAAAACTCACATGGCGTTTCAGAATTTATCTTCTCCCAGTGGACTCTAGCTGTGGCTACATTGTGCCCTCCGCAGCACTCCTGGAAGCCTGCATGTGCCCAGTGCCATGCCAAGCCCCATGAGGGAGGTTGATGAGTTCTGGACCATGTGGACCTGGACACTCAATTGTAAGGAGAAGCGTTGCTCAAGGAACCACTGGGGAAGTAAAGTCTTAATTACAACCTGCTACTGAACCCATTGCTTTGAGGGGCCAAGTTTTGGGCCATGATGGAAGCAGTTTATACCTGAAGAGGGCAACTTACACAGACCCTCTGGGGAGAGCCTGCAGTGGTGCTGCCCAGTGCCCCGCTGGTCTTCTGCCAACACTGTTCTCTCCTGCACACACGTGTGTAAATAGCTGCTGAACACAAACCTAGCTACGGCTCACCAACACATGGGCTTCCTTCTACTCAGGGGCTGCTAGCAAGGGTTGTTGAAGACGGCTCCAAATCATATGGGAGCCAAGGGTCTTTGCCATTTGTGCAAGTGTGTGCAAGAGTTATGTGAATGTGTGTGAAAGAATGTGCATGAATGTATATGTTTAGGGCACGTGAGTAGATATCTGAGTGTGTGCAAAAATGCATGTCAGAGTGTTCCAGCTAGTGTGTGAGAGAGTGCATTTCTCAATGTGTGTGTGCATGTGAATTTGTGAGTGTGGGTGTCTTAACATGTGTGTGTTGTGTGAGTGTGCGAGAGAGTATATGTGCAAGTGTGTGCAGTGTGTGAGTGTGTGTGAGAGTCTACAGGCCAGGACAGCTCAGAGGAGGTTGTAAATGCAGATTTCTCCACGGACTCCTGTGACCGAGGACCGCTCCCTCTGGGCACACAGTCAGTTAGCTGGAGAATCTCGAGAACCCCAAGAGCAATCAATGTCAAGCCCTTTCCAGAAGAAGCAGCCTCCTGTCAGAGGGAAGAAACAGCTCCCTGAGCAGGTGTCTCTCAGCATTTGGGAGAACTGACGGCAGTGACGACGGTCTCCTGGCCACCAGGTCCTCCAGGGCAAGACTGGGGCTGTGCTGGGAGTGACCTGCGAAAACTGTGGAATTGCCTTTCCTTTTAGATTCTGAGAGCTCGTTCAAGTCGTTTATTTCAAGGTCACACAGAATGCTGTCTCTCTTTTCTGTTATTTTCATCTCATCCTCATACCCCAGAGAGTGGGCAGGTCACTCTCTGCCCTCGTTTTTTATATAAAATGTAAAGTTTGATGAGGTAAAGGGACTCGTTCAACGTCACAGTGAGTAGAAATGACTGAGTTTGGATAAGACCGTTGGAATTTGCTATTCCATGTAGAAACTCCCCAGAGACATAACCATGGGAATGAAGCTGTCTTTTTTACCAAAGTATTGTCGTAGATGCCTATGGGCATATCATACAGCTCTCAAAAGTTCAATTCCTCTCCCTCTGCCTTTTAATATCCTACTATTAAGAGCCTTTTAATGTTACTAGTTGCCTTTTTTTTTTGGCTAGTTGCTTGATTGTATTATTTCTCTCATTGTTTATTTCCAATATGTTCATACTGGTTTGAGGTGGTCATTTGGAAAAATGCTCTGGGATGAATGTTCCTACCTATACCTCTTGACTTCATTCCATCTGGACTATTTGGAAAAAATCTGGGCAACTCACCCATCCGATGTTTCGTCCGTGACACACTGGGTCTTTGCCTTCAGACGTTCAGGGTCCTGAAGACACCACTGTGCAAGAGAGGCCATCAGCTATTTATTTATTGTCATCCTCTGGGGTTTACTGGGGTCTCCATAAAATCTCCTTATTGAGTCAGAGGTTTATGGTCCAGGTTGTATTCCGGGGACCTCAGATTCTGCCTGTTTGGGTTGTCATTTTGAGGAAAGCCACAAGTTTTGTTTTGTTTTAAACAAAGGAATTTTAGGATTTGTGGGGAAGCTGAAGAAAACCCTGCATCCTGCAAAAAGGAAGAAAACGTTTTATGGGGCATTTTTAAAGAAACAGAAGCTGCAAAGATTTGGGACAGTTCATCTGGGGGGTTTCAACCTTCAGTTCTAAAGTTCTGAAATCTCTGTCTGTCTGTCTGTCTGTCTCTCTCTCTCTCTCACACACACACACACACACACACACACTGTGATGAAACATCTTAAAGACAAAAGGGAAAGCTTCAGGGGAAAAAGGTATCTCCAGAAAGTTTCCAAAGACTTCATACCTCTCATACTTAAACACAATTAAATCTTGTTTGCCAAGTAAGATGTACCTGTTTGTGCTTAGGTGGAATGTCATGTATCTTTTATATTGTCATGTCTTGTCCCTTCCATAAAGGTTGTAAATTTATAGCTAACGGAATTACGTTTGCCTCCATGACCGATTTCTCTTCAAAGATTCAGAAAGAAATCCGGGACACTTTCCCCCACAAATAACAAACAGCCACCAGTTTCTCTCCAGCGTTCCTTCTGTGTGTGTGTGTGTGTGTGTGCATCAGAAGTGAGCAAGCGTTGTGAGTTGCATGAAGCGGTTTCCTCTCTCCATCTCTCTGCTGCAAATTCCAGAGCAACGGAGTTGTGCTGCAGATAAGCCCATCCTGTCCCTTTCTAGCCTCTTTTATTCCCTCTGCATGATTTTTGCTTTCAGTGGAAACTATTCAAGAAGAAATTCAACTCAGAGAAACTGTAATTCTAAGAGCAAACTTTTGACAGGCACAGTCATTCTTAAAAATGTATTTTATTGTAAATGTCACTCAAAAACATTTCACCTGTTTATATATTTATGTATGTCAAATGCAGTCTTCTTAAGTGGGTGCCAAGGTCGTCCAGTAGACCACACTCACAGACATACAGGTTCTTAGGTTCACCAAGGATATCAACACAGCTCCGACCGAAATGAGTGAAAAGAATTTTTCTAATAGCTCAAATTCAATAAGTAATTTTAATAAGATCAGTGACTACATCCTCCCTGGGGTCTTATGAATAAAGTATCCTTTGTTTTGGCAACGGGCCAATTGGTTCATTGAGTAAAAAACATACACAATATGCAGCTCGTGAAATGGACATCCAGACATGGGCGGGGCACTAACCGATCACAAAGAGCACTTTCACTCTCCCACAAAACAGCAAGAATTTCAAACGGCCCCCAAATAAATTGCAGCAGGCTTCCCTCCAGGGAGGACGCTGCCCCAGTGATGGGGCTGGTGGACTGTCTCCAGCCACACGCCCTTTACTCCAGAGCAGCCACTGGAAAGGAAGAATGCTGCTCAGCAGCTGGTCCCCCAAGACAAGGAAGGGACCCCTGGTGTGCCAGATTCCCATTGCGCCAAATACCCTGCTGTTTGCACTGTGTAAACACAGCCTTCCTCTAATCAGGTGAGAGCCGCATGTTCAGTGAAAAGGGAGATATTCGGTGGGTTATTCAGATGGATGTCGCAACATCAGGGCTTAAAAAAATCCATGCCAGGCAGAAACTGAGTCTTGTGACTGCCTTCATTCTTATGCCTGTAGTTTGGATTTCTGGTGTCATAGATGCAATCAGAAATATTTCTGCATAGTGTCAAGAAATGCTTAGAGTTACGCACAGGTCTGCCTCCATTGTCTCACCATTCGGCCTCCCATACACTGATGAGAAGTGGGGGTGGCTCTGACTGTGGCCTCACGGAACCAGTGAGCTGACAGATGAGGCCTGGCCTTGCTCCCACCTCAGCACAGGCCACCCCAAGTGGGGATGTGCCCCAGGCTTGCTGGCTCCCAGGCTGGGCCATGTCCCCCACATGCCACCACCTGTCATACACAAATAGGATGGGACAGCCCAGGTTGTACCTTCCATTACTAATGGCACCCTTTCACTCTCAAAAGAAAGCATCCTGACTTAGATGATAAATTAAATGGTCACCCGAAACATAAACAAATGTACACATATACATTCCCTTATTTACATATAGTAAGCAAGATATGTGGGTGGCAACATCCATGTGTATATTTTTTCATAATCTTAGACAAATGAAAGAAACCCTACCCCCCCCCCACGGTCTCTCGTGTCTCTCTCTCTCTCTCTCTCTCTCTCTCTCTCTCTCTCTCTCTCTCTCTCTCGTTAGTGCCAGTTGAAATGTGTGCATAGCATGCCCGTGTTCCTGCAAGGGATTGCTCAGCTCTCCTTCTGGTGTTGATTGGAACTTCCTGCAAATGGAATGTGCATGTATGTAATGGGGGAGCCCTGGGAGAAGTGAGGTGGCAAGGTGGGGTGGCACAAAATAGGGGAGCAGGAAAAAAAGGGAGAAGGAGAAGCAACGACAGAAAAGTCCAAACTCTTTCGAGATGTAAAACACTGAGTGCTTAATTTGCTGCAAAGAAGGGGGAAAAGTCTACCTCTTCATCCGACTCCTGGGCAAGATTCCTGACAACTGCATCCTGATTTGGCCACACCTCCCAAAAACAGGATAAGGAAGGAAGGCAGGAAGCATCTTGACCAAGTAGGAGCAGTGCACTCTTGGAGTTCAACCCCACATAGGGGCCATCCAGAGGAACGTTACCAAGTCTGAAAGTAGGAAACGAAGGTCTGCTGCAGGGGGTGGCAGACAACTTCTGCTTTGGCTCAGGGAGCCAATCTCTTTTTTTCCCTGCCATCTGGCCAGGGAGGTGTGTTGGGGATAGAGATAGTCTGTGTCTAGGGGCTGCCATGCAGGGAACAGCAGGGGCTGGGGGCTGCGGGGCTGGGCCTGGCTGGCTGTTTCTGAGTGACTGTGGCCAGGTACCAATCCTCAGGCAATTCTGCCCCACCTCCCACAAGATGTGGGTGGCCTGGGGGGAGGGGTCTGCACACCAGGATTCCCAGGCCACCCACGGAGAGGGTTATGCCTAAAGCAAGCCATCTTTCTGTTCTTAATGGACACGAGGCTGGTAGGGATCATATGTAAGGTCCAGGTCTGATCAAATTCCCAGCATAGGACAGGTATTGGCCACCATGGCCACTGTCAAGCTCACACTCACTCTTCGGAACCTTAGCTCAAGGCAGCTATGAGCAGTGACATGGGACTCCTAGCCAGGGATGCCACCAGTCCTGGTAACTCAGTCATAGAGACAAAAAAGTGCACAGTGTAAAAACTAAAGCCGTTAAGATGCCTTAGAACTGTTAGGGACAACCACCCAGGGCCTCATCAAAAACCAACTGTCCAGGAGGGCAAGCTTGACTTCACAGCCCCTCCCACTCAAGATTTTGTTATCAAAATCAGCACACAATCACTCCCAAGGCCCTCACACATAGCCTCAGAAGAGAGGGAAGGGAGGCAGAGCTCCCAAGACCCTTCTCGGGCAGACACCCACCCCTCCTCAGACACCCCCATGAGGACCAAGGCTCACAGCCCTCTTCGCCTTGGACCTGGCCCACAGCATCAGCCTACATCCAGCTTCTGGCTTTGTGAGTATGTCACGGGGTCAGGACATGAGAATGACTAAGAAAAATGCCTTCAGTGAAGAAGAAAATGAAAGAGCAGGGAAGTTACTGTTTAATATTTTTTTAAATACAGGTTATGTCTTCCCCCACCAGCGTGGCTGAAATTAAACATTGACAAGGGTCTGAGCAGACGCTCCTGGGCATGGAAACTTCCCCTGTGGAAAAGGGCTTGGCGTTGCCACGCCTGCAGCTGGCCTAGCAGTTTTGTTCCTAGGTACACACACAACATATGTGCCCCCAAGAATGTGCACACATGCTCTATTTCTACAGCCCCAAACTGGAAACCGCCCGATGGCCCCTCAGCAGGAGAACAGACAGATAAGCACCGGTGGAGCTGTGTAGTGGAACACTACACAGCAGTGGAGCCAGACCAGGGCACCGCAACACACGGGTCTTACACAGTGTGAAGAAGCCTTGTCACAGAAGCCAGGTGCATGGTGGGGAGGGTCCCAAGGGGTTTCT
Source organism: Desmodus rotundus (assembly GCF_022682495.2). Classification (NCBI taxonomy): domain Eukaryota; kingdom Metazoa; phylum Chordata; class Mammalia; order Chiroptera; family Phyllostomidae; genus Desmodus; species Desmodus rotundus. Next base: position 29,136,528 of record NC_071398.1, on the reverse strand, counting down.
GGGATGCTAGTGTCATTTTACTTCTTGATGTGGGTGGGATTACACAGGTGTGTTTGGTGTGCAATAATGCATTGAACTTTATGTATATTACCTGATGCTTTTCTGTGTATCTCATACAGAGTAACAAATTCAATAGAAAATATCTAAAAACATACTCACTCACCAGATGGAAAGTAGTGGACTGGCTGTGGGGGCCCAAGGCCAGTTGCACATCTAATTTGCTGGGTAGCCATGGCAATGGGTATGCCTTTCTGCTTCTTCCCCTGAAAAATGAGGGGTATACAAGGTCTTCACCTTCTCGAGGGCATGGACCCCTCTAAAACACTGTGGATCCTTGCCTAGAAAAATGCACTGTGCATTGCAAGCAAATTCTGGGGGCTCATGTATCTCCCTTTCAGCCCACCCAGGGATTCCCTAAGGGGTTCACAGACTTCACAGGCTAAGGAGCTCTTCATGGAGAAACCGTGGGGGCCAGGATTAGGAAGCAGGTTCCAGAGCCTGACAGCCTGATTCCAGGCTCCACCACTTTCTAGCTGGGTGTTGGGCAAGGGGACTTGATGTTTAGGGCTCCATTTCCTCCTCTGTAAAATTGGGACAATAAAGGTCCTGGAGAGACTGGAGGATTCGTGGAGATAAGGGACTCCAGCACTTAGCTCAGAGCGGGTCCCACAGTAAGAATGCTGTAAATGTCAGCGGTTGTTATGACGCGTCCTGGAAGCCTCCCCCAGCTCTGGAAGTCCACGGTCTATTATCTATGAAGAATTCGCCCTGAGCTCAGAACTGCGAAACACGAGTGAGCGTGCGTCCTCCCTGCTGAGGTCAGATTTCCTTTGGACAGACATGGTTTTGGCACTTGCACTCTCTGGAAACCAAAGTCAGCTTGCAAATGAAGAGATGTCACATGTGTCTGGTGACAGCATCACGGGCCTCCTGCATGCAGAGACGTTTCCAGAAGGACATCCGCTCCAGCCCAGAAACCACTGCATAGCCCGTGTGCCCTCAGCTGCCTGACTCTGGTTTTATAGCGAGCAGCCTTCAGCCAGACGACTGTGTGGAGCCTCCCTCGGAGTCTGCTTGCTGCAGTTGGGAAATGCTGCCGCATGCCTGGGATTCCCATGGGGCCACGAAGGCTGTGCTCCCCTGGGCGGCCCTGGCTCTTCCTCTGCCCTGGTTTATCTCCTTTTGTGCCAATAAAAAAAGAAATATTTGCAGCAATAATAAAATAGGCTCACAGATTAACTGTGTTCCTCCCTTCAATATTAGGAAAATGTTTGCCTGACAGGAGCGACCCAGGATAAGGAAGCTACTGGCCAAAGACATAGCCCGGGAGGAGAGAGAAGGAAGCCTCCAGGAGAGCCCAGATGTTTAGCAGGCCGCCTCTGGGGGACATTGTTCTGCCCCTCAGATTCTGGCATGACTCTTCAAAGCATCAGCATGACTCAGCTCTCCAGCCAGAGCCTGTGCCCTGAGCCCCACCATTTGGGGATGGGCTGGATCAGAGACTGGGGTCACATCTATTCCTACTGTTCACTGTTGAAAGAGACCCAAACAGGCACACGTGACATCAACAATAATAGGCATTCTCAGGTGAGGGCTCTTTGCTTGGAGTTGCATGGACACTCGCAGAACCTCTGAGTGAGGTTCCGTGCATGCTCACTTTACAGAAGAGAAACTGAGGCTTCAGGAAGGTAAGTGTCTTGACCACAGTCCCTATGAGGGAGTGCTGGAGCTGGGATTTAAACCCAGGCAATACCTGTAAACTATCCCTCAACATTCCCATAGTACACATATGGGACCATTTTCCTCATTTCCCCCTTGACAAGAGGCTCATACGCTGACTAGGACAGTCATCAAAGTGAACGCAGACCTCAGGCTGACCAGAAGCAAACACCAGACAAATCTCAATAGACAACATTTTACAAAACACCTGACCAATATTCCCCCAAACTATCAGGGTCATCAAAAACAAGGAAAGTCAGAAACTGTCCCAGCTAAGCAGACACTAAAGACACATGATGACTAAACACCAGCTGGGGTCCTGGAGCAGAACAGGACATTATGTAAAAACTAGGGAAGTCTAAAAAAAGGTATGGACTTTAATTAATAATAATGTAATAATAACATATAATATTGGTTCATTAACTGCTCTACTGTACTATATTTATATATGATGTTAACAATAAGGGAAACTGGGAGTATATGGGAGCTCTCTACTGTCTTCTCAATTTTCTGAAAATTTAAACCTGTTCCAAAAAAATAGTCTGTCAAAAAGAATAAGATGAGTGGATGAATGGATGGATGGATGGATGGATGGGTGATGGATGGATGGGAGGGTGGAAGGAAGGAGGGAAGGAAGGAAGGAAAGGAAAAGTGATAAAGCAAGAATCACAGTGTTTTAACAGTTGCAGAATTTCAGTGACAATGATATGGGTATTCACTATGGGTGACTTCTCTGTAGGTTTCAATTTTTTTCTACTACAATGTTGGGAGAATAAAAAGGATCAGAGGCTAGAGGAGGTTCCCAAATCACGCCATTTTGGTTCCTTTATTTTTTTGCACTTTGCACTTCTCTGCTGGCGATGGGAGCTAGGGGAGGCCCCATCTTCCTATGGAGGAGGAGGACTGGTTTAATGTTCACGAAAACTTCACCATTATGCAACTGCCGGAACACAGAGCCCCTGAGGTTGTACAGCATGGTTCGCTTTTACAGCCAAAGCAGACCCGGATTTTGACAGGGCAGGCATCGAAGAGGACGAGTGCCAGGGCAGACTGGGGACTCAAAAATGCAGACAAGGGGCCCTGGCTAATCACCCTTTTGTCCCCACAATGCACAGATCCAGCCTATCGGATGGAATCCTGGGATATTGCTGTGGGCCCCTCCTCCTCCACACAAGGAGGCCATTCACACTCGGGACTAAAGAATCTGTCAGCACTTTGGAAAAGTGTAACAAAATGGGAAATGCGAATCTGGTGACAGGCAGGCAGCGCTGGGGGATAGAAACCTAGGAGCGGCACGTTGCTGCTACTGGGGCGGCCCCGCCTCTGCCTTGTTGAAGATGGGAGGCACAAACAACCCCAAATGCTTCCAATCTGGTCCTCGAGGAGAAAGGATATTTGCGGTAACGGAGAAATTTGCCACCCAGCACTGTTGCCTTTGGTGTCGTGTTTCTGTGGTCGCAAGCTATTCGTCCAAAATTGGTCTCTGCTAGGAAACAACAAGAACAAAAATTCCATCCTATAAATGAGATTTGAAGTGATCTTCCATCCTGGGATTGATATTTGGGGAAATGAACAGAAAAAAAACAAGCAAAAGAAAAAAATGTTACTAGACTGAGTTAATCCTTTCACCGAAACTTTTCAAGGTGTTTCTCGAATTCTGATTTTAGGCACCAGGCTTCCCTTCCATGGAGCAAGACTGATCTTCCCTCCATCCCTTCAAAGGTCTCTGTCCTCCCTACCATGGATATTAGGGCACATTCTCAAAGGGCTGAGAGTTAGGGAACACCCAAATGTGCACCCCTATTCAGAAGGCCATAAACACGCTGCATTATCCCAGTAAGTGGGCAGAACTGGATTTCAGATCTCTCGAGACCTGCCTTCCCTACCCTCCTGTCTCCTCTTTAAGAAAAGAGGTTGTCCCAGGCTTCCGGACTGGTCTGTGGAAAATCCTGTGGATGGACATCGTTTCATCCTGCTTGTTGGAAGCAACGACATGGGGATCTGGCCGAGCTCCCTCCCACACACACACCCCAGGCTCTCTATCTGCAGAATGGGCAGCTGGCCCTGCCATCTCCACCCAGATTGCTGAAGCCAATCAACCCCTGTCCCATAGCACTCAGCTTTACTCTGACTCAATGTGGGCCCCCTGAAGGCTCTCAGTTTGGGGTCCAGTCCTGGCCCTACTGTGTGACCTGTCTAGTTGCTTGAATCTTGCTAATTATGTACAAAACGTACCCTTGGAATTTGTGGAGGCCAGTGAGCTGACCTATGTAAGGAACTTAACAGGGTGCTGGTCCAAAGCAGTTGCTCAACAAATATCCCATATTTATCAGGCAGGCACAGTTCTGAAGGAGTCTAACCTTTTCCCCCAGATCCTAGACCTCACCTGCCTGTAGCTACAAGGTGAAAGAGCTGGGGTTTGAAATCAGGGAGTGGAGTCTGGCCTCCCCATCTTCCTCAAGGAGTGATAAACAAGGTGTGGCTGGAGGTTGAACCACTTGCTGATGGACTGCCTGGCCTGACTTGGAAACATCTTGGTTAGCTCACCCTACTCCATCCTTCCCACACCTCAGGACAGGTGGGGCCCAGGAAAGAACCACAAACTGCTGGTCCTGCTCAGGGCCTTCCAGTTCCATTTCAACCTGGCATCCGTTATGACATGGGCAGTGACATTGATAACCATCCACTTAAATAAATTAAGCTTTCCCCTTCAATGTGCTCACAAGTTCATAGGCCAGTGATGAACAGAACAGCACAACTCTTCCTCATCCCTCCCTGTCTTCCCCCCAAACGTCAAGTGCAGCCTCATGTCTTTGTGCCAACAAGCATTACAATGTGGTTGGCTTTTATTATTGTTTTTTTTTTCTGGGAAGAGGATGGAGATTTTGAGCTCAATAGAGAAGGGAATGGAAGTTGCCAGATGGTGTGCCAGTTCCCCAACTGGCTCAGCTGGAGAGGGTGAAGCAACTCAACATGAATACGAGATCTTCTTGGGCTTCAAGGGCGCACAAGTATGAAAGAGCGTGTTCCCCAGTCACTGATCAACACCACATGCCCTAAGAAAGAGTTCCATGTGTCTGGGAAGATGCCTTTCCATCCTTCCACCCTCACTTCACTACTGATCCTCTGATTGCAGGAACCTGGGGCCCACAGACAGAACCAAAGGCCTGAGATGTCAGAGGCCTGAGGCAACTATTAATTGGTTTTCCTGAAACTAGTCTATCCTGATACTGTTCATTTCTTCACCTATCTATTCACTCATTCATTCAACAAACATGCCATGGTATCTCCTCTGGGTCAGGCTTTATTGTGAAAAAATAGGTACTGAAATACCTCTTCATCTTCAAAGCCTAGACCCACCCATACCTGGCACCTGGTAGGAATACGTTTTGCGGGGAGGGAGGGATGGATGGATGAATGGGTGAATGAATGGATGGGTGGGTAGATGGATGAATGGATGGATGGACAGGTGGGTGAATGGACGACTGGGTGGATGGATCGATTGATGGACAGACAAGTGGATGGATGGGTGGGTGGATGACCTGCCCCCTCCAGGAAGGTAATCTTTGCTGTATCCACATTCAATCCAAACAATAATTCCTGTCTTTCTCACTTTTTATATCTGGAAAGAAGTGAACAGACCAACACCCTCCCCCTCACCTCCCCTCACCCCCCGCCCAGAAGAACAGACCCAGCCTCTTATTCCTACATCTTCTAATGTTCAACATTGACTGGGCACCTACCAGGTGCTCAGCATCATGTTGGATCCCCAGGGTCAAGGTCACAAAAAAATAAGGTTGTAGATAGGACTTGCTCAGAGAGTAAGGACACTTTGTTCCCAACCCTGTAGAGAAGGTTTTCTTATCACACCCCTGCACAGATGAAGAAACTGAGATCAGAGAAGTTAAAGAATTTGGTCAAGGTCACTCTCGCAGCTGCCCTGAGAGGCCTGTTCTGCTCAGGCTGGGACTCTGAGATGCCAGTGCCAATACAAATGCTGTAAGAACAGGTGCTGTAATTGTGTGACCAGTTCTAACCACCTGGGATTTGGAGAGAGAAAGGATGTGAGGGTCGAAGAACCGAGGAAGGATTTAAGGGGGACAAAGCCAAGTGGACCATTGGAAGAAGGTCAGGGCACCATGGGTTCTGAAGAACAGAGAGGGTGAGAGGAAGCAACTCCTGGCTAGGCCAGCAGCTGAGCCACTCTCAGATACAACTGGCCACTTGGATCAGGTCTCAATTCCTCTCCCCTTTCCCCACCCCGACCTAACACCACTTACCACCAACAACCTCAACAACAGCAATAATAGCTAACTAGATCTGACCCTGAACATGTGAAAGTGCTGTGAACATTACAGTGGTACCTCAGTACTCATCCTTAATTCATTCTGGAACTCATGATGAGTGTCGAAACTGACAAGTACCAAACAATGAAACCTCTTGTGGGGCGGCATCGGGACTCATACAAGGTCCAGCAAGTGCAATGAGTTCCAAGCAAGCACTGAGTGCTGAAACATTTTTTTCTTGTCAAAATGTGAAGAATACAAGGTTTGAAGAGTTCTGAAACCAATGAGTACCGAGGTGTGACTGTATTTTGTTCCATTGTCCTGAAGGAGCATTATGAAGGAGGCATGGGGTGACACCCCCATTTTGTAGATGAGAAGCTGAGGTGCAGAACAGTTGAAAAGTTTGCCCAGATCTACCAGGCTAGACCTGAGTCAGGATGTGAACCCAAATGTTGGACCCAATCAGTGCCCTTGACTGCTCCTCATGGCTCCGTGTTCACAGCCATCTCCAGGACTGGCTGTGTGCATTGCCCCAGGGCAGGCACCGTGATGGTCCCTGATGTGACCATAAGGGAAGGACCCTCAGGGAGGCCAAGACTCTTGCCCCTAAGAGCACAGCGATTCAGTGGCATGTCTGAGCTTTGATCCCTGCAGCCTGATGTACCACTGCCACATGCCACCTCCTGCCTCAGTAGCCTGTACTCCCTGGCCTGACTCTTCTAGCTCACCTCTCGTGGCCTCAGTTTCCCCATCTGCAAAACCAGTGTATTAACTAATAGCATGGTTCTCACTCAAGGGTGATCTTGCCCCCAGGGGCACTCAGTGGTGTCTGGAGGCAGTTTGGGTTGTCACAATGTGGGTGGGGGTGTGCTGCAGTGACTAGTGGGTAGAATCCAGGGATGCTATGCAGCTCAACACCCGACAATGCACAGGACGGCCCCACTCCAGAGAACCGTCCAGCCCCAAATGTCAGCTGTGCTAAAGTAGAGAAGCCCTGACCCTAGCGGATCTCCAGCACCCAGAAACTAACTAAACCCCAAAGCTGGTCAGAAATGGAGTTGTCTGTCAGCATCCCTAAAAAAAAAAAAAGAATTCCTTCTCCATTCTCCTAACTTCAGCCCCAGAAAAAACCCTCCCCGGTCTCACACACATGCATCCTGGCCAAGCTGGAGTGACAGCTTCAGAGTGACTGTGATCCAGACAGGAAAGTGGCTTAATTTCCCAGAATGGACCCTGATTTTACGACCATTTAATACCTGCACACGGTTGCAAATCCTTTCTTACTGCTGTTCAGCGCTGGGGCAGCAGCGATTTCCTTTTTTTTTCCCTCCCTGCTGCCCTCAGATTGAAGCTCGGTGAACTCTGGCGTGGGTTGTAAGAACGTCTTTATAAAGGGTTGCACGAGATTTCTTACTATATCGGAGTTCCTGAGGATGCTGTATCACATTACTAATTCCCTTAATTGCATGTCTGGGCTAAAAACAGACTTTCTTAGTTTTCCTAAGAAGTTACTTTCTTAATGACATTAAAACACTGTGGTAAATGAAGCTAAATGTTAACTGATGTACTTAAATCATGAATCAGTATATAGAGTGTTTACCTAAACTTGTTTACCCTTCTTGGTCACTCATTTTGTAGGTTTTGCCAAAACTGAGAGAGAAATAGTGGTGTCAAATTCAGTATCTGGAAATGACTCAAGAATTTTTGTTTTCTTTCGATTTTTAGCCCCGGACTGAGTGGATGCTGCAATCATGTAGTAATCAAAGAATTAGAAAGAGCAAAAGGCTGCAGGCTGATTCATTTCCCTGGATTTTTGTGGAGGATGGGGAGGGCTGCAACACCGTCAGGAGAGATGACGTTTTCCCCAAAGGATGAAAAACTAAAACTTAACTTTGCATTGTCTGGTTCTTTCCGATTCAATTTAAAAGTGAAAAATTAAAAAAGCAAAGATAGGGAGATGGGTGATTTACAGCGAGAGACAAAGCTAAGGAACACCAACTAGGCGCCAGATGCTTTTCTAAACACGCTGTGTATTTCAGCTCACAGAATTCTTCCCACCACCCCAGGAAGCAGGAAGCAGCATCTTCTCCGATGAGGAAGCTGAAGCTTAGGAAAGCTGAGTAAATTCTCCAAGATGACATAGCTATCCAGCCAAGGGACTGAGATTTCAACTCCGGCAGGACAATGCCAGCACCCTGCTTATTACTATGCTTCCTGCCTGAGAATCTTCACTATGAAGATTCCGAAAGGAGAAGTGCTCTCTAGGGATAGAATAGTCCGTCACTGAGCCCCATCTGTAAAAATCTGTATCACTTGTAAATCCCTCTCCACTAGATAAGTTAACGTGTTGACTTCACAATGGCTTTTTCCTCCCTGCCGGTTCAAAATGTTATTTTATCTTAGTTTTTCTCTTTTCTCTCTCAGCCACATTTTATTAGTAGATGATTTCTTTTACCAATAGGTTAATGCATTATCAAAATGATCAAACAGATACTTCAGATCTGTGCATTTAACTCTATGTGGATTTTATCTAAAAATGAAAACTCAAGATGATACTTTCAGGGATCATTTCTATAGTTCATTACAAAAAAGAAACCCCATAAAAACTACTGAACTCTAGCTAATGATATACTGGCAAAAGCGTTTAGGAGAGAAGTGCATAGATACTTGCAATTTACTTTGAAATGCATCAAAAAATAAGAGATTGATAGACAGAAGGATGGGGGGTGGTAAACCAACTGGAGCAGCATGGTAATTGCAGAGTTGAGATAGTAGGTACATGGGCATTCACTGTTCAATACTTCAACCTTTCTACAGGTTTGCAACTTTTCATTAAAAATATTGAAAAAAAAAAGAAAGTATAGGCATGACGAAAATTCAAAGGGCACAACTTCAAAGGAGTCTTCCTCTGCTTCATCCTGACCTTTAGTCTTCTAGTTTCCCATGAACAGCACTTCCTGTCACCTGTGGTTCTGAGGTATTCTTCCAGGGTTTTCTTATGCCTGTATCAGCACATGTGTGGCTTCCTTGTGATGATGATGATGAGAATGATGATGGTGTAATGATGGTGATGATAATAATAATAATAACTAATGATTACACAGCACTTTCTATATGCTAAGCACTGTCCTAAATGTTTAACACATATTGATTCATGAAATCTCCTTAACAGCCCTACAGGGTAGGCGCTATTTATTGTTCCCACTTCACAGATGAGGAAAGTGAGGGCCCGAGAGGTTAAATCACTTGCCCAACATTGCTCAATCACCAGAGGAGTAGATGGCATGCGTACTCTGTTACTACTCAAGGTTCTCACTGATATGTTGCAGAGATGGTTCCATTGGTGTACTTTGGATCTGCCCCTTTACTTTAATGGCTGCATCGCTTTCCATTTCATGGAAATACATGCCATGATTTTTGCGACTCACCCCCTATGAACAAGCCTTTAGTTTGTCTCCAACAACTGTTGCTACTACAAATGGTGCTTCAATCAGTAAGCAGACCTGTGCACACTTCTGAGTGCGCATGCGTACTATCACTGTGGGACAAATTGCCAAAGGGGGAATTGCAGAGTCCAGAGAAAATGTTTTCAGTTTTGACAGTAAGCATAAAATGTCTGTCCCAAAGGGTTGGACCGAATCCCACTCCAGTGAGGAATGTGGGAAAGCACCTGATCCCACACCCAGTCCAGCACACGTGCCAATCTCTGCTAATCCGACCCATAGCACAGTGTTGCCTTTCCATGTGAATGGCGGCCCCTGAGGTTGTGCAGCAGACAGCACAGGTGGCCACACGTAGCAACCTTGAGATAGTGATTAAAAGTGTACTTGTGGTGGGAATTTATATTTCCTTTACTATAGATGGGATAGAGCATCATTCTATCGATGTAAATTCATTTCTGTTGACAGCCCCTTGACTAGACCTTTCTCCCCCGCAAATTGTAGACTTAAGGGATTGACACGCAGGCGTATTCCTCTCTCCCAATGTTCTCCTTTAGGATAGATTGGGGGGAAAATTCACTGAGAAAACATTTATTACTGCCCTGAAGGAAGACAAGAACTATAAAAGGAGACAGGGAGCACATGATGAAGAAAGAAGACACTCAAGCTGGGCCATGGAGGCTGGCACAGATTCCTGGGCCAGACTGCACACTTGAATCTCATTATGATCAAACCCTGTCGCAATGTTGTCCAAAGACTGAGAAGGGAAACTGCTGGGAAGAGGGAGGTGGTGGACACATACAGACGGCGTGAGCGCATGTGCGCACACACACTCCTGTGCACGCTAGACTTGGGTTGGTAAAATCCAGGAACAAAACAATTAAAAAAGAAAAGAACGGGGAAAAACAAACACAAACATGTACAGAAAGGCAACATGCAAGACATACTGGGGAGGGATTTTATAATAATTGTCAGGGTCTTTGCAGGTGTGTCCTTAATGTCTAGAACATTCTGATCCAGGGTTCATCTGTGTCCTCAAAGAGGACATGGCGGGGTTCTCCCAGTGCCCTCTGAGTAACTTACTGGTATTTATGAGAAGGACACGGCTTAGCTGTCTTTTTCTGACCTAACTCATTTGGAATGTAACTTAGGACAGTGCTGTGTGTTTTCTTGCGAAACCATTCTGTAGTTCTCCCCCTTTCCACCCCCTCCCCTGAAACCTTCAGTTCTTGGGGACACTCAGGCAGCTCCCAAACCACCCCGTCAAGGAGGGATGGGCCACAGGTCTGGATAGGAAAGGCCAGTCTCATTGGTTTTTTTTAATTGTGATGAAATTCAAACTTACATCCTGAGACTAAAATTAAATGGAGGGAAGTTCTGACGTGGTGGGTGGCCTTCCTCCGTCGCCAGGAGGGAGGGGTGGGGTGGAGCAGGAGAGCTCGTTTAGCAACATTTCCAATAGGGTAATGACAGCAGTAATGATGGCTGCCCCACTTGGGAAGGGGAAATCGAAAAAGCCTACACAGGGACAAAAATAAACAAGCGTGCAAGGCTGGCCCAGGGGGCCTGGGTCCGTTCTGAACTTGAGAAACATCAAAGCAGAGCCAGTTATCAGGCCTTCCAGGCTCCAGGCTCCACTGCGTCCTGCCCAGTGCTTTTATCAGCCTTGGATGAGCACAGAGGAGCCCGGCCAGCACAGCTGTGAGAGGACCGACCGGCTGGGCTGCCGGGCTGCGGGGCTGCGGGGCCGCGGGGCCGCCGGGCCACCAGGCCACCGGGGGGTCAGAAGGGGAAGGGTGTGTCCAGGCTGCTGCAGATGGATGGGGAAAGAAGCTGAAATGGAACAGGATGCGCAGACCCTCCTGCATTTAGATTCCAAAAATGCCAGCCCACCGAGAGCAGCAGGCGGTGCAAAAAGAGCCCAGCCTGCAAGCCAGTGGAGTGGGGGCAACCTCATCTGTGCTTAGCCTGGGAACACAGGGCTGTCTCTGAGCCCCTGTGCCCTCATTCCTAGAAAGGGGGGTGTTGTGAGGGTGAAAGGCACCCAGTGTTCTCCCTACAAACCTGTTCTGAGCTTCTGTTGTATGCTAGGCATAGTTCTGGGCACAGGGAATAAAATGGGGAGGAAAGCAGATTTTAGAAGACTCTTGAAGAAATCAGATTAATAAAAAAAATTCTGCCCTGGCTCATGTGGCTCCATGGATCAAGTGCCAGTTTGTGAACCAAAGGGTCATAAGTTTGATTCGCAGTCAGGGCAAATGTCTGGGTTGTAGGCCAGGTCCCCAGTAGTGGGTGTGCAAGAGGCAACCACACATCGATGTTTCTCTCCCTCTTTTTCTCCCTCCCTTCCCCGCTGTATAAAATTAAATAAATAAATAAGTAAATAAATAAATAAAATCTTTTAAAAACTCTAAAGAACTCAGCTGAAAAACATCCCTGGGGAGGTTTACTATGACTGTGGTGCTGGATGCGTGAACCCACACGGGTGATAAAGCAGCGTGGAGACACACACACATCCCCAGAACCACACGCAGGAGACTGGATGAGGGGGCGCAGATCTCTCTGGATTATTTCTTATGACTACATTTAATTTACAGTGGTCTTAATACAAATTTTAATTAAAAGCAAACCAAACCCTGGCCCCCTGGAGCTCACGCTCTGGCGGGGGACTGCTGTGCAGGACTCTGAGGACAGAGATGATGTACCAGGAGCTCCAGGCCCCCGCCAGGCATCAGGTGCTTGGGCAGGGGGTCCTGATAATTGTCTGATTAGGGATGCAGGACAATTGGGGGCCTGCCAGACTGGAAATAAATGGCCACTCAAACTGGGTTTTACATTGAAGAGGGCTTAATAATGGCAACGTTGGCAAGGTGTGGGCAAGGTTCATGGACTGGGTGAGGGGTGGTGCACCCGTGGGCAGGCAGCACTGGGGACCTGCAGAGACGCGAGGATGGAGAAGTGACAGGAACCAATGCAGGGTGTCTGCACGGAGAGGGCTTCAAGCGGAGCTGTGGCATCAGGTGGGAGGGCACAGTGAACAAAGCCCCCCAGTGAGGTGGGGGCAGAGAGCCCATAGCCTCCCTGCCTTTCTCACGACTCACTGAGCCCTCGCTGGCATCTCCAACCAGAAGCAGAGGCTGGGCGGGAGGAGGGGTCCGTGCAGGTCTGCCCACAAGGCCAGAGAGAGGGCGAAGAGGCAGGAGTCCAGAGGGGGGAACAGAGGACAGTTAACAGAGAAGCCATGAGTCAGAGCAAGCTAAGTTAGGACAAAGACAAGGGACCCCCTGCCACATCCCATCTGAGGCAGCACTGAGGGTTAGCATGGTGGACTGTGACATGGGGGAAGGGAAGGTGAGGCCTTGGGAGCTTGCAGCTGGGACCGGTGACATCAGGGGCTGGTGATAGGATGCATGACAATGAGAGGGAACACCAGAGAGAGGGCCTGGAGACCCCTCCCCATTTCCTGGAGCTTTGTAAACCACAAAACAGGCTTGAGAAGGTACCTCACACACCCCCACCCCCAGTAGAGGAGGTTGAGGCAGATTCAATTTCCAACTTCAGCACAGCCCTGGGGCTGTCTCCCAGTGGGGTTGGGGCTGGAGGTCCGCAGGCTGCTGTTCTGCAGACCACACTTGGAGACTTGGGGCTCAGAGAACCAGAGCACCCGGCACTCCTCTCTCCCTGGCACCAGGGCTAGTTTTCTTTGTCTTAGGCACTGGGGCTACACCTGTGAACAACACAAATGAATCCTTGTCTCTTTACAGTTGAAGTGGGGGCAGCCCATGGACAAGCTTTCAAAAAGTAAAATAGAGAGAAAGTTGGATGGTGCACTAGTTTCCTGGGACTGCCATAAGCCACCACAGACTGGGTAGATTGAAACACCGAAGTTCCCTCTCTCACAGCTCTGGAGGCCAGAAGTCTGAAATTGGAGTGCTGTCAGGCACGCTCCCTCTGAAGGTTCTAGGGGAGGATCCTTCCAGCCTCTCCCATCCCCTGGTGGCCCCAGGTGTCCCTGCACTTGTGGCTGCCTCAGTCCAGTCCCTGCCCTATCTTCACGTGGCCGTCTCTCCTTTCATCTCCTCTCCTGTCTCCTTTAAGGGCACTTGTCATTGGGTGTAGGGCCCATCCATGTAATTCAGGCTCACCTCACCTCAAAATTCTAACCCTAATTACATCTGAAAGACCCTCTCCCCAAATAAGGTCACACTCACAGGTTCTGGGAGCTAGAATGTGAATGCATCTTTGGGGGGCACTTTTCTGCCCCACAAAGATGGTTATAGGTACTGAGGAGCCTAACATAGCAGAATACTAAGAGGGAATGCCTGGGTGGGGAGAGGCAAGGAGAAGGTCAGGGAGGAACTTCAAGGCACCAGCAGCAGACGGCCATCAGTCCTCTGACATAGTGACAGTGACAGTTATCCTGAGGCCCGAGATGATGCTGCTGGGACTCCCCGTGGGGTCTAGTCCTGCCCCTCGCCCCTCATGGCCTGGCCCCAGAGCTGCTGTCCACCTGCTTTCACACTGTGGCTGGTTTTGATTCTCTGCCCTGTGTTTACTCATTCAGATTGATTACCTTGGGTTATATAACCTGAGCGGCTACAGGCAACAATCTGTATTTTACAACATCCAGAAAGCTCGAGTCGGCTCTGGGGACCGAGTCAGCAGCCTGAGCTTGTGGGAGGAAGAAATCTTCCAGGTGGGTCTGGCTGCATAATCGGGGGGCCCAGAGATAAATTGAAATGTGGGGCCCCTGTTCAACAATTGCAAATTTCAGGACAGCAGCAGCCAGGCATGAAACCCAGGGAAGGCCTTTCCGACAGGCTCCCAAGAGACACCCTGCTGCAGGTATGAGAACCTCACTTTGAGTGGCAAAGGGTTAGGGCAGAGCTTGTCAACCCAGACTGCTCAGGAGAATTGCCAGGGACAATACAAAAACAACAAACAAACAAAGAGGGACTCTGATGCCCAGGTCTCCTCCCAGACCAAAGAGTGAGAATGTCCAGGGGGCCCAGACACCTGCACGTTTGGAAGCTCCCTAAGTCTTCTCTTTTAAACGGGAGGCACTCACTCCTACACAGGCCCTGTTCTCCTTAGCCGTCAGTCAGCTGATGGCCTGACCAGGGAAAGCTCACCCACCCCTCTGTGCATGCTGAGGTGGAGCGCACCACATACCTCTGCACCTCCAGTCCTCATCTATGAAATGGGAAAACCAACGCTGGGAGCTGACAGGGCAGATAAGAGGACTGGGGGAGTGAATGGAGGTGAAACTCTTCAGGGGCTGCCCAGCTCCTAGCTTCCCACCTCCACCCCTCATGTGAGCACGGCACCTGCACATCACAGGGATTCTACAGATGCTTGTAAATCAAGGAGGCCTGTGTACAAGGTTGAACGAATGAAGGCAGAAGTCTGAGGTACGCACCCTTCTGGGGTCCTCTCCTGACTCCTCATTGGGCTTTCTGCTCACAGCAGGGATTAACTGGAACCTTTCATAAATTCAACAGCCTGTCTCCCACCCTCCACCCCATGCACATATACACACTCCCGTGGCCCCAGCACACCCGTGTGTTTATTTTCTTTGCCCTTCACACTTCTCCTTTTATGGTTCCTCCAATCCTGATCTTAAGACTCGTCTGATGTGTTCAAAGCCCAAAGCACTGCACCAAAGCCACACACCTGTCTTTGTGCAGCAGGCCAATAGGTGGGGTGGAGGGACCGCCCCACAGTGGGTGCCCATAGGGTTTCTGATGGGTGCCCCCCATGCTGGAACCCATGAGAGGCCCAGAAAAGTCAAAGATGTGGATGGAGTCCATCCTGCAAGGGGTCAGCAACGCTATGTAGAGGAAGGAGCTCATGGCCCATGTGGTGAGCACCCAGTCCAGTCAAAACAGATTGGTGATGGCCGGCAGTCCCCAGAGGTGGGATTTTCCTTGGCCTGGAAATTGAACGCACTGTCCCACATTGTCCAGCACGGTGGCCCCTAGCCACACATGGTTAGTGAGCGTGAAACGTGGATGGTCCGAAAGAGGTATGTTGGAAGTGTAAAATGCCCACTGTATTTTGATTAATTGTACAAAGATTTTAAATATCTCAATAATTTTTATGTTAATTATAGGATGATATATTTATTCAATTAATTCCATCTATCTTTTTCACTTCTTTTTTAATGTGGTTAGAAAAACTTTAAATTATATACAGGGCTTGAATTATATTTCTATTGGACGACAGCGGCCTAAGTACCTCCCATTTTCACAGATGCGAAGTGATTTATGCTTCCTTGCTTCATTTGATCTCACAGCTCTGCAAGATGAAGGTTGCTTACCTTCATTTCAGAGATAAAAACGTGCCCCTTGGAGAGATGGGAGATCACAGCATGTTGGGAGGAGCACAGTCAAGAACAGAGCTAAGCCCACGCCCAGGGCGCGTCCGTGTCCTCCTCGGAGAGTCCCCCTGCCTGGTCTCCAGTTCCGGGACTTCGTGCACCCACCCCTGGCCCGGCCTAGGCCTTGCAGAGCACCCAGTCTTGGAGTCTTGGCAGGAGTCAGGAGTCTGGACTTTCGGGGAACATCTGGCCCTGACCCCGGGCAGGGCGCGCTCCTGTCCTCCTCAGACGTCGGCCTCTGATTCCATAAGGCTGCGGGACTCGAGGGGCTGTGGGGCGACTAGGGGAAGAAAAGAGTGCCCTCCCCTGCCTCCCCACCCCACAGCCCTCCCTCCTCCTTGTTGCCCAAGGAGACCATGGCCACATTGTCCTGCTGAGTCCTGTTTCCATTAAGGTAACTGTTGACAGGAACGTGTCACAGCAGAAGATGGATGCTGGCTTTGTCCCATAAGTCCTCAGACCTCAGTGCCGGAGGTGGCCCTGAAAGGCCTTTTCTCAGTAAATTACTGCATTTATTTAGCCCTTGAAGGTTTGTATACACAGCCTGCCAGGCTGAGAACATGGCCACATCCAGTCCCCCCTGGACAGCCATCAGTGTGGGACAGGGGCTGTCCCTCGACACACGAGAACCAACCTGGTTCAAGTCCCCCACCTTCTGGCGCCCCTTTACATGTTAGAAGCACATTTGGTTATTCTTTCCAGTCTTATATATGGTCTATCATAACAGTACATTTTACGATAGCACATTATTTATAGCAACATAGTGTAGTGAAAAGAACATGGGCTTGGGGGTTCCCAAATTGGGACACACCCTGTGAGCCCTGACATACTTTCAGGCGGGACCTAACAGCCACTCTCTAACAGTGGCCCTTGTGCCCAGCACAGCACTCAGAAGGGCCCTGCGACTAGGATTTAGTGGCCCCGTTGTGTGAAGGGGGAGACGAGGCAGGAGACCGTCAGGGAGTGGTGCCTGTCACAAGTTTCACACAGGGCCAACTACAGAACTGCGCAGGGGCACTGCTGTCCCCACCGTCCCACGCTGAGGTTATGCAGATCGTGAAGGTAGGGAGTTGCCTCTAGAAAGATGCTGTTAAAATAAGCCTGAGCTAGAGAAATGGGACCCATCTGGAAAGTTCCTCAAGAAATTAAACATAGAGTCACCATATGGCCCAGCGGTGCCACTCCTGGATGTAGCCCCAAAAGATTGAAAACAGACACTCACGCAGAATGTTGTACACGAATGTTCACGGCAGTGTTATCTACAATTGCCAAAAGCTAGAAACGACCCGTGTCCAGCAGCAGACGAACGGAGAAGCAAACGTGGTGTATCCCCCAGCGGAGTGTTGCTGAGCCATGGAAAGGAAGTACTGATACATGCCTCAACATGGATGAACCTTGAAAAGGTTATGCTAAGTGAAAGAGGCTGACCACAGAAGGATTAAATATTATCTAATTCCACTGATATGAAATATCTAGAATAGACAAATCCATAAAACTGTAGAGACAGAAAATGAATTAGTGGTTGCCAGAGGCTGGGGGGAAAGGGGAGAGAGGGACAATTAATGGGTTAGAGATTTCTTTTGGGGGTGATAAAGATGTTTTGGAATTTGTTAGAGGTGGTGATTGTACAACATTGTGAATGTACAAAATGCCACCGATTTCTACACTTTATTTATCATTATTTTGTAATCCTCACCGGAGGACATATTTATTTTAGAGAGAGATAAAGTATTTAGAGAGGTAAAGTATTGATGTGAGGGAGAAACATCAATTGGCTTCCTCCTATATGGCCCTGACTGGGGAACCTGCAACCTAGGTATGTGCCCTGACCGGGAATTGAACCAGCAACCTTCAGTGCACAGGACGACACCCTAACCAACTGAGTTGCCTGGCCAGGCCTTATTGGTACACTTTAAATGGTTCTAATGGTATGTTTATTTCAGCTCATTTTTTTAAAAAGTCAAAATAAGCCTGGTGAGCAGAAGCCAGAGGCCATAGGTCAAGCAGCTGACTCTGGAATTGCAGGCTTTCTACGTGAGTTGGAGCAGGGGCTCCGCACTGCCCACCAGACACCCGTGTGCTGTTTTCCAGTTTGTTTGTTTGTCTGTTTGTTCAGGGAAGGGCCATGCTCCTTCTTCTCAATGGCCCATGTCATCTGAGTCGGGGACTACTGAGCAGTAGACAGAGTGGCCAGGCACCGGGGGTCTGGCTGGGACTAGCTGCCGCCAGCTTCAGAAACTTCCAGCCCCGAAAGCCCCAGCCCCCACCAGAGCGGGTAAAGAAGGTTCCTGACTGGGACCGTTTGCCTTTCCAAAGGGGTAGTCTGCTTATCTCACGTTCCCTTCCATCACAGGGCAGAGTTTGTAAGCCCTTCTCCCACCTACAGTTCTCATCACACATCTCGATGCCACTTCCCGGCTCCCAGTGCCCTCATCGGGTCTCCGAGCAAACCCCCCCCCAACAGGCAGCGGAGATTGATAACTGCCCAGAGAGCTGGTCCCGGCCCCACGCGGGGCTCTCCGAAGGGGATTGGCTGCTTTTACAGAAAGAGTACCAGGCTCTCCCCTTCCTCACACTCAGGTGTGGCTCTCCCAGGGCCTTCTAGCTCACGGATTTGGAGCTTCAGGATGAAGGTGTCAAGGAGTGGAGTCAGGTATTAATATTTCAGGACCAAAGTGATGACTCAAAAATCCTTGCTTCTTAAACTAGCCAAGAAGGGCAGGGGTGGCGGGGGGGCGAGGGGGGGGAGTTACAGTTCCTAATCCTCGGTTGGCAAAGGCATAATGAGACAGGCTTTTGTTATAGTGCTGAGAGGTGGGTAAATGACTTCACAACCTTTCTGCGGGCTGATCTGTTAGTATGTATCAGGAGCTTGGAAGTGTCCACTTCGTCTGATCTGTGACTCTTCTATCGGGAACTCCTGGAAAGAAATCAACAGGCAGTTTCACACAGATTTATGTTGAAGGATTTACACTCGTACTATTTATAATGGTCAATATTCGGGAACAACCGAAGTGCCTATCGGCAGGAGTACACCAGGAGCAGCTGGGTGGACAGCAACGTTATGTACGCCCTGCACTTTTGTCCCGGCTTTCCTACTCCCTGGCGGAACCGTCTCTGCTCTCTGGACTCTGCCCTCTCCATCTTCCATGACAGGATTAGATTTTTCAATTTAAAAATATGTTCCCAAATAACATGTAAAGAAATGGAAGCATTTCATGATAAAATAGTAATGAGAAAAAAGGGTCTAAATTGTTTAAGAATTCAAACTGCATTATATAGAGAGAGATAAAGACAGAAGTGAGAAAGACAGTGGGAAACAAAGAAATAAAATATAGGAAAATACATAAATCAATCAATCCCAGGATGTTGGGATTATATTAGAGTTGATTAATAAATTCTTTCTAAAATGTTTCCATTTTTAATAAACTTTCTATAATAAATGTTTTATAAACACGCTATGGTTATAGCACGTCACATGTTTTGCAATAAAAGGTCCCACGTGAAGACCTGTCATCCAAGGAGGCAGGTGTGGTTTGTGGAAAACTCTCTGACTTTGTGGGACAGGAGACCAGTTTCTAGACCTGGTGCTAGCGAGGCGGCCCTGTTATTTGCCCAAACTTCCTGGGGCCTCATCTGGGAGGTGGAGATAAAACTACACCACCTGGCTGGCATACCGCTGTGGGTAAACAGTGTGGAAGGAGCCGTGAGTGCTGGGCACCGAGGGGACAGGCACTGACGTCCTGAGCGTGGCCTCCCCCTTCTGGGCAGAACCTGTTTGTGTATCTGGTCCCTGCCCAGCCCTCTGCCACCCTGCCTGGGTCACTTTCAGCTGGCAGGGACCTGGTGAGAGCCTGAGAAGGACTCTGTGTCCTTCTTCCAATGTCTGCACCAGCCACAGCCCTGACACTGACCTGCTGGACACTGGCACCTGTGGCTTGCCCTCTCTCGGGGCCTGAGGCCCCCCTGCACATGGAGGGTCACCAGGGCAGTGTTCCCAAAACCTCACCATTCAGGGTGTTGCCATAGCTGTCTGCCATCACCTGGTGTTATCAGCTTGTTATTTCTCTTTAAATCAACTCACTTTAATTTTTTAATTAAATATTATTAAAGGCAACTTTGTTTTGCTCTTGTAAATGGGAAAGGGTCACCCTCGATGGAAACTCAATGAAAAGGAAATGACATTACCGAGTTCTGGTGACTCTGGAGCCCGATGAATTTCGCTCCCCAGGCCTGTGCTGGAGGGAGGTCTGAGTGGCTAAGGGACACTTCCTCTTCGCTGCACTCAGAAAGCTGGGAAGAGAGGTGATGAGACAATGTTCTAACTTACAATGAAATCTGCTTACTCCCCTACTCCATTCTCTGTAGAAATGAGCCACGAAGGGCCTGACTCTGCGAAGGACTCCACTCCCCATCAGTCCTAGGAATCCTGGTGGGGTTCCGGGGCTGAGGGCCACTTGGTTCCATTCAGCCCCAAAACAGTGGAAGGTGTTAAACTGTTTATTATTTCAAGTCAGCAGAATTAGCAGAGACTTCATGTATGGTACTTAAGGCCCATGCCACCTTCCAGAAATCCAGCCTCCCTCAAGTGATGCAAATGGTTCTCAAATCTCTTATTAGCGATGCTCTTAACTGTTGAAAGATCACAGGCCATTAAGAGGCCAGACAAAGCCCAGAGACCTCGGACAGCAGCAGTGGGGCTTCCAGAGCGATCACCCACACAGGCCGGAGATGCAGGAGGGTTTCCCCAGGTACACAGCTCAACCCACTCTGCTGTGACTCCAACTGGACACCACGTGTAGGACGCTTGACAACCTTACACTGACTACGCCTCACAACACCCTGCCGATGGACTGTTTGGCCCATTTCACAAATTTTTAAAAGGAGCTCGAAAAGGCTCCACTGTTCTGTGAGGAAGCATCAGTCATCCATCCACCCACTACAAATACACACTAGAGCCATGTGCATCGTGAACAGTTCTAGGCACTGGGGATATGCTGGCAAATCCAATAGGCAGGAGTCTTAGACCTCATAGAACTTATGTTCCCCGGGGACGTGTAGGCAAGAGACATTTGAATGCCAGGTAGTGCCGAGTAGAAGGAAGGAAGGAAGAGAGGGCAAGGGGAGAAAGGGGCTGAGCAGGCGTGGTCCACACTCCATGGAGCCCCTCAAATCCCTTTTGCCATTTTACATAAATAACATGGGTGGGTTGTATCAGTGTCACTTCCTGAAATTTACCCTGTACTGTGCAAAGTGTCACAAAGTGTCATCACTGGGGAAGAATTTCCCCCATGTCTCCATGGGGGGAAATTGGGTGACAGATACAGGGATCTGTCTGTAAAGCTAGTCCTTACAACTTACATGTGACTTTCCAATGATCTTTTTAAAAAGTTCCTTAAAATTAAAAAAATAATAATACCATTGACCAAAACCCAAGATAGTAATTCCCATCTGCAAAGTGCCTGAAGAAATAAGAGAAGCTGATGGTTAATGGCCCCTCATCTACTCAGCTCCACGTGTGGACTTGATTAACTTTTATGACCATCTTGTGCCTCAGTATTTACATCTGGGAAATGGGCTCAGAGAGGTACCTACCCTCCCTGATTGGTGTAAGAATTCAATGTTTATGGGCAAATGCCTCACTTATGCTGTTTGTTTATAATTGTTGTGATTCCTTGGAAGGTTCCAGAAGCCTCTGAGCTGACCTTATACAAGCATGGATGCTTATCTCCCATAATCTTCAGGGCCACATTCTAGATGCAGGATTCCACCCAACTTACAGCTGGGACTGAATGGCAGGTCTGTGTAGGAAGGGCACCCTGGACTGGGACTGCCGCAGGCTCAGCCCTGCCCACCCCTGGGGAGGCGGAACCTGGCCCCGGGACCACAGGCTGAGAGGGGCTTGGCTTTGGGGGTTCTGGCTCTGCGGAAACCATGGCCCCTGTGGAGAAGTGCTGAGGCATCTTGTCCTCCAAGCACCATGGGATTTAGAGATACCCCAGATTTCTGTGAGGTGAAGGGATTTGTGCCCCCACTAGCTTGTAGAGAAACTATAACAGAAAGTCCTCCCTCATCCAGAGTCAGACGGCGAGGGCCTGCCACGCCAGCCAGGGGTCCCATTTCTCTCCCAAGCCCACTCCAGTTGCTTTCTGTCTCCAGTCCCATGGTTTATTATAGCAAAGACTGGTTTGGTATTTCCAGAAAGGGTTCTTCTCTTCTCTGAGAACAAACAGACCCCAGCTTGTCACACTCTGCATGCTCAGGGCTCGGGTACTGGACAGCAGGAAGGAGGACATCCCTGTCTATGGAGGGTGGGGGGCTCCGGGCAGAGGTGAGCACGTCCTCGGGACCACCCAGCGACAGCCTCACTTGTCCCACTTTAGGGGAGAGGAAACTGAGGCCTCTGAATGGAAAAAGTGACTCCTGGGGAGCAGAGCTAGCTGGGTCTGCCGCTCTAGCACCTTCTAAGAAATTCTCCACGATAAAAGTTGCATTTTCCAATTCAATGCCATTCTCTCTTCTTGGTACTGGCAACCTGTGGAGCCAGACCACCCGGGTTCATGTCAGAGCTCTGGCACCTACTCTCCACAGGCTTCAGGCAAGTTATCTGTGCCTCACTTATGCCATCTGTGAAATGGATGCAAAAATGCCTGCCCCATAGGGTCGTTGCCACCATGAAATGAGTGAAGCCATGGGAGACTCCCCAAACAGTACTAGGTTTCTAGATACTCTCTACATGTTAACTCATGTTAATGAAGTTTGCAATTTACAAGAAATTAAGTGCGCCCATGGAACATCATCATTACTTAGAAAAAATAACTGGGATGTATGTTTCCACTCATCCAGATTTTAATTTTTTCCTGAAGATTTAAAATTTTCTTTGTTCTGTCTCGATACATCTACTAAGAAACAGGAAGCCACATGCTGACATGAAGGAGTCTTCTGGAAGTCACGTTCTCGGTTCAGAACCTGTTCAGACTGGTTCCATTTATTCTCTCAGTTTGGATGGCGAGGCCCACAGTTGGGATGAGATGCCCAAGTTAAAAAGGGGCTCCTTCACTTTCCCTCAGACCCCACCAACGAAGGGGTGGGAGCAGACATGGGCAACAGAGTTGAGAGTATTTCCCATGTTGAGGCTGTTCTTGCTCCACGGAGACCAACTCCAAATGCCCTCTCCCAGAGTGCACCGCTCCCCAGTTTCTGGTGTGGTGGAGATGATGCTTCTCTACAGACACCATGGCCTCTGGACTGAGGCAAGCCCATTGCCCACATGGAGAGTCTTCAGAGTGTGTAAATTAGAAACAAGCAAAACTGCTGAAACCTCTAGTTCGTCAAGTAGAAGTGCATAACGGAAGTTTGAAGTAGAGGTTTAGGCTCAGGGCAGTGGGTGTCAGCCCCTGATTGGGAGCTGGTAAAAGTGACTGAAGCTGGGCCCCACATCCAGATTACTGTTTTCCAAGTCTCTGGGGTGATGCTAGGCATCTGTACTGTCAATGTTCCCTAGGGGACCTTAAGGGACAGTCAGGGTTGAGAACCACTAGGAGGGGGATGGGCGGCTTGGGGTGGGAACAGCAGAAGACAAGGAGTCTCTAGCAGACAGGAGCGGCCAAATGGCAAAGCCAAGAAGGATCCAGGTCCCAGCTGCCTGCCCCATCCTCCCTTTTCCCTGCAAGCCCCTCCCACCAGCTTTTTCTCATCTCCCTGTTCTTCCCACCCAACCCCTCCCCACTTTATCCTCTACTCTCAGCTCCCACCTGGCTGCTAATGGCACTGCCTTCTCCTTCTCCACAGGTCTCTAACCCTAAAGCTTTCTTCTCTGCCTCCCATCCATTCGGTCCATCTGTCACCCCCTCTACTGACATTTCTAGTTTCTCTTCCCTGTGTCCCAGGCAGGCCACATATCCAGTCCTACAGATATGCCTCCTTGCAGGAGTTGCTCCCTCTTGCTTTGATGCTCAGAAGTGTCAGGTTGTGCAGCCCCCACCCGCAACTCGAACTGGGCTCCCTGGTGGCTCTTGCTGGAGACTTAAAGCAGCACACGAAGCTAGAAAAATCAGCCTGCCCATCCCACCCGGAGTTTCAGGCTGCACTGGGAGATCCTCCCTCCTAAGGCATATTCAGCTATACTTGTGCCTCCTGGGTGACAAGGGCCTGGAAAGGAGTTGTTAGGCTGCCTGTCATCCTGCTGTGCTGCTCAGTGCCCATCTCCAGGGCCACTGTGCCTCCAGGCTGTGTGCACAGTGACCCGGGGTATCTGCTAAGGAGGGGCAGTGACACCTCCCCAAGAGTAAGGAAGTGATGCGTGCAACGTGCCTGGAATAGCACCAACCTGCCCTCTGCCCTTGAGAGGTCCAGGGGCCATCACTCTGTATCCACCTCTCAACAGGGCATGACCAACACTTTGGGAGACACTTTTGTCTGCTGCCCGTGCTGTTGTCCAGTGTGACTTCACAGGAAGGAATCAGGACCTGAGCTAAAGGCGAAATGCTCCTCTGCCTAGGTTGGGAGAAGGGGAGAAAATCTCCCAAGCAAGAGCCCTGGGGGAGATGAGGTTGATGAAGGGAATATGCAGCATCTTCCTTAGAAGAAACGGCTCAGTTCCAGGCAGGACAGTCAGCACAGGTCTGCTCGCCACGTGTTCTTGTTGGGTCTGTGTATCAAGTCAGCTGACAATGAAAACAATGCCGTGGCTAAAAACACCCACATGCATTTTTGAAGCACCTCTCCATCGCCCTGATCACCCTGGTATGAGTAACCATCCTAAGGCCACTTTTCGGGATGAAGGAAGAAGAACGTTGAGGAACTCACTCACCACGTGCACACTTGCGCTGTGGCCTGGGAAGGGCTTCACCAGCTCTCTCGGGTCTGCAGCTTACAGCTGCTTCTCAGACACTCCATTCTCCGTGAGAGAAGAGTTTAATGAGCGAGGGGTGGTCATTGCAGGGGCAAAGAGCCTCATCCCTGGGACGGGCCTCAGCACATTATGTCCTTTCACAGAATGGAAAACGTGGCCCAGAAATAAAGGCTTGACCGCAGTCTCGCAGACAATGGAACAGTGCCCATCTCCTACCTCCCAACCTCTCAGGTAACCATGGCCCCAGCTCTGACCTGACGTGCACACACGCATGCCCGTGGCGGGAAAAGCACACCCGTAGCAAGCTGTAGTGAATGTGGGGAAGGGGCGGGTTTTTATATTCCAGATGATTTTTTTTCCTTTTGAATGTAGACATCTGGTGTCCTATAAATAAAATTGAAAACATAAATATTGTAAAACCCATTAGAGAGTGGTTTTAGTTTTGGTGAGAGCACGGGTCAGCTGCTACCTCGCTGCAGCGTGGTGGGAAAACACCACCCCACACGCGGGTGTTCCCGGCTCATAGCACGTCACCCACGTCACCACGGTGGCCAAGCTGCACTTTGTCTCACTGAATAAACATTAAAACATGGGTCAGTTGTCTCATTTTTATTATCTGGCATTAACAGTTTTCAATAGCTACCTACAGGCCTTTCTGCCTTCATTTCATACATAAAAAATAATTTGTGAAGGGACAGTATCACACTTTTTGTCATAAGAACACAAATTCCCGGGCTCAACGATTCAGTCCCAAGACATGCCGTCAGCCAGATTTCTAATACCAGGTTTAAAATGCTCTTCAAAAGATATTTTCTGTTCGAGACATATTAAATAAGCTTTATTTAATAATGCTCAATTTGACTTATCCAATTTAAATATTTGCTCTGATCAGCAACCATTTGATCCTGGCTTCGTTTCGGGCAGGGGAGTCATTTCTCTGGGTTATTTTTCTTTGGTGGAAAGGTTGATTCTGGAGGCAGAGTGACTGCTCTCGAGTTCTCTGCATTTCGTGAAGCCATGCCGCGGGTGAAAAGGAATAGAGCCATAAAAAGCTGTGCTGCAGGCTGCTTTCATAATGTTTACATTGCATGTCCTCGCGTCTGTCTGGCTGAAGACAGAAGATATCATTTAAAAGACTCCTCCTAGCCAGATAATTATAAAGAGAGGTTTTTTTGGAGGGGGTTGTTTGTTTGCTTTTTGTTTTTGTTGTTGTTGTTTGGAAGTGAGGCATCAGAATGTAAAGAAATTCCCAGGGAAGTGATATTTTTGAGATGTATTCTGACATCTGCTTTCCCCCATTTGGGGATTTTATGCACCAAATGGTTTGTCATTCACTAGGAGTCAAGATTTTAAGACATCGGGAGGAGAGTTGTTTTAATATTTTACTTCAGTATGAATAAAGGGGAGTGCTGCTTTGATTTCTACTAACTTGGGGAATATTTCATATAGATCTTTTGGTTATCATTATTACTATTGTTATGATTTTTACTGGCATGATATTAAAAAACAAACATGTTTACTAGGTTTTATTTTTGCGTGCCGCCTTCAAAAATAGCCGCCGCGAAGCCCGTAGCCCTGGTCACCCCTCTAAGCACCATAAAGCCATTCATAACAACATAAACCTCTGTCAGCCTCAATCTCTGATTCCAGCCCAGGGTCCGTCGGCCTGGGGAGCGGGTGGGGGTACCTCTGTCCGTTATCTGAGCAACCTCTGCAAAGGGACTCTGCTCTCAGACTGGGAGGGGAGTCTTTCCTGGGGAAAGGAGCGCTTTCCCCAGCCCCCAGTGCAGGCCAGCCCCGGTTTATGGACCTGGCTGGGGGAGGATGCCACCCCGACCCTCCTGCAGCCTTCGGCCAGTCTGAAGTGTTTACCACTGGGGTGATTTACATCATCCAGGTGTGCGTTTGGGAAACATCTCAGCTCGGAGCTGACACAGTAGTTGCCCTGGATTTGCAGACTTAGTCATTTTTTTTGTTGTTGTTCAAAGAGACATTAGGAAAAAAAAGTATTGGCCCAAAGTGGTTCATCTCCTGTGATTTTCACATAGGGGGGCTGAGGAATCTCTTAACTCAATGCCCAGGTCCTGCCCAGGTGGGGGGACTTCACCATCACCGAAACTGAGAGCTGTCCTCTGACCTCTCTCTCCTCAAACTAATTTCTTCTGCCAGTTCGTTCTTCAGCTATTCGGTGGCTGCGGAGATGCTCAGCCAGCTTCCCTGAGGCTGTTTCAGCACCCTGGTGCTTTCCAAAGGGTCCTGCCAAGCAGATTCTTTGCCTATTCGGGATTTTCTGGGGCGTCCCAGGAGCAGTTTTGAGAGGGAGCCTGGAAACGATGTGTTTGTGCCACGCGGGTCAGCCCCGCAGGGCGCTCGCAGTGTGAGAGGTCAGCTCTGCAGGAGGAGGTCCTTTTGCAGTAGAACCACTTGCTGTTATTTTTGCTCACATGTCAACGCAGGTGGTATTGTCACTGCTTTGTCACTGGGTTTGCACTGGAGGTTTCTAACACCTATGCTGGGGCAGCCTTGTGTCATCTGCACATCAAGTTAAAACATGCTTCAAGAAATAAAAGTGGGTTTTTGTTTGTCAAAAAACATGTTTTAAATTTTGTTTTATCTTACCCAATCCACCCTACTTAAAGGAGTACGGAAATTTATTACATATCCATTTTTCGTATATTCTTATACTAATCTTTTCTCCAACCACTGCTGATAACTGATGAAAAAGAAAACACATGCATTTTGCATCATAGAAACACACACACAGACATGCACACATTTGGGGTGGGAGGTGGGCAAGGACGCTTGTAGAGAAATTGAGAATGATCCCTTGTTTATGTTTTCATTTTTACAAATACCTTTTTTACTGAGCCAGGGCATACTGGGCTGATTTTGAGAACTCATTTCAATTTAGCTGTTTCTCTCTCCTTGATGAAATGTCTCCAAAACCTATTACTTTGCCTCCTTCCACGACCTGCAAACAGAAAGCATTTGGTCAAACACAGGCAGGTAAACTGTAGGGGCCACCAGATTCAGGTTTGGCAAATAATAGAATTCCTTCTGCTTGGACTTTCATGGTCAAAACAGTTTCTCAGCCAGTCAGTGATTTGAATACTAGCAAATTTACTTAGAAAGCATTCAGCTCCTTCTGTTTGTGCTCCTTTCTCCCGTATTATGAATATGTAAGCCTTCCCAATGGAGAAAAATATATTGATTTGCCATACTAAACAGGGAAGCTGTTTAAAATTACCAGCCCTGGGGCAAGGAAAAAAGTCCAGCAATAAAACAGAAACCTTTATTTCCAGACATCAGGTGGCCGTGGGCTGCTCGGGAGAGTGAGCGCTCTCTGCTACTGCTCACAGCCCGTATCAAGAATAGCCGTGGAAACACCATGCTGATCAAAAGGAAAAATAGCCAATATTTAGAAGAAACTTTTTGCCTTTGTTATAGACTTCTTAACTGTGTACCTTTGTTTATCTCCATCAGGAATCTAAATAAGACGCCTGCACTGACATTCATTCCGTGGGTCAGACACATGAAAATACTTGGGAACATGGTCTGTTTAAAGAACTGCCTGTGAGTGCTGAATTCGCAGACACAGCGGCAACGCCGTTAGGACACAGTTCCACCGAACTGCCGGATTCCTTTATTTCAACGGCAGCTGGAACGGCCCCCAAAAGCAGGTGACTATGGAAAGATTTTTTTTAAATTCTAAATCACAAGAGAGATAAAAATGAATGCCATGCTATGAGGTCTGATCGTTAAAATGTAAGAGAGAGTAAGCCAGGGTCTGGTAAATGGCTAAGTAGATTAGTAGCCCTACTTTTTAACATATAAACATCTGAAACCCGTTTCCTGTTTAAGAAAAAAAAAAAAGTCTAGGTGGATGACCTCGGGCACTTTTTTTTGATTAACAAATGTGAATTGTACATCATGGTGGGAAAAAAAAAATGGCCCACGCTTGGTGGTCTTTCTACAGTCTGTATATGGGAGAGAGAGAAAAAAATACAAAAATAAACGTTACCTTCTCACTTTCAGGGTGGGCAATGCCATTTCTACAGCGGCGTCCAGAGCTCTGGCAAATGTTAGGGCTGTCACGGCGGACAAAGTCCCCACGGTCTGTGTGCCTCCACAGAGTCCGAAGGAAGGAAAACATTCCGGGCATTCCTGCGGGCTGCTCCTATCTCCAGGCCTGGGGCTCGGCCCCACAGACCCCTGTCCCCCAGGCAAGCGGCACAGGACATGGCAGTTCTGAGCGCATGCCTTCCCCAGCCAGCCCTGCAGCAGGGCGGGAACCAGACCACCGCTGCCTCGCCCCGGAGGACACACGAAGTTGACTCTCAGCCTTCTGAACGCAGCACCAGCTGCGATATGTTCAGCTGGAAAGAGCTTAGCAGTTCTGACAAATTCTGACAAGATACATTTTATAGGGTTTGCACTATAATTTGGTATTGGAAGTTGGGATTCCAGTTTTATGTCTCAAATGATAACAATAGCAGCTGGGACCTTTAAGAAATGTGTGTATTCCTTCTATTTAACAGTTACATAATAAAAGCTATTTATGTCAAACACCTTATAAGGGCAAGATTTAGCCTAAATGTCAATATAACATACAATACTTTTTTATATTCAGAAAGGAGAAGACATCCATTATCAGGGCTACATATTATTTTGGGTTTAGGCTGTTAGTTATATGGGAGCTTTAAAAATTTAAAGTCAGCATCTCCTTGCTTCAATTTATAAATTCATTGAGCTGCTTTTTAAAAACATTTTCTGTGTTAAAAACCCCCAAATATTGATGCATTATTATTTGTTTTTTTCCAGTCCTCTGAAGGAACCATAGAAAGAGGGGCACCGTTTTATGCTGTTTGATTTGATTTTTATAACTTCCAAGCATGCGATAAAAGCACTCACTGGCCTTTAAAAATGGATGCTTCTCTTATTTTCTGAAAGCAGTTGTGATTTTGGAGAGTAACTGGCTGGCCAAAACTTTTGTAATTCTGATGAACAAACAGGTCAGCAGCTCAGAAGGCAAAGGTTTCTCAGGGAAGGAAGAACAGTGACACCCCTGCTCGTTGTCCACAGCAAGGTTTCTGACGGTCTCAGAATCGCCCCCAGCTGTCCTAGCAACATCGCACGATGTTTTCTGAGGAACCTGAGTCTACCGCCAAGCAGACAGAGATTCTTGCTGATGCGGACACTTGGAAATGACCACGCAGCCCTGCCAGGCGGGCTTGTTAGAAAACTCCAGCTTCCTTCTTATCTTGTCTGCTCAGACAAAGAGCAGAACCTACCCAAGATGAGACGAGAACCCCAATTAGCAAAGCCAAGAGATTTCCACCCTTCCCACACCCGCATGCTGGGCTCAGTTCCCCTCCTCACTTTTCTTTGCCTTATCAGACGGGTGTGACTGCGGGTTAATGAGAAAAGCCCAGTTGGGTGGTGGCAGAAATGGTCATCCTGGCTCTCCATGCTCCCACCCCGCCCCTGGCTCCCCCATAGTGGGACAGGGACACAGAGGACAAGGCCACAGTCACAAAAGCCACTGCCCTTCAGGCACTTTTGGAACCAGTTGACACCAACTTAAACTCAGCTAAACACAAGTTTAATTTCCTTTGTTTTTAAATCAAACCTGAATGTAACAGCTCCTAAGCAAATATGATCTTAAAAAATAATTTATTAAGCCTCTCCCTTCTCTTCTTTGTCAGAAAGTTGCTCCAGCCTAAATGGAAGGCAATTTCCTTTTCTTTTATAACAAGTGATCTCCCAAGCTTCACTTAGTTGCTTTTTTTCCCCTGAGTTTTACCAGCATGTGCCAGTATTCACGAAGGCGATCCCTCTCCTGGTTGATTACCACTTTAGGATGTTGAAGTTTATGTCGGTTACACAATTATTGTCCAAAAGAATCAAGCTGCCGGCAAGGACTGGGAAGCGCATCTGAAGACAGAGTGAATGTTTGACATAAAAATGTATTGGTCCACAGGTTTCTGCACTGCTTGATATTTGAAACAGCAGCTTTATCTACATCATCTCCTATTTTCTCAATTGCCATTGTGCACATTTAACACCAGGAAATGGAAGGAAAGAAAATCAGCTCAATTTCACAGAGAGAAGATGATAGATGAAGCCTGGCTATCCCTAATAATAATCAGATTAATAACAGGTAGCTTTTCTGGAGGTATTGCCAGGTGCCAGGAGTTTAGTGCTTCCAGGAAAAGCTAATCTGACCCCGCATCAACCCCCTGAGGCAGGCATTCCTATTGCAGTCATTTCATAGAGGAGGAAACTGAGGCAGAGAGGTCGATCAATCACTAAAGACCAGATTGCTGAAAAGTGACAAAGTGACAGTGCCAGGGGCCCGAGGCAGGCCATCTGCTGGCAGAGCCCAAATTGCAGCCTCTGTGCTGTGATGTCAGGGGTCCGATATCAGTGGTTACAGCCCAGGTCACCCTGCCCAGGGCTAAACGCTAGTCCTCCCCTGGGCAAGTGATTATACTCCATGCTGAGCCTCAGCGTGCTCACTTGTGAAGTGGGGATGTGATGCTCCCCACGCATGGAGTTGTGTCAGGATTGCATAAAACAGCATGGAAAGCGTGTGTCACACAGAAAGTGTGAGGTCTGGGACCTCAGCCCACACTTTCCAAAGCCCTCCTCCTCTCACTTGCGCGAGTCACAGGCTGCAAGGCTTGTTCCAGGAATCTATCTGGGAGCTTTGGCTATGTCCTCAAACACCAGGATCGTAAAGCTGGTGGGGGTGCACAGTGTGGCCCCCCAGCAGCAAGGACTCGGCCAATCTGACCAGTGTCTGTCTCAGGGAAACCTGGGCTGGCAGCAGATGCCCTGGGGCACCCACAGGGAGCATGGGCACCACACCCTGTGCCCCAGCTCTCTCAGGGAGGGAAAGCTGGGAGGCCCTAGGCCTTGCCGTGGGAGTGGCGTCATTTGTCATCACAGGCCAGCACCGGAGACCCCGTAGGCTTTCGGGCCACCCTGGCTGGCCCCTGGTTTCTGTTGCATTTGTTTGGACAGCAAACCCCTCAGGGAGCCCTCCTTCTCCACTCTCTTCAAAGTCCACGGTGCTTGCCCTTCAAACGTGGGTTTATGGTGGCACAAGGAGCCCCAGGAACAATAAACAGCCCAGCATCCTGAGGCTGGCTCCACCCAAGGCCTCGGGTTGGTGGGGAAGGGGGCGCCTTTCTGGCTGCCAGCACCTGCCCTGCCACGGAGGCCAGGGAGCCTGGCTGTTGGGGGCTTGGGTGTCCCACAGACCCAGTTCCAATACTGCTTTTGCCTCCTAGGAGCTGTGTTTGCCCAGGCAAGTAGTTGTCCTCTCTGGGCCCCAGTTTTCCTCTCCATAAAAGGCAGCCAAGGTGCTCGATGTGCCAGTTTGCAATGAAGGTCAAGTCTTCTATTACCATTTAACTCAGACCATAAAATGGAAATACCTGAATGTGTTGAGAGCAATAACTCATTTTTAAAAAATGGGATGCAGCCGTATCACCAGAAGGGCTGGTGAAAAGGGGAAGCCCGGTCACAGTGGTATGGCATGGAGGGAGATACGTGGAGAAACTCTACCATGACGAAAGGGGGTTTGCTTTGTGGCCACGTCTGTGCTGTGTGGCCCTGAGCATAGTGCTCAGCATTTCTGGATCTGTTTCCCCACCTGCAGATAATGATCTGTAAGTTTTCTTCCTACTTCGTCCTTTAATTACCAAATAAAATCTTCCACTGAAAAATACACCTCAACATAAACACGCTGTTCTCAGCAGCACTAGGATATTCTTAAAGTACCCCACCCTCATGCACAATTAAAATGTCATCGTTTTGCAAATATAAAATCCTTGAAAAATAGAGTGGTGGGGTTGGGGCTGATTTTTTTTTGTTTCCTGTAATATACCTTTCATTATTGTCTTGTATCTTTTCTTCCTGACTTTTTCATGAATTTCTTTTTATGGACACATAGTTGCAATCATAGATGTGGCCGTACGCTCCACACAGCCTCACGCCCCCCTGCATGGGCCCTCCAGCGTGTGGACGATACCCTAATGGGGAGCCGCACTCCACCCGGTTGCTGCCTACTACCATTGTTTCACATTTACATTGTGCATTCATCTCTGCAACAGGAACATTGTATCTATAAAGCTTTTTACCATATTTTGGTTTATTTCTTTGGGTGAGAGTCACAGTAATAATCAGAGTCTAGGTCTGTATGATGGCCCTTATGTATTTTAATGGCACTAAAGGAGCCCCTTCAAGGGGACATGAAGCGCTTACGCCCCAGCTACCCCTGCATTGGCCCAAGTGCAGTGGAAATGGCCTCAGACCTTTGCCTCTAAATTGAAAGAACCTGCACAAACTCAGCCTTTTACTGGGAAATAGACTTCGTGGGGAAAATATATTTTTTTAATTGTCATAAGTTCTTTGGATGAGAATAGTTTTATAAATGAGATCAGTATTAAGGGAATTATTTACAGTCTACGGAGAAAGCATTTAAGCTAATTAAAGATGTATCTATAAAAATAGAGTAAAAGACAAAACATAAATTGCCATACGATGTAAGAACAGACACTCCCTGAAGCACATCAGCTCTTAAAACCCGTAAGTGGTGGAGGCAGTGGGTGGGGCCAAACCACAGACCATCCGGTCGCAGGGCACCTCGAATCAGCTCGTCTGGGGCCTTTCCATACAGCATGCAACGAATTCCTGGGGTCTGGCTACAGTGCAGGTTCTTGTTGGCCGTGTCTGGGTGGGGCTGAGATGGTCCATCATTAAGCAGCACAGTGGGATGCCTGAAGTCTCTGGTCCATGAAGCACTCAGAGTGGCCAGGGCTTAGAGCAAAAGGATCATTGATATCACCAGCTTGGTGGGTGTGGCCCCCCAAGCTCTTTGATTTGGAACAAGTGTTCTCAACTTGGACTACACTTTAGAATCACGAGGGGAGATTTCTTAAAACCCAGCTGCCTAGATTGCCCCTCAGACTAATTAAATCATAACCTTTGGAGGTGGGGCTCAGGCATCAGGATATTTTCAAAGTGGCCAGGTCCTCCCGTGTGCAGCTGCTGCAGAGAGCAGCTGCTTTAGATGCTCCCTTCAACAGGCAGAAAGATCAGTTAGTGATGCCTGCCAGGGGAGGGGCTTGGCCTTCACTGAGCCAATGTTCACAGAGGGCAAGGGACTTACCTAACATCTCCGTGGCGGGAGAGGGAGGATTAGGAACTAGGACTTCAGACTGTTCACTGCAGACTCCATCTTTTATTCAAGGCTGACACATGGTCCCCTTCTTAAATACATTTCTCAGTTCACATTTTTCAAGCTCCTATTGCACTATTAACCCAGAAGAGTTGGGTAGGGGTCTGACCATGACCTTCTGGTTCAGCAGTGGTGGGGGCCAAGGTTGGGTGAGGAGAAGGCCATGAAAAATTAAGCAGTCCTGGCAAACAAGGTGCATTCAGGTGATCCCCACTCTTTGGGATCCTGGAATTTCACAAGGAAGCGTTCAGACGGTGACGGATTGCCCAATGAGCAGAGTCAACAGATATCAGCAAAGCATGGCATCCAAATCAAGAACATGATCAAGAAGTTTGATAGTTTTCCAAATGCACTGAGGGTAGAAGTCAGAATAGAGGCCATGTCCGGGGGGAGTACAGACTGAGATGGGAAGGGCTAACAGGGTGCTGGGAATATAGCGTGTCTCTGTCTGGGGCGTAGACACATGTAAGTCTCATCATTTAAGGTCTGTGCACTCTATATACTTCCACGGATGTGAGTTAAGCTTCAAGAAAACATTAAAATCCAAAAAAGCTAAATCTATATAACAAGTAAGATGGCTGCAAAAGCATTAGAAACCCTGTAACAGAAAGAACTTACACAGATTAGGAAGAAAATGTCAAACAACCGAAGACAGGGGAAAAGAGAGAAATATATGGCAAACAATATATGTGGGGAAAAAATGATGGGGCAATTAACAGAAGATGAACCAATAAGCAAATCACATTAAGTACGCTTACTGTAAAATAAAACTATAACCCTCAGCTCTTTGCTGGATTTCCTTACATTTTCAATGGTTTAGTATTGCTTTTATGTTGAATTTTACATGCACATTGGGACAGCACCATAATCTTTTTAGAGTTTGTCTTAATCTGCTCTGGGCTAGAGAAATACTGAGATTGGTCAGGTGATACTTAAGGACTCAGAGGAAGTGTTTCTTCTAAGGATGTGAGCTCTCAGAGGCTTTAAGCCAGGAGAATTCCTGAAGTAGCCAGGGATAGATTAAATCCAAACCCTAAACAAAGCTCACAAAGGTGTGACCACAACGTGAAATCAATACTAAACTAGAAAGCCGAAATTCCACTGAAGCTCTCTTTTCTTTGATGCATCAAATTCACTTTTTTTAATTTAAAAAAGAAAAAACTATTCATATTTTTGGAGGAGAGGACCCAGGGCTGAGCCTGTTTTCCTGGGTGAGCTGAAAACAGGTTGCATAGGGAAGTGGAGTGGAGTGGTGATAGAGAGGCATATGGGAAAAACTGGCCTCAGAGAAACTGGGGGGGGTGGGAGGGGGGGCTCTGACATGTTTATCTGCATGGGGCCAGACCCTCCAGAGGCTGTGTCTGTAATCGGAAAAGATTTAGAGTAAAAGTGAGATGTAGGTGTGTGAAGGTATGTCTCTAGGACCTGTCCCTGTGGAGCAGGTCCGACTACAGTGGCCAAGGCAGCCTGAGGAGCAGAGGGCCTAGAGCTGGGTGTTTTCAGAGACGGGCAGTGAGGGTGGCCCACGAGTTATCACAAGCACCCTGGAAAGCCTCTTCTTCCCCTGCCTATACTCACAGAAGTATTTCTCCCAGGGGACATGTCTTACTTTCATTCACAATGAACTGTGATTTATAAAATATGCCATCCCCTTCCTAAAAGGGATGGATAGACATGGACAGAAATTCATACCAAGGTGTAAATGACTACCTGCAGGCCCCTTCCCAAAGCTGGGATTGATGAAAAGTTTTGGGAAACTGAGGGAGAACAGAGTGGGAGGAGGGGAGGGGAAGGAGGGGGTGAAGAAGGACCCTCCAAAGCAGAAGGAGTGGGCCCAGGCCCAATTATTGACCACTTTGAAAGTGCAGCCCTTAAAACAAGTAGAAAATATACTCTGGGTCAGTGTTTCTTCTCATATTTATCATAGAGGGGACCAGTGAATGTATGCACCATTATAAGTGTGGAGTCCTTTTCAGCTGGGTGCTGAGGGAGTGTCAGAAGACTGTGTGTGGTCCTTAAGTCCACTGCAGTCAGAAGATGGACGCAAACTGTTAACACAGGTCCCACAACCCGTTGGACTGCGAGCTCAGACCTGAGGGGCAAATCCTAAAGTGGGAGGCAGCCCCTCCTCCAGACAGCACTTACTCTTAAGTCACCAGGTCAGCATAAATGAGCAGCGTCACAGGAACCAGCATGCTGCGATAGCAGTGGGAGCAGCAGCCCAGGAAGCCTCTTGGACATGCTCTTTCCTCTCCCTCATAGTCCTTCCCTAATGAGGGGATGCTGACGGCTGCTGAGCAGATCTCCTCTGATCCTGCATTTGGGAAAGAACTGCAGAACCAGTTTGGGGACCACTGGACCCACTTTGGAAGAGACCTGAGCTAAAACTCCATTGCTCCGCTGGCCTCCAAATGCCTGCTCAGCCTGGTGGACCCCAGTGACATTTTGGGTCTCCTAGAATTGGTGTCAGTTCAGAGTTAGAGTCCAAGCGGTCTCCAGTTCTGATGACTTTCTTTTTCCCAATGCAGTCATCCTGGTCAGTGGCTGCTCTGTCCCCGCACCCCTTGCCACTTCTGAGTCATTCTCACATGGCAGCCAGAGTGGCCTTTCACCCCAAGTGTCAAAATGTCTTTTTGCTCACTATCTTTCATAGAATGGCTGTGTCATTTATTGTTCAAACCTGGACATTTTGAGAGTTGGAGGTGTTAACAATTACAGTGGAACAACAACTTTAACTTGGGACAAGCAAACTGGGACATGTGGCTGGTCACCCATCGCCCATGGAATGCAGCCAGGAATCATCTGTGGGATTTATAGGGCTCCACGTGCTGGGTGTTGGCCTCGTGCCACTCTCCGCCCCTCTCCACAGCCCAGCCGTGCCAGTCTTCCCTCAGTTCACCCTGACTCCGAGCCTCTACCCCTGCAGGTTCCTCCTGTGATCCCTGAGCCCAAGAGCAGCTTGGGCTGCTCTGCTGTGCTGCCCCCTTCCTATGACCCTCATTACACTTTGGTCTGTCATTTCGGCTGGACAGTGAGGACAGGGCATCAACCACGCCCTGCATCCCCATGCTTGGCAGGGACTGGCATGCAGTAGGCAATCAAAAACACGTGTTGAATGAATGGTGGAACTCCACAGATGCCTCCTACAGAAAGGAAAATGGTGGTAAGGAAGCTGCAAATCTACTGAGAGTTTCAGCAAACAAATACAGCTTGATGAAGCTTTCTGACACTAACATTTTCTGACTTTAAAAGCTAGCCATCCAGCGGAGAAAAACAAACAGTCTAGAACAATGAGCACCACTTGCTGGTTTTCTCAGCTGCGAGCAGGCCCAGGACCCTTCAGCTCACTTACATGACCAGCTCCTAAGGACACAGGAGCGCAGAGGGAAAGACATCTCAGGGAATGGGGGGAATCTCTGCAGACAAAGGGCATAGGTGGGAATTGGGGGAAAAAAGAATCTAGGAAAATAGATGGAGCTGCCATAGCTAGTGCACACAGCACCTTTGTGAGAATTATCAAGATGGCACCCCGCTCCGGGCAGACCCAGCCCTGCACCAGGTGAACAGCTTGCTGAGCTGCCAATGGGTGGAATGCCAGCCTCACGGGCCCCCTTGGCCATGCTCTGCACAGATGCTCACAGCAGCCCTGCAATATGGGAACAGAAAGTGTCAGGGCCCATGGAGCCCTTGTTCTGAATAGGGTTCCGCACAGAGCCCCCTTCTCCCCTTTCCTCCTCTGAACCCCAGTTTGGCCTTTATGGGTCTGACCAAACCCTGGTTGTGCACTGCTGAATGGTTGCACATGAAGCCATTTCTTCAGTAGAAAGGCGGGAGCAGTGGCTTCTCCTCATCGTCCTGGTCATACCAATGCTATTTCCTTTTATTATAAATAGGAATTTCACTCAAAGGGGTGCAGCCTGTTACCCCTCCGCCGCTTTGTACTTTAATCAGGGGCTTTCCTGCTGAAAATGTTTATCTTCCAGCAAAGAGGTGCTAATTTTATCTTGCGAAAGTGGGTATCTGCTTACGTCCCTTCTACCTTCAAGAAAGATAACCAAAAACGCATTATGTCATCTAAATACAGCATCCTTGGAGATCAAAAGGCATAATGTACACATCTGCCAAAGTTGATGGAGCGGCCATTGGCGGGCTCTTCCGGCCCGGCTGCATGGGCCTCATTGATAGACACACTTGGCCATTTCTATGAAAGAGACTCCCAAACGCTCTGTTTGTGCCAGTTGATTTCGGTGATATTGGGAGGTTTTGAAATGAGAATCCAAAATAGATTTGCCCTTCTCACCCCTCTGTGTAAGCCCTCGCTACAGGAAATGGCACACGTTCAAATTTTTGCAATGGAAGCAACGTGGGACTAGATAAGAAGTATGTCGCTCACAGCGACATTTTAATGTTTAAAATATAGTCAAAATGATCCATCGCCCAAATCCACCTGAATGTTGGTCTTTTGACTCCAGTCCTACTTCTAGTTCTAGTTCAATGGTTTCCACTTTCTTGGATCCCT
The DNA here is from genome assembly GCF_022682495.2 of Desmodus rotundus. NCBI lineage: Eukaryota > Metazoa > Chordata > Mammalia > Chiroptera > Phyllostomidae > Desmodus > Desmodus rotundus. Next base: position 29,098,084 of record NC_071398.1, on the reverse strand, counting down.
CTGTTATGAGTACATGCCCCAACACGGCATGCATGCACTTGCATGCACATGTGTACACACATATATCTATTTGAAATACATGTTCCCCAAACTAGGTGTAATCTCACAATGTGCATCGCACTCTGCTGTGTTTTGTCTGTCCCAGTCCAGCTGGACCTCTCGTCCTTTGCTTTTCAAAGTGTGGCCTCCCAACCAGCAGCACCAGCAGCAGCTAGGAGTTAAAAATACAGTATCTTGGGCCCTGTCCCAGGTCTGAACAGTGACAATCTGCATTTTAACAAGTTTCCCAAGCATTGGTCTAGTCTTTTTTGGGGTTTTGTTTGTATATTTTTATTTATTTTTATATTTTGGTTGCAGCTCTTGAGTGATGAATGTATTCATCACTCATCTGTGCTTCATACCCAGTGTTTGACACACCCATGTTGAGACATGGAGACAGCATTCTTAGGACTTCAAGTGGCTCTGTTGTGAGAAAAAATTGATGTTTGCCTCCAACTGTGCCCTTGGGAGACGCCTTCCCCAGACACTCCCCAACACCCCGGACCAGGGAGGGATCATCCCAAGCCCTTGTCCTCCAACCATCCTCCAGTGTCCCCCGGAGGCCCCTAGTATGCTCAGAAGGATGGAGGTTTCCCATGCAGTGTGGTTACACAAGCTTTGCCACAAACTGGAATTTGATCACCCATGCTCCGTGGGGTTTGCAAGGAGCCCTGAAGATGAGGAGGGACACCATGAGCAGGGGCTTGCTGTAGGACATTTGATTCACTCACCCTGTGACCTCATGAAGGTCTTTCCCCTCTCTGGTGACCTCATCTCAGGACCTCAGAGTTAGGACGGCAGTCTCTGGGACAAGGCTGCTTGTGGGTGACACAGTATTGAGTGAGAGGAGCAAGAATCAGACAGGGCCAGCTCTTCCCTCCTGGAATCAGAGTCGAGAATAGAATTAAAAAGCCTAAAACATCTTCACACACCCTCACAAGAAGGGCAACCATGTCCCTCAGCTCAGGACAGATTTATGAGGATAAAATGAAATTGTAAATGTGTGAGTGTTGGACAGTGGAAAACGCAGTGAACTTCCCAGGCCAGAGAGTGCAAAAATATGCTGTGAAAGATACTACTCTGCATGTTTTCACCTTTGTTAAAACTTCAAAAATAGATTCTATTTTGGAAAACAGATAAAAGTACAAAAAAAAGAACCAATAAAAATCACCTATATTCTCTTAATGAAAAGAAAACTACTTACCACTCTGCTGGGTATCTTTTAAGATCTTTTTTGATGATTTATACATGTAGAAAGTTATACACATATAAGAGTTGCCTCCTTGTGTTGTTTTTAACATAAATAGCATAACACTGAACACATTCAGAAACTCACTTGTTCTCCCAACAATGTCTTAGAGATCTCTCCCTGTCTGCAACACTTAGGAATCTTATTTCTTAAGCCAATACTCAGTGTTCAACATGGAGAAAGCAGAGGGTGCTTTACCATTCCTGTATCGGTTGGTAGTCATTCAGTTACTTCCTATCTTAACTCTAATAAAAACATTTACAGTGAACATCCTCAAATCTACCTCTCTGTGCACCTGTGGGTACTTCTTCCCCCAAACTGACTTCTAAAAGTGCCATGTCTGGGTTGTAGGGTTTATGGGTTTTCAATGTGAATCAACACTGTCCAATTGCTTCCAAAAACAATGTGTTAATTTATGGGCTACCACAGCGATACGACCTACTTCCTGACCTGTCCCCAATGCTGGACATGATCAATCCTTTAATTATTACTAATGTTGTGGGGGGGGGGAGCAGACCCTATTATTTTTTCTGTTTGCTAATGTGTTTGCACATCCTTTCATATCAGGAATTTGAATTCTATTTCAATGTGCTGCCTCTCCTTACCCTTGTAACATTTTTCTGTTTGTATGTGTCCATGTGTATGTATATCTTTTTAAACCTGACATTCGACAAAGTGCTTTAAACATTTTGGCTATTAGTCATTTCTGTGTTCTGTGTTTTGCAAGTATTTTTCCCAGTAGGTCACTGAAATTTCATGTTGTTTATGGTGTTCGTTGTTACGCAGATGTTTCACACAGTCAGATGTATCATTTGTTTCCTTTTTTTGCATTTGCATTTATATTTTTAAGAAAATGTTATCTCTCCTTAAAGTTGTAAACCTACTCTTTAAATTTATTCCTAAGATTTTTATAGTTTAGTTTTTTTTACTTTTGCACTTTTGCCAATTGTCCCAGCACCATTTACCGAGCAGTTGGTCCTTCCACAAATGACTGAAGTGCCTTCATTGTCACGAATGACACCCCAGCCGTACACGCATCTATTGTACATGGACTGCTGCTCTGTTCCGTTGGCCTGTCTGTTTTACTTCCAGGTATTTGGGTATTTTTTTCATATACTTTTGTGTTAATAATTGCTTGTTGAGTTTCACTGTGGCCAAAGAATATCCTTTGTATGATTTTAATCTTTTTAAATTTATTGAGACTTGTTTTATGACCTAGAACAGAGGAAGGGAAGGTCTTTCTGTAAAGGGCCAGATGGCAAACATTTTAGGGTTTGAAGGCCATGTAATGTCTCAGTTGTATATTCTTCTTTGTTTTGTTTAGGTTTATTTTTTTTAAAACACTTTAAAAATTTATTAAAAAAAACCACTTCTCAATCATGGGCTATACAAAGCAGGCCACAAGTCACAGGGGTCCAGACTATTGCCACCTTGGTTAATATTCCACGTGCACAGGAATGGAATGTGTATTCTGCTCTTGTCAGGGGGCGTGTCCTATCAATGTCAACTAAATCAAGTTGATTTATAGAGTTCACGTCTACTCTACCTGTTGTGGTTGTTTTTGTCTGCTTGATTTATCAACGATTAAGAGAGGAGTATTGGAACCTCCAGCTGTAATTGTGGGTTGTATTCTTCTCCTGTTCACTCTATCATGAATGATTCCTGCATTTCAAAGATTAAACGCTTCATTACATGGCCTCAGGAATAATGATTACATTGAATTGCTTTTCAATAACAGAAATGTAATTAACATCTGTGTTATTGGCAGTTCTAGCTATAACATTCTCAGAATCTGGGTTGCGAAATATCACTCCTCAGAGTGCATGTTTTCCAGGAACCAATAGTGAGGACACTTTGATTGGTCCTCAGTTTTCTCATGAGTAAAATGGGTTATAATAAAGCCCCTTGGTTTGCTGGGAAGACTAAATACGAAAAACATGTAGGATTTGGTGTGATGACTGGAACAAAGTAGGTGCTCAATGCATTCTAGCTGCAAGTATTAGTGTTAGCGTTAGTATTGCAATATTTCCTACAGTGACAGAGGCAAATAAGAGAGGGCTTCTGCTAGGCAAGTAGCTGTGGTTGACCAGGAAGGAAAAGAGATGGTTGGGGGTCTTAATCAAACAAGAGAAGCAAGTTGGGAGCAGCAAATGGCCAGACTTCAACCATATACCATGGATTGTATTCTGACTTCCACAAACTTTCCAAATCACTTTTCTCCCACTCCCTCTAACAACTGTCAAAGGTAAGGCCCTGGGTCCAACATCAGCTCCTATATTCTCCAAAAGGATAAATCCTAGGCTTTGCTGAGAGTGCTGATAAATATGAGAACCACAATAAAAATAGAGTGTCAGAGTGGGAGGGACATAGATGTCAAACTCCAACAGACTTGGGCACAGTCAGCAAACCCTGGATGCATTATGCAGGCACACTTTCCCAGGAGTAACCACATTCAAAGGTCTTGCCTAACATCCAACCATGATACTGCAGTCCCCCCTGGAAAGAGCTCAGCTCTTCCTACACCCCTGGAAAGACCTCAACTCTTTCTACACCTTCCACAAAGATTAAAATACAGCCATTATTTTAAGAGCACAACAGAGCTATACATTGCCATTAGCCCGAGGATAATACGAACACACATTTTCCTGATTTTGACCAGATTTTTAAAAAATCAATCTGATATAAAATTTACTTACAATAATATGCATCTATTTCAAATCTTGACAGGTGTATGCACTATGAAACCATACTCCAATGAACATATAGTTTATTCATTTCATTTATATTACCACAAAAGCCCTTGGTACCCCTTCCTAATAATCCAGGTGACCACTGATCTGATATCTACAGCTAGAGATTACTTTAGCCCATTCTAGAACTTCATTTAAATGAAATCACAGAGTATGTACTCTTTTGTGTCTGGCTTCTTGCACATGAAATAATATTTTAAGCTCCCTCAATATCATTCCATATATCAGAAGCATGTCCCTTTTCAGTGGTGAGTGGTATATTATCACAGAGATTGGCCACAATTTGTTTATCCATTAATTTGTTGATGGAAATTTGGGTTATATGCAACTTTTGACTGCTATAAATAAAACAGCTCTGATCATTTGCAAGCTATCTTTTTGTAAGTGCGTTTTAATTTCTCTTAGAAAGAATACTTAGGAGCAGATTTGCTAGGTCATTCAGGAAGTGTATATTTATAAGAAACTACCAAATTGCTTTTCAAATTGGTTGTGTCGTTCTACATGCCCATCAATAATGTCTGAGAGTTCCAGTTGCTCCTCATCCTTGTCAACACTTGCAAGTTTCAGTTTTCTTAAATTTTAGCCATTCTGGTGAGTGTGTAGTGTTGCCACATTGTAGTTTTAACTTGTATTTCCCAATGACTAATGGTGTTGAGCATCTTGCGTGCCCATTAGACATTCTTTGTAAAGGGTTTCAACCATTTGTATAACTGGGTTGGTTTTGTTCTGAATTTCAAATTGTAAGAGTTCTTTATGTATTCTGGATACAAGTCACTTTCTGGGTATATGTATTGTCAATATGTCCTGCAGTCTGAGGCTTGTTCTTTCATTTTATTGATATTTTTAAAGAATAAATTTATAAATTTGGGATTTCGATTTATCAATTTTTATTAGTGAATTTTCTATCACATCTAAGCAATCTTTGACTACCCCAAGTTTGTGAAGATATATTTCTTATGTTTCCTTCTACAAATTTCATTATTTTAGCTCTTACATTTAGATCTTTTGTGCAGTTTAAGTTAATTTTTATGCGATGAGAGGTAAGGGTCAGGGTTCATTTTTTCCTTGTATGACTATTTCATTGCTCCTACCAGGTTGAGGAAGTTCCCTTCTAGTTCTTATTGGCTGAGAATTGAATTTTTCAAAAGCTTTTTCTGCACCATGTAATTGAAATGTAAACAAACTGAACTGCAGAAATAGATTGATAATAATCACCAGGGCTATGTAAAGGAAAAAGGATTCATTCCTTTGGTGTGTTTATTGCCTTAACAGCTAGAAGTATAGAATAAATAATTTATCTAGTTCATTTATACCACCACAAAAACTCTCAGCAGCCATTTGCAAATCCCTTTTAATTACCTCCCCATATAATCACTTTTTCAGTCTCTCTTAATGAGCAGTGAGCAGATGACCCAGGTTGGTCCAAAGAGCCATAACAGAAAGTATGCTACAAGGCTCCTGTAAAAGAGTTTTCCTCCCAGATGAAAGGCAAGAGGCCCCCTCTCCTCATCTCCATCTATCTGCCTTTCAGAGGCAGTCATATGAAGGTCTGAGGCCTTGGGACTATGCTGGAAAAGTCAAGAGAACTTCAGAGATGCTGAGCAACACTAGGAAACTCATTTCATCATGGGATGCAGAAACTTGGACTTCTTATTATGGGAGATAATCTATTTCTTTACTATGTATGCTACATTAATTTCTATTTTATTATTGATTAACAATCTAGGCTTCTCTCCCAAGCCTTAAACCCAAGTCCAGTCTAGAATGGACCTTCTCTAGAGCAATCAACTAAGTGTTTTCATCACCAATTCTCTTCAAACATGAGAATCAGAGGAGAAGCTGATTCTCTAAGGGGCAGAGTCATGGGATGGGACCTACAGAACACAGTGGAAAGACCACCCAGCCTGGAAGTTACAAGTCTGGGCTCTCATGCTGCCAGCACACCCCACTTCTCTAGGCTTCCTTCTTTTTCTCCATCTTCCACGCACCATCCCTTGTTAGAGCCTTTCTTATGCCTGAAATAGTCCCCTCTACCTCTTCTCTTTGCTTCATCTAGCTGGTTCTACTCACCCTTCAAGTCTCAGTTTAAAGATTACTCCCTTAAGGGGTCCTTCCAGATTCTCCAAACTCTCTCTTAGCACCCTGAATTTTTCCTTGAAGCAATAATCCCAGTTGAAATTAAGTTGTGTGATTCACTGTAATCCCTCTCCTCCACTGAAATGCAAGCTCCCTGAGGTTGAGGATCAGGTCTGCTTGTTGCGGCCCTATGTTCTCAACACCTAGTATGGTGCCTGGCACATTAGATAAGGTCCACACATATGTTTGATTGACTGACTAAAGGACGGATGGATGTATGGATGTTGATTGAATGGCACTACCACCAACTTGCTGCATGACCTTTGGCAAGTCACTTCCCTCTTCTAGACTGTAGTTTCCTCATCTGCCATGTAAGGAGTTTGAACTAGGTGGAATTTAAGAGTTCTTCCACAGTCAACTCTTTGTCACATTGAATCCAGATGCTCGGATGTGGTTTGTTTTTTAAATTGTCCCTCCCCCACCTATCCATTTACTTTCCACCCCTGCTGGTAACCCTGCAATTGTCCCAGAAGCTCATTCCATATAAGCATCCCATGGATGACAGCTGGAGCTGGTCGTCCTGACTACCCCAGGATGCCGGGGGCGGTGGTTTCCAGACGCTGGGAGGCTGCAGTGTCTGGTGGTTTCTCCAGGATGCCAAGTCCCTGGTCCCCTTGTTCTGCAATGGGAAGGCAGAAATTTGGGGTGGTTGGCAAGTAATTTTCAGAGAAGTCTGTACCTATATTTGTCTGCATTCCAGCACATCTGTTCATCATCAGGCACATGGCAGATAAGAAGAGTCCTCTTTTCAGATTAAAGATGTCAACCATGCAATTTCCTGGCCATAATGGGCTTTTACATCTGCATAGCGGGTACTGCAGGGACTTATCTTGAGCATCGGATGGCACATGGGAATCCACAGAAATCCACAGCATACACACTTGTGTCTTAAATCTCCTTATCATAACCCACAGTGGAAGCAAAGGCTAAGACAAGTTCCATCATTTTTACTTTGGTTTTTTTTTTTCACCCATTTCCTCAGGTCAGAGTCACTGGCTCCTCCGCCCTTCCCCTTCCCCTGGCAGGAATCATGATAAGAGGTGACCATTTACTGAGCCCCACTCTGCCAGGAACATGGACCTTTTGTGCTTTCTCTCTAATCCTCACAATAATTCCTGATTGTACGTTCTCATCCCAAGATGGTAGATGGGGAAACTGAGGCTCAGAAGCATGCTTAGACTTGCCCAAGGTAACACAAACTAAAAGTGGGGGTCTGAGATTTGAACCCAGATCTGATTCTCCCAGGCTGTCCATGGGCACTCCTCCTGGTCACCTATCCAATAATCCATGGCAGGGGCTAGATAAAGAATCAGAACCAAGCACACCAGCTGCCTTCCCTTGCCTGCCCCCAATACCATGCAGGTGAAGCAGGGATGAGAACTGAGACCCACAGTAGGGACTTAATCCAGGGGCACAACCATCCACCCAAATAACCCTCATATATCTCTCTAAAATAGGGATGATGGCATTTTGTTAATAAATGGAAAAGGATGTTTAATAGAAAGGGATTGGGGAAGAGAGAGAATGTGAAAATGAGATGCTTAGGGCTGCTAGAACATCTTGGGACAGATGCTAAGAAAATCTCCAAGATGCCACCTCAGAGCATGGATGTTCATTAGCCAACTGCTACCTCCATTTTTCTTGACATGTGAGAAAAATCACCTCCAAGGCTTACCTTCCATTAGTCATGAATGAGTTACTTTCAGCTGACAGCATTCCTAACTGATACACAATTTAAGCCACAAACCACCTTTAACACACTCAATGCCTTCAACGGCTGTCTGGGGGAGATGATCTAACTCCTAAACCTCTTTTCAGGGTCCCCATTACCCAAACTTCTGAACTTTACCCCAGTTCATCTCAGGCAAGCCACCCAGTATACGCTGCATCTCCCCTGCAAAACCTCGCAGCAAATTCCTACTCCTGCAATGTCAGGGGACCTTAGTCCATTGGGAATAATAGCCACTGTCTGTTCTCTAGCCACATTCCCAAATTAAAAACAAACAAAAAAAAATCAGAGAGAGTTAGCCTTCCCACATTCCCAGCTCAATAAATACAATCAAATGATGGGAGATGAAAATCAAACAGCCAAGCATTCCATCTGAATTGGGAATCTGCAGCCCAGATTCTCCTGGTAACGCATGCCTCCCATCACCACATCATTACCCAACCCTGCCATTTGGGAAGGCAAACCTGTACTTACAATCAAAATGAATGGAATATGTAACCAGGAGGCAGCTCACTTCCAGGAATGGCCGGCTGGCAGTGCCCGCCTCATCCCCCACCCTGCCCTGCCAGCCCCCTTTCATCACCAGCTCTGGGTTCTGTGCTCAGCAGAGGTCCCCTATGACGTCAGAGACCTAACATCTCTTTCCCCTTCTGTATTGTTCTCCTGCCTCCTGGTGTCAGAGAAGTCCTCTCTTTGTCTGGGCATTTTCCTCTTACTGGTGCTAACTAATCTCTGCCTTTCTGATAAGACCCACTCTGCCTTCATCGGAACTGCAATGGAGAGTTAAGATGTCCAGGTCAAAGGTTTTGTACTTTACAGTGAAAGCTGATGCTGTCATGCGTGGTGCAGGGTAAAGAGGAAACAAGCATCTTCTATGGCTTCACGAAGGATAAATTACAGCCACCAGCCTGGAGGGCAAGGTGGTGAAATGTAGCCAGGTCCCTCACGATGTGTGCCCATTGACCCAGCAAGTTCCCCTCCATTGATGTCACCTGAGGAAAGGTTGGAGATTACATGCAGACGTATGCAGATGGATACACAATAAAGCATCTTGTTTATCACAAAGCACTGGGAACAACGCAGTTGCTCAACAATATGAAATTGTTAAATTGAAAAGAAAGAATGTGCAGCCATTAAGAAGCATCTCGGTGAAGAATAATTAATGCCAAGAAAAATTCATAATAATTCATATACCCGAATGAAACATGCTGAGTGAAAACACTAACTGAATGAGATATGTAACTGTGTATCACTTACATCTTCTCAGTGTCTGTGTAAACAGAACGCGCTCGACAGCTGACCCTTCTGTAGCACTATGTGCAGGGTGCTGTCCTAAGTACTCTGAGGTCTAGTAATGCACTCTAAGTGCATGCACTTATTCACTCAATTATCACAGTGACCCTATAAGGTATATGCATTATTATGAATGTTATTATTAAAATATCAATTATTGTTAATTTTTAAAAGATTTTAGTTATTTATTTTTAGACAGAGAGGAAGGGAGGGAGAAAGAGAGGGAGAGAAACATCAATGTGCGGTTGCCTCTCACGTGTCCCCCACTTGGGACCTGGACTGCAACCCAAGCATGTGCACCGACTGGGAATCGAACTGGTGACCCTTTGGTTCGAAGGCCAGCACTCAGTCCACTGAGCCACACCAGCCAGGGCCAATTATTATTCATTTTAATAAACATATTTAAATACTATTATTATACAAACTCAGGCTTCAAGTCACACAGCTAATCAATGTGAGACCTGGAATTTGACAGCCAGAAGTCCAGCCTTTTCACTCTGTGCTACAATAAAAATGTTTACTTTGAATATATCACAGTGATTGTCAGCAGAGAGTGGGAGGGAAGTAAGGGACAAAAAGAGTAAGCAAAACAACACGACAGGGTCTTGCACAGTAGGCTAATCCAACCCTCTCCTCCTGAGGTCTAAGCAACAGAGGAAAGAAGGAAGAAGAGAGGGAGCATGGGAGGGCAGAAGGAAGATGTCTGTAGGTACAGATTTAGATATAAAGGGATAACTACACATAAAGGGAGATAAGGATAAGAACATGGACATAGATATAGGTAGATATAGATATCAATGGATAGGTATAGGGTTAGTATAAATACAGGCATAGATATATAAACACTAGTGTGTCCCAGCTTCCTAGGAGGACATGTTGGACCTCGGAATTCCCCATCGCCCACCCACCCCCCTCCTTGCCCTGGTCACAGCTGACTAAGTCAATGCTTAGCACTTAAGCATGGGAAAAATAATTCACAAACTGGCCAGCAATCTCTAACCTCAAAAATGCTCAAAAAGGTTATTTGATTCACTCGGGCTCCAGAGAATTTGAACTTAAACACATGGAAGGAATTTGCCAGTGAAGGTGAAGCTGGAACAGAGAGAGGGTGATGTAGAGGCTACCAAGGGGCTGCCTTGAAGTGGTCTAGGGGACGCCATTCACAAATGCTGGGAGGTGGGCTGGCTGGGCAGTAAGAACAACGGTCATGGACTGTGCAGAAGGTGGAAAAATCAAACCTCACAGAAAGAAATGAAACAGGAGAGAAAGAGAGAGAGAGAGGAAACTAACCCCAATGAGCTCTCCCCAGGCCCAAGCATTTGAATCTAAGCCCATTCCATCCTGACAGCAGCCCTCTAACCAAACCAAAAATGGCAAATACCAAATGTTATTTTTTCATTAATTATAAAAGGCATACCTATTTTGTGAATCACAAAGGCACATTGTAAAATAATTTTTAAGATGCCATCAACTGAACAATGCACCCTTATTTTAGAGATGTTAAAAAGTGGGAAAATGCGCATCTTGGAATAAATAAATTTCTAATCATGCAACTCCTCCATTCTCTGTGGCAGACACTACTAATCAATCCTGACACTTTTCCACCACCAGGTCGAGGTGTGGTCTCATCACACCATGTCAGGAACTGCCAACTAAAATGAGACCAGTTTGTGTGCCCTGGTGTGGGCCTAGGGTTTCTCAAACGAATTCAAGAAGAGATCACTCCCACAATGGAGTGGCGGACCATAGAACCAATCTCTACTTTCTGTGCTAGAGAAATAAGACAAGGAAGCCACCTAGAAAGTGATTTGATGGTTATGTTCTATTTTAAATAGCCCTCCATTTAATCTGTCTCTTTCGTCCCCAGGGAGATCTCTCAAAAGGGTCCAGAATCTTGGGATTGCTTCTGGAACACCGCATACAGCACAGACAAGTTTACCAAGAGACAATACCCTATTAGTTGTTAGCAATATAAAATTATAAACACAAACATGCAAACACACACACAGCCATTTGCCAGGCATAGTTACTCGTCTTTGAGGTTTGCGGTTAAAGGTCATTTTGTCCTCTCATGCAAACAAATAATAGCAGTTGCCTGAGGGTTCGGCCAGTCCCTAGCAGAAAGATTTAAGAGACGATGGTACCCACTAAATGTTCTATCTGCCCCTCATTTCCCAGGGCCCTTACATTTAGGCCAATCCTTGTGACGACTAGTGAGGGGTGGAAGTGGCCCGTGGCTTCCAGTGTGCATGAGGCTCAGAAGAGCCAGTCCATGACCCTCCAGATGGTTCTTCCCTCACCCCAGTGACAAGGAGTCTTTGTAATGAGGTGGCAGAGCCACAAAAGTGTGAAGACTCCCCACATGAAAGATAGGACCCCCAGCACACTGTGTGAGTGAGGACAAGCCTTGGTTGTGCTAAGCCTCTAATTGGGGGGCTACTTGTGACCAGAGCACAACTTGTGTATCTTGACTAATACACTGAACAAGTTCCTGTCTCTTGATTAGCTTTTTAGTAAGATAACTTCCATCTCTGGAAGCTCAAACACTGCTGGGGTCAGATATACTTGTTGGGGAGCTGAGCAAATCTCTTTTCAGGGAACTGAGTCACCTCTGGGACAGGACACCCCCTTCAGGAACAGAAAGCAGGACGCCACGACTCTGACACAATGCTCAGTTGTTGGAGAAGGGCAGTTCTCAGGACAACCAGGCATCTGTCCTTGGATTTACTCCCAGCCTGTCCCTTCTCACAGTGGAAACAACCAGTCCAGGTAACCCCTGACCAAAACCTCACAGCCAAAGGGAAGGAATTTGCTGAACAAGAGCAGGGTGGTTGGGACATGGGAAGTGACGGCTGTGGTATAGACTTTTAGAGTTAAAAATGTTTGGGAGACTGATGGGGAAAGAGTGGCTTAGTTTTCCTTCTGGAAAGCTTCTCACTGCAAGCAGCAGGCTTCCAAGAGGGAGCGCTCCACATGTGAGAGCAGAAGCTTCAGATGACTTCAGACCCAGCTTCGGAAATGACATGGTGACCCTTCTACTACATTCCATGAGTCAATGGAAATCACAAAACCACTATTTTCCCTCTCGGACCTCCTCCTACTCGAGCATATTTTAACTCGAGAAGTGTGTATATAGCCTCCACTCCCCCGCTCTTGCTCAGCAGAGCCCCTGCCCTTGGCTGGATGTCTCTGTCAGTGTTGCCCGGACTGGGCCATGCAACTGTGCGAAGGGAAGTCGTTGTACCCAGACTCGCTCCGGTTTTGCCTTCAATCTGGCTCTTACCCTCCCCCAACCCCTGCCATCGTCATGCCTCAAGCTGTTAATTATGTAGATTTTGTACCCTAATAGCCAATTTGGCTATAGATCCCATATAAATATTTCTCTTCTTCTTCTCTCATTGATTCTTAGAAAGAAAGAAAAAAAACTCATCTTGACCTTAAAAACACAGAACACTTCACCAGTATTGACAATTTGTCTCCATCAACCAGTTAGCACTGGACTGGTATTCCCAAAGGAATGTGACATTAGGTGGATGAAGGGGTTAAGCTAAACCGTGAGCCTGGGAGCCAGAGCTGGGGCCTCTTCTCCACATGGATCTGTGTGGTCTTGGGGGCCTCTCCTCTGTGACCTCAGTGCCTCCATTTCCCAGTGAAATATAAATATCAGTGTCCTTTCCTGCTTGAGGCTGTTTTCCCCAGCAACTCAAATATTGAACTAAAAATATTTGTTCCAATGTGAAAATGAAAGCATAGAAAGTCACATACATATAGAATCATGGGAGTATCGCTTCCTGTGTGTGTGTGTTGTAGACTCCAAGAGACAGTGACTAATAACTGGACATGCAGGGTTCTAATCCAGCCCAGAGATGAACTTCATACACCTCGCTTGACCTCCCTGGACCCCAATTATCCACGTGTAGAAAGAGGAATGCTGGCCCAGATTAGCATTTCTCAACCTTGGTGGCACATCAGAATCATCTGGGAAGATATTTTAAAATGCTGATGTCCACACCCACCACGGACCCACCACGGAACCATAAATCCAAATTCCTGGGTATAGCATCTAGGACTTGGAATTTTTTTTTAATTCCTGAAGTGATTCCCAGTATGTAGCCAGGGTTGAGAACCCCTGAATTGGGTTCATGGTTTTAAAACTATATTTAATCAGAGATTCATTTCTTTAAATAAAACGCACAGTAGAGGCGTAGAGCACATAGGGGAGTAGAGCACATACACAGGCAGTTGTTCTGTGTGAAGCCGGAGAGTGGCCTAAGTCCTGCCCACTGAGCCTCAGCTGCTCCCCATACTCTTCCAACCCTGGAACCAGTGCATGGGACCCCCTTTCAGCCCCTGGAAGCCCTTCCCAGCCTTGGAACACTAGTGTTCTGCCCAGCACAACTGCTGGAGACTAGACAATGTCCAAGATTGTTTAAAGAACTAAACTTCTGAAATCATGTGAGAACAGTCAACATCTGGAGCATTATCTGGATCATAAATTTTCTCGCAAATCTATCGGCTTGATGAAACCTAGTTTCCGTCCTATATCGTGTCTGGTTGTGGAACCACAGGCCAAACTCGGCTCCGGTCGGGATAGGCAGCCAGCTGCTGGCTGCCCCTGGCGCTCTCAGCAGCCGTGCGCTTTCTGAGGCCCATTTCTTTCAGAGGCCAAGGGGAAAGGGTCAACAGTGCCTCAGTCTGCATGCCACGGGGCAAGGAATGGTTTCGTCAGAAACACCCTCGGAACTGTGCAGCTGGTGCTGTGAAGGGAAGTTCATTCGTGTTACACAGGAAGTGCTAGGAATCCACCTTTGTCCGAAATCGGACCCCAATCCAGAAGTCCCGGTTCTAGCCCTGGGATGTTTCAAGCCCCCTTTGCTGTGCAAGGTCAGAACACACGAAGGTGTCAAACACAGCTCTGAGGAAGCAGGGCCAGAGTCCCTGGTTAGTGTCAAGTGGCCAGCAGAGCACGAAGACGTGGAAGACTCAGCATCACGGTCACGCCTGGGCCTGAGGAGGCTATTCAGGCACTTGCCCAGCCAACAATGTGTAAGGTGCCACCAAAAACTCAGCAGTGAAAATAAAAAATATTTTAATACCATATTTGTTAAAAATCTAAATTAATGCAAACAATTCCATGATAAACAAAATATAAAAAATTGAAATAGAAGATCAGTCATCACCCTGACCATCATCATCCAAAAGCTACGATGACTGAGGGCTTACCATGGTGTAGACATTTTACCAGTATTATCTGCATTTAATTTTCACAACCATCCTGAGAAGAAGAAATTTATTACCACTTCACATATGAAGAAACTGAGGCCTCAAGAAGATAGTAATTTATCCATATGTGAGAGAAGGAAATGTGCCCCTCTACCTGCCCAGAAAACCATCTTCAGAACCCAGCTGGGGAGGAAGCCTCCGAGAGAGGCAAGAACAGAGTCATCCTGGCCGAAGTTTTCCCCAGTTCCTCAGCCAGGGGTAGCTGGACATGAATACTACCAAGGCCCACCACACAGCATTGGTAATGGTCATCTCTAGTTGTGATCATGATAACTTTACAGGAAAGAGGATACAGTGTTTACATTCTATCATGCACTTCGCAAGCCATTTCCCCCTGGCACGTCAGTTTGTTCTGTTGTAGAACAAGAGCTGGGATTAATTGATCTCAAAGTAACTTGGGACACTAAAGAGCCTATTTCCCAGGCATCCTCATCCTCGGTGACAGCTCCTGGCCTTGCTGGGCACGTCCCCTTCCTTTGACTGTGAGGCTGCGACTAAATATTACCTGAAACTTTCCCTGGGATCAATGGAAAGTCATTGCTCCAAGATTGAGAAGGAAATTCCATCAGTTTTGCCTTCAGTCACTTTTTTTCTGCCTTCAGTGTTTGTAATTTATTAGGCAATCTGGATGAAGCTTTGTGGTAAAGAAGCCCTCCCACCTTGACTAGACTGGATTCTGGTGGGGATATCAGGTAGGCAGCCCCCAGCTGAATGTTGATGCAGGAGGATGAGTTTCTGACTCAAGCTCCTACAAGATATATTTATTCTGAGCACAGCTGCAGAGCAGCACACTGCATATCCCCTCCTGCTCATCCCTCCAGTGGAGACTCAATAACACAGAAGGTACAGGAATAACAGAGAAAGAGATAGGGGACCGTGATCAGCCAAGGGGTCCCTCCTCATCAAGAAGGGAAGGGGGGGCAAAGACATGGAGAGAGCAGGAGTCACCTACAGCAGAGAGAGGGGTTTCTCTTCCTCAGATCCTTCCCAAACCCACTTCATTTTATTGTTTGAGGAATTTCCAGGAATCTGGTTAACAGACGTGATATGTGGAACTTGGATATACACAAAAGCAAATGGTTTTAAAATGAACAGAAACAATGAATGCTACTTAGCTCAGAGCCTAAGCCTTGGGTAGCCAAGTCCTGTGGTTGTTGAGAATGTTTTAGTTGCTAGTATCAGGAGCAATCTAACTAGATTAGGGTGGATGTGATGGGGTCATGTGGGTGACATAATCTGTTTTTTCCACTTCTACCCAGACATAAGGCTGGACCACATTTTCTAGAATCTCTCGCAGTTAGATGGCATCAAGTGCATATGAGCAGAAGTGATGAGCTCCCCATCCACACCTGGCTTATCAACACCTCCCATGTGCTACCCTTTCCTGCAGGGACCCAGGGGGCCCAGAGCCATAAGACACAGAGAGCCTGGCCCCTAAATGTTGGCCTGGAGCAAAGCACCCCAAGTTTCTGGGGTCGTTGGTTATAGCATTTGATCAGCTCCAGCTAATACATAAAGCAGGGGGCACTGATTTGAAGAAATCCAGTTGTTGAAGCAACCAAATATCAGGAAAGGTGGGAAAGAGGATGTGTCCAAAGAACTGAGTTCATGGATTCACTCTCTGGAATGTTCTATTAAAGTGGCTCTGCTCAGTTCAAAATTTCAAGTTCCCAGGAAAGAGACTTTGATTGGCTTATCCTGAGTCAGCTGATCTCCCCTGGACAATGAGTTATGGGAAGGGGGAATCAGGGTCTGGCAGGTCCATCAGGGTTGCAGGGCCTCAACCTTGGGTTCCAGGGTGTCTTCTGAAGGAAGAGGAATTATAAACCATCAGCCACCCAAAGAGGTGTCTGTCTCTCTAGCTTTTCCTGGGGCTGAAAGGACTTTCAACTGAATCTTTTTTGTCCCTCCAATCTATTCCTTCTGGGTTCTTTCTCTATGTCCCAAGATTTTGTCTAATCTGCCATCAAGACAGAAAGCATGGAGCTGACCTCAACTCTCCCCAAGTCCTCCAGCTGACTGGTCAGCTTAACACTCCCACCTAAATACCTGCCCATTCATTATATCTCCAAGGTGCTCTCCTAACTGGTCTCCTTCCTCCAGTCACCTTCTTGAACCCATCTCTCACCATGATGAAGCCCAGGAGGTGATGATGAAAATGTGTAGCATGAGCTGGATCCATCAAGATGGCCCTAACAAGTTGTCCCAAACTGGGTGGCTTAAAGCAAGAGAAATTTATTCTTTGATGGCTCGAGAGACAAGAAGTCTGAAATCAAGGAGCCAGCAGGGCTGTGAGCTCCCTGAAGCCTCATGGGAATAATTTGGTCCATGTCTTTCTCTTAGCTTCTTGACTTGCTGGCAACCCTTGGCATTCCTTGGCTTATATGTGCATCACTCCAGTCTCTGCCACCATATGCCACCTCCTTCTCCCCTGTGTCTGTCTCTATGGGCCATTTTCTGTCTCTTATAAAGGCATCCACAGAATTTAGAACCCACCCTAGTCCAGTACACTCTTAACTCAATCCTTACTTTAAACATATACACAAAGACCTTATTTCCAAATAAGTCATATATTGAGGTTCTGGATAGACTTGAACTTTGAGGGGACACTTTCAACCTTCCGCACACCCCTTTTACTGCAATTCCCATCTGTCTCAGGTAACAGTCACCTTTAAGCCTTCTAATTGTGACTTCTTTTTACCCACTGGCCTGCCCATTTACTTAAATGCCTTGACAAGTTTTCCCCTCCGAAGGAGTATGTGGGAAACAAGAGCAAAGAGAGAGCTAAGTTGCTTTCGTGGCATTCAGCTCCCTTTACTTTAGCCGGGTTCCAGAAACTCTCAAAGCCAACAGCCAGAATGATTTAGTAAGTCTCAGGACACTGAGGCTTTGCCACTGAGGAGCGTGATGGGAAAGATCAGATCTGTGCTGGTCTGCGTGGGCGGAGGGGCCAGCTGTGAACGTTTTCCAGGAAGCAGATGGAGGGCAAAAGCTGGGTGACTTTTTATGAGTGTTTGTTCCAGCTGTTGGTTGGCTATTTTGTTCCTGGAGCAGCTGGAACCAGGCAGCAAGGCCTCAGAATTACAACCTGCTTTGCAACCTGCTTTGCAATTACCAAGAAATTATATGGCCTGCAAATTGGGTAATCCCTGTGAAGCCTGAACGTCCCCACAAGCAATGGCAGCCCCCTTAGTGAGAATGGCCAGACTCACAGGCTTGTGGAGCCACCTGCAATCCCAAGACCTCAGCTGGCCCACATCCCAAGCAAGGTCTGTGTGTTGTTGCAGAGGTATGCCCCACATGGGATGCAAAATGGGCGTCTCTATTCTACTCCAATCTCCTTACTGATGACGATTGCTATGCAAGGCCTCTCTCCTGGCTCTCCTGAAGCTGAGCCACCCCTGACAGGTGGTGAGCTGTACTGTCCTCCATGCAGAAACAGGGAGGCTTCCTCCTCTAGCCTCCTGTGTCCTCCCGGGACCCAGGTTCCACCCATCTTGTTGGGTCACCTACATATGGCTCCTGCCTCCCAGTGGCTGGGGAAAGAGACAAAATGGCAGGAATGCAATTTGCTTAAAAGTAGAAGTGCAGAAGTTGTGTGATTATTTACATGCACATCCTCAAGGTACAACATGGCCACATCTAGCTTCAAGGGAGGCTATAATTGGGTGGCCATGGGCCTGGTTAAAACTCAGGGGGCTTCATTAACAAAGAAAGAGAGGGAGAAGGATACCGAGTTAGCATCACCTACAGCAGACCCTACACCCGGCCTACGCCCAGCAGCTGGCTCTTGTGGAGACAGAACACAGGGCAGCTGTGGGCGTGCTTGCTGAGTGCTGCTGTAAATGCACACTATGGTCTTGAACTCACTTCACTCTGGACCTGGGAAAGGGGAGGGGGACGTTGGGTCCTGTTCCACTTTAGGAGGTACCAAAAAAATACTCAAAATAAGGTGAGGACAGGTTATCTTGTACACTGTTGGAAGGTGGCATTTTGCAACATACCATACAATTTGGAAAGAGCTATCAAAAATTTAAATGTATAAATTATTTAATCATCTAGTAATTAAATTTCTTGAGAATTTAATATATGATTATGTTCACATAAGAAGCAAATACATGGTTTTAAAATGCTCATTGTAGCATCATTTGTAATAGCAATGTACTAAAACAACCTGTGTCCATCAATAGAAGACTGGTTTAATAAATTATGCTATATCCACACAGCAGTATACTATACTGCCATCAAAAGAATAAACTATATCTGTGTGTACTGGCAAAGAACAATCTTCTGTATTTTTTACATTAAAGGACCAGAGCGGGAAGAGAGCAAATAGTATATTTCCATGTGTGTGGTTGGGAATGAGGGGAGAGGCCAGCACGCGGGATGCATGCTGGCACACACACTGCCTATTATCACATCACATAAGGAACTGACAATGCTGGTAGATCCAAGCAGAGATACAGCATCTTGGAGAAGAGGAAGAATTTCTTCCACAATATGCTCTTCTTTGTACATGATGATATTAGCAGCCCTGTGCATAAATTACTTCTTTTAATTTAAAAGAAAAGCTAGACAGCCTGGCTGGTATAGCTCAATGGATTGAGCATGGACCTGTGAACCGAAGGGTCACAAGTTTGATTCCCTGTCAGGGCACATGCCTGGGTCATGGGCCAGGTCCCCAGTAGGGGGCATGCACAAGGCAACCACACACTGATGTTTCCCTCTCATTCTCCTTTCCTTCTACTCTCTCTAAAAATAAATAAAATCTTTAAAAAATAAAAATAATTTTAATTTAAAAGCTAGACAAAAAAATGAATAAGTAGATAAGGGTGAAAACCCCTCAGTTTCAACAGTTCCCCTTCCTGTTGGGGTTGACTTGAACCATCCTCCCCTGGTCTTCCACCAGAGCTTATCCATGGCCTGGCCAGACGCCCCCTGGGCAGGACAGATGCTCAGCTCTGGAAATGATCATGGTGACTCTCCTGTTTATGAAACCTGAATTCAGCAGCCGCCCAACGGAAACTTCCAGATCCCTGGACAAGTGTCTTTCCCGACAGCGATTTTACCGCTCGCGGTTGTAATTGCAATGTTTACCAGGTTTCCACAGTCTAATTCGATCTGTTCTCTCCAGAAAACAGACATTTCAAAGACTTGTCAGGGCACAAACACTCTCTACTCTGTGATTCCACACTTGTTAAAAACATCAACAACAAAAACATAAAACAAAAAACCCAAAACACCAAAACAGGGGCACTTGGAATTGCCCATGCCAAGTACCCATGTGGCTTATTTTTAAGTGGGAGGTGATGACTTCTATTTTCTTTTCTTTTTTTTTATTATCTGTAGTTTTTAATTTTCTCAAAGTGAACATACAGCAAGTAAAGGTAGTATGAAAAACAAGGAAATTTATTTTTTAACGGCTCTATTGAGATATAGTTCATATGCCATACAATCCACCCACTGAAAGCATGTGAGTCAATGGTTTTCAGTGTATTCAGTGATCTGGGCAGCTGTCACCACAGTCAATTTTAGAACATTTTCACCACTTCAGAAAGAAACCCCATGCCCTTGGCGGTCACTTCCAATTTCCCCTAACCCTAGGCCACGACAATCTACTTTCTATTCCTACGGATTTGCCTATTGATGGAATCATACCCTATGTGGCATTTTGTGACTAGCTTCTTTCACTTACCACAATGTTTTCAAGATTCATCCTTGGTGTGGCCTGAATAACTACTCCATTTCCTTTTTATTGCCATATGATACTCCATTAAATTAAACATTCCATTAACTTTTTAAAAGTTTTATTTATTCATTTTTAGAGAGAGGGGAAGGGAGGGAGAAGAGAGGCAGAGAAACATCAATTGGTTGCCTCTCACACGCCCTCAGCCAGAGACCTGGCCCGCAACCCAGGCATGTGCTCTGACTGGGAATCAAAGCAGAGATCTTTCATTTTGCAGGCTGTTGCTCAATCCACTGAGCCATGACAGCTCCATTAATTTTTTCAATCTCAAAATTTTAACAGTAGCAGTGAAAATAGCAATTTAGTGATAAATTTGCCCAGCACCTCTCAACTTTTGTAAAGATCAGACAACTATTTCCCCAGATTCTCACTCTACTTGCGGGAGAGTGAGGGTTACCAGCCCATCAGGACTGCCACCCCAGGTCTCCCTTCCCTGCAAGGTTTTTGGACATGGCAGCTCCCATTTCACCTTTGACTATGGCTTCTAGTCTAGTGATCCAGGTAACAACCTGGACCTCAAGACTCAGAACATCAATGAAAATTCTAGGCCAAACATACTCTTTTTTCAGCTGGACTATGGGCACCTTGAAGAGAAGAACTGATCCTGATTCATGTCTATGGAGTAGACCTGGCACAAGCTAGGTCAATTAATATTTGATAAATGAATGGATGAATGGATACGTGAATGGATGAATGAATGAATGACTTTGTCTTGCCAACTAGAAACACCTAGAAGGCAGAGACTTGACCTTGCTCATCTCTATAACCCCAATGACCTGCACATAGTAGATATTCAATTCATTCTCCTCTATGACTTGGTCATAAACCACAATCATTTCTTTTAAGAACTTTGAACTTTTCCCCTCTTATTTGGATTTTTTTCTTGCTAAACCTCTTTACTTTTTAAAGGACAACATGGTAATACAAGCCAACCCTAGACTGTTTAATCTTCTTTCCCTTAAATATTAGCTCAGTGGGAAAAGGAGCTAACCTCTCTGTATATTTTTCTCTGTGTATACTTTTGGCCAGAAGGTTGGAAAAACCAGGAATAAAGTGAGATGCCTAGAGATTCTGAGAAAAGATGGGGAGAAACCGCCTGCCAGAGGAAGGAAGAGGGGGTGTCAGGAGGACAAGCACAGATGTGACACTTCTCTGCTACAAGGTCTCTGTCTGAGGATGTGCCTGTCCTTCGTGTGAGTAGTGCTCAACGACAAGCCACTTGTGCCTCTATGACCCCCAGGGAAGGACAGTTTCCAGCTGGGGCAGCTGCTTGGACTGACCTTAGGCAGGCTGTGGTGCCCTTCCAGACCCCAAAAACGCTAGTGGACCCCTTCATCTGCAGCCTGCTCCGAAGAACACATAGGCCTGGATTGGGCTGACCGTTGCACAGCTCGGCCAGTTTGCTAAAGATCAATGAACTGTGCACTCAAACTGGGTGGATTTTATGGTATGGAAATTATAATTCAATGAAGCTGTTAAAAAGTAAAACATGGTTATTGGAAAAATTATATATACATATATACACACACATGTCAGCATGGATATACATACAGACATATGTATACATTACAGATACACATTTATTGGTACATATCTATATATCATAAGCACATACATATACACACACATACACCTATAACTTAATGCATAAAGAATGAAGGCCTTTTCCAGTGGGCAGAGTCCCAGACTGAGAGGCAAGGTGACCTGACTCTAGACCTGGCTCTGCCAATAATGGGCAGAGTGACCCTGAGCAGGTCCCTTTCTCTCTCTGCATCATGCTGGTCAACCTCTCCCTTTTCTCTCCAGAACCTTTTCTCAGCACAGCAGCCAGAGTGATGCTTTGAAAACATTGGTCCTCTTCTCAAACCCTCCAATGGTTTCCCATGCCTGTTGGAGTAGAAGCCACAGTTCTTAGATGATGTTTACAAGTCCATACACAGCCCTAGAGTAGCACTGCCCAGTAGAACTTTCTGCCATGACAGAATGTTCTAGATCTGTACTATTCAATGTGGTAGCCACCAGCCACATGGGGCTACTGAGCACTTGAAGTGTGGCTAGTATGGCTGAGGAGTTGACTTCTAGCTTTATTTTACTTTAATAAATGTAAATGTTAGGAGCCACATGAGACCAGCAGCTCCCAAATAGCCCAGCACAGCCCTTAGCCGTCTGCCCTCCCCAGCGCTCCTCCACTCCTCTGTCCTTGTGTCCCCTACTTCCCTCTCTTCTCTGCTCCAGCCACACTGGACTCCTCGCTGCTCTCCACCTCTCCACTTCTCCAGGCATAGTCCTGCCCCAGGGCCTTTGTGCCAGCTGTTCCCTCTGTGCAATTTTCTTGTTAATTATGTTTCCGATCCACTGTCTCCTCTCTCTGGAATGTTAGGTCCGTGAAAACAGGGGCCTCTGCCTATTCATACATTCATGTTTCCCAAAATTCTAGAATACTTCTTGGCACAGAGCAGGTGCTCAGGAAATATTAGTTGAATGAAATAATTTAAAAATGACTCCTGCTCTGGTTTTGCTTATGGATAAGGATGATCTGATCACTCCCATGCCATGTCCAACCTCCCCTGGCTCTTTCTGGCTCACAGGACCCTGACTCCCTGAATCTCCCATGTCCAAGCAGATGGAAAGCTTTTGACTGAAAGAGCAAGCCACCCATTCCCGAGCATTGTGGTTTTACGTGGCTCAGGCAGGTGATCACACAATCCACTCGGGTGGAATGGGCTGACCAGTGAGAGGAGTGTGGCCTGGAGAAGAGCCCCACTTTGGAGGATGAGTTCCCCCAAACCCTCTCTCCCCAGGCTTTCCCTTAGCCTACACTTCCTGGACTCTGCTGCCTTTCTGCATTGAGTGACGAAGCTGGGGTGGTGAACACATTTTATTGTAGAACCATCCAGCTCTTTGCTCCCCACCTGCCTGCCACACATCTAGGAGAAAAGGCTGGCTCTTTAACAGGAAGATGTGGGTTTGAATTCCCACAAACACATACAGCACCAAAAACTCATTTCCCCTGCTGGACCAACCCATCATATATGTTTCCTGGTGTATAGGTTGGTCTAGTTTTTCCCTTGAAATACTTCAGCCTTTGACACTCTCCTTGAACCCTAATGCTCCCAAAATATAGATGCATCCTAAACTTTGTCCCCATAGAAGTTCTGTTTTGCTTTCCTTTGCTCTGGAGCACTATGTCCATGTGACAATACCCAGATCTCCTGAGATGTGGGGAAGGCTGTTTGCTTCCTGGCTGATCGATCCCCTTCTCCCTGCCCCCTGCAACTCCGACAACAATTTATAAATGCCAGGCCAGGCCGCTCGGCTCACTGGAGCAGCGCTTTCGTCTTGTGGCCAAACTAAATCTGTGAGTGGTAGAGAGGCATTTAGATTTCTCTTCTGCCCAGCTGACAGTAGGTTTACAGTTTATAATCTGGCCTTTGTAAAAGCATTTGTCAGCCTGGATATTTCATTTTAAGCTCGACCACCCATGCAGAGGGACAGGCAGGAAGCGGCCCTTCACTTGCACCCCCAGTCAACTTGGAGGTTGGCTGCAGAATCACAGAATTCAGTCGCAAAGGGGGACTTTTTTGGCATTATCTCCTTCGCATCTCGGCAGCAAAAGCAGCCCTTGTTTATACGAAGCGATTCCTGAATGCTAAATTTGGAAATTCTACGTATTCCTCTAATCCGCCAGGCCCCGAGCAAAATGGGGCCTCCTCTAAGAAGCTTCTCCACCTCCCCAAAGAAGCTTCTCTACCTCCCCAGCATTCCTTGGGTCTCCGGTTGAAACTCCCAGCATAACAGGGAAGGCCTTGAGCACTTGGAGACTGGGCAGCCAGGGGCCCATGCCAGCACCCAACCTAGCACTTCTCCTGTGAGCCAAGGAGGCGCTCCAAGGCCAGCCAGTGGTTTTATTTTTAAGTATCTGTGTCCATATGTATATGATATGGCTCCCTGTGGGCCAGCCCAGCCTGCTCTTTGGCAGGATCTCAGGGCTTGGGTCCATGGGAGTGGACTGGGAGGAAGGGGAGGCCTGTGCAGAGAGCATTAATTGATAAGGAATCTCAGTAGCCCAAGCAGGCATGATAGTGGGGAAGGAATGCAATATAATAAATAACACTCACATTTTATCTACGTTGCTTGAAGACATTTTCAAGGGAGGAAATAACACCATTTCGGGCGACAGATAAAAGAGATAGAGTCAGCGACGGTTCATTTACAGAGCCCTCTCCCCCATCCCTACATCTTCTACCTGAGTGAAAATGTTGGAATTTGGCTTTGTGCCTTCCTGCTGCTGTTGCAACATTTTATCACATACCAGCTGCCTCCCAGGGGTTGCAGCCACCCTCCCCCTGCCAGGCCCTCTGCCCTCATAGTTCACACCTCTAGTGGCCCGAACTCCCTACCCATCACTGACTTCAGGGGATTAAGGGTGAGCTGGCCAATGGAGACATGGATGCATAAAACCAAGGTGGAGCTCTGAGGAGCTTCCTAACACCCTGCCTTCACATCCTTCTCACCCTGGAGCTGGGGCCACTTTTTTGCCCCCCACCCTCCATGAACTGGACATGTCACAGGCTTCTGGACCTACCCAGAGACAGAAGGAAGAAATCACTCATGTGTTTAGAGACTGGGGTATAAGCCAGCAACTCATGTCAGGTCACTTTATCCTGCCTCAGGTCAGGGGGCTCCCAAGCAGAGTCTGGAGCAATGATTCTCACTTAAGTAGATGGTCTAGGAGGCAATCCTGGGACACGCCAGAAGTGGAGAGAGGTAGTGGGACAGGAAGGAGAAGGAGCCAATGCAGGGCTACACTGAGGGCCACCAGAGCGTAGTCCCTCTGGGGAGCCCCGAAGAACAGAGTAGAGCAGGCACCCCAGAGTTTCCTACCCTCAGGGGACAGGGAGCTGGAGAAGTTACTTACTAACTCAGTAACTCCTGTCCTCGCTGGCTGGGGGACACTGGCTGGGCGGCATTATTTCCCTGACACTGCTGGCCTACTGCATGCCTGGGCAGAGCCAGTTCTTATAGTTGGACTAAGCCCTTAGACAAAGAAACACAGGGGTGGGCAGGTGGAAACCAGACTGGCATTAACTAAAATGGCAAGAGTGAGGAGTATGGGCGGGCACAGAGAGCTTAAAGTCACTCAACTGGAAAGCCATGGACAGGGAACCCACAACTAGGGGGTCTTAACATTCTTTACAGTCAGCCCACTGCCTCACCTATCAGATAGGAAATCTGGTGTGTTTGGCATAGAGCCCCTTCTCCAAACGAGGCTTTGGTTTCTGTTCATGCCTTTTCAAAGCAAATAAATGTCCAGGAAAGCTCCCAGTGTCTCACTGGGGACATGTATTTTGTTTGGAAAGATTTCTCACGTGCCACATTGCAAATACTCCAACCTCAAAGACTAATGTTACCTTAAAGTGACTATAACCAAATTCTGTTGGGACTATCTAAGTTATATCCAGAGTCAACAGAAGTTTATGCCAAAACACATTTTACCCTCTAATAAATTAAGCCTCTAATATGTAGGAGAGCGGTGGAGACTAGATTTTCTGAGTGGCTACATGGACATTAGGCTGAGCACTTACTCATGGGGATGCACATGGAACAGCTCCTGATCTCCCAGAACAGTCACGACATAATGCAAATTTCTTCTCTAAAAACAAAAAGCCTAACCTAGAATAAAGAAAGCATTCACTAATGTCATCAATAAAAACATAACAAATCTAGGGGCGACAGTAATGGTAGAGGAGTGGATACAAAATGGTTCAAACTCATTTACCCAGCACAATAAGATGTCAAGGCACTACCATTTGCTTTTATATTTACAGATTATTTTGCATTTTTCAAAAAATGCAACATTCCTCCTAATCAGAGCATCAATTTAGCTCATAATGGAAATTATTATCCCACACTCTTTGGTATCAGAAAAGCTAAAGGGATGCCTGCATCCCCCAAGTCATTTGCTAATAATGCTCATATAGACCAACACTGATATTGCTGAATGTCCCACAGAACTGGAGTGTGACCTAGAGACATTTGTATAGGTTTCTCAGGTCTGTTCATTTAACAGAAATGCTTCCTAGTAAGCCTTATATAGAATTTCAGTATGTGAAACAGATAAACGTAAAGCCGTTGGCAGAAATCAGGTGAGGGGTTTCTTGTTGAAACCTCTATCCCCCTCCCTCAATGGTGTTTGCTCATGCACCTCCACACAACCCCAAGGACTGAATAACACAGCGTGAAAAGCACTAAGACTGAGACAAAATTCTACATCTGGCGTATGAGAAAAGTGAGGCCAAGCATTGTTAAGCTATTTGGGTAACATAACAGAGCAAGCATGAAGGCAGACCCAAGTCAGAACTCAGCTCTCTTCACTCTGGGCTGCCCCCTCTAGAGCCACAGATAAACCAGGACACTTAGGAAAAACTCCATGAGGGTCATTCATGCCTTAGCAGTAGAGCTAAAGGGGCCTGGGAGTAAAGGCTACTCCAGACCTTTCCTAACAAAGATTCAAAACAAGCCTCAAAAGGATCAAGTTGATTTTCAAGTAACTTAACCTCCTGCCAAAATAAATTTCAACCCTGTTTAGCTGAAGACAACCAAATCCAACAACTCAATAACAAGAATTTGTAATGTTTGGCATCCTATCAAAAAAATACTAGACATGTAAAAAGCAGTAAAATGTGACCTATAACCAGAATAAAAATCAGTCAAAAGAAACATAGCCAAAAGTGACAGTAATGTTAGAATCCGCGTGGAAAGACTTTAAATAGCTTTTATAGAATGCTCAAGGATTTAAAGAAAAACATGAACATAATGCAGAAAGAATTGGAAGATATTTAAAAGGAATCAAATGGGATGTTTGGAGCTGAAAATACTATACCTAAAATAGGATCTCACTGGGCGGGCTTTACAAAAGATTAATCATTGCACAGGAAAAGATCCGTGAACTTGCAGGCTCAGCAATGTAAACCGTACACACCAAACACAGCTTCATGGGACAATGCCACACAGTCTGATATGCATGTGATTGGAGTCCCAGGGGAGGGGATAGGGGAAGAGGAAGAAATGGGAAAGTATTGAAGAAACAACAGTCAAATTTTGTTTGAATTTGATGAAAACTATAAACCTATTGATTCAAGAAGATCAATAAAAACTCAAGCAGGATAAATACAAAGAAAACCACACCGAGGTACATTATGGTGAAATTGCTAAAAGCCACAGGAAAAAAGAAACATTGAATTCAGAAGAATAAACATAAAAATACTCATGGACTTCTCATCAGGAAAGGCAGCCCGGCTGAATTAGGACAGCATGGTTAAGCTTCTCTCCCTGGGAAACCATGCCACCCTTGTGAAGATCTACTCCAGGAAAGTGTGTGCCTCACACTGCCTCTGCACTCACGAGATTCAGCCTCTGTGGTAGATCTGATCATTTCTCAACAAATATTCACTCCCTCCCCAACCCCAACCTGCACGGAAGGAGTGGATTTCTCCACCGCTTGACTTCGAGCTTGGCACTGTGGCTTGCTTTGGCTAAGATAGTAAGCGGACATCACACTAGCAAAGGCTTGACATGAGCTTGCACAGTTGGGTTTCCCTCTTGCAATCCTTTCTCTGACCGTGAGAACAACATGCTGGCCCAACCCGTGGCTCAAAGCCTAGCCCAGCTGAGCCCACCCTAGATCAGCCAAACCTCAGCAGATGAGTGAAACAAGAAATAAATGCTTATTCTTGCATGTCACTGTGTGGCCCTTTTCCTTATAACCCATACCGAAATATGTTTGTGTATAGATTCTGTTGTCCAAATGTGTAACCTAAAGCAAACCACTTAACCACTCTGGGTCTCAGGTTTCCTCTTCTGTATGTAAAATAGGATGTCAGATCAAATAAGTAGGTCCCAATATTTTCACCAGAAAAGACCTCTTTTATTAGTTTTCCACTCAAAGCACATTTAGGAAGGGTCTCTTTTACATAAAGAAACTTTTTAAAGTTATAATTAATACAAATAAGAAAATCAAATAAAGGCATATATAACTAGGAGTAAAATGGGCTCAAAGACTGGAAGTAGTAGCCCATTGGAGGATATGTAATTAGCACAGGCAACAACAACAACCAAAAGCACAGGGCAAGCCATATTCCTAGGAGATCTTGTAAAATAATGAAATGAGTCCTAGGAACCTTCGTACCACCTCTCGGGGTTGCCTAACTGTGTCTGGAGAGAGGTTCCTGCCTTCTCCACAGCAGGGAGAAGCTCTCAGCAGGAAGAAAGGCCACCA
Organism: Desmodus rotundus; assembly: GCF_022682495.2. Lineage (NCBI taxonomy): Eukaryota > Metazoa > Chordata > Mammalia > Chiroptera > Phyllostomidae > Desmodus > Desmodus rotundus. The sequence continues at coordinate 29,069,581 of NC_071398.1, read as the reverse complement.
TGCACCTTCATCTCTCTCTGGCTCTGTGGTATGACTTGTACTCACTCCCCTAGAGTGTTGACTGTTCTCCATTCTCTGGCCACTTAGCTCTCAGGCCAACCTCCTAATCTATGAATTTGTGTTTTCTTTGTTGTCATTAGTTTCTTTTTTGTAATTGTGGCCTCCCATTCTTCCCTGTCCCTTACTTTTCCCCAACATTTCGTTCACTGTCTCTGTACAGCAGCTATCTCAGTGTGGGCCCCCTGAAGGCAGAGCCTGACACAAGGGCTTGAGTGCCCATGGTGTCTTTGGGAGGTGACCTCTGGAAGCACAAGTGACAAGTGGGAAGTGAGTCAGGAAAGGGAGACAAGCCAATAAAATGTGCATTAATGAGAGGGCTACCACAGCACCTAACAGGGACTCAGTGCCACAGGGATCCTCTGATGAACTGTATAGAAGGCACTTCAAGTTGTCCCAGTGAAGGATGGGGAACCTGGGGTATCTATCCACCAAATCCCACCCCTCACTCATTGAGGTTTACTCCTGGAGGCATTAAGTTAGGGCATGGCTAGGCAGCCCTGCATGTGCGCTGATCAAGTTCCCGCAGTGCTGGAGAAAACTGCCGGGCAGAGTCGAGAGGAGATGCAGAGGCTGAGATGGGAAGCCCTCAGGATGCCCAGGAACTGCCCAGCACAGCCAAAGGTGGGCTTCAAAATGAGCTCTGGAAGGTAGTGTCAGCAGCTCCTGGTGCCAAGTAATGATGACTACTAGCTATTGACTTATGCCAGATTCTGTGCCATACTCTTCATAGGCATTATGCCATTGACCTTCTCACTGATTCTGTATGATAGGCATTACTGTTCTTCCCATTTCATAGATGAAGAAGGTAAGGCTTAGAGTGGTTACGTGTCTTGCCCAGTCACCTCACTTCTGACTGAGATAGGATTTGGACCCAAGCCTGATTCCAGTATCATGAACACCAGGACATCCTCCTTCCTTTTGGCCATGACTGGGGAGGTGCTATCAGCTCTGACCTCTGACCTCTGATCTGATCTTAGCTTTATTTAAAGTATCACTCTCCTCTCAGTCCAACTGTCCACCTTTGGTGCTCTCTGCTCATGAGGGGATGCTCACCGCTTTAATCCCAGAACCACGGAGAATTACAGGGGCTGCCACCACCAGGCCCTGCTCTGATGGACATACCCAGGCCTCCTATTGCTCACAGGGGCCTTGCAGATGTGTGCAATTAGAGGGCAGGGGAGGGCCCGCATTGGAGAACATAATTCTGCAAAGGATGCCACAAGGGCTTTGTCAAGAATACCAGCCTCAAATGATCGGTGCTGGGATCAGGGAGGGTAACCATCATGCCTCCTGGGACAAGGCTAAACCCTCCTCTGACCGCATTTAAGAAGAGGCTTACAGGAAGAACAAAGAGTTAGCGGGCCAGACGACCCGCACGATCCTGGCTGGGTTGGCTGGGGTAATTCCAGGACAGACAATGATTAAACTGCTTACGGTTTTGGCTTTGAACCCACAGAGCTCAAGGCAAAAGAAGAATGATCTAAGAGCCGGGGCCATGTGTGGAACTTTCAAAAAGGAATCCAAAGGCTGTGGCGAAGCCCACCCATCCCCCAAGCCATCTGTCCTCACTGTCCCCAGGGTGCCTCAAGCCTGAGTGACGCCATGGGAGAAGGGACTCCAGAGTCAGGAAGACCTGGGTTCGAGTCCCTGTCCTGTCATTAACTTAGTCGATTTCCTAGGGCCTCCTTAACAAAGGACCCCAAACTGGGTGACTTAAAAGAACAGAAATCTATTCTCTCACAGTTCTGGAGTCCATAAGTTCAAAAATCAAAGTGTTAGTAGGGCCCTACTCCCTCCAAAAGTCCTGGGGAAGAATTCTTCCTTGCCTCTTCTGGCTTCCAGTATTGCCAGCAATCCTTAGCATTCCTTGGCGTGCATTAACTCTAATTTCTGCCTAATTTCACATAACTATCTTGTCACCACATCCAAATTTCCTTCTTCTTATAAGGACACCAGTCATTGGATTAGGGCCCACCCAAACCCAGTATGACCTCATTCTAACTTAATTACATCTGCTAACACCCTATTTCCACATAAAGTCACATTCACGGGGACCATGGGGTTAGCACTTGAACATATCTTTTAGGAGGATACAATTCAACCCACAAGTGACTTTGCCTAGATCTCTTAACTTCTCTAGACAAAGGCTACTTAAAGTGTGTTCAGAGGACCAATGCTGGTCTGCTTAGAAATTTCTACAGCAATTTGATGTGGCCATGACATCCAATGTTCACTCCAAATCTAAATTTTTAAATCCCATTTCCTGATGACTAGAACCATACCTCTACTATTCATGCCTACATAAATAAATACTCAGCTCTCACCACCAGCAACTCACCTGGTGAGTTTGATCGACAGCACCTGGGCTGGTGCTTGGTGTTCAGTGAGATGAGCCCAGTAAATGGGTTGTTAACACAGAGCTCTGCAGGACACACACACACACAGAGTCTTCTCCTACTAGAGCTGACCCTAGTGATCTTTATCCTGAGCCCCCTCCTCGTAGCCAGGCCTTTGCCTCTTCAATTTGCAATAATGCTTCAGAGCTCCGCATCCTGGTCACCATCTCTCTTGTGGAAAATAATTCAATTTTGTTTCATAAGCAGGTTACAAAAAGCTATAAACAGGGCTGTGACTAGATCTTATGATAGGTTTTATGGCCCAATGCTAACATCAAGAAGCATCCCATTGGCAAAGAGAAATTAAATAACTAATAACTCTTCAAGGGGAAAGCTGCTCCCTATGCCATGATCCCATTTTAATTACACAATAATTTAGGTAATAATTTAACACATGTTTATGTGACAGTCAGGGAAGAACGCGACTTCATGGAAGGTGGTGAGATGTCACAAGCCTTGATGAAAAAGGAGATGACCCAGCAGCTAGAAGGTTGGCTGGCCACGGCCCCAGGTGCTGAAACAGATGAGACTCAATGGGTCACTGCAAGTCCCTTACGCACAGCACAGCAAACAGTCAGCATAGCCATGTCATTTCCTCTGAGCCAAGTCCTACAGAGCAGAGTGCTGAGCCAAGATGGTGGCTTCACATGCAGTGTGCTGTACCCCAGCTGAGGATCCGGGACCACAGGCTCAGCACCCTCTCTAACAAGCAGTATACAAGATGCAGCCTCCTTGACCTTCTTAACTGCCTACATGACCAGCCACAAAAACAGCTCCACTTCAGAAGATTGCTAGGACAGGGTAGCATCTTAGCCTAATGCTCAGTAAGGACATGCAATGAGACTGGGGACCCACGGTTCTTCCAACAGAGCCCACCCCTCAGCTTAAGAAATAAAATTTGTTAGACACAACTGCTGTTCCTTAGGTAGGTCTCTCTCTTGAATTGTCCTAAATAATCTCAAGCCACTCTTTATATTTTTATGATATAATATGTATTAATGTCTATTAATAATATGTAGTTGAGTTTGAAACACTGCTAAACTTCATTTATTGATAAATAATATCACACTGGGTGTCTCTTCTGCTCTGGCCCTTTTCACTATTACTTTATGGAAACTCACCATGTTGATGTGTATAGCTAAAATTCATTCACTCTTCACTGCTATGCAATGTTCTATTTTGTGAATACATTGCATTCGATTTTTCCTTCAGTTGAGGGGCATGTAGGTAGTGACCATTTGTTTGTTATTACAAATTGTCCTACTAGGAACAGTCTTGAAGTAGCTTCCTTGTACACATTTGGGAGACTTTCTCTAGGAAGTGGTTCTCAAAGTGGGGCCCTCCAACCACACATCAGCATCACCCGAGAACGTACTGGAAATGCAAACTCCTTGCCTCCCACAGACCTACTGAATCACCACATGTGGGAATGGGGGAGAGTGAAGAAGTGTGTGAGACAGTGAGCAAAGTTGCAGTCTCAGCCCACAGAGATCTCCTAAGCCAGCAGCAAGAGAAAGACATGAACAGAAAATCGCAAAGACAAATAACCCAACTTAAAAATGGGCAAATGATCTGAATAGACATTTCTCCTGAGAAAATATGAGTGGCCAAGAAGCACATGAAAAGATGCTCAACATTATTGGTCATTAGGGAAATACAAATCAAAACCACAATGAGGTTACAACACCCACTAGAATGGCTGGAGTCAAAAAGGTAATAACAAGTGTTGGAGAAGATAGGGAGAAACTAGAACCCTCATAAACTTCTGGTGGGAATGTGGTACAGTGCAGCCACCTTGCAAAACAGTCTGGCAGGGGCTCAACAGTTAAATATAGAGTTACCCTATAACCCAGGGATTCTGCTTTTAAGTATATATACCTAAGAGAAATAAAAACATATGTCACACAAAAGCTTGTTCACAAATATTCATAGCAACATTATTTATAATAGGTAAAAGATGGAAACAACCCAAAAGTCCATCATCTGATGAATGGATAAACCGAATGGGGTCTAGCCACATAGAGGAATATTATTCAGCCATAAAAGGAATGAAAAAGTTCTGACACATGCTTGGAAACATTATGCTGCATGAAAGAGTCCCCCAACACAAAAGATCACACAGTGTAGGATTCCATGTATACGAAATGTCCAGAACAGCGAATCCACGGAGATAGACAGCAGATCAGTGGCTACCCGGGAGTGGGAGAAAGAAAGAAGGCAGAGTGACAGCTAAAGGGTATGGGGTTTCTGTTGAGGTGATGAAAATATTCTAAAATTAATTGTGGTGATGGTTGCAGGATTTTGTGAATATACTAAAAACCATTGAATTACACACTTTAAATGAATGAATTGTATGGTATGTGAATTATACCTTAATAAAGACATATGTACATACCACACACAAACATGGCTATCACATTAGAAATGTCTACAAACCACTTTCTCTGTTTTTTGAGCAGCCTGGAGAATGAGTACAGGACACGGTCCCTGAGTAGACACACCTGCATCCCGATCTCTTCCGCCAAGGATGTCATATCAGCCTAGACAAGTGTCTTCACCTTTCCTCCTTTGCAAAATAGGCACTAACAATGTCTAGCTCCAATGACTTCTGGGAGGGTTCCATGAGGTCAAGAGTGAGCACTGACCCCAGGGTTTTGGCATGTGCTGGGGCTGCCTCAATGTCATCAGGCCACTCTTGACATTGCTAGCCACAGGCCCAAGACCACTGAAAACCAATGAGAGCTGCACCCCAGAGGGGTAGAGCTTGTAAAACTCCCAAGTTGGGGTAAAGGAGATGTTAAACCATGGCCATAGGGCATTTGGGATGAAGTCGAAGAAGCTCCAGTCCCTATTAACATGTTTATTCCTGGCACAGGGATTGTCAACACTCCTCAAGTAAGAGAGGGTGACAGAGATCCTTCTAAGCTCAGGGAAAACCAAGGAGAAAATGACACAAGACAGGGGCCATTACCCTCCAACTTCAAAAGGCCACATCTGAGCCGGGCCTGGTGCTACCAGGGTCTCCCACCCAACCCCCACCTCAGCTCGGAGGAAAAAAAATCCTTGGACAGGATCCATCTTTAACTCGCTCGCTGTGTCTGAGGCCCAGACACACGCTGTTTAGACAGCCTGTTTCGGTGGGTGGTCAGGCTGGGAGACCCGCGTGCAGAGTTTACAGAAGGTCCTGGCACAAATGAACTGTTGACGACCAATTGGAAGGGCTCAGTGAAATCACAACATGTAAAATATGAAAAGGGGGCCCTTTGCCATGCGGGGGGGTAGGGAAGAAAAAAAGGAAAGAAAGGCCCATTTGGAAGGAATTCAAGCAACCACAATAAGGCCACGCACAGAAGTCTCACCATCAGACACATGCGTCCGCCACAAAAATCGGCCCCCCTGCCTCCCCACCAACACACACGGCCTTTTTTTTTTAAGTTTCGTAGATTTAAATAGTTTTTCTGCATCAAATACAAGAAACAGACCGACATTTTCTCATCCCCTGTTATGTGGAAGGCTAATATTTGGCCATTTACGCTCCATTGGAGACCATCTCTGGGAGAACAAGGGCCCTTTCCAGGTTGGTGGCCCACCCGCCCTACCGGCCACCCGCACTCACCTTGACCGCCAGTGCAGGTCTAAGCAAGGAGGAGCCTCCGGTCTGATGGTTTGAGCACAAAGGCTTGGCTAGGGGAGTGTGGAGCTTGATTTCCTGGCCCATCAAAACGAAAAGCTCATTCTGCAGCACCGACGTGGAGGAAAGATGTAAATGGCAGTGCCCAGTAGCACTTAAGGTGTGAGTCCAGGAGGTGCCAGTTCTAGAATCTGCTCACAGGTTCCTTAAGTTTTAAGAAATACCTAAATGGATTTGAGGACCCCAGGGCTCCGTCCCCACAGGGCCCTTCCTCCCCCAAATCCCATGTCCTTCCCAGGAGTTCTTTTGGAGGTTTTTCCCTTTCTTGTTTTTTACTATTACTTGCACATGCATTCAAGAAGAACCTATAGCTTTATTTTGTATTTTTAAAAAGGGTATAAAAGCATCATTTTGGCATTTTCTTTTGAAACTCTCATCTTGCTCCGAAGTCCTGTGCAGAGTTTGTGGATGAGAACACACAGTATTCTTCGGATGAACTGTTAGTGCTCCCAGACGACCAGGGCACACCCACCCACCCACTCTCCTGTGAAGGAGGCGGCTGGCCGTTTAGACTGTAGGTTGTTACTGGCAACATTCTCCCACAGTCACCTCCACAAATAAAATGCTCATTTGCAACAATTTCTCCAAGAATGGAAACTGCACCCTGGGGCTCCTTGTTTTCAATTTTACTAGCTGTTACCAAACTGTCCTGTAGGGAGAATGAGCTCCATTCTCAGCACATGGGCTTCCCACCCACTGCCCAGTATACTGATGAAATGCGGTGTTGTCACGCTTCTAAGTTCCGTCAATAGGATGAGTCTAAAACGTTAGCTCGTTGTTGTTTGAATTACTTTTTCCCAGCTGTGGCTGAGAATACACACCCTTGCAGTGACATAGTAACATCTGGTTTTGTCTTCCACAGAAGCCTGCTCACACCCTTGCTTGCTGTTTTGGTAGGTTGTCTTCTACTATTTATTGATTTGTTTTAAAAGACTTTTCAAACCTGAGCAATTACAATAATGCCAACCCCGAGTGCCTAAGATGCTTTCAGTGCTGTTCTAAGCACAATGCGGGCAACGTCAGGTGCTCTAACCTGGTAGCCACTTACAGATGAGGAAGCGATGAGAAACCGGGGAGATGGCTCAAGTGTGTGCTTGCGTCTGTGCTGTAGCTCAAGGCCGGGTGGGAGTGGTCCTTTAGGATGAAAACATCTTCCAGTGGTTCCCCCCTTCCCATTTTGTTCATGGTGTATTTGTTAAGGACAAGAGAATTGTGTGTTTTATTGTTAACACATAGTCAAATTTACGAACTCCTTTAAGTTTTCTGGTACTTGTGTATTGTTTAAGAAAGCTCCGATGCCAGGAAGGTACTCTCTTATCATTTCCTTTTAGAATTTTAATTTTGCCTTCCATTAGATGTACCCCTGATTTTGTTTTCATGGACATCTAATTTTATTCGATTTTATTATTCTATTTATTTACTAGATAAACATCTACCTCAACCTTGCAGATGCACTGATCGATTACAGATCGGTAAGTGAGGAGTCTGACAGACTGCAGCTCCACCTAGGAGCTCCAGGTTGGGAGGGGTGTGGGAGCTGCCAAAACAGTCATTAGAGGGTGTTTCGCTCCTAAAAACATTGGGAACCCTTGATCTGCAAGCAGTTTGTTGCCTTTGAGATTATTTGGAGGAGAGAAGGTTACAATTGCACAAAATTCTTTTAGGGCTTCTTTGGCACTGTGTATAGACAAATCCCACTCCCCCGATGGCAACAGCCGCATCTCCTCAGGGCACCCGGGTGGAAATGCTCACAGCCGCAGCTGCGGCTGAGACACGGGCTCTGCTGGGAAGCCAGTCTTTCCCGAGTGCTGCTGTGTTACTTCAATTATCCCCTGGTCTCCTCCTGCCTCTGAACTCTGTAGTGTCTGCATTTACAGATGCTGAGACCCCGGGACTCAGGAGACAACAAACCTTTGCTGAGGTCCCAGAGCCAGAATTCAAAGGTAAAGTGGATTCCTCCAATATAAGTGTTCCTTCTTGGTCCCAAAATTTCCCAGAAGGTGCATCGTCTGCTTCTGGTGGCATGCCAAATGATTTAAGGGGCACATAGGGAACGCGTGATGGTTTCCTCAGGCCACCCCAGCCGTTCGCACCCACTCCCCCCCGTCAGGTTCCATACATCCTATAGGTTAGGCAGGATCTTTCCCAGGGAGCATCTGCCCCATACTGTACCTGGCACAGCATCTGTACCATACAGAGGAACTTGTTGAATGAACCCATGAGGCAGGGAGAGTGAAGGGAAGGGAAACTTTCCCAGCTCCTAGACACAGCGGGTTAGAGAATTGAGGCTCAGCCCTCTTCCCCAAAGACCCACCTGGGTGAAAACTGCCCACCTCCACTCCGTCCAGGCCCCAGTTTCCTGCCTGAAGTCCCCTGCTTCTCTGGGAGAGAAGCACAGACAGATGTCAGCCTCATCACCTGTCACGGGAGGTGGTCAGACATGAGGCTCTGCAGGACAGTGCATGGGGCAGTGCTCATCTTGCCTCCCCCATATGTCCCAGGAGCGCCAGTCCCAGGGTCTGAGGTCACAGCCTGGCTGCACAGCTGCATGACTTCCTGATCTCATGAGTCTCACTTTCCTCGTTTGCACAATGAGGGTAAGAAAGCACCAGCTCCTGGAGTAGTGCTGCGGCTTAGGTGAGTCACGCATCCCAGGGTCATTTAATACTGCTTTATCATCGCCATTTAGTCACCAAGACACTCTTCCAAAGAGCCTGGCCAGCAGCTATCTAAATCAAAGGAGGGGAGAGGGAGAGGAGGAGGGGACATGGGGAGGAGCAGGGAGAGGAGGCGGGGTGGGGAGGAAAAGGAAGGCGTTGGTTTGAGCACTGAGAAAGTGGCCCTAGGACCTCCAGTCTCCATTTCAGATTCAGGCTGTAATGAACACATATGGGCTGGCAAAGAAAAATAGGAACTCCCAAGAGGGTCACGACCTCAGAATATGTTTTTAAATACATAGAGGAAATTTCCAATTTGATGCTACTGGATGGGTAATGTTCTTACTCTTTCTTTCCCCTCCTGAAAATCTGGTTCATGACCTTCAGTCAGTAATAAGCAGTGAGTGCTACCTTAACTCTTTGCTTTCAACATTAGGAAAGGTCGCGGCTGGTAACTGGTTGTCATGGATGAGACGCTCCCAGTGTGATCGTGGTGCTGCTGCCATAAATCAAGCCAGATGCACCTTCCGTTCAGAGAACTACAGAGCCACCTTGGGAAGGGGGGAGAGAGAGCACGAGAGAGGAGCTGAGCATTATTGGCAATTTCCGACTTTGCAAATGAGAGTGTTCCATTTTTTGCTATCAAAAACATATGCCAGATTAAGCATCTAACTTATGAACAGTGTAACCTGGGCCACCAGGCCTGGTGGTCAGTTTCCTAGGCAACAAAACTGTCGTGACCACACTGTAGCTAAGTGAGCCACTTAATCAAGTCCTCATATTATTTGTGCAGCTTTCATCAACAAAACTTTTTTTTATTTCAACCATTTTTATGGAAAAATTTATTTCTCCGAAATGACTTGCACATTTCTCAGAGGGTTTGAGACATATTTTGAATTTCTCCGAAGGCCTCAGGCTGCTGCTGTGAGTGTGGATCAGTGGGCTGCCTTTCGAGGCCACAGGCTCTCAGAGGCTCCTTTGTCATTTCATCATGAGTGCCTGTCTCACCAGAGCTGCCATGGGCTCTGGGGCTTCATCAGGAATCAGAGCAGACGAGGTCCCTGCCCACAAGACACTGACATTCCCAAAGAGAACGCCAGAAAGAAACTCAAACCCTGTAGTGCTAATGTTAGGAGCCCTGTGCCACGGCGGCAGAGGGTGAGGAGATTAGCCACATTCCTGGGCATTTCAGGGTATTTGCCTCTGTACTAAATCGTCCCACCTGCTGTTCCTTTGATGCTCATATTGATTACTTTTTATATGATTTTTCTTTCTCCTGCCGTTGTCATCCTTGAGTGGGAATTTCTGAGTAACCAAAGACACGGCACAGAGTCTGGTCTACCAAAGCCCTTCCACTCACCCGCAGGTCCTCACCCCAGGCTGCACCCTATGTAGCAGCCAGATGCATTTGCCGAAAGGTGAGTGGACTGCCAGAGGGGGGGATGTAGTCAGCAGCAAAGGACAGAAGTTGGGTTTTTAACCCTTTATGATAGCTCCAAAGCTTTTTAAATTTGCTTTTAGATACCTGGCTCAATTCTGGAGAAGGTCCTGGCCCTTAGGGTGTGGCTGTACTTCTGCTGAACTCTGACTTACAGATGGATTTTGCTGGTCGGACCGGCAACCTCACTAGAGGAATGGCGGTGATAAAGGAATGCTTTCATGGTGAAAATAACATGGTCTCTTCAAACCCACTGTGACCTCCTTAAACTGACCGCCCAGGCCTCAGCCCCAAGGAGGGGGGGCAGCCCCATGATCAGTTCTGAGGCCCCACCGTGTGCTGGGCACTGGAGCTGACCATCCTGCCTCAACTCTAAGGACCAATTGGTACTCCTCACTCCATGCCTGGAGCAGGACAGCCTGGGCTCCAGACCTCGGTTGCTATGTGACCTGGGGCCAGCTACTTTGCCTCTCTTCTACCTCAGCATTCCCATCTCTAAAGTGGGGATAAAAATAGTCTTTGCTGCATAGAAACACTGAGAAAAGTGACTGAGTTAATCCATGTAATATATTTAAAACAGTGCCAGGACCAAGTAAGTGCCCAGTAACTGTTACCTATTATTCTTATTATTAACATTCAGTTTGGGAGATGTGTGAAGCAGGCATTGATGTTAGTCCTGGAGCACCTATAGCTGATAACGCAGCACAGTTCCTGGCATATCAAGAACTATCTGTACAATGAATGACTCTTTAACGGGTGTCACACTCTGCTGCACATTAGAATCGCCGGTGACCTTTAAAACTCCTGATGTCCCAGCCAAATAGATGCCAATTAACCAGAACCTCAGGGCTGGGATCCAGACGCAGGAGACAGTAAATCTGGCAGATTATTTCAATGTGCAGCCAAGATGGGGACCCCCTCCACATTAATCTGGACCAGAGGTCCACAGAGTGGGGTCCCCAGGCTCACAGTATCTGCGGCATCTGACAGCTGGCTAGAAATGCAGAGTCTTGGGCCCCAGCCCAGACCCCCTGAATCAGAGACTCTGGGGTTCTTTCACAGCGTGTGTTACAAAACACAACCAGGCATTGATGAGAACCCAACAATTCCTTCCACCATGTAAGGACCCAGAAGGACAGAAATTGCAAAATGAGGTTTCTGCAGGGCCTGGGCCTTGCTGCCCCGCCGAGTCCAGCTCACTGTGGGAGAGTGGACTGACCCCCGCTCCTACCCTGACCTATCTCTTATTCCTCCCCCAATTCCACACACCCTCACTCCTCCCCCCCCACACATCTCCCAATCTAGCTGCCTCCTTTGCACAGCTCACCAGGAAGCAGAGCGTATCGCAGCCATTTTTCTCCTGTCTCAGCTCTGCCATGTGGATGATAAAGGCAGCCTCTGCTTGTGGAGACTCCGGCTAATTAGATCCAGATGTGGCCTAATTAGTCAGCCGGCAGGAGGGCCTGGGCCGGGCCTGGCCGCACTGGAGCCCTCTCAGCCCAGGAGGGGCACGTCTGTGCGGGAAGGAGGGCACGGGCGTGGGTGCAAAGGGAGGCCTCCCTGGCCCACAGGCTCTGATGATGACTGCTGTGTGTGGCAGCCACTGAAGAGAGGGGACAGGAACACCTAGTGAGAGGGGCACAGCTGAAAACTGCCTGTGCTAGAGTGGGCACAGGACCTGCCTCCGCCTTCTCCCATCAGCCCTTCCTCTCGGAGGGGACTGTCCCACAGGCTCCCGAGCCCAGCAGGGTTCTCTGGAAACCATTAGGCAGACGGGACTCTCCACTGGACTTTATGGTGGTACTCAGAGCTCTGAAGAGCATGTTCCCTCCCCTGGGGCCAGCTCTGGAATGAAAAAGCATATGTTTTCTTCTGCTCCTGAGAACCTTCTAGATCTGTAGTTCTCCAACTCTCAGATCACTGGAAGGCATGTTAATAGGCAGATTGCCAGGGTCCCACCCCCAGTGTTTCTGATTCAGGAGGTATGCGCTGGGGCCCAGGAATCTACATTTCTAGCAGGATCCCAGGTGATGCTGAAGCTGCTGATCCAGGGTCCCCACCCTGAGAACTTCCATTCTAGATTAACATGGGGTCTCCATCATGGCCGCACAGAGAAATCATCTGAGATGGCTTCAGTGTTCCAAGACCTTCCACCCTCCATTCCCCCTAATTTCTCTCTCAGGGAAATTAGGAAACAGTGGACTTTGGGGTGGCCTCATGGGTCATCTCCTCCCCCAGGTAAGGAGACAAGCAGCAGTGAGGACAGAAGGAAACTAACTGGCCCCAGGGACTTGCTGCAGCTCGTTACAGTTTCATTCATTCTGGGGGTCCTCATCAATCCTATCTTGCAGATGAGGAAACTGAGGCTCAAAAAGCTCAAGGACTCCTGGTCAAGCACCACCTGACTCCAAATGGATGCTATTTCCATAAAGTCCTATGGCCTCCCTAGGGGTTCTGTGCCCTCAGGTTTGTCCCACCTGCCTTTGGTCTTAGGAAAGTGTCTTCCAGCAGTGGGCATCCAGGAAAGCAGAGTCATGCCAAGGCTGTAACTGGAAACCCCAGAATGGACCCTGGCCCAGCACTGGAGAGGGTCACCTCTTATTCTTGGAGAGTCCATAATGGGTGATGCTGACTGGTCCAGTGGTCCTTGTCCAAACTGTCATTTTCCTATTTTGTGGCTCTGCCCCTTCCACCATTGGCTTCCAAGGTTAACATGTGCATCTCAGCCAGGCTAGCAGGAGGTCAAAGAGCATGGAGGATGACAGAGAGGCTAGGCCTAGAAGTGGTATCTATCACTTCTGCTCATATTCCATTAAGACAACCTGTCCCATGGCCTCCCTGACTGCAAGGGCTGCTGGGAAATGTGGTCCATCTGGGAGTCCAAGAATAAAAAGAAGTTAGACAGCTAGCCAGTCTCCACCACACTGGTAAAACTGAATTTAAAATAATGCCAGGTGAATTCCACTCCCAGGGATAGTTATCCAAAAGAAATAAAACCATTTCCACAAATGAGTTGTCACAAAATGTTCACAACAGCCTTATTCCTAAGAGCCCCAAACTGGAGACAACCGTGTCCACCTGCAGGTGAAAGGATGATCCAACAGGGGTCTGTGCACACAGTGGAGTATTATTCAGCAGTCAAACTGAATAAAGACTGAGACGTACAACACACGGGTAAATCTCCAAGATATCACACTGAGTGAAAGGAACCGGAAGCAAAAGAGCACATTCATATGATTCCACTATATGAAATTCTAAAACAGGCAAAACCACCTTCTAGTGACAGAAAGCAGATTTTGGTTGCCTGAGGCCCGGGTGGGGAGATGGGTGGACTGCAGAGAGGTGGGAGATCTTTCTAGGAGATTGGAAATGCTCTATGTCTTCTGGGCCAATATACATTTGTCAAAATTCATCAATTCACACAGATAAAATGGGCACATTGTACTATAAGTAAATTATTCCTCAATAAAGTTGGCCTACAAAGAAAAATATGTATATATATCTGTGCAGAGCTACCTGGCTTCCTGGCTAGCTGCCCTGTTTTCCGCCCCACCCCGTGCGGTGCTCCCTGCGGGAACTTCTCACCCCCCATGGCCAACGCCATGCCTCACATTTCATAGCTCACTCAGCAAGTCCTTCTGAAATGAGATGAAAGTTGACTTAAACTCTCTCAGACAGAGGTAACCAAAGGAGCCTTCCCCAAATCAGGCAAAGCTGGGGGCATTTCAAAGCCCGTACACCTCCCAGGTAGGTATACCTGAAATGACATGAGATGGGGGCTCACCACTGTCTCATAGGACTACTGGCCCCAAACCTGTTCCTTTCAACCAGCTGGAGCCCCTCCCCCCAGTCCAGGCCAAGGGCCCTTCAGCTTCACCCACATTCACCTGCCCCAGGTACCCTTGTCTTGGACTTCTGCTCTTCCCCACGTCCCTCCTGACCCTCGGACTCATCTCCCTTATTTTCCCCCAACCTTGACACCCACACTTGGTTTCTTCTTTTTTTCTTATTAGTTTCCACTTTTCACAATAAATATAATATCTTCTGTGTGCTCACAATGAATGACCCAGGCACTTTTCTTAGTATACATTAACATGCTCAATTTTTACAACTGCCTTCTCAATTCTCTTCTACAGATGGGAAAACTGAAGCATGGGGATGTTGAGTAACTTAACTTCCAGGGTCACTGGCTGAGAAGTGGCAGGGCCAGGGGTTGAACCCAGGTTGGCTGGCCTTTGGGATGGGGCATGTCCCCAGTAACCAGTCCACCATGATCTCTTAGAGAGCATTTTATCCACAGCATCACAATAGTCACAAAAAGCCTGGGATGTAGATTCCATCAATACCCCCACAATACTGATGAAGAAGCCCTGCCTTATGGAGGTGAAGACATGCCCACGGCCACACTGTAATAAGAAAAAGAGATAAGTTTGAACCTGTGATTGTAAAGCACCTGCCCATTTCCCCGAGTTTTCCATAGGGATAGGGGCTCTGTATCCAGTTCTTGTCACTCCCAGCCCCTCTGGCACAACCCCGGCCAGGGCCCAGACCCTAACCCCAGCCCACCTGGCACACTGGAGGATTGGTGAGGCCATGTGGCTCAAGCACAGAGGGCATGGTGGGGTATTTAGAGAATGGGTCTGGGTGTCACGGGCAGGGTGAGTGGGAGCTGGTCACACGGGCACATGAAAGTCATCGTAAGCTTGTTGGCTTTACCTCTGGTGAGTCAGGAAACACTCAGAGCATTTCGAGCAGAGGATCAGTGTGCTCTGATCTTTAATCTGAGCACTCTGGCCCATATTGGGAAGAAGCCACAGGGAACAAGGAGAGAAGCGCACAGACCAGTAAGTACATATTTGGGTGAGGGATGAAGGGGTCTCAGACTATGAGAGTCAACAGGGGAAGTGAGAGAGGAGGTTGAATCTGGATGTATTTTGAAGGCAGAGCACAGAGGAGGATCCACGATGGACTGAATGTGGTATGAGGAGAAAGAGGAAAAAGACAGACTCTGGGGCTTTCGGCCTGAGCAACTGGATGGAGAATAGTCACTTATTCTTTCTTTGACATCCAGCTGTGGATGAGACAGTAAAGTTTCTCTCCTTGCTAAACCGTACAGTCAGTGAGGGAGGAGCTCTTTCAAAATATAAAAATAAGAATAAGAAATGCATGTAAATTATAAGTGCTATAAAGAGTAAAAGGGGAAAATGCAGTTTAGAAAAACATTAGCTCTTGGTGGGCAGAGATGTCTTATTCTTCTAGTGTTATTGCCTCTGGTTACCAATAAACATTTGCTATAAAAGAAATGAAAAAGGACAGGGTAGGTCACAGTTACTGAGTCCCTGGAGTGTGTCAGGTACTGTGCAAAGTGCTTTTGTATGCACACCTCACTCTGAAAATTTTCTCTACAACCTTGGAGGTAAGTACTAGTAGTATCCACATTTTATTCTTCAGAAAATGGAGTCCCGAAGAGGCTAAAAATTTACGCAAGATCAGTAAACTAGTAAATGATAGAGGTGGGATTTGAACCCAGGCAGTCTGGCTTCAAAGACCTGGCTCTTAACATTCGTATGATTCTGCCTCCAGTTAACCTTCCATCCATCCAACTCAACCATCCTTTCCATCAGCCAGCCATCTACCCAGCCATTTACCCAACCATCCAGCCATCAGTACACTCAAACATCCTACCCAAACCTATCCCCTCAGCCATTCACCTATCCACACATCCATTCATCCTTCCATCCATTGTTCTATTCACTAAGCCATTCACCAAACATCTACTCAACCAACTATCCATGATTCATCCAAACGAACAGCACTTATTGAGCACCAGCTGTGTGCCAGGCCCTGGAGCTACAATAATGAACAAACTATACATGTTCCTCATACTCTTGGAAATTTCAGTCTACAAGGAGAGACTGACATGAAAATTAAACCTTGGAGGATGAGTGGGAATAAGCCAAGGAGTGTAAACAAAGACATCTGTTGGTCAGCAGAATTGGCTCCACCTGGAAAAACTGTCCTTGCACATGGAAGCCAGAGCTTGAGGTGGCTGAGAGTTTGCTCAAACGTTCTGCTGTGACAGGCTTGACCCAGGAACAAAATTGTGAAATCATGCAGCTTGTCCACAAACTTCTCTCTGTGTTTAGAAACGTCCAGCACCCACACCAGGACCTCTCACGCTATCCTCTGAATGCCAGAGCCTCCCACACAGACTTCCTGAGCTCTGAATTCTTTCTCCCTCATAGCTTACTTGTCCCCTGCTCCAGGACCCTAAGTCCCTGCCCGTGCTAACCAACAATGGATATTAATGACTTAATCAGATAAATCCAATCCCTGTTAATACGCTAATAATGATCACCCCATTAGAGCAGCAGAAGGCCAGGATGCAGGGAAAAATGCTGTTCTTCAGAAGGTCAAATGGTGCCATTTCAGGCCCAACCTCCACTACTCCTGTTCCGGGGATCTGCTTCTCAGTTTACTTTTGAGAACTATTCTTTCCTCACTCTCACTCCACAAGATACAGGTGTGGATGACCCAGGCCCAGACAACCCAAGTCACTGTCATTACTTAGTTCAGAGGTGTCACATGACCAGGCCAATAAGACTCAACCCCAGGGTGTTGCTGGGGCAACTGAGAACAAAGCATAGTCTTTACACTGATGCTGCTAAACTGGTGGGTTTAAGTCCAGAGTTGCCGGAGGTCAGTATGCAGAGAAAAGTTCCCTGAAGACAAAACCTACCTAGAACAAAGCAGAACCAAGGGAAAGCAGAGAGGCAGACCCCTACCACCTTATCCCATAGAGATGTCACTTCTAGTAGCTGTGTGGCCCCGAGCAAGGCAGTTCCCCTCTCTCAGGCTCCATTTCCTCCTCTACGAAGGGCAGGTAAACACAGCAGCAATACAAGCACAACACAGTGTGCTGGAGAACTCAGTGGGCTGCTGTAGAGAGGCCTGTGCAGAGCTCCCCTGCACCCCTGGATGTGCGAATGGGTGAAGGGGAGGAGGACTCACCCCTGGGGCCTGACCAGCTCGGTCCCCACAGTGACTGAACCATTCATTCTTTCTTACAGCCTCACAACCCCAGGCCTCTTATTTTCTCAATGAGGCCATGAGTTTGTCATTATATTTTTTAATGAGTGAAATTAGGCAATGTGCTGTGCATAGGTCAGCTTCCTTTCCCAAGGTCAAGGAGAGAAATGTATGCCTGAAAGGGGCTGGGGAGGGAGGGAGGGCACTGCATTGGGGGAGAGGTCAGAAAGGCCATAATGGGTATTAAAGGTGAATTATTTCTGGGAGGCGGGATTTCAGATTATTTTAATTTAATTCCTCATGCCTTTTTGTTTAGCATTTTACCAATTTTTCTATCATGAAGATATATTCCTTTTCTAATCAAACAAAAAATGAGTTTTATTTTAAACGAAAGAAGGAATTAAAAACAGAAGTAACCTGGACTTCAAAGTTGGCAGAAGGAAAGAAGTTGGCCGCTGACATAATAGAACCAAGGTGTAGGGGATTTTCCTCATGATGAACACTGAATTGTTGGCGTTCCCCTTTGTCCTTTGGAATTTCAGTCCATTGTACTTTATCTAAAATGTCAGTGAACATGAGGTTTTCTTGCTAAGACTATAAAGAAAAGAGGCTGCTATCCCCCAGTGCAGCCTGGGAGACAGGTATAGATAAGCCCCCTGCCCACAGCCAACTAAGATTATCAGAGTTTTCCAACAATAAAGTCTTCTGGTATGGAAGGAAACCTTTTACCTGAATCTAGATTTCGGACTGGACGCCAGGAGCTCCAAAGGTCTCTACACCTATTCCCATGCAGACATCACTAGATGATCACCACACTCCTCCCACTGAGCCCAGGCAAAGCTTCATGACAGTTTCTCGGGAAGCCACTCTGGTGGATTGAGTTGGCCTAGAGGATGAGACCTGTATGCCTCCCCAAAGCCTCAGGGGGAACGGCAGACTTAAGGAGCAAGCAGTGAGCTGGAATGAGGCTGGGAGCCCCTGAGCAGAGAGCAAGCTAGCCTGTGTCGGGGGTCAGGGTAGGGCTCTCAGACTGGAGCCCACATCAGCACCACCCGACAGCTTTAACGGAGATGTGCACAGTTACTGATTCAGCAGGTCCCGGTGGGGCCTGAGCACCTGCAGCTCTAACAAATTCCCAGGGGATGTGGATGCTGCTGGTCCCAGACCGAACTTTGAGAATCGTAGGATTAGAGCAAGAACTGAGCATTAGTTCCTTAGTGATTGAGGTTGATTAGAAGTCAGTGGTTCTCAACATTAACTACATTCAAATCAGCCAGGGAATCTATAAAATAATCTGACCTGATCCCTGACCTCCACTCCCAAGATTTTGACTTAGCTGGGTTTTCGGAGCTAGCGGGCAATGTGGATATATTTTTTAAAAGGTTCCCATGTGATTCAAATATGCACTAAAATTGAAAACCACTGCTATAGACCTTTCTAAAGTATTAGATTTCTATTACCTTTACCTCTTGTTCCTTATAATATCTTTTTTCCTTTTTAAATTTATTTGATATAATTGCTTATAGCTATAACTTCAGCTCCTAAGATGGAGCTTGATGGTGGGCATTTAGTCGTTACTTGTTGAAAGATTCTTTTCTCTGATGACCGACATAAGAGTCTTAATGTGATTGTAACAGGAATTACAGGCATGTCACTTTGCTTTACTGTGCTTCACAAGTGCTGTGCTCCTTTTCAAATTGAAGGCAAGACCCTCCACCAGCAAAATGATTGTGACTCGCTTTATCGAGATACCTCTGAGGAATGCCTGTCCTGGATCCAACGGGGACTACTGACATTATAACCGAAAGTCTGAAAAAGGGATACTCAGTCTTGCAAATCTAGAATACACCATTTGGTCCAAGAGCAAGGTGGACAAATCTGTCATGTTGAAACCCTTATTATAACAAATGTAATAAAAGAGAAAGGGAAGCAGGAAAAGAGGGAGGGAGGGAGGAAAGAAGGAAAGGAAGGAGGGAGTTGGCTCTGGAGCATCCCCAGCTGTGTTTTAAAGTTGAATTTGAGAAGATACATGAACATGTTCATTGCATCATTATTTACAACAGCCAAGATACGGAAGCATCCTAAGTGCCCACCAATAGATGTGTGGATAGAGAAGAGGTGGTGCATCTATACAACAGGTATCACTGAGCCATAAAAAGGAGTGAAATCATACCATTTGTGACAACGGGGATGGACCCATTATGCTAAATAAGTCAATCAGGGAAAGAAAAATACAATACAATTTCACTTATATTGGAAATCTAAAAACCAAAATAACCGACAAACTAAACAGAAACAAAGTCACGGACACAGAGAACAAACTGACGGCTGCAGTCTGTGAGAGGGGTTGGGGGATGGGTGGAAGAAGTGAAGGGATTAAGAAGTGCAGATTGCCGGTTACAAAAGGTCGAGGGGATGTGAAGTACAGCGTAGGGGACACAGTCAATAACATTGCAGTGACTAGTACGGAGCCAGATGGCTGTTAAACTTACCAAGGGGATCACTTCATAAGTTATATAAATGTCTACCTGAAACTAGTGTACTATTGCAGGTCGACTGTAACTGATTTTTTTTTTTTTTAAAGAGGAGAGAAAAGGATTTAACTAAATAAAAATACTTTGAAAAAATTTTTAAAAGATGATGTAGAGCTACGAGCTGATCTCTGGGCTGTAATGCCCTGCCACCATCGCCCCCCACATGCCCCCCACTCCAACATCCACACCCTCATGCCTCTCTTCACCCACATGCCTGCCACTGTTTCCAACTTTGTACCAGTCCTGCCATAACCAGACCATTGTGTGATCCTCCTCACCCACTCATGTCACAGGTATTATTGTCAACATCTCGCACATGAGGAAAGCGAAGCTCCCCAAGGTAACAGGTGGCAAAACTGGAATTTGAACCCTGGAAGCCCAGGTTCTTATGAAGCCAAAGGGAGCCCTGCCTCGGCATTGAGCCCGAGTTCCAGGGGACAAAGCCCTTGGTCTGAGGGTGAAGCCTGGACTGAAGGACCCCAGTCAGGAAGTCACCACAACATCACTTCTGGCCCCTGGGGGCAACAGGCCAGGACAGGGGCTTTGGGCAGCATGGATGGGAACCTGCTTCAGCTGTAGGCACAGGAAAGCGGAAATGAATGCATGGCCTCAAGGATTCGAGGATCTGGGAAGCTGAGGTAGCTGGATGCGGCACTCTGGGGTGGGAAAGATATTGCTGAGCTGTCGCTCCTTCTTATTCTCACCTGTAGGCTACCTGCATTCCAGGGCTGCTTCGGAACCAAAATCCAAAGGGCTGGACTCTAGGGCCAATATCCCCTCATGGGAGTGTGTCCAGCCAAGAAGGCAGGAGGAGGGGGCTGGCAAGTCCCACAGCCCAGCCCTGAGGCCACCCGTGATTGTGGGGCTATTTTTAAAAAGATACCAATCTTTGCACAAGGGCCTAGGCTTGGCAGGCTCCTCCTCCCATGGGGCATCTCCCCAGTCCAGGGAGAAGGAGACAGCTCCATCCCAATCACAGTTTCAGGGACTGAGTCGTCTTTCTCTAAATAAGTAAATTAGCTCTAATACCCTTATTTGCTATCAACCTTATAAACCTAATGCAAACCAGATGGGCCTTGCTTCCCGAGCACCCCCCACGCCGTATGGCCCGGCCTCCTCAGGTCTGCCTTTGGCTAACTGGCTTCCTTAGCCCCTGCACCCCTCCTTCCTCATTCCCACGTAAACAACCCCTCCAAAAGGAAAGTGCATTTGGATAGCTGCCCATGCAAAAGGCTTCATGGGGTGCTCCCAGCCTTCCCAGGAAGCAAGCTCCAGAGGTAAACAGAGATTACTCATTTTCAGGGTCAGCCCCAACGGCACCTTTTGTTCCCCTATCTCATAATTTATTATTTTGTAATACAAAGCATTGATGATTTTTCTTCCTTATTGGCAAAAGTAATGTTTTCATTACTGAAACGTAAGACAAGGCGGAGACATGAAAAGAAGACAATGTAAAATCACCTATAATCTCTCTGCAGAGATGGCTAACATTCTGGAAACCAGCTCTCATACTTTCATCTAGGGTAGAAGTCAGCAAACTCTTTCTCTAAAAGGCCAGCTAGTGGATACTTTGGCCTTTGTGGGTCATACCATCTCTGCTGCAGCTACTAAACTCAGCCAGTGTGAAACAGCCATAGACAGTACGTCAAGGAATGGACAGACAGTGTACCAATAAAACTTTATTTACAAAAAAAATCAGGCACTGGGAGACATTTAGCCCACAAATTATAACTTGCTGACCCCTGGTCTAGAGCAGTGGTGTACAATAGAAATGAAGTCTGAGCCACATATCTCATTTAACATTTTCTGCTAGTCACATTAGAAAAAGTTAAGAGAAATATGTGAAATTATTACTTATATTTTATTTAACCTCATATATATAAATAGTTCAATGTGAATCACAATACTAAAAAAATTATCAATGAGATATTTTATACATTTTGGGGTACCCAGTCTTCAGAATCCAGACCTGCTTTGTACTTACAGCACACCTCAGTTCAGACGAGTCACATATCAGATGTTCCACGGCCCTGTGTGATGAGTGGCCACTGTATTGGATGATGTGAGTCTCCACCCCACTTCACCTCCCACTTTTATTTTTTACCAGTTGTGATGCTCCACTCACTACATACCTGGCCATTATCAATTAGCCTCTCTGGGTTCTAGTTTCCTCATCTGTCAAGTGAAGAACATAAGCATGTCTCATAATGTTGGTATAAGAATTAAACGAGAAAATTGCTTAAAAGTCTAGCCTGGGGTTTGGCAAACAACAGATATTCAATGAGTGTAAACTCTGAGGTTAGCTGTTAGCACAAAGATAAGGCCACAGAAGAACACTTTCTTGTCAGCATTCTCATCACCCCCATCACCAGAACTGCAAGGGCCTTCAGAGATCAACCATCCAGCCCAACTCCCAGTGTGTGGGGGGGACAGGAGGTGGGCAGCCTGAGGCCCAGAGATGTTAAGTGACTTATCCAAAGTCACTCAGCAGAAAGGCCTGGGAGCCATTAGTAATAATGGGTACATGAAGCATTTTAAACATCACTTTTTGTTAATCAAAAATCCAATTAGTTTGAAAATCAGTGCATGTAATTTACCATGTCAATAGAGTAAATAAGAAAAACTATATGATAATGTTGTTAATGCTGAAAAAAAGCACTTGATAAAATTTAACATCCACTTTTGACCAAAAAGAAACTCTCAGAAAACTAGAAATACAGGGGCACTTCCTTAAAGGGAACTACCAAAAAACCTACAGTTAACATCAGACTTAATGGTGAGAGGCTGAATGCTATTCCTTACATTATACTAGAAGTCCCAGCCAGTGCAATAAGGCAAGAAAAAGAAATAAAAGGCATACAGATTGGAAAGGAAGAAATAAAACTGTCTTATTTTCAGTTGACATGATTATCTGTTTAGAAAATCCCAAAGAATCTTTTTTTTAAAAACCTGCTAAAATAAATAAATGAGTTTAGGAAGATCACAGAACTCAGGTCAAGATATATAAAGAACTCTTTAAACTCTACAACTTTACACATACCTCACACTTTATCCAAAAAGTAACTTAAAATGGATCATTAACCTAAATGTAGATGTAAGCCTATAAAGTTACTAGGAAAAACATATGATAAAATATACATCACCTGTGTTTGGCAGCGAGTGCTTAGATGTGTCACCAAAAGGACAATCTAAAAAGGACAAAATTAATACATTTTACTTTATAAACATTAAAAACATTTACTTTGTGAAAGACAATGTTAAGAGAATGAAAAGACAAACAACAGATGTGGAGAAAATATTTGAAATCATATATCTGATAAAAGGATTTATATCTAGAATATATAAGATCTCTTAAAACTCAACAATAAGAAAACAAACAAACCAATTTAAAAATGGGCAAAATGTCTAAACAGATGCTTCACCAAAAAAGATATACGGAATGCAAATAACCTTGTGAAAAAAATGTGCAACACCAGTTGTCATTAAGAAAATGCAAATTAAAACCACAATGAGATATTACTACAATGCACTAGAACGGCTAAAATCCAAAACCTGGCAGGAGTTTCCGTTCCTTGCTGGGACCACAAAAGGGTAGACTCACCTTCGAAGACAATTTGACGGTTTCTTACAAAGTTAAACATACACTCGGTATACAACCTAGCAATCCTATTCCTAGGTATTTACTCAAATGGATTGAAAAACTCATAGCCACACAAAATTGTTTATGTGAATGTTCATAACAGCTCTATTTACCAAAACCTGGAAGCAACCAAGATGTCCTTCAGCAGGTGACTAGATAAACGCACTAGCCCATCCACACAGTGGACTACGACTCAGCAATGAAAAGGGATGTGCTACGACATCCCTGCAACAACAAGAATTAACTGTAAATATATTTTGCTAAGTTAAAGACATCAGATCCAACAGGCTACATATTACCTATTCCATTTACATGACAGTGTGGAAAGTGAAAAGCTGTCGGAGGGAGAATAGGTAAGTAGTCACCAGAAATTGGGGAAGGGAGATAGTTCATTACAAAGGGGACACGGGCATTCTGAGCGTGTTTGGGACTGTTCTGTAAGGCACTGGGCAATGGATCAGATGAATTCATTAACGGAAAAATGGGTGAAATCTGAATAAAGTGTGTAGTTTGGTTAGTAGTGATGCACCAGTGTTAATTCCTTAGTGTTGACAAGTGTCCCGTGGCTGCGGACGATGATATTAGGGGCAACTGGGTAAAAGGCATATGGGAACTCTCTGTATTTATTAGCTTTGCAACTTTCCTATAAGTCTAAAGTTACTCCAAGATAAAAAGTGTCTCTTTTTAAGTCAACGAGGTTTGTTAGTCATTTCTTCCATTATCCAACCTCTAGTCCATTTTAGTTTCAGTGAGTTTTCGCGGGTCTCATCTCCTTTGATCTCATCCCTACATAGCCACTGGGCTTGGTGGTTTCAGGCACAGAAGAGGGAGTAAGGGCAGACCTCAATCTCCCATTTACTGAGGAACTGAGACGCCCCCAGAGAGGGAAGGAACTCGCCAATGTCACAGAAGAGTGAGTGTTGGCATTGCTTTGTAATGCCTGTCTCATCCTCCCTCCAGCCTCATAGGATGTCCACTAACCACCTGTTTTTAAAATGCTGGGGTGGACTCATACCATGTTCCCAAAGTGAATGTGATGGTCCTCAGTGATCTTTGCCCAACATTTCCAGTCCACCTTCCTGTGGCACCCACCAGGCAGGGTTACACTATCCTCCTACACACATCTTGTGGCTGGATGGGTCATGTGACTAGTTCTAGCCAAAAAGTTTTGAGCAGAAGTGACATGTGTCATTCCAGGCCAGAACTTCTAATATCAGAGATGTGAGACCCTCTGAGTTCCCACTTCCCTCTGGCACGGGCACTGGGGACATCAGAGTGGTAGCTGCTCTAACAGCCTAGGATGCTGAGTAGCCACAATGAGAAGAACCCCTGTCCTGTCCTGCACTGGGCACATGGGGTGAGTGTGAGACGAGCCTTGTTCATGTTATGCCACTGAGATTTGGGGGTTACTTATTACTGCAGCATAACCTCACTTACCGTGACCAATACAGTATGAGTGGACTATGGCTAGGTGTTCAGTCTGAAAAATAAAGAGGCTGAATTCCATGTTAAACTGGCTTGGAAAAAATGGATCAGACACTCTTGACCCCTGTCTTTTTCACATGACCTATATACAGTGTGAGTGTCAGGCACACTGCTGGATACTTTCTCGAGGGTGGTCTCACTGAACCTGAAATTTCAAATGAGGAAACTGAGATCTCTGAGGGTGAGCGGCTCAGTCGACCTTCCACCGCTGGGTGCCCTCACCGGTCCCCGCCCCCGGCCCCTCTGCCCCGTTCTGACTCCTGACTGCCGCGCAGCTGTGGTGTGGAAGAGGAGGGGGAGTTGGGAGAAGTCTGCCCACCACCTGTGGAACGCTGAGAAGGACATCCTGGGAGAAGGCAGCTTTCAAGTGAACTGTCAGCTGCCCTGGGACTCCACCTGCTGCTGCCGTGACCTCGAATGGCAGCTTAAATACCCACAGACTCAGTTTCCCCCTCTTGCTCACAATGGAGTACGTGGGTTGTTGTGAAGATGAAGAGTTTGGACAAATTGTGCTTAACTCATGTCATGGGCTGGGAGCCCCCAAAATGATGACCCCCATGTCCTAATCCTGGAACCTGTGGGTGTGACCTTATTTGAAAGGGTCTTTGTAGACATGACTAAGTTAAGATGATTCTGGAATATCTGGGTGGGCTATAACTCCAGCAACAGGTTCCTTATAAGAGAAAGACAGAGGGAGATTTGTGACACAGATGTAGAAGAGAGATAATGTGAGGACAGAGGCAGAGACTGGAGGGATGTGGTCACAGGCCGAAGAATGCCCAGGGCCACCCGAGGCTGGAAGAGACAGGAAGACTCCTCCCCTGGAGCCTTCAGGCAGAGCCCACACCTTGACTACAGACTCCTGCTGTCCAGCCCTGTGAGAGGGTACGTGTCTGTCCTTGTGAGCCCCAGTTTTGTTACAGCAGCCAGAGGAAAAGCAGACGACCCAGTTTCCAGCTCTGGGTTCATGCTCAGTAAACAGCAGCTGTTCTTTATTCAACAGGTGTATCTCCAGCACCAGCACCTGGGGTGGCCCTGGGGCCACCGCCATGAACACCGTCAGCATTATCATTAATAACAGCGTACAGTATATTACTCTCATTCATCCTTGGGCCCTTTTACTGAACACCCTGAGGACTGTGTCTAAGCACAGCAAACCTTAACCCCCCGCCAGCGCAGCAGAGACAGAGCGCCAAAGGCCCGCTCCTCTCTGTCTGGGCGCCTCCTCCTCCGTCCTCAGCACGGGCTGCAGGCTCCTCCAACCCGGGATTCAGGAACACTCCTTCAGCTCCCAACACAATGGCCTCTGCCCCAGGCTTCACAAGCCCTGGTTACACTTGGCTGCCAGCAGTCAGAGGGTGTCTGAAGTCTCAGGGTGGGTTCCCAGCCGGTAAGCCTGGGTCCCCAGGTCCAAGGAGAATTCTGAAGCTTCGAGCTTCTGAGTTAGAATTTCAAGCTGCCCCTTTGGACTGCAGAGTTCAGGGAAGCAGAGGCCTTTGGGATCACACCAATGCCTCATTAGCTGGACAGTAACCAGAACCAAGAGGTGACTGGGCTCCCATCACTGTTCTCACTAAAATCCTCCAGGCTCGGGTGCACAGACCCCTGAACCCAACCAGAGCCAGGCTGCTGGGGCCAGTGATTCTGCCTCCTCTGCCACAGTCTCCTCATCTGGAAAGTGGATCCTTTCAGAAGCACTTAACACAAAGTGCCTGCATGCTGGGTAATAAACAGTAGCTAGTATTACAGTTAGTGTCCTCATTAAATCGTGAGGTCTGCAACCTGGGCATGATCAGTCTGGACAAATCATGGATACTGTGGTGACAAGCTGAGTGTCCACAAGCTCTGTCTTCCCAGAGGAAAATTGAGTCAACTCTCCCCACCCCCACCACCGCCCACCCCCCACCACGGATCTGAGCCCTGTGATCACAAGAAGGTGACTTCATCGGGAGCTGGCCCAGGAACGGCTGAGTCCTCACAGGGCCACCCGCCACCAAGTCCAGTGGGGACTTAATCCATCCCACATGGAGCCCTGGTAGGCACTGACCTTTGCCCATTAACCCCAGGCCCTGGCTGCCCCGACGGAGAACTACCGTCTGTCCCCGATAACCTCCCCGACATAATTCAACGGACCTCTCGCAGGCTGCAGAGATGGGCCGATAACACTGCCCGTTCTGGGGTCAAGTTAGCAGGGCACAGCTGACAGCACTCACTGCCTGTTGAAAACAAAAACCCCATGTCGCCAGGCCCCTGTGAACGGACACCGTTGCACTCTGAAATGCCTTTGCTCTGGAAACCTGGAGGGAATAGCAGCGGCCGTGCCGGGACTGAAAGACTCCATCCTGGCAGGCCATGGCCAAACCCACCCCACAAAAGTTCATCGTGTGGCCAAAAAGCCCCTAAGCCTTCTGCTTTGGCCGGGTGGAAATAGCCCGGCTGCTTACCTCATTCAGTTTTTTCAGATGCAATTTGTGAAAATGGGCTCAGGGGACATAAAGCCCTGACGCTCTTCTGCGCCAAGATGGGTGCCACATCACAGGAGCCCCAGAGCTCACCTGGGAGGTGACCTGTGCGTGCAGACTTTGCTTCCCAGGTGGGAGCAGAACCCTCCCCTGGAGAGCTCTGAAGTCAGCCAGGCCTGGGTTCAAGTCCCAGCTCCATCACTGCCTACCTGAGCAACCTCTGGCAAGTTGCATGCCCTCTCTTGGCCTCCGTTACTTATCTGTAGAATGGGGACAGGAACAGGGGGTTATGGCGGGGACTTGAGAAGCTTCTAGCACATATATTAATGGTTCAATCAGTAGCATCTCCCACTCTTCCTGGCCTCAGTGTCAAGTTACCCTCATGTCTCCTCACTAAGAAGGTGAGGCAGGAGGGTCAAGACCAGATGCGTGAACCCCAGCTAACCCCTCAGGCCTCTATCCCTGCAGGAGAGCCTTGTGTTCTTGGTGCTGTAGGAAAAAGGTCTTCACCCTAGACCTGCCTGACTCCCCCCATCTGGGCCCTGGTTCCTCACCTGTAACCAGGGGTCACCCCACTTGTCCTCTGAGACTCTTCCATCCTGAGATGACCCTGAATGTGACACTCCCCTGCCTTTTCTGGGAAACTCAAGTCTGACATGACTCAGAGTCCCCCAGTATCTGTGGATGTGGTGGGGTGCCATCTTGGGGTGGGAAGGGTGCCTGTCTCTGGGAGTCCTGGTGTCCTATCCAACACAGCAGGCTGGTCACTCAGACCAGTGTAAACACAGGCAAAGTGTGAGCTGGTGCATGCTGACCGTCCTGGGGGCCCCTGGGGGTGGAGGGAGCTCACCCCAGGCCCGGCCTTCAAGAACCAGTCTTGTCTTGGATACCTGGATATGGGAAATGCTGTAAAGAATACCTGAAAATACAGAAGTAGCTTTGGTAGTGGCTGGGAGAACTTTGAGGAACATGCTAGGAGAAGCCAAGGTCGCCTTGAACTGGCTGTCGGTAGAAATATACACAATAAGGGGCTGCTGGTGGGGGTACAGGGGGATTTGGGGAGCACAGTGGAGACTGCCTAGCTCATCCCAGAGAACACCTGAATTCGGTTATGTCTTCAGAGCCCACAGCCTGTCCTGCACCTGGTGCCCTCCAGAACTGGGAAAGCCCAAGAAGAAGGAAGGAAAGAAGGGGGAATGAGGTCATGGAAGTCAGAGCGCTGTGAACGCACGGAACCTTACGCAACACGGTCTCTACTTCGTGGCCTGCAGGAAGCTGACAAGAAGGTTGTGTGTGGCACGTTCTGGGCCTTAGAAAACAGGGAACGGGACTGCTTGTTTTGATCCCACTCTCCCGGTCTGGATTCAGTAGTTTAGAGACTGGCTACTCAACGCGCCATCCCCAGGCCAAGAGCAGCGGCAGCAGCACCAGTTGGGCACTGGCCGGGAATGCAGATCCTTGGGCCCCACGCAGACCCACTGAATCTGTGAAAGAGCCCCCACGGTGCTGATGAATAGTGACTGCTGAGACCTGTGCTTTAGGGTTGGAAACACTGCGGTGTTCAGGGCACCCCGTCCCACCTGTCTGCTCTTGTCCGTGTAGCATCTCGGGTGTTCTTCTCTTTATGACATTTTTAACAGCAGCAAAATGTATATACTTAAGTAAATATACAAATACTTAACCAATATATTTAAAGTAAATATGTAAGTATATATATTTACAAATTCAAGATTTGTAAGATTTCTTTAGACATGTTCTCTTTTCTAGCAATTCAACTTGTGAGTGGTATTTTTTTTAAATGCTGAATAGCAACATTATTTTTCAGAGGCTACACATTCATTTAACTTTGTTTTTTAATAAGGCTTTACTGAAGTATGAAATACGTACATAAAATTTCCTCATTCACGAGTATGTGGATCAATGAATTTTCCTAAAGCTAACACACCCATGTAGCCAGACCCTACGAGTATGTGGCCAGGACACAGAAGGTGACCCATAGACCCCCAAAGCCCTCCGCTCCCAGTCACCACTGCCTGGCCAGACCCTGACCCTGACAGTGACGGCCGTTTCTGCCCCCCCACCACATCCCATTCCAACGAGAAAAGGGCGAGGAAGTACACCAACCTCCTGAGATTTCCCACGTGGCTATTTAGACACAGCCACACAACATCCAGCATGCAGTGACTGCAAAAGATAATGTCTGCCCACTCTACTGGGCACCCACTCTGCCACTGAGCCAAGGACCCCTGCTGTGGGCAGCCTCCCCCTTCTGGCTTGTGATCTATTTGGCCCTGCTCCATTTCTTTGGGGACCCCTGTCCTAATCAAGGAGGATGGGCCAGGGCACCAAGTCCTCACTGCTCAGTAGCTGGGAGCCTTGACATATCACAGCTGCTCTGAGCCTCAGTTTCCTCACCTGGGAAGTGGACATCACAATAGGTGCCCCTCTCCCAGGTGGCCGTGAGGATGAATTAAATGAGTCAGGCAGGACAGCCTGCAGCAGGCCAGCCTAGGGGACGCCGGCCTGGGAGCTCGGGCAGCCCGACCTGCCCAGAGCCCTGGCTCCCTCGCCCACAGGGTTGGCGACAACACCCCACAGGGTTAGAGTGAAGAATGAAATTTGTAAAACGTCCGGCGCATGGTGTGTCTTGCCACCACTGTTTGTTATTATATTTTAAAAAACATGTATTATTATCCTCATCTACCCAGCTGAGGAGGGTCACCTCCTTGAGGCAGGTGGAGGTCACCCACAGGGCAGCTGGGGAAGTCTGGCCCCCCGGCTGCCCACCCCCGACCTGGGAGATAAAGTCCAACACAGACCATCTGGGCCGGGACGTGTCAGTCGTAGCCTCTGTGAGAGGAGGTGTGTCATCAGCCGGGGGCCAGCTCCTTGAGCTGCAGATAACCTGAGACCCCTCGGGAACGGAGCTCACCCACTGAGAGGCTGGGAGACCCCACAGGGCACCCTCAATGCAGGAGCCGTCAGCCCCGCCCTCCCCTCACTCCACTTCCCCTCACCCCACTTTCAACTGGCCACTAGCAGCCACCAGGAGATGCTCAAAGATGCTCGTCTGATGAGTGAGCAAAGGGGTGCTGGGTCCCCTTGTCCCCTGGCACATTACAAATCCCTCATTCCTCAGTCACTCCACCTTCCCTCTGCCCAGGACACTGGCACCTGGGAGTTTCACCTGTCCTACGATCTGCTGCGTTCGTGGCCCAACAACTCAACACCCAACAAATTGTTCTTTGGAACTCTTCTACTGAGAGGCCAGAGTGTGTTCACCATTGCCCATCTCAGTGCTACGTAAGATGCAAAACAGTGGTGTGGGCACGACAGCAGTCTTTCAATAGTGGTGGTCAGGTGTAATCTTGCCCACTGCCTAGTGGAGGGGCCAATTTGCCAAAAATGATTGCTCTGTTTTACTAAATTATGTACCTCATCCAAGTCCCTAGAAGAACGAGCAACTGCAGGAAGAACATCTGCATCCCTGTCCTGCCTCACCACCGTTACTCTTCCAGACCAGAAAAACTCGCCAAGAGCTGGAGGTGACCAGGCAGCAACAGGACCAGGGGGCAAAGAGAGGAGTGGGGGCATCTGGAGGCCTGAGCTGAGGGCAGCCACAGTCAGTTTGACTAATGGATGGGCCCCCACTTCGACAGGGCTTGCAGGCACCAGGCCAGATAAATGCATCGCCTGTCCAGGCCATTTTTCCTCGGCTATCTCTTGTTGAGGCCATGCTAACACCCCGTCAGCCCGCCAAGTGATGGATGGTCTTGGGAAGCCACCCACCCCACCCCCAAGGGCTAACCCTCAGGGGGCGGCTTTGCAGAGCCTGCCTGCTAATCTTCAAGACTGTTTCTCTTTGGGGTAAAAAGTCAGCACCCCAGATTGGGGCTTCACACACCTCTACACACACCTATACCTATACACACACACACACACACACACACTAGCACTTCATGACAGCCAGCTCTTAAAGCTTGGAACTCAGCAAGCCCAGTTCCCAGGAACTTGTCCGAGATTACACAACCACAAGTTTATCTTATTATAATATTAAACCTTTGCAAGTCTTTATGGGGGCCACACTCAATTTTTTAAGCTACGATGCCAATAGAGCGATTTTGGACAAGGAGGCCAGTTGACTCAGACCCAACTATTTCCTGGGGAAAGCTGGTCAATGGTTCCTGTCCCCCCAAATCCTCAAAGACAGTCCAAACCAGTAAAGTGAATAGAAAGCCTTCCACCAAACAGTCCGCCTTTAAGTCATAAACTTCCTGTGAAGCAAAATAGAACTAGCTTCACGTGTTCCAGTTATGGAATGAATGTGAACCTGTCACATGGCCAAGCTGGATAAACAGCAGACTTTCCATTTGTCCTGACCTCTCCTCGGACACACTCATGCCAGTCTCAAACCCCACCCTCACCCTGGCCGTCTCCGGGGAAATGACAAACACCGGATAGAACCAAGGGGACCCCGGGACCCGGATGCCCACCATCCAGCACTGTTTATGTTTGAGGCTGTCCTGGAAGAAAAATGTGAGAACGCCTTTCCAGAACATGGTGGCCCAGCGAGGCCGCCTGGGTGCCAGGGAAGCCACACAATAGGGGCAATGCGTATCGGAAGGATAGGGCTGGGCACAGCCTCGGGAGACGGATGGGGCAGATTCGGCCCTTCCCTCCGCTTTCTGCCCGGATGCTGCAGAGAGGCACCTAAGCTCTGCTCCCCGACCTGGTCCCCCATTGACCTTCTCCCTCTGCCCATCAAGTTGTGTGAGCAAATCCTCATCTACTGCGCCTGTAAATACAGCAATTTGGGACAAGGGACGTTCAAGATGGACACACAAGAGTTCCTATGAAGTTTATTGGTTAAAGTCCTCTCCGGAAGCAGATTTTTTAAATTTTATTCCAGCTCAAATGCTGGTGTTCATTCAGAGGCGTGGTGAGTTTCTATAAAATGAGAAACTCTCTGAACAGACAACTCTCCTTAAAAGACATTGACCTTTAGCTGAGAGGAATCATGAAACCATGTGACTTCCCAGGAGTCTCCAAGAGAATCAGGCTCTTAGGCAATGTCACCATCACCAGTCTCACATCTTAATAATAACCAAATTATCTGAGATCAACCCCAAAAGAAGAGAGGCAGTGTTTGTTAGAGCCCCACCCTGTGCAAAGTGCTGTTGTTAAAACTCACCACTCCCCGAGGGAAAAGCTGGTTACTTTTGTGGACCAGGAACACTCCTCATGGACTTTCAGAAGCCTAGCTTTTGGGGAACTTCAGATCTGTGTTTTGAGTAAAGATTCTTGTTTTTTTTTTATTAGCTCAATGACTGCAGGCAAACGACTCTGCCCCTCTCTGCCTGGGTTTTCTCACCTTCAAAATGGAGATAATAACAGCACCCACCTCCCTCAAGGGGTAGCTGTCAGAAGCAAATGAAATGATGCACATACAACTCTTATCACCGTGCTCTTGGCCTCATGAATCTGCTTTGGAGAACAGATGATGGGTCAAACTGTGTCTAACAGAGACCCCGATAAACAAGTCCATTTCTCTCTGTTCTCCATCCCCAGGGGCTGTCCTCATCCACACAGCCCAGAGCCACTCAACATCCACCATCCATCCACATGTTCCCCCAGGGGAGGGATAAAGGATATAAAGGATGCTGGGAAGATCCAGAACGGAATCACCAGCACCCTTTGGCCAGCCCTTGGTCACATGGCCACACCCATTTGCAAGGGATGCTGGGAAATGGAATCTTTATTTTGAGCAGTCATTTCACTTGCTTAAAATTGGGGGTGTTATTATGTTGAGAAAGGGAAGATGGGTATCGGAAGATAATGAGCAGTCCCAGCCATGTCCCTATAAGGTGAGTACCATTACCTCCATTTCACAGATGAAAACACTGAGGCTGAGAGGTGAATTACTCCAAAGCACACAGCTTCTCAAAAACCACCAGCGTTCCCCACTGGACAACACCACCTCCTAAGCAGCGGCCAGAAGGGAGCGTGTTTCTCTGTGCCAACTCAGAATCTCACGGAACAAGCAGGGTGGTCATTTGGGCACAGGGTGAGCTTCAGGAAGCATGGGTCAGCAAAGGTATACCATTGGGGCCTCCCAGGAAGAGACCACAAATACAGGCAGGCAGAGTGTTCTCAGGAATGTGGCTGCTCCAAGGTGGGAGGCATCCAAAGACGACTTTCCACACTGGTCATTTTTTTCGCTGTCTCGAGGGATTAAGATAGCAGAGAGGGAGCATCTCCCTGGAGAGTTGTGGCCACCCCCACCCGGGCCAGCAAGCTCTCCCTCCCCCCCCCACTTCGCCCAGCAGTGCACAGTGGGGCAGGATGGCCTGAGAGGGACAGACGCTCTACTCCTGCTCTTCACATTAATGAGCCAACACCGGCTGGGGAATCCTCATGGGTCTGGCCATGAGCAATACCCCAGAGGGGAAGACAGTGTTATACCCCCATTCCCCAGTAAGGACACCGAGGCACAGAGACATGACTCAACCTGCCCAGGTGACTCAGGTGGCCCAGGAGGGGCTTGGAACCCAGGTTGCTGGGCACCATGAGACAGCCTGGTCCCACACAGAACCCCTGTCTTCTCAAGGCAGGTGAAGTTCAATGTAAGTGCAGCTCAGGAGGACCTCTCCGTAAATGCTTCCACCAAGCGTCTTTTACATAGCACTGTGTGTATGGTCTTAGAGTCCGAGAGATTTGGATTTGAGAAGAATGTTGTTGCCACTCAACCATTAGGCTTGGGCTGCCTGTGTGCAAGCCTTGGCTGTGCTTCATCTGCTAGATACGTCACCTCTCTGGGACTCAGTTTCCTCATCTGTGCTAGGGCAGGAGAGTGACCGCTCATTGGGACTGTTGGGAGAAAGCCGCCTCTCCCATAACAACAGCCATTGGCCCTGCTATCCTTATATGTGCTTTTCTTTGCATTTGAAATGAGATAAAATTTTAAAGAATTAAGTGCAAGGAAAAAAGAGATGGAGAGGAATCTACAGATTACAAGAGACAGAATAGACTGTTTTAACTTTTTTTAAAGATTTTACTTATTTATTTTTAGACAGAGGGAAATGGAGAGAGAAAGAGAGGGAGAGAAACATCCATGTGTGGTTGCCTCTCACACACCCCCAATGGGGACCTGGCCTGCAACCCAGGCACGTGCCCTGAACAGGAATTGAATTGGTGACCCTGTGGTTCTCAGGCCCGCACTCAGTCCACTGAGCCACACCAGCCAGGGCAAGACAGAATAGATTATAGCCAAAAAAAAAAACCACAAAAATTTTAGCCTTCTTAAATTTTAAAGCCTGGTTCTTACCTGCAGAGAAACTGGCTTGGACACAAATAGCCCCAACCAGGAGAGAGGCATGGGAGTGACGCAGAGACAGCCACCGAGTGCGCAGGCCCCAGACCAGGCCCGGGTCCCACACTCTTATCTCCTCAAACCAAACAGTGCCTCCAGCAGGAGCCTCATTTCACCTGTGAAGATGCTGAACCTCAGGAAGTCACAAGTTCAAGCCACACCGCTCGTTGGTGGCGACCTGGATTGCTCCCCCAGTGCGCCCAGCTCCAGTGCCCCAGACCACATGCCAGCACTGCCAGATGACATACAGAGAGACTCAAGCCTCAGACAAGGATCGGAGAGAGAGTAGCTTATTTGGGGAAAGGGGAAATGACCAGAGCATCAGCAAGAGGTTGAGACGGGCAAAGCAGCCCTACTGGGGGCTTAGAGAGCCGAAGACTTTGTGGGTAATTCTCAGTCCCTAGGGCGTGCTGGGAGGTAAAGGTGTCCACCCAGGGGGTGAGGAGCTTTCCCCCCTTTGTGGTCCGCCCTGCAAGTGGGCTTACTCTGCAGCCTCAGGCAGAGATTCCCAGGTATGTGACACAGGAAGCCAGCAGCCCGTTCAGGAGCCTTGGGTGCCCGGGGATGTGGGCGGGGCTGCCCAGGCTGCCAGGGGTGTCTTCACATAACAGCGCTGTACCTGCACTTCCACTGTCTGCATTCCTTCACCTTATCTACATGTTCCTGAGCTTTAGTTAATATCCTTCATAACAAGAAAAGAGTAATAAAAGTAACTGTGAATTTTTTTAAAAACACAAGAACTGTTTGCCCAGAATTTCTCCCCAGATGTCAGCTCTGCAGTGTCACAGGCAGGGAGACCTGGACAGCTTCCTCCCCACCAGGTCCCTGTCTCTGGTCACACACCCCAGCCCAGCTTCCTCAGATACCTGTGGCCCATCAGGGGACACGTCTTTAGATATTTGAACAGCTAGTGGTGTCCACCAGCAGCCTGAGACCATTGCTGGCCAGCTGCGGTAACCTGGTCCTGGCGAGGGTCCCTTCAGATAGAAATTCCTCCCGTCTTGGCGGTCAGGACTGGACTGGCCCCAGTGTGGGAACTTGCCCTTTTTTATTCAAATTAACATTAAAACATTGCCTGTGGGAGGAAGCACACAGGATGCAGTGAGCACATGGGCTGCATGGGCACCTGCGGTCTCCACGGGGAGACACAAGCTCCCTTCTCCCCCATGACCCCACTTACCTGGAGATGACCCAGGTCTGCAAGCCTTGATCCCCCTGAGCCCAACCATCCAAGTGTCAGCTGTTCTATGTGGTCACTGGGCAAAGTTTTTTATTTTAATGGCAAATGTATTTATTTTCATGTTTAGTAGAAAAATGCAAAATTAAGTATCAATCCCATCCTTTTTCAGGAACCATTGGGACTGAATTTCCTTTCATATATTTACTTGTCTTCTATGGTGAATCTATTTAAAGAAAAATATTAGTAAAATAAGACGGAGGGAACAGAAACACGGCATGAACAGATGAAGTTAGGTCAGAGCCCCGCCTGTAGTCTCACCCCCAACCCTTCCCCGCAGCCCTCGGCCACCTGAGTCCCCAGAGCCGGGCCCAGTCCAGGGCGTGGCTCTGCCCTGCAGCGGAGAGCCTGGGAGTGCTGGGAAACCTTCCACCTGCCCACACTGGGCTTCCTGAGGGTGAGCACATTGGCTTCCCATCCCTCAAGGACAACTCTGAGACATAATCTGGGCTCTGTTCTTTCCAGAAGCTCTAGGGAGAATCTGTTCCCTCATCTTTCTCTTTCTAGAAGGGTCTGCATTCCTTGGCTCGTGGCCCCTTCCACCATCCTCGAGGCAGCGTCACATCTTCAAATCCTCGTCTTACACCGTAGGAGTCAGCATGAGGCTTTTGCGTGGAATTTGACCTCATGGTGCTGTGACACCCACTCAGGTCCCAACGGACCCACAGTCAGCCAGGGTTCCCAGCCACCCTTCAGTCTCAGCTGCCTGTAGGAATGTCAAATTGTGTCTCAAAGTTGACCCTGACAGCCTACTCCCCTAAAAGAAAGACCCTGAATGCTTTTCTTCAAAGAACTCAGAACCGCCCCACACACACACTCTGTCTCCAGTAGCTGGATCCCTAAGCCACCGGTGCAGAGCAGATACCCTGCTGGGCAGAGGTGGGAAAGCTGCAGCAAATTGGGGCGCTCTTGTGAGAGGGGAAGATTCTTCCCTAAACTCCTGGACTTGGTAGTGGAGTCTGACCGTTGGGGTTCAAAGCCCAGCTCTTCCACTTTCGAACTAAGTGAAACTTGGCAACTCAATTCCTTTCTCTAAGCCTCTGTTTTCCCATCTGTGAAATGGTATAATATTTACACACCCCCAGGGGTGATGTCCAAAATGTTTGACAACTCGTATACAACAGGCATCAACCATTCCAAGCAGGACCAGGCATGAACAATCAATCTAAGAGCTGAGCACCAGTCTCACCCAGCTCCTGAGCCGTTGCGAGGTTTGATGAGAGAAGGCATTTATTTAAACGCGGTGTGCTTTCAAACAGTGGTGGCTGTGATGAACTGTCATTCTACCAACGTCATCCAGGTTATATCATTGTGCTAATGGTTAGTCCCTTGGCTGGATGCAAACTGGGTCTTTTGAAAAGCAAGTTTAAATAATTGCACAGAAAGCAAGCATGGGTAATTCAATGCCTGGGACAATGCAACAGAAGCCAAGACTATACTCGAGGGAGAGGCAGAATCGGGACTGGCCACAGCTCCGCCAAGTCTGGACTTTATCTTAAAAATCAGAGCATGTCTCATTGGAGGCTCGAACCAAATTGCTCAACTAGAGCATCACATCTTGGCATCTGCTTGTCCCGACAATGGGCCATGTGGATGAGTTCTGAAGCAGGGGTCCCCAAGAGGTCAGGAGGGCGCTGGAACCGGACAACTGCCACCCTTCTCTGGGAAGGGAAGGCAGGCTGCTGGCCTGGCTCCGGAGCTCAGGAAGACACAGGGACAGTGTGACCTGGAGCCCAGAGAGGCCAACATCTGCCGATTCTGTTCGAGCTGAAGCCAGAGCCCAAATGTTCTGTTACCTATTAGGGGACACGAACTCTGTGAAGGCCCAGCCTGCTTTTGGAAACCAAATGTGGGTGATTCCTACGCTCTGAGTCACTCTTGGGAAAGAGTGTTGGACAGGGCGGATTCTTGTTTCCCATTTTGCTCCCCCAACTTTGCATCCTGTCTTCAGCCTGTGGGGAGTCGGGATGGAATATGAAAAGAGGACATCCCCTCACCACAGGGATCTGGCAGGGAAAGAGAGCACAGAAAAGTGATGGATGGGACAGGCACAGTGCCTTCCCTGCCTGGCACCAGAGAGGCAGTCTACCAGGGAGGACTTTCCTTCCAGGCAGCCCAGGAGGAGGGGACAAAATTCCAAGCTGATCCTACAGCTCGGTCGGTCCACAAGCAACTCGAAGAGCTCAATCATCAAGTCCACACACAGTGGCCGAACAAATACCATTTGTGCAACAGAGCCCTGTACATACAGGGTGGGGCAAAAGTAGGTTTACGGTTGTCTGTACGTAAAATAATACAATAACTAATAAATAATACAAGAATAAACTCCATGGGTTTTGCATACTCACAACTGTAATCCTACTTTTGCCCCACACTGTATATTTTCTCACTCAATCTTCACAGTAACCCTACAAAGTAGGTACTATGCATCAATCTCATTTTATAAATGAGGAAGCCAAAGCCCAGAGAGGTTAAGCAACTTGCCCAAGGACACACAGCCAGTGAGTGGTGGAGCCAAGCCTCACTGTCTGGTCTATGAGATGCTAAAACCCCTTCAACACTCAGGGACAGAGCTGTAGATGCACAGCGTGCCGACTAGACATACATCGGTGGCGCCTCATCAACGGCATTAACCTGAGGGAACAAAGAATGTGGCTGTCCAAAGGAGAAGTTATTCACTCAAAACTGGGGATTGCTCCGAAGAAGAACCTGACACCGGGGCCAAGTCCTCTGACCACTGAGCCCGCAAAGGAAACCCTGTGGTTTGCTTGCTGGCCTGAGTGGTACTGGCAGGAGCCCGCCTCTGGGACTATCCCTTTCAGTGCCTGACACT
Organism: Desmodus rotundus; assembly: GCF_022682495.2. Taxonomy (NCBI): domain Eukaryota; kingdom Metazoa; phylum Chordata; class Mammalia; order Chiroptera; family Phyllostomidae; genus Desmodus; species Desmodus rotundus. The sequence continues at coordinate 29,030,750 of NC_071398.1, read as the reverse complement.
TCCAGCCGTCAGGGCCAGCATCTTTGTGCCTGAGAGCTTCATAATGTACTGAGTTGAATAATGTCCCCTCAAAATGCATGTCCATTCAGAATCTGTGGATGCAACCTTATTTGCAAATAGGGTCTTTGCGGATGTAATTAGTTAAGTCAAGGTTATAATGGATTGGAGTGGGCCCTAAATCCTGTGACAGCTGCCCTTACAGGCAGGCTTACACAGAGGGGAGAGGCCGTGGGAAGACAGAGGCAGAGACTGGGGTGCTGCAGCCACAGACCAAGAACACCAAGGATCCCTGGAAACTGCCAGAGCTGGGGGTGGGGCAAGAAAGTGTCCTCCCCGAGAGCCGCCAGAGCACGGCCCTGCCGACACCCTGCCCTCAGACTCCTGGCCTCCAGAACTGCGAGACCGCATGTCTCCATGGTTTTATGCGCCCCAGTGTGTGACACAAAGTCTCGCTGATCTTACTGCCTGAGCCCCGAATGTGTCCCCTTCTCTCCACCTCCATTCAGTGCAGGGACCTTCTCTGCCTGGTTTACAGCCGCACTTCCAGTGCTGGCACTGGGTGACGACACACTTAGGGGAACTTTATGCCTCACATGTGCATGTGACAATCCACTGTGGGTGCTCTTGATCAGCAATTCGTCTTTGCGCATGGTGATTCAGGAGCCCAGGCTCCCTGAGTTTGTGGCCTTGGTGTCCCAGGGGTATCTGATTTTTAAGTATCTAACCAAAAGCTGGGGGAAAGACAGAGAGTATGGGGAACCCAACCCACTTCCTGAACACCTTGAGAAGCAACAGCCTTTTTTACCACTCACTCCTATTGGTGGGAACTAGTCACATGACTGCATCTGGATGCAAAGATGTCTGGGAAATGTAGTCCCTGGCCAGGTAGCCCTTCACTGAAGACAGTTCTACATAATGGAAAGGAAGCACAGATTTTGAAGGAAAATTGCTATTGGCGCCTAATAAATATTTGTTCGATTCATTAATCAGTGCTAATACTAATGGATGAACACACCAACCACTTGGAAAAGTGGTTTAATAAATGCTGGTTGAAAGGATGAGCTGACTCAAGGACCCTCATGATTGGGCAGATTGAGATACAGATCAGGGAGAGAGTTCCCTGCTGATCCCGCCCCCCCCAACCAGGGCCTTACACTGAGCTCTCTGCGTGTCAACACTGGGTGTGCCACCTACTTATGGAGCCTTAGAGGGGTCTTGGAGGCCGGCTAGCCAGCCTCTGCCTTTCCCACCCAAGAAAGAGGCCCAGGGTGGCGTGGGGACATGCCCAGGATCACAGGCAAGTTTGTGAGGAGCCAGGCCCCGGCCGCCTGACCCCCAGGCCAATGCCTGGGCCACTCAATAGCTGCTGGACCCTCATTGTTCAGCTAATTACTGCAAGTCCGGGCCTGCGGAGCGTCTGTGTGGGGACGCTGTGTAAACATTTCCTCTTTGGCAGAGCAGGAAATGAAGGGATGACGAGGTCAAGTGACTTCACTCGGCTCCTGCTGCCCTGCCCGTCATCCCAGGCCCCTGCCCGCCCGTGCAGGCAGGAGGCCCTTCTCGAGGCTCCTGAGTTGGGGCAGAGGAGCAGCCAAGCAGCTATGTGGTCCCTGCTCACCTCCTGTGCCTGGACCTGGGAGCTCTATGGTTGAATCCTGTTCTGAGTGCTCTTGGAAAACTGGCTCAACCTCCCTGAGCTTCATTTCTTCACCTGCCAACTGTCTCCCTCATCCAGCTGTGAGGACAGAGTGATACGCTGTGTTGTGATGTGGGCAGTGTTGACAGTGGGTTCTCACCATCGTCTTCCTACTACTTTTAAGCTCTTTTTAAAAGATTATTCACTGAATTGTATATTTTTAAATGGTTAACTGCATGTTATATGTATTCTACTCCAATATAAAAAACTTACGTATTAGATTTTTGTATCCACTGTCCACCATCACACACTCATTCATTATCATGTTGAACTCACCTCACCCCTGCAAAGGTGCACCACATGCCAGCCTGCAGATGGGTAAACTCTGGCTCAGAGAAACAAGCATCTAGGCCCTCCCACTCACTGAGTGCTTGGGCTGAGGGCAAGCATCCAGTGAGCGGGAGGGCCTAGAGTCAGCCTCAGTTCCACTTCCAAACCAGAGGTAAACACTGCTTGCAGGTCCATCTGGGCCCATCTAGGTGTCCCCGTTGTTCATTAGCACTCATCACTAAGTACCTCTCCAAGGCCCGCCCTATCCCAGGGACCATACCAAGTTAGCAGCCCTCCCCTCCCCATGAACTTTTGTGCTCAAAGCAACTTCAGGATGAGTTAATCCGGCACCCTATTTAGCAGAAGAGTAAACAGACCAGAGAGGTTAAGTGACTTGCCCAAGGTCACACAGCTAATTAGTACCAGACCAGACTCACAACTGAGGCTTTCTGGCTCCCCAGCTAGGACAGCTCCTGGACTTAGTGCAGACACCTCTAAGGGAGCTCTGCTCCCAAGACAGAGCCCTGTGACCAGGCAGGCTGGCAGTGATGGCTTCAGCAAGCCCTCAGACTTTTAAAAATGTTAAGGTACCAAGCTCTGTTTCTGAGGTAGTAAAAACCTAAGGCCCATACCACATAGGTCTCTCAAAGTCCTGAAAAGAGAAAAGTTGTTTTAAAACTTAGTAGAAAATAAGTTTCCAACTGCCTGTGCATCAAACTAAGCTGCTTTTCCCTCTTGCGTGGACTGTGGGATTTTTTAAAAATATATTTCCCATTAAACTTCAAAAATAAGTTCAAAGAGGAAAAAAGAAATGAGCCCTCCAGCAAGGCAAGAACGCCAAGCTGTCAGGAATTGGCTGCCCTCTGCTGGTCAAATCTGACACTGCAATTGGATTTTAGATTCCATATTCCTAAAGAAATACCAAGCCCCCTTTCCAGTCCCCAAAATAATTGTGGATCCTACATGGTAGTAGTTGTGCTTTTCACAAATGAGCTGGCATATTACTCATAACTAACAGCCACTCAGAACTCAGAAATGCACTTAAAGTATTGATCTGTTTTGTCCCCCCACTGCACACCTTCCTTGGGCGCCTACTACCTGCTGCTCTGGGACAAGATGGAGAGACCCGTTGCAGTCGGGGCCACAGACAATAAGCACATGAATGAGCTGACAGACAACACAAATTAACAAAAAAAGTCGGGTGGTTGTAAAGGCTGAGAAAGTAGGCCACAAAAGCAGGTGGGGGCAGGCCGCTCTGGGCACAGGCCTGGCCACGATGAGTCCCAGGAGCAGGGGCGCCCTGGCAGAGGGCATGGCCAGGGCAACAGCCAGGAGGCAGGGTGTGTCTGACTGGTCAGTGCAAGGGGGGGCCAGCCACACAGCCCCCCAGACACTTGAGTCAGAGCTGCGTCCAAGCGAACATGTGAGGGAGCCACCCCAACAGGCAACGCCTCTGCTCGGCACTGAGGGGCTCCTGAGGATGAGACCAGAGTGGGTTGGGGGTGAGCGAGATGACACACCTCGCACCTCAGGCCAGGAATCCCAGAGCTTCCCGGGAACTGAAGGAACCTGGGAAAACATGGCAGGACTTCAGCCTCACCCATTGTAGTGGCGATCGCCACTCATGTTTGGGAGCACCAACTCCATTCTTGGCCCTTTGTACTGGCTCAGGGGGCTGGGCTTCCCTGTCTCCTGATACCCACCTGGTCACCAGTTTGGGGGTGGCCCTTGTGCAAAGCTATAGTGAGGAGCGCATAGCCCTCTGGAAGTTTCTGGGCACTCAAGGGCGTACTCTCTGGAGTACGCTGTGCTTGGGCATCTCTGCCTGTCCCCCTCATACTCCTCGGGCAGGGCCCGTTGTGCTGAGCAAAGGCTTCCGTGTCCAAGGCCACCACTGCCTCCACTGGTTTCCTCTCAGGAAGGGGCCCTGCCTCCCCCGGCATAGGTCACGATGAAGAATGGAGGACAGTTGACCCCTGGCCTAGGGTCAGAGGGCACAAGTGCACACCCACAGTCAGACAGCGTCCATGGGGCTCAGGCCCGGAGGCCAACAGGCCCAAGCTCTTTCAGCACATTGGTCCCTCTTAGGAGCAGGGAGGCATGTCTAGCACCACCCCTTTATTAGGCTTCCTGAACCTGCCATACCAGCAAAGCAGAGAAAGTTTATCCTCAGCCGCTGCATCAGCATCACCAGGATCTGAGAGGGACCTGAGAGGAATGCAGAGCTCGGGCCCACCCACACCCATGAGTCAGGCTCTGCCTTAACATACCCACCTCACCAGGGTCCTGGCGCACAAGACAGGTGAGACCCATCTTGAAGCCTGGAAAGGACCATTCTGCCCCTGCCAGGATGCTGCTCATTGCTGGCATCATCATGTGAAATGAGTCTCACTTTTTCTCTCCACCAGCAGCCCCTCCGCATAGGGCATGAAGGCCAGCTCCAGGCTAGCGCTGGGTGCCCACCCCAGGACTGCTTCGGGACAGCCCTCTGCCCCACCCACCAAGGCCACAAAACTCAAGTGTTTTCTTCCTGCCCTCCCCATCACCTCGCTGTACCCCTGCTTTCTCAGCAGACCTTCAGCTCCCAAAAGGCTACCAACCCTACCCAACCCCCATGCGGCAGTGGGGCCATAATTAGCTCACACCCATCAGCACTTTCCGACAGGCCCCCCAGGAGAGGAAAGCACTTCTCAAAGCTGACATGTGAATGTGCCGGGGAGGAAGGGTGCTGGCTGCACTGGGACAGCCCAGCTCTGCCACCCTGGGCCTGGGGCAGTTCCCGGGGCAGCTGGGAGAGGACTGCTGGCGGCAGCAGGGCTGTGGGAACCAAGTGTGGTTGCAGCCCTGAGGCAGGCGAGGGGCAAGTTTGAAGGCCTGGCTGGATTCAGGGCCCCCATGGGTGTGGCCTGGGACTCCAGGGCCGAAGAAGGGCAGCTGGCCAGCTGGGATGGGCACCCGAAGGACAGCGGTCAGCCAGCTGCTGGGGGGCGCGGCTCCCACTTGCTGAGCAGTCAGTACGTACAGACACTTGCAGATGGGTCACTGCAAGTGAGTTGTCCACCCTCACCCAAATTTTTAAAATTTCATTATGATATTTTTCAAACATAGAAAAAATTAGTAATGAAAACATGATTTCCCTGACTGGCGGGGCTCAGTTGGTTGGGCATCGTCCTGCAGCGCAAAAGGTTGCAGGTTCAATTCCCTGACAGGGCACATGCCTGGGTTGCTGACCCCAGTTGGGGATCATATGAGAGGCAACTGATGGATGTTTCTCTCTCACATCAATGTTTCTCTCCCTTTCTTTCTCCCTCTCATCCTCTCTCTCTAAAAATAAATTTCAAAAACAAAATTAAATACAAGCAAATCATCATCATTATCCACAACTTAGACCCAACCATTATTCTTTTGCCAAACTTTTTGCCCAGCAGATAGTTGGATGGCCGAGGCTGAACCACTGTAAAGTACCTTACAGACACGCAGACGTCTGCCCTAAACATTGTCGCAGACGTCCCCCTCCATGGGGTCACATTGCTGTCAGCTCACCTGGCGAAATCAGCAATAATTTCCAGCATCCACACCCATGCCTGTCCTTCCTGGTAAGAAGGAGCCCTGCGGACTCAGCATCCACAGACACAGGACCAGGACGTGCGTGGCCATGGCCAAGTTGGGACAAAGTGCCCCAAGGAATATCAACCGCAGCTGCCAGAACCCCTGCAGCTGCAGCTCCGATTTGGGCTGAGGCCTGGGCTGGCTGGACTGGCAGGCCTGGAGGTCTCCACTCTAGACAGCTGGGAGGCCTGGGTGCTAAAGGGGCAGAGGGGAAAGCCAGCTAGTAGCAAGTTCACTATGTCTTGTCTGTCCGCTTATTCTTGCCTCAATATCTGAGGGCTCCGCTGGGCACCAGGCTCCCTCCCTTTCTCCATTAGCCAACTTCAGGCCTTCACCACCACTCCCTCAAAGACACCCCTGTCCCTCCAGACTCCATCCTGTCCCCCACAGGATGAATCCTGCGAGAGGGGCTTCATTGCCCCCACTGCTTCTGCAGAGCCTTAGTAGGAGCTCTGAAACATTTGGAGACTGAGGGAAGGAGAGGACATGAACAATAGCAATAACAGTAATAGCTCACACTCTCATCTTGCAACGAGCCACACACTGTATTGAACATTATTATCCCCGTTTCACAGGTGAGGAAACTGAGGCCCTGAGAGGTTGTGACTACCCCACATCCCACAGCTGGTAAGTGATGGAGATGGTGGACACTCCTGAGCTCTGGGCTGGGGGTGAGGTGGGGAAAGTCCAAGGTGTGGGCTGGGATGCTAGTATCAGGTGCAGGCTGCAGAGATGCTCCCTGTCCCCGACCCAGAGAGCCGACACCTAGAACTTGAAAGGTGGCAAGTGATAACCCAGTGCAGACGACGGGTGAGCAGTCTGCTGGGGATGGATTTGAACAGAGAATGCAAGGGACTAGGGAGCGAGGCTCAGTTCAGGGCACAGCAGCTGACCGGGCCCACCCCCAAGGGTCCTGATTTGCATGCAGCTAGGGCAGGACCTGCAGAACAATTAAAGGGGGGGGGGAGGGGCTGTTTATTTAACTCCTGCAAGGGAAGGAACTACTAGCTTTGGGAATGGCAGAGATTGGTGTGAGACCTGGGATTCAATTCAAGTGCACTTAGAAAGTTCCAGAGCAAGGCCAGTGGAGGTAGACAAGCCTGGGAGGTAGGCAAGGACCAGATCACACCAAGAATGCCATGTCAGAGAACTTGGATGCCACCGGGGGGCATGGGAGGGTCTTTTGCTTGCAGGTTTCCTTGCGCAGTCAGGGCCCACTCTAAGGGCTGGAAGGAGTTGAGGTACCATCACCTCGGGGTGGAGGAGAAAGGCATGGCAGAGTAGGGTCTCCACCAATGGGGACCCAATCCGTGGCTGCAAGCCCAAAAGAGAGCTGAGTCCCTGCTTGGAGTCCCCTGCTAGTTCAACCCCCTAGAATGTGAGCCCCATGAAAGCAGGGGCTGCCCCAGGGTTCGCTGCTGGATCCCCAGCAAGCAGCCCAGTGTCTGCACATAGTAGGTGCTTAATAAATATGGGATGAGTTGTCAAGCTTAATATGGGACAAAGGGCAGGCATCCAGATGGCAAAGAGAGAAACCAGCCCCATACGGGATTCAAGCTCTAGAAATGTTCCAACAGCCTCCTCCGACTGCCTTCCCTTCCCCTCCCAACCCCCTCCCTTCCTCTCCTCGCCTTTCCTCTCCTCTCCTCTTTCTCTCTCTCTCTCTCTCTCTCTCTCTCTCATCTCTCTCTCTCTCTCTCTCTCTCTCTCTCTCTCATCTCTATCTCTATCTCTCTCTCTCCCTTCACTCTTCTCCTCTTCTCCCTGCCTTTTTTCCTCTAACCCCCGACCAGCTGAGGCAGCCCACATCCAGGACACCTGTCCCAGGACACACGGCACTTTGCAAGCTCACAAGGAAGGGGAGATTGGCGGGCAGGCCCTCGGATAGCATTGACAGGGAAGGAATCACAGAGGTGCAGCAGGAGGAAATGGGGACACTAACATTCTGTGCACCTCAGCAGATGGGGAACAGAGAGAGGTGAAACTGGCCCCAAGTCACCAGCAAAGCAATGCAAAGTGTGACCCAGCTCGGAGTGGCTCTGCAGTGAATGGACATCAGCACCCCACTAACCCCAAGGTCCCATTGCAGTGACCCATCTGCAAACAGGGTGCTCCACCTGATGACATCCCACCAAGCTGGGCTGTACTTCCCCCAGCATCTCTGCTTCTGCTTCTGTAGGCGCACAGCTGGGATTCTCTTCTGAGAATGATGCGTGAGCTACTGGAACCGCTTGGTGCAGTCCCCCAGGGCAGCCCTGAGCCACCAGGTCACCAGTGGAGCTATGAGCCCAGGCTCTGCAGCGTGACTCACCCTAAGAGTCCTCGGCAGGATCAGGCTGAGGCTGGGACTCTGCTTGAAGTCACCACTGGCTGGCATCTTCTTTTTCCTTCTCCGGCTTTCCTCGCATTTCCTGGTTTCTGCCGGAGCGTTTTCAATCCTGTGCTCACAAGTTCTGTGTCTGGGAACCCAGTCTAAGACAGCCAGCTGATAACCTCCCCAGTTAGCCGTTTGTGAAATCTTACAAAATCGGTGCAGCTGCTTCCCTGGGGGAGATAATTCACATTTACATAGATCTGCATACAGTTCTGGATCCCCCAGACTCTGCCCCCTCTTTGACCCCTAGCATCCCAGGTACCACCTTAGTGTGTGTGCCAGATGGAGGGAGACCAGCACCACCCAGGCCCACGCTTGGGTCTCAGCCACCCACCTGCAGGCTGAGTAATCGCGGGCACTTCTGCCCTCTCTCAGCTCAGCCTCATGGCTGCGGAATGGGCGAATGACAATAGTACCATGCTCGCAGGGTCCTCCTGGGGACTGGTGGAGCCCCACAGGAACGTTCCACAAAAAGTGCCCGGGATGGAGCCCAGCACATAGCAAGCACGGTATCAGTGCTGACGGGCGCACTTATTGCTGTTATTTTACTGGAGGCTATTTCAAGTCCTTACTGATTTGCTTGTTATTACAGTAATTAAAAATGCCAAGCCACTTAGAGGCCATTTAGAAAGGTTCAATTCATTTCTAGGGTCCAAATATGGAAACTCAGAAGTACTAGCTACTTTACTTTTTACTTTTTTTTTCTTTTACATATAATCACGACTAAATCTGTAGACAAGCCCTGAGAAGGATGAAGTTACCAGACAAGGTAACTAGGTGCAGACAGTGGGGACAGGTAACCTGCCCAGGTCACACACTAGCAGAGGTGAAGTAGGACACCTTGGGACTGGCCCGTGGCTCCCGTCCTCTGAAAGCTCTGGATGTGCCCATGCAGAATGTGCTCGGGAGACTCCCAGGCGCCACACGCGGTGTTGCCGCTTGTCTGGAAAGAGGTCTTGAGGACAGGAAACCTGGGTCTGTGGTCTGAGCTCCCACGCCGTCTGCTGTCCATCACCCCGGGAAAACAGCTGCTAAAATATCCCTTCCGCCTTGCGGGTTCCCATGCAAATGGCTCTCAGAGCTGGGGAAAGTGCAAAGCTTTCAATAGTTCACAACCTTCGCCTTTTCCTCTCCTTTGCAATTCAGGAACTGAGTTGAGTTCCTTTCTCCAGCACTGGGAGGAGAGGAAGCAGTTTCTGCCCACCACAGCCAGCACAGGCGGAGACTTGGGTGGGCTGCTGGTTTCCTGCCTGCCCTTTGCCCCCTGAAACACCCGGCCCATCCTCCACTAACAAACGGACCAACTTCTGCCACATGTTCCCACTGCACCTGCCAGGCAGCGCACCTGGATTTCACCCACTCACCAGAGAGGCACAGATAAGGGTGGCCAGGGGTCTCCTTTGAAACAAAAGGAATAGCTTCGCTCACCGATGACACAGCCATCTGTCCCTCCCCACAGGAAGACCAGTTACACTGGGGTCTCCTGTGTTCACAGGTCACGAGTAGGACATTTGTTACATGACCACCCTACAGCACCATGAGTGCCTGCTCGGTGGAGAAACACCTAGAACAAAACAAAGATACCGCAAGTATGTCCATAAAACAAGAACCGCAACCAGCTACAGTGAAGGACGTGCGGGGCAGGACGTGGTAACACATTTACGTGTTCCTCTTTCACGTCACCCACTGGCTGGACTCTGGGCTGGCTCCAGGCCTCATCCATGATGGAGGCACCAAGAGGCTGCCACCCAGCGAGTAAGCTTCCAGGGGTGGGCAGCTCATTCCTCTCCAAGGCTAGAAAGTTCTTCCACATCATGAGATGAAACCGGCTTCCCTGCCCCTTCCTCCATCAGGCCCTGGGAACCAACCCCACAAAGCAAGCCCGGGGATGACCCGAGAGACACTAAAATACAAATGTCCTTCCTCCCTTTCCCTTCCTTCTCCCTGTCTCTTGGCTTCATCTCCATCCTGACCACCTCTCCATGGTCCATCGAAGCCAGCGCTGCCTGAAGGCGTCCTTCCTGCCGAGGGCTTTGTGGCCATCCTCTCAGTCTTCACGGCAATTCTGCCACCGGGCCACCGCTGTGATCCCTGCTGTACAGGTGAGCACAACTGAGAGTCAGAGAGGTGAAGCCAAGAGCCCAAAAGTGCATGGCCAGAGTCCAAAGGCCAGTCTCAACCCTTAGCTCTTACCTGGACGTGCTTTCATAACCCAGAAGCATTTCAGTGAACCTGGGAGACTAGGGAGTCTTTCAGGGCGTCTGGTAAAGGGATACGAGCCTAAGAGGACGGAGGGAGTGCCTCGGAAACTGCCGTGGAACGTTCCCCACGGCACGCGTGTGTCTACGCCCGTTCAGATGCGCCTGGGAAGTGGCCCAACGCACTGCCCGGGGGCTGGGGTAGGCATTAGGGGACTGAGACTCAAGGGTGAAGGGGAGAAACCCTTTTCACTCTCTATTCTTTTTCATTGCTTGAAGTTAGCTTTACCTATATAATTGTTACCTCTTTGAAATATTTTTAAATGGAAAAATTAAATAATAACCCCTGAAGGGCAGAAACATGGAATAGTCGCCTAGCCCCAAGGGAGACAGAGAGGGGTTTAATATCTGTTTGAAAAGGTGGGGGGGAGGGTAGAGGAGAGGAAAGAAAATAGCCCAAGATAGCCTCTTAGAAAAATTTATCCAAATTTGGATTTCATCCCGGTTTCTCACCCAGCAGGCGTGGCGCACTGGGCCATCGTGGTTCAGGGAAGGCACTGGGATGCGCTTGAAAAGGACCCGCGTGGCAGTGTGTTTGCTTTTTTCCTGCCTACCCAGGTCTGCAGAGATACAGCGGACACACCGCTGACGAGATCGTTACCTTTCGTGCTGGTCACAGCAACCATCTTGCAGATACCCACTGGAAAACACGGGGAAGTGTCTAATTTGAGCTGTGCTCTGGCCCTTGGCCACCAGGCAGGCCCCCCCCTCCGCCCCCCGGCAAGGCCCCAGCTAACGAAGCACAAGCAACCCGACTGGCGGTGCTGGCTCAGGGTGCGCAGCTCCCAGCCTGGCCCTGGCCCACCGCCAGGCCCTGCCAGGCAGAAGGGCCTCCCACCTGCAGGCCTCCCTGAATGCCTGTGGGAGAGGCCTGCTCCCGGCAGCTCAACTATTTCTCCCTGTGGGTGCCAGGTCCTCCCCAGCACCTCCATCCACTCACCCTCAAGAAGAGCAGAGGCCGCAGGTGTTCCCCATGCATGTCTCTGATAAGACTGAGTGGGCAAAGAAACACCCAGAGGTGGGAGCCAGCAGGAACACGGCTGGCTGGCTCTTGGGATTTGTCCCCAGGGGCATTGGAAGCACTGCTGAAGGAAATCTAGATCTGACCATGACCTGGTTCTGAGCAGGCCTAACAGTGCCCATGTCAGCCAAGGGAGCCGTTAGCTGAACAAGAAGGCATGAGTCGTGGATGTTTGGCTCAGCGGGGTTAGGACAGCAAGTAGTGGGAAGCAGCGTAACTCTCCTGCAGGCAGGGCCGGGTGTCATGAATGAGGGTAAGGCCGTAGGACGCAATACTCCCACAGCCATTAAAAACCAGTGGGTGTGGACGTGCTTCTGTGGATGTGGACTATGTTCTCACGACGCTGTGAAAGGGCGAGAGGAAATAACGGAACAGTAGAAAAATTACATGACTCTGATTTTGCAAAGCCCAACACGTCCACGGATACGTGCAAAGAAAACAGCGGCAGCATCATTTTGGCTGTGCTCCACAGTACGGACAGGGCTCCTTCCCAGGGCTGGGTCTGCAGGTGGCGTTCCTTGTTTTCTTTCTGTTAATGTGTGCATCCTAACTTTTTGTGAAATATAACTTTTCTCAAATTTACTTTTTTGAGGTATAATTTCCATACAATAAAATGCACTCATTGCAAGTGAGCGTGACAAGTGTGTCAACAGGCTTTGACAAGTTTATGCCACCCTTGTAAAAGCCACCACAAACAAGATCTGCCCCAAACCTCCCCTGGAGCTCCTTCCAGGTCACCCCTGCCCTCCCCGTCCCAGCTCCAGACAGCTTTTGATCTGCTTTCTGTTACTAATTAGATTGGCCCGTGCTCCAGTTTTGTGTAAGCAGAACCTTGTCCTCTTCAGTGGGTGTCTGCCTTCTTTCACTCAGCTTACTGTTTTTGAGATTCACCCAAGTTATACATATCGATAGGTTTTTTTCCCTTTTCACAGCTGAGTAGTATTTCACTGTACAGATATGCCACAAATGGTTTATCCGTCACCTCTTGATGGCGTTTGGATTGCTTCCAGCTTGGGGTTACAGTGACAAAGTTGTTAGAAGCATTCATGTTCAAATCTTCCTGTGGACATATGTTTCCTTTCTCTTGGGGAAATGGGCAGGATGGAATTGCTGGGTCACAGGGTACATGTAAGTTTAGTTCTGTAAGTGACTGCGATGACATAATTATACAGTCCCACCAGCACCGGAAGTTCTGCTTGCCCCAGTCCTCGCCAGCAGGTGGGATCGTCAGGCTTTTAAGTGCAGCCATTGGAATGGCTGTGTATCTCCTGGGTTGAATTTGCATTTTCCTGAAACGAGTGTGGTCGAATATCATTAAAAATATTGGCCATTCATATATCTTTTTGTGTGAAGTGTCTTCTGTTTTCCCAATTTTTTCATGAGGTTGCTGGCTTATTATTGAGTGTAATGAGTTTCGGGGGTTTTCTTTTTAAATATACTAGATATGAGACTGTTATCAGATATACACATCGTAAATAGTTTCTCCCAGTCAGCAACTGGAATAGCCTTTTCCATTTTCTTTTCTTAATTTTTGAAAGATTTTATTTATTTTTAGAGGGGAAGGGAGGGAGAAACAGAGGGAGAGAAACATTGATGTGTGAGAGAAACAGTGATCAGTTGCCTCTCACACGCCCCCAACCCGGCACCTGGCTCGCAATCCAGGCATGTGACCCGACCAGGAATCGAACCAACAACCTTCCAGTTTGCAGGACAACGCCCAACCCAATGAGCCGCACCAGTCAGGTCTTCCATTTTCTTAACGAAGTCTTTTGGAGAACATAAGTTTAAAATTTAGATTAAGTTCAGTTATCAATGTTTTCCTTGTACAGTTTATGCTGTTTGTGTTTTATCTAAGAAATCTTTGACTATCCTAAGGTTATAAAAATTTCCTTCTATTTTTCTTCTTGAAGTTTTATAGTTTAGAGTGAGCCAGGGCTGTCCAACCTTTTGGCGTCTCTGGGCCATGCTGGAAGGACAAGGGTTGTCTTGGACCACACATTAAATACACAAACACTAAAGAAAACTGATGAGCAAAAAGAAGGTTTCGAGTAAATTTACAGTTTTGTGGTGGGCAGCACTCATAGCCATCCTGGGCTGCATGCGACCCGCGGGCCACGGGCTGGACGCCCCTGGGACTTTTCTGTTTAGTTTTATGATCGACTTTAATTTAATTTTATAAATGGTGTGAGATAATGTTTGAGGTGTGTTTTTGTCCATAATTAGGGGTCACAGCCCTCTGGCAGTCCCGTGTTGCTTTACCAAGCCCTCAGTTGTTGCCTTTAACTCCCAGGTGCCTCGCGGTACGCGCACGCCTGGACACAGCGGTGTCCGATGCTGATTGGCTGCCCGCTCCCGGAGGAGAATCTGGTCGATTCCACCACCAGGGTATTCAGAGGTGGAGAGACACCTTGAGGCTTGGAGCCACTTCCTACAGAACGGCCCTGGACACTCTGCGGCCCCACAGGGCACGGTGACTCTGCGGGCCGTGGTCACAGAGGTCCCATAAGCACAGCTTGACCACAGGAGCCTCAGACCTCTGCCTGTCATCAGGTTCCCTTAATCCCCAGGAAACATTACAATCCATGGCATCCTCAGCAGGACTGAGGACATAAAGTGTGATTTATTGCTGCTGAAGCATGTCCTTTTGTATTTCCAAACTGCCTTGGGGAGCAATTCCTCACGATGTCGGCAGCTGGCTCAGGAGAGGAAGAAAGGGGGGAGCGCGAGGAAGAGGGAGCTGAGACTGCGCATGTGCACCCCTGTCCCAGAGACCCTCCCCCGGGGGCCCTTTGACCACCTCAGGCCGGGAAGACGGAGGAGACTCTGAGGACCCTGGTGTGACCCGGGCTCCTGGGCCCACGGGAGGAGGCCCGGGTCCTCCACACTTCCTGCCCTCCCTGGCCCAGCTGCCCCAATTTTATTAGAACCAGTTGCAGATGAGTTTTCTAGAAACAACAGGAGCTGATCTCATCAGCCTCTCCCTGAGCACAGAAAACACACAGAACCAGAGCTGAGGTTGGTGAGCCTATCCCTTGGGTGCTCCCTGAGCCCTCGCCCTGGAGGGCACTCAGTGGCCGTTGGCATTGTGCAGGAGGGGAGCCTTCCTGGGCATCTCACCGCACTGAAGTTTCAGGCTTCACATTTCGCTGACATTCCCGCCTGGGTCCCAGGCCATGCCTAGTGCTAATTAGTCAACCGATATTTCCTAAGCTCCCTGGTGTCCCAGGCCCTGGTAACCTGTGGTGACACTAACAAGAACACAGTCCCTGCTCCAGAGAAGCTCCTGGCCAGGCAGGGGGGTGGACCCATTGCCACCTAACAGCTGCCAAAGCAGCAGTGGGAACTCTCAGCCATGTCACCGGAGAGCTGGCGTCTCAGGCCTGAGAAGGGAGGGACCCTAATGCCCGGGGCGGGGCAGCAGGGGGAGGGATCTGATGGGACTTCACTGAGGAGACTCGGAGTTTGATGTGCTGAGGACAGGGCTCCTCATCCTCAGCATGGCTGGCATTTGGGGTCAGATACTCCTTGTTGGGGGTCTGTCCTGTGCGCTGTAGGATATTGAGCAGCATCCCTGGCTTTGACCAGTAACACATATACCACCAATTTTTGACAGCCAGAAATGTCTTCAGATATTGCCACAGCCCCGCCCCCCTCCGGGAGCAAAATTACCTCCAGTTGAGACCACTAACATAGAGAAGCCAGCAGGACTTTTTCTAAGTAGGGGATAAAGAAAAGGGCATTGCAGGTGGAAGAAACAACCTAAATTCCGGCACTTTCAAGGCGAGGCTAAAAGGCAGGCCGTATGGTAGGGGCAATGGCAAAATGTGAGACTGGAAAAGGGAGCTGGGATATCTCATTAGGAAGTTTGGACTCTCTCTTACAGGCAATGGGGAGCCATGGAAGGTCATTAAGCAAGGGAGCGAACTGATCAGGGTTACTGTCTTAAACAACCACCCTCTTAGTGATGCAGAGGCAGGGAGAGCTGTTAGGAGGTTACGGCGATGGTCCAAGCAGGAGAAGATGGGCACATACACAAAGAGGAATGTCACTGTATAGGGATGCCACCAAATAGGAATGTCACCAGGACAGATCTGTGAAGTGCTACAGGAATTTGGAGAAAGAATATGCTGAAACAATGGTTTGGGGAAGTCCCAGCCAATGGAAGCTTTGTGTAAGCCTGGAAGGGGGTGGCCAGGTGGGAGAGGGTATTCCTTGCCATTTGGAGAGGTTCATAATCCATGAAGTGAGGCTGCAGATCGGCCTGGCTGAAGTGAGGGTGTCACCTGCAAGATGCTGAGCTAAGGGACCTGAGCCCGGTCCTAGAGACACATGCTCAGAAGGACACACTCACGCAGTGGTTCCAGCAGGTGTGTCAGAGGATGGTGTGCAGACAAATCGTGTGTGTGCGTGTGCGTGTGCATGCCCAACCACCAAGCTGCCACTGGGGGTGGGCAGAGCCCAGAATGAAGCCCCTCAACCCCCAGTTCCTGCAGCTGCCTGGCCCCAGGCATGGGCACAGAGCGTGGTCCAAGGGCCGCCCTGCCTGAGCATCTCCCCATCAGCCTGGACGAGCCTGACAATTTTCGCAGGTATGAATCCTAAAAAGCAGGTATAAATCCCAAAAAGAGAAATCTGATTTCATATGGCCAAAAATGAGAATGGGAGTGAATCCAGGTGATGCAGAGGGCAGAGTCCAGGAGTGTTCTTTCTGCAGCCCCCGCCCACAGTCCCACTGTGTGTGTCCCCCACCTCGTCTCCCAGCCGTGAGGTCCGGGGGTTCTCATGGCCACGCCCCAGAACAGGGCTAGGATTTATTCATTGCAGCACGCCCCACATGCCTGGCTCTGTGTCTGGAACTGATGCTCTAAGAATACACGAGAGGCCAGGCTGCTGCTTTGCCCATTCGACAGGAGCTGGAACCATCCCAGAAACACACCTTAAAAAGACCCACATCTCCTGTGAAGCTATGTGAAGTGTCAGCATCTTTTTATCTGAAGAGAAAATTCTGCACCTTTTTATCTGACCCTCGGAGACCCAGCAGGGCCTGAGGGTTTTGAGAAATGTGCCCACACACAAGGTGGGAGAGGAGTACAAACCATCGGCATGGATTAGCAGGTGGGAGGAGGCGCTCCCTCCCTGTGGCGGGGGTGGTTCCCACCATGGATGCCTTGTGTCCTGGCCCAGGGGCTGGCCTTCTCACAAGCAAGCATTTGTTGATTGGGTTTTTGCTGCTCTTTCCTATCCTGAGTCTAACTGCTCTGAGGGATCGTGTTGAATGATGACGGGAGGAAACGCTCGGGGGCTGTTCCTACAGCCAGGCTCTGAGCCAGGCTCTCGGGGCTGAGCAGCCCAGGCTCACAGCCACGCCCTGTAGTGGTCTCACTGCACCAACAGACCACGGAAGGCGTGGGATTCAGGACTGCAGCCCGTGTCCCTCACCCCGTGCTCCGCTGCTCCATGAGCTCTGGAGTTCATGGAGGGAGGGGGCTCCCCAACACCGAGCCTGGCACACAGAGGGGGTTTCATCAGCGTCACTCTCCCCGAACAGCTCCCACCCCCTCCGTGCAGCGCATGCACTTGGAGTAGGGGTGCATCTGTGTGCTCATTATCTCCATTGTACAGACACGGATGCCAAGGCAGGGAGAGGTCAGATGTCTTGTCCAAAGTCTCACAGCTGATAAACAGCAAAGCTGGGAGTGATGTCCTTCTCTAGGAAACCACACAGTCACACAAGTCGCTTGTACTCAGCAAATACTGGCTGTGGGACTTAGAAGTGAAGTGCATGAAGGGAGTGGGAAGACCATGGTGCCTACCTGAGATGAACATCACCATCACCATCATCATCCCTAGTGTTGCCAGGGCACATTTTTCTCAAGGCCAACCAAGGACAAGACAGGAACTGCAGCCGGCCCCCCAGGTGCCCAGGCCAGCAGTCACTGCTTCGCCCCGAGCCCTTGGTGTGCCCAGCATGGTCCACCTGAGCATGGTCACCCTGCTGAGTCCACAGGGCAGTGCCTTCTGCCTTATGCAGACCCGAGACCGCCACCTTTACCCTCAGGGTCCCAGGCGTCTTCCCACACAGAGCCTGGGCCAGGCGTCTGCCCCCACTTCCTGCCAGAATAGCCCGAGACTGAAGGCGACCGGAAGACCAAGAGCATGGGTGGGGGAGGCAGACAGGCCCTCCCTGCACAAGGCTGCCAGGCAGCTTTCCTAACCTCATCTTCCTCGTCAGGACAGTGGGGACAAGAGCAGGCTTCTCTCCTAGGGCCATCGTTTCCTCTTCCCGACCAGTGGGGCCTGCGTTCAGCTCGAGGTCTGACAAGCCCATACACATGGGCTCCGGAGGCCAGGCCTGGGCAGAACAAAGCGCCCTTCCATCAGAGCCAGCCTACCTGGCCAGGAGGTGCCTGGGGCAGCACCCCAAGTGGTCACTGCCGTGGACCCAGGGGTCATTGCCATTGCCCAGTGGTCACTGCCAGCGGCCCATAGGTTTGGAAAACATCTTCACTGTTGGCAATGTTGATGCTGCTATCTTTTCTGTTGCTGAGCAGTATGCCATTGTCAGAATGTGCCACAGGGGGTTTACCTACTCACTATCGGTGGTCACGTGGGCTATGTCCAGCATGGGGCAGTCATTGGTGAAGCCGCTGTGCACACTTCCGTGCAAGTCTTTCGGTAACCTATGCACGCATTTCTCTCGCGCACCTCTGGGAGGGGAATCGCTGAATCGGTTCCACACGTCCTCACAGCATTTTCGACAGCACGGGTGCGTGTGGCTGTCCATCTGCTCGCCTCACCTTCAGCCCTTGATACTCAGGGCAGTGCGAGCTGTAGCTCCACCGTTTTAACTCACATTTCTCTGGTGAATAATGATGTTGCGTGATGTTTTATATGCTTCTGGACCTTCTGTATCTTTTATGGAAGTGCCCATTCTAAGCTTTTGGCCAGTTTTTGACCCAGCTGGGTTTTTTCCTTATTCTTACTGATTTGTGGGTGTTTGTTGCATGTTCTGGATATGCCTCCTTTATCAGATACATGTAATTTGAATATTTTCTCCCAGGCTGCAGCTTGTCTTTTCAGTTTCTTAATGGTATCCTTTGATGAACAGAAGTTTTACATTTTGATAAAGTCCATTGTACACCTTGTCTCTCTGGCAGTGTCACCTGGGTCCTGTTTCAGAAGCTTTTGCCTGCTCCAAGGTCCTCGGCTCACCATAAAATATACTTCGCTTCTACTCCATTTCTTCAGCCCCTGCAAACCTCCCACAGTCAGGAGGTCTCTCTCCCGTGGCTGTGCCCAGCCCTGGCCCAGCATGGGGGCCCCCCAGATATGTGGCTGACAGAGTCACTGGGTTTGCCCCGCAAAGCCCCAGCTGCTCCTCACTGTCTCCTGCCTCACTGCCAGATAAGAAAAGGCGCAGCCCTTTGATGGAGCTCCCAGGTTCTGAAGGCAGGACTGCGGAGAGGACTTCCAGCTGCCCCGTGATAACTGCCCCTGACAGCTTCCCCAGGGAGCTTGTCTTGACTCGAGTCACCTCCCAGCCTGGTCCAGACACCAGGGCATCCCTGGGAGCTCAGATCTTCCCTGGAGGGAAGATCAAAGACCCAGCGCCACTTAAGAGACAGGAATTTGGGTTGTAGAGATAATTGGGTCATGGGGTGAGTGAGCAGAGATAACTGGGGAGATTATGGGGTAGCTTGAAACCCTAATTCCCTGAGCATGTGAGGCTCTGCCAGATCCTCGCATCCTGGGGTTCTGGCTGGACTAGAAGCCCCCGTTTAGAGGACTCAAAGGGACCAAAGTCACCAGGTGTCCAAAAACCTAAAAGGAGATCAGAGAATTTGGAAATCCCGTGTTGGAGGTGGGAGCCCATATGAGTCCCACGACTCTGGAAAACCGTCCAACAGAGCCCATTAAATCTGAGCATACATGTCACTCCTGCATGCAAGTCTCTCCTGGGTGTAGACCCCACAGAAGGACACCCATGTCTTCACCAAAACGCGTTCTGGAATGTTCATAGCGATACTGATAGCCCTGAACTGGAAACCACCCAGCGCCCACCCACGGGGCTGGTACATAAATTGGAGTGTACCCATGCAAAGAACACTCTAGAGCAATGAAAACGACATACGCTCAGTACACGCATCCCAGATGAACCTCACAAACACCATGCCAGGAGGAGGAAGCCAGACAGAGGAGAGGGAATACGCCATGATTGTACTTGTATGAACTCCAAAATCAAATAACCTAACCTGCGCTGTCAGGAGAGGGGCTGCCCGGGGTGTGGGGCGTAGGAGGGGCACGGGGGCCTTCAGGGACGGGGCCAGGTGTTGCGTCTCGTCCGGAGCTGGTGACGGGACTGTGTGCGGTCTATGAGAGGCTGCGGGGCTCCCTCAGCTCTGTGCGCTTCCGCCCGTGTGCATCGCACTGCACCCAGGGTTTCTTTTCAGGAGGGAGAACTCCTGGCACCAGAGGAACCTGAGCTCACACCTGGAATCTATCCCTTGGCAAGTTACCTGGCCCTTCTGCCGCTCGCCTTCTCACCCGTAAAATGGGAGGGGCGCCCCCCCACCCCGCCCTTCGGCGTGCCATCAGGACGCTGACAAGAGAAACTGGCCTGCACGTGTTCG
Organism: Desmodus rotundus; assembly: GCF_022682495.2. Classification (NCBI taxonomy): domain Eukaryota; kingdom Metazoa; phylum Chordata; class Mammalia; order Chiroptera; family Phyllostomidae; genus Desmodus; species Desmodus rotundus. Next base: position 29,010,892 of record NC_071398.1, on the reverse strand, counting down.
AACGACCCAAGGAAACCCCATCGGAAGCCTTAGGAAGCCAGTACCCGCCTAAAGGAATAAATTTAAAAGAAACGTTACATTATTTGACAGGGTGCCCCAGTTTTATTCAAGGACTAAGAAATGCGGATTAAAACAAGCTCAAGAGAACAAAGCTTGCAGAGCACAGAACAGACTTCCCTTTCAACCCAAAGACAGGCTATTTATTTGAACAAGAACTTGCACACGCCTCTTTTATCCCCTTTGGAGCATATTTTATGTCACCAAGAATTTCATGGCTATTAAAAGCTGCAAAGGAAAAAATCCTTTTAAAACTGCTTATTTGTAGCAAGAGGCAGGCAGGTTTTCAAAGCAGCGAGGATGGCAAGGATTCAGAAGGACCTTTTAAAGTTCATGGCCCACAGAATTGCCTGACACTGCTCACGCACCCTGACCTGGACCCCACGAGGCCACGTCCGGGTCCCTCCTCACCCAGAAGGGGGATGCCTGCTCAGCAACAGACATGCACCAGAACGTTCGCAGCCACCCTACCCAGACGTCCATCGACGACGGTAGATGAATTGGGACATCGTCTCACCATGGAGTACTCCACAGCAATGAATGTGAAAACAAGGCCACAACCGTAGTTATGACCAAAAGAAGCTGGATGCAAACATTTACACACTGTGTGACTCTGCGGCCAGAAAGCCCCAAATCGAACAAAAACACTGCGTGGTGATGGGGGCCAGCATAGTGGTTCCTGAAAAGGGGTGGTTGTGGGAAGGGGGCACCGTGGGGACTTTGGGGGTGGGGTCGTGTTCCATCCCTTTGCCTGGGAGCTGGTTTGACGGGTGTGTACATGGTGATAATCACCTGGTGCTGCACTTACGATGCGGTGCTTTTCTGCATGTGCTATTTCAGTACAAAGTCAGTACCTACCCAGGGTATGTTTAAGCACACTTTAAAATGTGGCCTGGATAAATCTTCCCTGAAGAGTCGGAAGATATACCTGAACCCATTGGAAGGTGAAGGTTGATGTGCCCAGGCTCACACCAGCCAACACACATGGAACCCCAGTGATGGGGACTTCCTCTCACACTAGCCCCAGCCCCAGCCCTGAGGCCACACACCCCGCTGGTCCACAAGGGATGGTTGAAGAAGGAATGCTTCTAAGCAGAGCTCTGTGTGAAATCACCTTCTGGCCATGAGAGAGGAGGCTGGCTTTGCAGCAGGCCACGGACACACAGCATCCAGAGCCAGGAGCAATCGTCCCAACTGTCCTGTGAGTGCCAAGGACGGAAGGGAGGCTGGGGCCACTTTGCAGTGTACACATTCTCAGTTACTCTTCAAACGCTAGTAGAGGTGCTGCTGGGAAGAGGCTTTACAGGTGTGACTTGAGTCTGGGTCAGTTAGTACAAGGGAGAGATTATGTTGGGCGGGCCCGGCCTACTCAGTAGCAAGGTCTTTATAAAAGGATGTAGATCTTCCCTGAAAGAGAGACTCCAGTCATAGGGTCTTCAATTTTATCTTCTGTATCTCTAGATCCTCCTTCCTTCACGTCTGATGCCTGGGGACAACAAGCTTCACCCACCCACAGGCCCCAGCTGGCTTGTCATCTCCCTTCCTGACTCCCTGCCCTTCCTACTCTGGACAAGCTCAGCCCCCACAACAGTGTAAGCCAGCACCTTGCGATGCCTCTCTCTCTCCACCCATCCTTCTGTACACAGCGACATACATTTCTGCGTTTACGTGGGCTGGCCAAAAAGTCCATTTTTTTTTTCTGTAAAATAAACGACACAGTGTTCATTTTCACCAATAACTTCATTGATTTGGAAATTTTGAGTACGTCGACTATCTCCTGCGTGGTATAACATTGATTGTTCCCAATTAATGTCTCGATTTGATCACTATCAACTTCGATTAGTTTACCTGACCATGGAGCATGTCCAGCAAGAAATCTCCACACAAAACTTCGCAAACCACTTCTGACGGACGCGTGTGATCAGTCACAGCGCCTTCTCCAAACACTGCACATCTTTTTGCTTCTGGCATTTCGGTTGTGTTTTTACCTTTCTTGAACTAATAAAGCATAATATACCAAAAATGTTGTGTATTTTCTTCCATCTTCAGTATTAAAATGGCTACACAAAAATTCACAAAATTTCGGTAAGTTTTTTAAAATGTGCACTGATATGACAGCTGTCACAATACAATCTAACAAAATTGTTTCAAATGAAGTTAAACAATTAAGTGCTACTAGAGCCATCGTACCAGGAAAAAAAAAACCAAACTTTTTGGCCAATTCAATATATCTGTGTCTATAGGAACACTTCCTCATATCTGTATCATCTCCCATCGCTTCTGCTTCTCTGGCTGAGCCCCGGTACAGATGCCTCTGTTCCCCCATCTGAGGGGCACTAGAGAGGTCCCCATATTCCCCCTCCACACACACTTATTAGGTAGTAATCCCAGGCAGGCTGTTTCACCTGTGTGTCTCAGCAGCCTCACCTGTCAAGTGGCGATAATAGTAACGCACCTGCCTCAGAGAGTTACTGTGAGAATTGAATTAGGAAGTATATTTAAAGAAGAATGTCTGCCCAGAAAAAGTACTTTATAAGTATTGGTTATTGTTTCCTACAAAATGTAATAAAAAGATAGTCTATTTCTCCCTCCACGTCAGAGTGGGGGCTGAGCTACTACCTCCGTCTCCCCTAAATCTAGGTCATTCCAGCGAAAACACTACTTTTATTGGATCCGATGCCCCCTATGTCTTTTGCTTACTTCACTATTTTTCACAACTTTTTGTAACTTAAGTTGTATTTAGAGGGGAAACTGCAGACCAGCAAGACAAAAGGGAATCAGCCTCGCTTCCTGTCACCGAGAGGGAGCCGTACAAATGAACGCAGTTCCACACCCTTGTGCACAATCTCAACCCCAAAAGTGCTGACAAGAACACAATGTGGATTTTTTTTTTATTTCTTTTGTTTTCTAAATGTGGTGCATGCTCATTTGATGGCAAACCTGACCTGATCAGACTTGAGGCTATGCTGGCCATTTATTCCATTGAGTGTGAAAGTCATTTTTCACTGAAGAAACAGAAAAAGAATAGACTCCATCAATGATATCAAATAAATCACCATATAAGCACCATATCACCTTTCTAAAATCCAAAAGAAATAAAGATTTCAAAGTACATCTGGCTCAAAATGTTGGCAAAGGCACTGAGAACACATTTGTCGTCTAAATGAAGTTATGAGGGAACAGATAAATACACATACAGCCCACACCCAAAGGAAATGAGGAAGCAGCCTTGTGCTCCTATGAAGCTCCAGATTCTGCTGTCAGCTGGCCTGGACGTGAGCTGGCCCTGTCCCATGGCTGGCAGCTGCTGGTGGTCATCTGAGAGCTTCAGCGGGACTGTGGGAGGGAGCACCCAACCTGGCTTCTCCAATATGGTGGCTGTTATGTGGCGAGTCGGACGTCTCACGTGGTCGCCCACTTCCCCCAGATGGAACGCCCTGATAGAGCCAGGTGGAAGCTCCTGTTCTTCTGACGCAGCCTCAGACATCACGCTGCCTCGTTTCTGCTAACTCTCTGGCTCAAACGGTCATGAGAGGGGGAGACAGAGATCACACCCAACAATGAGAGGAGAATCAAAGAAGGCAGCCGCCGTGTTCTGAACAGGCCCTATTTTATGGGCTTCAATGTTGGTTGAATTTGTACGAGCATGTACTTTCTTCTAATTAAAAAGGAAGACATTTGTATATCTGTCTTCTTTGCAGCATGGGCTATGGAGTCCAAAGATCCCAACTCTGTCATCACTGAGGAGTGAGACCGGGTGATTCACAGGTCCACAGAATGACCTTACCAACCCCGACACATGTGCCACAATTATCTGACCCCTTTCCCTCAACTTTGACAGCTCTCTCATGTCTCTGTCAGTTACAGTTATGCCCGAATTGGAGGCTGGAGTGCTGGCTGCAGGGAGAGACCCCCACGGAGCCCCCTAACATGCTATACTGGAATGGTGACCCTTTGGGAATCTCCCTCCGGCCCTGTCCAGTCCCCTTCCTTCCCCATCCCATCCCACCCCACCCCCAGCTCCCTCCAGACTCCTGTGCGCTGGGAAGTCCAGAAGCCTCCAGTATCCTCCATCCTTCCTTCTTGTGCCAAACAAGGGCCCGGAGGGAGAGAAGCGCCTCAAGGCCGAGGGAAGATGGTCATCCTGGCGTTTTGAGGCCAGCCTTCCCTCTGAGACTCCATGAGGACAATGCTCGGCAAAACAGCTTAGGAGTTCTAGGTGGTTTCCATGGCTCGGAACTTATAACCTTATTTTCTTTTTTTTTCCCATGTAGAGAAAACACCTTGGCTCCCAGCCAGCCTCTGACCAGCAGATTCTAATTACCCATGTGGGGAGAAAAAGGCGGGCTGGAGATAAGCAGGGTGGGGTTACTAAGTCATGGGGAGCAGGGACAGGAAGCCCAGAAACTTTTCTCCTCCCCAGGCAGGGAGGATGCCGCACTACAGGGGAGGCAGGGCCAGTGTGGAGAGGTCTGCACCTGTTCACGGAGGCCACACCCACCGGCTTCCCTGTGACCTGGAATCCCAGCCTTTTCGGGCAAAGGAGGACCTCCGCCATGAGTGTATTAGTCAATACATTGGCTGCTGTAACAAACGGGTGCTTTGAATTTCAGTGGCATCACACAGAGCTTATTTTTCACACTCATTCAGGGACCCAGGCTCCTTTCATCTGTGGTTCTGTGTCCAGGGGTGTCCAGTTGCTCTCTCAGATCGTCCCTGTCCCACCAACAAACGGAGGAGTGAGGGAAAGGTGGGGAAGGCACAATGTTCCTAACCACGGGGTTAGCCAATACTGCCAGATACGTATTAGGTGAGCCACATGTATAATTTTAAACTTTCTAGTCGTCATTTTTAAAAAGTAAAAAAAGCCCTGGCTGGTGTGGCTCAGTGGATTGAGTGCCGGCCTGCAAACCAAAGGGTCGCTGGTTTCCCAGTCAGGGCACAAGCCTGGGTCATGGGCTGGGTCCCCAGTAGGGGGCGTGCGAGAGGCAACCACACATTGATGATTCTCTCTCCCTCCCTTCCCCTCTCTCCAAAAATAAATAAATAAAACCTTTTAAAAATGTATTTTTAATGTAAAAAAAGAGGAGGTGGACATTAATTTTAATAATTTATTTTTAACCCAATATATCCCAAACACCAACATGCGATCAATATAAAAAATATGACATTTTACATTCTTTACTTCACACTTAGTCTTCAAAATCTTGTGTGTTACACTTGCACATCTTAATTTGGATGCTAAATTTTTCACTGGAAATACTTGATCAGTATTTAGAGTTCATAAAATTCATATTTGAAAAGGCCTATTCCACCACCAAGTTGGTGCAAACAGGCCTAGGAGTTTTCTTAACAGCTGAATCGAGAATTCATTTTCAATTTAAAATTAATTAGAATTAAACAAAACTGAAAATGCAGTTCCTGGGTCACCAGGGCCGCCCTTCCAGTGCTCTGTGGCCACCCTTGGCTGGTGGAGGCCGTGTAGAACAGAGCAGCTCTGGAACTCGGGCCAAATCTGCAATGACCCCAGGACCCCTCATTACAGGGAAAAATCTGTGAGAATTGCTTCCTCCCCAGGCTCATCTGAGAAAGAAACAATCGTACTGGGAAAATAACAGAGGCGCTGAGACTGCTCATTATTCTTATTTTTCTGTGGTCGTGCCTCTGGTTTCCCAGGGCTCTTGTGTGACAAATGGCAGCGTTGTGTCCCCTGGGCTCGCACAGGGGAGGGCAGCCTACACCTTCAACGAGAACAGGCCCAGGTGGGCATCGATGCCAGAGGACACCCTGGGTAAGTCCTGGACAGCGCTCCGTCGATGAGAAGACTGTAGGTGGGACGCATCACTGTGAGCAGAGCCAATGCCCTGAGACCCTGCAGGCCGTCAGGCCACATGGCCCTGGAGAATCTGGATGTAATTACGGTCGCCAAAAGGATGGAGCTCCAGGTCACTCACTGGGTCAGTTCCAGAGGCCACTGCACAAGGACCACAGCTGGGGGCTAAGAGCAGCAGAAGCGGACTCTCTCCCAGGCCCAGAGGGCAGCAGTCTGAGCGCAGCGTGCTGGCAGCGCTGGTCCTTCGCAGCCTCCGAGGAAGCATGCTCTCTGCCGGAGCCTGGGGTCATGGGCCATCCTCAGGGTCCCCTCTCTTGTAGGCGTACCACTGCGAGCGCTGCCTCTGTCTTCCAGTGACCTCCTCCCTGGGTGTGTCTGTGTCTAAATGTCCCTCTTCTTAGAAGGACTCCAGTCAGATTGGATTCCGTGCCCACTCGGATCCAGTCGGAGCTCATCATCGCTTCACTGCACCTGCAGAGACCCCGCTTCCCAAAACAGTCACGTGCACAGGTACCGGGGGTTAGAGCACGAGCCTGTCTTTGGCAGGAGGGGAAACTCGAGTCACAGCAGCACTTTACAGTCATCTATTCACTGAACCTCAACCCGCCCCAGGAGGCTGGTGACCCTGAGAGCCCCGTTTCACAGACAGGAAACGGAGGCCTGGGGCAGGGGGAGCCCAGCTTGTCAATGGCAGTCCCAGTCTCTAAGCTGGTCCTGCCCCAGAGCCTGCTCCCTCAGTCACTCCCTCCAGGCACTTCTAGGGACTCTCTTGGGATCTTCCAGCTCAGAAACAAGGACATTGTTTTGCAGGACAATCTATAAAGCCCTGACCAATCTACAGAGGTCTGAGCCTCCCCAGTTCAACGACCCAGGATGCCACTTCTGATGGGTTACAAGCACTTTCCTATGGAGTTGACCAGGAATCTGAAAAAGGCCATTTGATATTTCTCTGCTCCTCCCAACCTCAGCCAGCCTGGAACACAAAGTGGAAAACTCCAGATGCAACATGTGAAAATGAGATTTTCCTCTAATTAGCTGGGGATGGCTGTCCTGTTTCTGCAGAGGCAGGCCCCCGCTCCCAGAGCCCCTTCCCCTAGCCTCAGCTCAGCACAGCACCTGCCTGGCCCACGCACGACTCAGCCCAAGAGACAAAGAGAAGTTGCCCCAAGAGAACAAAACTGCAGAGAGCAAGTCGTCCACGCTGGGACAGACACATGAAAGCCACAGGGTCACTGCATCCATGAGAGAAGACAGAGAGGAGGGCCCTGCAAAATGTCCACAGCATCCCTCCTCACACCTGGGCAGGTGGGCTCTGAGGACAGCCTTGATGACACCAGGGCCATCAGAAGTGACTCTGCTGTCAGATCCCACCCTCCAAGCAGAGAGGCAAAGCAGAGTCAGGCTGCCCCACAGAGGCTGGTAGCCCTGACCAAGTGACGGTGAGAGGAAGTCCCCTCTGAGTGCACCCACAGCCTGAACTTGGGGAGGTCAAGGCTTTGACTCCAGCCCTGCATGCCTGCTGGAGCCCAGCTGGCTGTTTTAGGGGAGCGCTGTGCTGCCAGCACACCAGACTAGGCTGGCATTCTCGGTTCGACCTAAAAGCCAGGCGAAATTGCACCGCTCTCATTGGGGAGAAACAAGGCTGCTCCAATTACTCCCCTAAGAAAAGCCACTTAGAAAATGCCAGAGTGGAAGCAAGGGAAGGCTCTCTCTGCCTGCTCCTAGAGCAAGGCTCTGAAATCCCAGGCACCTTCTCCAAACAGCCCCTGAGAGGAGCCTGGGTGGGGTGTGGCCACTCTGGGAGAACAGAGAGCCTGGGGCGGGGGTGGGGGGTGGGGAGGATGGGGCTGTTGGGGAACGGCTCAAAAAGGCAGTTTTCCCCCCACAGGGTAGGAGCTCTTGTCTCCCAAATTGGCAGGTGAAATTGAGCATTACGGAAAAATTGGCCTGGCCAGGTCACGGTGGAGGTAGAAAGAATTTGGCTTTGGTAGGAAACACAGCAGAAGGTTGGGGGAGAGATTGGGCGCCTTTCACAAGGGGCTGGGCCTCCCAGAATTAACCACGGATTACAGCCCTGCGAACTTGGCCTGAGGTTATCCCATCTGGGTTTGGAAAGCATGGCTGTATTGATTCGGTGGCTTCTCAAAATAGTCACTTCCTCCCCTCCGACACCACCTCTAAGGAGGGAGAAAAACATACCTGTCAACAAGGGATTTAGAAATTGTCGAGTTGGGCACCCCAGAAGGCTGACTCCTGGCTTTCAGGAGGTTCTGGGGGAGCTCTCCTGGGAAGGGAAAGGAAGAGAGGGAGGAAGGCCTGGGTGCTGGGGGAAGCTGGGCTGTGCTGCCGTTTCAGGAGAGGCCTCAGCTGTCCCCCTGGACAGCAGCACAGTCTTGGCGGCCCTTCAGAGCCGTCCCCTGGTGCAGCGAGAGTTCAGGGCCTTTAAACCCCCACGTTGACCAGTCATTGGATATGAGCTGCCCCTCACTACCGTAAAGTGTTATAAAATTATGCAAAGTAACTGTGCTCATTGGTCTAAGAATTAGCTTAGAGTTGCAATCACACAAAATTTTATTGAACAGCATATTTTTAAATGAGCTTATTTGTATATATTTTTTAATATAAAGGCCCAATTTACTATGAAATGTCTGTCCATTCTAAGCAAATTCACTTTTTCAGTTTGTAGCTTACCTGCTGAAGCCACAACCATGGTAGGAATTGCTAATCAATCACAGAGTACACCAGATTTAATCCACATTCCCTCCATAATGATGCTCTCTCTGACCAAAGCACCCTTTCCCTCCCTTCCCCCTGGGAGGTCTCAGTTTACATTTTTCTCCAAAACTGCTTTCCGGGCCATTGCCATGCTGGGTCAGCTGCCCCTTCTCCAGGCTTGCCCTTCCATAGTATGCACCTTGCCACACTGCATGAGTCTGCTTTCCTGTCTCTCTCCCACCAGGCATAAGTTTCAGGAGAGCTCAGGCTAATGTCCTGTTCATCATGACCCGCCAGGGCCTGGCACAAAGCCTGGCACATGGTAGGAGCTCATGGTGAGCGTTGCAGAGGTATCTCCAAGATCCCTTCTATCCTACCTCTTTGCAATTTAGACGTAGGTACAGAGGAGGAGCTGATCCTACCCTGAGGTTCAGGTGTGAATCCTTAGATTCACTAGAAAGATTGGCCAGGGAAGTCAGACCTAAACCAATCAGAGCATGTTATTCCTCTGGCCAGAAAGACTGGACCAGGACGGGCACATGACCCATCTGGGGCCAATTAGATGTACTGGGGAGCCTGTCGGAGGCTTCTGGGAAAGAAGACGCCTCTCCCAGGAACCAACTCTTTCTCCTTACAAATGGGGTGGTATGTGGAGGTGACGCCTAGAATTCCTGCAGCCCTTTTGCAGCCTAGAAGGAAACCAGCCTGAAAATGAGTTAACACTTCAGAAAGAAGGAAACCAGGTCTAAACCAAACCAATGCTGATGCACACCCCATCTCCGGAACAGTCCTTATGTGCAGTCAATCCCTCACTGTGTCGGCCAATACAACTGAGCTCAGCCCCTGGTTCCCACCTTGCTGACTCAGCCACTTAGTTAAAGTCACCTTGCCTCCTGGTCCTGGGATCCAAAGGTCTTGAAAACAGACTTCCTGGGTTCAAATCCCAGCTCTAGCACTTCCTCACCATGGGGCCTTGGGCAAGTCACATCTCCAACTTGAGTCTTGGTTTCTTCAGACATAAAGTGTGGTTAAAAAGTCCTCCGGATCGGGGGCTGGGCATTGCTTCTCCTTTCATGACGTCTCCCTGTGCCCCAACTCCGCCCAGCCGCAGCTGATAGTCACAAGGAGAATGGACATCCCGGAACACCCAAGCAACGGAGGAATTACACTGAGCACCAGGGCCTCTGGGTGCCAGCTCTTTCTGGAACTGAGGGTGTGTTTTTTGATCAATGTTGATATAGCACTTACTTGATGCCAGGCTCTGTTCTACGTGCTTTGCAAATACTAACTTGCGTATCATCAACAACTCTATAAAGTGGGTGTTGTGGCTACACCCATGAGAAAACCAAGGCCCAGAGAGGTTAAGTGACATGCCTGATGTCACAGAGGCAGCGTGTGGTGGAGCCTGGGTTTGAACTCAGGAGACCTGTGGCTCCGGTGGGAACGTGCGGCCGCCCCATCTTGTCCCCATGATGTGCGCATTGTGGCCAGACACTTTACCTGAAATTCAATCCTCATGGCAACCCCAGAAAATAGGCGTCCTTATCACCCTCCTTGACAGATGGCAAAGCCACCTCTGTGAAGTAGAAAAAACACTCCATTCACTGGTGGATGGGTGAATGAATGAATGAGTAAATGAATGAATGGCGGTGGGCCAGACCTGTTGAATGGCCTTGGCTTGATCCCTGTGTTCCTGGCCAAGAGTCAGCTCAGGAAGTCCCAGTTGCCCCAGAGTGCTCTAGGGACAAGAGCCTCATCCTGTCTGTGATCCCTGAGAGCAGCTCTGGGCACTGAGTTCCCAGTAGCTTCAAAGGGAGCCCGGAGCCAGCTGAGCTCCCACGGGGCAAGGACAGCGGGAAAGCTGGCCTGGCCCTGCCGCTGTGGACTCGGCCCCGCTGTCAGACGTCAGAAGCGTCAGGCGGCTTTGGTCTCAGGCCTCGGCTGATGGAACCAGGGCAGCGTGGAGCCAGGCGCTTCTGGGAACTGCGCTGGCATTTCCTTGTTGTGTCAGCGCTGCCGACGCGCCCCAGAAACCACACGCAGAAGAAAGTCTCCAGGGCGCTGCCTGGAAGGCGAGAGGATTAGAGAGAGGGCGAGGGGATGGTGCCTCTGGGCCAGCCTCCTCAGGGGCCTGGGAACTCCTTCTGGCCAGCCCTGAGATGTCAGCCCCACCGGTAGGCCTCAGGGACCTCTCGTGATGAAATTCACAACCTCCAGGCAGCAGGGCCACCATGTACTGAGCGTGGGTTTGGCAGCCAGGTGTACCGGCCACTCGAGAGCCTGCTCTCAGCCAGCGTCAGAACTCCCCCCCAAACAGGGCCAGGACTGTGGCTGTCTCCATTTTAGAAATGACATAAACAGGACCTGGGGTAGTGCGGTACCTCAATCCCGGGCTTGGACAAGCTTGTTTCATCCCAGGATCCTTGCTGCTTGTCTTGCATTCATAGTTCATGTGGCTCAAAAAGGAGAAAGTAGAAGAGGTATTCATGAAGAGTCCCTGCACCTCTGGCAGGTGAGGAAACTGAGGCCAGGGAGGGAGTGACTTTTTCAAAGGCTTCACCCTCAACCCCCTGTGACGCACACCACACAGGTTGGAATGAGAGTCCTTTGTAAGATGTGGAGGTGGGGGTGACCCAAGCCCATCCGGTCTGCTCGGCCACCAGCTCGTCGTGAGGCTGGGACCTGTGGCCCTGAGCCCTGCTGCCTCCCCAGGACCTGCTGGGTGAGACCATGGGACACTCTCCAGGAAGGGAGCGAGGTACACACTCGTGCGTACAAAGCCCTGAGACGGTCCTGCACACACTCACACACACACGTTCTCTGTGCACCCAGGCAGGGCAGAATGAGGGTCCTAGGAGGGTCCGAGGGTGTTCCCAGGTGGGCTGCTTAATCCCAAACAAAGAGTCCCCTCCTCTCCCCCAGCCGCCCCCGCCCCGGTGCACCAGAGGCTGGCTGTCACAGTCTCTGTCTCCCTCTGTCTCTCTTTCAGTGTCCCTCTGACACCTCCTGCATGCTGGTCTCTGTGAATCTCTGTGTGCAAAGCTCTCTCCTCCTGCTCTCGATCACCTCCAGCTCTACTGCCTCCTTCCTCAGAGTCTTTCTCACTCTCTCCCGCTCCCTCTGCTCTCTCTCTCTCCACCCTCCCTCTTGTCCTCTCTTTCTTCCTCTCCCCACCACCTTAGGCAACCCTCAAAAAAGGCCCAGGGCTGACCCACTTTGGGACCTGCTCAGTGCTGAGTTCCTGGGCCAGGAGGCAGAAGTGGGCCCTGGATGGGAGGCTTCTTGGGGGATTTGCAGGGAGACGAGAAGCAGAAAGTACCTGGGTCCTTCTTCCCCTATCCTCCGAGTGGGGTGGGGGAGCCCCCTGCCTGGAGGGGTTTGCATCTTATCCGGGGCCACTCCCCCACCAGCAGAGGGCTCGGGCTCAGGGAGCAGCAGCATTCTTGAGCTACCCTGTAATGTGCGCAGGGCCCAGCTCTGCTCTCCTGGAGATAAACTGGGCCGGGGATGGGTCTGAGTTTTCAAAATGTAGACAGCCCACAAACCTACTCTCCTCTCTTCCAGAATGTGGCCTTTATCCACTTCCCAAATCCTGAAACTCCTATAGGGACGGGTTGTGGCCCCCAAAAAACCCAGGCTGAAAATCTGACCAATGGTGTTTTCTCAGCAGTGAGCACTCAGCCCCAGCCCCCTGGGCTCCTACAGGAGAAGGCCAGCTGGGGAATGGTTGGGGGCTGTGGAGCCCAAATGGGGAGACAGAGCCAGGGGGCAACAGAGGAAGGTGGGCAATGAGAGACTGTCACAGAGACGGCCAGGGAGAAGCCAGGACAGCCCAGTGGCCCCTGATAAGAAGGGACACAGGCTCCTGCTGATGACACAGCAAGGCACAGGAGACAGAAGCCACTCCCCTTGTTCTTGCCAGCCTTGGGGACTCGTGAGCTCTACAAGCTTGTTATGTAGCTGCAGCTTCAAGAATATTTCAAAGCAGCTAACACTTCTCTCCCTCTTCTTCACCAGGACAGTAGAGACCCTCGCGGGGAGGGTCTGGAGACAGACATGGCTAAGTAGAGGGTTGCCCAAACTTCAGACCATGCAGCCCACTCTCACAGTTTTGCCCTGTTACCACACCTGCCTTAGGGGAAGTATAGCATGGTGCTCGAGAGTGTGGACTCTGGAGCCAGGCATCGTGGGTTCAAATCCCCACTCCGCCACTTACTGGCTGTGCGACTTGACTTCTTTTTTTCCTTCTAGGAAACAGGGATAATAATCTACACCGTGGGGTGTCATGGAGCTCCGGTGTCCCTGCCAAGGACACAGAACCCATGAAGATGCATCAGATGGACGCAGATTAAAGGACATGCTGCCAAAAAACTGGCCTGCACTCTGCAAATGTCCCCAGGGCAGAGCGTTACACAAAAAGGGAGAAGGGGCAACCATCCGCGCCAAGCCGTGGCAGCCCAGTGCACACGGGGTCCTGAACGGGAGTCTTTCCCTGTGAAAGGATTCTTGGGACAGTCGCTGAGACCTGAGCAGGGCCTGAGGACCAGATGACAGCGGTGTGCCCGTGCCAACCTAATTCTGACGGCTCCTTCGTAGTTCTGCAGGGGAGTGTCCTGCGCACAGCACACACACGAAAGTGAGTGTGGGGGGGGGAGGGCGAGTCATGCCTCAGATCAGCCACTTAGACTCAAAAAGCCCAGCTGCTCCAGTCTGAAATTATTTTCATTTTCTTACTATATGAAAAAATTAAGAATATATTTGTATCTGAAACAAACACCAATAACAATGAAACCCCAGGAGAGATTAGCAAATGGCATGGAGAGTGAAAGACCCCTTGGTACCACTCCAAGAGCTTCTTGAGGATCAGAGGCCTGAAAGCATTTCCTCTCCAAATGTGAGTCAGTGCCTCTTCGGGCCCAGCCCCAGCCCTGCTGGGCAGGCTTAGACAACTTACTCACCCTCTCTGAGCCCAGTTTCCTCATTGGAAAAGTGACATGCTAATGTCCACCTTCGCGTGATTGTGGTTAACGAGACAAGTATTCAAAATGCAATAGAAAGGCAGCTCTGTGCCAGGCCGTTTTTAGAAGCTATTTTCACATCGGTCCTCCAAGGCCAACATTCTTTTTCTTCCTTTTCTTTGTCTCAAACATGGGCCTCCAGGACAGCAGTTTCCTGGGCCAAATACAGGCCACCTTCTGGCTGGATAAGGTCCCCTATGGAGCCACTGAGCTCTGATTCAGGACCTGAGGGAAGTGGGGCCATAAACCTCCTCCCACCCCTCCTGTCACTGGAGATCAAACCGTTATCAGAATCAAAGCGACCCGGCTGATGGATGAGCCCACAGGTCCAGGGGCCCGGCAGCCAGCCCCTCGCTGTTATATGGAGCCCGGAGCCCTCCAGCCACCTCACCAGGAGCCTGGGCACAATTTAATTTGGGCCAGAAGGTGACTGTTACCTCCTCATGAAAGATGCTTATCTCTCTCTGAAGGGAGGAAGGGGACAGAGGTGTCAGCAGGCGGAGGGGTGAAGAGGCCATGCTGATAGGGAAGGCCAGGCCGGCCGCCCGGGCCTCTTCTCCACTGCCGCTCAGCTGCAGTGCGGATGGCTGGAGCCCCAGACGGCTTTCAAAACCCAGAGAGCCCCAAGCTTACATTTTGGCAGCAATTAACAGATCAACCAACTCAGAGCATTTTGTCCCAGCAGCCTTTGGTGGGGAGAGACAAGGGCCGGTGTCACTCTGACCCCCCTGGACTCGGCCTCCCAGGAGACAGACCTAACATCCGGGGGCTGAAAGGTCGCAGAAGGACCTGGCCAATCTGAGAGCTGGCTAGAGCCCCAGCCTTGGGGGACCCCGGAAAGAAATCACAGAGCTGCCAGGGATGTAATTTTGACCACGTCGGAATCTGGATGCTTCAGACAGCACCTTGACACGAGAGAAACTCAGTCGCCACTGTGGGAGGCGCCAGAAGGACTCTCTGTGCGGTCATGTCGTTCCTGCTGCTGGGGTTTGAATCCCGACTCCTGCTGCGGGACTTCGTCTGTAAACCAACGATGGGCGAAAGTTCACCCTTCACAGCCTCGTTGGGGAGACTACCTGGGCTAATGACGGGAAGGTTGTAGCATTTCCCGGCACATGCCCGGGGCTGCACCGTCACTGTTGTCAGGGAGTGGTTGTGATGTGATGTCCATTTAAAATTCAAGTGGCAGACCTGAGTGGAGAATGGAGTCTGGAGGGAAATGCACCCGAACGTCAGTAGTGACGGGATTTGAGCATGCGGCTGAGGCTTTGCTATTATATTTCTGTATTTTCCAAAATCTTTTTAATGAACCTGTATCCCCTTTTAAATGAAAACTCAAAACCTAAGAAACTCTGCAAGAGACACCCCTGTACAGCCAGGCCTGGGGCTAAGTGGCTGGTCCACCTGGCTCTGCTTCTTGGAGAAACCCAGAGTCCCTCCCACCAGCCCTTTCAGGTGTTTACAGCTGGTATAAACTCCTGCCACTGCATGGTTACTTGAGATGATTGTATATTTGCCACCTTATGGGGCCAGCAGCTTCCCCACAGTGTCTGTGGTGTCTGGTCCCCAGGACTCTCTGGCCCTGTGCTCGACTGAGTCTCTCCAGGCAGTGTCCCAGCCCCACAGGCCCGGGTGCCAGCTGCCAGCTAGGGTCAGTGTGGTTCCACATGCAAATGCGCTTTCGGCTTCAGCTTCTCTTGGATTAACAATGAATGAATGATTGAACGAATACGAAGATGAAAAAAAACCCTGGAGAAACTTTGTTGGGTGGGATGGGACAAGGAGGAAGCTTGCACCCCTTGGAGAGATCAGTTTTCCTCACATATTGCGTGTGTGTGAGGAGCCTGGACCTTTTGGCTGTGTGACATTGCGGAGGTTGCATCCCCTCTCTGCGGGCACTGCAGTTTGGAAAACAAAAGCTCAGCACGTGAGTGTACATTACAAGAGCTCTAACCTGGGGCAGAAGGACCCTCTCTTCAGCAGGCAGCCAAGATCCCTCAGGCTGTGCCAACCCTGTGTTCAACAGTGACACTGTGGGGCCACCACCAGAACAGCAGCTCACCAAGGGCAGGGAGGGGAGAGGCAGGATTAGGGGGAGGGGGAGTCAGGCATGTTAATCAAGTGTGTAGCCCTCTCCACCGACAGCCAGCCGCAGAGACTGACCTCTGCCTTGCACTGAGAACATTCCCAAAGCTTTTGGACAATGGTGATACCAGACGTGGGATTAATAAGGACAAGTTGAAGTTGATTACTTTTTATAAAATGTGATCATAGTTAACCTCCCAACTGGGGAAAGCTGGTCAGACCAGTTATATTTCATAGCTTCCATGATGACTTTTTGGGAAACACAGCCCTGGGATAATAATATCTGTCTGCGATAAAAGGAATATTTGATTCGCACTCATTTGATTGAGACAGAAGTCCTTGGCTGGACAGGGAGGCGGGTCTGCACTTTGGGGACACTTGCCCGGCACCAACTCTGACCACTTCCTCTTATTCTTCTATGTGCGTAAGCTTCCCGGAGGGTCTTTCCTTGCCTGACCCTGCCAGTGTTCTCACATGGTTCTGTTTTTCTGACAACAGCTGGTTGCCGGGGAAACCACAGTGGAGCCCAAAGTCAGAGTCGTCTTCCCTGCAGGGAAATTCAGCCCTTACTCATGTCTCCATTCACAGCCACCTCTTGACTTGACCTAAGAAAGCTCTGCCAAACACCAAGCAAGGAGTCCCCTCCCTCTGGGACCATTCCCTGGGGGCCAAGCACAGCTGAAAGAAGGGAAGTGAGGCAGGGCTGAGAGCCAGAGTGGCCCCCAGACAGCACACCTCCCCCACGCTTTCTTGTTTTTTCAATGCAAACTCCATCAAAGGGTTACCTGTGTGACATCCCGGTCCTAGTCCTAAGCACACTACTCAATGAATGTTGCAAACTGAGCACCCGGTAACTAGTACCCAGACAAAAGGAACAAAAGTCATCAGCCCAGCAGAAGCTCCGTCCACATGCCCTTGTGGTCAGCCCTCTCCCCCCATGCCTGGAAAGGTAACCACCCTGACTTCTAACAGCAGAGACTCCTTCTGTTGTTATTGAACTTGATATAAATGGAATCGCACAGTATGTGCTCTTTGGAGTCTGGACTAAGTTTTCGGCACTGTGTTGGTAAAAGCCACACATGCCATAACCCGTGGCAATGGCTTGTTCACTCTCACCACTGCGGCACAGCCTGTTGTAGAAATGCCCTACAGTTTATTTCTCCCAGTACTATTAAGGGGCATTGGGGCAGTTCCCAGTTTTTGTCTAAAATGAGCAAGAACACTATGAGCATTCTTGCCCATGTGTTTGGATGAACGTATGTTTGCCTTTCTGTTGAGTGGACATTGAGGAGCTGAGATGCTGGGTCATAGGGATGGATGTAATACCCACTGCCAAGAATTTTCCAAAGTGCTTGTAGCAAATCTTACTCCCACCAAATGGTACGAGTTTGAGTTGTTCCACATTCTTGGCAGCACTTGGTTTTGTCTCTTTTGCTTATTAGCCACTTTCCCATCCCTTTCATTTTGCGGTTGGGAATATTGAGGCTAGAGAGACAGGCCATTCCCAAGACCCCAGACTGGAAGGAGCCTAGAGCCAGCAACACAGCCATGTCATCCTTTCTATTGTGCAAAAGGCACCTGCACAGTTCTCCCACTGAGAGAGTCTTCTCTAATTAAACCATCCTTACAAATCAGAGAAAGACAGGCACTCCCCTGAGAAATAACAGGGGGTAATGGTGGCATAATGGGAGCCAGGCAGTTCTTTCCCGATCTCTTTCAGGTTTGTTTCTCTTTGGACTCAGTCCAAGATACAAATGTTTACCTTCTTAGAGTGTGCTAATCTGAAAATTATATTTTTCCAGGATTAGATAGCTAAAGAAATCTTTCCAACGATGCATGATTTTAAGATCTTTTGATTGGCATTTTAAAGCAGTCTACAGTGTGTGTGTGTGGTCACACACGTGTGTGCGCGCGCACGTGCATATGTATGCACATGGGTGTGTTCCCATGGCCTGGTGTCATTCCAGGTCCCTTTACAAGTCAAAGCATTGCAATCGAGGATCTCTGCCTCAAGGGGTGTGAGGGCCCCAAGGACCGGTCCCTGATTGACTCATTCATTCACTGACCCAACATTTACTTATTTAGTGCCATATGCCTGTCCTAGGGGACATAATGATGAACCTGAGACAGCCAGTCCCTGCCCTGGCGGAACAAAAAACCCAGCAGGAGAAGACAGACAGGTGACAAGGAAAATTCAGGTCAGTGTGAAAAGCGCTGTGATGGGGACATTCAGGACACTAAGGGAGTGCAAAGGAGCTTCTTGATCCAGTTTTAGGAACACAGACGGGTTCCTGGAGGGACCTGATACCTACAAGGCGAGTAGGGGTGAGCCAAGAGAGTCAGGAAGTATGTTCCAAGCAGAGGGAAGCTCAGGTGCAAAGAGAGGCTGTGGTACATCAGGGAATCTAACAGGCAAAGAAGCTAGAGCACTTTGGGGGGGGGGCAGGTAGTTTTTAATATGCTAATTCAATGTGCTTTAATATGCTAACCAGCACTGTGAGTCTCTAAGAGCAGTTCCCTAGCTCTTTGACCAAGGAATACAGTTATAAAAGGGTAAACCCTTAAAATTTACAAAACACCGTCTGTGCGCTGCCCCGATTGGTCTTTCACACGTTCCTGACCTTTGCAACAGTAGCACTGGCGTCCCCGGGGAGCTGGTTAAAAATGCAGCATCTCAGTCAAGATCCTGGGTGACTCACATGTGCGTGAGAGTTCGGAAGCACTGTTGCCCTAAGGGTGCATGAAGCAAGTTTTGTTGCACCCATTTTAAGATGAGGAAACAGAGGCCCAGCAAGACAGAGGTCCCACTGTTAATAAGTAACTAGTGACTCCAAATTTCATTGCTCCCTTTCTAGTCCAAGCTAGACGAGATGAAAACACAGAAGCCCTGAGAGGGAATGTGCCTTACCCAAGTTCACACAGCAAGCCTAGAGGCCAGGTTTTTTAGACTCCACGTGCATTCACGCAATGGGCTTTCCCTGACCCCAAATTGCTGAGAGCCGTGGTTCTCAAAGTATGGTCGGTGAGCCAGCGGCATCAGCGGCATCCTGCGTGCTGGTTAAAATGCATATTTCAGGCCCCTCCTCAGACCTGCTGCATCGGAATCCCTGAGGATAAGAACATGGAGTCTGCATTCTAGCAAGCCCTCCAGGTGTTTCTTAGGCTCAGTTGGGGAATTGCTGTGAGCCATCAAAGAATACACTGCAATTCTTAGATTTACTCACTAGAGGGAGCCAACGCCCCAGAAACACAGCCTCCCAGCGTCTCGGCAGAGGTCTCCCAGTAGGTTTCACCTTTGGCTCACATCATGGTTGCTGTTTTGGGAAGATTCTCAGGTCACACCAGCCAGTGGTGCTCAGGATGGGGAGCTCTTTCGTTAACACAGGAGGCAGGAAACCCAAGTTTGAATACCACCACCTCAACTCTCGCCATCCATGCCTGCTGTAGGTTCACGGTGAGTCCTCAGCAGAGCCCTTCACTTCTCTGAGCTTCAGTTTCCTCATCTGCAAAGCAGGCTGTTGTACCCAATGGCTTTTGAGTTCCCAAGCCCAGCCTTGGTATTTTACAAGACATCTGTTAATGTCTATAAATCATTATGAAACAGAAGGCAATGTTGTGAAGACGGATGTTCATAGGTTCTTTTTGGATGGTTCTGCTATGATTCCACGTGTTTTGCGGTATTTCTCCATGAATCACATGTTCTCCAGCCAGGGAATGTGACTGCATGTGAGGTCTGGAACTGTGGCAGCTATCTTGGGCCCACGAGGAGAGATACCCAAGGAAAACATGCTGAGGATGACAGTGCTAAAAATGATTGAACCTGCGTCCTTCACAATGTCATTGACTTACTAAATTATTCAAGACTTTTCTTACCTTGGAACTTCTTGTGATGTAAGCTAATAAATCCCCTGGCAGCTTACTCCAGCTGGGAATGGGTCTTCTGTTGCTTGCAGAGGATGACATGTCATCTGGCTTGCTTGCCTTGCCAGATTAGCTAACTGTGAGATTTCTTAATCCACACAGGTCATGGTTTGCTTAGAAACCCTCTCCTTCTTAGAATTACCCCACCCCTTCCCTCCAACCACATGGCTCCACATGGAGCCACCATAATTCCTACATGGATGGATGCACTCCTGGGGCCATGGGGCTGATCGTGGCCTGCAGCACAGATACAGGCTTTTTCATCATCACAGTAAGTTCTCCCGGCTAGCACACTGCCCTAGAATGAACTCTCTCTCTCTGTCTCTCTCTCTATATAAAACATATTATATATATACACATGTATATACATATAAAACCCCTCAAAAACAGAATTTATTTATAAAAAGTTGTGTATTTATTTTTACATGTTTAAACTTTAGTGACCTACAAAGTACTCTCCATTTGATGCAATGCACCTATCAAGATGCTTTTTCCCACTGCTTAAAACAGTTTTTGAACTCGTGGGTTTTGATGCCTCTTAGTGCTTCTGCCATTTTTTGTTTCATCTCTTCTGCCTGGGAAAAATGTTTCCCTCTGAGAACTTTTTTCATCCAGGGAAACAAAAAAAAATCATTTGGGGCAAGATTGGGTGAATAGGGAGAGTGGGGCATAGGGGTCATGCCATTTTTTAGTCAAAAACTGCTGACCACTCAGTGTGGTGTGGGCAGGTGCGCTCATAAATCACCCATCATGAAGCAGGCAAATGAGCTGAAAGAGTCTCCAAAACAATTCACTGACGCCAAGTGCAGCCTCTCGCCGCAACGCCAGCTGGTACACTGCTACACATGGGTTCCTAAAATACTCTCCTAGTGGGGAAAACTGGTACTACAAGGGGTCTTCCTTCCAGATAATTTGGGCTTTTGGGGGGCCCCTCATATACATTTAAATGAGGACAACTAATTAACATTAGTGCTTTAAGTTCAGAAGTTCTTATCTATCCCTATCTTTCCCCACAAGATGGTCAAATTTGGATCAGTGTATATTATTATTCTCATTTTTAAAAAGATTTTATTTACTTTAGATAGAGGAGAAGCCAGGGAAAAAGAGGGGGAGAGAAATATCAATGTGTGAGAGAAATATCGATCGGTGCCTCTCACGTGCCCCCAACCAGGGACTGGCCCACAACCCAGGCATGTGCCCTGAGCAGGAATTGAACCAGCGACATTTCCTTCGCGGGACGATGCCCAACCAACTGAGCCGCACCGGCCGGGGCTATTAACTTCACGTTTGATGAGGAACTGGAGGCTTGCAGAGCACATTGCCCACGAATGCACAACCAAAGTAGCAAAGAAAGTGGTCGAACGCTGATCTCCAGGAGTTTCGTCTTATGCTCCCTTGCAGGTGGCTGCAGCCTCTTCTCCAGGTGGAACCAGCCATAGTGACAGTATCCCCGTAAAAGTGATGAGGCATATTTTGAAGCCAATACTCCTTAGAAGGAAGGCTCAGAGTTCTGTGATTGCTGCATTTCTCACAGATGAAGTACTAAGAGTGTTAAACCCCAGGGAATAACTATGCTTGTTTCTGAAAACAACTGTCGTTCCCTGGCTCTGGAGCTATTTCTGAAGATTCCAAGACAGAGCCTCCCTCAGAAGGGCAATTATCTTATTGCAAAACCGTAATCAGATTTCCCCTGAAATAACAGTTTTGCTCTTGCTGAGCAGGACTGAAGGGTAATCACAAACATGGTCAGAGGCCCTGCACTGCTGCCCACGATCTAATTGTAATCAGAGGAGCGATGAGAGCCCAAGAGATTACCTCACCCTCCCTCTAAATGTCGTCGCTCCTCAGAATATGGTCACTTTTCCTGCCTCACCGACTCTGCCCCACTGGTCCCTGTCACCTCTTCATTTTAGACTGTACTGATGGTTTGGAAAGAGGGCAAGAAACACTGGCCAAGTTTCTGTATGATGGGGATAGGGATGGTGGTGGTGGTGGTGGTGGTGGTAGTGGTGGGGGGGTGGGGATGGTGGTGGTGGTGATGGTGGTGGGGGGGATGGTGGTGGGGATGGTGGTGGGGGGATGGTGGTGGGGATGGTGGTGGTGGTGGCGATGATGGTGGTAGTGGTGGGGGGGTGGGGATGGGGATGGTGGTGGTGATGGTGGTGGGGGGGATGGTGGTGGGGATGGTGGTGGGGGGATGGTGGTGGGGATGGTGGTGGTGGGGATGGGGATGGTGGTGGTGATGGTGGTAGTGGTGGTGGTGGTGGTGGGGATGGTGGTGGTGGGGATGGTGGGGGGGTGGTGATGGGGGGGGTGGGGATGGTGGGGGGGTGGGGATGGTGGGGGGGTGGGGATGGTGGGGGGGTGGGGATGGTGGTGATGGTGATGATGGTGGTGATGGTGATGTTACTGTTGATGATGATGATTAGGTTAATTATATAAATCATGATCATTGCCAGTACTGGTACTTATAACATGCCAGGCCCTGGGCCACATGCCTCTGCCACCTCACTTGCTTTTCTCACTCCCCTGAGGCCTTCATCGCCAGGCTCTGACGAGCATGAATTCCTGAACTGTGGTTGCCTCCATGAGCTGGGACCCACAGTGTTCCCCACGGGGGTGAGCAATGGGGAAAGTATGGGTTAGAATCTCAGTCTTGCTACTTCCTAGGCATGTGGCTCTGGGAAGTGACTTCCTGCATCAGCTTTTCCATCAGTCAATGGAGGTAGTGCAGTCTCTACCTCAGAGGGCTCGTGTAGCAGCTGCCTGAGGTGCTGGACACAAACCGCACCTGCAGGTGTCCTCGAGATTCTCTCTCCCTGGTGCCGTGCACCCCAGGTCTTGGGCTGCCGTACTCACCACTGGGACTGGAAAGACACCTCCTGTGGAAACGAAAATCGCTACAGCAGCACAGGTGTACCTCGGAGGTACGGCAGGTTCTGTTCCAGACCGCGGGCAGAAAGCGAGTATCGCGATAAAGCTGGTGGGGTCCTTTTGCTTCCCTTCAGTTTGTAAAAAACACAGTATCTTTGGAGTGTAATAAAGTGAAATGACTAAAATTAGGTGCAATAAAACGAGGTATGACTCTAGTTACCAAGCTTTGCCAACACCAGAGTCACCTGTGCGGCTTGTGAAACTTTGAATGCCTGGCCGAGGCCCCAGGAGAGTTGAACTGGAAACTCCAGGGAGGGGCCAGTGACCTACAGAGCTCCCGGGCTGTTCCAGTGTGCAGCCTCTGTGCTACATCGCGCTGCCCACTAGAAATGGAACATGAGCTGATGACCTTTAAAAGTTCTTATTATTCAGCCCTGGCTGGTGTGGCTCAGTAGATTGAGTGCCAGCCTGAGAACCAAAGTGTCGCCGCTTCGATTCCCAGTCAGGGCACACGCCTGGGTTGTGGGCCAGGTCCCCAGTAGGGGGCGTGCAAGAGGCAACCACACATTGATGTTTCTCTCTCTCTTTCTCCGTCCCTTCCCCTCTCTCTAAAAATACATAAATAAAATCTTTCAAAAAAGTGTTTATTATTCATATTAACAGAAATAAAAAGAAACCAGTGAAGTTAATTTTAATACCACATTTCATTTAGGTCATAGATCTAAAATGCTATCCTTTAAGCATGTAATCCAACATTGAAAAAATTGTTAAAGAGGTATTTTACATCTGTGTTGTGTACCAAGTCTTTGAAATCTGCAGAGCACTTCACACTCAGGGCACAGCTCAATTCCGACTCACGCCTTTCAGGTGACTGGTGCCACCATACTGCACCCTCACTGGGCAAGGCAGGCAATCCGCACGTCACAGACGAAGACACCGAGACTCAGAGAGAGGCAGGGACTGGCCCAGGCCCCGCAGCTGTTATGTGGCCAAGGAAACTCAGCCCAGGTGTCCAGGCCGCAGCCTGGTACCCTTTCCTCCCACACCAGCTCCAGGTGGTTCCTGACTTCCCCTTCTGTCTGGGTACTGCCCCTCCAAATTAAGGGGGGACATCTGAGAGGAAGCCTGCAGTTCAGCACCCCAGAGACTGAATCATCCCCAGTCTGAGGCTCTGGGGTCCCCACGCCTTGTGGGGCTGGATCCATTCTCCAGAATGATTTCTTAGTCATCCATGACCGGGTCTCCAGCTGTCCTCCCAGGACAGTGGCTAGGATTTGGGCCCAAAATTCATGCCTCACCCAGCACAAGCTCAGGGCACAATAAGGGGTACCAGTGGGACCCCAGAAACTAGGGGGTATCTCCAGGAACCTCTGAAGACAACCAATCAGTAGAACAGAAATTTTCAGGGGTCCCAGGACAGTGGCCTCTGGACAATGTCCACTCTGTTCCCATGGCTTGGACGTCCCCTCCTTGTGGCTTTCCTCAACAGAACCCTTTCTGGGTCCTTGGGGACTCTCAGCGGCCCACCCAGATACCCCCTTGCTGCTTTACTTTCCCACCATCTGAGGCTTGGCTTGTGTGCTGGTTAGCGTCTGTGTGTCCAGCTGGATGGAAGCTCCAGACAGGTGGGCTCTGCACCGCTTTCATCCCCTGCTGGCCCCCACCCCCGTGTCTAAGAAGGGCTGACACACAGCTGCTCCACAGACACTTGTGAAGTGAATTCGTTGAGCAGTTCCCAATTCAAGGAACCTGGAAAGGCTCATGCAGCTTCTAAAGACTCCACACTTTGAACAGGGACTAACTCGGGCCGGGAGGAATCTGACTCCCGAGGCATGAGGGAGAGAAAGCCACGGGGTCATTTCTGGTATCAGATGAACAGGGTTTGTTTCCATTTTATCCATAGAAGTTGCATGATATACCACCTACATCAGCTTAGCGCAACCCCGGGGGGCATCTTGGGTGATGATTAGATTTGGTCAGCGACTTGGGACCCAGCTTTCCACCGAAGGCGCCTCCCACCTGGAAGGGAAAGTGTGACTTCTTACTGTGGATAGCAACTAGCATATGGACATGCAGCCCCTCTGAACCTCTGGCACGTCCCGTCCTGTCCTGGTCTGCCTCCTGGAGGGCTGCCGACTTAACCGGGGTGGCACCCCACAGGTGACTGGCATCTCCCTTCCAATACCTCCTCCACCAGTGTCCCAGTGAGTGCTGGGGGAGGAAGCCCTTTGAATCTTGCAATCCTATGTGAAATTTTAGAAGTACGTTGAGAAAATAGGTGCTCCGAAGTGTCTAGTGGACATGATAGCCTGTTGCAGGACAGAGGAAGACTCAGTATCTCTGCTTTGGAGCTGTAAGAAAACTCTGGTTTCAAAAAAATATCAATAAACCTTAGAACAAAGCTCAAGACTTTTCGCAACAAACCCCCAAAATATATAGCATCCAAAAAAAATTAGGAACTTGAAGACAGCAAGGAACAAAATGACTCACAAGAGAATAAAGACTGAAGAAAGTGAAGAGAGCATCGAGGAGCTGTGTGAGCCTAATACATGTGGGGCTTAATATATATATGGAAGATAGGGGCAAGGGCAGAGGGAGACAGAAAAGACACTTAAAGCAGTAATGGCTGCCCTGACCGGTGTGGCTCAGTGGGTTGGGCATTGTCTCACAAAGTGAAAGGTTGTCGGTTCAATTCCCAGTCAGGGCACATGCCTGGGTTGCAGGTTCGATCCCTGGTCGAGGTGTGTACCAGAGGCAACTGATTGATGTGTCTGCCTCCCATCCATGTTTCTCTCCCTCTCTGTCTCCCTCCCTTCCCCTCTCTCTAAAAATAAATAAAATTTTACTTTAAAAAAAAGAGAAAGAATGCCTAGATCTAAAAAACTCAAAACTCAAAAACAAACAACCCTATTTTTAAAATGGGACAAAAACCTTAACAGACACCTCACCAAAGAAAATATACAGGTGGTGAATAAGCTCGTACAAAGATGCTCCACATCATATGCCATCAGGGAAATACAAACTCAAACAACAGTGAGACTCCACCACACACCTATCAGAATGGCCAAAGTCGGGGACCCTGACAACACCAAATGCCGACAAGGACATGGAGCACCAGGAGCTCTCGTTCACTGCTGGTGGGAGTGCAGAATGCTACATTTTGCCACTTTGGAAGACAATTTGGCACTTTCTTTCTCACAACATACTCTTACCATAAATTCAGCAAGCCCGCTCCTTGGTATTTATCCAAAGGAGTTGAAAACTTACGTCTGCACCCAAACCTGAACGTGAATGTTTATAGCAGTTTTGTTCGCAATTGTCAGAACTTAGAAGCAACCAAGACATCCTTCAGTGGGTGAATGAATAAATAAGCATTGGTACATTCAGATAATCGAATATCATTCAGTGATAAAAAGAAATGAGCTATAAGCCATGAGAAGACATGGAAGAAACGTGAAGCATATCACAAAGTGAAGGAAGCCGGTCTGAAGAGGCTGCACACTGTGTGACTCCAGCCGTACGACATTCTGGAGACAGTGAAAAGATCGGTGGTGGCCAGGGCTTGGGCTCAGCTGGACAGTCTCCCCACCTAAGGCCCACGACCCCCGTCACATCTGCAGAAATCCCTCTCGCCCTCTAGTGTGACTATTCACAGATTCTCAGGGTACGGGTATGAACATTTTAGGGAAGGACTCACCCTGCCTCGCACAGCATATATTCATGTAAATACTTGTGCACTAATAATGCTCAGAGTGATTTGATTTGTAATCCCCCAAACTGGAAATGACACCAACGTGGGAGTGGAAAACCAAACTCTGGTTCATCTATACAAGGCGATGCTACTCAGCCAACAGCAGAATGAACTATTAACACATACTACCACACAGGTGGGCCTCAAAATAATTGTGCTGTGGGGGAGAAGCCAGACCCCTTTCCCAAAAACAGCACAAACCATGTAGTTGCGTTTGTATAAAATTCCAGAAAATGCAAACGAAGGCATAGCGACAGGAATATGTCAGCAGTTGCCAGGGGCCAGGGGTGGGGTGTGGCAAGGAAGGCCTGGTGGAGGGATCACCAAGGGGCCTGAGCAAGTTTGGGGGTGATGGGCACATTCACTATGTTGAGGGTGGTCGTGGTGTCATGAGTATATACACATGTCGAAGCTCATCAAATTGTGCACCTGAAATGCGCGTGGTTCATTGTACATCAGTTATACCTCAGTCCAGCTGGGGTTAAAAGGCATTTCTCAACAATGGGATGCATGCTTCACAAGAGAGCAAAAGCAATAATAAGCCAAGTGTTAAATTGCTGAAAGCAGACGGCGGCACTACAAGTGATAATTGTGCTAGTCTTTCAACTTCCCGAAATCCTTGAAAATTTTCCTAATAAAAAAAAAATGGGAGGAAAGAACCCAGGCTTTGGAGCCAGACCTCCAAGGAAATCAAGTCTGATTCTGTCACATCCTAACGGTGTGAACTCGGGCAAGTGATGGTCCTGAAATGACCTAATCATCACACCAAGCTCACTGGATCACATGCGTGAAATTAGGTCGATGCGGGCCGCAGACTGGTGGGGGCTGGGATGCAGTGGATGCTGGCTCCGTAAAGGTAGCTGTCTTGGTAAGTCTAGCTCCTTTATCTGAGGGGCACAGAACCTGAACTAGAGATGCTGAGAGGCCTAACTGAGGTTTCACGGCTACTGCCAGGTCTCAGTCTGGGCTCTCTCTGTGGGACCCTCACTGGCTGCCACACGTACAGGAACCCTGGAGTTACTAGCTATGGAAACAGCAGCCACACTCCTCCCCGCTCTTGCCCAGGGATTGACGTCCTCACTCTGGTCAACAAAGGAAGCCAGACCTAACACCTAAATCTATTTTTAACAAGGTGAAGACACACACTTTGCATATTTTTTTCACAGTTTGAGGCTGAAGGTCAAAATTAGATGTTTTTATTTGTTTGTTTAGACTGTAAGGTATCATAGCCCCAACTCCATGATCAGAGCTCTTTCTTTAGAAGATGGAATCAGATTGTATAGATGCATTCCTAGGAACATATTTATTTGGTTACTTCAATTTGTATGGAAGCCTTAAGACCCCCAGGGGCCCCATCAGGGTTGCCCAGGAACGTACTGCAGAGACTCCATGTGCAGGAGCTCAGGGCCCGCAAGCCGACAGGTGCCCAGCTGAGGCCAGGAGGGAGGGGAAGACTTTCTAGAATCAGGGAGGTGCCGGGGGCGTGGAGGAATCTGGTGCATCATCCACTCTCAGCCTTTTGGGATATTGCCACTTGATTTGCTAAGTGGTTTTGGTGAAAGGGAGCAGAAGTCTGAATGTGATTGGAGAGGAGAGGAAGGTGAAAGGTCGTCCCTGTGCAGGAGAAAAGAACCCTGGGGGATCACAGTCTTTCACCTGTCTCCTTACCCACCCCCCTGCCCACCCGCTAGAACACACACAGTGCAAGTTCGAGACTCTTGCTGACCATTGCATGGGAGGGACGTGTGCTATACTGAATGATTTATTGCAAAGAATTCCTCCCAGGGAGTGACCCCAGCAGCCGCTCGGGACTTCCCTCCAACCAGCTATTCCCACGTGGCCCGTGCACGCTCCTCGCTCCATTTCTGGTGCCCACAGAGTGGAGGAAGGGAGGGGGTCGTCAGGAAACTTCTGCACCATTTGACAGAGTGATTTTATGTCTCTTAACTAACAAATCTGGGGTGTATATTTTACACATCTTTGTTATTTTATTTTTCTAGGAATTCACTTTTACTGTATTTTCGAAGAGAGCCAGTGTGCAATGGATTAGAAAATAGTTTCCACTACAAAGATAATTTGCATAGTTTTTATGCATCAAATCCAAATATATTAATTAGAGGTCAACCATCATTTTTTTAATTTTATAGCCTGCCATCAAACATATGGCATTTATATAATACAGACATTTCCCTCTGCCGGTCACCTTAAAAGCAGAATAAAGACTCATCTTCCAGGTAAGTGATCACTGTGTGTGTTTAGTGGAGCAAAAAAAGATAAAATGTTTATCAACATGAATTTGCCTCTAAACAGGGAAAAGTATATTTTTGTCACCTGGATGAAACAGTAGTGTGACAATCATCCTGTTTTTGCCCTCGCCTGTGAAAGGTAAAGCGCCTCACCTCAGGTGTGAGCCCATGAAGTGTCCGCATGCCTGTCTGAGTTCTGAACAAGACACGGCCAGTGGCATTTTAAGGATAAAAAGTCCAGCGGTCATCTAGATAAAGTGCTATTCTCTCAAATGCTGCATTTTTCAATTTCAATTTCAGTTCCCATTCTGCCAGACGTTTTTGTTTTGTTTGGGTTTTTTTAATGTTTTTATTTATTGATTGTTTTAGAGAGGGGGAGAGAAAGAAACATTGATTTGTTGTTCCACTTATTTATGCATTCATCGGTTGATTCTTGTCTGTGCCCTGACCAGGGATGGAACCCACGACCTTGGTGTATCGGGATAACGTTCTAACCAACTGAGCTGCCCAGCCAGGATGCCAGGCATTTTTAATAACTGTTCCTTCCCCACAGCTAGTTGGAGAAGGGCTGCCTCAGGTCACAGCTGAGTGATGGGGAGGCAGAATTTTGCTTTTGGGCATTCTACACAGTGGTCCACCTGCCAGACAGTGCGTAAGTACCACCTGGGAGCTCATTACAAATGCAGCTGTCCAGGCCCAGTCACAGGACACCGAGGCTGGGGCCCAGGCCTTTGACTTCAGAGGCTCCCACCCTGTAATGTGGACTCAGCTGGCCCCCATCTGTGCTTAGGAACCTCTGCTTTCCTACACCATCCACCGTTTTGCCGGTCACCACCCACTGTTCTCTGGCTGAAATGTCCGTGCACCAGCCCCTGTCTTCATCCTCAGCTGCACCGAGGAAAACCTCTTGGGGAAGACAGTCTTCAGGCTGGC
This sequence comes from Desmodus rotundus, assembly GCF_022682495.2. NCBI lineage: Eukaryota > Metazoa > Chordata > Mammalia > Chiroptera > Phyllostomidae > Desmodus > Desmodus rotundus. Next base: position 28,981,459 of record NC_071398.1, on the reverse strand, counting down.
CATTAAGGACGTGGTAGGAAACATGAGAGAGAGAGGGGTAGGACTGGAGGAAAAGCACAGAGTAGGAAAGTGTAAGGAATGTTGTAGGAGGCTGTAGAGAGAGGCCCAGTGGGTGAAAAACAGGTTGGCAAATATGTATCGTACTCCACCCTCCCTCGCCCATAGCAAGCTCTCTTGCAGTGCCCAGAAGCCGCCTCATAGCCCCATGATCACAGAAGGTTCCAGACACACAACCACCAACCAATCGGTTTGACCATGAAACATCTCAGAGCTGAGGAGTGCAGTAGGAGAGGAGGGGGAGAAAGGGAGAGATACTTTCAGGGCAAGATCGCAGCGGGCACTGAATAGTTGCTGCTGCCGAATAAAGCATTGTCCTGATGGCTATGGGGTGGTTTTTTTTAAGATTGTATTTATTTATTTTTAGAGAGAGGGGAAGGGAAGGAGAGAGAGAGGGAGAGCAACATCAAGTGGGAGAGAAACTTTGTTTGTTTGCCTCTCACATTCCCCCAGCTGGGGACCTGGCCCACAGCCCAGGCATGTGCCCTGACCAGGAATCAAACTAATGACCTTTTAGTTTGTGGGACGATGCCCAGCCCACTGAGCCACACCAGCCAGGGCCAGGTAGCCACAGGGTTTTGAGCAGAAGACCTGACATGGTCAAAGCTGTGCTTTGGCAATCACAGGGAATTATATGTGCTCTTTGGGGTTTGTGAGGATAGAGTCAGGGAAGTGAGAGACTGAGCAGAGACTCTGCTGGCAAAAAAAGGGTCGAAAGCAAGAATTAGCATGGATGCGAAAGAGTCAGGAATTCACACCATTCCATCAGTTTGGGGGAGAGGGAGAAGGAGAAGCTGGCAATGACTTTGAGGTTTGGAGCCTCAGTGACAGGGGGATGGGTTGGCACCATTCACAAAAATAGTAAAGACCAGAGGAGCAACAAGGAGGGAGGGGGATGCTGGCTCCAGGTTGGACATTTCTAATTTGTGTGACCAGAAGATCACACAGGTAGAAATTTCCAGCAGGCAGTAGAATCCGTAGGCAGGGAGAGGAGAGGTCCAGCAGAAAAAGCTGCTGAACCCAAAGACAATGAGTTGTTACTGGCGCCCCAGGTATGATGGGAGCCTCACCGTGGGCTCCCTGCAGCGTGCACAGCCCCTGCCACGCACCCCCTCCCATCTCCAGGATTCGAGGACCACATTGGCTTCTCCACTCTCTCACCCTGTACCCACTAATGACTTTCTGGGTTTCAACTGCCTAGGAGGGAGGCAGGCTTGGTTTCTTTGAAGAGAAAGCAAGTTGGTTTCACAGAAGGTGGTGTCCGCATCCCAGTTTCTACCTGCTGGCTTCAGCAAGGTGAGAGCTGCGAGGTGGTGGCTCAGCGGCTGCTGTGGCTTCAAGTGGGAAGCTTTCGGTGGCCTGTGACTTGAAATGAGATTGGTGGCGCTCAGCCAGTCCCCCTCCGGAGGTGCAGCACATCTTCAAACCCATACCTGCCGTGGGCACAGCACCCTGGTTCTGGGGGGCGGTCTGCAGGAGGCCCAGCCTCTCAGGACCACCAGCGGAAGAGGAGGGAGGCCCACCTGGCTGACAGATCCAGGTCGGGAAAAGCCAGGGACCACATTTGCTCCAGGAGGCCTCTTGTCCTGACCTGGGTGGGAGGGGGTGGGGTAGTTAGAAGTGGAGATGAGATTAAAAATCAGGAGAGGAAGGGACCTCAGAATTGAGGAAATTGGGGCTCAGAGAGAAGGGCTGTGCCAGGACCTCGCAGGGATTGGGGGTCTGAGCTGGGGCTTGAACCAGTTCCCACTACCTGTCTTCTTCCCTTCCTCTTTCATTTCTCTTTTTCTTCCCTCCCTTTTCCCCTCCCTCCCTTCTTCTTCCTTCTCTCCCTGCCTCTCTCCTTGCAGCTCGCTCATCCATCCATCCATCCCCCCTCCCTCCGTTCCCTGCAATATTCATTAGACACTTTCTGGGCACATTTATGATGGGGGCAAAAAGACAGGCGTCTCCGTCCTTGTGGGCGGGAGGCCCGTTCTGGAGGCTCCAGAGCCCTCTTTTTCACTGCATTGCAAAACAGAGCTATGCGCCATGGCTGACATCAGAACCAGCAGCGTTGACTGATGACCCCCTGGTGCCAACCAATCAGTGGAGACCGAGACCCTGAGGGGGCACACCTGAAAGCTGACGAGGAATCTATTTAGATCCTCCCCTGGGGCCTGCCCTGAAATCCCCACCCTTGGGAAGCAAATAAAAGCCTTAAAGACAGAATAACCCAATTCTCATTCTCTCTCTTCCCCCTCCACCCCACAACGCACCCCCCCCCTTCCTCCTCCCCTCGCCTTCTCCCTGTAGGTTTCTTTCCTTTCTCTCGCCTGAGCCCCACAGGCCCTTCTTCGGCCTCTGGAACTGTGATCTGAGCCCACGCAGCTCAGCTGGCTCACTTCCTCCATGGCTCACTTCTACCTCTGTGACTTGCTAAACCAACTTTCGCTTGTAAAAAAAAATAAGAAGAAGAAAATAAAACCTATAATTACGTCATATAATGCATATGACATAGAACCCACCATTTCCAGTGCTACCCGGCGGCCTTCCACACACCCACGATGCGGGTGCGTTTTCCGAGACTGCTGGAGCTCCGTGTCCGGGCTTCGCCACTTCGGGTTTCACAGCCTTGGCAAGTCGCTTCCATGGCTTTCTTTGCCTCGGTTTCCCCATGTGCCATGTGCCGCTGATGGCCACCCCTGTCTCAGCTAATGTCAGAGTCAATGAAGAGCGCCCAGTAGGTGTTCTCAAGAGGTGGCTGTCACTACCCACTAAGGGGTGGGCCCCAGGCCACAGGGGAGCTGACGGAAGTGAACTTCCCAGAAACTGCCTTCCAGAGGCTCGAAGCCTGGGAGTTGCAAGAGAGAGAAACAGAGGAAGAGCAGCTTCCTAAGGAACCGTTCTTACAGGACTGCGGGCGTGCTGAGGAAAACATTCCCACAGCAAACAATCTGTCTCCTGACCCTCAAGCCACGTGCTGTTTTTCTGGCTTTCACCTTGCCCTCTATTTTTCCAACTCCTAAACTAGGCTGTTCACGTGATTGAATGGGGCAGGGGTGGGTACGCCACCTCCTGGGCAGGAAACTGAAAACAGGTGCTTGCTTTCCACTTCATGGGGCCAGCTGGATGTGGGGGCTCGTGGGTCAGTTTGCCGCTCCAGTGCCAGCCCTTCCTCCTTGGGCCTCAGGAGAAGCGACAGTGCCGGTGCGGGTGTGCCACCAGCCCTCCAACGCGGACCCCAGTGGAGAGCTGGGCGCCAATGACTGGCCCCCAGGGAAACACTCAGCATCTCCAGAGCTCTGGGCCTGGGGGATGATGCTTCAGCTCCCAGCTCAGCCTGGTCCCAGCGGTGGGCCCCGAGCTGGTCCAACCCGCCTGGTCCCCGACACAGACTTCCCACTCCAGGCCCACTGGCTGCTGAGCATTCCCGGAATGTGCACGGCTCAGCAGCAGGTTTCACTTTTCTTTTTGTCTCTGTACCCTAGTTACTTATGTAGTACATAGTGGGTCCCCTTAAATGTTTGTTGAGTAAATAAATAGACCAGAGGTCCACAGCTCCCACTTGCCAAATACCAGAAGGAATAAAACACAAAGGGGTGTGCACGTGTGTGTGTTCAATAAGCCACAAGAAGAAACAACTTGGTAACAATTCAGGCCCCCAGGCAAACTGGAACTGATCCTCCAGGCTTCTCAAACCGATGATCCAGAACAAAACTGGAATATCAGAGTGTTTTCCAGTCTGAACCGATACTTCAGTTTGACTCTCCGCTTGATGAGAATGTTCCCCTGTTTGCAGCAAAGACCTGATGTAATTTCTGCTTCATGTAGAGCAACCCTCTGATGTGGCCCGGCAGCAAGGGGCCAGGATCCCAGGTGGGCAGCACCAGCCCCAACCCAGGAAGACACGTGAGCAACAGGGGACGTGAGAAGCCAGAGGCCCACCTTTCCACGCAGGAAAAATGAGGTGCCTCTTTGTAGCTGACACGTGGTGTGTGTGCTCACACGTGTCCTGCTGCCCACACACACACCTGCTGGGGTCGACAGAACATTGTACTTTCCTACCTGGGAGGAATGCCCAGGAGCTGTCCAGTGGCGATCACACACAACTGAAGAGCATAAAGAAGTGCCTGTGGAGGAGGGGCCGGAGGTGGTTATGGCCTCCGAAAGCAATGACAAGGGACATTTTTTGACTAAGGATATCTTCATTCTGTGACATCACTTTCAAAACTGCACCCAGGACATCCCCAGGAGAGTTCGTTATGGGCCGGTCATCCGTGGAGCTACAGCACCTGGTCCAGACAGACCCGGCCTGTCCTCCAGCCCTGACACCTGCCCCCTGTGTGCTCATGAGTTTGTGACACGATCTTTCCAAGTCCAGCCCCCGTCCAGGCTTTGCCCCTTGTTACTCACAGGACCTTGGACAGGTGCATCTCTCCAAGATCGACATCTCCACAGGTGACATAGAAATGTCATCACACCTCACAGAGTGCCCGTGAGCATGGCACACAGGAACCTCCACACCAGCAGTCTCCATGCAGAGCGTGGCTCCGCCACTGCTAACTGTGCGGGAAGCACGGTGGGTGCTCCTCTTCAGCGAAGCCCTTATTTTCCTCCTCCGTAAAGTGGGGACAGTAAGAGCCCCCATCACATAGGATTTGGGGAACTGGAGGAGGTAAGCACGTTGTACCATTCTAGCGCTGTGCCTGGTGTGGAACGGAGTCTCGTACCCTTTGACAGCACCCATGCTGGAACCCAAGGGGCTGCTCCCGTGTGGGTGTGCTCAAGGCCTTACGAGGTGACTCCATTCTCCTCAACCACCTTCTGAAATTAGTCATCATTCCTTCACGACCTGCCCACTTACAGGAAAGCCCAGAAGCCAGCTTCTCCTGAGGCAGCAGCTTACATGGTTAAATGATTAACCTCTCAACACCCACCAAAGTCTGCGTGCCACTCGGGAAACGATACCTAACCCAGCCTCTAACGACAAGGCGATAAGGTGAGGTCCAGAAAACCCTGGCTAATGAAAGCTGCTGCGTCTGAGCACAGACCCCGCCGCCTCCCCCACTCGCCTTTCCCACTCCGCCCCCCTACCCGGCTGAGGCTCCGTGATTTCTAATTTGAGTCACAACATTGACGGAGCTCTGAAGTCCCCAGAATTCCAAGGCACTGGAGATGATTCTCCTCACATGGGCCAATCAGCTGTGCTGGTTAACCCAAGTCTTTCATCTAATTCAGGGGTGTCAAACTCATTTTCACCGGTGGCCACGTCAGCCTCGCAGTTGCCTTCAAAGGGCCAAATGTAATTCAACTCCTTAACAGTTAAGGAGTAGTTACATTTATACAGTCCTAAAATTATTTCAGCCCTTTGAAGGCAACCTCAAGGCTGATGTGGCCCCTGGTGATACGAGCTTGACACCCTGATCTAATTAAACTACTGTCTGTGGAGGGGAAAAGCACATGAGGCCCCTTCCCCTGGCAAAATAGCATCAGAAACACCACTTTCTCTCGAAAGAAGGGCAGGCAGCTTCTGAGGAGCACGGTGTGAGTCAGCAGAACTCAAGACCACGAAGAAGAGTTTCAGAGAGAATTTTTTTTTCTTTTCACCTTTCACACTCGCCTATAGTTAGAGCGAAGATGGATTCTCTTTAGACGCTGTCATCTGCTGTGAAGGACCGGGCGGTGAGTCACCAAGCCTTCCTTCGGGGCGCCCTGTCCTCAACGCCTGGACGGCCTCCGCCTGTGTTCTCAGCATGAAGAGGGGCAGCCCCCAGGCCTGTGCCCACTGCAGGGCCACACTTCACGTGTTTGTTTGTGTGTTTGAGTTTTCCTAAAAACCCAAACACAGTGCAACTTCTTCTGCTGTGGGGCATGATCCGTCCATTAAATGAGACAGACCAGACGACGATGAAACGCAGTGACTCTGGGGTCCTTAGGCAGCATCTCATCGAGCCCCTCCCCTCAGAAATGGGGAAACCAAGGCTCACGAAGCCTAGTGAGTGACGGAGCCAAAAAGAGACCCGGGGTGTAGTTCTCAATCCCCAGTCTGAGGCTACAACTTATTATGCGGGGGACTCCGAGCTCCCACATCCTCTGGGCACGCTTCCCCCCACGTCCACCTCTGTCAGCCTCTGGGCACCACTCCCAGCTGGTCAGGGCTCCCATCCTGCTCGAATTGGACCCCCCACCCCCAAGGCTGGCCGTTTCGTTTCTCTCTGCAGTGTCTCACTCGTGGTGTAAAATTAGCTCAGCCGTGAGTTTCAGGAACAAATACCTGCAGCCCTTTCAGTGGCAAGAAACCAGTGGGGACTTTCCTCCTTTGCTGCCAGCCAGGGCTGGGCCCCCCGGCAAGTGCTGGGCAGGAGTGCCGGGGAGGTCTTGATGGGGGGATTCTGCTGTCACCTGGGGGCCCCCACATCACCTGGGACATCCAGAAAGCAGAAGAAAAGTCCTCTCCACCCTAGGCAACTCTTCACCACATTGCACACGTGTCCCGCTGTTCTCAGTGCCCTTCCAAGCATCACTGCTGCTTCAGGGGTCCCCATCCCCAAGCTCCCACTGACGTGTGACATCGGTATAGAAGGGTGCCCACATCCCAGCATGGGGCTCGGTGGGTTTTCACACACTGAGCATGGCAGCATTAGATGAAGATATGGCCCATCCTTAGCCCCCCAGAACCCTCCTCGCCCCCCAAGGGTAACCCCCATCCTAGCATTTGATACTGTGGATCGGTTTGCCTGGCTTTGAACTCTGTATGCACGGAACCAGAGCACAGACTGTTTGTTTCTGGTTTGTTCTACTGCATACTGTGTTTGGGCAATCACCCACATTGCTCCGTGTGGTTGCAGATCCTTCGTTCTCAGGCTCTGCTCTCTCCTGTAAACACACCGCAGTTTCTAAGTTCACGGGATATGACACTGCCATTTTCGTAGGTTCAAAAAAAAAAGCAGGAAAACAATTGGCAGTGTTACGTGACTCCGCCCAGTATTTATCCATGCATTCCCCTTCCCTCTCACCCCCCCACCCCCCGCCCCTGGCAAATACATGGTTTGTGTTGTGCTCCCATCCTGGCTCTTTTTGTTTTAACTTGCCATTTTGTTTTTAATTCATTTGAGCTGTTGCCTGTCCATCAGTCTGAATGGCTGCAAGCCCTGCGTGGGGCACATTGCCTGCCCCTCGGCGTCAGATGCACAGAGAACCCTCAGCCGTGTCCCCTGATGGTCCCCGGGTGGGCATTTGCTGGGGATACGTGTCCAGGAGTGGAACTCTGTAGTCACTTGTGCATTTGCGGGAGCCACATCTTGAACAACACTCACTGCCCTGATGCCCTGAAGCTGTAGTAGGATGCTTGCTCATCACTTAGTCCACACGCTGCCTTGGGGGCTGCTGGTTATGCTCAGGGTCAGGGAAATTGTGAAGGGGGTGCTATGACCAGCCAGCAGGGGGTGCTGCTTCCCTTGGGATCCTCAAGGCCAGGGGTCCCATGGGGTAGGAGAGGCCATCTGATGGCTGCTGTCCCATCTACCCCAGTGCCTTCTCAGTGACCCCAGACACCATCTGGTGCTGGACTGAGTCTCTAGAGTCATCCATTGCAGGGGGCACAGTTTACAAAAGTGTGCTGGGCGGGAAGGGGTCCTCACGTCTGCACACTCCCAGATGCCCTCCTCTGCCATCACTTGGCCACCAGGAAAAGAAAGCAGATGGCAGCAAGACCCATGTCAGCACCTCAGTCTCCAGCACCCCCTCCCCACAAACCAAGCTCCCAGCCAGCTGCCCCCAAGCATTTTGCTGCAGTACGTCCTTCCACGGCCCTGACCAGCTGGCATGTGGATTTGGAATTGCAAGGGTAAGAAAGAAAGTGAAAATGATAGAGACAGTTGAACAAATAGTGACAGCGGAGGCTGTGGCCTGGTGTAGGCGGCCCCTCGTCAGGGTAAGTGCCGATATCAGTTGGACCTTGGGCACAAGTCTCAAACCTTGGCGGCAGACACCAGGAAGTGCTCTAGTCATTGCACCTTTTCCTATGATGGCTGAGTCCCATTTCATTCATTCATTTGCTCATTTTTCATTCGGCACTTACTGGGCACCTGCTGTGTGCTGCGCAGGGTGTCAGCACAGTAGATCGAGGGGCAACAGGGCCAGAGCCTCAGACTGTGGGACAGGCCTGTGCCCTCATTCACAAAGAGTCTCAAGTTTAGGCTTCTAGATGCTTCCACACACACCATCATGGACTTTAAAGGAAGACATCCACCACAGAGTGTTAAACTTCTATTTGCTTTTGGAGCTCTATTTTGGCATTTCTTCATTTAAAAAATAAATAAGCCAACCACACGAACCAAACTGGAAGTGTCCCATGCCTCACTCAACTTCTGACAGGCCCTGGGCGCAACCGAGGAGCCCCCAGGGGACGGCCGCTCCATCTTCCTCCAGCAGCTCCTCTCCCACATGTTGTTCCTCAAAGCAACTCTTTTCATCAAATTAATATTCGGAGTGCAGCTAGAACCACAGTAACAGCCTCCGTGGGCACACAGCTCTTTCCCAAGCACTTTACATGGATCAACTTACTAGGAGCCCCATTTTGCAGATGAAGAAGTTGAGGCACAGATAAGTGAAGAAACTCTTTCAAGGCCACCCAGAAAATTGGTGCAGAAAGAGGGTCCAGCCCAGGCAGCCTGGCTCTAGGGCACCCTGTCACCTCTGTGCAACACCCCAGAGGGCCAGCCCAGGGCCGCCACCCACATCATGGATAACTAGACAGTTATCCATGGTGAGGGTTCTAGAAAATGAGGATTTCCTGCAGCAGGCTTCAGATGGCTTCTGAGAAGACAACACCCTGAGACTTTATGGCCCCTCAAAGCCCAGGGCAGGAACGCACTCCCAGAAGCGATGACGGTCTTTGTGGCAGCTCCGTATCCTGCTTATCAGCCTCTGTTTGAGTTCCCTTTTCACGTTCTCTTTGTTTTGGGAGTTTTATCCACCCACCCAACTTTGTGTTTTCCTGTGCTTTACAGGTTTTCTGCATGGAGCCCATGGCATGTTTAGAATTTTTTTTAAGTTGCTTTATGTTAGTACATAAATAAATGTTTTCTGTCTCTCACCCATGGGTCAAGGGAGAAAGCAACTGGGGGGATAATTCAAGCAATCAATATCATTCAGTCATGAAATTTTGTCAGCATATTCTTTAGGCCAATGGGGCCTCAAAGTAAATCCTTCGAAAACATTGCTGTATTTCAGCATGAAGATGTGATCGCGTCTGACAGGGCCGGGGGCCTGCGGGAGCCCCTCCAGGCGGTACTACAGAGGAGGAAACTGAAACCCAGAGTGGTTAGGTGCTGTTCCTAAGGCCACACAGCTGGGGCTCCGCTGCACCAGGACTAGAGCTGACCAGGGAGCTGATGTGGAAGGCAGTAAGAACAGACCAGTGAGGGGAGCCGGCCAGCTACCCTCGAGTGAGACGTGAAGCCCCCAACCCCTTTTCTGTGAGGGCTTGTTAACAAGCATGTGGGCTGCCTGCCCCACCCCCATGTTCCAAGGAGTGAGAAACGGACCCTAAAGCAAAACACCCTTAGTAAGAAGGAATACAGGCTTGTCAGCTCTGCAGTCACACTGCTGCGAAGAACAATGGGGGCTCGTAGAAGTCACTTCCTCTCTCCAGGCCTCAGTTTCCCGGCCTATAAAATGAGAGGGTCAAGGAAGACAGTAATAACGACATGCATTTATGAAGGTTGGTTACCCACCTAGGGCAAGCTCGCTTAATCTTCACAAAAGCCCTTAAAGATAGGTAAACTGAGGCAGGGTGCGGTTAAGTCATCTACCAGAGTTATGTGAGACTCTGAGCAAAACCAGGATGTGAACCAGGACCTCTTACACCAGAGCCTGCGACCCAGTCTCCACACTATCTGATTCTGGAACGTTCTGGCAGCCCTACTGGCTCTACACCGTTCTCCAGGCTTCATCTCAACAGTCAGCAAGAAGCGGGCCTGGGGTGTTCCTGTGTGAGTTGGGACATTTAAGCAGTACCACCTGCCTTCCCCAGGGTGGATGTGACAGTGTTTGTGCTGTCAGTCTGCAATTTTCTACGGGGGAAACACCGGGAGCAAACTGGCTTCCATGATATTCCAGAGGGTGGAGGAAGAGGAGGAAGAGGTTTCAGTAGCTAAACCAGGAGCCTGATCCATCCTCAGGTCTGAACACGTGAGCTTCAGTTTTCCCCGTCTGCAAAATGGGCTGATGGGACTGCAGACAGCTACCAACTCCTGGCTGAGCCAGAGCTCAGAGCACCTCCTCCCCTCCTTTGAGAAGGTGACAATCACAGCTCAGTGCCAACAAAGTCACACAAGGAAAGCATTAGTCCTCACATCCAGGGAGGCAGAGGTTTTACTACCCTCGTGTCCCTAATGGGGATCTCAAGGCACTGAGAGGGTCGGTGGCCCTGTGGCTAGAAAGTTTGAGGCCGGCTGGAGGGGCAGCCACACAGCGGGGTGCCACACCACAAACCTCTCAAAGCCAGTGCCACTATTGCCACCTGGTATGACAGGAACTGGGGCCACCTGTGTCATTCTCCCCTCATGCATGTGGCCATTGTGGACAGATGCAGAAGGAACAGAGGTGACGGTCTGCATGCCCACAGAGCCCAAGGCCAGCACCCCAACATGCTCCACTCTGCATGGGAGGACACCGTGACTAACTGCAGAAAGCCAACTCTGAACTGCTATGCGGCTGGACATCAGGAAGGACATCAGAGTTCACACGGCCGTCCCTCCTCCGGGGCCAGGAGGCACTGACCCGTGAGGACTAGGAGGCAGGAGGAACAGGCATCTTCCATAAATCGCAGAGCCCTGCTTCAACTCCATGTGGACTGTCCAACATACAGATTCTGAGCTTCCCCCAAGGCATCAGCAAGATGCCAGATATCAGCTATCTCCCTGAAGAGTAACAGAAGGAACAAGACTTTGGAGACAGGTGGGCAAAGGTTCCCACCCAACTGGAGTGGTCCTTAGCTGGAGGCCTTGGAGCTGCACCCCTACCCCTAATGGTTCTCCAGCCCCAAGTCAGGCTAAGTAAGGCTTCCCTGTGGAGTTGCCAAAGGGTTTAGAAGCCCCAAGGAGGCCAAGGGTCCCCCCTTACAGGCTAAACATGAGCAAGAGAAAGTGGCTTCAGCTGTCACTCTCCCACAAGGCAGTGGAGTACAGTCTTAGGACATCAGCCCTGGATCCAAGCTTCCTGGCTCCAAGCTTCCTGGCTCCTTGCCCCATCGCTGTGTGGCCTCAGGAAAATGACTTCACCTCTCTGGACTTCAGTTCTGCTCCCTTCCTCCAGTGGGTCTAAAAGTAGTTCTTATCTCATAGGGTCATGGCTTACATGGATTGGTGCTCTGAACAGAGCCTGGCACATAGAGTTAGAGCTCAGTGAATTAGTTACTTTACATTATAATGGTCTGTCCCTTCCAGACCACCGCAACTTCCGGACCACCACAAACCAGGGACCATGCTGAGGCCCCACTGAGGGCTGTCCTGACAGCCCTTGGGGAACAGGCCACCCAGGGAGCAGCCTGGGGCCCTGGTTTTCAAGAAGGGCTGGGGAAGCCATTCACTGGCTTAACACTAGCACAGGAGGCCACACGTGCACACTACTGCACACACATTTGTACATGGTCACACTCACGCACAGCCACATGTGCATCACAGGCACACACACAGAGGCACAGCAGTGGGGACCCCTCCCTGCTCCTCTCGCCTCCTCTCCTTCCCAGGGAGTGGGGCAGGGTGGGGCAGGCGGCGGTGCAGTGCCAGGGCAGAGCCCGATTGCTCAATGCCAGGACCGCACCGGGTCTCAACGGTCAGGGGCTTGGCTGTCAGAGTGCCTCGCAATCCAGCCCCTGCGGGCCATGGGCTTATAATATTTTTAGAGAAGTTGGGTTTCTGCCAAGTTCCTCTGCTTAAGATTCTTCCTGGAGCTGGTGGGTTCCCACCCACTGAGGTCCTCAGCCCCACTCTTCGGCTTCTCTTCGGGGGCTTTGTGGAATCACAGAGACCGCCACCTCTGACCCCACCCAGGGTGCCCAGCCAGTCCCAGTGGCTCCCACCACACCTGCCTCCGAGTCCCCTCGCATGCACCAGGGACCTTCAGTCCCCAGGGCCTTTGCACTGGCTGTTCTGTCTTCCTGGACAGCCCTTCCCCCACCCTCAACACCAGACCTCTTCCCTCCTAGCTGGTTCTTCCTATGCTCTAGGACGCAGCCTAGATGGACTCCCTCAAAGAGGATCCCCCTGAGCACCCATCTGGAGTAGGCAGCTCATTGCTCCAGAGGGCACCCTATTTTTTCTTTTAGGCTGTCATTCTATATCCATCTGTTTGGTCGCTGGTTGTCCAGAGTGTTGGCCACGCGTGTCTCTTTGTTCGACCCAGTGCCCAGCACCATGCCCGGCAGTTAATGAGCTCTCTTGGTTCTTGTAGACCCAGCCCTGCAGTCATCAATCTAAGTTGGCAAACCCTAGCTGGGCCCCGCTGTGGCACCATGCTAGGGGCTGCACGCCTCAGGATGAAACTCACACAGAAAGGAAGAGAAACGAGCAGATCTTTGGGGCACGCCGAGGTGCCTGCCGGAGGCAGCCATTCAAAGACGCAGTGAGCAGTTGGTGGCTGCGTGGCCGTTTGCACTGAGCGCAACTGCCTGCCGTCTCACTGAAGCCCCCCATCAACCCTGTGAGTTAGGGAGGGCTGGGCGTCCTGTCCCCCATGCTAAAGATGCAGAAACTCAAGTCCAGAGAAGTTAACTCAGACTACCCAGGTCACAGAGCTGGCATGCAGCTCAGCTCCCTGGCTCCAGTCTGCGGCTCGCTCCGCTGGCCTGAAGCTACTGGCCCCTCTCTAAGCTTGGTGGGGAGGGGCAACCCCACCACAGTGTGGCAGGGACAGCACCCATTCTAGAGTAGGATCTAGGCTGGAGAGCAGGTGGACAGAGGGCTGGCCCACACAGGGAAACGGGCGGAGGGCTCCAGGACAAGCTCGGGACACTTGAGGAGTAAACTCTAAATGCAGGGGCTCAGTTGGAGCATGGCCCTCGCATTCCTCACTAAGTAACAAATCATGACTGTGTCTATTTTTACCTTGTCTCCATCGTTCCAGTGGTGAAAGAGCCATGACAATTGAGGAAGTATGGGTGGACCTTTTTTTCCCTTCTTAATCAAAGTGCAAAACTTTCCTTTAAGATTCCAGCTTTTGAGAGCATGCTGGGGCCTGTGGAGGGCAGGCAGAGGCGTCAGTGGCTCTGAGATGCATCCTTTGTTCACCCCTCCAAACATGAAGCTGGACGGCCACAGCTGGGCCCCAGGGGTCCCGCATAGGGGTGGCCCTGACAGCTGTGTGTTGTGACATCTTCAGGGTGGACCGGGCACACTCTCCGGCTCGGGCCTGGTGTTTTACATTGCCCCCGAGAGCACGCGCCCAAGCCCTTCTTTCATAATGCGGCTCCCAGCATTCCCACAAACCGTTACAAAGTATTTTAGGCGACACATTTCTATAACTGTAATGCTCCTTAAAACCTTTTTTTTCAGTTTGCCCTTTTGCAAAATAACTGTTTTTATCCTGATTAAGAAGTTCTTTCTCTCGCCTGTGGCCGGCACTAAGAGAGAGCTGAGACCAAAGGCACAATTCCTCCGTATCTAACCTGGCTCTCATGCTGTGGAGTTTTAGCCCAAAGCAACAAAAGCCACCTTCTCTGGCGCAGAGTCTTCATGCTGTGCCAGTACTCCAGAGACAGACACAGCACACACGCCCTCCCCATTTTCTCCTCCCTCACAGGACACGGTGTCTCCATTTGAAAGCAACCGAGAAAATAAGGCTCCATTCTGATACCCCCCAGGCAGGAATCCCAGACACAGGGCTCGGGCAGCACAGCTCATTCGGGGTCCACATCCCTGCAAACATCCCTCCACGTGCAAAATGCAGACACACAAGGCACAGGGCAACATGCTTGGCGTAACCCTGTTTTGGGGTGCACACACACACGCACGTCTGGGAGGGTGCCAGCACTCCACTAGTATCTCAGTTACCTATGGCTGGGGAATCTGAGGAAGGGGGAGCTTTTTCCCTTTCTACAGTTTTCTTTATTGTTGACATTGTCTGGCAATACACATATATTTCTTGTGTGTGCTTCTTGGATGTGTATGTAGTTTCTCTTTGAAAACAACAAAGGGAAATATTATTGTGTACCTATCACATGCAAGACACTAAATTGGATGCTGACTGTCACACAAAAGTGAGACATGGTGATAAAAACAGTAATTACTGTTTAACTGAGGGTTTACTGTGTGCCCAGCACTTTTATAAGCTGTTTGCTCACATGATCTCATTTGGTCCTTAAACAGCTCTTTGAAGTGGTTACTTCTATTCTTTCCACCTTATTGGGGAGGAATGAATGTGAGATCAGAGTTAAGCCGTTTTTCCAATGTCATCAGTGTCGACGACAGAGGGTGGTGGCAGGGCTCGAACTCAGGACCCGCCAATCTAAACACCATGATCAGCGATGTGTAGCAGGGGGCGAATGCAGAGGGAAGGGGCGTGAGCTGGGCAGCAGCGGGAAGATACTAGGGTGGAAGGTGTGAGACTGTGGGCCGGGGTGAACCGGGAGGGGTCTTAAAACACCTGCATGTTCAAGCCCTGGAGGTACATCTGAGACAAGGGGTGATTTCCGACACTTACCCAGAGGCACCCCTCTGCAGTTACACTTTTGAGATTCTCGGTTTGTACAACATACTCCAAATTTTTGAAAACCACTTTGTTGGACATCTGCTGACACGTCACCCTGTCGGTACAGGTGTACCAAAGAGATGGAGCCCAAGAATGAGGTCCCGTAGCCCCTCAGTAGTTTGTGATAGGACCACGCGGCGGTGCCAGCCTCTGCTGAGACCCAGGGAAGACGGCACCCTGGAGACAGCACGCCGGGACATCACATCTCAAGCCGGAAAGTGTTGGACAGGATGTGTTAAAGCACAGTTTGCATAACATAACGTGGACTCAAAAGGAGGCAACACAGAAGCAATGTTGCCAGAGAAGGTGAGTCAGGAGAGGGTTTACTTGTAGGAGCAGGTTTTGAAAACACATTTGGTTTGGGGGAAGCAAATGCCACCTAGAAATTTGGTTTGAGGGTATTTAATCCCATGTCATTAGTTTGTGAGTGTTTTCCGACTGCAGTGGAGCAACCAGGGCATTGCTGAGGCCCATAACCGCTCGGCTGGCAGGAGGCGGCATCAGCGGCTCGGGAGTTTAGTGGCTTGGGCTCACACTGCGCAAAGCATCAGCTCCCACGTAGAGTTAGAACTACGAGCTGGGTGCTGCCCTGTCTGAAGCTAGGGGCTTTTTTTCCCTACAAAAGTCACAGTTGTGGGCTGGTCTGCATTCACCCAGAAGGGGCAATTTTTTCTAACCCACTTTCCCAGGGGGGGTGCCTTTTTCCAGTTCACGGGAGAATGTCATGTCAGTTAACTGGCCATGGCTCTAGGCTAAAGAACAAAATGCAGTGAGAAAGGAGAGGAGCCAGGCAGACCTTAAAGAGGGTCTATGCCAAGGTCAGGAGGAAGAGAAGCTCAAGGTGTGGTCTGATTAAAAAAAAGAAGCTATGAGGTACTTTTATGAGTTCCGTTTGCTGTGCATGTACCACTTTCAGGAGCCCCTCGCCTTGAGGCTGGCCGTGAGCCCTTGGTTAAACATTGACAAAAAAAGGGTGGCAAGCCCAGTCTGGGACTCCCTTTGAAGCCACTCCTGCAGTCTCAGGCTTGTGTTAGGACTGCGGTGGGTAAGGATGACTCCGCAGGAGTCAGGCTGCTCGCCTCCAACAGGCATGGCTTTAACTGAACAGCCCTCACGCCTGCTCATCTGAAGTCCTTTCATCAGCCCTGGTTGGTCCTGCCCTGGTTGGTGAGCACTGAGCACCGGCCTCCAAACCAAAATGTCGCTGGTTTGATCCCTGGCCAGGGCACACACCCAGGTCGCAGGTATGCGAAAGGCAACTGATCGATGTTTGTCTAGCACATCGATGTTTCTCTCTCTTGCTTCCTCCCTCCCCTCTTCTCTATAAATAAGTAAATAAAATCTTTAAAAAAAATAACTGGTTAGTCCTAAAATCAAGAAAACGCACCCCCTGTAGTTGCTGTAAAGGAGATGCTCTGTTCATTTAAACAACATGGAGGGATAAATGACTGATGCTAGAAGCCCTTGAGAACAAGGTGTGAGAGAGGACGGAGACACCAAGGCAGTTCCAGCTGAGGAAGGGGGTCATCACAGTGGGAGAGGGTCAGGGGGAGCACAGCGAGACAGAGGGAGAAGAGGGCTGGCACCGGCCTATGAAGCCAGCCTGGACCTCTTCATTCACTCATTCCATGGATGGGCGCTGGCCTCTGCTATGTGTCAGTCACCAGCCAAAGCTGGAAAGAGGGAAGTGAGGACATCGTCTCTGTTCTCGAGGAGCTGCTATCCCTAAAGTAGTATAAAAATATTGGGATTTTCCGTGTGACTTTCAGCTGCGTGATCTCATTAATCCTCGTATCAGTCTCTGGAGGCAGGTGCTGTTTTACCCCCACTTCCTGGAAGAAGAAGCGGAGGCTCGGGGAGGGAACATGATTTAGCTGAGCTCACACAGCCAGGACCATCTCGCTCTAGCCTCGCACTCCTACGGACTTGGACACATCCCTTTAAAGCAGCGACTTTCAACCAGCATGCCACAAGAATTTTTAAAACATGCACTACCTGACTATTTGGTCAGGCACACTGACCTCTTTCCCCCTAGACTGTCAAATTAAAACATGACGACAGCCAAGACAACAGTACTATCCAGTGTGATTGCCCTGTCTGAAGCCACAAGTATATGGGGCATATGGTAGAGCTGCATCTTACTGGTTGTATTGCATAATAAGGTTGCACCTGATTGGTTAATTCCATATAAGAAATCCTTATATACGAGTATAGGCACCTGAGTTTTTAAAAGTCACTTTGGAGCAAAAAGGGTAGGCAATTACTATTATTTGTAGGTAATCAAAAGTATACCTATTTTTTTGTCAAATCAGCAAAAAAGTATTTTCTGGTGTGCCGCAGAATTTTAGTAACGAGTTACATGTGCCATGAGATGAAGAGGGTTGAAAAATCTCTGCTTTGAAGGGATGTTTTACCTGTGAAATGTGTCAAGTGTTGGATGATTATAGGAATAAAGGGGTTTGAAACCTTGCTCTGTATAACGAACAATGTATAACAAACTCTAAACTATCACTGAACAGAAACTCAACATGGAGCTTTCACAGTTTAGGAGTCGAAAGTTAGTCTGAGTGCCTGACCAAAGTTAAAAAGTGGGGTCCACAGGAAAACAGGGGCCCCCAAGTTGAGGCAAGGAAATAGCCGTAGCAAGTCTTGGCTTCCATGATGTAAAGCCATCCCTTCCATCGAGCTGAACTCAGGTTCAAGGTGAGATCACCCCTACACAATGAGTGGTGGGCACACCAGGCTGACCTCTACCCTGGCTGTTCCTAAAGGACATCAGCCCAAGATTCCAGGACAGTCAAACCGAGGCTCAGAGAGGTTGGTATTGGAGAAAAACTTAAGGCAGAAGATGCCACCTAAAAGGAAGCTGGATAAGCATGCCTCCCCCCACATGCAGGCACAGTACTAACAAACAGTAGCAGCAGTAACCATGGCAGCACACCCAGGACCATCACAGTGGGACATCACAAGGGTAATAATGGCACCCACAGGAGCCACCATTTGATTGACAGCAATCATCATAGCAGTGGGAGTGGTCACGAGGCATAACAAATGGTGGTGGTAGGAATAGGAGCTCCGGTAGTAACAGCATGTGCAGACGCCCTGGGGCAGGAAAAGAGCCAGGCAGGTTCAAGGGCAGAAAGAAGTGAAGGAGGAGGCAAAGGCCCCTTTCCATTGCCCTGGGGAGGAAAATATTTCCCATTAGAAATTTTTTGAAAAATATTGAGAAAATACACACAACATAAAAACATCATCCATAATCTCACCACTTTTGCAATTATATAAAGAAGCCAAAATTCCCCCTTTCTTCCTTTTGCCCCAGTCAAATTTTGGGGACTTGATTGGCAGAGGACATAGGCCTATCAAAGCATATAAAATCATCTGCATTGACATGAACTGGCCCAGATGTCTCTGTTTTAATCACTCCCTTCAATGTATGTGACTCTTTCCTCAGCGGTGCCAGCAGGCCTGTCTCTGGCAGCACCTCCCACTGTTAGGGCCTGAGAGCACTCACAACGAGAAAGTTAGAACTGCATGTGAACTGAGGGCAATGGTCTCTGAGCAAACACCGGAAGTCCTCCCTCCTGACCACGAGCACGGGCTTGAACATCCGGTCTTTAGTTCCCTTCTGCGGACCTAGGTTTGTATGGGGGTCTGAGTCCTTTTGTCCTCATTTTGATTTTCGGGACTGCTTTCTGCATGGTTGGAATTTTTTGTCACCTGACTTCCAGGGTCACAGTGTTGCAATAGTGAGAAATGAGTCCCAATAAGAGGATGGATGCAATTGCCAGGGCCAGGACCAACCGGAGGAGCTTAGAGCAAATGGCAGCCCAGCACAGGGCAAAAGACCCAGCCCACTGTTACAGAGACCCAAGCCCCTCCAGCAGGGGAGCCCAGCTGCTACCTAACTAACTTCACAGGAAAGCCCTGGGCACGTCTTTCAGAATGAGGTGAAATGGATTGATAAGACTATGAAACAAAGTCAGTTCTGAGGGCTATTTACAGCAGGGGGGGTGGGGTACCAGATTCTAGCCACAAAGGCAAATGAAAACCCAAAAGTAATGAAATAACCTAGCCACTGAGAGCTGCCTTGGGCATCAGAAACTTTCATATTTTAGGTAATTCCTTAAAAGATCAGAACTAATTATGTGCAACCCCCTCTACCAGAAGCGTGAGGTCTCTCTTCTCACATTCTCCGTTTGGTCCCTGTCCTCTCACCTCATTTAATCTCCCCCGCCCCCACCCAAATTATCCTTAAGATAAGCTTAAAGCCAAATGCCCTCTCTGGTGACCCTCCTCTTTTGTAAAACTCCATAAAACCTCAATCATTTATTCTGAAAAAATGTCTCAATACTCTATTCTGATTATATTTTGTGTCGTGTTTGAAACATAAATCCCCAGTAGAATTCCACTGAATATGTAAGAGAAACTCACACATAATTTTTTCTTAGTCTTATGTCCACAGAGCGGACGGTGCAAGCAGCCGGCCTCACGGGCAGCGCTACCTGTGGCAGGGTGAGTGGAGGTGAGATTCAGCAGGGGTGGGTCTTGGGTTGCAATCAGGTCACCCTAGTGTTTTCTTTCCCCACTTAAGTGTTTGCTTTTGGTCTTTCATGCATTGTGGGGGCCAGCCAACCTCAGGAACCATCTTTTTTTTAAGGCTTACCCAAAACTTCCATCATAATTCCCCACCAAATGGTGATAAGACTATTTTGCATTCTTGCTACTCACCCTGCAACCAGCACCATCAGGTCCCCTGGGAGCAGGTTAGAAACACACCATCTCAGGGCTCAGCACAGACATACCGAACCAGAACTCGCACTTCAGCGCCCGGGACACCACATGCGGGAGCACCACTTGACATCACAGTCCATTTCTCCATTTGCACAGCAGTTGTTCAAACCCTTGCTATTCTCAAAGTGCCTGCCTATTGCCCAGGAAGGATGCAAAAGATACTGTGCCTGCCCCCAGGTGTCCACCGCCCTGGGGAGGGCAGACCCCCAGCCCTGCCGGCCTCTGCTGAGTGCCACACATCAGAAGCGCTGGAGGGTGAGAAGGAAAGGGCACTGAGGGGAAGTCTAATCCACCCCCCCACCGGGTCGGATGCCTCCAATGATCTCCCACAGTACCCAGTTCTTAGCCATTTGGTAGGACTTTCTGTTAATCTGTCTTCCGCATAGACTGCAATCTCCCAGAGGTCAGGAGCTCTGTCTTACACGCACGTGTCCCAAGTGCTCAGAATAGGTGTGCAATTGAATTAAACAGCCATGGTTAATTGTAAGCAGCTGGAACCAATCCATGCTTCTTCAAAACTAGTCCCTATTCTGCCCAGTCTGGTCCCTAACCTCTTTGCTCTTGTTTGTCCACAGCTGGCACCACTGAACCCCCTTGGTAGAGCCAACCCTGCCCATTTCACCCAGGATGGGTACTCCAGCCCAGGCCTCTGGTGTCTCAGCACTAGTGCTTGGGCAACTCATCAGGCTGACCTTGAATAACAGCTGTGACCTTGATTGTCAGGCTGACCTTGGGCACCAACTATGACTTTGTCATCAGGTTGACGTTGGGCACCTGGGTTTTTTTCTTCCTTGTTTCTGAGCCTTTTCTCCCTACCCTGCACTTCAATTGATGGTGACTTGAGTTTCTTCCTTGCTTGTCACATCTGATCCCCTAGTCTGGGGCCCCTATTTCTTCTTCTTAGCTATCCTAAAGCTCCCCATTCATATGTAGGTGCAGCTGTTCCCTGACATCCTAGAACCCTATCTCCTGCAATCAGAGCTGCCTGCACTGCCCTTCACGTGTCCTCTGTTCCCAGATTCCTTTAAGCTCTTGACTTCCCCATGACTGGCTGCCCTTTAGCCTATGATAACCTTCCCGCACAGACTCCGGCCTCCCAGCCTGGGTTTCCCCTGCTCCCCAGCATTGCAGCTGTGTTTGTGTTCCTCTCCCCTGCACTTCTCAAGCCCATATTTAAGATCCCATTTTTAAGTATCCCATCCTTGACCTCAGCATCTATTTATTAGTGAATGAGAAGACAAATGGATGGATGGATGAATGGTAGTTGAATGGGTGAGTGGATGGGTGGTTAAAAGAATGGAAGAGGAGTGGAAGATGGATAGACAGACAAATGGATAGATGGATAAATGAATGGTTGGAGAGAAGAAGTGGTGGGTAAATGGGTAGATAGGTAGGTAGATAGATAGATAGATAATAGAATAAATCAATTGAACTACCTCAGTCCTGCAAGTCCAACACACCTGCAGCAGACATTACCAGATCGACTCAAAGGGGCTTCTAGAAAGCTTACCAGTGTGCCTAGAACCAGGGTCTGCAGAGACGTGTGAAAGATGGCCCCGCCCTCATGGCCCTCAAAGTCCACAACCCCCAGTCTCCTGTGGGAGTTGGGCAGACAGACAGCAGCCGTGAGGGACAACCCCCGCACTAGCCACTGCTTCTGGAACGGTCAAGGTCCCTGCTGGGGTGGCTCCCTGTCTCCAAGGTGGGGACGACCACGTTCACCGTACCTACCTGTGTTTGTTTCCTGTGGCTGCTGTAACAAATGACCACGGATGTGCTGGCTTGTGACAACAGAAATTTATTTTCTCACAGTTCTGGAGGCCAAAAATCTGAAATCAGGTTTGCTGGGCCAAACTGAAGGGTCAGCAGGGCCATGCGCCCCCTGGCTCTAGGGGAGAATCGTTTTCCTCTTCCAGTTTCTGGCACTGCCATCTGCTCTTGGCTGGTGGTCGCGACATTCAACCTCTGCCTCCACAGTCACACAGCTTTTACCTCTTCTCTATAAAGTCTCCCTCTCCCAACCTCTCATAAGACACTTGAAATTGCATTTATGGTCAACCCAGCTAATTCAACATAATCTCCCCAGCTCAAAATTTTTAGTTTAATCACATCTGCTGTTTTGGTCATAAAAGGAACAGCACAGGTTGTGAGGATTAGGACATGGACATCTTTCGGGGCTGTTGTCAGTCATCATACTACCCCATGGGGTAGATTAGGTCATGCCTTGTACGTAGCAACTGCTCTACAAATACTATCTATCTCAGTAATAACAATTATTCAACATTGTACTGGAGATGCTTGTGAGCATATGAGATGAGAAAAGAAGGTGTTGCTCATTCTATGAGTCTAGAAAATGGGACTGTCACTGTCTCGCTCGTTTCTTTGGAAAACAGATGTATCTGCTGCTGAGCACAGGCCTTCGCTTTTTTGTGGCCACAGAGTCTGTGGCCACTTTCCTGAAAAGGGTCGGTCAACACAACTCACTGAGAAACCTAGTTTGGAGAAATCACTGCTTTGGCATTGGAATACAGACAAAACAGAAGGCTGCCAGTCATCGTGGCGTTATTAAAGGTCACAAGAATCTAAATCCGCAAACGCTCAGAGGGAGAAACAGAACCCACTTGCAAGCCAGCTGCTGGACGCCAAGACCCAGCATCTCCTGCCAAGACCTGGGAGCCCTCCCAGGATAACGCATTTGAGTTGCAGATTAAAATGCCGTCTGTTTTCTGCCCTATGTGTGACCTTAAAAGAAATCCCTTTGAGAGGTGTAGGGGAGGATAGAGAAAAGAATTAAGTGGGAAAATTGCACATATTTTTCAATAAATTTTTGGTCACTTTAGAGCAACTACATTAACTTCTCAGAGGCTGAAAGAAATTTAGTTTTCATACAGATTTAAATAAATACCAATGATGGTGCATCACTAGGCAACTTTAATATGGGCTGGATATTAAAGATGATACTAAGTTTCTTTTGTGTGATCATAGCATGGGGTTCTAAAGGAGGAAGTCTTTACTCTTAGTAGACCTCACAAAGGTATCTGTGTGTGGTCTGTCAGCATGCCTGCAACTTACTTTCAACTGGGTCGACACATATATAAACACAGATCTATAAAGCAAATGTGGCAAAATGGCAACAGCTGTTGAATGTGGGTAGTGAGTAAATACTCAACGTCTCTGCGTGCTTGAAAAGTTTTCATAATAAAAAGTTGTAGGGGTGAGGAGAAAGTAAAGATGGTTAAGTGAACCAGAGAGTTCTACAGATTTTTCTTCCAGGATTCAACTTGATGGGCTGGAGGTGCGGCTGAGGGGAAAGCCTCAGAGACCAGAGATCAAAGAGGGAGAATGGAAAGGGAGAGGCACCTGTGGTTAAGGTGCTTTCTGAGCATCAGGACATTGGCAGAACCAAAGCCCAACCCCCCATGGAGCCACAGGGACCCAGGTTTGTACCGGTGCATCACTGGGTGCAGCTCTGGCAGTCAGACATCAGCCAAGGAGTGTGTTAAAGGCCGATCATTATCAGGGACAAGGGTAGGTATGGGGCTTCTGAGACTTGGAGTCTCAAAAGCAGCTGCTCTGAGTCCACTATGTTTAGGGACTCCATTTTGACTGTCCATTTAATACAGAAGAATTAGGAGTCTGGGTTTCCAGAGGAAAGAACCCCATAAGACTCATAGAATCATGGACTTTTAAGCTATGATGGACATTGAGGTTGATGGCCCTGAGCCTTCCTTCCATCCTCTAAATGAGTCTAATCCAATCATTAATCCCACCCCTCCACAGTGATTGGTTCAGGAATGGGCATGTGACCCAGTTCTGGCCAATGAAATGTAAGACAATATTGGCCAGAGGGATTCTGGAAAAAGACTCCTCACTTCCAGGAGGGTGCCGTGAAAAGATGGTCTCTCTTCTTCCTCTGGATCCTGTCACCTGAATGGGATGCCTGGAGCCATATTGCGACCAGTGAGAGGACAAAGCCAACGTCAAGGTAGCAGAATAAGGAGATGGAAAGCGGCTGGGTCCTTGAGGACATCTCTGAGCCATGAGACCTGCCAACACTGAAGCCCACCCAGAACTTCCTATTATGCGAAGTAATAAATGTTCTTGTTCTGTAAGTCTGTTGGATTCCATTTCAGTTACTGATATGAGACCAGGATGCAGAACCAGTGCTGGCTGATAGGGTGCCTTTGCCTGAGTTCAGAAAGGTGTCCCTTCCTCCAGGAAGACATCCAGCTTGTGGGAAAGGATGCAGCAAGCTGTCAACCCTCTCATGGCCTTGACTCCACGACCCCCCACCCAGTAAACATCTCACACAGAGGTCATAGAGCACATCTGGTGAAACCCCCAGGGCCCACCTGCCAAGCTGGTACATCTGCAGGGACTGAGAGCTCCCTTCCTCTGTTTCTGGATGATTCTGGCCTTTGAAAAGTTCAGGGTGGTGCCAAGGGGTGGGTGCAGCCCCTCTTCCAACTCAATAATCAGCCCTTCATGTCTATTTGTTCTGAACTCACATTTCCTTAATTCCTATTCAAAGTGCTATTTAAGGTACGTTTAAGCCCCACCCAGCTTCCTTTCCAAGCAGAGTGACCCCTGAGCACTCCTGGATGGAAATCCCAGAGACGTGGCTATGCTGTGAGCACCTCTAACTATGCTCCCACCCTCCACCAACCCAAGGGCACTGGGGGAACCGGGGCAGCTGGCTCACAGTTTCTGGGATCCTACCAGCTCTCTGCTCATTGAGGACCAAAGGGCAGGTAGATACAAGTTTCCCAAGAAATGACTTCAGGAGCCAGATGTTTCCAAAGTGGACCCAAGCCTCTGCCTCATCTGGGAAACAAGGGGGCATTGGTGGGGCCGAGGGGGTGTGGAGCAGGATGGAATTCAAGGGCCAAGAGAGTATTTTGGTCTTGACCCCTGAGGCTCCATGCAAGAAGTGACTGGGTCCTCAACTTCTGTTTCTCAGTCAAAAAGGAGACATCGTTAGCTTCCTCTTCCAGCATGAGACAAATTCCACTGCTGGAGCATGCTGGACCACAGAGGGCCCTACTCAGGCTTCTAGAAGATCCAGATGTGGACCAGGCAGTAGTGGCAGCCAGGAAAATCCACCTGCATTGGCAGGCACACTCGCTGGCCACTTTCTCCCGCCACAAACACATGCTGACCCTCTCAGTTCCAGGAGAAACTCACTCAGTATGGTGGTCAAAGTGAAGACAGTTGGATCCACGTTCAAGTATCAGCTCTGCTATATGACCTTCAGCAAGCAACTTCACCTCCCTGGTCCTATTTTCCTTTCTACAAAATGGCACTGTTATCAACAGCTCCTTCTCGGGGCTTTTGGCAGGAGCTGATACACATAAGCACTTGCCATGCTTCCTGGCACACACTAAGCATCAGTCGCTGTGTCAAGGTACTGGTAAGCATGCATGGATTCCTACAGTTTGCAGAGTGCCTTCATGGCTCTCATCTTGTCACCCTAAAGAACTGTTGCTCTGTCTTAAAAGGCAAAGTAAGCCCATCTGGAAGCAGCAATTCAGATGATTTCTGGCCCCACGTTCCCTGCCACCTCCCTCCACTTTCCTGCTGCCTCTAGAATCATTGACTCCCCAGCACAGCACCCTGAAAGGCTGATGGTCATCCTGGGCTAAGTTCCAGTGTTGATATTAACATGCTGGGTGGCTTTGGGTAAGTTGCTTCCCCTTTCTGTTCCCAGTTTCTTCATTTGAAAAGTCAAAATGTGGATCATCTCCAGGGCCCCTTACCTTCCGCATGCTGAGATTTGCTGCTAGAGTTTAGGTCTGTTGCCTTAATCCTGTTTTTAATACTGACTATGGTCTCCCTCTGTGCCTGACATAGGCTAGACACTTTCTTTGTGTGTGTGTATTTATTTATTTATTTATTTTTAATATATTTATTGATTATGCTATTACAGTTGTCCCATTTCCCGCGCCCCTCACTCCACTCCATCCTGCCCACCCCCTCCCTCCCACATTCCCCCACTATAGTTCATGTCCATGGGTCATACTTATAAGTTCTTTGGCTTCTACATTTCCTACACTATTCTTACCCTCCCCCTGTCTATTTTCCACCTATCATCTATGCTACTTATTCTCTGTACCTTTTCCCCTCTCTCCCCCTCCCACTCCCCTATTGACAACCCTCCATGTGATCTCCATCTCTATGGTTCTGTTCCTGTTCTAGTTGTTTGCCTAGTTTGCTCTTGTTTTTGTTTTAGGTGTGGTCGTTAATAACTGTGAGTTTGCTGTCATTTTTACTGTTCATATTTTTTATCTTCTTTTTCTTAGGTAACTCCCTTTAACATTTCATTTAATAAGGGCTTGGTGACGATGAACTTCTTTAACTTGACCTTATCTGAGAAGCACTTTATCTGCCCTTCCATTCTAAATGATAGCTTTGCTGGATACAGTAATCTTGGATGTAGGCCCTTGCCTTTCATGACTTGGAATACTTCTTGCCAGCCCCTTCTTGCCTGTAAGGTCTCTTTGGAGAAATCAGCTGACAGGCTTATGGGAACTCCTTTGTAGGTAACTGTGTCCTTTTCTCTTGCTGCTTCTAAGATTCTCTCCTTCTGTTTCATCTTGGGGAATGTAATTATGATGTGCCTTGGTGTGTTCCTCCTTAGGTCCAGCTTCTTTGGGACTCTCTGAGCTTCCTGGACTTCCTGGAAGTCTATTTCCTTTGCCAGATTAGGGAAGTTCTCCTTCATTATTTGTTCAAATAAGTTTTCAATATTTTGCTCTTCCTCTTCTCCTTCTGGTACCTCTATAATTCGGATATTGGAGTGTTTCAAGATGTCCTGGAGATTCCTAAGCCTCTCCTCATTTTTTTGAATTCTTGTTGCTTCACTCTTTTCTGGTTGGATGTTTCTTTCTTCCTTGTGATCCACACCATTGATTTGAGTCCCAGTTTCCTTCCCATCACTATTGGTTCCCTGTACATTTTCCTTTGTTTCTCTTAACATAGCCTTCATTTTTTCATCTAATTTGTGACCAAATTCAACCAGTTCTGTGAGCTTCCTGATTACCAGTGTTTTGAACTGTGCATCTGATAGGTTGGCTATCTCTTCCTTGCTTAGTTGTATTTTTTCTGGAGCTTTGAAGTGTTCTGTCATTTGGGCCTTTTTTTTTTTTTTTTTTTTTTTTTTGGTCTTGGTGCCTCTGTTACTTAAAGGGGCGGAGCCTTAGGTGTTCCCTGGGGCGGGGTAACACTGGTCGCTGCGCTGTGAGGCTTTACCTGGGGGAGGGGCCAAGAGGGAGCAAAGGCGCCCGCTCCACTCTCCACCACACCTCAACCTTTCACTCCGCTACCCACAATCAAACTGGGCCCCTCTGGTGCTGGTTCCCGAGTGCGTGGGCCTGTGCACACCCCAGGCCCCTGTGGGTCTCCCCAACGACCTCTCCCGTGAGGCTGGGAGTCTCTCCCACTGCTGCCCCAACCCTCACGGGCATCCTCAATCAGAGGTTTGAGGCTTTATTTCCCTGCGCTTGAGCCCTGGGTTACGTGGTCTGCTTTGCTCCCTGCCGTTTGTCCGGTTTATCTGTGCGCGAATGTGGGCCCACAGGGTCTGCCAGTGGTCAGGCTGCCTGCCCCGTTCGTCCCACACTCCGCCAGTCTCAGTCCTGCCACGGCAACGCGAGTCACCCCGGCTGCCCATCTCCGCCCCTCCTACCAGTCTGGATGAATGTTTATTTTTTATTTCCCTGGTGTCGGACTTCCTTGCCGTTCAATTTTCTGTCAGTTCTGGTTGTGCGAGGAGGCACAGTGTGTCTACCTACGCCACCATCTTGGTTCTCCTAGGCTAGACACTTTCAATACATTATTTCAAAGTCTCAAAGCAAACCTTGGGAAGTAAGCCATTTTATCCCCACTGTACAATGGGGAAACTGAGGCTCACACAGGGCAGGCCACATTGAAAGTGAGTAGTAGAGATGGGATCTGAACCCACGTTGGTCAGATTCCAAACTCAACCTTTCCCACAGTGCCGCCCTCTATCAGCCCCTCTGTGACCAGGTGAGCTGCTTTGTCAATCCAGCCTTTCCTGTGGTCCACCAACCTGGAACTGTGTGGCGCTGGTGATGTAAGGAAGTCCCCACCTGAGAGTGGAAACAGGGTTCCCACGGGGGGACCTCCGTGAACCCAGCGCCCACTCATTCCATGAACACCCACCTGTCCTGTGTGGGTCCTCTGCTGGGTGTGCAGTTACTCATGAGAAAAGCCCAGACCCACCCTGCCCCGAAAAGCTGGCTGCCCAGCCAGGAGCAACAGAAGTCGTCAGACAACTGCAGCGTGACAAAAGCCAGAGAAAAGCCCAGAAAGTTCCATCAGGCCTCCCTTCCCATTGCAGCTTCCCTGCATGCTCTCCTCTTACGTCCACTAGACATCTGAGCCCCATCCAGGTAGTCTCAATGGCTGTCTCGCTACTTTGGCATCACTAGTGCCTAAAATAACACCTGGCCTGAAGTTGGTGTCATAAAGATTTTCTTAATTAGCTCAGGAATAAGTGAATGAGTAGGTGGGTGAGAGAATTCATGGGTGTGACACTTGAGCATAAAGCTTGTTGTGTTCTGTGTGATCTGGTTGGTTTCTGGAGCCCATGCTGCCATTTTACTTACAAGCGTCTTTATTTACCTAGGACAGGTAAGTTTTTAAGCCGCTATTCAGAACTTAGGATTCAATGCATGGACACAGAACTTAACTTGCCTGCAGGTCAGGACCTGAGTTCTAAAACTGGCTGTGCTTCTGATTCCCTGAGAAACTTATA
The DNA here is from genome assembly GCF_022682495.2 of Desmodus rotundus. Lineage (NCBI taxonomy): Eukaryota > Metazoa > Chordata > Mammalia > Chiroptera > Phyllostomidae > Desmodus > Desmodus rotundus. Next base: position 28,953,099 of record NC_071398.1, on the reverse strand, counting down.
ACCACTTTTTCCCTATCTCCAGCCTCATTAGATCCAAGCTTTTTACTTTCTGCAGAGAAATCTGAATTCAGTCCCCTCAAAGGTTTACAAGGCTAGAGATGTCCTGGAGCCAACTTTTTGCATCTCTTCCTAGTTCAATGATGTCACATTGGTAACTTAATTCGGCCATGGTAGGAGTGTTTAGACCATGGAAATTGGCAAACACTATTGTTTTTCCTGGATAGTCAATTGTTAAATTTCTACTATATTAAAAGGCCCAAATTTCTTTGAAGTATCTGGTCTTTAAAATTCCTGTTTATTTTGCAATGATTTCACAAAACATTGTTTTTGACTTTAAAAAAACATTCTAATGACCAATTTTATTTCTTTATTCCCTCCTCCCAAATCTTTTATTAAAATGAATGCTCCCGGAAGGCTGCCATATTTATCCTGTGGCTTGAAACATCTGCCTGCAACTGGATTGGCCAGGTAACAACACAGAGCATTGGGGGTGGGGGCATGAATAGGTGGAGCAGAGAGAACTTTCAGAGCCACGAAACTATGCTGTACAATATTATAACTGTGGACACCGATCATTATACGTTTGACCGAACCTATAGAATGTGTGCAGACAAGAATGAACCTAGTGTAAACTGTGGACTTCGGGTGATAGTGATATGTCAGTGTAGGTTCATCAGTTGTAATGAAGGCAACACTCTGGTTGGGGGTATTGATAGTTGTTAGGGAGACTGTGGAGAGGCTGGGGATGAGGACAGGGGGATATGGAAAATCTCTGTACTTTCTCTTCAATCTTGCTGTGAACCTGAAACTGCTCTAAAAGTAAAATCAATGTTTTAAAAAATCAAATTTGAAAAAAAGAAACAGCACTGCATGATTTCCAGATGTCCTTCCAGATCTAAGAATTCACAGGGTTTTCACTTAACATAATGCTCTCCAGTTCCATCCATGCTATTGCAAAGGGTATAAGCTCCTTCTTTCTCTCTGCTGCTTAGAATTCCATTGTGTAAATATACCACAGTTTTTGGATCCAGACGGTGAGGGACAAATACCATATGATCTCACCTTTAACTGGAACATAATAAATAGAAGAAAAAAAGGAAACAAAATATAACCAGAGACATTGAAGTTAAGAACAATCTAACAATGGGCAGGGGGGAGTGGGGAGGGGACAGTGAGGAGAGAACTACTTTAAAGGACACATGGACCAAATCAAGGGGGAAGGTGGAGGTGGGGGAGGGAGGGAGGTTCGGCTGGGGTCGGGTGGAGGGATGGGGAGAAAAGGCACACAACTGTAATTGAATAACAATAAAAATTTAAAAAAATTAAAAAATTTAAAAAAAAGAATTCACAGGGTTTTGTCTCCTTTCCTTAATTAGCACCAGTGAAAGTAGGATTTCCTCCCCCTGGTTGGGGGTAAACTCTGTGGCTCACACAGGTGGCCAGGCATTCACAGGTGGCCGGGCATGCACTGTCAGATGTCTTCCCCGCACGACCAGCATTTGGGGAAAATGAGCCCGGGGAGACTTGATTCTCCCAAGGCAGTGGTTTCTCCAAGTGTCTGTGGCCGCCTATGTCACGATCACCTGCTGAGTTTATGTAAATGCAGATCTCCCAGCCCTCCTGAAACCTTCAGAATTAGACCCACTGGGGATGAGGCCAAGGAATCAGGGCCTTATTAAGATCTCTCCTTGCAATGGACAGTTCCCAGCTCAGTGATCCAGGTGGTGGGTGGGGCTGTCCCAAGAGCTGGACGCTGGGTGCTTTCCATCTCAACTCACCGTAAAACTGCCAGCCCCTGACTCACAGAGCCCTGGGGGCCAAACCCCCCTCTGCCGCTTACTGACTAGTCACCCACTTCTTTGAGCCTCTGTGATCTCAGCTATAAACAGGGATGGTGTTCACCTCCCAGGCCTGTTGGCAGACTCAAACTAGATGCCCATGGTGGGAAAGCGCTCAGCAAGCCGTGAACCCTTGGAACACGGGCATGCTCTCGAGAGCATCTCATCTCCTCGCACACATGGGGCCCCCACTTTCCGCCTGTGTCTCCTTTGATCTCATGCCAGCCTGAAATACGACTTTGGGCAGGCATTTGATCTCTGCGTTCAGCGGTGGGACAGAAGCCCTGCAGTCTTTCAGTCACTGGCAGGGATAAAGTCAGCTCCTTTTTTTGATTGAGCCGAGAGTGACTCAGTCCACATGGACCCTTCACCCCACCTGGCGGCCTCCCATCTAAACTAAAATGCAGTGAGAGGCACCTCCCCTCACCCTCTTGAGAAGGCCTTTCCCATATTAATAATATTAATCATTGCTAATACCAAGGGGCTTCCCATGCACCAGGGACTAAGGCACTAAACTCAGGCATTTCTGTTCATATTTCTTTAACCACTGGCCCTCAGAGAGAGGAATTCCCACTGTGTCCATTGTGGAGGTGTGAACACCCTTTTCAAGAGGTTTAAGTCACATGCCCAAGGCTGCCCAGATTGGAAGGGGCTGCACCGGGAATGGAAGCCCCGTCAAGCCCTGAATCCTCAAGCTACAGTGGTTTGCCTCCCAGGTGCTGGGGGACTGAGTTGATAAAATTGTTGAAATAAACCCCAAGACACTGCTTCACAAGGGAACTAGCACCTCCCAACATTGAGGGTCCACTGTGTGCAAGGGTTTACGGGGGTTATCTTACTCAGTGGAGACTGTCGTCATTGGAGGGATGGGAGACTGAGGTGGTGCCGAGCATCAGGCCCCCCTCGAATCTCCCCTCTGTTCCAACCTTTTTCCTCCCTGGGAAGTCTAGAAAGGAGGGCCTGAAACTCAGGGAGGGTGAGGGACTTGCCCAAGGTCACGCATCAACTTGGTGTTAGGGTCTGTCATAGAACACAAGCTTGTACTTTCTCTTGCTCAGTCCCTGGGTTACACCCTGGTCCATCCAACCAGATTCCAGTGACAGGAGCCAAGCCCAACACAGGAAGTGAGCTCCTTTCCCAGAGAAGCTGTCCTCAAGCCTTCGGGTTGCACAAGCTGATCCACTTCTTTACTTTCTCCTCTGTGTCAGATTCAGGGTCAAGGCTACGGAGCTGAGCCCCAAGAGTCTGGATCTGGTTGAGTTTGGTTCAGGCCACCCTGTAGGCAGGTCAGCATCACCTAGAGCATGTGTGTTTTGGCTTCCAATGAGGGGCCATCCAGCCATGGGGGATGAGTGGGTCCTCACAGGGTTTCAGTTTGGCTCCTGCATCTGTAGCCTGAAATCTCCACAACTCAATTGGGCAAACAGTGTCTGAAATGTTGCATCTAAAGGTGAAAACCTACTCCCCCATTCGGACCCACCCTAGTGCTACCAAATTTACACCCAGAACAGTTTTGTGTAGGTGTTTTTATAGGCGTGAATGTGTCAAAACCACTCACTAGGGAAAATCCCCAAATGAAGTTGCCCCTGACCCTGAGCACCTTCACAGGAGTCCGCCATTGACGAGCACCTTCCACAAGCAACACGGCCATCTGTATCAAGAGACCCGAGAGTGTTCACGGCCCTCCACACAGTCGAATGTTCAGTCAGCAAGTGCCGGGCACCCGCAGGGAGCTGGAGATGCACCAGTGTTCAGGGCAGAGTGCTCATGGCGCTTACTGCTTAAGTAGGAAGCCACCAACTTCATCAGTGTCACATGGTGACAAGGGCCCCCAAGAAAAATAAAGGTGGACAAGAGCAGAGGAAGGGAAGACAGCCCTCTCTGAGGAGGCGGCATCTGAGCAAACCCCTGGATGAAGCAACGGACAAGCCCTGTGCACAATGGAAGGACAGAGAGGCAAGCAGCGCACAGGCCCCGAGGCAGGGCCAAGGTTAGCAGAGGACGACAGCAAGGAGGCCTGTGCAGCTGCAGTGGAGGGAAGGTGCAAGGGGATGAATTGCAAAAGTGACCAGGGTCTAGATTATATTGGCCACGCGGTAAGGCCACTCCTGGACAGTATCCTAATACAGTAATTAGAAGCAAAAATCCACACACACAGGTATTTGTGGCATTATCCCCAAGGATCAAAAATTTCCAAACCGCTCAAATGACCACCGACGTGGGATGGTTTAACAGAGGATGGCACGCCAGCTCTGTCGGTGCAACCAAACTCTGCAAAGAGAGTCAGGAACTTTGTAGCAATAAGGACGACACAGATGATATAATAAGTGCAAAAAATGCTCTCACGCCAGAATGAAGACCAAGAGTTGTTAGGCTGAGGAGGCAGCAGGGAGAATGAGGAGGAACAGTTCTTTTTTCTCCTTTTTCAACTTTTATATAATGCGGTTGCTGCATTATTTTTATAATTTAAAAAAATTCAAGAGAGAAAATGTGTTCAGACCAAACCAATGGCAGAGTGAGGGGAAGGCAACAGAACAGATTGGTTTCCCTTCCTCATGATACCAACCCCTCCACTGACGTTTTGGGTTTTCTCACCACCGCCTTCTGGAACCCAGCCAGCCCCGGGAGCACGGCAGCCCACCCCAAAGGGCCACACAGATTCTCAGGAGTGTGAGAATCCTGTCCCTGAGTCGCTGTCTTGTCCAAAGCATAACTAGATTTCCAGAATGGGGGTGAGGGCTGTCACACATTCTTACAGGACAGTTGAGAAAGCCTCCCCCGACCCCACCGAAAGCCTCCCTGGCTTCTGCCTGAAATCCCACCATTCAGTCACCAGGGGTTTCCTCCTAAGCCCTGTGGAGAGAAAGAACCACCTCTCCCTCATTCCTGTATTCAATCCAACCTAAGGCCAGGCCCGCCTGCTGCACGTCCAGGCCTCCTGCCGCTGACCGAGATGAGTTAAGCAGCCCTCCTGCCACGCGCTGCATTCCTTCAGCCTTTCCTGCCTCCTTTCCAAAAGTGCGCCTTCCCCAGCTGCCAGCCGACCCAGCTGGCTGACGTTTCTGAAATGACACTGGACTCCCTCCTGCCTCAGCCCACGCTGCTCCCTGGGGAATCAGGCACCCTAACTGCTCAGCTCTGAGCACATGACACTCAGCTCAGATGTCCCCTCCTTTGAGCAGCCCTCCCTGACCTCAGAGAGTCCTGGTGTGGATCAGGAACCCGTCCTGGGTCCTCCTGCTTCACGCCCACTCTCCTGGGAGGGTGAGCGCAGAGGTCAGATGAGCACACGAGAGACGGGAGCACAGATGGAGTGGGGGGGGGGTGCTCTTGTGAGCTTGGGGACAAATGAGGGCCCAAAAGGATCTGGAGTCCCTGAGTGGGTCCCTGCAGAGGAAGTCAAGGGTCACGAGCCCAGCTGTGGTGGGGAGAAGCCCCTCTAGCAGGCAGCCATCAGCACCAGAAGTCACTGGGAGGGGCAAGCCAGGCCACTCCCCAAGCCTGGCTACCTATAGTCCCTTTACCCTCCACATGGTCGTGGGACATGACCCTATCCGCAGGGAAGGGGCCTAACATTTGCTAAGTGAGGCCTCCCTGCAGGGGCACTGTCTGGTTCTGCAGCAGCTGACCGGGGACCCCTCCAGGGCCTGTGCACTGGGCATGGAGGGCCATGTCCGGCTGCTGCAGAAAAGACTGGGTTTCCTGGACCAGCCTTCACACACAGGATTCCACATGATGAGTCTTGGCTTTTTTTTTTTTCCCAAAATGGAAGGAGTATATAAATTGTGTCTTCCTCTTACTTAAAAAAAAAAAAAATGCTCATTGTAAATGTAAATTCAGAACGCATGGAAATAAATACAAAGATGAAACCTAAAATTGGACTGGTTTCTACACCCGCCCTCAGAAGGGCCTGGAAATTGGAAAGAGAACTTTAAAGGGGGATTCTCAGCCATGGCTGCACATCTGACTCACCTGGAAAGCTTTTTAAAGACAGTTGTCTAGGCCCTACCACAGACTGTAGATGAAGCTCAGCGTCTGGACTTTAGAGCTGCTGGTTCCACGGTCTGGGAGGCGGGGAGGACCTTGTTGCTGGGCTCCCAGGTGCACGTTCCCAGTGAGGCCCGCAGACTGGCTCGACGGCCAGGTAACCTTGAGTCTCCACCTTCAGGTGTTTGCTCTCTGGCTCCTACTGGAACATTCTGAAGGGAAGCATGGCTTCAGGAGAGGAGTCCACGAAAGAGAGGAAAGGGGAGATAGGAGGGCGAAGTTTTCAAGATATGTCACAAGCCTGGTCGGGGTCTCAGCATTCCACTCCCTGTCTACACGGCCCAGCCGGGCAGGGCCCTGGGGCCTGTGTCCTTCCCGACACAGGAAGGCGAGGGAGCTCCAGTGTCTGTCTCTACGGGACCTTCCAGTCCTGTGATTCTGCCTCAAATATTATTCTCCTGATTCCTTAGGTGTTGAGGTAGCACAATGCCCGTCATCTCCAGTGCAAACACCACCTCATTAAAGGTCTTGTTCAGTAATTTCATCTGGCTCCCTCCAGATCCTTCTTCCCACCCAAAATGCTGAGTGAGTGTCCACTCCCAAGGCCACCCCAAATGCACCCTCAGATGGAAAACCAACATCACAAAGGTAAGGGGCTTCTCACAAATGAATCTCCAAAATTAAAAATAAAATGCCTGGAGAACCATTTCGTTTGAGTTCCAGAGTCTCAACGGTTTCTTATTTTTGTCCCCTTCTACGTTCCCAGCTGCTCTCCACTCAGCACACCATGGGTCCAATTAAATGAACAGAAACTGGCTCGGAAAGGGTGTGGTGAACTATTTGGTTGAAGCCCATCTGCGAAGCAAGGGGGCTGGGAATGGTGTGGGGAGTGAGTGGGCCCCTCCCCCACTTCGCGTGTGTGGTTTCTGCATCTGCTCAAGCTACAGGGATGGGATGAGCCTCGGTGCATGGAGAATGAAATGCGGAAGTACATAGCCCACGTTAGGCCTGCGGGGGCTGACCGTAGGAGAGGATGGTCCCCTGACCTCCGCACGTCCAGGATCTCACAACGCCCCCACTTGTGGTGTGGTCTTAGGTCCCTTAACTGCTCTGAGTCTCTGTTTCTTCATCTATGTAATAGGAACGATGAGCAGAATGCAGAGTGGTCAGCAGTGGTCCCCCCAAAGACGCCCACATCCTAATCCCCAGTACCTGTGCGTATGCTAAGTCACATTGCAAAGGGGAGTTTCTGTTGCAGACAGAATTAACCCTGCTAAGCAGCAGACGGGAAATACACTAGATTCTCCCGGATTACCTGGGCCGGTCCAGTGTAATCATAAGAGTCCTCAAAAGTGGGAGAGGGAAGCAGGAGGCACAGTCCGAGTGGTGTGTTCAAGGACTCACAGGCCATCGCTGCTTCGAAGTTGGAGGGAGGAGCCATGAGCCAAGGGACACAGGAGCCTTGAGAAACTGGAAAGGGCGAGAAGGTAGCTTCTCCTCTAGAGCCTTCGGAAGGAACACAGCTCTGCCAAAACCTTAAATGCAGCTCAGGGAGACCATCTGCAAAACCGACCCGGTCCTGCTCTCCAGAACTGTGAGATAATGTGTGTGTGTGTCGTTCTGAGCCACCACGTGGGCACTAATGTTACAGAAGCAACCGGAGACGAATTCACACACCTCAAAGGGTTGTGGGCATTAAACAGACATGTGCGTAGGCAGAGCTCAGCACACTGGAAGTCCTCAGGGAATGTTAGCCATTTCCATCACTCTGAGAGTGATTTGGGGTTTGGTAGCACCCACCTCCCCACGATGCCCCACTTCCAAGGCTTCCAGCAGCCTGGGGAGCAGCCAGTGGGGTGCGCCTACCAAAGATGGCCCTGGGAGGTGGCAAAACTGGGCCCTGCCACCCCCATGAACAGACATCCGGACCCGTCCATTCTTGCTCATTCAGCAGAGCCGCACAGACTGAGGTGGGAGGGAAGTCATGCACCTCTTCTCCCAGCACCAGACCCAGAACAGCCACCCTCAACCCCGGTGGCACCAGCTTACTCAGAACCTTGAGTTTCAGAGGGTTTCGGCAAGGGGTTTCAGTAGCTCTTAAAACTCCCCGTGTGGGTTCCATGGGCAGCCAGGGCTGAGAATGTAATCTAATCTGGAAAGAATGCTGACAAAAGATCGACACAGCTGACCTTTATTATTTAGATAATAAGCACAATGACGACAGCCATGGTCACCGTTTGCAGATGGCACCCTGGGCTAAACAGCTGATCCGTGCTGTTTGCCAAGTCCTTAAACGGGAGTCATGGGTGAACATTCCCACTTCACAGATAAAACTGAGGTTCTAGAACTTGGAGAAACTTGCCCAAGATCACTCAGTTATCAAGGGAGGGAGCCTGACCTGACTTTCAAACTGCTGGAGAGCCACGCCTTTCCCCTCAGGCAAGAGTGTGTAAATCCTCACGCAGCTCTGCATTGCTGCTGGCTGCCCCTCAGCTCCCCAGTGCCCTGAGGGGCAGCCGTGGGCTGGAGGGACAGATGCTCCCCTCCTGCTCAGAGAGGGCAGGTTTAAGTTGGGACTTGGGGAGAAGGCAGTAAAATGTAACTTTGGATTCAATATGTATTCTGTCTTGGTCTGTGGCCTGCTTTGATGAATGCAGTCAACCTGAGTCAAGCCTTATCACTATGAGCACCTTAGACAAAATAAACTTCATGTTTTCAAAAAGATGTTTCAGGTATAAAGCAATGGTGTTTGGTTCAGAGGGCTGTATGTTGTTGTTTTAATCCTCAACCGAGGACATGTTTATTGATTTTAGAGAGAGAGGAAGTGAGGGACAGAGAGAGAGAGAATATCACTTGGCTGCCACCTGTACATTCCCCTACTGGGGAAAAAACCCACAACCTAGGTGCATGCCCTGACCAGGGTGCAAGGACGCACAAGCTTTTTCCATGTACAGGATGATGCTCCAACCAGCTGAGCCACCCGGCCAGGCCCCGAGGGATGTGTATTTTTGAGTGTTGAGACTCTCCAGCCAAGACCCAGGAGCTCACCTGTGGCAGAACAGTCAAGTTCACTCCTTGCTGCAGCGAGGGCGGACCCTCCCCAGGGGATCGTAGAGAGAGGGTGCTAGAAGAGCATGGGGTGGGGACTGGGCTGGGGGTGGGCAGTTTGGGAAGGGTCTGAGGGAGCGAAGGTCACTCTTAATGTGCTGTTGGAAAGGGGACAGTTCTCTGGTGGGGAATCCCCTTAGTCTCATCTGCAGTGGGGAGTAGTTCTGATGAAGCTGTGACCCCTCACTGTAGCCGAGAGCTGGGTGTGTTTGCTGCTGGGTGGGTGCCACGGTCACCTGTTTCCTCTCCCTTCATCGAGGTCTCAGGTGACCTTGTCTGAGGTTGGTGTTTATGCCCAACAAGGGGACAGCCCGGCCCGCTGGGAGCCAGGACAGTGCCCAGGGGCCGGGGGCCTTCTTGAAAGAATAGTAAGAGTGAATGAAACTTTTTTCAAATGTTCTACAACTCCTGCTTTTCACATCGGCCTTCCCTCAGCGCAGGCTGTGGCTGGGTGTCTTAGGCCTTTCCCAGTCCACACCCCGGCTGGCCCACTTGCAGAACTAAGCCATGTTTTCCAAGGCGTTTCTCACATAACACTGGTTTCCTGAGTTTCATGGGAGTGATTGGAATACAGGGGTTCCCTGGACTATTGAGTTTGGGAAGCACCGGGTTCTTTGCTGTCAGGCTTCCCAGAACCTTTAATATGCTCCTGTGCCTTATAAAACGTACAGAAAGAACTGGGGTAGTTTCCACACTTGTTTGACTGCAAAGCCTTGGGGTTGGCAGGGGGCGGGGGTGGAGCATGTCCTCTGGGACAGAGTTCATGAAACGCTGAAATGAAGGGGAAACTGAAGCAATGCTGTCTGACTGACAAGGCACGCGCTGCTGAGGCGCCTGGGGGCACAGGCAGCTCCCGCCACAAGTGCTCTCTCGCACACACGACAGGGCTGCCTTGCAGACAGGCGGGAAGTTGCTGTGATTAACTGAGGACAAATCTGCCGGCTAATGTGTGTAAGAGAAGTCAGTGCAGCCTCTGATGAATGTGGAGCTTCCAGATGCTTGGAGACAAAAAGTGCTCAACACTCTGAGCCCTGCGTTACCTAATCTCATCCTCACGCGTCCAATGGCCAGGGCCTGCTGCTCTTTGCCCTCCCTCGCCAACCCTTCCGCTAACAACAGGCCTTGCCCTCCCTCCCCAGCACAGCCTTTCCACAGGCCCTCGCTCTGTCAATAGCCCTCCCACCCCCACTCCTCCCGCATAGGTGCCTACCCTCACTCCAGGGCGAGGGGCCATTCCCTGCTACCTTCTCTAGTGGGCCTTTCCTAGTTTCTTTTCTAGCACCTTCCACATTGGACTCCTCTCAGCATCTGAACAGGTCTCTTCCCCACCTCCCCCTGTAGAAACGGGCCACGGCTGCTCGCTCTCTGTTGCACCTACAGCTCCAAGTGCCCTGCTTGGCACACAGCAGGTGCGCAATAAATATATGTTGAGTGAATAAATGCCTGTGAGGCTTCTGCAGCATACTTTAATACTTAAAAGGGTCCCTAGACTCAAAAACATTGGAGACCACAGGTTAAAAGGATGCATAAAAGTATTAATAGAAAAAAAAGGGGTTAGTAACAATTGGTGATGGGTGGCAGCCACAGGGAACGGGGCTTTGGGGGAAGGGAGTAATGAAAATGCCCTAAAATTGGCTGTGATGATGGTTTCACAAGACTGAAAAAAGGCCATTGGATTGTACACGTTCGGTAAGTGACTTGTACACCATGTGAATTATGTCTTAATACGGCCACTACAAAAAAAAAAGATGAGTCTGTTCTTTGCACTATGGTAAATTTTCTGTATGCTTCCAATTATTTCCTAGTGAGTCTTTTAAGTGGGTGTACCAGATCCCTCTGTCTCTAGTGCACAGGATTTTGGGAATCCCTCTTTCCTCCCTCATTCAATGAGCATTTTCTTTGCATTTATCCTGTGCCATGCTTGTTACTATGACAGGTGCTTTACAAGTCTTAATTTGCTCAGCCCTAGCAGGCTGCCTGTGAGGGAGGTCCTGCTAATTAATCCATCGCAGAGATGAGAACACTGAGGCCCACTGAGGGGGTAGCTTGCCGAGATACCCAGCAGGTAAGGAGAGGAGATGGAGCCAAACGCGGGACGTCAGGCCAGAGGGTCTAGGCTCTTTGCTGTTGCGCAGGCCAGACCCAAGCTCCAGCTTCGGGCGTAGATGTTGGTTATGGGGTGTGGGTCCAGAGACCAGCTCTGGTGTTTTTTTAAGGGGGTCTAATTCAGTCTCTCACACATGTCTTGCCCACAGCACCTGGGCTGCCTTCTGACTGGAGGGGCCGCAGAAACCTCAGCAGCCCGTGTTGCAAGACTGTGGCCCTGCCGCGAGGCAGCACTGGCAGCTGCTCAGGAAGACGCAGGCGCTGGCTGCCCAGCACAGGTGCCCAGGGCAGGCACAGGCCACCCCAGCAAAGTGCAGTGTGGACTCCGGCCTCGGAGCCCAGGGCAGCGAGACGTCCCATGGTGGGGAGGTGGGAGCCCCCCCAGCCCCCCACCGGCAGTGAGGTGAGATCCTGAAACCAACCTCCCCGACCAGTTCCCCTTCCATCACCAGCGAAACGTAGGACTTCCACTAATGATTCCTTTTTGGGAGTCACTTGTTCCTTAGCACAGGACGTGGAGCGCTGGATTCAGGAAGTCTTCAGTTTTCAACTTCACGTTTTCGCTTTTCTTATCAGAAAGGTGTCTGACTAATCTCGTGAGCTGGGCACCTTGTCGCTGTGGAACCACCTTGATGTTCACGGTCCCCGAAACCTCGCCCATCTCTCATGTGTGTGTCAAGGTGGGGGCCTGAGACAAAACGAAATCCAGAATGAGAAGAGCTGAAATAGAAACGAGAAGAGTTGGGGACAGGAACCCGTCCTTGGCTCCAGAGCTGAGGCTGTCCCCTCCTGGTGGGGTCTCCACACGAGAGGCCGACGGTCTAGAAGCAGAACCTACCTCAGAGGCCCCCCTGGGGAAAAGCACTGTCCCAGGCATGTTCCAGCTTCTAAGCCACACAGACCTGACTCCACCAGTGGATGGCTACCTGACGCACAAAACCGCTTCTCCTCCCTGAGCCTCAGTGTCCCCACCTATAAAATGGGGCAACAATAACACCCAACCCCCCAGGATATAAGGGATTGAGTCAGCATGCCCCCCATAAGTTGGTACTATTAATTCTAATAATAACTGTGATTTGTCAAGCACCTGTTCATTCTATCATGCCAACAATATGATCCAACAGTAAGAAGTTCTACCCCTGTCTTGCTGAGGGCATTCCTTATGTGATTGTTGCAGTGCTCCATCCAGTGAGAAAGGTCTTACTGTTTCTACTTTAAAGATGAGAAAACTGAGGTATAGGGCCAAGTGGCCAGCCCAGATTGGACCTAGGTTTGTAGCCTGCTGCTTAAACAACTTAGGGTCCCTCTTTAAGATAGAGTACAGAATTCCCCACCCAGCCCAGTAAAGAACCAGTGCAAGAAAGGAGCGTAGGAGCTTAAGCTTCCTTAGCCCTGTGGGGCATCTGCAGCTGAGCCAGATCCCCCAACACTGGGTGATCCCAGCACCTGGGCCTCAACCTCCTCCACATGCAGGGAAACTCCAACAGCACCCAAAGCGCCGAGTGCATCTTCCTGGGGCAGCCAGAAAATAAATATGTCATCCTGGGGTCTTGCAGGAGGGGTAAAGAAGGGCCAAGGATGAAGGAGAACAGACATGGAAGTATGGAGGTGCCAAGGGACTATACAGGCAGGAGCATGGGGCTGAGAGTGAGGTACATGGCAGGGAGGCAGGGAGAAGGAGTTCGGACGGGTGGGTGAGGGGCAGCCAGGAGTGTGAGCCGTGCAGTGCAGCAGCCTCTGATGGGCAAGCAGAGGGTAGGAGTTGGGCACTGGCCCCATAAAAGACAGATTCTAGAATATTCTCTCTGCCTCTGGTATGAATGATGGGGAAATGCAGGCAGCCTGGAGACTAGTTGGGAGGTTGTCATGACTTAATTTTAATTAATTTAAATTTATTTAGCCACACGGGACTCTTGGCCTCTATATGCAGGGTCCAGCAGAAGTAATTCGTGCTTGAGTGTGGTTGGTAGGGTAATAATATAGGTGTAATAATTTATAGTTTTAATTTGAATATTTCACCCAAAATGTCATATGGTATGCTTGAGCATAACATTGTTATGTTACAGAATGATATGCTTATTACATGATTTTGTAATTAAAAAAAAAAGGAGCATTATTTGTGCTAGCTCCTGTATGTGGACAGCACAGTTCTAAATCATTCTAGGCTTCGGGTGGGTTGTAACATGATCAGATTTGTGTGGCTAAGTGATGACTATCTAGAAGGGTGGCCAGAGGTTTGCAGGGAAAGTAGTTACCGCGCTAGGGCAGTAATGCAGACAACAGATGATGTGGCCTGGAGGGACAAGGTAGCAAAGGTGACACTCAGTTTTCTAGTTTCTACAGCTGTCCTTAACTGAGACACAGAAGCCAGGAGGTGGAGCCAGCTTTGGGAGTGAGGGCAGTGTGAAATAAGGAGTTTGGGTTAAGACATTTTGAGCGCGGGCCTGTGGGCCATCTTGGCAGAGAAGTCAAGGGTATGTTCCTTGGACACATCTGGAATCTATCATTTTGGTGCTAAAGACGTTGACTCAGAAGTCATCAGCCAATGGCAGTGGCTCTGTCATGGGAGTAGATGTGCTCCCATGAGAAGACCCTGGGAGAAGGCAATTCCCACCTGATGATGCCACGAACACAATAGGAAGGGGAGTTCCTCTTGACCATGGGGGCACTTTCCCAGACATCCATGTAGCAGTCACTGTGAACCCCCATACTTCCCACCTTAGCCCCTTGGTGCCAGTGGATGCCCTGCATTTCTTCACCTGCGGGCTTTCTCTGACAACCCGCGTCTGCTTTGCTGTCCGGGCCAGAAGTGCCAGGGAAGCCACGGCCCCTGGGAACAGCACTTGAATATGCGTCCACGCCTCTACCCTCACAATCACCCTGAGAAACGGGTGCTGTCAGCATCGCCCCTAGTTTACAGACAGGAGTCTGGAGCACAGAGCGATGGAGCCCCTGGCCCAAAGTCACACAGCCCGTAGGTGGCAGAGCCAGGATTCCAGCCAGGATGCTGTCACTGAGTAGCTCTCATCATCAGCATGCCCCTGCCTCCTTAGAGTTGCACCTCAATGTTGACACCAGCAATGGGCCCACGTGATTCACCTGCTTTGACGTTTGCCTGTCAGGATAGTAACGGCTGCAAGTTTTGAGCTGTTGCTTCCAGACTTTGCCCCCATGCTCTCTGCATGCTGCTCCGCCTCTAGGGGGTCCCCTCATTTCCATCTCCCATCTCAGGTCCAGGGCTGGGATGGACAGTTCACTGGAGGAAGCTTTTCTCTTCACACCCTAGAATCAGGGTTTAAAAATAAAGAAAGATAAAGCTTGGTTCAAAATTAGCCTTGGTTCAAGACTCGCTACAAAGAACACAAGACACAGCTTCCTGTGGGGGTTTTTTTCTTCAGTTTTTTTAAGACTTCCAGAAAATTTCCTCTGCAAAACTGAGACCAAAAGGGTAACAAATGTAAATGTGATGGTCCAACCTTGATCAATCATCTTCTGTACCCAGCCCAGGAAGCCACAGACAGACCCAGGAGAGAGAGAGCCACAGAAGCTACACATGGGAGCTGGCTAGAATTTTGAGTGTCACCAAGGCTGTGGACTCCTTTAGGTCAGGGGTGACTATTTGACCCTGTGTTCTGAGCTTGGCACCATGCTTAGCTCAACAGATGGATGGGAGGGTGGAGAGATGGATGAATGATGGGTGGATGCATGGACAGATAGGTGCTGGGTGGATTGATGAATGATGAATGAATGGATGGATAGATGGACTTATGGGTAGTTGATGGGTGGATGGATGATGGATGAATGGGTGGATGAATGGATGAATGAATGTGTAAGTGAACAAACTACAGTCTGAAAACTCCATCACTTGATCTGAAAGGAAATGCAGCCAAATGCTTATAATTTCAGATTTGGGACTCACACACACCCAGACCTAGACATGCCCCTCACTCTGATATCACTGGCAGGGTGACCTTAGGAAAGGGCTCAGTCTGCTGAGAATGGAATTGCTAATCCTGCTAGTTCCTGCCCGTTCCTGCCCCATAAAGCTGAGATAATGTGTGCAACCAGAGAGCACAGGGGCCCTGTGTGCAGATAAAGACTGTAATCAGCTGAAAAAGAGCCATCAGGTGAGGCAGTATTCCACATAGCTGTCCCAGGGAAGAGGAAGCAGCTTCTGCGGGATTCAGGAGGGAGACCGAGACAAATTTGTGGAACAGAGGGAAATAGGAATCTAGTCAACAGAAAAGACAAACTTTTCAACATCCAAGTCTCCCTGCAATGGAATAGGCCCTGTCTAAAATAGTAAGCTCCCCATTACTTCACATATTCAAGGCCATGAAAGGCCAACTGTGGTGGATTCAGGATGACCACTAATTCTCCAACACCCATCCCATTATGTGTTGGGGTCCATGTCCTTTCCTTCAATCTAGTGAGTACGATGCCTTTTTGATCAGTAGAATAGAAATAGATGATACTCTGTCTACTTCCAGAACCTCAGTTCTGGCAGCTTCCTCTTCCTGTCTCTCAGAACACTGGCTCTTAGTGTTCTAGAGCAAAAAGTCCATCTACCCTCCTGGAGATGCCCTGAGGCTACAAGGAAACTTGAGCCAGCTTTCCTGTATCAGTGAGGCAAACAAGTGAATGAAGCCACCTTGGGCCCTCCACAGCCAAACAGCCAGTTGAGTCCCACTGAGGGACCCCAGTCAAAGCCATGTGAAGCAGAAGAACCAGGCTGCTGAGCCCTGCCTGAGCTCCTGACACACAAAGTTATAAATCAGAATTAAAGGGGTTGTTGTTTCATACCACTGAGCCCAGAGCAGGGTATTTTGCAGCAATGGAGAACTGGTGCACCAGTTGTTGTCAGAAATGCCATGGAGGGGAGGTCTGGCAAAGAGGAGGTGGTCTGTGCAGTCCATGAGACACTATGAACTTGTATTATGTGGCTGCAAGATCAACAGGGTCAGACCTTTGAATTTCACTCCCACTTTGGTTTGATAAAATCCAGACTGAGCAAAATGGGACATTGTCCAGAGATTGGAAATCCCAAATTAGTTGAATCAAAAATTTCATTTTGTCCCACTTGACATGCACTCTTAAATGCCCCCTTTGGGTGAGGGGAAAAGGCTAAGAGGAACTCTAATGATAAAACTTGTCCTTCTGCGGTATCCAAGATGTCTAATGCCCAGGTTTTCCTTATTCACTCATTTCATCCAACAGATATTCACTGAGCTGAGCGCCTGCTGTATGCCAGTTGCTCTGTGATGCAGGCACTGGGAGTGCATTAGTGAACACAGACAGACATAGTTATGTTCTACTTGAACTTCATGTATTGTAGAGGACACGTGCTAATGAAGGAAAAAAGCTCACGCGTGAGTGTGTAAGTGCTAACAGAGAGAGTGTGCTTTGCGAGTGTGTGTTGGGGGAAGAGCCCTAATCTAGAAGGTGGTGAGGAGAGGTTTTCCTAAACAAGTGGTCCTTAGATAGAATCTGAAGGAATCAGGAGTTAACCAGTCCAGGAGGAAGGGGAGCAGATTCCAGGCAGAGGTCTTGGCCTGTGCAAAGGCCCTGGGGTTGATGGAAGGGGCTGGGATATGCTGGGGAAAGCCCAGGGTAACTGGAAGTTGGTTGGCAAGGGTGAACATGGAGGGAGATAAGGTCCAGGAGGTTGGTGCAGCCAGAGCAATCAGAGCTTTACAGGCAACACAAAGGGCTTTGGTCTTTCTCTCAGGAATAATGGGCAGCCGTGGAAGGGATTTGAATAATGGAGCACCATGCTCTTCGGCTTTTGAAAAGATCACTTGAATCAACTGTCTAATAACACCTTAAATAGCTGCTAAGTGAAGGGCATCTTGCCTGTGTCAAAACCCCTGGTCAGCCAGTGCTGGAAGGGCCATAGAAGACTGCCTCAGCCACGGCTCTCCTGTGTAGACAACAGGTTCCCAAGCAGAGAGACCAGGGCCCGAGCCTGTCCACCGCTTTCTGTCTCTGTTACCCCGGGAAAGTCCCTTAGTGCATCTGGGCCTTGGCTTTCTTCCAGAGTACAGGATAGAAAGGGGGACAAGAACTGCACAGAGGAAAAGCCTGACAAACTGCTTCAGCCAGTGATCAAGGTCAACACCAACAGTGAAAAGTTATGGGGAGGGTATGCACCCCTGATACGACGTGAGGAGAAGGCAATCTTTCTCCCACAACCCATAACCACAGCCTCACCGTGACAAAAACATCGGACGAACCCAAACTGTGGGACATGCTGCAGAACACCTGACTGGCACCCTGTCCAGCAGTCCAGACCCATCTGAGAAACTGTCACAGCCCAGAGGAGCCTAAGGAGGGGTGACAACAAAAGTGTGACATGGGATCCTGGCTAGGACCCTGGAGTGGAAAAAGGACTCAAGGTAAGAACTGAGGCTTTCTGAATCAAGTATGAACTTGAGTTAACAACGTGTCAGCATTGGTTCATTCATTATAACAACTGTACCAGATTCATGGAAGACGTTAATAACAGGAAAAACTGGGTGTGGGGTTTATGGGAACGCTCCGGCTCTCTTTGCAATGCTTCTGTAAATCTACAACAGTTCTAAAAAACCAAGTTGTTGTTGTTGTTGTTGTTGTTGTTGTTGTTGTTTTAATTTGGATGTCCAAGCCCTATCTTGAGAGAGTGATTCTGGCTTAACGGGGCACAAGGATTGGTCTTTCTTAAAGCTCACCTTGCCTCAGGAGCCAGTCAGTAGCCATGCTCCACAAGGTCCAGCCTCAGGAGAAAGTGCAGCCTCTCTGAGCTGGTCCATGGGCTGAGTTCCTCGGTGCTGGGCCATCAAAGACAGTGAGTAACCATCCGTCACAGTGCTGTGAATGGGATCCTTACCTCAGTTGGGAAAACAAAGCTGGATGCTCTGAGGTTCCTGTCAATCACAAGATTCTATGGCTCTAGAAGGAAAAGACCACCAGGTTCAGGGAACCTGCAGTCTAGTGTAAGAAACGTGTCCTTGGCTTAGTGAGGTCTGGGCTCTAGTTTCCACAAGTGCAGACAGGGGGCTGGATTTGCATGCTAAAAGCTGTGCTCCTCAAGCAGAGCATCACGACAGGCTAGCACACAGCACCGCCCTCATGGGTGGGCTGCCCAATTTTGGCCAAGGTGAAGTTTATGTTCTGTGGTGCTCACCAGAGAAGAATAAAGATTACGCACAGCCCTACATCCTGATGGCTGTGCCATTGATCAGCAAGCTGTGTGACCTTGAGCAAGCTGCTTAACCTCTCTGTGCCTCAGTTTCTCACTAGCAAAAGGGGATTGATGATAATAATGACCTCACAGGGTCCTTGTGCGACTAGAGATGATACAGGAAATGCTCCAAAAACTGTCGTTCATGAGCCCACAAGCTCCACTGTCCAGGACCTATGTTTTTACTCAGTGATACACGCCAGGCTTGGCACCTGGGTATTTAATCAACACCCAGGGGACTGTTCAATAATTAACCAAATATCTGTAAACTCAAACAAGCGTTCTGTAGTGGCACATGGTGAAATTTGCTACAAGACATAGAAAGGGAGCAAAGAAGATGTATTTCCTGAAACTTGGGAAGAGACCTACTGTCAATATGATAGACATTTATTTCCCCTCATACAGCCCCCCCACCCCAAGCCTTCACAGTCATTGGCGTATCGAGGGAGCCAAAGTGTGCTGCTTGTTCCCTCCAGATGCGGAATAGTCACTCGCGCTGGAAACTTGCTCCAGCCGGGCCTCTGGCTCAGCTTCAGGCCCAGAGAAATGCATGTCATTTACTAAATGTTATGACCTCCATGACATTTGAGGTACTTAGTTCTCACCTGATAAATGGTTGAGAGTAAGGACACAGAATCTAAATTGGAGGAAAAGCGCAAAGATCAATTCCGGAATGCTCCAGCTGCTTCCAAATTTATAGCTTGCCCACTCACCCATTTATTCCTCTGGTTGTTCATTCAATCAAATGAATGAATGTGTCAAGCAGTAAACTAGACACCTTGTTGGCAACTGTTAGCTTGAGTTTTTATAGTAAGCACAGGCTTTTTGAAAATATCTTTGGCATTTTGAAGCACCCTTATCTGAAATGAAACAGAAATTGGAAGCCTCATTGAGAAAGTAATTCCTTTCCTCCCACACAAACTAACAAAATGAGTCTGATAATGTTGTTCAGATTTTCCAACTACAAATCGCCTTTAGGTCAAGGACAGGAACTCAGTGGAAGCCAAGGAAAATTTCTTAATTCACTGCGCTAACGGCGGTTTTGAGTGGAACTGTCTTTTTGACTGTGACAGCATCGTGGTTGAATTTTTACACCAGAGAAAGGAAGCACCAACTTTAACCTCAAAACGAGGAAGACCATAATAGTTGCAAAAAAAAATAAAAATAAAAAAGCAATCTTCTAAACCAGAAACCCCTAGCTGCTCTTCACTGTCTGACCTGAGAACATGTCAGCAATTTTTTCCAAGGAGAGATACAACCCGGGGGTGGTGGGGGGTTTGGCACACAGAGGACCCGAGATGGGAGGGGAAGGAGAGAAGGAAAATGCCAGTGAAGACGCAGCTGGCAGAAGCGAGTCAGGAGGAAGTGGCTTTGTGAGTCGTCGACCTCACAGCAGGCTGAGAAGCAGAAACTTAACTACACAGAGCACAGAGCTATTTTCATCCTTGGGGTTTTTACCCCATGTGCCCAAAGTACTCTGGGCAGCATGGCTCCTGCATGACACTGTCAGGGCCCTGCACTCACCATAATTTTGGGACTGAGGAGAAGGCAGTTCTGAGAAAGAGAGAGAAGGGTGCATGTGATGGCATCTCTTCCCCCCTGTGGAACCTTAGCTACGTGAGGCCCAATGGGCCTCAGCTTCTTCATCGGCTCATTAAGGTTCTGAATAAGTTTCCTCCTGCTGCTGCAACACATGACCGCACACTTGGTGCCTTGAAACAACGCACATTTATTCTTAGTCAGAAGCCTGACACAGGTCTCACTGTGTCAGTGGGGCTGGTTCCCTCTGGGGGCTCCAAGAGAGATGTCTGTCTGTCTGTCTTTCTTCCTTTCTGCCTTCTTTCCTTCCTTCCTTTCTCCCTCTCTTCCTTTCTTTCTTCCTTTTGAAGATTTTATGTATATTTATTTTTAGAGTGGGGGGAAGGGAGGGAGAAAGAGAGGGAGAGAAACATCAGTGTGTGAGAGAAACATCAATCTGTTGCCTCTCACACATCCCCAATTGGGGACCTGGCCGCATCCCATGTGCCCGGACTGGGAATCAAACTGGTGACCTTTCAGTTCACAGGCCAGCGCTCAATCCACTGAGCCACACCAGCCAGGGCAGCCACATCAACCAAGGCATCTGTTTCCATATCTTTCCCAGTTTCTAGAGACGTTGCATTCCTTAGCCCATGGCCCCTTCTTCCATCTTCACAGCCAGCAAGGTAGCATCTTCTAGTCTCTCTCTGACCCTCCTGCCCCCTCCTTATTGGGATCCTTGTGAGGACAGGAGTGGCCACAGGTAATCGAGGGTCATTTCCCATCTCAAGGTCTTTAACTTATTCACATCTGCAAAGTCCCTTTTGCCATGAAGTTCACTCAGTCACAGGGTCTTTCTGGGCACTAGGTTATAGACATCTTGGGGGCCATTATCCTGTCTACCACAAGTCCCTTCCCTCTGGAACTATCCCAGAGTCTGGGCGAGAGAGAGGGGTCTCCTACGAAACTCGCTAAGAGTTACAACGGTGGCCAATGTTCATCAAGGCTGTCCCTTCCCCCCATTACACAGTGTCCAATCTAATCTATCTGCATCCCCACAACGTAGGTCCCACCCTTCTCTCTCGTCCACAGAGGAGGAGAGTCAGGCTTGGGGGGAAGGGTAGTAATTGACCTGTCCACATTCACAGTGAAGTGAATCAGCAAATTTGGAAAGTTGAACCCACATCTTGCCAGAACCTGAGCCCTTGACCACGTGGATACATGGCCACTCTGGTGTCGGAAGCAGGAATTACACTTAGCTAGTTGAATCACAGTGAGTCAAAGACAAACCATGAGAACATCTACCAGTCCATAAGGAAAAGACAGACGGCCGATGAAAGAGTGGGCAACAGCTGAAATTCACAGCACTTCACTGAAGAGCTTGTCTGATAGATAGACAAGGAGCCCAGATCCCTTAGCCATCAGAGAAATACCAAGTAAGACCAAATGAGGCATCGTGACACCCACCAGCATGGCTACCACATAAATGGCTGAAAGGAAAGTACCAAACATTGGTGAGGAAGTGAAGTGCCAGGAATGCTCACGCTCCTTCGGGAAGGTGGGAGACGGGAGACTGCAAGCAGCCAAGCTGCACAAAGGCACACCTGCAGCTCAGAACCAGTTTCTAGAAAGGATGCACATGGACTAGAACTTTGACACAGGACCATCAGTGGCAGCCAAAAACTGGAGACAAACCAAGCACCCGTGCATGGAAGATGGGAACTATCATGACGTAGTCACACCACGGAATTCAATACAGCCACAGAAGTGAATGCACGCCCAGCAGCACGCAACAGCAAGGACGACGCCACGTACATGGAGAGCGAGGGCAGGCACACAGAAAGGAACACGTGCGTGTAATCCTGTGTGTGTGACTTCCCCAAAGCAGGTGTGTGTTAAGGGGCTGCTACTTGGTAGGGAAAGCATAAGGAAAAGCAGGGAGGTGGTTACCCTAAAAGTCAAGAGAGTGCTGTCCTGCCAACTGACACCTTCCCCCTTGGGCACAGACACATAAGGTCGGGAGCCAGTGAGCACAAGGAGCGGAGTGCAAATGAACCCTAGGCCTCCTCTGCAGCCCCCAAGGTCCTTGCACAGAACATAATGCCAGAGGGGAGGAGGGGTGGGGGCATAGACGAAAAAGGGGAAGGAATTGGGATAATATTGTAATAACTATGTATGGCCTCAGACGGGCACTGGCAGGGGTGATCACTTCGTAAGTTGTATGTGTCTCATCACTGTGTGGTACACCTGAAACTAATGTGATATGGCATGTCGACTGTAATTGAAACATTTTTTTACATTGTAAACATTATCTGACCCCATTTGCCAGGTGAGGAAACTGAGGGGCAGAGAGGTCACACTATCACAAGTGTGGCAGTGGTGGGCCACCCCCACTCTTTCCCGGCCTGGGCTGTGGGCAGGGTCTGAAGGGGTGGCTGCGCTGATGCCTGAGAGGGAGGGAAGTGCTCTCTGCCAATGTCACACTCAGGAAATGAAAGGCACATTTGAAGGAATTACCCTGAGTTTCAGAACCGCTGGCATCCCACACCTTCGCCAAGACTTCCGAAAAATCAGGCTCGTCTTGAGTACAAGTCTGCCGTGACTCGAAGTCCTGCAGCTCTGACTGGGCTGGGCAAGCACAGCTGCTGGGGATCTGTTGTTCTCCAAGAGCAGCCCGGGTACAAAGGCCCTGGTTGCTTGTGGAGACCTGCAGACTGGCCCTCATCTGCAACCTTGGGGGTTGCACCTCCTACCCACACCGAGCCCAGTCTGCAGGCCCCAGACTCAGACACTCCCACCGGCACCCCCTCCATCCTCCTTCCCCATCAGGGCTCCATCAACACCCCCCACACACATACACTTGGTGCCCTCTGTCTCCATCCCCTCAGCCCATGTCCGTCACACCCTGCCACATGGCTCATACAGTGCCTTAGGAAGCACGGTTCCTATGGGGCAGCAAGCATTCGCTCATTCACCAGAAACTATCTTTTGACTTCTTTGATGCTCCATGTGGAACATAATAGCAAGACAGACCCTCTCCGTGAAGATGAATGAAAAGTCGTCAAGGACAAGATAGCAAATATTTTAGGCTCTAGTGGTCACGTGATCTCTTTCCATCTACTCAGCTCTGTCACTATAGCACAAAAGCAGCCACAGACAATGTGTAAATGAATGAGCATGGCTGCATTTCAATAAAACTTTATCGACAATACTAGGCGATAGGCCAGATTTGCCAGATTTGCTGACACCTGGTCTAAGGGAACCAGAAGAGACAGCACAGGAACCAGGACTGTCACCAGCCAAAAGTGGTGGTGCCCAAAGGGACAAGGGGAGGGAGTGGTTACTGGAGCCTGGGTAGCGTCCACAGCCTTGGGAGGAATATAGGTGACTCAGGGAGACTGGGGTGTGAGCAACATTGGCCTCTCTCTCTTCCTTCCCTCTGATCTCCTGCAGGGGCTCCCACTGCCTGAGCTCTGCTGGAAGCCCCAGAGGGCAGGGGAGCCTGTTACTGGTCCATGGAGGTCAGTCTCCCAGGGAACAAGCAGGGTGGTTACTGAGGACACTGAAGACATAAGCGTGACAAGGTTCGAACAATGTCTGCTCAAGTATAATAGATGTCCAACTGTCCTAACCTCCCTCCATGGGATCTTTGAAAATCTCTTAGCACCCCCTTTTCAGTTCCACGCCCACTAAGCAGTCTCCCAAATTTCTGCCCACTTCACCTGCCCACAGGGAGAGGCCGACCCAGACACTCTGCCTCGGGCACTAGGCCGTGCTCTCCCATCGTCACGTTGCTAGAATGGTGCCACTAGGAGCATCCTGGCAGCTGCCACTGCTCCAGCATTTACTGCACACCGGGGCTCCAGGGGTGTCCAACCTGCGCCCAGCGCAAAACTGTAAATTTCCTTAAAACTGTTTTTTGCTCATCAGTTTTCATTAGTGTTTGTGTATTTAATGTGTGGCCCAAGACAACTCTTCTTCCAGCATGGCCCAGAGACGCCAAAGGGTTGGACATACCTGGAAGCACTTGGCATAGGTGAGCTCGTTTAATCCTCTTAACTACCCTAGGAGGGCAGGGCAACAAATTGTCAGGCATCCATGTGAAAGAGGAATAATGGATAATTTATAGCCAAGGATACAGAAACTCAGAGAAGGGAAGCCATTTCCCCAGTGTCCCACAGCTAATCAATCAGCGACCGAGTCAAGATTGGGTCCCAGGTCTCACTGACCTGTCGGCCCACAAATATGCCCTTTGCTTAGGCCCACAGTGGAGCTGGGTAAGAATTCAGGCGCTTTTCCCAACAAGTGCCCCTTTCTCCTTCTCCTCTCCAAACAAGACCCTCCCCAACCCTCTAGGCCTGCCTTTGGACCACACAGCCTGCCACCCAGCGCCCCCAGGGGTCCTGGCCTGTCCTGTTGGGCCCAGTGATGCAATAGCTCCAGCCAGCCTTGCAGTTGAAACACTCTGAAATGTACAGTAGACCCAGCCATCTGCTTCCTCCAGACACTGCCTTCTGCCTCTGCTGGGACCCGGAGCAAACGTGCGTGAGCACCAAAGCAACAGTCACTTTATTTCTGGGCTCAGGATTTCTAACTGGCTGGATTGCTCAATGCCTCGTTTTGGACGGAGGGAGCAGGGAGGAGGGCAAAGGAAAGGCCTCTGAGGATGCTGCAGGAAGGGAAAGGCCGGATGGAGAGATAACGTCTGAGTCTGCTAAAGACCCTGTGATTTTTTCCCCTCAAATCCCAAGGATACAGCCAGGGTCCCTCCCTCTTATGTTTCTCTGAGAGATTTTTAGTTTCAAGATTCTTTATTAATTCTACCTCCCTGTGGTCCTTTTGACCTATTAGAAGGTGAAGGAGGGGATGACTACTTGGTTCCAGGCACTTGGCATGTGTGTATAACCCTTATAAAGCCAGAGTCATGGGGCTCAGTCTCAGAAACTCCCCCTTGATGAAATACAGCTCACGACCAGGTGTGCTCTCAGATGAGCTCAAACCCCTATTCCCCTGTCCTAAGAACCAGCAGGCAGATCACACCGCTAACCTGTCACAGCACTTGTGGAGAGCCTTTTCCTCTCCCATACAGCACCATGCACACCCAACTTTCTTTATCCTAGATGTTAACTTACTCTCTTTCCCGCGAAAAAAAGCAATTTGTCCAGGAAGGGAGAACGTATAATTAGAGTTTCCTCTTTGGAAGACTGGAAGGAAGGCAGAGACCTGTGAGCGAGCCCACAATAATTTCTACTGCGAGACTTCTGTGAGTTTATTTAACCTCCCAGGCACCCCATGAAATCACTCTCATCTTTTCACTCCTAATAGGGAGAAGAAGGGGGAGGGAACCAACATGTCTTGAGCACCTGCTCTGTGCCAGGCAGCTTTGAATACACTGTTTTCTGTAGCCCTTTATTCCTCGGTGTCCTGGGGTGGCCTCTCCGACCGAGCCTGGCTTCCACCGCCGGGGAAAGCCCTGACCTGCACGTGCTCACCCGCCACTCATGCGGCAGCGAACATTAGCTCTAGCCAAGCACCACTGCTCACCAGGCACTGGTCCAAGGGCCGGGGTCAGAGTGGCAACAGGGCAGAGAGCCCTTACCCTGCACCCGAGCAGACAATAAATAAGAAAGGACATTATAATGATTTCACAATTACATTACAATTACAGTAGTCCCCCCACCCCCGTTCCCATAGCTTCCCTTTCCGTGGTTTCAGTTACCTGCAGTCTACCATGGCCCGAAAATATTAAATGGAAAATTCCAGAATAAACAATTCGTAAGTTTTAAATTGTGTGCTGATCTGAGTGGCGTGATGAAACCTCTCTCTGTCCCACTGCATCCTGCCCAGGATGTGAGTCATCCCCTCTCCACGTATCCACGCCCAGTGCGCCCCCGGCCCCTAGTCCCTTCGTGGCCATCCCAGCTATCAGAGACAGGCCCCGTTCACATAACTTCTGTCACAGCATGTTGTTGTAATTGTCCTGTTGTGTTAGTTAGTGCTGTGGTCTCTTACCGTGTCTCATGTGTACATCACACTTTGTCATAATGTGTATGTAGGACTCAGCGCTCTCCAAGGGTTCACACATCCACTGGGGGTCTTGGAACTTATCCCCTAAGGGTAAGGGGGGACTACTGTATTAATTATTTAGATAATTAGAATTTAAATAATTACAATATAAGTCATTTAATAATTATACAATTGATTGAATTGATATAATTATAACAAAAGATAACCAAATAATTATATAAGTATATAATGTATCATCTTATTAAATATTTAGTAACTAGCAATTATTAAATAATTGTATAATTATTTAATTATTTAGTTATAAATAACTATAAAATTTACTTATTCATAGGACATCGATATTTTATAATAAAACAATTTAATAACATAAATAATAAATATAAAAACTGTAGACATTTTTAAATATTTACTCTATGCCAGGTACTGTTTTAAGCTCTTTACACTTATTTAGTCATTTAATTCCCACAATAGGCAGTATTACCACCTTCATGTTACAGATAAGGAAAGTGAGGAGCAGAAAGTTTAAGTGATGTCTTCAAGGACACACAGCAAATAAATACCAAGCTGGAACTTGAACTGAGGGCTGTCAGGGTCCGGAGGCTGCTCTCTGGCGCTACACGCCCTCCCTTTCAATAACGGAGATGGAGACCACGCTGGATGGAGCAGATGACTCCAGCTGTGGCTGAGGCTCTTCTAGCCACCAGAGCCCACTCCTCCTGCCAGCAAGGCAAACAGAAAGCACCAAGTAATTAATGCCCTCTAGAAGGCTTTTTATTTATTTATTTTAATAATTATTTTATTGTTGTTCAACTACAGTTGTCTGCATTTTCCCCCCACCCCAGCCATCCCCACCTTCCTCCCTTGCTTCCACCCTCCCCCTTGGTTTTGTCCACGTGTCCCTTATAGTAGTTCCTGAAAACCCTTCCCCTCATTATCCCCTCCTACCTCCCCTCTGGTTACTTGCAAATTGTTCTTAATTTCCCTGTCTTTGGTTATATTTTGCTTGCTTTTTTCTTCTGTTGATTATGTTCCAGTTAAAGGTGAGATCATATGGTATTTGTCCCACACCAACTGGCTCATTTTGGGGGAGGGTGGAGGTGGGGGAAGGAGGTGGGTTCGGCTTGGGTGGGGTGGAGGGATGGGGAGAAAAGGCATACAACTGTAATTGAATAACAATAAAATTTTTTTAAATTATCCTTCTTGGATCTAGGAGGCTTTTTAAAAGCCCTTGCCCCACATCTGATGGAGATAAGAGTATGAACATCCTGCTCCCTCATCCCTGGGGGCTGGCTCTGCAGGCTATGACTCATCATTTTCCAGAGTCCAGCAGGATCACGCTCCAGCAGCCACAGCAACACCAGCTTGATGATGCACCTTCATCAGCTCATCCACTTCCCCTGCCAGCCTCTCTTCACTTGCCTCATAGGCTACACTGGAGTCCTTGCTCTGGCAATGCCCCTGGGGGATTCCAAACCAGGACCTGCACAGCTTCTCAATAATGACAGCTCCTGTGAATGAATTCCTGATTCTTTGCCAAGCACTGTTCTAAGTTGTTTTAATATGCTAATTCACTTAATCCTCGAAATCAGCCTTCAGGTAGGGAAACTGAGATATGGAAGATTTTATTACCAAATTGCTGTCTTTCACTCAGCTACAGGTGAGTTCAACCTGGGCCCCACAATAACCATAACCAATGGCATGATCTTTCAAAATTTTGTTAGAGCCCGGTCAGGTGGCTCAGTTACTTAGAGCATTGTCCCATATACCAAAAGTTTACAGATTCGATTCCCAGTCAGGACATGTACCCAGGTTGCAGTCCCCAGTCGGGAAACATACAGGAGGCAACCAATCTCTCTCTCTCTCTCTCTCAAATCAGTGAATGTATCCTCAGGTGATGATTGAAAAAAACATATCTTTGGAAGAGCCACAGACTTAAGGATGAGAGGAGGGAGGAAAGGTGGTCCTGTCTCACCCTGAGGAATAATGAACAGAAGGAGAGAAGGAAACAGGGAAACTTATTAAGGGGCTCTCAGGGAAGCAACCAAGATCAACCCTAACTGGAAAGTTCCCCATGTACCCCGTCTTCACCCTGGTGGGAAGGGGAGCTTTTTCGCACGGTGACATACAAGAGTCATGCCCTGAGCAGAGATCAGTACTCTGAAGAAAAGGGCTGCATTCTGAGGAAGGTAAATGTCCACATGAAGGTCCCGAGTTGGAGTGAGGAAAAGGTCTACCTGTCTAGGACTCAAGGATTCAGGGCAGAAAGGAGCCAGGACCTCCAGGGAGAGGGCAGAAGACATTTAAAAGGTATGCGGGGACTTCCGGCCAAGATGGGGGCATAGGTAAACACACTATGCCTCCTCGCACAACCAAGAGAAGGACAAAAACAATTTAAGAACAAAAAACAAACAGACCTGACAGAAAATAGAACTGTATGGAAGTCCAACAACCAAGGAGATAAAGAAGACACATTCATCCAGACCGGTAGGAGGGGCGGAGACAGGCAGCCAGGGCGGAGGGGACTCGCAGAAAGGCGGTGGCTGGCAGACCCAGTGAGGTGGCAGATTGTGGAGTGGGGTAGGCAAGGCAGCAGCTGGTGGACCAGGTGACAGACATCACAACCTAGGGCTCCAGTGCGGGGAAATAAAGCCTCAAACCTCTGATTGAAAACACCAGTGGGGGCTGAGGCAGCAGTGGGAGAAACTCCTAGCCTCACAGGAGAGTTCGTTGAAGAGACCCACAGGGGCCTAAGGCGTGCACAAACCCACCCACTCGGGAATCAGCACCAAAGGGCCCAATTTGATTCTGAGTAGCAGAGGGAGTGACTGAAAACCAGCAGAGAGTGGAGCAAGCGCCATTGCTCCCTATTGGCCCCTCTCCCACGTACAGCATCACAGTGCAGTGACCAGCATTACCCCACCCCCGTGAACACCTAAGGCTCCGCCCCTTATGTAACAGGAGTGTAACAGGAGTGCCAAGACAAAAACAATGGCCCAAATGAAAGAACAGATCAAAGCTCCAGAAAAAATACAACTAAGCAACAAAGAGATAGCCAACCTATCAGATGCACAGTTCAAAACACTGGTAATCAGGAAGCTCACAGAACTGGTTGATTTTGGTCACAAATTAGATGAAAAAAATGAAGGCTATGTTAAGAGAAACAAAGGAAAATGTACAGGGAACCAATAGTGATGGGAAGGAAACTGGGACTCAAATCAATGGTGTGGACCACAAGGAAGAAAGAAACATCCAACCAGAAAAGAATGAAGCAACAAGAATTCAAAAAAATGAGAAGAGGCTTAGGAACCTCCAGGACATCTTGAAACACTCCAATATCCGAATTATAGGGGTACCAGAAGGAGAAGAGGAGGAGCAAAATATTGAAAACTTATTTGAACAAATAATGAAGGAGAACTTCCCTAATCTGGCAAAGGCAATAGACTTCCAGGAAGTCCAGGAAGCTCAGAGAGTCCCAAAGAAGCTGTACCCAAGGAGGAACACACCAAGGCACATCATAATTACATTACCCAACATGAAACAGAAGGAGAGAATCTTAGAAGCAGCAAGATAAAAGGACACAGTTACCTACAAAGGAGTTCCCATAAGCCTGTCAGCTGATTTCTCCAAAGAGACCTTACAGGCAAGAAGGGGCTGGCAAGAAGTATTCCAAGTCATGAAAGACAAGGACCTACATCCAAGATTACTGTATCCAGCAAAGTTTTCATTTAGAATGGAAGGGCAGATAATGTGCTTCTCAGATAAGGTCAAGTTCAAGGAGTTCATCATCACCAACCCCTTATTATATGAAATGTTGAAGGGATTTATCTAAGAAAAAGAAGATAAAAAATAGGAACAGTAAAAATGACAGCAAACTCACAGTTATTAACAACCACACCTAAAACAAAAACAAAAGCAAACTAAGCAAACAACTAGAACAGGAACAGAACCACAGAAATGGAGATCACAGGGAGGGTTATCAACAGGGGAGTGGGAGGGGGAGAGAGGGGGGAAAGGTACAGAGAATAAGTAGCCTAAATGGTAGGTAGAAAATAGACAGGGGGAGGGTAAGAATAGTATAGGAAATGTAGAAGCCAAAGAACTTATATGTATGACCCATGGACATGAACTATAGGGTGGGAATGTGGGAGGGAGGGGGTGGTCAGGATGGAGTGGAGTGAGGGGGGTGGGAAATGGGACAACTGTAATAGCATAATCAATAAAATATATTTTAAATAAATAAATAAAAGGTATGTGGGATGAGTCACGAAGGAAAAAGATGCTTCTGGGCCCCCGAGGCAGTTTTAAAACACACTGCAAATTCCTAGACACTGCTATCATCAGAAGGTGAGGTTTCTGCCTGTTCTAAATCTGGGCAGCCTTGTGACTGCTTCCACCAAAAGAGTGTGGCAGACGTGATGCTAAATGGAGTTTGAGGCTGGGTCAGAAATAGCCTTTCAGCTTCCCCTTTGTCAATTGGTCTTCCCCAAGGTTGCCATATTGTGAGGAAGCCCAAACTGCTTGGAGAGACCACATGTCAACATTCCAGCTGTGCCCGGCCTTCCAGTCCCCCCGACCCATGAACCAGACCTATGGATGAAAAGGCCTTCAGGTGATCCCACCCCCAGACACCAAAGTCACCCCCAGCTGTTCACATTTTCCCAGAGATGGCTGCAGACCTTGTGGAACAGAGAAAAACCAACACAAGGGTACCCTGTCCAAATTCTGACCCTCAAAATCCATGAGCAAAATAAAACACTTTTATGCCACTAAGTTTGGGGGTAGTTTGGTACACAAGAAGAAATGAGTGAGGCTATCCCCACCCTGGCAGACTCCATCTACACTGAAAGACACAGGTCAATGAGAGCAGGAAAGAAATATGCTCACTTAGGTGCCTCTCACCCATCCACACATTGTAAGGCACAACTTCGGAACAAATAAACTTGGGAAACAATGGATTAAATGAGTTCCTGACCACGAGCAAGAGATCTTAATATGCCAGTGTGCAGTGCACATGTCCAAGATGGAGGTGTATGTTATGAGTGGGTCAAGATGTTTGTTGCTTCCTTCCTTTTCAGTAAAAGCAGCCAGTCTTTCCACTGAGAAACACCCCTCCCCCATTCTCCACCCGCTAAGCTGTCACAATTGCAGTCATTAATTATAGATCATTCTTTAGAAAGAATTTCTAAATATTTCTGAGTAATCGAGTTGCAAAACTTTCTATTATGGAGATTCTGAATCACTCACACAAACAAGTTCCCACAAATGCCTCTTTGTGGAGAGAATTTTCCCCCTTGCACACAATGATGCCTGCCCTTCATCAGGATTCTCCCAGGATTCCCAGGGCCCAGGAGAGCCTGTGGATGCTTACCCCTGGGGTCATCATCTCAATCCATCTGGACATTGCTGAGGAAAACAAAAATTTTGCATTCTAGATGCATTTTGCCAAAGTTAGTGCACTAAGTGGAACTCAGAAAGCGATTGCTGAAATATCTTAACTTCTTAAAATGTTTTAAATTACAGAGTGAAGGCAGTTTGTTTTCCAGGATGTCTCACCAGCCCATTCCCACTAGCTTCCCCTTGGGTCCCAGAGAAGAGTCAACATCTCAAAAGCTAGTTTACATCTATGGTCCTAGCCGCATTTTCAAGAACTTCTAGTTATCCCTGAAGCATCTTGTCTCTGAATTCCCTCCTTGGCCTCCAAGGTTGCTCTAAGAAGCTGAGCAGGAAGAATTTGTCAGGTGTCTGCACGAGGGTGTTGAACTCTGGGGAGAGGCAGACTTTATCAAGTTGGCCCTGAATCCACAGGCTTGCTTATAAACAAAATTCCTACTTGCAGCCTATGGGAATGAATGTGACTCCCTGCAAAGATTTCTGAGAAAGCCAGTGATTTGCCCAGCTGCCACGTTCCCCACATGCCGGCAGGCTTCAGCACAGCTGCGAGATGTTGTCAGAAAGCCTCTCAGACTGACCTGCCTGCCCCAGGCACAAATGGCCCCCAGTCAGTCACGCATGGCCCCATGCCTCCATTTCCTCATCTACAAGTGGGGAATAAGAACAGCCCCACTCCACTGGGCTCATCTGAGGCTAGAGAGAGAGAGGGAGAGAGAGAGAGAGAGAGAGAGAGAGAATGCCTGTTGCCATGGAGATGAGTGAGCTAGGTAACACCTCTCCACCTGGGCTGGGCGAAGCCTATGCCTCCCTGAAATTAATCATTTGTACTGGGTTGTTCAACAGGCGTGTCCCATTAACCTGGGACCACTCTCCCTGTTTGCCAGACTGGGCTCCTTGTGTCCCCGCTCTGCTGTGAGGACCTCGCCTGCGTGTGAATGGGAGGACACACAGCCCGGTCTCATGTGGGTGACCCAACTCCAGCGGCCCTCCTATGAATCGTTTCCAGCAGCTTCCAGGATAGTGCCATCAACGCCAAACTGCTGTACAGAAACCCCAACAGGCCCTCGGGTTCTAGTAAAAACATGCTGTGCCCACATCTTCTCCAGGAAATTCTGTATGATCTGCAAGTCCCGTACCTAGGGTCCCGGGATGAGTAAAAAACAACAAGCAGAAAATTCTTAAAGTCACAGTGTAGTACTATTGTTTCCTCCCCCCTTTAAAGTACCCAGAATCTGGTGAAAATGATAAAATATTTAACAGTGACTTAAAGAAAAGACAAAGCACACATGAGCTTTAAAAAAAGAGCACTTTATTTCAATAATGAATAAAGAAGATCAATATTTTTAAATGCATACAAAAATAAATATTCATTTAGCACATTAAAGATGTGTGCTTTCACATTCATTTGAGCTACAGACTAAAGCAAATAGGCTGTCTTACAAAATTTCAGAAAGCCATTCTGTTATCCCCGAAAATGTAATGCTCGCTTTGTAGCCAAAGGAGAAAAGCTGCCCGACTGGAGCTCTCCCATATCCGCGCGCGACCTCAGGCACATCCGCAGGTCATCACCACGTCTGGCTGCGCCTGCACCGCCCCACGGCAGGCACGAGGGAAAAGCAAAGGGGCATTCTTGGGCCTCTCAGATCTGGTCAGAGACTTCGGTGGTTATGAGGCCACTAGCCTGGTTGAGCCGGGGCAGTTTGTCCCCCAAATCCCAACTCCTTCTCCCATGTCTTAAAATGAGGGCTGGCAACTGAGCCCCCTTCTTGCTCTTTCATTGTGAGATTCTGAGTCTGGGGTGGGAGGGACCCAGGCTGTGTGGTAAAGGGAAAAGAATACGAAACAGCTGCTTCTCCCCACCCCCAAGAGAGTGAAGCAAAGTCAAAGCACCCTCCCAACCCCCAAACCTGCCTGGTGTCTACACCCATGGTGGGACCGACTCGGCCAGTCCTGGTGCACCGCACAGGACAACACAGACAAATAAGAGGCACCCCAATCTAGCAAAATACATCTACTTAGGAGGAAAAATGCCCGTGTGCTTTTTAATCCTGAAAGTGGTTGTGGAGATGCTGTCCCCTGCACACCGGAGGGTCAGTGAGGTGGCAGTGAGGTGGCATGAACTGCCCTCACCCTTAAGCCAAGCCATCGTTTTCAGTGTTCTGCCCCCGGCTCTCGATTAGTATCATGATTTAGGATAAACATTTTGACACATTTTGGGTAGCAAATGCATCTTATTTGCTAGTAAACAGGGTAAGTTCTTCCACAACTAAAACTGGAACTTCCCCATTGAAATCCTGCTACAGGACTCTGTTGAAGAATTCAGCGTGCAGTGGGGCCATCTCGAACCTCAGGGCGAAGCAGGGATGGGGGAAGGCACACTCCCGGCCACAGCCCGCCCCATGACCCACGTAATGGTGACTGACAGGCCGACACGCCATCCACAGCCCCAAGGACCCACAAGCCCGCCTACACACTCAGTGCCATGGGCTGGTGAGTGGAATAACTGAATCCGAGGCACAGTCAAAAGGCTGGTACAATCCACAATTATTAACAGAATGGAGATAACAGAATGGCGCTAAGTGGAACTCAGAAAGCGATTATTTTTTGAACTTGTGGTTTATAGCTTACCCGCTTTATAAAAAGAAGAAAAAAGCTTCAGAGTAGTTTACAATAGGACAATTAAAATTACAAATATTTTTTAAACATGGCAAAAGCATTTAGAAAGAAGAAAACAGAGAGGTATCGGGGCTGACAATTGCAAAAATGAAAAATAAGTTTGCCTAAGCTCGCTGGCAACAAAGCGCCAAAGGGAGAGTTTTCATTGTCTGCAGATAAAAACACATCCGAACACTTGGCGTTGGAGAGGCGTCCTCCAAACAAGCCAAGAGTTGTGCTCTCCCTTATTGAAGGGAGGCTGGTATCTAAGTATTTTTAAATCTTGTTAACATGCTTAACAGCAAAAAGACACTTCCCATTGAATCAGCCCCTTGAAATCATAAGTTTATATAGCTCTAACAAAAGATAAAGACGAAAAGAAAAGCAGCTTTGATGTCCAAAATTCTTCAGAAATTTCAATTATCCAAAAATGCTGAAAAG
The DNA here is from genome assembly GCF_022682495.2 of Desmodus rotundus. Taxonomy (NCBI): domain Eukaryota; kingdom Metazoa; phylum Chordata; class Mammalia; order Chiroptera; family Phyllostomidae; genus Desmodus; species Desmodus rotundus. The sequence goes on along the minus strand of NC_071398.1, from coordinate 28,918,809 downwards.
ATCATAGAAAGTAATGATAATTAGGAAATAAATGTTTTAATTGGAGGTTGTAGCTACAGCCTCCAGACCAGTTGGGGCGAGTCTCCCTGTTCACATCAGAGCAGGCTCCCCGAGGATGCCCTTACTAAATTAAGAGCAGAGGTAGGAGTCCCACCCCAGGTCAGAGGGATCTACATCCTTAAATAATTACAACAGTAATTGTAATAAAGAAATGTGAGATGTGTGCAGGATGGGGTGCCCCAGAGAGAGACTTAAACTGTGATCTGTTGGTTTTCTCTGAAAAAGGGTCTCTGGTGGGAGGCACAAATGTCTGGAAACATCCGGAAGACCTGGTCCGGCTGGGGCTCCTCGGGAGACTGCATCATGGACCCCGCGCCACAGCTCTTCCCGGCTTCTTCCACCAGCTGCCGCACGTAGAGTTGCTCAACCTGGAAGGGTGGCGCACGAGGTCAGAGATGGAGGCGGGAAGTGAGGTGGGGCTTTGTTTGACCCTAGCCAGATTGTTCGATGACCCTAGTCCAAAGCTAGCATTTAGAACCTCCTCGTGAGTCCCAAATGAATGAACCCAGACTAGGAAGATGCACAGAAAGGACAAGCAGTATTCCTACAAAGACTCTTATATGTGCTTTCTCAATATGGTCCCAACCTGACTAGCCAGTGTCCAGAATTCCACTGTTAGAGCTTCATTCCTTTAGCTAGAGTTACATAAGGGCTTGCAAAACTCTAATCTGCCACTTAGACCTTAAGGCAAGATGGAATCTTTCTGGAAAGGAGGTTTTGGTTTTGAAAAACAAACCAAACCAAAAAAGGGTGATGGAGGTCAGGGGGACACACAGACCATGAGAGCCCCAGAACATGAGAAGATAGTTCAGAGGTGGCAAGAGTCCACTTCTGACCCTTGAAGGTCTCACTCAGGTCTGCTTCTGCACACAAGCAGAGTACCCCATTCCTTGCTCTCTGTTCCACAGCCCGAGGACAAACTGGGTCCTGACGTTCAGGCCAGGAGATCTGGCCACAAGCCCCAAAGCTTCCTGTTCTTACCTGCACAAGAATGAGTTTGGAGCGCAAGGGAGTCATATCCGGAAACTCTTCTCCAAAGCACAGCACCACCCTGCTGTCGGGGAGCCGGCTCTGGTTGCTATAGAAGTGCTGCAGCTCTGGGAAGACACGAGGGGAAGGGGCAGGGTTTGCTTTCACACCTGAGCTCACACATGCCACCTCGCCCACCTTCCCAGTGCCCCTTCTCCCCAAAGCCTCCTGGACCTCTCAGGCCCGGTGGCGGGAGAGATGTGACACTAGCTCCTGGCTGTGGCGGGGAGAGAAGCAGAGAGCTTCGGGAGCACAGAGGAGGGTTCCCATGCAGTCCTGCAGGCAGCCCACCTGATCTCAGACACCCTGGCCTTCCAGAAGGGACACACACACAGCGGGGTCTGAACTACATGCCTCCCGAGTAAGGAGAGCTGATGTGCAGCCCTGCTGTGTGCGGGGTTGTCCCGAGGGCTCAGTGTTTACCAGGGCAGCACACACCAAACCCCCGGGGCCTGGCCAGGATGCAAATTCTGACCCCGGGGCACAATGGAAAGAAATGCATTCTAATCAGCTCCCGGGCTAGAGCAGTGGTCCATAGCAGAGCCGCAAGGTGCTAAGTTCCTTAATTCTCCCAACAGCCATACGGTTGGTACTGCCCTGTACTGTACTGCACCTCCCAGTCTATCTGCAGGATCCCTCAGGGCTCCCCCAGGATCCCTCAGTACAAAAGTGCAGAGCAGAACTCAAATGCAGGGGAATCCCATGCCGCAGCTGTGCCACTGGCCCCACAGGTCCCCACAGGTTCCCACAGGGACTGCGGGTGGCCAAAGATCCTGGGAAGGAGGTACAGTCTTTAAGATTCCAGCAGCAAGGTGACAGACACGGTACTGACCTCGGAAGAACTGACTGGTGTCGAAGACCTTGACCACCTCGTCACGCTCCAGCTTGTTGGGCCGGTCCTTGCACAGCACGGCGTTGCCACTGTAGAACACCCGGCCCTGGCACAGCCGCTTGACCAGCACACCCTGCCGGCTACTGTGCAGTAGCACCCCTCGCTCCAGGTGCCCGAACAGCTTGCGCGTCACCTGCCTCTGTCGCTCACTGGGGATGGTGTCTGCGGGCGGGAAGCGCACCAGCTCCAAGCCCTCAGGCCCATACATCTTGGCGTTGGGCAGTCCTGGCTGGCTCAGAGACAGGCGGCAGCCCTCAGGGCAGGTGGTGGTGGTCTGGCCTACCAGCTTGCCCCCGTAGTAGAAGCTGATGACCATCTGGGAGAAGGCTGTAGCAAGGAGGGGGACAGATCAGGCACCAAGGGAAAGGGGGCTCCCTGGTCCTTCCTGTGCGAATGCCCAGAGCCTTTCTTTCTCTCAAACTGGGGGCTTAACTTTTTGTGTGTCTAGGGCTGTTTTGGTGTTCTGGGAAGTTCGTGCACCCCTTTTAGAAATAATGATTTTGTAAGCATGAGTAAATACACAGAATTACTAAGGAAACCAATGATTCCAAATACAAAAACTACCACAGCACTCTCTGCACTTCTGGGAAGGGCTGAAAGCTGTCAGTGCACAGGGCACCCTGAGAGCAAGGAGGCTTTGACGACGGGATTTCTTAGGAGCCTGGCCCCGCCTCACAGGCACTGCTATAACGCTGTTATGCAATGGTGTACTAAATATATAACAGAGTCGTAATTTTTACACACATTAGAAAATAGATTCCTAATTTGAAATCCAGAGAGCTTCCAGGGAACTGTGAACTTGTCAAGAAAAAGATTATATCTTTATTTTCATTAAACCTCTCGAATTCAGATCTAGGATTTCCTTGCATTGCACTGTAGGCAATGGGCTACATTGTTCTAGAGCAGACGTAGCCCTCTATCTAGGTGACACTGTATCGTACAGGTATGTATATGCTCTCACTCTCTGATCACCTAAAAAAGAAAACAGCCCCACTTTGGTGCCCATGCGTCTTTAATACCTAAGCCTGAAGACCCCCCTTTTAACAAAGGGGCAGGCGTCGGGGCTCTAAGCCTGGGTGGGTGGTAATATCTGGCTAGAATTTCTGAACAGTATATAGCTGTTTTTCAGTGAATGTGCTTTGACCTCTGACTTCCTACTTATAGTAAGTAACACAGATTCTCCTTTTCCAGGCAATGAGAGATGGCCCCCATTTAAAATAAGTTTAAGTTGTAAAATGTAAGATTTAGAGAAAACTAGGATATTAATAACAGTCCAGGCAGTACCCAGATATGAAGGCCAATTGTGAAGGTGGGGCTCAAGTATCTAAAGTTTGGGGACTTCTCAACTGAGATAGGAATAGAGATGATAGCTAAATCCCGGGGCATTCCTAGAGAAATCTACATTTTAATAGCCTTAAACTCGAAGAATTACATGCACTTCTAAGACCAACTCGGGGCTGACCCCTGGAGCCACAAAAGCTGTGAGCCGCCTGATTCCACGGTGGCCCCTAGACTGCGCGGCGACACCTGCACAGCTGTCAGGGGCAGCCTTGTGCACGGCCACCCACCACACCTGGGCTAATGCTGCCGTGCACTTCCAGTGCCTTGGACTCTCCCCTGGGCTTCGCCCAAGAAACACTTGCTCAGGCAAATGCTGAAGCGCCTCACTACTGTCCACAGGCTCCGTTCTCTCCCTTGCTGGAGTTCAGTGGCATTCTAGAATCATGAAGGGTCAGGAGTCAGAGCAGCAAGTGCGCCTGTCCAATTCATTTATTTGACATTTGAGGAAATTAAGGCCCAGGTGGGGTCACCCAGCAGGTAAGTAGCAGCACCAGTATCTGACCCTGTGCCTCATTAACCCCCATTCGCCAACCTCCTACCCTCTGAGTCTGCAATGTGCGCATCGCCTAATGACTTGATGCATTCCACTCCCCTCACTCTGAAACAACTCCGAACTTCGTCCCAAATGAGTGAAACACTCCAGGTGACTCTGTCACCAGCCTGCCCCTGTGCTCTGGCATTGCTGTGGCCTTATCTCACACTAGTGCCTCTCAACCACGTGAACTGACTGTATCAGAGGGAGCAGCAGACAAGGTGTCCCAGAGATGCCCAGGTGGGGCTGTCCTCGCGACCCCAAAGCCATGAGACGGCTTAGGCTCAGAGAGGGTTCGAGCTAGAAGGACCTGAGCCATGACTCCCTGCACCCAACCAGTGAGCAGTGGGGACCCCCAGAGCAGAAGCCACTCCTCAAGGGTCTCCAGTTACTCAGCCCAGCCCTTCGCAATTCTAAGGGCCCTACTGCAACCCTGTCCTGCTCCTGTTACACCCACCCTCCCTCCATGACAGCCCTGCTGGGGGACAGTCTGACCACAGCAGCAGGGCACCCACTCTGGAGCCCACTGCCTGCTGCGTTATCCCAGCCGTGTGACCTGGGGCAGCAGCTCCCCCACCCTGTGCCCCAGTTTCCTTGTTAACACAGTGGGGAGAATAACACACCCACCTCACTGGGTGGCCGTGAGGACTGATGGAGCTGGCATCGGACTTAGCAGATGTCAGTACCACATAAGTGGTTACTAAATAAGTTGAGATAATGTACAAAGGGTCAGCTACAATACATAGATGAGACTCCTGAAATGATAAGCCACAGTCCCCGGTCTACACACACCCCAAGTGCTGTTCCAGGTGCTTTGGACCTATTGGCACATTTCATCCTCACAACAACCCCCTGAGGTGGAGACTATACAATTACGCCCACTTTCCAGGTGAGAAAACTGAGTCGTAGACAGGTTAAGGTGCTTGTTGTCAATGGCACAATTGTTAACCGGGGGCCTGGGTGGACTCTATCCCCAGCAGGGTGGGTCCACATCTGTGTTCTTAAGCTCCTCGCCACACTGACAGTTTCAAACCTGGCTGTTCACCCCAATTATCTCAAATACATGCAGTCGAGAGCACGGACAGGCAGCCACAGCCATGTTTGGACACATCTGCACAGTGGGGTGTTGTGGACCTGAATTTGCTGCCAACTTTTTATATGGGAAAATTGCACCTAAGAATCCAGACTTTTGGTTCCCCTGGAAACATGGAAAAATCGAGCCTGGCAGGGTCTGCAAGTCCCCAGGGCAGGAACCACCACCAGCAGCCTGGAGGAGTGTGGGTCCCTCCATTTTGCCAGTTGCTGCCACTCCCTATAGCCTTTCACCTGACATTTCACTCACTACATTACCTGTCCCTGAGGGTTAAGAACTGATGACCCCTGACAACTTATTTACATGGGGGAAGGAGCTGTGTGAGCAGAGGTACCAATGTCCGCAGCTCCTAGAGGAATGCTGTAGGGTATTCTTTGCATGAGGCAGTGGCCGCGAGCTGCTCTACCTGCTGGGTGCTGAGACAGCTCTGGAGTAACTTGAGGGAGCTTCCTCCTCATACCTTGGCTCCTCATCCAGACACTGCAGCCAGTGCTGGGTGCTCTCCTGCCCCCAGAAAGCAATGGTCAGCAGACTCCCTGGGCCACAGCCCAGAGCTAAGCAGGTCACAGGCCCAGTCCCATGACCCAGGGCCTCTGGTGAGCAAGGCGCTGCCCAGTGTCAATTGAAAAGCAGACTTGCCTGGGCTCAAACTCAGCAACCCAGCCTACCTGCTGTGTGGTCCTGGATGAGCCTCAGCTTACTGATCTGTGAAGCCAGAGTCATGACGGGCTCCAGCTCACAGGGCTCCCAGATAAGAGCCCAATGAACAGGAACGATGTTTACTTTAAAATTTTCTTGCCAGGGTGAGAACCTGCTTCCACCTCCCAAAACACTCATCCTATGAGGGCTGTGGTCCAGACACTTCTCTCTGAGCCCCGTTCCCTCCTCTGCGCCAGGCCTCGGATCCCTGGCCCTAACATTACATAGTCCATCTGGATGAGTCGGGCTGTTCCCGTCACAGAACCCGGCAGCTGTTGGGGAAGACACCAGCTCCCTTTGCTCTGAAGACGCCATCAATGAGCCTGAATGTACATGCCAGGGGCCATGGCAAGAATGCAGTCTGAGTTGCCAGCATAATTAGACAACAACGTGACACAAAGGCCACCTCTCTCTGCTGGGGGCAGGCGCATGGATGAGACAGCCTAGGGCCATGCTCCAGCTCTGCGGCCCACAAGTTACGGGACAGGGCTTCTGAGCTGGTGCAGAGGGAATAGTAACAGCACCTACCGAGGAGCAGTGGGAAGCAATAATGAGATTGGGCCATGAAAGCCTCACCGATGATCCTGGACCAGTTAGCATTCACTAATGTTCGCTGCCACCATCCCCACCATCCTCACCATCCTCACCATCCTCAACACCATCCTCACCATCCTCACCATCCTCACCTCCATCCTCACCATCCTCACCATCCTCACCACTATAGCCATGATCATCACCATCACTACCAACAGTATCGCCACCATTATCAGTATTAATGTTGTTATTGTTATAAACCCAGGTGTGGGAGAGACTAAAGAAACCGACACTGGTGACCTCCATTGCCCATATGTCCCTACCAGAAAGTTTTACTAATGGGATGCGTAACCCTCACAACACTCCCATGAGGTAGTTGGTACTGTTGTTCCTACTTCACAGACGAGAAGCCCGAGGTTCCGAGTGCTTCGGTTACTCTGCCTGGGGTAACAGGAGAGGGGCAGAGCTGGGCCTTGCATGTGTCTGTCCCCACGCCCTCTCTCCCTGTGAAGAGTTCTTTGGATATATTTGTTGGTCCAATCTAAGACGAGGCTCAAAAAGCCAGCCACTTGCTCACTCCCAAACCAAAGGGTAAAAAGGAGGAATCAGGTGCCGACCTCCACCCCCAGATCATGCTTGTCCAGGGGCCCTGAGGGACCCACACAGGTCCTTTGAGTTTTGTCTTCAAAGAGCATCCCCGCCCCTTGCCCAGCTCAGAGCACATCGTACCTGCATGGTGTGCGTCGTAGGCGGCGTACCCCGTCACCAGCGGCAAGCCTGTTGGAGGGAGAGAAGAGCCTATTCAGACAGAGCCGGACCCAGTTGTGGGCAGGGGAAGCAGTCCAAATGCTCCCCCTCTCCCGAAGTTTATTCAAAAGCCGCATATGGCGTGCTCCTGAGGCCCTGCCACAGGCTTCCGCTGAATTCGGTGTTTTTCCCTCTCAGTGTGGCGACCCATGTTTCATAAACGCAGAAAACCAGACCTCAACCCAACCAGCATGGAGGGGGAGACTTCCTCTGTGCTGTGGGATTTCTGACCATGTGTCAGTGTGACATTGTGGGGCCACATTTCCTTCCCCCTGAGGGCCTGCTCCCAAAATACCACCGGACTGCATGCCCACCTTCCAGGGCTTGTCTCGAAGGAGCCCAGGCCCAAGCTAGCTTTCTGAGAGGTGCTGCCCAGCACAGGGACAGAGGGCACTCCCGGGGCCCCTGATCTGGTAGTACCCCATACCCTGACAAGCTTTGAGGCCCTCTAGGCCAGCTATCACCTCCCAGTCTCCCACAGGGGCTGGCGGGGGAGAGGCCAAGGGAGGAAGCAAAGGCACTCCTGGTTCTGGAGGGAAGGTAGTGTTCAGCAGTGGTGGGGGCGGGGGTGGGGAGGCAGGCAGTCATCAGAATCTAGTAAGAGGGTGAATGGTTCATTTAGCTTCAAGACCCCATAGGGCTGGTCCTGGGGCCTCCATTTTTGAGATGAGTAAACTGAGCCTCACATAAGATATGCAACTTCTGACAGGGACTGCAAATCCAGGGCCCCGGGTGAGCAACTGCCTGTCCCTGAGCTCTCCTGCTCTCCAGCCGCTCTGGGCTGTGCTTGGCTCTGAGGGCTCCGTAATGTCTGAGGACACTGGGTGGTGGGCCCAACAGACCTAATGTGGCCCACAGCTGTGATCCCCTCTGGTCTTGGAGAAGTTCACTGACTCCCTCCCCTCCAAGCTTTGGCAGGGCAGGGGTGGCAGGAGTATGGGAAGCAGACACCTCCTATGGGAAGGACATCTACAGCTTCCTGGGAGGCAGTGGCGAATGGGGCTAGGGGCGTGGCTCTGCCTTCAAGGGCCACCTCTCTGGGCTCAGTTACCTTCCATAAAACTCAACAGTACCCTGCCCCACCCCACCCCAGCGGCTACAGGGCTAAAACCATTCCAGCAAGTCCAGCCCCCACACCGCTTGCCAGCGGTCCTGGGCTCCCATCCTCACCTGCGCTGGGCTGCTGCATCCACCAGTCTGGGAGGAGCTGATTCCTGCAGGCTTCAGGCGGTGACGGGCTCCTTTTGACCATCCCCATGTACTCATCCACAGAAGGCTGCGGGACGGGACAAGAGAGAAAGCAGTGCAGTCACCAGGCTTCCAAAGCGGGACCCCAGTGTCATAACGACAATGGCTGATGCTTAGCTAAAACCATATTGTCACCTTTAGCTTATAAAACAAAAGGGAAGTTTTACTTTGCATCCTGAAAGGTCCAAGACAATCCAGCAGGCTTAGTGTCGAACCACGTGACTGAATTACTAGCCTCTTCAGGGCCCCTGGTAAGTTTATTGGCTTCTCCGTGACACTGCCCGTTGCCAGTTCTGGGACATCAACGCGCCCTAACACTAAACAGACTCGCGAACAGACTCTGCCGCGCTTCTAGCGAATCTCACTCAATGTGCCTGCCGTGTCTAGATTTTCCATCTCTGACCCATTTCTTAAGGGAGTTGGTAAATCCAGTTAGGAAACGTGTTTGAAATCTTCTTTTCCTGTGATCCCGCTGCACCAATCTCTTATCTCACTCTTAGCTGAGTGGGCAGAAAAGCCTTGCGTGCAAAACGGGGCAATGTTGGAGACGGGAAGCCAGGAATTCAGTGGGTCTGCTGCCAAAGACCACCCAGAAACTTAATGGCTGCCCCATGCAGAAAAGTCAGGCAGCTTAGAGTAGATTATATTTTGTTATCTGCATTTTCAGACTGCCAAGCTACTCCCAGGGATTCTAGCATTGCTGCGCAAATTGAGAAGAATTTATATAGCACCCACACCACCTTTGGTGAGGGCTCTATGGGATTATTTTACCTATGCAATGTCCACCTTGTAATAGCCATAAAAAAATAGTTAAACGGCTAAAAGTAGAAGAAAATGACAACCAAATAGCTACAAGTGGTATACAAAAACCCACTGCAGGAGACCCTATTAAGTCTCTACTTACAGCCTATTAACTACTCCTTTCCATGCATTTCCCCCGGGCTTGGTTAGATGGATTTCCAACCCTTCGGATGAAAAGCTGTGCACCTGAAGACAGGCAGCCCACCAGTGCTAAGAGCTAGTAACCAATCTTGCCAGGGGGCCAACCCCAAGCGGGGAGGAACTTTTGCAGTTTTGTTTACTGAAGCCTGCTAAGAAGGCAAGAAAGCACAGGATGCATTACAAACCACTGACTCACGCAGGAGCTCGGCCCCAGCCCTCCAGGTTAGGGAGGGGAGACCAGGTGGAAGGCTGGCCAGTTGGCAGAGGCTGGCCTCACACAGGTGGCCCAGTGCTCTACCTCTGTCAGGGTGGAGACAAGGTCTGCCGGGAGAGCACGAGGCTCTGGGAGCCTTAGCAGGGCGAGAGGGACGCCACTGCTCCTGCCATCAGGCTGGACCTCTGGAAACACGGTCCCCACTCACCTCCTTGATCAGCTCCTCGATTTCGGAGTGACCGCACTCCATCTCCGTGACTTCATTCACACAGCCGGGAGCTGCCACGCCCAATTTGCCTATGGAAGAGCGGAAAAACAAGACCAAACGTGACCACTGCACTGACCCATCACCACGGCTGTCACTGGGGCCACAGCCAGCGGTGGGTGTTTTTTTAATGCTGAGTTGAAGGAAACAGAAGTCAGTACGTGTCTTCCCTGGTTTGTGAAAGGCCTAGAAATTACTTTCCCATGCTTCTCCAGTCACCTGATCAGCGGAGTCAAAAGAGAGAAGTTGGGTGTTGTTGTCCACTTAGAGGACAAAGGCAGCGCTTCGGTCTCTTCCTTCTGTTTGCTGGAATCTAAAATGAATTGCTATCAAAGACCCTTTACACTGCATCCTGACCGGTGCTGCTCAGTTGCTTGAGCACCGCCCGGCAACACGAAAGGTTGCCAGTTCGGTTGCTGCGCAGGGCACATGTCTGGGTTGTGGGTTCAATCCCCAGTTGGGACAAGTGCAAGAGGCAACCGATTAATGTTTCTTTCCCTCTCTTACTCCCTCCCTTCCCCTCTCTGTAAAAATAAATAAAATCTTTTTAAAAAGTATCCTTCTTCATACCAGGCATTTTCCACCATACAGAGGTTAAATTTACAAGCTGGGCATTTGAAGACACTCGAAGTTTTCGTAGCAAATGTGTTTGCAGATTAGAGTCTCTCTCTCTCTCTTTTTTTTAAAAATTAATTGGCAGGAAATCTCTTTTTGGCCTTTCCAAATATACACATGTGCATCTGCGTGCACACACGCCACGCACACGCACAGCACACCACTAAGACTGGCCCATGCCGGGCCTGAGCCCGCCTTCATCAAGAATCACTAAACATTTATTTCCACAGCAGGCGCTCTGGACCAGGTGACTTTCTTCCTCACTCTTACGCCTATTCCCCGGCCAGAAACACGCCTCATTAAGTTTATCAGTGAGATGTATTATAAGCCACAAACACTCGTTTGCTGGAATTTATTAGTCCTAGTGATCTATAGAGTTGGCCTGTTGTTTCATCCTTGCTGAATTTTGATTCCATTTTGATAGATTCAAGAATTCACTTAGAAGCTGTTGATGGGGGAAGTAGGGGACAGGTGGGGCACCTCCCATGTAGCTTGCAAACCACTGAAGTACAGAGGGGAATGGGTCCATGGAGGCACTATGCAAATGCAACGTTTCTTTGCCCCCCTGAGAACCTGTTTCTTTAACATCCACCCTCGCAGGTGATGCTGGCTGCGCTCCATGCTATAAACAAGTTAGGGTCACCTGTCAGTTCAAGGTTGGCTGATCCTGGGGGCAGGGGAATAAGAGAAACTTCTCTATTTCGTCCAATCACAATGTACTCTGTGATGATATAAAAAATATTCAAAAACTGAGAGACAAAGCAGAAAGATGACTGTTTGGCCTTTCAAAACCATTCCAGAGGATCATCTAATCTAAGAGGCTCCCCGAAGGGTTATTAATTTTCCAGGGCAAGGTCAGTTTTGTTGACTTAATACTGACTATGGATTAGGCTTCAGCCTCAGTAAACCCGAGTGTTCATTTATAGCCAGTTAAGCTACGAACAACCAGTAGAAAAGATAACAGCCGAACTGGGGTTGCACCACCAGGTCAGACGCCCATCGGTTCAGCTCCGCCTCCTGTCCTGCGCTGACCGTGCACAGCAGCGCATCATCGTGTGCCGAACAATCTTTGTCATCGTGCTGGTCCCCTTGTGAATTAATGACTCAAATCACTCTCTGACTCAGGCTCACTATATATTTGTCAGGGTTACAACTATAACTTTTTAAAACTTATACATCAACATTTTTAACCTTCCCACAGTGTGAAGAGCTCAAACTCAGCATTTCTGCATAGCCCTAAATAGTTGAAGGGGGTTCTATTCCTCTCAGGCCTTACCGGACCAACAGACTTCTTCGAAGGAGAAAAGGATCTGTGCCAACATTCTAATTGCTACATCTAATGGCTAAGAAAATCAATGTGTTAACAGGATGTTAAACCAGAGATGGCAATTACGTTGTATCTCATGGGCCGTCTCTGATTCATAGCAGCTGCATAGGGCACAACTCCGAAAAGGGTTCTGAGGCCAGATCTGAGCCCCACACTTCCTGATTGATTAGTGATGTCTGCCTAGAGCGGGGAGTCAGGTCCTGGGAGATGTGCGGCAGCGTCGCTATCCCTGCTTTAAATTCTTCACAGATGCTTTCCTGGGACTTTAGGGCGGGAAGAGACTTCAGGAATTATCACACCCTGAGTTCCCAAACAATGGTTAGGATCTAACAAGACACTGACTTATAGCCGTGAAACTAACAGCGCCACCATCTGCAAATTCACTGGAGAACTTTCCCCTCTACCCTAGTCAGCCCTCCCTCCTTTGTCCCCCTGACCTTCCCCTAGCCTCTGCTGCAAGGTGCTAAAAAACAACAGGAACTCCTTCCACACTGTCAGAGGATCTCTGCTCCTGCCCAACCTCATCCCTGAGCCCCAGAGCTCCTGGTCTGACCCTGAGCAGCAGAGCTGCCTGCCACCCAATCTCCCCACCCTTTCCTCCCATCAGCTCCGCCTCTCACTCAGCTGGAAGCTGCCTTCTGGTCAATGGGTGAGGTAGGTGGAGAGAGATCCCCACCTCTGCTTATACAAAGAAGAGAACTATTTTGTTTATCTAAAACCACTTGTCCCAGATCCTGTGGGCTCCGGCTCCCACGCCAGACCCTCCCTGGGCGTCTGCACGCTGGACAGCCTCTGTTGAACTGAGTGGCTGTGGAGGATAGTTACATTTTTGCTCTTCCTCTGGGACGATGCGGTAAACTTTGTATGGCTCGGAAATGTCCAGCTGGGACCGGTCTGTCACTTCCTCAAAATCTGGACTCTTGTTCAAGGCACAGCGTAGCCTGGTCTTCCACGTAGCTGGTTCAGCTTTGTCCCCTTCCTTAAATTTCCCTTTAAAAACTGCCCAGGCCTGAAGGAAGAGAAAGCAGCATGTGAAACACACAGCCGGCCCCTCGACCACGGATCTCCACAGCTACAGTCAGGACCAGCACACTCTCACCCTCCTGAAAGTCCCTTTTTGGCCTCAACCCTCATTCAAGGAATTTCAGGGCTCAGAGACCTCCATCCAGCCACTTTCTCCGATAAATGTAAAAAGACCCAGGCCAGGAAGGGGTCCCCCACGATCTCCCAACTGAGCTGAAATTGGAACTCAGCCCAAGGCTCCTCCCCCACACAGATCCTTCCCTGGACCAAAGAGCCAGGAGAAGCCTGAGGTCAAGTAGCACAAGGAGGAAGTAAGCGCACTTGGTTTCACTAGAATGTTCAAAACAAAGAACAATTTGGTTTTTTTTTTCTTTAATCAACCCCTAGCATGAAAATTTAGCATGAAAAGGAAACACTTGCAAAAATTCTGAGTGTGGTCGTCCACTGCCCTGCTACTTTTAATAGAAATTTTGTTTTGCATTTTGGCATTCATTCTACCCTTCCCCCCATCTCCCCAGGGCACTGTTTAATACGCAATGAAATGTTTTCCCTTTCTGTTGGTTTTTTTTTCACAGCTCTGTCTCCTGACCTCTCCAAACCTTAGTCTCTGGACTAGAAACAGAGACTTAAAGTTGGACACTTAAAGTTAAAATGTAGAATGGAGCATCATTTAAAAAAAAAAAAAAACACGTGAATGGGCATAGTTTTAATTTCAGAATTGGAATACAGGACACATCAATGAGGTCATTACTGTCAGGTCAAGATAACTTTTGGCCTTAGGCATAATCAGACTCCAACGTCCAACTCCAGACTTACAACCTAAAAGAATACCAGAACAAGAGGGAATTCTCAGCTCCACTCGGGAAAACGCAGTTCCAGGGGGAACTTTCCCAAGGTGACCCTGTCTTGGATTGAACCCCAGCCGTCCTGACTTCCAACCCAGTGGATTTCCACTGCAGCAAGCACTCTCCAGCTTAGCGACAATCCCCTGGGAGCTCGTGAAGTGCAGAGTCCTGGGCCTGCCCCTCAAGATTCTCACCCCTTGGTGGGGGTTGAGTCTGCGAACCTGCATCTTTACCCAGCATCCCAGTGATTCTGACTTAGGAGGCCAGGACACCACAAGCCCAGAAACCCCAGAGCTCCCCTACAAATCACAGCTCCACTGAAAATAGTCCTGTCTTTTTTTCTCCTCGTAGTACACATGACCTCATGGTTCACTGCCAACGTGCTGAAACCCAGAGCTCAGACTTTGCATCTCTGCCCGAGGCAAAAAACTGTTAGAACATTCCTACCAGTGGGCGTCAGCGATCACTTCCTTTTCTGACGTAGATGAAAAACTCACCTTTCTGCTTAAAAGTGAGTGGTTTTCAATTCTTTATTAACAGACCATGCCTGGATTAATCCTTTTATTAATCCTTTATCACAAACCATGCCTGGATTTCTTTCTTCGGAGAAATATAAGAGCAAACTATGTACACACTGAACAGTAACTTCAAATATTACATTAAATCAGTGCCTCTACCCCAGCATTATTGACATTTGGGGTTGGATCAGTCTGCGCATGATTGGATGTCTAGCAGTGTCCCTGGCCTCTGCCCACTAGATGCCCTTAGGACCCTAACCCCATTGCGGCAACAAAAAATGTCTCCAGACATTGCCAAGTGTCCCCAGGGAGGTAAAATCACACACACACACACACACAGGGAACCACTCAGCTAACCCATATTACAAATGGACCTTGAAGAGCATGGATTGGGGACAATGTTAGGGCCAGCTGTACTTACGCAAAACGGCAAAGTCTAGAGGGTACTGTCATAGTCACTGGTCCATTCAAGGCTCACACTCTCCCCATGAAGACAGCCAGGACATCATAAAGCAAAGCAGGGCCCATGGGCAGAAAGTGCCCTGGGCTGGCATCAGGTACCCCGCTTCCAGCCTCCACTGAGTCCTTTTGAGAGTTCTCAGGCTGGCTCTCAAATATCTCCCAGCCAGGAGATCTGTCAAGACCCTGGAGCTAACCCCAGACAGAACAGAGTGATTCTGAGTCCCTGGAGCTACCTTGGCTGTCCAGCCACGCCCCCCAACCCCGCCGCCCAAACCTATTCCTCTGTCCGCAAGGTGCTCTGTGCTCCTCAGCAGCCAGCATTGAACATGGGAAGGCAACCTCTTCCTGATTTACCATTACTGTCTCATCTTGTAGTTTAAAACTCAAATTCTATTTTTTTCTCAAAGGCCTACTGAATTTGAAGTATCTGTGCTATTAAGTAACTTCTAACCCATTTAAGATTATCACAATGTCTGGTCAATGAGAGAATAACCAATGAGTTGTAAACTCACCCCCCCCACTCTAACTCGACTTCCCCCCATCAACATTTTCAAAAGGAGGCAGAATATGTTTTTAAAAATAAATATGAGCCTGTATCAGGGCCTCACCAGTATACTCAGGGATGGTACAACATGAGCTAAATGTCTTTTTCAATCTCCCATCTCTGGTCTACACCACGAAGCTGACCTCAGAATGGCACCTGCAGACGACGAAGGAGTCTCTCATGTAAGAAGAAGCTGCTTAAGATCCACTTATTAAGTCAAGAAAACGCACTATTGTTTCTCTTAACTCATACATTTTTAAAAGGTTTTCTTGGAATGTGTGAAACAAAAGGTTCTTGACTTCACCAGAAAATCCCTGAGGCGGCTCCCTGTAACCCAGGCCTGCCTAGTGACTTCTTCCCACGACAGACGGTTTGGTGGGCTCGCCAGAGCTCCAGCCCTCAGAGGGTGCAGCGGGCTGGCACACCTCCAGGAGCGCCACGTGGCTTCTTCCCACCTGCATCTCGCCAGCCCCGGCTGTCACCCTCCCAGGGGCTGCCCAGCCGGGGGAAGGGGGGGCGCCCATGCCTCCCTCCTGCCCCCATTCCTGCTGAGATTGTACGCGCGTTTCAGATTGCCACATTGAGCAACTGCGTAATCAACGGAAACATTGGGAATCTTGCGCATTTTTCTCAACGCTGTTGAAACGGCCATGAAGAACATTGCATAAGATGTATAAATCTGGGGCTTTATTTCATTACCCCCAGAGCATAAGAAGCAGGGAGCAGTGTGAAGGGAGAGGACTTGCATCTCCACCAGCAAGCCACAAGCCAGGGTTATGCAGCCTGCTGGTGCAGCTCCCTCTACCCACGCTCCTCCTGAAGAGGTTTTGCCCATGGACAGCCTGCATCTGTGCTCTCAGCACCCCACACTTCAGCCTAAATCTGTTCATCCCGGCCCTGGTCAGCTCCCAGAGGGGTTCTCGATGTGGCAGGGGAGAGCGCAGCCCCGGAAGGCATCTGGCAATGTCGGAGGCATTTCTAGTTGTCACATTTGGGGGCCAGGTGCTGCTGGCATCTAGTCAGTCGAGGTCAGGGATGCTGCTGAATATCCTACAGTGCAAAGGACAGTCCCAAACAAGGAATGTTCTGGCTTAGATGTCAACCGTGCTGAGGCTGAGGCGCCCCGGCCTACAGCCATCTGTTGTCTAGAATTCCCAGCTGACTGGATGGACCTAGGGCACTGTTTAAATTTAGCTAGAGTCCTTCCCAAAAGAAGTTCACCATAATGTTAAAGGTAAAAAACCTCCACAAGAGAGGAATCCACATCCCTCCAAGGGTGAGAAAGGAAGCACTAGCAGCTCACAAACCTGGCACAGTCCTGGCTCCTGACCTGGGGTCCTTGATGGAAACAATCTGCTGGACATTCAGGCCATGCAGGGCCCCTAGAAGGTGAGTGCAAAACACCCACGGTGTCCACTCTTCTTGGGGAGGGCCAGTCACTGGCATCAGATTCTCAAAGACATCTGCGACCCCAGGTGACAGAGTTGACAAAACTGCTACAGGTGTAGCCCCACTGCAAATGTCAGACAGACCTGAGGAGATTAATGCCTCATAAGCCACTCATGCTCCACTCTGAGGCGAAGCTACGACCTTTTGTCATTTTTGGTTTTGTGTGTCAGAAGACAGTCATCCTGGGCTAAGGGTCATGTTGCACTGAGGTCCCACAGGGCTTGGCTCCACTCATTCATCCAAGGCCTCAGGTCTGGTTCTGGCCCTCCAACAGCTCAGCCTCCCCACTCCTCCTCTCTGCCCACTTACTCTCCCCTCCCTGTCCCGGGCCCCCAGATGCCCACAGAACTAGCACACACGCAGCGGCAGCTCACAACCTGGGCTCTGAGTCAGACTACCTGTGGTGTGCCTGTTTGCAAAAGCGGAAGCCTGGGCTCACCCTGACCTAGGGCTACAGATTTCTCCGGGAGTGGAGCCTGTACTTCTGGAGCCTTGGGAAAGCCTAGAGGAGACTCTGCTGACCCGTTGGGCTGCCCAGCGGGTCAGCAGAGCTGCACTGCCCCAGCTCCTGGCTCCTCTGCTCAAATCTAGGAGCAATGGCAAGAAACCTCTGCTGTCAGTAGTGCTAGTGGTGGGGAGCACGGGCTCTGGGTTGGGCTGCCTAGGTTCAAACCCTGGCTCTGTCCTCCAAGAGCTGTGAAATCTTAGATATGTCACTCCTCCTCTCAGTGCCTCTACAGACAAGGACAAGGACAGTGCCTCCTGTTTAACACTGCGTGAGAGGAAAACACAGACCCTGTGGGCCCAGGCCGGCCACTGAGCGAACTCTCGGTCAACACTGGCAGTCACTGTGCAAATGGTAGAACCAAATAGTAAGTCCCTCAATGCTTGGGGCACTCACTATTCTCAAGGGAAGTCAGGCTATTTGTAGACACCTGCTGCAGGACATCCCGTATGACCCAGCCCGGAAGTAATGACAGCTGGTATCTCTCGCACTGAGCTGGCCCACATCGCCAAACAGAGGTAACAACTTTGCAAGAATGAAGTGTCCTCAATCTCATCGGAAAAAGTGCCACCAATATACAACTGACCTCACAGTGATTAAATGATATAATAGATGTAAAATCACCTAGAATGTTTTTTAGACACATTCTGCACTCAGTTAATGTTTGTTTTTAAAAATTGGGTTAATTTTCAAAAAAGTAAGACAGTGGTCATTCCACACCTCTGCCAGCCCAGCAGGGGGAGGGAAGTCCAGTCTTTACCTTGAAAATGGAAGCATCCACTTCCTGGTTATAATCTTGTTTGCCAGCGTGTTTCCAGGGGATCCGGAACATGCTCTTCTCATCGTTTTCCCAAATCAGCCCTGGGTACATGTTGCTGTCAATTTGTTCAATCAGCCACTGCCGGAGCCGTCGGCCTCCGTTCCGGTCACACATCCTTGGCAAGAAAAACACGTATTCTAAGACATTACGAATATTGGCTCATTCATCACAGCACCCCAAGTACTTAACAGCCAAGAAATGCTAACAGGAAAATCAGGATGGCAACACAGGCGCCAGCTGGGGGAACCCACAGGTCCAGGAACCCGGGCCACCTGCCGTGAGAAGACAATGCCTGCCTCCAGGACCTCAGGCGCCTGGGGCTTTGCGGCTGCTGGCACCCAGCTGTCGGCCCCACCTATGGCTCTGGCTGTGCCCTTTCCAGCTTTTACCACATGTTCCCTTTCAGGCATATCTAATGGCACCATTCCGTCTTTCGCATGAGATGGGGAAAAATCACTGTTACGTTTTCAGGTCCTTTCCGTGAGCACCCAGCGCTTGAAGGGCCAGTTCCACAGCTCGGCGCCCAGTCTGACCAGTGTCAGTGAGCAAACAGGACGGCTGTGGTCTCCAAGGAGAAGGAGAGTCGCAGGCTATCCTTCTGAGTCAGCAATTTTCAACCGGTGCGCCGCACGGGTTTTTAAAACACGCAACACCTGACTGGAGTCAGGGGCACTGACCTCTTTTCCTTAGACCGTCAGATAAAAAATGCCACAGCCAGCACAACAATAGCCATCCAGTGTGAACGAATCAAAATTCATTCTATTTTACCTAAAATGTACATATTTTATTTGTACAATTTTGGCGTGCCACAGAATTTTAGTAATTAGTTTATGTGTGCCATGAAATGAAAAAGGTCGAAAATCACCATTCTAGATTATTCCTTTGCAGCTGATTTAGGGATGGCAGCATGGTTTGGGAAGGACAGAGCGGGGATCCCATTCAAATCTTGCCGTCTCTCAGCTGGGTGCCCTGGGAGCATCATTTAACTCTGAAGTGTCAGCTACGCTGGCTGAAATGCTGGGAATATTATCATTGTACTGGGGGTTCAGACGATACGTATAAATCATCTAAGACAGTGCCTGGACCTTCAAAGATTTCCTCTAAACAACAGATGTTGTTGTTATTATCCCAACTTTCCACCTAGGGACTCTTATGACCAACCGAGAGGCAGCAGACAAGCATGAGGAAATCGACTGTGGTCACAAAGTTAACCCAGACAGACTCCTCCAGAATGCGCCAAAATCGGGGGACCTCACCATCCCAGGGCACCCAAAGACAGCCCTCGGAAGAACACTCCTACCACAGCAGGCAGCTGTCCCAAGAGCACAGAGAAAAAGAGAAAGCAGCCGTGCCGTACCAACTCACAGCCCACATTTACAAGAACTGGGTGGAAATCCCCTAGGCAGTTGGACAGACGCCCACCCAAAGAGAAAAAGAGAGATAGCGTTTCTACTCTTCTGATTAAAGTGTGACCTCTTTGGGCAAAAGAGTTTGAAACAATCAGCAGTGACAAGACATAATGTCCCCAGGAATATGGTCACATCCAGAGTCACGCGGGTCCATAAAGCAAGAAGTGGCTGTTATGAAAACTCCAGCTACCCTGCAGGCAGCTCCAGAGTCAGAGAGGGCAGCCGGGTGCTGGGGAGAAAGAGAGAAGGGCTTGGGGCGCCAAATGTACTAACCTTTTCATCCCACAGCCCCAGCTGCCCAGCTGTGGGTTCAAAAGGAGAGAAGTGTGAGAATGGGGATTGGACTTTGATTGGAAAGCTGTGGACTCCAGCAGAGGCTGGTCTCTAAGTAGACCTTGGTTAAGTCACTTGGGCCTCTCTGTGAGGCTCTCCTCACCTGTGAAGTGAATGGGTCTCAAGTGTCTCGGAATTCTAAAACAGTCCCTTGTGTTTCTAAATACAGGACAGATTTGGGAGGAGCACCTAACGAGGGGAATGAAATGATACCACCAAGCTCCCCCCAGGAAATAACTTGGCAGAATAGAGGCTCCTATGGTCCCTTCCTGTTGGAAAGGCAAGAGACTCCCCTCCCTTGAGGAAGGAGCTGTGTGGGGGACAAGGAGAGGGAGCCAGAACCCCAAAGAAAGTTGGTGTCTGTGGATCTGTCAATTAAAGGACATGTCCCTGCTCGTTAGCATTTTGCTCACCCCCTTGGTACGAGGTTGATAAACTAGAGTCCGTGGTCCAGGGGCATCCTGAAATGAAAAGCAATATTTTGTTTGTATGGGCATTTTTTTTAAGAAAGTGATTGATCAACACCTTCTCATTGGGGTTTTTAATGGATTCATAACCCCAAATTATGAAGGACATAATATGTCCTTCATAATTTCTCCAAAATTGTTAAGGACAACTGTATTGGTGATTTATAAGAGGAAAAAAAAGTAAAAGAGATGGCATTAAGAGGAAGAGTAAGTCATAGAAGATAAAAGCTGGAAAAACTTTAGAAGTCAACTAATCCAGCCCGTCTTTGTTATAATGAAAAAACTGAGGCCCAGAAGGCAGCCCAAGCCCCAGACACCCAGCAAGGGGGTCTTATTTTACTCACTCTGCAGAAAAAAGCATGGTCGAATTATAAGATCTCATAACATGGGCAGCCCCACCTGAATTCTCAATGAGACCACCCGCAAGGTTCTAAGCAGCATTAAAAGCCTAAGATTCTAATACAGCGAAGATCCATAATTATCCATTAAACACTAACAAATTAATTCCACCAAATGCTGAGCCAGGAAAAATTTATAAGCCCAGTCACATGTTTATAACTTCCTCTTCCTTGGTTTTTAGGTGATAATTCTCTTTATGGGCCAAACCCTATCTGGAGCTAATCTGCACCCTATAAATGGGTCCGGGGGTCAGGCTTCCCAGGCGGCAGGCGATAAGAGTCCAGGATGTGCCAGAGAGGCGGCACAGAACTCACCTTCTCCCACACCCCTCAGGGCCCCTGGGCACTTGCCCTGGCCACCACAAACCCCCATCACCCTGCGACCAAAAAGCATCAGAGCCATTTCTCCCTCCGACCCAGTCCTGCTAAAATGGCTAAAGCAGCCCTAATTCTTTTCATGGGGGAACCTGCCACAATCCAAAAGGACGCTCTCAGAACCCTCCTTTAAGGGCCAGCTCCTAACTTAGGTTTAAAGAGTTGTGTTATATCTCCTCCCACATGTTAGGGAATCATTTAAAATCCTGGAAAATTCTGTCTCTACATCCCCGAAGCAGTTCATAGCTCTGGGTAAGTGACCCATCTCACCTTAGATACCTTTCTTTACACCAAAATGTCCTGTTAGCTGTGACCCCATACAGATTCTTTGCCAAGGCTGTGATGGAAGCAAAGGCCTCAAACCCTGCTCAGAAATCCTAACTGTCCGATCAGAATTACAAACTGCAGTCTGCCCGTTCCACAAGCCAACCCACACGAGCACTGCCGGTTACTGGGCAGTTTCACGGTAGTGACCCTCAAGTGTTATTCCATGCAGTAGGATTTGAGTGGGACAGGGAGGAGGTCTTATAATAAAGAGTAAATATTTCCCTTCGTTATATGAGCCATTCTAAAGTCAAGTCCATGCCAACAAGATTTGAAGGAAAATAAGATTTATTTTTTAAGCCTCAGCCAGTCTTTAGGGGCAGCCACACAAGGACCAACAACTTGAACCTTCGGTTTATACTCAGGAACACAGAGGGGCGTGCCCTGATCGCGCTGGCCCCGAGACCGGGCGGCAGCTGCCCTCCCACCCGCCCGCCGCGTCGGCCCGCCCGGCCCTTGCCCGCCCGCCCAGGCCTCCTACCCGCCGCCGTGCGCGCCCGACCTGCCGCCTGCCTTCTTGCAGCCGTCCGCGTTCCCACGCTCGCCGCCGCGCTCGGAGTTGCGGCGCAGAGCCCCGGCGCCGGTGCTTGTTTAAGGGTGGGGCGTGTCCGGCGAGCCGTGCGCTCGTGGTTCTGCCAATGGTCGCGGGAAGGTCGCCAGAGCCACCCAATGGGCGTGACCCGCCTGGCTGGCCTTCTTCCGAGAAATCACTTTGCTGAAAGTACACAGCGACTTACGGGTCCCGGCGTCTTCCGGGCTCTGCTCTGAGGGTCCGGGGGCGGCGCGGGACCCGTGTGCCCGCCGGAATTCCCGAGGGGCCGCGGGGGCGTCGCCGGCCCAGGCCAGGGCCAGAGCGGGATATGGATGTCTGAGCTGGAGGTCAGGTCGCTGCCTGGCCGTCAGGGCGGAGGCAGGAGTCAGATGCTGGAAATCGGAGCCGTGGGGTGGATTGCGGGTGTCAGATGGCAGAGGTCGGGTCGAAGGTGGAGGTCAAGGCTGGGATGGCGTGGGCGCAGAGGTCAACACTGCAGACAGTCGGTGGTCCCCGCGGAGTGCTCACCAGTACCCACCCAGGCCATCTCTTGGAATATGGCCAAAGTTCCCGGATCTGTTTGGAAGGCAGCCCCCATTAGGATGAAGCCCGTGGTGAAGTCCAGACCGTGACAAACAGTCCGCTTAAGATGTGGAAAGGACCTGCCACTTACAGACCGGGTTCTAGATAACCAATCGCTTGCACTTGACCACTGAGAGTGGCAGGAGAGAATTACCTTGCTTAAAAAAAAAAAAAAAAAAGTGTCCGAAACCACTGCCCTCTGAAGATCAGAAATAAAAATAGGAGTGTCTAGCATGTTCGTGCTAGAATGTCCAATTAGGGAAATTTTCATCACACATTCTTTTCCCCAGAAAACATCCGTTTTGTGGAGGTAGGACCCCCTGTGCGTCTATGCCGTCAGTTCCCAGCCCCTCCTGGCTGTTGGCTGGCATTTATGCTGCATATGGGAGTGGGGTAGAGAAGCAGCGCAGCTGGAAACCATGAAAACACGAGTCCTGGGAACAGAAGGGAGAGGCACGCTTTCCCTTGTTCTGCTCTGGGGCATCTTCCAGTACAGAACAATGAGAGTCGCAATGGACTTTCACTGCCTAGTTGGCCAATCATACAAAAGCAGCAATGCTTACAGGGCCATTTTATTCAATAGACTTTTCAAGGACCTACGAAAATGTTTGAGACTGAAAAAAAATTTTTTATTGGCCCTGAATTGCAAAAAGTACATTGCAAATTTGAAATTCATAAGGGTTCAAAGAAAGATCCCCGTAACATAACATGTCAACTTCATAATTGTAATTTATTTATAGATAAACATTTCATGATAACCCCATGTAAGTTAGAAATCACTTAATAAGAATTTCCTAATACTGTGATTGCCGGAAAGTCACAGCAATTATAAATTAAGTTCCCTGTCGCCAAATAAGTTCAAATGAAAACTGTTTTTTTAAAGGTCAAATTCTTTAAGAGTATTTAGATAATGTGGAAGTAGTTTAATATATTTATTATGCTGTGGGAAGAGCTTCCAGAACTCGGAGTGCCTAGGACGTAAGAAGTTTTTAAAACAGCGTGCCGTGTGTGTTTATGCTTGCGTCTGTTCACGAATATGCCCCTTAGTCCTGCCCAGACTTCCATACCTACAGCTGTCCCTGCACAAAGTTGAGCACCCAAGTTCCCACTTAACTCACCACTTCAATAAAGGTAGGAGCGAAGCATACGGCGCCGTCAGCTCTAGACGGGTCACAGCATATATTATTGGCAGTAGGTGTCACTATATACATTACAGGAATCATCACAGTACACTGACTTGCATTAAAACTGATCCCGAAACCCCATATTTTCAATGAGGTGATTCCTCACCACCTAGCAACAATTTCTAACCTTATCTATCTAGTTCTGTTCTTACATAACGGGCATTTGTTGAGCAACTACTATGTGCTAGATGCAGTGCCAAGGACAAGTGACTCAAAAAAAGTGTCTCTCTGGTCATTCCTTCCTCGCCAGTTACCTGCCAGGATCTCCTAAATCTGGTAAGTGTCATCTGATTTCCACAGCAGCCTGCTCACCTTCCTGCCTCCATATCCTGTCCCTGTTCTTCCTACCTTTGTTCCCCCAGTTTAATCCTTTCCATCTGCAATGGTCTCCCTATGGCTGCTACAACAGGTCCAGATGCTCGCCCTGGCACCTCAAAGCCATACTCTGCCAACCTGACCTACTACTGTCATCCAATAAGAACCCCTGTTCCTGTGAATAGCATTCTGCCCCCACAGCGAGAACGACAGGTTGTGGAGTCAGACCCCACTTCAAACCCAAGCTCTCTGACTCACGGAATGTGTGACTTCCAGCAAATGACTTACCTCCCTAAGCCTCAGTTTCCTCACCTGCATAATGGTGTGGATGATAATATTATGTGAATTGCCAATAGTTAATTGTTTATGATCCACACAAAGGGCAGTTTCATGTGCTTCAAACTACTCAGTCCTGCCTCTTAGAATCAGTGTGATGTGAAGGGAGGTTGGAGACTAGGGAAGGAAATTGGTGAAGAGATTTCTGGGGAAGAACTTTTCCATTTTCGGGTCCCCACCTCTCCCTTCATACTTTCCTAACCCAAGCTTCCTGAGGGGGCTTCCAGGGAGCTCTGAAATGTTTGCTGAGGGGACAGGTGTCAGCTCACTCCCAAGAAATCTGTGCTCCAGGAAATGGGCTGTTTTTTATACTCCTCTGAGCTGGGGGTTCTCTGAGAACACCCCAGGTTGGTAATTCACTAGCAGCACTCATGGACTCAGCACAAAGCTGTGCTCACCGCCACGATTTATTACCGTGAGAAGATGCAGAGCGAACAGCAGAGGGACAGCGTGTAGGGTGAAGTCCTAGGGAACCAGGCACGTGCTCCCAGAGTGCCCTTCCAGGAGAGTCACCCAGGACGTGCTGAACCCCCACAGTGAGTCATGTTGCCCACCAGGGAACTCAGTGCCCAGGGGTTTTATTGGGGGACCGCCACATGAGCACCCTCTGCCTTCCACAAATCCAAATTCCCAGACTCCCAGGGGGGAAGCAGGTGTTCAGCATCATCCATGCTGTTTGCACAAACAGTTTGGGCTCAGGGAGCCACTCTGATCAGTTCCAGGAGTTGTGGGGACTCCCGAAATCCAAGTTCACAGGTGCCAGCCGAGGGCCAGCCCTGGAAGCAGCCGTTCCTGGGGCCCAAGGTCTCGGGCCCTCTATGTTAACTTTTTTCTGCACGTGCTTCTAATTGTGGGGGCAGGAGGGAGAGTTACATGCGAAACCTGCCACACCCCAAAATGCCTGTGGGTATGTTCGCCAGCCACTAGCTACCTGTGTTTACCCATCATTAACTAGGTAGGATGAGTTTTCTCAGCCTCACTGGGGCCAAGGGCCCATGCTTAAGGACAAAGTCACTACATGCCAGCATTCAGAGGCATGAAGATGGTGGGAGAGTGGCAGAGTCTTCCACGGAGGGACCCCCCCCACTTGCCACCTCCCTAGTGATCTCTCCACCTGGAAACCCCGGCTCTTCCCAGCCACAGAGCTCATGCTGACCTAACCAGATAACCCAAAATAGTAGACTGAAAGCTCTTTTTCCTCTTTTCAGCTTTAAAGTTCTCAACCGAATCTGCTCTCAGGAGTGGCCACACTCTGTCACGCGTGCTGGCTCCCAGCTCGACCAGCCACATGGATCCCAGAGTGATTCTCTGGTTTTCCCTTCTTCTCAAGCTTGACTCCAGGACAACTCTGGACAAAGGACATTTTTGTAAATTTTTGAAATTTTTCCTGATTGTATGTTTCCACAAGAGACCTTTGGCTCCAGACCACATCAACATAATGACACTACTGTCTTCCTCCAAGAAAGGAATACCAAATCAGAGAAAGGATAGTTAACTGTAAGAAATGGTACTAATGCTGAAACTGAGTGGGCAAACCAGAAAAAAATGGATAGGCAGGCTGAAGAAACAGGAAATAGTAAGAGATCTATCTGTCCACAGATCACTAACCTGGATGAATGAGAAAGGCTTTGAAGAATACAGAGCATGATGGAGTCAGGGCAGGTGAGAGATCAGAAATACTGAGCAGACAAAACAGGACATTTGCTAAGAATTAATCTAACCATCAAGAAAACAGTAAAGGGGGTAGGTAGTCAAAGATCTAAGACCGGACAGGGAGAGCACTAACCATAAAAGAAAAGATAGATAAATTGGACTTCATTAAAATTAAGAGCTTATGTTCATCAAAAGATAGCAGTAAGAGTGCAAAGCAAGCCAGGCCTGGGAGAAGATACTCACAACACCTACTTTCAAGAAAGGACACAACCAGAACCTAGAGAGACATCCTGTGAATTGACAAGAACAAGATTCCACCCTAAGTTCTCAAGCAAAGAGAATTTATTACATGGATCTTTGTTGTCAGATATCACAGGCCATTTTAAGTTAGAAAATTCAGTAAGATCAATGACTACTATAGAAATGCACTTTGCTCAGTAATATTTGACTTGCAATATTTAATGATCCACTTGGTCATTCACAAAAGTTCTCAACCGTAATTGGTGGCGTTGCTGTAAGGGTATATTGCCCGTACTTCTATCTCTTGTGCTACCCTGAGCCTGGGAGGTCCTCAGGCTTTTTAAAGAAATGTGTTCACCAGCATAAAGCTGATTCGTTTTGAGAGATCGCGAATGTCCTTGAAGTGGTTTCTGTGGGTGCAGAACAAATGGCAAATTTGAACCGGCCCCTCTTACAAGAGTTTGGAAATTGAATCTGCTTAACTTCAGGAGTCGCGCTCATGCCCTGCGTTATGCACTTGTGTCTACCCGGAAACGGTGTGCGACTTGGAGAAAAAAGGAGGAGGAAAGGACTGAGCAGGCAGCCCGGGGGCCCCCCCGGGTGCAGGAAGGCATAGGATTCGCTGCACTAACCGATAGCCAAAAAGCATATGAAAACGTAATCAAAATCATTAGTCGGGAAAATGCAAATTAAAAACTGCAGTAACACCCGAAACCAATATAATATTGTACGCCAACTATACTTTAATGAAAGAGAGAGAGAGAAAAGACACAGTAAAATATTACTACACAGCCACCAGAATGGCTGGTGGTAAAAAGACTGACCGTACCCTGTGTTGGAAAAGATGTAGAATAATTAGAACTTTCAGTCACTGATGGTAGGAGTACAAATTGGTACGTTTGCTTTGGAAAATATAGGGTAAACCTGTGCCTACCCTAAGCCCAGAACTTCCGCTCCTAAATACATCCGCAAAGAAATGAGTGCATGCAGTCCACGGAAACACACATTCAGAACACATAATTGCGGCTTTTTTCCTAATAACCCTAAATGTTGGTTTGGAAATAGCCCCAGATATCAATCAACTGGAGGCCACCAACTGTGCTGCACGCACACAATGAAATACTACTTAACGACACAAAGCACATCAGAACCACACTCGCGGCAAGGATGAAGCTCACAGACATCATGCTGAGTGAGAGAAGTGGATGCAGAAGAACACCTGGGAGTCTGACTTCGTTTACACCAAGTTCAAGAAGGCAAAACTGAGGTGACAAAGGTCGCAATAGAGATCATCTCAGGGGCTGGGGTGGGATGAGCCACCAGGGAGCATTCCCGGGGCTGGAAAGTTCTACATCTTGACCCGAAGGTAATACAGTGTGTGCGTGTGTGTGTGTGTGTGTGTAATGCACCCTGCAGTACATGTCAGGTTTGTGCGACAAAAATGAACACGAGGGCAGCGGACAACTGACAACTTGCAAGCTCAAGCAGAGACTCCTGATACTCCTCACCAGGTCAAGATCTAAAACCCAATTACCTACATGGGCAGCCCTGGGGCCCCCAGGTGCAGGAAAGAATATGATTCACCTGGGAAAACCATTTCGTACTTGAAAGTTGGCAGTTTAACTAGGCAGATAAGGAAAAGATCCACTGATTAGTTTACTCCACACAGAACAAAAGGCTACAGCTTATCAGGCAGTTAAACACACAGGATGGGGGTGTGTGTGTCGATTTTTTCACGTTAAGAGGCTATCTTCCGACACAAGTGAGATTTCTCCAAGGGGGTGAATTGTGGCTGACTCAAGAACCTCAGAAAGGAAAATATTCAGAAACTGGGTAAAACCCGTCTGTTCTAAAGCTGTGAACTTTGAACCTATTTGCGTAGGTATAGTTTCTCTTTTACTGAAGTAATTGCTCTAGTGCGTTCAAGGTGGATTTAGATGATAATTTACTAGGTGCTAATATTGCCTCGATCTATTTCTTTACTCTAGAAAGATAAATTAAAAATCTGAGGTAAGTCTGTGTTTGTATATATACTAAAATTCATTACTTTGTTTCAAACACATTGTTCATTTATTCACTGGATATTTATTAAAGTCCTGTAATGTGCTATGTACCTAACTCATTACCACCCCGCATGGAGGGCCCAAGCATGTAAAACTTCAATGTAAAGAAAAAATTGCCTAAGCATTTGTTAATTTCCTTTTTTTTTTTTTTGCTTTTCAAAATGTAAATTTCATTCATACTTATTACTAGGGGGAAATTTCTTGGAGTAAAAGAATTCTAGGCATAGATCAAAAATATTTATAACATTTAGGACTACTGCTAGGACATACTGGTTTACCAAAAATGTAAATTCTGATATGCAGCACAGATTTTTAAATTTTAATATGTAGCATGGATATTTTAAACTTCAATATGTGTAAGTAACTGGGGGCCCTTACTCAGAAATCTGAATCAGCAGGATTCAGAAACCTATGTGCTTACCAGCAAAGCCAAATAAGCCAGAATGAATTTACCCGTGTCCGTCTCCCAGTGACCTTTGCAGACATGCAACACATTGACCTCTAGCAAAAGTATGGCTTAAGCACAGAAAAAAAATAGTGCAATAATATTTACTTACCTCTAAATAAAATAAATTTTGAGGATTCTCAGAGGCTTTTCTTTTTAATTCTTACCCAAGGATATTTTTTTATTGATTTTAGAGAGAGAGAGAGAGAGAGAAACATTAATTGGTTGCCTCCCATACACTTCCCGACCAAGGATCAAATCTGCAACCTAGCTATGTGCCCTGACTGGTAATCGAACCCTCAGCCTTTTAGTGTAAGGGACAATGCTCCAACCAACCGAGCCACCCAGCCAAGTCTCTAAGAGACTTTTTAAAATGACATGCTAGAATGCCACCTTTTCACTGATTCTAAAAGCCCAGACCACGTACGTAATAGTCTTTATTCTCCGTGTCAGACTTCTGTGGCACGTGGTAGTTGTGCATCAATGGGCAGAATTTGCTCCCGAATTTACTTCGATCCACCTAATAATGAGCTGTGCTTTAATAATCGCCTGTGAAAAGGGTTGAGGTGCCTGGTGAGGTGGGGAGCTGCTTCTACCTGGAAGCCTCATCACCTGTGAAAGATTTTTCCAGAAAGTGTTCCTGTGTCACCTGGGAGAGTGCCCAGAATTAATCGGGAATTAATCCGTAATGCCCGAATTCTTCCAGTTTTAAGATGCTGTGATTCCAGTTCAACTTTTTTGTCTCCAAAGGGGTTTTCAGGAAATACTTCCTGAACTGAGGTAGTTAAATTCACACTGGGTCATCGCTTCTTTTGCTGTAATCGCATGGCTGGCTGTGATGTGCCAGGTAACTACCTATACAAGAGGCATGCGAATAAGGACAGAAGGGGAGTTGGACCAACGCATTGACAAGACCCTTTGGTTCCCAGCACTGCACTATGGACCCAACATAGACAACGAAGGGGAAGAACTAATTCGCTGTGCGGCCCTGAGTGAGACCAGCAGTAGCAACTTCCATCTGCAGCTTGCTCTCTTTTATAAAACACATGCTCTCAGATCTTCTCATTTGGTTCTAAAATCAGCCCTGTAAGGAGGGATAGGTATGACTGTCCCCATTTGACAGATAGGAAAACTGAGAGCCAAGATGGCTGAAGGCTCTTAACTTCAAGTCCAAGGCTCTTTGTATTCCTCCACATAGCTTTACTCTCGGGATGGAGGTGCAGCCCAGAGCAGAAGGGTGTAATTCACACCTCTGTTTCCTCTTCTGCAAAATTAAAGGGTTGAACTAGTTAGGCACTGGAATTTCTTCTAGATCTAAATAAATGCCTAATCTCTTCATGCACTTGAGAACTCGGCAGGGGAGGAGCTGGGGAGAGGACACAATGGCTGAACTTCCATTGCGAGTTAGTCATTTCCTTCCTGACAGCTTCTTTTTGCTCTGAGCTCTTCCTTTTACCCTTGTCGCCCATTCATGCAAATAAATGCATCATCACTTGAGAGTCAAGCTAGAGGCTGCTGCAAACAACACCTGCTTCACACTGTGTTCCTGGAATGTGAATAAAAGCTGCAGTTTGTACCAGGGTCATGTAAGTTCACACCAAGCCTGGGTATTGCGTAAGTTCTCTTTCCTCACTCAGATCCAGCTCTGTGGGATGCTCCCGGGGCCCCAAAGGTTTAGAATTATGTCCTTGTAGAATAATTTCCAGGGATTCTTTTTCAGATTTAAGTAAATGGAAAACCTGACAGTTTCATCCAGGATGTGGGATTTCTGGAGAGATGGTGCGTGCTGTTTAACACTGCTGAAACTCCCCGGTGCCGAATAGGGGTGCTTATCCTTTCAAGGTATGGATGGCAGATTGCTTTCCCTAAAGACTATTCTTTAAAAAAAAAAAAGTTGTTTTTTTTTTTTTTCAGAGAGAGGGGACGGGAGGAAGAAAGAGAAGGAGAGAAACATCAATGTGTGGTTACCTCATGCGCACCACTACTAGGGACCTGGCCCACAATCCAGGCATGTGCCCTGACTGGGAATCAAACTTTAGTTTACAGGCCGGCACCTGAAGACTATTCTTACGTTTTTGTCTCCTCTTTTCTTGCTTGCATTACGTTATTTACTGTTGCAACACATAAATTTCCCCGAATGCTGCTATAGGCTGAATGTTTGTGTCCACTCAGAGTCCATATGTTGAAGTCTAGCGCTCAATGTAACAGTATGTGGCGGCGAGGCCTTTGGGGGCTGACTGGGCCGTGAGGAAAGAGCCCTCATGAATGGGATTAGTTCTGTTATAAAAGAGGCTCCAGTCAGACCTTGATCCCTTCCACCATGTAACGTTATAGCAAAAGACAGCATCCACGAACCAGAAAACGCCCTGTTATTGGAAGTTACAGAAGAAAGCATGACTGAATAGAGGCTATGCCATGTTTATGGACTGGAAAATGCGATGTCGCAGAGGAGCTGAGACAATTGTGAAGAACAGTTGGAGGACTCAATTTGCCAGATTTTGGGTCTTGTCCTTAGCCTGTCAGAACTAAGAGAATGTGATGGCAGCATGGTCAGAGGCTGGAACTAATGGGACAGCAGGATCAGTCCAGAAACTGTCCCCCTGTGTGCATGGGAACTGAGAGTATGACAGAGGAGCCATTAGAAATCAAAGAGGGAAGGTGAGCGGGTTAACGTATGCTGGAGAGACAGTTAACATCCCTATGGAGAATAAAAGCAAATCAGTTCCATGTTGCACAAAGAACCCACAGCAACATCCCATGGGTTACAAGTCGAACTGTAAAAGGCAGTAAGCAAAATTTCTTAGAAGAAAATGTAGGGAAACAACATTAGACCCTGAAAGTAGGAAAGGACTTTTTAGAGAAGACACAAAAAAGTATAAACCATACAGAGAATGGTTAATGCATTGAAATTTTCTATACCATGAAAAAAAGAAAATGCAAACAAGACCTCAGCCTAGAAAATATATGCAACAAAGATTATAGACTGTTACCTAGAAAGTATAAGAATTAAAAAAAAAACAAGAAAACAGGCAAACAACTAGAAGAAAAATATGCAAAAGAGATAAATAAAATATAGACTTACTATATGATATAACCACTCCACTCCTGGGTATGTACCCAAGAGAAATAAAAACATACATCCACACAAAAACTTTTACACAGTTGTCCATAGCAGCATTACTCATAATAGCCCAAAAGTGGGTATGACCTAGATGTCCATTACCTGATAAATGGGTAAACAAAATGTGGCACAGCCATGCAGTGGAATATTATTCAACCATAAAAGAGGATGGAGCACTGACACATACTACAATATGGATGGCCTTTGAAAACACCATGTTAGATTTTTTTAAAAAAAAACAGTCACAAAAGACCACATATTGTATAATTCCATGATCTGAGACATCCAAAATAGGCAAATTTATAGAGGTAGAAAGTAGATTGGTGACCGCCTAGAGCTGAGAAGTTTGGAGAGAAGTGGGAAAGGGTTTTCTTTGATTGGTGTTACAAAATTGACTGTGGTAATGGTTACACAATTCTTTACATATACATAGTAAAGCCTTTGACTTATACGCTTTAAATGGGTAAACTGTATGGTAAGTTAGTTGTGTCTCAATTGAGCTGTTTTTAAATATATCTATCTAAATGAATAACTTATAGAAAAGTCCAAAAAGCCAATAAGCATGTAGAAAGGTGCTTAACTACAATAGTTTTAAGGGAAATGCAAGTCAAAACCGTGAGGTAGAACTTTATACTCAACATATCTGCAAAATCTCAATGTAAGATAGTACCAAGGCAGGCCAGGAAAGAAAATAGGGAGATTCAAATATGCTGGTGGAGTGAAGTTGCTATCACCTCACCAAAAACCCGGGAATGTCTAAGAAGGGTGACACTGCTCACACTCGATGAGTCAAGAATTCCACTTGTAGGCAAAGACCTCGGAGACTCTCACACACGTGCTCAGTAGGATGCGGGATAAATGCGTGGGCAACGTCTATTATGATGAGGACGCGGAAGCACCCGTGGCTAAAATGTGATACATGAATACAAGAGAAAACTACACTGCAGTTCACATGATGAAGCATCAGATATAGTTTTGAATCAAAACCACAAGTTGCAAACTAAATCCATGTAAATATCATGTCACTTAGATCAAGTGTGAATACATGCACAATGGAATTATGTGTTGTTTATGGGATCACACGTGTGCAGAAATGCCATGAAAAAGAGTACAGGAATGATACAGTCTTAGTTCATGAGAGCTATTACCTGTGAGGAGGAAGTGAAATGAGACCCACCTGTGAGAAGAGAGCAACAGCCTGGCTGAATCTGTTATGTTTTATATAATAAAAACAATCCTAGGTGAATAGCTCATTGTGTGAAGATTGATAAACTGGAGATGGATGTTCATTGAGTTATTTTCTTTTATTTATGCTTCAAAATGTAACAGCTTGTGAGAGAATGCATCGGTATACACTGTTGCCTTGAAGTGTGCGCACGAACACACACGGAGCAAACGTGGAGGCTGGTGGGCAAGCTCCTTGAGGCGGTGTCCGGAAAGATTGGAAGCCTGGCTGCCAAGGCCCAGGGTCCAGAAAGGGCGGGGTGCAGGACTTAGAATTCAGACCGCCAGGGCACCTCGGCAGGTATACCCCAGGACACATAATGTGCAGATAGGAGTGTGCCTGGGAGTGAGAGCAAGAACACAGAATAGCTTCCACAAAAAGCAGAAATCTGTGGAGGGACACTTGGGCGAGAATCAATGCGTTCACACAGAAACACAGAGACCAGACAAATTTTGCAATGGGCACATCTAGAACAAGGAAAGGAGTCTGCATTGGCCCTTGAACCAGGACAGACTTTCAACCTATTTAGAAAACGCACACACAGTATATGGTAAATGGCCCAGAGGAAGAAAGAAGAGGAACCATACCTTTTTCTCAGGAGTCTAGATAGAGCCTGACTAGTGGGGCAGATGGACAGGTGTACACATCGCTGTCCTTCAAAGTCAAGTACGTGGCTAGAAGGATCCAAGCAGGAACAGAGCAGAGGGAACCCAGAAGGAAAGATAACAAGGCATTGTGCAGGTGCAGCCTCCAAAAAGCCTGTGAAGCTCCTTCCTATAGGCTTCCTGTTGGAGCTTCTGTCTGGCAGGAGGGTGGGCTGAATCCCAGCACCCCAGACATGCAGAAACCAGGGTATGGGAGAGTCCACCAACCACGTATGGAAGAGAGGGGAAAACCTGGGTTCCCCACTGTGTAGGAAGTGGGACTTACCCACTGTGTTGAATTCACCCCCAACTGGAACAATCAGAAGAGACTTCCTGGAGGAAACATTTGAAATGGACCTGAAAGGTTGAGAAAGGCTTTTTACAGGTACAGAAAGAAAAGACCCAAACAAGAAAAGAAATCATGCCAGAGACCTCGGGAGGGTAGTAAACCTGGTTTTATTCCTTGGAATCCACGGTGCCCAGTGCACAAAGGAGTGGTGTAATCATGGACACGCTGAGCCTGCCAGGGGACAGCAGTAGTCACAGGGGCAAGTGTCCAGGTTGCAGATAGGAGAGTAAGGTACACACTGGGAAGGGTGGGAGCCAGGCTGAAAAGGGCTTTTCTCCATCAGAACTCGAATAATGTGCTGGGCGAGCTCCTGAGCAGGGTGGGGACCCAGATGGAGGCGTGGCTTAGGAAGACAGTGGGGCAGGGAGTCTCTGCGGGCATCTGCCTCTCAGTTTGGCGGCGGATAAAAGAATTTATTATGTCATTCAGAAAAGTTTTCCGTGGGTGATTGGTGTCCCTGACCATGAACCTGGGGGTTTCCAAAGAAGCACTTCTCCTTCCCTGGCTCACAGCTTCCTGTGTCCTCCAGCTTGGCAGCGCCTCATCCACTGTCTTACCCCTCCCACGTAGGTCTCCGAATTAGAGCCTCTGCCGCTCATAACACATTCTGTGCAGAAAATATTAATTTTTCATATCCTCAATTTTTTTTAAGTGTGGTTTCAATGTTGCGTACCTTAAAAAACACTACACAGGTTCCATACTGGAAAAAAAAAATTTTAACTCTTTGCCTCTGCAGCAGCCAAGCATCCCAAATATCACTTGGGTCAGCCTTGTGAAGGTGCTAAAATCCACTGAATCGTACACTTTTAAATGGTGCATTTCATGGCTTGTGAATTCTAAGTCAATGAGAAGCAATGAAGAAAGGCGAACTCGAAAGAGCAGCAGTGGGTCTGGGGCTAGAAACATTTTGTGCTTGGTATAATGTCCATTTTTAGCTGCTGTGCTATTTCAGAAAAATTATAATTGACTGAAGTTAACAAAATTTTTACTCTACATTATAGTAATTATTGAACTACTGTTTTCACCCAAGGTTTTCTACTTCTCTGTTCTGGTTTAGACGGGAGGAAATTGAAAATTATGTCATCCAAAGGCATTGAGGTTGCCTGTCTCCGTGCTATTTCGATACCATCTGTAAAGGACAAAGAAGGAACAAGAGAAGAGAAAAATACAGAGGCTTTAGGGCAGAAAGAGTGGTTGGGCCACTTTGAGGAGCTGACATTTAAGTGGAGGCCTGAAGAGCCGAGAAACCGGCCATGTGAGCTGGAGGGGAATAGGCGTTTCAGCCACATGAAGTCATGTGGCTGAAAGTGGTCTGTCAACTTCGGGGCTCTAGCCAGCTGACCCAGCGGCAGCTTCCAGTGTCTCAGGAGAAGTGGCAGGGAGCGAGGCCTGTGGGTGTCAACCCTGAGACTGAATTATGTGAAACATGACCCCAAAGCTGAGAAGCATCACCCCAAGCACTGTGGGAGTTTCCTCCTGCCCAAGAACACTTGGTAGGTATCGCCTGCAGAGCTGCACATGAGAGAGCTTTCAAGTCATCTCCATTCAGTGGTTTCCTGCCTAGATGATTCTTGAGAACTTAAAAAAAAATGTACTTGTCAATCTTCACCATAGCTTAATCCTGTTCAGAAGCTTTTTGAGGGTGGGTGATGAAACATTATTTTCAATTTGTGAGTCAGGAATGTAAGCACATTACAGCAGCAAAAAAATCATGAAAAAGTGAGATTTTTGACAGGTAAGACCAGTCATTCTCCAGGAAGGTCATGGGGGTGAGGGGTGGGAGCAGTGCTTAAACTTTTTT
Organism: Desmodus rotundus; assembly: GCF_022682495.2. NCBI lineage: Eukaryota > Metazoa > Chordata > Mammalia > Chiroptera > Phyllostomidae > Desmodus > Desmodus rotundus. Next base: position 28,883,249 of record NC_071398.1, on the reverse strand, counting down.
GTGTCGTGGCCTCCGTGGTTGAACGGTGACCCCTCCAAAGAGATATGTCCATGTCCTAACTCCCAGCACATGTGACTGCAACCTTGTTTGGAAAGGGTCCTTTGGAGATGTAATTAAGTTAAGAATCTCAAGAGGAGACCACCCAGGATTTAGGGCACCCTTATAAGAATAGGACATAGGCACATAAGGAGAAGGTCATGTGCAGTCGGAGGCCAAGATGGCAGTGATGCAGCCCCAAGCCGAGGAGCACCCAAGGTTGCCAGCAACCACCAGAAGTCGGGAGCGGGGCGCAGAACGGGTTTCCCTTCGGAGACTGCCGACACCTTGATTTCAGACTTCCGGCCTCCAGAACTGGGAAAGGTCACTTTCTGTTGTTTTAAGCACCCCCCTCCCAGTTTTTGGTGATTTGCTACAGTAGCCACAAAAACTCCTTTGGCAGACTTCTTTGGCAATTTGGTGAGACTAATGGGCCCCCTGTCAAGAATGATGCTTTTGAAATGCTTATAATAAAATGTATAGGATTAAAAATGAAACTATTGGCCCCAGTGAAGAGCCAGGAGAAACTTCTAGGGCTCCCACTGAAGGCTTTCTTGGTGCTTGTCCCTATCTGATAACAGACGACACCCCAAGAACCCTGCTAATTTAGTGACTTCCCTGTACCTAGCCACTTCCCATGTATCCAGCCATGTATCCAGCCAGGGAGCGGCCATCTGTCACTTGGCCATTTGTGCATTCTGCCACAGACACAGTAGTGTCCCGAGGCTTCTTTCCTAGGAAATTCAGACAATAACACAATGCCTAGTGTCAGTGCCGCGTGCCTGACATGAAGTGTAAAGCCCCAAACTTTTAAAAGATCCCTGGCATTGAACAGGGATAAAGGAATACAAAGCATTTCTGGTAGACTCTTCTATGCAACTCGCGTGTAAAAGGCACAGAAGTATTGCACCGCATTTATTCCAGGACGCAGGCACTGTCACCTGGGTGACAGTTCAAGAGGCCTGGGTGGTCCTGCAACCAGGACCTGCCCCCTCGAGCCCAGAGTGGGCCTGCACTGCTCGGGGGGACTGCTGTTCCTCTCCCCACAATGGGGTCCAATCCTCATAATGGGGGAAAAAGATGGGGTGACCAGCCTTTTCACAAATACTGTTTTTGCTTCCCAAACATTCAAAATAATCTTGCCCTAATTGCCACTGCATTCAACCTCAGAGACTCCAAAGGACGAAAAGTGTTAGCATTAGATCCCAGTGTACCCTGATCTAAGTACTTAGTACTTAGACCAGTCAGTCACCAGTTGTCTTGGTCAAATACCTGGAAAGATCATTGGCTCAGAGAAAAAGAGAGAATGCGCAGGAGCAACCACTAGAACCAGCGCTCAATCAAATGGAAGTGTTGGATCTACAGATGCCTTCACCCCATCAGCATTTTCCTGTCCCTCGGTCCAGAGAGCTCTATCCTCAGACGATCCTCTAAACCTTACTGTGACATCCAAACAGGGCAGGCAAGGGAGTCTGCCACAGACTGAGCCTAATGCCTCCATCCACCTCTACTTGTAGTAACAGCCCAAGATTTCCCACCCTAATTCCTGTGACTCTGAAGGCAATGACACGTCTCGCCCTGGTTATGTTCTGTTACACGGCAAAAGGGATTTTGCAGGTGTAATTTAGGTTACTCACCAGTTGAGTTTGAGTGACTCTTATTAAAAATAAGATTATCTGGGTGCATCTAATCTAATCACATGAGCCCTTTTAGTTTTCTCCAGCTGGTAGCAAACAAGAAAATCAGAGAGTCAAAGCATGAGAAGGGATGTGGGGGGCCTCTAAGAGCAAAGCCTGGTCCCCGGGTGACATCCATCACGGAAATGAGGAAACTCCGTCCTACAACCACAAGGATCTGGATTCTGCCAACGACCTGGGTGAGCATACTGCTGGGAAGCCTTAGGAGGTGGCATGGCCCCACTGACATTTTGACTTTAGAGTTTTGCTCTCTAGAACCGGGAGAGAATAAATTTCTGTTATTTGAGTGAGAGAGAGAAAGAGAGAGAGAGAGAGAATGCAGCCTTGCAACAACTTTGCTGCAGCCAGTGAGACCCTGAGCAGAAAGCCTGGTTCAGTACACATGGACTGCTGGGCTAAAACTTGTGAGATGACAAATGGGTGCTGTTTGAAGCCACTGAGTTTGTGGCAACTTGTTACATATGGGTAAAAGAAAAAAGTGTAAAACGTCTCATTAATACTTTTTGTATTTATTACATGTTGAACTGATAATTTTATAAATCTAGTGGGGTAAATAAAATATATTAAAATTAATTTCACCTGTTCCTTTTTAATGTGGCTGCTAGAAAATTTAAAATTAAGCCTGCGGATCGTGTTGTATTTCAACTGGATGGTGCTGATCTGTGTCTTATCTAATCCTGACAGCAACCATGTGAAGCCAGTGCTACCCCAAATTTCAGATAAGAAACCTGAGATTTTGCAGAGGAAAGTAAGTAGTACAATGTCACACAGTAGGGAAGTGGCAGAGCCAGATGAGAACCCAGGGTCATCAGAGCCCAAAGCCCTCTCTCTTACTGCTTAGCAGATTACCCTCCCAAACAACAAACGTTTGCATTGTTAGCAGATGCTCTGATGCCTTAAATGAAACAAATGACTGTGGATGGGGGCAAGACCACAAGCTGATCAATTTAGGGGTAGTGAGAGACTTTTATCTCCCTTCAAATTATGCTCTAGGAACTGGCTCTGATAATCCCCGGAAACTGGGTCTTTTCAGTGAGTGATAAAGCAATCATTAGGGAAATTTTGGGATTCTTGGTCCCCTTCCCCATGGTATCTAAGGACATTTTATAAGAAAAGAAAGGTTACAATCCACACAACACAACCACATGTATAAATGCCTTTTATAAGCCCTAAGCACTTGAATTATTAACGGAGGTAAAACATGCCAATTACCTTCATGTATTAATAAGTCCAAACCAAGACCCTTCCAATCACCCAAAACAAAACTGCAGTGGAGCCTGCCCAGGAGGGGCACACGCTACGTCTCCGTTCTACTGTGGACACAGTAGAAACAGAGAGGCCCGTGGTCCTGTGCCCCAGCAGGTATAGAAACAGAGGACACAGTCCCTCCAATTGCCCGGAAGTGATTGGGGGCTAGGGGTCATCCTCAACACCAGGAGAAACTGAGAGATATTTGCAACTATTCTGCAAGCGACAATTTAAGGGTATGGCCCAGTCCCTCATAACCACTCACTATTCATTCACTTTGCCCTGTCTACTAACCCCAAGACACTGTCGTATTTTACAATCTTTCAGTGTCTCATTTCCATTTATATTCAATTTTCACTCCCTCTTGAAAACTTTAATTCATTTATAATTCAGTATTTACTGTGCTGGGGACTCTGGTTCCAAATGCCTCCCTTAGAAAAACTATCACTATAATCACTGTGGCTGTCATCAAGGATGCAAAAACCACCTCCCAGTGGACCACTGTGATAGTTCTTGGGGCTGCAAGCTGGGGGAGGTTGGACGGTGTTGGTGGGGGAATCTCAGGGTCATGTTTTGAAATCTGCTCTATACAGTGGGGGTTGTAACATGTGACACTCCTTGTTACTTCTCAAAAATTGTTGCTCCAAAGATGCTGAGTGACCTCGCTGACATGGACTGTGGCTCCAGCAAGGAACTGGGCTCCTTCCTGCACATCCTAGGGTCTGCTGAGTGTGACCCAGGAGGACGCTTCCTTCTGAGTCACACGACCAGACCAGGGTGACTGTGGGTTGGGAAAAGACAGAGCTCTCTGCTCTAGTCCCCAAGGTCGCGACAGCAGGTTGTTAGTTTACGCCACACTGGAGAAACCAAAATTGTTTGTGTACAAGTTACAGCTCTGCCGTCGAGCCTACGTGTATTTAATTTTTATTGAAGTTCCTCCCTCCCAGCACTTCATATGGCTGACTGGGTGCACGTACCTCAGTGTTCAATGGGAAGAGAGTTTCGTTCAGGAAGATGAAAAATTCTGGAGACTGATGGCCGTGATGGTTGCACAAGGGGAGTGTGCTTAGTGCCGCTCAGCTGCACACTTAAAAATGCTCAAAACATTGCATTGTATGCTGTGTATATTTTATCACAAAAAATTAAAATCATCTTCAGCAACAGGAAAAAACAGATTCGATGTACTCTTCAAAATGGGAAATGTTAACCTTATAAAAAACAAACACTTTCCGATTCTGAAATGTTTAATCAGCAGCTAACCAAGAAATGTGGGATAAGGGGAAAAAAGAAATAGCTATTTCCTGGAACTTGTACAGAAATAAATAAATAAATTTGGATGTAAATTTACCTCCCTTCTGTTGGAGAAATAAAGGTTGGCATTTTCTGTAAAAAAGAAAAAAAAATTGAGGAGTTGAGACAGAACACAAAAATCAATTTCCATGTAATTCCATTTATATTGATTGTTTTCATTTACTTATTACTTTGTTTCCCTGCTCTTCATTGCTTTGATTTATTTAGGGTTACCTTCTATTAAAATTGGTTTTCATTTCTGTAAAGATAAAAGATACTTATAGAAAATCTCCACGATGTAGAAAAGCATAGGAACAAAAAATAAAATTTCCCTGAAATCCAAACACTCAATATAAATCCCGTGAACATTTGGTTACCATTTGCCAAATCTCTTGCTATTGTAATAGATGTAAATAGGTGGATTAGCTGGGTAGATTAGGGGGTAGGTAAATGATAGGTAACTAAATGGAGAGCTAGATAGCTAGGAAAGGAGGTAGGTTGGTAAGAAGAGGATAGATAGGTAGATAATGGGTGGATGGATGAATGATGGAGAGATAAGTAGACAGATAAGTATAGATTAAATTTACATAAATAAAATGATTATATTTGCTCTTTTTTTACTCAGCAAGATGTTGAGGAGATCATTCCACATATGTATGGATATATATACTTTTATTTTTTATTGATTGATTTTTGAGAGAGAGAGAGAGAAACATCGATTTGTTGTTCCACATTTTTATGTGTTTATTGGTTGATTCTTTTATGTGCCCTGACCAGGGATCAAACCCACAACCTTGGTATATCGGGATGATGCTCTCACTGAGCTACCTGGCCAGGGTAGATATATATACTTTTTAAAGGCTGATTAATATCCCAGTGTGTAGATAAACCAGAGTTTATTTAACCAGTCCCCTAATGTTACACATTTTAGCTGCGTCCAATTTTTCCCTATACTAAACAATGTTGTGGTGATCATTCTAGCCTATACAACTTTATGAATTTGTCCAGGTGTCCCCTAGCATAAATTTCCACATCTAGGATTACTCTGTCAAAGAAAATGCACTTGGAGTTTTTTGAGCACTTTCCCAAATTGCCCTCGAGAAAGGTTGTAGAACTCTACGCTCCCCCCACATTGTGTGAGCGTGCCCCTCATTCTGCACTCTCGCCAACTCCAGCATTGCCACGCTGCTCCGCTATTGGCCAATCTAATAAACAAAAGGCATCTTGCTGTCGTTGTTTTATTTCCCTGAGTAGCAGTGGGGTAAGCATTTTCTTCATACTCTGTAATTGCAGATCGTATTATTTATTTTTATTTTAACTCCCTCCTTATATCCTTTGTTCATTATTAGAGTACTTATCTTTCTCTTTATTATTTTACACATTATTAAAATAGACCCTTATTTTTTTGTCTGTCACGTGTGAAAGATGCTTTCTCAGGTTGTCATATTTTAACCTTATTAATGGTGTTTTGTTTTGCTGTACAGAGCTTTTTTTTGTAAAGACTTTATTTATTTATGTTTAGAGAGGGGAAGGGAGGGAGAAAGACAGGGAGAGAGACATCAGTGTGTGGTTGTCTCTCTCGCACCCCCCACCGGGGATGCTGCCCACAACCCAGGCATGTGCCCTCACTGGAAATTGAACTGGCTACCCTTTGGTTCACAGGCTGGTGCTCAATCCACTGAGCCACACTAGCCAGGGCTATTGTACATAATTTTTTTATTTTTAGGAAATCAAATCTATCAATCTTTTCTTTAGTACTTTTAGACTTCATGTCAATTTCACAAAAGACTCCTCCACCCCAATATTATAAAACATTCACCAAAATTTCCCTTTACTAGTTCTATGATTCGTTTTACATATAAACATTTATTCTCTCCTGAAGTTATTCTGATGTAAGAAGTAGGTAGAGATCCCACTTATTATCCCAAATGGCCAGGGAGTTGCCTCCACACCTTAGTTTCCCCACCGACTTAAAATGCTTCTAATGGTTTTCATGAGATACATGAGGTTGTTTCTGCATTCTTCCTTTCTCCTCAGTCTGCCTGTCCGTCCCTGCCTCGTTACCCACATGATTTGGATTATTGTGGCTTTAGACACATTCCCTGGGACTTGGGATCGAGTCTGCTGGTGCGAAGGCGTTCCACCTTTTCTCCCCGTGACCACACCCAAACCCTGAACAGATACCTGAAGCAATTACGTGAAAACCTTGGTTTTCCAATTACAGTTTACTTTCAATATTATTTTGTATTGGTTTCAGATGTACAGCATAGTGGTTAGACAATCACATACTTTACAAAGGGGTCCCCCTCCCTGATATTTCCGGTACCCATCTGGTACCATATTTAGTTATTACAGTGTTATTGACTGTATTCCCTGTGCTGTACTTTACATCCCCATGACTGTTTTGTAACTACCAACCTGTACTTCTCAACTCCTTCCCCTGTTTCTTACAGTCCTGCAACCCCTTCCCTATATGTGAGAACTTTGAAAAATCAATAATAGCAGGTGGATTCAGGAAGGAAATAAAAATTCAAATAACAGCTGTTAGGGCAATGTGCTCCCTGAGATTTTCCTCCTCATTTCCAGACCTCACTGTAGGAAAGGCTGAATCCTGCAACAGCATGGGGGTGTGAACAGCAAAAGCCCCACGAGAAACTCTTTCTGGACAGAAGACTGAGAAGAGGCCAGGGGTGGGGGGCGCCTGAAAGACAGAAAGTGGGGGAACTCTCCTCTTCTTTTTTCTCCTCACTGTGCTGGCCCTGCCCCAGAGCAAACCTGTCACAGAGCTGCATTCCCACAGTGGTGCCAGGGGCTGTGGGAGATTTTTAAAAATCCAAACCGAGAGAGAGCCCCTTCTTTGTGACCAGAGGGACTAGGAAAGGGGGTGCTCGTCCAAGTACTGTGGAGGACTTCTCGTTATTTCTCCCTCTTTTCTATTGTTGCTTCACCCGAAGTCAGATCCAGCTGCAAGACCTGTGCAACCATCTTGGGAGAATAAAACCCCGTCTTTCCAGCCAGAGTAGCTGGGAAAGGGGCCCTCCAGAGAGGCAGGAGCTGGAAAAGAGATCTTTTGAATCTGTGGGTGAACTCTGGGTTCACCTCCAAGTTGCACATGTGTATAATTGACCTAAAGGCAGAAAACAAAGGTTTTGAGAACTGAACTGCCATGTAGCCCAACACCCGTGTCCCAGACTGGCTGCCCAGTAGCATGCATGTGGAGTGAGCCGCCGACAGTGCAGAGGCTTTGGAACCAAACAGGCTTTGGAAGCGCAGTCCGCAGAAGGCAAGTCAGTACTTTGCAGCCTGACCTTAACCAGATCTATGACCTGCTGAAACAGAGAAAGAAATGTTCTCCAGAGGAATATAGCAGAAGCCAGCGTTTCATAGCACAATATTCCAAATGTCCAGGATACAATCCAAAATTACTTGGACTAATCCAAAATTTATTGATTACAAAAAATCAACAGAAGCTCAACAACTCTCAAACCCAAGATAATCCAGATATTGAAATTATCACAGCCTTCAAAGCAGTCGTTTGAGCCACAGTCCGTGAAGGAAGGACAAGTTCACAGCACAAAGTGAACACAGGAGTTCTCCGGAGTTCCAGTAAAGAAACAGAATCCACAAAGAAGGATCACATATTAGAACTCCGTCAGATTGTTTTTTCTCTCAAGGATATACTTTTTGGATAACAAAGGAAAAGAACAGAAAAAGGAGAAAAATATGTATTATTTTTCCTGGCATTTATTATGGCTCAACAGTCCACTCTTTTTCCTGAAATGCTAAGCTAAACAAATTGAGATGTATTCCAGATAAATCAATTATAATTACACAAATGCTACTTAGAATGTAATCTGTATTTTGTTTCATGGTTTTTAGCCAAGTCATTATTTATGGCATTAAATAAGTTCAGTAATCACCCACAAAAAAGAATCATAAAAATTTGAAAGCTACCAATTTCAATAACAGAAATTTTTAAAAATCACAGCTCAATAGCAGACTGGATGACAGGAAAATCAGTGAGCTTTAAAACAGATCAATAGAAAGGATCTAATTTGAATAGCAGAGAGAGAAAAAAAAAAGGTTTTTTAAAAATGACCTGAGCCTCAGAGGCCTGTGGGACAACATTGAAAAGTCCAGCATTCGTGCCGTTGGAGCCTCAGAAGGGCAGGAAAAGGAAACTGGTGCAGAAAAATCCCTCAAAGAAATAATGGCTGAGCCTGGTACTGGCATAAGAACAGACACACAGACTGATAGAACAGAACAGAGAGCCCAGAAATAAACCCCAGTCTCTATGATCAATTAATAATTGACAAAGGGGAAGAAGCATAAAATGGAGCAAAAATAGCCTCTTCAACATATGGTGTTGGGAGAGCTGGACAGCTACATGCAAAAAAACAAAACTCGATCACCAACTTACACCATACACAAAAGTAAATTCAAGGTGAATAAAAGACTTAAATATAAGTCATGACACCATAAAAGTTCTAGAGGGAAACATCAGCAGAAAAATCTCAGACATTCCACACAGCAACATCCTCACAGACACGTCCCCTAAGGCAAGGGACATAAAGGAAAGAATAAGCAAATGGGACCTCATCAAAATAAAAAGCTTCTGCATGGCTAGAGAAAACAGCACTAAAATGAAAAGGGAACCAACTGTATGGGAAAACATATTTGCCAATGATACCTCAGACAAGGGCCTGATCTCCAAAATATATAAAGAACTCACACAACTCCACTCCAGGAAGACAAAAAACCCAATTAAAAAATGGGCAAAAGACTTGAACAGCCACTTCTCCAAGGAAGATATACAGAAGTCCCAGAGACATAAGAAAAGATGCTCAACATCATTAGCCATCAAAGAGATGCAAATTAAAACCTCAATGAGATCCCACCTCACACCAGTCAGAATGGCCATCATAAATCAACAAACAAGTGCCAGAGAGGTTGTGGAGAAAAGGGAACCCTAGTGCACTGTTGGTGGGAATGCAGAATGGTGAGGCCACTGTGGAAAACAGTATGGAATTTCCTCAGAAAATTAAAAACGGAACTGCCTTTTGACCCAGCAATTCCACTGCTGGGATTATACCCTAAGAGCCCTGAAACACTATCCAAAAGAACCTGTGCACCCCAATGTTCATAGCAGCACAATTTACAATAGCCAAGTGCTGGAAGCAACCTAAGGGCCCATCAGTAAATGAGTGGATCCCAAAACTATGGTACATTTACACAATGGAATTCTATGCAGCAGAGAGAAAGAAGGAGCTTATACCCTTTAAGACAGCATGGATGTAACTGGAGAGCATTATGCTAAGTGAAATAAGCCAGGCAGTGAGGGACAAATACCATATGATCTCACCTTTAACTGGAACATAATCAACAAAAGAAAAAAACAAACAAAATATAACCAGAGACATTGAAATTAAGAACAATCTAACGGTAGCCAGAGGGGAGGGGGGAGGGGACAGTGGGGAGAAGGGTTTTCAGGAACTACTATAAGGGACACTTGGACAAAACCAAGGGGGAGGGTGGAAACAAGGGAGGGAGGTGGGTTTGGCTGGGAGGTGGGGTGGGGGGAGAAAATGCAGACAACTGTAATTGAACAATAATAAAGTAATTAAAAGAAAGAAAGAAAGAATGGCTGAAAACTTCCCAAATTTGGTAGAAGGCATAAATTTATGGATTGAAAAAGTACAAAATTTTTAAAGAAGATAAACCCAAAGAAATCCACACCCTGACATATCATAATCATGGTGCTGAAAACCAGACACAAAGGGAAAACGACTGGAAGCAGTGACAGAAAAGGCACGCCTTACGTCCAGCGGGCCAGGGAGCTGAGAGACTGGGGATTTCCCATAGAATCACTGGAGGCCAGAAGGCAGCGGGGCAGCATTTTTGAAGCACTGAAAGAAAAGAACTATAGCCCGTAATTCCAAACACTATAAAAATATCCTTCAGAAATAAAAGTGAAATAAAGGCATTCTCAAATGAAGCAGAATGAGGACTCGCTGCCAGCAGACCTTCTGTAAAAGAAATGCTAAGAAAGGTGTTCAGGCAGAAGGAAAGTGGGAACAGAGGTCAACTTGAAACTGCAGACATGAAGGAGGAGCAACAGAAATGGTAAATACAATAAATTATTCTTCTTAACTTCTGCAAACCATGAATGGCTGTTGAAAGGAAAAATTATGTTTTCTGATGGGGTGTTTGGTATACACAGATATAGCACTTCTGACAAGTAAAGCACAGAGAGGACGATTTCAGAAATATCTATGATCATTAGTTTTCTGTATTTTACTTGAACCAGCAAAATATTAATCCAAAGTAGACTGTGGAAAACCCTAAGTAGGCAGGTATATTGTGACTCCTATCACTTACAAATGATACAAAGAAATATAATCAAAAGCCAACAAATAAATTAACATGGAATATTAAAATACTCAAATAATCCAAAAGAAGGCAGAAAAGAAGAGAAATGACAGAAAAACAAACAGAAAACAAATAATAAACTTGTAGACCTAAATTTGACCGTATCAATAATTACATTAAATGAAATTTACATTAAATGTGAATAGTCAAGCACATAGATTAAAAGACAGGGATTGTCAGATTGGATTTTTAAAATACCCAACTATATGCTATTTACAAAAAAATCTACTTCAAATATAATGACATAAATAGGTTGAAAGTTAAACAATGAAAAAAGATATATCCTAAAAACACTAATTTTTTGAAAAAGCTGCAAGTTAAGCACAGGGTTATCATATGACCAAGCAATTGCATTCGTAAGCACACAACCAAAGAAAACTAAATGCTATGTCCACACAAAAATCTCAACGTGAATGCCCCTAACAGCATTATCCAGAACAGCAAAGAAGCGGGAACATCCAATGTGCGCCAGCTAGGGCACAAGTGAATGAAATAGGCTATGTCCACAGAATGGAATGTCGTCTGGCCATACAAAGGAGTGAAGTGCTGATTCAGGCTACGCCATCGATGACTCTTGAAAACATGCTAGGCAAAGAAATCAATCAATCAATCACAAAGACCACAAAGTGTATGATTTCACTTACATGAAGTGTCAAAATAGAAAAACTTATAGACAGAAAGTGGACTAGTGGCCACAGAGGGCTTAGAGGAAGGTAGGAGGAGAGTGGGGAGTGGGTACTGATCGCTAATGGGTACAGAATTTCTCTCAGGGGCACGAACTATGATGTTCTTACACACTGTGAATATACTAAAAAGCATTACATTGTACACTTTAAATAAATTTTAGGGTAGGTGAACTATGACTCAATAAAGCTGTTTATTTTCAAAAAAAGAAAATGAGAATGTCTATGTTACTGCCATACAGAATAGCGATAGGACACAGACATCACCGTGAATGAAGAGGAATGCCACGGGGTGAGAAACGGAGGAGGTCCCCGAGAAGGCACAACAGTCCTGAACATGTGAGCACCAACAACAGAGACTCTAAATGCACGGAGACGTAAATGATAGAAACGAAAAGAGAAATAAATTCTACAATTATGCTTGGAGTCTTTACCACTCCTCTCTCAGTAATTAATAAAACAAGTAGACAGAAAATCATCAAGACTATGAAAGACCTGAACCACACTGGCAACCAACTTAACCCAACTAACATTTCTAGAACTCTCCAAGAACAACAGAATTCAGTTTTCTTTCACACACATATGGACTTTCCTCATGATAAACAATATTCTGAGTCACATAACAAACCTTAACAAGCTTAAAATAATTGAACTCATCCAAACTATGTTCCCTGACCATAACAGAATTAAACTACAAGTTAAAGACAGAAACGTAGTTAGAAAATCCCCCCAAATGTTTGGGAATTAAACAACATACTTCTAAATAATCCCTGGGTCAAAAAGTAAGTCACAAGGGAAATTATAAAATATTTAATGGAATGAAAATGAAAATACAAGTTATCCAAATATGTTGGATGCCAGTAAAGCAGTGCCTAGAGGGAAGTTGAGAGGCATTAAATGCTTATTTTAGAAAAAAAGATAGTTTTCAAATAAATAATCTAAGATTCTACCCAAGAAACTGGGGGCAGGGGGGAGAAAAAAGAAGACCGAGTTAAAGCCAAAGCAAAACAAAAGAAAGGAAATAATAAAGATAGAAACAAAGACTAATTAAAAACAAAAACACTAGATAAAATCAATAAAACCAAAAGCTGGTTCTTTGAAAAGATCAAGAAAATCAATAAACCTCTAGCCAGACCAACCAAGAAAAGAAGAGGGAAGACAAAAATTACCTACAGCTCCCTGATACATTAAAGGGAGAACAAAGTGGTATTTTAAGCAACTCTATGTTAAATTTGACTACTTGGATGAAATGGATCAATTCTTTTAAGGACACAAACTACCAAAACTCACTCAAGAAGAAATAGATAATCTAGTCTCATATGTATTAAAGTGGGTTTGTGGTTTTTAAAAGCCCTCCAGGAAAAAAACCCAAGCATTTAATAAAGGAATAATACAAATTCTACACAGACTTTTCCAGAAAATAAAAAATGAGAGAACACTCTCCAAGTCATCCTATGCAGTCAGCATTACCCCAATACCAAAACCGGAGAAATACTACACGAGGAAAGAGAACTGTAGATCAATATCTCTCATGACCATAGGTGCGAAAGTCCTCATCAAAATATTAGCAAACCACACTCAGCAGTAAGGGAAATACACCGTCACCAAGTAGAGTTTATCTCTGGAATACTAGATTAAATAAACATTGGAAAATCAACTAATACAATGCACTGTATTAACAAACTCAAAAATGAAAACCACATTATTGCTCTGGCTGGTGTGACTCAGTGGACTGAGTGCTGGCCTGAGAACGAAAGGGCCACCAGTTTGATTCCCAGTCAGTGCTCATGCCCAGGTTGTGGGTCAGGTCTCCAATAGGGGGCACTCAAGAGGCAACCACACATTGATGTTTCTCTCCCTCTCCCTTCCCCTCTCTCTAAAAATAAATAAATAATATCTTAAAAAAAAAAAAGAAAACCACATTACTGTCTCTACAGATACAGAAAAGACTAAACCTAACATGTATTCATGATTAAAAAAAGAAAAAGAAAAACTCAGCAAATTAGGAATATAAGGGAACTTCTGTAACCCGATAAACAACATCTACAAAAACCTACACCCAGCTTTATGCTTAATGTTGAAAAACCACATGCTTTCCCCTAATAAAGGAATAGAGTGGGTATAGCCACCCGCAACCTACAAAAGCAAAAAAGCCATGTCCTTCCAAAAACCTGTACACAAAATTCATAGCAGCTTTGTTTGTAATTACTAGAAATCCGAAAACTTGACATCCTTGATGTCTTGATAAAAGGTGGCATGTTCACTTTCGTACAATGGTACGGCACATGGCGCATTTCCATACTACTGTGGTATGTGGAATATTTCTGTGCAAGACACTATTACTCAGCAATAAACAGGAAAAAACTATTGATTACGCATATCACGGATGAATCACAAATGCATTAAGTTAAGGGAAAGAAGACAGACACAGAGATTACATGCTGTGTGATTCCATCTATAGGATGTCCTTGAAGTGGCAGAACTAGAGGGAGAGAGAAGAGGTACGTGGTTTCCTTGGACTGGGGTGGGGGAGGGTCTGACTACCGAGGGGCTGCACAGGGACTTGGGGAGGGGAGTGGGAATGCATCCTGATGTGGTGGCATCAGTTACACGAGTCTGCATCTGTCAAAGCACAAAAAACTGTACGCCAAAAAGGTGCATTTTATTGCATGTAAATTTTATAACAAATTATAGAAACTGGCAAGACACACACATTTCCCAGCCATCTCCCCATGTATATAGCCATATAGGTAAACTTTAGAATACTTGTGTTTTTTTAACTAAAAAAAAGAGGAGAAACTCACAGGTAAAGTGGCTTGGAACTGCATCGAATTTAAAGATAATTTAGGGAGAATTGACATATTTTCAATGACAAGTCTTTCTATTCAAGAACAGGTCGTCTTCTATGACCTTTTGAGAGTTACCAATTTTTTTCACTTTGGGTCCTGCACATTGTTTTGTGAAAATGTCCTTAAATTGTTTAATGTATTTTGTTATTGTGAATGAAATCTTTTTTCCACTACAATTTTTAAATGAACATTATTAGTTTAAAGGAAAAATGCAGATTTCTGAATACTGGGGTTTATTGAATCTGCCTTATTGGTATTAATAGCAGCTATGAATTAATATAATGACACATGCTTACATCACCCGCAGTGACTGCTCTGTCCCACCAGTTATGGGCATGACTTCTCTTTTTAATGACGATGACTAATACTTCGAAACAATGTTAAGTAATTCCACTTTTATTTTCTAAGTTTCACCCCCATGTAGATGAAACAGCTGTTCTGCCTTCACTCTCAAGCATCATTTCTCTGAACTAAAAGAAAGTGGAGCCTGTATACACATATCTGTATTTCTCACAACTTTCCATTAATGAAAAATTAATGACTCAGCAACTTTGAAAATGTAAAAAGGAAGAGGGCAAATCATTCCCCATTCTGCCACTCCAACAAACTGGCTGTCTGTACCTTCTCCCGCCCCCTTTATCCTGGACCACTTTTACTCAGCTGTTATCATCACCAAGGAAATACCATTTCAAAGGTCAAAAGCACTTTCAACATACATACAATCTCCTAGACCCAGATAGTCACCAAACATGTTCCCATCTCTCTGTCTGAAATGGGGGTTGAAAGAGTTGGAAGCCCTGGCCGGGTGGCTCAGTTGGTTGGACGGGTGTCCACTATACCAAGAGGTTGCAGGTTTGATTCCCCATCAGGGCACATACATAGATTGTGGGTTCGATCCCTGGTGGAGGCAGATAAGGGAGGCAACCAATCAATGTTTCTCTCTCTCTTCTCCCCTCCTCTCTCTAAAATCAATTAGCACATCCTCGGGTGAGAATTAAAAGAAAAAAAAACAGTTGGTAACAGGAAAAGATCAGAGTGACAAGCTCCTCTTCGGATCAAGACAGGATGAAAGGCAGGAAAAGGAACCAGGCGTGGTGGCCGCCGGTATTTCCTCACACACCCTAAAAGATGACAAAGCCAGCACGGACTTGAATAGCAAGAATACTTTGCAAGTGAGGAGGCAGCCTTGTGGAAACGGAACCGGATGCTCCAGCAGCTAGAAGTCCTGAAAGAGCTGTTCTCAGTTCATTACCTGCCATAACTAGCTGGGTGACCTTGGACCAATCAACTCCCCCAAGTGAAAACAGAAGATTGAGTTACTGAGGACACTTCCAAATCTAGTTTCACATTTCTGTTTCTTTGGAAAAACTGAGCAATGTGAAAACTAATTTCACATTTCTGTTTCTTTGGGGGTGGGCCATCGGAGCAAGACAACTGAGCAGAATTCCAGGTTATTCTGGATCATGAAGTCATATGCTCTCTGTGTTGGAAAGGACCGTGAGGTGACCTAACACAACGTCCCACCTCTTGCAGGAATCCCCTCTGTGACAGCCTTGACAGCCTCTTCAAATTATTTCAGAAATGAGAAATTTACTCTCTCATAAGCCAGTTTGTTTTTTAACAGTTTAATGTTTGGAAAACTCTTAAACTGAGACAAAATCAGTTCCAATTCAACACTCAGAAATTGTAGTGGGTCTGTCTTCTGTAATTACATAGGTAATAGCTCTTCTCTCCAGCATATAATTATCTTTTCCTTGACAGTCAGGGAATTCATTGGTACTAGGTGGATTGTAGTGATGTTTATAAAGAATTTCTTTAAAATATGGCATATCATTACGTGCCTTTAAGTAGAGAAAATCTGTTCTATAGAAATTTTATTTATTAGTGGGAGTATCATCATCACAGGTTATGTCCCTAAAGTTCAATTGCAGTTTTTTTTTTTAATTTGAAAAATTCTTTAAGGTGATAGGGAACAAAATAAATAAATAAATAAATAAAAATGGTTCAATTAAAAAAAAAGATGGTGGGTAAATTCTCACACTAGTCTCTAAGAAAATGTAAGTAATTTGCAATATCACTTTGTCATCATCCTATAACACAAAACAGGGGAAAATGAATAAGGAAAGTTTAAATATTGTATTTGTCTTTAATTGCTATTATAACAAATTACCAAAAACTTTGTGGCTTACAGCAACATGAATTTTTCATCTTACAGTTCTGGGGATCAGAAATCCAACACGGGTTGCACACTGGTCTGAAATCGGGCATCAGCAGGGCTGCGGTCCTTTCTCGAGGATCTAGAGGAGAGCCCTTGGCCTCCTCTCGTTCAGCTTCTAGGCCTCCCACATTCCTCAACTTACAGCCTCCACTTTCAAGTCAGCAATGGCACATGGCCCAAAGCCCGCTTCCGTGGTCACAGTTCCTCTGACTCTTCCCTCCTCCTTCTTCCACTTGCAAGGACCCTGTGATCACGCTGGGCCCACCTGAACCATCCTGGACGACCTCCCCATCTCAAGGTCAGCTAATTAGCAACCTTAATTCCATCTGCCACCTTCATTCTAAGTGCCACATAACCTAACGTATTTGAAGGTCTGGGGAGTAAGGAGTGGACGTTTTTAGGGGCCATTAGTCTGCCCACCCAAATATTTATTTAATTCCTAATACGAGAGAAAACATATAACTCAGGGAACATAAGTAAGTGCATACCCACTTTGTCACGATTTCAGTGGACATCTGGGAACTTCCAAGAATGCTCATGGTCATTGTCACTGGTTAGCGCTTATCTCTAAGATCTCACAGTCAGTGCTGTGGCCTTCCTCAGCTTTGCTGTGACCCACACCTCTCGTAGTTCATCAGTCCGATACAGGGCTTGGTGAAGGGCTTCCATTCATAAGCAGAATGAAAAAGGGGAGGCTGACTTTTCTCCAGATAAATGGGCAAGATTTTAAAGAAATCCAGAAAGGGGGAGTTTAAAAGTAAGCACGTGAGAAAGAGGGGAAGTAAAGAAGGGAAGAACGAAGAAGGACAGGGAAGAATTGGGAAGGCAGGTGGGTGCCTCGTTCTCCCCGGGGGAGGAAGGCGCAGACAGAGGGCAGATGACTGATCCACTGGTCCCCACGCCCCTCCCAGCACCCTCCTCTCCAGGAGACGCTTTAGCTGGATTGGCTCACAGAGGAAAGTGCCCGCAGGGCCCGGCTCTCCTCTCCTGGTGTGTACATCAGGCTGAACCAGTGCTGGGACTTTCTAAAACCCCGATGAGCCAAAGCTGAGAAAACGGCCATTTAAACACGGTAAGTGCTTCAGTTTAGAAGTGGGGTGTGCTTAACGCTCATCAGAGGAGGATGCTGAGAGAGCAAATAATTTAATGAAGTGACAGACCCCACTTGTACCCAAAACTGTCTGATTCCAGCCCCCTGTCCTTTTTGTAAATCTAAATGGCAGCTCAGGAACAAAGCCAATCTGAGATAGTCTTCATAATTTGGAACTAAAATATCCTTTCATTTATGAATAATGACACTCTGTGGTCATTGGTTTTTTAAATGACCTTATTACACAGTTAGAGTTTCAACTCTCCAACACACACAGTTTTTTTCTACTGCTCTTTGAAACAGAAGAGAAAGAAGCCCTAAACAAAACCTTATATGATAAAAATTAATCATAAATAAAAGTAGAATAGCGTTTACCAGTGTGGCTCAGGTGGCTGGGCGTCATCCCACAAAGCAAAGGGTCACATGTTCAATTCCAGGTCAGGTCATGTGCTTGGGTCGCAGGTTCCGATCCCAGTCCCGGCACATATGAGACTCGACTGATGGATGCTTCTCTCTCACATCAGTGTTTCTCTCCCTCTCTCCATCTTTTCCTCTCTCTCTAAAAATGCATAAAATCTTTTTTTAATAAAAATAAAAAATAAAAGTAGACTAGAATATGATAGTGTTTCTATTTCTATGCACATAATAAAGACTAAGTGAGAATATGGAAACAGGACTTCACAGTGGCAACAACACAAGCGCCTTCTTCACCATTCCCCTTACACCACACCACACAGTGCACGTCGCAGCACCGCGGATGGAACGTGAGCGTGAACGAGTTGTGTATCACGAGAGTATCTACAACTGATGACCTTTGAACTCATTACTACGCAAAGGCACAGAAATTCACGCAGGTAAACCCATGCCTGACATTTGAATAACCACAGAAAATTTAGACATTCCTGGAACTTACAAAACGTTGCTCAGCTGCAATGACATGGAGACCTGCATCTGAAAGCAGCAGCTCTCTACTTAAGCTTGAGCCAGGGGTTTTCCTGAAGGCTCATTGGCCTGGGAGTTGTGTAAGATAAAGAAGTGCAGAAAGAGGTGGAAGATATACATGTCAGATTGTTATATCTCATTCTCGAAAGTGACCCTGGTCATTGTGGCTCAGTTGGTTGGAGCACCATCCTGTAGACCGAAAGTTTGCGGGTTTGATTCCCAGTCAGGGTGCACATCCAGGTTTCAGGTTCAATCCCAGTTGGGGCATGTACAAGAAGGCAAACACCCAATGTTTCTGTCTCACACTGATGTCTCTCTCTCTCTCTCTCTCTCTTTCTCTCTCCCCCCCTTCCTCTCTCTCTAAACTCAATGGGAAAAAAATGTCCTCAGGTGAGAAGAAAACAAAGCCATCAGACCATTTTGACCATTTGTTTCCATAAGTTACAATATCTAAATTGGTCCCAGTTAATTAATGCTTTTGACCAAAGCACACTACAAGGTTGCACAAAAATAGACCGTAGTCTTCAGAATAACATAAATATTCTAACTGGTTTCCCAGGTAAATACATTATTTGATAAAGAATGAAAGTGTTTTCATGAGAGGCACTATATTTTAATCTTACTTTTCCTAGTAAAATCACAACAGAGTCTAGAAATAGATCCACATATACATGGCGAACTGATTTTCTACAAAGATGCAAAGGCAATTCAATGAGAAAATAATTTTTCAACTAATGGTAATCCCAATAATTGAACAACTGGGCATCCATATTGGCAATAAAAACGAACCATGACTCATATATACAAAAAATGGACTCAGAATAGGTCCAAGACATAAATGTAAGAGCTAAAACTATAAAACTTCTTTTTTTAATATATTCATTGATTATGCTATTACAGTTGTCCTATTGCCCCCCTTCATTCCACTCCATCCTGTCCACCCACTCCCTCCCACATTCACCCCCTATAGTTCATGTCCATGGGTCATACTTATAAGTTCTTTGGCTTCTACATTTCCTATACTATTCTTACCCTCCCCTTGTCTATTTTCTACCTACCATTTAGGCTACTTATTCTCTGTACTTTTCCTCCCTCTCTCCCCCTCCCACTCCCCTGTTGATAACCCTCCATGTGATCTCCATTTCTGTGGTTCTGTTCCTGTTCTAGTTGTTTGCTTAGTTTGCTCTTGTTTTTGTTTTAGGTGTGGTTGTTAATAACTGTAAGTTTTTACTGTTCCTATTTTTTATCTTCTTTTTCTTAGATAAATCCCTTTAACATTTCATATAATAAAGGCTTGGTGATAATGAACTCCTTGAACTTGACCTTATCTGAGGAGGACTTTATCTGCCCTTCCATTCTAAATGAAAACTTTGCTGGATACAGTAATCTTGGATGTAGGTCCTTGCCTTTCATGACTTGGAATACTTCTTTCATGCCCCTTCTTGCCTGTAAGGGACTTCTCTTTGGAGAAATCAGCTGACAGTCTTATGGGAACTCCTTTGTAGGTAACTGTCTCCTTTTCTCTTGCTGCTTCTAAGATTCTCTCCTTCTGTTTCATCTTGGGGAATGTAATTATGATGTGCCTTGGTGTGTTCCTCCTTGGGTCCAGCTTCTTTGGGACTCTCTGAGCTTCCTGGACTTCCTGGAATTCTATTTCCTTTGCCAGATTAGGGAAGTTCTCTTTCATTATTTGTTCAAATAAGTTTTCGATTTTTGTTCTTCCTCATCTCCTTCTGGCACCCCTATAATTTGGATGTTGGAACGTTTCAAGATGTCCTGGAGGTTCCTAAGCCTCTCCTCATTTTTTTGAATTCTTGTTGCTTCATTCTTTTCTAGTTGGATGTTTCTTTCTTCCTTCTGGTCCACACCATTGATTTGAGTCCCAGTTTCCTTCCCATCACTATTGGTTCCCTGTACATTTTCCTTTGTTTCTCTTAGCATAGCCTTCATTTTTTCTTCTAATTTGCGACCAAAATCAACCAATTCTGTGAGCTTCCTGATTACCAGTGTTTTGAACTGTGCATCTGATAGGTTGGCTATCTGTTTGCTGCTTAGTTGAATTATTTCTGGAGCTTTGATCTGTTCTTTCATTAGGGCCATTTTTTTTGTCTTGGCACACCTGTTACATAAAGGGGCAGAGCCTTAGGTGTTCACGGGGGTGGAGGGGCGGGGGGCCGGGGTCAGGGTAATGGTGGTCACTGCACTGTGACACTGTACGTGGGGAGGGGCCGAGAGGGAGCAATGGCGCTTGCTCCACTCTCTGCCGGATTTCGGTCACTCCCTCCGCTATCCACAATCAAGTTGGACCCTTTTGGTGCAGATTCCCAAGTGGGTGAGCTTGTACACACTCTAGGCCCCTGTGGCTCTCTCCAACAAACTCTCCTGTGAGGCTGGGAGTTTCTCCCACTGCTGCCTCAACCCCCACGGGTGTTTTCAATCAGAGGTTTGAGGCTTATTTCCCCTCGCTGCAGCCCTGGGTTGCACAGTCTGCTTCACTCCCCCGACGTTCCTCCCGGTTTGTCTATGCACAAATGTGGGGCCGCAGGGTCTGCTAGCTGTCGTACTACCTGCCCCATTCCACAGTCCGCCACCTCTCTGGGTCCGCCAGCCTCTGCCTAGCCATGATTCCTCTTCACCCTGGCTGCCCGTCTCCTCCCTTCCTACTGGCCTGGATTAATGTTTCTTATTTATCTCCTTGGTTGTCGGACTTCCATATAGTTTGATTTTCTGTCAGCTCTGGTTGGTTTTTGTTTTTAAATTGTTGTTGTCCTTCTTTTGGTTGTGCGAGGAGGCACAGTGTGTCTACCTATGCCTCCATCTTGGCCGGAAGCGTAAAAACTGTAAAACTTCTAGAAGAAAACTTAGGAGAACATCTAAGCAACCTTAGGTTAGGCAAAGAGTTCTTAAATAGAATACCAAAAAGCACAAACTATAAAAGAAATATTTGGTAAACTGGACTTCATCAAAAGTTTTTAAATTTTACTCTTCAAATGACAGTGTTAAGAAAACGAAAAGGCAAGCAACAAAAAATTGTCACAAAAATATATCTGACAAAGAACTTGTATCCAGAACATATGAGAAACTCCTGCAACTCAATAGCAAGAAAACAACCCAGTTTTTCAAAGCTGTCAAACAATATGAACAGACATTGCATCAAAGAAGATATACAGGTGGCAAATATGCACGGGAAAACATCATTGGCAATTAGGAAAACACCACTGAAACCCACAAAGCGATGCCCCTATATGGTCATGAAAACAGTTACAATTAAAAGGCTGACAACACCACATTTTGACAAGGATGTGGAGCAACTGGAACTCTAATATGTTGCTGGTGGGAATGCAAAATAATGCAGCCACTTAGGGGAACATTTTGGCAGTTCCTTTAAAAATTATACATAAAATTACCATATGACCCAGCAATTCCACTCATAGGTATTTACCACAAAAGCAGAAAACATATGTCCACATTAACACCTGTAAATGAATATTTATAGCAGTTTTGTTCAGAGCCTCCAATAACTGGAAACAGCTCACGTGTCTGTTAACTGGTGAATGGATAAACAGTCCACACCATGGGATCGCACTCAGCTAGAAAAGGGATAAAGCACTAATTCATACAACAATGTGGATGAATCGCAGATGCATTACAGTAAGTTTAAGAAGCCAGACATGAAAGACTACTTACTATAAGATTCTGTATATACACAAGTATTAAAAAAAGAAAAGAAGCCAAACCACAGTGATAGAAGGGAGGTGATGGGCGGTTGCCAGGTTGCTGCTGGCAGGGCAGGAGCTTTGGGGATGATGGACACGTTTTATGACATGATGCGTGTGTTACAGGTTACATGACTGCACACATTGGTTAAAACTCACCAAACCGTACACTTAAAATTGGTGAATTTTATTGTACACCAATCATACATTGGCAGAACTGACCCCTGAAAAGCATCAGAATCTGTCTCTGCTCCAGGGCACATCCATGTACTGCAGGCACCAGGAGACTATCAGTGGGGAAGCAAGGTTTCAGTTTCACTTTGCCAGAGGATTCCTCTAAATTTAGGTGAGTGAAAGCAAAACACTGTGCAGAATTTTCATAGTTTTCCTGGTGCCTCCCCCCACCCCCGGGTCTGTAGCCGACCGTGACGGCCCACCCAGCACGTGGCCTGAGACTCTCGGTTTCTCTTCTTATTAGAGGGATCTGATCACACGCTCAAAAGGGGTTTTGGTTCTCAACTGTCATGTCAGCATGTACTTTCCAAGCTGCATTCCCCAGTGGGCATCTCAGAACTATAGCTTTTGTCATCTAGGTATGCTCAGGCTGACCCTCACCCTTCATTTCCAGGTGACACCTGGCTGAAACTTACATCAGGGGCAGTCTTGAAGAGAGAAGGGTCCTCCGTGGACACATCATGGGATGACACATGTGGAGTAAGAAGGGAATGCCATTGCCTGGTGCACAGCCCAGATCTCAGCTTCCAGGAAGTAATCGCTCACCCTCGGAAATAGCTTGGTGCACCCCAACACTGGGCCTGGCGCCTTCCCCTGAATGCTTGTCCACAGTGGATAGTGCTGCCCTGTTGCCCAGCCCACCAGAAGCTATGATTGCCTCATTGGAGAGTGTCGGGATTTTCTGCCTTTCCCCACAAATGCCTACACCCAGCGAGTCCCTGATCCTGTGCTTCCTTGAAGGCCCAGACCACACCCTTACTGATCACTCCTGCTCCAGCTCCCTTTTCTCACCATTGTAGTGACCAGATCCTCTGATTCCACCAAGAAAGCCCTAAGTTGGGCCAGGCAGAGAGGCCCACCCAGCTCTTCTGTGCCCTACCCCCCACAGCCCACGCAAAGCCAGCAGCCTCGATGGGACTAAGCCTCCCAGGTGGGCTCCCTGCCAGCAAGAGATGAGAGCCTAGTTGGTGGGAATGCACCCAGCAAAGCCAGGTTGGTATGAGCAGTGACCAGGGAGCCCCTCACCAACAGTGGCACCCTTCCACACCCAGGTACCAGAACCTCCAAAAGACACCATGTCACCTTGAGACAAAAGGTTCAGTGGTGATTGTCCAAAAGGAGGTGGTGAGGGACGTACAATCATTTGTATCAAAGGGCCAATAGCTGGTGACACCCTCTCCTCTTTGGATACGGGGTGATCCAAAAGGATGCTTCATATAGAAAGATCAAAACCAAAGCCCAGAGCTCCAACATAACTTGTCCATTTTCACATTTTGGAGAAATGTGAAAGGCTACGTCACAAATACCAATTGCAAGAAAAAAAATAACAGTGGAGCTTTTTCTATTGGATAAATTGGCTCTTCGTCCTCCCCACCTCAGCAAATCCTTCAAATTACATCAGGGGTCCGATGACATGTGCTGCTAGGTCACTCTCTGTGGCAGGGCTGTCCTAGGCATTGGAAGGTGTTGAGCAGCACCCTTGGCCTCAACCCACTAGATGCCAATAGCACCCCTTCCCCCGTTGTGACCAGAAACATCTCCCAACGTTGCCCAATGTCCTTTGAAGGGTGCAGAATCGCCCCCAGTTGAGAACCACCGAGTTATGTTTCTTCCTTGAGCTTCAGTCTCCTTCAGATCTCCTCCCCTCTGCTCCCTGTCTCTCCACTCCCCCTTTCTCTGCTGCCCAAAATGCAGTTGCCCCATTGGCACTGCTCTGAGCTCACAGAACCTCCACAGGAATCCAGAGGAGAAAGTGTCACTCAACAATGGCAGAGGCAAAACTTCTCCCACATGAGACCACCCCAAGCCCAGGGTCCCAGGGAGGAGATGGTGGTTTCTAAGATGACTGAGTGAGAGCCAGCCTGGCAGGGTGCAGCCTAAACCTGCTTGCCAGGCATCACCCAAGTTTCTTCTGGCCCAGCTGAGGACCTTCTGGCTCCAGGATTCCCTCCCTTTGCCTGCCAAAGCCCAGGCCCTCTGGGAGGTCTGAGAGACAGAAGCCCCACAACACAGCCCTGGCCAGGTGCCTCAGTTGGTTGGAGCATTGTCCCATACACCAAAAGGTGACAGGTATGATTCCCAGTCAGGGCACATACCTAGCTTGCAGGTTTGATCCCCAGTTGGGGCACATACTGGAGGGAACCTAGAACCAATGTTTCTACCTCTCTCTCTCTCTCTCTCTCTCTCTCCCCCACACACACCCCCACCCCCTCTAAAATCAATAAACATATCCTCAGATTAGAATTTAAAAAAAAAAAAGCCCACACACAGCACCGAAGTTCCTAGAAAGGGCTTTTCCCAGCCCACCTTTAAGTATCGGGGTAGCAGGACTCAAAAGAAACTGATATGAAAGGAAACTAAATTATCAGATGCTACTACCACAGCAGGAAACTGGGGGAGTCCCCCAGGCTGCCTGAGTCACAAATGTGGCCCATAAATGGCACTGAGAACATACCTGTCAAGCGACCACAGAACAGCCAGAAACTTCATCTTCAAACCACTTGGCCCCTGGTTTTTTCCCATTGTCTGTCTTCTGGGGTAAAGACAAACCAGGCTTGGTCATAATCCTAGGTCTGAATGGAAAGTAACTTCTGAACTTGTTAAATATCACATATTGCTGTGCTCCTGTTTCAGGTGACCTATTACAACCAGAATGTAAGTTTCTTGAGCACTCAGACTTCCACAAACCCATCTGTCCGGCACGTGGTAGACACCCATGCCATCGCATGGCATGACAGTGACAGAACTCTCCCTTCAAGGAAAAGATTGTGCGTGCTAAGTTCTCTCTTCAGACAGCAGTCCCTGGGGGGAGCAGGTCTGGGACAAACAGCCTTGGGGAACTCAATGTTCTCGCCCACCCTCACCTGCAGCTCACCTCCTGCCACATGTTGGGTGAGCTCAGATTAAAATTAAGGTCAGCCTTGAATGAAGGGAGTTACATTGCAGTTTACCTGGGTTCTAGTGAGAACGTTCTGGGTGTTTGGATGTACATAAGCGCCTGCACTCCCACCTCTGAATCAGCCACCCTCAATCCTCAGAGGAAGGTTCCACCTACTCCCCAGAAAAGGAAGGGGAACCTGTTGCCGCAGTGTTGTCCACTGGGCAGACACCAAACCTCGCTAAATGCCAGCCTCTGCTTTCTCCAGTTCTGTGCCCAGCAGCTGAGCATGGGGAGAAAAGAACACGCCCCGTGCTGGCCGACTCCCTCTCCATTGTGCCCTGACCCTCAGCAAGCCTTCCTACTGACCAGGGACCATACCCGTTTCTCTACCCTTTTCCTCTCTCCTCAACAACTGTCTCATATGTTCTCTCCCCTCACGCCTCTGCCTCCCCTTGATCTTGTTCCTATTTCACTGAGAAAATAGAGGCAACCAGAAGAGAAGGGGTGTGGCCTCTTAGATGGGAGCTGAGGTTGCTGCAGGAGGGGTCTTCATGGAAGGTTTACTGCCTGGCCCCAAAGTGCCCTGGTGCCCAGCTCCCCAGGCCTGGCACTGCCCACAGCACGATGTCACATGAGGAGGCCACACTGCTTACCTACATGCGCTACCCGAGACCGGCCGGAAAGCCCCTGGGGTAGACTATGGTGTTGGTATTTCTTCCTCTTCTATCGGACAAACGCATGGTCTGCAAATGGATAGAAACAGATAAAAAGGAAAGAAATTTTCAATTTGAAGATAATTCAACCAACATTCCTCTCTAGGTCCCAGGAATATAGCTGTGAACAAGAAAATGGAGTTCCTGGGATGGAGGCTGGTTAGGGGAAAAGTGGGGAAAACTGTCATAGTATAAATGATAAAATATAATGGAAAAAGAAAAAGAAAATGGAGTTTCCAAAATAGCAGAGGAGATAGACCTAAAACACATACATAAAGGATTGCAAATTGTGTAGACCCTGTGGAAGAAAGAAACAAAGAGAGGAGGGCAAGGGAGGCAGAAAAGAAAGACAGAGAAAGAGACTGATATTTGAAGGCTTTGAAAATAGGGAAGGGCCCACAAGCCAAAGAATGCAAGTGGCCTTCAGAAGCTAGAAAAGGAAGCAACAGATTCTCCCCTGGGGCCACCAGAAGGAACTGGTACTGTGACACCTTCACTTTGGCCCAGTGAGACTCGTGTCAGATCTGTGACCTAAGACTATAAGATAAAAAGTGGGTGCTGTGGGGATTTGTCATTAGTAATAGGATACTAATACGGGACCTTAAGTGCCTTCTGCTCCAATCCATTCCTCAAATGATGAAAATACTAAAAAATAAGAAAGAAAATTAGGTAATGTTACAAGGCAGCAAGTCATCCTATACTAGGTGCTAAATCACATGTACAAGTAGTAAGCACACTGATACTTGAGGTGTTCAGCCAGAAAATTCCCAGGCTGCTGAACAGAACAATCTGGAACAAAGATTCTCTCAGCCCTCCAAAACAAGTGCAGTTTACCTGAGACATCCTCTTGTGCTGATTATATCCAACAGCCCTACAAAAAAAAAAAGATGAAAATCGGGGAACAGTTAAGTTCCCTTGTTTGATTGCTCTAGGCTTAAGAAGAGTCCCACTTCATGCCTCCTGGGATATTTCTTTTTTTTTCTTTTGTTTTTTAAAGATTTTATTTATTAATTTTACAGAGGGGGAGAGGAGGGAGAAAGAGAAGAAGAGAAACACCTAGGTGAGAAACATCGATCAATTGCCTCTCGCACACCCCCAACTGGGGACCAGCCCACAAGCCAGGTATGTGCCCAGACTGGGAACTGAAACAGTGACCTTTCAGCCTGCAGGCCGGTGCTCAACCCACTGAGCCACACCAGCCAGGGCACCTCCTGGAATATTTCATCATGGATCCTATGGGGTACTCACCATGAGGAGCTCTATATACATAAACAACTAGGAAAAACTCTATTTAACTGCGAAAGGTTTTACATTCCTATGACCTAGAACCCAGACCCTAGATGGGTCCTGAAATACCAACATGAGTAAGACATAGTGGGTATTCTCAAATTGCTCACAGTCCAGGTTAAACACAAAATGCTACAGTGTTCACATAAAACAGCTTCCAGAGTTTTAGATGCCCCAATGAGAAATGTTTTATGGCTCATGCATTTCATTCTCAGTCTCAGGAGTCACATAACAATGGAAAAAAATTCTGAACACTATCATTCTCTTCCCAGTCTGAGTATCTTCTACCTCAAAGAGACGGATTAAGTGTGCTGATGTTAATGCATATTTATAAGATAAATGACACATATATGTTATAAAGTGAAATTATACCAATTCACAGGAAGGTAGCCACTACTCATGACCAAATACAAAATCAGCAAATGTGCAACTTGTGCTTTGATGGAAAAGAAATAATTCATCCTTAAATTGGGCAACTCTGTAAAGAATACAGCCAGTAAATGTCCATGCCATACAAAATGTTACCGTGGTCACATTCAATCTTATTGCAAGTTATCGTAAAGTATTGAAATAGCATAATCTTTGATCCGCTAAATCAGGCACATGAGAGGTCATACCTCTCAATGTGCCAGCGCCTGTGTGTCTGGGTTGTGGAGTGTCCCCTTCTCCCTCCAGGTCTTCTCTGTCTCTACAGGACCAAGGGAGAGCACCGGCGTGCCTCCACTTCTAAGTATTAATGAAGCTAATTTCCTTTCTGGGCAAATGAAAATATAAGTGGAGCTCTAATATTTTCTTCCTTGGCCCTGCTGGGCCCCGTGCCCCCTCTGGGTGATGTATCTCAGAACCCTCCCGTCCTGTGACACTCTGGAGGAAGGAGACAGGGCAGCGGCTATGCCATGGGATCGCCAAAAACTGGACAGTGCTCAGCCCACTCATGAGTGGAGGGGTGGAAGTATGAAGCCTCTCCTTGTTGCTCCTCAGAGCCAGAAGCCTGTTGGTGGGTTAGGGAGACTCCTGGAAAATCCACAGGATTCTTGAAAGTCCCACAGGATGTTTGAACAGCATGCTGTCATGGGAAAGAACAAAATCAGGAGTCCTGGGTTCAAGTTCTGCCTCTGCCAGGCATTGGCCACATCATGTATGGAAACTGTTAGAATAATGACCCCCCCCCTGCAACAAATCAGGATTCCTGAATTCTCCTTCCTTAGTTATGTGCTTTGCTGCTCCTTCCATCAAGAAGCAGAGCCTATTTCTCCACTCCTGACTGCTGGGGGGGCACTGGGACATGCTTTGACCAATAGGATGGAACAGAAATGACTTAAGACTTCCAAACTGAAAGAGCTTCTACTTTGGCCCTCTTGGGAGACTCTCGCCATGGTTTGAAAATGCCCAGGATGAAAGGCTTCTCAGCTGAATGCCGCCACACTAGTAAGCCCAGGTGAGACCAGCTAAAGAATCTCCCAGTCCACCCATAGAATCATGAGGAATAGCAAGTCATCACTTCTATAAGCCACCGAGTCTGAGGGCAGTTTGTTATGCGGCAACACGGACGTATCATACATCACTCTCATCCATTTATTCCTCTTCTGTGCATCTGTTTCCTCGTCTGAAACTTGAGTTTGAACTCGATGGTCTCCAGGCCCCTAACTCTGAAGCTCCATTGAGAATATAGTGATAAAGAGGCCAGGTTAAGGAGAGAAGCACTCAGGAAAGAACAGCACCTCCCTGAAGCTGGAGTCTGTCCCAAAGATGCTGATGAGGAGGGCAGCGAGTCTATTCCAGCTGCACTGATGGAAGTGTGGGATGTCACCCCAGAGAGGTGAGCTCAGCCCCTGAGACGGCGTGTCCCACCTTCCCCATACCAGCCGTGTGCCCTTACTCAAAAATCCCTTTGACTGCCTGGAGCCTGTGTCCCTTTGCAAACCGCAGATAGAAATAACTTCCTCAATGAGACGTTGTGAAGATTAAATGAGATATGTGAAGTAACTGGAGCCCAGCAAGCACTGAAAATGGTCATTATAATCTGCATACGTCGATGCAAAGGCGCATGGAGATGACCACCTTCAACAGGAGGGAGAAAGAATGATGGTGGGAAGCAGAGGACAAGAAGTCAGGTGATTTTGATCAAGGCTACAACTTAAATGATTAGTACTTTTAAGTGCAGACAGGCTTGAGACAAAACAGATGAGGAATTAGGAGGGGAAACCTCGCTTAATTTACGTGGACAAGTGCACAGATTGTGGTAAGTCGCTATGCAAGAGGCCGATGTTGGCTACACACGCCTTGGGCCATGAACCAATGACCCTGGCCTCCCCATCTAAGCAAATGGGTTCTTTTAAGAGCAGCGGTCCCAGGTCGCTTTTCCTCCCAGTAGCTGGGTCATTCTATTTTTTCCTAGTCCTTCTCTAAACTCTTAACTTCCCCATTTGCAGACTCTCCTTAAGTTGACCTCTGACTTCAGGCTCATTTCCAGAAGTGTTTAGACTCTCTGCTCTGAAAGTCTCTTTCTTTAAAGTAAATATTTAATTACCCTTTTGATTCTTACCTTTTCTGTCTGCCTAAGAGGACCCCACAGCATCTGGAAGTGCTTGCTGACAGCATTTGACTCCCAAATTAGAGCTGCCACTGAGGGTGTGGAATATCGATCTCTCCACCAAAATGCATGCGTGTTGTGAAATCCAGGGTGCAGAGGGATGTTCAGAAAATAGCTTCTCGAACAGGGCTTCCTTCCTGTGGCCAATTTCATGCAGACATGTCACAATTGCAGGGGGGAAAATGAAAGGTTAAAAAAATACACTGGATTTGCTGAAAAAGTTATTTCTTATAAAAGCTTCTCCCTTCCACTTAGGGAGACATGAACAAGCAGATTCCCCTTGGTTTCCTAACATTGTAAAGGTAAAGAAAGGTAAAGAAAACCTCAGTTCAGCAAGGGTTCTGTGTCTAAGCCAGCACCCCTCTGCCCAGCCTAGGGGCGGAGACAACACTGATGGTCATCAACAAGACCAGACCCCAGCACTCACCACGGACTACACCCATGGCCCAGCCTTCAGGTCCTGTTTGAACACTTCTCATGACCTTGAAAAAAAGTAATGGGTTGGGGAGGTAGTGAAAAGTGTGAAGGGATTAATAATAAGTACAAATTGGTAGTTACAAAATAGTCACGGGACGTAAAGTTCAGCACGGGGACTACAGTCGATTACATTGTAGTACCTTCCTGTGGTGCCAGGCGGGTACCGGAAATGTGTGATTGTCTAACTACTATGCTGTACACCTAAAACTAATACAAATGATGTTGAATGTAAACTGTAACTAAAAAATACATTTTTTGAAAAACACAATGGCCCTGGCTGGTGTGACTCAGTTGGTAGGAGCATCTGGTAACCAAAGTATTGTGGGTTCAATTCCTGGTCAGGGCACATACCTAGGTTGTAGGTCCAATCCCTGGTCCAGGCACATATAAGAGGCAACCAATTGATGTTTCTCTTATACATCAATCTTTCTCTTTTTCTCCCTTCCTCTCTCCCTTCCTTTTTCTCAAAAAAAAAAAAAAAGCCATGACAAAAATGTCCTCATGTTAAGAAAATAAGTAAATAAATAAATAACCATGAGCTACAATTATGCACACCCTGTGACCAACAATTCCACACCTAGGATATACCGGATAGAAATGCAAACCCAGAATACATATAATTTATAGAATTAAATGTATAGGTATATGTGTGTGTACATATTTATAATGGCAGCATTGTCTGTAATTTCCAAAGCCTGGGGGGGGGAGGGGAACCAGATGTCCATCAGCACTGGAACAGACAAATCATCCGTGGTGCATGCACGCAAAGGACTGATGCACAGCAAGGAAGAGGAACAGCTCAGGGCTACACACAGCGTGGGTGAATCTTTAACAAAGTGCTGAAAAAAAAGACCCAGCCCCACTCACCCCAAAAGTGAAAATGTCAGTCTGGAAACAAAACTAAACTGTGAGGTTTGGGGCACACACATGGGCAGTCGAAGGGAAGACAAAGCAGGGACCCGAGGGCCATCTCCCTTCAGCTTTACCAAAACCCTTTGATGCGGGAGTTCTCAAAGTACCTGCTTGCAGACAAGGAGAGTGGCACTCAGAGAGGTCGAGTGACTTGTCCAAGACCACGACCAGTAGAGGATGTAACTAGAACTTGACCTCCCATCTCCTGTGGCCAAACCCCACTTTGCTTCCCAGTAAACCACTCCTGTAGAGACGATCCCATGTTGTGGGGCTGAGGAGCAGAGAGGGAGCAAAGGACCCCCCAGGAGAGGAGAGGAAGGGGGGTAGCAGGTGCAGACCACACCTTCCGGGAACGTGGTGACCGAAGGCACAAGAGCACAGTGGGTTGAGTGGGAAAGGATGGAACAGGTGATCTCACAGAAGAGACCTACACGTGAATGAGTGACAGGGACACATGGGAGCTGGTACTCTGAGGAGGCGCTTCATACACGTTGCCTCAACAGAGGCTGGTGCTCAGGATCGCGCCCCTTCCTCCCTCTTGTAATTGAAGAGTCAGATGTCCCAAGTGGCACACAAGTCCCCAGATGTAACAAGGCAAGAGGTGAAGGGCACAGGCTCCAGGTCCAGGTGGATTTAGCTTTTAACCTGGCTCTGTAATTCCCTGCCTCAGTTTCCCACCTGTAAAATGGGATGGCACTGGTGACCTCACAGATACCTGTTACCTGCTCAACTGCTACTATTATCACTACTCCTATTATTAAGTCATAAGAACTAGCACTTACATAAAAATGATGGCTTGTATCGATCAAGCATTTACATGTGTCAGTCAGATACTTTGCTGAAGTTTTATAGGTGCGAGCCCATATGTTTTTACTCCAGCTCAAGCACCATTTTCTCTATATTATGCCACTTCCTCGGAAGAAACAGTCTGCGGAAAGGAAGAAATTGAAGATGTTTGAAAATAAGGAGCTGGCTGAGAGCACAAAGGCAGAAGAAGGGCTGTGGCGGCCATCAGGTGCGGCCAGGATCTGTCTTCTGTGAGTGGAGAGATGTGTGTGGACGCGCCACGTGGAATGGAAGGAAGCCCAGGGCACTGTTACTCCACCGCAAATGTCTATTGAGATCTTCCTGCGCACCAAGCACTGTTCTGGTGCGGAGCAAACCAAAGTGGAACATTTTATTAAAACTGCCAAAACTTCTCAGGCATTGTGTCTTCACTGCAATCCCTGCGAGGTAGGTAAAAGTGACCCATTGTACAGATGAGAAAACTAAAACCAAGAGAGGTTAAATCACTTGCCCGAGTTCCAAAAACCACAACTAGGACTTGACAGAGCCAGGTCTGTGTCTGCCCGAGCCTTTCCCACAACAGCATGTTTCCTAACCTTTGAGACACAGCTGGGGGTGTGGGTGAGCTCCAGGCTGAGCTGAGAAAGGTCTGGAATGTCCTTTCATGATACATCAAAGCGTGGTGTGTGCCCTCCTCACCCCTGGACTTTGCCGGGGGAGCAGAAGCAGTGCTGCGAAGGGGAAGAGCAGGTTTAAGGGGTGAGGTTAGAACAACCGGGGATGCATCCTCACTACCTGGGTGCCCTGTGGACCTTGTGGGACCAGATAGCCGACTGTCAGTCCTCCCTCATCCATCCCTCCATCCATCTTAGCTTTTTAACAGATCACAAAGTAGGATGCATACCTCAGCACCCTTAACCTAACACCTTAGTGTGCATATTAACTTGTGGTTAACATTTGTTCATAGCTTTTCTTTTAATGTAAAGTTTACAAATGATGAAATGCACACATTTTACATGTATACTTGCTGAGTTTCTGACAAATGCATGTACCTATGCAACCCAAACCCGTATCAAGACATTTTTTGAGCATTCTTTTTTTAAAGGTTTACTTATTCATTTATTTATTTTTAGATTTTTTTTATTTCTTTCTCTTTAGAGAGAGGGGAAGGGAAAGAAACATCGGTGTTCCAGATCAGTTGCCCCTCACTCACCCCCCACTGAGGACCTGGCCCAGAACCCATGCACGTGCCCTGACTGGGAATTGAACCAGTGACCTTGGTTCCCAGGCCGGCACTCAATCCACTGAGCCACACCAGCCAGGGCCCCTATCAAGATACGGACATTACCAACAACCCAGAAAGTTCTTTCAGGTCTTCTTCTACTCAGTCCCTGCCCCCCGACACCCAGTTACTACTGTCCTCAGTAGATTTGCCAGTTCTAGAGCTTAGCGTGAATAGAACCACGCAGCAAGTATGCACCTACGGAGGGCTCCTTCCACGTGGCGTGGAGTTGAGATGCATGCACACTGCTGAGAGTGGCAGTGGTTTGTCCCTTTCTGTCACTGAGTACACTTCATTGTACCAAACACCGTACTGGGTTACCCACTCTCCCATTCACGGACACCCAGACTGTGTCCCGTGTTGAACCACAAGGAGTGATGTGCTCTGCTCACTTGTGTGCCAGCTGGCATGCCTTTAAGAGTAAAAGGCAGCACTGTTACACGTCAGTCTACTGTCACCGGGTAGGCTGAGAATGCCCTGTGCACCAGCATGTCTGGGCAGCCCCTCCACAGAGCCCAGTTTCACCCTCTCCTAGCAAGGCCCTGCCAATTCTGGCCCCCAGCAGCACTGATGTCCCTCCTGGTCCTCCTCTGCATCCAGAGCTGAACACCCAAATCTTCTGCTGTCTGGCTTCCCTCCAAACCTCATAAGCAAGCTGCT
Organism: Desmodus rotundus; assembly: GCF_022682495.2. Taxonomy (NCBI): domain Eukaryota; kingdom Metazoa; phylum Chordata; class Mammalia; order Chiroptera; family Phyllostomidae; genus Desmodus; species Desmodus rotundus. Next base: position 28,849,226 of record NC_071398.1, on the reverse strand, counting down.
TCTCTGCCCCAGACACGTAACCTAGGCCCACAACAAATATTTGCTGACGGCTTTTCTTTTTTCCTTCATGCTAGTTTTCTAGAATATCAGATTTCCAGGTTCCCATCAGCTGTGTGTAAAGTCCCCAAATCTTTTGTTTGCAGTGGAATCGTGGTTTGTAGAGTTCAAATGCACTGGAGACCATCCACTACAGCTCAGGCCTTCTTGTGTGTCGCTCCTGTGGTCTGAACGTTCTCCCCACCCGGCTCTCAAGCTGGGCTCACCTTCAATAACCAGGCTGCTCGTACCCACAGGCTCTAAAGGTAGTCTCCCAGTCATCTCTTTCCGAGAACCCTGCTCTGCGGCCCCTGTGACACCCAGAGCAGCACAGGACACACAGGGCCTTGCAAATCATGATTGGTGGAGACCTCAAATCAGTGTTGGGTTCTCAGTGTTCTCTCTGACAACTGTCTAGGGCTCAAGCCACTGAGTGATGGGCACGCGTCCAAGTTTCTACTTTAGCAAATAAAATGGTCTCTGCCCCACCTGAAGTCATCCTAAACTAGCTTCTAGTCTTCCCGGAACCTTGATTCGGGATCATGTTGAACGTGTTTTACTTCCGCTGACACATCTGAAGCTCAGTGAGGGCATAATTTATATCTGATGGTTTTTGAGATGCTGACAGCATGTGTCCCAGCACATCTTGTCCATAGAAAGGTTTCCATAAATATTTGTGCAGAGCAGGGGAGGCGAGGACAGGGAGAGCAGCCTGGGAGGAAAACCACTGGAGACTGAGATCTCCTTCACAGATACCGTTTGTCTTGCCAAGGTATAAATATGAGCATTCTGAGATTATACACTATTTTTTCACTTGATAGCAAGTCTGAGGACAAGGCCTCAAGGAGGAAGAAAAATAGGCCATAGATTGCAGTGAAAATTGGGATTCAGACAAATTGCCTAAAAGGACAAGTTCAGCAATGATGACCTTGGCACATAAAGCCTCTTTCAGGTTGAAAAGTGGTGTCCTGCATTAAATGTGTCCAACAAATGTGCAAGAACTTGGCTGGCCCAAGAAAGGAAATCCATACTTCCTCATAAATCAGCAACGCATGAGCAAATTCTCCTTCAAACATGTGTGGTCCCCATGACAATGTTGTTCTTGACCACTGGCCGTGAACCTTTCCTGACCTACTAAGAGTATTGGAAAGTGTGCAGGCTTCATTTTTACAGTAAGCCTTGTTCAATGACATGAGGCCTGCCCCCAGATTCTTTTGTCAGCACTCTGAAATTAAGAACTGGGAACTTTCTGGAAGCCCCACCAAACAGGGAATGTTAAAAGACTGTCAGACGAGGTCAGTAGCTAAGAGCTCGCTACACAACCCGGGGCTCCAGCATCCCCATCAATCTCCCCCGTACCACATAGGAGTTAAACTCCGTTTGACCTTCATAAACCCACAGGCACATAAACAGTGCGAGATAACACGCGGCCCTGAGACATCCGCTCTGAAGGGGAGAGTGGCTGAGAACCTCAGAGAGGGAAGTGGCCGCGTTGCTTAAATGGAGCACGTCAGTCACTAAGCCCCAGGTTCCTTCCAACAGCTGCCTTTTGCTATTTTATTGGAACAAAAGTACTCTTGGCTCCAGAAATATACATGGAAAGAGTGCAATTAAGGGGTCAAAGTAATAATACTCAGGAGCGGACGAGTAGAGACTTGGATGCAGCGGTATTTCGGGAACACGCTTGTTTAGCACGTGCAGAATGTCTTACTGCACAATTGCCGCAGCCAGAGAATAAGGAATAGACCTGTTCACCACCTGAAACACAAAAGGGAGCAAAGTGAAACATGGAAATCAAGTTATTTATGAAAGATCTGGAATTATGTGATTCTCTTTTTAATAGCCCAAAGTTGAAATATTAACACTGATGGTAGAATCAGTCTTTGCACTGAGGGATCTGGGTGAAATACATTGTTTTACACGTGTGGTAAGAGTGATAAAAATTCAAACTGGCCCTGGCCGGTGTGGCTCAGTTGGTCAGACAGTCCACCCGTAGACCCAAAGGTTGTGGGCTCGATCCCTGGTCAGGTACATATGAGAGGCAGCCAATCAACGTTTCTCCCTCACTCTCTCTCCCCCCACCCTCTACAAGCAATGAAAAATGTCTTCAGGGGAGGATTAATAAAAAATTCAAACCCAGTGTGGCAGCGTATGAAAGAGGATGCAGGGATGCTGGGGTAACACATGGACATCTCTGCTGTAAGGACTTGAGACTGAAAATAAAGCACAAGGAAGGTAGTGGGAGGGGCTAGGATTCTGGGGATGTGTGTGGGAAGGTCCAGACGCCAAACCCTGAAGCAGTGTGGTCATGAGGAGGCCAGAGAGGGCAGTAGAGGGGATCAGGACAGAGCCACGTGCAGAAGAGAGTTACCGCTGCAGGCCTGAGACCATGGGCCACAGGAAGGCCTGCTTCAGGGGTTGGCCCTCGGCTGGCGTCAGGGAGCTTGGATTTCAGGAGGGTCCCCACAATCCCCAGAACTGATCAGAATGGGTCCTTCGACCCAAACTGTGCAAACAGAGGGACTGGTGCTGAACACCTGCTTCCCCTGGGAGTCTGGGGTGTTGGGACAAGCCCGGCAGAGGGTGCTCACGTGACCGGCCCCCAATAACACCGTGGGTGCTGAGTCCCTACTGAGCTTCTCTGGTGGACAGCACTTCATGTCGTCATCACAGCTTGCTGCGGGGGGCGGATGGGGGGGCGGGGGGTAAGTCGGCACATCCTGCGTGACTCCCCTGGGAGGGGACTCTGGGAGCAGTGCCTGGTTCCCTCTTTGCAGTGACAAAGCTGTACCTGGAACCCAGGTCAACTCATGCTTTATCCACCAACCGCACCCTTGGAAGGTGGGGGGAAGGCATTTAGGTGAGGACTGTGAAGAAGGGAATAGTGCTCATTAAAATCCAGTTACTCATGGGCCAAGAAGAGGCTACATACAAGTGAACGACTACTAGGGTCACGAGTTATCACAGGCATGTTAAAACCAGATACATAAGTAAAGCAAGCAACGTTATGTTTTTTGATGAGACTTTCAAAATTAAAGTGTTCTAACTATAAGTTCTATCGATTACCAAAAAATAAAAGTAAAAATTCCAGACTCAGTTTTCCTTCTTGAGTTGTGGGTTGAGTTGTGTCTCCTGGAAAGATATGTTGAAGTTCTAACCCCTGGTACCTGTGAATGTGACCTCATTTGGAAATAGGGTCTTTGCAGATGTAACTATGCTAAGATGAGGGCAGCCAGGATTAGCACGGCCCTAAATCCAATGACTGGTGCCCCAAGGAAGAGAGGGAAATGTGGATACCGATGCCAGGAGAAGGCCGTGTGCTGATAGAGACAGGTGCTGGAGAAATGCATCTCCAAACCAAGGAAAACAAGGATTGCAGCAGCCCCGAGAAGACAAGAAAAAAGGCAAGGAAGGACCCGCCTGCAGGGCCTCCCAGCGGGATGGGGGGACAGGGCCCGTCCTTCACTCCAGACCCCTGGTCTCCAGACCCTGAGGGAGTACATTTCTGTTCCAAGCCACCCCATCTGCCGTACTTGGTCATTGCAGCCCCAGGAAGTAGGGACACCAAACTAAGGCTGTGTGTGGAGTGTGTGAGTAGAGTACATCTTGCTTCATCCAATGTAAAATCAAAAGTTTTATCCACACTGGAGTCATTTCAAAGAGACTCCATGAAACTTTTCACTCTGTGTAGAAGGGAACCAGTCAACTTTAGCAAACTAAATGGCACAAGTCACAGTTTTAAAATCAGTTATGCAACACCTCACATGATTGGAGCGTCGTCCCATAAACCCAATGGTTGCAGGTTCAATCCCGTTCAGGGCACATACCTAGGTTGCTGGTTCAATCCCTGGTTGGGATGCGTACAGGAGACAACTGATCTCTCTCTCTCTCTCTCTCTCTCTCTCTCTCTCTCTCTCTCTCTCTCTCTCTCTCTGTTTCCCTTCCTCTCTCTCAAATCAGTAAATATTTCCTCAGATGAGGATTTAAAACAATAAAATAAAACAAGTCACACCAGCACGCAAACCATCAATCAGCCACTTCTGCCCTGGAAAGGAGCTTCCCAAAGGCAGGCTGCCTCAAGTCCAGCCTGAATAGGCGGTGACAGGACGTGCTTCCCTGACAGCGGGATTTGTTCTCGGTCGTCAGAGGTTGGGAAGGGACGAGGTAGGTTATAAATACCTAGGCTTCCGGACATCGGAGGGAGTAACCACACAGGGCTGTTCACGCATGGGAAAATATTTTTAAATTAAGTGTGTTCGAATTGAAAGAAAAAAGTCTTTATCACCAAAGCTGGGGTGATTAAAAGTTCAAAGGCAGGCTTTGGAATCTTAATGCCACAGAGAGGATTTTCAATCATATGCAAGCCCAAGAGTACCAAAAAGCACAGGACAGGGTCCCTGGCCCAGGCAAGCTGGAGATGTGGATATATGGAGGTGGAAATGGACAAGTGGAGGGAAGATTCACACCTCGATTTGGGGGCATGTGTGATAGCCATTCAGACAGGGATCAGTCTAATCTCATTGTGGGGAAGAATTCAGAACCCGGAGGACATGTGGGTACACCCCCGTGGTTCTGGATTATCCAACAGGCGGAGGACGCTGCTGTGCATGTATTCAGGTGAGAACTTCTCCCTGGTCATGGACCATCGCCTGGACCCTGTAAGGATTCAGGGAGCACTGCAAGACCACCAAAGCTCCTGGCGGTTCCCACACTCCAAAGATGGCGGAGTAGAGGCTGCCTGCCCTCGTTTCCCGGGGATCCCGTGAGATCAGGACATGGAACCGCCCTTGGCTTTGTCCTGACCCGAGTGTGAACAAGGCTCTCCGCGCTCTGCGGCAAGGTGGTGGAGGGGAATGTGCCTACCCAGGCTGGGAAACAGCTAGACATGGATGTAGACACGGAATGCCTTTAGGGGAGAAAATGGCAAGAAAGTCTTGCCCCCAAGACTCAGAACTATTTCTTGCTTCCAACTTATTGGTAAGAATGATTGTCCCTGAGTCACACTCAAGGAGATTCAGAGTATTGACGTCCCTTGGATTTGATTGTCCCTTACAGTCACCCTGAGTTTTGGAAGTGGGCTATGTGGTGGTGGCCAGCTGTTTGTAGGCCAGAATGGGGGTGGGAGACAGAAAGACTTTGCTGAAAGGTATCCGCTCCCCCGACACAGCCACCACTCCGACTCTGCAGCAGGACCCTTTCACGTGGTGGGCAGACCTTAGCAGGTGCCTCCTCCAAACCAGACGCGGTTCCAGTCAGGGGCCCTGGGAACACCCGTGTGAAAGGCCAGGACATGTGCTTCCCAGGACACCCTCTGCGTGTGACCCAGCTCTGTGTCTGCAGAGCCGAGGAGACCATCACTGATGTGCATGTTCTGGAGCTGGGGAGTGTGGCGAAGTGTCCCGTGTGGGGCAGGAAAAAGGCAGAGTGGGGGAGAGAGAGGTCCGGAGGGTGGCCTTCAAAGAGGAGGTGGCCTGAGCCAACGTTTGAGCACCAGCTAGTGAGAGGGAGTTTGTGCATTTTGTCCCACTTGGTCCTCCCAGTGATCCTCTGCTGCAGATCCTACTGGCCAGCTTTACAGAGCAGGCTCAGAGGAGCTGAGACGTTGGGGATGTGCCCAGGGACGACAGCACCCAGCCCAGGTGTGGCAGACCTCAGACCCCCACCTTTCCCTGCACCACACAGCCTTCGGAGAGCCATCACTCACAGGCCAGACTGGCTCGCACCTGTGTCCCCACACGGCTGGGACGGGTGCTGCCACAGCCACATTCCCAGCTGCCGAGCCAGCCACAGGAGAGGGACCACAGCCCGTGGCCAGGCTTCCAGCTGGGTTGGGCAGCAGCAACCCTGGGAACCGAGGGCTGATGGGGAACTGAAAAACAGCAGCCTGACCCAGCTAGATGAGGAGCCAATTCCCAGGGACTTGGCCTAAGGACAAGGTCAAAACCACACTGGTTGTTATGTTTTGTCCACCGGTCTTTTCTGGACCACCATCTGCCTTCTCTGGTACCGGTACACCCACCTGCCTGTCCCCAGGCTTCACACAGATCCTGGCCAACAGCAAACGGGTTTCATTCTTATTAACGACTCACTGGAGCTGGGGTTTGACAGCACTGAGATGGAGACTGAGCCCTCTGGCAGGGCTCTCGTCAGAGAGGGCAGAGGAAGAACAGAGCTGCATCAGAGCCTATCTGGGAACCGAGCACAGAACAGGTCCAGCAACCTCACTCCCGCCTCTGCACCCTCTGAGTCTCACACAAACCCTGAGTGCTGGGCACAGGGCCTCGCTCGGGAGACTCCAGCTTGATGACCCGTGCCACCCCGTGCCCACACCCCGGCTTGCCTGGCTGCTCCGCCTTGGGCCTGGCACCCAGATTCCTGCCAAGTGACATTTCATCCTTCCCTCCTGGGACTTTCATCAACACCCACCCCTCACTTAAAATTGAGGAGCCACTTTCCTCATGGTTCTCAGTGGCACACTTGACACCACACAACTGCTTTCTGATGTCCTCCACAGAATCTGGGTCCCCTCCAATTGTGACGTTCCTTACTGGAAAGGATGGGGTGGGAACGGGCCCTCTAAAACAGGGCTCGTAGGCAATGCCTGAGCTATTTTTTCCACGCGGACGATGGCTTTGCTTCCCCCACCTGATGTTGGATTTAATTTATTTTGACCTCTGTTCTCTAGAGAGTCACCCCAATTCCCTGCCTGGGAAGCCTCATGTGAACATGGCTCAGTGGTCTCTGAGCAGCGGGGACAGGAAAGCCTGCCTGCCACCTCTCTGGGAGAGGACCCAGGCCTGTCAGAAACTGAATGCCTGTGTCCAGTCTGTGATTTATTTGTTGTCACCTTGGTGAGTCACCCTGTGGCTCTCAGAGCCTGAGCTGTGGAACGGGGCCTGAGGGCTTACCGCCAGGGTAAGCACAGAGTTGAACTGAAGGTCTCCGGAGCCCCTGAGCTCTAAGATTTATGATTCTAACTTGCATAACCACCATGGGCCATTTCCTCATGAGACTGAGGGCCGGCTGAGGACTCGGAAGCTCTTCCACTTCTAGAAGGCAGGAACCGTTCTCCACAGATGGTGCCGGAGCTATGGGGGAATCCACACCAACTCAAGGACACCCCCGGAAGCTGAAGTTCCTTCAGTCACTTCCACTGCTTAATGTCCACGTGCTTTCTTATAATTTGCCTCATTCTTGGAAAGATGGAGTATTTTTTAATTTTCTTATTCGTAGTTTTACTTCATTAGGAATTTTCAGAGCAACATCCTCTCCTACTTTTTAAAGGAGTTTGGACTCCAACATTGAAAATATCATTGTTAACTTTGTCAGTATTGCATTCTAAGAGTTTGGATAAAAGCTCAACTGGTCTCAAAAGCTAGGAACCTACTTCGTGACTAACTTTTACTTGTAAGCTCTTACTGCTCCTGGTGGCGGCCCTTAGGCCCACTTCAACAGTGGCTCTTCGATCCACTCTGAAGCTGAACGCTTTACCGGCACTTCATTCCACCTGATTCTCCCAACAACTCTGTGTGACAAGGGGCCCACAGCCAAGAGCTGAGGTTCAGAGACTGCCCTTCCAAACCACCCCTGGCTGGGCTCACTCACACAGCCCAGGGCCTGGCTGACATCATCAGCCCTCTCCAAACCCCCCCCCCCCCCCCAACGGCCAGCTGGTGTCGGCTCTAAAGCCCCGGGTTTGACAACAAAGAGCCATTTTATAGTGGTTCACACCTCTCGTTCTGTCCAGCAGTGGTCCTCTACTCGGTGTGACCTACTTTTTCATATTCAAATCTTGCACATCTCACTGGAAAACATGAAAAGACTCAACACCACAGTCAACACGATTGCAACAATGCAGCCAGACTCTGAGAGCACTGCAGGTCCCTGGGGCCACGAGTGACCTGGAGCTGTCACCCATGCCACGTGCTGTCCTGACCGTATGCCATGCGTCCTTGGGTGCAGCAGGATTTGTCAGCTTCAAGAGGCACCTTTGAAACTTCCCTAAGAATCCTTTTGCTTATGGTTTCCCCTGGGGTAGAGGGTAACTTCCCCCCACGTGCAGTGAGAGGGTAAGTGACCAGCAGCCCAGCCCAGACCAACAGACCTGGAAACCCAGGTTTCCAGACCAACAGGTACAGTGACAGTCAGGGCGCCTCTCTTTCCAACTCCACTTTCACTGACGCCATGGGGGTAACTTGCAACTGGCCATGGTCATGGTGACCAGTGAGCACTAGGACATCGAGACTTCCCCCAGCCAGCTGGTTGCTAACGTCTACCAGCACACCACCAGAGAAAGGAGCCCAGAGCAAGCACTGGCTGTGTTCTGCTCATTGGTCCAATGAGAGATTGGATTAGATGAGCTCTGAACCAATATTCTTTAGAGCGTGACAAAAGGGGGCTCAGAGGCCCAGAAGCCCAGAGCTGCTGCCCTGCCCTCCCTCTCCTCCCTGCTGCGTCAGCACCCCACGAGCACAGGAGCTAAAGGCTGCTTAATGTCTGCCGGGCTGTTTGACCGGCGCGGTGAGACAGGATCTCGGCCTGCCGTGGCTTTCCTGGCTGAGTAGTTATCTCTGTTCATTATTTATAAGGGGCATCCTACCTTCCAGAAAGGCTAGGGGGATGTGGGCAAGGAGCTTTCACATCCAGAATCTCAAACCCCACCCAGATACCCCAACCAGCAGCACCTACCACTGCAGAGAAGGACCTAGAATGTGTAGGGGGTATCTAGAGATCAGGTGGCCCTCTCCAGGCCCCGAGAGGCGGCATTGGTCCCCTTGTCCCATTGGTCCTGCTCCTCCTGGATTTGCCAGTCTCCAAGTTGCAGAACCAGTGCAGACCTCAGCCCGCCAGAGTAGCCCAGGAAATCAGAACGCTGCTTGCTGTATTGACTGGCACTGAAAGTTCTGCACGTCCAGGGACCGGAATACACTTGTCAACCTTACCTGCGTAGGCTCTCCCTCTGGATGGACCAGCATGGGAAGCCGCATCATAAACAGGCAGTGTCTTGGCAGGCTCTGGGCCAGACAGCACGGCCTGCATGATGCAGAGGACAGCCCAGCCAAAAGGTCCGAGTCATCCATCCTGCCGTGGGCAAGCATCCACAGCTGGTGGGACATTGTGGGGCAGAGCTGGCACCCTCTGCCTCAGGTACTGCCTGGAGGGACAGTAGCCTCTGGACCTCTCCCTTCCCCAAGTGTCCACAGCCTCCCTCCACTGCGGAAGCCAGTCTTTCTTCTCCTGTGCCAATGTGCTTCACGGGGCCCTGTCAGTCCGTGCGGGCGTGGAAACCATGTCTAACTTTCTGCCTGCGTATCTCTGCTTCGGTCCAGAATGCTATATGGCCATCCCAGTCGAGGTGAAGGCTGCCCAGGTTCCAATCCTGGCTCTTCCACTTGCCAGCTGTGGACACCGGGTGGGTCACAGACCACCGCCCACCTCTGTTTGCTCAGCTGGGGACTACAGAAGGGTTGTACAAGATGATGCCTAGAGGGCTCGGGACAGCGCCTGGCAGAGTGATTGCACAACAGAGAGGGTAATGATTACCAAGTGTGGGGTTTGGACGTGACTCTGAGGTCAAATTTAGTTTTCCTCTCTCTTCCAAGCTTCCAGCGAATTCCTTAGTGGACCAAAAGATTCTCAGCTCTCTATTCTTGGAAGTACACTGAGGTGCACAAAGCTGTCCCTCCATCCAAATCACCAAGGAAAACCTATCGTGTTGCTTGACTGAAGCCTTTCATTGTAAAAGTGCTTTATCACTTTGAGTCAAAATCCGCCCCTGGACCTTCTACCCAGGGCACCATGACCAGTCTAATTCTTAATCCCTTTGCCGAATGCCACGCTCTGCACAACTTAGGCCCACATGTTTCCCCAAAGAGCTGCCCTTCTCAGGGCAAACACCTCCCATTCTCCTCACCTCACACATCTCCTCATTCCTGGACTCAGGCTGCACCCACGTGGATCCCTCTTCTGGTAAGTGCGTGGAGTTACCCTCAGACAAAAGTCAGGAGCACCACGTAGTCCCAGTCACTAAAGGTGTACACCATTAAGAGTGGGCATGTTTCTGTGCAGAGGTATCTCTCAGGAGAAAAGATTTTTAAAAAATAAAATGAGATGTAAGCTAAAGTATGGTATATTCCTTCCATGCATTCCACTCAAAGCAAAAGAGGTGGCTCTGTCTCATTTTTCTCCTTCTTGTTGACTGGAATGCAGACATGATGGCTAGAGCTTGAGCAACCATTTTAGACCATGAGGCGCTATTCTGAGAATGACAGCACAGCAAAACAGGAGAAGCTTAATGTGCTAATGACTATGCAGTAGCCATACCAGCCAGCAGCTGCTCCCTCTGGAGTTTTCTTTTTTAAATATATTAAAGAGAAATAATCTGTCTAGTGAAAAAACTGGTTTTCTCTCTCATTGCTTTCCCTATTCTTCCTTTCCCCTCCCTTCAGTCTTTCTCTTTTCCCTTCCCTCTCCCCCTTTCTCCCTCCTTCCTTCCTCTTTTCTTCCTTCCTCCCTCTCTTGCACCGAAACTTATTCTATCTGATACTCAGCCTGGTGCTGTTCCATTTCACCAGTACAGCAGATCAGGCAGAAGAACAAATCGAGTGGAGCTGTCCCACCACCTGCTCCGTAGGAAAACACCATCAGTCAGAGGAGTCGTCCCCTTCCCGTCAAGCCGGTGCTGAGGCGGAGCAGAGACCAGCACCCCGGGAGGAGATGCTCCCCCGGCAGGTCTGGAGGACAGTCTAGGACCATGGGCTTCGTGCCTGCCTCTCTGGCACTCGCTCACTAGGGGGAGGGGGATCTCGCGAGAGGGAGCTGGAGTGGAGGGGATTAGCCTGCCGTGCATAGAGCTGTGTGTCTGTGTTTTAAAAAGCGCGAGTGGTTGGAGGAAGAGGGGAAAGAGAGAGAGAAAACTATCTGAGACCCCTTGTCTAGAATCCATCATTGGACAGCTCCCACCCCCAATTCCATCTCAAACTCTGGAAAATTCACTAAACCTCTGTGCCATAATCTTCCATCTACCCCCCACCCACATCTACTTTCTACCCTCTCCTTCCTACCCCCCAGGAGGCTGACCTGTGAGGCCCATCAGCAGAGCTCCCCAGCTCACAAGTTTGGCTAATGGGGAGCCCAGGGGGAGACTAGAGAGAGGAAGGAGAGGGCTGTTGGGCATCTATCCCCAGCCCCTCCCAACCTGGCTGTGTCCCTTAATGGAAAATCACTGTTCCCCTTCGGATGACCTGCTTGAAATAAATCTCTCCAGTTCCAGAAATTGCTTCCTTCCCTCATCCCTTCTGGCCTGGGGTAGGGACAGTACCTCTGCTCCCAGCCCAGGGTTCTAAACTCTTCCTCTAGGTGCTGCTCACCTGCACATCCTTTGAAATCGTCTCTTGTGGACCCTCGCACACTCCTAACTGGACAGTGCCATCATTGCATGGGGCCTCTGACATAACCTCACAGAGCTCGGTGTCCTCTGTAAACATGGGTGGTTGTGGGGAGAATTAAGCAGGTAAAAGACATGAAAAAGCTTCAACTGCTATATGCACTGCAGACACAGATTCACCAAAACAGGGGGGAGAAAGGCATTTTGCTGACTGTAAATTCTGCTGAGTCAAAGGCAGCTAGCAGCATCTGGCAGTAGGACCTGGCATCCCAAAGAAAGGAGACGAGAGACCTGCTGATCCCCCCTGGACGGGCCACAGGGAGGCCTGTGTCCACCTCGGGCGTCACACCTGCACACCAGACTGAGATCCGAGCCAGGGGGCTGGCAAGGGGCCCAGAGGCAGGGAGGCGAGTTGGGAGAACCATGGCCTGTACCTGGAAAAGGGAAGCTGTGTGCGTCTCGGCTGTCTGACCTGCTGGGCGGTGGGGCACTCAGGGTCAGAGCTCCATGGCTCCTTGAGCAGCACTGGGACCCCGGGTGGGTGGGTGGAGGCTGCAAGGAGGTGGATTTGGGTTCCGAAGGAGGAAGAAATAGCCAGCGATCCGTGCTTCTCAAACTGAATGCCTCCCACAAGGGGAGAAGTTCCTGCACAGGGGGATTCACTGCAGCGCTGTTGGGCACTGGCGAGTGAAGGACCACCAACAGAACTGTCACACCACAGAACCACAGGCTCTGTTTAGAAAGAGCACGGTGACCTGGGCCCTGCTGTGGGACAAGCTCTGTCATAGATGGTTGAGTGACAAAATCAACCCACAAAAAGGCATGTGTAGTTGAGGTAAAAGTAAATAATATCGGCAGAGTTTGGCTTTGAATAAAATGGAAATCCATGAGCGCACATCGCTATAAGTGAAGACATGTATGAGGAGGGAAGAGCCCTTCTAGCAGAATGCCAACTACTGTATGGAACATTGGAATTTTAAAAAGCACCATTTGGTCTCCTGATAGCAATCATTAATTAAAGCAAGAAATATTTGTGGATGCTAAAATTAGTGAAAGAGGAATGAGAAACAGGATTTTATGTAGTCTCAAAGTATCTCTCCCCTCAAAAAAAATTAACTATAAAAGGGGAAAGTTACAACAGAGAAACGGAGCAGACAACATCTTAATCACGTGATCAAAGTTAAGGCCACCAGGTTGGACCAATCTCCATCAGGCAGCTCCCTGCCCCTAACCCCAGTGGGATGCACTGGGAATTCAGCATCACTTCTGTGATGTTACAGCCAAAATGCACAACTTGCCTTCTGTCGTGAGGAAACATCAGACTAATTCAAACTGAGAGGCATTGGGCAAAAGATTACTCTGTCTGCAATATTCAAACAGGTCAAGGCTGTGAACACCAGGAAGAGACCGCAGAGCTGATCCAGGCTGAACCTGTTCACCGCACCGTTGGGACGTGCCCTGGAGAGCACGTGACTGGGACATTCATGTCCAATCCACCCAGCATCTTAAATGGGGACTCTGGGTGAACGGTGCACAGGAATGCTTTGAAATATTCGGAAGTTTCTGTACATTGGAAATGATTTGAAATTAACAGTATAATAAATGGGAAGGAGGCAAACCACAAAGAAGCAAAAGCGGGAGCTCTGCAGCGGACTTCAGTGCCTCCTGATAGGAAACCATAGGGAGGACAGGGCACCAACTGAAGTGCTCCTGCCGACTGTCCCGAGTTGGGTCCAGCCCCGGGGCACAGAGGACATGGTGGAAAACACATGGAGTCAGCACGTGAGACACTCTGTAGGACCATGACGGAGTTTCTTCTATAAATAAATGGAAAGAAAAGAGAGACAGAAAGGAAGGAAGGAAGGAAGGAAGGAAGGAAAGAAAAGAAAAGAAAAGAAAAGAAAAGAAAAGAAAAGAAAAGAAAAGAAAAGAAAAGAAAAGAAAAGAAAAGAAAAGAAGAGAAAAGAAAAGAAAAGAAAAAAGAAGAGAAAAGAAAAGAAAGAAGAGGGTAAAGGAGATGTAAGAGACAGATTGATCTCTTTTGGATCCTGACTCAAGCAAACCTTGAAGAGGAGTTCACGAAAGAATCAGAGAAACCTGAGCACTGCCTGGACATAGATGATATAAAGGAACTAACGCCGAGTTGTCTGGATGGCATCATGGTATTGCCATGACATATTTTTTAAGTCCTCATCTGTAAGCGCATTTATGGATAAAAGAAGATGGTCTCTGGAATTTGCTTAACAACACCAGGGTCCAACAACCTAAATGTCCATCAAAAAATGAATAGATAAACAAAATGTGTTCCACAGATACAGTGGAATATTATTTAGCCATAAAAAAGGAATTCTAACACATGCTACACCATGGATGTATCTTGGAGACGTCATGATAAGTAAAAGAAGCCAGACACAAAAGGTCAAGTATTACAGCACTTATGTGAGGCACCTAGGTAATCAAACTCATGGAGACACAAAGTAGAATAGAGGTTTCCAGGGTCTGGGGAGGGAGGAGGGGAGTTTGTGTTTAATGGGCACAGTTTGGGTTTGGGATGACGAAAAGTTTCTGGACGTGATGGTGGTGACGATTGCAGAATAATATGAATGTACTGAATGCCACCGAACTGAACACTTAAAAATGGCTACAATGATAACATTTATGTTATGTATATTCAACTGCAATTTAAATAACCAAAAATAAAGTCCAGGGCAGGTGAGCCACATGCCTGTAATTGTTGAAACTGAATGATGAGAACATGGATTCTTTTTACTACTCTCTCCACTGTCATGTATCTACGAATTTTTTCCACACTAAAGTGCTTTCTTAAAAACTTACAACTACCCTGGCTGGTGTAGCTCAGTGGATTGAGTGCGGGCCTGCAAAGCAAAGAGCTGCGGTTTCCATTCCCAGTCAGGGTACGTGTCTGGGTTGCAGGTCAGTCCCCAGTAGGGGACACATGACAGGCAACCACACATTGATGTTTCTTCCCCTCGCTTTCTCCCTCCCTTCCCTTCTCTCTAAAAATAAATAAATAAAATCTTTAAAACAAAAAACTTACAACTAAAACAACAGTCCTGACACCCAGGGCCAATGAGGACACATATGAAAACCACGGCAGCATGGGAAATGCTCATGAGATTATGTTGGGTGGAGAGCTGGCTCCCCAATTATGTCTACGCCACGTTTATGCCACATGCAAATGTGTGCATCGGGGGAAAGTGACTGGAAGGAAATGTACCAAAATTACAATAGCTATAGAGTTCGGATGGTGAGATAATGGGTAAGTTGTGTTTTCTTTTTTTAAAGTTTCCCTCATAGAGTTACTTATATAGTTTTTAGAAATAAATGTACATAAACTCCAAGGCAATCACAGGGGAGTGGATATTAGAAGCAAGATATGAGAAGGGTGCTGAGTGATAAGAAAATATCCCTCCAGAGAGTGTCAGGGGCTTCCTGGGAGAGGATTTACAACAAAGCTGCAAGCCCAGAGCAGGGAGGCAACGCGCTCTGCCCACGCATCTGACCCTCGGGTTTAAAGGTGGGCCTCCCACCCTGGCGGCTCCTCGGTGGTGGGCAAAGAATGGGCCGCAGCCCCTGGTCGAGTGCAGGATGATGGCGGCCAATGCCAGACTCCAAGGCGCCCACCCCACACAAAGGGGCCTTGAGTACAGGCCGGGGGGCGCTTCCTGTGCCAACGCCCGTGGTTGTCCGGCCCCAATCTGGGCTAGGAGTTGTGCAACCCGCCATGCTTTTCCTGTTCCCCTTTTCCCCTGAGCTCGCAGCCTCTGCAGCATCGGCTGGGGCTCTGTGGGTTCACCACAGGGAAGAGCAAGCTCCCTGCACAGCTGACCTCCCCCCAGAGCTGTTTCCACGTCTCTGATTGTTTTTCCCTCCCGGGGTTGCTAAACAGCCTATGAAGAAACCCCTTTCTTTTGCTTTTTTATTTTAGGGAAGGAGTCTAGTGCTGTTCTTGAAGAGGCTTTGACGGTCCAGCCGAGGCGGTGGGACAAGCCCAGGTGCACCCCAAGAACAATATGGATGCAGCTTCCCCTCCTCCAATCTCCATGAGAAATGTGTCTGAATGAGTCTGGAGGTTACACCATAATAATAATGTTATTATTATCACCATCATTAATGTTTACCAAGGCTTCCTGCACACCAGAGTGGGGAGCAAGCCCACCCCATGCTCCCAGTGGCCCTCTGGAGGTGCCCCCCCACCAAGCCGTGACCTCGGGGGTTTAGATGAGGAAACTGCGGAGTCACAGGGAGCTGACACAGTTGACCCTGGGTCAGGCGGGGGGAGGGGGGGTGTCAACTAGAGCAAGCGCTGGATCACTCACTGTCCCAGGTACTCAGGGGTCTCAAAGGCCACTCTGGGAGCTTCAGGTCCAGGAGGCTCAGGGGTCCTTGGGAAAAGTCAAGAATCACTCCCAAAGTCACACCTTTTGGAAGGAAATGGTGAGGGGCTGGGAAAACATTTGTGGATGAGACTGTCACTTTGAGGGATTGAGAATTGAGAAGGTGATTGAGAAGGGGTCCCAGTTAATGTTTTGTCTCTCGAGCCAGATGACGGCTCCATTGGGTTCACCGTATCACCCTATAGCAATTTCATGTGCCTGAAATATTTCATAATCTTAATTAGAGCAAAAACAAACACCCAGCCTCACAGACCTCTTCCCTAACCTAAGTACTCTGAAAAATATCGGCCAATATTCTGGTGGTTGGTTTTTGCATTGAGGATACTGGGCTCCACCGTGTAACCCAAGACACAACCTCAAGACTCAAGTTCCCAGCAGACAATTCAAAAGCAAAGCCAGGCCCTCCCTGACCAGGCAGTTGCAGCTCTGACAAGGGCCACTCCGCCACCCCCTAGGCTCTGAGGGCCACCTGACCTCCTTTGTAAGACCCTGCAGAGCCTATCAGCAGCACCCCAGACTCAGAGGAATCAGCTGTGTTTTTCAAGCCCGAGGAAAGAAAAATTCAGGCTTCTCAGACATCTGAAACAAACATTGGCTTTTCTGATTCCACGACCTGCGGGGATCTTATTATGTAAACGTATGAAAGATCTGTTCTCTGCGAATGGACAAAAAGACATAATTCACTCGCAACATAAATAGCTCAGCGTTCAGCTGCTCCAGACCCTGGTTATATATTATTATTTGAAAAATCCTGTCACGGGTTTCATGGCCAGTGACCAATGCTCAGTCTCTGTGAGCAACAACAGGCTGTGTGTGGAGCAAGTGCAGGGACAGCCCGGACTCAGGGCAGGGACACGGTGCCTGCAAGCCCGCCCCCCGGCTCCCTTCTACGCCAGTGGCATTGGGGCAGGGGCTAGGTTTCGAGGTTCTGTTTCCTGGGATTGCTCCAAGTTGAAAACAGTTACGGGCAGCAGGCTGTTGTTGACGCCTGCACAGCTCACCCCTCTGACCCCGAGCTCGCCACCTATGTCTGAGGGGGAGGACGGACTCGGGCAATAGCTAAAAGGCTCCCCGGGGGCCCTGGCCCGTGTGGTTTGCTTAATTGGAATGTCGCCCTGTACACCAAAAGGCTGCAGGTTCAATGCCGGTCAGGGTGCGCACGGAAGGCAGCCAGCAGATGTTCCTCTCTCACACTGATATTCTCTCTCTCTACCCCTTCCTCTCTTTCTATCCCTTCCTCTCTCTCTAAAAGCAATGAAAAATGTCCTCAAGTGAGGATTAGAAAAATAAATGAAAATAAATTTTAACATTTTTTTTAATTTTTAAAAAGTTTCCCCCGGGGTCCGAGGTCTGAAGTGTTTTGAAGTCAGGGGTCTTCAGCCATCAGTAACAGGAACTCACCCACCCTAACTAAGCCAAGGGAAGAGGAATTTATGGACCCTTGTAAGGAAGTCCTCGTGTGGGTCCAGCATGTGGGGGTCTGGGGACTTAAATAAAGTTGTCAGTATTCAGTGCATGTGTGCATGTATGTGAGCATGTGTGTGAGTGTGTGTGCACACACATGGTCCGGTGTGCATGTGCACGTGCATTATGCTGGTATGCACATGTATGTGTGTTTGAGCTTTGTGTGCACGTTGTATGTGCATGTGTGCACGTGTGCCTCTGAGCCCGGGCTTCGCAGAGAACTTGTGGGGACCCCTGGAACAGACCACAGCGTGGAGTTCTTCTCTGTCTGCTTCAGAGTCTGTCAAGAACTAAAACGCCACAGAAAGAGAGGGGCCCTTGTTCTCTTCCAGATCCCCACCCTGCCCACCCAGGGGCAGCCCCTTCCCTGAAGCTGCACCATCCCACGTGCCCACAGTGGTGTGTTTTCCACAGATGAAGGCACCCATGAGGATGGCACACCTCTGCCTGGTCTGACATCTGTCCATCGTGGTTTCATACTTGTCACGCCCTTAGCACCTCACTCCTCCCACTCCCCCGACGGTTCCCAGATCTTCCCGGTTGACCTGCTGTGTCCAGACTAACTGCTGTCTGTGATTCCACGGTGTGACCATGCTACAGTCCACTTCTCCGTTCCTCTCCTGATAGACAGTTGGGTTGTTCCAGTTTTTTGCTTTATTTAATCTTTATTATATTTTTTCCATTACCATTTAGTCCCCTTACGCCCCCCTCGCCTCAGCAATCACCACACTGTTGTCCATGTCTATGAGTCCTTTTTCCTTTTTGCTCAGTCCCTCCACCCCCACTAGCTGCCAACTACTCTCCATCCATGAGTCTGTCCCCATTTTCCTTGTTAGTTTAGTTTGTTCATTAGATTCCACATATGAGTGAAATCACATATTTGTCTTTCTCTGGCTTATTTCACTTAGTATAATGTTCTCCAGGTCCATCCACACTTGGCAAAGGGTAAACTTTTCTTTTTTACGGCCAAGTAGAATTCCATTGTGTAAATGTCCCAGAGCTGTTTTATCCACTCATCTACTGATGGGCACTGGGGCTGCTTCCACATCTTGGTGATTGTAAATAACACTGCAATGAACATAGGGGTAGTTAACACTCTTTTGAATTAGTATTTTGGGTTCCTTCAGATATATTCCCAGAAGTGGGATAGATGGGTCAAAAGGCAGATCCATTTTTAATATTTTGAGGTATCTCCATATTGCTTTCCACAGTGGCTGACCCAGTCTGCGTTCCCACCCACAGTGCAAAAGTGTTCCCCTCTCTCCACATCTTCGCCAGCACTTGCTGCTTTTTCTATGTTTAATCAATGTCACGGTGTATATCCTCAGATGCTATAGGGACCTTCACGCCCAGCTGTGCCCAGCATGGAAGATGGCTCCCCAGTGTGGCGCCACCAATCTAATCGCCCCCCGCACCGGCAGTGTCTGAGGGTATTCTCTCCTGTCCCAGTGAGGCAGGAAGGGAACACTGCCATGACTGACGTGAGAGGAGAGGAGAGGAAGGAGCCCTGATCAGAGCAGGAGATGAGGGCTCGGGACTCCACGCTGCCACGTGCTCTGATGAGTCTGGGGAGAGGAGAGACATTCACACAGCTGTCTCATCTCATCTCTGGGCCTGGAAAGGCTCCAGCATGGACTTCCGAGAACATGTCAGCCTGAGGTTCTTGGTACCTAGCAGGTCCCTGAAGGAGGTCCACTGAGCCTACGAGCTCGATCGCATGCCAGAGTCTGTGAGCTGGATTCTCAAAGACGGTGGTGACTCCAAGCCTTTGAACCTGCGTTTTTCAGTTGGGCTCTTTCAGTTACTTTTTTTTTTTTTTAAAGCCCAACTTTAACTGGCTTGAGCAGATAAAGGAAGAAAAGGACTTATTGGCTCACCTGGGCAAAAGCTCTAAGAGTAGCTAGGCTCAGGTCAGGCTGAATCCAGGCACTCACATCACACCAGAGAGCACAAGTCTCTTTACATCTTTGGCTTCACTTTCCTTCCTTGGCTTCATTGTCGGGGGGACTTACTCCATCCAGGTCCCCATGTGGGTTCAGACTCACACCCTCACTGCTCCATATGCAGCAGAAAGGGGTACTCCCCCAGTCTCTACTGGAGTCCTGGAATCCCATAGACTAAGGCAGGTCACGTGCCCCTCCTCTGGCAGAGGACTGGGATGGATGCTCCAGGAGGGTGCAGAGTCACGGGGGGTGGCAGAGGCAAGAAACATCCCCTGCACTCTGAACAAGGCTACCTCCTTAAGCAAGTTCAAGCTCAGGTGCTCTGGTCATTTACTGTGACCAGTGATGGTACAGACCTGCAGGCCTGGTGCCCTATGTAGAGATAACCTGAAGGCAGCAGCGCCCTCTGTCTCGGGTTAAACAGTGTCCCCAGAAAGATACATTGAAGTTACTGAATCTGACCCCTGGTACCTGTGGTGACCTTATTTGGAAATAGGGTCTTTGCAGATGCAATTAGCTAAGATGAGGGCATGCTGGAGTAGGGTGGGACTAAATCAAATGCCAAGTTCCTTAAGAGAAAGGAGAAGGAGATTACACAGACACTGGAAAGGCCACCTGAAGACAGAGGCACAGACTGGAGTGACACACCCACAAGCCCAAGAATGCCTGGAGCCACTGGAAAAGGCAGGGAAGTGTCCTCTGAAGGGAGGATGCCCTGCCCACACCTTGATTCCAGACCTCTGGCCTCCAGGGCTGACAGAGAAAACATTGCTGTTGTTTCAAGCAGCCCCCTGCCCGGAGTTTGGGGTAATTTGCTGTAATAGCCATGGGACTCATACACCATCCAACCCTGGTAACTGGCTGTGACCTTACGGTGAATCCAGCCCACCTCCCCTCCCTCCCCAGAACAGTGGCTCTCCCCAACTCAAGGATCCCAACCTGGTGTTTTCCAACTTGGCCTCGGAGATGTTTGAGGAAGTGGTGGCCCTAATGGCTGGGAAAGTCCTCTTGGGCGGCCTTGTGACTCTGCTTTGCAGGTGACCCCAGCAGGCTACTGATCTAAGGCAAAGCCTCAGCAGCTCCACCTCCCACCCTGCACAGCAACAGCTTGTGCGGTGACACCTGGGCAGCACCAGGGGCCAACATGGCCCCTGGCCAAGAAGCCCCAAACACAAAAGTGCTGCCTAAATCCCCTGCTGGTCACACCTTTGGGACACCTGGGGTCAACTCCAACTGGTGTGCTCTGGTATCTGGATGCTGAATTGTCTCAGTACCCAAGAGAGAAGCTAAATCAAAGCCACTCCTACCAAGCATCTTCAAGGGCTCATGCCCACTGAGCTCAAGTCCTACCTGATGGCTGTGCTAGGAGCCTCAGGCCACCACGGTTCCGAGTGGAACACCCAGGCTCTGAAATGGGAACGGACAGAGGTTTAGACCTGGACTCTCGGTGCACGTTGGAAGTTGTTGAACCTCTCTCAGTGTGCCCGTCTGGAACAGACAGCTGCACTTCCTACCGCCCGGGACTGCAGTGAGCAGTACCTGCGATGATACACAACACAGACGCCGGCATGATTAAAAGACGAGAAAGCACTCATTCAGTAAATATTTATTAAGTACGTAGCATGTGCCAGGCGAGATCCTGGAAGCGAGGGTCAGAGTTGGAAACAAACACAGGTGTTTCGGAGCTTATACACGTGGAGAAGGTGAAGATGATAATGATGGTGATGGTGGTGATAACGACGAAGCTAAGAATTCTCTCTAGACCACCAGATCCTCATGTCATGAATAGGAGACGCATCTCTCATGTCCTGTCCCCAGTGTCTAGCACAGGGCTTTGCACATAGTAGGTACTCAAAAAATGTGTGTTGCTGATGGACTTATTCTTCAAGTTGCTTTAAGCAGAGAAGGACCCCTCCAAGGGCAGGTCAAGCTGGCCCCCATGCAACACTTTTTGAAGTCATGTGTTTTATCTTTAAAATTGACTTGAGCTTTTCATTCCCTCTGATGGTATATCCATGTTTGTTTTATTCATAAACAACAAGAATTTTTTCCCAAAACTTTGAGTGAAAATGATGCCCCAAGAAAACATGCCCTGTTTATTCCTGTGGCTTTGGAGACACTACACACACCCACTCATGCACACACCAGCCCCCACCCCAGGCCACCCGCGCAGACATCTGGAGGTCCACAGAGCCCGGGGCCGGAAGCACAAACTCTGCCCTGGTGGAGCCGGGGCTGAGGGAGCAGGAAGGGCGAAGGCCATGGAAGACAGCTCCAGTACCCTCTGTGTTCTGGGGGGCAAGGAGACGGAGCCTGCACTCAGCGACTTTGTGCTGAGAGCCAGAGGCAAACTGAAAAGACCCTGAAGCGGTCTCCGAAAGCACTGTTTTCCTCTTAAAACCCAGTGCTGACAGCGTGAGAGCCACAACATCAACCTGGGCAGACTCTGGATTACGAAGCGGCAGCATCAGTTCGGAGAGCCCATGAGCATAAATTCATGAGTCCACTGCGTGTTTAGGGAGCTGTGACTGTGTCTGGCCAGAGTTTTAGGGTTTGCCCAGGAATCCTGCCAGCTCCCCAGTGACAGAAGGTGGAAACAGGCAGGAAGAAGGGAGGCGCTAGCCAGGGTCCCCCCGACTTGATTCCAAGTCAGCCTCCCTGCCTCATACCACCTTGCCCTCTGAGCAGCCCTGGCCCCTGTGTGTCTGATTCCCCATTTCTAAAGTGAGTCTTTGGCGCTCTCTCTCAGATGGTTTTCAGCTCTGTTACATAACATTCATCTTCGGAAAGCTCAGAAGCATTGTAGTGGAAAGCAGTTCATGGATAATTGGGTAATGACACATGTTTATAAGTAAATTAGAGTTTACTGAGCAGACGAAAATGCTTCCCACTTGATCCCTGAGGATGGGAGTCCCGTCCATCCCACAGCAGAAGTTTAGCATCAATGAGGGAATGGACAAAGGGGGACAGTCAGCCTCATTTCTGCCCCTGCACATACCAGGAGGTGGATCTGCGGCCCAATCATGTCGCTCTGAGCTTCCCAAGCCATAGAAGGTGCATGTACCTCTGAGGTATGCAGTACTGAAAAGCCTGCAAAAGCATCTTCCTGGGGGGTCAACCGTACCTGTAATCTGTAGAAATAAATCATTTCTGTATTAAAACAAACACAGCAGTGTCATGGGACGAAGTACAAAACTCCCATGGACTTTCACAATCAAACACAAGGCTTTAAGGGAACATCACGCACAGGGAAGAGCCACTGCCCCCTAATCCAGATTGCTCAAAATCTCCTAACAAAAGAAAACAATTTTTTTCTTTTGGGCCCGAGAATAAGCACAGGGACTGGATGCCACCTGGTGCTCACTTGGGGTATGACAGCCTGCTCCAGGCAGCCTTAGCGAAGCTGTCAGATGCAAATACCCGCAGGCTGGGGCTGTCCTGAGAGGTGAAGGGGACCTCCCCACCTCTCCCCGCTGGCCTGTTTCAGCAGCTGGGACCCCCATTACCGAGGTTGTTTAGGTGAGCCAGAGCCTCCCCCCAGCCTAGCCTCAAAAGCACCTGTTCGCTTGTTAACCCCAGATTCACTCCGAGGAGACTCTGACCCAGGAGCCATTGGTCAGAGCAGAGGTCTGTGTTCCACCAGTTTCCCACACAACCTGGGAATGAGCGCAGTGGTTGGAACCTGTGCTTCAAACACCTGAGGCAGGTTCTAAACCTTACAGAGGCACCTGGAATAAGGCCCAGGCCTCAGCACCTTTAAAGAGTTGCCCAGGTGACCTTCATGTACAGGCCGAACGGAGAAACACTGGGATGAAGCCTTGCATCGTCATGAATGCCCTAGTGAAATGCCAGCATCCTTGGGAGGGATGCAGGGCTCTTAACAAGGCTCCTTAGTCAGGTGGCCAGCCCTTCCAATTACTGGGGACCAAGGTGTTCCGGGATATGTAGGTGGCTGCTTGGACATGTCCTGTGCTTGGGATTTTTTGTCTTGCTCCACTGGGCTGTGTGAGGTCACCCTACACATGCTGGGTGAGAAAGGTGAAGGGATTAAGAGGCACAAATCAGCAATAACAAACAGTCACAGGGATCTGAAGTGCACACAGGGAACATAGTCAGTAACGCCGTACTGACTGTGTGTGGTGCTGGGTGGGTACTAGCCACAGGGGAGGACACTTCATCAGTTACATAGATGTCGAACCACTACGCAATGCACCTGAAACTGACATAATATTAAATGTCAACTGTAAGGAAATATTCTTAATTTTTAAAAATAAATTACAGAGATATTTTCTGCCACAGTAATGGGCAGAATCAATCAGCTAAACTGCAACACTAGGAATGCAGGGCTTGAGTCCTAGAAACTGGGAATGTCCCAGGAAAACCAAGACAAGTTGGTCACCCTTGTCCTCGGACCTGCCTCAGATTAGCGATCATTGGAGCTGGGTCTCAGCTGGGTGTATTTTGACCGTGGCAGCCCGGACATCCACCAGATTCTTAAAGGCACCCGTACTCCCCCAGGATGACAGTGCTGCTTTCCATGCTTCTCCCTGGTGCAGGCCCAGGTGGTGCCAGGGCTGAGTCTATCACTTGCACATACAACCACTGTTAGGAAGGGACAGGGATGCCTAACACGCATCCCAGGACAAGGTGCTGCTTGCAGGGCACAGCGAAGCAAGCAGTTCAGGAAGTAACTGGTCAGTTGGAAAGCAGCGGGCATCTGAGTTTAGTTGGTTTTGTTGTTGACTTTGGTTTGGTTTGTGGGGGAGGTTGCTGTTAGGGCAAAAGATTAGGAAGTCCTTTGAAAAGCCCCTTAGGATTTGGGCACGTTTGTTTACTCAATAAACAATTACTGAGCACCTAACTAAGTGCCAGGAGTGATACCAGGTACCCAAGCATAGACAGCAACACAGCAGGCATGCCTGGGCTCTGGCACAGGCCAGCGGGGATTCGAACCCCAGCTCTGCCCTTACTGGCTAGTGGACCTTGGATAAGTCACTTAACCTCTCTGTGCCCCTTCCTTCAACCTGCAAAAGGGGGAGAGTGACCTCACGACTCAAGTAGGGAAATAATGCACATAGGGCAGTAAGCCAGGACTGGGACCCAGGCCGCCTGAGTTGGTGACGGCTCACTTAACCCCCAGCCAGCCTACTTCAAAAGTAAAGTCCTGTGCACTGTGACTCAGAGTGCAGTGGTGTCACAAGCCACCTGCAACTGGCTCTCCGGAACATTTTCCCAGAGTTCTAAGCCTACCTCACACCCTCGTGTACTATGTTCTGCTTTCGGGACCTGTGCCAAGTCCAAGCCCAGGCAAAGCATCCTGAGTGGGGAAATGAAGTTTGCGGCCAGCAGGCCTGGCACCTGCAGCAGGATGTCCCCGGGGCCTGATGATCCTGCAGGGCAGAGAAAAGGAAGCCGGAGAGGAAATCGCAGGGAATGACGGGTTTGACCAGAGCTGCCCTGGGAGTCCCTTGCCTGCAGGTGGAACACTGCTACAAGTAGAGGCACGTGAAGACGAGGGTGTGGGAACAAACGTGCCATCCATGCCTCACCCTCTGGACTGGAGGAAGCTCCGGGAGAAAGCTCGCTCTGCCCCGGGACACAGGATGGCTTAGGTCTCAGTGCACCCTCTGCTGTTCAGAACCGAGAGTGCGGCACACCGAAATACCAAGTCTAACTCTCCAAGATGCAGGCCCAACTGCGCGATTTGAGACATGGGCCAGCTGAAGGGAACCCTTCAAAAGGCACCCGAGCCCCTCCTCTGGAGCAGAAACTGTGGCTCATGGGTGATGAGGACAGGAGCACAAATGGGCAAAGGACCTGAATGGACATTTTTCCAAAGAAGATATACTAAAGGCCAACAGGTACCTGAAAAGATGTTTAACATCACCAGTCATTGGGGAAATACAAGGTAACACCACAGTGAGATATCACCTCACACCTGTTAGAGTGGCTATTATTAAAAAGACCAGGATGTGGAGAAAAGGGCACTGTTGGCGGGAATGGAAACTGGTCCAGCCACAATAGCAAAGAATATAGAGGATCCTCAAAAAATGAAAAATATAACTACCTTATCACGGATTGAGTCAGTATCGAGTGTGTCTGAGAGTTGCAGAAAGACTGCTGGTACCTCCTCATACCCAGGGAGAAACTCAAGTTGGAAGTGAAACAGACATAGTAAGATGTCTAGTGGGATTCCTGTAAAGCCCTCTGTGTGCTCTCCTTTCAAAACAGAAATTCAAAAGATAGCACTATCTACACCTCCTAACCTAAGAACAGCTTTTACCCCTTCAATACCAGTATCAAAGATAAATTTTAAATAAATGTTTAATTTACTCAATTGTTCTTTTCAAAAAGAAATTAACCATGCCTCCCTTTCAGAGAGCAAGCACTGTGTAACACCTCGTGGGCCCCGGGATGCCTCAGGCTCTGCAAAGCCCCACCTGGCAGCGTCAGAGCTGCACAGGGGTCCTGCAGACTCAACACCTCTGGCCTGCGCTGCTCTCCGCCTGCGCCGGGCTCCTCACAGACACATGCTGAGGCTGATCCTGCATGCGTGGAACTTACTGAAAACTGGACACGGCTGCTGTCACAGAAAGAACTGCCCCTGCTGGGGTGAGCACCAGCAACACCCACAGGAAGTAAACAGGACACGGTCAGGAGGCAGGCAGGAAACAGAAACAGACAGGACACAGGAAGCACACAGGAGGAGCTCTTTCCCTCCAGCCTTCCAGGCTGCCTAAGGGCTCCTAGTGACAGAGGCCAAACCAACTGGCCAAGCTGAAATTCAGTTTGCAGTATCCCAGTGCCAGCATCCATCAGCTGCTATGGGAGCATGGGTTCGAAGCTGAGAGACAACAGCTTACCTGGCACGGACCATCTCTCAGGCTACTCAGACCATGCTCATGTTCTACATGTTCATGAACCTTCATAAATCAAAACAAGTCTACATCCCCACCAAATAAGACGCAAACATGCTTCCTGCAAAGGAAAATGTTCGCAGCCTCACCCCACAATGAGGACTCAGCAAGTCCCGCAGTCACAGTAGATTTGCCCCTGGGCTGTGTGAATCGCTGCTCAAATTCAGTCTTAGTCTCACCTGAATATCCGTTGCCTAAAGGCTAACTTGTAAAATCAACCTCCAACAAACCTGTATAAAATAATTAGGGAAAGGGAGGCCCAAATAAAAACTAGTCAGTACACACATGGGCCCACACACACCATAAGCAGGAAGAAAGGACACACAGGGACTACAAGTCCTTGTTTCTGAGCCTGGTCGTGAAGCCGCAGTTAACACTCCTAACCTCCCTCCCCCACTGCCCACCCGCATTCTCTTTGCCCTTATCTGGGCCTCGGTGGTTTGAGGTCCTTCACCCCCTAGGGGTGACCGGAATCTTCATTCACACAGGCCTGAATCCTTGGTGGGCCTGCCTTTTCGTTGTTATTGTAAACTGTTCTTTTACCCTAACTCTCACTGTGGCACTTGGAAGTTCTAAGAGGCACACAAGAGTCCCTGGGCTCTAGACCTAGCCTCCCTTGCCCCACCACGATTTCCCCCCATAAGCAGGATCCCTCATGCACCAGAGTAGAGGAGCCCCTCTCTGCCTGTTCAGTCTCAATTTCCAGTTCACTAGACCCGCTGTTGTCTCCTGGTGGAAGATCATCAGTCCCTTCGGGAGTCAGACCTCCAAACCAGCAGAGAGAATGCTCAGACCGGGCAGTAAGAATCCTGCAGTGTGCATTTGTCAGGCGTGACAGTGGAAGTAGCCACTCCCCTCCTGCCCCTCAGTCCCTGACCCGTGTGTTCAGCGTCAGGGAAGGAAAGAACCACATAGTGGTCTCTTATGAAAAGCAGAGTTTTAATATGGAGGTTCCTCAAAAACTTAAGCATAGAGCTACCATATGATCCAGCAATCCCTCTTCTGGGTATATACCAAAAAATCTGACAACACTTATTTGTAAAGAACATGTATCCCTAGGTTCAGTGCAGCATTATTCACAATAGCCAGGACATGGAAAGAACGTGAGTGTCCTTCGACAAATGACTGGATAAAGCAGATGTGATCCATATATACAATGGAATACTACTTGGTCACAAAAAATGATGAAATAAAACATTTGCAACAACATGGCTGGGTCTTGAGAGTGAAAGAAAGCAGATGGGAAAGGACAAGAACCATATGATTTCACTCAAAGGTGGGATATAAAACAGAAACAGCAAACGAACAAACGCACTCATAGACACAGACAGCAGTACGGTGGCTAGCGGAGGGGAATGGGCGGGGAAATTAGAAGGGGGGAAGGGGTCAAACGTGCGGTGATGAAAGGAGAAGAGACTTTGCCTGGTGGCACACAATACGCAGGTGATATATTATAGAATTTGTACACCTGATACTTATATAATGTTATCAGCCGACGTTACCCTAATACATTTAACTTTTTTAAAAAAGCATACTTTCGGCCCTGGCCAGGTGGCTCAGTTTGTTGGAGCATTGTCCCATACACCAAGAGATTAGGGATTCGATTCCCAGTCTGGGCACACACCTATGTTGTGGGTTTGATTCCCAAATGGAGTGTGTATGGGAGGCAACCAATTGATGTTTGTCTCTCACATCTTTCTCTCCCCACCCCCCAACTTCCACTCTTTCTAAAATCAATAAACATATTTTATTTTTAAAAAGCATGCTTTTATATGACAGGGAGGAAAGTTAGCACTCTCCTGGACAAGAGCAGAAGAAGCCCGTGGGCCTCGCAACACGCAGACCATTGAGGCATTGCAACCTACTTCGGGGCTCTTTCCACTTCTACTTACAGCCCCAAAGAAGGGCAAGTTGGGGCTTACACGGACATTCATACACCCGTGTTCATGGCAGCATTATTCACAGTAGCCAAAAGGTGGAAACAGCCCAGATGCCCGTCAGTGGGTGAGCAGACACATAAGATGGGGTATTTACACTCAATGGAATGGTATTCAGCCTTAAAGGAAGAACACCCTGACATGTGGTACTCCACAAACGAACCCTGCGGTCATTATGCTGAGAGAAATCAGCCGTGCGCGAAGGTCGCACATGGCGCAGTCCCACTGACACAGGCACGTGGCACAGTCAGATTCAGAGAGTGGAAGAGTGGTTGCCAGAGGCTGGGGGCCGAGGGAGCGGAGAAGCTGTTTTAGTCCGGGATGACGAGAAAGTTCTGGAGGTGGACAGTGATGACGGCTGCACCAGTGTGAATGTGCTGAATCCCACAGGGCTTCAGAATCACAATATGTGGAAAGTGGTTAAAACTGTAAACTGTACATCATGTATATTCTACCACAACAAAAAAAACCCTGATACTTTTTTAAAAAGCATCCCAGCTCTTGAGAGCGCTATGGTTCAACTGCCCAGGAGTGAGTGTTCAGAAGGGCCCTTCAATGAGGCCTGATGCCTCTAGGTGAAGGGGTATGTGGTAAAACCAGTGAGGCCCACGGGTGTGAGCCCTCTGCCACGTGAACAAGCCTGCATGGTGCCACGTTGGGGCTCAGCATTGGTCTCAGCTGTTGAGAGACTAGGCACCTGACCTATCAGTGGCTGCCAAGTCAGCCCATATTGTGGGACCCACGCATAACCTCCACCCCTGCCACCATGGCGGCCTAGCCCATGGACCCACTGAACAAACAGCGAGGTGCCACGGGGAGAGCCCAGCCAACCACAATTTCTGTTGACTGCTTTCCTATTTCTTTGCAAGTCTCATAACCCGAAGATTTAAATATGTTGGGTGGGTGATAATCCATTACAGTATCTTCACTGAAGCTCAAATTCTTTCCTGAACTTCTAGAAGGAGGTGTGGTTCTTCAGTGTGGGTCCATCTCAGGTCAGCCCAGGAGGGTCAATGTCAAGACTAAGAGTGCCCCAGCTCCTCTAGACCTTACTGAGGGCCCGAGCATTCGCCTACTGTTGGATTGGGCAACCCCTCCCAGGTTCATCAGTGGTTCCTGCTGTGCTTTCCCCCAGAGAAAACCTTGACTACCATGGGGTCTTATTCTCCCCCTGCTTCCCTCTTTCTCTGGCACTTTGCAGCCACCATGCACAGCTTGTGTGATCGATTTGCCCCCACCCATTTGGGAGTCATGGAGGGGCGGGCCACGGGAAGAGCTCCTCACCTTATTTTCTGACAGATACCATCAAAAGGGGGTTTGGTTTTACAGTCTAGTTAGTGTTTATACGTGGGGACTCACAGAAATTCAGAAAGCCTTCATATTCCCAGAATCCACTAACCCTTGCTTTTAATACCCACCCCCATGATTGGTCAGCATCATCTCTACTGTTGTATTTAACCAGTGTTTGAGTGAATTTGACTTCGTTGCTTCCAATTCCCTTGCTCACGCTTCCTTCTTACGTCAGAAAACTGAACTCATTCCTCCCTCCTGAGTTGTTTTCTTCTTCCCAGACCATGTCCTTCAGCACTTCTCTCAACTACGGCCTATTAGTAATATAATAAATGCTCTTAATCTTTGCCTGTAAATATCTTTATTTTTATCCCTGCTCTTTAACAGTTTAGCTGATTCTATCCTTCTAGAGGAAACTGTTGTTACATGGCCTTCCGGCTTCTAGGGTTCCATTTCAGAAGTCTATTATTTGTCCCTTTGTTGGCAATTCTAAAATTTTATATAGTACAGTTGTCAGCTGGTGACATTGAGCATTGAGAGGAAAAATAGGATAGATTAGAAAGGGATAGTGCATTTTAAACAGGAAGGAGCTCACCAAGAATAACCATGAGCAGCAGCCATGCAGGGGCTCTGCAATGGCCTCAGAGGTGTAGTTCCTGGGCTGGTCAGCGACCCCACTCTGAGGGATCCCTACTCAACGCCCACTCCTGGGGGCCACTCCTATTGCCTTCTTGGTATTTCTCAAACTTCATTACACAAAGAGCCATTAACATTCTCCTTGAATGCCCTGGGAGGGGGGGCAGTCTAGGGGCTAAACAAGCATGCACTGCCCCACCCCCACACACAGATAGAGAGCTCAGCCCACCCTCATCCCCTGGCTGGTGAGGCCCCTCTCTCAGGGATCTGCTCTCCCTGCTCTCAGCCCCACATCCTTCCACCCTCTCGGCGCTCCATCCCAGGACCCATCGATGTCTATTAATTTCTGGAACAAGCTCTGCCCTGTCTCAGGGACTTTGTTTGCATCCTTTGGGTTTGGAACTGTCTCTACCTGCCACCCCTACCTTCAAACAAGTATTAGTATGAGTGGCTCCTTCTCATTCAAGTCTTGGTTTGTCGGTATGTTACCTCCTCGGTGAGGCCTCCCCCAACCAAGCTCAAATTGTTCCCATGCCCACCCAAGCACCCCTCCCTCAGCGTGAGGGTGAGAGCCCAAAGGTTCATGTTTGCCATTATGATATGTAGATGATCAA
Organism: Desmodus rotundus; assembly: GCF_022682495.2. Lineage (NCBI taxonomy): Eukaryota > Metazoa > Chordata > Mammalia > Chiroptera > Phyllostomidae > Desmodus > Desmodus rotundus. The sequence goes on along the minus strand of NC_071398.1, from coordinate 28,818,585 downwards.
TAAAAGGTCAGGTAGACCCCCAGCTTAAAGGATTAAATCTAGCTTAGCTTTAACTCTGCTGCCTCCTAAACTCCCACTAAAATGTTTTTTTTTTTTTAATTATTTTTAAAGGCCCAAACTCACAAGGACAGACAACAGATGACGAAAGTCACATTTTGGAATCTGAAACTGATATCCAAGTGGCAATCCTCCTGGCAAGTCAAGACTGTAGGTGCCTACTAGGTAAGGGGATGGCCTGGGAGAGCCTGATTACTCCATGGAAAGCCCCCGGCTCAGGGAGACTCCGTGTGGTGTCGTTCTGGGGTGGAAGTTGGGACTCAGAGAGACCTTCAAACACCATCTCCACCACCCACTCACTTCCACTCAGGGAGAGCCCTCAGCCTCCAGCCCATTCAGTTCCAACACGTAATGCAGGACAGCAGCCCCTTCTCTAGGGGTTGCTGAGATGGTGGCACTAGTATGCACACCAATAATCCCTTAAGAGCCAGGTGATGGGACAGGGGTGACCTCGGGTCAGGTGCCTCAACTGCACCACAGGAACCCACTCTCGAAAGGAGCTGAAAATGGCATCACCCAGTGGGAGCCTCCCAGGGAAGTCAGCTGGCCCTTTGAGAACAAGGGATCAAGGGCATTTCTAAAGCAGCTGGAAGACACTACAATCACGGGCTATATTTAACCTGCTCTTAACTTTACACTGGTAACTACCTAAGGCCCTCCTAGGATATCCTCTTAATCAAGCTCTAGGGGGAGAGTTCCCTTCCACCTTAAAGCTGGGCTTCTCCAGGGCCACTTCCTACCCCTGCCTCATTCCTGTACCAACACCGCATGGAAACATTGATTCTCTGCAGCTCTCCCGATGCAGCTTGTTCCAGGATTTGTTCCGCTTCTCCAGGGACCGGCACAGGGAACCGGGGTTAGAACAGGGCAGGAGAGCCCTACAGGAAGCTTAACAAGGGCCAGGATGTAATGCTCCTTAATCACTGCCTTACCTGGCACTGGCTTTGTTGTACCTTTTTGGATCAAAGGCTGAGAGCAGCCAGGGAACTAAGCAAACCATAAGCAGGCTAAGGGAAATGAGCCTACCGTTGAGACCTCTTGCCCTTCCCAGGCTTATGGCCCACCCACTCCAGCCAAATTTGTAACATTGCGGGGAGGTTGCTTCAGAAGAAAAGTGGCTACAGTGACTTCTGTCAGTCTGGCTACTACAAAGGATTGTTACAAAAACCTCATCATGAACCTAATTAAAACATCCCACGTCAGAAGACTCTGTAGTTTTAGTGTGTATATGATGTCCCCACATACAATTTTTGCCATTTATATCCAAAATATATTTACTTCAGACACTTGGGAGAAACCTCTTGTGTTACCAGTAACAGACACTCTCACTTAGTAATCATCAAGGAATCAATCACAAGGATTTCAAGTAAACTGCTTGTTTATTAGCATTGGGACCGCAACGTAAGAGTTTCCAGCAAATATGCCGAACTGCAATGAAATGACAGAACAAGGTGAGATTCAGATCCGTGAATGGCAGGCTCTTATTTCTTCCACTCGTTCTTGTCGTAGTCCCACTTGGCAGAGAAGCCCTGGATCGGGTTGACCTTCATGTCAAGCATCCTCTTGGTCTGCTTGGCCACCCAGTCCTCTTCAAAGGTGTGCGGGATGGGGCCATACACTACAGTCCAAAACAACTTCATGAGGTAACACGGCTGTAACTAGTTGTTTCTAAGGCAATAGGCTATGTGTATCAGGTCCACCACAACACAACGGCAAACTAATCAGTGAAGTCATCTGCTGCTCAGCACCCATGCCCACGCAGATGCCAGTGGTTTCTGATTCTGGGCACTGACAACTCCTGATAGTTCCAAATTATTCCTTTGTTTGTAAGTGAGAAATTAAATACTTAAGCTCAAATCAGAACGTCTTCTCTATAGGACATAGGTAATAGGGTCTACAGGACAGCACAGAGCAAAAACAGAGCCAGCGGTGACTTGGGAGATCACAGAGATGGGCACAGGTCTGTAAACCCACGTCCACAGTCAAACCACAAGGACAGATTAAACCTACTCAGAATGGGGACACACTTCTGCCTGGACAGGAAGAGCCCGGGAGAGGGAGTACTAGAACGAGCAGGCAACCCCCACCCTAAGCAGAAACTATTAGGTCCTAAGTCCCAGAATCCTAGTTACTGACATGCAGTCCCTAAACAGCTGAAAAAGCCCTTCAATGAGTAAGTTTCCTCTCTTTGATCAAACATTCATGACATCATCTGCTGATAACTGCCTGGTAAGCAGATAAACAGTACTAAAAATGCGGCGTGCTGCATGTAGTGCACTACCAACCGGGTACAGCTCACCCCAAGTAAGATTCTGGCTTATACAACTTCAGTTCACACACACCTGATCGACAACCCTGGGATAGACCCTTTTGTGTGAAGGCCCCCCCATAGCCCACTCCCAGGCCCTGAAAGTCAAAGCTGTGCTGGCTAACTGCAGGTCTTGTGTTGCTAGGGGCTTTTACCTGAACCACTCCAGGCACAGCCTCTTCTCTCCCCCTACTCACCGTAGCGCTTTTCCCAGATCAGGATGAGAGCAGTGAAGCCGATGAAAAACATGGCGGCACCCACAACTGTCTTCCACTCATTCGTGCTCCTGTTCATTTCAGCGAAGCTCTCGTTGAACTTAATGCGATACACTGAGCAGAAAGGATGGCCGTTGGCAGGTGTAACAAGCTACAGGGACCAACTACTCCCTCGTCCACTGTGCTTCACCACTAGTCCCCGCAACACAGCAAGAGATAAACATGGAGAAATACAACAGAGGCCTGAGGCCGTAACATGCTCATGCACAAGCACACACAAGCTCTCACAGATGCATACAAGGGGCGAAGGAGGAGAAAAAATGCATGGAGTTTGCTTTGGGTAAATAAAAAAATAAATGAAAAACTGAAATTCTCCCTTACAGTGTAAGGGGCAATTCAATCCCACTATTTTCATTCCCCTTGCCTACCTGACAATGTTTTGTTGCCCTTCCACCCATAACTGACAGTAAGCCCAGCCCCACCCAGCAGAGGCACGGAGACACGGCACCTACATGCTGCACACTCGAATGACACACACTCAGCCACTCCACGTCCCTGTTCATGCCTCTCCCCAGAGGCTGGGGCCCCAGGGGCACAAAGGAGCCTGGGCAGAGTTCCAGCTAGCCAGCAAAGCACCAAAGCTGCACCCTGGGGCAGCCCCATAGAAACACCCCACATCAAGCCTCTAGTGCAGACTGGTCTCTGGGCAGCACCCCAGCCCTCATCACAAAGCAAAAATTCACTCTCACACTATGTGCCTGACTTCCCTTCGATACCCACATTCAACTTTTTCATCAATTGACAGACTGCTCCAGGGGTTCTTCTCCTTTTCTTTCAAGGCCTTCTGGCTGGCAGAGAGGTTCCTGACATGCGCCACATCAGGTAAAGGGTAGTCACGCCGATCGACATAACTCGGGAGAGCAAAGTCCTCACTCTTCACAACACCCCCTAAAAGGCAAAATGGAAAATATTTCAAAATTCACAAGTTACAAACAAGGTGGTACTTCTAAGAACCTAAATAAGCACATATGTGCACGCTCTGAAAGCCTGTCATCCCAGGGGGCTGCAGCTGCTGTTTCAAACAGCTGAAGGACTATCGTGTGGAACAGGAAGCAGGCCTGGCCTGTGTGGCCCAGACAGCAGCATGAGAATGGCAGGTAGACAGTTAACAGTAGCAGTTTTCGTCACAGCGAAACAGAAACCTACCAGGATCAGAGGCAGCACTCTTGCTACTAACAGTATTCGTGCAGAGGTAAGACAAAGGCTCCCAAGGTTCCCTGCCCTGGACCGAACTAAATGAAGGCCCTTCTACAAGGGACTCAAACTAATGAGGAAGAACAAAAATATAAAACTCATAAAGAAATACATGTTCAAAGTCGAGAAACAAAGATACATGAAAAGATGGTTACTGCAGCACTTTTTATTATAGCCAAAAACAACAACAACAAAAAACCCGTGGCCAACAGAGGATGGAGTTAGCTAGCTCCTTAGAAATGTGTGTCACAGAGCCATTCATTCATCTGTTCAACATATGTTTACTGACCACCTGCTATCTGCTAAGCATGGTTCTAGACATCTGAGATCATCAGTGAACAAAGCAAACACTCCTACCTACTGGCGACTACACGCTAAAGGTGGGAAACAAACATGACAATTACAGAGCATGTTAGGGAAGGAGTACTCTGGAAAAGAGCACATAGAGGAAGGGAAGCAGGGAGATATACGTATGGCAGGAACAACTCACAGCAGTAGAAAGCAGAGCCACATGTTCAAAATGGAGAAACAACGATGTGCTCAGCCAGTCACAGAATATCAGTTATTTTATTTTTCTTTTTAAAAGTGTAAATCGTGTATATATACTCACACTTAAAAACTAAAGACAGAAAACTCCTGGCAAAGTAAACTGAAGTTGTTATAAGCAGATGAGGAGAGGATGAAATGGGAATTTCTGCTCAAATAGGTAGAAATTCTAGTTCCTTCAAATGAACTATATTTGAACACCTATTACTCAAGCAAATGAACGTGTATTACTCAAGTAAAGAGGAAAAAAGTTCAGACAACAGAAAAGAAAGGAGTATTTTAATGAAGTCCTTCAAAAATCCTTCCCTTCCATTAGCTTAGTCCCAATGGTTAAAATCTCCCAAATCATGTTAACAGTGAAGTAAAACATTCAGCCTAAAGCAAAATATAATTTCTCTAGATATTTATATTTGCCATGCAAATAACTACCAATTAAATATTTATACTCAACTTTAACCTAAAAGGATCTGATATAAAAATGGCTAGAATTACTCTGCATTTTAGAATTCTAAGATTCTATTAAAATAATGAGTGAACTAAAAATAATGGTTGTACACCAGCACTCAGCTTACACAGGAATTATTAAAAATATGCCTAGTGAAGCCCTGACCAGCAGGGCTCAGCTGGTTGGGCGTCATCCCGCAAAGCGAAAGGTTGCCGGTTTGATTCCTGGTCAGGGCACGTGCCTGGGTTATAGATCCGGTCCCTGGTCAGGGCACATGTGAGAGGCAACCGATTAATGTTTCTCTCTTACATCAATGTTTCTCTCCCTCTCTTTCTCCCTCCCTTCCGCTCTCTCTAAAAATAAATGAATACCCCTAGCTGGTGTGGCTCAGTGGATTGAGCTCCGGCCTGTGAACCAAACAGTCGCCAGTTTGATTCCCAGTCAGGGTGCATGCCTGAGTTGCAGGTCAGGTCCCCAGTAGGAGGCACACGAAAGGCAACCACACATTAATGTTTCTCTCCCTTTCTTTCTTCCTCCCTTCCCCTCTCTCTAAAAATTAGTATCTTTTTTTAAAAATGATTAAAATCTTTATATATATATATATGCCTAGTGACGTCATAGCCTGACATTGTAGCACCATGCATTACACATTACACATGTGTTTGTGGTGACACTGGTGTAAACAAACCCACTGCACTGCCACTCATATAAAAGTATAGCCTGTATAACATTTTATAATAAATGACTATATTACTGGCTTATGTATTTACTATATTGTACTTTTTATCATTATAATGTACTCTTCCTATTTACAGAAGTTTTCTGTAAAACAGTATGCCAGCCCTGGCTGCTACATTTCGGTTAGAGCGTCATCCCATAGAGCAGAAGGTCATGGGTTCAATTCCCACTCAGGGCACACACCCAGGTTGCAGGTTCGATCCCCAGTGAGGACCCATATAAGAAGGCAACCAATTGATATCTCCCTCTCTCTCCCCTTCCCCCTACCCCTCCCTCTCACTCAAAAAAAGCAATGGAAAAAAATGCCCTCCTGTTAGGATAAAAAAGAAACAGAAACAGCATGCTATGCTACACTAGCGGCAGCCTCATATACCCCATGTTTGCCACTCTCTTGGTTACATCATTTTGTCTTGTGCTGGATTTAATCTCGCGTTGCTTTGTTCAGCGACATGCCGCACAGGCTTGTAGCCTAGGAGCAATAGGCTACACCATATAGCCTCGGTGTGTAGTAGGCTACCCCATCTAGGTTTATAAAGCCAGACACATTTGCCAGAATGTGTCCCATCCCAGTAGTTAAGGAGGGTATTACTGTAAATGCTCATAACCGTGAAGCACTCTAAGTATAAAACTGCATTTTCTAGAACAAGAACAGTTGATTTGTGATCTCAGGGCTGCCAGAGGTTCTTCAGCACTTTGAGCCTGGTCCCCCAGCAAATGGAGGGGAGTGGGGAGCAAAGGTTAACATACCATACATTCCTTTTAAAAAAGAGAAACAGCCAAGCTCTTGCATTCTAGTGAATGCTTTGTCATTTCTGTCTTCAGCCTAGATGGAATTTTGGCTAAGCTTCTGCGAGAAAAACTGGTGATTCTGAGCTCCCCTCACAATCAGATTTGTCACCACAAAAATACCCAAATTGACAACAGCAGATACCAGTGGCACTCTGTACTGTGCTACTATTTCATGTGAATAACAGTTCATGTATCAAGTATACAATTAGAAGTTAAAAATTAGAGACTTATCTAATGGACTGTAGTCTCCTTCATCTGCCTACTATATGCTAGAGATGCAGCAAAGAGTACGACCGGCAAGGTCCCCGGCCTCAAAAAGCTTGCGCTCTAGACGCAGAGACAGATGACACTCAAACACAGACGCAAACCCAGAGCATCGTGCTCTGAGGAAAAACAAAGCAGGGTGATGTAGGGTGGGGCATCTCTAGGACGGGGTGGTCAGGAAAGGCACTTCTAACATGACATTCCTACTGCAGGAGATGAGGAGAGAGAAGCAACCATCCACAACTTGGGAGCTGAGGCAGGAGGGACCAGGCTGACGTGCGTGCGTGAGGGACAAAACACCTTACCAACGGAGGCCGGGCCTCGAGCAAACAGGCGGGCTGGCTGGGCTGTTTGCTTCAGTATGATGTGATGAGATCAGAAGGGCCAGCCTCCAATCTTACTCTAGGCAGGGCTAGGCACTGGAGGGTTTCGAGAAGGGGCGGATTTGATGTCACTTCCGCAATCCCTAAGAGTAAGTCACGGTCAGCACCACTACAAGAAGACAGACGCTGGCTTCTTATGAAAAAGCAGAATGGTCAAAGGGACACAAAGGGACCTGGGGGCTGATGGAGATGCTGTGTGTTCTGACCGGAGTCGTCGTTACACACTGCGAGTTTGTCCAAATCCATAGAACACTACACCTAGGAAAGGTAATTTTACTTTCCATAAATCATACCTCAAACTAAACGAACAAAGCACTATCAGAAAACCAAAATGGAAACACAACGTGATCTCTGTCATAAGTGATCTCCCAGACTTCCAATGAAGGTGTTTCTTTAAGCATGTATGAAACAATAAATTTTCCTTCATTACTTACTTGTTTAAGTAACAGACATTTCAACAACACTCTGACTACAATGACGTTTTAGAGTCTGTATCCACTGTGTTATCCTGGGCAATAATATAGAGTATTTAAGAGAAGAGTATCACTAATTAAAGGACACAATTTCCAGGACAAATTCACGTAAAAAGCAGTTACAAAAATTACTGATTATGGAGCCCCTAGATGCATAAACCTTGCTCTCCAAGTTCATCACCCACCACTCAAGCCTTGCACTTGACCCCTCAGTAACATACCCTGCCAGGCTGATTTGCGTTTTGTCCTTTTGCTTACTTTCCCTCTGCCTGGAATGCCATTCCCCTCTTGAATGTGAGGTTTAACATGCTCACATTCAAGCAAAGCAAAGCCTCTCCCCCAGAAGCTTCCCCTGCACCCCAAGCCAGGCTAAGTGCTTCTCCTTAGGGGCCATCTGCTACTGAGCCATTTTCTTCATGTATCTGTCCCCCTCCAGATTGCAAACCTTCTTGTGGAAAGACTTCATATTTCATATTGTTTTTATTCTCAGCGCTTGACAGTGTCTGGTACATAGAAGATGCTTAATAAGTGCAAAACTAAAATTGCTTGCCAAGCACTGAACTAAGCTCTTTACATGTACTTCAGCTTAAGAAAACAAATTCCTAAACTTAAGTACCTAGTCCAAAACTAAAATGAGGTTAAACCCAGCTCAGGTTAGGAAGCTCAGGCTCTTTCCCTTCCACTATCCCAATAATGTAAACAGTACTAAAGGTAAATGGTTGGAAGTTTTTCTGGAGGGGAAGGACATCATTAAAATCAGGTACAGTGGAGAAGAGTTCTTGAAAGGGGTAGAACCCAAACTTGAAAAAAATGGGAGAGAAAGGGAAAGGAGAAAATACGGATATAAGCGAAGATCCAGGACTAGAATTCAAAGATTCATAAATACTCTTTAATCTATAACTGTGTCCCCTGTTAAAATATATATCCCTCCCCTAAACTCCCTCAGCAGCAGGATCAGAATCGCAGCCACCTGCGTTCGACGCTGCAGCACAGGGCCTTACTCGTAGTGGGAGCAAAATGAAATCAGTTCAGCCGACCTAAAAGCAAAAAAAGGCAACTTACCATGTGCTCGTACACACACTGAGGTGGAAATGGCTCGCTTGCCAACTAGGCTGAACACTCGGGCCGTCAACATCCTGAAAGACAAAAACGTACCCCTTCCCCATGAATGAGGGCGAATACCCATTAGGAACAATTCCTCCTTTGGCCCCAGTGTATCTTCAAAGTCAGTGCAATTCTGTCGTGTTCTTCTCCCCAGCATAAGTGATTCTTCGCTGACTCTGAATTCACAGAATAACCTAGGATAAAGTTTTTCTTAATAGTTAGCAAGTCTTTATGGAGCCTCATCATAAAACCGAGTGCCTTACACTTCAGGCAATTAGTAGAAAGTTGACTTCCTTAAAAACCAAAGAAAAAAATTTAATGTGGAGACTGATAAAGCTAGAAATGGTAAAGCACTGTGGCGCCATGAGGGGCTCCACTGTTTTGAGAGAAAAAGCTCAAGAAATTGTGGCATGTGCTTTCAACTTAGTATTTAGAAAGGGCAAATCAGGGAGAACGGCGGCAAATACCACTCCGGTCCAATTCCAATCCCTGCAGAGAACGGGTGACCTGCGTGACCCACGCCTCACCTGGGCCCTTCCTGATTCAGGTCCATCTCCCCTACCTACCTCTCCTCTAAAATTGCACATTTCCGGGGACTGGTGACAATGAATAGGATCCCCAACACCTTCAGAAAACACCACAACGGGGACAAAATAAACAGACATGACGTCAGAGCTGAACGCTCCACTGTCGCTCGTCTTTTCCCCCCAGACAGGCCCGCGCGTGGGTGGCCGCTGGGCGCCCTCCACGGGGGTAAGCGGAGCGCCTCTACTGGAGCCCAGTCAAACCCGGGGACGTCGCGTAGACGAGGTTGGGAAAGGTTAGAGCTAAGGCTGCACCCCAGGCCCCAGAGCCGCTCCCGGAAGGCCAGCAAAACGACCTGCCCCTTTTACCCGTGCCCTCGGCTAGCGGGCGCCCCAAGGTCAGAGCTCAGACCTTGCCGCCGGGCACGGCAGGGTAGGAAGAGCCGGGCCGGGTGTTTCTGCGCCGCACATCGGCCGCGAATGAGCGGGCCCTGAGTCCGGAGCCCCCCACCGGACAGGCCTCAATGTCAACGGGTCCGAAGGCCAAACACCGCTTCCTGCCAGTCCCGGGCCGCCGCGCCTCCGGCACTCAGGCCCGATGGCTTCCAGCCCCCGACCCTCCCCGGCCTCCCAGGGGCGCAGGCTGGCCACCGCTCGCCTCACCTGTCGCCGCCTCCCAGCCACAGCCCGCTACGCTCGCCGCGACCGCCCTCTACGGCCCGTCTGCTCGCGACCGGAAGAGAGAGAGGCCGCGCCGCGGAGCACCACGGGAACGCGGAGGACTCCACCTCACGCCCGGCCGCGCTGGAGGTCACTCGAGAGGGAGGGGGGAGGGCCGCGAACGTCGTAAAACGCCGGGCTGGGCTGCTTTCCGGCGGCCGCTGAGAGACCGCTTTCCTGCGGCGCCCGGCGAGCTCCGAGAGCGGAGGCTGAGGCGCGAGTGTCGGCTTCCTCGAGCCAGAGTCGGTGTCGAAGGAACCGGACCAGAGCGGGCTGGGCCGGGGGGTGCCTCTGCCAAGTGGCCGGGCCGCGCCAAGCAGCTTCCGCCGTGTCCCACTTCTCCGCTTAGGCGCCGCGCGGCCGGGCAGCGGGTCTAGGCCTCGGCCGGTGCCACGGGCCTCCGGGGCCCTCCCGGGCTCAGCATGCCCGGGGTGAAGCTGACCACCCAGGCCTACTGCAAGATGGTGCTTCATGGAGCAAAGTACCCCCACTGCGCTGTCAATGGACTGCTGGTGGCCGAGAAGCAGAAGCCGCGCAAGGACCACCTACCCCTGAGCGGCCCGGGCGCTCACCACACTCTCTTCGTGGACTGTATTCCACTGTTCCACGGCACCCTGGCCCTCGCCCCCATGCTGGAGGTGGCCCTTACCCTGGTAAGCGTGGGAACGGCGCCTGGCCGCCCCTCGGAGATTGGCTTGCAATCGGTGCAGTCGGCTTCCACGCAGTCCCATCTGGAAGCTGACAGGTGTCTAGACAGGAGTCTAGAACCCACCTTCCGAGGTCGCGGTGACGGTGAACGAATGACCCGCGAGAGCGCATGGATCTTTGTCCGGCACTTAGGGAGCGCCCCGCAAATGGCAGCTCGTCATAGCAGCGGCCCAAGGAGCTACCTTAACGGTCGTAGGTGTTTTTAAAGGCGCTTTAGGCGACGAATAATACATTAACTGTCTCAAACCACTAGCCTTTATAGAAGCAAGCTATCGTTAACTGGGTAATGTTTGGAAGGCGTTTACATTTGGGAATTTGAGTCGCGGGAAGTTTTGACGCGTTGAGACCTAGACGCTGGAGTTGGGTTCGTGAGCGCCTTCACAGAGCTGGTCCCTTATCTGATGTGGGTGTAAACGCTGTGGTTCTCTTGGTGGTGGTACTCCGGGATCCCAGAGTTGGGACACGTTTGGAGAGGTAGCGTTGACATCACAAGCACTGCTCTCCTTCCTTGAGTTCGTGGACAATGTGTAAGGAGAATTTATCTGTTCCCGTCAGTGACTTCTCTAGCATGCTGCAGTCATTTTAAAAGCTAAAGACTTTGTGAAATTAAAAAGCGGGAACAGCCGTGCCTTCTATCCACCACTCTTTTTATGTGTGTACTTGGCAGTGACTGCTTTATTGAAGCACAGTGGGGAAGACTTAGGTCACCTATAAGCGGGATGGTAATTGAATTCTAGGCAGTAGTTTTTGACACAGTGATCAATTAAGGGGAAAAGACCACCTGCAAATTCCAGGGAGTTGTTAAAAACTTAGAAGTAAACAAGCCTCAGACCTGCCTCAGCACCCGAGCTGAGGTACCGTGTATTTCTCATTTAAGTATAAACTATGACTAAAAACATTTAATTCATGCGAAAAGTAGTTACGTTTGAGAAGGTGTAGGTAGGAGTCCCATCTTCATATGTCCCAACAAGTAAAATGAACCCATTTCATAATTTACCTGATTATGACACTCAGGAAGTACCTTTGGGCAAATGGTCCTGGTCCAAGGTTACTCGGCACATGTTTTGAGTGCCTCTTAAATTGAGTCGTTGTGTGAATTCCTTCATGTCATCTCTGGGCAGGAGATAGATAAAAAGTAGGTGATATTTATAAAATCAACCATTTTAGCTTCTGAAGAAATGTGCCATCGGTACCAAAACATCACTGGGGTGTCTTTTCAAGCGTCTTAATTATTCTGTTATCAAGGGAGTTGCAGGCTGATTGGATGTGTAGTGCATGCACTTGCAGGGAGCTAGATTTGCCAGTCGCGTTAATGCAGGATTACTTATTTCTCAGTAGTGCCAGGCCTGTGATGGAGAGCTATATCTGTGGATCAAACACAGTACCTGCTCAGCAGTTGGACTTGTGCCAAGCAGACAAGCACAGTACCAAAGAATAAGTGCCATCCGTGTGTGAGATTAAGCAAAAAAGGGTGAGGGATACTAGAGAAAGGGACCTGCAAGTACTGGCCCTGTGGGCCAGCCATAGTAACCCAGGGCGTAGACAGAGAACATTCAATGCAGAAGGACCAGCACATGCAAAGACCAAGAGAAAATTGGGGGTGGTGGAAGAGCTAGAGGGTAAAGGGGTCGGGAATAGAGAGGTGAGCAGTGGCTAGATACCATTGTAGAGGACTTTGCACATCACACAACGGAGTTTGTTTGGGCACCGGCGTGAGGACAGAGGGAAGCCACTGGATGAGGGTCGCTTGGTCAGACCTGTGTCTTGGAATGATGGTTGTAGCCTGCAGCCGAAAGGATGTTAGAGACAGGAGTGTATACAGGATGAGAGGCAGAGAGGGTGGCCTAAACTGAGAGCATTGTGAATGCAGAGAAGGATCAGGGGAGCCAGGAGGGAAAATCCACAGGACTTGGTGACTAATCAAATGTGGACAGAGGGAAAAGGAAGCAAGAGGGAATCCTCATTTTCTGAGTTATGCATTGGGAGGACAGTGATGCCTTTATTGAGGAAAAGTGAAGACAACCTAGTGTTGGAAGTTGAAATGCATCTGGAGCTCAGAAAATGGATGGGCTGGAGACATAGATTGGGAACCAGTAGCTTCTCAATGATCTTTGAAGCTGTGAGAGCAGGTCAGATTGGCCAGGACTGTGGAATGAAGAGAGAGCCATGAGCCTAAGCCTGCAGAACTGTAGCTTGTACACAGTGGGAGGAAGAAGAGGAGGCTGTGCGGTAACTGAGTAGCCAGAGGCAGGAGGAAAAGGAGTGTTGCTTTAAGTTCATATACAATCCTGTCAGAAATACCTAGGTAAAGACAAACTTGAACTGCACTTAGAATTGTAAAAATATTACTGATTCTTCTCATTCTTAAGTAACCTTTACAGAGTTAATGAATTATGTTCTTATTACGAGATAGGAGTGCAATACTTAAGAGAATTAAATACACTAACTATAAACAACTGCATTTGAGTCACCTTTACCTGAATTTTCCCCATGGAGCAGGGCTGCTTCCCAAACCACTTACCTGGGGAGGGAAGATGCCCAGAGGAGACCTTGACTCTTAGATGGGCCCACCGGCACCAGCTAGTTATGAGGGAAAGGGCACTGCCGAGGCCCTATTCTGATCTTTCTTACCCTGGGTCATTACAATCCATTCCAGACTCTCACCTTCCCCCTTCATTGTTTGAGTCTCCCATCCAGCAAACTTAAGTCCAAACTGGAGCCTTCTTTTCAGCAACTCTCTGAGTAAAGTTATAAAGGAAAATTTGCAATCTGAGTCCATCCAAAAAGGTTGTATTACAGTCACGGTATTTAACTTTATATCATTCAGTTTTTGACTTAGCAACTTTATAACCTGAAGGCGATGAAAGATTTCAGTGCAAGAAGCCATAGTATATCAGTGTATCAGTTGTGGATGATGTGATTTTAATAAAGCCCGAAACTGTATAAATGAGGCCTTATTCTCATGGCTTTATTCTATTTAGGGAGTTCCGTATTGTAATTATTTTTGACAGGTGGGAAAGGCTGACTTGATATGCAGCCCATCAAAGGGCAACAGTAGATTCCTTTGAAAGGCTTTTTTTTTTTTTTTTTAAGATTTTATTTATTTACTTCTTAGAGAGAGAGGAAGGGAGGGAGAAAGAGAGAGAGAAAGATCAATGTGTGAGAGATACATCAATTGGTTGCCTCTCGCATGCCCCTAACCAGGGAACCTAGCCTGCAACCCAGGCATGTGCCCTGACTGGGACTCGAACCTGTGACCTTCTGGTTCACAGACCGGCACTAAATCCACTGAGCCACACCAGCCGGAGCTTTTTGAAAAGCTTTTCATTATAATTTTCCATTTTTTAAAAATCCTTGCATTTCTGGGTACTTTTTAAGTGCTTAGGCCTGTTATCTTACTTATCATTATAAGCCTTTGACGTAGGTAGTGATGGAATTATTTCTGATAGCAAAAACCAATTAGCATAAACCTGCTATTTCTCTAAGCCCTTTATGTCCTTTCCCCTCTTTGATTTCCTAGTACAGTGGAGCAGCTTTAGGTTACATTCTACTCAGATGACTTTCCTATTTGCCATTCGGCCTAATCACAGTGATTTTGGTTCAGAGTTCTGTCTGCTGCCCCTTCTCTGTGCGCCTTCTCTGTGCTCGTTTGCAGGGGCTGCTCTCCTCTGGCCCTTTCCTAAGCCCTCTCTTCCCTTCTGCCCCTTGTTTATCTCCAGGACATTCATGTACTAGCCTGGGAGAGGGACATGTCTGCTCTGGGTCTTCCTCTCAGTTCCTCCCCTTGACTTTCCCTCTGTCCCCATTCCATTTACCTCTAGAGCTCTCCTTTTATGGATCCAGCTCCTTTCCATTCCATAGAAAGCTCAGCATCCCACTTGAGAAGGAGCTTTTCTTCTCAGTGAAATGAACAACCCCTGTCCTTTTAGTCTCCAAGGCCTGCTTACTGCCATAGACAGCCTCAGCTTGTCAGTGGCAAGCCCTCCTCAGGATGACTGTCTTACCAGTTCCCTGCCTTGCCTACATTATGGCTGTTGTATAGTCACATGAGGTGGGTGATAGTGCTTCGAAAATTGTGAGGTGTCTCACATATGCAAATGTTAGCAAGTTTACTGAGAGAAACTACTTTCTTTGTGCTGTGTCTCATTGGGAATGAATGGGTTGAACCCAGCACCTTTGGTAGTTCTAGTGTCTGGACTGGAATGAGCCAGAAAATGCACTGAACATACAGGGGGGCAGGCTTATCACAAGGTAAAAGTATCCTTCTTTCTCTCTGAAAAGTAAAAGAAACTGCATGAATAAATGCAGAATTGGGACTCTCACATGCAGTTTTACTAAGTTGACAGATTTCAGAGCGTTATTACGAACTTTTGATTTTCATTTTGATTGTTCACAGATGTGTGAGAGGAGCAGGGAATTGTAGCAGCAAGGCAAAAGGAAACGGGCTCGCCAAGGACAGAGGTCAGGCAGCAGCTTCTCAGGTCTTTCGCCTTGCCCTGCCTGACTTGGGAGGAACGAGGTGCCGTTACTGAGCAAGCTACCGCTTAAATCCACTAGGATTTTTATTAATGAGCCGTTGGGCTTACTGGATGGTTTTGAAGGTCATGCCTGCCCCATTCCCACCCCGACCCTGTCCCCACTGCTTGCCCCACTGCTCATCTTCTGCGCACTGACTTTTACTTCAAACCAGGTCACTCTCACCTAATAATATCTGGTTCCATTCTCAAGGCTATCAAAGAAGACTCCTCCCTTCTTATTAAAACCTGTGTGCCGTACCTCTGGGGGCTCTGATGCTGGCAGGGAGGCCTTAGTCCATTCTGAATTCCTCACTTTCATGTTCTCTATTCCTCAGTTGATGGCCAGTTGTGTCTATATCTGGACAGCTATGGGCAGGCTACGCATGCCCATCATAGGCGACCTTACAGTTAACTTCGTTATTCTTGTTTAAATCATTCATTCATAAGTTTCTAAAACCAAGCCAGAGCTTTGTGACCTGATTCACTTTTAGGGCGTCCGCTTCAGAGAGTTCTGCTACAAGTTCAAGGTCACACAGGACATTATTTTTATGCTGGAATTGGATTAGGCCCTTGAAATTTTTCATACAGGAATTTGCTCCTATCAGGTAAAGTGCAAATCAAGGTGTGCAGTGTGTTTGCTGAGGCATCCTATACCCCTGCCTTCGGCCCAGGAAAGGGATCTGGGAGCTGCTTAGACTACTCACTATTGTATCCTCACATTCAACGTAGCAGTGATCAGCCAAAAAATAGCCCCCCAAAATGTCCACATCCTAATCCCTGGAACCCATGAATATGTTACCTTACATGGCAAAAGGGACTTGGCAGATGAGATTAAGTTGAGGATTTTGAGATGGGAGATTATCCTGGATTACCTAATGGACCCAGTGTGAGGTCTTTATAAGAGAGAAGCAGAGTCCTGACTGAGGTGGCTCAGTGAGTTGGGCGTCATCCTGCAAAGCAGAGGTCACCAGTTGGGTTCCCCATCTGGGCACATGCTGGATTGGAGACCAGGTCCCTGGTTGGGGGCGTGTGAGAGGCACCTGATCAATGTTCCTTTCCCTCTCTTTGTCCCTCCCTTCCCCTCTCTCTGAAAATAAATAAACAAATCTTTCTTTTAAGAGAAGCAGAAGTTCACTCAAAGATGCGATAACAGAAGCAGAGGTCACAGTGATGCGGCCACTAGCTAAGGAGTGTGGGTGACCTCCAGATGCTGGAAAAGGCGGGGATAGGATTCTCCCCTAGAGCTTCCAGAAGGAATCAGTCCTGCTGACCCATTGGAGACTTCTGACCTATAACACAGTAAATTTGTGTTGTGTTAAGCCGCTAAGTTTGTATGACTTGTTAACAAGGGCAGCAGGAAACTAAAGACAGTAGCCAAACTTGGGACACATCTCTAGTTCTGACTCAGATATAAGGACAACCCACATACCAGAGGGCAGGGAGAGGAACGCCAAGTGGGCAGAGATGAGGGTCGCCTTGAATGAAGACACACTCAAGAGGTTGGTCTTTGATTACAAAGACTGGGAGGGCCACATTAAAGGGGAGACGAATCTCTGAGTGGAGGGAATGGGGCCAAAGACCACATTTTAAAGCTAGGCTATACCTTTTGGTGCTACATGGAGGTAACTTTAAAAATGAAAGAAATGGCTGCTGTAAACAGCAATAGAAAGTTTGTAGAACCTCTTCCTTTAAGAGGTGACAGAAACAAAATGTATGTAATTTTGGAGTCATTTACAGCAAAGTTACAGTGAAAGAACCATTATAAATATTTTGGAGACATAGCCCTAATCTTTTGGGTGGATGACCAAAACATCTAATTGGTTCAAGATCTAATTGGAGCCTTGGTTTTGCCCCAATACGGTAATTTGTGAGCTCTTAGGAGGCCAGAATTATTCTAATCCTTCTGAGAGCCAGGGAACCTTGAACTGTAACCATCTTGTAATGTCTGCTTTTAGTCATAAAGGAGACTGTCTGCGGTCCAAAACAGAATTCAAGACGAAGCCATAGAGCTATATTAAACAAAAAAAATAAATACATTTTTAACCAGTTAATTCACTGTGAAAAAGGTGAGGATCAATTTTTTCCCTCTTCTGCAGACTGAGAATAGAATTTATTGCAGTATATTATGAAAATTCCATTATGGCAAAACAGTTAAGATGACCTTTTGTTTTTAACAATGGCATTAGACCCACAGGAAGCTAAATCTGATGAGAAAGGGCTGGCATTCTAAAACGGACAAAAAGACTTTCAAAGTCAGCCTCCATGCTCCCGTTTAAAAGCATGCCACAGGAAGTTGAGTGTGTGCGGAGTGAGTGCGTGGGGCATTCCTGTCTGTATTTGCCCACCTGTGTGCATGCCTGTTTATTCCGCATCCCAGTGTGAAGGGCTTTTCATGGTATGTTGGCTAGAAATACTGAAGTGTGGTATAAAAGGGTTTATTTTCAAAAGAGGCTTAGATTCCATCAGGGCTCTGCTACGTGGCTATTCAGACTTTGAACCTCTGAGCTTCAGTCTGCTTATCTGTGAAGGATTGATTTAAATGATCTTAAGTATTTTTCAAGCTCAGAATGCCTTAGTTCTTCATACTATGAGAAGATGGGTAAAGATGGTCTCCCCTTCCCCACCTCCCCACGGCACTGCACCTGTTTAATATGTCTCAACATTGGGGCCTTCTGCAGGGACTTGGCAAGGAGGTCATTCCTCATGCCTAGCCCCACCCCTTCTGGCAGTTACAGAGTCCTAATCTACGGAAGATACCCCCCCACCACGAGAGTGAGGGGACCGTGGAAAGCAAGTTGGTGTGACCTTTTTTCTGTGAACACCTATTTCATTATTGTAGCCTTTCTTCTGGGGAGAAGGGTACAGCTTTATATGGTATGTTGTCTTAGTATTTGGGAGGGAGGGATCTCCTGTGTTTATTAAGACTTGATATTTAAGGGGAAATCATTTATCTTTTCTTCCCAATTTTTGTTCCTCTTTCAGATTGATTCATGGTGCAAGGATAATAGCTATGTGATTGCTGGTTATTATCAAGCTAATGAACGAGTAAAGGATGCCAGGTATGTCTGTGCAAAACCCCTCTGGTCTCAAAGGATGATCATGTGGCAGACAGAGACATCTCTGATGTGCTGTTTGACCTCCTGTAGGCTCGAGATGTGGAGTCTGAGAGAACAAAACCCTTCCCCGCCCTCTGAGCTTGTTTATAGTATTTGAGGGGAACTGTGGGGTGGATAATTCCAAACAACAGAAAGTCTAAACATTTATATTAACTTTCGGATTCTGTTTTGTATCTTCTTTACTTTGCATAAATAAAATTCATGCAATGAAAGCAATGGTCCTGGGCCTCCAACTTCTGTCCCCACTGAGCTCATCTGCCTCGCTTCCCATTCCCAAACTAGGAATGATGTAGGCCAGAGCATTAGGAGAAAATACCACTCTCTTTTGGCATAAATAAAACAACTTTTAGGTTTGGTGCTGTAAAGGGGCTGATACTATGATGAAAATGTGGTATGTGCTGCTTCTTTCATATTGGCTCCTGGTTCCTTTCTAATTAATGAGTAAAGCAGAGAACTCTGCTTTATTTCTGCCTAGGTCTCGGTCCCAACAGAAAAACAGGTGACATGCTAAAGTTAGGATAATTTGAGGAGGGCTTCATAGGCAGATTATTCCCAGAGGTGTGGGAGGTGTGTAAGAGACCTCATGAGAGAGCAGTGCAGTGACCTAAAGCTGGTGACAAAAGCCAGTAGACATATAAATTGCCAGCTATAAAAACAGTCACAGGGCTGCACAGTACAGCAGAGGGAACGTACTCAGTCCTTTGTATGTGTGGTGTCAGATGGGCGGTTGACTTACAGGCTGATCACTTCATAAGTTATATAAATGACCGATTACTGTGTTATACACCTGAATCTAATATTACACTGTACGTCAATGGGAATAGGAAAAAAAAATTTTAAGAAAATAGAAGTCATCCTCAAGAGGAGCGAGGCCCTTTGGTGGAGGGACATGGCCAGTAGCTGGCCTGATGTGACCTCACAAGGAGAGGCCGAGAGGAATCACGCCCTGACCTCCCTCTGACCTTCCTCAGCCAGAAGCAGACGGGAAGCCAGGAAGGAGTGCGGTCGGTGTATAATGGGGGGCACTGACACACTTCCCTCACACTGAGCGACTCCAGGGTCCAGGCGTCAGGGGATGCAGTGAAGGACCTTAGACCTCCACTGCTGGCATTTTGTCCACTTGGCCCAGCACAGGCAAGAGGTTGGACTCAGTCGCATTTTTGGAAATAATACAATACGCTGGTGACCGAGTATGGCTATCACTGATGAGACACAAAAGCACTTCAGGGATTAAAAACCCTCTTTCCCTTGGAGGACTGGGTCCAGTAGGGACTCTGAGGGAGGCGGAGTAACAAGCGAAACTTTGGGCTCAAAACAACCCCTTTTGAAGTCTCTGCTGGGATGACAGGGCATAGGTGCTCTCTGAGCCCCAGTTCCCTGGCTCTACCTCAGGATTGCATCCACCCTCCCATGTGCTGGTGCTGTGTACGGGGTTAGGGGTAAGCCTGGAGTGCCTGACACTGCACCTGGCCTCGGGCTTCACTGCCATTGTTCCGTCTGATCCTCGCAAGGATGCTCAGGTAAAGAAACTCCAGCCAGAGGTTGACCCTGCAAAGAGGCCACACAGCTTGGAAGCTTAGGAGCTGGGACATGCCAAATTCCTTCTGTACTATTTGCTTGTACCTAAAAATCTCTCCTCTCTTCAGCCAGACCTCGCTAAAAATGTGCTCTTTTAGAAATACCAGCTAATTAACAGTGTCTTACAGCATAAGCTTTGGAGCCAGGTAGACTTAGTTTCAAATCCCAGGTGACTTACTGAGTCACCTCCTTGGCCTCCATGGTCCTATCTGTAAAATGGAGCTAGAAGTTCATACCCCAGAGTGGTTGTGAGGATAGAGTGAAGCAACCAGCAGCGTTTTAGCTTTGTGCTTGGTTCAAAATAGGAGCTGGTATAATTACTAGTCCTGTGAATACTTCTTTCAGAGAAGGACCGTTCATTGTTTTAACATTTAAAAAAAGAAATATAAGGTGTTTATAACTATTTTACTCATTTCCTAAACTTGAGGATTTTACATCCTTTCATTATATCATAATTAATGGTGTTTTGCATCATAATTAGCATTTCATGTTGGTAAATTTCAGTACCAGGCACTGTGCCCTGGCTTGAGATAGATATTCAATAAAAAGCTTTTATTTTTTTTTTAAGATTTTATTTATTTTTAGAAGGAGGGAAAGGGAGAGAGAAAGAGGGAGAGAAACATCAATCAGTTGCCTCTTGCACACCCCTAATTGGGGATCTGACCCACAACTCAGGCATCGGTCTTGACTGGGAATCGAACTAGCGACCTTTCAATTCACAGGCCAGCACTCAATCCACTGAGCCACACCAGCCAGGGCTAAAAAGCTTTTAGATACAAATTGTAAAAATGTGAGATCTCAGGAATAAAGTCATAGCTTTGTGCTGGTTGGGAGGAGGCTTAGCAAAGTGGTCTCTGTCTCCAGGGTTCTTGCAGTTTTATTTGGCAGCTGACTCTTTGCAGGAACGGGGGTTGATTCGGCTTTTAATATCATAATGCAACAGTTTTACATTAGGAATGAGGTCAGTATCTGAGACTAAGTGCAAAATACAGGAAAAGTAAACAAAATTGGCAGTCCTTTCAAATACTTTGGCAGTTATTAACTACAATTTTTTTAAACTTCATTTTTTTTTAATTTTTTTTAATTTAATTTTTATTTTTTTAGACAGAGGGGAAGGGAAGGAGAGAGGGAGAGCAATATCAATGTGTGGGTGCCTTTCCCATGCCCCCTACTGGGGACCTGGCCTGCAACCCAGGCATGTGCCCTGACTGGGAATCAAACTGGTGACCCTTTGGTTCGCAGCCTGTGGTCAATCCACTGAGCTACACCAGCCAGGGCTAAACTCTTTTCAAAAGAATAAATTTTAAATTTGAGTTCTTGAGCATCTGAAATGGTAGGTTTTTTTAAATTTGTAAATCTATCTTTATTGTATTTTTTCTACTACCATTTAGTCCCCTCACACCCGCCTCTGCACAGCAGTCACCACACTGTTGTCCATGTCCATGAGTCCTTTTCCCTTTTTGCTCAATCCCTCCATCCCCTAACCTCCCCCACCACTAGCTGCCATCTGCTCTCCATCTATGAGTCTGTCCCCATATTCCTTGTTAGTTCAGTTCATTAGATTCCACATATGAGTGAAATCATGTAGTACTTGTCTTTCTCTGACTGGCTTGTTTCACTTAGCCTAATGTTCTCTAGGTCCATCCATACTGTCACAAAGGGTCATACTGTCACAAAGGGTAAATCTTTCTTCTTTCTTACAGCTGAGTAGTGTCACATTGTGTAAATGTCCCATGGTTGTTTTATCCACTTACCTACTGATGGACACTTGGGCTGCTTCTGTATCTTGAAGATTGTAAATAACATTGCAATGAATGTAGGGGTGCTTCTGTTCTTTGAATAGTAGCTCTTTTTTATTTATTTATTTATTTATTACTTTTAGACAGAGGGGAAGGGAGGGGAGAAAGAGAGGGAGAGAAACATCAGTGTGTGGTTGCCATTCACGCACCCCCCACCGAGGACCTGGCCTACAGCCCAGGCATGTGCCCTGACTGGGAATCAAACCAGCAACCCTTTGGTTCTCAGGCCAGCTCTCAGTCCACTGAGCCACACCAGCCAGGGCATAGTTCTTATTTTTAATGAGTGCTTCTTGATTCCTCTTCCCAATAAAAGTCACTTGCTTCTATGATAACTATAAATGTTAGGGTAATAGTTTTGTAAGTCTCTTCATGGCATGGTGCTTACAAGTCCCTAGAGGACCGTGCACTTAGCAAATGCCAACTTCTTTTCCCTTTGCACCTGAGGTATAAGTGGGTCAGCACCACTGAAGATGCAGAGCAGTCAGGGTGTCTCTTCCAGTTAGTGGGTGAGTGTGCAGCCCTATACCTGCTCCTCACCATGTGCCGTCTGAGCTGTGGGAACTTGGCACTGTGTACAGTGAAGCGCACTGCGTTTACTTTGAGAGCTCTTGTGCTGGCCTGATAAACAAGAATTTCTGGGCCCTCTTTCTCTTTTAAACTTTTTTTTTTTTTTTAATTTTTAGAGAGGGGGGAAGGAAAGGAGAAAGAGAGGGAGAGAAACATCTATATGTGAGAGAAATATGGACCAGTTGCCTCTCACATGCCCCCAACTGGGGACCTGGTCCACAACCCAGGCATGTGCCCCAACATGGAATTGAACCAGCGACCCTTCAGTTCGCAGGCCGACTCTCAATCCACTGAGCCACATCAGCCAGGGCTTAAACTGTTTTTTATTGTTGTTTTAATTTTTCTTAACATAATACGTCTAATCAGCATATCACTATAAATTCTCAATTTTGAACATGGAAATAGAATAATTAGATAAAATAATTTATTTTTATAAAACACTATTAAAATGCTTTTTTCAGTTCAATCACAAGGAAAGGTTTATAATTGTATAGTTTGTTTATTTAAATAAACTCAAAATAATTAATGTAGTTTTATGGTCGTTAAAATATATAGCTCAGACCCTGCTGCAAAAAGCTGAGACTCAGCCCCGGCTAGTGTGGCTCAGTGGATTGAGTGCTGGCCTGCAAACCAAAGGGTTGCCAGTTCAACTCCCAGTTGGGGCTCATGCCTGGGTTGCAAGCCAGGTCCCCAGTAGGGGACGCACGAGAAGCAACCACACATTGATGTTCTCTCCCTCTCTTACTCCCTCCCTCCCGCTTCTCTAAAAATAAATAAATAAAAATCTTTAAAAAAAAAAAAAAAGCTGACAGTAATTGTACAGGGGAAGTAAGATGCAAAAAAAGACAGCTGCATGCCAAGCATTAAGTGTCAAAGCCTTTACAAGTAAAACAATGATTTGAGAAGGGACAAATAGACCTCACCTGCGGGAGCTTGGCAATACCTCCCAGAAAAGGTGGCATTTTCTAGGCATTAAGGATGGGAAGGAATTCAAGCAGAAATTGGTATAGAAGGGCATTCGAAACAGGTCAGTATAAGTATAAGTGAGGGGGCCTGATACATAGACAGCTTTACTGAACATGTAACTAAGGAATAATTTACCAAAATTAAAGACACACACAGCTTTGTTCCTGTGGACAGGATGGTAGCTAGGTCTGTGGTGAGAAAGGCCTGGATTTGCCCGTCTGAAAAGGTGGGCTTTTATCTTACAAGCACAGGTGAGCAGCAGGGTGTGTGTGTGTGTGTGTGCGTGTGTGTGTAAACGTTTCATTCTAGGAGAGTTCATCTAAAGAGAGTTTCGAGGATGTATCAGATAAGAGCCTAGAAACTGAGACCAGTTAGGAAGCAGTTTGAGAAACCTCTTGGCTGTGGTGATAGGTGGAACAAAATGGAGGACAGAGAACGGAGAAGGCAGAGGCAAGGGAAGAAACTGCAGTGCCTGGTGGGTGAAGAAAAGGGGGAAAGGTGACCTCAGTCAGAGAGATGAGAAGTAGGTCAGCCCACCTGGACGTGTAGATTCCAGCTGGGGGTCTTGGAAGGGTGGCAGGGGTTCGGTAGGTTGCGAGGGTGCTGGCCCACAGAGGCAAGGGGGAAGAGGCAGACTGCACAGTTGTGTAAGAAGGCAGAGCAAGAGGGACATCACTGACTTACTGAAGAAGCTTGAGAAATGTGGTTAACAGGGAGGAGAGAGGTTACATAGTGGCTAGAGGGAACCAGTTAAGTAATTTTTTTATCCTATAAAGGAAAAGACTTACTCAAATTTGACAGCAGAGCTGTCGGATTTGACAGCAAGAATATATTATAAATAAGGCCCTCAGGAGGAGTTCAGAGTGAATGGGCCCATGGGTGGGAGGATGCCTCTTCCTGAAATTGGATAGAAATAACTTTGTGGGGGGTAGCCAGGGATGATGTCGGAGCTAGGAAGTTGTCATTTATCAAGGTTGGATGGGACACGGCTAGAGCCAGCGATTGAAGGGTGACAAGCATGGAAAAGATTTGGAACGGCTTGGGAATTTTGGATTTTTTTTTTTTTTTTTTTTTTTTTTTAAGAAAAAGCAAGAGACTTGATTGCCTGCAGCTAAGAGGTGGACAGAGTCACTTTGGGAGCTTGCAAATAGAAAAGATGGGCCAAGGAGGCCTCCACACTGGAGCTTGACACTAGCCTGGAGCGTTCGGCAGCAGTTCATCTGAGTGCTTTGGATAGTGCTCCCCACTGGGTTCCAGGAAGCCTTTCTATTTAGCAGATGCCTTCTCAGGATCCCCGTCACAAGGGCTTGCTGGGGGATGAGGCAGGACCCGCTTTGCACCGTGCTCCCCATTGCATTACAGCATTCCCTGTTCTCAGTACGTCATTGCAGGTGGACTGCTGGTCTTTTTATTGTTGCTTGTTTACCTCACTGTAGGTAGCCAGTGTTGAGTGGCATTAACCAGTAGGTGGTAAACTCACTGGTTCTTCTTTTGCAGTCCAAACCAGGTTGCAGAAAAGGTGGCCTCCAGAATTGCTGAGGGCTTCACCGATACTGCTCTCATCATGGTAAGTCTCTCTTGATTGCCCATTGTGCCTTCTCTTTACAGGGTGGCTACTGAGCATTTTCTTGCTAACACAGAGCTTTGCTGTATCAGCGGTCTTCCTTTCTACAGATATTCAGACCATTGCCGCCTTTTGCAGTCACAGCGCACAGATCTCCAAAAGCAGGGAGTCATTCCAGTTCACTGGTTCTCAAAGTGGGGTTGCTACATTGGCAGCATGAGCACCAGCTGGGAACTTGTTAGGGTCTCAGGTAGATAGGTAGCTGACATACGAGAGGGGACCTCCCAAAAAAAAACGGAATTATCTTATGGAAGGTGGGCCCCTGCTAGGTGAGTGTTCTAGGAACCCATCTGTATCCATATGCGCTGGTGGTGGTGTGAGAGGCTGCGTTCAGCCTCAGTGAATCGTTTTGGAAGACTCTTTCAATACATTTGCCCATTTCATGATGGGTGATTTATAAGCACACCCACCCACACTGTGTGCTGAGTGTTCAGCAGTTTTTGACCAAAAAATGGCATGACCCCCATGCCCCACCCTCCTGTACAATGGATCTCACTCCGAGCGTCTTTTTTTTTGTTTCCCGGGATGAAAAAATTCCTCAAAGGGAAATGTTTTGCCGATGTGGAAGAGGTAAAACAAAAAATGGCAAAAGCACTAAAAAGCATCAAAATTGACAAGTTTAAAAACTGTTTTGAGTAGTCGAAAAAAGTCTCGATCAGTGGATGTGTTGCATCACATGGAGAGTACTTTGAAGGTGACTGAAGTTTAAACATGTAAGAATGAATACACAATTTTTTTTTTTAAATTCTGGGTTTTTTGTGTGTTTTTTTAGTCCCCCCTCATAAGAGCCTGTTAAATAATCTCAATTCAGACAATTCTACCAGGGAGGGAAGAAGCAGTGTTTGAAAGCTCCACTTTTGTGAACAAAACAAATGGTATTTGTCCTGCATAACACAGTTTACCGTAGGCTACACTTGTGGTTCGATTCACCACATCACATTTCCAGTGTCCGTACACTCTCGGGCGAGGCTTCTGCTGTGGGCCACGAGGAGGTGTCCAGCGACCTCTAGAAAGTTGCCGGCTCTTGACTTTTATTGGTTCTGTTCACAACTGTGTCCTTTGTCTTGTGCACAGGTAGACAACACTAAGTTTACGATGGACTGCGTGGTACCTACGATCCATGTGTACGAACACCATGAGAACAAATGGCGGTGCAGAGACCCACACTAGTGAGTGCTGTGTCCTCAGAACAACCTGCGTGCAGGCTGTGCCGGGGCCTGTTGTCGGTACCCAAGTCCCACGGAGAGCTGACCCCAGCTTCCTATGTTTTCCAGTTAGCCTGTTCTCCAGAGGCTTGTGCAGCCCTCATACAGAAGTCATGCATGTTCCTGGGCCGCTGGGGGCCCGAGGCCAGTAGGGCTTCAGAGCCATAGAGAGAACCTGAATGTTTACACGGGGTCTTCCCAAACCCAAGGGCACCTCTCCATAAGCCAAAGCCCCTTTCCAGGCATTTGGTTTGGTTTGTAATCACTCAGGAAGTATCAGTCATCTGCCTCCAGCTTTTTCAGCATTTTATCTGGAGGGTGTCTTGTTTTATCCATGTTTTATATTGTTGATGTACATCTTTATGTGTTTAAAATGTACATGTTTGCTAGTATTCATCTCCTTCCTTTATACCGCTCTGTGCGGGGCTGGCTTTCTGTTTACTCTGTTGAAAAGCCAAACCATGTTTCATTAAGAGGTTGATTTCTCCTGTTTCACCTCATAGTGATTACTGTGAAGACTGGCCAGAAGCCCAGCGGATCTCAGCGTCGCTCCTGGACAGCAGGTCCTATGAGACACTTGTCGACTTCGATAACCACCTGGATGACATTCGGAATGACTGGACCAATCCAGAGATCAACAAAGCTGTGCTGCATCTGTGCTAGGGAGGGACTTCAGTGACTAGCCTCTGGGCATTTCCACTAGACTGAGGAAGAAAAGCTATTTTTAAATGTAAATAAAATATCTCATGGCCTGTGTGGAAAGCTGACAGTTTTCAGAAGTGGTGTGTGCCTTGAAAGAGGGCAGAATGTCCCAAAAGTCGTCTTTTTAATGCTGAGTCTCTAGAAGAGGTACGGACTGTCCAGTCTGACCATCCTGTGGAGTTCTTCCCAGTTGTATGTTGCCATAATCCTCCCAATCAGAGCTGTTTCTGCTTGTCCAAAATCGTTCCTATTAAACAGTTTTAACTAATCTTTTATAATCTGGAAAGGATGCTTTTTAAGACTTATGAATTATCTTTAAAAAAAAAAAAAAAAGCCCATACTTATACCTGAATGAGAGTGTTTGTGAGCTTTCGTCCCGTTTGAGTTCGTATCACGCAGCCCTGGGGTTGGGCGGGCGTGTAGCGTGCTGGTGCCCGGCTGTTGTCCAAGAACCTGTGTGTTGCTGTTCAGCAGTCGGGAGGCGACCGCTATCAGCAGCACTGCCAGCACGGGGTGGAGTGCCCCGGGCAACTGCACAGTGGGAGTGAAGTCACTGTCGCCTGAGAACCCGCCACCACTCGGGGTAGAAACTAACGTCGTTGGTAATGGGAGGGCGGTGCAATGCTTCTCAATCGACCAGAAAGCTCGTAACCTGCGGAATCAAAAGGAAACGTGGAACACTACTGAGATTATTTTTAAAAGGCAAGAATCAGACCTAACTGTAACTTGCATGATTATCTAAATGACTCTTAATTCATTATTTGTGTCTGAAGCAGCAGGAGCAAAACAAAACTTAGACTCCCCAAGTTTCACAGAGCTTGTCTGTAATGTTTATCCATTGAACTTACTGTGGTTAAACTTTTTTGACCCAATCATAGGAAGTTGTTGGGGAAATTTGGTGGTACCATTGCATTTTTTATGTGAATTATTTTGTGCAGAGTTCAAGGAGTCCTACCTCTCCTCCTATCTGATGACATGAAGGAAATTTGTAACAGTATGATCTAGTGAAAGGCTTTGTGACCCGGCATTCATTTTCTCTTGACAAGTAGGAAATTTTTTTCAAACATTGCCTATGATAGATGTGCTTTATTTGACCCACCAGATTCTCGCTTCCCCTTTCTTCAAACACTTCTTACACTTAACTTTGAAAGCTGACATTATTTTGCGTGGGGCACGCAAACCAAGGGGTGGTGGGTCAGGAGTACGCTTCGTCTTTCCCACTGTCCTCACTTTAGAGCCCAGGGCCTTGGGCAGCCTTGCCCCAGATGGGCTTGTGTTTGTTTCAAAAAGGAAGAAGAATCACCTCCAGCACTTACCACAGAACAGGCTGTTTCCTCCTGGGATTCAAGTGAGTGTGCTACATCCAGTTCAAGGTCAGAGCTCCTTGGAATCGAGGTGTGGCTAAAGCTAGTTTGGGAGGCATTTTAAAGATAGTCAGAAAACCACGGGGGTTTTCTTTCATTCTCACCTCTGTGGGATTGCTGCAGGCGATTCACGCACCAGCTTCCCCAAGCATGTGCTGTCTTCCAGTTTGCATTGTAACCTGTCCTGATCCTTTCGTGGCCAAGTTAGGCTTAGATTTTCAGAAGGCATATTAAATATTCGGAAGGAAAGAACACATTTGTGGAAAAAACATTTCTAAGATACAGTACCTGCCTCTGTATCCTTGTAGAGATGGGGAAAGCCTCCGCTGAGCCCCCAGCTCCTGTGCTGGGCTCCCTCCCTCTGGTCTGAGTCTTGCTGCTCGCCCAGGGCCTCCAGGCTCCCTGGCCCTAAGAACAGGCTTCCTTTTCCCCTCCCAGGATAAAAGTGAGAGCCTATCAAATAGAGTACGAAATGTATTCACACTCTGCCTTCCTATAGAAAAGACTGAAAGCAACACAAAGTATATTTGTCCGTCGAGGAAATCTCTGTCGGTCACAATGTTCTCAATCGGAGGAGGGAGCGCGGGGTGGGGGGGATAACCCTGCAGAGCCATCCAAACGGTCAAAATCAGTCTGGTGAAAATGTATCTCTTGCGGAGCGTCCATTCAGAGGTGAGTAGAGTAGGACAAATTAATCACTAATTTATATAAAATATCATTTTTCATTTCTAATGGTGGCATTTAAGACTTGAGGATACTGAACATTTAGTAAGCGGTAACTTCATGAATAACAAAAAGCAATGTGCTTGCTAAGGAAAAGTTGATTTGCTGGTTCTGATGGAATTAGGTCAATATAGAAAACAACTTAGACACCTTGAGTAATTTAAATTTTCAAGTTAATTTTCCTGCGATCTGCTGTTTGTCAGCCTGATCAGAGTAAAAAGTTCTTGTATAATTAGCTTTGATCTAATAGCTTATTTTTCTGATTGATGTACTTGGAAAACCTATTGTTCTTGCATATAGTCATTCTCACCTCTGTCCTACCTTTTTCGTTTGGCCTTCAAAAGAAAAATATTTGCCTCTAAAACTGCCCCTTTTTAGGGTTATTGCTATCTTAACACAGTAGCGGCTTTCTGACATCATGGTCATGGAAAATGGCCATGGGCATTCATCTCTATACCCTGTGGACATTTTTAGCAATTTTAGTGAAGAGAGCTGAATTTAAAAATAGACTTCCGCTCACTAATTGACATTTGTAAAGGCTCTCTCCATCAACTCGCAGTCTCTTAAGCACTGGGGTTTTCTTCAGTTCAATAAAAAGCCGGCACAGATGGTGGTTTTTGTTCCCCCGTCAACTCTCCGGTGGGTGGCAGGTTGACCTGACTTCACTCCCACACACCTCAGAGTCCGGAGGGTAAACATGTTTGTTTCACAGTGTTGACCGTTACACCTTAACATGCTTAAGATGCTCTTGTGTGGGATGCAAAATCTGATCAAGTTTACACTTCCT
The DNA here is from genome assembly GCF_022682495.2 of Desmodus rotundus. Taxonomy (NCBI): domain Eukaryota; kingdom Metazoa; phylum Chordata; class Mammalia; order Chiroptera; family Phyllostomidae; genus Desmodus; species Desmodus rotundus. Next base: position 28,789,109 of record NC_071398.1, on the reverse strand, counting down.
AGAAATAAATGGCCATTCTAAGGGGCCTTTTCTTCCTTAAGGGTTAACTTCTTGGGGTGGACATTTCCTCGCTCGGATCTGGAGATTTTTCTTCAGCGTGTGAGATGGAGTCCACCTTTAGAGCTGTCAAGAACTGCGTTCTGGTCTTTTGCTCTTAGAATATGACAAGTGCCCGCAGAGTATCCACTGGGATTTGACTGGAGGAAACTTTGGGCTTGAATTCTGTTGCCTTGTAAAGCAGAATAGCATCCTATACTTAGTGCTGTCTGAGACATTCCAGATACCATCAATAAATCTGTAAATAATTGAATTTCAGATACTCAGGAAGTTCTGTGGGCAAGGGTCCTGCCCGGGCACAGTTCTAAGGGGTTGGGATATCTGCCCCAAAGCAGGAAACTCAGCTGTGTGTGCCAGGGGTGTGCCCAAGACCCTGAGGTGTAACTAAAGCCTGGATTTCCCACCCTCTAGGTCCCCTTCTTGTTACTAAAGAGGAGTTGGTCATTTCTCAGGATTGGACGTTCTCAAAAAAGAGACCCTTCCTTCCCTGACCAGGTGGCTCAGTTAGTTGGAGCTTTGTCCTGTACACCAAAAAGTTTGCGGGTTTGATCTCCCGTCAGGGCACATACCTAGGTTGCATGTTTGATCCCCAGTCTGGGCAACCGATTGATGTTTCTCTCTCTCTCTCTCTCTCTCCCCCTCTCTCTCTCTCTCTCATCAATAAATATGTTCTCGGGTGAGAAATTTTTTAATTTTATTTTTTAGGGGAAGGGAGGGAAAAAGAGAGGTAGAGAAATATTGATATACAAGAGAAACACTGATCAGTTGCCTCTCATTTATATGCCCCCAACCAAGGATCTGGCCTGAAACCCAGACGTGTACCCTGACTGGGAATCAAACCAGTGACCTTTCATTTCACAGCGCTCAATCCACTGAGCCACACCAGCCAGGGCATGAAAAATATTTTTAAAGAGACCTCCTGTTGCCCCCAGCAGACCCTCGTTTTTTCCTTGGTAACCACAAACGTGGCAGTGGTGTCTACTGTCAGCTAATAGAAGAGGTGTGTGGCGGGGAGCAGTCAGCGCCAGGTGTGAATCCCAGCTTTGCCACTTTCTGGTTCCGTGGTTGTGAGCAAGTTACCCCTCCAGTCTTGTCTGAAGAATGAGGGTGATAAGCCTTCGTGACATCACTCGCTTGCAGTGATGTCATGAAGGCCAGAGGGAGTAATACCTGTGCTAGCACTCAGCAGAGTGTGTTAGGGCTACACTGAAAAAAATTCTTAACGAGTTAACAGTTTTAGAACATGGTATGGGTCAGACGGATAAGTGCTATTCACAGTAAACACTCGGTGACCATCTATTAAATGAATAAATGAGTGAGTAAAAACACTGCTCTCCAAAGATAACCGCAGCTGACATGTCTGACTCTCGTTTACGTTGCCTTCCCAGCCTGTGGTGGTGAAGAAAGTGAAGCAGCAGAGTGGAGTCGGTATAGTCAAGCTGCTAAATTACTTAAGTAGGCTGAGGGGGAGGAAGCGAAGGCTTACTTTAACTAGCCTGGGAACTTAAAAAACTTCTGAACCCCCTGGTTATGCCTGAAGATCTAGATATGTGGGTCCTTACAGATAACCCTCTAATTGTCCCTGAAGGACTTAGGGGAGAGTAGTCACGGTCTAGAAGACAAATCATCTAGAGCAGGGTCCCCAACCCCCCCACCCCCCCCACCCCCTCCCAGACTGGCGCTGCTCAGTGGCCTGGGAGGAGCCTGGCCACATGGCAGGAGGTGAGCAGCAAAGCTTCACTCACGTTACCACCTGAGCTCCGCCTGCTGTGACACCCCCCACCCGCCCCATCCGTGGCAAAACTGTTTTCCACGAAACAGGTCCCTGGTGTCAAAAAGGCTGAGGACCACTGAGCTAGAGGATCACTGTCTGGACCAATCCAGAGGCTAAGAATGCAGGACCGTTCTTCTTAAGAACATACTTCTTACTATAAGAACTCGGTTTTTCTTCTTCAGAGCACTCTAGGCATTACCCAGTTGTGTTTACGATTTGCAAACCCTAAGAACCCTGAATAAACCTTTACCGTTTGTTTCTAGCTGACGCTTTCTGACTTGTGTGCTCACGTTCGGAGGGCTGATGGGAGCTTTGCTGCAGCTAATTAACGTTCTTCCATGTGCTTTCTCATGTACATACACACACAGTTCTCAGGTTTTATGTAGACGTGGGCCTGTGGGGGGGCCGTTTGTTCAGTTTTTAGGGTATGCTGTCAGCTGAACACCCGGCCCACAGTGTGAGTGCTCCAGTTTCTCATGTCTTCACCCAACACTTTGTTGCCAGTCTTAACTTTAGAAGCTTTGGTGATATTTAATGGCATCTTGTGGGTCATTGGCCTAAATATGAAAAGTAAAACAATAAGGGTTTCCAAAAAATAACAGAATGTATTCATGACTCTGGGCTAAGCAAAGAGAGAGTGAGTTAGTTAGTTAGTTAGTTAGTTAGTTAGTTTTTAATCCTTACCTGAGGACATTTTTTTTTCATTGCCTTTTAGAGAGAGGGGAAGGGAGAGAGAAACGTTAATGTGAGAGAGAAACATCGACTGGTTGTCTCCTGCGTGTGTCCGAGCCAGGGACCATGCGCGCCTGGACCGGGAATCAAACCCAAAATGTAGGTGTATTCCCTGATCAGGAATCGAACTCACAACCCTTCCGTTACAGAATGACACTGCAACTGGCTGAGCCACGCTGGCCAGGGCTTGGCAAAGATTTTTAAACAGGACACAAAGAAATAATAAATTGTATTACCTTAAAATCACAAACTTTTATTCATTAAAACACAATTAGGACAATGAAAAGGGAAGCCAGAGACAGAAAGAAGATATAAATTTATAATACAATTACCCAACAAGAGGATTCTATGCAATATATCTATCCCAATATATTTAAAATTACAGGTCAATTGTTTTAAAAAGGAAAAGATAATTCAATTGATCCACCACTTCCCAAAAGATACCCCAGTGGCCAATAAGCATATGAAAATGTGCTCAACTAATGTCATCGAGGAGAAGCAAACTGAAAACAGGAGAGTCCATTTTTTAATGGCAAGGAAATGGCAAGAAACAGAATCCTCTGCGTGTGAATCCTACCCCAGGACAGCTTCACATACTGTGACTCAGTGTCAGAATGCACCCGTAGAAAGAGCAGCCTTCACGGCTCAGAATGTTGGGATACAGTATTTTTGAAACTCAGCTTCAATACTTGGCCTAGGCAAAGAGGAAGTAACACTTTTGAGTTTGAGGATCTCAGCTGTGGTCTCTCCCAGCCTGCCTAGGACGCTTCCCTCTGCAGGACTTAGGAAGACCACTATGGCCGCCTCTGCTGTCCTGGCCTCCCGCCTGGTCCTGCCCCGCAGCTCCAAGCGAGACCTTCTGGACTGGCATTGTTCTAATCACCTACAATTTCTGGAATTTACTCAGCAGCCTGCCTTCTGAGGAGCTCAAAAGCCATTTGTAGATCCTGCTGATCAAATGGCTGCCCCAAGGTCAGGTAAGCTCTCTGCCAAATTACTTCTGGGCTAAGAGGCAGTTTTCAAAACTCCACAGAGACCCAGGTTGCCTTTATAGCAGGCTCCGCACAGCTGGAGCCCAGGGACGAAGGCACTGTTCATCTAAGCATTATGGGATTATCCGGGATGGCTGGTACTCTCCATAACAAGAGTATGTGGTTACCGATGCGGGCTGATGCACCCACAGATGCAGCCACACACCAGGCTGCACTTACATCTGGGCAGAGGGAAAAGGAGGCAGGGCTGGGCAAGTCCGGCAGGCCTGCAGCAGAAAACAGGAGTGCATTTTGGTTGGGAGACCAATGGAGCAAACAGATGGGGAGAAGAAGCCCAGTGTTGGGAACCACCCTGCCTGGTTTTAGAGGCTGTAACCCCCCATGGTTAAGGCTGAGTCAGAGTTGGGACCATAAGCCACTAAGGAGACAAAGCTTATCTCCCTGGCAGGTGTGCCACCTCTGCCCACTTCACCCTGCTTGGCCCTGAGCTTGACCAGTTAGCTAATGACAGGTAAGAATCCTCAAGGGAAGATCAACCTAAGACAGGCTCTGGTCACCAGGGATAAGCTCGCAGGGAAGGACTCCAGGGGCTGTGGAAACAAGGGGTGATGGACCCTCGCCCCTCGGCTTTGAAATAGCCTGAGTCCTCATTCTGTCTGCAAGAAGTCTCCTAATCTCTTGGCTGCCTTACTTCCCTTGCCTGACTTAAGCCTGAAGCAATAACAGAGGGCAGTGCAGTCCTGTGCTGGGAGGGGCGGATTCCCTGGTGAATCGGGCCTAACAAAAATACATACATTTCTGTGAAGCCTACTTAATCTGTACCCTCAGCTTAAAAGATAAGGGTCCAGACCTGAGATGAGTCTGGCACCTAAAGTTTTATAGCCCTCTAACTAGTTGGCCTTAACTCAGAATAAGCCCTCAAAGTTCTCTGTAAATTATGTATTGTTTAACCCTTACTGGCTGACAATGGTTGATGAGCTTTATCTGCATTCCTATGCAAATGAACCTAATAAAAGCCCCTGGAGAGAGAGGCTCTGGGCCCTTCTCCTTTGAGAGATCGGCCACCTCTCCTCCCCAAGCAGATCATGTCTTGGTAGACTTATTCATCCATGGAGGACTGGGGGGCTGCGTTAAAGCCCCCCGACAGCCCAGGACCCAAAGGAAATGAAGATTCAGCTGAGTATTCTTTCTGTTTTCAGCAAGGGGTTCCTTGGATCCCTTCCTAAATGTGTTTCCCAAGCAGCCCACCATTGAGACAAGCCCCTTGTGGGCACAGCCTTCTGGGGACCCTATCCCTTCTGGGGACCCCATCCCTTCCCTGGTCCTGCAGGAAGATTGGGGTGGGTGCTGGGAACTGGCTCCCATACCCCATCTCTGCAACCTCTAACCCATCTGACTCACCACCCTTTCATTAGCCCTTTGGATGCTGTGTTGGGGGCAGTAGAGACAGAGAGGAGTGACCCGAGGTCCCTGCCAATAGGCTCTTAGTGTAATAAATGCCATAACAGGTTTGCAGGCAGGATGGAGCCTGTCTTAGGCAATGGTTGTCCCTTCCCATAGGAGGTTCCCTGGGGAAGACAGAAGCCTGGAGCAGAGAGAAGCATCAGGTGGGACTTCCATCTCAGCAGTCAGGGAGATGGACAGAGCCAGGTGGGGAAGGTGTGTGGGGTGAGGAGAGGCAGGCTGAGATAACTGAAGTGTTTCTTATCTCTGGCCACTGTCTCTCCTGTGCTTGGGCCAGTTCCATGTAGCTCTGCACCTACCCACCCTGTGGGACTAAGGATTGGATGCTGAACAGAGCCTGGCCGTGGGCGTGGGAACCCTCGGCCCAGGGGGTTGGGCCTGGGGCCCAGCGTCACAGCCGACTTACCTCCTTTTTGTTTGCACTTCTGATGCATCCAGAGGAGGCTGGTCCGCCGTGTCAGGAATGGTGGAGGTGTGTGTGGGTGCGACCTGCACAGGCTCCATGGGGCAGGCGGTGGGGCATTGAGGAAGGGATGAGAATGTTTACAGTGAGTCAGGAAAAGAAAGCGTGTGCATGCAGATGTCCCTCCTCTCTGCTGATGCCCAAGGGGCTCCCTATGGTCAGAGAACACAGTGAGATTTGAGAACATGTCCTCCCACCCTCCCCCTGACCCACTTCCCACCTTGCCTAGTACCTCCTATGAAACTGCTTTTGCTGGTTCCAGCTTACTGAACAACCTGGGGGGCACCTGTCCCAGACACACTCCCAGCACCACACCAGAGGGCCAAGGTCGGCCTTCGACAATGTTTAATTTACATCCACTCTCAGAATCACAGAACCCCTAAAGAAACCCCAAGAAGAAAAAGTCACTAACGGTGACAAGGGTGCCTTCACTGGACTGAATGCAGCCTCACACAGAGGCTCTCAGCGGGCAGCACGGACTCCGAGCTCACTTCCTCCCTGGCCTGATTCGAAACATGCAGCAGGAGCCAAGGCCTCTGCTGCTCCCACTCAGGGATGGGTGTTTCTAGGCAGGGGACGGGGTTTAGGGCTCTGTGCCAGCCCACAACCCCCTGCGCCCAGCTCCACTTCCTGTGCCTCCCAGGGTCCACGGCTGGCTTTAATTCCAAGAACATTCTTTATACTCCTTAGGGGGTCAGAGTTGAGGCTTTTAGTCATGCTTTCTTCCATTTGAACCCCAAAGGCTCTAGAGATGAGTGGCAGCCTGAGGAACGTGCTGGGAAAAGGGGCCCGTCTGCTCGCTGCCTTGGCGGGCTTCATCTCGCCTTCCTGGAACTGGTGCGAGTGAGGGCGTTCGTTGGTCTCACAGGTCTGAGCAGACAGATGTCCTCGCCATGGCTGACTTGTTCTTAGCAGCTTGCTGGAAATGCCCGTCTCTCTGCCCGGCTGGTCTCTCCACCCACCACAGCTCTTGGCCTTGCAGCTCTCTACCCAAACCGGATCCACGCGTTCACCTGTGGCTGCTTGTCTGGCTGTTCCAGTTCGAAGTCCCCAGGCCAGGATGGGGGCGGCCTCCTGCTCTGGGGCTGCTTGTCCGCCATCTCACGTGGGCGTCACTGGGGCACAGCTCCCTGTCCCACCACCACTATGAGGGCACCCCATCCTGCTGCAGGGGACGGTGGTCTGCTTGTCCTCCCCAAACTCCCCCACCCCCCCAGAGAGCCAAGGCCACAGGCAGCCAGCCCACATGGGGAGTGTGTGCAAAATGACAATGGAGCCCAGAAAGCCTCGCTCCTCCCAGGGTCTCAGAGTCATCAAGTCAACCATCCCAATGGCCCGGGTGTGGTGACCTCATGCCTGACACACCCAAATTCGGGGAACTGCTGGGCCTTGAGGCAGCTCACCCCAGTTCTGACTGGCAGAAATGTCCCCTCTGCTCTATATAAACCATTTCCTGAAACTCCCCCACTAGACCCCCATAAGGGTCCCAGGAGAGCCTTTCAGAAATGGTCACGTCCTTCATCTCCTTCTTCCTCCTCCGTTGTGTTTTTGATTCCTCTTGCCACATGGGTTTCCGTCCTCTGCGTGTGCTCCAGTTGGCCTGTTCCTCTATCCTCAAGGCCAGAACTGGGGGTATCAGCCAGGGATTAATGGCACAGAGTAAGCTTCAAAAGCCACGGGGCCCCTGGAAGGCCTGAGCTTAAGAGTCATTTCTCTTCTCTGCAAAGGGCAGGCATTTAGTCCAAATGGGCAGAGTCGGGCCAGCTGGGGACAGGGAGCAGCCACAGCCCAGACGGCCACCCCAGAAGAGCAAGCGACTCTCCCCAGCCTGAGATGCCAGATGGCCACTGGTCTCTTCCCCTAGAGGTAAGAGGGGGTCGCTGGGAGCCTTGCAGGGGCTTCCTCACAGGACCCAGAGGGAAAGCAGCCTGGTCCAGGGCTGCCTCCAGAGGCTCTGCGGGGACCCTCTGTTTGTCCTTGCTATTTGACCTCTTGTTGGTGTGTAACATCAGCTTCTCTGTGCCCAGCCGTATGGCAAGCGCTTTTCTCTACTTCTTCTCCTGAATTTTTAAAACTGTGTATTTTCTTATAGCAGAAGTCATATACACTCCTGGGATATTTTTTAATATAAAGATTACAGAAGATTATACTGGAGAAAGAGGTGGCAGAGCTGCTTCCTCCCACCTCCCACCCCCCACCCTCACCAAACCACGGTTCAGTGTGAGTCGCTCCAATTTAAATTAAATGAGATATTGAAATTCAATGGCATGTAGAAAAGAAAGTTCATTTTCTTCTCACCGTTGGCTGCCAGCGCCCGGGGGAACATGGTATTCATCTGTTGCACAATTCATTTGCTTGGAGAGTGGAGCCCGCTGCCAAGGAGAGAATTTCCAAGCATTCGGCTTTTTCTCTGGGCTGCAAGGGAGCTGTGACCCCCTTCACTCCCCAGCTGAGGCTGCCAGGCCTTCTGGGGAGGTGAACTGCACTCTGGGGTCCCAGGGCAACTGGAAGGCAGATCTAAGATTCAGAACTCCCCCTTCTGAGTGCACCCCCCCACCCTGTTGAATATTTTTCCACCTGGGAGATTAAAGAGGAGGCTGCTGGTGGCCAAGTCCTCAGCAGCATTTAATAAGCTGATTGGACTTGGTGTGCGTGGGGGACCCCTAAAGTCAGTGGGTGATGCTTTGGTCTTCCAGACAGGCCTGTCCATGCTGAGGCGGGGGCCCAGCACCCAGCCGTCTGCAGCCAGAGCGGGTAGCATACAGATGTGGGTAAAGGTGCCACTCATGAGCCTGGCTGGCTGAGCCAGGATCCCGGGTCCACCACTTACTAACTGGTGATGCTGGGCACCTTCACCTCTCTGCCTCAGTGTCTTCATCTGTAAAATGGGGATAAGGATGCCTCCCTTTTGTATATGTTGCCATTAAGTCAGTTCACTTGTATCTGGGACATGGTAAGCACTCAATAAACATTCCGGACGGTTGTTGATTAAGGGCTTCTATTGCCAGATGCTGGTCGTGAAAAAATAGCCAGATTTTTGCCCCATGTCAACTCAATGACATAGTACTACTGTCCCATCTTTCATACATGAAAACTGAAGCACAGAAAGGGTAGGTGACTTACTCAAGGCCATTCATTAATTCATGTTTTTAATTCAGAGGAGTTGTAACTTTTTATTATGAAATTGTTCAAGTATAAGAAAGTACAAAGGACACCTTAACATGCACTCAAAACATATTTGCTGAAGTTCTGAAGAGATAAAACCCTGAGATGATTGATATCCCCTTTGTCCTCCTCTCCCGTCCTACCTTTTTCTTTCTCCTTCCCAGAATCAAACACCCATCTGCAGCTCTCTCAGAGAGCTCTGTGGTGTTTTATGCCCATTTATAAACTGCTTTGTCTTTCTCAAAATGTTCAGATTGATGTCATACTTACAGTTTTGCTTTTCTCCCACTCAGTAAGCTTCTGAGCGTTTCCCATGTGGATGCCGTAGGTCCGGTTCTTCCGTGCTGGCTGCTGTGTGGTTTTCCACTAAACGAGTAGGCCATGACGATATGCCAACAGATTGTCCATTCGTTCCCCTGACAAACAGAGCATTTCCGCGTTCTAACTTTTACCCAAGATGCCACAGTGAACACCCTCCTGCCACTGCCTCACGGTCACGAGTGCATGGGTTTCTGGGAGATGCCGATCCATCAGTGGAGTGGCTGGGAGGCGGGGGACGAGCTTCCCCAGAGGTTGTCAAGTTGCCCCCCAGGAGTGTCCCACTTCCACTTTATGGGCATGGAGAGTTCCCAGCTCTCCAGCCAGGACCAGCATCCCCTCATGGTTAATTCAGTAAACACTCGCCAGCATGTGCAGCCCGCCAGGCCCTGTGCAGGGTTACCAGGTGACAAAGCTGGGCCCAGGAGCCCTGTCTCCAGAGCCCACATGGGACACGCTACAGACCTTCTCTCTCTGGCACCCTGTGGCACTTACCAAGCTGTGATTTACATAATTGGCTGTTTATATGTGGGCCCCCCCCATACCAGGCAGTGATCCCCTCCAGTAAGGGGTCTGGGTGGTACTATTGTTGTATCTCTAGATCTACGCTGTCTGACATCGCAGCTGACAGCCACGTGTGGCTCCGGGGACTTGAAACGTGGCTTGTCTGATTCAAGATGCGCTCTCGGTGTAGAAAGTACACATCACCCTTGGAAGACTGAGTATGAAAAGAAAGAACGTAACCGATCTTAATAACAAGTTTTGTATTGACTACATGCTGCAACGATACCTTTTGGATTACATGAACTATGTTATTTAAATGAGTTCCGTCTGTTTCTTTTTACTTTTTTAGTAAGGCTACTAGGAAAGTATAAACGGCCCTTGTGACTCAGATTAGACTTGAGTTGGATGGTGCAACCCTACACTTTGCCAGGCTGGCGCTTTGTGGCAGGTGCCCAGGGAAAGTTGAATGAATGAATGAATGAATGATCAGATGCTTGCAAACAGGAGGACCTCTTGTATCTGAGTCCCTTCTGGCTCCATCCCTGGCATTCTCAAGCAGTGCATAGAAGCCGGTCCCTTGCATAACAACACTGACACCCTCCCCTTCCTCCCTTCTTCTGCCCCAGAGGGAGGGAGGGAGTGTGCCATGGGAGCCGATGGCGTTGTCTGTCGGGCCAGCCTCCCCCTGAGCGGGGCCTCACGGAAAGCCCCACATATACCAGGGAAAAGATGTCCTTTGAGGTCTAGTGAGCACTCTCAGCCCCCTCCCAACCAAGGCATGTGACCCCCCTCAACGCTGCTGGCACTGTCCCCATATGTTCACCCAAAGCCCACGGGAGGCCAGGGCAACGCTGTAGAGGGATGTGAACCAGCCGCTCTGGGGAAGAACGCCATGGGTGCTCATCACCCCGCCCCCCCACCCTGGGCACAGTGCCCAGGCCCTGCTCCCCATGGCACTGGCTTTGATGCCTTGCAAAAGGTTAACTTTGAAGCTGCCAGTCAGGCCCCTGAGCCAGGCGAGGCTTGAAAAGAAGAGCTTGGAGGCCTCTAGCCTGCAGCCTCCTGCAGAGTGACCCCTGAGCAGATGGTCTGAATGGTCTGGGCATTGCCCGGTCTCCAAGGATGTGCAGAAACCTTACCCATTTGTAATCTTGGGAAGACACGGTTCCTAATCACCAAATCTTACCCCTTTAGGCACAAGGGTTAAACATACTTTAATGGTTTTTATGTGGGAGATGTTTGACCACAGCATGTATCCTTTTTTCTGTGACAAATGGTGACCATTAGTTATTAGGCTGGACCGCTGAACGGTGACATCCTTGGGTGCTATTGAGCATCAAGGACTGTCCCTTCATCCCTGAAATGACTCTGCTAAGCTGAGCTGGAAAAGCCAAGCTTATTCAGGTAGATTTAAAGTAAGGGCAAAGGTTTGAGCCAGGTCTCCCATCTGAGCCCTGGGTAGTCTTTGGCACAGGACTTTGGGGCGTGGACAGGTGAGGTCCCCAAACGTGCTCTTGAGTAAATTACTGCCCTTGGGCATTACTGCCCTTGTAAGAACACATTGGTTATATGAACAAGAACGCCCATCAAAAGCAACAGCTTCCCTATAGATCACAAAGGACCAATAGTTTTGTCTTCAAGATGTTTCCTAGGTCTGCTATTTCCCTGCATTTGGCACAATCTAAATAAAATCAACAAAGCCAACTCACCCAAGGGCTTCAGGAGACACAAAGACAGGAGCCGTCTGTGAGTGCTCCTGCCTCCACCCCTTCCTGACAGCCTCCACCCCTTCCTGCCTTGAGGGAGATCCTACCCCCAGAGCCCTGCCGATGTGAAAAATCCCACCCAAACCCACCATTAAACACCAATGATTTTGAAACACTTAAAAAAATAATTCTTTTTTTTAAAGATGTCATTTATTTATTTTAGAGAGATAGGAAGAGAGGAAGAGAAACATTGATTGGTTGCATGTGCCCCAGGTGGAGACTGAACCCACAACCCAGGCATGTGTCCTGACTGGTAATTGAACCAGTGACCTCTCCATCTGCAGGCTGGCACTCAATCCACTGAGCCATTCCAACTGAAGCAGGGTGCAGCCAAGAGGAGGGCCCCAAGAAGGGATTTGTAATGGGGTCCAGGACTCAGGGTGTCCAGGAAATATTAGAAAAATGTATGTAGGATGTCTTCACCCCCACAGGCCTGAGCCAGGGGGGATGGGACACATGGAACAGGGCCATTCAGAGCTGTTTTGGGTAGCAAGAGCTTTGCAGCTAACCCCTGGCACAGTCATTTAACATATCTATAACCTTTAACTGGTTTCATGGATGTGTTAAGTAGCTGTGGCCATGCTTTGAGCCAGGGGGATGGGACCAAATTCCACCCAGGATGGGACTGGGAAGTAACTCCCCCTGGTTACAGGGCCTGCGTGAGAGCGTGGAGATGATTGGCTCCATGCCATGGGGCCACACCTGCCCGGACTTACTATGGCAGCCCAGTAAAGCTGGAAGAATACAGGGATGCCGGCAGGTGTAGCTGACTGTAGGAGGAGTCAGAAATGGGGCTGCAAAGGAAGATGGGCACTGGGATTTAAACCTAGGCCCGGCAGCCATAGAAAGAGGAGACCACGCGGCTCCATAGTAGTAGAGGAGGGCCACAAGGTTTTGGGGGAGAAGGAGTAGACCACCCGGCTCTGAAGTAGAGAAAGAAGAGACCATGCGGCTCTGAAGGAAGGAGTGAACCACGAGGCTCTGAAGCAAGTAGATAGATAGAGGTCCATGTGGTTCTGAAGTGGGGAAAAGGACCACACGGTTCTGAAGGAGAGTAAAGAGGACCACGAGGTTTTGGAGTGCTTCTTCTTGCCACGCGGCTTAGGCAGCAGGAGAGACTTTGCAGCCATAGAGAAAGGGGAGAAAGGACTCTTGCTGCTGGGCCGTGAGAAGGTGCCACATGACTTTGGATTAACTGGAGATTGCAGCAGCCACACAGCTGATGGTGCCGGGAGCCTGAACCATGGACTTCTACTTCTTTTCCTGAGACACGGTACCCCGGACTGGGCACAGGGAGAGGGAAGGACTGTGCATCTGTGGGTGTTCTAGAGGACTTTAGTATCTTATTGAAGACATTAGGTCATTATTCTAAGTTTGTGTAACTTTTAAATAAACAATTCCTTTCCTTTTCACCAGTCTCTGGCATTGAGAGACGTCTTTCCTCTGGCGGAGGGCATTGCGAACCTAGCAGGTGGGCGTGGGGGGAAGGAACCTCCAGAGACAGAAAGGCGGAATCCTTTCTGTAATAATTTATCGTGAACCACCCCCCCTCTGCTCTGTAACACAACCAGGGCTTAAAAAATAATTCTCATCATTTTTCATCTAAAGTTATTTGGCTAGTAAGTAACTTCTTCAATTTAATGCCGGCTTCGAGTCTCAGCAGTCCTGCACACTCAGGAGAACGCTTGGGAAGGAAGCGAAGCCACAGCCTGTTTTCAAAGGTACTGAAACTTTTGTGAAGACTGAATTTAACAACAAATAACGTCAATGTCTTAAGTAAATGTTTGTTAGTTTCTATTTTGCAGGTTTCACTATATTTTGGAACCCATGTGTTTTTTGTTTTGTTTTGTGATTTAACTTTTGAAAGGGGTAATCTATTCTCCTGATTCAAGTTTCAAAAAATACAAGGGGACCAGGGGATAAAGTGCCCCAGGCCCTCTGCCCCAGCCCCCACACCCTCCCCCACAGGCAGCCCAGTGTCTGGTGGAACCCTCCGGAGGCACTTTATGCTTATACATAAGCGAAGGCACAGCCCTGTTCCTCTCCCTTTTTAATGAAGGGTTTGAACATTTGTATACTCTCTGCGCCTTATTTTATTTTTCACTTGGCGATCTTTCTGTATTAGGATATAAAGAGCTGTCATTCTTATGGCTGCAGAGCAATCTTTTCGGTTTTTGTTTATTGCTTTTCTTTCCAGCTCTGAAACAATTTTATAGGCTCACAGAGAGGCCACAGAGCCAGGCACCGACTACCTCCTGGAGCAGCATCCACCCCCACCCCCCTTCAGCTCACCTTCCCGGAAGCAGAGTGGAGCCAGCTTCCCAGCACGCCTCTTGATCTGGCCACTCCCCTGCTAAAAATGCCTCAATGACCAACTGCAGCCATTGTCATAGAGCCCAAATTCCTGAACACTGTCCCAGAAGTCCACCGGTCTGACCACCTCTGACCTCTGGCCGTGGCTCACACTCTTAGCTCCTCACTTTCTTGGCTCCTTACCAGGCTTCCTTCAAACCTTCAAGGCAGGACGGCCCTGCTCCACTCTCATCCTACCATCTTCCCTCAGCGACACCTTCTTGCCTCGTCCCTGAACTCTGCCATCTGCCTCTCTGCCCCTGAACTTTGCTTCTGCAACCCCCATGATGCTAACCATCATACATGTCAGGGCTCTCTGCCTGCCGGCCTGCAGGCCCCAGGAAGCGGGGGTTTGCCTGTCTGCTCCCCAGACTGCCAGCATCTGACAGAGTGCCAATGCTCAGTAAGGAATGAATGAATGAATGCATATGCCAGCCCTTTCCCACCAGTGTGGGATGGGGAACATGTGACTTGACTCAGGTCCCACACGCGCCCCTAACTCATGGGGCCCCGGGCGGCCCACTCTGCCTGTTAGTTTGACTTTCCTCATCTGTGTCATCAGGGGAGCTTTCCAAGGTACCTGGGCTGGGCTCCTTTTCCCTCGGTTTTTCCACTTCCGTCTCCTTCAGTTCTCAGGTGGCTTCTGCTGTTAGTCTTCCTTCCCATCTTCCTACCTTCTGGCCCTCAGGCCCCTCCTAAAAGTTCCCCAGCTTCTCTTTCTACTGCAGAGCAAAAGCCCTCAGGCTGCTGGTGGGGTTCATCTACCCTAGCTCTTTCCAAATGCCCCAGAGCCTGAGAAGCCTCCCCTCCTGACCCCCCATAGCGGGAGTTGCTCTAGCATCTTAGGTCACCTGGTCACTCCAGTGCCCCGCGCGTCCCCGGAGGTGAGAGGTGGGGTGGTGTCTCTTCCTCTGCTCTTTGGAAGTGTCTGCATGGCAGATGCTGTTGTTACTGCTTCACGGCTTAAATGAAGTATGACTCACATACCACAAAATTCACCTGTTTTAAGTGAGGTGAATTCCAATAATTTTTAGTGAATCTACAGATCCCTCTACCCATTTACGGTCCCCCCTCATTCCCAGCCCCAGCCCTCGGCAACCACGAACCTGCTTTCTGTCTCTACACGTTTGCGGGTTCGGGACATTTCCCAGACGCAGGATCACGCGGCACGTGCCCTTTTGTGCCTGGCTCCTTGCACTGAGCACGTGGTTCTGAGGTGCATCTTTCTTCTCATGACTGAGTGTGAGAAGAGGTGCCTGGTGTGTGGCCCGGTCACAGCTGGCTCTCACTCACCAGCTGAGGGACGTCGGGGTCGTTTCTGCCGTTTGACCGCTGTGCATGCGGCTACTGGGAACATCCACGTGCAAGTCTTTGTATGCACACATACTTTTATCTCCCCTGGGAGCCACCTAGACGTGGACGTGCCAGAATGTGTGGTAAGTAAATGTTTGACTTTTCCGGAACCTGCGAGCTGTTTGTGGAAGTGGCTGCACCAGGTCACACTCGCAGCCCTCAGGCCAGCTTTCCTCCCCGTCCGCAGCGGCAGTCCCCTTCCGCTTTTGATTCCAGCCATCCCTGTGCATGTGACGTGGTTTTAATGCACCATGGTCTTAATTTGCTTTTCCCTAAAGATGCTGAGCTTTTCTTCATGTGTTTCTTGACCATTTGTTTATCTTCTTTGGTGAAATGTCTATTCTCATCATTTTAATTTCAATTTAATTTCTTACTTGGGTTGCTTACTTCCTTGTGATTGAATTCTAAGAGTTCTGCATGCATCAGCCCCTTATCAGATATGTGATTTGCAAACGCGTTCTCCCAGCCTGTGGTTTGGCTTCTCATTTTCCTAATGGTGTCTTTTGAAGTTTTTAATTTTGCTGAAGTGGCCATCGATTCTTGTGACTTTCCGTCTGTTGGCAGATGCTGCTTTTTCTGCTGGGTGCCCGGCCTGGCCTGGCTTTCTTGGGGCCATTTCTCCCGGTGTCTTCCACACACGGACAACCCGATTGTGACTGTGTGGCAGGGGACTGCTCCCTTCTCACGCTGGCTCTCATCAACAGCGAAGGGGCAGCGTCATGCGAAACCCCAGGCTCTGCCACCTGCTAGCCCAAGACTGGTGGCAAGTGACGGCACCTCTCCAGGCCTAAGTCACCTCGTCTGTGATGGGGTGTGACAGTACCTGCCCCAGAAGGCCACGCAAATTTAGTACCTAAAACAGGGCCTGCTACCTAGTTAGCTCAGAACAAATGTGAGCTGGATTTGTCTGATTCTTTCAAAGTTACAGTGAATTTACCTCACTCTCGCTTTGGAGCCTCACGGCAGCCTCCTGAGCTGGTGCTCCGCACCCACTTTAGGCGTGAAGACTGAGACTCAGACAGTCTGAGTGGCTTGTTCGAGGTCCCACAGCCCCAAGGGGGTTTGCCGAGGTGCCAGCCCAGGCGGGGGACTCCAGCCCAACAGCTGCTCCCCAAAGGCAAAGCGAGACATTCTGCCACCCAGGAAGCTCAGGAGAATACTGTCCCCGACCCCCAGGGCCCCATGTCAACACTGGGCCCGGAACAAGGAACACAGGGGACACAGACATGAGACATTCACTGTGCTGCCCCAAGCTGAACCCTTTGCCCCGCAGGGAAGACGGAGCTGCTACTACACAGTATGGTCTGTGCAGGCTGGAGAAGCCAGCCAGGGCCTGTGTTTCTTTTTTAACTTTTTATCCAGGGCCTCTGCAAACATATGCAGAGAGGAGGGAGTGTGCCCGTCACCAGCTCCCACAGTGACCGCTGGGGGCCGTTCTCATCCCTTCTCCCATCCACTGAATAAATCCCAGGAGTCACATCATTCCATTCCTGTGGCCCCCATTTCCAAAATCCCACAGTGCAAGTGTGGGCACACACATGTGCACAAAAGTCCCTCCGGAAAGCAAAGACCCCCTTCCACTCAGTCGGTATTGGTGGGCTCTGGTGAACCTCCAGCCTTGCCCTTTTCAGCCGTGCGCCCTTGGTCCAAGCCATTTCACCTCACTGAGCCTCAGTTTCTCCACCTGTAAAATGGGGCACCAACGCCTGCTGCTGGCTGTGGAGACTAACCGAGATTGCAGACTATGGGTGCACAGCTATACAGAAGGACAGACAGAAGGACAGACACCACAGGGGGATCAACCCCAACGTCAGGAGGGGGAGGCAAGGAAGAGAATGGGGAGAGGCACGCAGAGACCTTCGAGTACCTGTAACGACAAATCTCTTAAGGAAAAAAATCTCCAGCAAATTTGGAGAGTTGTTGCAGTTGGGCGGCTGGTGAACATATAGGTGTAGCTTCTCTCAGGCACTATGCTTTTTTGAAGATTTGGGTCAGTTCACGAGTCTAATTGCAGCAAATGAAAGTGAAGCTTGAAGAAAGCGGTGACTCAGAACGCGTCCACGCTCGGCACGTGATAGGTGCTTGCCTCGGTTATCTTGCCGTGTAACAAAACACCCCAAACTTAGTGGTGTAAAACCACCATTTTATATTTTCTCCCAATTCCATGGGTTTCCTGGGCTTGGCCAGGTGGCTTGTGTGTAATGCATGACACCGACTGGGGCTGCTGCCACCTGATGGGGACTTGCCTGGGCTGGATGTCCAACCTGACAAACACACAGGGCAGGTGGGTGGTGCTGGGTGTCAGCTGGGAGCTTGGCTGGGGCACCTGTCAGCATGGTGGCCAGATTCCAAGAGGGAGCCATCCTGAGAGCGAGTGTTCTGGGTCGGAGGAAGCAGACCCACCAGGGCTCCAGACTTAGTTACCCCCGTTGTCTTTTGTTGTGTATGAAGCCACAGGGCCACGGGTTCAAGGAGGGGGAAATCCACCTTGCCTCTCAACAGGGAGTATAACAAAAAAATTGCAGCCTTCTTTAACCTACCTCCGGGCTCCATAAATGATTGTTGAATTGTTGAGTATGGAACTGAATTTCAGAGACTTGCCTCAGGTAGGGAATTAACTGCTGGTGGAGTTCGGGGAGTTGTGAGAGGAAAGATCTTGTCCCGCTTAGCCCTCCATGACACCCTATGGGGCCCCTGGGGGGCTGAATGCCTCCAAAGCTGCATGTGACTGGGTTGTGCGCCCAGGCCGTGGGGAGGTCGTGCCATGGGGACCCACCAGACCCACGCTTTCCCAGGCCCACACGGTCTGCTGGGAGGCCAGTGTGCAGGGACCCTCACTCCCCCCGCCCCCATGGGGGCTCCCACGCTCCTCTGCTCAAGGCCATCCTGAGCGGGATGGCCTTCAGTCTGCACGGAGCCCCACTGAGCCTCAGGCCTGCCCTGATGTCCTTCCGGGCTCCTAAAGACACCTGCTGGCCAGTGACGTCTCAGCCCTGACCTTCCCTTTGCTTCCCTCCTGGTGTGGCACCATCCCTCTCATCACCTACGCTACCCTCTTTGGCCACTGAGAAGGGGCACAAATGACTGAGTTCATGCAGACAGAACAGCCTCCCCACTGTTTCTGGGCACAGCAGCCTCACAGAGACACTCTCCTCTGCAGCTCCCCAGGGCAACACCACTGGTTTGGCATTTGGCAGACGGCTTCCTTTGGGAATGAGCTGTGGCACCTGCTTCTTTACTTGGAATGTGCCTGGTCCCCTGGTCCCCCGGAAACCTTCTGAGGACTTAGAGTTCTTCACGGGCTTATTCAAACCCCATTTGTTCTGTGAGGAAGTACGGCATGCCTGTACTGCGCAGGGCTCTGTGCCCACGGTGGGGGGTGGGAATGGCCAGCAGTGCAGCCCCAGCCCCTGCACTCCGAGGCTCGCCTGTGAGTGCACAGGCGGCCCTGCAGCAATCACATCGGAGAGCCCGCAACAGTCTGCAGTAGCTGGATGGGGTCCACAGAGAGACACTTGCTCAGAGCTGTGAGTTAACTGGGGAGGGGCCAGGGAGGAAGGACATTGCAGGAGAGGGGAGCTGGCCTAGACCCTGATCCCTTTGTGTCCTTCTCGGGCTGCACCCAGAACCCCCACAGCCAGCGTTTCTCCCTGATCAAGGAGGAAACAAGGCTTCCCCACTCCCCTCAGGGGCTTCCTCCGAGGCCACCTTCTCAAAGGGTCCCTTCTTGTCCACCTTGTCTAAAATTTCAGTTCTTCACTTCTGCCCTTTATTGCCTCCTACTCTGTTTTATTTTTCGTCCTCAGCACCCAGACTTGAACACCCACGAGGGGTGAGGGGTTCTGATGGCCCGTTCACTTGCCATATTCTCAGGCACACAGTCGACTCTGAAACTCTTGTTGAATCATGCACAGGAAGTTGCTCTTCAAACCGTTAATCCCTGAGGGGAGGGGCAGAATTGTCTAGTTACTTGACTCCTACTTCCTCTGCAGACAGAGGGGTCGTGGGCTGAGGAGGGGGCTTTGGGGGACAGCTGTCAGGGGCCTGACTTCACACACACACACACACACACACACACCCCACCCCCAGGCCCTCACCTAGGAATCCCCACCTCCAGCACCTGCCTTTTCCGAAAGCTCCAGGTGATTCTGATCACAGGCAGGTGTGGGGCTGCTGCTCCAGCTTAGTCTCCCGAGTCTGCGGGTTCAAGGCTGCCTCCCTCCTCTTCATTCGCTGCAGCTGCTTCCCAGTGGGTGATTCAAGGTGAGCCCACTGAGCTCAACTCTCCTCAGTGCCCAGGGGGTCCCCACCTTCAGCTTCCCACTACCCCCCACCCCAAAACCAAGGCCAAATTCCTCAGGGGACGGAGGCACCTCACCTGGCCAGAAAGACAATGTCCAAGTAAACTCTCTCTCTCAAACAAAAACCTTCATATTTCAGAAAACTTCAAACACGTAAAAATAGAGAGAATAGTATAATAAACCTCCAGGCACCCATCCTTTAACTTAAACAATTATCAACACTGTTTCATTTTTCTCCACACCCGACCCTCATTCTACCTTTTTGTTTCCCTGAAGTCTGTTAAAACACACCCAATCTTCCTACTAAATTCAGTCACACACACTTTCCCACGTCTATCACTAAGGGCTTTAAAGCCACATCGATACCACTATCACATCTGTTACATTAGTAATCATTTTCATATTATTTAGTACCCAGACTGGGTTTCGTTTTCTGCTACTATTTCACACATATCTTTTCATAGTTGGTTTGTCCAAATCAGGACCCATACAGGTTTGACGCGCTGCATTTGCTTGATTTACCTCTTCGGTTTCTAGTTGCCCGTGGCCTCCGACCAGCGCTGAGGTTCTCCATGGGGGTCGCCGATTACCGTCACCTTTGAATTTTTACCAAGGCCTGTGCCTGGGCCCTAAACCAATGAGGTCACAATCCCTGGGTGACTGCTTTATTCATTTTTATTTATTTCTGTGTTCAGTTCCCAGTGATCCTGGCAGGCTGCCAGGGCTGGAAACCCCTGGATTATCAACTGGCATGCGGGATTGTGCCTCGGAGGGACAGATGACAATGTCTTGGAGACATTTTTGGTCACCACAACTTGGGAAGGGGCTGAAGCCAGGGATGCTTCTCAGCATCCTACAGTGTCCAGGACAGCCCCCTGGACAGAGTGATCCAGTCCCAAACGCCAAAGTAGCAGACACTGAGACACTCTGATACTAAAGCACAGACCCCACTGTCCTGAGAGGATGAGGCCTGGGGGCGAGGGTGGGGGAGCACATGAAAGGGGATTCTTTCCATTCCTTACCTTCATCCACACAGTTGACCAATGGAGTCCTCCCGGACCTCCTCTCATCAGTGTCCCCTCCCATCCCCAGCACCCTGTGGCCTCAGGCAGATGAGGGCTGGGTCAAATTCCCCTGAGACTGGTGGCTCCTCTCTTGGGTTGGGGCAGGAGGCTTGAGGCAGAAGAGTCCAGGAGTGGGACAGACACACCATTAATGGGCTGGGCGACCTGTGACGTCTGTGCCGAAAGACCCACACCTGGGAAATGGAAAGAACAGCGCTCTGCCCTCAGACAGCTGTCCTGAGCAGGGGCTGACGTCAGGACGCACAGGCAGCCTCTTCACTGGGCTACCCCAGTTGACGGGCAGAGTAGATACTCCAAAGTGTTTGTGGAAACGAATGAATCCCCACGTCTTCTATGGAAACAGGGCCCACCGACAGGCTGACCTCACAATGCATCCTGCATTCCGCCTGCACTAGGCTTCTCAGGAAAGGCCCTTCTCCATCCCTCTGGAACAAGAATGTGAGTGGCTGTGCCCGCCATCCTGGGCTTCCCCACACCTCAGCTGCCACCATCAGAGGAGCCAAAAGGACACAGGCCTCTTGGCAGACAGCAGCCCCCCTTCCCTCCAAGGTTAGGGAGTGGGGGCAGGTGGGAGGGCCCCTAACCCTGCTCCCTTCCATCCTTTGATTTGGGGAGGACATGATACATTTTCTGCTTGTCACTCTGGACTTGAAACGGTCAGAGGAACCAGAGATTACATTCCTAGGAATGACTCAAGGGGAGAGCACACAGCTCTGATGCTGACAATGCAGCACAATTCTTTCCTGCATTCACCAAACGAGTGTGACTGTCCTGCTCTGTGACTCAGTTCCCCTTTCTAACCCTCCAGAAGGACACAGAACATGGGGTGTGGAAAGCTGGGGTTTGTAAGATGGTGCTGGCAGGACAGGCTTGTGACAGTGACAGGAGAAACATGTGGCAGGGGATGGCTTTTGCTCCTGCAGGCAAGCTGGGTATGTGCCTACAAAGGCTGGCTCATAGTGGGAGCCTCCTAAGAAACCCCTGTGGATAAAAGGCCCTGCACCCACACCAAGGGAACTGGGGAATTACTCCCAGCTGGGAGTCATCAAAACCCTGAAGTCCGCTTAGCCGCCAGGAGGCCAGGCAACTCCTGACAACTCCTCTTGGGCCCACCCCCCAGGTCCCCACCCCCAGAAGTGGGCTGCGAAAGCAGGAAAGCAGGTGCGGAGAGCCAAAGGGCCAGGGCCTAACACGGGGAAGCCTCCGTTTGATCACGAGGGCTATCTGAAGCTCCACAGCTCCCGCCACGAGATGGGGGGCGGGGCTCACTGCTTATGTGACCCCAGGGACCAGCGCAGGGGTGTGGGGCTGTGGATAAAGATGGGGCAGCCTCCCACTTTTCCCCTTACCTCTCTGCAGCCAGGGAATGGGGTCCACTCAAGCATGGACACCCAGTATGGGGGGACGTGGCACCCCTTTTCACCACCCAAGGCTGGGATGCACGGCCGCCGACTGCTTGGTACCCAGAGGCGGGCAGGGGCGCAAAGTGGAGAGCCTCCCCTGGACCGCGGCCCAAACTTTCGTCGGGTTCCCGCGGGATCGAGCGAGAGCAAACTGAGGCAGGCGGGGGCGCGGGGGGTGTCCGGGATGCCGAAGGCGCAGGAGGGGGCGCCCCAGTCACTCTCTCCAGGGAGGCAGCGGGCCGGCCCGCTCCGCTCGGGTGCCGCCCCAGCTCTCGGCCGGTGCAATCCGGAGCCCGCGGGCTGGGCGGGGCTGCAGTCAGCACCGCCTCAAGGGCCCGGGAAGGGGCGGTTGGAGACAAGCGCGCGCGGCCGCCGTCCGGAGCTCCGGCCCCTGCGAAGCGGCCCCTTGCGTACTGTCGGGCCCGTGCCATGACCCGCGCTGCTCTCTCTTGCAGGCTGGTTGCCGCGGCCACCCGAGCCTGGCCGCCGCCGCCACTAGCGCCCGGGCGGGCCCCGCGCGCCCGGGGCACGGCTCCGCAGTGAGCCCACCAGGAAGTGGTGAGTGCCCTGCTCCCTGCGTGTCCCGACGCCTGTCTCGCGCTGTCCACCCTACCCCACCCACCCCTTCCAGTAGACGCCGCTCTTCTCGAGTGCTGCAGCCCAGCTCACCGGCATCCACACCCCTCAAGCTCCGGCTGCTGGACAGGCGCGCTCTGGGGAGAGTAAGGGGCCGCCGCGGCAGTAGAGGGACCCTTTCGGGCCCGGGAGTCTCCCCAACTTCTCGCAGACTTTTCTGCGGAGAAGCGATTTGGGGGGAAATTGGGCCCCTTCTGGCCATGTTGCAACTTGCACCGAGCGGGTGGGGGTGTGTCCCTGCCCGTGGAACCTCTGGCCCCCACTCTTCACCTGACACCCTACACTGTCACGAGTTCCTTGGGAAGGGAGCAGACCATCATTCCTCAAAGCTGGAAAGGAGCCCGGCCAGGGTGGGGGCAGGAGGCCTCGAGAGGAACCATTTCCCCTCTATTGAGTATTTCAAAATATATTATTTATGAACCGCCTCACTTAGGGGCCCCCTTCGCTTCCAGGGCATCAAAGAGGGTTTGCAACCGCAAAGGGCGACCTGTGTGAACGCACGCGCGACTTCTGGCCCGCTGAGCTTAGCGGAACTGCGGGGAGGCACTCTTTATAAAGGGGGACCCACAGCTCTGCTGGGCTAGGTCTGTGGTAGAGGGGACTTCTCCCAGCTCCCCATGGCTGGCTGTTAGGCCTGATAGAATAGAGACAAAAGTCTGAGCAGCCCTGAATCATTGAGGAAGAGGGAGGAAGAGGAGTTGAAAGGCAGTGACGTGGGAGGCACTTAAGAGATAGCAACTTTTGTGGAACAAACACCCGTCTTACAGATGAGGAGGCTGAGGCTCAGAGGGTGCACCTGAATTGGCATGCTCTGGCATTTCCTGCCCATCTCCCAGGAATGCTTGGGAGCCCCTGTTTGGGGCTGGATTAACTAGAAAGCACCCCATGGCCCTGGTGGGGTGGGTTACTTGGTTAGAGCACCATGCCAAGGAGCACATGCCAAGGCTGTGGGTTCAGTCCCCAGTCAGGGCACATACAAGAAGCAACCAATGAATGCATAAATAAATGGAACAACAGTTGATGTTTCTCTCTTTCTCTCCCCGACCCCTAAAATCAATATACAAACTTTTTTTTAAACTGAAGGATCTCCTAACCTGTCTAGGCCACACCCACCTTAGGTTCTGTGTCCCCACCCCTGGGTATTTCATCCTTAGGATAGGAGGGAGGCAGTGTATTTATGGAAAGACTTAATCCCTCTGCCAGCTCCAAGAAGGAAGAAAGCTCTGATGCCTAATCTCCTCTCCCTGGAAGCCCTTCTCTTGCCGGCGGGGCCTCTGAGCCCCAGGTGTAGAGCCCCTGTGGAGACTTGACATGGGAACCCCCCTACATGGACAGGAGAGCAGTGGTAGTGCATGTTTACCGAGCCCTTGTCCTGTGCCAGACCCTGCGCTGAGTGCTGGTGCCCACCTCCTGCATTTTCCCTTTTCAGCCTCTGGCCAAACACTGTTATATCCCCGTTTTACAGATGAGGACACAGGCTTGTCAAGGTAAAATGACCTGAGGTCACAAGGTGGGTAAGTGGCAAGGCTAGGCCTTGAGAACTAGCTTTCACAGTGCATTGCTCTTGAATATAGCAGGGACTAGGCCAGACCTCTGAGACTACCAGGTGCAACCCCCTCCCCAGGGAAAAGGTTACAGCATAATAGACGTACAGGAATATGTTACACATCAGAAGTTTCCTCAGGAACCCCAGCTTGCCCCTGCAAGCCCCTTCTCCCTTTGGAGCCAGTGGGTGGTCCTATTTCTCCCGTAGGCAGTGCCACACAGTAGTTACCTTTTACTTGGTGCAAAGAACACAGTAGCTTAATCTTTGCACTGAAAACCTGCAGGGGGTGAGCCGGCAAGCACTTGCTGCTGTGGGCTGAGGTTTGTGACGTCTATCTTCAAGGCTGCTGTAAAAACAACTACATGCGTTTCAGTTAACCCCATGGTTAATTAACCACTCACCTGACTTCTAATAGCACATCCCTGATTGTTCAATGAACATTTCTGTTGACATATAACATGAAAGGCACACACATCATAAGCATTGAGCTTGAGCACACAGAGGCCCAGAGCAGGAGTGGGAGGCAAGTATTTTGCTCAAAGTTACTTGGCCAATCAGTGGGAGGCCAAGGCTGGACTGCAGGTGTCCCAGACGCTGCCTTGTGATAGAGAAGCAGCTGGGTATTTCAGTGGGCACCCTGCCCCTACACCCACCCTGATCCCTTTTCACTTCCTCTGGGTCCCTGTGGGCCCCGCAGCTGCCCTGCCCGTCTGAGAGGGGCTCACGGCCTCTTGCAGGTCCATGGGCCGAAGCCAGGAAGATGCTTGTGTTTGCACTTGTGTACCAGGATAGAAGGCATGTTAATGCTTGTAGCATCTGTTCCCAGCACAGTTCTTTTGGCTGGAATTGCAAGAATTCTAATCCTGTGGCAAAAAAGAAAATGCATTTTCTAAAGAAGGAAGAAAACCAAGATTTTCCATGCGCCCTCTGGGAGCCCAGCATGGCCGGCCCATTAGTTAGCACCTTCTTCCCTGAGGTCGCTCAGATTCTCCCAGCAGGAGTGGAACCTGTCTTGGTCTGATCTGGTCGGTCCACCCTCCTGGGCAAACAGCTGCATTCCTCAGCTGTGATTCTTCATCCCTGCCCTTGGTCCTCAAGTGAGGTCTTTGTTAAGGAGGGAAGGTGAGGCACCATGGTGAGTCATGGCCTCACAGGGTGGTTCTGATTTCATCTGGGAGGCGGCTGTACAGAGACCAAGATCAGCCTTCCAGCCTGACCCCGCCTTGCACTCACTTGCCCTCACTGGGCCTCCACGGCCTCATCTGGGAAACCCAGGTATTAGAAATACGACAGCCTCTGCGTAGGGTGGCCAGATTTAGCAAGTGAAAACACAAGATGCTCAGTTACATTTGAATTGCAGATAAATGATGACTAATTTCCAGGATGAGTATGTCCCACGCAGCAGTTGGACATCCTGTATTTTATCTGGCAACCTTCTTCTACGCCCACTTCCAGGTCTAGATTTGCGATTCGCCCCAGGAAGGTTTCTCTCTCACTCTAGACCAACATGCGCCATCCACAAAAGTAGTAACTGAAAGGGAACCAGCAGACCTTGGTGCCAGAATTGTAAAAGCAGGGCCCTCTAGCCAGTGAGCGGTTCTCGTGTCTCCTGCAGGCAGTGCTTCGTCTTAACTACTTTTTACTCTGTGCAAAGAACACATTCGTTTACTTTGTGCACTGAAAACCTGCAGGCGGTGAGCTAGCACGCACTCACAGCTGTGGGCTTGTAGTTTTCGGGTTCTGTCTTCAAGGCTGCTGTAAAAACAATAGCAGATGACTTGGCCAAGGGTGTTGGAGACGGTCCTGGTTTTCAGGAAGGCTGTGTGGTGTGCAGAGCAGCCAGTACCAGTCTGTCTCCCCACCGCTGGGAGGAGGGCGGAGCCCTGCAGGAGGAAGTGAGTTTTTATCATTGCACCTCTCTGTCATTGGAGAGGATCCTGTCCTGGCCGTTTGTTGGTAGAGGCTTTTATGCCTGGGTGCAAGAAAGAACCTGTTCTACTTCAAGCTGTTGTGCAAATAATTAATCTGATATTTTGAAGGGAACATATAAACAGAGCCCGATTCAATATGAAAGGGAGGTTTTCACACTCCTGCAAATGTGTGAAAGAGGGAGTACATTTGTACCTAAACTAGGAGTTCTCATGGACCTGACTGAGCTGGTGCCATCTTGCCACGCTAAGGGGCCCCCTCCCATTAAATCTTTATTTGCTAATCATGACACTGTGCATCTTTGTAACAAAGTCCAATGATGAAGTGTGGCGTGTGGAATGTCATAGCCCTGAAGTGTGTGGTGAGGCCAGCCTGGGCCTTGACGTTCGGCCTGCTGGAGCTGTGGCTTCTTAGCACTTGACCCCTTGGAGCTCCCTTCCCTCAGCTGTACAATGGGGATCACAGTGATGTTTCTTAGATGTTGTTAGGGTTTCGTGGAACCATTTCTATACTGAACTCAGCCCAGGACTTGGCCTCTAGAAAGCGTTAGCTTGGTGTGTGTCAGCTGTTACTGTCACGGTGATGGTGAAGTTTAAGGTACCAGGAGCCCCACTCCCCATAGTTAGGCAGCTGTCTGACTTCCATTCAGACAGATGTAGAATCAAGCTTTAATCCCCCCTTTCTGAACATCGAACATCGCAGCCCTCTTGCAGGGTTGGGGTGGGGCTCTCCCATAAAAGCATCTGTAGCATCTGCCGAGGGCTGGCCCTCGCCTAGCAGCCCTGACCTCAGAGGGAATGGAGGGGTGGGGCCATCACCCTCCCACACAAAGCACCCCTGGGAGCACTTCTCCCCGATACAGCTGCCACACCGAGGGGCAGAGTAGGGACCACAGGGCCCTGGTGCCTCTGGCAGCCCTCTAATGCAGCACCCTCGAGGGAGTACTCCTCGGCGATATTATGGTGGTGATGGTGATGATGACAGTGACAACAGGGATGGCCATTCAAGCCCCCTATCAGGGGCTGGGGGAGGGGTTCCTGTTCGGCAGGTGAGAGCCCTGAGCCTGGGGTCGGGCAGGACTTCAGCACCTCAGGCGCAGAGAGGGAAACGACTGGCCTGAGGTCCCACGGCTCCTGCGGGTGCCTGGTTCTCATTCTTGTCCGCCACTCCCAGCCCACTGCCTGCCTTCTGTCCTCATGGGGAGCAGACACACAGGGGCGAGAGTTACCGCAGCGTGCGTTGGGATGAGAAACGTTGGTTTGTGCCAACTGTCTGCTGGGGAATTTCAAAAACCTGAAATAGAATTGCTGCCCGTGGACATGAGCCCGTGACGTGATGTGACGTCTGCCTGACTCTGGAGCAGCCTCTGGTCCCCCAGCATTCCCGGAATCTGGGCGGGGGCCTCCTGGGCCCTCATTCTCTCTCTGTTTTCTAAAGATTTTATTTATTTATTTTTAGGCAGAGGGGAGGGAGGGAGAAAGTGAGGGGGAGAAACATTGATCAGTTGCCTCCCATACAAACCCCGACCAGGGGCCAAACCTGCAACCCAGACTGTGCCCCAACCAGGAACCTAACTGGCGACCTTCCAGTTTGCTGGACAACGCGCGGCCAACCAAGCCGCACTGGTCGGGGCCCTCATCCTCTTGTTTCGTTTTGTTTTGTTTTCCGGCTTCCTTTCTTCCTTCCCTGAGTGTTTTGAGATAGGTATTTTTTTATCCTCACCCAAGGATATGTTTGTTGGTTTTAGATAGAGAAGGGGGGAGAAAGAGAGAAAGAGAAACATCAGTCAGTTTCATCCGGTCAGCACCCTGACCAAGGACTGAACCTGCAACCTAGGGATGTACCCTGACCGGGAATCGAACCTGCAAACTTTTGGTGTACGGGACCATGCTCCAACCAACTAAGCCACCCAGCCAGGGCGAGGTACGTATTTTTAAAGTTACAAGACAGCTTTGGGAACAAAACCTACCAATTCAGACAATTCTGGGAGGTGGTGCTCCCGGCACAGCATAGCGCAGAGCCTTCCCCAAGCCAGAGCCCCATCCCTGGGATGCACCTCCAGCCACAGCAGAGAGGTCTGGGAGAACGGCTCTGATACAAAACTGCGCCCTGTGTGCGGCTGCTGGGAGGCCATGGTGTTGGGCACAGAGGAGATGCAGCCTACTGAGTTGCTCTGCCTCTATCTGCTTCCCCTTCCTTTGTCGACTTCTCCTCTTGAAATAGCCTGACGCTTACAGAAAAATCGCGAGAGCACAGAGTGGTCCTGGCTACGCAGCACTGGACACGAGCACTTAGCCACTCGTGCGTTACCGGCTTTCTCAGTGCATACAAGTGCGTGTTAGGATTCCTGGCTGAACTGTTTGAGAGTTAAGTTGCAGAAACGATGACTTTGACCCCCAGCATGTCAGTGTTCCCTCAAAGTAAGGGCCCTCTTACAGAACACAGCGCAATGATCGAGATCATCGAACAGCACAGCGGCCCTGCACTGTGCCCTGATGGACTGTTGCCTTCCCTTTGGCCATTTTCTGTGTTTCAGACACACAAGTGTGTAATGAACTCCTGTTTCCCAGCTGCGGCAACAGACCGCAAGCCCCTGCCCCCGTGTGTGTCTGCTCTGCGTCCCTTGTTCTCTGCAGTGTTTTACAGCTAAGTCCCGACATTGATTCGTCTGCAAGGACTTCAGCATAAATCATTGTTCAGACCCTGGGATGGGATGTGTTGTAAAATCTCTTAAGTGGGTTGTGACCAACACTTCAAAAAGAAAATAGACCATAAAATCAGAATGTGCTGTGCAGACCACGCACGTGGCTGCGATGTTGTGTCTTTCTCACGGCGGCCATCAGGGGCCTTGGGTTTATTTGTTGATGATCCGACCTTGGCTGCAGGACCTCTGGGGCGGGGGCAGACCCAACCTGGGGAGGGCTGGGAGAGAGACAGAAGTAAGGTCTGTGCTACCATCCACCCGAAAGCTCTGTGTTTGGAAGTCTGGGCTCTAGAGTCCAAGTTAACTGTCCTCTTTGTGCCTCAGTTTCCCCATCTGCAAAGTGGGGATAGAAATGGTCCCAAACGCACAGGGCTGTTGTGAGGATTAACTGACCATGAATCTGTGAAGGGGCTCTGCCCAGGGCTCACAGTGAATGCTCGAGAAAGGTGCCCGTTGTTCCCACAGCCCTAGGCTTGGGCTGTCCCTTCCTCCAGCTCCAGCTCAGCCTTTTCCTCTGAGAAGGGTACCCTGACCTTAACATCTCATCCGGCTCATTAGAATCCCTTGTAGGGCTTTTAGAAGTCCCAGTGCCAGGCCACACCCCAGCCCAATTATGCCGGAATCTCTGGGATGGTACTGAGGGATAGGTATTTTTTAAAAGCACCCAGGCAATACCCGTGTGCCAATGTGCCGGGAAGATGCAATGCTTAGCATTTAAACGGTAACAAGCGTCCCATGGGCATTGTCGAAATGCATCTCCTGAACCTTTAGGTGGGGGCGGGACTGAGAGCCTGCATTTCTCACAGGCTCCCAGTGGTGCCCATGCTACTGGTCCAGGACCACAGTCTGAGGAGCAAGACCCTGGAGAAAAGGCCCCGCTGGGGTTCGATACCACCCACCCCTCCCCCGCTGTCCTAAAACATAGCGGCTGACCCTCTTGGACTTCTGCTGTGTGCCTGACACAGAGCGAAGCCCTTTTACAGCCATCACTCTGGACATTCAGTGCCTGCTGCTACTCGATGAGGCTGCAAGTGCATCATCCCCATTTTAAAAATGAGAAAAGTGGAGCCCGGATAGTCAGGAACCTGCCTATGGTCATGTGGCCAAACCAGGCTCTGGTCTCAGCCAGGAGAGCAATGCCCCAGGGCCTGCTCCTAAGGGGGACATGCTTCCTTTTATACAAGTGTCCTGAGTCTGGCTCCATCAGTGTCTGTCTGTCTGTCTGTCTGTCTCTCTCCTGCCCTCGGTATGTTTCTTACTCCCTCCTCTCTCCCTCTTCCTCAGTCTCCCCAACTCTTACCTCCTAGTGCGTGTTTCCAGTCCACCTCCTACCTACCCCACAAACGCAACCTGGCTAAAATTGAAGCCTTTATCCTGGCCCCTCCTCCAAACCAGCCCCTCCTGGGCTCCCACCATCTCCCAAGCCTTTGTGTCATCCCAACTTGCAGCTGCTTCTCCCTCCCGCTACCCCGCTGTCTTCGCAGCTCAGGCTCTACAATTTCTGGCCCAGAGCAGAGCTTTTCTGACCTTAACAAGCACACGGCTCCCAGGGGGCCTTGTTAAAATCCTGGTTCTGGCTCAGTGTCTGGGTGGGCCCGAGATGCTGCATTGCTAACAAGCTCCCGAGGGTGCTGAGGCTGTGGGCCCGGCAGCACCACCCACACAGGGACGGTCTGGGGGCCCTGGTGTTTCCGAGCTGGCCCCTGGCCCACACAGCCTCCTAGAATGCAGACTTGCTGCTCGGTTCCCTCAGAATAACCTCTGGACCCCGTAACAAGCCTCCAAAGCCCTCAAGGTCCAGCACACCTTTGCCTCTCCTCATCTTATTCCTGCTCCAACCTCCCTCCCTCTGGCTCCTCCTGTGGACCATGCCCTTCTTGTCCTCTGGACCTTCACACATTCTATTCCCAGGGCCTGAGAAGCTGTTCCATGCTTGGCCCACTCCTGCCTATCTAGTTTATTTTTTTTAAAGCATTTTTTTTATTTGAGAGAGAGACGAAGGGAGAGAGAGAAACATCGATTTGTTGTTCTGCTTATTTATTCATTCATTGGTTGACTCTTATACGTGCCCTGACCAGGGATCGAACCCACAACCTTAGCATTGGTATATCCGTACAATGCTCTAACCAACTGAGCTACCTGGCCAGGGCACTCCCACCTATCTTTAGGGACATATTCTTCAGGCCTCCCAGGCTGGACTAGGAACCCTCCTCTGTACCCCTGGCCTCTTTCTGCTTCCCCTGGGCTTGCGATGCCTGTCAGGGCCAGTTGGCGTGCTAGCCTAAGACACTGCCCTGCTAGCCTGAGCAACCTGCGTAGGGGGGGTGCCCTGTTTGGCCTCGTATCCACTTGTGTGGGGTCCGCTTTCACATCGGATGACAGGAGTGGGGATATGTGGGAAATGGGGATGGGGCTGGGAGGTCTGACACCAGGGAGTGAGAGCAGCTGGCAGGGTGCGGAACACCCAACCATGCTGGCAAAGCCAGGGTTGCGCGTCAGGGGCACCTGCCTTCGATCCCAGCCTGCGGGCAGGAAAAGCAGACCATGGATTCCAGAGTGAAGGGCTGGGGCTCTCACGGGGCCACACACTTGTGTCGGAGACCTGTAGGGGTCACCTCTCATGGCCACCTCCACCCTCCTCCCCTCATCTGCCTGGCACACAGGGGACACCCTGTGGACAGAGGGCTGAGCTCCCCCCATTGGCCTCTCAAAGACTCAGGGAGCCCTCCACAGTGGAAACAAGCCTCAAAGGCCCCCGTGGGGTGGGCTGCTGCTGGGGGTCAGGGCAGTCCCATGTTCAGATCCCAGCTCCACTCTCAGAGTGAGCTAGGTGACGCCGCCTCTCTGAGCCCAGATTTCCACATCTGTGAAATGGGGCAGTAATAGCACCTCACAGGGTTATTGTTGCGGATCAGGTGTGAAGAGCCTGCAGGTGCTAGAGCACCGTCAGCTGCCTCTGTGCGCTGATTCCCAGGACACTGAGTGTGCCTCACGTTGCGGTCAGGTCCTGGGGACACTGGTGGGATGATTTTAATGCTTATGGACTGGGGACCACACATGCTTATAGCTTAATCTGTTAGATTTCCAAAGAATCTGCACTTTAAAAGAGGGGCATCTGCCCTGGCTGGTGTGGCTCAGCTGGTTGGGCATCGTACTGCAAAGCGAAAGGTCACAGGTTTGATTCCCGGTCAGGGCACGTGCCTGGGTTGCGGACTGTGTCCCCGGTTGAGGCGCCTATGAGAGGCAGCTGATCGATGTTTCTCTCTCACATCAATGTGTCTCTCCCTTTCTTCCCTCTCTCTAAAAATAAATAGAGGGACCAGCGTGGCCGAGGGTCCTCACAGCATAAAGTCAGTCGTGAACTGTGGTCCGTAAAAGGAAAGGCCAGGTGCTGTGGGTTCCGCCTCGTCAGCCCCTGACCACACCCTCACCGTCAACTTTACCCCAGACCGCAGCCGGCCTCCAGTATATTTAGCTTTGAGGTGCCTGAAAGTTTTTTCCGCCAGCACAGACTCAGCTTTGAGCAAATTCAGCCCAGATGTAGTCAGCAGGCGCCGAGACCCAGAGGCCCTGGTCTCTCTCCCCACTACTTCCTGTTGTGCACCCATCAGGGCCCAGGGGTGGGGGCCGGCCACACGTGGCCAATACAAACAAGCCTCTGCTCTCTCCGCAGGCCCGCACCGGTGCCGCCATGGGGCTGAAGTTGTCCTGTCTGAAAGGTAAGGTGGGCTGCTGTCCTCACCAGCTCTGGTGGGGGTGGGGTCGGGTGGGGAGGCAAAGGAATGAGGCAGGAGAAGGCAGACCCCGAGACTCTAGTGTTGCTGCCCTGCAGAGGGTGCGGCCCCTCCCACTTACGCCCCAGTCGGACACAGTGGACGCCCCAGAAAGGCTGGATCTTACTCTGAGGGCTCCTCCAGGCCTTCCCTTTCACTGGCAGTTGAGTGACATGGGAAAGTCACGGCGCCTCTTGGGTCTCAGTTTCCCCCTCAGTGGGATCAATCCCAGGCTTGTGGAGAGTAAGGGAGCAAGAGGCTCTTAGACATGGTACCAGGCACGCACAGGGTACTGCTTTCCGCCCTGCTGGCCTGTTATCACCCCAATAACAGGTTTGGCCTGCGGGCGGCTGGGGAAGGCAAACTGGGAGAGGGGAAAGGACAGCAGGGAGAAAGTTCAGGAAGGACACAGAATCACGAGAGGCATTGCAGGTGCTGGCAGAGGCAGCCCAGACCTCTGTCCTGTGCTTTAGACCTTTCTGCTCAGCATCTGGACGACCTGGGGGCACCCAGACCACTATGGCCCACTCCGAGGCCTCCCCTCAAAGCCCATTTGTTATTCTGTGGCAAACGCTCCACCCACGTCTCCCTAGCCTGAAATCTGGGAGTCTCCCTGGATGGCCCCTGGCCCACGTGCAGCGTGCTCACCATCCCAGGCTCTTCTGGGCGTCTGGGAGCTGACCCTGGCTCCATCCCTCCGCCACAGGAAGTCAGGAGGCACGGGAAGGGCAGGCCAGGACAAAGGACCATTGTTCAGGTTCCATTCCTTCCACCGAGGCTGGGATGTGTGACCCCAGGACAGCATCTGTTGGTCCAGCTCAGGGCCCATACCTGTCCCTCAGTGGGGGGTGGGGCAACTTGATGGGCAGCTCTTCCAAGACTATGTGCAAGTAGGGAGCAGGGGTTCCCCTGGAGAAAATCAGGCTGTTGTTGGCAAAGTGGGTGTAGGGTGCTAATGGGACCTAAACAACCCGTGTCACTCTAGGGCCTGGTCCCTCTGAGGTCCCAGGCTGAGCCCAGGTGGGAGTTGGGGAAGGTGCTTGCTGAGTGAGTGTCTCTAGGGGGTGGAAGTCCAGGGGTGGGGTCCAGAGATCAAACTTTAGAGGCTCAAGACCCTCCTCCTTAGGCTTCGCTGCAGGTCTCCCCCGTGCCTGGTACAGAGTAGGTGGTTAGGACAAGCTTTTTGTTTTGGTTTTTATTGTAAAATGTACATAATGTAAAATTAGCATTTTAGCTGTCTCTAAGTGTACGGCCTGGTGTACACTCACACTGCTGTGCAGCCATCACCAGCACCCACCTCCAGGGCTGCCCCATCTTCCCAACCTGAAACTGTCCCCGCCGAACACGAGCTCCCCTCCCTCTCCCCCAGCCCCTGGCACCTACCATCCTACCTTCTGCCTCTATGGATTTGACTGCTCTGGGGACCTCACAGAAGTGGCATCACGCAGTATTTGTCTTTTTGTGACTGGCTCCCTTCACTCAGCATAGTGCCCTCAGGGTCCATCCACATTGTAGCTCGAGCCAGAGTCTCCTTTATGAGGCTGAATGATGTTCCGCTGTGGGTGTAGACCACGGGTGTTTCATCCATTCATCCCTGGAGAGACACCAGGCTGATTCCACCTTTGGCTTTTGTGTCAGGACATCTAAGCCCCCGAAGGGACCTCTGGGGCCACTTATCTTCCAGCCCAATGTAGGCTGGGGACTCAGCCCCAGGAGAGATGGGGGGGGCCTGCAGATGCTGAGAGTTCTCACCCTCCACCCCTCACCCCAGCCCACCTAGGACTGAAAGCCTGAGCTGCAGGCGGAGTGCTCTTGGGACTGGGAGCCTCTAAAAGGGCCTCCTCTTCCGTCCGGCTGGGCCCCGGAGGAGCTAAGTGCTGGAACGGGAGCCAGCAGTACCAAGCAGGCTTGCTCATACATTTTTCATTGCTAGCTCTCTGGGGCCAGCCCGCTGGCCCTGGGCTGCCAGCACCCTGCCCACCCTCAGCCCTCCCCCCAGCCTTGGCCAACACAGGCCTTGGGTGTGCCTGGGGGAGGGCAGGGCACAGAGCCCTTCTCCCTGTGCTAAACCAAGACAGCCCAGGCCCACGAGCCCGGCTGCCCCAGCGCCTTCTGCAGAGCCTCATTTTCACTTCTTCCATGAAGAATGTGTCACATTTGAGGAAGCCGCGGTATGCCGTACACCTGCAGCCCTGTAACCCTCACAGTTATCCCTGTGCCTTCTCTTACCTGGCTGCCGGCAGGTGCGGTTTTACCTGGTGGTGGCGCTGGCACATGCAGCTCTGTGCGCTGCCATTTTTTTAGTTGCTTAATGATTTGGTGCTGGTGCTGCCGTTTTCAAGGGGTATCATTTCCACAGTTCTTCAGTGTCGTATCAGGTTCTGTCAGGAGGTGGTCTTTGGGTTGGCCCACGTCCCGTGACCCGTGGACAAGAACAGTGGTGGGGGATGGCCTGAGGGAGTGGGGGTGCTGGGTGGAGGGGGGCAAAGGGGGCAAAATCAGGATGACTGTAATAGCATAATCAATAAAATATAACTTACAAAGAAAGAAAAAACTCCTTTAGGAAGTGGAACTTTAAACCACGCCATTTACAAAGCGTCATGTCACCTTCACTGCAGTAAAACAGCTTCCAGTGGGTCGCGAGTGCAACTGGGTATTTCTCCTTAGTGCAGGCTTCATTTCGTACTCGAGAGGGTCGCGTAGTAATTTTGGTCATGTGTCATTAGAAATACAATTTGCTAGAACAGAAAAAAGATAGAGCTGGTCTTTGGGTTGTTTCCAACTTGTTGCTTTTGTAGAGAATGCCATTTTGAACATCTTTGCTCTTCTGATTTTTTTAAAATTGTTATTTCTTTGGGATAAGTTTAAGCAACCAGAATCTCGGTCAAATAATTAGGATAAATGGCAAATTCCTCCTGGAGGGCTGAGCCTGAGCAGGCCCTGTTCTCTGCATTCCATGGATGACTTGTTCACCCCTCCTCCCATCGCCAAGCCGGCATTACTGTGACTGTTTCCCGATGAGGAAACTGAGGCACAGAGAGGCAGTGCCGTTTGTCTGGGACCACACGGCTGGGGTCCATGTGGGATTTGAACCCAGGCAGGTTGGTCCCAGAAGCCTGGCTTCATGCGAGGAAAACATTTCAGTGTGACTTTTTTTTAAAACTTAGGTTCTATTTATTTTTACAGAGAGGATAAGGGAGGGAGAAAGAAAAGGAGACAAACATCCATCAGTTGCCTCTCACACGCATCCCGACTGGGGACCAAAACTGCAACCCAGGCATGTGTCCAACTGGGAATTGAACCCGTGACCTTTAGCTTTGCAAGATGATGCCCAACTCACTGAGCCACACCAGTCAGGGCTTTAATTTTACTTTGAAAGTAGCCATTGTAGCTAGAAACTTTATCCACATGAGTTCCTAAGTCTTCACCTTAGCCCTGTATGATGGTGCCTTCATGTTCTAGGGTGGCTTAAAACACCAGAAATTTACTCCCTCCCAGTTCTGGAGGAGAGAAGTTCTAATCAAGTTTTCCCAGGGCCACGCTCCCTCTGAAAGCACTGAGGGGGATCCTTCCTGCCTCTTCTGGCTCCTGGGGGCTCCAGGTGTCCCTTGGCTTGTGGCCACATCACCCCAATCTCTGCCTTGTCTTCATATGACCTTCTCCTGTGTGTCCCTGTCCTTCCTCTTATAAAAACACCAGTCTTTAGACTTAGAACCAGCGTGAAATCCAAGATGATCTCATCATAAGATCCTTAACTAATTACATCTGCAAAGACCTTATTTCCAAATAAGGTCACATTCTAACGTTCTGGCTGGACTTGAATTTTTAATTTTGAATTTTGGGGGAAACGCTATTCAACCCACTACAAGTCACTTTGCCTCTGAGCCTCCCGAGTGTGGGACAGGAATGTGCTTCTCCTGACTGGCAGTAACGACTCAGCCAAGGTGGGAGGTCATGAGAGAGAGACATTGGAGAGAGGAATGTGTCAAGGGAGAGTGGGCACAGTAGGTGGGGTCCTTCTGCTCAAGGGCCTGGCCGTGGCAGCTGTGATGTGTCAGAACATTCCCCTGTCCAAGAGCACCTCCCTGGTGTCCTCTTGTGTACGTGCTGAGTGGGCGTCCCTGTGAGCCTGGCACTGCGCCCTGGGCACGTGCCCCCAGTGTGCTCATTTCATCCTTGCTGCAGCTGGACTGCAGAGGTAGCTTTGCAGACAGGCTGAGGCACAGGGGAGCAAAGGGTCACATGGCCTGTCGGGGGCGGGGTAGTGTCCCTGGTTCGTAAGCATGTTCTCTGCTGGGCCGCAGCAGGTGGCATCGCCCAGGACACAGCATGGTGGAGCCGTGTGGTTTTCAGGGGGATCCTCAGACTTGCACCCTAAGTATCACCTGGGCACGAGTCAGACCCGCAACTTGCAGAACCCACCAATCCTACCGAGTTCGAAGCTCTGGGGGTTATTAACAAACTCTAGGGAGGTTCTGGAGCCTTTTTAAGTTTGAGAACCACTGGTGAAATGGCCCAGGGTCTGAATTTAAATCCCATCCTGCCCCTGACTAACTGCAACCTTGTCCGACTCACTTCATGTGTCCTGGCCTCAGTTTCCCCATCTGTAAAATGGAGGGATGAATGGGAATATCTCCAGGGCCAGGTTTCAAGAAATATCTGAGCCGAGCACTGAAGCTGACGTCCAATGTACAAGGGCTCCCTGTCCACACCGGCCACGTGCACCTTCCCTCTCTGGCAACAGCTCCCGCTGTGTGGAGACTGCCACAGAGGAAAGTCAAACTGGAGGTGCGGGTGCCCAGTGGGCTGCCTTGGGGGCCGGTGTGGTCTCTGGGGCCCCCTGGAGGGTGCCAGCTCCAGCCCCGGCCAACCCTGCCATCCCCATGAAGACAGGCTCCTGAGGGCAGCCGGGGCCAGGAGATGGAGATTTTGTCCTGGGTTTGAGGTTGGTTGGTTGTTTAATAGCCTTTATCTTTTATAACAGTTTTAGATTTGTAGAAAAGTTGCGGAAGTAGTACACGGTTCCCATGTGCCCCAGCCACTCTGCCCTGTAGTCAACTTCATGTGTTAGTACGGGGCACCCGGTACAACTACTGAGCTGGTGCCAGGACGTCATCTTAAAGTCCACACTCCATTCAGACGTCCTCAGTTTCTACCCAGTGTCCTTGTTCCCTCCCAGGGTCCCACCTTGTGTTTTGTCATTGGGTCTCTTCCTCAGGCTCCTCTGGGCTGTGACGGTTTCTCAGAAGTTCCTTGTCTTTGTGACGTTTCTGTGTCTCTGTGATGACCCTTTCAAGGATGACTGGTCAGGTGTTTTGCGGGAGGCCCCACTGGCGGGGTTAGGCTAGTGCTGGCAGGTTTCTACAGTCTCCCCTGCTGAGGATGTGGCAATGGTGACAGTCACCTGGGCACTGGGACCCCTGACTACACAGGCACGTCTCCTGGTTCCCCTGCCCAGGGGCTCAGAGCCTCCCCTCCACGTGGGCGGGGCCGGGCCGGGGCCGGGGGTGCGGCAGGCTGGCAGTTACATGCCCATTCTGTCTGACCGGGGTCGGAGGTCCCACGCTAGCCTCAGGTCATAGCCACAGTGCGAGGCGCACCATCCGTATTGCCCCTTCCGGTGTGAACACTTGGCCCCAGCTGTCCCACATCTGTGGCCCAGGGTTGGGCGAGGTTGTTCATGGCACTGATCGTGTCCCTCCTGGGCACCAGTCCAGGGCCAGTCAGGGGTGAGCAGGGCAGCCATGGTTCCTGACCCCGTGGGAACTGGGGGTGTTGGGGTTAGGCGGTCAACGTGAGTGTGAACTATGGCCTGAGTACCGACTGCCGCACCCCAGGATGGAGACCAGTGGCCTGGCCCGCTCTCGGTAGGGATGGCGTCACTGAGGACGCAACCAAGCCAGGCAGAGCTGGCCTGGGAAAGAGTGGGGACGCCGACAGTGTTCCAGGCAGTGGGAGGTGCATGGGTAATAGACCAGGAAACAGCGGCAGCCGATGGGGTGGGCAGGGAATTTGGATTTTACACTAATAGGGATGGGGAGCTGCACAAAAAGGGAGGGGATTAAAAGCATCTATTTGGCTAATACACTTTGAGCAGTTTTCTGAAAGGGAAGGTCCCTTGGTGAGACCTACCACAAGGTAGAAACTGTCTTAATACACTGAGCCTCAGCGTTCCCATCTGTGAAATGGGCTACGGCTTCCTGTCCATGGAGCCGCTGGCAGGGGTCTCGTCTGCTCCGCTCACCCTGCACCCACTGGAACAGCACCTGACACCCAGCAGGTGCTCCCTTCCCAAGGAGAAAGAGCCCAGACCAGAGCTATATTCCGGTGTAACTTCTCACTTGTTTGGCAAACAGTTATTGAGCACCGGCTGCATGCCAGGCACTACACTGGGCCCAGGGATGCGGCAGTGACCGTCACAGAGCTCCATGGGAGAGACAGAAGTGAATGTTCAAACATACAACCCAGATTGTAGATTTTGTGATGAGAACTATGAAGGGCTTTAAAGTTGTGCAATTGAGGGGCATGACATGGGCAAGGTCCTCTCTGTCATGGGGTCAGCTACGTGGACACAGGGAACAGTGTTCCAGGCAGGGGGAATAGCAGGTGCAAAGGCCCTGAGACAGCAACAAGCTTGGTGAGCTGATGCACCCTGAGGAGGCAAGTGTGGCGGGAATGGGGGTTGAGCAGGAGGAGCTGAGGTCAGGGGGCAGGCAGGGCCGTGGGGCCTGTGGTGTGGTATCAAGGGTTTCTTCGCACAGCAGCAGGAAGCACTACAGTCATTCCAGACCAAGGGTCTCGACCTCGCTGCACATGTGGATCACGTGGCAGGCTTTCAGAAAGGCACAGGCCTGGCCCACTCTCCAGGGTAGGGATTTGGCTGTTGTGGGTGTGTCCTGGGCACCGGTGTGTTTGTGAAGCTTTAGGCAGCCCAGGGTGAGAGCCACTGTCCGGGTCCATTGTCCTTGCTTTTCAGATGGGCCTGGGGTGCAGACTGACTGTCCAAGGTGACAAGACGCAGGTTAGCTTGGCTGAGAACCTAGGTATGCAGGCTCCAATCCAGGGCTCCTTCTGGAACCTTTTGAACAGATCTATGCTCAGGAGGTAGGGGCTGGAGGGCTGGAGACCCCCAGCCCGCCTGCTGAGATGAGGGGTGGATAATCTGAGCCTGTTTTATTATTTTTTAAATTTATTTACTTTTTAACCCTAACCTGTCATAAATGCTGAAGTGGACGGCGCTTACTTTTGCCCTGCCCTGTCCAGAAGAGAGCAGCCCCCTGGCTCACTGCAGGGACTGAGCCCCTGTCCTCTTAAGCTAACCCTCCAGCACCTGCTCTCTTCCCTCAGGAGGGAGGGAGGGCCTTGGGCATGGAAGTCAAGTGTCACAACAGGTGGGAAGAGACAGTCCCTAACCACACCTAGGCAGGAACCAGTCCTAGCACACCAGTTAGTACTCAGGAGACCCCCATCCCCCTTACTCTCCCAGTTCCACTGAATCGAGAACCACGGCTGCCCTGCCCATCCCCAAAGCCTGTACTTGGCTCTGGGTCAGCGCACAGTAGGGACTCGATCTCTGTGGAATGAGCAGTCTCTTCACCCTAACCCAGGCTCGGAGACACAGGACCTGTCTCTGGCTGGGGCAGCTGTGCCTCCACCCCCTTCGCCTGGCAGGGAGTTCACCGCTCACCAGCCAGACTCCACTCCTGTCCTCCTGTCCTCCAAGGAGAGTTGGTCGTCATCCCCAGTGTACAGCTGAGGAAACGGAGGCATCAGGTGGTAAAACTCCCCACCCAAGGTCACGGCTAGAATGTGACTGAGCTGGGGTGTGGAAGGTGTCCACGAATGTGACTGTGCCCCGCCCCCACCCCTACCTCTTCTTGCCTGGCAGGTTCCTCCAAGCCTTGCATGGACCGGGTGCTCTGGAAGCATTTGGAATGAATGAAGGATGAAGACTGAGCCTCCAGGGAGGGGTAGGGAGGAGAAGGAACACAGGGAACAGGGAAGCAGGTGCTGGGACTCACTGTCCAGTCCTGGCTGCCCCCAGTGGGGGCTGCCCTGGCTTTGTGCTGCTCAGGACTCCTAAGTAAGGTCTGTGCGGACCAGTAATCACCTGATAGAATGCAGCTGGCCAGGAGGCTGGGCAGCCTGGTTCTCCCGGTCCCTGGGAATTGCCTTTCTCCCTCCTGGGGGCATGGTTTCCAAGCCTTCAGACACCTGGGTACGGCTGCAGACACCTGGGTAGGGCTGCAGATGTGAGTCTGGGCCAGGGCAGTGCCGTGCCCACATCTACCTCTGACCTTCCCTCCTCCCCATCATTTCACTTTGTGCTTTGCAGGCCTCTCCGTGCCGGAGACAGGCCCGTGCATAGCTAAGGGACTCTGGTCCAGCAGGTCCAAATCTCCTGTGACTTGGCTGAGAGTCTTCAACTCGCCGAATCAGAGCTTTTAGTTTTTAGCTATAAAATGGGCACCACTGTTGTTGGGTCAGAAAGAGGCAGGTCCAGAGCTGAGAACGGGGCCGGGGATATGGTTGGTGCCCAGAAATCGCTGCTGGACCATTGTTATTGCTAAAATGGGCCTGTACTCTTTCTGCCCTTTCAAAATGTCTTTAAAATTGTGTGTATGACTGTGGGTCAGGTCCTCCCCAACCAAAGCAATAGTGAGTGAGCTTTGTACCCACCTCGAGGGGTCACCGACTTGGCCCGGAGTCCAGTGCACAAGCCGGTAACTGTTCTTGGCCTGTCCTGGGTGACAGGACAGACCCTGCGGCCTGGGAGCGCTCGGAGCATTGTCACCTGCATGGGCAGTGGGAAGCCGGGCTGGCCGAGGGCAAGTTGGGCTTCCAAGAGTTGTGTGGGACCCCTGGAGCTTGGGTGGCCCTAGAGTTGTCCAGGATCAAGGGGGGACAGGCCTTTTACCTGCCCATCTTCTGGACATGGGAGAGGGCTGTATCCAGAGAGGGCGTAACCTTGGGCAGGGCTGAGACTAGGGAAGAGGAGTGAGGCACAAGTCTGGCCCTGGGGCCCCCTTGCCTGGTTGTCCCTGTAATAGCAGGAACCACAGTCCTAATAATGTGGCCCCACTGAGCCCTGCTGCTAGCCAAGCCACCCCGGACACCTGCCACTAAGTACCGTGCCTCCTCAGGAGAGCCTTGCAGGTTTCGAGTCTTGGTCTAGGGCGAGGGGCCGCCGCGTGTTGCCGTCTGTAACTTAGCCCCTTTGCAGCTGAGGAAGCAGGCTCCGAGGGGGTGAGAAACCGTTCACTCAGCTGGCGAAGGGCAGGCTGGGGATGCCAGTCCTCCTGGCTCGGGCCGTCCTGTAGTTCCAGCAGCGCGGCCATGCAGTGGGGCCATGTGGTGGGGCCACACGGGGACAGGGGAAGAGCAGCTCTTGGCACCGTTCTGAAGTGCCAGGCTCTTGTTGATTTAGGCTGTGACTGCCATGACTGGCTCCCCCCAAGCTGGTAGCGCTGCCAGATATAAGAGGAAAGAACATAAAGCGGGATGCCTAATTACATTGGAATTTCAGATAAACAAGGAGTAATTGTCTAGTGTACGTTATGTCCCAAATGTTGCATGAGACATACTATTTATTTATTTATTTATTTATTTATTTATTTTTAGAGGGAAGGGAAAGAGAAGGAGAGAAACATTGATCGATTGCCTCTCGTACACGCCCCAACTGGGAACCAAACCCAAAACCCAGGCTTGTGCCCTGACCAGGAATCAAAACGACGACCTTTTGTTTTGTGGTACGACACCCAACCAAGCCACGCTGGCCAGGGAGGGACATACTTTTTGGTATACTAAAAAAAGTGTCCTGAATTTGATCCGGCAACCCCACCCCTGGGGACACTTCACAGTGTCCTGAGGCATTTTTGTTGCCCCAGTTGGCAGGCAGCAGCATCTAGAGGCCAGGGACGCTTCTCTACACCCTGCAGTGCTGGGACAGCCCCACCGCAGGACCGAGCTAGCTGCAGACGCAACGGGGAGGAGCCCCGAGTTGCCCACATCAAACGTTTCCACAGCACAGGCCCGTTTCTGTGGAAATGTCAAACGGGCCAAGCACTTTGTTTATTTTCTCTGACTGCGTTTCTCACAGCCATCTTCTTGTGTCCATTTCAGAGGTGAGCAGACTGAGGACTGGGAGGCGGCTGTCTGAGCCTAACCCACCCAACTGCAGCTGAGACCCCACAGCCTTCCTGGAGGGGCTGCAGCTAGGAAGAGTGGGGACTATCCAGTGGGACTGGGAAAGGCTGGCAGGAGGGAGGGACTGCCGGAGTCCCCACCTGTGGGCAGGCAGGGGGTGTTGGACAGGCACAGTCAGGGGGATGAGCACACTCCCCCACCTTGCTGTGCTGGATCCTGACTCTGGCTGCCCCCCAAGCCCCCAATCCCCTCCCCTGCCCCCCCCCCCCCCCCCCCGTTCTCTCTCCAGCAGCTCATCCCTGACGCAAACCAGAGCTTTTTCCTTAATTAAAAAGAGATTTAAAGCATCCACTGTCATCTCCATTGGGCCGGCTGCCTCTAGAAGGTAAAACCGCTATGGTGCCCTGGCCTCATCCATAATAATGCAAGGCTTTCCCTTTAATTGGAATTTTTAAAAAAGATTAAATGCATCTGAAACCCTCAGAGGCATTTGTTGGTTTGTGTTTTGAAAGATCTGCACTAAATCCAGACTCCTTATCACCTCTGAGGAATTAGTGCCGGCTGACGCCCCACGCCCCTGCCCCAGGGCCTTTGTGCATGCTGTGGCTGGCTGGAATGCCCTCTCCTCCTCCATCTCTCCTGCTGCTCTCGGGTTGGCCCCCTCTGGGAGACCTTTTCTGATTCCCATGTCTCTCCCCATCCTGACGCTCCCTCCCATCGTCTCCTTGCTCCTCCTATCACTGACCCAGCTTTGGGAGGTGTTTATCTGCTTCCTGGCCCCAGGGAGGCCAGGTTCAGCATCAGATCCTGCATGATCCTGGGTAAGAACCCTGACTTCTCTGTGGCTCATTGTGCCCATCTGGAAGATTGGCATCTCACACTGTCAGCCTAGTTGGGAAGGACAATGATGAATTCCCGTGAGGTTCTCACATAGCCACTGGCCTACCATGGGCGCCATCCTCCCAGCTCAGCAGTGTGGGCCAGTTCCAACAGCTGCCTGGACCACCAGTTCCCTCCTCCCTATTCTTTTCCAGACAACCCTGAAATCTTCGGGGTCCCTGTTCTGCAGCTGGAGCCTGGAGGTGTAGATAGGCAAAGAGTGGTGGAGGAGAGAAACATCTATTGAGACTATTTTACTCTCTGCTGTGTCCCCAGAACCTGGAACAATGCTTAGCACATAGTAGGTGCACAAGAAATGCCTGTTGACTGAGCCCGCCCTGGCCCGGCTCTGTGCTGGGCTTTATACCAGTGCTTCAGGGCAAGGGAGCAGCAGGCTCTACAGGTGAGAAAGCTGGCCTGAGCGAGGCCAGGTCACACCCGGGAGGCAGGGAACTGAAACCCAGGCTGTTTTCCTTCCTTCCCCAGCCCGTGGCCCTCCCCGTCCAATAGGGAACACTGGAGCGTTACGCTGGAACCAGGAGTGTCTTGTCGGAGTCAGCGCATAGACATTTAGCCCCCACTCCAGCTGTGCAACTGCAAGGCGGGGACAAGGTCCCCAACCCGAATGCAGGTGGAGGGAAGCACCCAGGAGCTGCTCAGTATTGGCTGAAGCAGTGAATAAGTACTAAGATTGGCATCTCATGCTGCTAATAACAGCGTATATTTATTGAGTGGGCACTGCTGAGGCCAGCTGTGGTTTTCTAACCTGCAAATTGCACATAATTATGGCACCCAGTTTGGCTGGATGGGGGCTTCAATGTGGCTCTTAATCCACTCCATGCCCCCTGGAGGTGGGGACTGTTATTCAAACCAATTTTGCAGGTGAGGAAAGGAGATCCAAGGAGGTGAAGCCACTGCCCAGGTGGATTGAAGCCCAGGTGTATGTTCTGGCCTCCCACAGCATTCTGGGTCCTGTAGGCCCACTGTGTGTGAGATGGTGTCTTGAGGAAGAGAGGATGCCATCCTAATTTCGGGAAAAGGTCTCAAGGAGTGCCAGCCTGAGCATCATTTTTAAATGGACCAGCAGAGGGTGCCATTGAGCCATGATGCCTGTGTAAGGACAGCACCTGGTGTGGCGTGGCCTGGGGGTTGTTGAGAGCTGACATAGGGAACAGTGCTCTGTCCCTAGGGACCTGG
The DNA here is from genome assembly GCF_022682495.2 of Desmodus rotundus. Classification (NCBI taxonomy): domain Eukaryota; kingdom Metazoa; phylum Chordata; class Mammalia; order Chiroptera; family Phyllostomidae; genus Desmodus; species Desmodus rotundus. Next base: position 28,744,570 of record NC_071398.1, on the reverse strand, counting down.
GGCATTCTGAACAGGGATAGGCTTGAACGGCTCAGGGCTTCTGAAGGCTGAGAAAAGTGGTGGCTGATATCAGAAGGGGCAAGGTGGGCGCTCAGGCCTGGAGCCACCTGTCCTCTGCTTGTTCTGGGGCCTGCCCTCTCTAAGCCTTGGTTTTCTCATCTGGAGAATGGTCATGACCCTAGTTTCCACACTGAGGATTAATGCAATAGTGAAAAGGGCAGGCTCAGCCCACAGCCTGGCACAGGATGCTTGAGGAGAGGTGGCCAGTCTCAGCGGGAGGAGGCAGCAGTCCTTGCATCTGCCTCCCCAGCTTCCCCCCTCCCCGGGATCCCTCAGGCCCTGGCCAGCTGGCTCCCGGTGGTCATTTCTCCCACCCTTGGCAGCCACACGCCCCTCACTGGGTATTTCATTCCTACAAGATGGGTATCACAACTCCATTTTTACAGGCAAGGAAACTGAGGCTCAGAGTAAAGCCGCCTACATCCCGTCGCCCTAGCTTGCGGGTCCCCAACCCTGGCTCTGAGACTCTGCTGGGAGCTTTTAAAAGCCCTGGTGGTAAGCAGTGACATCTGGCACCCTGGGGTGGGCTCCCACGTCAGTATTTTTGAACTTCCCAGATGACTGCCCTGGGCAGCCAACATGGAGCCCCACTGCCCTGCGGCAGGGCAAGGGCAGAGCCTGGTTGCAGAGGAAGTCAGCCTCCTGATTTCACCCTCAGCGAGGCTGGCTCAGGAGCCTGGGTTTCAGCAGTCTGGCTTCCTCTGTCTCCAGGCCCCAGAACCAGCAGGGCCCAGTCAAGGCCAGGGCAAGGCTTCCTGCACAAGCTTCCAAACCACAACCACCCAGAAATCTTTAAATGGCTCCAGGTGCTGGGGTCCCCTCCCTGCTCCCTCCTTCCTTGGGTTGCAGGGCCCTGGAACCTCAGACCAGCTCTTCCCCTCAGGAAATGGGCTCTTAATGGCCGGAGGCGGGCAGGTAATTAACAAATAACAATTCTGGCTTTGGCACAAATGAGCTCCTTGTCTGGGGCTGGGTTGGCATTTGTCGTTAATCCCCAAAGTCGGCTTTACCTCCTGAGAGCTTTTCCCTCCTTCTCAGCCCCCTCTGCTTTGGAGGCTAGGCAGCCTGGGGATTTGAGAGGAGCTGCAGTCCCACCCTCCTCCCTCTTCACTGCTTCCTTTCCCTCGCCCCCTCTCTCCCTCCTCCCTCCTCTCCCCCACCTCCCTCTCCCCTCTCTTCCTCCAGCATCTCTCCAGGGCCCACTGAGTGACCTGATGCTTCCTGATTAAGAATGTGGCTTTGTCGCCAAGCTCCCAGAACATGTTAAAATGCAAATGTGGGGCCCGGGGAGGAGTGTGGCTTTTCTCTATTAGCATTTTATTTTAGAACTGTAGAATATTCACTGAGGAAGGGGCCTCAGAGACTTAGCAGAGAGGCTCCCTCCTGTCACAGATAACAATAATCAGAGCTTCCTTTTGTTGCGGGCGCTCAATGAGACGCTCTTTATGGATGATTACAGGGCCGCTTACAGGGATCGAGTGCCCCCAGGGCTGCTAGCTGGGCAAGAGCTTTACGCTTTCATTCATTTCCTCGTGTCCGCCGCCCTTCAGAGGCCGGGACTGTCAGTGCCCAACAGTAGCCAGGTTTGGAATTTTGTTTCTGTTTTTGGCTTTTAAGTGCCTCAGGTTTCTGAGGTTCTGTTATTGCTTGTTCGGACACCCTGCCGGTCCCTGGTCCAAACTCCACTGAGACGTTGTAGAACTGGATTGGCAAACCACAGGAAACAGGCCTGCTGCCCTTTTTTAAAAATAAAGTTTTATTGGAACACAGCCACCCCCATTCATTTACATGCTCTCTGAGGCTGCTTTCCACTACAGTGGCAAAGTGGAGTAGTTGTAACAGAGACTGCATAGTCCCAGAAGTAAAAGATACGTACTATCTGGCTCTTTTCATAAAGTTTTCTGGCTCCATTGTACAAAAGTGTAGTTATTAGAAACACCAGCTTATGGAATCTGACAGGCCTGGGTTTGGGTTCAGATCCTGGCTTCGCCACACACTCTTCAGCTCTGCGTAAGTTCTTACTTTGTGTGGTCCTCAGTCTCCACGTCTGTGCGATGTGGCTGCTCACACTCCACCCCTTTCGGGGTGGCCGTGAAGGCGTTCAGCACTGTGTGTGACCTGCAGCAAAGGGTCTGTAAACGTTGACCGGTACCGGTGTTAACAGGAGGGCCTACTCCAAGTGGCTTCCTTTTATTTTACATTCTGCAAGCAGAATGGCTCTGCTGCTTTAAAGGAGGCTTGAAAACCACTGCTTTAGATCGAGTTGGCAGAGGCCTGGGTGTGTGCTCTTGCAGGGCTGGTAGTCTGCCGGGGCCTCTGCCTCAGAACTAACCAGCCCGGCAGCCTCTGAGGGCCACAGGGGCTGCCCAGGATGGGCAGGCCGTGCGGACGGCACCACTCATCTATTGCTGTGTAACAAACAAAGTTTAGTGGCTTAAATGTTATCTCAGTTTCTGTGGGTCGGGAATTCAGGAATGACTTAGCTGGGAGGTTCTGGCTCAGGGTCTCTTGTGAGGTAATGGTCAAGCTGTTGGCCTGACCTCAGTCTTACCTGAAGGCTTGACTGGGCGGGAGGACCCGCTTCCTAGGTGGCTCCTTCACATGGCTGTTGGCTGGAGGCCGCAGTTCCTCAGCCAGGTGGGCTTCTTCATGGGCGGTTCTCCTGTCCTCAAACAAGGCAGTTAGCTTCCCCCAGAAGAAGAGCAAAGAGGAAGTTGTAGTATCTCTTATGACTGCCCCTTGGAAGTCACACACCATCCCTTCTGTCTTCTGTTTATTAGAATTCATCCTAAGTCCATCCCACACTGAAGGGCAGGGGACTTGGACCCCGCGTCTCGGGACCTGAGAACCACCGTACCGACCCCATCGGGATCGTTTGGGAGCGCTGCCCCAGTGGCGCTCAGGGTCGGCCTGAGGAGCAGCGGGAATGATGATCGTACCCTGCTCGCCTCCTGCTGTTGGCCAGGGGCTCGGACACTTGAACTCATACAATCCCAGTCTGGGGCTGCTGGGGAAAAAACAGTGTGCAAAGCCTAGAGCTAAGGATGTCAACACCCAGGCCAGTGGTGCCTGAAGTTGTTTTTCAATGCAAATGCAAAGCACTGCCCCTTGCTCTGTCCCAGTTACTGTACTAGACTCAAGCGAGATCGGGGCTGCTCTCCCGAGGCTCACAGCAAAGGAAGGCAGAATTCAGAACTAAGCGTTTCAGTGCATTGTGATCAGCGCTGGAGGACTGATGAATGAATGAGTATAGATGACAAAGGAGGGAGGGATCAGATTTGCTGGGGCATCTTCCCCAAAGGAGAGCCTACTATGATGGGCTTTGAAGGATAAGTAGGAGCTCACTACCATGCTAAAGGAGAAAGGGCTTCCCAGGCGGCGGGAGCAGCCTATACAGGGGCATGAAGGGGCCGGGAAGCCCAGTGTACGCGGGCAACTGAGCAGTTTGCAGAGTGTGGGCAGTTGGCAGGGGATGCAGCTGCAGATGGTTTGGGCCAGATTGTGAAGGCCGAAAGCTGAGCTAAGAGGTTGACTTTAATTTATGATCAACAAGGTATTTTATGACTCATGGTTCTGTGCGATGTGAACAGACTCTTAAGGTTATTAAAGTTCAGGAAGCCCAAGGTCAAACACAATTAAAGCAACTTCCTACCGCAGGACTTCTCACAGCCTTTAATTCTCCAACATGCATGGGAATCTCCAAGAGAAGGATCGAATTGGTGGGATTCTCAAACTCGTTTGATCATGGAACCCCCTTCCCGAGGGAGCCTCTGAGGCCCGTGTTCTGGGGAATACACTTTGGGAAATGTTGCTTGTCGATAATAGTCAAGAGCTAGTGAGTGTTCCTGGTGGGGATGTGGTATGATCAGATTTGCGGTCTCTGGCTGCTGGTGGGAGAGCAGACTGAAGAGGGAGACAGAGGAACTGGTTAGGGGCAGGAGGAGGAAGAAGGAAGGGCGTCAGAGATATTGTGGGGTGGCATTGTGGACTTGCAGGTTGCTTAAGCGGGCTGAGGGTTGGAGGGTGAGGCGGAGAAGGAGGACGTGCGGCAGCCACTCGGGTTTCTGGCTGACGTGATGCCACTGACTCAGACAGGAAGAACGGAGGAAGGCGCTGGGTGGGGCGGACAGTGCACGTACTTCAGTGTCAGGCGGAGATCTGTGACTGGACTTGGCCAATTTATGAGCACAGGGGACAAGGGATCTAACACCTGAGAGGAAAAGGACAAAGTCCCTGAAAAGTGCAACTTACAGAAACTGATACAAGGTGGAAACAAAAGTGAAGGAGCCTCATATCTGTTAAAGAAACCAAATTTGTCATCAAAAGTCTTTGCACAGAGAAAATTCCAAGCCCAGACAGTTTCCCTGGTGAGTTCGGTCTAACTTGTAGGAAGAAACAACGCCGATGCTACAGACTCCTTCAGAAAACCGTTAGTGGGAGGGTAACTGCGTGCATGGCCTCCACTCGGACAGGCTGGGCTCCAGTTCAGGCTCTGTTGCTTTCATCCACTCAGAGTCATGTTCTGAGTACCTGTTACGTGTCAGACACTGCTGCTGGCACTGACGTTACGTTAGTGAACAAAATGGGGGAAACTTACTGTCCTCGCCGAGTGTGCAAGATCCGGCGGGTCATTTAACTGTCCTAGCCTCAGTTAAGTGGGGGCAGCAGTGCCCTCTTGCCGGAGAGTTGTCAGGACACACAGTGGCGGTGGGAGGGGAGGGAGGCAGCCAGCCAGCCAGCGCGGGCAGTTCCCCAGCGGCCACTGATGCGTGTCTCTCTGTCATATGTGTATGTGTGTGCTCCACGGCCTGCCCTCTCAGGCTTTAAAATGTGTGTCAGCAGCGGCAGCAGCCACGATGAGGCCCCCGTCCTGAGCACCAAGCATCTGGATGTACCCAACATCATCATCACCCCCCCGACCCCCACAGGCATGATGCTGCCAAGGGACTCCAGGGGGACAGGTGAGGCCACCCTGCCCTACTCACTACCAAGCCAGGTTGTGTGTGTGTGGAGGGGGGTCATCTGGCTGGGGACAGCTCAAGGGGGTCCCATTTTGTGCTGTGGGTCTGAATGCATGTCCCCACCTCTTGGGTTTATTAAAAATTTACCCTTGGATCCCCACCATGGGCCCCTCACCGTGGCATCAGCCTCGGCAAGATGTGGCATGTTAAGTAATTAGCTAGACAGCCCCTGCTGGCAGCCAAGCAAGTGATGGATGGGGCTGGGCGGGCTCACCAAGGTGATTGATGGATGCGCCTTCTCCTGCTAGCCAGGCGACTGGTGCTCCATCTTGCTGGCTGCAGAGGTTCAGCTGGACAGAACAGGCTTGGAAATACACTCGTGCTGGGCTGGGGCTGATCTCTGGGCCTTCCGGATACAGCTCATTGCAGGGCGGGGGGAGAAGACGGAATTGTTCCCAGAGAGAGGGTGAGAGGGAGAGGCCAAAATTGTAGATACTGGGCCCCTCTGTAGACACTGTTGGAGCTGGTGGGAAAATTTGTTAAACAGATTTATTGAGCCAGGCCTGTGCAAGGCTCTGAGGCTGCTGTTGTGAATAATAGGAATACTAAGTAATGATTCCAATAGCAGTCATTGAGTCCTAATAGGTCCAGTGTTCACCCCCATTTTATAGATGGGTAAATTGAGGTTCAGAGAGGTTGGGACACTTGCTATACAGATGGTGAGTGGTAGAGTGGGATTCAGACCCAGGTTGCATGGTCTGGAGCTCACCCCATGGACCCCTCGTCTAGACACCCTCCCAAGTGACTGGCAGTGTTTGGCTAACCAACCATCGAGACATGAGTCCTGCCTGACTCGGGCCGAGGACACAGGTGGACAAGGCTGATGTGGGGCTCCTGGACATCTGGTGGCGAGAATTTAGGCACACTTTTCCAGATGTGTTGAGTTGGGATCTCAGCTTGCTCCGTAGGGCAAGTGACGTAGAGAAAGACACTGGACTCTGGGCCAGGCCTGTGCAGTGACCAGGCTGGCCCACACTCAGTAAGGATTGCAATGGATCACCTTCCTGTGTCACCTTTCCAAGTGGCAGGCACCAGGCCAAGTGCTTATTTCTCATCCACAAATCTTATTTCTCATCCCAACCCTAGGGGCTGTGGGTACCATCCTCATCTCTAGTTTACGGATGGGAAGCTGAGGTCCAGACAGGGAGAATGACTCACCCAAGGGCACGTAGCAAGGTGGGAGAAGAGCTGGGCCCCTGCTCCAGTGTCCAATCAAGAGCACAATGCGGGCAGCAGAGGCCCAGGGCCTTGGCTCTGCCATTACACTCCCTTCCCTCTCTGAACCTCAGTGTCCCCATCTGTTAAATAGGATCCTAACCACCCTCCCTGCTCCTGGGGCCATGTGAGTGCAGGGGATACTCGGTGTTACTCTGCAAGGTCTGTGGGGTCAGAGCCTGGAGGCCCTGGGCCTCCAGGGGGATTCCTAGCCCTGGGAGAGGTTCCTTTTAAGCTTCAGCAGTTCCAGGGATGGATTAGTGCAGAGGGGCCGGTGCAGGGGTCCCCTCCTCTCCTGTCCAGAGGCAGAGCTCAGACCTGACCCTGCGCTTTCCCCATTTGGACAAGGGAAGCATAGGAGAAAGGGCACAGATTTGGAATCAGAAAACCCTGGATTTGGAATCAGAAAACCCTGGATTTGGACTGTGGCTCTGCCACTCACCAGAGTGTGACTTTGAACAAGAAGTTCCACATCCCTGAGCCTCAGCTTCTCCATCTGTAAAATGGAGACAATAATAGTGCCTCAGAGAGGTTGAAGATGATTAAAAACGAGGAAGGTCAAGGGCTGATTTCTGTGGTATGTTATGGATATTCTTGCCAGTGGTATTTAGGGCAGGAGGAAAGACCACCAGACTTGGGTGGCACTTCCTCCCTGCCTAAGGGTTCTGCATGATGATTAGCTACCTGGAGCTTCTGAGAAATTGGAGAGAACCCCTGCCCTTCCTAGCCACCTACTGACTTGGAGCCTTTCTCCACTCTCTGAGCCTCAGATTCCTGTCTCTAGAACTGCCCAGCTCTGGGCTTTAAGAGGCTGAACCTAGGAGGGGCCCAGGTGGGACACAGTCCCGGGAACCTCAGCCAGGGACCTCGGGAGCTCAGCACTGAGTGTGGGATGAGGGGTGCATAGGAATCCTGTAGGACCAAGCATCATTGGGGTCCCCTCTCAACATCCATTGAGGGTTCTCAGGAAGGTGGTACAAAGCAAGGAGCCCAGAGGCACTGACCCTGGAGCTCCCTGGGAAGAGGGGCCTAGATGGGATTGGGGGCGGGGGGGGGGGGGGAGTTCATCCATATGTTGATTCCCTTTGTCTCCTAGTCTGGCTGGAAGACACAGGGTCATGTCCAGAGGATGGAGAAATAGACCCTGAAGCCTGAGAAGGAGGCACAGGTCAGGGATTTGTTGGCGCTGGTTCCTGCTCTGGCCATCCCTCATCCCACGCATCCCCAAGGCAGTGTAGCTCTCTGGGACACATGTGCTGAGTATGCTGGATGGGAGAGTGATTTCGGCACTTAACCAGGAGAAGTGTGGCAAGATGAGCAAGGAATCAGCCCTGCATGCTTCCAGAACGATGTTTCCCTGGCCCCATTGAGTGGACCGGACCTCTAATGCCTACGCGTTCTTGCTGACCCCAGGGCCGTGGTGATGGCCACCAGGGTGCCAGGGGAGGCTTTCTTCTGGACAAACACATGCCCAGCACCCTGGGCCATGCAGTCAGTGCCCAGGAGATCAACACACACAAGAACTTCTTGCGAAGGAGTGGCTCCATTTTTTACAAATTGTTTTACAGGTATCAAAACAGTCCAGAAGTGATTTATAATTTTTTTTTTTTTGCATTATAAATAAAGATCCTCTGTAATGAACAGTGCCCCCTGCTTCCTGGGCCGGGAGGAGGAGGTAGAGCACACAGAGAGAGAGGGTTGCTTTTCATGGAGGCCTGGCTGGTGATGAGCCTTGGGATGGTCTTGGGCTCCGTGACTTGCAGACCGCCTCGTGGTAGGCCTGGGCATGGCCAAGGCCACCGGCTCATCAGTCACACGGACCTTATTTGAGCCCCAGCTCTCCCTGCTAGTCCCTGTCAGCTGTGGGATCCTGGTAGTAATGGGAGGCAGTGGTTTTGTATATTTTTTAAAGATTTTATTTATCTATTTTTAGGGGGAGGAGGAGGGAGGGAGGGAGAGTGAGAGAAACATTGATGGGCTGCCTCTAGCACACCCCCAGCTAGACAGGCCCACTACACAGGCATGTGCCCTGACTGGGAATCGAACTGGCGACCTTTTCAGTTCGCAGGCCTACGCTCAATCCACTGAGCCACACCAGCCAGGGCGGTTTTGTATTTTTTGTGTTAAAGAACATCAGACTGTTGGTGTGCCCCTCTCCCTGTAGACTGTTCTCATCATGGCACAGGGGTTTCTGTTCGTTTTCTTTGGCTTCTGTCAGAGGCTGTGTGGCTTGTCCTGACTTAGGTTTGTGTGCTGTCATAGTTGGGTTCTCCCAGAAGCAGAACCTGGGCCACGGCTTTGGGAGCAGTGAGCCTGGGATGCATGGGTAGAGGACAGGGAAGCGCAGTTCCAGGATCCCCAAGGCCATGCTCAGGTCCAATAACTTGCAAGAAGGACTCACAGAACTAAAAACAAAAAACAAAAAGCCATTGTAGTTGCAGTTATGGTTTATTACAGCCAAAGGATGCAGAGCAAAAGCAGCGAAGGGACAAAGCCCAAAGGGAGGGGTGCGGGAGCAACCGGACACGTGCAAGCCGCTGGGATAGTCACGTGCAGACCGCACCGACTTCTCCTGGCAGCAGCGGTGACACACACACCCGCCAGCCAGCGACACCCACCCGAGTGTCCCGCGTTTTCGCTGGGGCTTGGTCAGGCCAAATGTCTGACCACCCACGTGGTGGCCGCAGTCTCCAGCCCCTCCAGAGGGCAGTAGCTCAGCACAAAAGCATTGATCTCTCACTCGCTGGTCTCTGGGTTGGCCATGGCTCCGCTGAGTGGCTGCCAGGAGTTGGGCTTTGTCAGGCTCCAGTTGGGTTCGAATCTGCTTCACATGTCCCCACGTTTTGTGGCCAGCAGCAACCAGAGTACGTTCCCATGGAGGATGACGGAAGCACAGAGCACCGGTTAGGCCAGGCAAGTGCCCGCATAGCTTCTGCTCATGACTCATGGCCCCGGTCCTGTTCCCTTTGGAACCCAGGGAGATGCTGGGCCTCAGGGCTGGGGCTGGGTGCTCACCCTGATGGCTGGCTCTGCCCACAGGCTGGGGGGGATCTGCACATCACCCCCGGCACTGCTCACAGGCCTCCAGCCCACTCAGCGGCCTGCAGAGGCTAATCACCTCTTCATCCAGGCTTTTAGTGCCCATGGCAACAGGAAGACAGAGACCAGGTGGGAGGCCCAGCCTGAGGCTGCACAGGACACTGGACTTGGCTTTCCCACAGGGGCCTCTAGAATACTGGCAGTAATGCCTCCAGTGTTTGCAAAGCTGTGCTTGAGAGGATCCACCAGGCCCATCGACCTGTGGGGTTTTTGGGGTATTTGGGTTTTGTGTGGACCTGACCCTTCATTAAGGTCTGGGTGCTGTGTGGGTGGGGGTGGGGGCCTCTGTGGGGCTGGTCTAGAATGATGATTTATTTACTTTTATTTTATTTTTAGAGAGAGGGGAGGGAGAAAGAGAGGGAGAGAAACATTGACGCGCAAGAGATACGTGGATCGGTTGCTTCTTGCACACCCCCAACCGGGGGACCTGGCCTGCAACCCAGGCACGTACCCTGACTGGGAATTGAACCTGTGACCTCTCGGTTTGTAGGCTGGTGCTCAGTCCACTGAGCCACACCAGCCAGGGTAAGAATGACGATTTATTTTGAACTCAAAACATGGCTCTTTGATTCTTATTTCTTGAGTCAGATTCTCCATTTAAATACATCCTGGGGGATGGTTACTAATGTCTGCAGTTTATTTTTCATTTATTTTTAATGCCAAAGCTGCACATCTGATTAAAACTAACAATAAAAAAGCTTTGTAAATGGCTCCCCCCAAAGTGGAGGGTGTGCAGTGGAGCAGGGACTGCAGTAAAGGCTACTGAAGTGGAAATGGAAGGACGTTAACCACCCTGGCCACTGACAAAGCCCACGTCCCCTAAGCCTGGTGTGTCCCACCGAAGTTCCCAGTTTCCAGGAGGCCAGCAACGTCCGATCTGAGACTTGGGATCCGTGCTATATGCTTCCAGGAGGGGAAGCTGGGAGGGGACAAAAGTGTGAAAACAGATGGAAATGTAATTTTTTAATGACAGCAGCAGATGGCAAAAAGACACAAGAGTGTGTTCGCACCATGTCGGAGCCATTTGAGAGCGCCCGGCTCAGCCGTGATGTGCGCCGTGTGGCTGGCATGATGGCTCCCCTGCCAAACCCTGGAGGCCAGTGAGCTGCAGGGAGGAAGCTGCGGGCCCTCCAGGGAGGGACAGGGCATGCTGTCAGCCTGTGTGGGGCCACAGGTAGATGGGGAAATACTTGTGGCTGCCTGGGTGGGGTCCAGCAGCATCCCTGCACCTGGCTTTTCTGGACACAGGAAGGCAGTCCACGGGCTCTGGTTTCAGACAGCCCGTCATTGTAGTCCCTGTGCCTACTGTCCTACTTCAGGCCATCGCAACCACTCTCCTGGACTTCTGCCCACAACCTCCAGGTGAGTCTCCTGCTGCCGGACCGCCCCTACCCCGACTCCATCCACCGGAGTTGAATTTCTGCAGTGCAGATCTATGCGCCACTCCTCTACCTGCATCCCTCAGATGGCCTCCCTTTGCCCTCAGGGTAATGTCCACATTCTCAAAGGCGGCGTATAAAGCAGGCCCTGGAGAGCTGGCCACTGCATGTCTTCCTCGCCTCACATCTGGCCACATTCAACGGATGATGATGCCCCATGGGACTGCCATGAGGAAAAGGAGCTGCTCCTGCTGAGAGCGGCGACCGCTGTCTGCGCGTTGGACACGGCTGAGTGCCTTAGACGTTCAGAACGGGTTATGGCCTATGGCCGCAGCAGGGTGGCCCAAGCCAATCAGAGCCACCAAGGTCAGTCCCGCAGGAGGTCCTATTATCACCTCCACAGTGGAGACGAGGTGCAGGCAGGGGCTCAAGTCACCGTAAGAACTGGCTCTCAGCCTCCTAGAGCCTAGTTGGGGGCGGGGTCTAGCTAGGGAAGCAGTTGTGTTCTATTATCAGGGCCCTGCTCTGAGCCCGTCAGGCAGGTTCCAGCTGAGGCAAGGCAGGGAAGTGTGGTGTTTCGCATTCTGCATGTCTTATCTGCCATCACTGTAACCGAGCTGCTTCTGAGACAGGAGACACCACTAGCTGCAAGTGAGTGCTTTTCCTAAGGTCCCACAGAGACTCCGGGAGAGAGGCTACACCCAGTTGTCAGAGCAGTGGCTCTCAGCCCTGGGGAGCCCCACACCAGCGCTTCTGACTCCTCTGGCCCAGGCGTGGCTCCAGCATCAGGTAGGTGAGTCTCTTGCACAGGCAGGGCTGAGGATCTGTGGGGCTTCTCACCCACCTCCTCAATTCTTCATTGTAATCTCTCATTTTCCTGGACCACTAGTCTCCTCACTGTAAGAAAATCACTCGCACAGAGCAGAGATTCAAACTAACCTAGGATGGAATGAACACACTATGCACAGGTGGACCACAGGTCCTTCCCAAACGTGCTCAACCCAAGATCGTGGGGTCGAACACGTTTGCATCAGTGGACTCATCGGTGCATCGGTGAGCATCGGTGGGGATGCATCGGTGGGCTGCTGGCTAATGTCAGACCCAGGAGTGAATGACCCTTCAGAGGACCCTGGTCTGCCATACTGCAAATGCTCAATTTCCACATATGGCCGCTGTACTGGCTGGAAATGTATGGAACATTTGCATCATTGCGGAAAGATCCATTGCCTTCAGTTTAGGAGTCCCCGTTGCTGGCTCATGTTGGAGCACTGTTCTGCTGGCCTAAATTCTATGTAACCAAAAGTTACTGCCTTTCCCACTACCCGAGGCTGGCAATAGGTTCACAGCTTCAGGGGTATTTTAGGTGTCCCTGGGGAGCTTGGGGAGGTTTTCTCAAATACACTTTTTCTTGGTAAGGGCAGCTTTAGCGTTACAAAAAAGTTGCAAAGATGGTACAGAGGGTTCCCATGTACTGCCCGCCCAGGTGCCCTTGTCTTTAACCTTCTGTTACTCTGGTACATTTGTCACTATTAGGGAACCAATTTTGATGCATTATTATTAATTAAAGTCCATACTTTATTCACATTTCCTCACTTCTCCCCTAATGTCCTTTTTTGGGGGGGATGGGAGCCCATCCAGGATCCCACATGACATTGTTGTTGTGAATTCTTAGGCTCCTCTGGGCTGTGACAGTTTTTTTGACTCTCCTTGTTTTGATGACCTTGACAGCTTTGAGGAGTGCTGGCCAGGTGTTTGGTAGAATGTCTCTCTATTGGAATTTGTCTGATGCTTTTCTCACAGTTAGACTGGGGTTGTGGGTTTGGGAGATAAGGTGCCCTTCTCATCCATGCTGCCAAGGGTGCATGCTGTCACCTTGGCTTACCACTGACCTTGTTCACCTGGCTAAGGTCGTATTGGCCAGGTTCCTCCACTGTCAAGTTCCTCTGTTTTCCCTGTTTCCCTCCTGTTCTCTTTGGGAGGAAGTCCTTCTGGGCAGGCCACACTTCAGGAGTAGGGTGTCACGCTCCACCTTCTTGAAGGCTAGGCATCTATATACATCCTTTGGAATTCTCTGGCATGGGGGGTTTGTCCCTTCACCCTCATTAATTTTATTCCTACCTCTTAATTATTACCACATGGGGCATTCTGGCCTGCTAGGGGAGGCATTTCTTACAACAGGAAATAATGGTGTGAGGGCCTGCCCACCCCGTCTCAAGTAGCACCCCCGCCTCTATCATCCTCCTCCTCCTCCCCTCTCCAGTTTCCCTCTCGTCTGTTTACTGTCTAATTCTCCCCACTTTGAGAGGCCAGGCCTGAGGCTGAGCATTTGGAAGTTTTCTCTGGATTCCGGGAATGGCTCCGAGCTGGACTGGATTGGGGCAAATCATTTCCCTCCTCATTCCCCCACTATGAAGGCCTCCTGGGGAGCGTGTTAGGTGTGTGGTTTCTGAATCAGAAAGACTGAGCCTGGAGCGCAGGGAAGAGAATTTTAAATAACAGCTTTATTGAGAAATAAGTCACCCTGTTAAAGTATACCATTCAGTGATTTTTAGAATATTTAGAGAGTGGACAACAACCACCACTATCTAATTTCAGAACATTTCCACCACCCACCCCCAAAAGAAACCCCATACCCATTAATAGTCACTCCCCATTTCTCTCTCCCTTGGCCCTGAAAACCATTACTCTCCTTTCTGTTTCTGCAGATTTCCCTCTTCTGGATGGTTCATACAAATGGAATCATACACGGTTGTGGTGGCTGGCTTCTCTCACTTGGCACAATGTTTTCAAGGTTCACCCACATTGTAGCAGATGGCAGTGCTTCGTTCCTGTTAATGGCCAAATAATATTCCACAGTACGTATAGACCACATTCTGTTTATCCATCCCTCAGCTGATGAACATTTGGGTCATTTCCACCCTTTGGATGTTGTGAATCATGCTGCTATGAAGGGAAAGCCATTTAATAAGTCCTCCAAGGGACCCTGACGTACACTTAGGTTTGAGACTCCAAGGCACCACCACCATTTCGCAGTGCGCGAAGTTCACCCTATCTCCTGTCCTCCCGACATCCCGGTGAGGTCAGCAGCAGCATTTTACTGCCCCTGTTTTACACACAAGGACACCAGGACTCAGGTGATGTGGACACAGGGTTCTGCTCACTCTCCACTCATGCTGCTGTGGCCTCGCTGAACCTCGGCGTTCCCACCAGCTCTTCTCCTTTGCTCTTTCACAGGCTGCGAAAAGCCAGGAGGAAAGCCTCGCCAACTTGGGAACACAAATATTTGCCAGTGAAGAAAACAGTCTCCCATCAATCAAAAGGCAGACGAGTTGGCACACACTCTCTGCAGATGCCTGAGGGAGCTGCTATTTCAGGAGGGGCCAGGTGGCCCAAAGCTTCCCCTCCTTCCCAAACACCCCAGGCTCCTCGTCCTACCTCTCTTGCAGATGAGATTCAGAGTGGTCACTTGCGCTGGGTCCCACAGCATCCAGAGGGACTTTTATTTACTTTCCGTGAAAGTATTTGTCTTAATAAATGACACACAGTGGAGGTCTGCAGGTCTGCAAACGACAGTGGCCCGTGCAGGTAGACAACAGACATGCTCTCCATGCCCTGGGAGTGGGCAGACCTTGACGACAGCGTTACATCATCTTCCCAACAACCCTAAGTGGGGCAGGTTCAGGGGGCTTAGAGGGTAAAGCATGGAGTTATCTGGGGTGGGGTAGCTTTCCTGCTGGGATACAGAACCCAGGAACCCTCCTGTCTCCTATGCTTTTTTTCAGGGCATAATGAACAGGGTTTCAAATTCAAGTCCAGCCCACTGCCTGTCCACTGCTCCCCCACCCCCTCCCCCTCCCTCCAGCCCTGCATTGGCTGCCTTACCTCCCTGGAAGCTTGCCTGGCCTATTAGCATCCCATCAGAATCCCCTGGCCCTGGTTAAAATTCAGCTGTTTCCATCCCAGACCCCTGGGACACAATTCTCCAGGAGTGTGCATATTTACTCAGAAACTTCAAGGGGATTCGGACCCAGCGGGGAGACTGGGGACCACTGCTAATAGGTTTCACACAAACGCCCTGTTCAACGGACAGATGAGCACGTCAGCACACAATTGCTGCAGTCTGCAAACTTGTCCCTTCGTAAGCCTCACCTGGGGTGCTTGCCAATGCAGATTGAGCCTTTCCCCAGCAGCTTCTGAACTGGAAGATGTGGGTTGGGGTACAGGAATCTGCGTTTTCATAGATTTCTAAGCAAGACTGTGAAATGAAAGGGAACAACGCCTTCCTTCACTCTCACGGGGTCGGGCTGTATCAGGTAATTCTGTGACCCAATGCGTGCGTTTACTCCTGGCCCCAGGAGTAAGGGGTGTTGACGTAGCGTGTTGGCGGGTAAGACGCCCAGGGCAGGTGAAGGGTAACGGAAGCGTGGTGCCAGACACAGAAAGGCGGGAGGCACCAGATGCGAGTGGGTCCAGAACACAGGAGAGGGCATGGCCCGCCTACCCGAGGAGACGTGGCCCGGGCTTGTCCAACGAACGGGCGGGGCCGGAGCCTTGACACCGCGGGTGCGGGGTAGGCTCTCCACCTCTTTGAAGCTCGCCAATCCGCGGGCTCACAGAGCTGTACTTCCCGCCTCCCGGCCGCCGAGCGGAGAGCGCCGCGTTGCTATTGGTCGGCTAAGAGCCTTTCCGTCTGGGGGCCGGACTCCGCGCGGTGGCGGGAAAGCTGTAGTCGCGGACCCCGGCTGGGACGCTGGCGAGCCGGAGGCCACGGCGAGTCCGGGACGAGCTACTAGCGCCTCCATGGATGCGGCCGAGGTGGAGTTCCTGGCCGAGAAGGAGCTGGTGACCATTATCCCGAACTTCAGTCTGGACAAGATCTACCTCATTGGGGTAAAGGCGCGGGCCGGCCATTTGCCTCAGGCCCGGGCTGGTGGAACTGGCGTCTGGGAGAGGCCAGGCTGCCGGGGTTTCTGTGGACGCCGACTCGCCCTGCTCCGTTCCTTCGTCTCGGATGGGAAGCCAGGGGCGGACTCGCGTGCCCAGCCCCCGGGGACCTGCGTGGACCCGGTTAGGGCGAAGTTGGGTGCCGGGCGACATGGGCGGGGGGGAACTCCTGTAGGTAGGCCACGCCTCCCAGGTGTTCTCGGGTGGGCTGCCAGGTGCCGCCAGCTCCACCGCGCGAGGGCAGACGTGGGCTGCCTCCCGCGCCTCTCTGACCACCGGGGCTTGTATTTGTGTTTGGACTGCTATTTACACGATGTCAGGTCTGTTATTTGACGGCTGCGAGGTCCAGGAACGCCTTTAGCTCTGTCTTGTCTTACCGGGCTTTTTTTTCCCCTCGCTCTGGCAGGGTGATCTGGGACCCTTTAACCCTGGCTTACCAGTGCAAGTGCCTCTGTGGCTGGCGATTAACCTGAAGCAAAGACAGAAGTGTCGGTTGCTTCCTCCGGAGTGGATGGATGTGGGTAAGGATGATCCGCTGATGAGCTGGAATTAACAGTTCCAGATTCGCTCGTTAGACTCAGCTGACTACTATTACCCGTGTCCTGTCAGTTTGGGTGTGTAGATCAACTTCAGATTTTGCTTTTCAAGCTATTTCACTTTGCTTTAAAATTAGAAGTATTATAAGACCTTAAAGAAGCATTTGTTTTCAGTTAAACATATAATTATATAGATTGACAGGTCGAGGAGCAGAGTCATTATCTTACATTATAGAGCATGCATGAAAATAATGCATCATCCATTCAAGGGAACATTTTTCAGCCTTTTACAGGAATGCTACAATGTGGATGAACCTTGAAAACCGTGCGCTAACTGAAAAACACACATACACACACAAATACCATATATTGTGTCATTCCACTTATATGAACTGTCCAGAATAGGCACATCCGGAGAGATAAAGTCAATAGTACTTGCCTAGGGATGGGAGTCTGGGAGTGATGGAGGGATTGTGGGGTGGTCCCTTTTGGGGTAATGAAAATGTGCCCAACTGTGTGAATATACTAAAAATCATCGAATTGTATACTTTAAACTGGTAAATTGTATGGGATGTTAATTATGCCTCAATAAAGCTGTTAGACAAAACAAAGAGAAAATAATGCATTGGAGATGCACTCAGACTTTACCCTGACTTTATCCATTGCAATCTTTTCTCCATCTCAGAGAAGTGAGTAGCTCATTATAGCAAAGCATCGTAAATGTATTGGGGAGGGGGATGGTGGTAACAGCCATGCATGTGTCGATAGAATTTGAAAAGCCCTGAATGATTTCGATTGCCCCCTCCCCAGTGGATACCTGACTCCTAGAATCCAGGGCACTCTCACTTTCAGTCAGGCTCTCTCAAGTGCGGTTTAAGAAAGACTGCTTGGGCCCTGCCCGGCGTGGCTCAGTTGGTTGGCCGTTGTCCTGCAGAGTGAAAGGTCGCTTGTTCGATTCCTGGTACAGGGCACATGCGTGGGTTGCAGGCTAGGTCCTCGGTTGAGGGTGTGCAACAGGCAACCCATCAAAGTTTCTCTCCCTCTTTCTCCCTCTCTTTCTTCCTATCTTCCCCTCTCTCCAAAATTAAATAAGTAAATAAACATAAAAAAAAGAAAGGACTGCTTGCAGCCCTGGCCAGGTCCGTTGGTTAGAGCATTATCCCGATACGCCAAGGTTGTGGGATCAACAAGGGAACATCAAATTGATGTTTCTTTCTCTCTTAAAAATAGAATCAAAAGGGATGTGGGGAAAAAAGATAAAGACTGCTTGGGCATTTCCTCCTTACTCCCTGTCCTAAAGGGGTGAGTGGCCCTGGTGGTCCAGAAACATAATGAGAAACTCCGGTTCCTTCTGCTTTGAAGGGCTTTTTCAGTCCCACCAGGCCTGGCCCTGCTAGGGCTGCCTCCCCTCAAGGCTTCTCATTTAACATCAGCCCTGGCAGTTTGGGCTCATCTAAACCCCAGCCCGAGCTTCTTCACAGTCCCGGGTCACGCTGTGGTGAGCAGGAGTGGAATGTCACGCGCCAGTCAGTAGACACTGCGGAAGAGCCAAGTGCCTTCTGCTTCCGCCACCACATCGGTGCTTCTGTTCTTGGACTTCCATATAAGTGGAATCATCTAGTATGTCAGTTTTGGTTTTGACGTCTTAGTCAGTATGAAGTTGCTGAACCCCCCCCCCCCCCCCCCCGCGTGTTGTTACATTCTTTTATTGCCGAGGTGTGTGAGCATGCCGCAGTTCGCTCACCCGCTTTTATGTTGGGGGATATCTGGGTTATTTGCCATTTTGGGCTATTGCAAATATGGCTGCTACGAACAGTCTTGTCCATGTCTTTTTGTGGATATGTTTTTATTTTCTTGGGTAAATAAATGCCTAGAGTGGTGGAATTGCAGGGTCATAGGGCAGACTGTGCTTAACTTTGTAAGAAACTGCCAATCAGCCCACCAGAGTGCTTTAGCCAGTGTTAGAAACCCACCAGAAGCGTCCCAGATTTCCAGTGTCCACATCCTGGCCAACATCGGCCGTTCTCAATATTTGATTCATTGCAGAGTATGAACAGAAGTGTTCCATACTCTCCTTTAGATTTTAAAAAATAAAAGAGTACTGATTGGTGTGGCTTAGTTGAGCATCGTCTGCAAGGTGAAAGGTCTTTTGTTCAATTCCTGGTCAGGGCACCCACCTGGGTTGTTGGTTCGGTCCCTGGTCAGGACGAGTCCAGAAGGCAGCTGATTAATGTTTCTCACATTAATGTTTTTCTCCCTCTCCTTCCTCTAAAAAAAAAAAGGAGAGAAAGAAAAAGAAAAGAGTCTGCCGTACAGAGAATGTATATGGAGAGAGAGCAGTAGGAAATGACCCAGGCAAGAGCTGAGAGTAGCTCGAGCAGCTGATTGAAGCGGGCCGTGGTGGCTGGAGTTTAGGCATAGTTTGAAGGAAGAATGAGCAGGGTTTGCTGAAGGACCGCAGTGGGGTACGAGAGAGAGTTAATTATGACTGGCCCAGGGTTGCTGGCTTGAGCTCCAGAAGGAGTTGGAGCTGCTCTTTTCTGAGACCGGGAAGGCCGCAGGAGCAGTTGTGGGCTAAAGTGGATACCAGGAGTGGAGGTTAGAGCACGTTACGCTGGAGGTGCCTGATAGAGACCCACGTGGAGGTAAGGTGGGCAGTGGGGTGTTTGAGGCAGGGATTCAGTGGAGGGTGCTAATCTGAGGATGTAATTTGGTGTCATCGTGAGCACACAGATGGTATGTAAATGCGGCAGGACTTCACGTTTAGGTGGTGGACAGGGCCAGGGAACCGAGCCCTGCAGCACACTGTTGAGGGGTCAGGAAGGCCAGGAGGAACTGGCGAGATGAGAAGTCTGGTTTTCTAGAAGCTAAAGGAAAAACGCACTCCAAGGAAGAGGATGGACCCTCATCAGATGTGGAGACTGAGACAGAGCCCTTAGGTTTGGCCTCGCGGAGGTGGTGGTCCCGGGTGAGCTGTGTCGACGGAGGGGTGGGATAGACACCCTTCTGAGTGGTTGAGGAGGGGAAGTTAATGCCAATATCAGACAACTCTGAAGTTTTGTTGTGAAGGGCCTGAGAAATGGATTGGTAGCTGGAGAAAGATGTGGTGTCAGGGGAGGGTTTTCTTCATGAGATAGAAGATGTTGCAGCGTGTTAGAAGGAATGGTCATAAAGTGAGGGGTCATAACCATTCAAGAGTGAAAGACAGTTGTTGGAGTGGTGTCCTGTACAGGTGGGGGGGTCCAGTGCATACCTGGAAGTGACCCTTGTATGGGGACAGATGCAGGGATGTGGGGGAGCTTTGCCCGCAGAGCCCCTGGTCTGCCACAGAAGAAAGTAAGTCTACCAGGACATGATCTGCTTGGGGAGGAAAGGTGTCCGATCTCTCAGAGGAGAAGGGCCTGGAACCTGCTCCTCAGTGGGCTTTTATTGGGTTCAATTTGCATAGGAGTACAGGGAGTGCACACACACACAAAGCTCATCAATCATTGTCAGGCAGAAATGATCAAATAATAGGTAACATTCAAAGAACTCTGAGGGCTTATTCTGAGTTAGGGTCAGATAGTTAAAGGTCCATAAAACTTTGGGGAACAAACTCATTCCATGCCTGGACCGACCCTTATCAGAAAATTGAGGGTATTACCAAAGTAGGTTTCATAGGATTTTATGCCTTCTTTCCTAGGCCTGATTGCCCCAGGGAACCCACCCTTTCCAGCACAGGGCCACACCCACCTCTGGCACTGTTTCTGGTTTAAGGCATTGTTTCAGGCTTAAGTCAGGGAGGGGAGGTAAGGCAGCCAAGAGATTAGGAGACTTCTTGCAGACAGAATGGGGACTCAGGCTATGTCAAAGCCGAGGGGTGAGGGTCCATCACCCCCTTTTTCTATAGCCCCCCAAGTCCTTCCCTGAGGGCCTCTTCATGACCATGCCTGTCTTAGGTCATCCCTCCCTTGAGGAATCTTACCCGTCATTGGCTAACCGGTCATACACTGGGGGCCAGGCAGGGTGAAGTAAAGGGGGCAGAGGCAGTGCCCCTGCCAGGGAGATAAGCTTTGTCTCCTTAGTGGCTTAGGGTCCCAAGGTCTCTCACTCAGCCTTAGCCATGGGGGGTTACAGCTTCTGAAACCAGGCAGGGCAGTTCCCAACTCAGGGAGGGTAGGAAGATGTGGTGGCGGGAGCACGTGGGCATCAGCAAGGCAGTGGCTGAGAGCTGGGCCCGTGAGATGAGGAGAGAAGGCATGGAGAGGGCGGGCATGAGCAAAAGTGAGAGGGTGAATGGACCGGGGAATTTCATAGGATTGCAGGATAGTACAAGGGACCCCTGGAGATGGGTGGTCATCCTTTACCATGAGGGTGTCTCTTAGCCAGGGAGGGCAGTCCAGGTCTAGGACTGGAGGTTCTCTCAGACCAGTGGCTCAGGGAGAGGGGGTGAGGCGGCTGTGGTGTGTGCAGAGGAGCGCAACTGCTGGAGGAATTGGATGTGGCTGTTTGGTTCCAGGTGCTGGGCTTTCAACCTCACTGTTACCGTCCCACTCCACTCCAGACTGGAGTGGCTGTCGTTCTACGCTGATTTGCTCTTCTGAAAAACGCTGAGTATAAGTAAATCTCTCCAGTCACTGGTTATTTCCCTCACTTTTGCATCAAAAGTAGAATACTTTGCTTTTTCACTAAGAAAAAAACTTCTGACTGACATTCTTTTTATTAACATATTCTACAGGCCAAAGCAACAATAACAATAATTTAGACCTTCTTGGAGAGAGTTTTTGAGGAACTAGGCCCTGTATCATTTAGTTAGTAATACAGATGATATTCCAAAAGCTGTTTTTCAATGTATTTGTTAATTGAATGAATAGGTAATATAGGCACTTGGTAAATTTGGGAGGTTTAAAAAAATATTTTGGTTATGGCGATGGTATTTTGGTATAAATATTTTGGTAAAATGTCTTCATTTCTCAATTTCAGAAAAGTTGGAGAAGATTAGGGACCATGAACGAATGGAAGAAACCTTTACCCCTATGCCCAGCCCTTACTACATGGAACTGACCAAACTCCTGTTAAATCAGTAAGTAGCCCCACTTCTTAGAGCCCGTGTGTAAGGCTGAGCTCCCGGTCCTCAACCCTCGGCCCCTGCCCTGCCCTTCTTGTTGCACGCTCATTACCGAGGCGAGCGGAGCCCCAGATCAGCGACCTGGGGTTCGTCGTGTGCACATGCACACGTACCGGCACCCTCTCTCCCTTTCTCAGTTTTCCTTTTCTCCCAGCAAGTCCCTGGGTTCTTGTCCTTCTACCTCCCCAGTATTTCCAGCAGTAGCCCTTTTCTTAACTGTAAATGTTTCATTAATAAAGCTTTACCCCTCTCCATTCTGGAGGTGTGTGCATTTGGGTTCTGGCAGGTCTGTCACTTGAAAGGCCAGAGGCCTCACATCTGCCCTCGTGCTGTCGTAGTCGTCTCCCTGCACCCAGTGCTGGCTCCTCACCAGCGGCTGTCCGCTGTGCACGTGGGCCTCTCTGCGGTTCAGTCTACAGTCCTGCTCATGGCGCTCAAAGCCCTGCGTAGGCCGGTCTCCTTCTTCCTTCTTCCGTGACTCCCGTAACTCTCTTACTGTTCTTCCCTGTGATTCTCTTACGTTTTAGGCTTGCAGTGGCTTCTTTTACTTCTTTGTACATACTGAGATCCTCAGGGCGTTGCATATACTGTACCCTCTGCCAGTGAGTTCGCCTGCTCCCTCCTTTGGTTTAGAGTAACAGGTACTCCCTTCCCGTCTTACCTGTCCTCTTGGCATCTCTGTACTCCTCCACAGCATTTGTCAGTTATCATTTCTAATCACTTACTGGCTTTACTCTTCACCCACCCCCAGTTCTAATGGGCAGGGACTGTGTCTTCTGTGCACCATCACAGTGCCGGTGCTCACGTTTGTTGAATGAATGGATGAATTAACGAATGAAGGAAGGAATTGGTGGAGGAGACAAGAAAGTGTTGATAATTTTGCTTGGGACATACTTAGAATGTAATTTGCAAAATGTCAAGCTTTTGAAACCTTTTAGTTGATGGATTCAAGAACAGAACTAGAATGAAACTTGGGGAGCTTTCTAGTGTCTGCTGTAGGGCAAGGGCCAGGGGCCCGCTAAGTGGCACTTCCGTATGCAAATGGACATTTGAGGTGTGTAATGGATTTGTTCTTCAGTCGGTATGAGGCGGCAGTGCGCAGACCACTAAGTGTTTCACTAGACAGTTGTAATGGGCTTGAGTTCCTGGTTTGGTGCGGGAGAGATGTGACCCTGTTACCCAGCAGTTACACTGTGGTGCAATGCATGCTGCTCGGAGTGTGTTGGGGTGCAACCGGAATGCCTGGTGGTGCCCAAGATTGTTCCTTAGGCTGGAACAATGACGGAAAATGTATTGGGGGAGAAGGCAGAAGTGTGAAAGGACGTGGTGGGTTTGGGAGGCCCAGCTGCTGGGGCACGTGTAGACTATGTGGAAGTGGGAGAGCTGAGGCTTTTCGTCTCTTCGGGGGAGGGCCTTGGGAGATATTCAGGGAGTGTGCTTGCTACCTGTGGACCTGAGAAAGCCTGCTGTGGCAGTGGAGGGTGTGACTTGGAGGGACGAATCTGGAAGCAGAGGTGAGGGGCCTGTTGTCTTTTTTTTTTGAAGTTCAGTATATTATGTATGAAGTTCCTATTGAAACCCTTGTCCTGGGATTCTTTAGAATTCATTTGGCTGGGGGACCTAATTGTATCTTTGTTCTGCAGTTCAATTAACAAGGAGCTGGGGCCCTTCGTTCTCTAACCTGCTGTTCAGAGCAAAGGATCCAAATGTTTGGGCTTTAAGTAAAATCTACTACATAAATTTTATACCACTAATTCTCCATCTACTAACGACAAGCTAACTTCGCACATGGAGAGATCATTTCCAGCTTATCCAAGAATGCCTGGTGCTGAATGATGTTGGCTTCTGCTTTTGTCTTCTAGTTTCTTTTCCTTCAAAGATTAGTTGAGAAAACCTCACCCGGGGAGACTGTGAGTATCTCCTGCTGACTCCAGTTCATACCTTTACCCGGAATTTACTATGTATGGGTGTGCTTAGATTATGCGAATTTGCCATTTCTTCTGTGATTTTTGTAAACATATTTTTGTTGTTTCTGTAGATAGGTCACTATTGACCCTTCAGGGCATTTGTGAGGATAGAAATGCTGTGCAGTGCTGGGCACGGGGCCTGGCACAGGGCTGTTGTCTCCTTCCCTGGTGGGCTGTAAGCCTTTGGATAACCAATGGGGTATGAGCAGTAGAATTCATGGCCTCTGAGCCAGCCTTGAAACAAATTCATTCTAGATGGAAATTCTATAGCACAGAACACTCAGTTATGCCGAGACACAGGACGTCCAACTTAGAGCTTATTCTCTGACACCTAACGATTTTAGGAAACAGAGGTCCTTGCGCGGCTGCCCGCCCGGGGGCAGGTAACACGAGCACAGATATCTGTGTGGGTCATGGCTGAATTTTCTTGGCACCAAGCTTAACTGCTAGAAATCCTTACATTTTAATACTGAAAACAAAGCAAAACAAAATTTGAGTCTAGAACAGCGTATGTATTTTGCCAGAATCCAAACAACCTTTTTTTTTTTTTTAAGCCATTTCTAGCTGGATATTGCTTCAGTTTATTGAGTGCTTCCTTACACAACTTATTTCACCTTTGCTTCCTTTAGTGCTTCAGACAATATCCCAAAAGCAGATGAGATCCGCACCCTGATTAAAGATGTGTGGGACACTCGCATAGCCAAACTCCGGGTGTCTGCTGACAGCTTTGTGAGGCAGCAGGAGGCACATGCCAAGGTGGGTCGGGCCCCGGGAAGGCCCCATGCTGCTGAGGGGTTTCCTACGGCACTCACTCTGCCTGCTTAGGCTATCACAAGCAGAAATTACTGGCTGTGCTTTTAAACATTATTGGTTTCTTCTTTTTGTTCAGATTTTACCTCTTTCTCAAAATCAGAAACTTCTCAACCAACCCACTGTGTTTTCTCTTGTGTTTTAGCTGGATAACTTGACCTTGATGGAGATCAACACCAGCGGGGCTTTCCTCACACAGGCGCTCAATCACATGTACAAACTCCGCACAAACCTGCAACCTTCTGAAAGTGCCCAGTCTCAGGACTTCTAGAGAAGGACCTTATTTATAAAGGCCTTGTCTCTGCTGGCAGGAGGCTTGCTGGGGGTGTGCGAGTGCTCAGGGCACACTAGAAGTACTCATAGTTCTGGATGTCTAGAACCATTTCTGAATGTAAGAAAAACGTGTAATGAAGCAAAGACTGGATTCCTAAACTTGTTGGAAAGGAACAGGTTGCCCGTAGTCCTGGACATAGTCTTCAATTCCACATCTGTCTCTAGAAGCCAACTATTCTTAGGGGGAAAGAGAAAGCTTTGGCAAACAAGCTGTTCTCCCTAGCAGTCTTGGGTCTCCTGCCCTGAACTGCTGTGTGGGGGCGTGTTCAGTGACGTCAGGTGTTGCTTTGAAAAGACAGGTATTCAGGTGGTTGTGTGGCCCTAGGACTTTTGTTTTCTTTCTTGACACCAATCTCATGGGCTAAACTTAGAGAGTCTAGAGATTGCTCACACAGAGAAGGCTGGCAGGTGAGCGGCTTGTGGTGCCGACTGCTGTTGATCATCTAAGCTCGGATACACAATAAAGGGAATCAACCCAGTCTCTGTTGGTTTTTCCCCCTGCTTACACCTACCAAGCAGGAGGAGCAAGCCACGTGGCTCAACTGAACTGAGGTGTGTAGCAGGCAATTGTAAATGTCAAATACTGTCTCCTGTTATCATGGCTACTTCTGGCTAAGGTTTAAAAGGCTGCTTATCCAGGGAAGGGGAAAGCAGGGAAGAGCTAACTCCGTGTTACTGAGTGTGTGAGTGAAGCTGAAGGCTCGATGCTCGGAAGCAGAGCTGGACCTGTAATGCTGCTCTTGATGGATTTCAGGGGAAGACCCTTTGTTGTAAGTAGTAGAGGCTCAAAATAAGAGTAAATTTTTACATTGAGAAAAAAATTTCAGTTGTAGCGTTTTGCAACTGCTAAATTTTTCATAGAAATTATATTATCTTGAGGGGGGAAAAGATTGTCTGGAGCAGTGATTGATTTTTAACCTTTTTCATCTCATGGCACACATAAGCTAATTACTAAAATTCTGTGGCACACCAAACAATTTTTTTTTTTTTGACAAAGGGAAAAGCAATGCCCTGGACTGAATAGTCAGGTATTGCATGTTTTAAAAATTTTTGTGGCACATGGGTTGAAAATTGCTGGTCTGGAGTCATACAGTGAGTGGAAGGTTCTACAACCTGCTGGTTTTCATCTGTAACGTTGCAAAAGAAGTAGCATGCTACCTCTGGCTTTTTGAAGTGTATGGGCATGATCGACTAAGCCTGGAGGGTCCCTGCTGGTATGTGCCCTTCAGTATTTCAGGTCCAAACTTACTACGTTACTCAAGCAGTTTCTCCATTCCAAATTGCTACCCATCTAGGTGTCCTTTCAACAAGCAGCTGATGGTTACTTGAACACTGAAGGGCCAGACATGAAGGGATTAGGACACAGAAGACCTTGTTTCTGTCATTTAAGGTGACTGTTTAGAGGGTTGGGTTGCTCTCAGATGGCAGAACTTGCCTTTTCTTCTCATTCTTAACTCAGCATCCTTCAGATTTCATCTGGGGAATCTTCTAGAATGAAACCCCATTACTATGGAGGATCAGGAGTCCTATGTATCTCAGATCTTGCCCCTTAATACCTTTCTCTTAAAACCCAAGTTACAGGTTGAATCTGTCTTCACATTTTGCCTATAAAGCTATATAGCTGTTGAGCTTTTTTTTCTTTTAGATTTGGCCTTGTATTTTATGACATAAAAAAGATTTTCCTCTTAACATGATTTAGGAAGATTTTATTTTTTTGGATGTTGTCAGAAATTACAGCAATATATTCATAAATACCTAATTACTACATTCAACAAATAATATTACAATACAGTTAATTCAAACAAGTACACTTAGAACAGGTTTAATTTCACAGCATCTAAACTGCCCCCAGAGTGACCGAGGCACCGCTCCTCCTCCCTCCCGTGGACTGGTTCGCTGCTCTGGCGATTCAGCACAGGGCACATACACAGTAACACAACCCATTAGCATGGTCTTCCTCAGGCCAAGGCAGAGTTAAGGAGTTTAAGTTAAGTGCTGGATCAAAAGGTTGGGGACAGGCTACTGCAAGCAGTAAGAAAGTTGATAGCTTGGTTACTTGAAAGAGTATGGGGATCGCTGCTAAATGGCTAATATACACTTATTTAAGAGAGTAACAGAATCGGCTTGTGCTGACCATCTCCACCTTGTGGTGGGTCCTCGGAATTTTCCACACTTAAAAAAAACACGACTCAGGGAAAGGGAGTATCTTGATTTTTGAGATTTGGCAGCATTGGGAAAAACCCATCCCATGTACAAACTTAAGGTTTCCTGTGTTACAATTCTGCTGATGTGTGGGCTCCTTTGAATATATAAATTTCCATAAGGGTATATAATCTATTAGGATGTCAATGTGAATTTAGTGTTGTTTCCTTTAGCATATATAGACTAAACTGTTGGAAATCCTGTCTTGGTCACTTATCTTAAAGAATGGATTAAATCAGGTTTTCTCACATCAGTTTGGCTCTGATTACACGACCAGGTGTGTAGTACCAAGTGCAGGGGAGAGCTCTGGTTTGCTTCTAAACATCTGATTAAGTGTGGAGCGACACGATCCCGCTTTGGAAGCTGCCCCTGACAAGTTCAGTGAGAACCCTCAGAGGACAGAGGGCAGCCGCAGCCCCCAGGTGCTGTGGGAAGCACACAAAGCAGTGAGCGGAGGCGGGCCAAGGTCTGCATGAAATACCGACACACAGGGCGCTCGCGAAATCAGCTGGAGCAAGTTTGTGTCCTGAATGTGTCTTTTAAATGCAATGTGAGGCTTGAACAAAAAGCTTCAGATAGTGCATGTTTGTCCATTTTTAGGCCTAAACTGCAAAGAAACTTAGATCTCTGAGATGAAAATATCGGCAGGTTATGAAACTGATTGGATGGAGAAACCATTGTTGGGTACTATGTCTTAGTGGTGCGCTTGTTTTCCAAAGACACCTTCTCACCTTTTTCTTAGTTTATTTGTGCTGCCTTTAGCGGTCTCTATGTTCTCTGATTGTCGTATTGAGCCCAAGAACACTCTTAAGATCTGCAGGCAGGTGGGAGTTTGGTGCAGCGGAGTGACAGAAGCTCAAGCGCAGAGCGAATGTGGTGTTTCCAGTGGGAAGGAGCAGATGCAGTTGTGAGCAGCTCAGTCACACATCTTCCCCCCCTGGGGAGACAGCCCCTGGACTGGTGCGTTCCCTCGTCCCACATGCCATGACCTCTTGCCCTGACAGACAAACAGATCCAGCCGAGGGAGCTCCCCTTGGCTGAAGAAATGGGGCTGTGCTTTACCATCAAGTTATTAGATCTATTTTTTCTCTTTTTTTTACTTTAGCCAAGGCCATTACCAAAGCTAATCAGCAAAAGTACTCAGACATTTTCTGTGGTGGAGGAGGAGGACTGGGAGTGAGGTGCTAAGATGTAGCTCTTAAGCTTTCAGACCAGAAACAGCAAGCAGATTTTTAAATAGAGAAATTCAGTGATACTCTGCCCTCATTGCTGGCAGTAGAGCTCCCTCTATACACCTGTCCCCACCTGTGGAACATGTTGATCTCTCAATGCCTTCGCAGGGGAGGAGGCCCACAGAACAGCCCTTAGTTCTCGTCAAGTCGTTTCTGTGGAGAGGAAGGCGCTTGTTGACTGCTGATAATACTGGCGGCACTTTTTGTCTGAGTTTGCTAATAACTGGAAGATTCTTGGCAGACATACAAAGCAAACTGTGTGGGAACAGATAAAGCGACACAATGCCATCTGCCAGCAAGCTGTTCTGCACAGCTAAAGGCTGAGGGTGTGGCCACTGATCTCAGTGCGTAGCCTTCACGAAGGTCAGCCAGCCCTTGGGCAGGGGGTGGGGGGGGTGGGGGGGGTGGTCATGCTCAGGCCTCCTCTCCTTCCCCTCTCCCCAGGCAGACCAACCATTGGCTGTTTTGGCCTCAGGTTCAAGCCCATTCAGGCAAGAGATACTTTGTTGATCTAGATTAAACCCTGCCTGAATGAACAGTAACTGGGACAAGAGGGAAAATTTCCCCCATTGCTTTGCATGGATGTGATTATCCCAGTTCTATCTGCTCCTGTGCTTGTCACAGTTAGTTCAAAAGGAGGAGAAGTTCAGCTCAGACATTGCTTATCCTACTTTTAGGCTTTTACAAAGCTTTGCATCTAAATAAAGCCTCTAAAGTTTCTACTTTGCACCTGTTCTCAGACTGCTGTAAGACACGTTAGAATTCTATCACAGAAACCGCTCACTTCCTGATTCTTTTACAAAAGCCCCGGGTCTGTATGTGTGTGCACAGGCACACACCCAGTATCTGTCTTGTTCACCCTAGACTAGCCCCTCCTCACTAACAGCAACTGGGTGTAACTGCTATTTGCTGTCCAGAGCTGGGGGAGGGGCAGAGGAGGAGGTAAGAAGTAATGCATGGCTTTCTACATCGTTTTCTGGTGCAACTCAGAAATGAAGTGATCGCATAGGCGCCAGTGGTAAGCTCTTTTTACTTTTCTTCTTCTTTAATTTTTAAAAACACTTCAATATTTAATGTCCTGACCAGCAGCAGTACAGACACTAAAGCAAGTTTTTTTTTTGCCCAGAAAAACAAAAAACAAAAAACAAAAAAAACAGAACCCCCAAACAGGAAAACAAACAAACAAAAATCCCCCCAAACCACATTAAAAATGGCAGGCTTTTTATAACAATAATTAAAGTAATAAAAACATACAAAACTTTGTTTTTAATATATGTACACAGTACAAGGCTGAAGCACCTTTGACTTTTCTCTCAAAATTTGTTTGTATGAAAACACCCCCCTGCAGCAACAATTTGGTGGGCGTGACTGTATGTACACATAGAGCTCTGTACATTCCCCCACGGAGTAATAAAAAAGGTACCTTCAGTGTGTCGATTTGCTTTGTCTTTAGGTTAGAGCTTTTCCTGGGAAAAGCCTATGGGCGAGGCTTTAGTACTGTTGCTTCGTGTGCTCTTAGGACCTGTTGCTTTTAAGAAAATTTTGCAGAAAAGTAACTGAAACAAATAAGCCCTTTACTTAAAACGCACCCTACCTTCATTCAGCTGAAGGGGGGCCTCAGTCCTGGGGAGGAACAAGACCGACCCCCACGCTGTAGCAGAAGCAAACTTGGGCCTCACGGCAGAGTAACACGGCAACACAAGAAACGGGACATGAGCGGCCCGATCCCATCCCACACACCCAGGGGCTATAAACGATGGAGTTTTAGTGTCAGTGATGGAGCCTTCATTTTCAGATTTAAAAATGTGACACGGGGAAAGAAAGAACAAAACCACCTTTAAAAAGTAAATATGGGCGTTGTCCTACATTGGTTGCTCGCTGAATTACAAAGGTGATTCAATTGCATTGAAGTCAAGGCGAGTTCGTTCTTTTTCTGGAGCCTGGAATCCTTTGCTTCATGCATGGCACATTCTTATTATTTTTTTAAGCTTCAAACCTCCCAGTGAAAAATATTAAATATTCAAGGTAATAAAATAGATAATATTTCTATACTATAGGTTCGGCCTAGTGCAAGGGAAACCGTCACCTAGGATATCCCTTAAAGTAACCCCTAGGCCAATGCATTGCAGGCAACGCAAGGCACTTCCGTAAGTGATCCAGTTCTGCCTGGAGTCGCTCCCTTTCCGAGACAATCTTCTGTTTCTGGCTCCTCAGTTCCTGCAGGGAGAAATTCACATTAAACAAACTGGTTTCCTGGAAATGTATGTGATACATAAATTGCGGGAGGCCACTTAGATAAGTACACCTTTGGCACTTTTAGAAAGATTTTATTTTTAGAGCGAATGGGAGGGAGAGAAACATTGATGGGTTCCCTCTCGAACGCCCCTGCACGCCCCCAACCGGGGACCTGGCCTGCAACCCAGTCATGTGCCCTGACCAGGAGGAACCGAACCACTGAATTGGCTGCCTTTTGGTTTGAGGGACTACGCCCAACCCACTGAGCCACACCAGTCAGGGCTGAACCTTTGACCCTTTGAAACCCCCCCCTCCCAGTGCTCTGACATTGGCCTCTTGGCTAAGTCTGAACTGGGTCTTCCCAAGCCCCGGATTCTCACAGCGCCTGCTCTCATACAGCCAGCGTCCCCTGCTGTCTCAGCTTCAACTGTGCAATTTAGAAAGGGAGCACTGACACTACACCACCTCTGCCACTTCACCCGGTCCCAGCCCTGCATGCCTGTACGGGGAGGACGCCCTTGGGGTGTGTCACGTGGCACAGCTGGAAGACCTGTTGAGCCAGGCTGCGGGGCGGGGGGGGGGGGGGGGGGGGGGGGGGGGCGGGGAGGGGGGCCGCAGCGCTTGTTTCCCTCAATAACTTTACTCCTTTAGTAAAATCTTCCTCCTTAGCAAATCACAGCAGGGCAGACTGACAAAGGCAATAAATAATCCCTTCGAAGGGATACATATAAATAGCATCTGCATCATTCCAGGATCAATACTCCGTGAATTAACGACACCTCCCTCCTTAGCTGGGTTAACCAACTGACCCCTGAACCACCCCACCCCCCTAACCCCAAGAATACAAGTTTTAAACTCAAGGGTGGGATTCCCCCTCAAAGCTTGTCTGTATGGGTGGGTACCCTTGAATCCAAACTTGAAAGGTTAAACCAAAAGGCAGTGTGTCTCCAGAAAACCCCACCAGGAGCTGAGTTTCATTCCCTTTCCCGTGTGTGGTGCCTCCAGGACTCACCGCCATGCTGTGGGAGAGCTGCTCTGCCGTGAGACTGAGGCTGTGGTGCTGGGCTTCCAGCCGTCTGCACTGCGTCTGCAACACCTGCCGCTCCAGAGTTTGCTCTGAAAAGACAAGCGATGTTCATACGTTTTCTGTACACAGGGTCCACAGGCCCTGCTGCTTGTCTCCCTCCCTCCAACGCAGGCGGCACAGTGCCCCCTTTGGAGCCCAATGCCCCCAGCTCTTCGTGCCACGCTGGTAAATACATCCGTGCTACTAACTCAGATCCAGCCCAGTGGAATCAAAAAGGATCAAGCATTGAAAAGCAATTTAAGAGATACAGAGTGAGAAGCAACTAAGAGTAAGCTTATGGCCTTAAGTTATATTTTTTAAAAAGAAACATAAAAAAATACAGGAATTAGCCTTGAAAAATTTTAAGCTGCTAAAAATGGCCAGAATAAACTTAGAAAGGTTACGGGTTTGATTCCCAGTCAGAGCATATGCCTAGGTTGTGGGTTCGGTCCCTGGTCAGAATGAATGAGAGAGGCGCCACCGATAAGAAGTTTCTCTCTTACTCTTTCTTTCCCGCCCGTCCCCTTTCTCTAAAACGATAAGCATGTCCTTGGGTGAGGATAAAAACAAACAACAACAACCAGGGAAGGCTACCTGAGTAATTTTATAGAAGGTAGAACTGGATAACAAAATACACTAAAATTAGCATCTAATACCACTTAAAATGTCTAAAATGTTACAAGTATTAACAAGTCAAATTCGGCAAGGAGGAAACATTAGAAAACAAAGGTAAAGAATAGGCTTGTCATCTCAACGGGCACAGAAAATGCATTCATTGACCTGTGACAACCATTCGCCATGGGCTCAGCAGCCAATGGGACACTTCGAGAGACTGTTAAGTTTCACAAGACAAGAGCACCCTTAGTGCCTCTTCTATTCAACAGCTACAGGTTCTAGGCAATGAGGGATGACAAAAAAAGTTACGCATTCAAAAGGAAAGAACTTACAATCAGCAGGTCTGATCATCTGTAATTATCTAACCAATAAGGCATATAAAAATCTAAAACCCATAATAACAAAGTGGTATCTAAAATCTAATAAAAGTAAGCTGCTCATGGAGAAAGCAACATTTTTTAATACAATTTACTACCATATACATAAATGGAATAACATCACTATCAAGGGTATTAATTCTTCCCAAATCTATACCTTCAAAAATTCTAACAGGAATATTTTGGGTGGAACAAAGGTGACTCTACAATTCGTGGAGGAAAGCCAAGGGCAGAGGACAGCGCAGAACAAGGTAGGGTGAGTCACTCCCGACGATGGAGAGCTGCAAGGACAGGGCAGCACCAGGGCGGCACCAGTGAGGACGCGGCCTGACAGGCATGCCCCACAGGGCAAGAGGCGCCCTGTAATCCACCAGGGTAATGGTTGTCTGGGCGGGAAAGATGAAGTTAGATTTCTGCCTTATTTCTTAGACAGGAAGGAATTCTAGGCACAGGAAAAACAGAACATGAAGACTTTAGAGGAAAATGGAGAATAAGTCCTTGGCAGTAGGGGAGGAATTCCCAAACAAGGAACCCACAAACATCAACCCAGAAAAGACGGGTATGTCTCACTCTCTTAAAATAAAAAATGCTGTAATGGCTTCTGGATACATACATATGTGCTTAAAGAATAACATGTAGCCTGGGCCATGTGACTCAGTGGTTGAATCATCATCCCATAACCAAAAAGGTCTCAGGTTCGATTCATAGTTGGGGCACATGCCTAGGTTGGGGGTTCACTGCCAGTCTGGGCATGTGCAACCCCTGGCCTGGACACATACAATCCCCAGTCCCAGTGTGGATCCCCGTCTGGGTGCCTACGAAGGTAACCAATCGATGCTTCTCTCCCTTCCTCTCTAAAAAAACAAACGGTCCTGGCTGGTGTGGATCGAGTGCCGGCCTGCACACTGAAAGGGCTGCTGGTTCAACTCCCAGTCAGGGCACGTGCCTGAGTTGCAGGCCAGGTGCCGAGTAGCAGGCATTGGAGAAGCAATCAATCAATGTATCCCTCACACACAGATGTTTCTCACTTTCTCCCTCCCTTCCTCTCTCTAAAATTGAATAAATAAAATCTTAAAAAATAAAGCAAATGAAAATGTCCTCAGGTTGAGAATAAAAAATTAGAAAAGGGAATAATACGTAAGTGATGGACGAATTCAAATAAAGGGTTCCATCTGAAGGAGGCAAATAAGTGAAGTGTACGAGTTGATGCTCTGGTTGGGGCTACATGAATACCTCGTTAGTCTGATTTTTCAAAGTCTTTAAAATGATTATGATATACACAATCAAGTGTTTGTATTTAATAGTATTTGCAACACAGTGTTACTTGACAAAACACTTCTACGATACGGTGATAAATCAGTTAGGACGTGGCAGCCCGGGTTTGGCTAGTCGTGACTGGCACTTCCCAGCTGTGTGAGGGCGGCGAGTGCAGAGGAGCAGGGCTCACCACGGCCACGGGACCAACAGACCAGGAGGCTGGGCACCGGTCAGTGCTCTGCACCCAAGAGGCTCTTCTCAGTAATCCGCCTGCCTGTTTCACAGGGAGGGCAAGGCTGGGCACCTCCACTTCTCTCCGCACGAGTTCACAGCGCCCAGTTGCCGTCTAAGCTAGAGGGGGCTCATGCAGGCGTCCGGAGAGACCGAGGTGTGGTGGAGGGAGGCGGTGTGCTAGGAGCACGATGACGACGCTTCAGCTCCACCAGCACCCAAGCCTGGAGCTCTGCCACCCGGTGCCCTGGCCAGTGTGGGAGCGGTGTGTGTGCCCGAGTCCCCCAGGGTGGGTTTCAGCAGGCAGGGTGAAGTGCGCACTCGAAGTTGAGAATGACACATGCCGGCGCTGACGGGCTAGCCTCCCCGCACACAGTGCTAGTCCAGGAGGATGCCAGCGCCTGAGGGAAACCGCTCCCAGCACTGGCGCGCTTCACGTGTGAGGCGGGCTCAAACAGCATGAGGCCTGGCTATCGGGGCTCAGCTAAAGTAATGTACTTTCCGTTTTCCAGGACCCTTGCATGTAACTACGAGCGTCAGAACTGACAGAAGATTCAGAAGTACAGCTGCCCTGGCCAGGTAGCTCAGGTGGTTAGAGCACCGTCCTGCTATATCAAGGCTGCGGGTTTGATCTCAGGTCGGGGCACATACAAGAATCAACCAATGAGTGCTTAAGTTAAGTGGAGCAACAAATCGATGTTTCTTCCTCTCCCCTGCCCCTTCCTGTCTAAAATCAATTAAAAAAAAAGAAAGCGGCGGCAGAGTGGAAGACAGCACAGAGGGCAAGGCCTCCGGACTGTCACACTTAGCGGTAGCAAGCACCTGCTACCTCAGTTTCTCTGGTAAGAATGGCGTTAAGTTTGTCCACGAGGAATTACCATTATAAGTCCAGTCCAGGAACTTGCAGAAGCCTGAGAAACAGTTCTCGGGCAAAGAAATGGGCCAAACAGCTAAGGAAAATTTACCTTCTAATTTTAGTATCTAGTTGTGCCCTAGAAAAACCTGCCAGTGCTATCGCTTAGAAACAGCCTCCAATGTTGGCAGTGAAACCCTGTACTGATTTGTCTATTAACTTCCATTCACTTTCTTCACTGGCCCTCAGTTGGCTCCCCTTCCCCTTTACCTTCTACATGTTCCTGGTAAGCTTCAAAAATTGCCTCAATCCCTTGCCACTTGCGCCGGGGGGGTTCTTCATCATCCTCTTCTCCATCCTCTTCCTCCTCCTCCTCTTCCGAGTCCTGGTCAGTCTCCTGTGTGAGGGGGCCCTTCCTCAGAGCCGGGGGCTCCTGCTGCCCGTTGTGCTGGGGCAAAGGGAGCCGGCTCGAGGACTGCAGCTCAGGAATGTTGTAGTGGATGGACGTGTCGACTTTGTGGTTCTGCTCTGCAGACAGAACAGTTACGTTTCCTGGCAGGGAGAGACAGAGGGAATGAAATGGAGCAACCCCTGTTCTCCCACCTTTAGTGACTCCCACCAAAATGCCAGTGAGGAGTGGATCCTGGGGCTCCCACGTGGGGCTAGCATCGCTTTTAGGTCATAAAGTGATCACTAGGCTTAGTGAAACACCCACTGAGTATAGTTATTGAAGGATGGGGAGATTTCCAGGGAAATATACTTGAGGGACACTGGGAAAACCCTCCGCTGTAGGACCCGTGGATCCTATTTTTGCCAGAAAGGCACCTCGCCTGACCTTACTAAAAGAAGTGCTTCTACTAAACTCAGATGGTATCACACGTTAAATTTTCTCCAAGTGTGGTACGCAGATTGGCAGCATCAGCATCACTTGAGCACCTGCTAGGAACGGAGACACCCTAGACCTGCTGAGGCAGAATCCTCCTCTAACGACCTCCCCAGGTGCCTCAGGCACACTGAAGCTCCAGAAGGGCAGGCCCACGGCTGCTGCTGAGTGACCGCTGGGGCCTGTGAACGTCAGCCAGCGCTACTGTGACGCAGCAGCCTCCCTACCTTTGTGCTTCTGCAGGGCCTTCTGGGTGGACTGCAGCACGGACTCGTGGAACTGATGTGCAAACTCCTCTGCCATGAAAGGCTCCCACGGCTTGCTCTTCCCGTTGATGCTGTGGGACAGTGGCACGGGAATGTCCTTGGGCGCGGGGCCCCTGATGTAATGCAGCATGCTCAGGCTCTTCTTGCCCCCAAGGGCCTCACTCAGCCTGCCCTTCTCGCCGCTGGCAGGAGCTGGCTCCTGGACTCGAGATAGCTCCTGTGGCCGGAGCTGTTCCAGTCTCCCAGGCTCTGTGGCCTTTGGGACGTCAGACAGGGAGGCAGCAATACCCACAGGCTTTTCTATATCCAGAGAGGCTGGCTGCGTGGCTGGTTCTTTTAGAGACAGAAAGCAAGGAAACTGTTAAGAGCTGCAAGTGACCAGGTGGACCCTGACCTCTACAGTTCACATTTAACAACGACCTAGTACAAAGGACCAAGACTTGGGGCTGTGTAATTAAATGTCAGTGCCTGAAGTGGCCTGACACTGAGTGGCCTGAAGATGGGGTGTGGTAGCAGCAAGTCCATCCTTGAAAGGTGCCCCAGGAAGGCATCTGGAAAGGAAAAGAATCTGAAGAAAGAAGTTGCTTTAGGTCATCCAAAAGGTAAGAAGTTATGTAGCCCAACCCGACAAGAAAGACTGCGCTAGGAGGTAAGAACAGGCTGGACACTAAGGATCTCCACTCGGCAGCTCAGTGATGTGTAATCAAAGCCGTGAAGAGAGAGAGGTGTGAAAGCAGATGCTGGACAGGCCTGGAGGCAGAATAAGCAAGACAGACGCAGGAGAAGAGAGCCGGTGAAGGGCAGACAGGGGCAGCAGGGCCAGAGCAGTGGAGCCGACACCTGGCACCCAGGGCTTCGGCGGGCGACGGCTACTACACTGAGTTCTGTGGAAGCCAGGACCCTCCCCCTTAACTCGCTGAGCCCTGACTTCCAACTCTCACGTCCTGTCCCGAGGAGATCCTTCACAATCGTGGAGGAAGCTTGTATAAGAGATGGAGAGAAGCACATTCTGTCTCCAGGAGGAAAAATTCATGATGAAGAAGACTTGAGCAGTCGCTTCTGACCCTGGGCAGCCCACTGGACAGTCCTGGGCAGTGGCAGATGGGGCTGTTCTTCCCGCCCTGGGCCTTACCACTCAGGGAGACAGCAGGACTGTCCCTCGGAGAGTTCCTGAGTGAGTCTGCCGCTGCTGCTGACAGCGCCTTCTGCTTCATGGCATGGAGCATTTCGACAAGTTTCTCTTTGTCTATGAGGAAAGCAGCCCGAGGTTAACAAGACAGTTGCATCATTTCTGAGAGGGAAGGGGAGCGGGATTCTAGCCCAGGCCGTGACTGGCAGGTGCAAGTCCTTTAAACCAAGGAAAACACAGAGCAGGCACCATGGGGGCAGGCAGTGTTTAAAAGAAGAAAACGTCACGTTAGAGCGAGCCCAGATTCCTCGCAGCCTTTACTACATAGCATCTCAGATGTGTTCCAGAAATAGCTGCGTGTGTGATGATGACAGCTGCACGAGATAATGGGTACCTGTGATCCTCCAAGGTGACTTCTGAGGATGCCTTCTTATTTAAAAGACAAAGATGTCGGCCCCAACACACGGGGACAACCTAAAGACCCACACAGCACCTCTGTAAGCACAGGTGGCTTTCAGGCGCACCCGCCACCCCCCTCCCCAGCACGCAAGCACAAGTCCCATGACGGCTGCCATTTACTGAAAAGGAACAGACTCCTGTGACGTTTGACGCCACAGATTCTTGCTGCAGTAGCACTTCTTGCTGAGGTTTAAATGGCCACATCACTGGTGGCTTCCTCTAGGAATTAAGTCAGGCAAAAAGATACTTTTGCAAACAGAACTATGTGTGTTCCCAGGGATTGGTACTGTTTATCAACACATCATGGCCCCTTTTGAGTAAAAGCAAGAATTCCAACCTACTGGTTAAAGACAAAAAGTAAAGTGCTACACTCCAACAATGAAGAAGGTAGAAGCAACTAAATAATCAATACGCACTTCTGCTTGCCTTTCGACTTCCTTCCACAGAGAGGTGAGGGGCTATCAGCAAGGGGGACTTGGAAATGCGCAAATGAGCACCCCTGACGGGCCAGGTTCTCACGTGAACCAGTATCCTATCCTGCACTAAGCGAGCACGTGGGCAGACCAAGGAAGCGGACACGCCCAGAGTGATCAGACCACACCATGTCTTCTACACTGAGTTCCAGCCCGAAGAGTCAGCCCCAACATGGCCAACCTGGAAGAACCTTTCAGGGCAGACTCACAGTGTGTTTGGCTCTGCCGGTCGGGCACAGACCACCCAGGCCTCCTGCCATCAGCACGCAAAGGCCAGGGGGCCACATCAGCGGCACAGTAAGAAAGGCCTACTACCACAGAGCCTGGAGTGCTCTGCTACAGGAAGGCGCACCTATGCCTTGCATCCAAGAGGGTTGCTAAACCCGCGTTTCAAGTGACAAGAGCAGCTTTACATACAGAACAAACACCAGCAAGTCTTCTTTTCCATCCGAGATAAAATGAGAAAACAGGCTTCAGATGGGACAATTTGAGTTTCAGCTGGAAAAAGGCAGACACACTAGGGCAGGGCTACCAGAGCAGAGGGGCTGCTGCTTCCTCGGGTAGCCAAAAGGAGTTAAGAGAGCCCCGGACCAAAGTGTTTTCAGATTCCACCCAGAACATGGGTCCCGGATGTCCCAGGAGTCCTTCAGAAGCTCCTAGTAAGTCCCACCCCCGAAAGGCCCAGGCGAGGCCCTACCTTTCCTCTTCTCGGCACTGATGTGGGTCAGGTTAAAGATAGTCAGGAACTTCTTCTTCTCTTCGAAGTTGGGGCTGTTGTTCATCTCATCAGGGCCATAGCGGGTGAACAGGGCCAGTCTCGGTGAAGGTGTCTGCCGCTTGTTCTGAATCGTCGGGGGCGATGGGCTTCTCTCTCTCAGCATCCGCCGCCGCTTCCTCCGCTTCTGGGTCAGCAATTCCTCCTTCTGCTGTTGGGTGGTCAAGCCAAAAAGTTGCAAAAACTCTAGCTTCTAGATTGGGAAAGAAAACAAATGAGTTTGAAACCACCAGCAGTGGTGTGATTCCACTATCTCAGGGGTCCCTCCTGGGGTCCTCGAAACCCATGTACCATGGCCAACTCTGTGCCGGGCCTTTGAGAAGGGGGACCCTACAGCATGCCCAGACACCTGTGGTCAGTGGGGACTGCAGGAGTGCAGGCAGGCCCCAGCATACACAGGGCCTACCGGGCAGTGGGACAGCCAGGAGGCAGGCACCAACAGGAGCATCAGAAGCCAAGCCCCGTAGTCTGACACAGCAGCAACGAGACCCCAGATACCTCGGAGGACGTATCCAGTTTGAGGGGCGGCTGCTCAGCCACACAGCGGAGGTGGGCCCTAACCTCCTCTTCGTCACTTTCGTCGTAAGAGTCATCCAGGTCGTAGTAGTATCCTGATGACAAGAACAGATGCATTTAGCTGGGCAAGAAGACTCAGTTCTCTAGTGGAAGGACACAAGCCGGGCACCACTGTGATCTGTGTGTGCCGATCCATCCATCAGGCCAGGCCTTGCTGGCCCCTCTTAGCAACCCAAAACCTGGACTCCTTTCTACCCTGGGGCAATGTGCATTAACCCCTAGTCCTAGAGCTTTTCAGGGATGGCAGGTGGAGGCAGGAGGCAGACTCCAGACTTTGCTTAGACCCATAACCCCAAGAAGCCAGGCAGTCCCCGGACTGACACGGATCCCCAGCAGGGGACCATTCATCACACAGGCCTGGGCTGTGACCATGGCAACCCAAGACTGTTTGTGCACATCCACTCATTCCTGCTGTGGCCATCTGGGTCCGTTACCCAGGAGGGAATAGGCACACTTAGATCCCCGTTGTCTCAAAGGCACAGAGCATGCATGCAAACTCAATGTGCACAGAACAGCAGCAGAATCCCTGCACCCAAGGGCACCAGGGGTTCCCCACCCTTCCTTTACAAGGTGAATAGAAGAGAGAGTCCTTCTTAGGCCCTAAGTCTAGCCTAGACCAGCAACCCAGGAAGACATGGCCTTGGCCCCAGCTTCTGGTTAAAAGACTGCACTTGACCCCATATCAGAGTCAAGTTTCCAGCAGGGGAGGGGAGGGGGCGGGGAACTGGTCTGGGGCCCTTGATGTCTCCTGGGCCTATTCTCTTGGCTCTTTGGGGAGCCCAGGGAGCTCTGGCTAAGCCTCCTGATCCCACAGCAGTAAGAAGGTGGCCAGAACCCCCGCCCTTGCCCAGTCCAGGCCCACCTGCCCGCAGCTAATGGTGGCAGCTCCCTATATAGAGTCCCCACTGGGCTCAGGCAGTCTCTCAATAGCCAACTCCTGTTATGCTGCGCTATTCATTTTTAAAACTATCTTAGTAACCTCTGCTCATCATTTATTAGTCATGCATTTCTGCGGAACCATCCTTACAGGCAGGCAGGCTTTGATTGGACTTTTCAGGACAATATGCATTTTGGCAGGACGGGCAAGGACCCTGGGTCTACCTCCCCAGCAGAGGTATCAGGTAGCTACGCAGAAGCCAGTGGCCTTGCTCCCTGGTGCTGCTAAAACCCCAGAGTGGGAGGCAGGGACAGTACAAGGGGCTGAGAGGCTGCCACGATCGCTCCCCAGTCCCGGGAGGTCAGGGCCACCCAGGGAGACTGGACCTTTCTCCTGGGCCTCTCGCCGTCTGCGCTCTTCCAGGTCCAGCTTGCTGACCAGCCTCCGGCGCTGCTGCAGGAACTCATCATAGATGTAGGCAGGGTCAGAGACCCGTGGTGCGGGGGGCCGGTAGGGTGAGCCTGGCTTCAGGGGTCCAGTGAGTTCCCCAAAGGGGGCTGGCTGGGTGAGGGAGGCCCGCTGCTGGCCCAGGATGGTCTGGGTGGACTTCTCAAGCTCAGCCAGGAAGGGCCCAGGCCCGTGAGGAAAGGTCTGGTGCTCCAGGCTCCCTGCCTCCCGTGGTGGCGGTTGGTACTTGTCCAATGGGGTGGCCTCGCGCTTCCGGGGCCCCTCCTCCACCTTTTCTGAGCAGTAGACCCGTTCCACCTTCACCAGCGGAACAGCCGCCTGGCGACTGGGCTCAAATGGGGCTGGGTGGCTGTGCAGAGGGTGGCTCTCCGAGGCCCGCCGTGTTTCCAGGGTGCTATCCATCAGGGACACTGGGTTC
Organism: Desmodus rotundus; assembly: GCF_022682495.2. NCBI lineage: Eukaryota > Metazoa > Chordata > Mammalia > Chiroptera > Phyllostomidae > Desmodus > Desmodus rotundus. Next base: position 28,703,707 of record NC_071398.1, on the reverse strand, counting down.
CAGAGGGCTGTGGGCACGGAGTGGTGCTGGGGCTTGGGCGAGATGAGGGGCGGGGGCCCGCCAAAGTGCTGCGGGGGGTCTCGGCTGCCTGGCTCGTGACGGTTCGGTCCCGGCCTAGGGAGTAAGCAAACCAAGCCATGAGTTGTGAGAGAATGGGCACACCAGGCACCCACCCATGGGCCTCCCAGGCTGCCTGCTAGGGCCCCGGTATAAGAGGCAGCTTCACAGATGGCCCAGACAAGAGTCCCCTTCGAGAACCAGGTGCTAGAGGGGTGTGAAGGCCTCCTTCTCTAAGCCACTTGGCCAGGGGCTGGAGGGAAGGACACAGCTTCCACTCCTCACCCAGGTCCTGGCCGTTTTCACATGACTCTACTCTCCCTTCAGCCGACCTGAGACAAGTGTGTGTAGACCTGCTTTTGAGAGGATGTGGAAGCTGGGCAGTGGACACTGCCTGCTGAGGGCACAGGGATGGTCTCAGGCCCCAGCCAGTCCCTCTTTCTGTCGGGTTTCTCACCCAAATCCTCGCAACAGCTCATCCTGTTCCACCACCTCCTGAATCCCTGTGAACTGCTGTCAGGACAGACCCTCATCTTTGTTTCCCACGGGGTCCCATTGCAGAGAGGATGAAGACAGAACTCTGGTGCCAAAGGGGTGGCCCTGCCACTGGTACCCATATCCCGAAATGCCAAGCTGTGGGAAAATATTGGAGGGCGGGCCGGTTGCCTTCCAGGTGGCCACAACTCCACTCTCCCCACTGTCCCCACAGACAGCAGCAACAAAAACCGGCTTCCAGGGACTGCTCTGCCTAGTAACGCAGGGGAGACCCTCACAGCCAGGGTGGGCCTGTGCCTCTGCTGACCCCCAGTGGACCCCGTCAGAACTGCAGCAGCCCCTGGTGGCCCCAAAGCGGCAGCTGGGCTGGGGCCTGACCAGGATGTCCACCAGACCAGTGGCTTTGCCATGCAGCCCTCCTAAATGACCATTTCCTTAGTGCATTTAAAACAAGATTCCACAAAAGGCTATTTGGGTGTTGTTTCCCTAAAGTGTATCTTTTTTTTTTTTTTTTTTTTAAGGAAAGCCCCATGCTATCCAGGTGACCAGGGCAAGGTCTGAGGGGATGGAAGGGGAAGACGCAGAGGGCACTGTGGGTATGTGACCAGGCTCACCGGTCTCTCCCTGCCTGGCTATGGAAGGGGGCATTTAACCACAGTCACCAAGGCTCCTCCTCATTTTTCTGGACGGGACCCAGGCCGGGAGATAAACCCCCCAGGTCTCCACACTGCCTTTAATCAGCTAATCAGCGGAGTACAACAGGGAACCACAGCTTGTTGTTAAAAGTAAACAACAAAATAAAGCCTGTCCGCAGGATAAATATCTCAAGCACTGGAGCCCAGCACTGAATGGCTGTCTAGCTTGAAGCACAAGGGCCGGTCAGAACATCATATGCATGCTGCTGTGAGGACCACTGAGGCCAGGTAAGAGGTGGGAGCCACTTCCCCTCCACACCCAATGCCTGCACAGGGCTGCAAGGCCCTGAGGTGGAGGCCGCCCCTCCTGGAGTTCTGGAAGCTGCACCAGGATGCTGGGGCCCTGAGCTTTGGAACATGCCCGAGGGAACCGGAGCTCCAGATTTTATCAGGAGACTCGGACTTGTGCTGGCTCCTCTCCCAGTCCCCTGGGCACGAGGGGAGTTAGAGGAGCAGGGAAGAGCTCACAAGCAGACAAAGCTAAGCCTCTGTGTGACCTCGAGGTGGGCCCAGAGAGGCAGACAGCAGGCCCGAGGCTGCAAGAAGACCCAGCCAGCTCCCGCCCAGCCACACCCAGTTAGCCCAGTGAGTCCCCTCGCCACCCCACTAAACAGCAGATACTGCAGCAGGGCTGCTGGGTGGGTCAGCTGAACCCAGGACACAGCAAGAAAACACACCAGTCAGCCAAAAGCTAGAGGAGACGGAGGGAGGGCAGGGAGAGAGGGAAGGGAGGGAGGAAGGAGGGAAGGAGGGAGCGTGTGGACATTTAAAATGCCCAGACACCCAAATGCTTCTTATCCCTGGTCAAAACGATGGGCAAGAGCTAGAAAGGCACTCAGAAATCTTCCCACCCAACCTCCTTTGTGCACTGCTGAGGAAACCAAGGCCCAGAGAGAGAGAGAATGTCCGGTGTCCCTGAGTCCCCAGAGCAGGCCCAGACAGGGCTCCGGAGGTCTGGTTGGGCTCTGCACCAGCTCTGGCTAAAGGTCGCAGCCCCGCCCTTTAGAATGAGCCCTGGAGAGCTGAGGAGTGAGGTACGGGACAACAGATGAGCCAGACCAACAGGTGGAAGCAGAGAGGCCTGGGGGGCAGCTGTGAGAATGGGGCCCTGGGGCCAAGGTCACACGCAAGTGTGGGCAGCTGGGGGACCCAGAGACAGGCACCAGCGCCTACCGGTGAATTCTTTTACAGTGGGGCCAGGAAACGGGTGGATGTTTTTTTTACAAAATCAATAAAGCTAATATTTTTACTTAAATAAAAATTAAAGGCAGTCCCCTTCACTTAAAGTTTGAGCTTGGAAACAGGAAGATGGAAAGAACAGGCTGTAATGATTACCTAAAGCTTCTCCCTCATGCTTTTCAATGCCATGTGTGTCCCCTTGGAGACACAGCCGGGCTGCGTGGGCAGGGCCCCAGCTCTGGACACTGGCCTAGTGGACTTTATTCCTTAGGGACAGGATGCCTCTGAGCACCTCCTGGTTCCTCAGAGTCACTGTTTCCTTGTGGGCAAACCGCAGTCAGAAGATGAAAATGAAATGCAGTAAGCGAAAATGCTCGGCAGGGTGATGGGTAAACCAGAGGTGCTCAACAAGTGTTGGCTGGCTAGAGATAAATCTGAATGTGACAAATGTCTTCCCACGCACCCTCAGTTGGCAAGCCCTACCTGGTGCTCTCGGGCCTGTGCTCGGGCTCCGTGGGCACCGGAGGCCGGCCCATGTCCAGGTGCTGCTCTAGCACTTGCTGCCGGAACTCCGACACCTGCGACTGCCGGTCCTCCTTCTCCTGCCGCAGCCGCCGCTGCCGCGCCAGCCACTTCTCCTCCTCGTTGGTGCGCTGGATGAGCAGGGCCGTGGCAGCGCTGCTGCCCGGCAGAGAGAAGATGCCATGGTTGGAGAGAAGGCTGGGCATGGCGTGATGAGGAGCAGGCGCTGGGTGCAAGGGGTGCTGCACAGGCTTGGGCACCTGCAGGCTCGACTCCTTCAGCTTCTCTGTGGAGGGAGAAAGCCACAACATCTCAGCAGGACTGGCTCTCTCCCGTCTCCTCTCCTGCTCCTGACCGCTCAGAGGGCCTGCTGCCCCGCAGCCAGCGCCAAGACAACCAAAGGGGTCTCATGGATGCTTTCAGAAAGTGTGCTTTGTCCCAAGGGAAATGTGGCCACTGGCAGGTGCTGCTCGCACAGAGCCCAGGGCTAACCCACTGGCAGCGGAGAGCTGGGCAGGCACAGGCTGGCTCACAAGAGCAGGTTGTTACATTTTTTACGAACCAGAAGAGCCAGTTATTAAATAAACCCTTGTTGGAAGTTAGATACAAATACTTAAGTTGAAATTAAGTGTTAAAAGCCAAGGTAAAAAGTATTCAAAGCTCATTAGTTCCTAATCCTTTTGCTATATTTGATTATTGTGTACACTCTTGAAGTCATCTACATCTACTGTATTTGTGCCGTGTGTCACTGAGCATCTCTTCCCAACTCCGTGTCCAGTGGCCTCAGGTTTGTAGCTAGAACCAGCCACGGTGGGAGCCTCCACTGAGGAAGTTGGCGGGTGCCACAGAATCAGGCCTTACCCTCAGAGCACTACCTGCCAGCACATCACTGCAGCCAGCCCGCCCCAGGGGGCCGAGGTCTACCCTCTGCCTCACCCACTCCGGGTACCTGCTCGGGTTGGGGTTAGCTGCTCCGAGGGCTTGGCCCGCTCCTCTGTGGCATGGCCGCGCAGCCCGTGCAGCTCAGCCACAGGCAGGAAGGCTGGCTCCAGCGCCTTGGCGGCCAGCAGCTCCTTCTCACGGGCCCGCTGCTCCCGCTGGCGCTCCAGCTCCCGCTCCTTCTCCCGCTCGCGCTCCAGCTCCTTTTCCCGCTCCCGTTCCTTCTCCCGTTCCCGCTCACGCTCCTTCTCCCGCTCACGGTCAGCTTCCCGCTCGCGCTCCCGCTCCCGCTCCCGCTCGCGTCGCAACTCCTCGTCCATCTGCAGCCTGTGCGGAGCAGAAAGGGAGGCTGAGCCCCATTGTGAAGGGGAACCAGGACGAGTTCACTAATAAGAATTCCCAGGAGTGAGAAGCTGATGGCAGCCAAGTCCACAGTTTTCATGGAAAACCTCAGCACTCTGACCTGAATGGTGGTGAGCGTTAGAACCTCTAAGTCAGTAAGATACAAGCCGTGTGCTAATAACTCCCTAAGCCTCGCTGAAGCTCATGTAGGAGGTGCTGATTCCAACAGTCACCAAGAAGCATCAGCCGTCACTGTCCCATTTACAGGTGAGCAGACCACGGACAGGAGTGGCCTAGGAGCCACCCAGCACAAAGTGGCCAACCCAGGCCCCAGCCAGGCTTTTCTCCACTGCCATGGGGGCCAGGGAAGCACAGGGTGCCAGCCCAGGACGTGACTTACCTCTCAGCACTGAGGCTGGACATCCGCTCTGAGTGCAGTGCCGCCAGGGACGAGTGGGACAGCTCAGGAGGGTAGCGGACCCCAGAAAGGTGGAGATGCATGGCTGACGGGTGTAGTGGAGGCAAGGAGCCAGGGGTGGGGATGGGGTAGAAGGGGGACCGCAGGGCAGACAGGCAGTAGGAGTCGTCCATCCTGTGCCAAGAAGACAGGCCAGTGAACACCAAAGCTAAGGAAAAAGGCAAGACCTGGTTCTGTAGCCTCCACAAAGGCTCAGTTGAGGTCACATCCACGGCCAGCCCAAAGCACCTTATGGAGAGAAGCCCCGAGATGCCAACAGTCTGGGGCCCTGAGGACCCGCCTGCCACTTCGAGGCTCAGCCAGGCCAGGACCTTTCCAGGTCAGACCAGCGGCCATGTGAGTGCAGTCCACAGCGTAACTGCAGCCCCGTCAGGCTCAGGTTCGGGAAGCTTCTGCACAGAGCAGTGACCACTGCATCTGCACTGGGTGGCTGCACAGAAAGGAGTCCTTCTCTAATACGTAAAACCAGGGCTCTGTGAACAGCTCTGGGCATCCAGGGGGGCCAACGACAGAGGAAGGAAATGGGGAAATGACAGCTCAGACGAGGGGAATTCCTGCCAGGGCAAACCCCAAAGGCTAGTCTGAGAGTGTGGGGGGCTGTTTGAGGCTCTCGCTGGAAGTCTGGCCCCCAGGACATGAGAAGCACATTCCTGGCCAGGTTCCATTCTGCCACGAGCAGACTAGTGCCTGAACACGAGGGCATGTGGGGCAATGGCCTGGTGACTCAGTGCAGACTGTGCGGGGAGGGGGATTCTTGGACTACTCACCTAAAGGCTGGGTGGGGGAAGGGGTGTGGGGCCAGGTAACCAGGGTGGTAGTAGGCTGCAGCAGTGGCAGGGTCCAGGCCAAGGGGAGGTAGAGAGGACATGCGGAGGTCCTCAGTGGTGTGGTAGGGCCGGAAGCTCCTCAGGTAGTCCTCGGTCACTGTGCTAGGGGGCACCACATGGTGCACGGGCCGCTGCAGGCTGCAGGCAGGAGCAAGAAACAGGTGAGCGGAGCACTTGCTCCGGGCTGGGAAATGAGTCAGCCTCCCCACACTCCCCCTGCCGCTACCTCCCTAGGAAGGAGGAGTCTCTGGGGACAGGTTCTGGCTCTGCTAACGAGACGCCAGTGCTGGCAGGAGGCCCAGGGCGCAGAGGTGGGCGGCTGCTGCTCCTCGCCTGCCTGGCCCTTGCTGTCCTCACCAGCAGGCACATGCCTGCTACCTGCAGCCTAGAGGGACCCCTAGCCCCTGGGACCAGGACCGGGGTTCAGGCAGAACAGGAAAGCCAGCCCTCACCTTGGCGTGGAAACAGACTGCAGATGGCCAGGGCCGTGGGCCTAGGGCTGAGCTACCAACCCAGTGACCCTCAGAATCAGCGGGTGCAGACTCCAGGCTGCAGGCCCAGCCCCAGGGACCCAGACCCTGAGCACATGTGCCCGTCCGAGCCCCCAGCCCTCAGACTTACTTGAGTGGTGGGAATCGGGAGTCCTGCACGACTGAGCTGGGGGAGATGCCAAAGGGGTAGGGGGTGCTGAGCAGGTGGGAAGGGATGGCCGGGCCCCCTGCCTTCTCCTGGGGCAGCGGGGGCTCCACGATGAGGCGTTCTCGACCGCTGCTGCTGCCCCGAGAGCTGGCATCCTGTGGGCGACAAGAGCGCAGTGGGTCAGGGTGGGGGCAGGTGGGTGAGGGAGGGCTGCCAGCAAGGATGGGGTGGGTCACTCTTCCTCCAGTCTCACCGAAAATCCTCAGGTTTAGTGCATGTTCCAGTAATGTCCCTTCCTTAAAGTTTTTTCACCCAAACCTGTAGTGCGTTTGGCGTTGGAGGCAGAACAGTGAGAAGGGAAACACAGGTCCCAATGAGGAACGCGCCTGGACTAAGACCCGCCTGGGGGGCTGCTCCCTCCCTGGTGCGATGGGGAAGGACAGAGCCTTCCTCAAGGATTGCTGGGGTCACCAAGACAAGTACGCAGTGTCCATGAGGGGAATGGCAGGGAGGAGGGGCTCCCCACCCTGCACACAACACTCACACCCTTCCAGCGTGGACTGCCCACAGGCCGTGTTACCTCTGAATCCAAACTTGAGAAGTTGGGAGACACTGGTCCTAGCACCCTCCTGCCCCCCTAAGCAACAGGCCCAACACAACCACAGGGCTCGCTCACTGATCTCCAGGTGCTCACGGGCGCCCCCCAGGGGCTGTGGTGTCCACTGTGCTGACACCTGAAGGCCACATCACAGCCAGCCCCTGGGGAGGCCCTGGCACCAGCCAGAGCCCCAGCTGGCCAGACCTATCCGGGGACACCTTTGCCCACACTGAGGGGGAGACCGCTAAGGCTGTGGCCCCGCCTGCCCCAGACTCCTGGATGGAGAGAGTGATCTGGGGCCTGGGAGGGGAGGGCGAGCCCAGGGACCCACAGCAGGGCTGGCCCAAGACATGCAGGGAAGTTCTGAACGCCCACCCACAGGAGTGGCCAGCCCCAAGAAATCACAGTACCGGAAGGTTCTGACTGTTCTTGTCACGTATGTGGCTGAAAGAGAGCTGCAAAGCCAGCTCAGGGGGCAGTGCTGAGAGCAGGCAGGGCTCTCCCCCTGGACTCTGGGGCGCCATCACTGGGACCCCACCGCCCCCACTCCAGGCCTCCCCTGAGCTGCGGCCACACACTCCTGAGCCGTTTGTTTCCCAGAGAGGCCTTCCTTCCCTGGGCCCGATCTGCACGACGTCGGGTGTGACCACTGCTGATCGGATGGCAACCAGGGCTTGGAGAGAGCAGGCAGGGCTCCCAGGGCACAAGCCCGAGCCTGTCTGCTCCAAATCCACGGTGTGGAATTCCACTGTGCCGCAAAATGCCAACACCACAGAATGCTCGGGGTCACGACCCTCTGTGCACCTCACTGACATGGTGGCCAAGGAGCACATCTAGGAATGACCACGGGACACATACGCAGTGTCCATGACAAGTACGCAGTGTCCATGAGGGGAATGGCACACCCGAGGGTCCTGACGGTGGGGCTGAGGCCTGACCCCCAAAGGGACGCCTGGCTCCCCGCTCCTCCAGCCGCTGCCCCTCCCTGCTCTGCCCACCGTCTCCATCAGAGCCGGGTGGGAGGCGGGGGTGGCCGAACCCCCATTTATCTGACTCCCCGTGTGGGCAGTGAGGGATGGATCGCTGCGGCCAGCCGACGGGGCACTGTAGAGCATACCTCTGACGGGGTGTCCGGGGCTCACGGAGAAGGCCCCCCATCCACCCGTCAGCTCTAGTCACCGAACACGCCCGGGCCAGGCAGCCACCAAGCCGCCTCAGTCCTCCCAAAGACACATCAGCGGTAATTAATTGAAGGAGACAGGCTGCTGACTGGAATTTCTAATGAGCAGCAACATCTGTTCCGTTCCTGTGTGCTGGTAGGGCGCCCCCACTCACCGCGAGGTCCTCACGGGTTCACGAACTCTGACTTGCCCTTCCCAGAAGGGGCGTTCAGCTGGTGGGTGTCAAGGATGGGACACCCCCCCCACCCCCAGCACCCTGGGTCAGAGTCAGGAGCCCAGAACTCCCGCCTCCCTGTTTTCCAGAGACTTCTACACAGGGGCTTGGTGTCCTCCAGCTGCCTGTGCGGGCAGTGGGGTGGCTCCCTGTTCACCTAAGGACATGGCTCCTCCCTTATACAACTGTCCTGTGCCTCGGTTTCCAATTGTAGCCCCAGCTCAGAGCATCAAGGACTAGGCACTGGTGCAGCTGGGAGGCAGGGGGGAAACATGGGGGTGCGGGGGAGGGGCTCACACACAGCAGCACAGCAACGAGCCTGGTGTCGTCCCCACCGCCCGCGCTCCAACCACCTACACTGCCGGCTGAGGGGCTGCCTCCAGGTGGGGGCTTGCTGGTTCTCCTGCACACCCTCACCCTGCCAGGCACAGGGCCTGGCCAGCCCAAGGGTGAACGTCTATCACCAGGAGGTACCTGGCCTACACCAACCAGCTCCAGGGGCTCACCCCTCACTGGGGCCACCATAGAGTAGAGCCCCCTTCTCTCTTAGGGGGGACAAAACCCCGCTGAAGGGCAGCTGGGCCAGATGGACCTTGTCCCAGCCTGGCCGAGACAAGCAAGGAGTGGGAGAGGCCAGGGGTGGAAGGGGAGGCAGCAGGCAGGGGGCTCAGTGGGTCAGACCCATGTGCCTTCTGTCTGGCTGGTGCCCCGCTAAGCTTGTAACAGGCACCTGGGAATGAGGTCAGCTCAGGCTGGAGGACACACATGGGCTGCCCAGGGTGGGAAGGGCCCAAGCAGCAGACCCCAACCTGGGCCAGACCCTGGAGGTGCAGCCAGCCACCCCAAGAGTGACGTCTGGGCCCCCCACTGCTGTCCCCAGCAGCCAGGCACGCACCAAGGAGCATCTGTGGGCAGCTTTTTATTTCTGCACCGCGGCTGAAGGCTGCAGGCGCAGCTGCAGCGATGAAAGGAAGACGAATGAGGGGGAGGCAGGGAGGGAGGAAAATCCTTCATTCTCTGGTGATTAGAGAGGTTTCCAGTCAGACAGACAGGACATGCCCTGTTAGCTTTAAAATAGACTATTTTTCATTTCATCTGTCCTTTCCAAGCTCCGACTACCTGGGAAATCTCGGTGACCCCAGAGAAGGGGCCCTGGAGGCCCTTCCACCCCACCCAGCCCCACCCCACCCCCCACCATGCAGGAGGGCCCCCCCACAACTCCTGGGCTAACACTTCAGGAAGTGACTCCCCTCTCCTGCCCTCATGCCTCTCCCTGAGCTCCCCTCCCTAGAAGGATTAAATTCTCCACTGAGCCTTTGTGCTGAGCTGATGAGCCATACATCAACTGCTAATCCAGCTCCCTTCCTCCCACCCCCCCTGGTGGCATTAGTGTTTCATTAACCGCCAATGGCTGGAGCAAATCTATGGCCCAGCCCTCTCTCCAGGGTTAGCAGGGGTTAGTCAATGTTTCTGAGTGAAGAGCAGCTGGGGAGGGAGGCCTGTTTACAAGGGATCCTGGGTCCTGGCGGGTAGGGAAGCAGCCCCTCTGGGGTGGGAGCAAGTGGATGTTTTGGACTGTGGCAGCCACCACCAGCCAAGGACACAGCAGGACTCAGCAGGACTCAGAAACCACTGGGACCGAGTGAGTTAGGGGAGAGGCAAGGAGGCACAGCTGTTTGATCCAGGTGGCTAGGCCCTGAGGTCAAGGCTGACCGCCAGGTGGCTGACAATGAGGGGCAACGGTCCCCTCTGGAGGCAGGAGACTCTGGGATAGGACCCTTGTCATCCCTCAAACCAGGACCAGGGGCAGCTCTGGCTGCTCTAAATCCCTCTGGCCGGAGTCCACCTGCTGGGCCCTGCCCTGCTCCTCCAGTCTCCAAACTGTACACAGAGTAGAACAAATGATGCCAAGGCAGCAGCTTCTGGGAAAGCAAAGGGGGAGCTGGGCCAGGTGACAATCTAGGAGGGCTTGTCACCTCCAACATGGGGGTCAAGTCAGGGCCACACCCAGGCGGGTCCCAGGCCACAGCTGTTTCCAAGGATCCCCACCAGGATCCAAGGTGCACTGGAGACCCTCACCCTAGGTCAGGGTCTGCCTGACGGACGCCACCCCCAAGGGCAGAAAGCAGACAGACCCTGAGTGGTCAAGCTGATGCCCACCCCCACCCCAGCAGGGCAGAGCTGAGAAGGGGCAAGGTGGGGGCTCGCCCCACCCCCGCTTTCTTTGTGGTTTAATTAGTATTTTCAAGTGGTGCCATCCCTCAGGGAACTTGGCAGAAAAATCCAGCAGAGAAGCACAGCGACAGTGTCTTAATTAGAAGGGATCCTCTGGGCCGGGAGTACCAGGTGTGGCGGGAGCAGACGTGGGGAGAAGCCCTGGGCCAGCGCAAAGGGATGGCTCCCAGGGCTACCAGCTCCTTCTGCACAGGCTGGTCACCCGGCAGCAGCCACACACAGGGACCCCAAATGTTAGGAAGGGCCCCCTCAGCAGGTGTCAACAGGACAGAAGCATAGAAATGTGGCATGTGAAAAAGGGGGTTGGCCTTTCCCTCTTCAATTCCTTGTCTGAGCAATAGGTAACAGCAACAGCTGGTATTTATTAAATGCTTGTGACATGCAAATACCATTTGAAGTTCTTTATGTGGGGTTGTGGGCTGAATTATATTAGTATGCACCCCCAAATTCATGTTCAAGCCCCAACCCCCAGGACCTCAGGCTGTGACTGTATTTGGAAACAGGGCCTTTAAAGAGGTGACAAAGTGAAGCCATGAGGGTGGGCCTGACCCAGCATGACCGGTGTCCGTGTAAGAAGCGACCGGGATGCCGGTGTAGAAGGAGGCCCACGTGAGGACACAGGGAGGAGACGGCCATCTGCAGGTTGCAGAGAGAGGCCTCAGAGGGGACTGGCCTGCTGGCACCTGGACCTCAGACCCCTAGCCTCCAGAGCTGAGAGGAGATGTGCTGTGTGAGAGCAGCCTGCACTGCTCGCCAGGCTCGCAGAGGTGCTTACTTTGCACAGACCTCTCACAGGTGATGCTGTCCCCCCATTTCGCAGAGAAGACAAAGGCTCAGGAGAGCACAAGTTTGGGAGTGAAGGATTTGAACCCCAAATCTAGTCCTCCCCTATGGAAGGCCACCTTGCCCACACCTGTGACCTGTGGTCACACCCAGCTCTACCAAGCGCCCCGGGCACTCACCTGCCGGCTCTCGCTCCTCCAGACGCCATTGACGGTCTTGGTAGGGGCAATGGTCACCACGGGGGGCGTGCTGGGGACACTGTGGCCCCCCGGGGGGACGATGATGGGGCCCATGGGCACGCGCTTGGGTGTGCTGGCGGGGGAGCTGTGGTTGGTGGCTGGAGAGGACACGGGGGATGACTCGCTGCTCAGTGAAGACCCTGCAAGAGAAGGACACAGAGCCTCAGCTGTGGACTCAGATAGCTCAGCGTTCGACTCCAGCTCGCCAGCCCCCTCGCAGGCAGATTCAGGCCCAGGCCTTGCCTGAGAGCCACAAGCAGCACCGAGGCTGCACAGGCGGCCCCCAGGTTTCAACACATCACAGCACAGAGTCAACTAGTGCCAGGCACCAGGCAGGCAAGGGCACTCCCTTGCCCACCGCCAGCCCCGTACATCCAGGCTATCCCACAGGGGGATGCCTGAGCCTGGGCAGCTGCACACTCTTATGGCTGGAGTGGGGGGCAGGGGGTGGTTCGAGCTGGCACGTGAACGCTTCTCGTCCGGACTTGGGTTGCCAGCCTTGGTCTGGGTGGACCTGCTGTGCTGGTCCTGGAGGCTGCTGCTGACAGTCCTAAGTAGTGGCTGGGAGATGCCCCATCTCACTCCTGGACTCAACAGGCAACTGCCGACCCCTCCGGGAGGAGTCGGGCACCCTCTTTCAGGAAGAGCCCTGGTTAGGGGCTCTCAGCCCTGGCAGGTGGGAAAGCAGGCGCCAGCACAGTCACCCTTTCTGGAAGGAGAACTCCATCAGCTTCCAGGCACCCTCCCTGAATTTTGCTCAGAACTTGTGTCTGTCCTAGGGACACTTGTCTCTACACCCCTCAAGTGGCCACTCTCGTATGGCCAAATAAAACCTTTGCCTAACGGACGCTCCGAAACGACCTCAGCAGCCGGGGTGTTGCTGAGATGAAGCACCACCATAGTGCGCTTCCTTCTTTCTGACCCGAAGCCCTGACCAGCTAAGCACGGCCTTGGTGGCCTAAGCAGGAGGCAGGGCAGCCAGATGTCGAGGCGCCCCCAGAGAGGGACAGAGCTCTGCCCTGAGCACGGCGCTCCTGACTGGCCGCCTCCCTGTGGCTCTCCCAGTTTGTGTCAGGGCAGCCCTGTGGGGAGACACCCAGTCCAGTCAGACCTGCCCCCACCTAACCCGTAGGCTGTGCCCCAAGAGCTGCCCAGCACTGCGTTCTGCTCAACAATGCCAAGAATGAGGCCAGGCCCCGCATCGCTCCCAGCTCCCACCTGTCCATGCCCAGCCAGGTGGGCAGTGAAGAATCACACAGGGAGAGAGGAGCTATCCTGATTTTCCAAACGGACCAGACAATCACCCTAGAGTTTTGCAACCCCCATTGGCTGGGCAAACCCCTAGAACTGAGCACTGGGGTCTAGACCTCAGCTCTGCTGCCCACCAGTGGCTCCCAGCCTCCAGGTCAGACACCATCACCTTGGGGGACAGCCAACAGGGGAGGACACAAGTGGCCAGGCTTTCCCAGTGGGGATACCTCCAAGGTTCTGGAACAGACAGGCCTTCCACGCTGGTGAGACCCGGCCAGGAAGCCGGTTGCAGGACCACAGTGGGAGCAGTGTGGGCGGGCACTGACCCAGCAGTGTCAGGGGCCCGGGGGGCTGCTGTCCAGTCTGACAAGCTGATGGAGGGAAATCCTCCCCCAGGTTTGTGCAGCTTCGGGAAACTGCCTGTGACTCCCCAGGCTCTGCCACCTGCCTGGGGCCTGGCCTGGCATCCTGCTCCTGGGTCTTTACCCAGCACAACAGGGCTGACGTCCACCGAAGTCACAGCCCAGAGTCCCAGTGGCCACTGACCTGCAACTACCTCGAGGCACACCAGTAGCTACAAGGACAGAGCCTGTGTGGTCTCAGGATGGCACGAGGCAGGACAGGAGGCAGCCAGAGCCTCAGGTGCACGGTGAGTCACGCCAGCACCACCAGTGGAGAAAGCCGAAAATGCAGGGCCGGGGCAGAATCCAGACAGTCACACCTGCTGGGGGTGGCAGCGGCAGGGGTGGGGTGGCGGGGTGGGGGGGTGGGGAGGGTCGCTCTGCCTCCGGGTCCGCAGGCACTCTGCAAATCCGTCCCGCTGGACGCTTGCAGTCCGTGCGTTTTTCTGTAGGTACTTAGATTCCAGTAAAAAGCCCACTTTAAGTATTTGGGAAAAAAACTAGGCAGGGATCTTTCTCTTTAAAAAAGGAATTGCTGTGGAATCGCTACCAATCTCCTTTTGGTTTGGGGCATCTTTATCGAGATGCGACCCCCACACCGCAGACCTCACCCATCGTCTGCGACTCTATGGCGCTGAGCAGCTGCACACCCGCGACCACCACCGGTCAGTCCAGAACATTCTCTCCACCCCAGAAAGAAGCCCCAGCACCACTAGACCCCCCAACCCCTGGCAATCACCAATCTGCTTTCTGTCTCCACAAAGTCACCTATTCTGGGCACTTCACGTCAATGGGACCACACGACGAGCTGCGTTTTGTGGCTGGTTTCTTTCGTCAGCGTGAAGTTTGTATGGCGTATGCATGTCGTGGCCCGTGTCGGAACTGCGTTCCCTGCACGGCTGAGTGATACTGCACTGTAGAAAAGGACCATTCTGTTTATCCACCATTACTGACGGGCAGTTGGGTACGTCACCTCATGGCTTCCGTAAGTGGTGCTGACGTGGCCACCGCTCATAAAGCTCGTGTCACCCAGCCTCGGGTGCTTGGTTATCCAAAGGACCTACTCTGTGCCCAGCCTGCACCGTGCGTGGCCCTGTCTAAACTGCCTGAGTGGAGGGAGGGTGGATATTCATGGTCTGGAGCCAAAAAAGTAAAGAAATAGAACACAGACACCCAGGGTCCCCATTCTTCAAGGCAGAGGCTGCAGCTGCTGGGGGCCAAGTTGGGGTCAAAGGCCAGGTAGCCTCTGGTCCTCCAGGGCGTGGGGAAGATGAGAGTAGACACCTTCGGCCCCAGCCTATACCAGCTTCCGGGCCTCAGGAACAGGAGCATCTGACAGCCCAGGGGACTCAGAGCCACCTGGCCCTGCCCCCATTCTCCCCCCTCCACACCACCCTCTATGTTTAATCTCTGCATCAGCCTCTTTTTTAAGAATAAGGGAGCTTGGGGGCCCAGAGGGGGCCCCACCTGGGAGGCCATCCACAATTAACGCCTAATCCTGTGGGGCCAGGCCGCCAGCCGCCAGCCGCCAGCCGCCAGCCAGAATGCTCCATCGATCCCTGACCAAGCACCCGCCAATTAGCGACCCTTGCTCTGAAGACGGGCTCCGGGATCACTGTCATTAACTGGAGGCATGTGGGCTGGAGATGACAAGAGGCAGAGCGCTCAGTGTCACCTCTGTTGTCTGACTTCAGGGATTAGCGCCTGAGGCCACCTGGGCACACGTAATTAACAGCTGAGACCCCAAAGTTGCCGTGAGGGGAGGGGGCGTGAGGCCTGAAAACAAAAGCTACAATACTGCAGCAGCCCTGCCAGCTCTCGTTTGTGCACTTAACCAGCCACGTAAATGACGATTAAGCAGCAACTACATGCTCTGAACAGAGACGACGACAGGGCCACCCTCACCTGGGACACTGCAGAGGGCACAGGGCAAGCACTGGTTGCGATCACACCAGAGTCCTGTCCTCCTAGGCCTGAACCTGCACTGAGTGGGGCTGTCTGGCTCAGAGGGGTGACAGAGGGAGAGCACAGAACACGTGACCACCCAAAGCATTCCTCTAAAAAGGGGCCCTTGGGCTATTGTCCTGAGAGCCATGCGGGGATGGAGGGGGCAGCACTGCACAGCTCCTCTGGGGTGCCCGCAGGAGGCAGCTCTGGCAGTTTGCAAGTGAGCAGCTGAGCAGCAGGGGCCCTCCCTGCAGAGCTGTGCCCCCATACAGGTGGCAGCCCAAGACCCACCACCAGTGGTGTGCAGGAGGACCCACTGCTCTGCTCATCGGCCCCCCACTCTCCCTTCTTCGGCCGTTGTTGGGTCCCAGGCCATCCTGAACTGGTATTTGGGCCAACCTGACACAGTGAGAATTCTGTCAGGCTGTCGTGGCCCTGGGGACACCATGACTCTGGCTGGTGAGTGAGCGAACCGGTCCTGCTAGGAGACACAGCCTCCCACAAGCCTCATATCCCTCCAGGCTGCTCCTCTGCCGTCCCTATTTCCAACCAAGATGTAGGAACCTAGGCCTGGCAGACACATGCCATCTGGACCCAGAAAGGGGTCTGGCCTCTGAGTCCTGCCCCTTTACTTGTGAGGCCAGGAGCAGCTGTGGCACCCACAGGAAGCCTCCCAGCTCTACTGTCCCAGTTTTGGTCCTGCCTCCTTTCCCTGAAAGGTCCCCAAGGGAACAGGAACAGTGGACCCTGAAATAAAAATCCAACCTGTGCCTGGTAGGAATGGAAGCCTACAGGGCAGGGAGACAGAGTTACCCTCGAAGGCACACGGTAGAGCAAATGGGGTGGTAAACCCCCTGGACTCACAGCAGGCCCGGCCCAGCGGGGCAGCCGGGCACAGGGCACAAGTACAGCTGCCCTGGGCCTGGCTGAAATTCAGGAAGAACCTGCTGAAAGACCTCAGGGCCTCTCCCACCTGCCGGCCAGCTGGAGCTTCTCCACGGGGTGGAGGTGGGGGGACAGACGGAGTCCCTGCCCCACTCCATGGCCACCAGCACACTCCTGGGCCTGACTTACTGTCATGTGACTGTCACCAAACCCAAATCAGCAAAGGCGAGAAGCAGGTCTTTATTACCAAGTGTGTTTCCAGGGACCAATGACTAGCTGATGAGGACGGACGGACAAGGACAGCGGGCTCCCGACTGAGGGCCAGTGCTGCTGTGCTAGGGTGCGCTGCGGAGGTGGGGGCAAGGAAGAGGACAGGGGAGGCCTCGTGCTCTGCATAACCAGGGCTAGGTACCACCCACCAGCCCACGGCTCTGGTTACTCCCATCCTGCCCAACCCATCCTCCCTGCCATCCTGCCCAGCGCTCAGCCTCCAGGCACATGTGCCCGTCTCCCTCCAGAATCCCAGCCCGGCAGAGAGAAAGGAAGGGAGAGGCTCGCAGGGTGCCCCTGTGGGAGCTCACACCTGCACGGAGACAGATGGGGCTGCAGACACGCACAGGGAGGCGCCACCTCACCAAGCCCGCCAGCCGCATGGCTGACGTACAGGCGCGGCGAGAGTGCCAGGCGGGGTCTTTCCTCCCTCCGTTTGTTTTGTTGCTGTCTTTGACGGGAGCAGATTTCAGGCGGCAGCAGAACGGGAGAGTCGTACCCTTGCCCGGGATGGTTTTGTGATGGGTACGCATGTAGGCAGAGTCACAACACCAAACTGAAACAGCGGGAGGGACGCTCCCCAGCCTCCCTGGGACTCAGGGATGGGACCTTGGTAACCAGACCCGCCTGCAAAGCCAGTGACAAGATGAGGCAGGCAGCCAACAGACACTGGGGAAGGAAGCTGGCTAGGGACCCAGTGTTCGGGGCTCTGGACCTGAACGAGGGCTGGAAATTCAAGTCCAGCTGCCACCATCACCACCGTCATCAGCCTCCGTGTGTCAGATCCAAATAAAACCAGGGCAGCTTGGTTGTTTCACAGGCGACAAAAATGGTGCCTGGGCTCTGCAGAGATGCCAGCTTGGTGAGGCTGCTCAGCTGTCCCACAGGGCTCCGGGTGGCAATGTCACGTGCCGGGCACCCTCTGCTGGGAGGACTGGCCATGAGCTCTGAATGGGCCTACAAGGCTTCAGAGCCCACCCTTGCTCCCCCCACCTAGTCCAGCCCCCAGGTCACAGCCGCCCGAGGAGGCCAACCCCACCTGCACAGCTGAGCCCCTGGCACTCTCCATGGATAGAAGAAACCTGTGGTGTGACCATTGGACTCTGGAAGAGGTAGGTGGCACATGCAGGGATGGGAGCGGATCAGAGTTAAGACTGGTCTGATGTGCCCCCAGCAGTGGGGGTGGCAGGGCCCTGGGTGTCCTGAGCATGTCCCCCTCCCTGGCAGCGAGGACACGGCAGGCTCTCAGCTCTGCATCCCTGCCCCCAGCAGACGGCCGCTGCGGCCCCACGGGAGGTGCCTGCTGTGGTGCGGAGGCGAGCAGATTGCCACACAGCTTGTGAGAGCCACTGCCTGGCAGCAGCCCCTGCCCTGTCATGCTCAGGGACGGCGGGGACACGGGCTACCAGACCTGCACTCTGTGAGGGGCAGATGGGCAGGGTCAGGCTAAGGAGGCTCCTGGGGTGAGGCGAGCTGCTGTCAGACCCCAGCAGGGCCGGGCCAGCGTGAGCATGAACGGGGCTGTCTCACACCCACTCAGCTGCTCAACCAGCACCTACGAGCCCACGGGGTGACCTGGGGATACCCAGCATGCCCTGCAAGGTGTGGAGCGGGCTGGGAGGCTCAGAGGAGTCACGACCTGTGACGGCAGATCTTGGGACTCCTCAGCTGGGACTCATTCCCTAGTCTGTCCAGAAGAGGTTCTGGTGGCAGGACTGGTGGGGAGGGAAGGCCAGGCCAGGGCTGGAGCTGGTGGAGCAGCTTCCAAGGCGGAGGAAAGGAGGCGTATCCCAAGGGGACATCATTTTGCGGCCAGGGTAATGAGGGATTGGCTCCACCAGCTGATGACAGATGGCAGGGGTGCAGCTCCTGGGACACCTCAGTTCAAGAGGGGGCCCCCTGGCCTGTCACTCCAGAGGGTCCCCTAGGTGTACTGAGGTAAAACCCAAACTTGGAAGTCAGCTCCAAATGTGCAGCCCGAGGCTCTGTGGGGTGTGGGCCTGGTTACCCCCTTCTTCCAAGGAGTAAAGACCGGGACTTGGTGATGGAGAGAGGCCACCCTGGGCCGGGACGTGCCCCACGTGGCTGGCATAGGCCGGAGCTGCTGCGCCGGCTGTCCCGGGGCCCAGTGTGCAGCTGCAATGTCCTGGAGCACCCCACCCAGGAGGCACTCGCCTTCCCTGGCCGCCCCCACCCCTGTGAGGGCCCTCAAGTCCCTGGCTGGGCTGCTTGGGGTGGGAGGTGGTGGGGCCGAGCAGATGGCGGTGGTATTTGTGGTGGGTGGGGAGGGGTGGCAGTGGTCAGGGTAGACAGGACGTGATGGCCTTGGTGGCCCTCAGTCAGGGCACACAGCTGCTATGCCTGGAGCTAGTGTGTTCTCACGCAATCAGCCAAGTCTACGAGGTACAGGTGCTACCTTCACCCTAAGAAAAGACAGAAGCTCAGAGAGGTAAGGCGTGGCCAGGATTACAGCCAGGACGTGAACCAGAACCCTTAATGCTCAACTGATTAGCCCTTCCTGGGTAGGTAAAGGGTCACACTGTCCAGGGGCAGTGTCCTCCAGGGGCTGGACACCAGGCCACACTGGCCACAGGGGACCAAGCAGGCCGGTTCTGCAGCAATGAAAAGAACGCACACTTCGGAGAGCCCCAGGAAAAATGAACCCTGCACTGAGGGCTGACTTCTCCCCCCGCACCCTCTCTCTGGGGGAGAGCAGCGCAGGGCCCAGCAGTTACTGCCTCTGAACTGGATTTTTCAACTGTGCCCTCGGGACACAACTCGAGGAGAGAATGAGCTGGGGAAGCAGAGGGAAGGGCTTGGTGTTCCAGGCTCACAACAAGATGACACTCCCACAGCAGCGGGGAGGTGCAGTGGAGAGGGTAGACGGAGAGCCAGGACACACCCCAGGCAAGGACAGGCACTCACTCTGACAGCCAGCGGCTGACGAGCCTCAGTCAGCACAGCTCTCCCTCAGGACTGTGGGGGTGGGGTGAAGGATGAGGGGCCTACAGCCTCCCTCTCCACCGCCTCCCTGGGCAGGTCTGGAAGCCACTCTGGCTTCAGGCGGCACTTCTGCCCATGAGGATGGGGCTGCTGGGAGCTGGCCCTGGGCCACCTCAGTCCCTTCACCCCATCGTCGGGGGGTGGGGGGGGGCGGGCCTTCAGCGAGCGGAGGCCTGGCCCTGGCCAGAGAAACGGCAGGCTGCAGTGTCCCGGGACACGAGTCCTTGGAATTGCCAACCTTACCCTCTGCTGCTTATGACGTGGGAGGCCTGGAGCTCAGGTCTGTCCGCCAGCAACATGAACAGAAAACAGAGGCCAGGGCTATGCTGAGAACTGGGGGGGGGGGGGGGGACGACGCACAGCAAGTGCTCACTAAACGGTCACTGTCATGATCAAGGCAGGGGACACCCGCTGCGGGTCTGCCTCCTCGAGGCCCGGGAGTGGGGGGTCTGGTGCCATCTGGCCACACGGCTGTCGACGCCCAGGCAGGAATGAAGCCCTGCATTGCTACGCTGCGCCCTGGAGGGGCCGAGCCACGCCAGGCTGAGCACGGGAAGGCAGACGCAGATGCTGTGTGGCTCCACAGAGGGAAACCCTCCGGTGCAGCACTCATATGGGGGCCGGGGACTGGGGGGCGGGTTGGGAAACAATTGCTCATAGGTCCCAGGTTTCTTCTTTTGGGGATGACGAAAATGTTCTGAATTAGTGGTAACGATCTTACACCTCTGAATGCACTAAAAGAAATCACTCAGTTGCACTCCGCGAAAGGGGGAATTTTAAGCACGTAATCTAGAAAATTAACTGCCCCAGGCTTCTAGAGGCTGACACAGGTATCTCCCCCACACCCTCCACGGAGGCAGAGACTGCTGAGTGTGCCCCGACCCTCTGCAGTGGGCACCGGGGGCAAAGGGGGCCCCTCCCCCACGGCGGTCATCCACTCAGGCTTGTGGTCCTCCCTCCAGCTCTCCAAGTCCACTTGGAAGGCCCTAAACAGCAGAGCAAGGGGCACGGGGTACACCCTCACTAGCTGTGTGACCTTAGCTTACGACCTGACCCCTCCAAGCCTCCGCTTCTCCAGCTGTACAACGGACCAACTTGGGCTGCCAGCCAGTTCTATGGATGGAGACGGCAACGTCAGAGCTAGGGTGATTCAGTGAGAAACAGGGGGACCAGGCACAGGATGTGACCCAGAGGGCACTACGCATCTCATTTCCTCAAATCAAGGCCCCACTGGGGCTGACCAGATGGAGAATCGCAAAAAACTGAGCTCATGGCCATGGCTTCAAATTCACACTTTGCTTGTGGCTGCCACAGTGGGACCTGAGAATCAGGGCCTCTCAGAGTCCAAATACTGCTCCGTGGTCCACGAACATTCAGTCCCCCGGCCTCAGATTTCTCAGCAGGAGGCGAATAACCTCAGGCGGCCAGTGGCAGACACCACGCTGCAACACGGTAAAATGGCTCAGACCAGTGTGGCTCAGCCCTCTAGTCCCTTTCCTGACACTTCCCAGGGTATCACACCAAGCACCCCGGCCAGCAGTACAGTCTGTTCCCAGCCAGCGAGGCCTAGCAGCCTCCAGCCCACCGGGCTGCCTGCTGGCCCCTCACTCGAGCCAGACGCTGGGCCAGCCTGGGGCCCTGGGGAAGAGACAAAGGGCCATCAAGGCAGCGCCTGCTCCGCGCCCACACCCGCACGTGGGCTCACATCTGCAGGCCTCTCCACCACCTGCCTTGGCAAGGACAGACACATGCCCTTTCACTGACATACCCTCTGCAGATGTGGGGTGTCACTCTAGGACTGGGGGCCGGGAGTGGACACAGCTGCTTGATGAAGCCCTGACACTCGGGGTGACTCAGCCCAGGCGGAACCAGCACCCTCTCACATGCTGACAGCTGTGGCTTTGAAAGCCACGCCAGCCCCGTTACTCTGCTTTCTGGAACACTCTTAGAGAAGAAGCCAAAGCAGGGAGCTGCTGGGCAAATTCCTCCCCAGAGGCTTCCTGCTGGCTCTGAGGTTGGAGACCCCCAAGCCTCGACGCCAGCTCTGGTTCCCAGTGGGTGCTGCTCCCGGGATGCCCGTCAGGGGTCTGGGGCCTCAGGGTGGGGGCCTGCTCTGCACATCTGCTCTCCAGCTGTGAGGTGCACGTGGCCCCGGACAGCCAGGCCTCTCGACACTGGTGGGGCTCCTGCAGCCTGTGGCTCAGAGGTGGCCACGGTGTCCCCAGGTAGGTGTGGAGGATGAGGAGGGGTGTGCACACAGGGATGCAGAAGGTCTGCTGGCAGCCATACTGCCCACGAGGACAGGACAGCCCACAGCAGGCAGACATGA
The DNA here is from genome assembly GCF_022682495.2 of Desmodus rotundus. Lineage (NCBI taxonomy): Eukaryota > Metazoa > Chordata > Mammalia > Chiroptera > Phyllostomidae > Desmodus > Desmodus rotundus. The sequence goes on along the minus strand of NC_071398.1, from coordinate 28,682,198 downwards.
AAACGGGCCCCAGGGGCCCTCCCCTCCTGGGCCACTGCCACCCTACCCATCAATTCTAAGCTCATTCCCCTCACACTTCCTCCTCTGTCCCAAAACCAGGCAGCAGAAAGGGCCCGGGAAGAGGCGAGATTCTGAAATCAGGAGGCCCCCAGTATACCCTAGTCAGGGCGAATGTTCGTTCCACTGAGCTGAGGCTGCAGATCCCGTACAACCCAACACAGCTACTTTTCTCACACACATTTTCCGGGTGCCCCCAAGGACCCAGGAACCCAGATGCCGAGCCTCGGACCTTTGGGGCGAGGCAGATGACAGGCAGAGGCACCCAGGGTGCCGCTTTCTCTGCCCCAGATGTTGGCCCCCCGCCTCCTGGCAGCAAGCCCAGAGGGCGTCAAAGAGGCCTGCACCAGAATCCACACGGGCCAGGTTTACTGGCAGCTTGGGCTGAGAACTCCCACCTCCTCGCCGGACCAGCAGCCCTTGACCAGGACTCACACAGGCAGCTGCACAGTCACCCTGGGGAGGGCCTGCAGCCAGGGGCACAGAGCGCCTCCTGGTACGAACGAGAAGACTGAAGCTCAAAAGAGGACCAGCATTTGCCCAGTGTCACGCAGCATGTCACTGCCCAGGGCTCCGAACCTCCGGGGGACACTAACATCCGTCCATGCCACCGAGCAATTCCTGCCTCAGGGAGTTAGAACGTGGTGAGGTGAGCTGTCCCAGGAACTCCTATTACAGGATCACTCGAGCTTCTAGAAACTGTTCACTGATACATCTGGAAGAGGTGCCAGAGCCTGGAGCCACTGTGCTCTCTGGGAACAGGTGACCTGGGGCACGGACTCCCCAGGAGCAGCCCAGGGGCTCCGGGGAGACAGGTCAGGGCGCAGCACTCCCCCTGCAGCCACTCAGGGCTCTGGGGGCCCAACTCATTCACCTTCCTCAGCCTGGGCCGCCGGGTGCACATCCGCACTGCTGATGCCCCCAAGGTGGCTTCTGCAGCCAAGAAAGGACAGAGGAGGGGGAGAGAGCAAAAGCAGAAGCCAAGCAGAGGTGCCCATGGCTGGGTAGGGTTGTGGGCTGGGCAGCACCTCACCGTACTGCCCCCACCGGACAGAACCAGCACGAGGAAACCAAGAGTAGACTGGAGCCCTGGCTCTGCTTGTGGGGGACCAGCTGTTTCCTGGGCCACCCACTGTCCTCCCAGGACCCAAGAGGTCTGTCCGGCGGGAAGGCAGGGGGGCTCCTCTCCCTCCCTCGGCCGTAGCCTGGAGGGCACCTCTTACCTCTGGGCTCCTCCGCCTGTTTGGCGAGCTTGCGCAGTGCAGCGGCAAAGCTGGAGGACGGCGCGGCCTGGGCCGACAGTGCACTGCTGGTGGCGGGGCTGCCACTGGGCACCAGGGCGCCATTGAGCGGTGAGGGGGTGAGGGGGTTGACGGTGGCGGTGGTCCTGGTCGCGGTGGAAAGCATTCCTAGTGAAGGGGACTTGGGCTCATGGCTCATGCCTGAAATAGGAAGAGAAGAACCAGAGGTCACCCAGAGAGCAGGAGGCCAGCACCAGAGCGGGATTCGGGGGCTTAGGGGTCTGGCCGCAGGTGGCATGCAGGGAGCAGGAGCCTACACGGCCCCAGGGAACAGGCAGGCAAAGAAGCAGACAGAGCCAGCGCTGCAGAGAGAATGGGCCTTGAACCCGGAGTCCAGCCAGAGCCCCTGAGGGTCCAGAGACACGCCTCACCCCCCCCATCCATAATTAAAGAATACAGTATGCCCAGGAGCCCAGTGATTCCAGAAGCCCAAGGGCTCGGCCCTGAAGAACCCAACAGCATCAGAAATCACCCCTTGCTGGGCTTTGGGAAGGAAGTCTGAGGCGAGGGATGGGGCCAACACTCTCACAATAAAGAGAAAATAGGAAAGGAAAGGAAAATGGTCCAACTAACAACAATAATGAAGACACGCAGGCCAGCCCTGCACAGTGAAGAGGGTTTTGCCAGGCCTCTCGCACGCCAGTGAGGCCAGCATAGCACCAACCCCACTCAAAGAAATAGAAACGGAGGCACCAACTGCGCAGACCCAGCATGTGACCTGAGCAGGCTGGCCTGGAGCCCCTGGTCTGTCGCCACCATGCCCTCCTGAGTCCCAAAGCCACCCAGGGACCCTGATGGCCTCCAGCTGAAAAGGTACCTCAGACAACAGCCTGCGGAGGACAGGGCTGCATCAGCAGCTAAGAGAGAAGTAGGGGGCAGGACCGTTGAGCACTGGGGCCAGAGCCCCCCATGGTCCTTTCACCAGGCACAAACCCTGCCTGGAGAGGCTGAAGATTCGGAACTGTAAGTCTACCCGCCCTCTGTCACCCTCTGTGGGGAAATATCCCCAGTCCACTGGGGGCCAGGTCAGGCCAAGCTGGCCAAGCAACTGTCATCCACCAGGGTGACATCAAACTCCCTGGGGGAGGACTTGACCCCTTCTTAAGAGCCCCCGGCCTTTCCAGTCCCATTCAAGTATCAGTGAGGAGGCTGAACCCCCCACTGCCCTGCAGGCCTGATCAATAACGGCCTAGCTCCGTCTGGCAGAGACAGAGACAGAGAGCGGGCTGTAAGTAAGTTTCCCACAAACGCCGCCTGCCCTCCAGGGGCTGCCTGCCCAGGCCCGACCCTGCTCCCTCACCGTGCTGCATCCCAGGGCAGTAAATCAGGGCCGAAGGCCTCGAGGCTGACAGGGGCAACGGGTCACGTGAGAGACGAGCAAATTACCTTCAAAACCCACAGGCAGAGACCTGGAAACTCAGTGGCGTCATCTGGGGAGGGGTCCTTGGAATCACTGGGGTGGGGACTCACAATCACAGAACATCTGAGAATAGGACAGGAACACAGGAGCAAGGCCCACCCCCAGGCTGTGACCTCACCCCACAGCCAACCTCACTGCTGTGGTCCAAACCAGTCTGATTGGGACCTACTTCCACAACCATCCCCACGTGGCCGTGTGAGCACGGGGGACCCCAAAGGGGCAGGCCCCTGAGACCTGCCATCCACTGCCCCCAGAACTAGACATGAGAAGCTACCTGCCCCCCCCCCCCCCCGCCCTGTCCTAGGCCCCAGTCCCAGAGAGCCAAGTCATCAGTCTCCTGATGAGCAGGGACAGAAATCTCGGGGGGCACAGGCTGGGTGTACAGTGGTGGCGGCGGGGGGTGGGGGGGGGGTGCGGCGCTGACACATAAAAGACAACATTGAGGCAGGCGCGAGCTAGAGGGAACGCCATTCTTTTGGGTGAGGGCTTGTACCTCGGGAACAAAGGACCCCAACAAGAGCCCCCGCGCCCACAGCCAGCAGGCTGGCCTCCCAGCTGCCGGCAGATCACGTGGGCAGCAGTGCCTGCAGCGGCAGCCCCACTGAGTGGCCCAGGCTGACCCAAGGCTGACCCCTGGGGTCCCCCAGCAGCCGGATTGCCAGAAAGCACAGGTTTCTGACAAGAGTCCTTTCTGAGCCAGGCCGGCACCCAGCCAGCCACTCAGGGACCGTTGAGCACTGGGGACAACAGGCTCCAGAAGTTTGGCCCCAGGCTGCCTTTAGTGCCCCCCACCCCCAAGGACGGCAAGGACAGACAGGATAGGAGGTGCACCAAGGCCCCGTGTGAGCAGAAAGCAGGGACCTGGAGGTAAGAGCTCAGCACTGACTCAGCTGCCAGGCGCCTGGGGCCTTATCTGGCTCTGCAGCCTCTGGCGTGTGACTTAGGCCAGTCATTTCCCCTCTCCAAGCCTCAGTCTCCAGGCCCGTAAAATGGAGATCAGGAGAAGTCTACCTCACTGAGGTCAATCCCAACAGAATTCAAGGAGCTTTTACGTGCGGGGCTTCAGAGCAGGGCAGGCACACACCAGGGACCATGTGTTACTCAACGGTCCACCAGCCAACGGGGGCAAAACCACTGGTCCTAGGTCCGCAAGGGTGAGGGGCTGGCCAAGGCCACACAGGTCAGGCTCAGCGGACTAGGGCAGAAGCTGCTGATTCGTGTCTCCTACTCTACCTGAGGCTTTGAGGGGGAGAGGTGATGTGGCGTCAGCAGGCTATGCGCTGCTTGGGGTGGGCACCCCAACACCCTGCCCAAGAGCCCACCCTACTGCAGCCTTCCCCAGGCCCAGTGACAGCCAGGGTCCAGCCTAGCATGTACATCTTGGACAGAGGGCCAGTCCCATGTCTCTGAGTGGGCAGCAGTGGCAGCTGGTGTGGGCTGACGCACAGGACACCCCAGAATGGAAGGGACCAGAGCACTCGCCCTGTTGCCCACAGGGTACACCACGGATGTGTCCCCACAGATGGGAGCGGACATGGGCAGTCCATAAGTCCTCAGGGTCCTGCTCGGCGCCCACTCAGTGGGTGGATTGGGGGGGTCGTTTAGAGATACTAAGGGGCATGAGATGGAGGCCCGCCCTTGCTGAGCCCCAGGGAGGGCATAAAGTGAGCACCTTGGAGGAAGGCATCACTATAAGGGGCTCCCTGGCAGACGAGGTGTGTGAGGAGGAACCCCAGGGATCCCTCACCCAGGGGCCATCTTAGCAGTCCTCAGAGGTCACACAGACCCTCGGGTCACCCTCCAGAAAACCCCCCAGGAGAGGCTGCAGCAGCTACCACTTAGCTGGGCCCACTCCTCACGGCCTCAGACATCCCTCAGAGGCCCGTGTGGGAAAACTAAGGCCAGGAGCTGTCTAACACTGTGTCTACACTGGTTAGGGACCTGCAGACGGCTCAAAGCCACACAGACACAGCTAAGTAGCACACCTAGGGCTTGAACCCCATTTCCTGGGCTCAGGTGCAGCCCTCTCATCACCACTCATCACACAGCCCGCCCGGTCTGAGGCCCGCGCGTGGCGCCTGACCATGACCAAGGGTGTGAGCAGGCGTGCAGAGCTCAGAGATTCGACTGCAGCAGCTTTCCCCAAAACGCAGTTCGCTTTCGAGGTATCAGTCACCCGCAGTCGACCGGGGTCTGGAAACATTAAAGGGAAAGCTCCGGAAATAAACGAGTCTGAAGTTTTGAATCGTGTGCTGTTCTGAGACGTGTGATGAACTGTCACACAGCACCCCGCCCGAGACGAACACACTCCCTTTGCTCGGTGCGTCCCCGTGGTGCAGAGTCCCTGCTGGGTAGCACCTCCGTTATCAGGCCATCAGATCAAGGGTCACAGTGTGCCAGGGCTTGTGGTCAAGTCACCCTGGTTTTACTCACCAATGGCCCCAAAGCGCAGGAGTCGTGGTGCCGGCAGTTCACTACACCGGACAGAGGCTGGAACGCGTGTGCGCGAAGAGGAAAAAACACTAGGCATGGCGTTCAGTACCATCCGTGGTCTCGGGCATCACTGGGGGGCTTGAGTGTATCGCCTGTGGGTAAGGGGCCACGGCTGTATAGTGGTTTAAAAAGGTCCACCATCTTTGTCACTCATCCCCGTTTGGGGTGGAGACTAATTCTCTTCCCCGACTGTGGGCCAGCCTGCTAAGGAAAAGAATATGGCGGAACGTGTGTGACCGCTGGGGTGAAGTCACCAAAGGCACCTTGGCAGTCTCCTCTGAGATCCCTTGAGCAGAGGCTGGTCAGCGGCCACTTTGGGAGGATGCCCGAGCAGCCTGTGGGAGGACCCGTGTTTTGGGGAACACGGCCCTCTGGTCCACAACTGTGCGAGGCGCCACCTCGGCAGCTGCCCTCCAGCCCCAGCCTGATGACAGCCTCCTCAGAGACTTGGAGCCAGAGCCACCAGCCGGGCCGCTCCTGAATCCCTGAATGGTTTTTTGGTTTGGGACAGTTTGTTACGCAGCATCAGAGAGCTGACACAGTGAATGTGACGGCACGCCTGACTGAGCAAGACCCACCTTTCACAATCGCTCATCTCCCTGCCTTCCCGGAGCCCAAGAAATTCAACCACCTGACTGTCTAACCACTGTGCTATGCACCTGAAACGGATGCAAATACTGAGTAACACCTGTAAGAGAGGAAGTTCGACCATCTGCAACGAAGTGCTCTGCGCCTTTACCCAGAGCCCACAACAGGCCGCTGTGATGCTGTCACTGCCCCCTCCTTTTCCCTGTTCCTTAGAGGGGTGTCTGTGTGCCCACTCCACAGAGGGGCGAGGGCAGGCTTGGACCCAAGGGCGAACAGATGGCCAGCAGCAGGACCGGGTTTCCCAAACACAGCACCCACACCCCACTTACACAAAGCTGGTCAGGGCGCAGCCCCGGGCCCATCCTGGGACTGTGAGACAGGCCAGCCCTGCCCTGCCGCCCAGGCTGCACACGCCGCCACAGTACACAGGGAGGAGGCGCAGGGAAGTGTGGTGGGCAATGTAATTGTTGCGCCTCCTGGTGACCAGTCCCGCCGGCCCGGGAGCAGATGTGAGGTCACTGCCCAGTGGCCGTGTGACAGGCTGGCCAGCTGGCGACTCGGGTGAACATGCTGTGACTGCCAGCTGCCAGCACTGGGCAGGATGGCACAGAGGTGCTGGATAGGCAGGTGGCAGCCACAGGGCAAATCCCAGGCCAGACCCCAAAATGTCACACACTCCTTAAGGCCGGTGGTGGATGTTTTCAGGTGGCAGCAAGAGGAGCAAATCTCTTTTTAACCTGTGTTCTAGCATTTCATCAATGAACCAGATTTTCAAAAGACAGGGGCCCTCAAAGAGATGGAGACTCGCCTGCATGAAGTTGGCACAGCCAACAGGAGCATGGGCGTGACTCCGAGCTAGGGCCACCAGCTAGCCAGGTGAAGAAGCCAGGGAAACTGAGGTACCCCTGCTGGAACTAGAGCCCTAACCCGAAGCCTCAACCACAGCTCCCCCTCCCACCCCTGCACCATGCAGACCAGGCTCCTGGTGGGCAGGTCCCTCCTCTGCCTCCCCTTCCTATCCTGAGACAGCCACCACCCGAATGGCATTGTCCAGTTCCTGCTGGCATCCAGAGACTGGCACCCCTCCTCCCCCACTAAGCCTCCCCTCCCCACCCTCAGGCAAAACCTGGCACCAGCTCCCTGGTCCCTGTCAGCAGGGTCCCCCATAGCCAGCATCCCCCATGGTGTCAGCCATGGGCTCCAAGAGCTATGAGCCAGGAAGGCTGCTCTGCTGATGTCAGGTCACTTAAAATAGAATTCCAAATGAGCAGCTTCATTAGGAGTCTAAAATTAGCGTTCCTCCTCAGCACGTGTGCATCAGAAGGGGTTGCAAGGGGTCCGGGGGACACCAAAGCCAGGGATGGCGTCTCCCTCACACCGAGGACAGGAGGACAAGGGCCAAACTCAGGGAACCCAGAGACCCTGTAGAAGGTCAGCCTGGACCTGCTGTGGATTGGTACGACCTCTGAGAACCGCCCCCTGCCCCCGCCTCACCCCTTAGTCACAGGCTGGGGGGTCACTCAGGGCCACACCCTGCTCTTGCCCTCCAAACCCTTTCCAGAAAGGTGGACCCGGGCCCCCCCACCCCAGGGGGCGACTATTCTCCTGCAACCGTGGAGAGTAGAGGGGTGACTAGGGGCAGTCCCACACCCTCAGGAGGCCCCAGGGTGCCTGCTCCCCCTGCCCTCATTAGAGAGGTATTTATTAACTTCTGCGCTCCTGGCCATTGACTGAATTCTGGTCTACATTATCAGCTCATGTGAATTCATTACCCTAACAGCTGGGAATAAGCTCGGCTGCGTGGAAGCCAATGATGGACGAGGGCTAGGGGCTGGGGCGGCACGGGCATCCCTCTCTGCGTCGTGCAAGCTCCCCTGACACACTGGACTCAGCAGGTGAATGGGCTGGGGTCTGCGGCCTCCTGGCCTCCTCATCTGCATCACAGGCTGCTGTCCTCTGGATAGGGCCTCCTGCCCCGTTAGGCTGGTCCCTCCACCCCCACACCCCCAGGAGGAAAAAAACAGCCACAGCCAGACCCCCAGAAGCAAAATCCAACAACAGCTCCCAGGTCCCCTAGAGCTGCCAGAACCCCTCCGAGCCCCAGCTTCCTGCCCCTCTGGACCCTAGAAGGGCCTGCCCAACGCCCAGAGCCCAAGCCCGGCGCTTCTGTCAGATGCTGAGGGCAGACAGGGGGCTGACGGCACCCCCACACTGACCAGGCCCCACATCCCGCAGAGGGTCTGGGGAGGCAGCAACCGCCCGCCTGGTCTCAGCACGCGGGTGAGGCCCTCGCCTCTCGCTCCTTCCACCGAAGTGTGGTGCCTTTTTCTCTCCTCTGCCTAGATGTTTAATACGATCAGAAGTGGCACAAACCTTTAAAAAAAAAAAAAAAAAGGCAAGGAAGAAAAAAGGAAAGACCCAAGTGTGAGGGGCAGGCCTGGCTGGGACACCCAGGACATTTCCATGGAGCTCACCCTACTCTGTTCTACAGGACAAACCCCATCAGGGCGCATGTTGTCCAAAGGCTTCCACCCAACAGCAGCGTTTAAAAAGTGGGGGAGGCCCCAACCCTTCCATTAAATGTGGTCCTGGCTCCCGCTCCCCCCTCTTCACCACAGTGGAGGGGCCTTATTAATCAGCACTAGGCCTCCCTCCCTCCCTCCCTGCCAGCCTCCCGTGGACCCCGTAATTACCACTTCCTTTCATCCCTGCTCTTCCCGGCTCCAGACCTCAGGCCCGCTCCCTCTATGCTCTGTAATTACAAGCTAATAGCTGAGATGAATTTTCTGCTGGCTCCCGGTTCAAGCACCAATCCGCCCCTTCCCCCTGACGGCTCCCCCTGGAGTAATTACACCCCTCGAGGCCGGGCCCAGCAGGGCTTCACTTTCAGGCCCCGTGCGCAATCTGGACCTACATTCTCTAATCACCCCTCTTGGTAATTTTTCATTACCACAGAAAGAAATGTTTGTGAACAAATAAAGGGCGTCCCCCCTGGCTTAGGGCCCCTGGGCCCCCACCAAGGGGGGATGCTCCTGCAACCTTAACAAGGCCAGGTCACCCTGTGCAGAGACCCCGGGCGGGAGGCTGCGCGGCTTCATAATAAATTCATTATTATATTTGCCTTCGGGTGTTCGCAGCTCACTTGCACGAAGCAATTTTTCTTGGGGGTGGGGGAGGAAGCTGGCAGAGTGGGGAAGGTCTTCTTCCCGGGTGCACAGGGGTGGCCTGCTGAGGCCTTAATGTTCTTTTTCTAGTAAGGCCACCCCCTCAGGTTCTGGGCTTCTAAGGGGATGGGGGCCTTTTTCTTGCCCTGAGTGCCTACTGGACTTACTCCCCAAGGCTAGGACCTGAGTAGCTGGCAGGCTGAGCTAATTGAAGGCCCCAGCAGATGGCCTGGATCCTGACCTGGAACCAGAGAGACAGACCAGAAAGAAGGGCCCAGAGAACCGGGGGGGGGGGGGGGGGGGGGGGGCGGAGAGGAGGGGGAAAGAAGGGAGGGGGAAGAGAGGAAGGAGGTAGGAAGATGGAGGGTGGGGGGAGGGGGGCGAAAGGAGGGAGGGAGGGGAGGCGCGCGTGCGTGCGTGTGTGTGTGTGTGTGTGTGTGTGTGTGTGTGTGTGTGTGTCTACAGGGGACCCTGGAAGTAAAATGAGTAACAAGGCCACTCGTTTTACAAGGCTGCCACCCTCCCTGGTGCAGCCCTGTCACTCAGCAGCATTTATTAAGTCGCTACAGAATGCTGAAGGCAGGAGCTCCTGAGCAGACAGCATCTGCAGGAACCGGAACCTTCATTGGTGGGAGTGGGAGTCCACCCCCACAGAGCCACGCGGCAGGGCGAGCTGTTTGCACAGCCAGTTCTGGGCTCCCCTGGTGTCTGAGAGTGGGTTTGACCCAGGCCCCAGGATGCCCCCACAGCTGCAGCAAATGGGGGTTGATGGGGGCAGCACTCAGCTTCTCCCCAGCCTTGCCTGCCCACAGCCCTGCTAGTAACTCGGGAAGCTGAATTTGGGTTCTGGGGAGAACTCGAGCCAAGAGCTTTCCGGAGAGGCACCCACGCAAGCTCCACACCCCATGCAAGTGCACCACACTGGGCCGGCCAGGCTCAGGCCCCAGGCTGGTTCACCAGTGGGGGGAGGGCATCCTGGGTGGGAGCCACCACGTGGGTGGTAAGGACGGCGACGGGCAAAGGGCTGGTGCCAGGACAGCGTGCTGACAGAGGCCTCCAAGGACAGTCTAGGGGTTGAGGTTCAAGGCCACAGATGACTGGGAGTCCCGGAGGTTCCGGTGGAGGCGAAGGGCGGAAGTCAGGCAACAGATGGCAGCGGCATTTGACAGAGATTATTCTAAGCTGTTGCGTCTGGAGAAGCCTGGGCGGGACAGATGACAGCGGGCGAGAGCAGCTAGCAGCTAGGCGGTGGCGGTGGCGGGGGCCATCCAGGGAGGAGTGGGAAGAGGCAGCAACCCGCAGCTTGGGGACTGGAAGGGCCTGACAGCCACAGGGAAGCAAACAACTGAGATAAGAAAAGGCTGAGACCCGGTCAAGGTTGCAGCCCAGCATCCTGGACCCCAGGAGCCGTTCCCCACCATGGCTTTTCCCAAGCTCATTCTGGAACACTTCTGTAGGGGCTGCAGTAACCGCCTTGTGCAGGGCGTCAGTCACGCCTCACAGGGACTTCATGAACTCACACCGGACTGGCAGCCCACCCAGAGTCACACCGCTGAGCGGAGAGCCAAGGACTGACTCCAGTTGGCCTGATCCCCACCCGTCCATCACCCGGGTCCAAAGCACTGGGCTCAGTGGTCCCAGGCCAAGGAGCCCCCTACCACGAGTTTATCCTGCCTCTGACTCCCAGTCTACAGACAGGCAAACCAAGGCTGGGAGAGTCTCACCCTTGTCTACGGTTGCATGGCGAGAGGCTGAAGAGCCAGGATGGCAACCCAGGTTTCCTTGCTGCTGTACCGGAAATGTCCTTTTGAAAATGAGAGGGCACTGGAAAGGTCCCCAACCCCCACTGGGGTAACCTCCTATTTTGCTGACTGCCGTGAGAGCACCCGTCTGGGTACAGATGGCACCAGTGAGGGCAGAGATGACACAAAGCCAGGGAATAAAGATGAAGACATGACCTTGGGACCACCCCCTCCTCTGAACCCCCCATTCCTATAGCACCAGGCTGCAGGGGATCCACGCTGGGACCACGATGGGGCAACCGATCTGGCGGCAACCCATTGTGCGCTTGAGGCACCCGAGCTAAGCAGGCCGAGTCCGAGCAGAGCCTTTCTCACAGAGGAGCATGGTCAGGGCCTCCACGGGTGCCGAGTGTAGGAGGTGGGTGGGAGTCAAAGTGTCTAATGCAGATGACAGGTGCCGAGGGAGAAGATCCCAACCTGGCCAGGAGGTGGACACTGAATGCCTCCAAGTTTTCACAGAGCAGCAGGCAAGAGCCAGCAAGTGGGGAAAAGGCCGGGAGGGCTGGGGGTTGAGGCCAGGTCCTCATTCCAAAAGGATACAACCCTCAATGGGGGAAGAGGCAGCAGACAGAGGCAGCTGCCTGACCAAGCCCCAGGCCCCACTTCTTACTCCCTCTCTGCAGACAGGAGGTTGGGCCCAGGACTCTGAGTGTCCAAACAGCTCCTGTCCTATGCCTCATGTGAGAAACTGCTCTGGGGGAGAGGGGGGGTAGAGAGCGCAAGAGCATTGTCCCTTCCAGTCCCTTCCACACCGAGTGCAGGCTCACAAAAGCTGCCTGGGCAGGGTGGGCACTCTCCACCTGCCTCCCCAGCCCCTAAGGGAACTCAGTAGGTGCTCCGAGGCACATACCTCAGCCTCACCTTCCTCCACAGGCGGAAAGGGTGACATCTGTACCCCTGTTCAGGCAGGCTGGGAGCTTCAGAATTCCAAAGGGCAGGTGCCACCAGGGCTGAGTCGGGGGACTGGGGCACTTCGTGGAAAATCAGTCAGAAGCCCAGTTTGCTGCTTGGCCCCCATACCTCGGCTTCTCGGCAGGGCCCTGCCAGGTCAGGGTGGGCCAAGCCTGAGTTTCCAGTGCTCCAGAGCAGGGGAGACTAGCCTAGACGAGAGGAGGTAGAGGCTAAGCAGACCTCCTTGTATCCACAGATCTGCTTTTATTTAGTCTTAAGTTGTGCTGTTTAAATGCAAATCAGTGGAAAACATTTTAAAACAAATGAGTGGCAGTTGTCCCTTAGTCTGTCCCTAAATCACCAGCTTGCCAGAGTCCCCACCACTCCCTACCATCTCAAGTCTAGTGGGCTTGCTCAAAGCTGGGGGCCATCTTTCCAGCTCTGAAACCCTTTGCAGGCTCCGGCAATGAAAAGAGTCTGGAGGAGCCTAATAAGCATCCATCAGCCAGGTCCCTCAGCTCAGTTGCTGTCAACATCTTAATTCAATCCAGAGTCAGCAGGAAGAGGTCGACCCTTCTACCCTCAGCCTGGGGGCGAGGGCCCATCCAGCAGGAGGCCGGCAATCCTGGCACGTGCCAACGACAGGTGGGTCTCACCGGAATCAGAGCTAGTTCACTCAAGCTAGGATGAGCCTCAAATTATACAATGGTTTTTGCTTTTGCAAAAAGCTCCATTCTCACAATGGTCTGCACACGAGACACTCTCACCGGAAAAAAGTACACCTCCTGGATTAATTCTGCAGATAGTCTTGTCGCATTCACAAAAGCCCACCTGTAAGCCCCATAAATACATGAGGCGATGTGTAGCACCAGTGAACCCAGGTTTCCGAATCCTAGAGCGCGGAATTCTTTACATATCGAACCCTGAGTATTTTTTAAAAAGATTTATGTATTTTCAGAGAGAGAGGAAAGGAGGGAGAAAGAAAGGGAGAGAAACATCGACGTGTGACAGCCACATCGATCTCAGATGCCTCTAGCACACCCCTACTGGGACCTGGCCTGCAACCCAGGCACTTGCCGACTGGGAATCAAACCGGCAACCTTTCGGTTTGCAGGCCGGCGCTCCATCCACTGAGCCATACCAGCCAGGGAGCCAAACCCTGAGTATTAACGCCCTTCCCTAGCATGTTCTACCCAGGCTAGGGAGATACAGGGCATCAGAGCTAAAATCCAAATACTCTTAAGTTCCCAGGATGTTTCCTCACCTGGGCTCATCCACCATCTTCAGAGCCCCGTGCACCATGCCGTGTCAGTGAATGCCCCACTGGGAGGAAAAAAAAAAAAACCCCACAACTACCCTCCAGCCAAAATGGAGCTCAGAACAGAGTCACCTGGGCGAAGTTTGCATAAGTCACAAACAAGGAGTCGTGAGCTCCCTAGTCCCAGCCTTGCCACAGGCAGGCTGGTCACCTCCTTCTGGCCACAACTGTGTCACCAACTGCTGCATAGCCTACTTACTGCTTAGGTCTAAGTAATTCTTAACTCTGCTCAAAAACACACACACCCCTGTTCCCCAAGGCTCTAACCGACAACTTGTACAGTTCCAGTAACCCCGGCAGGATGGTTGGGTCCAAAATTGGCTCATGGGTGCCAGCCGCCCCCTCTGGGTTGTGTAACCAAATCCCCAGGATACCATACCTCGGGAAACCACCCAGACCACCCCAAGACCTGCCCTGGATGCAGACAAGGCCTCGAGCACAGCACTTACTACAGTAGGGGTCTCTCCCTCTCACAGGGCCAATGCACGTCCTCAGAGGCCAGGGTTCGGGAGCGTGGAGGGACCCGATCAGCCAGTGCGTCCCTGACACTCCTCCTGGAGCACCCAGCAACTTCTGTGAGGGGCCCAGGCCTTCGCACCCATTCCCCTTCCTGGAATCTACTCAACAGAGCAGTCCCACGCACACACGCCCACGGGGGCCTGAGAGGGCACTGCCATGCGGGCTCCGAACACTGCTGGTAACTGGGGTGCGAAGCCCCGAAGTCCGCCGAGGGCCCGGCTGCAGAAACGCCAGTACCCTGCTGACATCCCACCAGGCGGTCCAGCAGCGAGCAGGAGCGCAGTCTGACCAGTTCCAACTCGGGAACCAGCCACACAGTTAAAATGTACCTCCTGCGCCTACGTGACAGGCTCCAGGGTCTGGTGTCCCTACTAAGGAAGCCCTCCTTCATCTTATCAGGTCTGGTGAGACGTACATTGAGGCCCAATGTTTTGCAACTGGCTGTTTATTAAAAAAAAAAAAAAAAAGGCCTAAAGTCAACCCTTCAAAACACACCACCTCAGCCCACACCTTGGCTCCCCAAGAGCCCACGACAAACCTTGTAAGAGATCATCGAAACACCGCCCTAAGAGCCTAGAGGCCGAGGGCAGAGTGGGGCCGATTCAGAGCCTTGGTTTTCTCATCTGTTAAATGGGGACAACTGACCTACTCCCACACACTGGAGAGGTGGCCTGGACGACCCCACAGCTCCACACCCTCTGGACACAAGTCCCTCCCGCGCTCCATCTCCCAGCTGGCCACGCTAGTTGGCTTTCCTGTATTCAGTTGCGCCTCTCCAACTAGAGCACAGCAGCAGCTGTCATCTTGTGGACCCTCAGTCATTTACGTGAGTGACAAAAGGCCACCTTTCACATGCAAAAAAGTTACAAACCTGCACTGAAAGGATACAGGGGATGCAGCAGGGCAAATCCACTCACATCCCTTGGTTTTCCCTACCCTCTCTCCTACTAGTTCCCAGCTGGGTGACTTCAGGCGGGGAGAGGAACCTCATGGGGCCCCGTTTCTCCTAGCGGATGGGGATGATCTTGGCCTTCAAAGTCAGACTCCTGCCAAGCGAGGGCAGAACAGCGGAGTGAGACCACCCCCTCCGTTCCTGGAGTGCACACAACAGCCCAGCCCCTCCAGGTACAGGGAGGGACACTCCCACCCGGTCACTCTGTCTGGGAGATGACAACTTAACACAGACCAACACCTGCGGAGGCACAGACTGCTGCCCCATGGAACTGCGTCACATAAATGCACTCGCTCCTCCTGCTGCCAAAGGGCTCTGCAGCGTGCGAGGCGGCACCTGGGGACCTCAGGAGGAGTGAGTGCTGGAGTGAGCACGAAGGGAATGCCTGCCCCGTCTCCTTCAGATCAGCACACAGGTTTTCCTTTCTGACGGCTTCACCTGCCCAACGTCGACACTGCCCTGACCGAAGCTCACAGATCAATCTCCTGTATTGCTGCTAGTGGCCACAGACCTGCCATTTGAGCACAGGGAGGGCGGGGCTGTTGTGAGAGAAAGTGCCTGCTCCCTCCTCCCAGACCCAGGGCACAACTACCCAGGGTGGCAACAAGACGGCTGGAAAAGGTGTGTATGCACGTACAGGGTCTGAGACCCTGCAGGGAGGAGGCCACAGGAGGGCACACCAGCCGCTACAGCCCCAGCAGGGGCTTTTTTTTTAGCACCTTGGGCCTTTGGGTCTTGGTAAGAAAAGTGGCAGCAGCCCTCCTCACCCCAAATGCTGCAAGGTACAGGGTCAGGGGCACAGGCAGAGTCTTCTGAGTCTCTTAAATCAGAACCCCAAGATGCTAGAGAAGGACAGGGATGAACTGTGGGCCCTCTGTACCGGCAGAATGGAATCCGTGGATGCAGACGCCTCTACATCCCCATGTGTAGATGGGGCACAGCTGAGGGACTCTCACAGTGGGGGGTGGTGTCTACAGCACCATTTGTCTGTGTGGGATGCCCCCACCCAGCTCTGGCAGCCTCAAAGCCACTACAGCGTAAACCTCCGCACACACATCAGGTTCTCCAGTTGGAAGAACCGGTTCCAGAATTAGAAGGTTTGGCCAGCACTCCAGACAGACACATAGGCCACTCAGCCAAATACAACTCAGCACTTGAAGATCCTCTGGAAGAAAGGCTTCAGCTCACCTGGGCCAGGTAGGGAGAATCACTGTCAGGATTCTACCTCAGGTTCATACAGAGCCCAGAGCCCTGCGTGCCCACGAGGTCTCCCCACACCACCACTAGCTAAGAGCGCGCCCGGTCCCAAGGAGATGTTTGCTCTGGCTCGCTGGATGGCCCCCACCAATTCAGGGCAAACAGGGCAGATCCGGGCTTCCCAGGAGACCCGAGTTCTCCTTAAGGAGCATCGCCCCCACCTTCCCCAGGGAGACAGTTACTGTGTACCCACTCCCCTGAGCAGAAGGCCCTTCCAGCTCAGCTTTGTGAGCTGCAGTCCCCTGGGGCCGGGGCTTATAAATTACAGATGTCTGGGCTCCAACTCCCAGAGACTCCCTGGGCGTAACTGGTCACAAGTCCAGCCTGGGCCTGGAAGTTCCCCAGGTGATTCTGAAGCGCAACCAAGAGTAAAGACCCTCGTTCGGATGCTTCTTGCTCCCCCCACACCCCTCAGAAACCCCCAAGTCCCACTGGAACTCCACAAAACAAGTTCAGCCAGATCTCCCCCTTTTCACAGATGCTTACAAACTCCCCGTCCCTTCCTGCAGCAGCTTCCCTTCCTGCAGCAGCTTCCCTCGTGAACTTGGGAATCTGCTCAAAGCATCAGGGAAGGCGGGGGTGGGACAGGGACCCCTGGGAAAGGCGGAGGAGCAGCCTAAGCAAAGACAGGGCCAGAAGTACAAAGGCCTTTGGTTTCATCCAGCAGGCACAGGTGAAGAGGCTAGTGGCGGCAGGAGGAGCTGCAGAGCTGAGATTAAAGGCCCCCAGCAAGGTTCTGGCAGGTGTGCAAAGGGCTGCTCCTGTGTTATCTGTCGGCACACCTCCCAGCAGCCAGTGCAGGCTGGAAGGTTCCTAGGAGGCACTTGATAAATTCTCATTGACAAGAACGCTCTGAAATGTCACCTCCCGCCCCTGGCCTTGGCTGGGGAGAAAGACCAGTATGAGGAAGTAAAGCCAGCAGCTCCCCACATACTGTCAGCAAGGGGGGAGAAATTAAAGCCAGAAGGGTGGTCTTTGCACAGTGGCCACACTGAAATGTCACCCAAAATGTGGATTCCTGCAGGTTACAAACACAGCCCTCCTAGCACTGGGGGAGGGGGCAGGTAGCCTTACCCAGCCCTGTGGCTTGGAGACCGCTGGGTTGCCATAACAGAGGTAATTACCGTGCTACCACCCAGCCCCAGGCTGCTGTGGACTTCGAGTAACCCAGGCTGGGAATTCCAAGCCTTCAGATGGGGCCAGGAAAAACCGGCCTTGCTAGCTGACTCCACAAGCCCCTGCGAGTTTCTGGGGCAAGGAGAGCAGCAGCAGCCAGGTCTTGCTCACCTGCCTTCTTCTGGCAAAGTAGGTGGGAGCTGCCAGAAGCCACCCCTCAGGTAGGGGCTCAGGACCCAGAGAACCCTCCTCTTTCAGAGCAGGGGAAGGGAGTGAGGACACCAAGACCAAGGAATTCAGAGGGCTGGGGAGGTCACCAGCTTGGAGATGCAGGACACAGGCCTACCACAGAGAGGTACTGTATAGACTCTGCTCCTGGTTCCTCTGCCCACCCATGCTGAGTCCAGGGGCAGGCAGCTTCTGCTGGAAACCACAATGCTCTTCTTCGATCTGCAGCCCCTGAACTTCCCCCGGAGACAGGGAAGTTATTGGCAGCTACAGGACTGCCCAAGGGGACAGTTTTGCAAAGCCCACTGGAGCTCCTAAAGGGGGGTCTGGTTCTTGCCGTGAGCTCCGGCGCTGGCCCCCACACCCCTCGGCCTGAGTTTGCTCACCAGTTGGAGGACTGGTTCTAGCCTCTGTCTGTGCATTAGAATCAACTGGGGAGCTTCGAGAATATTCCTGCCCCCACTGGGTCCAGGAACAGAGGCTCTGGCTTAATTGGGAGATGTGATCACCAGCAGTTTTAGGAAACCAAGCTGGGGGAATCTATAAACCCTTTTCAACTCCGACAAGCTAGGATTCTGAAAACTGTCCCCTACAGGTCAGGGTGTGCGCTGTGGAGAGTAGCCTGTTGCCTTGTTCAGAGCCTGGCCCCACATATATGACCATGCCTGGAAGCAGGACAGGCCTCCCAAGGCGGGACTAGCCCCAGGACTGTCCCAGCCCCCCGCCCCCCCCGCCCATCAGCCCCAAGGCTTGAAGAAAGAAAACTGCCAAGTGCCAAAACCCTGGCTGGCCCTAGCCGTCCCCCTTCCGCTCCTTGCTGCAGCCTCCTGCTTCCAGACAAAGTGACAAAAGCCAACCCTGCACCGGCCATTAAAGCCCCCCACACCCTGCTTCCCCAGAGGTCAGGGCTGCACTGACACAGGCTCAGATACAGGCCTTTGTGAACTATCAGCGTAGTTGCTTAGGTAAAGCCCGCCTGCCGGGCACTTCCTAGTCCTCCTGGGCAGGGCGGCGACTCCCCGGCAGACTGCAGCTGGGATGACACACGGCTGCCAGTTGGAGCCCGCACCACGGGCCCCCTCACCTGTGGTGTGGCCCAGCTGAGTCAGGTGGCAGCCTGTGCCTCAGGTTCCGCCATCCCTGCGGGTGGAGATGGCCTATAAACACAGGGTGAGCAACGCTTATGTGCCCCAAGCTTAAGTAACAGCGAGGGAGGTCCAGAGGCAGGCTGCTCACCTGCCCCCTCCCCACCCCCCCCCCAACGCAGAGAATCACAGGGAGAGGGCCCAGGCAGCCAGCCAGGAGACACATTTCTGAGTGTCCCACCAAGACCTTCAGTTCCTCCATCCCAGCCTCCTAGAAATCGGCTTAGACCAGGAGGTTCCCACCCAGAGTCCGCTCGGCCTTTTGTTCCAGCGCCTTTCACAAAAGGAGCCCTTATTTTCATCTGATGTTCCCGCTTTTTGTTTCCAAACCCCAACCTGTGTGGGCCCCAGATAAGGCACTGCAGGGGTTAACAAGGGTTTAATATATTTTAGACGCACTTTGCTGACAAAGGCTAGTTTACAAACAAGAGCCAAATAGATTCGACACCGGCTGGTCTCCACCACACAGCTGGGGGCCGGCAGGTGCTCCCAGCAAAGCACACAGCCCTTAAGGGTAGTGCTCCCACGCAGGGCCCCCAGCCCCTCACGTGGAGGCGGCCACAGCCCTCCGCCCCCTTAAGTGCGGGGCGGAGGGCCTCCCTTCCCCCAAACCAGGGAAACCCTTCCACCCCCCCCCCCCCCCCCCCCCCCGCCACGATCCGAGCCTGGCGCCTCTGTGGTCCCTTTATCCCCCACCCCGAGCTTCGGAGAGGTGGGGGAGGGGGGGGCAGGAGCCGGAAGGGGAAGGTGGGAGGGCAAGCCTAGGGCCTGTTCCGCCTCCACAGAGGGAATTTAATTAGCCTGCTGGAGAGGCAGGCGGGCGGCCGAGGAGGTGTCTCTGGTGCTGCAATATAATTGAATCGGCTCCACTCGGTCGGGCCACTCGCCGCCCATCAGCACAGCCGCCGGCCTGGGCGGGCTGGGGGCGGGGAGGCGCATCCAGGCGGAGCAGGAAGGGCTGGGAAGGGAAAAGGGCAGCGCGAGTGAGGGGTGGCGGATGCAACCACTCTACCACCTCCGAGGCTGGGGCAGCCATCTTCGGCAGGGGAAGGGGCCGGGTGCCGCTCCAAGGAGGCGGGGAGCAGCAGGGAGGGGAGCAGCGGCAGTCCCGGGGCGCGCCCTTGGGAAGCAGGGCGTGGGGGTCGGGGACGCGGATGGCTTCAGTTCCGCCCTCCCTGCGGTCTCCCCGCTTCGAGGGGAGGGGGAAGGGAGCAAGACAAAAACCCAAACCGCGAGGCCCCAGCCTGCGAGCCCCCCTTCCAGCCCAGCCGCCGCCAGCACCTGCCACGGGGGCGCACAGCTGCCCCCCCCTTGCTACTTCCCCTGCCGCCGCAAAGTTTTCACTCGGGCTCTGGAACGTCGACAGCTTACCCCAAGTACCCCGGGCTGCCCGCCCCCCCCCCCCACCCGTCCGCGCGCACTTACGCTCCCCTCGCCTAAAGTAGCTGCCAAGGCTGTGCCCAGCGGCAGCCCGTGTCCCCGCCAGGAGTCAGGCCACTCAGGCTACGACCCGCAGCGGGCGGGGGCCTCTGGTCGCCTGCCCGCCCGCTCAGCTCTTATCACTGCTCACACTCCAGGGGAAGTTGCTGGGGAGCCGTTGGCAGCCACCCCCGCGGAACCCGCGAACTTGGAGAGGAGGGGCGGGCGGGCGGGCGTGGGGGTCCGGAGACACCCCCACCCCCGTCCCCAATCCTGTGCACTGCGCTCACCTTTCATGCCAGGGTCCCGTAGTTCTGCCTCGGCTGACACATGCTGGAGCCACCTTCGCCCAGTGTTTGTCTAAACTGCTTATCTCACCCTGGGCTGGTCGGCACGGCGGCGGCAGCGGCTCGGGCCCGCTGGGGAGGTGGAGCTTCCGGGGCCCAGGCCAAGAAACACCTGCTGCTGTCGCGGCCGCCGAGGACACACCCAAGCGCAACGCCGCCCACTCCCGGGCCACTGGCTAGCTCCCTGCTCCCTGACCTCAGCCAGCGGGAGGTGTCAGATTTCAGTCGCAAACACACGCGCGCGCACTGACAGGCGCCGGGTACACCCGCGCGGGCACACGCCCCTCCCAAGCCAGGCCGTCCAGGTGAGCCGAGGACACCAGCAGGTAGGGTAAGTGCTGCCCTCAGCCTCCTGGGAGCCCCTGGCTCGACTGGTCAGAGGTCCCGGGCACACTGGTGTCTAAAACCAGCCACCTGATTCCAGAAGGGAGCAGTAGCTTCCCAATAAGCCCGCCACGCGAGCAGAGCCCTTGCGCGTCTTGTGACCGCTTCCCTGGCGCCTAGCACAGTGTCTGGCACAGAGCAGACCTAATGAGCGAACAGATAAACTCACGTGTCCTGGAGACCAGCTTCTTGAAACTGCTATGAGTTGGGGGGCACAAGAAAGTCTATGTGCATTTATTCCCAACCCCCCAAATGTGTGACCTTATATATAAAGGGTTCAATGTTAAGAACGTGGGCCTCTCCCAAAATTCTAGGAACTACCTCCTTCCGTTTTAAGTAACTTTTGGAAAGACCACAATGCGGGGGGCAAGGGTAGTTCTTGGAAGAATCCATGTCCCCGCGGCTGGAGAGTCCACGGAGGCGCCGCTCCACCAGAGACATCATTAAGTAGCTGGGGTTGCGGTCAGAGGCGAGGCCGCCCGCCTCCAGAAACTGGCACGACCCACTGGGCCGCCGGCCCCAGCGCAGCACCTCCCCATTCCTGGCACCCCCCCCCCCCACCCTACCTCACCCAGGCACTTGACGGACTGGAATGACTCAGGGAGCGTCCTGAAATTCCTAGGCACCCACGGGAGGCATAGCAAAGGACCGCGGGTCCCAGGCTCCCCCCCCCCCCGCCCCCACCGGCAGCGGGCGTCCGCTGCGAGCAAGGAGCCTCCCCCCACCCCACCCCGGCCCCGCTCCTCTGGTCTCCAGGAAGCCCGGGGTTAACTGTGCAGGTTTCGTCGGGTGCCCTCTGCCCATTCCGCCCCCGGTACATTCCGGCGCCCCGGGCTCTGACCCCCGCGCGCGCGCGCGCGTCCAGTGCTCAGAGCTATCAACGTCGCTCCGATGCCTCCGGGTCTCTCCCCGAACATCTTCCTTTGAAAACTCTCTAAATGTATAGCTTTCATATTTTTGAGTGGGGAGGCAAACAAATACACCCCCGCCCCCCAAGCGGCCGCCGCAGCGCCGCGCTGCGGGTTTCAACTTTCCGCTCCCGGTGCCAGCCCGCGCTTCTGCCAGCCCCAAACCTGCCCCGGGACATGCCCACGCCGCGCTTGGCAGTCGCGCAGGCTGTCGTCCCCGCAGGCCCACACTCCCCCGCCTCCCTCCCTCTCCCTCCCTCCCGCGCCATCCCGGATTGCGACGGGAGGGAGCGCTGGGCGCCTGCCACCCCCCATCCATCTGTTCCCGATGACGCTGGCGGGCGGGGAGCACTCGGGGCCCAAGCCAGCGGGGAGCAGAACCCGCCTGTGTGTCCGCTGGGGGCGGGGGGCGAGGCCCTGACGGGCGCCCCCAACCCACCCACACCCCCGGTCCTTCGACCAAGCGCATGCTGGGGCACACGGAGTAGGGGCGCCTACGGGTCGGCCTCCCGCCTTGCACAAGGCTCCTGGCCGACCACAAACGAAAAGGGAAACAGACCAGCGAGGAGGGGCTGGGGGCCGTTACCAGCTCCTACCTGCGGGCGCCGGCCGGCCCTGGTATCGCGCGGGCAGGGCGCTTCCCCTTCACCACCCGCCTCGCTCCCGTAGGTCACAGCTGATACTTTACTTTCCCCACCACACGGTGTCTCCGCAGCGCGGTCTGGTAATTTATACCCAGCAATGGCCGGCAGATTCACCGGGCCCGGGAGTGGGGGAGGGGTGCCTCCATCCCCTCGGGGAGTCGAGCGTGGGGCGGGAGTGGGGGCCGTTAGGCGGGAACTCGACCACTGGCTTAGGACCTTAAAAACAAAATTAAAACCCTAGGGGTCTGTTCCAATCCTTTCCTACCAGGATTCGGCCTGCGGGGGGAGGGGTGTACCATGCAAATAAACAACTCGCACCTGGCTGGGTGGCTCCTCTTTGCTTTGTCCGCAGGTCAGGACACCTAGGCCCAACCTCCCCTCTCATCTGAATGCTCCCGTTCATTTCCCTTCATCACTGGGGGGGGGAGCTTGGTGGGGAGACAGGTCAATTCTCCCACCTGTTTGATATAAAAATTTGTAGGGTGGTTACTGTGGATCACCATTTAGCTAATTTTTGAGTCGGCAGATTCCTCCCTCACTTGCGGGATGGGTGGTCGGATACGGTTTCACAGATGAGGAAGTTGCTCAAGGTCAGGTGCGCTCGGGTACCCTGGGAGCTCTGCTTGGAGCTGCTCACACCTGGAGTCTCCCCTTCCCAGCGCAGCCGCCAGAGGCAGCGGGGTGCTGCAGGAAACCCCAACGACCCGCTGGGAGGCAGTAGCGAGCTAGCTGCGTGCGCCTTGGCCGGAAAATGCTGGCGGCCTCCAGGCCGGCTGGCACAGGGGAGATGGATGACACTCACTGTCTGTGCGCCAGGCCCAAGGAAATTAGTAATCCGGAGCACGGCCTCCGAGTTTAAGGGTGGGAATTGCTCCCCTGCAGCCCGCGCGCTCCTCGCTAACGAGGTTTGTAGCTTGACTCCTCATTTCCTTCCACTGGGGGCTCAGGCTGGCTGCCCTCCATTTCCCTCCAGGCGTGTTCCTTCCCCTCTCTCTTCAGCAGCTCCCACCTTGCAGCCAGCCATGAGCCCTTTCTGGGAAAAGCACTCCCTCCTGGACCAACTTCCTCATTCCCATTTGCCTGGAAACCTGACAGAGAAAGAACGCTCTGGGAGAAAAGGCAAGGTGCCAGAGCCAGTCCTATGAGGGCTGTGCAGGGACACCTCCAGGGTCCTGCTTCCTTTTTGCCAGAGGCAACAGGATGCTGGTGCATGCTTGCCTGAAACTCCAGACCCCTGCCAACCTGCACTGTGCCTCCTAGAGCAGGAAGCAGGAATCCCAAGGCCCTCACCTGGCTCTGAGGACCTACTCAGGTGGATCCCTGCAAAATCCAGCCTTACCTCAATGAGCCCTGGGACCTAAGAGACCTGCAATGCCAAAAGGATGAGAACAGCCTCAATATAAACCCCAGGGGCTCCCTTACACCTGCCCCCTGAGACTGGGAACTGAGAAAGGGGTCTCTGACGTAGATGCCCAGAAGGGATCTGATCAGGGATACCGCTAACCAAGGTGGTAGGCATTTAGTCGCTCCACACACACCCAGTGTGGGCTCTGGTCGGCACTAGCCTTTCCAGATACTGTACTGAAAATGCCAGTCTGGCCTCTGCTGCTCAAAAAGATGAGGGGGAGACAGGTGAGGGAGGTGCTGACAGGCGGGGCACTTAGAGGCAGCAAGAAAGACAGGTGATTTGGCAACCCATCACCACCACCATCTGGGCATCTACCTAGCTAGGTGAGGTTCCTGAGAGACACTGTCACTGCCCCCCACCAAGCCCAGCACAGGTGTGAGCTCCGGGTCTATGATGGGCCCTTGCTTCCAGGGAAGGCAATCCTGCTCTTCATCACTCTGCATCCTTTCGGGATTAGCAGGGCCCACGCACAGTCTTTGTCGTCCACCCTCACCAGCTGTTCCTAGCACGGAAGGACTGCATGTCACCTTTACATCATGACCCCAGCCACCTCTTGCAGCACGTGGGTCTGTAAATAAGCATCAGGGACCTGGACTTCATTGTGGGTGGGAAGGGAGGATCACTTCTGCCATTTACCAAACACCTAATAGGTGCCAAGGCTGTTCAACTCATGTCACTTAATCCCCAGGGGCCCTGCAGCATAGCAGGCATGACCTGCACTACAAAGCCCGGGAGGAGACCTGAAAATGTTAATTAGCTTGCCTAGGGCACACAAGTTCCAGCCAAGCCCTACCCAGACCCTGGCCGTCCACTATACCTGCCGGCAGCTCTGTAACTACCGCTGCAGATAGGCCTGGTATGGGTGATCCAGGTCTCAAAGCGTTTTCAGGCCTAAGGCTTTTCATTTGGAAACACCCCTAGCAGCTATCCCTGTGTCCAAACATCATTCTCCCCTCACTCACAGCCTGGCACCCCTGCATTTGCACAGCCCCTCTTCATGAGTGATCTACCTACCCCAAAGCTACCAGTCCCACCCAGGGGGGCCATATCCATTGAGGGCACCATGGGAGCCCCAAGGGCTAAGTGGCAGGGGGTGTGCCCAGCACCCCCACCGTTCCCAGCCCCTCCTGCCAGCCCTGCTCTGTGGCCAAACCCCCACCACTTATACTCCTGGGTCCTCTTTCTCTTTGCTGCTGCTATCACTGGCCCAGAAATCCTCCTTTCCATTCTTCAAAGCGGGGCTTAAATCTTATCTCTTCCAAGAAGGCTTTCCCATCCCCGCCTCTGGAACTCATCTCTCCAGTCACTGCGTCCCACTCTTAGATAGTGATCACACAGTGCAATGGGTCCCACGGGTCTTAGATAATAGTGTGTGTGTGTGTGTGTGTGTGTGTGCGCGCGCTTGCTCGTGAAATAGACTCCCAAGCCACCCTACTGAGCTACTGTGTGGGTTCAGGGCCAGGAAAGGACATCTTTAACAAGGGGGGCGGGGTGTCCAGGCCTCGCTGTGATGGTTGGAGCTCCAGATTCCACCCACGCCCATGAGACAGTGGGTGCCCAGAAGGGAAAGGGGCTCTAGTCTCACAGCTGTCACACAGCCCCGGTCACCAAGCAGAACTGCCGAATGGATAAATGGAGGGAAAGACTCAACCACTCTCCAGTAGCCAGTCACATCCGGGGAGCAGGCACGGAGCAGGCACGGTTCAGGCCCGGCAATCCCAAGGACGAGGGCACAGGCGTTCGCCTCTTAACCCCAGGCTGCCCCAACACTTCCTGCCCTTTCAGCACTGCTCCCAAGCTCCACCCAGAACACAGCTGCACTCCTTTACAATCAGTTAACAGCTGTTTTGCATAGATTTTCAATTCTAATTGCCTTGCTTTGTGAGCACCGCCGAGCCCGGGTGAATGGGGAAGCCGCAGAGCGGCTAGAAAGCAGGCGGGGAGGGGGGAGACACTCGAGACGCACTAAAAGGAAGGCAGTGTGTGCCGGGCAGGCTGCTTTTATTTATTTTTTAAATAAGAAAAGAAAGCCCAGGCCACTAACTGCCCCTGCCCCAGCTCCAGCCTCTGCTGCTGGAGCCCAGAGTCAGAAAGGTGCCCCAACCTTGGGAGGGAAGCCCCTCTTCCCCCTTTAATCCGGGCTCCCCAACTCGCCTCAGACGCAGTACCTTGGCGGGGTGGGGGTGGAGGCAGTCTCCACCGCTAGAACCAGGGGGGGCCTTTACTCCACTCCCCATTCAGGCCCCTCCCCTCTCTGGCCCCCTCCCTCCCAGCCCCCCAGGCTCTCCAGTACCCAGATATGGGAAGCTAATTGGACAATAAAGTTGGGCAGCAAGGAAACGTGCTCTCTGGAGACAGCTGGCATCTATAAAAGAGAAATATTTGCATTTAAAACCTTTAAACTTTAAAAGTAGGGCCAGGCCAAAGCAAGGGGAGGGTGGATGGAAGGGGTGCTTAGACCCTCAAGGGGGGGACAGTGACTCCTGGGGGGGGTGCCCCACACAAGCTGCTGGGGGTCCACAGATGCCCTGAGGATGGTTGTTCTGGACCCTTCTGCCACCAGTGACCTTGGCCCAGGCCTCTGCCACCATCTGCAGGATCCCAGTTGGCCAACACTCGGCTGGTGGCCTTGCCATGGGTGATGCACTAACCCCCTACCTCCCCACCCACTTGGGACCTTAGGCATTCTGCAGGGTTCCCAAGATCTTCCCGAATGGAGCATGAGGACCAGGGTCCCACGCCCCCTGGGGTGGGCCTGGTTGAGCTGATGCCCATCCATTGCCTTACTACCTGGGCAGAGCCCCAGGCCTCTCTGCACAAACTATCCCTGCCCCTGGCTACTGGCTTTGGAAGGGAAGTGGCCCTTTGCTGCAGCTGGCAGCAAGGCGACAGCTTGTAAGGAGCTAGCCTCCGGTGGCCCGGTGCCTTCCCCAACACCCTGCCACCTCGATCCTTCCATCTTCAGCACCATCTTCAGCACCACCTCGCACTGCCCTGTGAGGAAATGGGCGCTCAGAGAGGTCTGCCCGCTTTCCAGGGCCTCCCAGGACACCTCCTCCTCCGTGCTGTGGCCGGGTTTTCATTTCCTCACATGCCTAGTTCCCATTTTTCATATCTGAGAGAAACCTGGCCAAATATCCCCACTGTCAACATTTGTGATGTAAAGTCAGCAGAGAATATGTTCCCGAGTGGTCTTATTTTAGCAGGCTTTTATGAAATCACAGAGGACTCAAAATCCTCAGCTCCCAGCTACCTGGCAGGCCTGCACGGAGTGGGGTGGGCGGGTACAAATTCCCTGGCTCTACCTCCCAGGGCAGCAGCGGACACTTCAGGGTGGGGGTGGGAGCTGGCGGTGGTAGAGAACAGTGGCCAAATGTTCAACATCAGCTCAGCAGAAACTACGCCAGAAACAGCCCCTCTCTCCCAGTGTCAGAGTAGAGCATTCTCTCCTTCTGACTTCTGTTCCCATCAGGAAAATATTTCCAGTCCCAGCAGTGCGGTCTGACTCCTGGGCCAGGCTGCCCTGGCTTGGCGGTCAAGGCCAAGATCAACTATGAAACTGCCTTTCAGTTTCATCTCACTCTCCTCCCTACAGCACCCCGCTCTCCAGGCACTTAACTACTTCCGTACCCTCAGGGGGGTGTCTCACCATCTCTTCCTAGACAGCACTTCCTGGGCATCTGCTTGCTAACCTCACACAACGACCATCCGGAAAAGCAAATTTAAAGCATGGTTTCCAAGAGCACACGCTGCGTTTTGGGGGGGCTGTGATGTGGAGGGGAGAGAGCATAAGGTCAGGCACCTGGGCTGAGCCTGCGCGACCACCACCTCACTGTGCACCAATTTTGCCAGCCGTCGAGGTGCAAGCAGCACACAAGACCACTCAAGATAACAGACTAGAGGGAGCCTTGCACAGTGCCTGGAACACAGTTGGAGCTCAACAGAACTACTTCTGTTTAGTGTAAGCAGGAAAAGTATGGACAGGCGGCAGCAAATAAGAAAGGCTTATGTGGAAGCGCTGGTCAGCGCCACACAAGACGGGCAGGGAGGCCAGCCAGACCGTGCCCCGGTGTCAGGGCCTGGGACAAGGCAGCATTGGACTGGCTCACTCTCTCTCGCAGAAGTGGCCTCCCCCTACCCCCTTCAGGAGTCGCATACACTTCCAGAATCCTGCCAGCGCTGACCTGAGCCCAGCCCCATTCTGGCTTCCAGGTCCTCCTGGCTGGCCACCGGCAGGCCAGTGTAGCCAGACAGACAGCAGGGGAGCCAAAGAGAAGGGCCCAGCAGGGCCCTCGCTTTTGTCTTTAGTTTAACGTTGACAGCGTTCAGTCAAGACTTCCTTCTCAGAGATGTGTCTTAAACACGATCCACCCCGCCCCGGTGTCCCCCCATGGGTGAACGGATAAACAAATGGGAGCCTCCCCACATGGGGGCTATTCCCCAGCTATTAAAAAGACTGAAGTCCTGATACACAGGGCAATAGGGATGAACACTGAGACCTGAAAACACAGGCTCGCCCTTTAAAACCCTGTAGCCCGAAGTGGCAACAACCTAAATGTCCAGCAACTGACCATGGATTTTAAAAGCCCGCAGTCTATCTGGGCAGTGGAGTACTATTCAGCCGTAAAAGGACGTGAAGTATCGACCACGCTACAGAACGGATGGGCCTGGGAAAGGGTATGCTAAGTGGAAGGGGCGAGGCAAAAGACCACGTACTGTATCATCCCATCCAGAGAAAAGTCCAGAATGAATGAATGCAAAGAGCCAGAGTGGATTCGTGGCTCCCAAGGGCTGCAGGGAGGAAGGAATGGGGAGTGACTGCTAACTAATGGGTACGGGTTTGCTTTGCGGGGTGAGAGAAATGTTTGGGACCAAGATGGAGGTGGCGGCTGTACAGCTTTGTGAATGTATTAAATGCCACTGAATTAGTCACTTCAAAATGGTTCATTTCATGTTATGTGAATTTCACCTCAATTTTTTAAAAAGATCCAACCTGAAGACCCTCAGCTTTCCCTGGGAGTGGTGGGGCAGGGCCCGAAGTTTCTGTGAGTGCCTCAAGCAGCAGCCCCTGAAGGCAGCGGCCCCTGGAAGCCCCTCTGCACACTGCATCTGCGACCCCGCAGCACTCAGAGAAACTAGTCGTGTTCAAGCATATTTTGCTACCCTGGCATTTTTCCACGCTCGGCCTCCCTCCCCCTCACACGCATACACAGACACACTCTGCAGTCTCTGCAGATCTGCCCTCTAGCCCTCCAGGTGGGGGGTTTCACAGTGCACCCCCCCAAAGCTGCAGGCCTTTTTTGTCCTCATCAACAGTTCTCTGGCTCCAGAGGGAGGGCAGGCCCTGCCCCTGTGAGCACCGAGCAGCTGGAGGTCGTGACACCGAAAGGCACACACCTGTCTCTGAGCAGGGCTGCAGCGGCTCCTGCCACCTGGCTGCTGGGCTGGAAAGAGGCCAGCTGTGACCTAGGCAGGCCTGGGGGACAGGGAGGGAGCAGAGCGGTGGCACGGGCAAACTAGGACCCTCTGAGGTCATGGGTGGCAGGGGAGCCTCCCAACACTGGACCCCTGACCTGAGGCCAATGTGGCCCCGTAGGGGGTGAGGCAAGAGTGGCTCCATAACCCCACGCAGCATCTACCACAGCAGTGGGCACTCTTCGTCTTCTGAGCCTGGACACCCTGTGGACCCACAAATCTGGATGGTTCCCTGTGGGAACAACCCTCCTTTGTAAAAATTAACCAGGTGACCTCATGCTGGTGAGGGTTTTTTTCTCCCTTCCTGGTCTGTCAGTCAGCTCAGAGGACAGTATACCCATACCCCCACCCTGGCCACCACAGATGGGCCATATGCCCAGAAGGGTACCCAGAGAAGCCTGGGGCAGAGAGTCACCCCAAGATCTGGGACAGATCTGGGTGGGGCAGGGCTTGGGTGAAGTCACGAGAGCAGGAGACGTTCTAGAACCTCAAGTTGGCCAGGGCCTGTGGGTATCCATTAACACCCACACAAACTCAGAGGGGTCCCCAGGAACTTAATGCCGGGGGCTTTCATTCCCCAATATTCTTTGCAGGGTTAAAGGCCTTCAAAGTTCTTCAAGAATCCAAGAGCCCTGAGGCACCCGTGTACATACAGGTCTGTGATTTGCACACATTTGCGTGGTGTCCCCACCCCATCTCCTCGTGCCTTCTTCAAGCCACCCCCGGGCACCGTGTGCCACTTACCCGGCCCTGGCGGCCTCAGTGGGGGTCTGCTGAGTGCTTGCTGTGCACCAGGCATTTGAACCCTGGAGCCTTCACCCCCAAACCGCACCCTAGTTCTCCCCACTCCTGGGTCCCTCTCCCATCCTTACTGTGCTCCTGACAAATTTCTGGATTAAGTATCTACAGCCTGTCATTAAAATACCAAACTGCCCTGGCTGGTGTGGCTCAGTGGGTTGGGCACTGGCCTGCCAACCAAGGGGTTGTCGGTTCGATTCCCAGTCAGGGCACATCCCTGGGTTGCTGGTCAGGTCCCCAGTGTGGGGTGCACAAGGGCCAACTGCACATTGATGTTTCTCTCCTTCTCTTTCTCTCTCCCTTCCCCCCCATCTAAAAATAAATAAATAATCTTTCAAAAGAAAAATTTTAAATCCCAAACTGTCGCTTGGACCATCATAGTTGCCTTTATGGCTTGCCCACTGGACAAGCAACACACATAGGCAAGCAAGCCCTGGTGTGAGCAGAGAACTGGCCCTCACCTGGCCTTGGCCCCACTGCCGAGCCAGCAGGAGGGCCCTGGGATAAGAGGGCCTGGTCTCCTCCAGCTCCCGTAGGCTGTGAGGAGCCACTCACCCAGCTCTTACTGTATTTAAGTCTTTAGAGCTTGGTCTCATAAATGGAAATAAGCAAGGAGAAAGGATTACATTAAAAGTGTCATTTTCACCGTTGGGAGCACTGGGCATTGAGGTTTTTGGCTGGCTGCCTTAAGATCTGGTGTCTGCAGGGCCCCAAGTTGAAGGTCAGAATGGAGGCGCTGCTGTATGGTGCTCCCCCTCTGCCAATTTCTGCCTGTTTGCCTTTGCTGTCTCTGCTGCGTGGCCCTTCCTGCCTCATTCTGCTGAGCCCCCGAGCCCCCATCCAGAGACACCACATCCCCGGGGCGACAGGTGAGTTCCTGCTAGTTCCAGCTGCCTGCCCACCACAGAGGTCCTTCTGCAGACCCAGCCTCTGCTGCCAGGCCCTGGGCTGCGGCATCCCATTGTGATGGTACCCCAAAGGTCCACTGTGCCCCCCCATCACCTCCTCTCTTCATCTGACTCAGGTCGGCAACACCTGGCAGACACCAGTGGCTCAGGGACAGCTCCCCTCAGGCTCTAAGGTTTCTTTTGGGCCCCTCAGGCCCTTGTACTCCCGCCCTTCCTGTCACAGCTTGCACCAGCCACCCCTATGTTTCTTTCTTCTTCTTTTAAATTTTCTTTCTGATTTTAGAAAGAAGGGATGGGAGAGAGGAAGAGAGAGAGAAACATGGATGTGAGAGAGAAACAATGATCGGCTGCTTTCTGTGCACACCCTGACTGGGGGCCGAACCCACAACCCAGGCATGTGCCCTGCCCAGGGATCAAACTAGCGACCTTTTGGTTTGCGGGACGACGCCCAACCCACTGAGCCACACAAGCTGGTGCCACCCCATGTTTCTAACCTCCCCCACACGGGCCATTCTAGAAGCATCTGGTGGTCTTTCTGGCTGCAGAGGGTCCCCACCACACTTCCCCATCTCTGCTGTGTCCTCCCACCCTCCCTTACAGGTTAATTTAGATCAAGAGCCTCCCTCCTCATCCCTGTTCAGGCTATACCTCACTTCAGGCACACCCTCCCCAGCTCTTCTCAAACCTTCTCTGTCTGCTGCATATACCTCTTCCACTCAGGCCCTGGCTTAAATACCAGTCTCCTCCAGGTAGCCTTCCCAGATTTCCTGGGTGTGGCTCTGTGGCTCTAATGCTGCTAGTGGGAGTTGGCCTTCCCCCTCCTCCGGGGGTGGGGGGGGTGGGGGTGACTTGAGCACTCTTTACTCTC
This sequence comes from Desmodus rotundus, assembly GCF_022682495.2. NCBI lineage: Eukaryota > Metazoa > Chordata > Mammalia > Chiroptera > Phyllostomidae > Desmodus > Desmodus rotundus. Next base: position 28,650,788 of record NC_071398.1, on the reverse strand, counting down.
TGTCCTGCGCTTGGGAGGCCCAGCCACTGGTGCAGAGAAAACAAGCCTTGCTTATTCCTGGACCTTCACACGCCTTCAGAGGTTTGCTGAATTGACCTAAATGAAATTGAGAAGCCCCTATAAAGACACAAACTCTCATCAGCAACAAGTGCTGCCTACATCCCCCTGTCCCCCAAGTAAACCCAGCCAAAAACGGTGCAGGAACCCCCTGGCACATAGGTACGGAGCCCTCTCTTTGTAGAATGGTGAGCGCCTTTCCAGAGCTGAGCGGAGTGGGTTTTCTCCCATCAGTCCTCATGGAGCCCTACATCTGCGATGCCACACCAACCCCTCCTCCGAAGAGCAGCGAGAGTACTCTGCAAGGAGTCGCCAGGAAAACAAATGCTGGGGTTTCGTTTAGTTGTAACTACTCCCTGATGATCTTCAAAGAAGCCCACAGGCAGGTGCACCACAGAGCCCCGCCAGCTCCCAGCTCAGCCCGCCGGCCCCATGCAACACCAGACTCTCGCCCAGAGTCCCAGACCGGCTCCTCTCCCAGGGACGACGACAGTGACACTGGAGAAAGCTCAGGGCTGGCCTTCACCGACAACTCGGGATGACAGCTCCCCGCCCCTCCCCTTGGCCCACATAGTGGAGAACTCCGGCTCCCTCCCCTCCCAGCACAGACCTGCCTGGCTAGCAATTTGAGCCCAGGGTTAGCACAGCCCAGCTCAGGAGTTCTATTCCTGGCTCAGCCAGCAAATTGCTTCGTGACCTTGGGAAAGTCCCCACGCTGCCTGACCCCGACTGTGAGCACCACTGTTAATAATCCGAGGTGGAGATGGCACTAACAGGAGGCCCCGCTGGAAACTGCGCTGTTTCGAGGTGACCCCGCGACTCCCTGGTGGCTGCAGAGCTGTGGCAGGACATGCTTACAACACACCTGGCACCCTCCTAGGACACAGGGAGCGAGGGGGCAGTCACAGCTCCAGATGTGCTTGCGGGGGCGCCTTGCAGCTGGACCACTGTCCCGGGAGGGACCGCTACCCTCCCATTGTACAGAGAGGACAGTCTTAGAGCCCTGCCCAGGGGCTGGGATGACAAGCTCACCTGTCTTACAGGTGACAAGCCTATAAGCATCGCAGATGATCAGAGTGGGCTGGAATCTTGGAGGAAGGAAGAGGAGGAGGAAGAGGGAGGGCGGGGCCTGTGCTCTATAGCTCCAACTCCTCCAGCTGCCTCCACCCACTTCTGGCACTTTCACAGATGGAGAGTGGGCGGTGGAGAAGGGAAAATGCTAGAGCCTGTTGTCCCAGCTGGCCAGGTTAAGTCTGGGACAGGATGCCCATTCTCAAGGCTCACCCCACTGCTCTTTCTATGAATCCATGGTTCCCCAAACCTCACTTCCACAAGAAGCGCCTGGTTAAAAACAAATTGTCAGGTGTCGCCCCCACCATGTCCGGCACCCATGTCTAACTTGGGGGGAGGCTGGGCTGGAGCCAAGGAACCTACAGACAACAGGTGGCCCTGCCCCCACTGAGTGGGGCCTGGGGCTCACCAGGCCCCATTATACAGGCTTTGTCATCTGACTTGTGGCGTGATCCTCTTTTAAAAATTAATTTTAATTTATTTCTTCCCGGGTCTCTCCCCCAAAGAGTTCGCGGCGACACTACCACCCTCTGATGGGGACGTGTTTATTGTTTTACGGTTTCTTCAGGAAGCTCCCGGTAACTCGAGGGGAATTATATTCAGAGAGAATTGGGTCCCTAGTGTAAGTCAACGTTATTCATTTAACATCTTCTATCAGCGCACAGAGATGTGAGAGGGCCTCACCCAGAGATGTCCCCTGTGGTTACTGGAAGATTTAATTCACAACATCCAAGGAAAATAATTAGGGGAATAGGAGGAGGGAGGGGTGGGAGGGGCCCAGAGGCGCCACCCACCACCAGGTTACCCCAATCAGCACCATGACTTCATCCCTGACCGCGGTGCTGGCAGCTGCTCTGGCAGGGCCCCCTCCGCGGTGGCTCACTTGGGCACAAGGCATGCAGATGTGAGGGAATTTGGGGAGAGCAGGTCTCCAAAGCAGGGCCAGCCAAACCATCCCTCCCCAGCATGGGGCGCTGCCCCAGCCCGGAGCATCCCACTGCGGGGACGCCCAGGCGCGCCCCGTCCCTGCCTGTGGTCGGGACACACACACTCCCCTGGCCTGTGCAGTGGCTCTCTGAAGTGGCTGAGGGGGCCAGGGTCCACGTGAGGGGGGATCGGTGTCCCACACAGCTATCTGGAGGTCTGGGCTTTCTTCAGCATGTTATGGATTATCCTGGCAACTCCTGAGAGATCAAAATTAGTTTTGATTTTTTTACTGTTCATTGCGTGGAGGTAGGACACAGAGTGCAGCAAGCCAGGTCCCACCGGGAGGGGTATGGGCGCTGCTGGGGGCTTGCTGGGCTCCCACCATCTACAGTGGACAGGGTCCGGGAGGCAGGGTGGGGGCAGCCCCCCAGGGCAGCGCTGTGCTGTTGGAAGTCACCAGTCAGGGCTGGTGCTGACAAGCCCGAGTGCAGCACACAGGACCCTGAGAGCAGGAAATCTGTACAAAGAACCTCCTGGGCCCCGGCGTGCAGCCTTCCCTCCGAGACACGAGGCGGTGAGGAAAGAGGAGATGGCACACACGCGCAGAGAGAGACAGAGAGAAAAGCACCTTTCCTTGCAGACTGTTTTTGGCAGAAGAAACAAACCTTCTCTGTGAACCTGTCCTGAGTCTGGGTCCGAGGAACCACATCCTGGCACACCAGCCGTTTTTATGTCTCAGGTTTTAACAAGTGCGTGCCTCCGGGTCCCGGAACACTACAAATCTACTCGGGCCCATGTTGCACTTTTCTGTCCACCATTCCAAAAGATGGCAAAACACCCCTCTTCCAAAGGCTTCCCAGTCTGATCTCTACAGAGGTTAAGCGACTGGACCAAAGTCACACAGCCCCATGGACAAGAAGAAAATTCAAACCTGATTTCCAGCTCAGGCCTCCCTCCCCTACTGGGGGAGTCCGGGAAGATCTGCCTGGGAGCAGAACGCCGAGGACAGCCCGTCTCTCAGTTATTTGAGAGTCCATGTGCGTGCGCGCTCAGCGTGGCCGTCCGACAGACCCCTCTGCGATGGCCGGCACACTCTCCGCCGGGCTGCTGCCCCACACAGCTGCCGCCCGGTCTGCGTGGATGCCGAGCACTTCAAACATCGTCAGTGAGACCAAGCCGCCGAATTTTACATTTTAACTTTAATTTAAAATTAAATAATTAAATTGAAATGGCCACATGTGGCCAGTGGCTGCTGTATTGGACAGCACAGAAAGCCTGTATTCTCGTGCATATAGGTCAAAAAGTTGGTATAGTTTTTTCTGTGATGCCTCTAGTAGTGCTTAGTTGTCTTTAACGTCATTCGAAACAATTGTGTTAGATGGTATTGTGACAGCTGTCACGTCAGTGAGCATTTTTTAAAAAACTTCTTGAAACTGGTGAATTTTTGTGTAGCCATTTTAATATTGAAGATGGGAGAATATACACATTTTCGACATATTATGCTTTATTATTTACAGAAAGGTAAAAACACAATTGAAACTCAAAAAAAGATTTGTGCAGTGTATGGAGAAGGTGCTGTGACTGATAGAACATGTCAAAAGTGGTTTGCTAAGTTTCTTGGTATTATTGACATTTTGGCCAAATAATTCTTTGCCCTGGGGCTGTCTTATGCATTGGAAGATGTTTAGCAGCACCTATAGGCTCTACCCCCTAAAAGCCAATAGCAGGAGAGAGCCAATGTACTCAAAATATCCAAATCAATAAAGTTTTGGTGAAAATAAAAATGTGTCTTCTATTTTATGGAAAAAACTAGACGGACCTCTAGCCCACCCAATAGGATGTAAAAATGAGCAGGTTATCTGAGCCAGCGGCTGAGGCGCTCAGTCTGAGAGGTATATCTGAGCTCATGAAGAAACGAGGCCAAATATCTGAAATCGGGGTTTCTGGAAGCATCCGGAGCAATGACTACAGTAAGTCACACCCCCAGGTCCCCTCAAGGGGGTCTCTAGGAAAGCTGCAGTCTAGAAAGCATCACAGAAGGCTGAGCACACTCCTGCTAGGAAACTGCTATGAGGCCTCATTTCCCACCTTAGTGACAAGTGTGCAGCTGAGGTTCCCCCACTCTCCTTAGGGGGACCATCATGATGGAGTCAGGGGAGCAAATGCACCCCTCTCCTGGGAAGTGAGACACAGCCGAGTCTCTGCCAAAGAAAAGAGCCTGCTTTCAGATCAAGTCCAGGGAGTATGGATGGATGGATGGGAGGATGGATTGGAGGGTGGGAGGGAGGGAGGGAGGGAGGACAATGAATAATGGGTGGTGGGTGGATGGGTGGGAGGACGGATGATGGGGAGATGGAAGAAAGGAAGATCAATGAGGAATGGATGGATGGATAGAAAACAGAAAATATCTGATATCCCAAAGTTGCAGCCACATGGATATGTTCAGAGTTCCCCAACAGGCCTCAGTGGTTTTCTGGAAGGAAGATACAAATGTTTTCTAATACCGGAAGGCCAGCTACCTGCCCCAGGGGTTCCTGAGCAGAAGGACCCATCCCTCCCTCCCCAGCGAAGTCTCTGTCCAGGTTGGGAAGGAGGCCTTGAGCTCTCCGGCTGCCTTTTGTCAGGCTAACAAGGAGAAGTGCAGCCACCAAAGAGAAAAACTACTTCCCGGGTTTCTGCAGATGCGACCCAGAGGACCAGGTTAACCCAGCCTTCCAGGGACAGTGCTGTCTGGGGAGGGGCCGCAGGGGCCTGTCTGTCCAGAGAAGAAACACAGATGCCCTGGAGTCAGGAACGTCCCTGCCATCTGGTGGCCCCTGCCTTTCCTCTCCAGAGCACCTGGGTTCCTTTCCAAGGCCACCTCCTTCTGGAGATGTTCCCCGCGCACTGGGCACCTTCTCCATTCTTGATTTCCGCACAGCCTCACAGGCATCTGTGAACAGGGTGGGGGGGCAGCGTGGCCCCATCCCCATACTCAGCCGTCTCAGTTAGCAGTCAGCCCCCCTCCCACCGAGCACCGGTACTGAGTGTGTATTTAGTGCAGGGTCACCGGACAGACTTCATCCCTACCTTGTCCTTTGATGACCCAACAAGCCCACAAGGCAGGGACAGTGACAGTCCATTTTACAGGTGAAGTAGCAGGCTCTGAGAGGTCACGCAACCTGCTCAAGGCCCACAGTGAGGTCTGACTCCCAGGGATGAATTCTAGACTCACACTCACGTAGGAACATGCACACCACGCATTTGCTGACTGAATGAACGCACGTGGGAATGAGTGAACAAGGGCCATCCGAAGCAGTTCCAAAGGGACTGAGGCTCAGGGGAAGAGAAACGTGAAAGGCGGTTGGCCTCTGCAGAAGGCCCTAGCCAGGCAACCGGGCCAGCCCAGGATCCCCAGGTCCCCCGAAGACTCCTGGGCTCACAGATGGGGCCTGCAACGTGGATAATGAAGGCCCCTCTAGCGAAGAGCAGATGGAGAAGCTGACTGTGGTGGGCAGGGAGTTCTGAGGGTTCTAACCTCTGCCCACCTGCCCCACAGTCCCTGGGTTTGGGCCCAGGCCCTCCACAGCAGGCCTCCTGCCATGGCCAACAGGGCCGCTGGGCAGACCGCAGGCCAGCCAGGTCCAGGGTAGCCCCTGCTGCTCCCTTCCTCCCCTAGGCCCCTCTCCTCCCGCCCTTTTCTGCAAAGAAGTCAAATTTGCCACTCTGATGCATTAACCAAGCCGGGTAATGAATGGAGAATGTGCGGTGCACCCTGCTCAGGGAGAGCGGTGGGGAGAAAGGGAGGGAGGGGGGAGAGACACACACAGGCAGGCCAGGAGGGACCCCAGCAACTGGGCAATCTTCCAGGCTCTGCTTCCGAGCCCCTCCATTCAACCCCCCTCCGCCCAGCCCCGCCTCCGTCTCCCCGCCCCCCCACCCCCCCATAAGAGAGAAGCAGCATGCCCTGTCATCAGAACCGCATTGTTCTGGCCAGAAGAAAAAACGGGTCCAGCAGATGGCAGGTGTAACAAAAGCAGCTTGCTGTGGCCAAACCAATTATTTATCTAATTATGATTTACCACTTAACCACATGATCTTTCTGCAGAGTTGTGGGCAATTAAAACCAGGGTGACTATGTGGATTATGCAAATGGACTAGAGCCCAGCAAATAAAATTGGAGATTAGACATTCACACAGGCGGGAGTTGGCACAGGGCGGGGGGGCGGGGGGGGGGGGAGCAGAGGGGCCTGAGGGAGGGGAGGCTAAGGGGCTTGGCTGGGGGGGCAGGAAGGAGAGAGAATGGAGGGGAAGGGGGTGGGGGAGAGAGGGCGGGAGGCAATCTGGCTGTGGGAATGTGCCTCCCCTCTCAGGCCACCAGGCTGCCCCTTCGTGACGGCAGGAGGCTTTTGGGACAGGCAAAATCAAGGCAAGTGGCCTGACGGGCTGCAGGGAGCTGCACATCACTAGGCCCCGTTGGGAGGCACCCCTAGGGTGACTTGAGAGGCCAGGCTCGACCTTGTGGCTCCAAGTACCAAGGCCATGGGCAGCCACACCCCAGGACCGTGAGTGGTGGCTGGGGAGTCGGGGGAAGGGGATTTGATGTCTCCATTCAAGGCCCTCTGGTGCCTGTGACTTCCTCAAGGTTCCCTGCAGCACTAGGCCTGGTCTCACACTGCCACTACAAGGTATTTCGCTCTCTTATCACCACCTTTCAGGTGCAGCACCAGTGGCCCCATTTCACAGATTAGGAAACTGAGGCTCCGTGAGGCTAAGTTACTTGCACAGGTGGCCTTGCTGAGAGAATGCAGGGCTGGATGTGGCCAGTCCAGGCCAGCCCTAGAGTTGCACTGAGCCCCCTGACCCCCACCTGCCAGGGCAGCTTCCTTGCTGGAGGGGGCAGGGCAGGGTGTTTCTGTCCCTGAGCCTGTCCCTCCAGCAGGGTGCTCCAGAGGGAGCAACTCCTGGGCAGGCAGCTGTTGGCAGAGCTGCACAGCGAGAACAGGGCTGTTTAGGTAGGTGACAGCCAGCAACAATGACCCACTGGACAGGGATTTGGGACACCTAGGATCAACCCCAGCTCTGTGACGGACCAAGTAGCTGTGTGACCCCAGCCAGGTCACTTGGTAGGGTCTATGGGCTCAGTTTCCAAAGGGACTAGAGATGGTGACTGCTCCGTGTCCTTGCAGCTCTCTAGGAGAGGTGACACGAGTTCACATACGCATGTGATCCAGTCTCCCAGAGCCGGCTGAGCAGAGGAAGGAGCGGGAAGGAGCGGTCTAGAGAGAGGAGGCCCGTAGAGATGCCCAGGCACTGCCACTCGCACGGATCCCATTACTTCTAGCAAAAACTCACAGAGCGCCCTTGCCACACCTGGCTCCGAATCTTTGGGCGTCCTAGGCCCAAGCACCCTTCCAACCCTGTGAAGTGGTGCCACTGTTGTTCTCATTCACTGAGGCTAAAGAGGCTCAGAAACTTGCCCAAGGTCACACAGTCGGCAGCTGGCAGAGCTGGGACGGTCAGGATGCATGCATTCATTCATGCAGCAGGTATTTGAGCAGCCCCTGAAATGCCACGCGGGGTCTGGGCTGGAAGTTAAACATAACACCTAGAGAAGAGAAGGTCCCACCCTCAAGGAGCTGTGTTCTGGTGAGGTAACATTTTTTTGCATCTGCTATGTTTAAGCAGAGGAGGGGGTACGACCAGAAATATTCCTCCCATCCCGCCCCTGACACACATGAAGGCCCCCGTGGCGCGGTGGGGGGCAGGAAAGAAGGAAGCCTGCTCCTTCCAGACTGTTCTGCCCACTAGAACAGCACTGCCCACAGGTGCTACAAACCTAAGTTGAAATAACTTAAATGAAATGGAGACTTCAGAGCCTCAGTCACACTAGTCACATTTCGAGTCCTCAGTAATCACCAATGTAGGCATCACCAATCTAGAATATTCCATCATCGTAAAGCATTTCACCAGATGTCACTTTGGGAGGGCAGCATCTTTGTCTTTTGTGCTCAGGAAGACTACCGAACACCCACAGCAGCGCCTGGTTGTGCCCTTGGGGAAGGAGTGGCTGGATGAAATGCCTCTCCGAAGACAAAGTGGGATGTGGGAGAGGGGCAGACCGAGTCCTGGAGAAGGCTGGGCGCTCACTGCATGGCTGCCAACCAACCGCCCAGAGTCCTCGGGTATCACCTGAAGGAGCAGGCTGAGGCAGCCTGGAGCCGACCTCAGTGCCCGGGGCCCAGGGTACACAGTTCCTGCCCAGCCCAGCATGGAGGCCCTTCCCACCACTGGCGGCCCACCCCATGGCACTTTGAGGTCCCGGACACTTCCCCGAGGACCCCCCCGAACCTGGATCCAGATCCAGTGAGGCCGCCGGAAAAGAGGGATGGCTCCCCTTATAAAGAAGCCAGCTGGCAGTCCTTGGGAACCAGGGGAGAATGAGGGCCGTCCCAGTGCTCCCAACCCGCTTGCCTGCCGTCTGCACTGGGCCATCCTCTCCTCTCCCCTCCCAAGTCAGGACCCTCAGCTCCAATGTCTGTGTGAGGGTACAGGCGGGGGTGCTTAGCAAGTTGGGGGAAAACTCTGGCCAAACAATGAAATTCCCTGAAATAAAGGAGCTCAGGACGCCGCACTTTGGGGTCAGGCACTCTCCTGAGATCTGACTAAAGCACCAGACCTTCTGCCCAGAGACTGTCAGGACGACCCCGCCACGCCACCGGTGTCAGGGGGGCTCCGTACGCTCGGGAGGACAGGGAAAGGGCAGGCGGCTGGGCCCCTTCTCCAGCTGGGTCTCCAGTGGCCCCTGCAACACAGGGCGTGCCCTGGCTCTGGCCTCAAATACCAGGACAAAGGGGCTTTCCCACAGTCCTGGCTGAAGTTCCCCTACTACCCCGCGAAGGGCACCCAGCCTCCTGCCATCCTCAGCACAGTTCCGTGAGCCTGCCCTTGCCCCCAAGAACGCCGTCCTAGGTCCCCTCACTGCCAAGCCATGCGAGTGCAGTGTTACCCCATTTATCCCCATGGACCCTTGGGGACAGTAGTATCCCCATTTTATAGTCTGGAAAACAAGGTCGAAGAGGAAAAGTGAGATGCTGAGGGTCACAGAGCAGGTAAGGTGGGGCCAGGGCATGAACCCCAGCCTGACCCCAAGGGCCACTTCTTTCCACTAAGGAAGAGCCAGACTGTGGTGTCTGTCCTCTGCCCGCACGTGCTGCCTACCACACACACACCCCGTCACTCACTCACACACTGACAACCACACACACATACACACACTCCCTGTCACTCACACACTGACAACCACACACACACACTCCCCGTCACTCACTCACACACTGACAACCACACACACACTCCCTGTCACTCACTCACACAAACAACCACACACACATACACACACTCCCTGTCACTCACACACTGACAACCACACACACACTCCCTGTCACTCACTCACACACTGACAGCCACACATACATACACACACTCCCTGTCACTCACACATTGACAACCACACACACACACTCCCTGTCACTCACGCACACACTGACAGCCACACACACATACACACACTCCCTGTCACTCACTCACACACTATCACACACACGCACACACTCCCCGTCACTCACACACTGACAGTCATACACACACACTCCCTGTCACTCACACACTGACAACCACACACACACTCCCTGTCACTCACTCACACACTGACAGCCACACACACATACACACACTCCCTGTCACTCACACACTATCACACACACACACACTCCCTGTCACTCACACACTGACAACCACACACACACTCCCTGTCACTCACTCACAATCTCACACACACACACACACTCCCTGTCACTCACACACTGACAACCACACACACACACTCTCCGTCACTCACACACTGACAGTCACACACACACACTCCCTGTCACTCACTCACACACTATCACACACACACACACACTCCCCATCACTCACACACTGACAACCACACACACACTCCCTGTCACTCACTCACAATCTCACACACACACACACACACTCCCTGTCACTCACACACTGACAACCACACACACACACTCCCTGTCACTCACACACTGACAACCACACACACACTCTGACATGCACATATTGTCACTTATACACTATCTCTTACACTCACACACTGTCACTCACATGCTCATTCGCATGCTCGCACACAATGCCTCGTAGGTGTTATTCCCCCAGAGAACTGGGAAACAAACAGCAGGGACTCCCCAGCTCCAGAGGGGCCACGGAAACTCAGACACACTGGGTTCTGGCCAGGCTCCTCTTCAGTTCTTCCAGGAGGACCTGCAGCCCACTTGACCCGTGGCCCCCACCTGGGGCCAGGCATCGGGCCCACAGCCCTCTCTTTTGCATCCAATGAACCGCACTCAATCCAGCCTCATAACCAGGTCTGCAGTTCAGTGGGGTGGACATGGGCCCACCCACCCTGCCACAGATGAACAGGGCATTGCCTCACCTGCAAGTCAGCCCAGGAGGCACAGGACGGCATCCTGGGTCTCAGGCCCTCGAGGCAGGCACTAGCAGCCGCCCAGCCCCAAACCCTGAGATGAGACATCTGGGGCAAACCTCTCTTTAAGTTCTGGTGAGGAGGGAGGAGAGGGGAGGCAGGCTACCCCAGGAGTACTAGGGAGGCGGGAAGCCAGTGGCCCTGGAGGTCAGGACAACTATGCCCCTTCTTGGGTGAATGTGCGCAGAGTGGCACTGGCAGCCCCTGGCCCTCCTGTCCCCTCCCCAAGTCCCCCGACAATGGCCTGCCTTCCTCCAGGAAAGTGCTCATATTAATAACAGCGATGGCAGATCTTCCCGCCTGCCCGAGTTGATAGGAGATTTATGCAGCCTGCAAAGTCGGGAAATACAGAAGTATTCCTGATAATACTTCTTGTCCTAGCAAAGGTCACGGGCAGGGCCCATCAATCCCGAGAAATAAAGAAGGCCCCGTTTTGCTTGTTCTTCAGCGAAGGAGGGGAAGAGCCTTTTAATCGCCTCATTTGGAAAGCTGGCCGGGGTTGTATGTCATCCGAATTACAGATTCAGCATTAATTGACCAGATGTGGGGGGTTCTCTCAGGGCCCCGGAGGACCATAAAGCTGTTCCCACACTGGTAATTAGCAGACAGATCGACCCAGGCTAGGGCACCGGCCCCAAAGCACGTGGCAGGGAGGGGGGAGCAGCAGGAGGATGGGGGGACAATGGTCATCTGCTGGGCATGTGCTGTGACCCAAGTCCAGGGGCCCAAGGAGCTCAAAGGCCTACCCTCAACACAGCTGGACTGAGGACCCAATGCCCCATAGGGGGCACTGTGCCCTGAAAAGTGGGTGGAAGGGTCTCTTTGCTACCCTGGCAGCCTTGGCGGGCACATTTCAAGGGCTGGCATGGTTGTACCCTCCTGACGGGGAACTAAGAGGGACATAAGAAGCCAGTTGGGGAGGGGGTTAAAGAGGGATGAACTGCAGTGAACTGCAGCTGGGGTGGACCCTGTCGCACCCCCAAAAGGGTGGGCTCACCAGTTAACCTCCCGGCCACTGGAAAAGGTTAGATGGTGAGGAAAGAGGGACCGCCTCTTCTGCAGAGAGCCAGGCGGACCAAAGGTGACAGGTTATAGAGGGGCAGCTACAGGGATGACACTAAAATACTGAGCAACCTGTCCAGCAAGGCCAGAGGCTGAGGCAGGGTCAGAGCTGCCTGTCCTGCAAACCCTTAACTCTTTACTTGCTGGACATGGAACGGTCTCAGGGAGGGGACCCAAGGGAGAGTTCAGGAAGGCTTGGGTTGGGGAAGATGGGGACCACCAACCCAGATCAAGTATCGACAGCCTGACAGTACTGACTCCTTGGGGACAACTTGGCAGGGGTGGGAGACCTTTCTCTGGTCCTAACTGCCACCCCTCCAACCAACGATGGGGCAAAACCAACAAGGGGCCTGACCTAAGAAGCCCCCACTGCACCTGGGGCCGGGAGGGTGGGGAGCACGCAGGCTTGCCCCCAGGACCCTGGCAGGTGCACCCGTGCCCCCCACCCAGCCCCCTCGGAGCCCGACCACCCGGGGCCCCACGTGCATGCACAGTGCTGCTTGATCCGTTCTGCTGTGATGTGTTTTATGAACATGCAGATGGCACGGCCAGGGCCGGGGGAGGCTCTACCTTGGGATAAGAAATTAACACTGGCAAACAGCAAATTTACTGCATGTATTTTCATTTTCCTAATACTAGCACCATCTGCTAGCAATTGGGGCTCCACATCGCTGTTTTCCCCCTTTATTTCTCCAGCCCGCTCTTTTTTTTAGTTTTATTTTTTTCATTTTTGCAGCCGGGCCCTCTAGCTACCCATGGGAGTGGGGTCTAGTCATCCCACCAGAGCACCCAGACTGTGACCAGCAGCCTGTGACACTACCCGGGCCAAGGGCCACCCTACTTCTGTCTTCAGGCAGTTAAGCGATGGAGGCGCCCTCCTTACTCCATGCCCCAGAGGGGCAACAGGAGCCCGAGGAGACAGACCTTCACCAACCCACGCTCTGAACTGAGGCAGCTCCATCAAACCCAGCCAGATCCAGACCCTGGGCAGCTGTAGGCACTTATTTCTCCCTTGCTGCTTACTAGAATTATTTAAAATTAAAAAGTTAGCTACTGTGCTTCCCCACGCTCACCCCAGGCAGGAGAGTGATTTGGGGCTGGGGGCTTCAGTAGGGCCTGGGGACACTAATGACTCATCTGCACGGAAGAGAGGAGGGGGCAGAAGCCTAAAACTTCCTTGCAACACAAGGAAAAAGCAGCCCCTTCGCAGGTGTGCGGCCAGCGCCTTGTGCTCACTGGTCTCAGAGCTGGGTAGCGGGGGTGCTTCTCCTATGTGAAGCCATGGAGCCCGGTGGGACCTGTGAGCACCTTTTGGGTGTAGCTGTGACTCTTGGCCACGTAGCCTGGTGGTGGGACAGCCAGTGTGGCTTGCTCCCCAAGGGAGGGAATCCCTGGAAGAACTCGCCCCAGGGCCAGCTGGTGCAGAGCCCACTGGGAGGCAGACCACAGAAAGGAGCAGGCAGGAGAGCGGCCTGGGGGGAAGTCCCCCCTCTCCCCAGAAACCTATCCTTGGCTGGAACCCACTAAGCCCAGGATTTCTTTACATTGTAGAGCTGGAAGGACCTCCTGGCTTAAGGCAATGGGCTGAATTGTAAGTCCTAACCCCCAGGACCTCGAATGTGACCTCATTTGGGGCTAGGGTTCTTGCAGATGTAATTAATTAGTTCAGATGAAATCATGCTGGAGTGGGGTGAGCCTAAATCCCCTATGACTGGGGCCTTATTTTAAAAAATCGGGCACAGACATGCAGAGAGGGAGGTCCCTGTAAAGAGAGAAACAGAAGGTGGCCGTCTGCAAGCTAGGGAGAGAGGCCTGAACAGACACTTCCTTCACGGCCCTCAGGAGAAACCAACCGCACTGAGAGCCACGCTGATACTGGACTCCTGCCCGGACGGGACAGATTACACTTCTGTTTTTTAAGCCACACAGTTTGTGGTACTTTGTTATGGCAGGCCCAGGAAACCGGGCCCTTTCTTGTCATCTGACTTGAAACAAATTCACACCTCGGTCAGCCTCCGCTTCCTCATCTGTAAAATGGGGATTATCACTGTCCTAGCTCATAGGCAACAGATGGAAAATTTGTTATTGATAGTATGGCTATCTACTGTTCTAGGCACTTTACATTTAATCCCGGCAAAGCCAACTCCCACCATGAGCTGGTTTCTTCTATGATCCCCAATTATAGGCAAGTCACCTGAGGCACAGAGAGGCTAAGTAACTTGCCCCAGGGCACACAGCCAGTAAGTGGCAGCTCCAGGAGTGACCCCAAGCAGGCGAGCTCTGAGTCCAGTGCTCCTTAGCACAGCACCGCATCACACCCCTGAGCCGGCAGGGGAGTAGCCTGGGCCTGGCTCAGTGCCTGGACGGGAGTGCTCAGGAAGGACGACTGTTATCGCCTCCAGCTTGCAAATGAGGCACCTGTGGCCTGGAGAGGGGAAGGTGACTTGCCCAAGGCCACACAGGAGGCAAGCCTCAGAGCCAGGACCGGCTCACTCTCCTGATGCCAGACTTGGCTTGGAACAGGGCAGGAAAACTGCCTTCCATCCAACCCCAAATAAAGATATGGCTGGGCAGAAAAACACCCCCAAACTAACAATGTGCCAAAGCAAGAGACTGGAGAACCCGCTGCCAGCACCGTGGAGAACCCTGCAACCCCACCATCCTTGGTGTCCCTAAATGCATCTCCTGGCATGTGTCCCCCAGCTTTGGGCTCCATCCCTAGGTGTCCTGAAGATGCCACCGTGGCCGCCATGCAGGAGGGCCCCCCAAAAAGGGAAAAGGGAAAAGAAAAGCCCCAGGCGAGTAAAGCCCTTTGGAGAGCCAGAGCAGCAGGGCAGAGCGCAGAGCCTCTGGGACAGGCCTCTGATCTCTGTGGCCCTCGGGGACCAATGGGCGGAGACTTCTAGGTCCCAGGATGTCAGTGACACATAGGCTCAGCAAGTCAAGCTATAGAAGGTGGCACTCCGGAGGCCGAGCATTGTATTGTCCTCTCCTCCTGAGACAACAGCAGGTGGAGGCTGGAGGACTCTCCCCATTCCCGCCAAACCACTCGCAGTTCATCCCTCCCCCCCACACTGCACCTTTGAAAAAACGGCCCCACAATTTTTCATTCTCATGGGCAAAAGGGAGGAGAGAGGACTCAGCCACACACAACGGGACTTGGCCCTGGAACACTTCCTGGTCCACCATGGGTGGGTCTGTCACTGGTGACAGCCAGATCACGTGCACCCCACTCTTTACTTCCACTCGGGTCTGGGATGGATGTTGGACTGGAGCTGGGGGGAGGGAAGAGGTGAGGCAGCTTCCACATTAGCACAAGCTTCGTTCACACAGAATGCCCCCCCACCCCTGCTCAGCCAGCGCTGCCCCCAGCAACTTTTCCGGCCAGAGAAGAAAGCCAGAGCATGAGATTGGAGGATAAAATTTGATTTGAAAGAATTTTATTGCTCAGACCAATGATGGCTTTAAATATTAAAATGGCACAAAACGAAGGGGGAATGGAACAGCAGTACCAAGTACCAGCCTTAGTCGGCTTTTGCCAAATACACTGCCATCTGAGAAAGAACGAGCGTTTGGAGAGAAAAGGACTGCGGGGGGGATCGTTCTGCCTCCCCGATCATCCTGCTTTACAGACATTTTCAAAGCAGCATCCTGGATCTCCCAAACCTTACCCGGAGACAGGTAATACATTCATTATTGATGGATCAGTACCCAGAGAGTGTAAATTACTGAAACAAACACGGCATAATTAGGGCATTAGAGGGAGCGTGGAGGGAAGGCAGGGTAAGCCACGCTTGGCTGTGGCTTTCATCTTTGCAGGTGTTCATCGCGGTGGCAGCCAGCATCCCAGCCTGCTTACCATATGCACATCCCGGCTAGCCAGTTCTCAGCTGGGAGGTCCGCTGGGAGCCCTCTCCTGCCCCAAAACAGGGAGCCAGGGGCCCAGACGAGCCATGCCTCTTGGGGAACAGGTGGGGGGAGCACACGTGTGCGCACACACACACAGAGGCACGCACTCATGCACACACGCAGGCACGCACACAAAGACCAAGGCCCGTCTGAGGGCTGTGCAGCTGGCGAGCCTATGTCCCCGTCCCCATGCATGCCCTCAGGATTTCATGACAAGAATGAAACTGATCAGGCAGCCTCCAGTTCCATAATTAGGGCCAATTGAAGGAGACAAAGAAATCTATGGAGATCACAGTGGGAAGTGGTAGTGATGAACGCTGGCTTTGAAATAGCATTTTGTACTCACTGGACCATCACTGTCTTTACATAAAAGCGGCCTGCCTCCTTTCTCTCGCTCCCTCCCCTGGGGCAGGGGCGGTGGGCCAGGAGGCAGGCTCCAGACAGCCTCTCCACCAATTGCCTTTTCTGGGTCAGGCCTCATTTCTGGTGGCACAAGAAGGAAAATGGGAAGGGGGCTAGGCCTCCTTTTGGAGTCTGTTCTGGCAGTGGGGAAAGACAAAGGGCAGGCGGGGAGAGCGCGCCTTCCCTCAGACGCATCTGAATTAGAGGGAACTTGGGAAGGTGACGAACTTACCGGCTTTCCTGGACAGGACGGTGCGTGTGCACGTGGATGCATCTGTGTGTGGCTACGTGTGCGTGTGTGTGAAGGTATATGCAAGCATGCACGTGTGATATGTGAATGCCAGTGTGACCGCTCGCATGTGCGAGTATGAGGCATGTGAAAGTGTGTTTCTGTGTGTGTGTGTGTGTGTGTGTGTGTGTGTGTGTGTGTCGGGGCTCCAGGGGGCCAAGGACCTTGCCGTCCAAGAAGCCTGCGGGCCCTTTCTAGATCCCACTTCACTTCCTTAAAAGTCAGGGCAACTCACCCAGCCCGGGCCCAGGACGGGGGCCATGGAGACAGGCAAAGAAAGGTGAAATTAGGGGGAAAGGGGCCAGAGCTACCCATGCCGCGCACACGCCACCCCTCCTGGGGACTCAGGAAAGAAACCCTGGCTCAGGGTCGCTGCCTGATGCCCCTGCACCAGGGATGCAGGGGGAGGGGATGTGGGGCAGGGGGATGCTGGCAGTCTAGGCCGGCTTCACCTTCCCGAATTCCAACTGGAGACCCCCCACGACACCCGTCTCCCAGAATGGCCGAAGGGCAGCAGGGCACGCCTGACTTGGGAGACATTAGGGGCTCCGGGAAGCGTCCCCAGCTGGCATTGCTGCGATTGTGCCAACCTGCTCACGCACGCATGTGTGGCTTCCCTCCTCCTGCCCGCAGTAATCCTCCGACTTTACAGCAAATTATTAAAACTCACTTATATTTAATCTGCCTTCTGGAATTAATTGAATTTTTATGCTCAGCAAATGCCACAGTTTGTGCTGCCTCCCGATCGCTGGCTCGGAACAGCTAAATGACAAGGCGGCCGACCAACCGCAGGCTCTGCAGACGGGCTCTGGGGGTAAAAAGGCATTAAGAAGCAAGGAGGGGGGCACGAGCTGCACGGAACGGCCTGTCCCCATCCCCAGTGCCCTGAACCATGGAGAACAGCAGCTCAATTTACCAGCACAGGGAGGCCTGGGTTCAAGGCGCCCCTGGGCATGTCCCTGGGAGGGCTGTGCTCCAGAGGGCCCCCCAGAGGCAGGAGCAAGCCAGGAGGGACCCCTCCCCTAACCAAAGGGGTCCCCCTGGTTGGTTTTGGGCCAAGGAAGCTTCACCCACCCCAAGTGACAGGGCTCTGGCCAGCCTCCAAAGAAACCCGGAGAACACCATCTCCTTTCCTGCACTTGGCACTTGAGCAGCGGCACATGCGGGGGCTCCCAGACCCCCCTGAATCCTGGCCAACTTCTTCAGTGGAGTTCCACCCTGCATGCACTGAGGACCAAAGGTCACACAGAATCCTGGCACACTCCCTTCTTGCAGGGACACATTAATCCGGGGGTGCTGACACCTCGGGAAGGAGGGGTTGTGTTTGCAGAGCCCTGCTTGGGGTGCTAAGTGCATCCTCTTCCATCTGCCAGGTTCAGAGTTCTAAGTGAGATGACACCAAGGCTCGTGCGGAAGAGGCTGCGTGTCTGCTCCCGCCCGCTCCTGCCCACTCCCACCCCGTCCTGCCTGATCTGTGCCAATAGCCCACTAATGGAAGGGAAGGGGTGGGTCTAGGGAGCCAGGGCTGGTTTATAGGTTTTGAGCAAAGTCCCCACCCCACCCCAGACATCCCCACACTGGCGGTATCTGCTTCCTAACCCTGACTGATCGTCCAGTTGGATTGGGGGTTTTGAGAGGTACAGAGCCCAGGGCCTCGGAATCGATTTGCTGGGTGGTAGAGAGCCTGGGGGTGGGGGCTGTATTTTTTAAGCCTCATGAGATTCAGGTGCAGCCAGCTGGGGCTGGGAACCTCAGCGGGTGACTCCTACAACACTGGAGGGGCTGGACTGCATCCCCTCTGCTGGAGGGGAAGGGCACGTTAAAGGAAGGTGAGAGGTCAGCCCGATTTACCAAGCCTAGCGTGGACAAACTGTGCAGACTGATTTCGAGATCCCAGATGCACTGCATTTAGTCCCTGGGATCAGAGAGAGGAAGTAAAGCTAGGCTCCGTCCCTCCCGGGATGGCTGAGCAGGCTGGCAACACCTGTCCCGCTACATGCAAACACACACGCACGGCTACGGAGTCTGGGAGCGCAGAGCCCCTGGGACCAGGCTCTCCGGCACCTGGCCTGGGGTCGTCCCCACAACAGTGGCTCTGACACAGGAGAAGACCCATCATCCCGCCTCCCCAGAACCCCCAGAAGGCACACTCCAGAGTTTATCCCAGCCTCCACGAGTGCCACCCCACCCAGATGCAGCAGAGAGCGGGGCCTCCCCAATCCCAGGCCTCTGGTCCCAGCCCATAGGCTCTGCGGGCTCCCCTGGCAGCCCTTGTCACTGAGCAGTGTACAGCCCAGCCGCTTGCCATCAATGATGTGACCTCAAAGTCTGACTTCCCCGCCCCGACCCATGTGTCAGTGGGCTGGGCGTCATCCCGCAGGCAGAAGGTTGCTGGTTCGACTTCCAGTCAGGGCAACTTCCTAGGTTGCCGAGTGTGTGAGGGATAACCAATCGATGTTTCTCTCCCCCTCTCTCCCTCCCTTCCCTCTCTCTAAAAATAAAGAAATAAATCATTAAAAAAAAAATGTCCTGGACAGAGGGGCAGCACACGGAGGCTTCATCTTCCCCTTAAAAGCCCCCTCTCAGGGAGCCTCCTCCATCTTCCCCCCATTCCAGTTCCTAATGGAGAAGAGAGGGAGGCTGGGGGGAGAAGAGAAGGCCCCCCCCTCACCCCCCAGACCAGGCCATAGGTGTTTCACCATACCTTTATTACAGGTGTTCTCCAGGTCAGGCCCAGGGCCCAGCCCTGCCCCAGCCCTGCATGGAGACAAAGTGACAATGCCCCCTCCCCGCCCCCACCACACTACCTGGCAGGACACGGAGAAAACGCACAGCATTGTACCCAGGCCTCAGGGACTGTCTTGGTCAGCTCAGGCTGTCACAACAAAACACCATGGCCTGGGGAGGGGCTTAAGCAACAGGCATTTGTCTTCTCCCGGTCTAGAGGCAGGACCCGTGTCTGATGAGGGCTCTCTCCATGGGGCGCAGACAGCCACCTTCTCATTGTGTCCTCATGTGACAGGGAGAGACAGTGAGCTCTCTGGTGTCTCTTCTCATAAGGACACTAACCCTACAGAATCAGGGCCCCACCCTTATGGCCTCATTTAACCTTAACTAATTCCTTGGGGCAGAATGGCACGAGGACCCAAGTTCAACAGGGAGGCAGAAAGACACTACACTGCCCTCCCTTCCTGGGGTTTAGCTGCTGCCCAGCTTCCAGGGCTCACCCCTTGCTCCCCTTCTTGAATCTCTAGGAAGCACCCCCCAACAGCTCCTGCACATACCCCTCACTTGCTTGCTCTCTCTGAGCTCCTCTTTCTCCCTCTCACCGCAAATTCTTCCACTGCAGGGCTGGAATACCCAAGAGACCCCAAACCGCCTCCTGTTCGTCTTTGCTTCCCTCAAGGCTGGTAGAAGTACTACAAACATCTACGAAATGGACATTTAGAGCCAGGGGACCTGGCCACTTAGTCCAGGAGCTGGGCCTAGTTTCAGCCACAGGGCCTTTGCACATTCCCCTCACACAGCCTGCTCATCCCCCAGAAACCTGAGGCAGCGCCCCCACTCTCACGGAGGCCCCTACTCAGAGGGACTTCCCCTGGCTGCTCTGTCAAAACCTCCACCCACCCATTCCCCATTGCCTCTCCCCACTGTATCTCTTCTCTGTAACCCCATCTCAAAGTTGTCTCATTTATCTTATCTGTGGACCACCTCCCCAACTTCTATGTCAGGTCAAGTATGTCAGGAACTTTTGTCCACTGAGTTCAGTCCTGGATCCCCAGTGCCCAGCAGACAGTAAGTGTTCAATAAATATTCGTGTGCTAAATGTAACGAGCTCCCCGTTCACAGAGGTATTCAAGGTGAGCCTGGATGATCTTTCAGGGCCAGTTCTGACCTTAGACTTGGTAGTTCTATGGCTTTTTTCCAGACCACAGACAAACCTGCCACAGGAACCCTGGGCAAGCAGCTGAGATGGGGCTCCTTGGTGTCCTCTGCACCTGGATGAGGGGCTGGCAGCCATGCCAGAAACCAACCCTTGGGGGATCTCCCACCCTTAGGTTTGGGGAAATCCCCCAAACCCCAGCCCCAGGTCGTGACACAGCAGGACCCTGCCTGACCTATACTGTCCCCAGATCTCCAGGACATGTCACTTTGACCCTGACTGCCATGCCCAGAGCCGACCCAGGCTCACAGCTGACACAGCTGCCTGGCAACAGGGCCAGGCCGGATTATCATACATTAAGACATAATTACTCTGTGGAAATTTACAATACAAAGCGCCCTTCCCAGCAAGTTGGCTTCAGAAGGATCCAAGGACACAAAGGCTGCAGTGTCTGTGACTGCTGCCCCCCCACCCCCCCACCCCCGCAGCTGGCCCCCACCAGAATTTCAAAGGAAGTGGGTGGGTTAGATTTTATTTTTAAAAAACCCATTCTACCCACAAAGCAGAAGCCCTGTCCAGGGGAGGGCTCTCTGGTTCTGTAAGCCCCACCCAAGGGGAGGGTCTTCCTGCCTCCCTGCCCCACTCCCAGGCCCACTCTGGTTCCCTAAGCCCAGAAGGTTTCCAGCTGGCACCCCGGGGGTGGCAGGGGCTCCTTTCTTACACAGATGCCTCTGTGCTTGGGCTGCCCAAGGGTAGAGAGAACCCCAAACCTGGAGCCACAACCTGGCTGTCACCTGCAGCGAGGTGTAGCCTTCAGTGAGCAGCCCCTGCAGGTCAGGCACTGCGTTAGCACCTGGACGCTCTGTGAACAAGACAAACCAGACCCTTTCCCCGCTCTGGCAGAGGTGACAGTCCCCTTGGGGAGACACTGACATACACAGAAAGTGCAAGCCAGTTGTGTAAAGAGCACACGCAGGCTGGGCAGGAGCAGTGCGTGCAGAGGTCCGTAGCTGGGCCCGCGTGTACTGAGGGGCGTGGGGGGTGAGGTGCACAGCAATAACATGAAGGCCATAGGCTTTTACCCCAAAGAGGGTTTGGGGCAGGGGCCACCTGATATGCCCAAAGGGACAGCTCAGCCTGCTGTTCGGGGAAAGGCAGGCCAGGGATCATTCACATCCTGCTTCTACCCTTCCATGCCGTTCATCAGCCCTGTAAGCCCCCCTTTTAAAAATCCTCACCCGAGGATATATTTTTATTGATTTTAGAGAAGAAGGAAAAGAAAGATGGAAAGAAATATCGATGTGAGAGAGAAACATCGATCGGCTGCCTCCCATACATGCCTCACTGGGGACTGAACCTACAACCTAGAGGGATTGAACCTGCAGTCTTTTCGTGTATGGGAAGATGCTCCAACCTACGGAGCAACCTGGCCAGGGCAGCTCTTTAAGCCCTTTTAAGCCTCTGTTCCTTTCTGCAACGTCAAACAGTGACAGTGACCACAGAACTTGCTGGGAAGCACGAGAGAGAACGTAAGCAACAGGATGGGCAGCACACGGTTGCTGCGGCGGGGAGAGGGGGGCGGGGGGAGCCCTGCCTATAAAATGGGCACCAGCCCTGGCCAACGTCCACCTGGCATAGAGAGACCAAAGGCCTGGTGACCTGTGCCTCTGCCTGTCACCTGGGAGCCGAGGTGCTTGGCCATGGCCCTGAGTGAGTTCACCACTGGGCTGCACTGGGGCCGGCGGTCAGCCATGCTGCAGATGTTATCAGTGGCATTAAGGTGCAAAAACTGATTAGGGCTATTTATCCTCTGGCCATAAACCCAGGGGCAGCTGTACAGCTGGGGCAGCTGTCCCAGCTACCCTCCCAGGTGTCAACACGCAGTATCTGGGGCTGCTCGGGCAGTCCTGGGAGAGGCTCCTGCCACTTACCGCAGCCCACTGGTGCCAACAGGCAGGGGGCTGGGAGGAGGCGGCACTTAATCTGAGGAATCACAGGGCCTTTCACCAGCCTCTTGGGCCCCTGGAGAACAAAGGCGGGCATGCTCCCAACACCAGGTGGCTGACAGCTAAGAGAGAGGCTCAGAGAGGGAAGGGACTTGCTAGGGTCACAGAGCACAACACCAGTGACCTGACATCCACCATGGGTACCGACCCCAGACTCTCCCTGTGAAAGGGGACAAAGCAGGGGGCAAACTAGCCCTCCTGCCATTTGTAGTCAGCCCACCAGGCTCCAACCGGCTTGCAGGACTCAGCCAAGATTTACAAAGTGTTCGAGACCGCAGGGGCCATGGGAGAGCCCAGGAACAACCTCAAACCCCAGCCTTTATCCGATCTGCTGGGGGTGAGGGGGGGCCCTGACTTCTCCCCCGCACTCTCGAACAAAGGTAAAAGAAACATCAGTTCTAGCTCAAAGGTAGCACCTGCCCCCTGACTTGCCTTCTGAAGGGTGTCGCCCACTGAGCTTGGTAACCTGGACCTGCCAAGTGACCCTAGACCTCTGTGCCACTGTCACAACCCAGAGAGGTGACTTTGCCTTTCTGGGCTCAGCTCCTTCCTCTGTGAGGTAGAGACAGCCCTGGGGTGATGAGAGGGCAAACCGGGCTAACAAAGGGGCTGCTTGGCAAGGGGCGCACGGCGGGTGCGCAGAGGCCCCAGCTGCAGCAGGACGAGGTCCGCCCCACGGCCAACCCTCTTGCCTGCTCTGCTCTCTGGCCCTGAACCATTTCCTCCACCTCCTGGGCAGGGCCTGACGCCTGCGACAGCAGACAAAAACGAAAGTGCCTTCAATGCACAGCACACTTCTCAGCGAGGATCTTCGCCATGGTCCTGCCATCTCTGTCCCGAGACACTCGTCACCGGGCAGGCTGGCATCCCTGATTCCCACCACGTGCCATGCTAAGAACCTCAGAAAGGGGACCTGCGTCTACAACGAGCTTGGTCCCTGGCTAGCACTGGAGCAGGTGGCCCCTCTTCCAGGACTTTGGTGGTTTTCCAGGACATGGGGCTGGGCTGACACAAAGCCTCCATAGAGTGCCTGCCGCCAGGGGAGTGCCTGCTCATTTGTGTAAGCCAGGCGGCACGGCTGGAAAGAGGCAGGGGCTACCGTGGTGGCCCAGTGACCACCCAGGGGCCCTGCTGCACGTCCCTTGGGAGAGGCCTTGGCCAAGCAGGGCAGAAGCACAAGGTTCCCAAGATCACACTGGGCATGGCCAAGGCAAGCCAGGAACCAAAGTGCAACCCCAGGACACAGCTGCCATCAGATCTCTTCCCTGCTTAGGAAGGAGAGGGGCTTTAAAACTCTCCTTCAGGCATTAACCTGCCATCATACACATCACATAGCCCTGCTCTTGGAAGGCTGAGTTTAAGGAATGGTCTGGTGAACCTCCCTCTGGGAGTGGGGCCGAGCAGCCTACTGGGGCTGGAGGAAGGTGGCCAGGTGGGCTCAGGACTCTGCACGTCCAGCCCCCAGCGCTGTGCAAATGCAGCCCAAGGCGAAGGGTGTCCAGAGAGCGGGCCAGCGCCTGGCTTCTGCATGCTTTAAAAGGCAACCTCACTTCTGCACTCATTTTTATTCAAAGTCCTTTTTAGAAAGATGAACTCTTTCCTCTTGGATTCATAAAACCCATTTGTTTGCAAATTCCAGCTACATCTGAGACCAGTCCCTTCAGACGTGCCTTTCTCTCTGGAATCCACGCAACTCAGCCGCATTCAGTAATATTGTGTATTAAGGACGCGCCATAAAAAATAAATTGCATTGTAAAAGGGGCCCCTTAACAGACAACCTTGGCTCTAGGGTTAAATGTCTAATTTCATACTGTGATCCTCAGCGAGAGCAGATAAATCAAAACGCACCTGGGACCCAGAGCTGCTCCCGCAGGACTCTAGTCGGGCACGGAGTGGGTAGACAGGGCCGGGGGGCGGTGGTGGTGGGGGCGGTGGGGGGTGAGGAACCTCTTGCAGGTAACCTCCCTCTCTGCTGCTTTAGTACCAGGAGATTCCTCCGGACCAAACACTCCCAAGACAGCTGTCAGACACATTAAAAAACAGGAAGGAAAAAAACCACACACACACACACATACACGAGGCAACGTACCAAATGCTAAAATATCATGAAAATTCAAACAGCTAAAACAAATATAACCATAAAAAGACTGGAATCCTAGAAAAGCGATCTCTGCAATTAAGCAGTTTTCTGCAATATAGTGATAATCACCTAATTATACTATTAATGACAGTTCAACCTGCTTTGAAATAAAAGGACATTCTTCCATAACAGGATGCCAGCTGTTAGTTACAGATGTCAAACATCTTTAAAGCATTATTAGTAAGGGGGGAAAACCTATAAAAGGAACACATCCATATTCCCCCTCCATGGAAAAAATCCTCCTCCTCAGCCGTGTGGCTGTGCAGTGCCCACGTGAAGAAGCGAGGTGCCCAGGCCCAAGTCAGGGATCAGAGGAAGGGATGGCGTGAGGGCATGGCTCCCTCGCCCACAGCCACCTGTGCTGGTGGCACCCGATGAAATGAGGAGGGTCTGTATGTATTTTAACAGCATCTTCGATTCGTTCCAGGGAGATAATCTCCGGAACCAGGATGGTGCAGAAATAGATCTCCCTGTGGTTCTGCCAGAGCGCCCCGGAAACCCCACATCGTGGGATTCCTGGTGGCGGACAGCAGTTAGCTGCAGCCAGACCTGGGAGAACCGCAGGTCACCCGAGGTGACAGCCGCCCACCCGCCTGCCCGGCGCCCTGGCCCCTGCAGACATATGCTCGGCTCACTCCTGCCAGTATTTCTTCCAACTCTGTGCGCCTTTGACATTCGGGAGCGCCAAGGTGTAATAAATATCCAACTTTGTCTTCTGACAATAGTCAGCCCCATTTAATTAACTGGAGCGTAAAAAGCTGGGGAGGAGGGGAGAGGGGATGCAAGGAGCAGCCACAGTCAGAGGAGATTAACCTTTTAAGCAAGCTGCTGGCTGCAGGGCAGGGGGGCTGCTGGTCTCATCAGGAGGGCGTAGTCTGATAAATCTAAAGGGGGTGCTAAGGGTTACATCCTCCCCCCATCCCAGCAGATCCTGATAGCCTTGTCAGGTTGGGGATGGGGGACAGCATGTCTCCAGGGGGCTAAGGACAAAATGCCAGGCTGGCTCCCACTTGAGCTACACATGGGTGAGGAGGAGACCCTCTGGGGGCCTGCCTTCAAGGAAGCTCAAGAGAAACCCACCCAAATCTGAGCAGAGCTGGACAGTGCTTTCTAAAGAACACCTGCCACGTTTCCAAACCTGCTCGCCCGCGGACTCTGGGTGTTGTGGCCGAGGGGCCCTTTTGAGGTGAGGCAGAGATGCCCGGAAAGGAACTATGTGGTATTAGGATCACTTCTGCCAGGTCACTCAATGGCCTGACCCCTGGGCCTTGTCAAGAGGAGAAAGGGGCAGCTTGGTGGCCTCTGTCCACTGCTGGCCTGTGGGGATTAAGCCTCGGGTTTTAATGGGACAGAAGAGACTACGTCAGAGGGCAGGAGAGGGTTTTAGAGCTGCTAAAAGGCAGACTGGTGTCAGGAGGAGCTCTCTGCATGGTGCTCAGACTTGCTGTGTGGCCCTGGATAAGTCACTTTCCCTCTCTGGGCTACAGCTGAATAAGTGACCCTGGGATTTTCCCAGGCTGGATTCTCACAGACAGAGCTAAGGAAAAGCATTCTGGAGGGCCATTTATCCCGTTTACAACTTCCATGGCTGACCCTCAATAGCTTCCTTTCTCTTCCACAAGAGCGCGCGGCCAAGCCAGCTCCGTACCAGCTGGACACCCTCCAAGAAAAACTCAGGCTCAGCACTGCCTGTCAGGGCCAGACAGGAGGGCCTGGGTGCCCCGCCCCCTCCGCCCTCTGGACACCAGGCCTCTCCACAGTCAGCCCTCTGACCTGAGCTCCTGGGGCCGCCAGAGTCTGCCCTGCCCCAGTTCTCCAGAAACTCCCACCCACGGGAGGGAGGCAGACGTCACGCATGGGTCCCAGCCTTCGCCCCTTTTCCTGTGGCACTCGACTTTGGAGAAATTTCCCTTGAATCCCCAGGAAGTTCCCCAGAACCACATGAAGGATGACATTTGGTTCCTTCCAAATGAATCCACTCTGAGCACTGAAGCCAAAGGAGGGAAAACGCTTCCCAGGCACAGACGGGAAAAGCCCGGTGCTGCCGGTGGAGGCTCAGCCTCCCCTGCTGAGATGGCCCTGGCGCTGCTATTAATAACTGCAACCGAAGTCTTCACTGAGCTCCTTAGTGTCTCCAGTTAGGATGAGTCACTTGATACAGAAAAGGAGCAGGTCCAGGGGACATGGCTCCATTTCACAGCAGCGCGGCGCAGGAAAGGGGTCTGGCGGCTTCGCAAAAGGTTAAATCTGATCCAGCAATTTCACGCCGGGGTGTACACCCAAGAGAAACAGAAACACCCACTGACACAAGCACTTGTACGTGACTGTTTACAGCAGCATTATTTGTAACAGGCAACACGGGGGAACAGCCCAAATGCCCACTAATGAAGAGTGAATCAACGAAATGTGGCCCACCCACGCAATGGAGTATTACTCAGCCACAAAAAGGAACGAAGTCCTGGTTCACACTACAGCACGGGATGAGCCTTGACAACATTACGCCGAGTGAAAGAGCCAGGGGCCGGAGACCGCATACTGTATGTGGTCCATACGTACATGAACTGCCCAGAACAAGCAAAACCCATGAGACAGAAGGCACAGTCATGGTTGTCCATGACTCGGACGCCGCAGTGAAGGGGGCAGCGATTCCCAGTGGGTACAGTGTTTCTTCTGGGGTGAAAGAACCTGCCGTGGAACCAGGCGAGTGGTGGCTGCACAACTTTCTGTGTGAAAAACCATTGAATTTCACTTTTTTAAAAAAATTCTCACCCAAGGACATGCTAATTGGTTGTAGAGAGCAGAGAAGGGAGGGAGAGAAGGAAAGAAACATTGATATGAGAAACATCTATCAGTTGCCTCTTGCACCTGCCCCTATCAGGGGCCAGACCTGCATGCAACCCACACATGTGCCCCATGAATGTATGACCTTTCAGTTTATAGGACAACGCTCCAACCAACTGAGCCACACAGGCCACGGGCTGAATTTCACTTTAAAGAGTGACTTTTACCGTGTATGAATTCTGTCTCAATAACTTCTAAAAACCCAAGAGGCTCAGAAAAGTGAGAGAACCCATGTGAAGTCAAGCAGCGGAGGACCTGCACGTGCAAGGTGGGACCCCATGTGGTACCTTTGCCTCTACTACACGAGACATGTTTTCTGCCATGATATTGGGGGGCACGTAACTGAGAGGCTGGAAAACAGGAAAGTCATCCTTGCCTTTGAGGTCAGGATGCTGACATTCAAACCCTGGCTCTATCACTTATGGGCTGTGTGACCTTGGGCCGCTCGCTTAACCTCTCTGTGCCCAGTTTCCTCTTCCGTAAATGGGGCTGACCATACCAGTACTTGGACAGGGATTGTTACAGTTGGGTGCATGGATCCATACAAAGCTCCTTGAACTCCTTGCCTGGGATCTCAGGCACCCCCAGAAGACCCTGCCATGCCCTGGAACCCCAGCGTCTCCAACACAGGCAAAGCCTCCTCTCACAGCCCAGGTTTCTCGGACCATCCAGCCTTTGCTTGTGCGGACTGCCCTGGCATGACAGGCCCCACACCCCTTCCAGTAAGCACCCCAGATGACTCAAAGATGTCCTTCCCTGGATCTTCTCTAGCATTTGGAAGATGTCACTGACATCCTGCAGTTGTAGGGACTCCTAGGGCTGGGGAAGCCCCTGGAAACCGAGGGAGAAGAGCTGGATTCCAGAACAGCTTCTATTGGGCTTGACGCATCAACCTGCTGACACATCATTTCTCCTGCTCTGGAAAATAAAGGAGAGGTGCCACGTCCTGCTGGGCCTCCCAGGGGTGTTGTGAGGGTGAACTCAAGTGTGCACGTGTGTGTGTGAGAGAGAGAATCAGTTTGGAGGCACACACATACATACGTATACATACACACACGTATGGTTCAGGAGAATTGTTCTCCAAATCCAGTGCCCTTTGACAATAGAAACCACTCTTTCCTTCATCAAACTGTCACTTGGTGGTTTCTGCCCCCCACCCCCATCCCACCTCACTTCCCCATTTCACTGATGGGCACTGACACCGTCTCTCCAGCTTCTACCTCCTCCCGGGCTCCCATCACCCACATGGCACTGCCAGCCTGACCTCCATAATGGCTCTGGCCCTGCCTCCTGTTTGGGCTCTTGTCACCTCTGAATTGTCCCTCTGCCTCAGTCCTTCCTGTGTTTAACATTGCAGGTGGGACAAGCCGCTGCTGCAGGGGTCCCCTATAGCCTCAAACACAACTTGGTGGCCACCAGCCCCACGCAGCAATCAAGAACTCGAAATGGGGCTAGTGGGACTGAGGAACGGAAGTTCTAATTTGGCTTCATTTTGATTTACTTAGTTTTTTGTTTCGATGGTCACATATGGCTATGTCTAGCCACTCACTACTCTAAGTTCAGCCTATAGACCAGCCACATGGGTGCCACCTGGGCCTGGGGACATCACAGATGACCTTGAGGGCCTAAGGGAGGGAAAGTCCCCATGTGGCTTGTCAGGCTCCACCTAGACCCACTTGAATCAAAACCTTAAAATCTCAGGTCATTTGAGTGCACAGTACAGTTTGTGTCTCCTCCCTTCAGGCTTCCCCCATCTTGCCCTTTCAAAACCAGCTCTTCAGAATCTGCTCCCAATACCACCTCCTACAGGAAGCACCCTCAGATTGTTCAGGCCAATGGGAACTCTCCATCCTCTGAGCCCCTGGAGCTATCTGCATCCTTCCAAGGCTGCATCAGTCCACTCGCAGCTGAACGCTCCCCCCCCACCTTGGGTGGTGAGGAGGGCCTGAAGGCTTGACCTGTGACTTACTTTCAATCCTCCTCTCAGCCCCTCCCGGGCCTGGCACCCAGCAGGTGCTCAGGAACAGGCTCGGCAATTGCAGTTTCAAGAAGCCAACGTCTCTTTCAAAACCAGGGCAAGAAGAACAAAGTTGGTTGCAGGCTATTTGCTTTATTATTCCTTCCACCAGGCTCGCCCCACCGGTCTGACACGCCGGCTGCCTCTCTCCTAGGCTGAGCACCTGGGAGGTGACAGAGCCCTGAGTCAAAGACATGAAAACCCAGGAGGAAAAGCAGGCAGGTGCAGTTATTGGTTTCAATAAGCCAAATAAAACCTTACAGGCTTTTCACGAACCTCTCTGCAGGCAGGGATCAAGTGCCACGGCTTTGTCACACCGCAGGTGTCAGCTCTCCAAGAGCCCGCCAACAGCCCACCTGCAGGACCCTGAAGGCGCCGGGGAATCACTGGTAGAGGTGGGTCAAGGGTGAGGCCTCTCTTCCCTCAGGGTGGTCCTTCTCACAGCCACATACTTGGCAGCCTCCCAGGAGCGAGCCCTGGGTTCTGAGGATCTCCCTCGACACCAAGGCCTCAAAGGCAGACACCGACCAAGTGCCAAGGCCATCCAGAACTCCTCCCCCGGGAGGAGGCCCCTGAACCAGCCTGTGTGTCTGGGGCTCAGACAGGCCACCATGAATCCCATCTGGCCGCTCAGCCTGCCCCTGAGAGCCGCTTCTCTGAAAAGCTCACAGCAAGGAGCAGTCGGTTCAACCTGGGAACCCAGGGCCAACTTCGTATCCTGGCTGTAACCCCGGAAGCTGCCAGAAACCTTGCTTTTCTGTGTCCTCCTCTGCCAGGTGGAAACCCCTGCCTCCACCCCCAGGGCCCGGGCAGGAAGTGGCCTCAGCTCCTCCCAGAGGGATCTCTGGGGGCTGCAATACAAATGGGCCTGTCCAGACTGAGAGCAGATGATAAGCCCCAGGAGAGGCCGTCCAAACCCACACAAGCCTGATGCAGCTCCGAGGCCTTCCCCAGGGCAGGCCGCTACCACAGCAGGAACTGAAGTCATCAGTTCCCAAGAAGCAGGGAAAACACACAGTAACAGGAGACTGTCGTCACCAGCAAATGCTCCCTGTGCCTGGGACATCTGCCCCAGAGCTCTGATCCCAGGGGGCAATAAGGTGATGATGACAACCCCCCTAACCATAATATCACCAGCAGACAAGCACCTAGGGGGAACCTACTACGCACTACGGGCCACGCTAGCTGAGCACTTCAAATGCACCAACGCTTTCAGTTCTCACAGCAATCTCAGGAAATATAATCCTCTGCATTTTGCACATGAGTACACTGAGGCACAGTGCGTTCCAGTAAGCTGCCCAGGATCTCACAAGAAGTAAATGGCATTTGAGTTCAGGAGCTCAACTACCACGCTGTGCTCCCTTGTAAAGAGCGAGCTAGGCTGGAAGGTGGCTCCGGATTTATTATGAGCTGGGATCACAGAGGAAGGAATAACCAGTCCTAATGGGGTCAGCCCACCGAGGCTTCCAGACGCCGGAGCTGGCATCCTAGGCAGTGGAAACAGCCTGAACCAAGGTGTGGGGGAGAGACAGAGGTCGGGCTAGACAGGGGTGTAAGGCGTTGCCTCCCATGAGAGGAAGCTGGGTTCTGTTGAGGAGGAGCGGAGCCCAACAGCACCGTCCTGGAAGCACTAACTCGCTATGTAGAGTGCATTCAAATATGGGGAGGGCCTATGATATTCCACCAGAACCAAAGGGTGTCTGTCCATCACAGGGGACCCTCTTCTCTCTGAGGTCCCCAGCACTGAGCGCCAGGAGACTTCAGGGAGGAGCAGAGGCAGGGGAATGGGGGCTTCCAGTTCTTTCCATGCAGGCTTTACCTTCATCAGCAACTTCCACAAAGCCAACAGTCTAATGTGAAACGTGGGGGTCAGGATTCGTCCCGGTAACACTGCCCTCTCGCAAGCTGGCCCCAGGAAGGTCTAGCTGCAACTGTGCTAATGATTTATGAGCTATCAGTCCCATCTCTGGACGGAGAAACTGAGGGAGAGGAGTGACAGGTTTCTCCTCCCAGGTAACTCGCCCGCATCTGGGTCAGGAGTCTAGTTGGCTGCTCTTACCACTGATCAACCCCTGTGTGCTGAAGTCCAGGATGAATATTCATGAGCCTATCCAGTTCCACACTTTCATTTCTGGCACGAATTAATAATTTACCATGGAGTTTCATAAAAATCAGACATAGCTCATTAGCAGCTCCCCAAAAGGCACTCTGGTCTTCCCACTGATCCTGGTGAGGGGTTGGTCTTTCTTCAGCAACAAGTAACAACACCTTTATTTTGAGAGACAACCTCTCTTTGTACTGGGCTGGCGAACCTGACATTGGGGAACCTCCCTGCCATGGGAGGCCACCTGGGCATGCGCCTCCCAGCTGCCCCACCTGAGCGCCAGGGCTCGTGCACAAAGCCTTACCACATACATCTTCAGGACCCTTCGGAAGCTGTCCCTGGGAAAGACGGCATCTTTTCCTCTGCTAAAGGCAAGGCCGCGTCTGCCTGGAAACGGGGACGGCAGGTGGGTGGGGTGTGTGTGTCACAGGCCATTTTCCAAAGAGGCAACGTCAACGCCATCTCCCATCCCACATGCTCTCCTAACACTCTACCACCCGCCCCACCCCCATCAAAAGGTAGAGCCTACCTCCTCTCCAAGTGCACCTCGGAGGGCTCGCCCTACCTTGTAATGAGCAGACTGGGGCATAAGTGACACCCTGTGACTTCTGAGGCTAGGTCTTACAAGGTCATGTAGCTTCCCCTTTAGGAGCTGGGACACCTGCCTTTGGAGCCCTGAGCTGCCAGGTCTGGAGTACAGGCTTCCCTGAGGCTGCAGGTTGTGAAGAAGCCCAGCTGGGGTCCCAGGCAACAGCCAGCATCTCCTCCAGCCTCCCAGTCTTCCTAGCTGAGGCCCTGGGCATCACAGTGTACCTCCGTGTCCCACCATGCCCTTTCTGAATTTGGACCCGTGGCATCTGTGAGCACAATTGAATGACACTGTTTTATATCCACGCGTGCTCATGAAGTCTCCCTCCATCCCAGAGTGTCCTGGTCCCCTGCAGACCCACCACAAGCCCCACAAGTGCTCGTGTGGCCTGCCCTACACGGGCTGAAGTAAAGACTGGTTGAAATTTGCCTGTGAGTGGAACTTCCCAAAAGGAAAATGAAGGGGAGGGGGAATGACACCTTTGTCCCTGGGCCCTTAAGATCCAAGATAAAGGCTGATGATACTTTTGACACTCAGTCCCAGAGCCGGTGAGAAGCCTGTGCGAAGCCTGTGCGAACTGCCCCCCTCTCCGCAAAGCCCCCGTGCCCTGCCGCACCTTCCAGCCAGGCTGCTCTCCAGCAGGCAGCCCCACCCCGCTGGGCCCCTCCAGTGAGTTCAATTAAGACCCAGGCATTATCTCCTCCTCCCCTTCCTTTATGTTCCCTGCCTGCCCCCCTTTCTCTTGTCAGATAATCACGGGAAACCAGCAAACGGTTGACACAGTTACCAAGACAACAGCAGTTAGGACTGTCGAGGTCTGAAAGCTAACCCTAAATGAATTATAGGACAAGAGTGACAAGGGGGTGGGGACCAGGGTCGGGCAGCTTCAAAGCAGGTCCCGGTGTATGAGACAAGGTGCTGTCTGCCTCAGGGCTCTGGCTGCGCTTGAGGGTGACACTGGACTCTTTGCAGGGGGGGGGGGGGGGGAAGAAATTCATTAAAATGAAACTCACCACAGAAGATGGTAGGGCACTGACGCCCGCCATTCACTGAGACTCAGGGGCTAGGGTTCACCCCATTCAGCTTTTATGGCGCGGGGGCAGTGGGAAAGGGGCCAGGACGATCTAATCAAGGCGACTCCATTTCTTCTTTACTTATTTAGAACTTGCCATCTTGTGACCAGGGCGCCGTGCACAGTCCTGCTGGCTGAAAGCCATTTCAGGAGTCTGAGCAAACCGACCCTCATTGGCCTCCAGCCCCATGGGCAATGCCTGCCCTAACCGCAGCCACCACCCCCACATCCAGACTGATACAGCCAGGTCCCTCGGGAAGGGCCCCCTCTTCTGACATCGGCCCTGAATCGAGGACATGGGTGGCACGAAGCCCACAGCTGGGAACTATTAATCCAAACAGTAATCGAAGTTAATGGTTCTACAGGGCTTGGCCTGAGCTTCCGAAGATTAACTCATCAAATGCTCACAACAATCCCAGGAGAGTGGCACTATCACTGGCCCCATCAAACAGACAAGGAAACTGAGGCCCAGAGAAGGTAAGTAACCTGCCCAGAGCCACACAGCCAGTCAGGAGCGGAGAGGGTGGGACCCAGCACCCTCACTCTCCAGTGCACGCTCCTGCTCAGCACGGCGGGTGGCGTCAGAGAAGTTTGCCGACCTTGTCCCGCAAGGCCTGCTGAGCAGACCCCGCAGAGGCCACCCCGGAACCTGGCCCATCACCCACCTCTTGCAAGAATGTGCCCAGAAACCCCACATACCACTTTCTTTCCAGGGGACTTTTCCTGACTCTTCTCCACCCTCTCTCCTCCTGAGGCCTTGCAGGCATCTGCTATCCCTGCTCTTTCACTCACCAAGGACTCCTCTGAAAATTACAGCCCCAAACTTCTTAGAGGCTCAGTTTCCGCAGTCAGGCCAACGTGTGAGACCAGTTTTCACACTTGACAGAGCATGAGAATCCCCTGGAGGGCTTGCGAACACACAGCCTGCGGGACCCCATCACCAACCCCACCATGGGTTCTGCCTCAGCCCTCTCAAGGGGGTCCCGTGATCTTGCACCTCACGCAGCTCCAGCTGCTGCCCGTGCTGCTGGCCCGGGAATCCCAATTTGGAAACCACCGAGGTGTTAGCCCACACTCGGCCTCCACTCTCCCCACCTTCACCTCCACTCCCCGCCCGTCCCCGGGTCACCAGCCGGGTCACCGGCCGTGACGGCACTCCTGCTCATCCTCACTGACGCCCTCCTGACCACCTGGGGTCTATCTCAGCCAGATGGGGGCACTAACGTACAAATCGTATTATCTTCCCCTCCTCTGCTTCCAGCTTTCCCATTTCATGTCCTACCCCTCTCCCCATGCTTCACGCCACAAGGCCACAAGGCCACACAGACATTCTAGGGGCCTCAGAGCCTTTGCACATGCTTGACCCTCTGCGCTTCCCCTTAGATCTTGTCAGAGCTAACGCCTCCCTTTTTTCCAGGCTCTGCGCACTCCAGCTACCCCTACCTTCCCCACTCTCCTCTTCTCCAGAGCCTGCATCGGGGGACGAAGCAGTGTGTTCAGTGCTGGAACAGGTGCTCCACAGAAGGATGGCCCTTGGGGGCTTTTCAGCTATTTCTGTGTGCCTGGGCCAGTGCCTGCCTGTCATAAACAGGTTTTGAAAAAATCAGATGAACTTGGCTGCTTTAAAACCCTGGATTCCCCCCTACTTACAACAGACTCAAGTTCAAGTCACTGGCCTTATGACATTCAAGACTCTCCAGAATGTGATTCGCACCCACCCACAGGCTTTATTTCCCATTCTGGCCAAGCTCTTCCCTCTCCTTAGAACTACCCTTCCGGCCCCTCCTGGGAGGCCCCAGGGTGAAGGCCACCATCTCCCAGGGGCCTGGCCTGGCCCAGCCCCGCCAGGATTAACTCTGCTTCCCACCAGCTGGGCCCTGTCTGCCCTGCCTGTACTCAA
Organism: Desmodus rotundus; assembly: GCF_022682495.2. Classification (NCBI taxonomy): domain Eukaryota; kingdom Metazoa; phylum Chordata; class Mammalia; order Chiroptera; family Phyllostomidae; genus Desmodus; species Desmodus rotundus. Next base: position 28,615,983 of record NC_071398.1, on the reverse strand, counting down.
GGACTGGTCCTGATGCATCTGTACAGCCTCCTGGGCCCGGCACCGAGCAGGAGGAAGACCCAAGAGCCCACGGCTACTGATGGCGAGTGATGACCCTTCTGCTTGAAACACCATCCTGGCTGCTCACTCCCCTTTCCGGGTCTCAGTACCAGGACACTCAGTGCCTGAAAGGGGCCCTGCTCTCTGGACACCAGGCTCTTTAAAGGATACACAGCTTCAGAGCCCTGACACTAGAGGATGCTGCTGAGAAGCAGGGTAGAATCAATGGCTCCGCTTCTCAAATGCACAGCAAGGATAAAGAGGGTGGATCCCCTGCTGGTCACCCCCCAGAGTAGAAAGACCAGCTCCAAAGTCATCTCCTCTCTGTGGCCTCTCAGACACCGCCTCCACGACAACCTCAAACCCAATCATTGCCTCCTCTGCACTCCCAGAAAATTCTACACAGGTCCCTCAGCACCACCATTTGTCACCCTGGATTGCTCAATCTACAGCCTTGTCCAGAACCCCCGCCCCCCACCCCCTGCCAACAGGACAGGGATGGCCCAGCACCCAGCTCTCAACGTGCCTGACATGAACTTGACATGCTGACTATTTTCAGAGTGGCTTCCCTATTTTTGTTCATCCCTTTTCACTGCACTGGCCTCCTTCCACCCAGCCTCGCCCCCTCTGCACTCCTCACGTCCAAGGCCCGCCTCCAATGCCACTTCCTCTGTGGAGCCTCCTGGATTTCCTCTACCAGGGTAGTCCTGGGAGATTCCAGAGCACTTGGTCCTTGCTCATCTCGGGCCCTGTTTGTTTCTGAAGCAACTTCAGGATAAGACGCAGAGCTCCTTCACTGCTCCTGCCTGGGCAGCGCAGCGTAGGCCCAGGCACCCTGTGGGTGCTGATACCTAGGAGAGGACAGAACTAGGTCAAATGCACGTGTGCATTCTGTGTGAAAGCAACATTCTGGTAACCTGTGGGGGCATGGCAGGTCTGCCAGGACGGGGAGTCCTAGGAGACCACCAAATCAAGAGAAGGGAGGGGTTCAGCCGTCCGACCTCTGAGGTCCCCTCCAACCCCTGTGTTCCACGACTCCCAACCCCGCAGACCATTAAGCAAGTGGCCAGATGCCCAATGGGCAGCAGTCCAGGCCTGGTCACAGGGCACTTCCTGTCTCACTGCGGGAAAGAGCAGGAGGAAGACCGATCCCTCAAGGCCGAGGCCTTGGGGGTAGCCTGGCCTCCAGGATGGGTGGGCTCGGGCTTGGGGGGTGAGAACTGGGCCTGGCTCAACTCCAACCAGGCCAGCCCCTACCCCCAACGCCCCCTCAGCTTCCAGCGCAGGTATAATCCAGGCTCAGGGCAACTATCAACCCCAGCCAGAGCTGTGGAGGGCCTGGCATCAGTGGGAAAGAGCCGGAAAAAATGCATTTTCCCCTAAAGACTTGTAAAAAAATCCTCACTGGTTTTTTTTCCCTTTTACCCCAAGCTTTCACAGCTCTAAATATGCCACACTTAGTAATTTTACGAGCAAACCAAGCTATACATCACACGGTTTTATGTTCCTAAATTAACAAAAGGACTTTAAATCTATATGGAGCTCTTAAAAAAAAAGCACTGCATCTATTTTTATTCCCTCACCCCCAAATTCCCTCTTCCCTTCTAATGTACTCCCTCCGCGTACCACCCCGCCCCATAGCCTTCAAAATTTCTGACCGCGTAGCTGGACCACCACGGAGAGACGGTTCCATATAGGGATGCAAAACTGCTTTGCTGAGGACCCCTAAGAAGGAAGTCCACTACCCTTTGGAAAGACTACTTTAGGGGATATAAAAGCCTGACTTTTTCCTGCAAAGTAGAGTATGATAGGATGTACCCTAATAGATGAAGAGGCTACGTCTACCAACACAACCTCCCCAAAGACCTTGGAAGAATTAGAAGTCAACAGGTCCAACAAGGCCTCTGTCTTCTTAGCCGCAAAGTGCCAGGGTAGGCTGGTTGACTGGAGGGGCCCATTTGCACTTGACAGTGGAGAGAAGGAAGCACAGTGGGGCTGCTCCATTCACGCATGTCCACATCTGGGGGAAGGTGGACAAGTGACATGGAGCTCTGGCTTTGGAACAGAATCCCACATCCAGACACATGCATCACTGCCTCTGTCTCTGGGAGCTGGGTGGCCCTGGCCAGCTACCCCTCCAACCCCCCCCCACTTCCTCCTGCACAGAAGGAAGAGAACCATCATCCTTGCCTCATTCTAGGGCAGGAATCCAGGTATCATAATGACTGTTCCGAGGGCTTAAAAGAAACTTCTGACTCCAAGAGACAAGTAGATAAGGAGCAGGAGAGTTTCCAATGGGGTGATATCAGATTCCCACCCATGAAGTAAGAACAACACATTTAAGCAAGAAAAATCTTAATGAGAACCAAATTGAGTGGGTTGGGGGTGGGGGGTGGGAACTAGACCAACCCCGGCAGAGAAGGGCTGGGCCTGAAGTTGGGACAAAAGGGCCCCTGGCTTTCCCAGCCGACAGATGGAAATGTGGCGGCCCCTCCCCATTTCTCAGGGGCATCGGAAGATTAATTAGTGACTGCCTGGAAAGCCGCTAGATGGGAGCTGAGATGCTTGTCCCCGCTGAGTTTCTGAGCTGTAAATAAGCAGCTTTCTCAATCACAACTGAAATAGGAATGCTGTCCTTTTATCTGACTCAGATCCCATCAGGCCCAACCTGCTCCCAGGGCAGGCCTGGGGTGGTTCTGGAGCCTGCCCAAAGACCCGGGGTTCTTAGGACCCAACAGATTCCCAGGACAACCCAGGGCCGCGCAGGAGCAAGGCCACAGCTGGCAAATGCCAACATCCCCTCCTACCTTCAGCTGCTGAGGTGACACCAGGGGACTTCGAGAGCCAGCAGCTGGAGGTCAGTGGTTCTGGACTGAACTCACCTTCAGCTGCCTCCCCCAGCCCAGCTGGGCCTGACCAGAGACCCACAGCCTCACAGTAGGGCTTTCTGGAAGCAGTCTGGGACGCGAAAAACAAATCTGGACAGTGTCCTACACGCCGCCTGGGCCAAGGTTCACCTCCCCATGGTACCCCCCTCTCATCCTGCTCCCGGTAGGGGTAGGGGAGGCCCAATGTTCTGCAAAGCGGGTCAAAGGCTGTGTAGAGATAGGCCCAGGCCAGGCTGACCCTTGAGAGGCAGCTGGGTAAAAGGGACAATGCCCTGGGGGGACCCAGTTTCTCCAAGAGCAGCCACCGGCAGCCTGAGTAACTTTGGGCTAAGCCCTGGCCCCCTCTGGGCCTCAGTTTCCTCACTGACTGAGGATTCCGGCAGCGGTCAGTCAATGCCCCAGGCAAACCAGGGTCACCCAGAGTTCAGCATGGGACAGGGGTGGGGTCAGATGACAGCTGAGGAGTCCTGCCTCACGAACTCCAGGAACAAGATAAGGGGGCCGGCAGGGCGCCACCGCCAACACCAACGGCCAATTCCCTCCCTTACTAGTTCAACAAATATTTATTAAGCAGGGACTCTGGAGCCAGACTGCCTGGGGTCAGAGCCTGGCTGCACCACTCACTGCCTGCACGACCTCACCCTCTGCGCCTCAGTTTCCTTAGCTGCCAAGTGGGATTAAATTAAGAGCATGTTTGGTATGGAATGGGCACTATTCGAGAAGTAGTCACTTCTTCCTCATCATTATTTTTATTTTTAATATTATTATTGGTCTGGCGCTGAGCCAAGAATGAAGGCAACACAGTCCCCACCTGCCTGGAGCTCAAAGTCTGGTGGAGTTCAGGGAAAGGGGGAACCTGGCACGTGAGTGCAGAAGTCAAGTCTGAGACCCCACCCACCCACTGGTCCCAGCTCCCGTCACAAGTGTCCAAGGCCTCCCTCTCCTGACACAGGAAGAGCTCCTCCGCCAGACACCAAATCCCCCTGCCCACCACCAGTGAATGAGCACACAGAGATCAGACACTGTGTCCTGGGTCCCAGGGGCCCAATCTAAAGACCTGAGTTCAAGTCCAGGCTCAACCATGAAGAAGCCCTGTAACTTTCGGCAAATAATTTTGCCTTAATGATAATAATTATTGCAGCTATCACTTGGTAAGCATGAACTTCATCTTAGTCACCATCCTCAGTGCCTTGCAAGGATTCCCTCCTTTAATCTAACCAGAGGTCGGCAAACTTTCTCTGTCAAGGGCCAGGTGATAAATATTCTAGGCATGGCAGGCCTGCTGTTGCAGCAGGAAGCCTGCCACAGACCATGCATAAAAGAATGGGCATGGCTGTGTGCCAATAAAACTTTATTTACAAAAACAGGCAGCAGACTGGGGATCCAAACCCCTGTCTTTCACTGATACAGAGGTCAATACAATTATGGGTCCCACTTCACAGTAGGGAAAATTGAGGCTCAGCTCAAGTCGCCCAATGTCGTGTCTTAGAAGAGGCGGAGCTGAACTTCAAACCTCCATTGCCCAGCCTTGGCCCTGTCACCTGTCAAACGGGAAGAGCAGTGCCTGGTGCCAGCCTGTGAAGCGCCACTGGGGTAACAACTGGACGGGCAGGTTCTCAGTCCCTGCAGTTATAGACATTGGGACAGGACCTGGCTTCAGGGACTGGACCAGCGCCCAGAGGCTGGAGAGCACCTGGCATTGGGCCTCTGCAGGCCGGGCTCTGCCTGTGCTCTAAGCCCACAGAGCCACAGCACCTGGCCTGGCCAGCACGGGGGACAGCAGCCAGCCTCCTACCCTAGCTCGCCAATTCCAGGCTGGGCAAATCACTGCGCTCCTCTGAGCCTCGATTTCCTCCTCTGTGAAATGGGGAGGCACCAGCACCTGTTTCAGAGGGTGGGAGTGACCTACCAGAGAGATTTCCGTGAAGCCCTAGCAAGGGGCAGCTGGCAGCGGTCAAGAGAAGCAGGTGACTTCTTTTACAGTTACGGCTACTGCTCTGAGATGAGCTGACTGCATGAAGCCCATGGAAGGAACAGTACTTGACCGTGGTTACTCCCAGTTAAGCTTCTCCCCCAGCGATTTTCAACCAGTGTGCCACAAGAATTTTAAAGACATGCAATACCTGACGATTAAATCAGGGGCACTGACCTCTTTTCCCTTAGACTGTCAAATAAAACAAATGGCAACAGCCAACACAGCAAAAGCTGTCTGGTGTGAATGAATCAAAACTATACCTACATTTTTTGTCTGATGTGCAAAAAATATATTTTTTGGTGTGCTGCAGCCTTTTAGTAATTAGTTTATATGCGCCATGAGATGAAAAAGGTTGAAAATCGTTGTTCTACACTATTACATTGAAATGATAAAATACAACATCCTAGTAGGGGCATAAAAAAAAAAGAAAGCTCTAGTGGAGACAGACTTAGGGCCTGACCTGCCACACTCCTGACCTCTCCTGACCTCCCTGGGGTCCAGTCCCATCACTGAGGGCTTATACCAGCCAGGACTGATTTCCCTTAATTGCTTTGAATTTCCTAGCCTGACACTTCCTCCTTTTCTTACCAAGGTTCCAGTGTAAATAGAAAATCAGTCACCTGATGAATAAATATGCGCCAGCAGCCACCCAATGGCAGGTGAAGTGAGGTGTAGATTACAAGCACCTGGGCTTTTGAGATGCCCTGTACTTAAGAAGATTCATTCTTGCCACAAACCTGTACTGAGTGTCTACAAGGCAAGGCAAGCGCATGGGAGGGCGCGAGGTGGGGGGAGCGCTGCAGATACAAAGAGGAAAGAACTGTCGCTGCTTTCCAACAGCTCACACTCCAGGGAAGCAGGCCACAGCAGGAATGGTCAGACACAGCTTGGGTTCAAAGGGCCCTGGTGCGGCTCACCAGGCACGAGCTCCCATGCACTGGGCTCCGAGCCAGGGAGGACTGGGCCCTGTGTTAGAACACAACCCTTCTGTCAATTAGGGATTCCGGTTCTAATTTGGGTTGAATCAGTTAAGGGCAGTGCAGAGGGAGGGGAAGTGACTGTGGATCTGCATTTCAGGCAGTGAGGGCAAAAGTGTTGAAGAAAGTGGAGACCCTTTCGTCCTGTAAATATTCTCCCTGTAAAAGTGGTGTACATGTCAGTTCCTGGGGAAGAATGGGGGACCTCAAGCAGTCACAAATAAACTCAAACAGAGTTAATGCACAGATTTCACACAGAACAGAGGGGATCCCATCCTATTACCTGCCCCCCCCCTTTCTCTTGCTCTCTGAACTTGGGGAAAACGTTTGCCCTAGTTCAGGGCAGCCAGGGCCAGGTTCAGCAGAGCTGGGTCCTGCCCAGGCCCATTCCTTCCCCCCACGCTCCTCCCAGGGACTCCAGGGCCTGCGGGAGTCTCAGCCAAAGTTACAGGGGCTTTTGAACACAAAGGGAACCAAACCCAACACCTGGCCACAGGCACCTTCCCCAGCAAAACAGTTCAGAAACAAACCTCCAAGGAAGCCCCTTCTGCAGATTTTTAAAAGCCCAACAGAAGAAGCCCAGACACTTGCCCTGTCCTCCGTACGGCACCCCAATGTCTCCCCACCCCCAGATCCACGGATGCCCTAACTTCCACAGGTACTGTGTCAACGCCCTGCGAAGATGAAACTCTCAAAGGAAGGAAGGGAAAATAAAAACACTGCTCATTCCTAGAACAGGGTCGCACGGCACACCTGCCTCCCAGACCTGCAGGTCACGTGGCCCTGCGAGGCCAGGCCTGGTGAGTTACTACCGGGCCCCAGGGGCCTGTTTGTGTTGGGGGCGGGTGACAGCGCTGCGGCGGATAGGGCTCCAGGGATCACCAAGTCACCCATCTCCCTCGCTAGAAACCACTGGCTCGACAGCTTCCCTTTAGTCTACATGTAATTATTTTTTAAGGTTTCCAAGTCCAAATAAGGTGAATTCAAGAGAGGCTTCCCCACCCCACCCCCCTGCTGTCACCCCCTCCGCTCCCCTTTGGGCTGCAAGCACGACTTGCCCCGAAACAGAAAGTTACTGGGCAGGCTTCTGTCAGCGCACAAGAAGGCTAGGAAAACAGGAAGCCAAGCCAACCACCCTCCTGAGCTTCCCCCGGCCCCCTCCTCCGACCTCGGCAGGCACAGAACCTTCCAGGGAATCCCGGGCAGGAAGGGGGGCGTGGGGGCGGGCTCGTCAAACTCCCGCAGAGACAGCGCACGGGGCTGGGTGGAGGGAGAGGAAAATAAGACCCAGGACGGGGGACTGGGGGAGGGCGCACGCCACCCGATCGCGTCAGCCTGCAGGAAAGTAACTTCACACCCGGTGCTTAATTCACCTCGCAAGGCTTGAGTGCCTCCGCCGCTCGCCGCGCCGCCACCGCCGCCGCCGCGGAGCCGGCTCCGGGCAGACAAAAGGAGTGAGACGCACAACCCTCGGAGGCGGCGGCGGTGGCGGCGGCGGCGGTGGCGGCGGCGCGGTGGGGGTGGCGGGCGGGTGGGCGCTCCCCGCCGCACGTAGCACACACACCAGCGGCTGGACCGCTGCTGGAGCAGCCAGGGCCGCGCGCGCCTGCCCGTGAGGGGCTCAGAGGACCCACTGCGCTAATCCAGGCTAAGGGGAGTCGGGTGGGGTGGCGACCCGGGATCCGCCGGCGCCGCGCGGGACCTGGGGAGGCGCACAGCTCACTTACCTGGTAAGTAATACAGAGGCGGCTTCAATCCAAACATGATTCAAATTAGAATTCCATAGTGGTCAGAGAGGGATGAAGAAGGGGAAAAAAAAATTTTAAAACCCAGACAAATGAGACAAAAAGCGCCGTCCAAGCCACGGCGCTCAAAAATGTCCAAAACAATAAAATAAAGGTGAAAGAACGATCCTGACAGCGACGGAAAAAAAAAATCAGTTTCTTTTTTTTCTCCCTCCCTAAAATGATCAAAAGGCTCTCTATCGGCCAGCGCCCCGGCAATTTCGGCCACCTTGGCCCTGGCAAATCCACAATGAGGTAATTGACGACCAAGGACGGGCCGGAGCCTCCACGGCTGCCCGGTGTCTTCGCCGCGTGTGTATTTTCTGCCTTTTGGACTTGAGATGCAAATAAAAAAAGGAGGGGGGCGCACGGCGGAGGGAAGCAGGCGGGAGAACGGAGAGGAGCGCGAGAAAAATAAAGGGGGGAGTGAGGGTGATGAAATTGGGGGGTAAAGATCTTCAGGGATTACTCATTTGAAAGAAAAATGAGAGAGGAAAAAAAGCAGCCCCCAAGACTGCGAGTAGCAATCTCTCTTCCATTCAGCCATTTGAATGTCAAGGGCGAGGGTCAAGGGACCTGTTTCCAACAGGGTTTCACGTTCAGAACCAGAAGGAAAAAGGAAGGGGGGGTGGGCAGAAGGGGGTATCTCTTGTTGCCAAGGAGAAATCGGCTTTGTTTTCGTTTCCCCTTAGCTACTGGGTGAGGAGGGGCGGGGGAAGAGGAGGAGGGGGCAAGCGGGAGAGGGGAGAGAAGAAAATTAATACCCAAACAGCCAAGAAGTACCGAGGGGGAGATTTCTTCTCGTAAATAAAAGAGGCAGCGATTGCAAACAAGTCTCGGGCAAGAGAAAGCAGGCGGAGGAGCCGACTCCCCTCCCCCTCTCGACCCCCCTTTTTGGTTATCTCCTTAGCCCTGCGTCCCACCACTGACTCAGAGGGCGGGGGGGGGGGAGGAGAAAACTCGCGGGGGCCCGGACGCCCAGGCAGAAGGAGCAGGAGAATGGGGAGGCAAGAGCGCGCGGCGGTGGAGAGCCCCTCGATCAATTTTCATGCAAGAATCATTATCGGTAAATTGGAAAGCTGGCTGCCTGACAGCAGATTTGTCTCCCCTAATGAAAGCGAAAGGGTAGGGGCGCAGCGGCGGGCGGTTGCAGGCGTCGGCGGCTCCTTCCGTCTCTACACGGCATCTTCCGAGAGCTCCATGCTTCGCAGGGCGATAATAATAGTTTCACTTGCGAGCTTCCCCCCGCGCGGCCGCTCAGCCGCGCAGCAGACCGGGATCGGGACACAGAGAGCAGGCCTCCCCTCTCCAAGCCCGGAGAGGGTGCTGCTGCTGCTGCTGGCAGCGGTGTGCTCCCCTCTGCCCTAAAGGGTGGGCCGCTTGTAAACAGTGGGCGGCTGCGGGCGCCGCTGGTTCCCCCTCCGGCTGCCCAATTCCGCGCTCTGGCTGCCCGCCCGCCCGCCCGCCCGTCCGTTGGTCCTCCCTCCTTCACCACCCACGTCTGACAGCTGTGGGAGCGGGCAGTTCACTCGCCTCCAGGGCCTGGAAGGAGGATCCCCAAACCTTGCGGGGGGCTTTGGCCCGCTTTTTGTGAAACCCACACGGGGCAGAGGGGCTGCGGAAACGCACACACCGGCGGACCAGGGGGTGAGCTGCTAAGGCCAGTGGTTTGTCACCTTTTCCTCTCACCCACCTCTCACTCCACACCCCACCCCTTAAAAATCCCTGTTGCAAGTGTAATCAAATGCTTGATACCATCTCCCACACTCTCCCTGCACTGGTACATTATCAGATCCGGGAAGGCATGCTTCCAGGCAAATAGACCTAATAAATGCTATTACTGGGATTCTGCAAGCCCCGGCTGCACCATAGTAACGAGAGCCCTGGCTAATTTGGTTTAAGAAAACGATCAACTGCACAGAGTGTGTGAGTATGGAGCCTGTATCTCTCCTCCCCACGCCGCCTCTCTTTCACACCAGTTCAAGAAGGCCCCATGTGATAATTCCCCAAATCGAAGGGGAAAAAACCCTGCCGCCAAACGCCAAACCACATCCTGTGCGCTCATTGTCCAGCCCAGCGATTTTAAAGAGACAGGATCCATTTACCCACGCCCGGCGCGCGCGTACGCGCGCGCGCACACACACACACACTTAAACGCTCTCTGCAAAGCTGCCTCTTGATATGACAATTTATTTTCAAACCCTTTTACCTTCTGAAGGGCCCCTGTGTGGGACAACCAGAGGAATCGGGACTTGGTGACACTAAGGGGTCACCTTTTGACTCCAGATACAATCATCATGGTTGAGGAGCAGACCTGAGCCAGCAGGTACGCACAGCGGGGTACCGCGGTCACGCCAGGCTTGGGTTCCTGCCAACGCTTCCTAGCCACTGCGTACATCAGGGGTCCCCAAGCAACAGCCCGGAGTCCCTGCTAAACGCGGCGGCTTCAGATGGCAACTGAACTCCCGGAATATGATACTCTGGAGTTCCGGAGAGTAAACTGTAGGAGATGGGGGAATCCGGAGTGCCTTCTGACATCCCCCATGCCACTCAACCCCCGCCCCAAGCTTGAACAATCTTAAATGGGCTGGGATGAGCGCTGGGAGCCAAGGGAGTGGTGGCGCTCCTCCCTGCCGCCACCCAAGGCTGGATCGCCCGGAGGTGCAAGGAGCATCTTCTAATCCCCACCCTGCCCCTGCTGCGCCCCTCCTGGCGTCCCCTCTCCGCGGGCGGCGGAGCGCGCGCGGGTACCCTGGAGGACGCAGGGGCTGCTCAGGGCCGCCCGCGCCCGCCGCCAGCATCTGGCCGCTCCGCCCCGCTTTGACCCCGGAGGTCGTGCCCGGCCCTCGGCGGCGGCGGCCCTTTGTTTCCGGGGCTGCTTGGCGGCGCGCTCGATGCTCCCCGCACCTCCCACTGCGCCGGTCGCGGGAGGCGGCCTTACGAGGGAGACTGCGGCGGGTGCGGCAGATCGAGGTCCGGCACCTGCCCGTCCACCCCCACCCCGGCCCGCCTCCACTTCAGTCTCGCTTTCTCCTTCCACATATTTATCACCCATTTATCACCCACATACTTGATAATCTGTACCCCTGTGGGAGGGGGGGCACCGGGGCGCGCAGCTGATGACCAGGGTGAACTGTGGCCCACCCCCCTAATTCCTCCTAATCTTGGAAACCTCTGCTCCTACTTGGAGGGGATAAAAAACCCAACTATTTTTTAAGGATCCTAAACTATCAGTTTCTGTTGTCATTCTTTTATTGGTTTTTAATTCTCCGGGATTACACGAACAACAGTAGTAATTAATACTAAACCTTCCTCTACTGTATATGCTAATGGCAGGAGCCATAAAAATTAATTTGCAAACATGTCATTACACAATAGCTGTACAGGCAATAAGCCTGTAATTATGGGCCAATCACAGGCAGGGTACAGAGGGAGGGTGCTCCCCAATCTGCTGGATACCCCCCTCCCCTGCTAAAGTGGGAAAGATGGTGCCAAAAGAAGCCACCTGTGGGGAATGCTCCCAGCTGGGGGGTGGAGGGAGGACCGGGAAAGATGGTAAAGGGGGGTCTCTAAGTCTTCAGTTCCAATTGACTTGGCTTCTATGCAAGACCTCCTGGAGATAGCTACTCCTGGGCCCTCCAGGATGGAGATTGTGGGAGGAGAGGCAGCCAGAGCCTCCGAGAGCTCCCAGGCCTGACTCACTTCCCAGGCCTGACTCGCTTTGTGGTGAGTGAGAAATAAAAGGAGTGAAAGTGGAAGAAGAGGGGACCCCACCCTTGGGGCCAGCACTGGCTTACCTTTGCTTCCCTGTCAAAGGCAAACATCTGCCCCCAAAGTATTTGAATGCCTGCATCAAATTATCTCAAAGTGCTCAAGCCAAGCCCTAATTGCTATTAGCCACGCCCTTGGGCGGGAGGTGAGCCGGTTAGAGTCTAGTGATACCTGAGCCTCCTTTGGCCCTGGGTCTGGGAGACTCAAGTAAGTTAGTGATCGTTCCTGGTGACAGGGATGTTTGCAGAGGAGGAAAATAGGAGATCCACTATGGAAGGGTGGCTACACCACAGCTCCCGACCCGATGCCAAAACAGCTGAAAAACATAAAGCCACCCCCGCCTTGCCAAGCAGTCTGCTTAACGGCTGACTCTCCACTGAATGGCTAGGTTGTTTGCCATAATGTGGCTGAACAGGGAGCTGGAGGGATTTTCCCTTTCCCACTAGCCCTTGTGGCTTGGCTGTAGTTTTTGGAACCCATCACTAAAAGCCATTCATTCCCAGGGGTGCCACTTCTCCCCTGAGGGTGCCTATGGCCTGGCTGGGGGTGGGAGGGCAGCCAGGCTGGGCCACACCGGACCAGCTGCCGATGCCCAGGTGAGAAGGGCAGTGCTCTTCTGGGGCTTTCGCCCCAGTGGGATTCTGTGCAAGCATAGCTTCCCTCTTAGAACCTGGTCGCAAAATACCTTCTCCTTCCCTCAGCTCACCTCTGGTGAAGAGTCAGACGTCTAGGAAAAGGCAGGTTGAGAGCCCCCAGTGCCCTTCATAAGGAGGGGCCACCACTGGGCAACTCATCCCTCAAACTCCCTGAGAGACCCCTCCCCGCCCACGCTGCACTTCACCCAGGGTCAGAGGGAAGCTCCAGGCCATGATCTGGGCAGTGGAAAGAAAAGAAAACCCGCTTCATCTCTCAATGGGAAAACAAACGGAGCCGGCTGCATCGCAGGAGCAGGGAGCCCACCAGATCCCAAGCCTAAAGATGCAGGGGGGCCCCTCCTTCCCATCCCTCCCCAGCTGTTCCTTCCAAATGGAGGGGCACCAGACTCCCTCTAGTGGGGCTGCCGCTGCCACAGCACAGAGACAGCCTATTGGGCCACGAGCATCAGCTGAACACAAAAATAGCCTCCTCGCACATGCTGAGAGCACTGAGGCTGCAGACTGGTCTGGGGTGCGCAGAGATGGGGAACCCGGCTCCAGCCTCAGTGTGCCTGCTGGCACTCTGGTCCAGGTCAGGCCGAGACTCACCTTCTGGAGAGATCACTGCTCCCGGAGGATTCCAGGAAAGGGTGGAGAGGGCAGGCTAGGAGCCATATGGCTAACCTGAAATACCCCCTCAGGTCAGCCCCTCCATTTACCTCCCGAGGATAATCATGCCAGTGGATGTTCCCTGAGCGCTCAGTCTGTGCCAGTTACTGTTCTAAGCATTTTCCACAGATAACTCATTGGATCCTCATGGCAGCCCTGTTCAAGGTCATCCTCAGGAATTCCATCTTCTAGATGAAGCACAGAGAAGTCAAGCACCCTGCCCAAGGGCACACAGCCAGTAGGTAGATGGTAGAGATGGAGTGTGAACCTGAGTAGGTTCCACTGTCCGTGCTCATACCCATCAGCTTGGAGTCAAACAGACCAGACTTCAAATTCCAGCTGAGCTCCTGTCCTCTGCGCGCCCTCTGGCAGTGGTATCACCATTTTGAGCATCAGTTTCCTCAGCTGGAAAACAGGCTGCAATCGCCCCTGCATTCCAGAGTCGCGGGTGGGTTGCCCCTCCAGTGCCTGGCGTGGAGTAAGGGCTCCATAAATAGAGCGGTGATTACTCCTGTGTTTTGGATAATAACAGCGGCAATAGCAGCTACCATGGACGAGGCAGCCTACCACTGTTCCATCCTCCATGCTTTTTCTTCACCCCACAAGTCAGAACTATTATGACCACCCCGCATTATGCACATGAAGACACTGAGGCCTTGAGAAGTGAATCACTGGCCCCAGCCGGGGTAGCTCAATGGTTAGAGCATCGTTCAGATACACCAAGGTTGAGGACTCGAGCCCCAATCCCGGCACAGACATGAGTGAACCAAAGAATGCGTAAGTAAGTGGAACAACAAATCGGTGTGTCTCTCCCTCTCTCCAAAATCAATAAATAAACATAAAAAAAAAAGAGAGAAGTGAGTCACTGGTCCAAGGGCACGTGGGGAGGGGACGCACCCGCCCTCTCCTCTCCCCACCCCGTCTGGCCCCGGTCCTTAGGCAACTGGACAGCATGGGGTGTTTGACGTCTCAGATGAGCAAGTCTGAGGTCAGAAAAGGAAAGGGGAACCTGTCTGGTCACGCCTCACAGTGACGTCTGCCGACCCAGGTCTTGTTCCCATCTCTGCATGGCATGTTTACTTTTGCTTTCCTGTTACCCAGTGGCTGCAGGGAGCACCCACCAGGGTGTCCTGTCCTGTCTCAGCCCTCCGGGGTCCTCCTCCCACTGCCTTTGTCTAGGGATTGAGTGGTGGCCCACCAAAACGTATGTTCACCTGGAATCTGTGAACGTGACCTTATTTGGAAACACTGTCTGGGCACGTATAATTAAGTGAAGGACTACAAGGTGAGATCATCCTGGATTATCAGGAAGGACCCTAAATCTATTGACAAGTATCCTTATGGGAAGAGAAGACAAACAAGGGGAAAGGCCATGTGGAGACAGAGACAGAGGTTAGAGTGATGCAGCCGCAAGCCAAGGGATGCACAGAGCTGCCAGGAGCTGGGAGAGGCAGGAAGAATCTCTCCTAGAGCCCTGAAAGGGAAGCATGGGGGCCCTACTGACACCTTATTTCAGATTTCTGGCCTCCAGAACCAGGAAAAAGTACATTTCTGATGTTTAAAACCACCCAGTTGTGCCAACCCTGGGTGTTGTGCAAGGCTGGACACCACCGGCCTCATGCCGGCTGGGCCAACCACTATAGCAAGGGCTTGGCTGAAGATGAGCTGTCCAGGGTCCCCAGACAGCTGTGTGTTCAAGCCCCCTGTCATCCATGACGCTGAAGTCAGCACCCCACTGGGATGGGAGGGCTTTCTGGTGACCTGCCCACCCTGTGACCCACAGTTGCTGGCTGGGGTTTGGGCGGCAGCTTGCAGGAGGTCATCAGGTGTGGCATCTGTGCAAGCCCTGCTGGGTCAGCCTATGAACGAAGGGTCCTGACGGCCTTCTGCGTCCAGCCCTCCAGCGTGGGGCAATAATAACAAACAACTGGAAGCCCTGGTGGTTGGCTTTCCACCAAATCTGTTCTCCTTCCCTTGTGGGCTCATACCCTGAGTACCTTTCTCAGCCTCCCAGGAAGATGTGTGGGGCCTGATAACCAAGGTCTGGCCAAGAGACTGCGGTGGAAGTAACGAGCCACTTCCAGGCCTGGCCCAGGAAAACCTCCTGCATGAACCTCCATTTTTCCCTTCCAGGTCTGCCCACCTGATACCATCAGCTTCCAGGACGACCTCGAGTCCATGTATGGAATATGCAGTACCTCCATCAACTCCCCCCCCAATGTTGAGAGCAGAGGCCCCTGCCCCAGCCCTGCACCGGCTATGTATCATGTGGGCACATGATTGAGAAAGAACTATCTACTGTGTAACTTCTATTGTGAGTGTGTATAAAGTGGAGCTTCCACTACGATGAGCTCTTTGTTACGGCAGCCCAGTGATGGTTCCACAGGCCTACCAAAAGGCCCCTTCTTACTGATGTTTACTTAATGCCTAGCATGGTGCTAGATGCTTTAAGTACATCATCTTATTTCATCCTTACAACAGAACTAAGTCTATTGTTATCCCCATTTTTCAGATGAGCAAATTGACGTCCATAAGTAAAATGACTTGCCCAAGGTCACAGAGTAAGAGGAAAAGTGTAGATTTAAACTGAGATCCTATATTTTAAACTGCTTTCTATGGTACTCCCCTCATCTCCCTCCCGTAGGAACTGGCAAAGAGGCTTTAGCCCAGAAACCCTTTTTAATTAAAAGCAAAACAACAAACAAACAACCCAGGAAAGGCAAGAACATGGCGCATTGCTGTCTACGCATAGAACTGACCTTCAATTTGGGTCTGGACTGCCGCTGGAGTGGGCTGCCCGCAAGCTCAGGATTTTGGAACTCTTCAAAATAGTGGCTTCACAAGTCAGAAGCAGTGATAAGGTCAAAGCATTTCCTTCCTGGGGGCTGCACCAATGCCAGAGAAATCAGGGAGAGGTTGTGCCCAGGACTGCCAGGGCCACGCAGCTCATCGCTGGAAGGGGCCCCTCTGCCTGTCCTTGCACGCCTCCTGGGAGGCCGGCGGCCACTTCTGGAGGCAGTCTTTTCATAATCTCAGACAGCTCCGGTTGTCAAGGTTCTGCTTTATGCGGAGCCACCGCAGGCCTGGCACACAGCTGTCGAAAAGCACTGAGCAAGGTCTCCCTGGGGAGGGAAGACGCAGGCATGGATGTGGCTTCCACAGTCCTGGACAGGCTAGGCAGCACCTTCTGTGGGCACAGTGACAGCCCGCGTGTGGCCTGCCTGCTCGGATCTTGCTCCAGGCCACTGTCCTGCTCTGCTGCCCTGGGGCAAGCCGAGGAGGCTTTCTTCTCCCCCGCTTGTGCCTGCACGAGGGACCAGGGGGAGGCCTATTCAAGGCAACAAGGCCTTTGTGAAGCCGGCTGCCAGTGTCTGCTGGGGAAGAAGCAACTGCGAGGACATAATTACCCATTTGCGGATGACACACAGGTCTCCCTGTCTACCCCTGGGCCTAGCTGCTTCAGGTCTGTGCAGCCCTCTGGCCAACAAGTTGTGGCTCTTAAAAGATGGCTTCGTGCCTGCTTTTCCTCTCACGCTGGGCACTGGGTTTTGGAGTAACTGAATCAGAGTGGGGAGCCTAGGGCCCTTGTTTATCCTTCTCTGCCTTCACTTGCAGAGAAATCCTGGGTCAGCCCCTCCACTTCCTTTCCTTGTGCATCTCCCTTGCCCGCTCTCTCTGCTGTCCCGCATGGCCTGAGAGCTGCCCTTTATTTCTCCCCCGTGGGTCATGGCTGAACCAAAGGGGTTCCTGACACGTCCCTGATGCAAGACACTCTCCCCGGAACACAGCGCCTCTGTCCGGTCATTTTCGAAGCATGGATGTGGCACGGATGCCTCACCCTCAGCAGAACTGACTGTTAGGACCGGATACTTCTTCGCTGTGCGGGCTGCCCTGCACACTGTGGGATGTTTAGCAGCATCCCTGGCCCTGACCCTGGACGCCAGCAGCACCCCCAATTGTAACCATACCAATGTCTCCAGCATGGCCAAACTCCCCCTGGGGGCATGAGGGGGCAGAATCGCCCCATTAAGGGCCACTGATGTAGCACAGTGATTTCCAACCTTTTTCATCTCATGGATCACATAAACTATTAAACTCTGTGGCACACCAAAAGATAGATTTTTAGCCCATCTGCCCCCCAAAACAAAAAAAAAGGTATGACTAATTCATTCACACCGGGCGGTTGTTTTTACATTGGCTGTTGTCATTTTTTATCTGACAGTCTAAGGGAAAAGAGGTCGGTGCCCCGACTACAGTCAGGTACTGCAAGTTTTCAAAATTCTAGCGGCACAGAGGTTAAGAGTTGCTGATGTAGCATAAAGGGTCCAGCCAGCCAGTAGCCTAAGCGACTGAGTTTTAGACCTAGCTCTACCCCGAGCCTTGGGCAAACACCTGCTCTCTCTTGGCCCCAATTTTATCACATAAAAAAGTAGAGGGGATACCCTGATCGGTGTGGCTCAGTTGGCCGGGTGTTGTTCTGCACAGCGAAGGTCACCAGTTCAATTCCTGGTCAGGACACCTGCCTGGGTTGCAGGCCCAGTCCCTGGTCAGGGAGCGTATGAGAGGCAACTAATTGATGTTTCTCTCTCTCCCTCCCTTCTCCTCTCTGTAAAAGTAAATAAATAAAATATTTTTTAAAAAAATTAGAGGAGATGGCCCTGGCTGGTGTGGCTCAGTGGATTGAGTGCCGGCCTGTGAACCAAGGGGTCGCCGGTTTGATTCCTGGTCGGCGCACGTGCCTGGGTTGCTCACTAGGTCCCGGTAGGGGGCGCACAAGAGGCAGCCACGCATTGATGTTTCTCACCCTCTCTTCCCCTCTGTCTAAAAATAAATAAATAAAATCTTTTTAAAAAATAATTACAGGAGATGAATAAAGGTGCTGTGGTCTTCTGGTCTCTGATTCTCTAGTGCTGCTTAGAACCAATGGTTCCAAAGTGGAGACGAGCTTATCTTTCAGGAAATAGGATCAGAAGGGTACAGCATCCAGCAGTGTTGTATTACTCATACAGAAAAAAGAAGGGAAGGGCCAACATGTTAGGTGGGCAGCCCTAGTGCTTTGGGCCTCTCAGTGTCTCTCCATTTTCTCCAGAGTCTTTCTCTCCAACCTAAACAAAACCTGCTCTGGGAAAAGTATCAGTCAGTTGCACTCTAGTATGATTTAGCCCCACCTTACTATCTTCATAGAACCAAGGATGTAGCCCTGGCTGGAGCCATCTCATGGCTCACTGGAACAGCTTGAGGATGCATGTGGGAAAGGCAGGACAAAAGAGCCATTCTGCCCCCTTGGGCTAAAACGGTTTCAATTTCATAACATCATGTGATGAGGTGAACTTCCGGGTGCCCTGTGTTAACAGTCCGTTTCAACAGCTGCCATGGGGGAGGAAACAGCATCAGTCAAGAGTTGGGGCTGGGAGGGGGTATGTGGCTCAGATGAACTGTGGTAAAGAGGTGGGTCCAGCTGGGCCACCAACGAACCAGGTGCTGAGTGACCAGGCTCTCAAGGCTTCATAACCATCAGCTCACTGACAGCACCTGGCAAACACCAGCTTGTGCTGAGCTGAACAGAGCACTGTGGCTGGGACGTTCTCCGTTTGTGATCCCAACCCTGGCCCATGTGTCCCAAAGACAGGATTTCCGGTTGTTCCTGGGGGTGGATTATCCTAGAATCAGCTCTGCTTCAGCTGCTAACGGGGAGGTGGGGTGACTGTCCCTGGGGCGGGGGGAGCATACACCTGTCTGGTTCAGTAGAGTGGGATGCCTGTGGGCTTGGGAGAGGGTGCTGGGTCCCAGCACAGCTTCACGCCACATCCTGGGGGCCACGGAGCCATGGCCTTCTCTGGCCTTCAGTCTCCTCCTCGGCAGGAGGCTCAGACTAGCTGATCCCCCAGGCCTTCCAGCTCCACAAGCCCATGATTAATAAAACTCAGACACACCATCTGCTCACTCTGACATTTAAGAAACAGAACAGGTTTCCAAAGAGAAAGCTGCCCTGTGCAGCTCGCTTTTCCTCTTTGCCTTCTGATTGTGGTGGGTTCACACTCTCCCCACATCCCTGTCCTAACTTGAAAAATGCATGTACACAATCGCACACACGGCTACCTCCCTCCCACCCTCTCAAAGGTCAAAAATGGAGGAAGCCCTAGTACAACTCTGGACAAACTGACCCCCTTCTGGGCCTCAAACCCTCCAGGGGACAAGGCATGCCTCCGATAACGTGTCCCCAAACTCCACAACTCAGCTGCCACTGACTCGTCTTTCCCACTTGTTCAGCTCTTCCTCAGTGGTGGAGAGTGAGAACCACTGCTCCCTTTACAGATGGGGAAACTGAGCTCCAGAAGTGAAAGGTCAGGCCTGAGGTCACAAAAATGACAAGCAGGAAGGCAGGGATGTCACCCTTGGCAGAGTACATCTGTGTGGGGTGTCCTGTGCTTTTTGAGGCAAGTTCCCACAGCAATGCTCATCCACATGACCCCCTGTGGCTTTCTCCTACAGACGGCCCTTTGCTGTCAGAGGGGACCTCATCTCTAACCAAAGATGCTAAAGAAAGAGGGTGTCAGGTCTCCTCTGCTGCCACATGCAGAACTTGGACTCTACGTGCCATGCCACTGGCCCCGCTGTGTCTACCAAGTAGCTTACAATTGCGAGCATTTGGAGCCAGAGCAAAGTGCTAAAAGGGGGCAGAGTGAGACCCTGGCCCATTCTGGGCCAGGTGAGACCCAGCCAAACTCTAGAAGTTGTTTTATCTTTGCCCAAGAGCTGAATCCCAATGGTGGGGGCATGGCCAGACCAACTCTGCCTGAGAGGCAGCCAGGGGTCTGAAGAGGCCCACTCTTTGACCTCCAACCGCCCCAGCCCTGCCTCAGGCTGGGCCCCACAGGAGAACCTGGGGAAGACCCAGGGCCTGGCATTCCATGCTGGCTGAATCTCAGCAGACCTCCACTTAAGCTGCCCTCTTGTTGACAGTGGCCCTGGTGGGGTCAACTGATTTTCAGACACTTTCTCTGCTGTTCTCTCTGGGATGCTGGACTTGGCTGCCTGCTCCTGCCCTGTGCCGGACACAGCGGCTCCCTGCCACTCTCCGTGCAAAGCATGGACGTCCTTCTCATGCTCTGTCCCTCGCCCTTTCCACTGCCCCCCCCCCCCACCACCCTGTTTGGAGAAGTGCATTGGACTTCCTGCTTCTCATAATGGCCTATAAAATCAGCCCAAAAAGTTGGATAAAATATCCACCAGCTTCTTAAAAGGTCCAAGGGCTGACAAGACTCCAAGGAATCACCAGGTCAAAGGAACAGGGAAAGCGCAGCCCCAAGAGCTGGCCTGGTGCAGAGGCTTTATTGGCCCCAGTGGCTTCGTCTATGGATCCCGTCAAATTTGAACTTCCATTTTTATGGCAATGAAGGTCAAGGGGGACAGACAGCAAAGCCTGAGGCCACTGTACAACTTGGGGTCTAATAGGAGACCCCCATAACAAGCCTGGAACCCAGAGGACTGCCCACTCAGGCAGGGAGAGAGTGAAGGGGGAGCCAGCCAGCCCTTAAGCGGAAGCACAGCCGCACTGCAGCCTCCAGAGCTGCTCTAGGAACGTCGAGTCCCGAACTGGATTAAGAAGGTTCCCAAGTGATAGTGTCTCTAGGCACCAGCTAGAAACAAATACAAGTCCTCCTGAAGGAAAACGCCTTCATCCTGGGCTTTGAGTTATGCCTGCAAATCCCCGCCCCGCCGCCCCATACCATGGCCAGCACACGGCTGAAGACAACCAGGCACAAGTGAAATCCACGCGTCCTGGTTGAAAGTCAGCAGTAACACCAGCGACACAAGCAAATCTTCAGCGGCTCCAGAGGTGGGAATTATCAAAGCCTGTACAACTCTGCCCGCTCGGCTGTAGACATGACAGACGAGCCTGAAGGGATCTGCAGAGAAGAGGAAACCATAACAAGAGAAGCGACGCAGTCTAACATCTCACCAGAATGTCATCTCCTCCGAAGGCTCCCTGCCTGTTCACTGCTGTGTCCCCTAGAACCACGCCCGGCTCCCAGTAGGAGCTCAGTAGATGTGTGGACTCGTTAAACAAGCACACTGGGCTGGAGACCATCAAGGAGGTGTACGTGCAGCGCTCCAGGTGGGCCTGGTGAATCATTCCACTCGGCGAGCGGATAGGTGAGAGGAGGTGATTAACCCCCAATTTCCCTTCAATGTGACATTTCTCTGTGCGAAGGCAGGCGCTAATGAACCAACCCACCCAGCCACAGAACAGCTTCCACAGTGGAAAAAACAACCCAGAGGTGTAATGACTGCTGCAGAAAGCCGAATCCTTTAGGCCAAAACAAGCACCCCCCCCCACTGCTATAATTTTGAGTTATCCATTCTTTATTACAACTCGTGGCCTTGGCTCTCAAAGCCTCTACCAGGGATTCTTTCTGCGGGGGCAATTCTGGTGCCTGCAATTAGCTGAACAGGCATCTTTTGTCCCTGCGAAAGCACTCAATTGCAGGTGTAATTAGGTTCCCTCACCCCTGAAATCTGCAGAGAGTCGCCCGCCTTGACTAACTGCACCCACAATTAAGTGCTTATGGGCATGTGGCTGGAGCCGGCAAACATGTGTGCTGGCTAATGGCAGGGGCACCAAGCAGGCTTTCAAAAATAGACACTGTGTTGGAGAAATCCAGCCTTTTTGCATTTGTTGTTCAAACGGCTCTGTCCAGCTGGGAATAATGAGAAAAGACAAACACGCCAATTAGGCTAGGTCCATACATAAATAAACCACATAGCTCCTTAATTAAGCCACTTACAGGAGTGGGCAAGGCTGGGACAAGAGGAGGAATGAGAGTGGTGGCCCTATGGGGCCAGGCCATGCCGGGGATGCCATTTTGACCAAGATGGCAGAGCTGGGTGGGAGGTCGGGATCCACCAATGTGGGCTGCTGGCCGCTTCAGCCAGTGGACACTGGTGGGCCTGGGGGCAGACTTGGGAGTTCGAGGAAGACTGGTAGGGGGGGGCGTCCCCAGACCCACCCCCCGCCACCAGGGCGAGAGGGAGGTTGAGTTAGGGAAGGCAGGAAAGGTGGCTTAAATCCTGCGTCCACTGACTGCACCATGGGATGGAGCCTGCTTCCTTTGTCCTTTCCCGCAAGCTGGCTCTGCCTGGCACATGACCTCTTCCCTGAAAGCAGCCACATCTGTTCTGTCCTCCTTTGCCCCCAGGGGCCTGGGAGGGTGATGAAGTCCAAAAGCAAACCACCTGCCTGCTTCCAAGGCCAGCTCCCTCAAGGTACGTTCAGCTGAGACCCAGACCCATGCCAAGCTTTCCCAGCTGCAAATGGTACAGATGCCACACGGACACGCAGTTAAAAATAAAGGGCACATGTGGCCAGGGATGAGGCCAGGATATGCCAGGGGGTAAATGGCCAGGAGGGATGGAGGGTAATTCCTCTATCTCTCTGCCTGCTTCCCACCCCCAGCGCACACTTTCTGAAGTCCCCGCCACAATGCCATATTGTTTCTCAACAATACACCCCAGCAGATTATAGTCCTGGTAATCAGGCACGGGAGAAAAGCTGCCGGCTCCCCCACCCCCAGTAGGGCTGCTGAAAGCTACTTGCCTTTTGCAGAGCTCAGCAGCCCTGGCGGGAAGTAAAGGGCAAAGGCAATATTTAGATAATTAAAAACCCATTGCTGACAGGTCAGCCGAGCAGCCACAGGTGGCTGCAGGGTGGACCAGCCGAGGTTCAGATCAGCCTGTGTGCCTTCTCTCCACCCTTCTTCCAGCTGTGGCTGAGGGAGATGCGAGGCCTGGGAGGCAGGCTGGTGACCTGGGGAAAACTCTACCTGGAAGGAATCAGGTTCAAGCCTGAGATTCTGACCCCACAATCCCTGTAAGACTCTCTGACTCACCTCTACTCTGGCTGCAACAGCCTCCCCTGGCCTCTTCCTGAATTGGCTGAGCCCTCTGCCTGGAACTCTCTTACCCCGGATATCCGCAGGGCCCCTCCACCCTCCCTGCACTGATCCCTTCTCGGGAAGACCCTCCCTGACTGCCCAGTCAAAAGGCGCTCCACACAGCCCTCCCCAACCACCCCACCCCCTCACTCAACTGCGGGGCTCATCCCTGAATTTGCTTACACTTGACATTTGGGTTGTCTGGTTCAGGGGGTTCTTTCCCTGTGGTGCTTCAGTGGGCTTCCCTACCACTGGGGCAGCGGTGCTGAAAAGTGAATAAATGAATGATGCCCAGGCTGGATACAAAGCAACCCAGAGCACAGCCTCAGAAGGGGTGCTGGGCTATAATCCAGTCTGGGAATGTGGTTCTGGAAGCTTCTGAAGAGCAGGGGTCCCTGCTCCATGGGAGCTGGAGTTGGAAGGTGTTCCTGCCCGCAGCCTTCTCCTACCTTTCAGGCCCCAGGGGAACCCCGGGCACCTACGGTGCCCACAGGTCTGTCTGGCTGGGCAGAGTGTGGCTCCTCACTTAGCCTTTGAATATTTAAAGCTTGACCTGGCACCGAGCATCACTAAGCTCCCACTAGCAGAACCTCCCTCCTCGTTCTGACCCCTCCCCTCCCCCCACTCTGAGCAGATGCCTGTGAAAACCAAAACCGAGATCAGTTCCTCTTCACAAAGCCCAGACCTCAGTGATCTGTTGTCACGGGGACGGCGGGAGCCGGGACCACTGCTGTACACAGATAACCCGAAGCCCCAATTTCAGGCCTGGCGTCATCTGATCGCATGTTGCCTGGAGCTGCTGCTGAGCCCCCAGATGAGTGGGCTTGAGTTTCACCCCTCCTCGGTTCCTCCACCTCTGCTTTAAAGGGCCTGCCCCCACCAGGTGACAGGGAAGGGCCCGTCATTCCGCCATCTGTTGGGACGGGCCTGCTGGCTGTAGGCACACAGGCCACTTCAGGCCTCCCTCATCTCGCCCTTCTCCAAACTCCTGGAGCAGGTGCCCCACGCACAGCACACTTCGTCCCTCGCCGGCCCCCACCATGCCAGGTCCTGAGTTTCCAGAGCCTTCCCTGTTGTGACTAATGAGAAGTTTTGACAGTGGCCTTCCCTCTGCCCGTGGGGTGGCCTAGCCAGCCATGCCTGTGTCTTGAAGGCCGCAAAGCTCCACACCCTTCCTCTCAAGCCCGCTTTCCCTGCAAGGTGGTGTTGGATCACTTCTTTTTGGGTGCAGTGAACAGGTGAGATGGGCCACTCCAGACCAGGCATCCATCTGGGAGGGCCAGGAGCCTCGGGGCCAGATGGCCTGGGTCCAAACCCACCTGCCACTCAGGGCCTGTGCCCTCTCTGTACCTCAGATCCCTCCTAGAACTGAGTGTAGAAGACGGAGCTACTACCTGCAAAGTGTAGAACATTCCAGGCCTCTGGTGAGGCTCTCACATTCCATTACTTGTAAGGTGTAGTGAATGTCCTCATGTCAGAGACAGGTCCCTGGCTGAGGTCAATACTAGGAGGGGACTTAGGAGGCATGTGGTTTGTCAAGTGGCAGACACCTTGGAGACACCCTCCTCCCTGGAAACATGGGTGGCTCAGACCCTGGCCTTCAGGAAGGGGCCTGCCTCCCCACCCCATGCAGCCAGCTCGACCGGCAGTAAACCAAGAGAGCGTTCTGCTTCTGCTTTTTCGAAGCGGCCCCGATCTCAACCTTGTCAGCCACTTCCCTACAGGAAACAAGTCAGTGAGGCCCCACTGAGAACTCAGACCTTTCTGGCCATCAGCCAAACCCATGGAAGCTTGGCTGGTGACCTGGCCAATCCTGCCGATCATTGGCAGTTGTGGGGCTCCCCTCCTTGGGACACTTCCCCCTTAGACATCCCCTGCCAGTTCTGTTTCTCATGGCCCTCGAGGGCTGTCCTTGTCAAGATCTGCTTGCAACCACTGTCCGAGGACCCAGCCCTCACTGCATCTTCCACCTTTGAATCTCAAAGCCCAGGCCTAGGGCCTGGTATACAGAGGTGCTCGATGAATGCTTGCCTGGTATACAGCAGGTGCTCAATAAATGGGTATCAGGAGATCACCTGAAGCAGAGGCAGGGCTGTGCCTTTGAGGTTTTTTTTAGAAAGTTGATCCTTCAGGCCCTGAAGTCACTGGCATTACAAACAAGCCAAGTGGGGATAGTGAGGTGAAAAAAATGGTTCCCAAGGGGCCCCAGGCTAGGGGCCAATTTGTTTTGGCCTCTCAGCCCCTGGGCTTGGGGCTGGACCACATGTAGCTCCAGATTATTGAGGGTCCCACCCACTTCTGCTTTCACCCAAACCACCCAGCCAACCTTCCTCTTATCAACAAACTGCCCTGCCCAGTGACCTGTGGTGGCTTTGTTTGTGTTTACCCTTCCCACCAGGGAGCCCTGATAAGGAGGCCAACCTTTAATTTACCCTTTGCTGCTTCCCTGGGTGGCCTGGAAAATTGTCCCCCTGAATGGAAGGATGGGGCCTGGGGCTTCTGGGTGATAATTCCACCTTCCACCCCAAGTTGGGGTGAGTGGAGAAGGAAGCCCTGAGGGAGGAGGGCTGGTTCCCCATTTGGGAGACCCTGCAGCTGTGGCCCCTGTGTGGGCAGGGCCAGCTGGAAGCCAGGTCTGGAAGCCCTGTTTGTGTGACTAGCTCCTTGCTGTCCTGTAATCTTGGCACCATCCAGGCAGGAACCCTGGACAGAGGGCAAGCCTTGCAGTTCCCTGTCTGTGTCTGGATCCCTTCAGGGCATCAGGAGAAGCCTGGACCAGGTTGCAGCTCAGAGGGGCGGGGGCTACAAGCAGAAGTGGGGATCCTGTACTGGCAGCTCTGAGAAACACCTTGCCACCTGGCTCTCCAGGCCACGCCCCCTGACTCTTCCTTCACAGAACAGCCCGAGTATCTCTCCACCAGCAAAAGAATCCACAATTCTGCTGAATCCCACGAAAGAACATCAGCCAGCAATGAAAACTAGGGACACAAGGGGCCACCTAGGTGAAAGTCACAGACCATCAAGAGAAGACAGCCAGACAGAAGAGCACGCACTGTGTGAGTCCATTTACACGGCGTTCCAGAGCAGGCACAACCCCCAGTGCACACCGAAAAGATCTGCCAGCAGGGACGAGAACAGACCTCTGTACACCGCGTTCACGGCGGCGGCGCTCACAATAGCCGAAGCGTGGAAGCAGCGCAAGCGTCCCTTGACAGATGAATGGATAAACACAATGCGGTCTAGATACACAATGGAATATTATTCGGCTTTAAAAAGGAATGCAGCGCTGACACATGCTACGACATGGAAGGACCTTGAGGACATTATGCTGGTGAAATAAGCCAGCCACGTCCATGGAGACAGAAAGTGGAGCGGTGGCTGCCAGAGCTGGGGAGTGCATGGGGACGGGCCGGACCTGTGACCGCACAGTAATGGGAATGGACTTGATACCGTGGTGCTACATTTTACATTTTGTGTATTTTACTGTAATTTAAAAAAGAAGAAGAAGAAAAGTAACCTAGAGTGCTGGAAAGCAGACCAGTGGACACCTGACTGGGGTGGAGAGAAGGATGGGAAGATACAGCAGGGAAGGAAATTTCTGGAGCGATAGGGTGCTCTCTACCTGGACGGGGGTGGTGGGGACACAGATGTATGTCAGTGAGCAGAGGTCTTAAAATGTCTGCACTTTATTGAATGCAAGGTAAAAAAAAAAATCTTTGAACACTCATCTCTCAGTATTATTTACAAATTATTCTTACGTACTTTACATTCCGGATCTTTCCATATAAAGTATATGCAAAAGAGAGAGTTTTTTAAATATTAGAAAACAGAGTTCTAACATGTTCTTGCTGTGGTAACGGGTTGCCCGTGTCCCCCACTTCGGAAGACGGGGGTCACTTCAGAAGACATTCTGTGGGAAATACCCCACATGTGTAAGAACAGATGTGGCCCCCAAAATACCCTCATGGGCCAATATGCCAGAAGTCTCCAGGGAGTCCAGGGTCCCCGAGAGGAGTGGGTGCATCCCACCTTCCCTGGGGACAGGGGGCATGGCCTCTGCCCAGGTTTGCAGCTGGGGGGCTGCAATGCTGGGGGGACTGATCCCAGCCAGTGGAGGGGGAAGAGATATGGACAGGAGCCCTGCTTCAAGAAAGACAGAGAAACAATGAGGATGAGGGGTCTGGAGGCGAGTCCGAGTCCGCAGCTCAGATCTCATCCCACTGTTG